>NC_140171.1:164065381-166509131 GCF_963971535.1 Notolepis coatsorum | reverse complement strand
GCTCAGTTTGATTGTTTATTATAAAACAAACTGGAAACAAGCCCTCTGTCTGGCTTT
Source organism: Notolepis coatsorum (assembly GCF_963971535.1). Taxonomy (NCBI): domain Eukaryota; kingdom Metazoa; phylum Chordata; class Actinopteri; order Aulopiformes; family Paralepididae; genus Notolepis; species Notolepis coatsorum. The sequence goes on along the minus strand of NC_140171.1, from coordinate 166,509,074 downwards.
TTGTGTCATCCTTTTAACATGTACATGTATTATTAATGTACCTTGCGCCGTGGTACCATGTACAAAATGTTACTAAAGTGTGAGGAAAAAACTGGAAACGTAATAAATAAAAAGGCAGTGAAACAATAATCAAATAAACACCTAAATATATACTATCTCTATTGGAATGGAGACTTCAGCACAGGATAAATTAGGGATGGGCAAAAATAATCCAGATCCAGAGTACATGATGTACTCGAGTACTCGTGGAGGAAACCGCTGTACAAAATAAACGTATTTTCCGGTGTTTTAGACTTTTATTTTGAAGCCCACCGCTCCGTCTTTTCCGGTGTTTTAGACTTTTATTTTGAAGCCCACCGACCGGAGCGGAAGTATTGCTGTTATTATCCTAGCAGCCAACTTGTCTCGTCCGGTTCTGTGTTTTTGAGCTAATGATAAAACAAATGTTGAGATTGTTGGTGAACAACTAACTTTAGGTTAGTTTTAACGTTAGCTACTAATGTTAGATGCAGCTACTACAGGCAATCAACGATGAGGAGGAAGCGTCAAAGCCGTATATAATAATAGAATAGCCGTGGTGCATAGGCACGAGAGCGCAACTCGATTACCTGTTATAATACATTAATTCATGTTTAACTTGTCCCCGTGTCCAGTCCTTTGACTAGCCCCACCCGTTCATTGTAAACAATGATGCATGTAATTGTATTAACGTTATTCTGTGTTGTAGCTAATGCTATACGTTGTATTTATTTTGTTAGCTATTTAGCTAATGTTGTTAGCATTGAATGAGCATCAACGAACGCTAGATCTTTAATCTTTATTTAGCAGTCCAGTTTCTCTGGGCAGTAGCGAGTAACTACTTGGGTCTAAAAATAGCTAACGTTACACTCCAAATAACGCTACTTGGTTAAAAGGAGCAACACTATTGAGAAATGTAGTTAAGCACATGTCATTTTTCTTATACAGTAGACCCCCCAGTACTTTGTGGAGACGAAGATGATGAGTACCAGTCTTCTCCTCAGACATATAAAATCAGTTTTTCAATACAAGTACGACTCAAGACACAGAACATTAGTATGCAAAATAAAAAATTAACACAGATTTTGAGTGTGAATGAAAACTTTATTTTAACAAGATTGCAGAATGGGTACAATACAGTACGGCTCAATACACACAATTGTTAAGGGGATGCAGACCAGAGAAAGACGTTTGTCTTGTTTACATCAGGGTCATATCGACATAGGGACATACAGGTATTTAGTACCGATACAGAGAAGGGGCGTGGCGCTTGACAGAATGATCGATGGGTGTTTGAGGAACTTTTGCCTAGTTGTAGCTGCTTTAAATAGGCCATAATCACCGCCGCTGAGCAATGCAGAGAAAGCAATTAATTATCCTGCCCTCCTCCATCTGCCTCAAAACAGAGGAGACGTCCTCTGTTTTTTTGTTAAATTGGGCTATCATGATGCTGACTTACTTAGTATTTGAAGTAAACCTGGCTATAGTCATGACAAACTTAAACATTTGGTTGGGAATGTATGTCCATACATTGTTTGCTGGCTACATGTCACAACAATATGACCAATCATTTTGTGTCATGTACTCATGTCACAATCGCAGTCTTAAAACCCTGTACCCGTTGCTCTTGAAGGGTTCATCTATTAGACGCACTTCTTCAACCATTATCTGAATTAAAAAATAAAAATAAATCTAACCCTAACTAACCTTACTGTCATGCACTTGTCCTAATAAACTAACCTACACTGTAGCACTCAACACTTTATGAAATTGTTACTCAGCTGATAGAGTTGTGCCCTTCCTGATGACTTGTCGTACAGAACTTGTAAGTTGCTTTGGATAAAAGCGTCAGCTAAATGACTAAATGTAAATGTATTCCCCCTCAAATGTATATACTCTATTATTACTATATTTTTGTATCACAAACAGTGCTGTATATTTGTAGATCTGGTATGTCATAAATGTCTAGATGTAACATTACTGTCTATGTAAACGAGACGAAAGTTAAGTTGAAAATGGGGGACCCTGATGTAAACGAGTGTATGTGTGTCATAAACGAGAGAGGGAGCGAGCGAGAGAGCCCCCCCCCGCGCCCCCCCTCATCCGCATGCAAAGTAGTGCAAATACTTGTCCAGGCCACTAATACTTGTCTACGCCACGAAGCCCCGCCTCCAACCCGTCCAAGCCTGGCTCTGCGGCTCTGCAGATACCCCCTACTCAGCCTAACCAATAGGGTCCAGCTGCAGCCCCGGAGATTGTTCCAGATTGGGCAACTTCCGCCCGCTCCCACGACATTTCTCCCACTGACAGGACAATGCGCTGATTGGTGGAAAGTACGGAAGTATCTCGAAGTACGTCTGACGTTTCTCTACGTCCGTTAGCGAACGTGTTAATTGAACGTCAAAATCAAAAGCAAGTACGTCTGCGCTGACGTGCGGTTGTTGAGTGATTTGATTGAAGAGTTGTTCCATGAGGGGGGGGGGGGGGGGGGGGCTTGTATTGATCAGGTTAGTAGATATTGTACCGATCAGGTATTACAGATCATATACGCATGAAATAAACTAAAATGTTAAAACCCATTTAGACTGTTTCTCATTCCTGTACTGTTGTTTATACTCTGCTCCTGTGTTGTAACCCAACCCCCTCCAATGTACAGTAAATGACCAAGTATGGTTTTGTCAATATTCCAATGTACAGTTTTGCTCGACAGACATTTTAAATTTGATAAGCAGGTTAGTTCGGTGGTCAAAACTAGCTTTTTCCACCTCAGACTCCTAGCCAAGACCAAACCATACCTCTCCCAGAAGGATCTGGAGAGGGTGATCCATGCCTTTATCTCGACCCGGCTGGATTACTGCAATGCGTTGTATATCGGCATTGACCAGTTGCTGCTTCGTCGCCTGCAACTGGTACAAAATGCGGCTGCCCGCCTGCTTTCCGGTACCAGGAAACGTGACCACATTACACCAGTTCTGGCTTCTCTCCACTGGCTCCCCGTCCGTTTCCGTATTGATTTAAAACTTTTACTGACTGTTTTTAAAGCACTACACGGGCTGGCTCCACCGTACCTAGCTGAGCTCCTACATCACCCCACCCCATCCAGAGCCCTAAGGTCTGCTGACCAGCTGCTGCTGGAGGTGCCTAGGACCAGGCTAAAAACCAGGGGAGACAGAGCCTTTGCTGCTGCTGCCCCCAGACTCTGGAACAGCCTCCCCCCACATAAGATCTGCCCAGAGCCTGGAGGTTTTTAAATCCTTGCTCAAAACACATCTCTTCTCCCTGGCCTTTGACCAGAGCTAGCCCAGCATCTATACATGACGTCAGCTGTCACTCTGCACTTTTTATCAAATTTTCTTGTCTCTTTTATTGCACTTTGCCCTTGCTTTCCTATATGTACTGTACTCTACCTCTTTTCTAGTGTATTTTTATTGCATTGTATGTGTTTTTTATCATGTTGTGAAGCACTTTGGTTTGGCTGTTAGTCATTTGTAAACGTGCTATACAAATAAAACTGACTTGACTTGACTTGACTTGTACAGTTGTTGTTATGATGAATTGAAAATGGGGGACCCTGATGTTAATACAATTTTCATCCAATCAATCACTTGTGCGGTTCCTACATTGTATAGGAAATTAAATTAAGAAAATAAACATTTAAACAACTGTGTCTTTATTGTATTATTACTGTATTGTATTGTATGGGCGGGAAAGGAGGAAATAAATCATCATCAACTGAAAATAAACAAACATGTCAAACAAAAAAAGGTTACAACTGACACTTATTATTAATATACAAATATTTTAAAAGAACCATTTCAACCCCCATTTACTTTACCAAACCAATCAATAATATGTAGAAATGATAAAGAAAGAATAATGATTAGAAATAATTCTACAGAATACAAATGTTAATATGAACATGATGTGGTGTAGGAGCAACATAATGCTATTTCTTCAACACCTCGTTCACCACTGAACAAACAGGTTACTGGTGCATATCAAATAATGCTATTCCTTCAACACCTCATTCACCACAACTACAGTATTATTATATGGTCCAAAATGGTCTCCCTTCCTTCTTCATTTGCTTGTTGATCCTCCTCGCTAACGTAGAGAAACGTCAGACGTACTTCGAGATACGTCAGACGTACTTCGAGATACTTCCGTACTTTCCGCCAATCAGCGCATTGTCCTGTCAGCGGGAGAAATGTCGTGGGAGCGGGCGGAAGTTGCCCAATCTGGAACAATCTCCGGGGCTGCAGCTGGAGGCTACTCAGCCTAACAGCTGGAAGGCATCTTTACGTCATGACGTAGCAGTAATCAGGCACAGTCTACGTCCTTGCATAGGACCAATCAACTGCTCTCATGTGCGATAACGACCTAGTTTAAAAATGAAACATTTTGTACACATCCAGTCCTCTGACAACTAACGTGGCTAACGTACGAGATTTATTTTTGCAAATAGCATATTAGATTCCACGAACGGCTGCAATATGAACCTTCAAATTATTGTCGGGTGTCCCGTAAAGATCAGTCGGAGTGATGGTGAGCATTGTTAGCTTGCATAGCTAAATAACGCTAACGGAGTATTTGTGATTCATACAGTGTTAGCTAAGTAGCTAACTGTTAACTAACGTGCATTAATCTAACGTAACGTTGGGCAATTATGGAAAGTTGGGATATGGTTGCAGCAGGTTTTAGCAAATAAACGTTAACTAATTTTAACATAATAACTCTGTCTCTTGTTTGATTCTGATGTAAGTTATGTCGTGAAGTATAAGCCTAACTAACCTTACTGTCATGCACTTGTCCTGATATACTAACCTACACTGTAGCACTCAACACTTTGATGAACATTGTTACTCAGCTGATAGTTTGCTTCCTGCTGTCTTGTACAAAACTTGTAAGTCGGTTTGGATAAAAGCGTCAGCTAAATGACAAAATGTAAACATGACGTGTTTTTGATGGGATTTTCCTTTTGCACAGTTCTCCCTGTCAATTCCTTGTGGGCAATGAAACTATAAACTATATATATATTTTTTTAAATATAGTTTCCTTTGTTGTGGGCTTTTCGAAATGATCACATTCCTCCTATAATTACGGACTTGTTCTTACAGGGCGAGTGCACTACGCCACCGTGAAGTCGATCGACTTGGTCAAGAACATAGCCATGGTGGAATGGCAGGACCACGACTCATTGCGAGGAAAGGAGGTCAGTGTTTGGACTCATTACAAAAACCGCCGTGAATGAATGAGAACTTTATTTAACAGATTGCAGAATGGGTACAATACTGTACGGCTCAATACACACAATTGTTAAGCGGATGCAGACCAGAGAAAGACGTTTGTCTTGGTTACATGGATGATGATGCATTGAAAATGGGGGACCCTGATGTAAACAAGACAAGTCTCTCTGGTCTGCATCCCCTTAACAATTGTGTGTATTGAGCTGTACTGTATACCCATTCTGCAATCTGTTAATAAAGTTTTCAATCAAAACATCAGTGTCCACCATTTTCAATTCATAGTGACATTTATGACATAGGGACATGCATGACATACAGGTATATAGTACTGTTACATTTGTGACATATATGATATGCAAATATACAGTACTGTTACCCAGAGATCCTAACAGAAAATATATACATATGATGGGGAGGACACTGTACATTAGGAGGGGGTGGCTGGGTGGGAGGAAATATATACATACGGTAGGGAGGGCACTGTCTATTAGGGGGGGGGGGGGGGGGGGGGTTGGACATTTACAGTGGCCAGTTGGACATTTACAGTGGCCAGTTTTGAATTGCAGCCTCCCGTAGGTGCTCTTTAAGAGCGATTTTGAATGTGGGTAGGGATTCAAATTTTTTTCACGGCTGTGGGTAGGGCTTTCCACATTGTGATTTGTGGCACTCCCTCTGGTGTTGTGGGCGTGGTATTCACTGACCTTTGGGAAGTATTTTGACATGTACATTGTATTTCCGTCTTGACTATCTTTTAGACCTAGTACCTCTGTGTAATAACATACAGTACCATATCAACATTTTCATAAAGCTTTATTCCAGGAGCCTCAAGTTTCGTTGAGCATGGGTTATCGTATGGTAATGCCTGCATTTCTGCCTGTGTTTATATTTGCAGGTTGAGTTAGTCGAGCTGTTTGATCTCAACAAAGGCATGGAGTTGGTCAATTCCACTGACGCAACGTTGGAGGACGTCATGCCACCTACTCCTGCTCAGAGTCTAGACAAGGCAGGTGTAGTAGAGTAGCCTTGGACAGATTGTGAATGCGGAAGTTGTTGGCTACTAGATGCTAGCTAGAAGGACCCCACAAACTAGATTTCCCCCATTTTTTTCAGAGCACAGAGAGGGGAGGGAGAGGGAGGTGAAGAGCGGCGGAGAAACACAGCCGCCACACGATGTAATTTGGGGCTGATTATTATAGATTGCGAGCCATGGTGGACAGTGAGAGCGACACACCAACGGGACTGGGAGCAGCGCTGCCACAGGAAAGGAGATGGATAGTGACAGTAATACAGTATGGAGTGTAGTGTGGGAGAGGAGCTCGGGGAGAATGACTGAAAAGGGAGGGGAAGGGTCATGAGTAGGGATGTCCGATATTATCGGCCGATATCGGCATTAAAATGTGATATCGGAAAATATCAGTTAGTTTTCAAATGTTAATTTATTTTTTTTACATTTCTATAACCTTTTACCCAGGCAAGCAAGTAAGAACAAATTCTAATTTTATTTATTGTCAAAAGTATGCATAATGTTGTATTAATTCCACAACAAGAGATATGTAATGTTAATTACCTGAAATTATAAAAAAAATTGGGAGGGGGAAACCCTGCATATATCGGTATCAGTGTATCGGTAAAAAAGCCAATATCGAGCATCCCTAGTCATGAGAGAGGTGGGGCTGAGGGTAGGGCAAAGGAAGGACTTGACAGAATTGCTGAATATAGTGGTGAGATTTGAGGGAGAAGGGAGAGTTAAAAAAAATCGGGCCATTAAAGTTAACAACTCGCAAGAGAGCAATTAGGAGAAGTGAAGTATGCAAACAAACGTTTTGAGAGATGGAAACATTGTAGTATGTATACGTATAGAGCAGGTGGAGAAGGCGAAGGTAATGAGTAGCATTGGAAAAATCAATATCTCTAAAGTAATAAGAGTGGGGGAGAAGAGGGACAGTTAGCCCCTTTCGGTCTGTGATGCACTCCAACAAGGTTGGACGAGTGAATACACAGTTCATTTTTATAAACTGATCAACACTGCTCAAAACGGCTTTAGTCTGCCTGATCACAGCGCATGCGCATCAGGCACCCAATGCCGGAAATAAAGCTGTGTTGACCAGTTTATAAAAATTATTTAATGGCAACACCGAGCTTTCAAACCCTAGCGTTTGTCTGTCCGAAACCCTCGTGCAACTGAGTACCTTTTGAAATTTCTCTGAGAGTTAATTGTGGGATTTTCCTATGGAGGAATAAGGGTGTGTGTATTCACTCTTGTGCATCAGTCACGAAAGGGGCTAAGGGATGGTGGGTGCAAGCCAGGGGGTAATTTCTGGAATATCAATCGAAGTTACTATGGAGAATTTGGTCGACATTTTTTATTTTTTTTATCCACTTTTTCTCCCATTTTCTATATTTTCTCCCATCCCAATTTCGTATCATCCAATTCAACCCTCCCCTGTCACGGACGCTGTTTCTTGCCTCCCACAAGCCGGCTGCAATGTGGACTAAGTCATACATAGCACAAGTCCCCTCCGGTACTTGAGGTAACAGCAGTCGCATCTTTTCACCTGCGCAGCTCGATCTCTCAGTGGCGAGGAGTAACGCGTGGGAGGCTCACGCTGCCCCCGACACTTCCTGATTCTACTGCGCAGGCGCACCAACCGACCTGTAGGAGTCGCTGTCCACAACGCCCGATCCCCACCCATCAGTTTCCCACCCCCTAATACGGCCAATGTGTATTAGTACAAACGACCAGCTAAACTGAAAGCAAATGTGGAGCGCTGGGCTCGAACTGACGAGCCCAGCGTCTCCAGCATTTCGTGGCGAGCGCCTTGCCCACTACGCCACGTCGACATTGGTCGACATTTTAAAGAGACAAACATAATAGGAGTGTAAAACGCTGAAAGAATGAAAAGGGGAGAAGAAAGAGACTGAGACCACTTTGATTCAGTTTGAAAATTACGGTATTCCAAATGAGGTGTTCTTGGGATATATGGTATATTAGGAGTTAGGGAGTTTGTATCTAAACCATTGATGTTTCAACTGCCAAGAATTTGGGCATATAGCCAAGATGTGCAAAAAGAGGAAGCAATGTGCTGGATGTAGTGGGGAACATGAGTGTGGAGAGGGAGTGGAACCAAGTGCTGTACCTGTGGAAAGGAGCATAGTGTTGCATATTGGGGATGTGAAGTGATGAAAAGAGAGGTGGCGGTTCAACAGATGAGAGCGGCAAAATCTCCTATGAAGCTAAGATGACGGCACAGGAAAAGCAGGATAAGGAACGGGTTCAAAAATATAGTACAGGAGGATAAATAGAAGATGTGGGAGGAGAAGAAGAATTTTGTGGCCTTTGTAGCAGGAGTGATAAATGCAACGCGTACGATTAAGAGTAAAACTGAAAGGATCAAAATAATTGTCAAAGTAGCAGTACAACATCTGGATATGAAGGGTCTGATGGGAGGAAGTAGAAAGCGAGTTGAACAAGGGGATTGTGATAAACCAAGAAGTCCAGAGTCCTAAAGACAGTGTCCAGCCATGCCCAGCAATTGTGGGCATAGTTGGAAGTATAGAACTGAGGGCAGTAATACGCCATGTTGCGTTTACACTGCCGGAAAAAGGAAGAAGAAGAGTAGCAGCCTTGCCTTAGACTTCACAACCCAGGAATAACCAGTCAGCTGTCTGTATAGTATAAATCGGTTGACAAGAGCAGGGTTGACTAAGGGTGTCATGATTAATCTATAGGGCTGACCTTCGATTTTTTAAAAAAATATATATATATATATTTTGGATTTGTACAGCACTTTGTTCAACTTTGTCAGTGCTGTAAAGTTAAAATCTTAGACAAACTAAACACTTTGCTTCCATGAAATATTGTAAGCCGTCATTTGAGGCTTTATAAAAGCAGCACAATGAACACAAATCTGTCAGTGCCGAGTTCGACCTCATCTTAAATAACAAACAGCATTGCTTGTTGTAGTTAACAAAGAGAGGCAGAGTAGATTTTGCACAAAATTATTATTTTTTTTCATAATCGAATTTAATTTTCATATTCCAATACCATGCCCATCGAACGAAGCTTAGAAGTATTTAAGACGGCCCTAATCTATTAGAAATTGATTATTGGATTCCATTGGTAGCAGTTAAATGTTCTTAAGCGCCTAGTCTGACACAAAATAAGAAGAAAATACCCAGTTAAACTGCATGCTTTAGCTTGATTTCAGTGTGCATTCATGGGAAAATGTAAATAATAAAAAAAAAAGTGCTGTTTAGATGCACCAATTAATCAATAAGATAATTGTTCATTGTTGTATGAATCTTTTACTTAAATAGTTGCTAGTAGCAGCTTCTTATCGAAGGTTTGTTTTCCTGTGTGGTAGACCTGTCTTAGTGAATCTAAAATCTAAAATCTAAAGCACACACTATGGTGTCCATGGGCTTGAGTGTAATGACTTGGATTCTTTCACACCACCCCTCCCCATTAGAAGTATGGTGGTCGACTGCGCTCATCAAGGATTCCTGCCCCTCCTTCTTGTAAGTACCTTTCCTGCGTGAGCAGACTCCTATTACCCTCAGTTCTTTGTGTGGGGGGTGGAACGATTCACAAAAATATTGGTTCAGTTCATATCACAGATTTGACATCAGTCTTCTGTACGGTTGGGGGAGGAGGGGGGGTATTCCATTGCCAATTCAAATAGAATTTTCACTTAAAATGTATTTGTAAGGAACGCATACCATTTGTTGATTATAGGTGGCTCTCATAATGGGACTTGTGTGAAGAATCTAGACATACAGTAGTGAGTGTGTAGTGGGACTGTTGGATACTTTTTTGACAGGTCTGCCTTGTGTCTGTTCAAGTTTGGAAAGTAACTGAGAGGAAATATTAACATTCTGACTTGTGGCAAGTATCTAAATAGATTAATAAATAAATGAAAAGTTGTTTAGTATAATTAGTGGTTTTGGATTTAATTGCTGCAGGCAAAAATGACTAATGACCGTTAACCAACTTTTCTATTCCTTATTCTTAGTGTTTTATTACAGTAAGTGGGTACATTTCCCCTCTACACAAGTTGAGTAAACAGTTATACAAACAAAAGCACTCCATATACACTCCACAAGTGATGTATTTAGTCTAGTAGATAGAGAGGGGTATCATGCACCCCCGGAAATATACTTCTAACCAGATTTTCTAGATTGATAGACATAGCCTGAGTGTCCCATGTATCATTTATATGCAAATTAGGGATGGGATTATCAAAAAATCGCAAAGAGGCAGTCAGGTGGCGTAGCGGAGATTGTGCTCGTCACCAATGCAAGAGGCTGCGGTCTCGACTCCCGGAGAGTCAGCATTGCCTTGGCTTGGGCTGATCGCTATACTAACTCGTTTGGCTGAGTTAGGGGGAGGGAAGCCGTGGGTGGGTCCTGGGCGTTGTGGACAGCGACCCATACAGTTCAGTCGGGGCGCCTGCACAGCGAGGGTAGGATCTGGAGAAAGATAGTGTGACCTTCCACACGTTGAAGAACATCTGGTCCTTCTCTACGGTTCAGAGACTTGGAGAATGACGAAAAGAACATTGCAGAAGATACAGACCTTTATAAACAGCTGTCTGACACGCATCTTTGGGATCCGGTGGCCAAACAAAATCAAGAATGAGGAACTATGGCTGAAAGGAAGACGGGAACCAGTGGAGAAGCAGATCCTGAGACGAAAGTGGGGATGGATAGGCCACACTTTGAGGAAACCGGCTACCAGTACTACACGCCAGGCCCTGACTTGGAATCCCCAGGGGAAGCGGAAGAGAGGGCGGCCTAAGAACACCTGGAGGCGGGACACTGAGGCGGAGCTCAAGAGAGAAGGAACTACCTGGGGGAGGCAGAAAGGACAGCCCAAAGCCGTGTTGGATGGAGAAAAGTCGTAGATGGCCTATGCTCCATTGGGAGCGATGGGCCTAAGTAAGTAAAAGTCCACACGTTGCACTCTCCCGGTGAGAATCTGCGCTGCCAGGCTGGCTGCACATGTGTCGGAGGAAAACATGTGACAGTCTCCGGCCTCCTGGACCAACAGTAGGGGGGGGGTGCGCAACAACCAGGAAGGGGGTTGGGAATTGGCATAACGACTAACAGTGGGATGGGAGAAAAATCGGAAAAAAGGAGGGGACATTTTTTTTTTATCAAAGAAATCATTTAAATATATCTAAGCCAATATTGCAGATAACTGAACAAATTGGGTGTCTAGACCCATGTTTCGAGGGTCAAAGATCACAATAACACTATCCCTAGAGAGTGATCACATGTTTCTATGCAAGTAGCTTATGCAAATCTGTGCCGTCAATACAAAATAATCACATTTTTACCATTAGTTGAGTAGGAAAGCGGATACTATCATGCACCCCCTGGAAATATATTGTTAACCAGTGTTTCTAGATTGGAAAAAAATTGTAGAAAATGATAGGCTATGTTAAAAATCTATCTGTGTCCCATGTGTAATTTATATGCAAAAAAATGATGTCGCTAACTCAGCCAATATTGCAAATAACTGAACAAGTAGGTTGTCTAAACCCATATTTTGAGGGTCAAAAATCATAATAAAACTATTCCCAGAATGATCACCTATTTGTGGTGGCTAGTATGCAAATTAGTGGCACCTTTACAAAGAATAAAGCATTTTTACTAGGGATGTCCGATATTATCGGCCGACCGATATTATCGGCAGTAAAATGTGATATCGGAAAATATCGGTATCGGTTTAAAAAAAATAATAACAATATTTGTTATATATATATATATATCCAGTGAAATTATTAGTTACCTGAAATTATTCAGTTTTTTGGACGGGGAAACCCTGCATATATCGGTATCGGAAATTAAGAGTTGGACAATACCGGAATATCTGTATCGGTAAAAAAGCCAATATCTAGCATCCCTAATTTTTACCAATAAAGACTCATCATATGATGACTGAACAACATAAGATGTGGGCTCATGTTTTGAGGGTTAAAGATGGTAATACAATTTCTGAAGTGGTCACATATATCTCTGGCATGCTTATATACAAGAGTGCTGCTTTCAATGCCATTTCTTACATAAGTCTACATTAGGGATGCTCGATATTGGCTTTTTTACCGATATTCCGATATTGTCCAACTCTTAATTTCCGATACCGATATCAACCGATACCGATATATGCAGGGTTTCCCCGTCCAAAAAACTGAATTTCAGTTAACTAATAATTTCACTGGATATATATATACCGTAATTCCTCTAATAGTAACCCCGGCTTGTATTTGTTTCAACTGTAGCGGGTACCAGGCTTGTATTAGGAGGAGGCCTGTATAAGAGGGAGGCCTATATTTCAAATTTTCAAATGGATCATAATGAATAAATCAACATTTTGTGTCAGTTTGAACCCAGTAAAATGTACTGGGTTCATTTATTGAAACCAAGTACTGTATGAAATAGTAAACAGTGCAATTACAGGTGGTCACTGGTCATTTCAACGTTTTCAAAGTGAAATCAAGTAACTAGCTCAGTATGCAGCTCAGTATATTAGTAACCCGGCTTGTATTAGGAGGCCGGCTTATAATTGCTTAGCTCAAGAGCGCACCCGGCCATTAATAGAGACCCGGCTTGTATTTGAGACCCGGTTACTATTAGAGGAATTACGGTATAACAAATATTGTTGTTTTTAATTTTTTTTTAAACCGATACCGATATTTTCCGATATCACATTTTACTGCAGATATCGGCCGATAATATCGGACATCCCTAGTCTACATGTATGTAATAAGGTAAATACGTCCTCTGTTCAGCATCTTTGCCAATGACTACTCTTATTTCCCTGGGTAAATTCAACCGCCAAACAAACAAGGTAAGAAGTTACCTCAGCTACACACAAATGTGGATGTCCGTTTTTTCATGGAACCAGTAACTGCGTGTGTGGTGGGGGTGCATGTGCGTGCATGCACAGATTGATGTACCCTCATGCTGTGAGTGCATGCATGTACAGTATATGTTGTGTGCATGCTCTCCAACCAACCAACCTACCTCTTCATGCTCTCCAACCAACCAACCTACCTCTTCATGCTCTCCAACCAACCAACCTACCTCTCTTCATGCTCTCCAACCAACCAACCTCTCTTCATGCTCTCCAACCAACCAACCTACCTCTCTTCCTGCTCTCCAACCAACCAACCTACCTCTCTTCCTGCTCTCCAACCAACCAACCTACCTCTTCATGCTCTCCAACCAACCAACCTACCTCTTCCTGCTCTCCAACCAACCAACCTACCTCTCTTCATGCTCTCCAACCAACCAACCTACCTCTCCTCATGCTCTCCAACCAACCAACCTACCTCTCTTCATGCTCTCCAACCAACCAACCTACCTCTCTTCATGCTCTCCAACCAACCAACCTACCTCTCTTCCTGCTCTCCAACCAACCTACCTCTCTTCATGCTCTCCAACCAACCAACCTACCTCTTCATGCTCTCCAACCAACCTACCTCTCTTCATGCTCTCCAACCAACCAACCTACCTCTCTTCATGCTCTCCAACCAACCAACCTACCTCTTCATGCTCTCCAACCAACCTACCTCTCTTCATGCTCTCCAACCAACCAACCTACCTCTCTTCATGCTCTCCAACCAACCTACCTCTCTTCATGCTCTCCAACCAACCAACCTACCTCTCTTCATGCTCTCCAACCAACCTACCTCTCTTCATGCTCTCCAACCAACCAACCTACCTCTCTTCATGCTCTCCAACCAACCAACCTACCTCTCTTCATGCTCTCCAACCAACCAACCTACCTCTCTTCCTGCTCTCCAACCAACCAACCTACCTCTCTTCATGCTCTCCAACCAACCAACCTACCTCTCTTCATGCTCTCCAACCAACCAACATACCTCTCTTCATGCTCTCCAACCAACCAACCTACCTCTCTTCATGCTCTCCAACCAACCAACCTACCTCTCTTCATGCTCTCCAACCAACCAACCTACCTCTCTTCCTGCTCTCCAACCAACCTACCTCTTCCTGCTCTCCAACCAACCAACCTACCTCTCTTCCTGCTCTCCAACCAACCAACCTACCTCTCTTCCTGCTCTCCAACCAACCAACCTACCTCTCTTCATGCTCTCCAACCAACCAACCTACCTCTCTTCATGCTCTCCAACCAACCAACCTACCTCTCTTCATGCTCTCCAACCAACCAACCTACCTCTCTTCATGCTCTCCAACCAACCAACCTCTCTTCATGCTCTCTAACCAACCAACCTACCTCTCTTCATGCTCTCCAACCAACCAACCTACCTCTCTTCCTGCTCTCCAACCAACCAACCTACCTCTCTTCATGCTCTCCAACCAACCAACCTACCTCTCTTCATGCTCTCCAACCAACCAACCTACCTCTCTTCATGCTCTCCAACCAACCAACCTACCTCTTCATGCTCTCCAACCAACCAACCTACCTCTCTTCATGCTCTCCAACCAACCTACCTCTCTTCCTGCTCTCCAACCAACCAACCTACCTCTCTTCATGCTCTCCAACCAACCAACCTACCTCTCTTCCTGCTCTCCAACCAACCTACCTACCTCTTCATGCTCTCCAACCAACCAACCTACCTCTCTTCCTGCTCTCCAACCAACCAACCTACCTCTCTTCCTGCTCTCCAACCAACCTACCTACCTCTTCATGCTCTCCAACCAACCAACCAACCTACCTCTCTTCATGCTCTCCAACCAACCAACCTACCTCTTCATGCTCTCCAACCAACCAACCTACCTCTCTTCATGCTCTCCAACCAACCAACCTACCTCTCTTCATGCTCTCCAACCAACCTACCTCTCTTCCTGTTGGTTGGAGAGCATGCACACAAGAACATACTGTACATTAGGGGTGGAACGGTTCACAAAATCGACTGTTCGGTTCGTATCACGGTTTTGGGCTAACTGTTTTCGGTTCGGTTCGATATACGTTGCTTTTTATTAAAAAAGAATTAACACTCTAATCTAAACATGCTTCTCATTTATATAAAAAAAAAAAAAAAAGGAAAAAAAAAGGTTTACAGTGTTTACAGCCTTAAATAATGTTTGGCACACAAAGACCGAACTGACTGAAAAATATAGGCTACATTTGTCAAAGTATTAACTTAGTGCAAACAAACAATAGGCTCAGCCAGCACTAGACTTTCCTTTCTTTAATATAAACACACAAAAAACAATGTTTAAATTCCCTGATTGTCAGTTCTTAATGGAAAGATTAGTTTTCCGCTTGAAATTAAAGTGCAGTATTTGAAATACAATGAAAGGAATATGGCTGGATTTCTTATCAAAGGGAAAAGTGTCTTATTTAAAATAAATAAACAAATTAGAAGGCCATCAATATAAATTGCAGCATACATCAAACTAACACACACTACTGTTTCAAAACAACACTGCTCTGTTCATTCTATTTTTAAAATACGTACATTATCCGTCTACATTTATTTAGACTAACATTATTTAAATATTGAGTGCAACTGTGGGGTGGATTAACGTAATTCGGTGAGTTGGAACTATCTATGGGTTGGTGGGTCCGCAGGGACATTTTAGCGGGAGTTCATAACATGCAGTGGAAAAGCGGCAATAGTCCCGGTTTGTAGTTAGTAAACACAGTTGTATGTTAGCCTTCTTGGATGTTGAATAAACGCCTATCATTGTCTTTAAACACCCCGCCTCTCGGACTCTCATTTTCTACCATAGTTAAAACGTGCGTTGTGTTGTACAAACTGCTAACGTTATGGCAAGATGTGTGTAGGCCTATGTAATGTTAATGGCTATGTTTTTAAAGTTGTAATGAAGATTGATTTATATTGCGCTTGCCATTTCCACAAACTGACTAGCACCTGCAGTGCTGCTGCTGCTGCAGCTAGCGCTCACCTCTCCCGGCTAAGTGCCATTACGTTTTTTTTCATTTGCGCATCCCCTGAACCGTACGATACAGACGCCCCGAACAGTGGAGGTCATATCGAACGGTGTACGGTTCGAATGCGTATCGTTCCACCCCTACTGTACATAACATGCACTCACAGCAAGAGGGTACATCAATCTATGCATGCATTGTTCAGTTATTTGCAATATTGGCTGAAATAGCGACATAAATTTTTTTGATGGCGTCATTCATTTGCATATAAATTATACATGGGACACTGACAGATTTGTATCAAGTAACACTGGTTAACAATATATTTCCAGGGGGTGCATGATGGTATCCACTTTCCTACTCAACTAATTTGTAAAAATGTGACGATTTTGTATAGACTGCACAGATTTGCATAGGCTACTTGTTATCAACAGGGGTGGTGCCGCAGAGAGCTGCCAGGGGTGCTATTTTTTTTTTTTGGATTACAGAAAATTATCACTAAAGTGCTATCTGTTGCAGCTGCACGGTTTTCCATAAATACCATATTTGGATAAGTTTGACCATTTCTCAAAATCTGAAAATCATTATTTAACAAAACACAGAAAAGGATCACCAAGTTACTCTGGATAAAAACAAACTTAACAGACAACATTGAGACAAAGCTTCCTGACACCCTCCATCCAAACTCTTGGAAGAACTCATTGAAATCTCATCTGATACCACCTGGAGAGCTAGTTTCTGAGTGTGGTGCTGAGTACCAAGTATCTCATGATGCAGTAGTTAAGGTGTTGATACCATTCAGCACCACATATCTGTGTGAAGCTGGCTTTTCATCCATGACTGCTCTGAAAAAAAAAATATATAGGGCCAAGTTGAGCCTTGAGGATGACATGTAGGCTTGGGCGGTATGATGGTATTACGATATACCGGGGTATTTAGAAATACCGACGTATTGAAAATCAATACCGTCCGTCACCGTCAAAATCACAGATGCGCTTCAGCTTCTATTACAGTGAAACGGAGTTTTGAGTGTAGTGCACACACGCGCCAGCAGAGGGCGAGACCAGTCTAGTGGAGCAAGTGGGTCACAACGGTGTTCACGTTTTACGGTAATGTTGCGACAGTGCTGTGAAAATACCGTAAAGCGTTGTGATGAGAGTTGGTGTGTGTTGTTGTGGAGTGGTGCACTGGTGGAGCAAGCAAATAATCCGTCTCTTATTATATGTGAACTAAAGAGTACAAGGTTTACACAACAGCCCCCACCCGCCTTTTTATTTTATTTGTATCGTCCTGTACTATCCGCTGTCAGCTGTTTATCTCTCTCTGTGAGCTACTGAGCTTGATTAGCTAGCGTTAGCTCACGCTAACTAGCGTTAGCTCTGTGGCTAATCTTAGATTACCCTGAACTAAATCAATGACTAGGTTATAAAGCATTCGAGTAGTTTTCACTGCACATAGAAGTAGCCAAACAACGGGAACATTTCGGGAGCATATGACCAAAACTCATGCAATTTCGAGCCCTTAACGAATCAAATAGTCTGCCAAGGCTAGATGCTAACGCAGTAACGCTAACGGTGCAGGCTTCTGACTACCAATCTGAGAGCTGACGATGATTTGTTTACTTGGTAACACGGGTTGCCACCGTTGACCGTATTATTAGCCAGCAGCAGCAGACCTCGCATTGAGCTAGAAATGTCCACTGAGTGAACGAGTGCTTATTTTCTGTATTTATTTATATTTTGAGAAATGGTAACTTGTTGATCCTTTTCTGTATTTAAAAAAAGAAAATCTGTTTTTGAGAAATGGTCAAACTTATCCAAATATGCTATTTTTATGGAAAAGTGTGCAGCTGCAACAGATGGCACTTTAGTGATAATTTTATTTAAAGAAATATGCTATTTGATTTACTACTACAAGCAGTGTAATGTCAACAGTACTAAGCCATTTAGACCTGAAATACCTGTTAATAATGCATTATATAGCCTGCATATACACGCAAATGTGTTTCCCGGTTTCTTAAATAAACATTATTTTGAAAGCAAGCACTTGTCATCGTAAATATCCTACTTTCACCTCCGCAACATCGCAAAAATCTGTCACTGCCTCTCCCCCCCCGCTGCTGAATCCCTCATTCACGCCTTCATCTCCTCCCGCCTGGACTACTGCAACTCCCTCCTCACTGGTATCACCTCCCGCTCCCTCCATAAACTGCAAATGGTCCAAAATTCAGCCGCCCGCCTCCTCACTAACACCCGGTCCCGCGAACACATCACTCCTGTCCTCCACTCCCTCCACTGGCTCCCGATCAAACACCGCATTAACTTTAAAACACTACTCCTCACCTTCAAAGCCCTCCACAGCCTGGCCCCCCCCTACCTGACTGATCTACCCTACCGCCCCACCCGTTCCCTCCGGTCCTCCTCCACTGCCTCCCTCACTGTCCCGACATCCAAGCTTAAAAACTTCGGAGATCGGTCCTTCTCTCGCACTGCACCCCGACTCTGGAACTCCCTCCCCCAGTCCATCAGAGACTCTCCTACACTCTCCACCTTCAAAGCTCGCCTCAAAACCCACCTGTTCTCCCTTGCCTTCAACCCCCCCCACCCCTAAACCTCCCCCTCCCCTCCAACCTGATTGATGTCTGTCTCCAGTCTTTTTTGTGCTATCAGGCTGTCTCCCCTGTTCCCCCCATGGTCTCATGTTCCTCTTGTTTTTGTTCCTTTGCTGTTTTTGTTTTTCTTTCTTTGCTTTCGTTTCTTTGTTTGTACTCCTGCTCCCGACTACTGTCAGCGACTTCGGGTTATTGAGAAGCGCTATATAAATTAAATTAATTATTATTATTATTATTATTATCGTTGTAGCAAAAAAGACGGGACCGGAAAAGTCTTTATCGTATGTAGGGGTGCCCTGGAATATTTTATTGAACACAGGGGTGCCTTGGCAGCAGAAAGGTTGAGAACCCCTGCTCTAGGGATAGTGTTATTGTGATATTTGACCCTCAAAACATGGGTCTAGACACCTTGTTCAGTTATCTGCAATATTGGCTGAGATATATTAAACTGATTTCTTTGCGATTATATTTTAGTTTTTTTTTATCCACTTTCTCTTTTTCTGTATTTCCCTCTTATCCCAATTTAGTCGTTATGCCAATTCCCCCCTCCCCTTCCTGGTCGTTGCGCGCATGTGCCCCCCACTGGTCGGTCTAGGGAGCCCTGAAGTCTATCACATGCTTCCTCCGATACATACGAGACAGCCAGCAGCCTATTTTCACCTGGCAGTGACTACTCTCATTGGTGAAGTGTAACACGTGGGAGGTCACACTACCTTCACCATTTCCCTCCCTCGCTGTGCAGGCGCCCTGACCGACCTGTAGGAGTCGCTGTTTACAATGACCAGATTACCACCCACCGCCGGCTTCCCTCCCGCTGACACTGCCAATTGTGCCAGTATGACGACCGGCCAAGCCGGAGGCACCGCTGACAGCCGGATTCGATACCAGTGTCTCTGCTGTGGTAGACAGACGCTTAGTCCGCTGTGCTACCCGGCCACCCTTTCTTTGCGATTTTGATGATCGCGTCCTTAATTTGCATATAAATTATACATGGAACACTCTGACCACTTGTTAACATAGCCTATCAATCTAGAAAGTCTGGTTAGAATATTTCCGGGGGGTGCATGATACCCCCGCTATCTACTAGACTAATTAGGCTATGGGTTCCACAGTAGCATAGTGAACCAGACTGTCTCTAGGCGACCCGAACCGCGGAGTCGAGCCGTTTTTTCCCATGAACCGTTCCATCTCTTGTGTGTAGTAGTTCAATAGTTAAGTCTCCATCTTTGTCTTCCCATAAGCCTCTGCTGCAGCAGCCTCCAAGGTTGAAGAGACAGGTCAGCCTGCCATGCATGGTCCTCTTGTCACTATTAAGCTAATGAATCACTTAATCCTCACCACGAGATCAGGGGTGGAACTACATGTTTCTGGGCGCTCTGCTGCCATCACTACCTGGCCAGTATGGACCTGCATTCAAATACTCCCTTTACACTCCTAACTTACACTGCATGCTTTTTGTAGAGTTTGTGTAAAAATAAGCACCGCTGTTTATCTTTTGTCACTTGTGATTTGACAGACTGTCCCTTGCCAGGGCTCAACTTTTTTCACCAGTCCCAAAAAAATATTTTAGTGTCCTGATGTACACAATCCCAAAATATATATATTTTTTATTGAAATGATCAAGACTCTGATATAGAAATAATTTATGATCATAATGCTGATACTCTATAAAGGTAAGAAAGATTGATATTCTATTGAAATTGAGAAACTGAATAAAGACCAGTGCATTATTAGACAATGAATTGGGCCTAATGGGGTGGGGGTGATATATGGCAAAGGGCTAATAATAAAAAGGCTAATTGCAATCTAAACGCAATAAAAATAATGTTGCCTGTGCAAGGCCATCTCCATCACTGGACATGCTCTTTTACTCTCTCTTTTCTGCGCTCTCACTTGCCTTCCTCCAATCAGAGAATCCTCTCACCCACACTGATTCACTTTAGTGTTGTGCAGGAAAGTAAGTAAACATTATGCTTACCAGTAAATTGGCAAAATGTGATGAGCAGAGATTCAGACCCGCGAACCCACTTTATCATATCTAGATCGTAGCTTGATGGATCGTAGCACAGACAAACGCACAAGTGCAGCAACGTTATGTTAAAAGCCCATATCCCGAATCCGCTTCAAGGTTGACCTGGCATACTGTGCAGTGAGGGGAATGGCTCCCACCTACCTTTGTCAATGGTCTCTACTCTTAACTACACACCCTCAAGAACCCTCTGCTCTACATCTTCTGGCTGCCTCAGACCCACTCCTATCCGGGGGGGGGGGGGGGGCATCAAAGAGAATGTGGCTATTCTCGGTCCTTGGCTCCACAATGGAGGAACTTCCCACCGTCTGGACAGCCGGTGTAGACCAAAAACACACTTCAATCAATATAAAAAAAAAAAAAAAACTAGCCATCGTCATTTACTATCATGCACTTTGCTACTAAATAATCTTCCTTGCCTACCGTATATTACTACCTACTATGCGAATGTCTTTACTACTATTTAGCATTATATTTAGCTGACACTTTTATCCAGCTGCATGATAATGTTGAGATACAAGAACAGCTGCACACAGTGGTTGGAGCCCAGGCTCAAAACGGCTCGAGATCTTGAGGTAGAAAAATGCTGTTTTTGAGGACTTGATTAGAAATACAAAACGATGAATAAAAAAAATATATATATTACAGAGGTGTTCCATAGACTCACAGGAATTGTGTAAAAGTGCCCAAATAGTGAAAGAAATAGTTTCCCTGATCATCTCTGACGGTCCCAAATGACAAACCTGAGCGTCCAAAATAAACTCACTGCCTCAGTACAATGGGACGCTGTTAATGTCGAGCCCTGACTTGAGCTTTCTGTCTTTCCATCTTTCACATTTATGCTCACGCAAAATGTAAAGGATGTATGTAGCACAATCAACCGGGTCCCTGTTTTTCTAAACCTTCTTGACACTAAGATCAATCTGGTGTCCGAGTCAAATGGGCTAGTGCTATGATTGCTTTGGGAAATATGGGCCCTAGTGTATAAGTGTTTTCACCAGGTCAACATTTTGATCCTTGGATCTACCTTTTTAAGAGAATGTGCGGACTCTACTTACTGTATTTGTCCATCTGTCCTGCTGGGCCTGCTTGCTTTTGGTTGGGGAAACTATTCCTGTAAATTTCTCATGAACAAACATTCCTCTTTGGCTATACTCTCACTCTTTTAAAATTACTAAATGATGACGTTGAAAATGAAATGCTTTGCACCATTGCTTGGACCATCAATGCCATCTTGATGCACTGGTCCAGTGCTGTAAATCATTACATTGATTAAGGCGCAGTTCTTAGACTCACCTGGTGGGATTATGGTTTATTGTCACTGTGAAATATCGTAACCTTTTCTATTGAAAGGGCACAAATGCTCTTTCAATAGAATATTCTTACAGCAAACACATTTTAAGCAATTTCTCTTCCTTCCTCCCATCTGTCTGACTTGGATTTGTTTTTATCAGTCGTCAGGAAGAGCCGTTACTTCGCAGTGCCTGAGCCTGAGCCTGCCAGGCCTGTTCTTGAACCTATCCGAGAGTCTTCTCACGCTGGTATGTGGGGTTGGGGGGCGGGTCCAGGGTGCAATGTGATGCCATTGTTCATTGCAGATTCTGAGTACTAAAAGTTCTGATCCAAATGTTACAGATTTAGACCATTGGTCAGGAACCTGTTTTGTGAGCTAGCTGCATGTGGCTCTTTAGGAGTTTATGGACCAACGGTTCTAGGGACTGCCTGGTGGGAACTACCCACTGGGGAGCTCCCCCGAGAACTACATACCTTTTTTATGGCATTTTTCTGTTTGAATTCGTACCGCCAAAAGGAACGCTGAAGTGACAACCCTGCTTCTGCCTTCTCTTTCCAGAGATGGCCAGTATGGACCTGCATTCAAATACTCCCTTTACACTCCTAACTTACACTGCATGCTTTTTGTAGAGTTTGTGTAAAAATAAGCACCGCTGTTTATCTTTTGTCACTTGTGATTTGACAGACTGTCCCTTGCCAGGGCTCAACTTTTTTCACCAGTCCCAAAAAAATATTTTAGTGTCCTGATGTACACAATCCCAAAATATATATATTTTTTATTGAAATGATCAAGACTCTGATATAGAAATAATTTATGATCATAATGCTGATACTCTATAAAGGTAAGAAAGATTGATATTCTATTGAAATTGAGAAACTGAATAAAGACCAGTGCATTATTAGACAATGAATTGGGCCTAATGGGGTGGGGGTGATATATGGCAAAGGGCTAATAATAAAAAGGCTAATTGCAATCTAAACGCAATAAAAATAATGTTGCCTGTGCAAGGCCATCTCCATCACTGGACATGCTCTTTTACTCTCTCTTTTCTGCGCTCTCACTTGCCTTCCTCCAATCAGAGAATCCTCTCACCCACACTGATTCACTTTAGTGTTGTGCAGGAAAGTAAGTAAACATTATGCTTACCAGTAAATTGGCAAAATGTGATGAGCAGAGATTCAGACCCGCGAACCCACTTTATCATATCTAGATCGTAGCTTGATGGATCGTAGCACAGACAAACGCACAAGTGCAGCAACGTTATGTTAAAAGCCCATATCCCGAATCCGCTTCAAGGTTGACCTGGCATACTGTGCAGTGAGGGGAATGGCTCCCACCTACCTTTGTCAATGGTCTCTACTCTTAACTACACACCCTCAAGAACCCTCTGCTCTACATCTTCTGGCTGCCTCAGACCCACTCCTATCCGGGGGGGGGGGGGGGGCATCAAAGAGAATGTGGCTATTCTCGGTCCTTGGCTCCACAATGGAGGAACTTCCCACCGTCTGGACAGCCGGTGTAGACCAAAAACACACTTCAATCAATATAAAAAAAAAAAAAAAACTAGCCATCGTCATTTACTATCATGCACTTTGCTACTAAATAATCTTCCTTGCCTACCGTATATTACTACCTACTATGCGAATGTCTTTACTACTATTTAGCATTATATTTAGCTGACACTTTTATCCAGCTGCATGATAATGTTGAGATACAAGAACAGCTGCACACAGTGGTTGGAGCCCAGGCTCAAAACGGCTCGAGATCTTGAGGTAGAAAAATGCTGTTTTTGAGGACTTGATTAGAAATACAAAACGATGAATAAAAAAAATATATATATTACAGAGGTGTTCCATAGACTCACAGGAATTGTGTAAAAGTGCCCAAATAGTGAAAGAAATAGTTTCCCTGATCATCTCTGACGGTCCCAAATGACAAACCTGAGCGTCCAAAATAAACTCACTGCCTCAGTACAATGGGACGCTGTTAATGTCGAGCCCTGACTTGAGCTTTCTGTCTTTCCATCTTTCACATTTATGCTCACGCAAAATGTAAAGGATGTATGTAGCACAATCAACCGGGTCCCTGTTTTTCTAAACCTTCTTGACACTAAGATCAATCTGGTGTCCGAGTCAAATGGGCTAGTGCTATGATTGCTTTGGGAAATATGGGCCCTAGTGTATAAGTGTTTTCACCAGGTCAACATTTTGATCCTTGGATCTACCTTTTTAAGAGAATGTGCGGACTCTACTTACTGTATTTGTCCATCTGTCCTGCTGGGCCTGCTTGCTTTTGGTTGGGGAAACTATTCCTGTAAATTTCTCATGAACAAACATTCCTCTTTGGCTATACTCTCACTCTTTTAAAATTACTAAATGATGACGTTGAAAATGAAATGCTTTGCACCATTGCTTGGACCATCAATGCCATCTTGATGCACTGGTCCAGTGCTGTAAATCATTACATTGATTAAGGCGCAGTTCTTAGACTCACCTGGTGGGATTATGGTTTATTGTCACTGTGAAATATCGTAACCTTTTCTATTGAAAGGGCACAAATGCTCTTTCAATAGAATATTCTTACAGCAAACACATTTTAAGCAATTTCTCTTCCTTCCTCCCATCTGTCTGACTTGGATTTGTTTTTATCAGTCGTCAGGAAGAGCCGTTACTTCGCAGTGCCTGAGCCTGAGCCTGCCAGGCCTGTTCTTGAACCTATCCGAGAGTCTTCTCACGCTGGTATGTGGGGTTGGGGGGCGGGTCCAGGGTGCAATGTGATGCCATTGTTCATTGCAGATTCTGAGTACTAAAAGTTCTGATCCAAATGTTACAGATTTAGACCATTGGTCAGGAACCTGTTTTGTGAGCTAGCTGCATGTGGCTCTTTAGGAGTTTATGGACCAACGGTTCTAGGGACTGCCTGGTGGGAACTACCCACTGGGGAGCTCCCCCGAGAACTACATACCTTTTTTATGGCATTTTTCTGTTTGAATTCGTACCGCCAAAAGGAACGCTGAAGTGACAACCCTGCTTCTGCCTTCTCTTTCCAGAGATGGAACGGGGCTGGTTGCTGCCTGCATAGATCACACTAGATCAACTTGCAACTAAGCATTTCCTGGTTGATAACGAGATGAGAGTGCTAGAGTGGCCAACGGCAAACTTTAAATACTTAACCATATCGAAGATTTCATTATCATATTTGTAGGTTAACAGGAGGCCATGGACTATTTCCCTGATACCAAGTCCTATACCAAGAAACATGTATAACATGCCAGAAGGATTATATTGCAATAATTTCAATGACCCCAAACTGATAGTCGTAAGTTTGTTGTTCAGTGAAAAGCGATGGATTGGTACTCTGTAATGGACGACACTGAAAGTTTAGGAATTCGTATCGTGCCTACATCCCTATTGCCTTCCTTTTTAATAATTAGAGTACACTATCTTTCCCACCCAGCCGTGTCTAACCAGCCTGGTAGGAGGAAAGATGCCAGACTGGGATTTGTTCTGCCATCAAATGGTGTTCCTGCCATAGAGAACGAGGAGCCTGTGACCCTCCCCTCCCAACCCGGCACTTCTATAGGTTTGTTCTGTGACCCTCTCCTCCCAACCCGGCACTTCTATAGGTTTGTTCTGTGACCCTCTCCTCCCAACCCGGCACTTCTATAGGTTTGTTCTGTGACCCTCTCCTCCCAACCCGGCACTTCTATAGGTTTGTTCTGTGACCCTCCCCTCCCAACCCGGCACTTCTATAGGTTTGTTCTGTGACCCTCCCCTCCCAACCCGGCACTTCTATAGGTTTGTTCTGTGACCCTCCCCTCCCAACCCGGCACTTCTATAGGTTTGTTCTGTGACCCTCTCCTCCCAACCCGGCACTTCTATAGGTTTGTTCTGTGACCCTCTCCTCCCAACCCGGCACTTCTATAGGTTTGTTCTGTGACCCTCTCCTCCCAACCCGGCACTTCTATAGGTTTGTTCTGTGACCCTCTCCTCCCAACCCGGCACCTCTATAGGTTTGTTCTGTGACCCTCTCCTCCCAACCCGGCACTTCTATAGGTTTGTTCTGTGACCCTCTCCTCCCAACCCGGCACTTCTATAGGTTTGTTCTGTGACCCTCTCCTCCCAACCCGGCACTTCTATAGGTTTGTTCTGTGACCCTCTCCTCCCAACCCGGCACTTCTATAGGTTTGTTCTGTGACCCTCTCCTCCCAACCCGGCACTTCTATAGGTTTGTTCTGTGACCCTCTCCTCCCAACCCGGCACTTCTATAGGTTTGTTCCTAGGAGTAACATGTCGGAGATGTCAAGGTAGCAGCATAATAAGCTTTCAAATTCATGGGAATCATCTGCTAGTGGACATTACACTAGCAGTTTGTGCTAGCAGGTGGTAAATCAACTGCTAGTAAATGAAGTGGTTTGTCTACTAGCTAGCTGATATCCATTACAGATGTTGAGAATTTACATTTTTGATGTTTGATGATTTCCTGTGAGCATACATACTGTATAAAAACAATCTGTAAAAATCACTACTTTTGTATCACTATGACCATGTGTTTTTTTCCCCCCATTGAGGATTTAATTGTACTTAATTTCTCCTATGACTATAATATTGGTTCCATTATCTCTTTGTATAGCAGGCAGGAGGAGGACTATGGCCTATCCAGATGGGACCAAGGGGAACAAACGTCTGTCCTGTCCTGTGAAGCAGCCCGACTTACTGACCAAGAGGGGAAAGGTCAGACTAATCTCACGATTGGATTTGGTGTCATGATTAGATATACATTTGATGCATGCATAGATATGATTCTAGATTGCTGTTTTGAGTTATTTATTCCCATTTGACTGGTAGACAGTTTTAATAGATAAGGAAGAAAAACTACTTAGTAGTTCTACACTTTTTTATTTGATTGACTGGATACTGCATATCAATACACCGCCTCAGTTAGTAAATGTTGTACATTTACTGAGTTTTACCTGCATGTTAAACTCTTAGGAAACTCTTAAATGTTTTGTTTTCTGACCTGAAAGAAAACATGTAATGAGATTTAACAATTTCAGTAGTGCCAAAGTGATTATTTAATTTAGATATTTTAACATTTCATTTTTAGATGGGGGATGCCAACCGGCCAAACCTCAAGTTCTATCAGATGATTGAGGATTTCAGAGAGACCCTGGAGATATTACCCCTGTCAACCTCCGACCTGGTAAGATTAGAGCCAGTGCCTGACCTATCTTAAACCTTTGCCCCTGACTCTAAACTCTGTTGCCTATACTCAATTTATACCTACCTACTACTTTCACGGTCTACAACTGCCCGACACTAATCATAATAATCTTAACCTTAGGCCATGGTTACACCATTGAATACAGAACGTTTTTGTTGCTGAATGATTACGTTTGCTGTCCCAAGTTAAAAAGAAAGCCCTAGCCATATTTTCAGAAAATCTGCCTAAAAGTACCGGTACATACCCAAGTAAAGGAAGATTGCTCCACTTCTACAAGGTGCATGTTCTTGGTATCTAGGGACATCTATGAGCCACAGGGAATGTATTCCCAGTGTCGCGACATATTGTGTCGGTTACTATGCTAGAGTACATTTTAATAAACCAAATGAGAATATAATTTTTTTTTCTGACTGAATAAGGGCCCGCGTCCACTTGGCGCATATTTCTGACCGCACGCATCTGTTTTCAATGTATTCCAATGGGGAGGGAGCGCATGCGGCCGCCTCTAGGAAGTGCGCTGCCGTCGGCTTCTTTTCTCAGCTTTTTTGTGCGGTCGAAAGTTGAAACTTTCTCAACTTTCAGAGCGATGCGCTGGGCTCATTTTCAGACAACCAATCACAGCCATTCATCTACCACTCTGTTTGTAACCTGACACCGGAGCTGCCTGCCTGTCTGGCTGTCTCCCACAGACCATTGAGATTCGCGACAAAACTAATAATAATAACTACACGAATACACTACTAAAAAGCTAATAAAAAGCAAAGGGCGAACTGTGGTGTCAGGCAATAACTATATATATAATTAATATACAATAAAGTTATTCAAATATGCTATAATATGTGCAAAACCGCGGCATGGCTGTAGATTTCTTTCTGTCATCTACAAGATGCGCTGCAAGCCAGCGCTGCCGGCGCACTCCCAGCATGTTTCACGGAGAAATATGCGCTAGGTGGACGCGGGCCCTAACACCATGCTAACATTGACAAAGTGAGAAATTGCCACTGAGCTCATTCAGCACCACCTTGAGATCAAGTGTACTTAAAAACCTAAGAAAATGAACAAAGGGCAGATTTACAGGTTTTTTTGTAGATGCACTACTGAATTTTGCCATCCGGACACATGCAATTTGAAATATGAATATAGAATATCAGGTCTATAAATGACCTTATTATGGCCAAGTCATACATCTATGGATTGGGCCAAATCTCCTCTTTCCAATGGCAGTTCAATCTGGATTCACAGCAAAGACTGTAAATGAAATGTACTGTAAGTACAGTTACTTTTGTATAACTTCCATAGCTCCGCCATTTTTGACCGGACTGCAACATGTATTTCTAATTGTGCGCTATGATATTTTGCAACAGGTTGACATGACTCGAGAGAGAGGGAGAGATGGAGATAGAGAGGGAGAGACGGATGTAGAGAGAGGAGAGATCCCTCAGAGCGCTCATGTGTTCCCCCCACACACACTCGGTCGCGATTGTGTAAATGTTCCGAGACGAGTCGCACTGTATGAGAGCCTCTCTCCCTCTATCGGTGTCTCTCTTTTGAGGAAGTGTCGGTGACTGGGTAACCGCTTTCGCATTATTTCCACTCGCTCCGTTGTTGAGCGAATTGTTGATTGTGGGCGGTGGCTACAACCACAGAGGGGGCTGAGATATGCAGATCAGCAGCACCTACTTACGTCAGGGAGCCAGTAAATTCTGAATGCCTTGGTTCAGTGGGGGAGGTTCTTGTCTGAGCTGAACTGAAGAAATTTCACATCTAGTCAGTGTTGGTACAACCCCACATTGCTAGAAAACAACGCAAACCACAGGAAAAGGCCATTTATAAGATAGTTCCCCTTTAACATAATTGGTAAACAAATGTGCTGAAAATATACTTTGACTGCTGTTTTGATAGGCTCTTTACTCTTGGCTACATTTGAAAAAGATCGGGCTTAAGAGGTTAACTAACAACCTCGTATATATATTCATACATATATATATACACTTGTATATACCGCATATTTATATTTACCGTATATATGTAAAATAATAATCTTCATTTATATAGCGCCTTTCATACACTGAGTGCAACTCAAAGTGCTTAACAGAGACACGTCTTCTTTAAACAAGTCAAGAAGAAACAACACAAGTTGTTGTGAAGGGCCAGATTAAACTGAGAATCTACCTTTATCGTTTGATATACTTTGTATATTATTTATATATATACACGGAATATCCCTTTACCTACGTTCAAACCAGAGTAATATTCGCTCTCCTTATTGGATAGAGCCCTAGGCTCCAGGCAGTCTCGCACTCAGACAGGTGCAATGGGCGAGTTTGGGGCATGTCAGAACATGCCCGGAGGCAGTGTATTGATACCAGACAAGAACTGAGGTTTGGTACTAGATAACCACTTAAGTATATATGCTGGCGCAGGTGCGCACGGCAGCAGTTCGTCTAAGCAAGCAGTGTGACAAGTTCAGTGTGATTCTAATGGAGTGAGAAGCAGTGCGTCTAACAGAGCGTTGAGAGCATGTGCGAATAGGATAGTAAAGTGTCAGAGTTTAATGTAGTAACGTCAAGTTCGACCTAGTTTAATGTGAAGTATAGTGCACAGGAGAACCAGAGTCGGCGATTGCAGAACCATTACTGGTTGGATTATATTGATTTGGAACGTGGTACCCGGAGAAGAGCATCGTTGAGTTCCACTATCGTTTGGGATTCAACCTTGTGAGGATTACAACTCGGGCTGGCCTCGTGGACGGAGGCTGGCTAGCTGTCATCAGTGCTATCGAGCATTTGGATTACAATTATTGCTTTGCTGCTGATCAAGGGAGTTTACAAGGACCGACTCCTGTACCTGGAGTCTCTTTATTCTTCATTGAATCAGACGGAGTACCCGAACATTCCTCTACCCTCCAGGCCTTACACCCCCGGAGGGAACCCATTGTCTCCAGTCGGTACCAGTGTTGCCCTATCTAGTTGCTACTATACGACAGGTGGTGTCAACTTAGACCCGTCGTAGGATTCCTGCTATTCTTAGTGACTCATGCTATTGACTGACTTTACGTATATTCTTCGCCATACAAGCGCGACCCTAATTCTCATTCTGTAACCTAACGTTGCCTAATAATAATAAATTACCCTCAAATACTATTTCTTTGTCAATGCCGTGTTCTTGTGGGTGTTCACCATCTATATTTGATGTACTGTCTGGCCAGTAATTAAAGTACATAACTAGCAGTGGTTTAATCTATCACAATCTTGAATACAGTCAGGGTTTTGTAACCCCTCAGTTACACAAGTCAAGAAAAAACAAAGAGTACCATAAGGTCCAAAAAATTATAATAAACTCAAAATAAATAAATGCATGCATGCAACACTCCGAGACATACCCCACGCGCAAACTCACCTAACAATAGGAAAAAAATTCACCACAGGCAATGTGGAGGAGAGAAACCTTAGAAGGGCCATTCAAGGGGGGATCTCCCTTCTTAGATGTCGTGATAAGGGTGGCTAGGTGGCGCAGTGGCCAAGGCGCTCGCCACCAACACAGGAGATGCTTGGTTCGAGCCCAGCTCTCGGCGTTGCTACCAGCTTGGCTGGTCGTTCATACTAATACAATTGGCAATATTAGGGTGGGAAGCTGGTGGGTGGGGATCAGACGTTGTTGACAGCGACTCCTACAGGTCGGTTGGTGCGCCTGCGCAGTAGAATCAGGAAGCGGCGGGGGACGGGGGGGGTGTCCCTCGCCGCTGAGAGATCGCGCTGTGCAGGTGAAAAGATGCGACGGCTGCCTCCTTGAGTACCGCAGAGGACACGTGATGCAAGGCTTCGTCCACATTGCAGCCGGCTTGTGGGAGGAGTGGCCAACATCGTTCGAGACAGGGGAGGGACAATATGAAATTGGGGAAGGGAGAAAAATAGAAAATTGGGAGAAAAAGTAGATAAAAAAAAAAGATGTCGGTGATATTAGTGTTGCATTAAAAACAGGCGAACAGTTGGTAAGCATGCATCCATGTGTGTAGTGAAACTGAGCATTTTATAAGATTAAAGATTGAGGCACAGGGGTGCATCCTCCCAGCCGAAGACGGGTAGACGGGGGGCGACGCAGAGAGGGTCACATGTCGAACACTCCGGTCATCACTACGAGACAGCCGGAGATGGGGGGGCACGCAGAGGGGGTCGCATCCTGGGTGGGTGTCATCACGGGACGTCCAGCACTCCGGTCATCACTCCGGGACAGCCACTCACAGGGAGACAGGGAGACAGGACAGGCGTTATACACATACGGTATTTGTCTGTATACCTGCGGCTAATCCTTCTATATGCATAACTCTGTATGATGGCATGTACAATAATGCTGTATATACTGTTAACCAGGTAAGCCATATTAAACAACC
Organism: Notolepis coatsorum; assembly: GCF_963971535.1. Taxonomy (NCBI): domain Eukaryota; kingdom Metazoa; phylum Chordata; class Actinopteri; order Aulopiformes; family Paralepididae; genus Notolepis; species Notolepis coatsorum. The sequence goes on along the minus strand of NC_140171.1, from coordinate 166,477,378 downwards.
ATGGGTGAATGTGCCCGAGTCTTTTAATTTCTTTTCTCAAATATGTGACATTCTTTTTGTTTTATTGTACAGGTTAAACATCAAAGAATCTGTGTGGCTATTCGCAAGAGGCCACTCAATAAGAAAGGTATGTTTTTAGAATGACCTGTGACAAACCCCTCACCATTGTATTATTTAATGGCTATAGGTTTGATTTTTGGAACTTTGATTTATTTTATTTTACTTACCAATGATGTTGACTGGTAGAATCCTTTCTCAGCACAATCCATGCTGTTCTAGCTAGTTGGCCACAAACGAATGAAAAGACGTGAAGCTAGAGATTTCAGTGAGCTCATACAAACGGGGGCTCAACCCCATTGACTTTACATCAGAGTGGAGCTAACTAGCCAGAGCTGGTAGGAGGAACAACTTGGATTGTGCTGAGAAAGGACTACTGACCAACAGCATACATTGGTAAGTAGGAAATGGGGCAATGGTTCCACAAATCCAAACTATCCCTTTAACCTGATGCTCCTCTGGGAAGGAGATAGACATGGTGTAGAACTATCCCTTTAACCTGATGCTCCTCTGGGAAGGAGATAGACATGGTGTAGAACTATCCCTTTAACCTGATGCTCCTCTGGGAAGGAGATAGACATGGTGTAGAACTATCCCTTTAACCTGATGCTCCTCTGGGAAGGAGATAGACATGGTGTAGAACTATCCCTTTAACCTGATGCTCCTCTATCAGAGCTGGCTAGGAAGGACATAGACGTGGTGTCTGTACCAGGAAAGGACACAGTGTTGGTCCATGAGCCCAAGCAGAAAGTGGACCTCACCAAGTATCTGGAGAACCAAACCTTCCACTTCGACTACTCCTTTCAAGAGACTGCCACCAATGAACTGGTGTATTGGTAATTATACTCTTAACAGACTTTATTGGTATGACATGCCAATGTAAAACATGCTAAACATACAAGGTAATTGTAGTAATAAAGCTGGATGGTAACAATAACATAATTGCTCATAATATAATTTGAGTTTGACAGTGTCTTAATTTCTTTCCCACAGGTTCACTGCCAAGCCTTTGGTTCAGAGTATTTTTGAAGGTGGCATGGCTACTTGTTTTGCTTATGGACAAACGGGAAGTGGAAAGACTCACGTATGTTTTAAAAACATTTTTTTTATATAAAACATTTTATTGGATTATGCAATAGTCTCATCAGTTCTGAACCACATAATATCCCCATAACCCCTTGGACAAGGTTAAAGTCCTCCCTTGTTTCTTGGAAATAACTAATAGAAATAACATTGAAGCCTTTTCATGGATTCTGTAGCACTGACCGTACCTGTCCAGAATAACTCGTATGGGGAATTTCACTGTACATTGTTTTGGGAGGGTTTTCTCTTCAGGTTAATTCTGTGATTTTGGCTTTGGAACTTGTATTTGAAACAATATAGCTTCTTTACCATAGTGCAGGTTTAAGTTGAGTGGTGTTCCCCTGCTTTGGGGTCTAATTGATTGACTTTCTGTTTTATTCTTTTCGTATTATGCATTGTTCCTCTCGAAGTCTGAGCCTGCTCTTTCGAGATTAAATAAAGATTGAATGGGTCAATGTCCATTCAAGAGGATCTAAATTGGAAAAACCTAAAGGAAATTAATTTAAATAAAGTGAAATTCCAAATATATTTCAAATGTGTGTTCACATTCCCATGTATTTCCTGGGCCCAAGAGCGTAGCAATAACATGAATTCTTAAAACTAGTTGTATTCTACATTAAACACGTTGTCATGACATTTCAGACGATGGGAGGAGACTTCTCAGGCAAGAGCCAGAACAGTGCCAAAGGAATCTATGCTTTGGCAGGTAGGCTAAATGCTCTGGTCAAAATATTTTCATAGGCCTAAATGGATACTTACCAGGGGGGCCGTCACTTCCCCCCCCCCCCCCCCCCCCCAATCAAGTTTAAATAAAGCCTAAGTAGAGGAGAATTTGTTCAAAAGTAATTTAAACTTTTATTCTTTGAGCCTCTGCTGTGCTTAGCACTCAGTCGATCAGAGGAGAGACAGATGTGCACAGCAAGCAAGGCGCCTGAATATTAATTTACATTTTGAATTCGATCAGTTAACATTTGTCAGGTTGGATATTGGTGTGGGGGGGGGGGAAGTGGCGGCCCTAATCCATACTGGTCCAGGGACCAGATCAGTGCTGGGGACCATCTGAGAGAGGCCTGCAGCTGGTGGTAACTAGGGGTGTAAGGATTCAGCACCAGGATGAGTTGTCTAGCTCTAGCACAGTCTCTGGAGCGTAACAGTAAGAAGCATTTTGTATAAAAGTATTCTGTACTTCTGTATGACAACTATTAAAGAAACTTGATGAATGTAGGCATGAGTGATGTGTAGACAAATGTATATCCTGACATCCACAAGGACTAATTTTGATTATCACGATATCTGCCTCATCATATGTTGGATAAATCAATTGACGTTCATCATATTGGACAGTGAGAACAATTGACGTTCATCATATTGGACAGTGGGAACAATTGACGTTCATCATATTGGACAGTGGGAACAATTTTCAATCAACATTCTAATATATTACCATACTTTTCGGACTATAAGCCGCGGCTTTTTTCCCCATTTTTCGACCCCGCGGCTTATATAACGGTGCGGCTTATATGTGGACAAAACCCGAAAATAAATATTTCTTTTTTTACTGCATTGAAATGTTATTTATCCTTATTTGCTAAACTTAATACAACTTGTAAATGAGTTAATTCTTGTTATTTGTCCGACAGTATTGTGTCCCAATTCTGGGAGTCATTCTCTGTAGAGGTGGGAGTCATTCTCTGTAGAGGTGGGAGTCATTCTCTGTAGAGGTGGGAGTCATTCTCTGTAGAGGTGGGAGTCATTCTCTGTAGAGGTGGGAGTCATTCTCTGTAGAGGTGGGAACTTAAAGCTCAATATAAGATTGCACCACCACCCACAGAATCGAGAAAGAGCAATCAATCTGTCAATTCTTTCCGTGTCCGGGCCGGGTGAGGTTTCCCGTGTTGAGTCAAATTAAGCCGCAGGCTCCACTCCTTACATATGGTAATTAAACATTAAAACACATGCGGCTTATAGTCCGGTGCGGCTTATATATGTACACATCATTCAATTTAGCTGCTGCGGCTTATAGTCAGGTGCGGCTTATAGTGCGAAAAGTACGGTATACAAGATATATTTAGACAATAACATTGTGCATCACACCCAGGATGTATCAAGTCACTTTTTGTCTGGACATTTGACAATTTACTCGCATGTTGTGTTTTTCTTTGCAGCTCAAGATGTTTTCACTTTCCTGAACCAGAGGAGGTACGCCAGCTTGTCACCTTACGTCACCTTCTTTGAGATCTACAACGGCAAGGTACCAAACATCATTTGACTGTTTAAAAAATTAAAATAAAAAAATTTAAGTAATTTAGTTAATTTTGCCATTATGGCATATAGGGCAACTCACCCTCTTAGGGCTCCTTCTCATAATCCCACAATGCTGCACCTCGTCGCAGGTTGGTGTGGAAGGGGAGTTTGTGTGACATCATGCCGTGAGCTTAAATGCGATAACAACTGCTGGAGCCAAACGCCACCCCCCCCATTCAAAAGAAGCAACTACGATGGGATTCTCCCAGTTTGAAATTTAGATACTTGGGGCCGCCATGATCACTACCATGATTTTGCATCATATCCTGATTTTTTTTTTTTTTTTTTTTTTTTGGTCCCCAAACTCTACCTGTAATCTGAGCATGTGTCGTACCACCTGTCATTGGGTGGTGGCTTACCGGTGAGTTAGCTAATATATTAGCCTTTGCTTGTGATACAATGGTCAAGAAAAATATGGGGGGGGGGGGGGTGTGTATTTGTTTGAGGGCTGAGATTGTAGCCCTAGTGACGCCGCTTGTGTCCGCCAGGTGTTTGACCTGCTCAACAACAAGGCAAAGCTGCGTGTTCTGGAGGATGACAGACAGCAGGTCCAGGTGGTGGGTCTGGAGGAGGTGGAGGTCTCCGTGCCTGAAGATGTCATCAAGCTCATAGAACTCGGCACAGGCTACAGGTGCATGATGTGTAGAGTCGTGGGGTTGTTGGTGGTGTGGTCGGTGATTAATGATGTTGAATCATTTAAACTTTTGATGTTGTGGTGATATATTTGTTTTTACTTGTTTTCTTCCTCGGCACACGATGCAGTGTAATCTGATGTGATTATTGTTTAGATTAGAACCATTTATAAATAATTATTTATAAACGAACATGCCAACATTATGGGAAATGCGCTTACTGTCTCCAGAGTAGACGAGAAGATTGATAACAGTTTCCTCTGTGCATTCAGCAGGACACTATCTGGTTGCAAGCTAGCCTAGTTTAACAAATGAATGGAAGCGGATAAGGACCACTAGTCTAGCCTAACGTTTTGGCCAACAGCTACAGCTAGGAGGCCGCTTCCATTAAGTTCTCAAGCTAGGCTTAACTCAGAGAGCAGACACACCCCGGTCAGAGAGCAGACACACCCCGGTCAGAGAGCAGACACACCCCGGTCAGAGAGCAGACACACCCCGGTCAGAGAGCAGACACACCCCGGTCAGAGAGCAGACACACCCCGGTCAGAGAGCAGACACACCCCGGTCAGAGAGCAGACACACCCCGGTCAGAGAGCAGACACACCCCGGTCAGAGAGCAGACACACAGACACAGACCTTTGTAGTTTTAATATTGTATCAAAGGATCAAGGATGATGAGGTTTCTCAGAGTGATTGGTATTTCAGAGTAATTTCCATCCAGGTTGTAAGGCTGGATGAAACGGTGAGAGAGGAAGTGATATGTGGTATTTCAGAGGGATTTTGAGAGTGGTTTTCTGCAACACATAGGCAGAGAACAAGGAATTAGCAGAATGCATAATTAGCAGTGTTGGATTTCGGCATATCTGCCAGTAATCACCTCGTCACCTGTGGTTCCGTGAAGTTTCTGCGTTGTGTTTAGCTCTTACTCATCGTACCGACTGATGCCCTCTCTCCCTCCCCGGTGATGCATCCGTCTCAAAAGAATTAACGACACACTGGAAAACAGGATACCTTTCCTGGACGTTGATGTTTATTTCCATAAACATAGCTTCTGTACCCGATGGGAAAACCGTTCGGAAAGGTCCTTGAAAAGTATATTTAATTCCTTAAATTCTACCGTCTCTTCTGCTATCAGTCCGATGGTGGTCGAGGCCTAGTGGTTATCCAAAAGCCTTCCCTGTTAGCCGAAGCTCGCTACCTAGAGGCCTAGGGGAGGGGAGGCCCCTCCCACCACCCTCCAGCTCTGTCTCTCTGTCCACGTCTATACGTCTCCGCTTCGTTTCCTAGTCTGACTAAACCCGGTATGTATCATGCACTATACACTGCCTGCATTAGGCCGCTAGGTGACCCATATGCATGACCACGACTAGTCTCTACCCCATGCCATGCTCGGCCTTGCGGCCAACCAAGCCAACGCTAGTGCTGACATGCCACTGGAAATATGCCATATAGCATAACTAGCTGGCTAGCATTAGCTCAATTAGCGGCACGAACCAAACGCAACACAAAGCAGCAAACCCCAAGTCGTCATAATCATACACAAATCACAGCACCCCAACAACACACAATGCAGGCTACATATGACATTCACCTAGCATAAACCACAGGCACTACATTGGAGGCTGTTGATGACTTACTTCCTCAGGAACGCACTCTCAGTCTGCAATGGAAACACGGGTGCCGGCAATTCACCACCTGTATTTAATTACCAGACTAAGCACCCTTGGGCTGTCCAGAGAGATGCCGGACTAGGACTAAGAATAGAATAGAAATAATACACGGTATGACAAATGGTGGGTAATTTACAACAGTATCTATCTTCTTGTCTGACTCTAGACAGTAAGCACATTTCCCATAATGTTGGTGTGGTTCTTTTTTAAATGTCACGGTTTTGACATTATTTTGTTGTGGAGAATAATCTTCAGCTATAGATTGTTGTAAGCTAGTTGATTTTTAATTGCACAATATTGGTATACATCATTGAACAAATTTGCAATCATTGTCATGTAATTAGGCTACAAACAGACAAGCGCACAGTATTTTATTCAGCCAACCATAGATTGTAGGTGCTTCAGTGACATAAAATACTGTTGGGTTAGTAGAACAAAATTTGTTTACAAATCCATGTCCTTGAAAAGCAGTACTACATCGCTAACGGAACTAAAATGTCCTCTACCTCTCCCAGGACCTCAGGCCAAACATCGGCTAATGCAAACTCTTCACGTTCCCACGCCATCCTCCAGATTGTCTTGAGGCGGAACGACCGCGGCTATATGCTGCATGGCAAGTTCTCGCTGATAGATCTGGCGGGCAACGAGCGAGGCAACGACGTCAGCAGCAACGACAGAGCCACGATGTTGGAGACGGCAGAAATCAACCGCAGCCTGTTGGCCCTGAAGGTACACTAAAGAGTTGTTTACCGGTATGCTAGGGCGCTTGACACTTTTGGCAACCGTCTCTCGACGTGGCTAAGGTTTCTGTCTCTATGGCAACAAGACGCCAAGCTTCACAATGTTTTTTATTTGTTCTTTCCTCTGTCACTCCTGATGTATAAATGTCAAGTTTTTGCGAACATGGGCGTTGCATGTATTACACACCCTGCATATATAGTTGATGTACACTACTTGGGATATAATGTGTATGGATCCCGTGATTAACTCCTGAGTAAATGCATACAAGTATGTACAAGAGAATCAGGATGATGATGCTTCAACAGACTAATAAATAATTGATGAAACGGAATTTAACATTCTCATATTCACACTAGCGCAATATAATAATATCCCTTTTTGCCTATTGCTAATGCATTGTCCCTTATTTTCATGCAGTCAGCTGCTTGGTTACAATGCAAAGTATTTATTTGCTATAAGCCAATATAAATATTCTGACATTGGGGAAATAGTTATGGCTGACAAAACCCTTAATTAATAAGTAAAATGTTCAACTTAAAACAAAGTCTGACATTGGTATAATAATTTATAAACTATGACTTGTATTTAAATATTATAAAGCACTAACCTCAACCCAAATTATTAACAGTTGACAACATCTAAATTTAGCTGTAGGAAAATTGTTGTACGAATTAGCCACTATATTCTTAATGCAGAGGTGGCCAACCATGTCCTTTTGATCTGACATGTCATGAGACTTGTCTGTCAAATGTTTATATTCTGTTTGGATGGGGTGTATGTCGGGTGTGCTCCTTGGCTGTGCTATTATTTTTACAATTATTACTCCGATGTTCACTTGCTGAGCAGAGGGACATTTTCGGATGGGTTCCGAAAGGGAAAAGTAGATCTTGTGCCCAAAAAGGTTGCCCACCCCCACGCTAATGTGTTGAACTGCACGGCCACCTAGTGGTTACATTGTAAATGTACACTTTCATTCATAATAACTACTACAGACTAAACCATGCTTAGTTGTGTGATATAAGGTGAAGTGCTTATTGTACTTCACTCGCCTGAGTAAATGAATCGGGATGATGTTACTTGGCTTGATCTTTATCAGGGAATGAAGCACATCTCCTAGCAACACAGTGCTCAAGAGTTCTATATTGTACAGATGAATTAACAACATGTAGGTCAAGTGAATAAAAACTAGATACATTAATTCATCTAATTAATTGAGACAAAAGAAATTAATACAAATCTAAAATAAAAACAAGAATTGATATGATGGCCTTTATACTTGTGGGTGTCATCATACTGTACATGCACAGTAGCAGAGGCCATGGCATGATTATTAGAGATTGCTTAGATCAACTGCAGTGTTTCCCCTACCATTGCCTAAATTATACATAAATCGGTTTTCATATAAATCTATTTTCACTTAAGACTTTAAAACGGTGGTGCGGCACGGTCTACGGAGATGCAGAAAAAACCTACCAAATCCATTCCGAGACAACTCCGAGACTGACTAGCGTCGCACGTCTCAGTCTCTCTCTCTCCTCTCTCTCCAAGTAACCAAACGTTACACTATAAAAACAAACTGGATAGTTGATATAAGTTGATATATGAACTGGATATTTCATGTGAACTGGCCCGTCCCAACTCTAGTCTTTGGCAAGTTTGATAGTATTCACTGAGGATGGCCAGATAATGTTATTTAAACTTAAAAAATTATTATACAGAAAGAAGCTTCAGCAAGTACAAAACGCTGCTGACCGACAAGAGAATCCCTCACTGAGGAAAACACAGCCTAACCATGTATCACAATGGTGATGTCAGCCAGAGATGGGGAGAACCATGAACCTTTAATCTCTTTGAAATAAATCACATTTTACAGTTTTTTTCTGATTTCTTTTAAACAAATTATTATTTAGTTATTGCACTGCACTGGCAGTTGAACTGCTTTGAACTGAATTGGAAAAAAGAAACCTAACTGGCACTGAACATTGAACTACACTGGCACTTTTTTGCAGATGTACTGTTATTAAAGTTAGTTAAAAACATAATTTTGTATCGTTTTTTTGTTGATTAAATCCAAAGGAAAAAATATAAAATCAGAGAAATCCGAAAACGGGAAAATTTAAAACCGAGAAATCCAAAAACAGGAAAATTCATATCCGAAAACAGGAAAAGATAAAAACGGATTTCATAGGGCCCTAGTTAAGGTGAGTTAATAAATTCACTCTGAAAATCTGCTCCGCTCTGATAAACTGACTCTTCGGTCAGAGCGTCCAGTGTGCACTCTGAGCCCTCAGAACAACTTGAGTGCGCTCGCTCTGACACTGGTTGTAAATAGTTAGGAGTGTTGTATGTGCCTCCCTGTATTGTAAATAGTTCATATGTTTGTCACTACTGTATGTATAATTGTAAATAAGTAAATTTATGTGAATAAATATTGTTAATATTTATTTACCTAATTTATGTGCAATCGTTTCATTTCAGCTCAGTGTAGAGAAATGCACCGATACTAACAACCGTCTATGACGACACTGTTGACACCACGTATCCGTGACACGTGCCCCACGAAAACACTAGTAGTTTTGCCCCCCCCCCCCCCACCCCTGAAAAAAATCTTAGGGGAAACACTGAACTGCAACCTTCAGAATCTCTAGGTAGACTGTTGCTGAAATGCAAAGAAAGGCCTTTACTGCCCCCTACTGTCTAATTTTTCTCATTCCTTTTTGGTATGCCATTGTTTATGAAGTCTGAGATTCGATTTAGACAAGGTTTGACTCTTTTCATTTCCTGTAGGAGTGTATCCGTTCCCTGGGTAAGAACAGTGATCACATCCCCTTCAGGGAGAGCACACTAACAAAGGTCCTCAGAGACTCGTTCATCGGAGACAATTCGAGGACCTGCATGGTAAGTCGATACAATAACAACAGTGGTTCTCGTTTCATGTCAAGGACCTGCACATTGATAAACATTAGCCCACAGATCCCCGTTTGAAGATTGTCTCGGGCACCCCTGTCTGAAAAGATATAACGGTCTATAGTGTAGGTGGTGAAATGACAGTGTGAAACATGTGATGTGATCAGAATAGTTATTCTTGAGTGAAATTAAACTATTCCCCATTCTTCTGCCGACCCCCTCAAGGATGGAACACCTGACTTTACAACGAAGCATAAAGCCAAAATATAACATCCTGTTTGTGGTTTGTCTTTCCAGATAGCTATGGTGTCCCCTGGAATGCCATCGTGTGACTATACACTGAACACACTACGCTATGCTGACAGGTACCCACCTCGGTTAAAGCTTTTACATTTAATGTGATGGTGACCAATGATGGCGCTGTATTTTATGTTGGATACTTGCATACTTATGTGTATATATAATGCACACTTCATAGACCGGCAATGTCACTCGCTTAATCACAGTCAAGTCATTCACGCATGGTTTGCCACTGTGCACCTAGTGGTGACCACTAGCTACAGAAATTTGTCTTAAGACCACTTAAATTAATGTGCCAATACATCTATGATACTCTGTCCTTGTTTACATATGGCCCAGGCCTAATTGCTATGTAGTGACCATACTGATGGATCTGTTTTCCTCCCGTCCTGGGGCAGGGTGAAGGAGCTGAATGGAACATCCAAAGCTGGTGGAGCCGTCAAAGCACAGGAGCCCATGGACGTCTCTTCAGACGAGGTCAGAGTTCACACAAAGGCCCGATCGTAGTCCAGAGATGGCACATAGGACTCCGCTGGGGTCTGCATGAGATTGGTTGGGATCTGCTGGGTAGTGTAGAGGTTTAAGCAGTCGCCTACCACCACAGAGACCCAAGCTCAATTCCCGACAGCGGTACCTCCGGCTTGGGCAGTCATCCCTACGAACACAATTGGCCATTGGAATAGTGACTCCTACTGGTTGGTCGGGGGGCCTGTTCATTCAGAGAGGGGATCTGGAGGAGATGGCGTGAACCTCTGTTACACTCTCCCAGTGAAACTCCTTGAGGCCATGTGGAATGAAGCAGCTGGTGACTCCGCGTGTATCGGAGGAGGCATGTGGAAGTCTAGCTCCAGTAGGACAGTGCAACGACCAGGGGGAAATTGGCATAACATTGGGGGATGGGAGAAAATAAAAGATTGGTAAATCAAGGAGCTGGTGTGCATGGGCTATGAAAGGAAATAGACTGCATGGACTGGATATAACTTGTGTTGATATACATGGGTGGTGATTATTTCATGAAGTACTTAACTTTAGTCATTTCATAGTTTTAAAATGACATGGAGTATTTGGCTGATTTTGAGGATTATTATTTATTAATTTGTTTCATGTTTATGCAGTTGCCCTATTGGATATGATGGAGCACTTAGAAAAAGTCAACTTTCTCATTTGTGGTTACTTCATTACAAAAGGTCTACGAAAAATTGTGTCTAGGTTGAAAAACAAGTGAAATAATCCTTTCATAAAACCTGGTAAACTTTCTTCCTGTGTGCAAGGTTTTCTAATCATGCCTCCCTTCTCTGCAGGACTCTGTGGTTCCCAGCATGTTTGAGGCAATGTCTCAGATCCAGGAGCTAGAGGACAAGGTTCAGGAAGAACTCAAGGTATGGATGGGATGATGAATGGATAGAGGGGGGTGTATATACTTTTATAGATCAGATGGGTATAAGACGAGCCATACAAGCCTGCCACATGACTAGACATGTCTACTAAGTTGAACCGTAAAAAACTAAATATGCTAAGCAGTAAAACTGTGCCTTCTATAACTCATGGCAGGAAATGTCTCTTCTATGCTGTGATTCAAGCATACATACCCCAACCCCCCATTAGGGTTTCCACAGAGATGTGGAATTTCCCATGACTGGTGACACCGGACATTTAACAAAATTACCCTCGATATCTGTAGAGTTAACGTTATGCGGCTACATTGATCCGCTGTGTGTCGGTCTACATCTTTTCTTAATCCATTTTCAATGATTAGTATATATGTAAAAATAAGGAAGTTCCAGGCACTCTTCTACAAATTTGTTCTACAATGAACTGAGCTATTTATTAAAGCCTTTTTTATATACAAGAAGAGTGCCTGAAACGTCCTTATTTTTATTCAACTGGCTCCCTTCATCCAAGAGCACCTTCAAAGAAACACTGGATTCACAACACAAAGACGCTGCAGCCCTCCTTCTTGTTCAAATGAGTGTTGACGTTGGGTTCTAATTAAAAGATGAACCAACAGACGGTAATACCTTCAGTCATGTTTCTATCTGTTCATTGACAGACGGACCAATATAACTACCGGTAGCCTTATTTAGTGTGTAACACAAACATACTTTTGCTGGTCTAGCCTGTTCCTCTGAGTTCCTCCAGTTGAGCTTTCACTGCTACAGGGTTTAATCCGAATCCTCCACTATCGTTGTATAACATGCACCTCTAGACTAGAGCCTCGTTTCTCTCTTTCAGGTGAAGTTAACACTAGTGAATGTGAAACCTAAAAATAGCTGCTGTCCGCACGTTCAGTTTATAATGTTGTCTGATTTACACGCTTAAACATGTTTAGCACCCTTGGTCGTGCTACTGAAACGGTAAAGGAAAGAGGGATAATAGCGATGAAGTACTTAGAAAGAACAGAAGGGAGCGAGGAATGTGTAGTGTGTGTACTCTCTTTCAGTGATGGAAATTAGTGTTTCTTATTTTCATTTCAACCTTTATTTAAAATAAGCTTCCGAGGTTTCCCTCATTTACAGAAACGACGATTGTACAAATGTAAACGGTACATAATAAAAGCAATATTCACAGAACATTTTAGGCAACAAGAGTAAAAATAAAAAACTTTTTAAATATTTAAAAAATCTGCTAAAACAGTTACAGGTATGGTTTGAAATCATACGTTTAAAGAAGGGAGAACCTCCAACTTCAGAGTTGGAGGACATTCCAAGAGTTGGTGGCATCAAAGGAAAAAGCTGACTCTCCTAGATCAGAACAAACTTGAGGGACTCTAAGAACCATCCAGTAATTTGATCGAGTTGAATAGGTTCCAATTTTAATGTGGGCACTGATATATAAATGTAATTTCTATAGAAAATGTAAAAAGCATAGGGGTGGTGGCAAGTAATGTACTCTGTAGACGCCTGAACACAGAGTAACACCCCCCCCCCCCTCCCTCTGTGATTCAAGAATACATACCCCCAACCCTCCCATCAGTCTTAACACATCCACCGCCATAAACGGCTTACGACGGGTTGGCTGATCATGCGAATTCCGCCAATCCACTGCGTACGACGTTATTGAGATCATATTTCATTTTTCCGCCATGGTATTCATAATTCCGCCACCCAGCCTCGGCTGAGACAGTGGGACTCGGCACAACCGTGCAACGCTTCAATACCGCCACCTGGTGGATGATCGGTCGAGTTACAACCGGACATGGATCTCTGGTGATCTCGGTGCATCTGGGAAATCCGTCCGGCAGTCACAAATTGTTGCGGGAATCTAGACACGCATCCGTGTATATGGATCGCTGCCATAACTCAATAATCGATATGATTTTGGCGTTTATTGCGCCATACAAACCGGAAATGGATCTAGTCGATCGACGTCAAATAAGTGGGATCTTTTTCCTCCAGTCTCATCGGCGAACGGTAAGAGGACAGTAACGTTACTTTCAGCTTGATTGTTTATTCTTTTCAATGCAAACCGCTCTGATCAATATATCACCCATACTACATAAACAGGGTTCGTATGGGTCCTGGAAATCCTTGAAAATGCTTGTATTTCAATGTGCTGTTTTCAAGGTTTTAAATGTGCTTGAATTGTGTATAAAGTGCTGGAAAGTTATTGAAATTGTAATTGCACTTTATACTTTAATAATAAATCGCTATCTGACTGAATAGTTTGGTTTTTAGACAAAGAAATAAAATAAGTCGGAGCGACTCGAGCGAGCCTATTTTGCGTTCGCCTTTCACGCAAAATGAAATGTGGCTCGGCTCTATCCGTACTAGTGTTTTTACCTGTGCCATCTGAGAACAGCGAGTGTGTGGCCAAAATGCCGGGAGGCTGCCGTTTTAATGAGCTCTGGCTCGGAGATATCAAATATAATTCATGGTTAAAAAGAGGAGAACATCCTCGAGTAGCCGTGTGCAAAATATGCAGAAAGGACTTGAAGATTTTTACCATGGGGGAGTCTGCACTTTCGAGTCACATGAAAGGTGAGCCAATGAGCATGGATGTTATTAACGTGTCTCGGCCTGGCTCGCCAGGTACAACTAAGTTCGAGACTACAAGTGCTCCACACCTGTCTCCGTAAATGTTCGTTATAAAAATACCACTTCAATAATCGAAATAGTCAAGTAACAGGCAGAATACACTATTGGAATTACAAACTCGTGTTTACCGGACTCTGTTTTTCACTGCAGTGTTTTGAAATAGGCAGCATGTAGCATAGCTTAACGTTAGGCAAATCAACGTTAGCTCATTTCCTTTCATGTATTTCAAAACACGAAAACTTGTTGTGTATTGAAATGGTATTTTATTATGGAGCAGTTGTAGTCTGGAACGCAGTAACTTACTATGTGTCATGTATGTCATAAATGTTATGATTAATTGAAAATGGGGGACCCTGATGTAAACCAGATGAAAGTATTTCTCTGGTCTGCATCCCCTTAACAATTGTGTGTATTGAGCCATAGTGTATTGTACCCATTCTGCAATCTGTTAATAACGTTTTCAATCAAACGTGACGAGCCAGGCCAATTTTAGCACGTTTATTTATGGAATATGCAATCTAACAGCTAACGTGAACTTTACAGTAAATTACATGGATAATGTTAAGGTAGTTAGTTAATTCCAGTAAATTTACCACAGCCTGTTTGCACTATTTTGTGTTGTTGGATGCAGTTTTTTTCTCAATGAGATATGTTTTGCTTTTAAAGTGTTTGATTTTGTATACATTACATACATACATAAGGCTCCAGGAGCTGATTGACTGCCTACCTCAAAGTCTGTTCAATTTCAATCAAATATTTAATGAAAATTTGCTAAATAAGAAGTTTTATCTGGTGATTATTTGAGTGATTGTTTACCTACAGGAATGAACTAACTACCTTAACATTATTATCCATGTAATTTACTGTAAAGTTCACGTTAGCTGTTAGATTGCATATTCCATAAATTAACATGCTAAAATTGGCCTGGCTCGTCACATTTGATTGATTGAAAACTTTATTAACAGATTGCAGAATGGGTACAATACAGTACGGCTCAATACACACAATTGTTAAGGGGATGCAGACCAGAGCAATACTTTCGTCTTGTTTACATCAGGGTCCCCCATGTTCAATTCATCATGACATTTATAACATACACGACATACAGATATACAGTACGTTACTGCATAACACATCGGCTCAGCCAGGTTATATATGATGCCAAGTCTACATCATTTTGGTTGTTTATAGCACAATAACATCTGATTTAATGTAATGGAAGAAGTGAAATCATTTTGAGTAAATATTTAATTTACCACAGCCGCATAAGATGCTGGAAAATCTTGAAAATGCACCTTGAAAATGCTTAAAGTGCTTGTATTTTGCCTTGGAAAAGGTGTACGAACCCTGCAAAAAGCATTTACTGACTATCACGGAATTATAAACGACCCCCCCCCTTTCATCCTTGCATGATGAGTCATAACGTTTAGGATCGTATTCAGTTGGATTTTTTAATATAGCGTCTATCGCGAATAAACTGCAATCGATAATCTAATCTATATTATGCATTTAGGCCTATACTGTAACTAGCGTTCTAGGAATTACTGCAGAAAACGATAAAAACACTTATATTCTAGATGGTATTTTCGTATGAATCTATGAATGAAAAAGTATAACGTTCCTACATCCTGAACGATAGATAATCGATGTTGAATGGGCCATAGTAATGTCAATTTAGCAATACAATTTAAAAAGTTATAGCCCTGCAAAGAAGGTGAACATCTCCATAGGCTTAGACTGGTGGCAGTGATCATACATTGATGGATAGAAGCGTGGCAGTTAATGTGTTAAAGAAATGGCACAATATTGTTTGTTCTCCAGAGGGGCAGCGAGCTTCTTAAGCCAATGGGGAATGGATCATACGACATTGAGGAAGATCTCCCTCATCTGGTGGACTACGCCAAGAAACTACTGGGTTGGTAGAAATCAAATTACACCTTGAATTTCTTTCACATTTTTGATAAAAATGTGAATGGAAATGTTGCCTTGATCCTTATGAGATGTATGGATTTATTTTCAAACCAATTCATGGTCATCTCTGTTTACTGCTGCTTGCAAGTCATGCAACTCTCCTTCGGCCTAATGTTCATCAGTTTGGGGTGTCCTCGACCGAAAAAGGTTGAGAAACCGTTATCTGCTTGAGCCCACCCTTCTATTACCCCTTTACTGTTTGTAAACAATGATGGCATCTGGATGAATCCACTTGCATGTACAGAGATGCCAGGGCAGTAAACGGCGAAGATCCTGACCCAGCTCTAATGCTCACTGCAGCACATAATAAACTGAGGGCACCACTAGATTACGTACCATTTCATGTTTTGAGAGCTGGGTCATGATTTCAACTCTAAATCAAATCTGCTTGGATCCGGAAGCAGAGTTATGACCTTAACTAAATAAAATGGCTCTATAGAAATGGGGCACTTTGCGTTGCATGCATTCATTTAGTTTGAGAGTAAATTAGTTTGAATATGGCCACCAGTGATGTCATTGGGGACATTGCATCCTTGTGGTGTTTTAAGGATTCAATGTCCCGTGTGACATCACTGATGGCCATATTCAAACTCGATTACTCTGAAACTAAATTAATGTGGAGTTTTGGGATGTATGCAAGATTATGTGCAAAATAAATCTCTATTGTTTTTTTTGTGAAGTGCCCCTTATATACAGTAGATGACAAAAAAGATAACTGCTCCAACAGCGAACACTTTGTCAACCGCTGTTTGTAGTGTTGTTTGTGCTAGCCTATTCTGTACAGCCTGTACTGTACTGCTGTAACTACCCTAGCCTATTCTGCTATAACTACCCTAGCCTATTCTGCTATAACTACCCTAGCCTATTCTGCTGTAACTACCCTAGCCTCTTCTGCTGTAACTACCCTAGCCTATTCTGCTGTAACTACCCTAGCCTATTCTGCTGTAACTACCCTAGCCTCTTCTGCTATAACTACCCTAGCCTGTTCTGCTGAAGCAGAGTAGGTATGAGATCTTATCTGGGACCTAATGTCTGTTTTTCCTCATCTTCAGAGACTGTCCTGGAATTGGAGAGTGCAGTCGCTGAGGGGAAGATGGCCAGGGTGCCACATTTTGCCACATGCTAAGGCATGAATATGTTTTTTTTTTTTTATGTTTTCTATTTTTTTTTTAACTCATTCCCCGCCAACAACATTTATATACGTTATTGGGCACCATCCTTTGAACGCCAACCACGTGTGTATATACGTTATTTGATAGTTTTTTCTATATTTGTTTTAATTATTCATCCGGGGACCTCTGTGTTAATTTTTCTATAAATGTTTTGTATATTTTAAATCTAATTGCTTTTATGTACATGCTCAATAAAATTATTATTTTAATGAGTTGTCTGAAATATATATTATAGGGTTGGGGAAGGCTACAGTTGACCTGCTGAACATGATAATCACATCCTTTGTTTGACACTACCTTAGTAACAGGATTTGTTTCAATTACATTTGGATTACTTTCCCCAGAATATAAAATCCACGGAACACATTAAAAAGTAAAATATAATTCTGATTCAACTGAAGTTGTAATGATAATAATCGTAATTGTATAGCACCTTTCATACGGGAATTGCAGCTCAAGGTGTTTCACGGCAGTAAAATGACTAAATAAAAGCATGTGCAGACAAGATTAGCATAAAATAGACTGAATTAAAGTAGTGCTCATTTACAGTAAATAACGTTTTGCCATAAAATGAACAACATTCATTCATACGCTATCACATTGACCTGCACTATGCGTCCTATCAATCAATTGATAATGTGCTATAGTTAATACAACATCCATTAGTTGTATGCTAACACCACATACACTTGGTCCCCAGTCACAAGAATTACAGCCCAAAGTGCTTCACCGTAGCAAAAATAAATTCCTCCATGATGCTGTTTTCTTCAAGAAAGGAGTTTATTTGGACTGAGACTATATATTTTTTGACCTACTTTTTCTCCTCCTTTTTTCTGTTTTTTTTCTCCTACCATCCCAATTTTCCTCTCGTGCCAATTCTCCCTCCCCTGTCCTGATCGTTGCTCGCATGTGCCCCCCACTGGCCGGTCGTAGGGAGGATAGAAGCCTATCACATGTCCCCTCCGATACATGTGGAGGCAGCCAGTCACTTCTTTTCACCTGCCAGCGCGGACTCATTGGCGAGGTGTTAACGTGTGGGAGGTTCACACTGCCCCCGCCATCTCCTGTCATTGCTGTGCAGGCGCCCTGACCGACCTGTAGGAGTCGCTGTTTACAACGACCAGACTACCAACCATCGACTCCCCTCCCGCTGACTCTGCCAATTGAGTCAGTATGACGGCCGGCCCAAGCCGGAGGCAACGCTGACAGCCGGATTTGAGACCGGTGACTCTTGCGTTGGTGACTAGCGCAATGTCCGCTGCGCCACCCAGCCGCAGACTGAGACTATATTTTTTCAAGTATGTTGCTAATGAATGGAAGGTTGGATATCACCCTATAGTTGTTCAGTACATTAGACTAGTTTGGGTTTCTTTAGTAGGTTTTCCGATGGCTGTTTTGAAGATGCAGTCAGAAGCGTTGCGTTTATAATCTCTAACATGATTTGAGACACTTGAATATCCACTTAAAATGCTGTAGTTATAGGGTCAATACAAGAAGTAAAGGAGTTACAGTACATCCCATGACAGTTTTTTAGAGCTCAAGTGACTTTTCCCATGGTTACATATTTTTGTGTTTGCATCAGGGGTAATGCTGGCTCTGATTGATTGATATTTAGTTATTGAAGAATAGTGAAAGTTCTTCACATTTTGATGCAGATGGGTGGGGGCAGTGTTGAGTAGCTAGCTGGTCAATGGTGTTTTCAGCATTCTCTGTGATAACCTTAGAAAAGTAATCCTTTCTTGCCACCTGTATTGCTTTGTTGTCGGTCATGTTTTCTTTTTATACAGTATCACAGTGAACTGTGAGCTTAGCGTTCCTCCATTTTTGTCCAGCAGCTCTACAGATTCTCTTAATCTGACCAACACTATTGTTTAACTATGGGGAGACTTTGCCAGTTGACTTGTTTTTAACCTTCGGTGGAGTGATGGCATCCAGTGTAAATTATAAGGTGTTGAGATTTTCAACCATGCAATTTAAAAAACGGTCCAAGCTGGATGGTTCTGATAGTCTC
The DNA here is from genome assembly GCF_963971535.1 of Notolepis coatsorum. Lineage (NCBI taxonomy): Eukaryota > Metazoa > Chordata > Actinopteri > Aulopiformes > Paralepididae > Notolepis > Notolepis coatsorum. The sequence goes on along the minus strand of NC_140171.1, from coordinate 166,458,496 downwards.
ATGATATTGGAGAACTTTTCCTCTGTAGTTAGAGTACCCTTCGTCTAACTACATTAGGATTAGGTTAGCATAAAGAAATACAGTGATGGTCAGTTCAACCTTGTTATCACTAAGTCTAGAGTGTTACCATGTTGATGAGTTCATGTTGTATGAGTTTGAAGCTGTCTAGTAGGTTGATAACCTCAATGGCCTTGATGTTCTTATTCATATGAATATTCAGATCTCCATCTTTCACATCTAATGATGCCAAATGAGATCAGCTCTGAGAATTTCTGTAGAAATAGTGACAAGTATTTTGGTGGTCAGTATAATGTGCAAAGACAGTTCAGCTTTGAGCTCAATAGCAAGGTATTCAAATTATGTAAAGTCACCCAGGTCAATGTCATTACATACAAATGATGTGGCTAAAATGGTGGCAATCCCTCCCTTCTTATTTTGCCTGGCCGACTGATAAAATAAACATAAACTGGTTTCTATCAGTGATGTCTTTTAGCCAGGTCTCGACTCTCGACCAATAAAATGCATTGCAAATCTTTTTCAGTTATCAGATAATTAATTAAGACGGATTTGTTAACCTACAATCTGACATTAAGAAGAGCCATTTAATGCAATCATGATCTACAACCAAGATTAGCCGCTGTTTCAAATATAAAATGGTGTTTGTGTAATCCCACTATGAAAACCATTCAATGTTGCAGCTTGAGGCCCCGCTGTGGAACCATGTCATGAGCTTACTGAGTGCCATAACATGAGCTATATTTAAACATACCTTTTTGTGGTCTCTGAATTATAAAACCATTGTAGCATACAAGCATACCTGGAGTGGAGCTCCAACAACATGCAGCCAAGCTCCACCTTGGCAATGTTACCGTACAAGTGAAGTAAGATGAGCCACCCCCTGTATCCAGGGAAATTTACAGATATGTAATGGTTTAGGGCGGCTATGTGGCGCAGTGGGCAAGGCGCTCGCCACTAACGCAGGAGATGCTGGGTTCGAGCGTGTTGCTTCCGGCTTGGCTGGTCGTTCATACTAATACAATTGGCAGTATTAGGGGGTGGGAAAGCCGGTGGGTGGGGATCGGACGTTGTGGACAGCGACTCCTACAGGTCGGTTGGTGCACCTGTACAGCAGAATCGGGAAGCAACGGGGGCAGCGTGAGCCTCCCACACGTTACTCCTCGCCGCTGAGAGATCGTGCTGTACAGGTGAAAAGATGCGACAGCTGCCTCCTCGTGTACCGGGCGGGACACGTGATGCAAGGCTTGGTCCACATTGCAGCCGACCAGTGGGAGGCATGGTCTAACAACGTTCGAGACAGGGTGTTAAAGTTAGAGGTTATATGCAAGTAACTGAGTAACTGTCTATGTATACCTGTTTCCACTAGAGGGCGCTATAGGCGGAGCTGTTAATGCTGCCGCCAGGTAGAGGGTATATAAGGAGATGCCGACTCCCCCTCTGTCTCTTCGACCTTCGCTCTCATAAGAGAAGGATGTCTCATGTACTGCTGTGGACCAATGTGAAATAAACCACGCCGTTTAATGGCTAAAGATAGAAACCATGCCTCATGAACATATTATTGTCGCCCCATAGCAGACTGTCAACAGGTTATAGGCCCACAACGGAGCTGGCGTGTTGGCGATGCGGAGAAAAAGGCCATCGGAAAGGTAACTGCACAAAGACTGTTTGGTGTAGCTTCTGCAAATCCACGGGGCACACAGACAGAGTGTGCATGAAGAAACGCGACCAGAGCGAGCGGTATGCGCATGGACAAGATGGCGGCAGTGGACAAGATGGCGGCGACGGTGGACGTGAGACGAATCGAGACGACGCCAGGAGAGTAGCGGGGCAAGAAGACTTCATCTTTGGGGCGCAGACAGCGTACGTCACCCAGCCAACGCAGCTGCAGCAGGCCCAAAGGAAGGGACTGATCGTGGACACAGGTGCGTCGTCCCACGTCATCAACGACAGGAGTCGGTTCAAGAACTTTGACAACACTTTCGACCCGGAGAGACACAGCATGGAGCTGGCAGACGGGAAGCGCACCTACGGGTTGGCGCAAGAGAGAGGCGATGCACAGGTATGCCTCATAGACAGTGAGGGGCGCCGGTGTACAGTGACGTTAAAGAACGCTCTCTACGTTCCCACAAGAACTATTCTCTGTAATAGCTGCTACTGCGAACGGTGCCAAAGTGTTCTTCGATGAAGGTAAAAATGTTCTTGTAGAGCCTGACGGTACGCGATTTAACATAAAGGTGTACAAGAGAATGTATTATCTACAGAGTGTAATGACAACGACAAGTGTAATAATAATGATATGTGTAATGTGACTGTCAGTCACGATATTCAGACATGGCATGAGATTATGGGTCATTGTAATTACGAGGATTTACTAAACTGCAAGCAGTGACTGAAGGCATGCACATTGAAGGTGAAAAGCGTAGACCTGACAGAATGTGTAGTGTGCATAAAGGGGAAGTTTACTCAATCGAGAAACAGAAATCCCACAGAAAAAGTAAAGGTACCACTTGCGCTAGTTAACACAGATCTAGCTGGTCCAGTAAGCAACGAGTCCATAGGAGGCTTTAGATATGTACAGTATTTTACAGATGTGTGCACAGGGGCAGTGTTTGTTTACTTTCTCAAAGCAAAGAGTGAAACACTCCAGGCCACGGAGAAATTCCTGGCAGACGTAGCCCCTTATGGTAACATAAGATGCTTGAGGTCCGACAACGGAACAGAGTTCACAAATAGAGAGTTCCAATCACTGTTGAGAAGGAACAAGATAAGACGGGAGACGTCATGTCCCTACTCCCCACACCAGAACGGAGTGGCAGAGAGGGAATGGCGCACTCTTTTCGAAATGGCTAGGTGTAAGTGTCGTATATTATCTAAATAAAACCTGTAAATTAAACAATAGAAATTATGCACATATTTGTAATAGCAAAGAAATAGGATGGCCAAAAGGACTAGGTTATTTTCTCTTAAAAATAGAGACTCACAGCTATGCCAAATCACCTGTTAGGTTAACCATACATTTGAGTCAACAAGAAGGCTGTTAACTGACCTCAGTCTAAATGGTGACAGATGGCCAAAAGTTACCTTGAGATGTAAGGAGAGAAAACACTGAACACAGCTGAGGAAGGTCAGATTACCTCTAAAAATGGACTTAGGTTAAACATTGCCACACACATGGAAAAAACTGTAAGACTCAGCCTTGGTAAAAGCTGTAACAAAGTCGCACGTTATTTGTGGAAGTTAATTAGTTATTAGGTCAGGGAAGGACAAATGTGGCTAGCCTTCAAATAAGCTGAGACCAGCAGAAAAACGTGTTTGTGTAAGGGTTAGAAGGTATTTTATGAGGCGGTTAGGTGGCCGAGCGGAGATTGCGTTCGTCACCAGCCCCGGAGCTGAGCTGGATTTGCCTGTTCGAATCCAGCTCACAGCTCCGGGGTTGTCACCAGCTTGGCTGGCCGTCTGCACTGATACAATTGGCTGTATCAGAGGGTGGGAGAAGCTGGCGGGGTGGGTCCGGGTCGTTGTAAACAGCGACTCCTACAGTTCGGTCGGGGCGCCTGCTAAGCGCGGATTGGACGTGAGGGGGATAGTGTGGTCCTCCCACACGCTACGCCCTCTCAATGAGAATCCGCGCTGCCAGGTGAAAAGAAGCGGTGATTGGCTGGACGTGTGTCGGAGGAAGCACGTGGTAGCCTCCACTCTCCCAGATGATCTGACTGTGGGGGGTAAGTGCGCAGCGACCAGGAAGGGACTGGGAATTGGCATACGGCTAACATTGGGATGGGAGAAAATCGGAGGAAAATGGAGAAAAAAAAAAAAAAAAAAAAAAAAAGGTATTTTATGACTATACAGCACCACAGTTCAAAGGAAGGGTGATCTTATTTCTTTTCATACAGATATACTGAGACGGAGCAGGATGAAAACCATACAGGAGACCCCTCATTAACAGTTAAGGACTGAAAAGTGTCTTCAATTATCGATGCATATAGGCCAACAAGTCAATATCTATGGCAAGGCTAAATATTTATAGTCTAAAATGTAAAGTTAGAAATTACAATAACCACATGATTGTAATTAATCTGATAAAGTCTTTTTCAGGTATAATAGAAGGTACAAACACCAATAAAAGAAGCGATGTGTTGGTCTTTGAAAATTACCAAACAATATATATGTGGCTATGGTGGAATTGATACGTGTACTGTTTAACCAGGATAAAATTAATCTCCTCTGATACGGGGAAGAGGAGTGTCTGAACCAAACTTCCCCAGTTATCAAACTAGCCACAGAACCGTGATTGGATGAGCCAGTTGTGAGCGTCATAGGGAGGACGTTTGTGGGAGGCGGGTCCAGCAGGGTTTTAAGGCACTGTGGCAGGAGGAGAAGAGAAACAGACGCTGGGAAGACGATCCTGAGAGGAGGAAAACGAGCGCCCCCGCGCTGCGTCAGGGAATCGCGGAGAAGAGTTGCCTTGGCAACCAGCAACCACAAAGGGAGACACCCACCGACAGAGGACGAATCAAGCGCTCCCAGCTTGGAGAATCATGGAGACCAGGGTTGCTGAGACAACCAACACCAGGAGAAGAACGCTCTGACGGTCGCAGCCTATCAGAACGGGACCAACTGCCCCCTCATCAAAGAGACGATTAGATATACAATGAAGACCCTGTACTTGTTTGATTCATAGATGTGTTTATTAAGAATGGAAATAAACACCCCATTTGTTTGATTCAGACCACCTAGTCTGCGTTTCCTTAATAGAACCGAACCCCTGAAATGCAAACAATGCAGAGAGAAGGGTAAAGACTATACGATCACAGAACTTAGATAAATGAAGAGAAGACACTTCAAATGGTCCGTGACCCGTGCTGTATTCGGCCAAAGCCGGTTGAAGATGACGAAAGCTACTTCTGAAAGGGACAGAAAGATTCTCTCCCCATCATCGATGCCTCTGCGACTGTTAAAATCTTCGCCTCATCAGCCGAGGACAGCGGGATTATAGGTAAGTAATAATGGTGCGTTTAAATTGGTGGAGGTCGAGCGGTCTCAAATTGGGGTTGCTATAGGTAGAAGTGAATGATGTAATGGACCAGAAAAAATGTTGATGTCGGAAGGCACCAGAGACCAGGATTCACAACCTGTCTCTGGTCTCGGCCGCACACCAGCGCAGCACTTAAAGTTAGGGTATTGAGGGGTGTTCGGTTAGAATACCTAGGATTAGTGAAATGGGATGATGTGATAAGACTATTCTAGGTAGAATCGGCACTAATGTAATAAAGGAGAGGCGGGATCAAGAATTGAACAAATACAAATATAGAATGAAGGGCGATGATTTTATAAGCAACTAAACGCTATAAACAATTGAAAAGTCTAGGGGTATACATGGTTGGTTGAGGGGAATGGTTATAATGGTACCACGATTCGTTCATTTAAACTGCGTCCAAGCTCTGCGGCGATTGGGTGAATGAAGCGTGGGAATCGTTATGGATTTACGAGACCATCCCGTCAGTCAAAATATGTGGCCTCCGGTAAAGAAGGGATTAAACTGGTTTTGTATTTAGTTCAGATCGCGCCGACCAGGGGGTATTTTCATGCCAGTCCGCTTAGCAAAGCTTCTCTCTTAGACTCGGCGCGCAGGCAAACAAACGATGGAAGACGTTCCACGCAAAGTTGTCTAGACGTGATCCGACATCATCTGCTTAAGATTCGCCTGTTGTTTGAATCTAAGAAGGTATCGGCTTCGTTTAAGTTTCCGGCGGCGTACTATGATGTAAGTAACCACTCCCTTCGTTGAAACCAATAGTATGTCTGCTGCAGAGCACCAGAGCTCCAATAGTGACCCAGGTGCAGACCCAGGAACAAGTCAGACACATTCTACAAACATGTCTAATGTGAAATATATAAGCATATAAGCAAAACTAGATTTTAGGTATGATGAAAAAGGGCCTCGCGGGAAGGGGGGCCTCACAAAAAAAAAATATATATTTTTATTTTATTTTTTGTTATTTTTTATTTTGCGAGGCCCCCCTTCCCGCGAGGCCCTGTGCGACCGCACTGCTCGCACACCCCCTGAGGCGGCCCTGGTTAAATGCTCCGCTCAATAGGAGTTCACTCCACCTGGAATATGACCTCTCCTGGAGATCTCTATACATCACTGGTATTGGCCTTCCCCCATATCTCAATATTGATAATTGAAAACAGGAAGAATGGCTTCTCGTTTACCTGGGCACACAATTAAATATTAGTACCTGGCTCTACTTTTCAATCAATGACATAATTTTTTAGATTAGATTAGATTCACTTTATTGTCATTACACCTGTTCTGGCGGTAGGCAAACTGGTAGGGGTCAAGTGAGGGTGGTAGGCAAACTGGTAGGGGTCAAGTGAGGGTGGTAGGCAAACTGGTAGGGGTCAAGTGAGGGTGGTAGGCACACTGGTAGGGGTCAAGTGAGGGTGGTAGACAAACTGGTAGGGGTCATGTGAGGGCGGTAGGCAAACTGGTAGGGGTCAAGTGAGGGTGGTAGGCAAACTGGTAGGGGTCAAGTGAGGGCGGTAGGCAAACTGGTAGGGGTCAAGTGAGGGTGGTAGGCAAACTGGTAGGGGTCAAGTGAGGGCGGTAGGCAAACTGGTAGGGGTCATGTGAGGGTGGTAGGCAAAATGGTAGGGGTCAAGTGAAGGTGGTAGGCAGGATTTAAGGTGAGCCAGGAGTAGCCTCTCGAAGCACTTCAATGATCATGGAGGTGAGTGCTACGGGTCGGTAGTCATTGAGGCTCTCTGGGGAGGCGTGTTTAGGGACAGGAATGATGGAGGTGACTTTGAAGCATGTGGGAACTTTTGCCTGGGCCAGGGACAGATTGAAAATCTCAGTCAGGGGCGGCCGGGTAGCGCAGCGGACTAAGCGTCTGCCTACCACCGCGGAGACAGTGGGATCGAATCCAACTGCCAGCGGTACCTCCGGCTTGTCGGTCGTCCGTGCTGACACAATTGGCAGTGTCAGTGGGTGGGAAGCCGGCGTGGGTGGGTCCTGGTCGTTGTAAACAGCGACTCCTACAGTTCGGTCGGAGCGCCTGCACAGCGAGGGAAGGATCTGGAGAGAGGTAGTGTGACCTTCCACACGTTACACTCTCCCAGTGAGAGTCCGCGCTGCCAGGCTGGCTGCCGGCTGGCTGCACATGTGTCGGAGGAAAGCATGTGATAGTCTCCGGCCTCCCGGACCAACAGTAGGGGGGGGGGGTGCGCAACGACCAGGAAGGGGATTGGCATAACGACTAACAGTGGGATGGGAGAAAAATCGGAAAAAGGAGGGGGGAAAAGATAAAAAAATATATATATATATATCTCAATCAGGACCCCTGTCAGCTGCCCAGCACAGACACTGAGTACCCGCCCGGGGATCCCATCGGGTCCGGCAGCTTTTCGTGTGTTGGTTTTGCACAGTTCCGGAAACACGTCAGTGGGGGAGAGTGTGAGGGTCAGGTGGTTGGCCGGGGGTGGGGGTCGTGATGGCCCTCTCGTGGTTGTCCCTGTCAAAATGGGCGTAAAAGTAGTTTAGGTCGTCTGGGAGGGAGGGGTCAGTGGTCGGGGGGGGGTGGCGTGTTTGGGTTTGTAGTCTGTAATGGCCTGCAAGCCCTGCCACATGCGCCGGGGGTCAGAGCCATTTAGATGCCCCTCGACCTTGTGTTTGTCCCTAAAGATTAGGGACAAACGCAATTGGCACAAGTGTAAATCATGGATTAGTCACTCAGTTTTAACGTCTGACTTAGCTCACCTCGTTTGTCTGCTGGCTGTGGATCCTATGGTCACAAGTTCAAAGCACTCTTGGTTAATTATTTTTTTACGTTTAATTAATTTATCCACTCTGGTTGGATGGTGTGTATGTATATGTATGTATTGTGCTGTATAATGACAATACATTTGAATCGAATCTCATTTTGAAATCGCTACCTGTTGAGTGGATCACCATGGTGCAATGCAATCACCTCCGAAGCTGTCTGCCACTGTCGTGTCCATAGGCAGCGTAGCAATTTCAAAATGAGATTTGATTAAAATGTATTGTCATTATACAGCACAATACATACATACATACACACCATCCAACCAGAGTGGATAAATTAATTAAACGTTAAAAAAAAAAGAGAAAAAACTTGAACCAAGAGTTATTTGAACTTGTGACCATAGGATCCACAGCCAGCAGACTAACGAGGTGAGCTAAGTCAGATGTTAAAACTGATTGGCTAATCCATGATTTTCACTTGTGCCAATTGCGTTTGTCTCTAATCTTCAGTATTGGCATTAATAAATCACATGTCATGCTAATATGTCATGTTCTACAGTAGGACTTACTACTGTGATACCCATTTCAAAGTGCGTGTGTGCGAGGCTCGCTCTCCATACATTATTTCTACACTCATACCGGGGGGGGGGGGGGGGGGGGGGGGAACTAGCGTACGTCAGTGGCCAATCAGAGCGCAAAACGCATAACAACTAATTTGGGATGGGTGAAAAATACAGAAAGCCCAAAAATAAATAGAATAAAAAAATTAAAATAATGATGGCATTCCAAGGATTGATTGATTGATTGAAAATTGTATTAACAGATTGCAGAATGGGTACAGTACAGTACAGCTCAATACACACAATTGTTAAGGGGATGCAGACCAGAGAAAGACTTTCGTCTTGTTTACATCAGGGTCCCCCATTTTCAATTCATCATAACATATATGACATACATGACATATAGATAGACAGTACTGCTACATCTATACATTTATGACATACCAGATTTACAAATACAGTACTGTTTGTGATACAAAAAGAGTTTAAAAAAGAGAGTATATACATTTGACGAAGAAACTGTACATTGGAGGAGGTGGGGTGGGGGGTAACTGTACATAGGAGGGGTAATTGGGTAGGTGGGGTGGGGTGTGGGGACTGTATATATGAGGTGGTTGGGTGGGTGGGGTGGGTGGGGTGTGGGTAGGCGGGGTGGGGGGGGGGGGTAACTGTACATTGGATTATCGACGAAAACTTACTTGGTTCCAAGAAGAGGGTCTTGTGTATTATTGGGTTAGGACATTTACTGTATATTGGAGGGGGTTGGGTTAGGACATTTACAGGGGCCAGTTTCGAATTGCAGTCTCCCGTAGGTGCTCCTTGAGAGTGATTTTAAAAGTGGGTAGTGATTCACATTCCTTTACAGCTGTGGGTAGGGCGTTCCACATTGATGTGGCATAATTGCGAAACATGTTTAGTCCCTTGTTTGAGCCGAATCTGGGTTTAACATGATTTGTGGAGCTCCCTCTGGTGTTGTGGTCGTGGTATTCACTGACCTTTGGGAAGTATTTTGACATGTACATGGGTAGGTACCTTAGTCGTGTAGTGTATCTTGTAGACCAGGCCCATTGCAAGTTGCTGTACTCTGTCGTCTACTCTAAGCCATCCTAGGTTGTCAAAGTGGGCAGGGGTGAGGTGGGTTCTAGGAGTTCAAGTTCAAGTTCAAGTTCTTTAATAGTTGAGTAAGGTCAAGCAGTAGTCTGACCAGTTTGTTTTGTGATGTTTGTAATTTAGTTTTTAGCACCTTTGAGGTGCTTTGGTACCATGAGGTGCAAGCATAGTCGTAGTACCCTTGAATGAGTGCTCCTGCCAGAGTTTTCAGGGTATTCTTGTTTACCAGAGAGGAGATCCGGTACAAGAATCTAGTTCGTTGGTTGACTTTTTTTTATTACATTGGATGCCATTTTGTCACAGGAAAGATTAGCCTCTAGGATGGAACCTAGGTATGTAATTTCATCTTTCCTTGTGACAATATTGTCACCCACTGTAACTGAGAAGCCGTCGGCCTTGCTGAGTTTGTTATTTGAACCGAAGAGAATGGACTCTGTTTTACCCAGGTGTAATGATAGTTTGTTATCAGCGAGCCAGGTGCAGATTTTGCCTAGTTCCGAGCTGAGGGTTTTTTCAACCTGTAACTTGTTCTTGTCAGAGACCAGCAGGGCTGAGTCGTCCGCGAACAGGAACAAGTTGCAGTCACAAGCTGACGACATGTCATTTGCATAAATTAGGAACAGTAGCGGTCCTAGTATGCTTCCTTGTGGAACACCACAGCTCACTGGGAGGGGGGGGGGATAGGGTACCGTTTACCTCCACCATCTGTTCTCTCCCCTCCAGGTAGGATTGCATCCAGCTCACTGATAGACTATCAAAACCAATTGCTTTTAGCTTGTCAATCAGAATAGAGTGATTGACAGTGTCGAAGGTCTTTTGTAGGTCCAGCATGACCATGCCGCAGTTTTTGCCCACGTCCACCTCTTGTTTGATGTGGTCGTTCAAATAGAGAAGGCATGTGTCAGTGGAGTGGGATGTTCTGAAGCCAGATTGGAATTCGAAGATTAGATTTTTTTCCGCAAGGTACTTTTCGACCTGTTCGTATACAATTTTTTCCATGACTTTCGAGATGGAGGTAAGAATAGAAACAGGGCGGTAGTTGCCTGGGTCTAATTTGCTGCCCTTTTGTGCAGGGGGGTTACTCTCGCAATTTTGAAGTCTTTGGGTACGTATCCCTGTTTTATGCAGAGGTTTATTATGTGTGTGATGACTGGGGTGATGGCGGCTGCTGAGTCTCAGAGGAATTTGGAGGGGATATTGTCATGGCCAGTGGCCTTGTTATAGGTTGGAGGGCGCTCAGTTTTTTGAGTACCTCAGCTGTTGTTACCATTTCTAGTTTGAAATCGTCTTTGTGGACCCCTAGGTTATTGTAGTAGGCTATGATGTGTTCTACCCCAAAATGCCCTGAGTGGGTGGGTAGTTTATTTACCAGTGTTGTGGCTATGTTTGTGAAGAAAATGTTTAAGTAATTGGCCACATCCAGCTTGTCTGTGATGAGCGTGTTGTCCGGAATTGGCCATATAGCGAACATTAATAAATAATTAACCTACAAACATGAAATGGTTCTGACAGCACAATATTGATGTAACTATGAGAATCGCTGGGATCTGGTCTCTCTTTCGGCCAGTACGTGAAATATCCGAGCCCTTGCTCAGTGGTTGTCACGATACACTCAGGCGCTCCGTGGGAGAGGCGTGATTTTTTCCCGTAGCCTCTGTTTGCGAAGACGCTCTCTGATTGGCTAGGCCGCGTACAGCGAAGAAAAAAAGACCCTCTCTGACTGGTTTAGCTCCGAAGGGTCTTTTCCGCCTTGTACATAATATTCTCTGCTTCGAAGTGGTTATGCTTAGGCATTCTTTCGAAGTGGTTATGCTTAGGCATTCTTTCGAAGTGGTTATGCTTAGGCATTCTTTCGAAGTGGTTATGCTTAGGCCCTCTTTCGACGTGGTTATGCTTAGAGTTAGGGTTAGCCAATCGGAGAGCGTCTTTTTCTTCTTCGCTGCAATCAAAGAGCGTCTTCGCTCACAGAGGCTACGGGAAAAAAGCAAGCATGGGGGAGAGAGCAGCTTGTGGAGAAGCAGTGGCTCTGAGCAGCAACCTGTGTCGTATCGCCATCTTGTGTTCAAAAGGTGGAACTTCATACTGTATCTATTCAATGCACGATAATGGAAATTAATTCTTGTCATTGACAGATTTGAAAAATATTCTGGAATTCACTGCTTCAGCTTCAACAGGGGAGGGCCTACCTCGTGTCTCTACAGCAGCAACAACAACAACAACAACAACAACAGCAGCAACAGCAGCAACAACAGCAGCAACAGCAACAACAGCAGCAACAGCAGCAACGGCAGCAAGAGCAGCAACAGCAGCAACAACAGCAGCAACAACAGCAGCAACAGCAGCAACAGCAGCAAGAGCAGCAACAACAGCAGCAACAGCAGCAACAACAGCAGCAAGAGCAGCAAGAGCAGCAAGAGCAGCAGCAGCAAGAGCAGCAAGAGCAGCAGCAGCAAGAGCAGCAAGAGCAGCAGCAGCAAGAGCAGCAACAACAGCAGCAACAACAGCAGCAAGAGCAGCAGCAACAACAGCAGCAAGAGCAGCAACAGCAGCAGCAAGAGCAGCAACAACAGCAGCAACAGCAGCAGCAAGAGCAGCAACAACAGCAACAACAGCGGCAACAGCAGCAGCAAGAGCAGCAACAACAGCAGCAACAGCAGCAGCAAGAGCAGCAACAACAACAGCAGCAGCAACAGCAGCAGCAAGAGCAGCAACAGCAGCAGCAACAGCAGCAGCAAGAGCAGCAACAACAGCAGCAAGAGCAGCAACAACAACAGCAGCAGCAACAGCAGCAGCAACAGCAGCAGCAAGAGCAGCAACAGCAGCAGCAACAGCAGCAGCAAGAGCAGCAACAACAGCAGCAAGAGCAGCAACAACAGCAGCAAGAGCAGCAACAGCAGCAACAGCAGCAGCAAGAGCAGCAACAACAGCAGCAAGAGCAGCAACAACAGCAGCAAGAGCAGCAACAGCAGCAGCAAGAGCAGCAACAACAGCAGCAAGAGCAACAACAACAGCAGCAAGAGCAGCAACAGCAGCAGCAAGAGCAGCAACAGCAGCAGCAAGAGCAGCAACAGCAGCAGCAAGAGCAGCAACAACAGCAGCAAGAGCAGCAAGAGCAGCAACAACGGCAGCAACAGCAGCAAGAGCAACAACAACAACAACAGCAGCAGCAGCAGCCGCAACTACAACACCAACAGCAACAACAACAGAAGCTAGCCCAGAGCCTGGTCCTCCAGGCTCAGCAGAACCAGCTACAGAACCAAGTCCAGATGGCACCAACCCCGAAGTCTGCAGCCAGCCTGGCTCAGCTGAAGAAGAAGCCAGAGGAGAAAGTGAAGTTCCTCGACGGCAAACAAAGACAACAGCTGAAACGGCAGCAGACAGCCGCCACCAAGCCACAGGTGGCTCAGGTTTCCACGCACCTGCAAAATAAGCTCATGAAGGATGCAGAGCGCAAAGATGACGGCACGGATAAACGGAAGGACAAGGACAAGTACAAGAACAAGAGAAAGAAGGAGAAAGTGAAGTCACCAGACGGCAAGATTAAGAAGGAAGAGAACAGTTCTGTATTGGAAGAGAACAGTTCACGTAAGAATATGAAGTCTGAGCATGAAGAGGACCCCTACCACTCTCCTAAACACCAGAAGTCTCTGAAGAGGGAGCGAGATGATGTGACAGGAATCGACTTCAAACCTAAGAAAATCAAGACTAAAAACAAGGTCAAGAAAAGTAAACGGGATGAAGAAGAGGACATCAAGCCCAAGAAGACTAAGAACAAGAGAGGAGTAGTGGTGGAGAGAAAAAACAAGTCTGGAAGATCTCAGAGCAGAGACAACTCTGGAGGATCTAAGAGAAAAAACAAGTCTGGAAGATCTCAGAGCAGAGACAACTCTGGAAGATCTAGGAGCAAAGAAAAGACTAAAAGATCTAAGTGCAAAGAGAAGACTGGCATATCTAACAGCACAGAGAATGTACCTCTTCAAGAGCTAAACAAAGAAGATAGCCATGTCTGGTACAAGGTGTATCATAAAAGAAGAAAGAGAAGACGACATGAGTGGTGCTTGATTCACATCATCATTCCAAGGCACCACCATGGCAAACTCTGGAGTGAGGTGGATTGTGGACTCTCAAGCCCCCCCCCTTTCAGCCCACTTTGGTAGGGTAAAGGGGAGGCTGACCAAGGTCCTGACAAGGCCTTGACCTTGAGAAAAGGAAACACAAACACAAGAATGTGAACATGATGCATTGGTGTATTGATCACACGACAATAATACCCAATTAAGACCAAGGAATATGCATCATTAAGACATTTAAGTTTATTATGGACTCTTTTAAGTTATGAATTAATCATCGCTATGAAGATTTATTATTTTGTAACATGGAATGTCCAGAAGACCAGAATACGGACTCGGAATGAACATTATCATATCCATTATGGTGGACTACATGAGCCATGACAGAGCTGCCCCAAGCCCTCAAGACGGCAGCCTCTGGATGGCAAACACAAGCAGGAGCATCAGCCACACCGGTTAAAGAGAGAAAGGTGAGGCTTGGTGAAGATAATGGGGCCGGTAAGGACTGTGCCTTAGCCATTATAGTGGACTACACAGCGCCCAGGTACCCTGGCCGCTCGGACGGATCCAGGAAGCCTTTCCAAATGACAAAGGTTCAGCCAGTGCCTACTACTGGAGCCAAAAGGAGGATTGCCAGCCGTAAATGAACGCTCACCTGGCCATGTTATTTATTTTGTAATTGTGTAAACACAATTAGGGGCCGGTGTAAAGGCCGAATGAGTGTTTTTTGTTATTGATTATTATTATTATTATTATTAGTATTATCATTATTATTATTAATAGAAGGTTACAATTCATGGGAATGTTATGATTCTGTGTAACCTGTTGGGTGGACTCTGTTGTACTGTGGGTGGATCACCTGCACCTGTCAGGTGATCGGCCACAGCGCGGCGGAGATCATTAAATAGGTGATAGGAATCAGCTGTTGGGCTGTAGCCGACGGGGAAGGCATATGATTTTCTTACAGCTTAGAACGCTTAGAACGCTTCAGCGCTTCAGGACGTTTCGGGAACGTTTTAGATTAGTCTTATTTAGGAAACACTTTAAGCAATTAGACCAGGTTATATGATGCTTAGGATCGCTTTGATCAACCCTCCCATGTAACCTACCTATTCTAATTAAATCGGATCACCACATCGGTGTCTGATAACGGAGCTTAATGTGTGGAAGACTATTTCTTTGGACGTTGAGTGCGTATGGATTCACTCCCCGTCTATACCAGGAAGCGGCACCGGCATGTTGCCGCTACACATGGTGATGACCAAGGTGGTGGATGTCTCATGGTGATGGCCAAGGTGGTGGATGTCTCGTGGTGATGATCAAGGGGGTGGATGTCTCGTGGTGATGATCAAGGTGGTGGATGTCTCGTGGTGATGATCAAGGTGGTGGATGTCTCCTGGTGATGATCAAGGTGGTGGATGTCTCATGGTGATGACCAAGGTGGTGGATGTCTCATGATGATGACCAAGGTGGTGGATGTCTCATGGTGATGACCAAGGTGGTGGATGTCTCATGATGATGACCAAGGTGGTGGATGTCTCATGGTGATGATCAAGGTGGTGGATGTCTCATGGTGATGACCAAGGTGGTGGATGTCTCGTGGTGATGATCAAGGTGGTGGATGTCTCATGGTGATGACCAAGGTGGTGGATGTCTCATGGTGATGACCAAGGTGGTGGATGTCTCATGGTGATGATCAAGGTGGTGGATGTCTCATGGTGATGATCAAGGTGGTGGATGTCTCGTGGTGATGATCAAGGTGGTGGATGTCTCGTGGTGATGGCCAAGGTGGTGGATGTCTCATGGTGATGATCAAGGTGGTGGATGTCTCGTGGTGATGACCAAGGTGGTGGATGTCTCATGGTGATGATCAAGGTGGTGGATGTCTCATGGTGATGACCAAGGTGGTGGATGTCTCATGGTGATGACCAAGGTGGTGGATGTCTCGTGGTGATGATCAAGGTGGTGGATGTCTCGTGGTGATGATCAAGGTGGTGGATGTCTCATGGTGATGATCAAGGGGGTGGATGTCTCATGGTGATGATCAAGGGGGTGGATGTCTCATGGTGATGACCAAGGTGGTGGATGTCTCCTGGTGATGATCAAGGTGGTGGATGTCTCATGGTGATGGCCAAGGGGGTGTGATCTTCTCTACGTCGCCCCCCTACTTCAAATGGATCAGAGCGGAATACATACATTCATCCAAATGGTATATGACTGATATTTTGAGCTCCGAGCCTTGACATTTAGCCTTTATCTGATTTTCATAATAGTGCTCATTCCTCTATGCTTTTTATTTTGTTGCTGTTGTCCTTAGCTTGTACCCCAGTTGCTATTGCATGTACATGTGTTTTATTACAGGTATATGTACATACATACCAACTATTCACCTGTTATATTCTCCACCCATCGATCATCCATAGCAACACTATATGATCACCGACATCGAAGTTGGGGGATCCCCCTTTGAACGGCCATTCTAAGGTTTCTCTCCTCCACATCGTCTGTAGTGCTTTTTCCCTATTGCTAGGTTTTTTGTGAGTTTTTCCCTTACCTTCACTGGGGAATGTCTGGGAGTGTTGCATAAACGAATGTTTTTTCATTTGTCATCTTTGTTTTCATTTGTCACTCCAAGCTTGTGTATTTGATTGTAAGTCTGACCAGACCTCTGTCTCACTTTCTGGTCAGATGCTTGTGTATACTTGTCTGATTGTAAACTGAGGACTCTTCTGTGATCACAGAAATAAACTATTTTCTTTTGAAATTGTTTGACTCGATCTGAATTTCTACAGTTCACCGTCTTGGCTCATTTTAAATATTCCACAACACTCTCAATGTTAGATCCATTCACAGTGATCTAGAAAACAGCTGGAACTTTATTAATAATAATAATACATCCGACTTATATATCACTTTTCTGGGTACCCAAAGACGCTTAAAACTAATTTGTTTAATTTTCATTCAGTACCAGTTTAACATTAATACATATCTTACTCAGCACTAAAGTGGCAGGTTCTCAACAGCTAATTCTAGAGTCTGTAAACAATACAGTACAGCATCATCTGCATGAAAATGAGATGAGACAATATGCTTATGTTTATTTAGGATCCCCATTAGCTTTTGCACTTGACAAAAGCTACTCTTCCTGGGGTCCGACACTTAAAACAATACAACAATATTCAAGACATTACATCATTATCAACATCATTAACAATCTCATCCTCAGTTAAGGATGACAGTGTACAAGATAATTATCTGTATAAAGTATAAAAATAAAATAGTGCTACCTGAGCAGCACTCACTGCCATCAACATAAATACAATTAACAAAGTCAATTGGTTTTCACTGCTATGCCATAAGGGTTCAGTGCATGCTCGTTAGTAGATGGTATTTAAATGTCTTCTTGAAAGTAGTTTTGGATTCTATTTCAGCGAAGTAGCTTGACAATGAGTTTCATTCCATGATAGCTCTGTAAGTCACAGAAGATTTGAGTAGATTTGTCCTGGGTTTAGGTGCCAGTAGATGGCCTGACGTAGCTTGTCTGGTCATATGGTCATGTTCTTCTCTTACGTGAACAATTCTATCATAAAAATACTGTGTTTTTTTGACAACTTGAAAATGTCTGAGAAAAGTAATAAGACGAGATTGCAGATGTTTCTCAACCAGAAGCAATGATACATTTCTGTGCATAACTCCAATATTAGTGCACTTTGAACAGTGGAGAGCGAGTCTGGCAGCCTTGTTTTGAGCTATTTGTAATTGCTATTTGTGTTTTTGCTGCTGATGACCATATGACCGGATAGTACTCAAGACAAAACCAGAGCCTGGATGACTTCTTTCAAAGTGGTTGGTGTTAAATACTTTGTACATTTTCTTGTTACAGCTATGCTCCTGGAATGGAACACATTTAGTTGAATCCCTGTTGAATCAAAACCAATACTATGTAATCTCTCAAAAAGCAGTGAATTATATCAATGCAATCCAGATTGATGAAAAGAACAGCACAATGTTTTCTGTTGCCCATAGCAGATACACTATTTAAGACATAATAACATAACTTAACTCTGGAACTAACTGTTGAGAGCTCAATACAGAATACACTGGGTTGATTATTCATTACCAATGATTACAGGATTTGTGTTACAGAATAGTTTGGAAATTGGTCTGTAATTATTGAGAACTTCTATCTTCACCCTATTTAACGGAATGAGTCATGACTTTCAAAAACCTACAAACTATGCCAGATTAAATATTATTAATATAAGTGTTATTTACTCTGTAATCAATGGAGCAGATAGCTTTAGATAAAGGATCAAATGTCTCCTATTATCAATGTCTTGCACTGCCTCAATAACACTAGGAGAGGAAGGCTGTAGTTTACAGAGAAATATCACTTAGTGGGTGACTTATTGCACACTATCATTAATAAGAAGGGACCCTGTTTTCATTTTGAAATACATGACCAGCAGCAGCAACATGTGTATTAAAGGCAAATCTCTTTCATCTCAGATATTAAACAGTCAACCTCATACCAGCAATAATGACCATCTCTGACTGGAATAGTTTCAATACTGGCTACTGACTGTAGATCTGAAATAAAGGATCAACCACAAGGGGGAGCCAGTTTACCTGACATATTCTGCTCTTGTGTAGGAGAAAGCTGTTATGCATCAAATCATGGGCTTTTAACTAGGGATGTCCGATATTATCGGCCGATATCAATACCATTTTTGAGACTAAAGTACCGAAAAAAGGTACCGATTCACAGGTACCGGTTCAAATAGGTATCCATCCCTAGGTATCGGTTTTCAAAAACAATTTTTTTTTTAATTTCTATAACCTTTATTTACCCAGGCAAGCAAGTAAGAACAAATTCTGATTTTATTTATTGTCAAAAGTATGCATAATGTTGTGTTAATTCCACAACAAGAGATATGTAATGTTAATTACCTGAATTTATTCCATTTTGGGGGGGGGGGGGGGGGCCTGCATATATCTGTATCGGTTGATATCGGTATCGGAAATTAAGAGTTGGACAATATCGGTATATCGGTATTGGTAAGAAAGCCAATATCGAGCATCCCTACTTTTAACCCAATACTTCTGTTATAAACTAGAAGACTAAGAATATAATAATTGGTGTGACTAATGTGAAAATAGTTACAAGCTGGGTTTATCACTCAAAAAGTTATTTCATAGGTAGTAGTAGTAGTAGTTTTATTCAGTCATCACACAATACAACACAATCATTCCACAATCTTTGATTTGGCAGTGACTGAAAAGGTACAGACTGAAGCATAATGCTTATACATGCCTGTCCTATATTCTTAACAAAATTAAGACTCAAACAGTATTCTAAAAGAAAATAACAAAAAAAGAATTATTCACATTTGTAATCTTAAAAAAATAACTATACAAACCATTGTCTTAAAAACCAAAAGCGAATGACTCATTCTTATGTATATCAGCATTGTTCCACAAGTTAACCCCAACAATAGAAATACATCTCCTTTTAATCCCTTTCTTAGCTTTTTGAACAGTAAATTTACAAATGTCTCAAATCATATTTTCTTTCATGTATTGAAAAAAAAACCTTTGCACACCGTCCGTCCGGGAGTAACTTTGCTTTAGCTCTGTACATTATTTGCATAATTTTATAATAAACCAAATCATAAAATTTCATAACATGAGACTTTATAAACAGTGGATTTGTGTGGTCATAGTAACCAGCCTTATGAAGGCTCCGGATGGAGCGCTTTTGCAGTAAGACTATCGGATTTACAGTATTTTATGTCGACCCCCATACTTACATATCCCACATAGTAAGATATGTAAGGTGAGCAGTAGATAATGTACAAGGCTTTATAGTTTAATATATCCTTACATTTATACAAGATTTCTAATGACTTAGATATTTCCCCTTGAATATAGTTAACATGTTGTTTCCATGTTAATTACCTTTCTGAATAAATATTTTGCCACAAACTGGACAGCTAAATGGTCTACAATGACTTATTGTGCATTTTCACATTCCCAGTTATCTCTGAACCTCTGAACCTGTTCCAACAAATTAAACAACTAGAGTTTCTCTCCAGTAAGACTTCCCATGTGTCTTCTCAGAACCCCTTTATCACTGAACCATTCCACAAACTTCAGGATTTCTCTCCTGTATGAGTTCTCATGTGTATTTTCAGAGTTCCTTTGTGACTGAAGCCTTTTTCACAAACTAAACAACTAAATGGTTTCTTTCCTGTATGAGTTCTCATGTGGATATTCAAATGTCCTTTCTCACTGAACCCTTTCCCACAAGCTGAACAACTAAATGGTTTCTCTCCTGTACGAGTTATCATGTGGATATTCAAATGTCCTTTCTCACTGAAACCTTTTGAACAAACTGAACAACTAAATGGTTTCTCTCCTGTATGAGTTCTCATGTGGATATTCAAATGGCCTTTGTGAGTGAACCCTTTTCCACAAACTGAACTAAATTATTTCTCTCCTGTATGAGTTCTCATGTGTATTTTCAGAGTTACTTTGTGACTGAAGCCTTTTGAACAAACTGAACAACTAAATGGTTTCTCTCCTGTATGAGTTGACATGTGTCTGTTCAAATGGCCTTTGTGAGTGAACCCTTTTCCACAAACTGAACAACTAAATGATTTCTCTCCTGTATGAGTTCTCATGTGTATTTTCAGAGTTACTTTTTCACTGAACCCTTTTCCACAAACTAAACAACTAAATGGTTTCTCTCCTGTATGAATTCTCATGTGTGTCTTCAGATATTCCTTCCTACTGAACCCGTTCCCACAAACTGAACAGCTAAATGGTTTCTCTCCAGTATGAGTTATCATGTGTCTCTTCAGATCTGCAATCATACTGAACCCTTTTGAACAAACTGAACAACTAAATGGTTTCTCTCCTGTATGAGTTCTCATGTGGATATTTAACTGTCCTTTGTGAGTTAACCCTTTTCCACAAACTGAACAACTAAATTGTGTCTCTCCTGTATGAGTTGACATGTGTCTGTTCAAAGTTCCTTTGTCACTGAAGCCTTTTCCACAAACTGAACAACTAAATGGTTTCTCTCCTGTATGAGTTGACATGTGTCTGTTCAAAGTTCCTTTGTGAGTGAACCTTTTTCCACAAACTGAACAACTAAATGGTTTCTCTCCTGTATGAGTTCTCATGTGGATATTCAAATGTCCTTTATCACGGAACCCCTTTGAACAAACTGAACAACTAAATGGTTTCTGTCCTGTATGAGACAAACTTAATGTTTTTTGTTTCTTGTCTGATATTAGCATCTTTAAACCTGACTGAGGTTCCCCACTCTCCTTCCAATCATCACTGTCATCAGTCTCAAAACAGTCTGAAGAGAGAAGCTGGCCATCTCTAGTTGGTTCTAAATCACCATCTGGATATAAGTTACTGGCTGGTTCTGATACTCCACAGTCCTCTCCACCAGGTTCTGTTTTCATCTGTCCAGTTGAGGTGCTGGGTAAAGAGTAAGCTTCTCTGTTTTTCTCCCTCTGGGTTTGAAGAGGCTGGAAGGACAGAGCGTTCTCTTGACCATCTTCACATTTCACTGGGTCTACTGTGATCTTGGAGAGATCAGCTTCTTCCAGCCCTTGATGTAGTTCCTCTTTGATCTGTAGGAGCTCTGGGTCCTGGGTTTGGCTGAGCAGTGAGGACAGAGTATTCTCTCCACCATGTTCATATTTCACAGGGTATAAGGTCATCTTGGAGCCATCAGCCTCCTCTAGATCTTGAAATAGTTCCTCCTGTTCCTCTTTAATCTGTAGGGACTCTGGGTCCTGGGTTTGGTTAAACCATGAGGACTGAGGTTTCTCTTCATCATCTTCACTCTTCACAGGGACAGGATTGTATGTCAACTTGATGATATCAGCCTCCTCCAGACCTTGGAGCTGCTCTCCCTCCTGACTGATCCAGAGTTCCTCATGTTCCTCTTTCATCTGTAGGGGCTCTGGCTCCTCCTGGCTCAGACTGGGGCTCCTCTCCTGCTGCTCAGGGGGAACCTCCTCTTCACAGACAGAGAGCTGTGGGGGGTCTGGAGGGAGGAATAATAATAATATGAATAGCAAACATAAAGATGCAGTAGATAACTGTATCATTAACACATGGCCCATTTGACATAGAGTATCTATCATTCAAGATGTGAAAAAGGAATAATTTTTCCATCCATACATTCCCGTTTTATACCGTGGTGAATATAAGTATGGTTTTAGAGCGGTTTAGGGTAATTCCTGGGAGGCTAGTAGGGCTGTCCCCGACTAAGGATTTGGATGGTCGACCATGATTGGCCAAAATTTGCTGTTAGTCGCCTATTGGTAATTTCTTTTTTTAAAGTATCATATTTTTAATATTAAAAAACAAATATATATATATATATATATATTTTATCATTCCATTTGGGCTGTGGGGGGTGCTTAATGTCTGAAGGAGTCGACTGAAGGCTTCTTGTCCTCTGCAAAAGCATGCAATTGGTCCACTGATGGATACATCTTGATATTTGTCTAGTCTAGTGTGTTCATTAGATCGGTGAAATCCTCTTTCAGCGCCTCTGTGCCTGTTTTCGTAGGCAGTTAGCCTCTGGTATGCGTGCCATTAGCGTTAACCATGCTTCTAGGCCTCTTTTCTTTTGGAAAGAATGAAAAAATAATAAATAAAAAAATTATAAATATATATATATTTTTTTGTATTCGACTAAATACCGCGGGGGTAGGGCCGACTGAACTGGTTCGTCCTTGTCCAAGTGAGCAGGCTTAAGACGGTCTATAGTGACCCGCTCTGGCCTGCCCCCCATGTCCACAACAACATTTTTAGTGCCTGCCTCCAGGATACGGAAAGGCTCGTCATAAGGGGGCTGCAGCTGGGTCCGATGTCTGTCGTGCCGGATGAACACATATTTGGACAATGGCAGGTCCCTGGGGACGTAGGACTGGGGAAGGCAGTGGCGGGATGTTGGAATGGGAATAAGGGCATCGGCAACACCCCGGGACACTGTTCGATGGGAGGCGACGGACCAGGAAGCTGTGGCCTCCGGAAAAAACTCCCCAGGGACCCGCAGCGGCTGGCCGTACACCAGCTCAGCGGACAAGGCCTGGAGGTCCTCTTTGGGGGCAGAACGAAGACCAAGCAAGACCCACGGGAGGCGGTCAACCCAGTCGCCATCCGTAAGGGCAGCCCGAAGAGCGGCCTTCATGTCCCTATGGAACCGCTCACAAAGTCTGTTGCCCTGCGGGTTGTACGCCGTAGTGCGGTGGTGAGGAGGTGAGTATATTCGTGGGCAGGGGGCCCACCAGGTCCACATTCACGTGGTCGAACCGCCTCTCTGGCACTATAAACGGTGCCAAAGGGGCTTTGGTATGGCGGTGCACCTTGGCACGCTGGCACGTCACACATGGGTGGGAAAGGCTGTGGATCATGTTAAAAACCCGGCGCCGCCAGGCCGTAGGCACCGTAGGGCGCGGTTGGCCAGTGGAGATGTCGCAAAGGAGAGTGGCGTTAGCTGTGTCGAACACCACATCCTCCAGCTGCAGTGCAGTAGGGCCCGTCCGATAGGCCTGAATGTCTGAGTCTGTGGCTTGGTCTGCCGCCATGGCGGCATAATCGAGTCCCAAGTGGACGGACCTGATGACCGCCAGAGAGAGGCAGTCGGAAGTGGCAAGTTGTCCTTGCCCGCCATGTGCTCAATGTCCGTGGTTAACTCGGAGATCGCCGAGAGCTGCCGCTGCTGACGTCCCGACCACGGCTCCAAGGTCTTGGCCATGGAGAACGTTAGCGGCTTGTGGTCCACAAAGGCAGGGAACTGGCGGCCTTCCAACAGGCATCTAAAGTGCCTAGTGGCGAGGAACAGACCCAGCAGTTCCCTGTCGAAAGTACTGTACTTACGCTCGTTGTCGCGGAGCTGTTTGCTAAAAAAGGCCAGTGGCTGCCAGGAACCGCCCACCCACTGCTTGCACACCGCTCCCACTGCATAGTCAGAGGCGTCTGTCGTGAGGGCGACCAGGGCAGTGGGAGAGGGGTGCGCCAGCAGAGCAGCGTTGGCTAGCGCGGTCATGGCAGCCACAAAAGAGCCGTCCATCCCCGAGGACCAATCTAACTCGTCCTTGGGCACTTTGCCCCGCAGGGCCTCGTACAAGGGGCGCATGAGGTGGGCAGCATGGGGAAGGAACCGGTTGTAAAAGTTCACCATGCCCAGGAACTCCTGTAGAGACCGTACGGTGCGGGGACGAGGAAAACTGGCAATGGCCTCCACCCTGGCAGGGAGTGGGGTGGCTCCCTGTGGAGTGACATGGTGTCCGAGGAAGGTGATGGAGGACTGCCCAAACTGGCACTTGGTCGGGTTGACGATGAGGCCGTGTTTACTGAGCTGCTCAAACAGCTGCTGGAGGTGTGTCATGTGCTCCTCTATGGACGTACTGGCTACAAGAATGTCATCCAAGTACACAAACAAAAACGGCATGTCCTGGAGCACAGAGTCCATCAGGCGCTGAAACGTCTGCGCCGCCCCCATGAGCCCGAAAGGCATTCTTAGGAATTCAAAAAGTCCAAAGGGTGTAATGACAACTGTTTTTGGCACATCCCGTGGATGGACCGGCACCTGGTGGTACACGCGCACCAGGTCCACCTTGGAAAAGATGATGGCCCCCGCTAGGTGGGTAGAGAAGTCCTGTATGTGCGGGACAGGGTACCGGTCGCGTGAATACTTTTCCTAAGAGGATTGCACTTCCGTGTTCGGTTTGCGCGGCCTGATTGGCCACTGACGTACGCTAGTTTTGCCCCCGGTAAGTTTTCTACGCCAGTTACGCCCAGCTCGCGCCTGCATTATCCAATTCATCTTTGAAATGAATCATTCCAGCAAAGCAGGCTTCTATTATTCGAATTACTGTTTTAATGGGTATCACAGTAGTAACTCCTACTGTAGAACATGACATCTGATTTATTAATGCCAATACTAAAGATTAGGGACAAACGCAATTGGCACAAGTGTAAATCATGGATTAGTCCAGTGCTTCTCAAACTTTCTGTCAGGCCCCCCTTTGGCGGACCAAAATATTTTGCCCCCCCCCCCACAAAATAGTCATGAAATGGGCCATGTTTAAATTTATTGAAATAACACCAATATCGTGACCTTTCAACTTGGCCCTATATTTTGTTTTCAGAGCTGTCATGGATGATAAGCCAGCTTCACACAGATACTGTATGTGGTGCTGAATGGTATCAACACCTTAACTGCTGCATCATGAGATACTTGGTGGGCCATGAGATGAGATACTTGGTACTCAGCACCACACTCTGAAACGAGCTCTCCAGGTGGTATCAGATGAGATTTCAAAGAGTTCTTCCAAGAGTTTGGATGGAGATGTGTCAGGAAGCTTTGTCTCAATGTTGTCTGTAAAGGTTTTTTTTTTATCCAGAGTAACTTGGTGATCCTTTTCTGTGTTTTATTAAATAATGATTTTGAGAAATGGTATTTTCATGGAGAACAGTGCAGCTGCAACAGATAGCACTTTAGTGATAATTTTCTGTAATAAAAAAAAAAAAAAAAATTATAGATCTCAAGGCCCCCCTGTCATGCCTCTGCGTCCCCCCTGGGCGGCACGCCCCCCACTTTGAGAAACACTGGATTAGTCACTCAGTTTTAACATCCGACTTAGCTCACCTTGTTAGTCTGCTGGCTGTGGATCCTATGGTCACAAGTTCAAATCACTTCTGGTTCCATTATTATTATTTTTTTTTTACGTTTAATTAATTTATCCACTCTGGTTGGATGGTGTGTATGTATGTATTGTGCTGTATAATGACAATACATTTGAATCGAATCTCATTTTGAAATCGCTACCTGTTGAGTGGATCACCAGGCATAAAAAAAAATATTGTTTGTTTCCTGTTGGTTGTCAGTTAAGGCATTTTTTAATGCTAAGTTAAGCCCGATTAAGGGATTTCTTTTTTTTTATTATTCTTTCCCACGGCTACTATGGATAGGGAATTTCTTTATTTAATTAAAATGTTCACAACAACATAGATGCATGTACTCTGCCAGCATGTTTAATATCCATAATACTAAAGGTTTGACTAAGATTTCTATGAAACGTTATTCTAAAAAAAAAAAAAAAAAAAAAAAAAAGTCCTTTCTTTTCTTTTTTTATATATTTTTTAAAAACTCATAAAATATAATGGGTCGCACCTAAATCGGCAGGGTCGGTCGGCAACCGGAAACAAACAATATTTTTTGTTATGCCTCATGGTGCAATGCAATCACCTCCGAAGCTGTCTGCCACTGTCGTGTCCATAGGCAGCGTAGCGATTTCAAAATGAGATTCGATTAAAATGTATTGTCATTATACAGCACAATACATACATATACATACACACCATCCAACCAGAGTGGATAAATTAATTAAACAGAGAGACGAGACATCTCATCGCTGGCACTCAAAGTGTTAAGGCAGAGGGACTGGACAACAGGGTGACATTCACAGGTGTGCAGACTTGAGCATGTGAGGTAAAACATGCACTGGAGAAGGAGCCGCGCCCACAGGAAGCAGAGATTGAGGGTGTGACAAAAATAATCGTTAGATTAGTCGACTAATCGAAAAAAGAATCGACAGATTAGTCGATATAATCGTAAATAATCGTTAGTTGCAGCCCTACTATGGGGAGTGAGTTTACCTGCATCGTGACTGTGGATAGACACGCGGTACCTCCGTTACACTCACCAGGGCTCTACGCAGGGAGCGAAATTAACTTTTTTACTCACCGGCCAGTGGCGGGTAGATGGGAAGAATCTACCCGCCAAGCATATTTCTTACCTGCCAAATTTTTTTTTATTAAAAAAAAATGTATATATATATTTTATATAAAAAAAAAAATTAAATAAAATATATATTATATAATCATACTTGTAGTTGTATTATCTGCGAGACATTGCCACCACGCAATAAGTCAAAATGCTCGCTATCTGCAAACAGCTCCACTGTCTGTGTGTACTCTAGTAGCCTCCAGCTCCAAAAAGGATTCTCCTGTGCTGCAGCGGGACCCTATACTAATACTCTACATTCAGCATGCAAGGATTCTCCGGCGCTGCAGCTGGACCCTATTGGTATAATGTTAGGGTTCTTTGGTCAAATCACATTCATAAAGCCCTCAGCTACAATACGCATTGAATCAATGTTATAAGACATTGATATCAGGAGCTATCTGTAGCTACTGCTAGCCCGCTAGGTAACGTTAAGACAATTTAGTTTACTGGGACATATAGATCTAACGTGAGCTAGCTAACGTGAGCTAGCTAACGAGGGAACGGAGGTATTATGCACTCGAGTCGACTATTGCTGGAGCATTTGTTGATATCAGGCCCCATCCATACGAGCGCTGGTTTTAATATAACCATGATTGTATGTGCGCAGTTGCACTGTTCGGCCACACACAACCGGGGATTTGCTACACTGCAAGTTCCGCGGTCTTTGAAACCGGTGCCCAGGGTGAAGTTTTGCGGTTTTGCAGTTGCGTGTGGGCATAGCAACCGAGGTTATTCCCAGTGTTTACAGCAGAGCTGTCGCAATTATTTCCCATGTTCACGGGATGGCAGACCGCGGGGTAGAGAGATTAGAGCAGAGCCAGCTACACCAGTGTTTACAGCAGAGCTGTCCCAAGTAGCGTTATATGAAAATGATTGTAACAAACTTTTGTTCAAAACGTATCGTCTGTGTTGAAGAGTGTTGTGATCGACTGATGTCTGTTGACGCTCAGAGAAAACATGTAGCTGCAGCTAAACTAAACTCATGTGTTGTCAAGTTATTGTTATAAGGAACCCAGTCCAGACTGCATCCCCTTAACAATTGTTTGTATTGAGCCGTATTGTATTGTACCCATTCTGCAATCTGTTAAATAACGTTTGCATCCATTTCATATCGGTAACGTTACCACATTACGTTAGCATTTAAGCTATATACTATACATGGATATAGCCATTCACATTAGCATGTAGCTAACAACACCGGCGGTCTTTTGTGAGACTAAACTATCCGCTCTTGGTGGTAAATTGTGTTGCTGATGGTTTTGTTTCATCAACAAAATGAGAGGCAGAACACACAGTGAATGTATCCGTTTGTTTATTGCAGTTTCTTTCTTTGCTGAAAATATATGTTCCGTTGGCAAAATGATCAATAGGGTCCAGCTGTGTTTCTAAACAGGAAGTTTAGTGAGCGTTCAGCCTTTTCTGATTGGTTGAATGGCCTTCATGTCTGAACAACATCGCCGCCTACTGTTTTGGCATTGTACTACATGTAACGGTTGCTGGTGCCGTGGGTACGCAGTTATACACGGTTGTTCACCTGTGTTCACCTGTGTGGACGGAGTTTATTTTTTTCAAACTTCGGTTATATTAAATCCAAACGCTCGTGTGGACAGGGCCTCAGTAGCTAGCCAGCTAGATACCGTTAGACAATGCCTCGTCATGTATTAAACTAAAAGTGAATAGTTGACTGGGTTAGGGCTGGGCGATATGGAAAAAAATCATATCGCGATAACGATATGATAATTTTATTTTATTTCTCGATATCGATAATTATCGAATTGTTATAAGTATAAAAAAAAAAAAAAGTTTGAAACAACAGATGTATGTTTATTTTGCAGCAATTCTTTGTCATTGCCGCCATCTTTAGTGTTACATCCCCTCACACTCCAGTTCTCAGGCTGCAGCTGGTTTAAAAGCTAAAGTAAACCGGCTTCTCTGCTGGCTGTGGCTCCAGAGGAGTTGAACAGTTCTGGCTCTGCTCGTTTATTTTCGATCTTTTAGTGCTTTTTTGGTGGACAAACCACCGCACATGTGCACTGTGACTCGTGACTGGAGTCTAGTTCTGCTAGCACACATAGCCTACTGTGTACCAGCGTTTCCGTTAGCCGGTAATTACCGGTATTTGACTGGCAAAATATGTTGAAGTCCGAATATTTAAATTTCTCCGGTCATAATGTCCGGTGAAAATAATTCCTCTAAGCACAATTTTATTATTTGAATTGTATTAAAATAGGCTAAAATTAAATAGCCTATGCGATGAATGAAACAATCATTACATTTGTTTCATTGTGCTTCGCTCTAATAAAGCGCGGATGGCGCCGCTCGGATGTGAATCTTTTTTTTTCTTTTTTTGAGCCTGTCTCGACAAACAGCTATACGAGCGAGAGAGAGAGATGGCCAAACAAGCTAAACTTAACAAATATTTCATGAAACCAAGCACAAGCAGGTCTAATAATAATGACATTGACAACGAAGATGAGTCTTCTGAAGTCACAGAGACCGCCGATGCTCCCGCGGAAAATAAACAAATGTCGAGCGTTCAGGCGGTGGCCCGAGTGGAAAGTTAAATTCTCCTGGCTGAGGTACGACATTATAGTCTAGTAGTCTAGCGTCTATGATGTACGAGAGATAACATTGATTGAACGTACACAAAGTACACTTTATTGATTGAACCACAAAGAGCATCCCCAGTCTGCTGCTACCGTTGCGAGCCTCGCAGAAGTCCACCTGTTCCAATGCAATGGGGATCTATCAAAGTCGAACCAACCAGACGACCCGCTGTTCTCGCAGCCTCGCATGTACAAAACGGATAGGCAGAACGAGACGGGGTGAGTAAGTGTTGACATTTTTTAATCATATGCAACTGTTGGTTGACTGCCGTGTCACATAGTAATGCATATAATTGATTATAACTAAATGTAGGCTATAATGAAATCAACAAACGCATTACGAGCATGTGGCTCGTCCTCTCGCTCTCTGCAAACGAGGCAATGTGATGATCAACTACAGTTTGCTGTGTGTGAAGTTGAACATTATGATATGTGTGACGTGTCTGATACAACGAGGTGAAGCGATGTCGACTCGAGATTCATTTGGGGGTGCGTGTGACAGCTGCTGCGCGGGAGCTTGATGCTGGATCAGCGTATCGCACTAACTTGGGAGGCGAGAGATAGTAATTTGATTCTGCAAATCAATTTCTCATTCTTCGCTTGATGTAATTAATACAAATGTCCAATATAACGGAATTCGTTAGCTCATAAAAATGTGATTATAACAGACTGCTGTTTAAAACTCTGACCGGAATTTCAGGAATATGTCCGGGGATAGAAATCTTGCAGGACACTCAGACCGGCACGAATATGTTCTAACGGAAACGCTGCTGTGTACAGACGGTTTCAAAATGTATTTTAAATTAGAAAGCAAACAAAATAAATGGACAAGAGAAAAAGAAATCTGAATTTGGTCAGTATTGTCATTTGGACAAGCAAAGCCATTACTTTAAGTTGCAGGCAAGAAAGACAAGTCTGTCCACTGTCTCTGGTTTTAAAACTGCCCTGTTGCAGGTAAAAAAATAAATTAAACATTGTTTAAACAGTAACGGTAGCTCATGGAGGTCCGGTCTAGACTAGAGCAGACTGCCTCTGTGTTGATACGAGCAGAAGCCAATAGTATCTCGCTGCAGGGCTGGGCAGATATGACTCGTTGCCACGGTTTCTTTCAAAATAAGAGTATCATACGAACTGAATGTTGCCAACTGCCGGAGCCATCGATATTATGACTGGAGCTGCGCTTGGAGCGGAAATGAGACCTGCACAGATTTTCAAAATAAGAGTATCGTTATGAACTACACGTCTACACGCCACACGGCGGGCAGACCCCCCAGTGGCAAGCGCCAAAGGTAAAAACTGAGCGCCCCTGGCGGGCGGCAGGCTTTAATTTCGCCCCCTGGCTCTACGCTAACCTTTTTCACTAGGGGCACAGGTGCTCCTAAATGAAAAAGGTTAGGAGCACACAAAGAAATTTAGGAGCACCCAAAAATATTTAGGAGCACAGTGAAAATATTTCAAGTAAAAGATTTTTTTTTTTTTTTTCAAAAATAAATGTATATTTGTATTGTGCGTGCATGTGTGTAAATTAGCTCTTGCTACAACCCTGCATGTTTACATTTTGTATTTTGTACTTGATGTTCATTAACATGTGCTGTCCCTATCAAATAAACTATCAAATCAAACTACTGCTACAAAAGTAGCAGTCACTTAATTTTAGCTTTTGCCCCTTTTATGCATACAATGCCTATGTTTTGGCTGTGTTGCTCTTCTAGAGAAATAATCCTTTCAGGGTTGCCTATTGAAATACTGTACACCTCCAGTACAGAAACATTGTTTATGAGTTTGCGTGTCAGGTAGACCATTGATTGACAGTTGAGTCTGCCAATTACGTCACACCGCTTGCACTCCGGCCGTCCGGCGCTGCAGCTGGACCCTATTGCCCACCTCTGCTGTTCATAACGCTAGCCAAGTTAGCTGTACACACAGATACACAGTGGGCCAGTGACTTTGGTGTAGGGGTGTAACAATGCATCGATCCTAAGGGGGAAATTCAACTGCATCGATTTGAAAATGTTAGAATCGATTATCGCAATTTTAATGTGTACATAGTGTTATGTTGTTATCATGTCCGTTACAGTCAACACAACGGCATACGCTACTGCATCAACGTTATGATTAACAAAGCAAGGCATTCGTTTTGTTGCATTAACGTTAAATTACTATTGTTATCGCTAAATCTAGGTGTTCTAAAATATATTGCTATTGGTATTGACTAGAAGTTACATGTCTCGGGAAACTCGCATATCGCAATGGTGGCGTTTCAGGAAGTAAACAAGCCAAATGAGAGCTTCCGATTGGTCATTTGCTTTCTTTCTCTTGAAACCAGTCACGTCACTCTACTGTGATTGGCCCGTTGGCTTGAGTGCAATGTGGGACTTGTAGTTTTTTAACGTTTCTTGCGGCGGAGAAAAAAAAGACGAGAGGCTGTAATCTGTACTCGCACACCGTGCGCGTAATTGAGTTTTACGGTTCGCACACACATATTTTTAGGGGCATATGCGAGCAATTTGGTCGCAATGTAGAGCCCTGCTCACCCCCCTAAACTCACTCCACCCAGGGCATCCGGGTCACTGAAACCGGTCTCATTTGACATGCCCTGAGTGGGAGTTGAACCCCGGTCTCCCGCGCCGCGGGCGACATCGCAGACCGCTATACCAAGAGGTGAACTCTGGATGCCTCTGGGGAGTGAGTTTACTTGCAGTACCACTTAACGTCCACTTCACTACACTGTCCGTGTCCATCGTGACTGTGGATAGACGCGCGGTACCTCCGTTACATGTGTGTGTCAGAAAGGGAGATCATAGACATGAGAAGGCTGTATTTTGTGCAAGTTGCAAGGGGGGTGGGGTAGTGTGTGTAGAGAGATATTAGAGCCATATGGAATCCGCGTTCACGGAATCGCGGAATTGAGCAATAAAAATGGAATCAACTGTAAAAAAAATAAAAATAATTATATAAAATGGAATTAATCTCTTTTTTTAACACTTTGATTTGATACTCCACTTGACATGAGTAGTTGCGTTGTAAGGAGGAGAATAGCGATGAGTGTAGCATTTCCAGTTCTACCAATTTGGATTGACGTTTCTTGCGGAGGTTGGAGGCAAATACAGTAGTGTTTTCCTTAATAAAACCCTTTACCGATCTCCATAACATTCTGGGGTCTTGTACAGAACCCGTATTACTATTTAGGAAATAATTTAGTTTAATGTTGAATTGTAAATTGAATTCAGTGTTTTTCAACAGTGTTAAAACGCCATCTTGGGGAGGTCATTCTACTAAAAGAGCCCTTTAGGAGTAAATAGCTGTGATCTGATAGTGCACTGGTTACCAATTCCACGTCAAAGCTATCATATAGTCTAGGGGAAGCAAAAACATAATCTATTCTAGAAAATGTCTTGTGTCTTCCTGAGAAAAAAAATAGTACTCTCGGGCCATAGAGTATTGAACGCTCAATACCTTACTCGACTACTGAGCGATCATTCCCCCCTGATTATATCCTTATTTATGCCAGAAAGATAAAAACAATAGATGCCGATTTAATCCAATGCTTCTCAAACAACCAGAATTTTGCTCCTTTATTAGAGAACAAATTGCATTCTTTACACTAACAAATAAACAATCTGCCCCTCATCTTTTGGGATACACTCAAGGCTTACATAAGGGGCCACATTATCTCCTATACAAAAGGGACTGAAAAAGAAATACTGTGCTGAATAGGGGTGGACGGACGGTATGGTCTAAAATTTATATCACGGTATAATTTGAAGCATAGACGGTAACGGTATATATCACGGTATCAGTGTTTCCGTTAGAATAATTTTTTTTGCCTGATAGGCAGGCTATATAAATAATGACATCCTCAAGGCATGTAGATTTATAATATTTTAACTTAAAACTAGGCTACTTTTGCGTATATACAGTCATTATATTCCAAATAAAATAAGTCCCGAGACTCCGTGCTGCTGCCGACTTTAAATCAAATGGGTGTCTGTGGGCAGTCGCCCGACATTAATAAACAGCAGTCTGTTATAATCACATTTTTATGAGCTAACGAATTCCGTTATATTGGACATTTGTATTAATTATATCAAGCGAAGAACTGAGAAATTTGGCAGAGAGAGACGGCAACATTATCGTGGGTTTGCGTGATGACTCTCTCCACCTCGCAACGACTTATTTGCAAAGAGTATGTCGCTGCAGAGCAGCAGATTCAGCTGTTTTAAGGCTCTATCTGGGGACCGCTCAACAGCGCCCCCCACCCAACAGCTGAATTGCCAATGGCTGAATTGGAGTACTGCACTTTGCCGGTACAGATGGGTGGGTTATAGTGGATTCTGCGGCTCTGCAGCTGCATATGCTTCTCGCATCCAGCTCGCGCTGCCCAGCCGTCAGAACACTACACATCATAATGTTCACAGCAAACTGTAGTTGATCACCAGGTATGTTTTATTAACGTAGAATAATTCATATAAGAAAAACGATAGGGAAATCTCTTACCTTTCTCCACTGGTTAAAAATGCGTGATATGTGTTTATTATGAAATGACAATTGCGTGTTGACACGCCCACTGCGCGAAGCCTCCTAAATAACTTTTTCCAGTTTGCACATATCTATTATCTATGACTAATTCTATCTATTTTTAGGGGCAAATGCGAGTGAAATAGTCGCGCTGTGGTTACATGACGTCATTGCTATTTTAGAGCTGCTCTACCGGTTACACGGTATAGTCAAAATCCATA
This sequence comes from Notolepis coatsorum, assembly GCF_963971535.1. Lineage (NCBI taxonomy): Eukaryota > Metazoa > Chordata > Actinopteri > Aulopiformes > Paralepididae > Notolepis > Notolepis coatsorum. The sequence continues at coordinate 166,424,799 of NC_140171.1, read as the reverse complement.
CTGTAGAGCAAATTCATACCGTTTATACCGTATACCGTTTATACCGTCCACCCCTAGCTGAACTTGATTCTATTGAGGCTGAAATTCAAACACTTGAGAAAGACTATCAGAGAACATCAAATAAAGATACATATAGGACCCTGGTGAACAAAAAAAATACAATATAATAACTTAAATACATACAAAACTGAGAAATCCATTATGCGTTCTAGACAAAAATACTATGAGTTGGGGGAGAAACCTAGCAAAGTACTGGCATGGCAACTAAAAACGGAAGAAAGCAAGAGGGCAGTTAACGGAATTGAAGTAGCCCCGGGCAAAATCTCCAATAAACCCACAGAAATTAGCGATGCTTTTAGAAACTATTACAGTGACTTATACACTGCAACTGCACAACCTAGCGGGGACAGCACAGCAATAGACTCCTTTCTTTCCAAACTTGATCTCCCAAGCTTGTCTGTCGAGGATAGTGAGTTTATGAGCAAACCATTTTCAATTTGCGAAGTATTTTGCGACCATTAAACTTCTACCGTCAAATAAATCTCCTGGGGACAATGGTTTCCCCCCAGAGTTCTACAAGGAATTTCAAGACCTCTTAATCCCTCCCTTAATGGAAGTCCTTCAATTAGCTAGAGAAGAAAAACAATTTCCTGAGACGTTCTCTCTGGCCATTATATCGGTTATTCACAAGACGGGGAAGGACCCTTTAAAGTGCGCCTCCTACAGGCCAATCTCGCTCCTAAATACAGACTATAAACTTGTAACTAAGATGACATCCAAAAGATTAGAAACATTCCTTCCCCGCCTTGTTAATTCCGATCAGACTGGCTTTATAATTAACAGACATTCCTCTAACAATCTTAGACGCTTTTTTAATATTATCCATTTCGCACATAAAAACAAGATTCCCAATAAAATCTCAATATTCTTCTCTTTTTAACAAACGCTGAAAGCTCCCTCTCATGTTTAGTCGAACTGTTGGACTTATATAGCTCCTTTTCCGGATATAAAATTAACCTTGACAAAAGTGAAATACTGCCCTTATCAGATTATATTAAAGACACCATTCAACATAACTTCCCTTTTAAATGGTCACCAAATGGTATAAGATACTTGGGTATACTAATAGATAAGGAGATGGAGAATCTATATAAGCTCAATCTGTTAAGGCAGTTACAAATCCTAGGGGAGGACTTGGAAAAATGGATGAACCTCCCTCTCACCTTACTAGGCCGAATTAATGCTATAAAAATGAATGTCCTGCCAAAGTTTCTTTATATATTTCAGTCCCTCCCAATCCAAGTCCCTTCTAAATTTTTCTCCTCCTTGGACGGATTGATCAGACGGTTTATATGGCGAGGTAAATCCCCAAGGATCGCCTTAATTAAACTTACTTTAGACTATACAAAGAGAGGACTGAAACTTCCTAATTTTAGATTGTATTACTTGGCGGCACAAGCCAGATTTTTGGCTCAAATGTTTGAGGGGGACCTCTCAGCCTCATGGTTGAACATTGAATGTCTAGACATTAACGAGACCACCCCGTCTGATACCATGTACAAATGGGACGTGAAATCAATTAAGACCATCACCCAGAACCCCTTCATGATCCATTCAGTCCAAACCTGGTTAAAATTACAAAAAGAATTCAGACACAATAGCCCTCTAATGGGGAAATAGGCTTATACCTATCTTATACCAGAATAGAGACTTTGAGTCCTGGCCTTTACAAGGTATCACTCGACTGGAACATTGTTATGAAAATTAGGTTTTTATGTCCTTCCAGCAAATGAAAGAGAAATATCAACTTCCTGGAAGAGATTTCTTTAAATACCTGCAACTGAGAGATTTTGTGAGGGTTAACACTCAATGTCAATGGAAACTACCAGAAAAATCTCCCATTGAAAGTAGGGATGCACGATATTGATTTTTTGACACCGATACCGATATCGATAACTTTATGCTCCTCAGGCCGATAACCGATATCGATTTTTTATCGGTTTTTATCATTTTTTTTTTCAACATGAAACAAAACATATCACAATACAATAATAACACATAAAAAGACTTCCCAGGACAATAACTTAACACCAACTTAAATGTGACCTAACCAGACAACAGAAACAAAAGCCAAGACAACAGTATTGACTGATAAAGTGACCATATTTATTTTTCCAAATGAAAATTCACAATCCGTCAACAACTTATAATACATCCAACCTAAGACGCTCGAAGCTTTTTGTTCTTCTTTTTTCAAAGCGGAGCCTTGAAAAAAAGGCTTTGAGTGGACACATCACCACCACAACAAGTCACCTGCAACAAGCTAGAAGCTAGAACCTAGAAGCTGCTGTGAATCCAAAGCCAGCTATTGACGAGTCGTTTGCTAAATTAAAGAAGTTTGACAGAAATGACCCAAGGGCTCAAGCCGCTAGCTTTTAAGCAGTCCTTGGTGGTGCAAATTAACCTGGCTACTATGGAGCAATAAGTGACTGCGTTCAACCGAGGGTTGCATCACAGCCATGGAAGGGGCTAGCTTTGCTTAGCTCCTCGCGTCGTCGTAGGCTTCTAAGTTAACACAATAACACACCATCGTAGCGGTGGTGATGCCGCAGGTGACCCGTCAGGCTGGATGTATTACAAGTTGTTGCCCTTTTCCCTCCTTGTGGAACTTCTCCATTGCATTTATTACAAATAGCAAGCGATCTTTTTCCTCTGAAATTCCGAGTACCGACGCGGCCATCTTTGTTTTTAACGTCAGCGCTGATTCAGAAACGTACGTGCCTACGTCACAGCCAAGAAAGGGAGCGCTCGATTTGTGTAAAACGCCCTGTTCTTAAACCACACGCTGTCAGTCGTACCACAGTACTGGCAAAACGGGATGAGCCTACAGTCAAAACAAACGCACTTCATTCCAATTCACCCACACAGCATTTTCTTTTACCAAAGAAATATTATATTATCGGAGCTATTAATAACGTTATCGGGTTTATCGGGATGACATCATAATTAATCGTGCATCCCTAATTGAAAGTCTTTTTCATAATGATCAAAGGATGGTGAGAACCATCTCTCAAGTCTATAACACCTTAGTTACTACCCTCTCTGCCGACCACTGAACCTGATGGGTCCAGGACTAGATGGGAGAGAGATTTAGACCTCTGGGAGGACCTATGTAAAGATGGGGTCACATGCACACTAAATTCAAGATAAGACTGATTCAATTCAATTTTCTGCATCAGGTCTATTTTACCCCCTCCAAATTACATGGGTTCAACTCTAGTATCTCGTCCCTCTGTTTTATATCTATCTATATAGATATCTATTCATATCTATATGAATTGAAAATGGGGGACCCTGATGGAAACAAGACAAACGTCTTTCTCAGGTCTGCATCCCCTTAACAATTGTATGTATTGAGCCGTACTGTATTGTACCCATTCTGCAATCTGTTAAATAAAGTTTTCATTCATTCATTCATTCAGGTGTGGCCAGGAGGAGGGCACGTTCCTTCACTCCACTTGGCATTGTATCAAACTGCAAAGTTTCTGGGAGCGGGTCTGTGAGGCTATAGCACAAATTCATAATATAACATTTCCGACTGATCCCGAAATATGCCTCCTTGGTAACTTTACAAACTCAAACCTTACACGCAGTCATTCCATCAAGCTTACAGAACTCCTCCTGGTTATTGCCAAAAAATGTATTGCAACAAAATGGAAGTCAGATCTCCCTTTGCCATTTGGGATGTGGCTTTCAGAGGTGAAGAGCTGTATCCCTCTAGAAAAGGTGACTTATTCACTAAGGAACAGGGTTGATCATTTCAATAAAATTTGGCAGCCTTTTCTGGACTATCTTGGAGATCTCCCACCCAACTTGACTGAATGACCTTCTCATTGATCTCTCTAGTAGCTCCATTCTGGTAAAGATGTGTTGAGGACATCCTGTATCTCTCAATGTCTCTGAAAATAGTTATTTTTTGTTCTGTTTTTTTTGTTGTCGTTTGTTTTCCTGATGTGTTTGTTTACATATGTAGGGACCTCTATCACTTTATCCCACACATTTACAACCATTAACCATATGCGTATATAGCAGGCACCCACATATAGTTGTTGTTATTGTTGCTGTTATTACTGTCCTGTAATTGTCTCAGTATTGGCATTTGTGTATGTTTTGAATAATGGAAAATCAAAATAAAATATTAAAAAAAAAGTAGGGGGATGTGGTATCCTGGAATAATGGTTTCACCCATATGTTGGTTTAGCCCAGATTCATGTTAATGACGTCAGATACGGTGCCCGCCAGTTGGATGTATGCAAGTTAACCCAAAGTGTGGAAGTAAAGAACCTTCAGCTATATTGTCATCGTGTGGACATTCAATTCTTTCTGCTAAACACTAAGAGTGACAGCCAGACCAGAAACATTACACTAGCTACTTCGCCATATAGTCCATTCTCAGTGTACGTGTGCACTGGAGGCTTCAAGTAGCCTACATGCCTTTTTCATGTTTATATGTTACTACTTTTTAAAAACAGAGCTCACTTTTGCTGGGTGGTTGTCCCCAAAACTAAGATGGCGGCGGTCTCGTGACATCAGTGTCTTGTGTGTGCATGTGTGTGTGTTAGAAAGAGAGTAGTTGAGCCTTGTGTGATCTAATCTCCTCCATACTCATGTGTATAAAGTGATGCCAGCCTCCTCAAGTCTCTCTGATCATGTTAGTACAGTAATTGATTGAAAACTTTATTAACAGATTGCAGAATGGGTACAATACAGTACAGCTCAATACACACAATTGTTAAGGGGATGCAGACCAAAGAAAGACTTTCGTCTTGTTTACATGAGGGTCCCCCATTTAACTAGGCTGCACTAGTCTCTCTGATCATTTATGCAAATGACATGTCGTCAGCTTGTGACTGCAACTTGTTCCTGTTTGCGGACGACTCAGCCCTGCTGGTCTCTGACAAGAACAAGTTACAGGTTGAAAAAACCCTCAGCTCAGAACTAGGCAAAATCTGCATATGGCTTGCTGATAACAAACTATCATTACACATGGGCAAAACAGAGTCTGTTACAAAGGATCAGATTAAACCGAATATATATATTTATTGATTGATATATATTGCATAGTATTTGTATATCGTTTGATATCCCTTGTATATTCCTTGTACATATACACGGAATATCCCTTTAGCCTACTACAGACCATAATATTTCATTCTCCTATTGGACAGCGGTCCACAGGCGCCAGAGACCGGCCTCCGGAGTCAGGTTCAAAGTCACCATCAAGACATGTCTGGACATGCCCGGCCTTGCCCAGGGATACGCGACAGAAATGAGATTGGCACTAGTTTGTTCACCGTGCATATAAATACGGCGCAGGTGAATACAGAAGTATGTTACCCAATAAGTTGAAGCCTCACCCACGATACAACGTGCGGTGAAGTATGGCCTGTTTGGCCCCAGAATAGAGCATTGAGACCGCGTGCGAATTAATAACTGAATTGTCAGAGTTTGGCGCTATACCGTCGAGTGCGACATATTTCTATTAAGTCAATAATAGTCTATTTGTGTATAGTGTATCGTGCGGCTAAAAGTTCTACAGTGACCAGCATCTCCAACGATTCCTCGTATTAGCTAGAGTTCTTATCCAGGCTGGGCTGACCACATGGCGCTTTCACCCGAGGAGACCTAGACGAGAACCGTGTGGACATGTACACTGGATTAATCTACCCGACGACTACATAGCCCTTTGCGGCTGGAATATATTTGCTTTTGTCCTGTGATTTATGGAGCGGAGAATCGCCGACGCCTGCACGTGTTGGATTTACCCCGCTAGGAGCCAAGTCGAGTCGGCGCCTCAGAGAGCCTGAGGCCGGCTAGCTTTCTTCACTGTGGAGCTACAGTCTACGGAGAACAGCTGTATTCGTCTGTGGATCAAGAGGCTATTGCACCGGCTCCTGTACCTGGAGTCTCCTTAGTCATCGTTGACCAGACTCTCTACTACCGACAGATCTTCTACCCCTGCTGGCTTACAACCAGGGGGACCCTTCCAGTATCTCCCGCTATATTACTAGTGTACCATAGATATAATTCCCTAAGATTCAGGTTGTATAATTACCTCCTGCGTAACCAGAGAATGGACATTCATTGTTGATTTGCCTACGCACATTCCTTTGCCTTACAAGTGCATTCAAAGTATAATAGAAAGTATATTATGTACCTTTTGCTCCATTAAATACTTGATTATACCTTTGTGTGGAACCGATTTCATTGTGGGAAGTGTTCATCATATTCATATATCATGTACTGTATGGCCAGTAATTAAAGTACATAAAGCGGTAGTGGTTTAATGATACCATACTTATCAATACAGTCAGGGAATTGTACCCCTCAGTTACAATTGGTCCTTCGAGCCGGAGGGTAACTAGTGTAATATTAATATAGTGGTATTAATATTGACATGGCCTATGATGAACACTCCACAAAACGGTTCTCCTAAAGTAGATCGCCCGCAGCGTAGACGGCAGACACCTCAGTACTTAGAGGATTACGTTGCCAATATACTACCTAGCCTTCTACAGACGGTAAACGTGGAAAAAGTAGATAGTAAAATTATGTCCGACCCTATCGCCCAGGCTACCCCGCCAATAGAGGCCCTAGTGGGTTCTAACGTAACTGACCAAGCTCACGGTAGGGACCAGGAGGGACCGGACACGACTTTACCCCCCGCCAAGACCGAAGAAGTAGTCCCCGGAGAGCTCCAGGATAAAGAAAGCCCTCCAGGGATGGAACCCGACCCACCACAAGAAGAGACGCGCACCCAGGAGATGGATCTCCTCGGTACGCGACAGGAGAACGGATCTCCAACGAGTAGTGCCGGGAGCCGATCGCCTCGACCGGCGTCTTCCCCCAGCGAGGCGGACAAGATGCTGGCACAGGCACTCATCGCCACCCTGGCAGCCTCTACCGAACGCGATCGACTTCAGGGTGAACGCGATCGACTCCAAGCGCGACAGACGAGCGAGCGCGAACAAGCTGCAGACGAACGAGAGCGCCTTCACGCGCAACTCCAAGCGCAAGCCCTCCGTGAACGCGAACATTCTGCAACCGAGCGAGAGCGCTTCCAGGCGCAACAAAGGAGTGAAGACGACCGCATAAGACTGGAGACCAGATGCCTACAGACGGAAGAGAACATTGAGAGAAGCCGCGCCGATGCGCAGCACGCCGCAGCCAATGCGCAGCGCGACGCCGCCAATGCCCAGCGCGAAGCAGCGCGCGACGCCGCCCATGCCCAGCGCGAGACAGAGCGCGACCGGCTGCAGGCGCAGCTGATGGACAAATTGATCACCATGGCGACACCCCCTCTCTCCGCACGGAGCTCCCGGAGATCGTCACGACAAGGGTCTAGGACACATTCCCCTACCCGACTAAGCGACCCGGGACCCCGCCAACAGGAGGATCCTGTCCACGTCTCCGAGCCCCCTCCCCGGCCGGTCCATACGAGACCCAGCAACCGGGAAGAACCGGACCACGCCGAGAGACTGAACAGAAGACTCCAGGTCCTAGCAGAGGAAGAGGAGGAGGAAGAGGAGGAATGTCAAGCCGACCAGCAGCAACGTACTCTGGACCAGGAGGTCCAGTACAGCCCAGACGTCAGCCCCGAGGCCCTGCGCTACAAACCCCCGACTCAACTCACGGGTGAGTTTGACGCACCGCCAGCCCCGAGGAACAGAACCTGGGTACCCGACCTTCGGTACCCACCAAGTACCAGCCCAAGACGACACGCAAGAGGAGACTCGCCTAGGAGGCCTCTCCCCCAACGCTCACCGATGTGCCAGTCATCCATGGCATCGTACCATGGCACACCGACGTTCCCGGACTTCACACACGAGAACAGAGCACAGTACACAGAGCTACGAATGTGCTTAGAGACTATGCTGTCCGACGTACAAGATGAACCGTACAAGTATGCTATCCTACTCAAGCACCTGAAGGTGCCCAGAGCGCACAATATAGCGCTGGCATATTCCAGCTCTACTACCCCATACACCGCGGCTCTAGTAGCCCTCGACCAACGTTATGGACGCATATGGGACTATGTGATACAGGAGATAAGAGACATTGACTGTCTCCCCCCAGCCAGAGACAACAGAGCATTAGATGACCTCGCTATCAAGGTACAGTCCCTGGTAGGGATGCTGGGGTCCCAAAAGGAAAAAGGGGTCTATGAACTGTACGCTAACTCTAATGTAGAGAGGATACTAGAGAAGCTCCCTCCCGCCCGACAAGAGCGTTTTTGGCGGCAGAGAGACTACCGCGACCATCGCCGAAATGGAGCAGTGGATTGCGTCTGACCCCCCACAAGCCGGTCACCGCCGATTCTTGTGCGAGGATAACATGATAAGAATAGCCCGACGAGGCAACCGACCAACAGGAGTGCTCCACATAGACCCCAAGCAGAGCGGGACCCCCCGAGTGCTCCTCAAAGTGGTCAGAGTGCTCCTGAGCTACGAGGACAAGGTCCTGGACACTTACGCCGTCCTGGACGATGGGTCTGAAAAGACTCTCCTCCTCGCTTCCGCAGCAGCCCAGTTGGGCCTGCGGGGTGTCAAAGATACCATGACCATACGCACCATCAGAAGGGACCAGAAGACCATAAAAGGTGAAAGGGTCTCCTTCAAGATAGCAGCGGTGGACCAGCCCGAGAAGCAGTATAGTATAACCAACGTCTTCACCAGCCACGACATAGGCCTGTCTCAGTACACCTACCCCATCCCACAGCTGATGGCTAAGTATGTGCACCTACGTCAACTACCTATACCGCTTATCGACGGCGCCACACCGACCCTGCTCATCGGCTCCGACCACGCGGACCTCATTCTCCCAATTGAGGCGGCCCACATCGGACCCAAAGGATGCCCAGTCGCGGTTCAGACTCGACTGGGATGGACGCTCCAGGGCCCCCTCTACGGACTTGACAGTCAACCCACGTCTACACGCTGCCTACACACAAAGGCGAGCGACACCGGCCACTCCCTCGTACAGCAGAGGCTATTGACATTAAGCGAGAGGCCCGTGAGAGAACCGTGGGCACCAGAGGGAGTTCGGAACTCCACCCCCCTCAGCTGCGCTTCAGACGTAGCTGACCTCGAACCCAGCACCCCAAGCGACTCCTTGACGGGGCGGCCGGGACCGGCCCCTCCTCGGACAGGGTACAGAGCAAACAAGAGAAACAGACGGAGGAGGAGGAGGCACAGCCAAGCACAGATCAAAGCAGTCTCAGGCCCGCTTCCTCCTAAGCCCCCCTTCATCCCGTCCAGTCGTCATGACCATAGACCAGTCACTACCCCGAGCTGCGTGGCCGGCCGGCCGCGTAAGCAAAGTGACCACTGGTGCCGACGGAAAGGTCAGAGTGGCAGAAGTGCTCGGCCAAGGGCGGACATACAACCGACCCGTGGCGAGGCTGATAGAGTCGCCAAGGCTCCCCGACTCGCTTAATGACGACCATGACCCCTGACTTTGTGAACTGCCTACCCTCACAACAGACATTGAGTAGTGGACAGTGCGGTTAATCTGTCTCTGCTTAGCTAATTAGGTGGGACTAATTAGGGGGCGGATGTTACAAAGGATCAGATTAAACCGAATATATATTTATTGATTGATATATATTGCATAGTATTTGTATATCGTTTGATATCCCTTGTATATTCCTTGTACATATACACGGAATATCCCTTTAGCCTACTACAGACCATAATATTTCATTCTCCTATTGGACAGCGGTCCACAGGCGCCAGAGACCGGCCTCCGGAGTCAGGTTCAAAGTCACCGTCAAGACATGTCTGGACATGCCCGGCCTTGCCCAGGGATACGCGACAGAAATGAGATTGGCACTAGTTTGTTCACCGTGCATATAAATACGGCGCAGGTGAATACAGAAGTATGTTACCCAATAAGTTGAAGCCTCACCCACGATACAACGTGCGGTGAAGTATGGCCTGTTTGGCCCCAGAATAGAGCATTGAGACCGCGTGCGAATTAATAACTGAATTGTCAGAGTTTGGCGCTATACCGTCGAGTGCGACATATTTCTATTAAGTCAATAATAGTCTATTTGTGTATAGTGTATCGTGCGGCTAAAAGTTCTACAGTGACCAGCATCTCCAACGATTCCTCGTATTAGCTAGAGTTCTTATCCAGGCTGGGCTGACCACATGGCGCTTTCACCCGAGGAGACCTAGACGAGAACCGTGTGGACATGTACACTGGATTAATCTACCCGACGACTACATAGCCCTTTGCGGCTGGAATATATTTGCTTTGGTCCTGTGATTTATGGAGCGGAGAATCGCCGACGCCTGCACGTGTTGGATTTACCCCGCTAGGAGCCAAGTCGAGTCGGCGCCTCAGAGAGCCTGAGGCCGGCTAGCTTTCTTCACTGTGGAGCTACAGTCTACGGAGAACAGCTGTATTCGTCTGTGGATCAAGAGGCTATTGCACCGGCTCCTGTACCTGGAGTCTCCTTAGTCATCGTTGACCAGACTCTCTACTACCGACAGATCTTCTACCCCTGCTGGCTTACAACCAGGGGGACCCTTCCAGTATCTCCCGCTATATTACTAGTGTACCATAGATATAATTCCCTAAGATTCAGGTTGTATAATTACCTCCTGCGTAACCAGAGAATGGACATTCATTGTTGATTTGCCTACGCACATTCCTTTGCCTTACAAGTGCATTCAAAGTATAATAGAAAGTATATTATGTACCTTTTGCTCCATTAAATACTTGATTATACCTTTGTGTGGAACCGATTTCATTGTGGGAAGTGTTCATCATATTCATATATCATGTACTGTATGGCCAGTAATTAAAGTACATAAAGCGGTAGTGGTTTAATGATACCATACTTATCAATACAGTCAGGGAATTGTACCCCTCAGTTACAGAGTCCATTCTCTTCGGTTCAAATAACAAACTCAGCAAGACCGACGGCTTCTCAGTTACAGTGGGTGACAATATTGTCACAAGGAAAGAAGATATTACCTACCTGGGTTCCATCCTAGAGGCAAATCTTTCCTGTGACAAAATGGCATCCAATCAGGGAGCGAAATTAACTTTTTGACTCACCGGCCAGTGGCGGGTAGATGGGAAGAGTCTACCCGCCAAGCATATTTCTTACCTGCCAATATATATTTTATATATACATTTTTTTTTTAAATAAAATATATATTATATAATCATACTTGTAGTTGTATTATCTGCGAGACATCGCCACCACGCAATAAGTCAAAATGCTTGCTATCTGCAAACAGCTCCACTGTCTGTTTTGGCTGTGTTGCTCTTCTAGAAAAATAATCCTTTCAGGGTTGCCTATTGAAATACTGTACACTTTCCTACTGTACACTTTCCTGATTAATTGAAATGGGGGACCCTGATGTAAACAAGACGAAAGTCTTTCTCTGGTCTGCATCCCCTTAACAATTGTGTGTATTGAGCTGTACTGTACTGTACCCATTCTGCAATCTGTTAATAAAGTTTTCAATCAATCAATCAACCACACCTCCAGTACAGAAACATTGTTTGAGTTTGCGTGTCAGGTAGACCATTGATTGACAGTCGAGTCTGCCAATTACATCACATCGCTTGCACTCCGGTGCTGCAGCTTGCCCACCTCTGCTGTTGATAACGCTAGCTGTAACTGAGGGGTACAATTCCCTGACTGTATTACTAGATATGATACTTACTACCACTACCTTTGTACTTAATATTCGGCCACCCAGTACACGGCATAAATATATTATCATGAACACTCTCACGTAGATGAAACGGATCCAACACAAATGTACGAATTAGAAACAGGTCTTTATTTCCTACACAGCGATGGTGTGTAGAATAAGCACTTAATCACTTAATTACATTTATGAATTGAAATAGTATGCACTTTTATGGCAAGGAGTATTCGTCGGTATATCAATAGATAATGTCCAATCTCTGAAGGCGCAGGTGGTAAATATACGACCTGGAATAGTTAAGGAATAACAGCAATGATACTTTAATGATTATAGGCTGGATACACTAGAGGGGGTTAATCCGGTCGCTTGTAAGCCGACAGGAGTAGGAGGGGGGGGGGGGTAGAATCCAGCTGCCTCGTCCGGCCAAGGGTATCCCAGGTGAACCCACTGTAGTGCCATTCAATGCGCCGGCGATCCTTGGACCACAGATGAAAGCAGGTGGACTCTTTGTGGGCCGGCTCTCTCCGGTCCACGGGGGAGAGATGTGGAGAGACCTCGTCTTGCAGAGCGTCTCCTCACCTTGCGTCCTCTCCAGGGGGGGGGGGTTCCAACACACGGTAGTGTCGGGGGTCTTTATCCATAGAATAATCAAAGTATCCAAAGCATAATCCGTGCCTGGGAAGGCGGGCTGTCGTCGGTAGAATAATCCGGTATACAGGTCCACTCGCTCGTCGGCTCTGGGGCTCCTCGGGTGCAGCTTCACATAGGGTCAACCACCCTGGGTAAGCAGCCAGTTCTCTGCCCGAAACGATGGGGTACTGACTACGGTAGTATTCTCACCGCACGAAGCACTATATATTAACAGACTATTATTAGCTTAATAGACTACGTCCAACTCGATGATATAGTGCCAAATATGACTATTCAAATATTAATATACACGATGTCTCAATACCGATGGTAGGCCGAACTTGGCCTTACTCCCACACGTGGCATCGCGGGGAGGCTTTACGTCTGTGACTCTATTGGAGGGTAAGAAACTGGACTGAAAAGAAAGTCCTACTTTAGTAGCGCAGTATATATACGCACTATGAACAAATAGTCCCATTAGTGGTGCGGTAGCCAAATTCCTACGCGGAACTAGGACTTGTTCGTACATGTCGAGCGGTACGTTTGAACTGGGTCTGAGGGGTATGGCAGCCTGGCACCAAGGTCTCGACCAATAGTAGAATGGAGACTATTATGGGATGTTCAGTAGGCTAGAATGGATATTCAATGCATATTGTACAAGGAATATACAAGGGATATCAGGGAATATTAGAGAATATACAATACAATTAAATATATATATATAAATAAATATATATATTCGGTTTAATCTGGCCCTTCACAACAGCCACCCCCTGAATAGGTCCCAGACCTAATCAGTTAAACAGAGACAGATTAATCGCGTTGTCTATTTACACATAAGGGTTTGCTGTAGGGGTCAGTCAACTTCACAAAGTCATAGGGTTGTAGGGTCATGGTCATCATCGATTGTGTCTGGGAGTCGAGGCAGTTCTATGAGCCTTGCCACGGGACGGGTGTAAGTGCGACCCTGGACGAGCACTTCAGCTGCTCGGACCTTGCCGTCGGCACCGGTGATCACTTTGCTTACGCGGCCGGCCGGCCACATAGCTCTGGGCAGTGATTGATCAATAATCATGACGACTGTTCCTTCTGTCAAATTGTCTCTCTCCTTTACCCACTTCTGGCGGGTCTGTAGAGACGGTAGGTAGTGCAGTAGGAAACTGTTCCAAAACTTGTCGGCTAATACTTGGCTGTACCTCCACATTCGTCGGCCGTTCGCTTCTTCAGGCCGGTACATTGTCTGGGGTAATGTGGGATCTAGCCGCCCCATCAGGAGTGTGTTGGGGGTAACTGGGTCGATATCCGCCACATCACTGGAGACATATCCGAGGGGCTTCGAGTTAAGTACTCCCTCAATCTCCATGAGGACTGTCATTAGGACTTCTTCCGCCACAGTCTGGGCCCCAAGTACTGCGTACAGGGCTGTCTTTATGGAGCGCACTTCTCGTTCCCAAGTGCCACCGAAGTGGGGTGCGTTTGGGGGGTTGAATTGGAAATCAACCTGTGCTGGAGCGAGGTGGGTCTTAAGTTCTGGGCCCATAGCTTGGAAGCTCTCTCTCAGCTCTCTTTCGCCGCCTTTAAAGTTTGTCCCATGATCGGACAATAGGGTAGACGGTCTTCCTTTCCGTGATATGAATCTACGGAAGGCCATAAGGAATGAGTCTGTGCTCATGGTCGGGAGAAGCTCGATGTGTATCGCTCTGGTGGTCATGCATTTGAATACAATACCCCACCGCTTCTCGGTTCCTCTTCCTTTCTTTATGTGCAGCGGGCCAAAGCAGTCCATACCCGTTGAGTGGAATGGCTTGTCACCGATTCGGAGGCGACATGGAGGAAGGTCAGCCATCCTTGGTATGCTGGGCTGCGCGCGCCACTTGCGGCAGTCTAGACATGTTCGTTGGAAGCGTCGTACCGCCTCTCTTCCTTGTAGGATCCAGTAACGACGTCTGATTTCCGCGAAGACTCTTTCTGCTCCTGCGTGATGTACATCCTCATCGTATTTCTTTATAATCAGCTCTGTGACCTTGTGTCGGCTGTTCAATACGATCGGGTATTTAATGTCATCCGGTAGATTGGGGGCTCTGCGTAGGCGACCACCCACTCTGATGAGGGTGTGAGCGTCGCTCTCGGGGGCCAGGTGAATTAATCTGCTGTCGGATGGGACGGGCTTTCCTCCCTGTAGACAGGCCAATTCATCGGGGAACGAGTCTCTCTGGGCTCGCTGCAGTAGAAGCAATTCTGCTTCCTCGTAGTTAGCTGCTGACATATCAGCGGGGGACTTGCACTCCGGGTGGTACCGCAGGAATGTTCTTTGTTGCGCACTCTCTATGGACGTGCAATCGTTTATGTTAGGGTCGGTGGAGGCTACGGTGCTCAATCCACAGAACACAGACTTCTTAATTTCCACCTCCTCTGGACTTGCTTCCCTCGGGATAGGCATGGGCCACTGTCCTTCCGGGAGTCTTAGGAATGCGGGGCCGTCACTGTAGACATTGCGACGGGTGAGGTCATCCAGGGGCATCCCCCGGGTGATGACGTCAGCTGGGTTCTGTTTTGTATCAACGTAGCGCCACTCTGTTTCTCCGGTTAACTCTTCGGTTAAGTCTTGAATCTCGGTGACTCTGACTCCCACGAAGACTTTGTACTTGCATGAGTCCGATTTGATCCAGGCGAGTACCGTCGTGGAATCTGACCACAGGATTGTTCTAGACACCGGTATGGTGAGCTCACGTTGGATGAGCGTGGCTAGGTGCGCTCCGGCTAGGGCTGCGCAGAGCTCTAGACGTGGGATAGATTGTTGCTTGCGTGGGGCTATTCTCGAGCGGGCGAGGACAAATGCTGTGTAGATCTCTCCCCCCTGGTCTTGGGCCCGCAAGTAGGCTACTGATCCGTATGCGACCTCTGAGGCGTCACTGAAGACGTGTAAGTCCATTTTACATGTCTCTGGCCTCACCGTGGGTGGGAAGTAGCTTCGGCGCATATTAACGCCTGGGAGTGAGTGGAGCTCCATCTCCCACTCTCTCCAGGTGGATGCAAGGTGTGCGGGAATGGGGTCGTCCCAGCCCTGGTCCTTGTCCCACAATGCTCGTACAATCATTTTTGCCCTGGTGGTGTACGGTAGAATACATCCTAGCGGGTCATATTGTCGGGCGAGTGTTGTGTACACACTCCGTCTGGTGGTCGGCGCCGCCGCCGGCCTTCCCTGCTCCGTAGTCAGGGGCTTGTGTCTGTAGTGAAGCGAATCTGTTTTGAATCGCCACACCAATCCCAGGGTCATCTCCTGGGCTTCTCCCGGGATTGTAGCCATCCAGGTCTCGCTGCTGGCTGCCTTGTCCTCGGAGGAGAGGCTGCGCAGTACTTGCGGATCGCTGCTGGCCCACTGCCTGAGATCAAAGCCGCCTTTGATCAATGAGGCGCGGAGTTTAATCAGGAGAGCCTCGGCTTCTTCCTGGGTTGAAAGGCTTTGTAGACAGTTGTCTACGTAGAAGCTGTTCTTTACGCTGTGTCGGACCTCTTCGTCCGCTGCTGGGTCCTCTGCTACATGTTTCTGTAGTGCAAATGTCGCACAGCAGGGGCTGCACGTCGTTCCGAAGGGGAGGACTTCCCATTGGTAGATGGCTGGGTGCTCATCTCCTGGCTTCTCTCTCCATAGGAACCGTAACAGGGGCTTGTCCGCCTCTACTAATCTCACCTGCAGGAACATTCCTTTAATGTCCCCGCTGATGGCCACCTTTTCCTGGCGGAAGCGGAGTAGAATGCCGAGTAGGGAGGGGCCGAGTGTGGGACCGGGCAGTAACTCTTTATTCAGATTTTGGGATCCGATCTGGTAGCTGCAGTTAAATACTATGCGGTCTTTACCGTTGTGATGGACCTTGTGGTGGGGCACGTACCACGATTCAGTGGTCTGGTCAGCCTCTTTAATGTCCATCTTTGTGACGTGTCCCGCTGTGATGAGCTTCTCAATCTCAGCGCGGTATACACTCTCTTGGGCGGGGTTCTTGGCTAAGCGCCGCTCCGTGTTCAGCAGGTACCGTTCTATGGCGTCTGTCTTGGCGTGGAAAGTAGGCATTCCTTCTCGCCGCAGGAGTGGCGTGGCGTATCTCAACACGCCGTTGACCGGGACTCTCTTGGTCCCTGTCTCGAGGAGGTGAATGGCGTAAATGTCATCTTTAGAGCGAATGTCTTTCTTTCCATTCTTAAAGGGCATTTGTTCTAAGCTCCATAGCCGCTCTACGTGTTGCAGGAGTGCGGTTTCTCCCTCTGTGACTCGGGAGTGGAGACATCTAGTGGCTGTACTTCGGTTGAGAGATTTGGCGAGCGGGCCTTGGAGAGTCCATCCCAAACGGGTCTCGACTGCTGCAGGACAGCCTCGGGGTCCGGTATGAACCCGGTCTATCGGGACAATGAGGTCTGCATGGTCGGAGCCTATCAACAGGGTCGGCATAGCATTGTCTATGAGCGGGATCGGTAACTTGCGCAGATGTGCATATTTCTCCATCAGCTTGGCGACGGGGTATGTGTACCGCGACAGTCCTATTTCTTGGCTGGTGAAAGCGTCTGCAATCTGGTACCGTCGCTCAGGCTGGCCGCTTGCTGCGATAGAGAATGAGACATTCTCGCCCTTTATCGTCTTCAAATCTCGTCTTATTGTCCGAATTGTCATTTGGGTTTCGCTTCCCCGCAGCCCTAGCTGGGCCGCAGCGGAGGCGAGCAGCAGGGTCTTCTCTGACCCGTCATCGAGGACGGCGTAAGTGTCCAGGACTTTATTCTGGTGGCTTAGTGTCACACGCACTACTTTTAGGAGTACTCGGGCTCCACTGCTGCTGGCGGGATCGATGTACATGACGCTCGCTTTGCGGCTGGATGGTGCAGGTGAAGGGCGCCGTCTGTTACTGTCGTGAAGTATGTCCAGATGGGCTCCATCGCACTTGGTGCACCTTTTCTTTAAGCGGCACTCGGCTGCCATGTGTGAGCGCGCACAGCGAAAACAGCGCTTGTTGGACTTTATCCATTGACCTGCTTCCTCCGCGTTCAGCTTGGGGAAGGAGTCACATTGCGCTAGCCAGTGTTCTTTCTCACAGTAGGGGCACACTATCTTCCACTTCTCCGTTCTGGAGGGGGTACTGTGGCTCCTGCTGCTCGGTACTGACTCCGATTGGTGCATCACAGTCACCGATCTTCTTCCATCATTTAGTCGTCTGGTTCCTTCTCTGGAGCCAGGGGTGCTCCGTCCGAATGTATCTAGCCGTAGGCTGCTGACTTCTCTCGCCAGGAAGTCTGCTAGATCGAGGAGGTTCGGTTCGGGGCCATTCGGGTCTCTGTGGTCCCTCTGCCGCCTAAAGCGCTCCTGACGAGCGGGCGGCAGCTTCTCCAGGATCCTTTCCACATTTGAGTTGGCGTAAAGTTCATACTTCCCCTTCTTCCTTTGCGCTCCCAACATCCCTACCAGGGACTGCACTCTGATGGACAGGTCGTCCAGTGCTCGATTGTCTATTGCTGGGGGTAAGCGGTCAATGTGTCGGATCTCCTGGATCACGTAATCCCATATGCGCCCATACCTCTGGTCCAATGCTACCAGCGCTGCTGTGTATGGGGTGGTGGAAGTCGCGTAGGCGAGCGCTATATTATGTGCGCGGGGCACCTTTAAGTGCTGCAGTAGGATGGCGTATTTGTGGCGTTCATCCAATACATCCACCAACATGGTCTCCAGACACATGCAGAGTTCTGTATACTGGGCCCGGTTCTCTTGGGTGAAGTCGGGTACCATAGGCGTGCCAATGTATGACGCTGACTGTGGATACATCGGCGAGCGTTGGGGGAGAGGCCTCCTAGGCGAGTCTCCTCCCGCTCCTTGGTATGGGCTGGTACCGGCAGTGTACCATGGCCCGCTTGTCCAGGTGCTGTTCCTCGGTGCGGGTCGTGCGTCGTGCTCACCCGTGTATAGAGTCGGGGGTCTGTAGCGCAGCTCCGCGGGAGTATAGCCTGGGCTGTACCGGACCTCCTGGTCCGGTAGAGTACTGTGCTGTCTTCGGGCGCGGTTCTCCTCCTCTTCCTCTTCGTCTTCAGTTAGGTCATCCAGTGCTTGTAGTCTCTGGTTTAGCCTCTCCACAGGATATGCTGCTCCTTCCCGGTTGCTAGGTCTCGCTTGGACCGGTGGGGGGAGGTGGTCTGTGGGGGGTATAGACCTCGTCTGTTGGTCAAGTTCAGGGTTGTTTACTCGGCTAGGGGATGCCGCCCTGGAGGTGTGTCTAGACGAGTTCCTGGAGCCTCTGGCGGAGGGAGAGGGTGTTGTCCGTCTGATCAGCTGTTCTATTAGTTGCGCTTGCTGTCTGTCGCGCTCTGCGTCCCGTAGAGCACCAGCAGCTGCTCGCTGGCTGTCTGCTCGGTCTCGGGCCACATTCTCTTCCATCTGAATGCGTCTTATTTCCAGGCGTATGTGCTCTTCTTCGCTCCGTTGCTGTAGCTGCAATCGATCGCGTTCACCCTGGAGTCTATCGCGTTCAGTAGAGGCTTTCAGGCTGACGAGGAATGCCTGCTGTAGGGTCCTCTCTGCCTCGCTGGGAGAAGGCGGTTGTATAGGGGAGCCTTCCCTCGGGGTACTCCTTGCGGAGCCTTGGAGCTCTATCTCCACGGTGCTCTCCCCGTCTTCTTCCGTGCCGAGTTCTCTCTCGGTAGCGTTGTATTCCTCCCGGGACTCATCGGGGACTACTTCTTCAGTACTGGCGGGGTGTGAAGTCATGTCTGGTTCCCACTGGTCCCCACCGTGAACTTGGTCAGTTACATTAGAGCCCGTAGGGGCCTCTATGGTCGGGGTAGTCTGGGCGTTGGGGTTAGACATACTTTTACTTTCTAGTTTTACCGCGTTTACTGTTAGTAGAAGACTAGGTTGTTGACTGACAGCGTAAGCCTCTAAGTACTGAGGGAGCCGTCGTTCGCGCTGCGGGCGTTGGTTAGGAGGATCGTTTCGTGGAGTGTTCATCATAGGCCATTTCAATATTAATAACACTATATTAATATTACACTAATTACCATCCGGCTCGAAGGACCAATTGTAACTGAGGGGTACAATTCCCTGACTGTATTACTAGATATGATACTTACTACCACTACCTTTGTACTTAATATTCGGCCACCCAGTACACGGCATAAATATATTATCATGAACACTCTCACGTAGATGAAACGGATCCAACACAAATGTACGAATTAGAAACAGGTCTTTATTTCCTACACAGCGATGGTGTGTAGAATAAGCACTTAATCACTTAATTACATTTATGAATTGAAATAGTATGCACTTTTATGGCAAGGAGTATTCGTCGGTATATCAATAGATAATGTCCAATCTCTGAAGGCGCAGGTGGTAAATATACGACCTGGAATAGTTAAGGAATAACAGCAATGATACTTTAATGATTATAGGCTGGATACACTAGAGGGGGTTAATCCGGTCGCTTGTAAGCCGACAGGAGTAGGAGGGGGGGGGGGTAGAATCCAGCTGCCTCGTCCGGCCAAGGGTATCCCAGGTGAACCCACTGTAGTGCCATTCAATGCGCCGGCGATCCTTGGACCACAGATGAAAGCAGGTGGACTCTTTGTGGGCCGGCTCTCTCCGGTCCACGGGGGAGAGATGTGGAGAGACCTCGTCTTGCAGAGCATCTCCTCACCTTGCGTCCTCTCCAGGGGGGGGTTCCAACACACGGTAGTGTCGGGGGTCTTTATCCATAGAATAATCAAAGTATCCAAAGCATAATCCGTGCCTGGGAAGGCGGGCTGTCGTCGGTAGAATAATCCGGTATACAGGTCCACTCGCTCGTCGGCTCTGGGGCTCCTCGGGTGCAGCTTCACATAGGGTCAACCACCCCGGGTAAGCAGCCAGTTCTCTGCCCGAAACGATGGGGTACTGACTACGGTAGTATTCTCACCGCACGAAGCACTATATATTAACAGACTATTATTAGCTTAATAGACTACGTCCAACTCGACGATATAGTGCCAAATATGACTATTCAAATATTAATATACACGATGTCTCAATACCGATGGTAGGCCGAACTTGGCCTTACTCCCACACGTGGCATCGCGGGGAGGCTTTACGTCTGTGACTCTATTGGAGGGTAAGAAACTGGACTGAAAAGAAAGTCCTACTTTAGTAGCGCAGTATATATACGCACTATGAACAAATAGTCCCATTAGTGGTGCGGTAGCCAAATTCCTACGCGGAACTAGGACTTGTTCGTACATGTCGAGCGGTACGTTTGAACTGGGTCTGAGGGGTATGGCAGCCTGGCACCAAGGTCTCGACCAATAGTAGAATGGAGACTATTATGGGATGTTCAGTAGGCTAGAATGGATATTCAATGCATATTGTACAAGGAATATACAAGGGATATCAGGGAATATTAGAGAATATACAAATACAATTAAATATATATATATAAATAAATATATATATTCGGTTTAATCTGGCCCTTCACAACACTAGCCAAGTTATTATACACACAGATACACAGTGGGCCAGTGACTTTGGTGTAGGGGTGTAACAATGCATCGATCCTAAGGGGGAAATTCAACTGCATCGATTTGAAAATGTTAGAATAGATTATCGCAATTTTAATGTGTACACGTTATGTTATTGTCATGTCCGTTACAGCCAACACACCGACATACGCTACTGCATCAACGTTATGATTAACAAAGCAAGGCATTCGTTTTGTTGCATTAAGGTTATATTACTATTGCTATCGATAAATCTAGGTGTTCTAAAATCTATTGCTATTGGTAAGAGAGACTATAATAAGTTGGTGTCTCGGAAAACGAGAGCCCTGATCGCGGAGTTTCAGGAAGTAAACAAGAAAAATGAGAGCTTCCGATTGGTCATTTGCTTTATTTCCCATGAAACCAGTCACTTCACTCTTCTGTGATTGGACCGTTGGCTTGAGTGCAATGTGGGACTTGTAGTTGTTTAACGATCTCGCAGCGGAGGAAAAAAAAGATGAGAGAGGCTATAATCTGTATTCGCACAGCGTGCGCGTAATTGATTTTTACCGTTCGCATACAAATATTTTTAGGGGCCTGCTTATTAGGGGTGGGACAATACATCGATCCAGATCGATATATCGATCTATTATCAATAATCAAATAGGATCGACGCAACGTAAAAAGATCGATTCATATTGCGATACGTCTGCTCTAAAGCACTACAGAGCGTCTATTTTGCGAGCCGATATAAGTCTGTGCAGTTTTTCCCCGCAACGGGTCAAATGCATATAACAGGCGTTGCATCGTCGCCATTCCTTTATGCCAACGTCGCGTTAAATATCTAAATGAACGTCGCGTTGGCTGCTTAAAAGCTAAGCAGCTAACCGTGAGAGAGAACAGGAGAGTGAAGAGGGGACTTGGAAGGAGGAGGGGTGGGGGCTGTGGGGGACTGTGTGTGTGTGTGTGTGTGTGTGTGTGTGTGTGTGTGTGTGTGTCTGTGTGTGTGTTAAAGCTCAATATATAAAAACAAAAGTGAACAGGAGGTCTATTTGTATTAAAAACAATAGATTGTTTTTCATTTAAATGTCTGGAAGAGCTCAAAAATAAATACATCAATTGATATTTCCGTAGCCTTTTTTTAGTTGATCTAAATGTGACTGATTGTGTTAAATGGGCACATAATATCGCCTCATATCGATCGCAGGCACCTGAATTGAATCGTATCGTATCGTATCGTGGCAGACTTTGTGATATCGGCAAATATCGTATCGTTGTCCAAAGAATCGATATCGTATCGTATCGTGATGCAACTGATGATTCCCACCCCTACTGCTTATGAACTACACGTCTACACGCCACACGGCGGGCAGCCCTCTAAGTGTCATGCGCCAAAGGTAAAAACAGACCGCCCCTGGCGGGCGGCGGGCTTTAGTTTCGGTCCCTGCATCCAATGTAATAAAAAAAAGTCAACCAACGAACCCGATTCTTGTACCGGATCTCCTCACTGGTAAACAAGAATACCCTGAAGACTCTGGCAGGAGCACTCATTCAAGGGTACTACGACTATGCTTGCACCTCATGGTACCAAAGCACCTCAAAGGCGCTAAAAAAAAATTACAAACATCTCAAAACAAACTGGTCAGACTACTGCTTGACCTTACTCCTAGAACCCACCTCACCCCTGCCCACTTTGACAACTTAGGATGGCTTAGAGTAGACGACAGAGTACAGCAACTTGCAATGGGCCTGGTCTACAAGATACACTACACGACCAAGGTACCCATGTACATGTCAAAATACTTTAGGAGGATAGGTAGGAGTGGGGGGGAGGTTGGGTAGGAGGGGTGGGTGGGGGACACTGTACAAACAAAACTGTACATTGGAATATTGACAAGACCATACTTGGTAATTTACTGTACATTGGAGGAGGTTGTGTTAGGACATTTACAGGGGCCAGTTTCGAATTGCAGTCTCCCGTAGGTGTTTTTTGAGAGTGTTTTTGAAAGTGGGTAGTGATTCACATTCCTTTACAGCTTTGGGTAGGGCGTTCCACATTGATGTGGCATAATTGCGAAACGTGTTTAGTCCCTTGTTTGAGCCGAATCTGGGTTTAACATGATTTGTGGAGCTCCCTCTGGTGTTGTGATCGTGGTATTCACTGACCTTTGGGAAGTATTTTGACATGTACATGGGTACCTTGGTCGTGTAGTGTATCTTGTAGACCAGGCCCATTGCAAGTTGCTGTACTCTGTCGTCTACTCTAAGCCATCCTAAGTTGTCAAAGTGGGCAGGGGTGAGGTGGGTTCTAGGAGTAAGGTCAAGCAGTAGTCTGACCAGTTTGTTTTGAGATGTTTGTAATTTTGTTTTTAGCGCCTTTGAGGTGCTTTGGTACCATGAGGTGCAAGCATAGTCGTAGTACCCTTGAATGAGTGCTCCTGCCAGAGTCTTCAGGGTATTCTTGTTTACCAGTGAGGAGATCCGGTACAAGAATCGAGTTCGTTGGTTGACTTTTTTTATTACATTGGATGCCATTTTGTCACAGGAAAGATTTGCCTCTAGGATGGAACCCAGGTAGGTAATATCTTCTTTCCTCGTGACAATATTGTCACCCACTGTAACTGAGAAGCCGTCGGTCTTGCTGAGTTTGTTATTTGAACCGAAGAGAATGGACTCCGTTTTGCCCATGTGTAATGATAGTTTGTTATCAGCGAGCCATATGCAGATTTTGCCTAGTTCAGAGCTGAGGTCTTTTTTCAACCTGTAACTTGTTCTTGTCAGAGACCAGCAGGGCTGAGTGAGTCGTCCGCAAACAGGAACAAGTTGCAGTCACAAGCTGACGACATGTCATTTGCATAAATTAGGAACAGTAGCGGACCTAGTATGCTTCCTTGTGGAACACCACAGCTTACTGTGGGGGGGGGATAGGGTACCGTTTACCTCCACCATCTGCTCTCTCCCCTCCAGGTAGGATTGCATCCAGCTCACTGATAGACTATCAAAACCAATTGCTTTTAGCTTGTCAATCAGAATGGTGTGATTGACAGTGTCGAAGGCCTTTTGTAGGTCCAGCATGACCATGCCGCAGTATTTGCCCGCGTCCACCTCTTGTTTGATGTGGTCATTCAAATAGAGAAGGCATGTGTCAGTGGAGTGGGATGTTCTGAAGCCAGATTGGAATTCGTAGATTAGATTTTTTTCCGCAAGGTATTTTTCGACCTGTTCGTATACAATTTTTTCCATGACTTTCGAGATGGAGGTAAGGATAGAAACAGGGCGGTAGTTGCCTGGGTCTAATTTACTGCCTTTTTTGTGCAGAGGGGTCACTCTCGCAATTTTGAAGTCCTTGGGGACGTGTCCCTGTTTTATGGAGAGGTTTATTATGTGTGTGATGACTGGGGTGATGGCGGCTGCTGAGTCTCTGAGGAATTTGGAGGGGATATTGTCATGGCCAGTGGCCTTGTTAGGTTGGAGGGCGCTCAGTTTTTTGAGTACCTCATCTGTTGTTACCATTTCCAGTTTGAAGTCGTCTTTGTGGACACCTAGGTTCTTGTAGTATGCTACTATGTGTTCTACCCCATACTGCCCTGAGTGGGAGGGTAGTTTGTTTACCAGTGTTGTGGCTATGTTTGTGAAGAAACTATTTAAGTAATTGGCTACATCCAGCTTTTCTGTGATGAGCGCGTTGTCCGTCTTTATGTTTATGTTTGAGAATCTGGTTTTAAGTTTTTTACTGCAGCCTAGTTGGTTATTGAGTAATTTCCAAAGTTCACGTGGTTTGTTTTTGTTTTCCTCGGTCTGCATCCCCTTAACAATTGTGTGTATTGAGCCGTACTGTATTGTACCCATTCTGCAATCTGTTAAATAAAGTTTTCATTCATTCATTAGTAGTACAGTAACTAGGCTGCACTAGTCTCTCTGATCATGTTAGTACAGTAACTAGGCTGCACTAGTCTCTATGATCATGTTAGTACAGTAACTAGGCTGCACTAGTCTCTCTGATCATGTTAGTACAGTAACTAGGCTGCACTAGTCTCTCTGATCATGTTAGTACAGTGTTACGTTCCAGCATGTGGCTGTTGTTTGTACTTTTGTGCCCCCCCCCCTTTCTCTCTCTCTCTCTCCTTCTCTCTCTCTCTCTCTCCCACTCCCTCCACCTGCTATACTCTGATCCAGGTTCCTGTCCTTCATCAAGACACTAATTGGAAACCAGCCAGTCATCCCAGCCATCAAGCAAGTAGGCAACGATTCAGGAATCACAAGAAGTCCTCAAGTCAGACATTTGTTGAGTTCGGCAGAGAGAAGGGAACTCTCTTTGACAAGTGGTGTAGTGCTAACAAGTCTACGGACTACAACTCTCTTAGAGAACTGATGCTGTTGGAGGAATTTAAGAATTGTGTGTCTGAACGCATTGTGGTCTACTTAAATGAGCAGAAGGTAACTTCTTTGTCACAGGCTGCAGTGTTTGCAGATGAGTTCACGCTTATTCACAAAACGGTCTTTACACCATCCCGTAGTGATACGTTTGCAGGGTCACTTCCTGAAGGCCCTGTGTCGCAATCAATCCACATGACACTGCCACCTGCCCACTCAAAAACCGACGTGAATGTTATTACTGCCATAAGACTGGGCTTCTCATCGCTGACTGCCACATTCTTAAACGTAAACAACAGCAAGGTCAGAGTTCATGCCAGGGTTTCCGTTAGAAAAAATTGTTGCCGGTCTCCGTGACCTGCAAGATTTCAACTACCGGACAAATGAGATTAATTCCGGTCATAGTTTATTGAGCTTTAAAACAATTGAGATAGGCAGGCTATATAAAGAATGTCATCCTCAAGGCATGTAGATTTATAATATTATTACTTAAAACTAGGCTACTTTTGCGTATACAGTCATTAATATATTCCAAATAAAATAAGTCCCTCGATACTCCGTCTCCGTGCTGCTGCTGACTTGAAATAAAATAGACCGCGTATGTGGCAGTCGGTCCGACACTAAACATCAGTCTGTTATAATCACATTTTTATGAGCTAACGAATTCCGTTATATTGGACATTTGTATTAATTATATCAAGCGAAGAACTGAGAAAGCAGAGAGCCGGCAACATTATCGTGGTTTGCGTGACTACTCTCTCCACCTCAATGTCACGCGGTCGAAAAGGGCGCTTGTCTATTGGACAGTGGAAATGTGTGTGTGGCTGCGATCCTGTGTGTGCGCGCGCGCGTGTGTGTGTCTGTGTGTGTACTGCGGAGCCCAGATCAGCGGAGCCGAGTTTTGACATGGCATTGATCCATTGTTCTATTGAAGCACATTACCACCATCCTCTCTCGCTAAACAACTTGTAGACCACGGTGTTTTTATGAGTGCCCACAAGTAGCCGTTTTAATAATATAATAAGCCGCGCGCCTCGGTAATAATAATAAGCCGCGTTTTTTCTTCCTTCTTCCCAAGATGCACAGACATAGATAGATAGATAGATAGATAGATAGAGAGAGAGATAGATAGATAGATAGATAGATAGAGAGATTAGATGCAGTGTGCTTGTTTTGCAGTGAGTGCTGCGAGCAGTGGTAATAATAATCACTTCCTATATTTGGTTCGCGTTTGGTCCGATGAAGCGAACCGAGACCTACGTTTTTAAAGCTCTCGCTGACAACGTCGTTGTCATTATTAGAAGCAACGAGGAAACAAATGTAATGATCGTTTCGTTCATCGCATAGGCTATTTAATTTTAGCCTATTTTAATACAATTCAAATAATCAAATTGTGCTTAGACTCAGGGAATTATTTTCACCGGACATTAAGACCGGAGAAATTAAATATGTCGGACTTCAAGAGATTTTGCCGGACAAATACCGGTAATTACCGGCTAACGGAAACGCTGGTTCATGCCAGACAAAAGGGGTAGGCTTTGTTAAGATAATTAGGCCGTCTGCCTCAGGTCAGCCCACCGAACCGGATCCTAGTTTTAAGCCATTCATTTTTGATGGGTTAATTTCGCTCACTGGAAATCCGAGTGATCAGAAGTCTGTTCATATCCTAAGGGATACTGGTGCTAAGCAGTCCTTCCTGCTTGCTAACGTTCTGCCCTTTTCTGACCAAACGTCCTGTGGCTCTAGTGTTATAGTGCAGGGAATTGAAATGGGTTTCATTCCTGTGCCATTGCATAAGGTCCACGTCCAGTCAGCTTTGGCTTCTGGGTTCTTTGATATTGCTGTGCGTCATGCATTGCCAATCGAAGGTGTTGCCTTCATTATTTGTAATGACATAGCTGGAGGAAAAGTGATGCCAGTGCTAGAAGTATTGGATCAGCCAGAGCAGTGTCCTGTGTTAGACCTTGGTCAGTTATTCCCTAAGGCCTTCCCTGCCTGCGTGGACATCCACGCTCAGTTACGAAAAGGGGAAGAAATGGGTGATGTGGTTAATCTGGCTGACTCTGTGCTAACATCCTTGTTTGTTAGTGATGATATTCTTTTTTTTTTTTTTTTTTTTTGTCTTTTTCCCCCTCCATTTTCCTCCGATTTTCTCCCATCCCAATGTTAGTCGTATGCCAATTCCCAGTCCCTTCCTGGTCGCTGCGCTTTACCCCCCACAGTCAGATCATTTTGGGAGAGTGGAGGCTACCACGTGCTTCCTCTGACACACGTCCAGCCAATCACCGCTTCTTTTCACCTGGCAGCGCGGATTCTCATTGAGAGGGCGTAGCGTGTGGGAGGACCACACTATCCCCCTCACGTCCAATCCGCGCTTAGCAGGCGCCCCGACCGAACTGTAGGAGTCGCTGTTTACAACGACCCGGACCCACCCCGCCAGCTTCTCCCACCCTCTGATACAGCCAATTGTATCAGTGCAGACGGCCAGCCAAGCTGGTGACAACCCCGGAGCTGTGAGCTGGATTCGAACAGGCGAATCAAGCTCACAGCTCCGGGGCTGGTGACGAACGCAATCTCCGCTCGACCACCTAACCGCCGTTAGTGATGATATTCTAACTGCTAGCCCTGATGTCTCCAGGTGCCCACCACTGGAAGAGACCAAAGGTCACCCAAACTCTACAGACCAGACCAAGAGTGGCTGTATTCCTCAGTTACCTGTGACTCGTGAAAAGGTTGTAGGCCTTTTGATAAGTACCCCTGACCGCAAGCGCAAGACTCGTGTTTGCCATGTTAACATGTTGAAGTTGTATCACCTTAGAGGGAACCCTCAGCCAGAGGAGGTAGAGGGAAAAGCAACCACCTCAGTTGCTTCAGTTCAGGTGATTGCTTCTGGTGTTACTGATGATGTTGATGACAAACCACTAAACAATAGTGTGTTTGCTCCAGTGTCTACTGTTTGGGTTACCTTTCTTTTTCTGTTGCTGTCGACTCGTTATCTGTTTCTGTCGACTCGTTTTCTGTTGCCGCTGACTAGTTTCCTGTTGCCGTCAACTCGTTCTCTGTTGCTGTCGACTAGTTTTCTGTTGCCGCTGACTAGTTTTCTGTTGCCGCTGACTAGTTTCCTGTTGCCGTCAACTCGTTCTCTGTTGTTGTCGACTAGTTTTCTGTTGCCGCTGACTAGTTTTCTGTTGCCGCTGACTAGTTTTCTGTTGCCGCTGACTAGTTTTATGTTGCCGTCGACTCGTTCCCTGTTTCTGTCGACTCGTTCTGTTTCTGTCGACTAATTTTTTCGTTAGCCGTCGACTCGTTCCCTGTTGCTGTCGAATCGTCATAATCGACCCAAGTGGTTGTTGTACCAACCGCACTCTTTTTATTTTTTGGGTAATGGGTTTGTTTTTGTGTACGGGGGTGTTACGTTCCAGCATGTGGCTGTTGTTTGTACTTTTGTGCCCCCCCCCTTTCTCTCTCTTTCTCTCTCCTTCTCTCTCTCTCCCACTCCCTCCACCTGCTATACTCTGATCCAGGTTCCTGTCCTTCATCAAGACACTAATTGGAAACCAGCCTGTCATCCCAGCCATCAAGCAAATCACCAGTTGACCAATCAGAAGCTCTCCTCTTGTTTTAAAACCCATGTGGCACTTCCTGTTTCCCCCCTTCTTTTTGTCTCTATGCTGTTGGTTAAATGTTTGATTCTGATATATTTAGCCAACTTGGTACACGTGTATGTGTGGGTTGGGAATTGGAGCATGTAAGGGGCCCAACACATTTGGTGCTACACGACGTAGTGGTAATATTGTCTACACACACTAGGTAAGGAGTGATGCCACTCATTGTAGGTTTTGGACATAACGTTTGGTTAGTCAGAGTAGGTAGTGAGTAGTAGGTTTTATTTGACCTTTGTGTTTGTATATAGGTAGACAAGATATTCCTTACTGAGTTAGTTGTGTTTTGTTTTACTTAGTTTATTCCTTTGGCATCATTCAAGCTCCTTTTCCCTTCTCCCCCCCCCCCTTTCCCCTTTGGTTGTGTGTATCAAATCCACCATTGTCATTGTCTATTAGTCTGTTTTGTTTGTATATATAAAAGGCACAATATATTACTTTCTTTAAACTAAACTTGTTGTGGGCATTGAATTATTTATCCTTTGGTTCATTTATCACTAATTACAACAGTCATCTTTTATGTTATTCACCCCTTCCCCTAGACATACTGGGGTTGTAACATACAGTAACTAGGCTGCACTAGTCTCTCTGATCATGTTAGTACAGTAACTAGGCTGCACTAGTCTCTATGATCATGTTAGTACAGTAACTAGGCTGCACTAGTCTCTCTGATCATGTTAGTACAGTAACTAGGCTGCACTAGTCTCTCTGATCATGTTAGTACAGTAACTAGGCTGCACTAGTCTCTCTGATCATGTTAGTACAGTAACTAGGCTGGACTAGTCTCTCTGATCATGTTAGTACAGTAACTGGGCTGCACTAGTCTCTCTGATCATGTTAGTACAGTAACTAGGCTGCACTAGTCTCTCTGATCATGTTAGTACAGTAACTGGGCTGCACTAGTGTCTCTGATCATGTTAGTACAGTAACTAGGCTGCACTAGTCTCTCTGATCATGTTAGTACAGTAACTGGGCTGCACTAGTCTCTCTGATCATGTTAGTACAGTAACTAGGCTGCACTAGTCTCTCTGATCATGTTAGTACAGTAACTAGGCTGCACTAGTCTCTCTGATCATGTTAGTACAGTAACTAGGCTGCACTAGTCTCTCTGATCATGTTAGTACAGTAACTAGGCTGCACTAGTCTCTCTGATCATGTTAGTACAGTAACTGGGCTGCACTAGTCTCTCTGATCATGTTAGTACAGTAACTGGGCTGCACTAGTCTCTCTGATCATGTTAGTACAGTAACTAGGCTGCACTAGTCTCTCTGATCATGTTAGTACAGTAACTAGGCTGCACTAGTCTCTCTGATCATGTTAGTACAGTAACTAGGCTGCACTAGTCTCTCTGATCATGTTAGTACAGTAACTAGGCTGCACTAGTCTCTCTGATCATGTTAGTACAGTAACTAGGCTGGACTAGTCTCTCTGATCATGTTAGTACAGTAACTGGGCTGCACTAGTCTCTCTGATCATGTTAGTACAGTAACTAGGCTGCACTAGTCTCTCTGATCATGTTAGTACAGTAACTAGGCTGCACTAGTCTCTCTGATCATGTTAGTACAGTAACTAGGCTGCACTAGTCTCTCTGATCATGTTAGTACAGTAACTAGGCTGCACTAGTCTCTCTGATCATGTTAGTACAGTAACTAGGCTGCACAGCCGACAAACATAGTTGCTGCCTAAACAATATCCAGGTAAGATGGCGGACGGTTATCCCATGATTTATGGCGTAATGTCGCATCTAATGTTTTATTTATGGCAGCACCGCTGGTCTAACTGTTGGGTACATTATTATTAAGGGTTAGGCAATTGTGAAATACCGTAATCACAAACGGGAACATATTGATCAAAGAATAATGTCCAAAGGACCTTCTGATTAAACAAACCTGCTTTGTGTTTCTTCATCTCACTTTCACAACACTCTGAAGTTTACGGCCAGTCTCGACTCCTCCTTAGTTCAAATGTGTCTCCAGCAGCTGCAGTTAGTCCGTTCTTTACACGATCACTGCATCTAGATCTGTTCAGAGAGTTAACGTTAGAGATTAGCAGCATTAGCTCGTTATAGCAACAGACAACGACAACGGAGTAGGGTCGAGCTGCAGACTCGGAGCCTCGAGGTCCAGATTGGTACTTCCGGCGGCCACAGGACTTCCGGCGGCCACAGGACTAATGCGGAAGTATCTCGAAGTACGTCTGACGTTTCTCTACGTTAGCTAAGCGAACATTAAACGTTGTATTCATAAAATAATATAAAATCAGCAGCATGGGGAGGGCCGGGGGGAGGGGAGGTACAGGTAGTAGAAGACATAGAGGTACAGGTCACATAATTATAGTACAGTGGAGAAGTAAAAATGGAATAAAAAGGCAGTGTAAACAATATACAATATTATTAACTCTAATAATAACACGCCTCGCGGGCTCATTATAATACGAGAGCCGTGGGTCTGCATTGTATAGAGCGGATCCCCCGGCCGTATTCAAGCGCTGGAGCGCTTTGCGATGGATCAAACTGTATTAATATAGTAGTAATAATAGTAGTTGGCTAGTTGCGCGCTTCTGGCCACCTCCCGCAGTGCGCGCATACACACATACTGTCTGTAGCTATACAGTACGTGCAAATCGCACAGGTTGCCTCATCTCATCTGGCTCTGCAAATAGATCTAGAGTCTGAATATCATATAATAGCCTGCTGATGATCTCTCTCTCGAGTCAAATCCATTCTGAGAACGGAATGCAGTGCCCGCGACGAGGGTCTTGATTGATTGATTGATTGATTGATTGATTGATTGAAAATTGTATTAACAGATCATGCTGGACCTACAAAAGGCCTTTGACACTGTTAATCACTCCATGCAGACCAGAGAAAGACTTTCGTCTTGTTTACATCAGGGTCCCCCATTTTCAATTCATCAGGACATATATGACATACCAGATTTGCAAATACAGTATTGTTTGTGATACAAAAAGAGTCCAGAAAAGAGAGTATATACATTTGACGTAGAAACTGTACATTGGAGGAGGTTGGGTAGGTGGGGGGGGGGGACTGTACATTGGAGGTGGTTGGGGGGGGGGGGGGGGGGTCGGGTAGGAGGGGGTGGGGGGGGGGGGGGGGGACACACTGTACAAGCAAAACTGTACATTGGAATATTGACAACCATATTTGGTCATTTACTGTACATTGGAGGGGGTTGGGTTACAACACAGGAGCAGAGTATAAACAACAGTACAGTACTGTTTCTCATTCCTGTACTGTTGTTTATACTCTGCTCCTGTGTTGTAACCCAACCCCCTCCAATGTACAGTAAATGACCAAGTATGTTTTGTCAATATTCCAATGTACAGTTTTTGCTTGTACAGTTGTACAGTGTCCCCCACCCCTCCTACCCCCCCCCCCCCCCCCCCCCAAGGCGAAAGTCTTTCTCTGGTCTGCATCCCCTTAACAATTGTGTGTATTGAGCTGTACTGTACCCATTCTGCAATCTGTTAATAAAATGTTCAATCAAGAATGGAGTGATTGACAGTGTCAAAGGCCTTTTGTAGGTCCAGCATGATCTGTTAATACAATTTTCAATCAATCAATCAATCAATCAATCAATCCAGGCATGAGTCCTTTGTTGTTCCAGCACGGCGCGGGACCCGACCCCCCCCTCCCCCCTTCTTTGTTGTTCCAGCACGGCGCGGGACCCGACCCCCCCTCCCCCCTTCCCACCCACAACAACACAGAGGAACAGATCACAAACGGACAATACTTCGAACCTGCCAACATCAATGAAATAACCAACGCCAATGGACTGAACATTTTTCACATTAACATTAACAGCTTAAAAAACAAATTGGATGAAATCAAACAAATATTCATAAATGGTAAGGCAAACATACTGTGCTTCTCAGAAACTAAGCTCGACGATTCTGTAAAAGATCCAGAGATAGAGATTGAGAACTACTCAATAATCAGGAATGATAGGAACAAACATGGAGGTGGTGTCTGTATGTACATACACAAGGACACCAAATTCATCAACAGAAATGACCTGAATCATAAATCAATTGAAACTGTATGGGTGGAAATCCTATTCGAAAGGGCGAAATCCCTACTGGTTGGCACAGTCTACAGGCCGCCAGATCATAGTGGCTTTTATGATACAATGGATGGGTGTTTAGCTGGAGTTGAGGATGTAGACAAAATTCTTATTGGAGACTGGAACACGGATATGCAACGAAAAGATGCACCCGTCTTCAAGGCCTTCAGTAGGTTTTGTGATCTGCATGGCCTCAGCCAGCTAATCACCCAACCCACACGTGTATGTGAATCAACTCAGACTACCATTGACCTCATTCTGACCTCCGACAAGTCCAAGATCTCAAATAAAGGGGTTATAGCATGTGGGTTAAGTGATCATTATATGATATTCTGTACCCGAAAAAAACTAAAACAAAAGGCTGGCTGCCACAAAACAGTCACATCTAGAGACCTCAAAACCTACTCTAGCGAGGCCTTCAACCTTGAACTGGAGAGTCTGGACTGGTCAGATGAACTCAATGGTACACTGGTTGACGAAACATGGCTTGGTTTCAAAACCAAATTCTCAGCAATACTAAACGACATGGCCCCCCTAAGAACCACCAGGGTAAAAAATCGCGCTGAGCCGTGGATGCACTCCGAAATACTGGCCGCTATGAAAACCAGAGACAAAAAATGCTCTGAGTTTCGTAAAAGTCAGTCAAAGCTTACTAAAAGCACGAGCAGTGAACTCCAAGCCCACGTGACTGAACTCAAACTAGAAAGAAACAGACTAAGAAACGACGTAAACTCCATGATCAAAACTGCAAAAAAGAATTTCATCAATGACAAAACTGAGGAAAACAAAAACAAACCACGTGAACTTTGGAAATTACTCAATAATCAACTAGGATGCAGTAAAAAACTTAAAACCAGATTCTCAAACATAAACATAAAAACGGACAACACGCTCATCACAGACAAGCTGGATGTAGCCAATTACTTAAACATTTTCTTCACAAACATAGCCACAACACTGGTAAACAAACTACCCTCCCACTCAGGGCTTTATGGGGTAGAACACATAGTAGCTTACTACAAAAACCTAGGGGTCCGCAAGGACGACTTCAAGCTGGAAATGGTAACAACAGATGAGGTACTCAATAAACTGAGCGCCCTCCAACCTAACAAGGCCACTGGCCATGACAACATCCCCTCCAAATTCCTCAGAGACTCAGCAGCCGCCATCACACCAATCATCACACACATAATAAACCTCTCCATAAAACAGGGACACGTCCCCAAGGACTTCAAAATTGCGAGGGTGACCCCTCTGCACAAAAAGGGCAGCAAATTAGACCCAGGCAACTACCGCCCTGTTTCTATTCTCACCTCCATCTCGAAAGTCATGGAAAAAATAGTCTACGAACAGGTCGAAAAGTACCTAGCGGAAAAAAATCTAATCTACGAATTCCAATCTGGCTTCAG
Source organism: Notolepis coatsorum (assembly GCF_963971535.1). Classification (NCBI taxonomy): domain Eukaryota; kingdom Metazoa; phylum Chordata; class Actinopteri; order Aulopiformes; family Paralepididae; genus Notolepis; species Notolepis coatsorum. The sequence continues at coordinate 166,390,432 of NC_140171.1, read as the reverse complement.
AACATCCCACTCCACTGACACATGCCTTCTCTATTTGAATGACCACATCAAACAAGAGGTGGACGCAGGCAAATACTGCGGCATGGTCATGCTGGACCTACAAAAGGCCTTTGACACGGTCAATCACTCCATTCTGATTGACAAGCTAAAAGCAATTGGTTTTGATAGTCTATCAGTGAGCTGGATGCAATCCTACCTTGAGGGGAGGGAACAGATGGTGGAGGTAAACGGTACCCTATCCCCCCCCCTCACAGTGAGCTGTGGTGTTCCACAAGGAAGCATACTAGGACCGCTACTGTTCCTAATTTATGCAAATGACATGTCGTCAGCTTGTGACTGCAACTTGTTCCTGTTTGCGGACGACTCAGCCCTGCTGGTCTCTGACAAGAACAAGTTACAGGTTGAAAAAACCCTCAGCTCGGAACTAGGCAGAATCTGCATATGGCTCGCTGATAACAAACTATCATTACACATGGGCAAAACAGAGTCCATTCTCTTCGGTTCAAATAACAAACTCAGCAAGACCGACGGCTTCTCAGTTACAGTGGGTGACAATATTGTCACAAGGAAAGATGAAATTACCTACCTGGGTTCCATCCTAGAGGCTAATCTCTCCTGTGACAAAATGGCATCCAATGTAATAAAAAAAGTCAACCAACGAACTCGATTCTTGTACCGGATCTCCTCTCTGGTAAACAAGAACACCCTGAAGACTCTGGCAGGAGCACTCATTCAGGGGTACTACGACTATGCTTGCACCTCATGGTACCAAAGCACCTCAAAGGCGCTAAAAACAAAATTACAAACATCTCAAAACAAACTGGTCAGACTACTGCTTGACCTTACTCCTAGAACCCACCTCACCCCTGCCCACTTTGACAACCTAGGATGGCTTAGAGTAGACGACAGAGTACAACAACTTGCAATGGGCCTGGTCTACAAGATACACTACACGACCAAGGTACCCATGTACATGTCAAAATACTTCCCAAAGGTCAGTGAATACCACGATCACAACACCAGAGGGAGCTCCACAAATCATGTTAAACCCAGATTCGGCTCAAATAAGGGACTAAACACGTTTCGCAATTATGCCACATCAATGTGGAACGCCCTACCCAAAGCTGTAAAGGAATGTGGATCACTACCCACTTTCAAAACCTCTCTCAAGGGACACCTACGGGAGACTGCAATTCAACACTGGCCCCTGTAAATATCCTAACCCAACCCCCTCCAATGTACAGTCATTTACCTAGTATGGTTTTGTCAATAGTTCAATGTACAATTGTGTTTGTTTGTACAGTGTCTCCTCCCCCCCCCCCCTCAATGTACAGTGTTACTTGTTTATACAGTGTGCCCCCCGCCCCCCCCCCCCCCCCCCCAACCACCTCCAATGTAAATTACCCAGTATGGTTGTCAATATCCCAATGTACCCAACCCCCCCCACCCAACCTCCTCCAATGTACAGTTTCTACGTCAAATGTATATACTCCCTTTTCTTGACTCCTTCTGTATCACAAACAGTACTGTATTTGCAAATCTGGTATGTCATAAATGTATAGATGTAGCAGTACTGACTATCTGTATGTCATGTATGTCATATATGTCTATATGAATTGAAAATGGGGGACCCTGATGGAAACAAGACAAACGTCTTTCTCAGGTCTGCATCCCCTTAACAATTGTATGTATTGAGCCGTACTGTATTGTACCCATTCTGCAATCTGTTAAATAAAGTTTTCATTCATTCATTCATTCATTCAATCAAGACCCTCGTCGCGGGCACTGCATTCCGTTCTCAGAATGGATTTGACTCGAGAGAGAGATCATCAGCAGGCTATTATATGATATTCAGACTCTAGATCTATTTGCAGAGCCAGATGAGATGAGGCAACCTGTGCGATTTGCACGTACTGTATAGCTACAGACAGTATGTGTGTATGCGCGCACTGCGGGAGGTGGCCAGAAGCGCGCAACTAGCCAACTACTATTATTACTACTATATTAATACAGTTTGATCCATCGCAAAGCGCTTCAGCGCTTGAATACGCCGGGGGATCCGCTCTATACAATGCAGACCCACGGCTCTCGTATTATAATGAGCCCGCGAGGCGTGTTATTATTAGAGTTAATAATATTGTATATTGTTTACACTGCCTTTTTATTCCATTTTTACTTCTCCACTGTACTATAATTATGTGACCTGTACCTCTATAGGACTATTACGTCAGACGTACTTCGAGATACTTCCGCATTAGTCCTGTGGCCGCCGGAAGTCCTGTGGCCGCCGGAAGTACCAATCTGGACCTCGAGGCTCCGAGTCTGCAGCTGGACCCTATTGGGACAACGAGGTGAAGCATGGAGTGTGGTGCCCCTGGTGGCTAGGACGAGACATTGCATGGCATTTCCGTATTTCCTGGTGACGTCAGGGAGGGCTGGACCAATCAGCTACGTCTGCGTCACGCGGCACCCCACGCCCCACCCCTTTGGAAATAAACAGCCAATAGCTGCTCACACGGGGAAAGCCTGTGGCCGCGACAGACCGCGCGCTGATTGACGGAGAGGGGACGTCACTCCACATTGGGCCTAGCCCCTCCCCCCTGACCAGTCTCGGTTGAGACGTGCGGTTGGAGAGAGTGCGAGAGAGAGGGATGAATGAATGAATGAATGAATGAATGAATGAATGAATGAATGAATGAATGAATGAATGAATGAATGATGAATGAATGAAAACTTTATTTAAAGGGGCTATGCATTATAAATGTCATTTTTCAGTCTCTAGCATTGTATTATAGTAATAGGAGTTCGTATCAATGTGTTTTTGGGCCTAAATACTATATTGACGAATTCCTCAGCTACAGCCCATCCCCTGTTTGCCTCTAGTAAATCAGGTCATGTTGATTTGACGACCTGGTGCACGTCACAGGGCGCTGTTTATAGCGCAAGGTGATGTGATTGGCTGTGTGGTTTTACCTAATGCCCGCCTCCATTCTTGGTACCTGGAGCCGATACAACCTGGAAACAGAAATTGCCGTCACTCGCCTCAATTTCACGATGAGCAGCAAACCCCGCAGAACATGTAATGTTCCTGGTTGTAGAGCTACCAAGAAGTCTTTGCACAGTTTCCCCGTTGATGCCGAACTTCGCCAACAATGGACCAAGTTCCTTTTTGGTGACCCTCCAAGTTCCGTCGCAACGTCTAATACTCGGGTTTGTACTGCACATTTCTCCGCCGACGACGTCACCAATCAAGGTATTTTTGATGCTGGAGTGGTCTCCATGCTGGTTCTAACCAAAAGAGCTGTGCCTTCAATACGCGACCCGACACAAGAAATAGTAAGTAGATATGTTGTGTGAGATATGTTATCATAAATACCATCTAACGTTATAGTAACTGCTGCTCTTTATAAAGTAACGTTATAGAAAACTATTGAAGCAAGCTAGTCATAACTTCTAAATAAAAGAACACAACTAGTGAGAGGTAAACAAGGTAACGTTATATTTAGTGGCTTGTATTATATTGTAATTGATTTACGATTTGGTAACTCTTAGGCCACCACAAGTTCCAGCGGCAATGTACGCCTTTCTCCTGCTTCAAGGGACTTCAGTTGCCAGACAGACAACCCAAAGATTCGTTCTGTTGGTACACAGCTTTCTATGAAAACACTTCGTTCGCATGTCAAGAGTCAAGGTAGGTTTGTAACTCAGTGTGATGTAATGTAATAATGTGTAATAATGTGACCCAGAATTGTTTAGATTGGCCCCCTTCACCCACCGCTTTCACCCAAAGCTGTAAAGGAATGTTTGTATAGTGTCTCCCCCCCCCCCACCTCCAATGTAAATTACCCAATATGGTTGTCAATATACAGTATATATACAGTATATACAGTCAAATGTATATACTCCCTTTTCTTGACTCCTTCAGTATCACAAACAGTACTGTATTTGCAAATCAAATTTAGCTCTAGTGTGGTGACCCATGTTGGCGTTACACAGGTCACAATGCTAGCTCTAGTGGTGACCATGTTGTTGTTACACAGGTCATAATGCTAGCTCTAGTGTGGTGACCATGTTGGTGTTACGCCAGAGCAGGTCACAATGCTAGCTCTAGTGTGGTGACCATGTTGGTGTTACACCAGGTCACAATGCTAGCTCTAGTGTGGTGACCATGTTGGTGTTACACAGGTCACAATGCTAGCTCTAGTGGTGACCATGTTGTTGTTACACAGGTCACAATGCTAGCTCTAGTGTGGTGACCATGTTGCTGTTACACCAGGTCACAATGCTAGCTCTAGTGTGGTGACCATGTTGCTGTTACACCAGGTCACAATGCTAGCTCTAGTGTGGTGACCATGTTGGTGTTACACCAGGTCACAATGCTAGCTCTAGTGTGGTGACCATGTTGGTGTTACACAGGTCACAATGCTAGCTCTAGTGTGGTGACCATGTTGGTGTTACACAGGTCACAATGCTAGCTCTAGTGTGGTGACCATGTTGCTGTTACACCAGGTCACAATGCTAGCTCTAGTGGTGACCATGTTGTTGTTACACAGGTCACAATGCTAGCTCTAGTGTGGTGACCATGTTGTTGTTACACGGGTCACAATGCTAGCTCTAGTGTGGTGACCATGTTGGTGTTACACCAGGTCACAATGCTAGCTCTAGTGTGGTGACCATGTTGCTGTTACACCAGGTCACAATGCTAGCTCTAGTGTGGTGACCATGTTGCTGTTACACCAGGTCACAATGCTAGCTCTAGTGTGGTGACCATGTTGCTGTTACACCAGGTCACAATGCTAGCTCTAGTGTGGTGACCATGTTGGTGTTACACAGGTCACAATGCTAGCTCTAGTGTGGTGACCATGTTGGTGTTACGCCAGAGCAGGTCACAATGTGTGAGTGTGTGAGTGTGTGAGTGAGTGAGTGAGTCAGTGAGTCAGTGAGTGAGTGAGTGAGCAAAGTTATCAATAAATCCCTTGTTTGACTAAACTATGTTTTGTAAATAGGTGTTCAGGCGAAAGTCGTGTCGGTCTCGGTGGGGACACAAAATACTGGATACTGGTCTAATCAACAGGGACCATCCACGTCAACACCTGTGAAGGGGTTTAGACCCAGTAAAAGACCACGACTGGAGTCTGATGACGATGGAGTGACCGACAGCTCGATCAATGTTCCAGAGCCGCAGGATTCCACTTTCAACATTGACTCTTTGATTAGCGAGCCCTCGATTCTAGCGTAAGTTAGTTGTTACAAACATCTCCATGGCCCGTAAAAATACAAAAGCTATATAGTTGTGCCGTGTTATTTATTTGTGTTTTTCTCGAGCAGGGAACCGTCAAAACCAATCTATGAGGTCCAGAAATACATCGTTTACGAAGACAGTCTACTGGAATTATTTCAACAGTGTCCGGTGTGCGATGCTCAATGTCATATCACCAAAACTACGCGAGGGACCTTCTTGGCTGTCTCCCAAGTTTGCCCCGGTTGTAAATACAGCCGTAAATGGGCGAGTCAGCCTCTCATCGGCAGCACACCAGCTGGAAATATTCAGCTTTCTGCAGCAGTTTTTTTCACTGGCTCATCTTTCACCCAAATGGAGAAGGTATTTGATTTGATTGATTTGATTGACAAGTCAGATATACATTATGTTTTTGTTTGTGATTCACACGTGCATATTAACAAAGCGTTATTCATTTATTCTTTTAGGTCCTAAATGCGTTACACGTCTCCACAATAAAGTACAGAGCGTTTCGGGAACACGCCAAGAAGTTCTTGGAACCTGCTGTTCTAAGTTTGTGGACCAAGGGCCAAGACGTTACCCTCGCCAGATTAAGCGAGAAAGAAAGCGTGATAATCGGCGGTGACATGCGAGCCGATAGTCCAGGTTAGAAAAAGCTCCCCAATGACAAATTCCTACTTTATGAATACATTTTTAATATTGCACTACATTGATTGAAATTGTTATTATTATTTTCAACAGGCCACAGTGCTAAGTACGGAAGTTACTCTGTGATGGAACTCGCCACCAATCATGTCATAGACGTCCAACTAATTCAGGTAATTAACAAGTCTGAAGAGACACTGCACCCTTCATTGTGCTCAAACGAACACAAAGCTCTCGGTCTTGAATCTTGAATCGCTGTAGGTGTGAAGTGGTCTGGCTGGCTGTGTGTGTGAGCGGGGTGTGAAGTGGTCTGGCTGGCTGTGTGTGTGAGCGGGGGTTAGGAAATGTTAATTGTGGAATTTTGAAAAGGCTATTTCATTGCTCTTCCCTTCCTTGTTCCAGAGCAATGAGGTGGGAGGCAGCTACCATATGGAACTAGAGGGCTTGAGGAGAAGCCTCGCTCTTCTGGACGCCAAATCCGTGACCTTGGACTGTATTGTCACAGACCGTCACCCGCAGATCCAAAAGTACCTGAGAGATCACGACATCAAACACTTCTACGATGTGTGGCACGTGGCCAAAGGTATGTCGAAAGGCATCCCACATTCAATCCCACCCCTCCTACCAACCCCCCCCCACCCACCCAACCAGTACTGTAATTGCAAATCTGGTATGTCAAAAAATGTATAGATGTAGCAGTACTCCAACCAGTCAATCAAGTTTGTAAATGGTAAATGGTGCATTTATATAACGCTTTTATCCAAAGCGCTTTACAATTTGTTCCTCACTTTTTTCACCCACCCATTCACTCACACATTCACGGCAGAGGCAGCCATGCAAGGTGCAAACCAGCTCATCGGGAGCAATTCCACCCCTCCTACCAACCCCCCCCCCCCCCCCCCCCCCACCCACCCAACCAGTACTGTAATAGCAAATCTGGTATGTCAAAAAATGTAGATGTAGCAGTACTGTCTATCTGTATGTCATGTATGTCATACGACTGTTATGTAATGTTATGTTATGTTATGTAATTCAAGGTCTGTCTAAGAAGCTTGACAAAATTGCACAGGCGAAAGACTGCAAGGTCATAAAAAAGTGGCGCCCGCACATTTCTAACCACCTCTACTGGACAGCTGCCACGTCGAAGTCTGCCGATGAGAGGGTTGCTAGGTGGAAGTCATGTCTCAATCACATGATGAATGTACATGAACACGACGAAGAACCACTCTATCCGCGTTGTCTTCATGCTGACCGTGTATCAAGAGATAGTAGCAAGTGGGTTAAACCTGGTATGTCTGTCTGTCTTTCATCATGAATATATACTCAACATATTTATTTATGTCCTCATTCTAGATTGGTGTGATTTACAAATGTATACTTGCTTGAATAATTCTAATCTACTGTAATATACTCTAATGAAATATCTGAATGCAATTTCTTTTTTACTTTAGACTCAAAACCGGCCCACCAGCTCGAGAAGGTTTTGCTAAACACAAGGATCATCAAAGATGTCGCCAAATTGAGTCCACACCATCAAACGTCTTCATTGGAGTCCTATCACAGTGTGATTTTACGTTTTGCCCCAAAAAACGTGTTTTTTTCGTACATAGGAATGCTTTGCAGGTATTTTATATTGTGTACAAATGACTAATTATGGACTCCTGATTTGTCAAATAACTCATTATGTTGCATTAGATAACCTCAGATCAACTACAAATATATTGCTTGTGCTTATTGAAATTTTCCTTTCAGACTATACCTAGCTGCCATGCATTTCAATGAAAACTCAAATCGCCAGCAAGCCATAAACGCTTCTGGAGAGCCGGCGTACAAGATGAGTTTTCCAAAGGCCAAAAAAGGTGGACACACAATAAAACCAAGGAAAATCCCAGCGACATTCAGTAAGTAAAAATATCAACATTTATTATTGCACACACATGACCTATATAAATAGAAAAATATTTCCACTTACAGTGGAATACAATAAATTGAATAAATAATAACCTTTTTAACATGACAAAACAAATAACAATTTCTCATTTACAGACTATGTCAACCAGCTGATGGCGCTACTCTTTGACTTCGTCCTTCGTGACCCCCAACAATATATCCAGGTGGTAGAGGCGATTGCCATCCCAGAACATTTGTGCGCACAGTTCGACAGGCCTTCCATGGAAGAAGCGGTTTCCAGCTATGTGTCACGCTTCAATCCTGTACCGGTCTGAAGCCAGTATAGACACCATCAGCATCCGGAAATTCTGTGCGGATTCGAACCACTACACAGGATGGGATTACTACCCTCACTCTGCGGCCTAAGTAGCCGAAGCACCACGCGACAAAGCATCTGTACGCGATATATCTGAAACGGCTGAAGAAAATCAAGTATTATATTTATGCACAAATAAAATAAAAAAAAAAGCTGGGAAATAACCATTTGTCATGTCATGTCATTGGACAGTAGCAAGCATTGATTATATGTGATGTGCAATAAGGATTAGATTGTGTTTGCAAGAAAGATTAGTATAGTCTGAGAGATGCAAGATGGAGAAACACCTGTAAAAAAATATATAAATCTGTAATAAATATTATTTACTTATTGATTCCGCTTTCTGGTATCCGGCCAAAATCTGCCTTGTAGATATTAGTTGCCATTTGGATGGTATAGGGGTTGAAGCACACTGGATCCAATCCCGGATGATCAACCATGCACAGTAGTCCAGTTGGTTCCTGGTTAATTCGACGTCTGACCTATATATATAGAAAATTAAATCGTTAGCCATATGCATGGTTTTCAGTGCTACCAAGATGCAAGTTTGTGTTACTACTTTACCTGTGGAACTTCCATGCTGCATACATTCTCAGTCTCTGTTGGCATCCGTTCACAATTTCCGCACGTGCACCTAGTAGATTTGAGGGTGAATGAAATTATCAATCAATGGAGGCCAGAGAAAGACTTTCGTCTTGTTTACATCAGGGTCCCCCAATTTCAATCGTCATGGTAACATATAGATAGACAGTACTGCTACATCTCTATATTTATGACATACTATATTTCTATTGCTACAGTATTGCTCAATACCAACAACTGTTATGATGGAGGCCAGAGAAAGACTTTCGTCTTGTTTACATCAGGGTCCCCCAATTTCAATCGTCATGGTAACATATAGATAGACAGTACTGCTACATCTCTATATTTATGACATACTATATTTCTATTGCTACAGTATTGCTCAATACCAACAACTGTTATGATGGAGGCCAGAGAAAGACTTTCGTCTTGTTTACATCAGGGTCCCCCAATTTCAATCGTCATGGTAACATATAGATAGACAGTACTGCTACATCTCTATATTTATGACATACTATATTTCTATTGCTACAGTATTGCTCAATACCAACAACTGTTATGATGGAGGCCAGAGAAAGACTTTCGTCTTGTTTACATCAGGGTCCCCCAATTTCAATCGTCAAGTACAGTTAGTGTCAGTCAGTACAATCTAACGTTAGTGAGTGTGTGTTTTCGACGGGCCGCGCGCGACAGAAGTACACAACTATTATATAACAGTAAGTAACTAATAGTGCAATTAATCAACTTACCAATCGGAAACGATGTAACGTAAGCCTCGATCGCTGTTGTTTGGGGGTTAGTGTCAGTACAATCTAACGTTAGTGAGTGTGTGTTTTCGACGGGCCGCGCGCGACAGAAGTACACAACTATTATATAACAGTAAGTAACTAATAGTGCAATTAATCAACTTACCAATCGGAAACGATGTAACGTAAGCCTCGATCGCTGTTGTTTGGGGGTTAGTGTCAGTACAATCTAACGTTAGTGAGTGTGTGTTTTCGACGGGCCGCGCGCGACAGAAGTACACAACTATTATATAACAGTAAGTAACTAATAGTGCAATTAATCAACTTACCAATCGGAAACGATGTAACGTAAGCATCGATCGCTGTTGTTTGGGGGTTAGTGTCAGTACAATCTAACGTTAGTGAGTGTGTGTTTTCGATGGGCCGCGCGCGACAGAAGTACACAACTATTATATAACAGTAAGTAACTAATAGTGCAATTAATCAACTTACCAATCGGAAACGATGTAATGTAAGCCTCGCTGTAGCAAATCGCCTTCTTCTTCTTCGGGATCAAACTGTGGGTCGCTCTCTGGATCCCAAACATAATGTACATCCATGTTGTATTAGTTAGTAAAATCGGTATATGTTTTTGCGTGTCGAAATAAAAACCTGAAACCTAAGACCTCAGACCTCTACCTGGATGGAATGACGGGGAGATGGGCGGAGCTATTTGGTGGGTGGCTGTCACTCAAAGTGTGGGTGGAGCCAAGCCAATAATAGCCTGCTTTCATGAGGCTGAAAAATGCTGGTTTTGAGTACAAGATTAGAAATATAAAACAATGATTATTTTTGGAATAAAAATTACACATGTGTTACATAGACTCACAGGAAGTGTGTAAAGTTGCCCAAATAGTGCTAGGAATAGCACTGCATGACACCTTTAACAGATTGCAGAATGGGTACAATACAGTACGGCCCAATACACACAATTGTTAAGGGTTTGATTGATTGATTGATTGAAAAGTTTATTAACAGATTGCAGAATGGGTACAGTACAGTACGCCTGTTACTGTTCCGCAACTGTAGCTACTTCCGGGGTAGGCCTGATTGGCCCCGACAGGCACGTGACAGGCGCGGCCACGCCCCGCGGCAGCCTCAGGACGCGCAACGAGGCTGCTGAGAGCTGTCGCGCGGAAATAGGCTGTCTATTGCCATTCTCTAAGACAAACTCTAACCATAACCAGCTCCTTAACAGCGCCTAAACTTAACCCTTTAACCTTAAGCAACTCCGAAACTATGCCTAACCTTAACCTTAACCTTAACCATGCCTAACCTTAACCATAAGGCATAACCAACTCCGAAAGAATATTGCCATTCTCTAAGACAAACTCTAACCTTAACCAGCTCCTTAACAGCGCCTAAACTTAACCTTTCTAACCATAACCAACTCCGAAACAATGCCTAACCTTAACCAACTCCGAAACAATGCTTAAAGTTAACATGCCTAAACTTAACGGCGAACGAATGCACGTTAAAAAAAAAAAAAAAAAATTGAAGGGTATCGAACTCGCCAGCAACGGACGGTAGGATCCACACCAATGCAGCACTGCCAATTGAGCTATTTCTGGATAGTGAAAAAGGGAGTATTACTGCTACATAATGCTGCCGCGGAGCGTGCCGCGCGGCAGAGAAAGTTGCGCGTTCTGAGGCTGCCGCGGGGCGTGGCCGCGCCTGTCACGTGCCTGTCGGGGCCAATCAGGGCCTACCCCGGAAGTAACTTACAGTTGCGGAACAGTAACAGGCGTACAGTACAGCTCAATACATACAATTGTTAAGAGGATGCAGACCTGAGAAAGACTTTCGTCTTGTTTCCATCAGGGTCCCCCATTTTCAATTCATCATATAACATACACAACATACAGATAGACAGTACTGCTACATCTATACATTTATGACATACCAGATTTTCAAACACAGTACTGTTTGTGATACTAAAAAAATCCAGAAAAAGAGTGTATATACATTTGACATAGAAACTGTGCATTGGGGGAGGTTGGGTAGGTGGGGTGGGGCTGTACATTGGAGGTGGGGGGGGGGGGTGGTTGGGTAGGTGGGGTGGGGCTGTACATTGGAGGGGGGGGGGGGGTTGGGTAGGGGGGGGGGGGACACTGTACATTGGAATACTGACATACATTTGACATAGAAACTGTACATTGGAGGAGGTTGGGTAGGTGGAGTGGGGTTGGGTGGGGCTGTACATTGGAATACTGACAAAGCCATGCTTGGTCTTTATTGTACAACTGGGTTAGGACATTTGTAGGGGCCAGTTTTGAATTGCAGTCTCCGGTAGGTGTTCTTTGAGAGTGTTTTTGAAGGTGGGTAGTGATTCACATTCCTTTACAGCTTTGGGTAGGGCGTTCCACATTGTTGTGGCATAATTGCGAAACGTGTTTAGTCCCTTGTTTGAGCCGAATCTGGGGTTTACATGATTAGTGGAGCTCCCTCTGGTGTTGTGATCGTGGTATTCACTGACCTTTGGGAAGTATTTTGACATGTACATGGGTACCTTGGTCGTGTAGTGTATCTTGTAGACCAGGGCCATTGCAAGTTGCTGTACTCTGTCGTCTACTCTAAGCCATCCTAGGTTGGCAAAGTGTGCAGGGGTGAGGTGGGTTCTAGGAGTCAGGTCAAGCAGTAGTCTGACTAGTTTGTTTTGAGATGTTTGTAATTTGGTTTTTAGTGCCTTTGAGGTGCTTTGGTACCATGAGGTGCAAGCATAGTCGTAGTACCCTTGAATGAGTGCTCCTGCCAGAGTCTTCAGGGTATTCTTGTTTACCAGGGAGGAGATCCGGTACCAGATAAAGACATTTGTCTTGTTTACATCAGGGTCCCCCATTTTAATTCATAGTGACATTTATGACATACACAACATACATGACATTTATGGCATAGGGACATACATGACATACAAGTATTTAGTACTGTTACATTTGTGACATACGATATGCAAATATACAGTACTGTTACCCATAGATCCTGACAGAGTATATGATGGGGAGGGGACTGTACATTAGGAGGGGGTGGGTGGGTGGGTGGGAGAGAAATATACATGCAGTGGGGAGGAGACTGTCTATTAGGAGGGGGTGGGGGGGTTTGGACATTTGAACTGCAACCTCTGTATGAAAAGTGCTATACAAATAAAGTTATTATTATTATTATTATTATTATTATTATTATTATTACGGTGGCCAGTTTCGAATTGCAGCCTCCCGTAGGTTTTTGAATGTGGGTTTACAGCTTTGGGTAGGGCGTTCCACATTGATGTGGCATAATTGCGAAACGTGTTTAGTCCCTTGTTTGAGCCGAATCTGGGTTTAACATGATTTGTTGAGCTTCCTCTGGTGTTGTGGTCGTGGTATTCACTGACCTTGATTTGATTGATTGTATGTCATAAATGTCCTGATGAATTGAAAATGGGGGACCCCGATGTAAACAAAACGAAAGTATTTTTCTGGTCTGCATCCTCTTAGTATTGTACCCATTCTGCAATCTGTTAATACGTTTTCAATCAATCAATCAATAAGGACAACCATAAGCATCCTTCCTCCAGAAATCAACCAATCCTGGGCACTCCCATACCATATGAAAAAAGGTACACAAGGCGTTTTTGTGTGCACAGAGCGCTTTTAGGTGATGGTATGGCTTTCTTTATGTAATATGCATGGAGTAAAGTATGTCCTATGTATAAAATCAAAATGGATGACTTGGTGGTTGGGAATTCTGGAGGATAGCAAAATGTTTTGCCAGATTAATAGCCCATTTAGACTGCTGCTATTGAATGGTATATCCACACTGGCACACTCTATCAATGGGTAGAGGCTTTGAAGAAGTCTTTGCCAACATGGCGTAAACCGTTGAGACCAGACCCCTGGGTCTGGTAAATATTGTGTTTAATGGTTGGGTACCTAATTGACTATCCCAAGGTACACCATTGCTGTGCGCAATAGAAGCTAGAAGAAAGTGCCAGGTGAATTAAAGTGTTTCTGAATGTCTTGGAATGAGCAGAGACCCTCTACCCCAAACAAATCAGCAAGTGTAAGAACTCCCTTATTACACCACTGGGGGGCAGTATTGGACGCCTCCCAACTGGAGACCAGTGTTATCATGGGCGATTGAAGGTTTGATTGATTGATTGAAAAGTTTATTAACAGATTGCAGAATGGGTACAGTACAGTACAGCTCAGTACATACAATTGTTAAGGGGATGCAGACCAGAGAAAGACTTTCGTCTTGTTTACATCCGGGTCCCCCATTTTCAATTCATCATAACATATATGACATACATGACATACAGATAGACAGTACTGCTACATCTATACATTTATGACATATCAGATTTGCAAATACAGTACTGTTTGTGATACAAAAGTGTCCAGAAAAATAGTGTATATACATTTGGCATAGAAACTGTACATTGGAGGAGGTTGGTGGGTGGGGTGGGGTGGGTGAGTGAGGGCTGTACATTGGAGGTGGGGGGGGGGGGGGTTGGGTAGGGGACACACACACATTTTTCACTGTACATTGGAATACTGACAAAGCCTTACTTGGTCATTTACTGTACAACTAGGTTAGGACATTTGTAGGGGCCAGTTTCGAATTGCAGTCTCACGTAGGTGTTTTTTGAGAGTGTTTTTGAAAGTGGGTAGTGATTCACATTCCTTAGGTACATTTACATTTACATTTACATTTAGTCATTTAGCTGACGCTTTTATCCAAAGCGACTTACAAGTTCTGTACGACAAGCCATCAGGAAGAGCACAACTCTATCAGCTGAGTAACAATGTTCATCAAAGTGTTGAGTGCTACAGTGTAGGTTAGTTTATTAGGACAAGTGCATGACAGTATGGTTAGTTAGGGTTAGATTTTTTTTTTTTTTTTTTTCTTTTTTTTAATTCAGATAATGGTTGAAGAAGTGAGTCTTTAGTCGACGGCGAAAGATTGGACGTGTTTCGGCTGTCCTAACTGGGGTGGGTAGTTCATTCCACCATTGTGGGGCAAGGACTGAGAATAGGCGACTTCTCTTTGATGACCCTCCCGGAGCTTGGATAGGAGTAGGTCTGAGGCGGCCAGAAGATGCAGAGCGTAGGGGTCTTGAGGGTGTGTAGTTAGAGACCATTGACCGGAGGTAGGCGGGAGCAGTTCCCTTTGCCGCACGGTATGCTAGGTCAAGGGCCTTGAAGCGGATTCGTGCAGCAATGGGGAGCCAGTGCAGGTCCCTAAGAAGTGGGGTGACATGGGCCGACTTCGGTAGGTTTGAGATCAGGCGGGCCGCTGCGTTCTGAATGAGTTGAAGAGGCTTAGTGGCAGTGGCCGGGAGGCCAGCGAGCAGTGCGTTGCAGTAGTCGAGGCGGGAGATGACTGTTGATTGGACGAGGAGTTGGGTGGCTTCTTTTGTCAGGAAGGGGCGTATCCTTCTGACGTTGCTCAGGAGGAATCGGCAGGTTCTGGTTGTCGCTGCGATGTGAGCAGAGAAGTTCAACTGGTCGTCGAGGACAACACCAAGGTTCTTGGCGGTCGGGGACGCGGTCACAGCTGCATTCTCGACTGTGATGGAAAGGTCGGTCAGGGGGGAGGATTTGGCCGGCAGGTGGAGCAATTCTGTTTTGCTTAGGTTCAGTTTGAGGTGGTTGGTCGTCATCCAGGCGGAGATGTCGGACAGACAGGCCGAGATCCGCTCAGAGACGTGGATATCTGAGGGAGGGAAGGAGAGGAAGAGTTGAGTATCGTCGGCATAACAGTGGTAGGAGAAGCCATGAGACGTGATAATGTTACCCAGTGATTTAGTGTAGAGGGAGAAGAGAAGGGGTCCTAAAACCGAGCCCTGGGGGACACCCGTCCGCAGGGGGCGGGTGGCCGACAGGGTCCCTCTCCATGACACTTGGTAGGAGCGGTCATTGAGGTATGATGACAACCATGTCAGCGCAGAGCCAGCCACTCCCATTCCTGCGAGGGCCGCGAGGAGGATCTGGTGGTTGACTGTGTCGAAGGCTGCAGATAGATCTAGGAGAATCAGGACAGAGGAGAGGCCTTTCGCTTTTGCTAAGTGAAGTGCCTCTGTGACCGCAATGAGGGCTGTCTCTGTGGAGTGACCAGTCCTGAAGCCTGACTGATTAGGGTCTAGGAGGTCATTCTGTAAGAGATAAGCAGTAAGTTGGTTGGATACAGCACGTTCAAGTGTTTTAGAAAGGAAGGAGAGAAGAGAGACAGGACGGTAGTTGCCTATGACGGTAGGGTTCAGGGATGGTTTTTTTATGAGGGGCGTGACTCTGGCTTGTTTTAGGGAGGTGGGGACCACCCCCGAGTTGAGTGAGGAGTTGATGGTTGCAGTTAGGAATGGGAGGATGTCTGGTGCTATGGACTGGAGGAGTGGGGAAGGTAGCCGGTCCAGCTGGCATGTAGTCGGACGGTTCGACGTTACCAGGTACAAATTTGGTGTCATTTTCCTGAGATTTTCTGCAAGACTGCGAACTGAGATTAGCTCAATAATGATGGAGCCAAATTAGTTTTTTGATTGTTTGATAGATATATTGGAATAGATTACATATTGTAATTGTAACCTATGAGGGCCGTACAGAATGTCCCTCTATATAGGGTGCCAGGACACCAATAGTACCATTGGAAGGTTGGTAGTCCCGATCCACCTTCACCTTTTTCCCTCTGGAGGGTTGAAAGTTTGAGTCTGCCAGAGGGAGCCTGGAGCTTGTCACATACCAAAGTCTAATGACTATATAGAATATAAGCTGGAGCGGGCTGTATGTGAAAACCAGCCCCTCCAGTAGTGCATTAAGCACAGTCCCGGGCAGGTAAGAAATAAACAAGGCGTTTTCCAAATAGTAAATGATATTTATTATAACCCAAAAGAGGGGAATTGAACTCACAACAAATAGACAAACAGGGAAAAGGGTAATGGGAGAACAAACAAGGTAAATATAATAGAGGTAAGCACAAGCCCTAGTGACCTAGTGTCACAGGACACAACCATAAGCCATGTGGTTGGCAGTCTGGGAATCACCCAGCACATGTACACAACGTGCACAGCCCAATATATATATAGGTCCACTTAATAGTGGAAAATAGGCACAGAGGCCAACAAGATATATAATTACTTAGGTGTGGCAAAGATAGGCAGAAGGCCCAATACATATATATATATATATTAACCAATTCCACACGGGTGGCAAGTGGCACAGAGGCCACAATATACATATATATATACACTTACCTGGTAGCAACACCAACAGACACAATGCCTACCAGGTAAGTAGTGTGAACGTGAGAACACACTAATCACAATAAGGCCAACACAAGATCAAACCCACACAATAATGGAAGTATTATGATAATTTCCACAAATGAACAGTGGCAAATCATGGGCAACCTCCAACTCTATGGTCACTGGCAAATGACAGAGAGAGGCGCCAGGATGTCTTCTTCTTCTTCTTCTTCGTCTAAATGGTGTTTTACGGCGGACGGCCACCAAAATTGGGGCATTTACCGCCACCTACCGACCCGGCGATCGGGCCAGTCTTCCAGTCTCCCCTCTCTAACCACTAGTCTAACTAACTACCTAACCTACAAACACCTTCCTACAACCACACTGTTCACCATCCCTATAAACCTACATCTACATTATACTACATATCCCACTCTCTGACTCATGTATATTTCAACTTTCTATCTAACTTCCAACTCTGACCCTTTCCCTCAGACCCTATCATACACCCCCACATTCCTCAAAACCCCATCACCACCCTCGCCTTATCTCCCCCTCCCCCACTCAGTATTTCCGATATCCCCAACTCCCTAACCCCCATCTCCCTCAAACCTTCTGTGATACCCCGCCCGAATAAAGCACCCTATGCACCTCCTCCCACCCCAGCCCCTCTACTCCCAAATTACTCACTGCTGCCTTCACTACCAC
Organism: Notolepis coatsorum; assembly: GCF_963971535.1. NCBI lineage: Eukaryota > Metazoa > Chordata > Actinopteri > Aulopiformes > Paralepididae > Notolepis > Notolepis coatsorum. Next base: position 166,372,991 of record NC_140171.1, on the reverse strand, counting down.
CTGAACCTTTGCAGTCCTAGATGTAACCCCGAAAGCACTATTAATCACCTCAGCTATAAAAAACACAAGCGCCTTCTTCTCCACTAATATCCTACCAGCCATCTGCCTATCCACCTCACCGACCACTACCTCCCTCGCATCCCGCCCCCTGGCCTCTCCACCTTGTCCCCCCTCCGCCCTCGCTGCCTGAGCATAATGAGAGCCAACCTTCCACTCTCACCTTCTGGACATTAGTCTCCCTCCTCATGACCTCACAATCCCCAGAAGCCACATTATGCTCCCCACCACAGCTACAACACCTAGGCTTCACCTCCCTGCAATCCCCATACTCATGGTCCCCCCCGGCGCCAGGATGTGTGTCATCTCCCACTCTATATCCACTCATCTCCACTGCCTGTCTGAAAGTGCACCAACCAGGTGCAACCAATCCAATCAGGGAGATGAGTGGCATCTGCGAAACAGAAACAGGAGATCAGGAGATGACACAACATCACACATACAAAACAACACATTAAATATACTAACCTGATGTTACATGGTGTTAAAATATATGGGAATAATGATAATGAACAACCCACGTACGTGACAGAGCTGAAAACGCTAATTTGTGGAAGAATATTAATTTTAATATATGAAAAAGATAATGGAATTAGAGGGGATAACCCTGCATGGACTATAACGCATATTATGACCATCCTCTGCACCTTTGTGTATACGGTTTACTTTGTCATATTTTATATTGCTTATATTGATTGTAACATATATTACGACCAATAGGGTATACAGACCATCATCTGCACCTCTGTGTATATGGTTTATTTTATAAAAATTGTATATTTAGATTTAATTCGTTTATTGCCTATATATATTACTCTCCTATTACCGTGAGCATTATCTGTACCCCTCCTGCTGCTATGACGACTGAATCTCCCAAAGGGGATCACTAAAGGAATATCCTGTCCAGTCCAGAGGATAGAATGTTTTCCCCTCTGCATGGGTGAGACCTGTTTGCTGCCATCTCCACAGTGACCTCTTTGAAGTGTAAGAGAAGGGGAGCCATGTTTTTATTTACTTGAAATAGTGCATGTATGGCTGTGTACATAGACGCCTGCGCAATAGAGCACGGGAAGCAGCTGCTCTACGACTATTGAACATGGGGGGGCAAACGTCTGATTTTGCTCCCCCACTTTTTGATCATATGAAAAATATGATATACCCCCCCCCCCCCCCTCCCATATATAAATCTAACCATAACTACGTAATTTCAATCAAATTAATAATACGCAATGACACTTAATAGCAAGTTTTTAAGTTTCCAAAGATTGCGACCCCCCCCCCTGCTCCCCCATATGGTTTGATCCAGTGCCTCTCCAAGTCCAACCCCCAGCAGAGCAGACAGTAGTGGCGCACGGCGCTGGCGCTGCAGGTAGGCTGAGTGTAAATATCAAAGACCACAGAAGTGTGTAATTTGGTGGCAGGCAGGATTTTCCAGTAAGTTGTTTATGATTGTTAAGATTATTTATGTTAGACATGTCGTTTACTATTGAGTGGTAGAGGTTCTACCACGCAATACAATAAAAGTGTTTCACATCCCGAAATGCCATCTGGTCATACCAATAATAATAATAATAATAACAAAGTGTCCCTCTGGTTGGCATTAGCTTTAGTGCTAGCCGCTAGCTAACGTTGTCATATATCTAGATATGTGGTGTCGTCAGCTGGATAACGTTGACTTCGTTTGCAAATTTTAACGTTCGCGAGCAGGGCCGGATTAACGACGGCCGCGGCCCGTGGGCCTTTAGTGACGATTTTTTTTTATAATAATAATAATGCAATAAAAGTCTGAAAATGAAGGGATTATGTCCATGAGTGTCATTTTTAGAAATTAAGGCCTGCCTCTTATATAAGCCTCTCTAATAAAGGCCTGGTGCTCTTTGCAGCTGAGGTAGATAGAAGACCCGTCCTATATTTGAGGATTTACGGTAAATCAAGATGTTCAATTATCTTAAGGTACAATACCTGAAATGAAAATGTGTGTGTCCAGCCAACCAGGTAACATGGCAGAAAAAAGAAAGAATACAGACATCGGAGCATTTTTCAGTACACCAAAACGCAAAGTAAGAACCCTAGTAGCCTAATAGCTCAAAGACTTAAAGGGCGGGCTCCACAAATAATGGATTGCACGGTGTTAATTGCACCTTTACTTACAATTCATTATGAATTGTAAATGGGGGACCCTGATGTAAACAAAACAAAAGTCTTTCTCTGGTCTGCAATCCCTTAACAATTGTGTGTATTGAGCCATACTATATTGTACCCATTCTGCAATATGTTAATAACATTTTTAATCAATCAATAACAGATTGCAGAATGGGTACAGTACAGTACGGCTCAATACACACACTTGTTAAGGGGATGCAGACCAGAGAAAGACTTTCGTCTTGTTTACATCAGGGTTCCCCATTTTCAATTCATAATGAATTGTAAGTAAGGGTGCAATAGAAATGTTTCATAATGATGTTCAGTGTATTCATAAGTGTATTGCTCTCCTTAATGTAGAATGATATGGTGACTGTACAGACTCAGGAAGGAGAGAAAGAGACCAAAGAGTTACAGGTAGTGGAAATATCAGACAGTCAGCTTAAAGTGTAGGATAACATAACAAATTAAGACACAAATACTTGGATTATATATCCCCCCCTCTCTCCCTTTCTTTACAGAGTAGCATAATGATTGTGTATTCAAACCGGTTCAGTGTATTCATAAGTGTATTGCTCTCCTTAATGTAGAATGATATGGTGACTGTGCAGACTCAGGGAGGAGGCAGAGAAGGAGAGAAAGAGACCCAAGAGTTACAGGTAATGGAAATATCAGACAGCTTAAAGTGTAGGATAACATAACAAATTAAGACACAAAATAGGCTATATTTACAGCAGACCCTGTTATTGTTCCTTGTTGGTATTTTTTCTCTCTTTCTTATTAAAAACGTGGCCTATTTGAAAGGAGATTGATTTAATAAAAATAAAAGAGCAAAAAAAAATATACAGTATATATACAGTATATAAATATATATATATTAATATATTATTATTATTATAGTAATTGGCTATCATACTGCAATATAAACTGAGTTTTATAGTGAAAAGAGCAGCTTTATTGGTCAAGATTGAAGGCTCTATATTGCAGGAAATTGCACGTACAGGTTCATTAAATGAAAAAAATATCTGCCGTGGAGGGGGTCGTGCCCCTCCAAACCACCCCTTGCATGTTAAAAAAAAAAAAAAAAAAAAAAATATAATAAAAAAAATATTTATATATATATTGCACCCCCACTTTCAACTATAACTAGGCGGCCATGGCTGTGTATGACAGTATACTAAAGTAACTATATCAGACATTACAAGTTCTGCAAATAAGGTCAACCTAAGGTCAGTCTGTCTACTTCAAAGACACGAAACAGCAAACACACACACCTTCTATAGGCCTATAATGGGGAAATGGCAGATTTGAGTGGTGAACAGTAAAAATGACAAACTTTACTATTTTTCTCAAAGATGAAACCCTAACATTACAGAATGCATGATTATTATTTGTAATGGCTATGAGATTAAAACATGTGGTTTTAATGGGAGTTAATGGGACATTTATGTCCTCAAATTACTTAAGAATTATTACAGAATTGTAAATCTGCTACACAAAAACGAATAATGCATCAAAGTCAATATTTTGTCTAATCTTTGACATATCCAAGACTGATGAGACCGGTGGTTGCTCTCTAGTGGTTAATGTAGCGCAGTACTGGAGGCAAGCGCTACCGGAGTCTCATGGCCAGTACAGAGAGACTCAGAAGGAGCTTCTATGCCCAGGGCCCAGGAGTTCAAAACTTTTAATCCCTATCTGATCCGATCCCATTTTTAAATCCCATTTTTTGTGATCCAGGATCAGACAACTTGGACAGATTTTGTCCCGGTATTTCAAAGCAATCCAGGATAGGATCACCCTGATCCAGATTGAGACTTTTCAAGATTACTAGATCCGAATATCAGTGCTTTAATCCTACCGATCTCCGATGGGAAAAAAGGAAGACAAGGACCACATTGCAGAGACATCTATAATGTCTAATTATATTGTTAAATACATAAAGGACATCAAATCATAATGGAATTGTAATTCTTTTTTAAAAAGACTCCCACTAGGGTAACATAAAAAACTTGATTCAAAGTGTAGCACGGTGGATTATCCCTGCTTCGTGGGAACGGGTGTGCACAGCCACTGGGTAGCGGGACGCAGTAGAGCTCCGTCTGACTGCACCCTCGTCTTTGGGCCTGGAGCGTCAAACTGGAGGCCGGCAGTGGGAGTGGATGGGGCCCGGGATTTACCAACCTGGTTTGGTACTCTGGTCTTCCTCGCCTCTCCGGGGCGGTCAGCAGTACTCCCCAACTCCCTCTCACTTCCCCCAATACCTCCGTTAGCCCTCCCACACCTAGTGACTGATAGATGAATAAATAGATTCGTTCCTCCCGCAAGCAGTACCCTCCCTCGATGACCACTAGAGACCTTAATGACTGGAAGGGGAAAGGGTTAAATAATAATAATATTACCCGCATCAAAAAGGGTTAGGGTTAGGCTCAGTAAAAGACACACACACCGTGCTCCCATTCAGTTTGTTATTATTACACAATTGTTATTGTTACACAATAATTACAGTCTGATATTTATGTGATTATGCCCAAGGCACCAAGTGCTCTCGCTGTAAACAGACTAAGTGCTGCCCACGTCTGGGCTAGACACAGTACTAATACCTTCCCTAAGGGTTTACATATACTGTTCTAGTACTCCCAAATATGGGGGGAGAAGGGAGGACAAGGGGAAGGAATAAAAGGGTTCACTGAATAGGAATTTAATATGGATAAACATGCACGTTATTACACTTAAATAAAATGAAAAGGTGGGCCCACTTTACCAAACAAAAGTCCTAGCTAAAGCCGGCTTCTAATGTTTGGGCCTCAATCTCACCACCACTCGTCCGTGGGTAGTAAGATAGCCGACGCGCGCTCTCGTCACAAGAGCAGCAAGATGGGGTAGGCAGGGGGGCAGTAGCAGGTTGGAGAAGCGTGCTGTGTTGTGGCGACCTCTGCTGGAGAGGCGGCGTCCTCTGCTCCGTCGAACCGAAGCCTGCTGCTGGTCTGCTGAGCTGCCGGTGCTGACAAGCTGCTGGTAGGTGAGCTGGGTTGGCGCGCGTGCTAATCTGAAGGCTACCTTAACTGAAGCTACTCTGTGGGTCTGAGAAGGCCCTCCTGCTAACGAACATGCAGCCAGCGCACGGTGCCTCTAACCACCAGCTCTCTTCAGGCGACGCTTGCCGTGGGTACCTCGCTGGAGGGGATACAGTTAGCATTAGCCACTTCAATATACCGCTTACTTCTAGTATAACCCGCTGTATCAATAGGGTTGTTCCGTTCGGATGTTCAACACGCTACTAACGCTTATATTTCTATCATAACACGAAATATACTTGAGTCCAGGGACGTGCACAGGACTTTAGAAAGGCAGGTGCCCAAAAAGGAGAAAGGGGCATCAATTATTAAATGCAATGCGAGAGCGCACAGCACGCAAGCCCGATTTTTGGGTTAATACAAGTCTACAATTCAGTTTCACCGATAGATGTCACCAAAACTACATAGTGTCCCTTTAATAACACAATATGCGCTCCAGACCAACAGCTGCGGGCGGCATGCCGAAATTAACACGCTGTGTTGAGAGAGCAAGAGAGAGAGCGAGAGAGAGAGAGAGAGAGAGAGAGAGAGAGAGAGAGAGAGAGAGAGAGAGAGAGAGAGAGAGAGAGAGAGAGAGAGGAGAGAGAGAGAGAGAGAGAGAGAGAGAGAAAGAGCGAAAGAGAGAGAGAGAGAGAGAGAGAGAGAGAGAGAGAGAGAGAGAGAGAGAGAGACCGCATTAACTCACTTGTTTAGTTGAAACGTGGTCCAGGTCAGGAGGGCTTGATGAAGTATTATGTCCACTGTCCCACAGTCACAGACTGTTGTCTTGATGTATATCCACTGTCCAGACTGCATCCAGCCAAATAGCTTATTGTTAGCAGTTAGCACAACACAAGTACTGATGAGCTGTGTACGTCTACTGTCTTTGCCCATTTCCGCGTCGAACAGCCTGCAAACTACCTGGCGTTCTATCGCCATGCTCTAAGGTCGCTTTCACACAGGGGCTGTTTGGTCCGGACTTTCGGACCAGAATTCGATAGTCCGGTTTTTCGGGTTTGTGTGAATGCGTGTCGAACTCGGTTTGCGGACCAAACAGGCGAACTCTGGTCCGCCTGAAAACGTCGGTCTCGGTTCGGCTTCATCGGACCAAACGCGAACCAAATATAGGAAGTGATTATTATTACCACTGCTCGCAGCACTCACTGCAAAACAAGCACACTGCATCTAATCTATCTATCTATCTATCTATCTATCTATCTATCTATCTATCTATCTATCTATCTATCTATCTATCTATCTATCTATCTATCTATCTATCTATCTATCTATCTATCCATCCATCCATCCATCCATCCATCCATCCATCCATCCATCCATCCATCCATCCATCCATCCATCCATCCATCCATCCATCCATCCATCCATCCATCCATCCATCCATCCATCCATCCATCCATCCATCCATCCATCCATCCATCCATCCATCCATCCATCCATCCATCCATCCATCCATCCATCTCTCTCTCTCTCTCTCTCTCTCTCTCTCTCTCTCTCTCTCTCTCTCTCTCTCTCTCTCTCTCTCTCTCTCTCTCTCTCTCTATCTATCTATCTATCTATCTATCTATCTATCTATCTATCTATCTATCTATCTATCTATCTATCTATATATCTATATATCTGTGCATCTTGGGAAGAAGGAAGAAAAAACGCGGCTTATTATATTATTAATAAAACAGCTACTTGTGGGCACTCATAAAAACACTGTGGTCTACAAGTTGTTTAGCGAGAGGATGGTGGTAATGTGCTTCAATAGAACAATGGATCAATGCCATGTCAAAACTCGCCTCCGCTGGGACTCGCAGTCCACACACTGTCAGACACACACACGCGCGCGCGCGCGCGCACGCACACACGGGCTCGCAGCCACACACACATTTCCACTGTCCAATAGACAAGCGCCCTTTTCGACCGCGTGACATTGTTCAGAAGGTTCGCGGCGCCTCACAGATTGCTATGTGAACGCAGGCGAACCAAATGAAGAATGCAACAATGTTGCAACTTCACCCCCAGAACCGCACCGAGTCCACCAAAACTATATGTGAAAGCGACCTAAGACAAACTCTAACCTTAACCAACTTTGAAAGAGTGCCTAAGCTTAACCGTCGAAAGAACTTGCCGTCACGCTCTAAGACAAACTCTAACCTTAACCTACTTCGAAGAGTGGCTAGGCTTAACCAGTGTAGAAACTGACGTCGGCCAATCAGAGAGCGTCTGCCAGAAATGCGGCTACGGAAAGTATACAGGCGTCTGGCAGCGCGCGTAAATAATAGGTCCTTCCAGGAGAGGGGTAGGGGCATTTATCTCTCTTTCTTGACCTAATATTTTGATTCTATCATGACATCCTTCATTTGGAAGGGCAGGGCAGTCTATCTATATGTGCAACAGTAAAAAAAATAAATAAAAAATTGGCATAAAAAGGGCACTTTTTAATGAAAAATTAAAAAGACAGGTGCCCGGGCACCCCTTCACCCCTATGTGTGCACGTGCTTGCTTGAGTCCAATTACATTCACCCGTGTGCTCCACGACGGGGCTCCTCGATGATACGTCCTCTCAGGTCCACGTTCAACGCCGAAGAGACTGTTTCTCTCCACTTCCGTTCAGGTGACTTGCTTCTCCTCGACGCCTTCCTCCTGCGCTCCGCCTGCCACCGCCGCCCCCTGCTGGCACCGCTAACTAGTCCCACAGGAAGAACTGGGTGAATTGAATATGATTCAGTTAGTGTTTATAATCCATATTCCAGCCGGTGAGAGAAGGAGAAACTCGCGTCATTGTTCAGGAGAATATCAAGGGAAACTGGTTAACCTGTCTTTGTGCACAAAGGGGAGATAAAAGGTTAAGTCAGCACTTCTGAATAATAGTCGAATATTCGGGATGCTACAAAAGGCAGCTGGATCATCCAGACGTGCTTTGAGGAGCTGAATTCTAAGTGAGATTTCTGTTTGCTGAAGGTGATGACAGATGGACTTTTTTTTGTTGAAGATATTTTTTCTTTAACCTAAATTACATTTGTGATTGACAATCTTTGTTGTGATACTTTTATGGGCATAAACATTTATGTCATCAGCATTTGGTTGAAAACAAAATAGGCCACCATTAACGTGACCAAAAAAATTTAAAATAAATAAAAGATTGATTTGCCATGAAGGCTAAGAATTGTGTATTATTTCAGTTAACAAACTTTGCCATCTTATTTATATTGAAACATATTTTTTTGGAAATCCACCCCTCTGATGGGATCAAGAGAATCCAGTTTTTTGGGATCAAATTGATCCCAATCCTGTGTTGTCGGTTTGAAATACCCGTTTTGAAGATTTGATCCAGATTAAAGCTTGGATTTGATTTCCTGATCTGATCGGATATCAAAGTGATCCTGATCCTGTTTTTTGGTTTAGAACTACCCACAATCCAAATCTGATAGGGATTAAAAGTGTTGAACTCCTGGGCCCAGGCCATCAGGATGCTCAATGACTCCATGTAACAACCCATCATCTACACTCACTGCACACACATCCACATGTACACACTCACTTTAAACAAACACTCACCGTACCACTCACTTTATATTTATCTATTATTAAAGTTCAGTTCAGTTCAGTTCAGAATTTTTTTATAAAAAAAAAAAATTTAGTCAGTATGAAAATCAAATGTGATCTGAATAGTGAGATCTTTTCTTTTTTTCTTCTTCTCTTTCTTTTATTCTTTATTCTTTATCATTATTATTATTTAATTTTTTCTTGTTTAACTGTGGATTGTGTGTTTCTTTTATAATGGTATAAATGATTATTTGTGTAAATTAGGTTGTACGCCGACCATTAAGTAAATACTTGTTAGTTTAGGAATAAGGGGCAGGTAACTATAAGATGTATTCTTCTTCCTGCTCCTTTTGTCCATTGAATGACTATTTATGATTGTGTAATGAAGAAACTCTGATTGTATGATTCCATGTGGCAAATAAAAAACTCTGAACTCTGAACTGAATCTATTATTAAAGAGATTTGCACCACTTTCATACCTCATTTGCACCCTACCCCAAGTTTTCTCTCTGCATTCTACCTCACTGGTACTCATTTTACTCTGTATTGTATATATGTATATTGACTTTACCTACTTTTTACTTCTTAATTATTTTGTACTTACTTTCTCTTTACTGTATGTAGCACACTCTCAGGGGCCAATACAGAAACAAGCATTTCATCATAAAGTATCCTGTATTTTGTTCTGACAAACTTGAACTTGAACTTAACCAGGATCCCCAGTACAGAACTGAAAGGGTCTATAGCTGTCAATACATTGGCCATAAATATAACTGATCAGGAGAATAACCAGACACTTCTGTGATCTATTGTCTATATGAGGGGTCAGCGGACAAGTGGTCGGGGCTCTTTTCCACAACCACTGACTCTGTGGGAGTGTGAGGAAGAGAACACATGATGTGATTGAATAAAGTACCGGAGAAACGCACTCTCTGGCTGTTCGAGTTCTTTTAATCTCCAATTCCCACTACACCAACCAGTTGCTGGGATTAGATCAGCCCAACCATTTTTTTTTTTGAGCTGTGAGCTTGGTTCGCCTGTTCGAATCCAGCTCACAGCTCCGGGGTTGTCACCAGCTTGGCTGGCCGTCTGCACTGATACAATTGGCTGTATCAGAGGGTGGGAGAAGCTGGCGGGGTGGGTCCGGGTCGTTGTAAACAGCGACTCCTACAGTTCGGTCGGGGCGCCTGCTAAGCGCGGATTGGACGTGAGGGGGATAGTGTGGTCCTCCCACACGCTACGCCCTCTCAATGAGAATCCGCGCTGCCAGGTGAAAAGAAGCGGTGATTGGCTGGACGTGTGTCGGAGGAAGCACGTGGTAGCCTCCACTCTCCCAAAATGATCTGACTGTGGGGGGTAAAGCGCAGCGACCAGGAAGGGACTGGGAATTGGCATACGACTAACATTGGGATGGGAGAAAATCGGAGGAAAATGGAGGGGGAAAAAGACTAATAAAAAAAAAAAAAAAAAAAAAAAAATTGTTGTTTTATTCCTATTTCAATTATTGTGTTGTATTTATTTTACATGATTTCTACGTTAAGCACTTTGTATTTCAATCTTGCACAAAAGGCTCTATATAAATAAAGTTTGATTTGAATTTTAAAAACAACCAACAGGCATTTTTCTTAATGTGTTTCTTTGTTACTTAACTGTATTGAAAAGTCCTTTATAAATACAGTAACATTTACTTTATAGGGCATAATAATCATGATTAAGCACCTATTGAGGAATTTGATGTTAAACTATTGATTTTTGTTACTCAAGTCTCAGACCTGATTACCTGAAATCCTTCCAGAATGGCTTCTACTTCCCTTCCTAATGACACATTCAGTAAAGACCTATCCATCTGTTTACCTCAAATACAAATCAGGTGAATAATATTTGTTCTATATACTTTGTTAACATTTAGTTCCTCATCAGGTCCAAGGTACTTTATTATTTATAAAAGTAAGGCGTTAAATGCTCCGCTCAATAGGAGTTCACTCCACCTGGAATATGACCTCTCCTGGATATCTCTATACATCACTGGTATTGGCCTTCCCCCATATCTCAATATTGATAATTGAAAACAGGAAGAATGGCTTCTCGTTTACCTGGGCACACAATTAAATATTAGTACCTGGCTCTACTTTTCAATCAATGACATAATTTTTTAGATTAGATTAGATTCACTTTATTGTCATTACACCTGTTCTGGCGGTAGGCAAACTGGTAGGGGTCAAGTGAGGGTGGTAGGCAAACTGGTAGGGGTCAAGTGAGGGCGGTAGACAAACTGGTAGGGGTCAAGTGAGGGTGGTAGGCAAACTGGTAGGGGTCAAGTGAGGGTGGTAGGCAAACTGGTAGGGGTCATGTGAGGGTGGTAGGCAAACTGGTAGGGGTCAAGTGAGGGCGGTAGACAAACTGGTAGGGTCAAGTGAGGGTGGTAGGCAAACTGGTAGGGGTCAAGTGAGGGTGGTAGGCAAACTGGTAGGGGTCATGTGAGGGTGGTAGGCAAACTGGTAGGGGTCAAGTGAGGGCGGTAGGCAAACTGGTAGGGGTCAAGTGAGGGTGGTAGGCAAACTGGTAGGGGTCAAGTGAGCGTGGTAGGCAAACTGGTAGGGGTCATGTGAGGGTGGTAGGCAAACTGGTAGGGGTCAAGTGAGGGCGGTAGGCAAACTGGTAGGGGTCAAGTGAGGGTGGTAGGCAAACTGGTAGGGGTCAAGTGAGGGTGGTAGGCAAACTGGTAGGAGTCAAGTGAGGGCGGTAGGCAAACTGGTAGGGGTCAAGTGAGGGTGGTAGGCAGGATTTAAGGTGAGCCAGGAGTAGCCTCTCGAAGCACTTCATGATGATGGAGGTGAGTGCTACGGGTCGGTAGTCATTGAGGCTCTCTGGGGAGGCGAGTTTAGGGACAGGAATGATGGAGGTGACTTTGAAGCATGTGGGAACTTTTACCTGGGCCAGGGACAGATTGAAAATCTCAGTCAGGGGCGGCCGGGTAGCGCAGCGGACTAAGCGTCTGCCTACCACCGCGGAGACAGTGGGATCGAATCCAACTGCCAGCGGTACCTCCGGCTTGTCGGTCGTCCGTGCTGACACAATTGGCAGTGTCAGTGGGTGGGAAGCCGGCGTGGGTGGGTCCTGGTCGTTGTAAACAGCAACTCCTACAGTTCGGTCGGGGCGCCTGCACAGCGAGGGAAGGATCTGGAGAGAGGTAGTGTGACCTTCCACACGTTACACTCTCCCAGTGAGAGTCCGCGCTGCCAGGCTGGCTGCCGGCTGGCTGCACATGTGTCGGAGGAAAGCATGTGATAGTCTCCGGCCTCCCGGACCAACAGTAGGGGGGGGTGCGCAACGACCAGGAAGGGGATTGGCATAACGACTAACAGTGGGATGGGAGAAAAATCGGAAAAAGGAGGGGGGAAAAGATAAAAAAAGAAATATATATATCTCTCAGTCAGGACCCCTGTCAGCTGCCCAGCACAGACACTGAGTACTAATATGCAATTAAAACTAGCGTACATCAAGTCAAGTCAAGTCAAGAGATTTATTTGTCACGGCATACAAGTATACAATGAAATGCGGGTGGTCTTGCCCGCAACGATGTGCAAATAACATATAATAGAATCAACATTGTGCAATAAACAAGTAACATTGTGCAATATACAAGTAACATGTTAGGGCATATCGGTATATGTACATAAGTTATTTACAGAGCATGCTAGGTCCTTTGGTAGTGTCTTTCTGTACATGCTAATTTATACAATCTCCGGTTATACTATACTATTTTTAAAGTGACCTTTCCTTAGTGGCCATAAGTGTGGGCGTGTGCAGCATGAGTGTGTGCTTGCTCATGTTAAAGTGGCTGCTAGTGTGTGAGCGTGTACAGTGTGTGTGTTGTGTGTGTGCTCATGTGTGCTTGTGTGTGGAAAGTTCAGTGTTCAGGGCTCTGATGGCCTGGGGGAAGAAGCTGAGCCGAAGTCTCTCTGTCCTAGCAGCTGGTGTTCGCAGGCGTCTGCCTGACCTGAGCAGCATGAACAGGCTGTTGTTGGGGTGGTGTGGGTCTTTCATTATTCTGCAGGCTCTGGATTTGCACCTCTTGTTGTATAGAACCTGCAGGGGTGGTAGTGCAAAAGAAAAGTGGCCAATCAGAGCGCAAAACGCGACCGCGGAGGCAAACATGCGTTAGGATAAGAATAGACGCGACCAGGAAGGGAATTGGCATAACGACTAATTTGGGATGGGTGAAAAATACAGAAAGCCCAAAAATAAATAGAATAAAAAAATTTAAATAATGATGGCATTCCAAGGATTGATTGATTGATTGAAAATTGTATTAACAGATTGCAGAATGGGTACAATACAGTACAGCTCAATACACACAATTGTTAAGGGGATGCAGACCAGAGAAAGACTTTCGTCTTGTTTACATCAGGGTCCCCCATTTTCAATTCATCATAACATATATGACATACATGATAGACAGTACTCTACATCTATACATTTATGACATACCAGATTTACAAATACAGTACTGTTCTGTATCACACTAGCTCACGCTCAGCGTTTCATGCATATATCTCGCTTCAGCATATATACACTGAATAATTTCACAAATGTACCTTTAAATGCCAGCATTCATCTGGCCACACCCCCATCCGCTTACCTATATAAGCAGGGATGGTGCCACACACTCATCTCCTTCTCAAATTTCATCACAAGCAACGTGTTGCTCATATGCCCACTTGACGTGGAGAAAAATATTTGCTGGAAAAGCAATGTTTACGAGGAGAGGAAGAACAAGGAGATACGTTGACATCATATCTTTATTTTCTCTCTCACTATTTTTGAGAAAATACGGCGATGTTGTCTTCGTCACTGGAGTGTCTGGAAGATGGTGATCATTCTAAAACCCTCCACCGGTTTTCGTATTGGGAGCACGCCGCTGCATGCTTCTCAACTGCAGTTCCTTGTTGTGTTGGTTGGGGTGAAACCTTTCAGGCCACAGCTGAACTGTAGGACGCGCCGCTGTTGTGAGAAGCGGTGGGTTTCAGGTTGGGTGAGTACTGTTGCTGGCAGGCTTCACTTGTCTGTTAGTGCTATGGGGGCTAATTGACAATGTTTATGAAAACCGGCCCCAGGCTAGGGTCCTTTGTTCAGCCTCCTAGGCGACAGAAGACCTTGTTCTGAAGACCATTGTAGTTTTAACTAGTGGGCCGCGACCATTAACACTGGTGATCCCTGTGTTTTCTGGACGAGTGGGTATCTCTCTGTCACCGTGTAGCCCCTTCTTTCATATCCAAATGAGAGTATTCCTTCACGAGGAGATATGTGCATAAGATGTTCGATAGCGGAAGATCTATGTTCAAGTCAGCTACACAGGCCAGTTTGGTATTGTGCTGACTCCGTCGGGTGTTGGTAAAATCACTGTTGTAAAGCTGTGTTGACATCTTGTTTCTCTTTTCTCTTAAAAAGTGAGGAGGGTTTCAGAACGGCGGCCTGTCTGGGTGAGTGTTATATCATTGTGTACAAGTTCAGGTGATAGCTGCTTAGCTTACGGTTAGCCAGTCAGCTGTTAGCTACGGCGTTAGCCTGCTGGGATCACTGCGTGGCCTACAGAGGTTGGGCCTACTGTTAGCCAGTCAGCTGTTAGCTGCGGCACTAGCCTGTTGTGATCACTAGGAAACGTTAGCTTGCTGCTATCGGACAAGGCCAGCGCGGGGTAGCTCCGGCTACTCGCACACCGCCGCGAGCTCCCCTCTGGTCGCGTGCGCCGTTCGCTCGGCGTCTCGCGAGCAGGGGCAATAGCGACCGACGGTTGGAGCGGCCGTTAGCTTAATGCTACTCTGTTGAACGTGCTTTGATTATAACATGTTTTACACTCTTGACTACGACGTCATCTTTGACAGGGGATGTTCGTCGACCCTGCCCTGAGCCAGGACGGCAAGGATTGCGTCAACAAAAGGGACCGTAGCGACGGGTGGAGCGGCGACGCTGCCCAGATCGAACAACACAGGATGGCTGTGTTTCTACGGTGTCTTGAGACTGCACTTCGCTGATCTACGCTCCGGGTAGGACAAAGGTTTGACCAGACCTTATACGCGTCTTCCGGCTTTACCTTCTACATGTTTTGTAAATAACGCTGTTTTCCAAAAACGTGTGTTGCTGCAATGCATTTGGGATACGACGCGAGTTTTGTGTGAACTGTTTTGTCACTGGTAATTAGCTTCTCCGGGCAAATCGGGTTGTTGTTACAGATGTGAAAATGATCTGGTTGTTGTGTGAGAAACATCATGTGTGTTGTTATGTACCGTGTACTCACAACTAAGGTAACTAACCTATGAAGCTATGCTTAGTGACAAATGAGTGAAAGAATATTCTTTTCTCAGCCTGTGATGACAATGAACAGTGTGTTCACATAATATTAACAGGTTCCTGTTTTAACTGGCCGTATTAAGGGTAAAGTAGGAGGATTGTGTTTTTCCCCACGGTTCCCTGGGGACTTCTTCATCCTCCTATCAGACATGTTGTTGCACTACATTGTGTCTTTGTGTGGTAGGGATGCGATGTAACCCTTAGCTTGATTGCTGAGGTTGTGCTATGACTGCTGGAGAAACTTTATTTTCCTAAAAGAAAAGATTGTTTGGTCGCTGTCGTGTGTGCTTAGCAAGGCCTGTGGCCGATACTAATCGAGAATTATGTATTCTCTCATTATGAAAAACGGCGTTCCTCTGTAGAGTGTTTTTGCCATTTTTTGTAGGTGATGATGGGTTGTGTGTGTCATGTGACCTGCAACTGGGTTGGACTGGCCACAGAAGCACATGTGTATGTTGGACCGGGGCTCTTAGAGAGCCCTCTCTATTCTGTGTTTTTTCCTTAGTAAAAATCAGATAGCAGGTTAGCTCATGCGCTGTGTGAAGCTGTCAAACGCTTCATAGAGCTGACTATGACTGTGTCATATTCTCTTTTTGTCATTACATCGTATCATGGGTGTGGGGTCGTAAAGGGGTGAACTGGTAACCTTTCCTCTCCCCCTTGTTTCTGTTGGTCAGGGGTTGGTCCTTCAAGGTTCCTGTCACGTTGCGGTTCGGCCTGGAATATTGGGCGTGTGCACCGCAGAAATTCCCCCGCCATAGAGTACGTCACCGTGCGTGTCTCTGTTGGTAGGACTTCCGTGTGCTGTTCAGGTCCATGTGATGGATCTGTTTCGGGGGGGTGGTCAGGGCTCCTCCTCACCAAGCGCCTATTCGGGCCTTCTGTGAGTTCGGACTCCTCCTTCCATGTGAGGGAGCCTCCATCAGAGTACAGAGCCTTCCTCCTCAGATTGTCAAAGTGAGTGGACCCTCTAGAAGGTGTCCTATTCTATTGTGTATGTATTCGATTCAATTCGATTATTGAGTGTGTATGGGTTCAGTGCCTCTTCCCCGGAGAGCCCTAAAAACCAATTTTTTAAATGGCTCAAGGTGCAATATATTCTTTTCAATCTGTACAGCTTGCGTGGGAAGTCTCTCTGGGGATTCCTGTCTCCTTCCTATGGGAGGGTGGTGGGATGTAAAAATGTGAATTTTTTTTACCCCCGGCTGTGTAGACTGGGATACATACTGTTGGTGCTTCCTTCTTTTCTATTAAAAAAAGAGTTGGAGTTAGGAAGTGTCACACCCCTTGTAACTGAGGGGTACAATTCCCTGACTGTATTACTAGATATGATACTTACTACCACTACCTTTGTACTTAATATTCGGCCACCCAGTACACGGCATAAATATATTATCATGAACACTCTCACGTAGATGAAACGGATCCAACACAAATGTACGAATTAGAAACAGGTCTTTATTTCCTACACAGCGATGGTGTGTAGAATAAGCACTTAATCACTTAATTACATTTATGAATTGAAATAGTATGCACTTTTATGGCAAGGAGTATTCGTCGGTATATCAATAGATAATGTCCAATCTCTGAAGGCGCAGGTGGTAAATATACGACCTGGAATAGTTAAGGAATAACAGCAATGATACTTTAATGATTATAGGCTGGATACACTAGAGGGGGTTAATCCGGTCGCTTGTAAGCCGACAGGAGTAGGAGGGGGGGGGGGGTAGAATCCAGCTGCCTCGTCCGGCCAAGGGTATCCCAGGTGAACCCACTGTAGTGCCGTTCAATGCGCCGGCGATCCTTGGACCACAGATGAAAGCAGGTGGACTCTTTGTGGGCCGGCTCTCTCCGGTCCACGGGGGAGAGATGTGGAGAGACCTCGTCTTGCAGAGCGTCTCCTCACCTTGCGTCCTCTCCAGGGGGGGGGGTTCCAACACACGGTAGTGTCGGGGGTCTTTATCCATAGAATAATCAAAGTATCCAAAGCATAATCCGTGCCTGGGAAGGCGGGCTGTCGTCGGTAGAATAATCCGGTATACAGGTCCACTCGCTCGTCGGCTCTGGGGCTCCTCGGGTGCAGCTTCACATAGGGTCAACCACCCTGGGTAAGCAGCCAGTTCTCTGCCCGAAACGATGGGGTACTGACTACGGTAGTATTCTCACCGCACGAAGCACTATATATTAACAGACTATTATTAGCTTAATAGACTACGTCCAACTCGACGATATAGTGCCAAATATGACTATTCAAATATTAATATACACGATGTCTCAATACCGATGGTAGGCCGAACTTGGCCTTACTCCCACACGTGGCATCGCGGGGAGGCTTTACGTCTGTGACTCTATTGGAGGGTAAGAAACTGGACTGAAAAGAAAGTCCTACTTTAGTAGCGCAGTATATATACGCACTATGAACAAATAGTCCCATTAGTGGTGCGGTAGCCAAATTCCTACGCGGAACTAGGACTTGTTCGTACATGTCGAGCGGTACGTTTGAACTGGGTCTGAGGGGTATGGCAGCCTGGCACCAAGGTCTCGACCAATAGTAGAATGGAGACTATTATGGGATGTTCAGTAGGCTAGAATGGATATTCAATGCATATTGTACAAGGAATATACAAGGGATATCAGGGAATATTAGAGAATATACAAATACAATTAAATATATATATATAAATAAATATATATATTCGGTTCAATCTGGCCCTTCACAACAGCCACCCCCTGAATAGGTCCCAGACCTAATCAGTTAAACGGAGACAGATTAATCGCGTTGTCTATTTACACATAAGGGTTTGCTGTAGGGGTCAGTCAACTTCACAAAGTCATAGGGTTGTAGGGTCATGGTCATCATCGATTGTGTCTGGGAGTCGAGGCAGTTCTATGAGCCTTGCCACGGGACGGGTGTAAGTGCGACCCTGGACGAGCACTTCAGCTGCTCGGACCTTGCCGTCGGCACCGGTGATCACTTTGCTTACGCGGCCGGCCGGCCACATAGCTCTGGGCAGTGATTGATCAATAATCATGACGACTGTTCCTTCTGTCAAATTGTCTCTCTCCTCTACCCACCTCCGGCGGGTCTGCAGAGACGGTAGGCAGTGCAGCAGGAAACTGTTCCAAAACTTGTCGGCTAATACTTGGCTGTACCTCCACATTCGTCGGCCGTTCGCTTCTTCAGGCCGGTACATTGTCTGTGGTAATGCAGGATCTAGCCGCCCCATCAGGAGTGTGTTGGGGGTAACTGGGTCGATATCCGCCACATCACTGGAGACATATCCGAGGGGCTTCGAGTTAAGTACTCCCTCAATCTCCGTGAGGACTGTCTCTGCTCCTGCGTGATGCACATCCTCATCGTATTTCTTTATAATCAGCTCTGTGACCTTGTGTCGGCTGTTCAATACGATCGGGTATTTAATGTCATCCGGTAGATTGGGGCTCTGCGTAGGCGACCACCCACTCTGATGAGGGTGTGAGCGTCGCTCTCGGGGGCCAGGTGAATTAATCTGCTGTCGGATGGGACGGGCTTTCCTCCCTGTAGACAGGCCAATTCATCGGGGAACGAGTCTCTCTGGGCTCGCTGCAGTAGAAGCAATTCTGCTTCCTCGTAGTTAGCTGCTGACATATCAGCGGGGGACTTGCACTCCGGGTGGTACCGCAGGAATGTTCTTTGTTGTGCACTCTCTATGGACGTGCAATCGTTTATGTTAGGGTCGGTGGAGGCTACGGTGCTCAATCCACAGAACACAGACTTCTTAATTTCCACCTCCTCTGGACTTGCTTCCCTCGGGATAGGCATGGGCCACTGTCCTTCCGGGAGTCTTAGGAATGCGGGGCCGTCACTGTAGACATTGCGACGGGTGAGGTCATCCAGGGGCATCCCCCGGGTGATGACGTCAGCTGGGTTCTGTTTTGTATCAACGTAGCGCCACTCTGTTTCTCCGGTTAACTCTTCGGTTAAGTCTTGAATCTCGGTGACTCTGACTCCCACGAAGACTTTGTACTTGCATGAGTCCGATTTGATCCAGGCGAGTACCGTCGTGGAATCTGACCACAGGATTGTTCTAGACACCGGTATGGTGAGCTCACGTTGGATGAGCGTGGCTAGGTGCGCTCCGGCTAGGGCTGCGCAGAGCTCTAGACGTGGGATAGATTGTTGCTTGCGTGGGGCTATTCTCGAGCGGGCGAGGACAAATGCTGTGTAGATCTCTCCCCCTTGGTCTTGGGCCCGCAAGTAGGCTACTGATCCGTATGCGACCTCTGAGGCGTCACTGAAGACGTGTAAGTCCATTTTACATGTCTCTGGCCTCACCGTGGGTGGGAAGTAGCTTCGGCGCATATTAACGCCTGGGAGTGAGTGGAGCTCCATCTCCCACTCTCTCCAGGTGGATGCAAGGTGTGCGGGAATGGGGTCGTCCCAGCCCTGGTCCTTGTCCCACAATGCTCGTACAATCATTTTTGCCCTGGTGGTGTACGGTAGAATACATCCTAGCGGGTCATATTGTCGGGCGAGTGTTGTGTACACACTCCGTCTGGTGGTCGGCGCCGCCGCCGGCCTTCCCTGTTCCGTAGTCAGGGACTTGTGTCTGTAGTGAAGCGAATCTGTTTTGAATCGCCACACCAATCCCAGGGTCATCTCCTGGGCTTCTCCCGGGATTGTAGCCATCCAGGTCTCGCTGCTGGCTGCCTTGTCCTCGGAGGAGAGGCTGCGCAGTACTTGCGGATCGCTGCTGGCCCACTGCCTGAGATCAAAGCCGCCTTTGATAAATGAGGCGCGGAGTTTAATCAGGAGAGCCTCGGCTTCTTCCTGGGTTGAAAGGCTTTGTAGACAGTTGTCTACGTAGAAGCTGTTCTTTACGCTGTGTCGGACCTCTTCGTCCGCTGCTGGGTCCTCTGCTACATGTTTCTGTAGTGCAAATGTCGCACAGCAGGGGCTGCACGTCGTTCCGAAGGGGAGGACTTCCCATTGGTAGATGGCTGGGTGCTCATCTCCTGGCTTCTCTCTCCATAGGAACCGTAACAGGGGCTTGTCCGCCTCTACTAATCTCACCTGCAGGAACATTCCTTTAATGTCCCCGCTGATGGCCACCTTTTCCTGGCGGAAGCGGAGTAGAACGCCGAGTAGGGAGGGGCCGAGTGTGGGACCGGGCAGTAACTCTTTATTCAGATTTTGGGATCCGATCTGGTAGCTGCAGTTAAATACTATGCGGTCTTTACCGTTGTGATGGACCTTGTGGTGGGGCACGTACCACGATTCAGTGGTCTGGTCAGCCTCTTTAATGTCCATCTTTGTGACGTGTCCCGCTGTGATGAGCTTCTCAATCTCAGCGCGGTATACACTCTCTTGGGCGGGGTTCTTGGCTAAGCGCCGCTCCGTGTTCAGCAGGTACCGTTCTATGGCGTCTGTCTTGGCGTGGAAAGTAGGCATTCCTTCTCGCCGCAGGAGTGGCGTGGCGTATCTCAACACGCCGTTGACCGGGACTCTCTTGGTCCCTGTCTCGAGGAGGTGAATGGCGTAAATGTCATCTTTAGAGCGAATGTCTTTCTTTCCATTCTTAAAGGGCATTTGTTCCAAGCTCCATAGCCGCTCTACGTGTTGCAGGAGTGCGGTTTCTCCCTCTGTGACTCGGGAGTGGAGACATCTAGTGGCTGTACTTCGGTTGAGAGATTTGGCGAGCGGGCCTTGGAGAGTCCATCCCAAACGGGTCTCGACTGCTGCAGGACAGCCTCGGGGTCCGGTATGAACCCGGTCTATCGGGACAATGAGGTCTGCATGGTCGGAGCCTATCAACAGGGTCGGCATAGCATTGTCTATGAGCGGGATCGGTAACTTGCGCAGATGTGCATATTTCTCCATCAGCTTGGCGACGGGGTATGTGTACCGCGACAGTCCTATTTCTTGGCTGGTGAAAGCGTCTGCAATCTGGTACCGTCGCTCAGGCTGGCCGCTTGCTGCGATAGAGAATGAGACATTCTCGCCCTTTATCGTCTTCAAATCTCGTCTTATTGTCCGAATTGTCATTTGGGTTTCGCTTCCCCGCAGCCCTAGCTGGGCCGCAGCGGAGGCGAGCAGCAGGGTCTTCTCTGACCCGTCATCGAGGACGGCGTAAGTGTCCAGGACTTTATTCTGGTAGCTTAGTGTCACACGCACTACTTTTAGGAGTACTCGGGCTCCACTGCTGCTGGCGGGATCGATGTACATGACGCTCGCTTTGCGGCTGGATGGTGCAGGTGAAGGGCGCCGTCTGTTACTGTCGTGAAGTATGTCCAGATGGGCTCCATCGCACTTGGTGCACCTTTTCTTTAAGCGGCATTCGGCTGCCATGTGTGAGCGCGCACAGCGAAAACAGCGCTTGTTGGACTTTATCCATTGACCTGCTTCCTCCGCGTTCAGCTTGGGGAAGGAGTCACATTGCGCTAGCCAGTGTTCTTTCTCACAGTAGGGGCACACTATCTTCCACTTCTCCGTTCTGGAGGGGGTACTGTGGCTCCTGCTGCTCGGTACTGACTCCGATTGGTGCATCACAGTCACCGATCTTCTTCCATCATTTAGTCGTCTGGTTCCTTCTCTGGAGCCAGGGGTGCTCCGTCCGAATGTATCTAGCCGTAGGCTGCTGACTTCTCTTGCCAGGAAGTCTGCTAGATCGAGGAGGTTCGGTTCGGGGCCATTCGGGTCTCTGTGGTCCCTCTGCCGCCTAAAGCGCTCCTGACGAGCGGGCGGCAGCTTCTCCAGGATCCTTTCCACATTTGAGTTGGCGTAAAGTTCATACTTCCCCTTCTCTCTTTGCGCTCCCAACATCCCTACCAGGGACTGCACTCTGATGGACAGGTCGTCCAGTGCTCGATTGTCTATTGCTGGGGGTAAGCGGTCGATGTGTCGGATCTCCTGGATCACGTAATCCCATATGCGCCCATACCTCTGGTCCAATGCTATCAGCGCTGCTGTGTATGGGGTGGTGGAAGTCGCGTAGGCGAGCGCTATATTATGTGCGCGGGGCACCTTTAAGTGCTGCAGTAGGATGGCGTATTTGTGGCGTTCATCCAATACATCCACCAACATGGTCTCCAGACACATGCAGAGTTCTGTATACTGGGCCCGGTTCTCTTGGGTGAAGTCGGGTACCATAGGCGTGCCAATGTATGACGCTGACTGTGGATACATCGGCGAGCGTTGGGGGAGAGGCCTCCTAGGCGAGTCTCCTCCCGCTCCTTGGTATGGGCTGGTACCGGCAGTGTACCATGGCCCGCTTGTCCAGGTGCTGTTCCTCGGTGCGGGTCGTGCGTCGTGCTCACCCGTGTATAGAGTCGGGGGTCTGTAGCGCAGCTCCGCGGGAGTATAGCCTGGGCTGTACCGGACCTCCTGGTCCGGTAGAGTACTGTGCTGTCTTCGGGCGCGGTTCTCCTCCTCTTCCTCTTCGTCTTCAGTTAGGTCATCCAGTGCTTGTAGTCTCTGGTTTAGCCTCTCCACAGGATATGCTGCTCCTTCCCGGTTGCTAGGTCTCGCTTGGACCGGTGGGGGGAGGTGGTCTGTGGGGGGTATAGACCTCGTCTGTTGGTCAAGTTCAGGGTTGTTTACTCGGCTAGGGGATGCCGCCCTGGAGGTGTGTCTAGACGAGTTCCTGGAGCCTCTGGCGGAGGGAGAGGGTGTTGTCCGTCTGATCAGCTGTTCTATTAGTTGCGCTTGCTGTCTGTCGCGCTCTGCGTCCCGTAGAGCACCAGCAGCTGCTCGCTGGCTGTCTGCTCGGTCTCGGGCCACATTCTCTTCCATCTGAATGCGTCTTATTTCCAGGCGTATGTGCTCTTCTTCGCTCCGTTGCTGTAGCTGCAATCGATCGCGTTCACCCTGGAGTCTATCGCGTTCAGTAGAGGCTTTCAGGCTGACGAGGAATGCCTGCTGTAGGGTCCTCTCTGCCTCGCTGGGAGAAGGCGGTTGTATAGGGGAGCCTTCCCTCGGGGTACTCCTTGCGGAGCCTTGGAGCTCTATCTCCACGGTGCTCTCCCCGTCTTCTTCCGTGCCGAGTTCTCTCTCGGTAGCGTTGTATTCCTCCCGGGACTCATCGGGGACTACTTCTTCAGTACTGGCGGGGTGTGAAGTCATGTCTGGTTCCCACTGGTCCCCACCGTGAACTTGGTCAGTTACATTAGAGCCCGTAGGGGCCTCTATGGTCGGGGTAGTCTGGGCGTTGGGGTTAGACATACTTTTACTTTCTAGTTTTACCGCGTTTACTGTTAGTAGAAGACTAGGTTGTTGACTGACAGCGTAAGCCTCTAAGTACTGAGAGAGCCGTCGTTCGCGCTGCGGGCGTTGGTTAGGAGGATCGTTTCGTGGAGTGTTCATCATAGGCCATTTCAATATTAATAACACTATATTAATATTACACTAATTACCATCCGGCTCGAAGGACCAATTGTAACTGAGGGGTACAATTCCCTGACTGTATTACTAGATATGATACTTACTACCACTACCTTTGTACTTAATATTCGGCCACCCAGTACACGGCATAAATATATTATCATGAACACTCTCACGTAGATGAAACGGATCCAACACAAATGTACGAATTAGAAACAGGTCTTTATTTCCTACACAGCGATGGTGTGTAGAATAAGCACTTAATCACTTAATTACATTTATGAATTGAAATAGTATGCACTTTTATGGCAAGGAGTATTCGTCGGTATATCAATAGATAATGTCCAATCTCTGAAGGCGCAGGTGGTAAATATACGACCTGGAATAGTTAAGGAATAACAGCAATGATACTTTAATGATTATAGGCTGGATACACTAGAGGGGGTTAATCCGGTCGCTTGTAAGCCGACAGGAGTAGGAGGGGGGGGGGGTAGAATCCAGCTGCCTCGTCCGGCCAAGGGTATCCCAGGTGAACCCACTGTAGTGCCGTTCAATGCGCCGGCGATCCTTGGACCACAGATGAAAGCAGGTGGACTCTTTGTGGGCCGGCTCTCTCCGGTCCACGGGGGAGAGATGTGGAGAGACCTCGTCTTGCAGAGCGTCTCCTCACCTTGCGTCCTCTCCAGGGGGGGGGGTTCCAACACACGGTAGTGTCGGGGGTCTTTATCCATAGAATAATCAAAGTATCCAAAGCATAATCCGTGCCTGGGAAGGCGGGCTGTCGTCGGTAGAATAATCCGGTATACAGGTCCACTCGCTCGTCGGCTCTGGGGCTCCTCGGGTGCAGCTTCACATAGGGTCAACCACCCTGGGTAAGCAGCCAGTTCTCTGCCCGAAACGATGGGGTACTGACTACGGTAGTATTCTCACCGCACGAAGCACTATATATTAACAGACTATTATTAGCTTAATAGACTACGTCCAACTCGACGATATAGTGCCAAATATGACTATTCAAATATTAATATACACGATGTCTCAATACCGATGGTAGGCCGAACTTGGCCTTACTCCCACACGTGGCATCGCGGGGAGGCTTTACGTCTGTGACTCTATTGGAGGGTAAGAAACTGGACTGAAAAGAAAGTCCTACTTTAGTAGCGCAGTATATATACGCACTATGAACAAATAGTCCCATTAGTGGTGCGGTAGCCAAATTCCTACGCGGAACTAGGACTTGTTCGTACATGTCGAGCGGTACGTTTGAACTGGGTCTGAGGGGTATGGCAGCCTGGCACCAAGGTCTCGACCAATAGTAGAATGGAGACTATTATGGGATGTTCAGTAGGCTAGAATGGATATTCAATGCATATTGTACAAGGAATATACAAGGGATATCAGGTAATATTAGAGAATATACAAATACAATTAAATATATATATATAAATAAATATATATATTCGGTTCAATCTGGCCCTTCACAACACCCCTCTTGTCGTTCCCCTGGGCGCCTTGGGGATTCAATGACAGGTCTAAATAGCCTGTTCATTGATGAGGGTGTGTCCCGACGCACGTATAGTGCTAGCTCGCTATAAACAGGCGACTGACTGGCATGCCTTGGTTGCTTGAGGTTAAAACGGCGTTTTTATAGAGCAACTGAGATGGAGGTTTTTGCTCTTCCGACGACCACATCCCACGACCTGGGTTGGTTATCGATGGATTCTCGTTCATGTCTGGGGGATGATGACGGAATGGATCTGAACATATGTAGAGGGGTCTCACGCCCTGGGGGTGGGCCACCAGGCGCGGTTCGCCCGAACGTCTGGGTGGCGCCTTCTTTTCATGTTAAGATCAACACGCATATCTGCCCTTTCTCCTGGAGTAGGCATGTCGGCGTGGTTAGGGCACGGGACTGGTTCTGGTCACGCTGGTCCGAATCAGTTGAACCCGTTGTCCGCCGGGGAGGCAGATCTGCTGGGGTGGTTCTCCATTCTTTTTCGCTCCTCTCTCACGCATGGCGAAGAGGGGCCTGTTGGGGTGGTCTTTGACCTCCTCTGGTGACCCTGTGCTTCCCGTATCGCCAGGCCCGGTCCGAAGTAATGTTTCGTCGACCCGTAGGCCTGGGTTAACCCTTTTTTGAAAACTGAAACACTTGTACTTCGGTATAGCCGGTGTATACCCGCAGGTGTGTTTTGGAGTTTTTTCTTGAGGGGTTATAGGAACAACCACCGCATTGGGTAACGCCAAGGTGGTTGATTCCCTGGTGTGTTGGAGCAGTGTCAACTCCCGGGTTCACCGTTTGAGGGTGCCCCTGCACGTTCATGACGTCTGCCAATCGTGTAAGCCTTCTCTGCCTCAACCCCTCTGGGTGGGGGTTTTTAAATGGAGGCTTGGTCATGCAACACCGCCAGCTTACGCTCCTTCCGCCGGGGCGGCTGTGTTCAGCTGTCCCCTCTGGCGCCTGTCTCGTCCGCAGTCTCCAGGCTAGGGTTAATAGCCTGTTGCCTGGTTTTTCCCCGGTGCGCTGCCTGCTTCCGTTGGTTAACCTTTTTTGTGTGCTTACGGCCATGCTGACTGCCTGTTCTGCAGGGTCAGTGTGCCAGGCGGTGTACTATTGGGGGGACAGGGCCCGCTCGGCTGAGGGGCCTTTGTCCGAATACGCTGGCGATGTGGGGGGCGGGGTCACTAAGTGCCCACCTGGTGCGGTCTTGATGCTGGCATCGTGGACTTCTCCGGGCCCCCATTCCAGGGAGTCCAGTCCTTTTGGTGGGTCTGGGTCTTCCTTCGCGCTCCGCTGCTACGGCCTTGCCACGGGGTTGGGTTTACCCTTGACCCCGTGATTCTGGGGGCAGTAACGAGGTTTATCCCTCCGTTCGTTCCCGGGTGGCATGCGGGTTGTGCGTGTGTGTAGTCGTGGGGTCAAGCCACGGTCTGCTCACCCTGTGCGTTGAGTTGCTTGAGTGCCTCTTCGCACGGTCGGGTCCGTCGCCCTCCCGTGAAGCCACCAATAGGGGGGGTGCCCTCCATTAGGGTGGGTCGGGGGGGCTCGGCCCTCCCTGATCTGATGGTTGTGGGGGGCCTCAGCAGGGTACATTTGTCGAGCTCCCGCTCAGCTCCTATTATGAATGAAACGCTGAGCGTGAGCTAGTGTGATACAGAACGTTAGGTTATGACTATAACCAAGTTCTGTTAACACTTAGTGAACGCTCAGCGTCTAGACGCCGCTGCGGCCCTTGATTTTTCATTGTGGTGAAATTTGTTGGGAAGGAGATGAGTGTGTGGCACCATCCCTGCTTATATAGGTAAGCGGATGGGGGTGTGGCCAGATGAATGCTGGCATTTAAAGGTACATTTGTGAAATTATTCAGTGTATATATGCTGAAGCGAGATATATGCATGAAACGCTGAGCGTTCACTAAGTGTTAACAGAACTTGGTTATAGTCATAACCTAAGAAACTGTACATTGGAGGAGGTGGGGTAGAGGGGAATTAATCTGCTGTCGGATGGGACGGGCTTTCCTCCCTGTAGACAGGCCAATTCATCGGGGAACGAGTCTCTCT
This sequence comes from Notolepis coatsorum, assembly GCF_963971535.1. NCBI lineage: Eukaryota > Metazoa > Chordata > Actinopteri > Aulopiformes > Paralepididae > Notolepis > Notolepis coatsorum. The sequence continues at coordinate 166,345,910 of NC_140171.1, read as the reverse complement.
GGGCTCGCTGCAGTAGAAGCAATTCTGCTTCCTCGTAGTTAGCTGCTGACATATCAGCGGGGGACTTGCACTCCGGGTGGTACCGCAGGAATGTTCTTTGTTGTGCACTCTCTATGGACGTGCAATCGTTTATGTTAGGGTCGGTGGAGGCTACGGTGCTCAATCCACAGAACACAGACTTCTTAATTTCCACCTCCTCTGGACTTGCTTCCCTCGGGATAGGCATGGGCCACTGTCCTTCCGGGAGTCTTAGGAATGCGGGGCCGTCACTGTAGACATTGCGACGGGTGAGGTCATCCAGGGGCATCCCCCGGGTGATGACGTCAGCTGGGTTCTGTTTTGTATCAACGTAGCGCCACTCTGTTTCTCCGGTTAACTCTTCGGTTAAGTCTTGAATCTCGGTGACTCTGACTCCCACGAAGACTTTGTACTTGCATGAGTCCGATTTGATCCAGGCGAGTACCGTCGTGGAATCTGACCACAGGATTGTTCTAGACACCGGTATGGTGAGCTCACGTTGGATGAGCGTGGCTAGGTGCGCTCCGGCTAGGGCTGCGCAGAGCTCTAGACGTGGGATAGATTGTTGCTTGCGTGGGGCTATTCTCGAGCGGGCGAGGACAAATGCTGTGTAGATCTCTCCCCCTTGGTCTTGGGCCCGCAAGTAGGCTACTGATCCGTATGCGACCTCTGAGGCGTCACTGAAGACGTGTAAGTCCATTTTACATGTCTCTGGCCTCACCGTGGGTGGGAAGTAGCTTCGGCGCATATTAACGCCTGGGAGTGAGTGGAGCTCCATCTCCCACTCTCTCCAGGTGGATGCAAGGTGTGCGGGAATGGGGTCGTCCCAGCCCTGGTCCTTGTCCCACAATGCTCGTACAATCATTTTTGCCCTGGTGGTGTACGGTAGAATACATCCTAGCGGGTCATATTGTCGGGCGAGTGTTGTGTACACACTCCGTCTGGTGGTCGGCGCCGCCGCCGGCCTTCCCTGTTCCGTAGTCAGGGACTTGTGTCTGTAGTGAAGCGAATCTGTTTTGAATCGCCACACCAATCCCAGGGTCATCTCCTGGGCTTCTCCCGGGATTGTAGCCATCCAGGTCTCGCTGCTGGCTGCCTTGTCCTCGGAGGAGAGGCTGCGCAGTACTTGCGGATCGCTGCTGGCCCACTGCCTGAGATCAAAGCCGCCTTTGATAAATGAGGCGCGGAGTTTAATCAGGAGAGCCTCGGCTTCTTCCTGGGTTGAAAGGCTTTGTAGACAGTTGTCTACGTAGAAGCTGTTCTTTACGCTGTGTCGGACCTCTTCGTCCGCTGCTGGGTCCTCTGCTACATGTTTCTGTAGTGCAAATGTCGCACAGCAGGGGCTGCACGTCGTTCCGAAGGGGAGGACTTCCCATTGGTAGATGGCTGGGTGCTCATCTCCTGGCTTCTCTCTCCATAGGAACCGTAACAGGGGCTTGTCCGCCTCTACTAATCTCACCTGCAGGAACATTCCTTTAATGTCCCCGCTGATGGCCACCTTTTCCTGGCGGAAGCGGAGTAGAACGCCGAGTAGGGAGGGGCCGAGTGTGGGACCGGGCAGTAACTCTTTATTCAGATTTTGGGATCCGATCTGGTAGCTGCAGTTAAATACTATGCGGTCTTTACCGTTGTGATGGACCTTGTGGTGGGGCACGTACCACGATTCAGTGGTCTGGTCAGCCTCTTTAATGTCCATCTTTGTGACGTGTCCCGCTGTGATGAGCTTCTCAATCTCAGCGCGGTATACACTCTCTTGGGCGGGGTTCTTGGCTAAGCGCCGCTCCGTGTTCAGCAGGTACCGTTCTATGGCGTCTGTCTTGGCGTGGAAAGTAGGCATTCCTTCTCGCCGCAGGAGTGGCGTGGCGTATCTCAACACGCCGTTGACCGGGACTCTCTTGGTCCCTGTCTCGAGGAGGTGAATGGCGTAAATGTCATCTTTAGAGCGAATGTCTTTCTTTCCATTCTTAAAGGGCATTTGTTCCAAGCTCCATAGCCGCTCTACGTGTTGCAGGAGTGCGGTTTCTCCCTCTGTGACTCGGGAGTGGAGACATCTAGTGGCTGTACTTCGGTTGAGAGATTTGGCGAGCGGGCCTTGGAGAGTCCATCCCAAACGGGTCTCGACTGCTGCAGGACAGCCTCGGGGTCCGGTATGAACCCGGTCTATCGGGACAATGAGGTCTGCATGGTCGGAGCCTATCAACAGGGTCGGCATAGCATTGTCTATGAGCGGGATCGGTAACTTGCGCAGATGTGCATATTTCTCCATCAGCTTGGCGACGGGGTATGTGTACCGCGACAGTCCTATTTCTTGGCTGGTGAAAGCGTCTGCAATCTGGTACCGTCGCTCAGGCTGGCCGCTTGCTGCGATAGAGAATGAGACATTCTCGCCCTTTATCGTCTTCAAATCTCGTCTTATTGTCCGAATTGTCATTTGGGTTTCGCTTCCCCGCAGCCCTAGCTGGGCCGCAGCGGAGGCGAGCAGCAGGGTCTTCTCTGACCCGTCATCGAGGACGGCGTAAGTGTCCAGGACTTTATTCTGGTAGCTTAGTGTCACACGCACTACTTTTAGGAGTACTCGGGCTCCACTGCTGCTGGCGGGATCGATGTACATGACGCTCGCTTTGCGGCTGGATGGTGCAGGTGAAGGGCGCCGTCTGTTACTGTCGTGAAGTATGTCCAGATGGGCTCCATCGCACTTGGTGCACCTTTTCTTTAAGCGGCATTGGGCTGCCATGTGTGAGCGCGCACAGCGAAAACAGCGCTTGTTGGACTTTATCCATTGACCTGCTTCCTCCGCGTTCAGCTTGGGGAAGGAGTCACATTGCGCTAGCCAGTGTTCTTTCTCACAGTAGGGGCACACTATCTTCCACTTCTCCGTTCTGGAGGGGGTACTGTGGCTCCTGCTGCTCGGTACTGACTCCGATTGGTGCATCACAGTCACCGATCTTCTTCCATCATTTAGTCGTCTGGTTCCTTCTCTGGAGCCAGGGGTGCTCCGTCCGAATGTATCTAGCCGTAGGCTGCTGACTTCTCTCGCCAGGAAGTCTGCTAGATCGAGGAGGTTCGGTTCGGGGCCATTCGGGTCTCTGTGGTCCCTCTGCCGCCTAAAGCGCTCCTGACGAGCGGGCGGCAGCTTCTCCAGGATCCTTTCCACATTTGAGTTGGCGTAAAGTTCATACTTCCCCTTCTCTCTTTGCGCTCCCAACATCCCTACCAGGGACTGCACTCTGATGGACAGGTCGTCCAGTGCTCGATTGTCTATTGCTGGGGGTAAGCGGTCGATGTGTCGGATCTCCTGGATCACGTAATCCCATATGCGCCCATACCTCTGGTCCAATGCTATCAGCGCTGCTGTGTATGGGGTGGTGGAAGTCGCGTAGGCGAGCGCTATATTATGTGCGCGGGGCACCTTTAAGTGCTGCAGTAGGATGGCGTATTTGTGGCGTTCATCCAATACATCCACCAACATGGTCTCCAGACACATGCGGAGTTCTGTATACTGGGCCCGGTTCTCTTGGGTGAAGTCGGGTACCATAGGCGTGCCAATGTATGACGCTGACTGTGGATACATCGGCGAGCGTTGGGGGAGAGGCCTCCTAGGCGAGTCTCCTCCCGCTCCTTGGTATGGGCTGGTACCGGCAGTGTACCATGGCCCGCTTGTCCAGGTGCTGTTCCTCTGTGCGGGTCGTGCGTCGTGCTCACCCGTGTATAGAGTCGGGGGTCTGTAGCGCAGCTCCGCGGGAGTATAGCCTGGGCTGTACCGGACCTCCTGGTCCGGTAGAGTACTGTGCTGTCTTCGGGTGCGGTTCTCCTCCTCTTCCTCTTCGTCTTCAGTTAGGTCATCCAGTGCTTGTAGTCTCTGGTTTAGCCTCTCCACAGGATATGCTGCTCCTTCCCGGTTGCTAGGTCTCGCTTGGACCGGTGGGGGGAGGTGGTCTGTGGGGGGTATAGACCTCGTCTGTTGGTCAAGTTCAGGGTTGTTTACTCGGCTAGGGGATGCCGCCCTGGAGGTGTGTCTAGACGAGTTCCTGGAGCCTCTGGCGGAGGGAGAGGGTGTTGTCCGTCTGATCAGCTGTTCTATTAGTTGCGCTTGCTGTCTGTCGCGCTCTGCGTCCCGTAGAGCACCAGCAGCTGCTCGCTGGCTGTCTGCTCGGTCTCGGGCCACATTCTCTTCCATCTGAATGCGTCTTATTTCCAGGCGTATGTGCTCTTCTTCGCTCCGTTGCTGTAGCTGCAATCGATCACGTTCACCCTGGAGTCTATCGCGTTCAGTAGAGGCTTTCAGGCTGACGAGGAATGCCTGCTGTAGGGTCCTCTCTGCCTCGCTGGGAGAAGGCGGTTGTATAGGGGAGCCTTCCCTCGGGGTACTCCTTGCGGAGCCTTGGAGCTCTATCTCCACGGTGCTCTCCCCGTCTTCTTCCGTGCCGAGTTCTCTCTCGGTAGCGTTGTATTCCTCCCGGGACTCATCGGGGACTACTTCTTCAGTACTGGCGGGGTGTGAAGTCATGTCTGGTTCCCACTGGTCCCCACCGTGAACTTGGTCAGTTACATTAGAGCCCGTAGGGGCCTCTATGGTCGGGGTAGTCTGGGCGTTGGGGTTAGACATACTTTTACTTTCTAGTTTTACCGCGTTTACTGTTAGTAGAAGACTAGGTTGTTGACTGACAGCGTAAGCCTCTAAGTACTGAGGGAGCCGTCGTTCGCGCTGCGGGCGTTGGTTAGGAGGATCGTTTCGTGGAGTGTTCATCATAGGCCATTTCAATATTAATAACACTATATTAATATTACACTAATTACCATCCGGCTCGAAGGACCAATTGTAACTGAGGGGTACAATTCCCTGACTGTATTACTAGATATGATACTTACTACCACTACCTTTGTACTTAATATTCGGCCACCCAGTACACGGCATAAATATATTATCATGAACACTCTCACGTAGATGAAACGGATCCAACACAAATGTACGAATTAGAAACAGGTCTTTATTTCCTACACAGCGATGGTGTGTAGAATAAGCACTTAATCACTTAATTACATTTATGAATTGAAATAGTATGCACTTTTATGGCAAGGAGTATTCGTCGGTATATCAATAGATAATGTCCAATCTCTGAAGGCGCAGGTGGTAAATATACGACCTGGAATAGTTAAGGAATAACAGCAATGATACTTTAATGATTATAGGCTGGATACACTAGAGGGGGTTAATCCGGTCGCTTGTAAGCCGACAGGAGTAGGAGGGGGGGGGGGTAGAATCCAGCTGCCTCGTCCGGCCAAGGGTATCCCAGGTGAACCCACTGTAGTGCCGTTCAATGCGCCGGCGATCCTTGGACCACAGATGAAAGCAGGTGGACTCTTTGTGGGCCGGCTCTCTCCGGTCCACGGGGGAGAGATGTGGAGAGACCTCGTCTTGCAGAGCGTCTCCTCACCTTGCGTCCTCTCCAGGGGGGGGGGTTCCAACACACGGTAGTGTCGGGGGTCTTTATCCATAGAATAATCAAAGTATCCAAAGCATAATCCGTGCCTGGGAAGGCGGGCTGTCGTCGGTAGAATAATCCGGTATACAGGTCCACTCGCTCGTCGGCTCTGGGGCTCCTCGGGTGCAGCTTCACATAGGGTCAACCACCCTGGGTAAGCAGCCAGTTCTCTGCCCGAAACGATGGGGTACTGACTACGGTAGTATTCTCACCGCACGAAGCACTATATATTAACAGACTATTATTAGCTTAATAGACTACGTCCAACTCGACGATATAGTGCCAAATATGACTATTCAAATATTAATATACACGATGTCTCAATACCGATGGTAGGCCGAACTTGGCCTTACTCCCACACGTGGCATCGTGGGGAGGCTTTACGTCTGTGACTCTATTGGAGGGTAAGAAACTGGACTGAAAAGAAAGTCCTACTTTAGTAGCGCAGTATATATACGCACTATGAACAAATAGTCCCATTAGTGGTGCGGTAGCCAAATTCCTACGCGGAACTAGGACTTGTTCGTACATGTCGAGCGGTACGTTTGAACTGGGTCTGAGGGGTATGGCAGCCTGGCACCAAGGTCTCGACCAATAGTAGAATGGAGACTATTATGGGATGTTCAGTAGGCTAGAATGGATATTCAATGCATATTGTACAAGGAATATACAAGGGATATCAGGTAATATTAGAGAATATACAAATACAATTAAATATATATATATAAATAAATATATATATTCGGTTCAATCTGGCCCTTCACAACACCCCTCTTGTCGTTCCCCTGGGCGCCTTGGGGATTCAATGACAGGTCTAAATAGCCTGTTCATTGATGTGGGTGTGTCCCGACGCACGTATAGTGCTAGCTCGCTATAAACAGGCGACTGACTGGCATGCCTTGGTTGCTTGAGGTTAAAACGGCGTTTTTATAGAGCAACTGAGATGGAGGTTTTTGCTCTTCCGACGACCACATCCCACGACCTGGGTTGGTTATCGATGGATTCTCGTTCATGTCTGGGGGATGATGACGGAATGGATCTGAACATATGTAGAGGGGTCTCACGCCCTGGGGGTGGGCCACCAGGCGCGGTTCGCCCGAACGTCTGGGTGGCGCCTTCTTTTCATGTTAAGATCAACACGCATATCTGCCCTTTCTCCTGGAGTAGGCATGTCGGCGTGGTTAGGGCACGGGACTGGTTCTGGTCACGCTGGTCCCAATCAGTTGAACCCGTTGTCCGCCGGGGAGGCAGATCTGCTGGGGTGGTTCTCCATTCTTTTTCGCTCCTCTCTCACGCATGGCGAAGAGGGGCCTGTTGGGGTGGTCTTTGACCTCCTCTGGTGACCCTGTGCTTCCCGTATCGCCAGGCCCGGTCCGAAGTAATGTTTCGTCGACCCGTAGGCCTGGGTTAACCCTTTTTTGAAAACTGAAACACTTGTACTTCGGTATAGCCGGTGTATACCCGCAGGTGTGTTTTGGAGTTTTTTCTTGAGGGGTTATAGGAACAACCACCGCATTGGGTAACGCCAAGGTGGTTGATTCCCTGGTGTGTTGGAGCAGTGTCAACTCCCGGGTTCACCGTTTGAGGGTGCCCCTGCACGTTCATGACGTCTGCCAATCGTGTAAGCCTTCTCTGCCTCAACCCCTCTGGGTGGGGGTTTTTAAATGGAGGCTTGGTCATGCAACACCGCCAGCTTACGCTCCTTCCGCCGGGGCGGCTGTGTTCAGCTGTCCCCTCTGGCGCCTGTCTCGTCCGCAGTCTCCAGGCTAGGGTTAATAGCCTGTTGCCTGGTTTTTCCCCGGTGCGCTGCCTGCTTCCGTTGGTTAACCTTTTTTGTGTGCTTACGGCCATGCTGACTGCCTGTTCTGCAGGGTCAGTGTGCCAGGCGGTGTACTATTGGGGGGACAGGGCCCGCTCGGCTGAGGGGCCTTTGTCCGAATACGCTGGCGATGTGGGGGGCGGGGTCACTAAGTGCCCACCTGGTGCGGTCTTGATGCTGGCATCGTGGACTTCTCCGGGCCCCCATTCCAGGGAGTCCAGTCCTTTTGGTGGGTCTGGGTCTTCCTTCGCGCTCCGCTGCTACGGCCTTGCCACGGGGTTGGGTTTACCCTTGACCCCGTGATTCTGGGGGCAGTAACGAGGTTTATCCCTCCGTTCGTTCCCGGGTGGCATGCGGGTTGTGCGTGTGTGTAGTCGTGGGGTCAAGCCACGGTCTGCTCACCCTGTGCGTTGAGTTGCTTGAGTGCCTCTTCGCACGGTCGGGTCCGTCGCCCTCCCGTGAAGCCACCAATAGGGGGGGTGCCCTCCATTAGGGTGGGTCGGGGGGGCTCGGCCCTCCCTGATCTGATGGTTGTGGGGGGCCTCAGCAGGGTACATTTGTCGAGCTCCCGCTCAGCTCCTATTATGAATGAAACGCTGAGCGTGAGCTAGTGTGATACAGAACGTTAGGTTATGACTATAACCAAGTTCTGTTAACACTTAGTGAACGCTCAGCGTCTAGACGCCGCTGCGGCCCTTGATTTTTCATTGTGGTGAAATTTGTTGGGAAGGAGATGAGTGTGTGGCACCATCCCTGCTTATATAGGTAAGCGGATGGGGGTGTGGCCAGATGAATGCTGGCATTTAAAGGTACATTTGTGAAATTATTCAGTGTATATATGCTGAAGCGAGATATATGCATGAAACGCTGAGCGTTCACTAAGTGTTAACAGAACTTGGTTATAGTCATAACCTAAGAAACTGTACATTGGAGGAGGTGGGGTAGAGGGTAACTGTACATAGGAGGGGTAATTGGGTAGGTGGGGTGGGGGGACTGTTTTTTTCCGCAAGGTACTTTTCGACCGATAAAATTTTTTCCATGACTTTCGAGATGGAGGTAAGAATAGAAACAGGGCGGTAGTTGCCTGGGTCTAATTTGCTGCCCTTTTGTGCAGGGGGTTACTCTCGCAATTTTGAAGTCTTTGGGTACGTATCCCTGTTTTATGGAGAGGTTTATTATGTGTGTGATGACTGGGGTGATGGCGGCTGCTGAGTCTCCGAGGAATTTGGAGGGGATATTGTCATGGCCAGTGGCCTTGTTAGGTTGGAGGGCGCACAGTTTTTTGAGTACCTCAGCTGTTGTTACCATTTCTAGTTTGAAATCGTCTTTGCGGACCCCTAGGTTATTGTAGTAGGCTATGATGTGTTCTACCCCAAAATGCCCTGAGTGGGTGGGTAGTTTATTTACCAGTGTTGTGGCTATGTTTGTGAAGAAAATGTTTAAGTAATTGGCCACATCCAGCTTGTCTGTGATGAGCGTGTTGTCCGGAATTGGCCATATAGCGAACATTAATAAATAATTAACCTACAAACATGAAATGGTTCTGACAGCACAATATTGATGTAACTATGAGAATCGCTGGGATCTGGTCTCTCTTTCGGCCAGTACGTGAAATATCCAAGCCCTTGTTCAGTGGTTGTCTATTTGAATGACCACATCAAACAAGAGGTGGACGCGGGCAAATACTGCGGCATGGTCATGCTGGACCTACAAAAGGCCTTCGACACTGTCAATCACTCTATTCTGATTGACAAGCTAAAAGCAATTGGTTTTGATAGTTTACCAGTGAGCTGGATGCAATCCTACCTGGAGGGGAGAGAACAGATGGTAGAGGTAAACGGTACTCTATCCCCCCCCCTCACAGTGAGCTGTGGTGTTCCACAAGGAAGCATACTAGGACCGCTACTCTTCCTAATTTATGCAAATGGCATGTCGTCAGCCTGTGACTGCAACTTGTTCCTGTTTGCGGACGACTCAGCCCTGCTGGTCTCTGACAAGAACAAGTTGCAGGTTGAAAAAACCCTCAGCTCGGAACTAGGCAAAATCTGCATATGGCTCGCTGATAACAAACTATCATTACACATGGGCAAAACAGAGTCCATTCTCTTCGGTTCAAATAACAAACTCAGCAAGACCGACGGCTTCTCAGTTGCAGTGGGTGACAATATTGTCACAAGGAAAGACGAAATTACCTACCTGGGTTCCATCCTAGAGGCAAATCTTTCCTGTGACAAAATAGCATCCAATGTAATAAAAAAAGTCAACCAACGAACTAGATTCTTGTACCGGATCTCCTCTCTGGTAAACAAGAATACCCTGAAGACTCTGGCAGGAGCACTCATTCAAGGGTACTACGACTATGCGTGCACCTCATGGTACCAAAGCACCTCAAAGGCGTTTAAAACAAAATTACAAACATCACAAAACAAACTGGTCAGCCTACTACTTGACCTTACCCCCAGAACCCACCTCACCCCTGCCCACTTTGACAACCTAGGATGGCTTAGAGTAGACGACAGAGTACAGCAACTTGCAATGGGCCTGGTCTACAAAATACACTATACGACTAAGGTACCCATGTACATGTCAAAATACTTCCCAAAGGTCAGTGAATACCACAACCACTACACCAGAGGAAGCTCAACAAATCATGTTAAACCCAGATTCGGCTCAAACAAGGGACTAAACACGTTTCGCAATTATGCCACATCAATGTGGAACGCCCTACCCAAAGCTGTAAAAGAATGTGAATCCCTACCCGCATTCAAAACCGCTCTTAAAGAGCACCTACGGGAGGCTGCAATTCGAAACTGGCCACCGTAAATGCCCAAAACCCCCACCACCTCCTAATAGACAGTCTCCTCCCCACCGCAGCATGTATATATTCCCTCCCCGCCGTATGTATATTTCTCTCCCACCCACCCACCCCCTCCTAATGTACAGTCCCCTCCCCATCATATGTATATACTCTGTCAGGATCTAGGGGTAACAGTACTGTATATTTGAATACCGTTTAAGACACAAATGTATCAGTACTAAATACCTATATGTCCCTATGCCATAAATGTCATGTATGTTGTGTATGTCATAAATGTCTTTATACAACGGCATGCAAATTTCTCGATTCTGATTGGCCATTTACACGTCTTTATTGGCAACAATCCACGGTCCTGGGCTCAGGACCCGCCCACAACCGAATCACATATCACTCCCCGGCTCACTCCGGGAGAAAACAAGATCGCGGACAACAAATGGATATGTTGATAGCACCATAACGACTAAATATGAAGCGATTCTGTCAAGGGGAATGTGTTAGTCCTTTAAACAATGTTGGATGATGTAATTGATGGGTCTTGAGTCAATCTAGAACAAAAGAAAAATTGCGGATTGATTGATTGATTAATTGATTGATTTAAATTTCTACTTCCTTCCCACTGACTGCAGCGTTCACTCTCACACTGTCCGACGCTGGCGTACCCACAAACACACACACACACACACACATACACACACACACACACACACACACACACACTGTGACACACACACACACACACGCACACACACACACACACACACACACACACACACACACACTCCTGTCTGCAACAGCGGGGGAGTCAGACTGAGAGAGAAGCAGCGCTGTTTTAAGTGAGCATGGTCTATTGAATTGATTGATTGGTTGATTGCTAATTTTATTACTGTACCCCTGGTTTCCAACTGGTTAAGTTTAGGCTAAAAGAAATAAATAAAAAAATAGGGCGAAGAAAACGTTTTTTTCCTATAGGGCAAAGAAAACGTTTTAATTTGTTTTACCTACTTTATATAGAAGCATCTAAGAATGAAGTTCTATGGAAAGTAGGTCTGCATTCCCTTAACAATTGTGTGTATTGAGCCGTACTGTATTGTACCCATTCTGCATCTGGTAATAAAATTTTCAATCAATCATTCCAATAATACACAGTTGGATGTGTTAGTTGGTTGGATGCACTTCAAGCTGCTTCCACATGAGGCAACTTCTCTCAATCATTCCAATAATACACAGTTGGATGTGTTAGTTTGGTTGGATGCACTTCAAGCTGCTTCCACATGGAGGCAACTTGTCTTTTTTGTAGTTGTGGGAACTACTTTTTCTGGCGGATGGTTTTTTCAATAAATCTTCGATTAATGTGTGTTTATTGTATAGAAATAAGGTTGGATGAATCTGGCAGTTGTATAAAAGCTTTACACCACTTGTAGTCGTGATTTGTGACCAATAAACCATGCCTAGGGGGGTCTAACGACCCTCGGCTGCGCCTCGGGCCTAACGACCACCCCTAGGCATGGTTTATTGGTCACAAACCACTCCTGCGCGTGATGTAATGCTTAAATATGAATTGAAAATGGGGGACCCTGATGGAAACAAGACAAACGTCTTTCTCAGGTCTGCATCCCCTTAACAATTGTGTGTATTGAGCCGTACTGTATTGTACCCATTCTGCAATCTGTTAAATAAAGTTTTCATTCATTCATTCATTCATTCACGATACACTCAGGCGCTCCGTGGGAGAGGCGTGATTTTTTCCCGTAGCCTCTGTTTGCGAAGACGCTCTCTGATTGGCTAGGCCGCGTACAGGGAAGAAGAAAAGACCCTCTCTGACTGGTTTAGCTCCGAAGGGTCTTTTCCGCCTTGTACATAATATTCTCTGCTTCGAAGTGGTTATGCTTAGGCATTCTTTTGAAGTGGTTATGCTTAGGCATTCTTTCGAAGTGGTTATGCTTAGGCATTCTTTCGAAGTGGTTATGCTTAGGCATTCTTTCGAAGTGGTTATGCTTAGGCATTCTTTCGAAGTGGTTATGCTTAGGCCCTCTTTCGACGTGGTTATGCTTAGAGTTAGTGTAACTGAGGGGTACAATTCCCTGACTGTATTACTAGATATGATACTTACTACCACTACCTTTGTACTTAATATTCGGCCACCCAGTACACGGCATAAATATATTATCATGAACACTCTCACGTAGATGAAACGGATCCAACACAAATGTACGAATTAGAAACAGGTCTTTATTTCTACACAGCGATGGTGTGTAGAATAAGCACTTAATCACTTAATTACATTTATGAATTGAAATAGTATGCTCTTTTATGGCAAGGAGTATTCGTCGGTATATCAATAGAGAATGTCCAATCTCTGAAGGCGCAGGTGGTATATATACGACCTGGAATAGTTAAGGAATAACAGCAATGATACTTTAATGATTATACTAGATACACTAGAGGGGGTTAATCCGGTCGCTTGTAAGCCGACAGGAGTAGGAGGGGGGGGGGGGGTAGAATCCGGCTGCCTCGTCCGGCCAAGGGTATCCCAGGTGAACCCACTGTAGTGCCGTTCAATGCGCCGGCGATCCTTGGACCACAGATGAAAGCAGGTGGACTCTTTGTGGGCCGGCTCTCTCCGGTCCACGGGGGAGAGACGTGAAGCGACCTCGTCTTGCAGAGCGTCTCCTCACCTTGCGTCCTCTCCAGGGGGGGGGGTTCCAACACACGGCAGTGTCGGGGGTCTTTATCCATGGAATAATCAAAGTATCCAAAGCATAATCCGTGCCTGGGAAGGCGGGCTGTCGTCGGTAGAATAATCCGGTATACAGGTCCACTCGCTCGTCGGCTCTGGGGCTCCTCGGGTGCAGCTTCACATGGGGTCAACCACCCTGGGTAAGCAGCCAGTTCTCTGCCCGAAACGATGGGGTACTGACTACGGTAGTATTCTCACCGCACGAAGCACTATATATTAACAGACTATTATTAGCTTAATAGACTACGTCCAACTCGACGATATAGTGCCAAATATGACTATTCAAATATTAATATACACGATGTCTCAATACCGATGGTAGGCGAACTTGGCCTTACTCCCACACGTGGCGTCGCGGGGAGGCTTTACGTCTGTGACTCTATTGGAGGGTAAGAAACTGGACTGAAAAGAAAGTCCTACTTTAGTAGCGCAGTATATATACGCACTATGAACAAATAGTCCCATTAGTGGTGCGGTAGCCAAATTCCTACGCGGAACTAGGACTTGTTCGTACATGTCGAGCGGTACGTTTGAACTGGGTCTGAGGGGTATGGCAGCCTGGCACCAAGGTCTCGACCAATAGTAGAATGGAGACTATTATGGGATGTTCAGTAGGCTAGAATGGATATTCAATGCATATTGTACAAGGAATATACAAGGGATATCAGGGAATATTAGAGAATATACAAATACAATTAAATATATATATATAAATAAATATATATATTCAGTTTAATCTGGCCCTTCACAACAGCCACCCCCTGAATAGGTCCCAGACCTAATCAGTTAAACAGAGACAGATTAATCGCGTTGTCTATTTACACATAAGGGTTTGCTGTAGGGGTCAGTCAACTTCACAAAGTCATAGGGTTGTAGGGTCATGGTCATCATCGATTGTGTCTGGGAGTCGAGGCAGTTCTATGAGCCTCGCCACGGGACGGGTGTAAGTGTGACCCTGGACGAGCACTTCAGCTGCTCGGACCTTGCCGTCGGCACCGGTGATCACTTTGCTTACGCGGCCGGCCGGCCACATAGCTCTGGGCAGTGATTGATCAATAATCATGACGACTGTTCCTTCTGTCAAATTGTCTCTCTCCTTTACCCATTTCTGGCGGGTCTGTAGAGACGGTAGGTAGTGCAGTAGGAAACTGTTCCAAAACTTGTCGGCTAATACTTGGCTGTACCTCCACATTCGTCGGCCGTTCGCTTCTTCAGGCCGGTACATTGTCTGTGGTAATGCAGGATCTAGCCGCCCCATCAGGAGTGTGTTGGGGGTAACTGGGTCGATATCCGCCACATCACTGGAGACATATCCGAGGGGCTTCGAGTTAAGTACTCCCTCAATCTCCGTGAGGACTGTCATTAGGACTTCTTCCGCCACAGTCTGGGCCCCAAGTACTGCGTACAGGGCTGTCTTTATGGAGCGCACTTCTCGTTCCCAAGTGCCACCGAAGTGGGGTGCGTTCGGGGGGTTGAATTGGAAATCAACCTGTGCTGGAGCGAGGTGGGTCTTAAGTTCTGGGCCCATAGCTTGGAAGCTCTCTCTCAGCTCTCTTTCGCCGCCTTTGAAGTTTGTCCCATGATCGGACAATAGGGTAGACGGTCTTCCTTTCCGTGATGTGAATCTACGGAAGGCCATAAGGAATGAGTCTGTGCTCATGGTCGGGAGAAGCTCGATGTGTATCGCTCTGGTGGTCATGCATTTGAATACAATACCCCACCGCTTCTCGGTTCCTCTTCCTTTCTTTATGTGCAGCGGGCCAAAGCAGTCCATACCCGTTGAGTGGAATGGCTTGTCACCGATTCGGAGGCGACATGGAGGAAGGTCAGCCATCCTTGGTATGCTGGGCTGCGCGCGCCACTTGCGGCAGTCTAGACATGTTCGCTGGAAGCGTCGTACCGCCTCTCTTCCTTGTAGGATCCAGTAACGACGTCTGATTTCCGCGAAGACTCTTTCTGCTCCTGCGTGATGTACATCCTCATCGTATTTCTTTATAATCAGCTCTGTGACCTTGTGTCGGCTGTTCAATACGATCGGGTATTTAATGTCATCCGGTAGATTGGGGGCTCTGCGTAGGCGACCACCCACTCTGATGAGGGTATGAGCGTCGCTCTCGGGGGCCAGGTGAATTAATCTGCTGTCGGATGGGACGGGCTTTCCTCCCTGTAGACAGGCCAATTCATCGGGGAACGAGTCTCTCTGGGCTCGCTGCAGTAGAAGCAATTCTGCTTCCTCGTAGTTAGCTGCTGACATATCAGCGGGGGACTTGCACTCCGGGTGGTACCGCAGGAATGTTCTTTGTTGTGCACTCTCTATGGACGTGCAATCGTCTATGTTAGGGTCGGTGGAGGCTACGGTGCTCAATCCACAGAACACAGACTTCTTAATTTCCACCTCCTCTGGACTTGCTTCCCTCGGGATAGGCATGGGCCACTGTCCTTCCGGGAGTCTTAGGAATGCGGGGCCGTCACTGTAGACATTGCGACGGGTGAGGTCATCCAGGGCATCCCCCGGGTGATGACGTCAGCTGGGTTCTGTTTTGTATCAACGTAGCGCCACTCTGTTTCTCCGGTTAACTCTTCGGTTAAGTCTTGAATCTCGGTGACTCTGACTCCCACGAAGACTTTGTACTTGCATGAGTCCGATTTGATCCAGGCGAGTACCGTCGTGGAATCTGACCACAGGATTGTTCTAGACACCGGTATGGTGAGCTCACGTTGGATGAGCGTGGCTAGGTGCGCTCCGGCTAGGGCTGCGCAGAGCTCTAGACGTGGGATAGATTGTTGCTTGCGTGGGGCTATTCTCGAGCGGGCGAGGACAAATGCTGTGTAGATCTCTCCCCCCTGGTCTTGGGCCCGCAAGTAGGCTACTGATCCGTATGCGACCTCTGAGGCGTCACTGAAGACGTGTAAGTCCATTTTACATGTCTCTGGCCTCACCGTGGGTGGGAAGTAGCTTCGGCGCATATTAACGCCTGGGAGTGAGTGGAGCTCCATCTCCCACTCTCTCCAGGTGGATGCAAGGTGTGCGGGAATGGGGTCGTCCCAGCCCTGGTCCTTGTCCCACAATGCTCGTACAATCATTTTTGCCCTGGTGGTGTACGGTAGAATACATCCTAGCGGGTCATATTGTCAGGCGAGTGTTGTGTACACACTCCGTCTGGTGGTCGGCGCCGCCGCCGGCCTTCCCTGCTCCGTAGTCAGGGGCTTGTGTCTGTAGTGAAGCGAATCTGTTTTGAATCGCCACACCAATCCCAGGGTCATCTCCTGGGCTTCTCCCGGGATTGTAGCCATCCAGGTCTCGCTGCTGGCTGCCTTGTCCTCGGAGGAGAGGCTGCGCAGTACTTGCGGATCGCTGCTGGCCCACTGCCTGAGATCAAAGCCGCCTTTGATCAATGAGGCGCGGAGTTTAATCAGGAGAGCCTCGGCTTCGTCCTGGGTTGAAAGGCTTTGTAGACAGTTGTCTACGTAGAAGCTGTTCTTTACGCTGTGTCGGACCTCTTCGTCCGCTGCTGGGTCCTCTGCTACATGTTTCTGTAGTACAAATGTCGCACAGCAGGGGCTGCACGTCGTTCCGAAGGGGAGGACTTCCCATTGGTAGATGGCTGGGTGCTCATCTCCTGGCTTCTCTCTCCATAGGAACCGTAACAGGGGCTTGTCCGCCTCTACTAATCTCACCTGCAGGAACATTCCTTTAATGTCCCCGCTGATGGCCACCTTTTCCTGGCGGAAGCGGAGTAGAACGCCGAGTAGGGAGGGGCCGAGTGTGGGACCGGGCAGTAACTCTTTATTCAGATTTTGGGATCCGATCTGGTAGCTGCAGTTAAATACTATGCGGTCTTTACCGTTGTGATGGACCTTGTGGTGGGGCACGTACCACGATTCAGTGGTCTGGTCAGCCTCTTTAATGTCCATCTTTGTGACGTGTCCTGCTGTGATGAGCTTCTCAATCTCAGCGCGGTATACACTCTCTTGGGCGGGGTTCTTGGCTAAGCGCCGCTCCGTGTTCAGCAGGTACCGTTCTGTGCCGTCTGTCTTGGCGTGGAAAGTAGGCATTCCTTCTCGCCGCAGGAGTGGCGTGGCGTATCTCAACACGCCGTTGACCGGGACTCTCTTGGTCCCTGTCTCGAGGAGGTGAATTGCGTAAATGTCATCTTTAGAGCGAATGTCTTTCTTTCCGTTCTTAAAGGGCATTTGTTCCAAGGTCCATAGCCGCTCTACGTGTTGCAGGAGTGCGGTTTCTCCCTCTGTGACTCGGGAGTGGAGACATCTAGTGGCTGTACTTCGGTTGAGAGATTTGGCGAGCGGGCCTTGGAGAGTCCATCCCAAACGGGTCTCGACTGCTGCAGGGCAGCCTCGGGGTCCGGTATGAACCCGGTCTATCGGGACAATGAGGTCTGCATGGTCGGAGCCTATCAACAGGGTCGGCATAGCATTGTCTATGAGCGGGATCGGTAACTTGCGCAGATGTGCATATTTCTCCATCAGCTTGGCGACGGGGTATGTGTACCGCGACAGTCCTATTTCTTGGCTGGTGAAAGCGTCTGCAATCTGGTACCGTCGCTCAGGCTGGCCGCTTGCTGCGATAGATAATGAGACATTCTCGCCCTTTATCGTCTTCAAATCTCGTCTTATTGTCCGAATTGTCATTTGGGTTTCGCTTCCCCGCAGCCCCAGCTGGGCCGCAGCGGAGGCGAGCAGCAGGGTCTTCTCTGACCCGTCATCGAGGACGGCGTAAGTGTCCAGGACTTTATTCTGGTAGCTTAGTGTCACACGCACTACTTTTAGGAGTACTCGGGCTCCACTGCTGCTGGCGGGATCGATGTACATGACGCTCGCTTTGCGGCTGGATGGTGCAGGTGAAGGGCGCCGTCTGTTACTGTCGTGAAGTATGTCCAGATGGGCTCCATCGCACTTGGTGCACCTTTTCTTTAAGCGGCATTCGGCTGCCATGTGTGAGCGCGCACAGCGAAAACAGCGCTTGTTGGACTTTATCCATTGACCTGCTTCCTCCGCGTTCAGCTTGGGGAAGGAGTCACATTGCGCTAGCCAGTGTTCTTTCTCACAGTAGGGGCACACTATCTTCCACTTCTCCGTTCTGGAGGGGGTACTGTGGCTCCTGCTGCTCGGTACTGACTCCGATTGGTGCATCACAGTCACCGATCTTCTTCCATCATTTAGTCGTCTGGTTCCTTCTCTGGAGCCAGGGGTGCTCCGTCCGAATGTATCTAGCCGTAGGCTGCTGACTTCTCTCGCCAGGAAGTCTGCTAGATCGAGGAGGTTCGGTTCGGGGCCATTCGGGTCTCTGTGGTCCCTCTGCCGCCTAAAGCGCTCCTGACGAGCGGGCGGCAGCTTCTCCAGGATCCTTTCCACATTTGAGTTGGCGTAAAGTTCATGCCTCCCCTTCTCTCTTTGCGCTCCCAACATCCCTACCAGGGACTGCACTCTGATGGACAGGTCGTCCAGTGCTCGATTGTCTATTGCTGGGGGTAAGCGGTCGATGTGTCGGATCTCCTGGATCACGTAATCCCATATGCGCCCATACCTCTGGTCCAATGCTACCAGCGCTGCTGTGTATGGGGTGGTGGAAGTCGCGTAGGCGAGCGCTATATTATGTGCGCGGGGTACCTTTAAGTGCTTCAGTAGGATGGCGTATTTGTGGCGTTCATCCAATACATCCACCAACATGGTCTCCAGACACATGCGGAGTTCTGTATACTGGGCCCGGTTCTCTTGGGTGAAGTCGGGTACCATAGGCGTGCCAATGTATGACGCTGACTGTGGATACATCGGCGAGCGTTGGGGGAGAGGCCTCCTAGGCGAGTCTCCTCCCGCTCCTTGGTATGGGCTGGTACCGGCAGTGTACCATGGCCCGCTTGTCCAGGTGCTGTTCCTCGGTGCGGGTCGTGCGTCATGCTCACCCGTGTATAGAGTCGGGGGTCTGTAGCGCAGCTCCGCGGGAGTATAGCCTGGGCTGTACCGGACCTCCTGGTCCGGTAGAGTACTGTGCTGTCTTCGGGCGTGGTTCTCCTCCTCTTCCTCTTCGTCTTCAGTTAGGTCATCCAGTGCTTGTAGTCTCTGGTTTAGCCTCTCCACAGGATATGCTGCTCCTTCCCGGTTGCTAGGTCTCGCTTGGACCGGTGGGGGGAGGTGGTCTGTGGGGGGTATAGACCTCGTCTGTTGGTCAAGTTCAGGGTTGTTTACTCGGCTAGGGGATGCCGCCCTGGAGGTGTGTCTAGACGAGTTCCTGGAGCCTCTGGCGGAGGGAGAGGGTGTTGTCCGTCTGATCAGCTGTTCTATTAGTTGCGACTGCTGTCTGTCGCGCGCTGCGTCCCGTTGAGCACCGGCTCGTTCTCGGGCCACATTCTTTTCCATCTGAATGCGTCTTATTTCTAGACGTATCTGCTCGTGTTCGCTTCGCTGCTGGATCTGCAGTCGGTCGCGTTCAGCAGCGGCGTTCAGGCTGATGAGGAAGGCCTGCTGTAGGGTCCTCTCTGCCTCGCTGGGAGAAGGCGGTTGTATAGGGGAGCCTTCCCTCGGGGTACTCCTAGCGGAGCCTTGGAGCTCTATCTCCACGGTGCTCTCCCCGTCTTCTTCCGTGCCGAGTTCTCTCTCGGTAGCGTTGTATTCCTCCCGGGACTCATCGGGGACTACTTCTTCAGTACTGGCGGGGTGTGAAGTCATGTCTGGTTCCCACTGGTCCCCACCGTGAACTTGGTCAGTTACATTAGAGCCCGTAGGGGCCTCTATGGTCGGGGTAGTCTGGGCGTTGGGGTTAGACATACTTTTACTTTCTAGTTTTACCGCGTTTACTGTTAGTAGAAGACTAGGTTGTTGACTGACAGCGTAAGCCTCTAAGTACTGAGGGAGCCGTCGTTCGCGCTGCGGGCGTTGGTTAGGAGGATCGTTTCGTGGAGTGTTCATCATAGGCCATTTCAATATTAATAACACTATATTAATATTACACTGATTACCCTCCGGCTCGAAGGACCAATTGTAACTGAGGGGTACAATTCCCTGACTGTATTACTAGATATGATACTTACTACCACTACCTTTGTACTTAATATTCGGCCACCCAGTACACGGCATAAATATATTATCATGAACACTCTCACGTAGATGAAACGGATCCAACACAAATGTACGAATTAGAAACAGGTCTTTATTTCTACACAGCGATGGTGTGTAGAATAAGCACTTAATCACTTAATTACATTTATGAATTGAAATAGTATGCTCTTTTATGGCAAGGAGTATTCGTCGGTATATCAATAGAGAATGTCCAATCTCTGAAGGCGCAGGTGGTAAATATACGACCTGGAATAGTTAAGGAATAACAGCAATGATACTTTAATGATTATACTAGATACACTAGAGGGGGTTAATCCGGTCGCTTGTAAGCCGACAGGAGTAGGAGGGGGGGGGGGTAGAATCCGGCTGCCTCGTCCGGCCAAGGGTATCCCAGGTGAACCCACTGTAGTGCCGTTCAATGCGCCGGCGATCCTTGGACCACAGATGAAAGCAGGTGGACTCTTTGTGGGCCGGCTCTCTCCGGTCCACGGGGGAGAGACGTGAAGCGACCTCGTCTTGCAGAGCGTCTCCTCACCTTGCGTCCTCTCCGGGGGGGGGGGTTCCAACACACGGCAGTGTCGGGGGTCTTTATCCATGGAATAATCAAAGTATCCAAAGCATAATCCGTGCCTGGGAAGGCGGGCTGTCGTCGGTAGAATAATCCGGTATACAGGTCCACTCGCTCGTCGGCTCTGGGGCTCCTCGGGTGCAGCTTCACATAGGGTCAACCACCCTGGGTAAGCAGCCAGTTCTCTGCCCGAAACGATGGGGTACTGACTACGGTAGTATTCTCACCGCACGAAGCACTATATATTAACAGACTATTATTAGCTTAATAGACTACGTCCAACTCGACGATATAGTGCCAAATATGACTATTCAAATATTAATATACACGATGTCTCAATACCGATGGTAGGCGAACTTGGCCTTACTCCCACACGTGGCGTCGCGGGGAGGCTTTACGTCTGTGACTCTATTGGAGGGTAAGAAACTGGACTGAAAAGAAAGTCCTACTTTAGTAGCGCAGTATATATACGCACTATGAACAAATAGTCCCATTAGTGGTGCGGTAGCCAAATTCCTACGCGGAACTAGGACTTGTTCGTACATGTCGAGCGGTACGTTTGAACTGGGTCTGAGGGGTATGGCAGCCTGGCACCAAGGTCTCGACCAATAGTAGAATGGAGACTATTATGGGATGTTCAGTAGGCTAGAATGGATATTCAATGCATATTGTACAAGGAATATACAAGGGATATCAGGGAATATTAGAGAATATACAAATACAATTAAATATATATATATAAATAAATATATATATTCGGTTTAATCTGGCCCTTCACAACAGTTAGGGTTAGCCAATCGGAGAGCGTTTTTTTATTCTTCGCTGCAATCAAAGAGCGTCTTCGCTCACAGAGGCTACGGAAAAAAGCAAGCATGGGGGAGAGAGCAGCTTGTGGAGAAGCAGTGGCTCTGAGCAGCAACCTGTGTCGTATCGCCATCTTGTGTTCAAAAGGTGGAACTTCATACTGTATCTATTCAATGCACGATAATGAAAATTAATTCAAATAGAATGCTTGTCATTGACAGATTTGAAAAATATTCTGGAATTCAGGTCCTTGGCCTGGGCGATGTTTCATCCAAATCAGACCAGAACCTTAGAAGTTATGGCTAATGCAGACAGACAGACAGAATGACCACAGGAGTGATTGCCATACCCTCCAGGTATCACCGTAATCCAAAACTGCCAAGAAACTGGCTTCAATGATCCTCTTCCAGGTTTTCATAGGGAACTCTCTAACCCCTGTCCTCGTCTCCCTGTCTGTCTGTGAGTGGATGTCTCGTGGTGATGGCCAAGGTGGTGGATGTCTCGTGGTGATGATCAAGGTGGTGGATGTCTCGTGGTGATGATCAAGGTGGTGGATGTCTCATGGTGATGACCAAGGTGGTGGATGTCTCATGGTGATGACCAAGGTGGTGGATGTCTCCTAGTGATGATCAAGGTGGTGGATGTCTCCTGGTGATGATCAAAGTGGTGGATGTCTCATGGTGATGATCAAGGTGGTGGATGTCTCGTGGTGATGACCAAAGTGGTGGATGTCTCATGGTGATGATCAAGGTGGTGGATGTCTCGTGGTGATGATCAAGGTGGTGGATGTCTCCTAGTGATGATCAAGGTGGTGGATGTCTCATGGTGATGACCAAGGTGGTGGATGTCTCGTGGTGATGACCAAGGTGGTGGATGTCTCATGGTGATGATCAAGGTGGTGGATGTCTCGTGGTGATGATCAAGGTGGTGGATGTCTCGTGGTGATGATCAAGGTGGTGGATGTCTCATGGTGATGATCAAGGTGGTGGATGTCTCGTGGTGATGATCAAGGTGGTGGATGTCTCGTGGTGATGATCAAGGTGGTGGATGTCTCATGGTGATGATCAAGGGGGTGGATGTCTCATGGTGATGATCAAGGTGGTGGATGTCTCATGGTGATGGCCAAGGTGGTGGATGTCTCATGGTGATGATCAAGGTGGTGGATGTCTCCTGGTGATGATCAAGGTGGTGGATGTCTCGTGGTGATGATCAAGGTGGTGGATGTCTCGTGGTGATGATCAAGGTGGTGGATGTCTCCTGGTGATGGCCAAGGTGGTGGATGTCTCGTGGTGATGATCAAGGGGGTGGATGTCTCATGGTGATGATCAAGGTGGTGGATGTCTCGTGGTGATGATCAAGGTGGTGGATGCCTCATGGTGATGATCAACGGGGTGGATGTCTCATGGTGATGATCAAGGTGGTGGATGTCTCCTGGTGATGATCATCAAGGTGGTGGATGTCTCGTGGTGATGATCAAGGGGGTGGATGTCTCATGGTGATGATCAAGGTGGTGGATGTCTCGTGGTGATGATCAAGGTGGTGGATGTCTCATGGTGATGATCAAGGTGGTGGATGTCTCATGGTGATGATCAAGGTGGTGGATGTCTCCTGGTGATGATCAAGGTGGTGGATGTCTCATGGTGATGATCAAGGTGGTGGATGTCTCCTGGTGATGATCATCAAGGTGGTGGATGTCTCATGGTGATGATCAAGGTGGTGGATGTCTCATGGTGATGATCATCAAGGTGGTGGATGTCTCATGGTGATGATCAAGGTGGTGGATGTCTCGTGGTGATGATCAAGGTGGTGGATGTCTCGTGGTGATGATCAAGGTGGTGGATGTCTCGTGGTGATGATCAAGGTGGTGGATGTCTCCTGGTGATGATCAAGGTGGTGGATGTCTCATGGTGATGATCAAGGTGGTGGATGTCTCATGGTGATGATCAAGGTGGTGGATGTCTCCTGGTGATGATCAAGGTGGTGGATGTCTCATGGTGATGACCAAGGTGGTGGATGTCTCCTGGTGATGACCAAGGTGGTGGATGTCTCATGGTGATGATCAAGGTGGTGGATGTCTCATGGTGATGATCAAGGTGGTGGATGTCTCGTGGTGATGATCAAGGTGGTGGATGTCTCGTGATGATCAAGGTGGTGGATGTCTCATGGTGATGATCAAGGTGGTGGATGTCTCGTGGTGATGATCAAGGTGGTGGATGTCTCATGGTGATGACCAAGGGGGTGTGATCTTCTCTACGTCGCCCCCCTACTTCAAATGGATCAGAGCGGAATACATACATTCATCCAAATGGTATATGACTGATATTTTGAGCTCCGAGCCTTGACATTTAGCCTTTATCTTATTTTCATACTAGTGCTCATTCCTCTATGTTAAATACTTTGTACATTTTCTTGTCACAGCTATGCTCCTAATAGCTGTGCTATGCTTTCTAATGTCAATAATAGAAATAAACAGGACAGGACCCAACATTGATCCCTCTGGAACACATTTAGTTACCGGTAAGAACTCAGATAGGGTTCAATTGATCCCTGTTGAATCAAAACCAATCCTACGTAATCTCTCAAAAAGCAGTGAATTATATCAATGCAATCCAGATTGATGAAAAGAACAGCACAATGTTTTCTGTTGCCCATAGCAGATACACTATTTAAGACCTAATAACATAACTTAACTCTGGAACTAACTGTTGAGAGCTCAATACAGAATACACTGGGTTAATTATTCATTACCAATGATTACAGGATTTGTGTTACAGAATAGTTTGGAAATTGGTCTGTAATTATTGAGATAACTTCTATCTTCACCCTATTTAACGGAATGAGTCATGACTTTCAAAAACCTACAAACTATGCCAGATTAAATATTATTAATATAAGTGTTATTTACTCTGTAATCAATGGAGCAGATAGCTTTAGATAAAGGATCAAATGTCTCCTCTTATCAATGTCTTGCACTGCCTCAATAACACTAGGAGAGGAAGGCTGTAGTTTACAGAGAAATATCACTTAGTGGGTGACTTATTGCACACTATCATTAATAAGAAGGGACCCTGTTTTCATTTTGAAATACATGACCAGCAGCAGCAACATGTGTATTAAAGGCAAATCTCTTTCATCTCAGATATTAAACAGTCAACCTCATACCAGCAATAACGACCATCTCTGACTGGAATAGTTTCAATACTGGCTACTGACTGTAGATCTGAAATAAAGGATCAACCACAAGGGGGAGCCAGTTTACCTGACATATTCTGCTCTTGTGTATGAGAATGCTGTTATGCATCAAGTCATGGGCTTTTAAAACAATACTTCTGTTATAAACTAGAAGACTAAGAATATAATAATTGGTGTGACCAATGTGAAAATAGTTACAAGCTGGGTTTATCACTCAAAGTTATTTTATAGGTAGTAGTAGTAGTAGTTTTATTCAGTCATCACACCCAATACAACACAATCATTCCACAGTCTTTGATTTGGCAGTGACTGAAAAGGTACAGACTGAAGCATAATGCTTATACATGCCTGTCCTATATTCTTAACAAAATTAAGACTCCAGTATTCTAAAAGAAAATAACAAAAAAAGAATTATTCACATTTGTAATCTTAAAAAATAGCTATACAAACCAGTCTTAAAAACCAAAAGCGAATGACTCATTCTTATGTATATCAGCATTGTTCCACAAGTTAACCCCAACAATAGAAATACATCTCCTTTTAATCCCTTTCTTAGCTTTTTGAACAGTACATTTACAAATGTCTCTCAAATCATATTTTCTTTGATGTATTAAAAAAAAAAACTTTGCACACCGTCAGGGAGTAACTTTGCTTTAGCTCTGTACATTATTTGCATAATTTTATAATAAACCAAATCATTAAATGTCATAACATGAGACTTTATAAACAGTGGATTTGTGTGGTCATAGTAACCAGCCTTATGAAGGCTCCGGATGGCACGCTTTTGCAGTAAGACTATCGGATTTACAGTATTTTATGTCGACCCCCATACTTACATATCCCCCATAGTAAGATATGTAAGGTGAGCAGTAGATAATGTACAAGGCTTTATAGTTTAATATATCCTTACATTTATACAAGATATCTACGGACTTAGATATTTCCCCTTGAATATAGTTAACACGTTGTTTCCATGTTAATTACCTTCTGAATAAATATTTTGCCACAAACTGGACAGCTAAATGGTCTACAATGACTTATTGTGCATTTTCACATTCCCTTTATCTCTGAACGCCTGAACCTGTTCCAACAAATTAAACAACTAGAGTTTCTCTCCAGTATGACTTCCCATGTGTCTTCTCAGAACCCCATTATCACTGAACCATTCCACAAACTTCAGGATTTCTCTCCTGTATGAGTTCTCATGTGTCTTTTCAGAGTTCCTTTCTCACTGAAGCCTTTTCCACAAACTAAACAACCAAATGGTTTCTGTCCTGTATGAGTTATCATGTGGATCTTCAAATGTCCTTTCTCACTGAACCCTTTCCCACAAACTGAACAACTAAATGGTTTCTCTCCTGTATGAGTTCTCATGTGGATATTCAAATGTCCTTTCTCACTGAACCCTTTTGAACAAACTGAACAACTAAATGGTTTCTCTCCTGTATGAGTTCTCATGTGGATATTCAAATGTCCGTTCTCACTGAACCCGTTTCCACAAACTGAACAACTAAATTGTTTCTCTCCTGTATGAGTTGACATGTGTCTGTTCAAAGTTATTTTGTGACTGAAGCCTTTTCCACAAACTGAACAACTAAATGGTTTCTCTCCTGTATGAGTTCTCATGTGTATTTTCAGAGTTACTTTGTGACTGAAGCCTTTTTCACAAACTGAACACCTAAGGGGTTTCTCTCCTGTATGAGTTCTCATGTGGATATTCAAATGTCCTTTGTGAGTGCACCCTTTTCCACAAACTAAACAACTAAATGGTTTCTCTCCTGTATGAGTTATCATGTGGATCTTCAAATGTCCTTTCTCACTGAACCCTTTTCCACAAACTAAACAACTAAATGGTTTCTCTCCTGTATGAGTTCTCATGTGGATATTCAACTGTCCTTTCTCACTGAACCCTTTAGAACAAACTGAACAACTAAATTGTTTCTCTCCTGTATGAGTTCTCATGTGTCTGTTCAAAGTTCCTTTGTCACTGAACCCTTTTCCACAAACTGAACAACTAAATGGTTTCTCTCCTGTATGAGTTCTCATGTGTCTGTTCAGAGTTCCTTTGTCACTGAACCCTTTTCCACAAACTGAACAACTAAATGGTTTCTCTCCTGTATGACTTGTCATGTGGATCTTCAAAAGTCCTTTCCGATTGAACCCTTTTGAACAAACTGAACAACTAAATGGTTTCTCTCCTGTATGAGTTGACATGTGTCTGTTCAAAGTTCCTTTGTCACTGAACCCTTTTCCACAAACTGAACAACTAAATGGTTTCTGTCCTGTATGAGACAAACTTAATGTTTTTTGTTTCTTGTTTGATATTAGCATCTTTAAACCTGACTGAGGTTCCCCACTCTCCTTCCAATCATCACTGTCATCAGTCTCAGGACAGTCTGAAGAGAGAAGCTGGCCATCTCTAGTTGGTTCTAAATCACCATCTGGATATAAGTTACTGGCTGGTTCTGATACTCCACAGTCCTCTCCACCAGGTTCTGTTTTCATCTGTCCAGTTGAGGTGCTGGGTAAAGAGTAAGCTTCTCTGTTTTTCTCCCTCTGGGTTTGAAGAGGCTGGAAGGACAGAGCGTTCTCTTGACCATCTTCACATTTCACTGGGTCTACTGTGATCTTGGAGAGATCAGCTTCTTCCAGCCCTTGATGTAGTTCCTCTTTGATCTGTAGGAGCTCTGGGTCCTGGGTTTGGCTGAGCAGTGAGGACAGAGTATTCTCTCCACCATGTTCATATTTCATAGGTTGTAAGGTCATCTTGGAGCCATCAGCCTCCTCTAGATCTTGAAATAGTTCCTCCTGTTCCTCTTTAATCTGTAGGGACTCTGGGTCCTGGGTTTGGTTAAACCATGAGGACTGAGGTTTCTCTTCATCATCTTCACTCTTCACAGGGACAGGGTTGAAAGTGAACTTGATGATATCAGCCTCCTCCAGACCTTGAAGCTGCTCTCCCTCCTGACTGATCCAGAGTTCCTCCTGTTCCTCTTTCATCTGTAGGCGCTCTGGCTCCTCCTGGCTCAGACTGGGGCTCCTCTCCTGCTGTTCAGGGGGAACCTCCTCTTCACAGACAGAGAGCTGTGGGGGGTCTGGAGGGAGGAATAATAATAATATGAATAGCAAACATAAAGATGCAGTAGATAACTGTATCATTAACACATGGCCCATTTGACATCGAGTATCTATCATTCAAGATGTGAAAAAGGAATAATTTTTCCATCCATACATTCCCGTTTTATACCGTGGTGAATATAAGTATGGTTTTAGAGCGGTTTAGGTTAATTCCTGGGAGGCTAGTAGGGCTGCCCCAGACTAAGGATTTGGATGGTCGACTATGATTGGCCAAAATTCGCTGTTAGTCGCCTATTGGTAAAGAAAAATTTAAAAGTATCATATTATTTATATTAAAAAACAAATATATATATATATATTTTATCATTCCATTTGGGCTGTGGGGGGTGCTTAATGTCTGAAGGAGTCGACTGAAGGCTTCTTGTCCTCTGCAAAAGCATGCAATTGGTCCACTGATGGATACATCTTGATATTTGTCTAGTCTAGTGTGTTCATTAGATGGGTGAAATCCTCTTTCAGTGCCTCTGTGCCTGTTTTCATAGGCAGTTAGCCTCTGGTATGCGTGCCATTAGCGTTAGCCATGCTTCTAGGCCTCTTTTCTTTAGGAAAGAATGAAAAAATAATAATAAATAAATAAAAAAAATGTATATATATATATTTTTTTTTTGTATTCGACTTAAGAGGTTGGCTAGTCGACTACGGCTCCTTTCGACCAATTAGTCAACTAATCTACTAATAGGGGTCAGCCCTAGAGGCTAGTAATAGGCTGCTGTGGCGATAAGAAAGTAGCGAGCCAGAGACGTGGTTCGAGTTGAGGTACTTTACTTCTCACTGCACATAGCATTTACAATAACAACCAACTTAACCCGGAACCGGAAGTGGTATTTCCCCTTTCCCCTAAACAGTAAAACCCCCGCCCTTAAAGGCACAAGCTCACCTTGGTGAATGTCTCTTAATATAGGTCACCACACCTATGGAACCGCTCACAAAGTCCGTTGCCCTGCGGGTTGTACGCCGTAGTGCGGTGGATCTTCACCCCCAGGTGCTCCGCAACTGCAGTCCAGAGCTCCGAAGTGAACTGGGGGCCCCTGTCGCTTGTGATGTCCCCCGGTGTGCCAAAACGGGCCACCCAGCAGCCGATGAACGCCTGGGCCACCTCCGCTGCCGTAGTGGAGGACAGTGGAACAGCCTCCAGCCACCCGGTGGTCCTGTCCACCATGGTGAGGAGGTGAGTATATCCGTGGGAGGGGGGCAGGGGGCCCACCAGGTCCACATTCACGTGGTCAGAGGCGTCTGTCGTGAGGGCGACCGGGGCAGTGGGAGAGGGGTGCGCCAGCAGAGCAGCGTTGGCTAGCGTGGTTTTGGCAGCCCCAAAAGCACTGTCCATCCCAGAGGATAGGGGTGCACCGATGTATCGGTCGGGTATCGGTATCGGCCGATAAGGCCTAACAAAATTAATAGTTGGTTTCCGGTTGCCGACCGACCCTGCCGATTTAGGTGCGACCCAATATATTTTATGAGTTTTTAAAAAAAATTATAAAAAAAAAGAAAAATCCGATTTTTTTTTTGAATAAAGTTTCATAGAAATCTTAGTCAAACATTTAGTATTATGGATATTAAACATGCTGGCAGAGTACATGCATCCATGTTGTTGTGAACATTTTAATTAAATAAAGAAATTCCCTATCCATAGTCGCCGTGGGAAAGAATAAAATAAAAAAATAAAATAAAATAAATTCCCTACCTACCCATGGCCAAACTGACAACCAACAGGAAACCAACAATATATTATTGCTGGATTATGAATAGCCCCAACTTTAGCCAACGTAACGTCATGGCTAAACCTTTAACGCTAGCTTTCGGTTAGCTGTTCAATGCTATTAATAACACAATCAAGCGAACCCATCACACCCATCAACACCCCTCTCTCGGGAAGATGGCATTTAAGAAAGTATCTGCTGTTAAAATGACACAAACATTCGTTTTGTGGCATTAACGTAGGGCTGGGCGATATAACGATAAATATCGCGATATATTGTAATAATCGATAACGAATATCGAAATAAAAAAAAATCTAATCGTTTTTTTTTTTTTTTTTTTTTTTTTTTTTTTACCTGCATCAGGGCAGTTTTAAAACCAGAGACAGTGGACAGACTTGTCTTTCTTGCCTGCAACTTAAAGTAATGGCTTTGCTTGTCCAAATGACAATACTGACCAAATTGAGATTTATTTTTCTCTTGTCCATTTATTTTGTTTGCTTTCTAATTTAAAATACAGTTTGAAACCGTCTGTACACAGTAGGCTATGTGTGCTAGCAGAACTAGACTCCAGTCACGAGTCACAGTGCACATGTGCGGTGGTTTGTCCACCAAAAAAGCACCAAAAGATCGAAAATAAACTAGCAGAGCCAGAACTGTTCAACTCCTCTGGAGCCACAGCCAGCAGAGAAGCCGGTTTACTTTAGCTTTTAAACCAGCTGCAGCCTGAGAACTGGAGTGTGAGGGGATGTAACACTAAAGATGGCGGCAATGACAAAGAATTGCTGCAAAATAAACATACATCTGTTGTTAAAAAAAAAAAAAAATTTATACTTATAACAATTCGATAATTATCGATATCGAGAAATAAAATAAAATTATCATATCGTTATCGCGATATGATTTTTTTCCATATCGCCCAGCCCTACATTAACGTTATATAGTTAGTGTTACACATTCAATAAAATCAGCATATTATTTACCCGAAGATAGCAAGCAAGCAAACAAGGCATTACTAGTCCGTTCATAGCTCAGTTCCATTCCGTTGCTCATTCCGTACTTAACTACCCATTCTGCAATCTGTTAATAAAGTTTTCAACCAGACAAATGTATAGAAAGGCTTTGTTTTATTATAACATTTGTTGCAGTAAAATCATTGTCTCGTTTGGTCATCCTGTGGAGCGATGGTCGGCGGGCAGCTAATGTATTAGCTACGTTAAGTTTGTTGTGCTCTCGGCGAGAGCCTCTCGCAAGCAGATCAATGGCGGCATGCCCGAAAGTAGAAAATGAATAAACGCTTGCCGATTGGTGGTAAGAACAGCAGGAGGTGGGTGCTAGCGGTGTGGCATAATTGGCCGAATCGACTGTCAATCAAAATGGTTCTATTGCATTGGCTGAGAGCTCTGGTTGAGAGAATAGTATCCATCTGCAGGCCGCCAGGCGCCAGACGATACTGGGAGATAGTGCTACATGGCATGGTGGAATTAATACCATAAACATATTTCTTGATGTTTCCTTTTTTTAAGTAAGTAAAGAGGCCTACAAATACAAACATACACATACAAATATACAGTAGTTCCATTAAAAAAAAAAATATTACAAAAAAAAATATTAAAGAAAATTACAAATACTATACAAATAATACACAAATATCGGTATCGGTATCGGCCGATTGTGTTACTTGAACAATCGGTATCGGTATCTGTAGCCAATTTTCATATCGGTGCATCCCTACCAGAGGACCAATCTAACTCGTCCTTGGGCACTTTGCCCCGCAGGGCCTCGTACAAGGGGCGCATGAGGTGGGCAGCATGGGGAAGGAACCGGTTGTAAAAGTTCACCATGCCCAGGAACTCCTGTAGAGACCGTACGGTGCGGGGACGAGGAAAACTGGCAATGGCCTCCACCCTGGCGGGGAGTGGGGTGGCTCCCTGTGGAGTGACATGGTGTCCGAGGAAGGTGATGGAGGACTGCCCAAACTGGCACTTGGTCGGGTTGACGATGAGGCCGTGTTTACTGAGCTGCTCAAACAGCTGCTGGAGGTGTGTCATGTGCTCCTCTATGGACGTACTGGCTACAAGAATGTCATCCAAGTACACAAACAAAAACGGCATGTCCTGGAGCACAGAGTCCATCAGGCACTGAAACATCTGCGCCGCCCCCATGAGCCCGAAAGGCATTCTTAGGAATTCAAAAAGTCCAAAGGGTGTAATGACAACTGTTTTTGGCACATCCCGTGGATGGACCGGCACCTGGTGGTACACGCGCACCAGGTCCACCTTGGAGAAGATGATGGCCCCCGCTAGGTGGGTAGAGAAGTCCTGTATGTGCGGGACAGGGTACCGGTCGCGTGAATACTTTCCCTAAGGGGATTGCACTTCCGTGTTCGGTTTGCGCGGCCTGATTGGCCACTGACGTACGCTAGTTTTGCCCCCGGTAAGTTATCTACGCCAGTTACGCCCAGCTCGCGCCTGCATTATCCAATTCATCTTTGAAAAGAATCATTCCAGCAAAGCAGGCTTCTATTATTCAAATTACTGTTTTAATGGGTCACAGTAGTAAGTCCTACTGTAGAACATGACATATTAGCATGACATCTGATTTATTAATGCCAATGCTAAAGATTAGGGACAAACGCAATTGGCACAAGTGTAAATCATGGATTAGTCACTCAGTTTTAACATCTGACTTAGCTCACCTTGTTAGTCTGCTGGCAGTGGATCCTATGGTCACAAGTTCAAATCACTTTTGGTTACATTTTTTTTTTTTTTTTTTTTACGTTTAATTAATTTATCCACTCTGGTTGGATGGTGTGTATGTATATATTGTGCTGTATAATGACAATACATTTGAATCGAATCTCATTTTGAAATCGCTACCTGTTGAGTGGATCACCATGGTGCAATGCAATCAAGACACCATTCAAGATAACTTCCCTTTTAAATGGTCACCAAATGGTATAACATACTTGGGTATACTAATAGATAAGGAGATGGGGAATCTATATAAGCTCAATCTGTTAAGACAGTTACAAATCCTAGGGGAGGACTTGGAAAAATGGATGAACCTCCCTCTCACCCAGGGAACAAAATTAACCTTTTGACTTACCAGCCATTTGGCTGGTAGATTTTAAAAACTACCAGCCAGGCAGATTTTTTACCAGCCATTGGCGGTTGGCTGGTACTTATTTTGTTCCCTGCTCTCACCTTACTAGGCCGAATTAATGCTATAAAAATGAATGTCCTGCCAAAGTTTCTTTATATATTTCAGTCCCTCCCAATCCAAGTCCCTTCTAAATTTTTCTCCTCCTTGGACGGATTGATCAGACGGTTTATATGGCGAGGTAAATCCCCAAGGATCGCCTTAATTAAACTTACTTTAGACTATACAAAGAGAGGACTGAAACTTCCTAATTTTAGATTGTATTACTTGGCGGCACAAGCCAGATTTTTGGCTCAAATGTTTGAGGGGGACCTCTCAGCCTCATGGTTGAACATTGAATGTCTAGACATTAACGAGACCACCCCGTCTGATACCTTGTACAAATGGGACGTGAAATCAATTAAGACAATCACCCAGAACCCCTTCATGATCCATTCAGTCCAAACCTGGTTAAAATTACAAAAAGATTTCACAAAAAGACACAATAGCCCTCTATCACCTAAACCCCCCCTATGGGGAAATAGGCTTATACCTATCTTATACCAGAATAGAGACTTTGAGTCCTGGCCTTTACAAGGTATCACTCGACTGGAACATTGTTATGAAAATTAGGTTTTTATGTCCTTCCAGCAAATGAAAGAGAAATATCAACTTCCTGGAAGAGATTTCTTTAAATACCTGCAACTGAGAGATTGTGTGAGGGTTAACACACTCAAGGTCAATGGAAACTACCAGAAAAATCTCCCATTGAAAGTCTTTTTCATAATGATCAAAGGATGGTGAGAACCATCTCTCAAGTCTATAACACCTTACTACCCTCTCTGCCGACCACTGAACCTGATGGGTCCAGGACTAGATGGGAGAGAGATTTAGACACAGAAATTGATCCAGGCCTCTGGGAGGACCTATGTAAAGATGGGGTCACATGCACACTAAATTCAAGATAGACTGATTCAATTAAATGTTCTGCATCAGGTCTATTTTACCCCCTCCTAATTACATGGGTTCAACTCTAGTATCTCCTCCCTCTGTTTTAGGTGTGGCCAGGAGGAGGGCACGTTCCTTCACTCCACTTGGCATTGTATCAAACTGCAACGTTTCTGGGAGCGGGTCTGTGAGGCTATAGCACAAATTCATAATATAACATTTTCGACTGATCCCGAAATATGCCTCCTTGGTAACTTTACAAACTCAAACCTTACACGCAGTCATTCCATCAAGCTTACAGAACTCCTCCTGGTTATTGCCAAAAAATGTATTGCAACAAAATGGAAGTCAGATCTCCCTTTGCCATTTGGGATGTGGCTTTCAGAGGTGAAGAGCTGTATCCCTCTAGAAAAGGTGACTTATTCACTAAGGAACAGGGTTGATCATTTCAATAAAATTTGGCAGCCTTTTCTGGACTATCTTGGAGATCTCCCACCCGACTTGACTGAATGACCTTCTCATTGATCTCTCTAGTAGCTCCATTCTGGTAAAGATGTGTTGAGGACATCCTGTATCTCTCAATGTCTCTGAAAATATTGTTGTCTTTTGTTCTGTTTTTTTTGTTGTCGTTTGTTTCTGTTTTCCTGATGTGTTTGTTTACATATGTAGGGGCCTCTATCACTTTATCCCACACATTTACAACCATTAACCATATGCGTATATAGGCACCCACATATAGTTGTTGTTATTGTTGCTGTTATTACTGTCCTGTAATTGTCTCAGTATTGGCATTTGTGTATGTTTTGAATAATGGAAAATCAAAATAAAATATAAAAAAAAGGGGGATGTGGTATCCTGGAATAATGGTTTCACCCATATGTTGGTTTAGCCCAGATTCATGTTAATGACGTCAGATACGGTGCCCGCCAGTTGGATGTATGCAAGTTAACCCAAAGTGTGGAAGTAAAGAACCTTCAGCTATATTGTCATCGTGTGGACATTCAATTCTTTCTGCTAGACACTAAGAGTGACAGCCAGAACAGAAACATTACACTAGCTACTTCGCCATATAGTCCATTCTCAGTGTACGTGTGCACTGGAGGCTTCAAGTAGCCTACACGCCTTTTTCATGTTTATATGTTACTACTTTTTAAAAACGGAGCTCACTTTTGCTGGTTGGTTGTCCCCAAAACTAAGATGGCAGCGGTCTCGTGACGTCAGAGTGTCTTGTGTGTGTTAGAAAGAGAGTAGTTGAGCCTTGTGTGATCTAATCTCCTCCATACTCATGTGTATAAAGTGATGCCAGCCTCCTCAGTCTCTCTGATCATGTTAGTACAGTAATTGATTGATTGATTGAAAACTTTATTAACGGATTGCAGAATGGGTACAATACAGTAGGGGTGGGAATCACCAGTTTCATCATGATACGATACGATATCGATTCTTTGGACAACGATACGATATTTGCCGATATCACAAAGTCTCTCACGATACAATACGATTAGATTCAGGTGCCTGCGATCGATATGAGATGATATCATATGCCCATTTAACACAATCAGTAACATTTAGATCAACAAAAAAAAGGTAATGAAAATATCATTTGACATTTGTATTTTTGAGCTCTTCCAGACATTTAAAGGAAAATCAATCTATTGTTTTTAATACAAATAGACCTCCTGTTCACTGTAAAGTGCCACGTTTTTATATATTGAGCTTTAAACTTTAAGCTACATTTTTTGGAACTCAAAACTCACAACCTCCCTCTCCCAAACCGTTCCTACAACAATTTGTTGATGTTGCATGATCATGTATAGGCCTACATTTATTATGTATTATATTGTTTATGTTTAAATAACATTTAAACATCAAACTCCTCTGACCTCATCTGGTCTTTCCAAAGACGCGCGCACACACACACACACAGAAAGGGAGAATGCTATGCTGTAACATCTACACACACGGAGCTACTGCTGTTGTTCTTGGGCGGATATGAGACTCGCCACAGGATTTTCAAAATAAGAGTATCGATATGAATCGATCTTATTACATCACATCGATCCGATTCGATTGTTGATAATTACATCGATGTATCGATCTGGATCGATGTATCGTCCCACCCCTACAATACAGTACAGCTCAATACACACAATTGTCAAGGGGATGCAGACCAGAGAAAGACTTTCGTCTTGTTTACATCAGGGTCCCCCATTTAACTAGGCTGCACTAGGCTCTCTGATCATGTTAGTACAGTAACTAGGCTGCACTAGTCTCTCTGATCATGTTAGTACAGTAACTAGGCTGCACTAGTCTCTCTGATCATGTTAGTACAGTAACTAGGCTGCACTAGTCTCTCTGATCATGTTAGTACAGTAACTAGGCTGCACTAGTCTCTCTGATCATGTTAGTACAGTAACTAGGCTGCACTAGTCTCTCTGATCATGTTAGTACAGTAACTAGGCTGCACTAGTCTCTCTGATCATGTTAGTACAGTAACTAGGCTGCACTAGTCTCTCTGATCATGTTAGTACAGTAACTAGGCTGCACTAGTCTCTCTGATCATGTTAGTACAGTAACTAGGCCACTGGCCATGACAACATCCCCTCCAAATTCCTCAGAGACTCAGCAGCAGCCATCACCCCAGTCATCACACACATAATAAACCTCTCCATAAAACAGGGACACGTCCCCAAGGACTTCAAAATTGCGAGAGTAACACCCCTGCACAAAAAGGGCAGCAAATTAGACCCGGGTAACTACCGCCCTGTTTCTATCCTTACATCCATCTCGAAAGTCATGGAAAAAATAGTATACGAACAGATCGAAAAGTACCTCGCGGAAAAAAATCTAATCTACGAATTCCAATCTGGCTTCAGAACATCCCACTCCACTGACACATGCCTTCTCTACTTGAACGACCACATCAAACAAGAGGTGGACGCGGGCAAATACTGCGGCATGGTCATGCTGGACCTACAAAAGGCCTTCGACACTGTCAATCACACCATTCTGATTGACAAGCTAAAAGCAATTGGTTTTGATAGTTTATCAGTGAGCTGGATACAATCCTACCTGGAGGGGAGGGAACAGATGGTGGAAGTAAACGGTACCCTATCCCCCCCCCTCACAGTGAGCTGTGGTGTTCCACAAGGAAGCATACTAGGACCGCTACTATTCCTAATTTATGCAAATGACATGTCGTCAGCTTGTGACTGCAACTTGTTCCTGTTTGCGGACGACTCAGCCCTGCTGGTCTCTGACAAGAACAAGTTACAGGTTGAAAAGGCCCTCAGCTCGGAACTAGGCAAAATCTGCATATGGCTCGCCGACAACAAACTATCATTACACATGGGCAAAACAGAGTCCATTCTCTTCGGTTCAAATAACAAACTCAGCAAGACCAACGGCTTCTCGGTTACAGTGGGTGACAATATTATCACAAGGAAAGATGAAATTACCTACCTGGGTTCCATCCTAGAGGCTAATCTTTCCTGTGACAAAATGGCATCCAATGTAATAAAAAAAGTCAACCAACGAACGCGATTCTTGTACCGGATCTCCTCTCTGGTAAACAAGAATACCCTGAAGACTCTAGCAGGAGCACTCATTCAAGGGTACTACGACTATGGTTGCACCTCATGGTACCAAAGCACCTCAAAGGCACTAAAAAACAAATTACAAACATCTCAAAACAAGCTAGTCAGACTACTACTTGACCTGACTCCTAGAACCCACCTCACCCCTGCCCACTTTGACAACCTAGGATGGCTTAGAGTAGACGACAGAGTACAGCAACTTGCAATGGGCCTGGTCTACAAGATACACTACGCGACCAAGGTACCCATGTACATGTCAAAATACTTCCCAAAGGTCAGTGAATACCACGATCACAACACCAGAGGGAGCTCCACAAATCATGTAAAACCCAGATTCGGCTCAAACAAGGGACTAAACACGTTTCGCAATTATGCCACATCAATGTGGAACGCCCTGCCTAAAGCTGTAAAGGAATGTGAATCACTACCCACTTTCAAAAACACTCTCAAAAAACACCTACGTGAGACTGCAATTCGAAACTGGCCCCTACAAATGTCCTAACCTAGTTGTACAGTAAATGACCAAGTAAGGCTTTGTCAACATTCCAATGTACAGTGTAAAATGTGTGTGTGTCCCCTACCCAACCCCCCCCCCCCCCCCCACCTCCAATGTACAGCCCTCACCCAACCCACCCAACCCCACCCCACCAACCTCCTCCAATGTACAGTTTCTACGCCAAATGTATATACACTCCTTTGCTGGACCCTTTTGTATCACAAACAGTACTGTATTTGCAAATCTGATATGTCATAAATGTATAGATGTAGCAGTACTGTCTATCTGTATGTCATGTATGTCATATATGTTATGATGAATTGAAAATGGGGGACCCTGGTGTAAACAAGACGAAAGTCTCTCTGGTCTGCATCCCCTTAACAATTGTATGTATTGAGATGTACTGTACTGTACCCATTCTGCAATCTGTTAATAAACTTTTCAATCAATCAATCAATCAATCAATCAATCAATCAATCAGGCTGCACAGCCGACAAACATAGTTTTGCTGCCTAAACAATATCCAGGTAAGATGGCGGACGGTTATCCCATGATTTATGGCGTAATGTCGCATCTAATGTTTTATTTATGGCAGCACCGCTGGTCTAACTGTTGGGTACATTATTATTAAGGGTTAGGCAATTGTGAAATACCGTAATCACAAACGGGAACATATTGATCAAAGAATAATGTCCAAAGGACCTTCTGATTAAACAAACCTGCTTTGTGTTTCTTCATCTCACTTTCACAACACTCTGAAGTTTACGGCCAGTCTCGACTCCTCCTTAGTTCAAATGTGTCTCCAGCAGCTGCAGTTAGTCCGTTCTTTACACGATCACTGCATCTAGATCTGTTCAGAGAGTTAACGTTAGAGATTAGCAGCATTAGCTCGTTATAGCCACAGACAACGAGGTGAAGCATGGAGTGTGGTGCCCCTGGTGGCTAGGACGAGACATTGCATGGCATTTCCGTATTTCCTGGTGACGTCAGGGAGGGCTGGACCAATCAGCTACGTCTGCGTAACGCGGCACCCCACGCCCCGCCCCTTTGGAAATAAACAGCCAATAGCTGCCTCACACGGGGAAAGCCCTTGGCCGCGACAGACCGCGCGCTGATTGGCGGAGAAGGGACGTCACTCCACATTGGGCCTAGCTCCCCCCTGACCAGGCTGCGTGTAACTGTTCCGCAACAGTAAGTGACTTCCGGGGTAGGCCTGATTGGCCCCGACAGGCACGTGACGCGGCAAACTCAGGACGCGCAACGAGGCTGCTGAGAGCTGTCGCGCGGAAATAGGCTGTCTATTGCCATTCTCTAACACAAACTCTAACCTTAACCAGCTCCTTAACAGCGCCTAAACTTAACCGTTCTAACCTTAACCAACTCCGAAACAATGCCTAACCTTAACCTTAACCTTAACCATGCCTAACCTTAACCATAGAAAGAATATTGCCATTCTCTAATGAATGAATGAATGAAAACTTTATTTAACAGATTGCAGAATGGGTACAATACAGTACGGCTCAATACATACAATTGTTAAGGGGATGCAGACCTGAGAAAGACGTTTGTCTTGTTTCCATCAGGGTCCCCCATTTTCAATTCATATAGACATATATGACATACATGACATACAGATAGTCAGTACTGCTACATCTATACATTTATGACATACCAGATTTGCAAATACAGTACTGTTTGTGATACAGAAGGAGTCAAGAAAAGGGAGTATATACATTTGACGTAGAAACTGTACATTGGAGGAGGTTGGGTGGGGGGGGTT
Organism: Notolepis coatsorum; assembly: GCF_963971535.1. NCBI lineage: Eukaryota > Metazoa > Chordata > Actinopteri > Aulopiformes > Paralepididae > Notolepis > Notolepis coatsorum. The sequence goes on along the minus strand of NC_140171.1, from coordinate 166,306,601 downwards.
GGGTACATTGGGATATTGACAACCATACTGGGTAATTTACATTGGAGGTGGTTGGGGGGGGGGGGGGGGGGCGGGGGGCACACTGTATAAACAAGTAACACTGTACATTGAGGGGGGGGGGGAGGAGACACTGTACAAACAAACACAATTGTACATTGAACTATTGACAAAACCATACTAGGTAAATGACTGTACATTGGAGGGGGTTGGGTTAGGATATTTACAGGGGCCAGTGTTGAATTGCAGTCTCCCGTAGGTGTCCCTTGAGAGAGGTTTTGAAAGTGGGTAGTGATCCACATTCCTTTACAGCTTTGGGTAGGGCGTTCCACATTGATGTGGCATAATTGCGAAACGTGTTTAGTCCCTTATTTGAGCCGAATCTGGGTTTAACATGATTTGTGGAGCTCCCTCTGGTGTTGTGATCGTGGTATTCACTGACCTTTGGGAAGTATTTTGACATGTACATGGGTACCTTGGTCGTGTAGTGTATCTTGTAGACCAGGCCCATTGCAAGTTGTTGTACTCTGTCGTCTACTCTAAGCCATCCTAGGTTGTCAAAGTGGGCAGGGGTGAGGTGGGTTCTAGGAGTAAGGTCAAGCAGTAGTCTGACCAGTTTGTTTTGAGATGTTTGTAATTTTGTTTTTAGCGCCTTTGAGGTGCTTTGGTACCATGAGGTGCAAGCATAGTCGTAGTACCCCTGAATGAGTGCTCCTGCCAGAGTCTTCAGGGTGTTCTTGTTTACCAGAGAGGAGATCCGGTACAAGAATCGAGTTCGTTGGTTGACTTTTTTTATTACATTGGATGCCATTTTGTCACAGGAGAGATTAGCCTCTAGGATGGAACCCAGGTAGGTAATTTCATCTTTCCTTGTGACAATATTGTCACCCACTGTAACTGAGAAGCCGTCGGTCTTGCTGAGTTTGTTATTTGAACCGAAGAGAATGGACTCTGTTTTGCCCATGTGTAATGATAGTTTGTTATCAGCGAGCCATATGCAGATTCTGCCTAGTTCCGAGCTGAGGGTTTTTTCAACCTGTAACTTGTTCTTGTCAGAGACCAGCAGGGCTGAGTCGTCCGCAAACAGGAACAAGTTGCAGTCACAAGCTGACGACATGTCATTTGCATAAATTAGGAACAGTAGCGGTCCTAGTATGCTTCCTTGTGGAACACCACAGCTCACTGTGAGGGGGGGGGATAGGGTACCGTTTACCTCCACCATCTGTTCCCTCCCCTCAAGGTAGGATTGCATCCAGCTCACTGATAGACTATCAAAACCAATTGCTTTTAGCTTGTCAATCAGAATGGAGTGATTGACCGTGTCAAAGGCCTTTTGTAGGTCCAGCATGACCATGCCGCAGTATTTGCCTGCGTCCACCTCTTGTTTGATGTGGTCATTCAAATAGAGAAGGCATGTGTCAGTGGAGTGGGATGTTCTGAAGCCAGATTGGAATTCGTAGATTAGATTTTTTTCCGCTAGGTACTTTTCGACCTGTTCGTAGACTATTTTTTCCATGACTTTCGAGATGGAGGTGAGAATAGAAACAGGGCGGTAGTTGCCTGGGTCTAATTTGCTGCCCTTTTTGTGCAGAGGGGTCACCCTCGCAATTTTGAAGTCCTTGGGGACGTGTCCCTGTTTTATGGAGAGGTTTATTATGTGTGTGATGATTGGTGTGATGGCGGCTGCTGAGTCTCTGAGGAATTTGGAGGGGATGTTGTCATGGCCAGTGGCCTTGTTAGGTTGGAGGGCGCTCAGTTTATTGAGTACCTCATCTGTTGTTACCATTTCCAGCTTGAAGTCGTCCTTGCGGACCCCTAGGTTTTTGTAGTAAGCTACTATGTGTTCTACCCCATAAAGCCCTGAGTGGGAGGGTAGTTTGTTTACCAGTGTTGTGGCTATGTTTGTGAAGAAAATGTTTAAGTAATTGGCTACATCCAGCTTGTCTGTGATGAGCGTGTTGTCCGTTTTTATGTTTATGTTTGAGAATCTGGTTTTAAGTTTTTTACTGCATCCTAGTTGATTATTGAGTAATTTCCAAAGTTCACGTGGTTTGTTTTTGTTTTCCTCAGTTTTGTCATTGATGAAATTCTTTTTTGCAGTTTTGATCATGGAGTTTACGTCGTTTCTTAGTCTGTTTCTTTCTAGTTTGAGTTCAGTCACGTGGGCTTGGAGTTCACTGCTCGTGCTTTTAGTAAGCTTTGACTGACTTTTACGAAACTCAGAGCATTTTTTGTCTCTGGTTTTCATAGCGGCCAGTATTTCGGAGTGCATCCACGGCTCAGCGCGATTTTTTACCCTGGTGGTTCTTAGGGGGGCCATGTCGTTTAGTATTGCTGAGAATTTGGTTTTGAAACCAAGCCATGTTTCGTCAACCAGTGTACCATTGAGTTCATCTGACCAGTCCAGACTCTCCAGTTCAAGGTTGAAGGCCTCGCTAGAGTAGGTTTTGAGGTCTCTAGATGTGACTGTTTTGTGGCAGCCAGCCTTTTGTTTTAGTTTTTTTCGGGTACAGAATATCATATAATGATCACTTAACCTAACACAAACTCTAACCTTAACCAGCTCCTTAACAGCGCCTAAACTTAACCGTTCTAACCTTAACCAACTCCGAAACAATGCCTAACCTTAACCTTAACCTTAACCATGCCTAACCTTAACCGGCGAAAGAATACACGTTAAAAAAAAAATAACGTTAAAAAAAATTAATTCTATGTGATTCGAACTCGTCAACAACGGACCGCAGGATCGCAGGACCGCTGCTCTGCGAGGTGAGCCCGGAGCGTGCCGCGCGGCAGAGAAAGTTGCGCGTCACGTGCCTGTCGGGGCCAATCAGGCCTACCCCGGAAGTCACTTACTGTTGCGGATAAGCTATAAGCGACCAGGCTCGGTTGAGACGTGCGGTTGGAGAGAGTGATGAATGAATGAATGAAAACTTTATTTAACAGATTGCAGAATGGGTACAATACAGTACGGCTCAATACATACAATTGTTAAGGGGATGCAGACCTGAGAAAGACGTTTGTCTTGTTTCCATCAGGGTCCCCCATTTTCAATTCATATAGACATTTATGACATACACAACATACATGACATTTATGGCATAGGGACATATAGGTATTTAGTACTGATACATTTGTGACATAAACGGTATTCAAATATACAGTACTGTTACCCCTAGATCCTGACAGAGTATATACATATGATGGGGAGGGGACTGTACATTAGGAGGGGGTGGGTGGGTGGGAGAGAAATATACATACGGCGGGGAGGGAATATATACATGCGGTGGGGAGGAGACTGTCTATTAGGAGGTGGTGGGGGTTTTGGGCATTTACGGTGGCCAGTTTCGAATTGCAGCCTCCCGTAGGTGCTCTTTAAGAGCGGTTTTGAATGTGGGCAGGGATTCACATTCCTTTACAGCTTTGGGTAGGGCGTTCCACATTGTTGTGGCATAATTGCGAAACGTGTTTAGTCCCTTGTTTGAGCCGAATCTGGGTTTAACATGATTTGTTGAGCTTCCTCTGGTGTAGTGGTTGTGGTATTCACTGACCTTTGGGAAGTATTTTGACATGTACATGGGCACCCCGGTCGTATAGTGTATCTTGTAGACCAGGCCCATTGCAAGTTGCTGTACTCTGTCGTCTACTCTAAGCCATCCTAGGTTGTCAAAGTGGGCCGGGGTGAGGTGGGTTCTGGGGTTCAGGTCAAGTAGTAGTCTGACCAGTTTGTTTTGTGATGTTTGTAATTTTGTTTTAAGCGCCTTTGAGGTGCTTTGGTACCATGAGGTGCATGCATAGTCATAGTACCCTTGAATGAGTGCTCCTGCCAGAGTCTTCAGGGTATTCTTGTTTACCAGAGAGGAGATCCGGTACAAGAATCTAGTTCGTTGGTTGACTTTTTTTATTACATTGGATGCCATTTTGTCACAGGAAAGATTTGCCTCTAGGATGGAACCCAGGTAGGTAATTTCGTCTTTCCTTGTGACAATATTGTCACCCACTGTAACTGAGAAGCCGTCGGTCTTGCTGAGTTTGTTATTTGAACCGAAGAGAATGGACTCTGTTTTGCCCATGTGTAATGATAGTTTGTTATCAGCGAGCCATATGCAGATTTTGCCTAGTTCCGAGCTGAGGGTTTTTTCAACCTGCAACTTGTTCTTGTCAGAGACCAGCAGGGCTGAGTCGTCCGCAAACAGGAACAAGTTGCAGTCACAGGCTGACGACATGTCATTTGCATAAATTAGGAAGAGTAGCGGTCCTAGTATGCTTCCTTGTGGAACACCACAGCTCACTGTGAGGGGGGGGGATAGAGTACCGTTTACCTCTACCATCTGTTCTCTCCCCTCCAGGTAGGATTGCATCCAGCTCACTGATAAGCTATCAAAACCAATTGCTTTTAGCTTGTCCATTAGAATGGAGTGATTGACAGTGTCGAAGTGCGAGAGAGGGATGAATGATGAATGATTGAATGAATGAATGAATGAATGAATGAATGAATGAATGAATGAATGAATGAATGAATGAATGAATGAATGAATGAATGAAAACTTTATTTAACAGATTGCAGAATGGGTACAATACAGTACGGCCCAATACACACAATTGTTAAGGGGATGCAGACCAGAGAAAGACGTTTGTCTTGTTTACATCAGGGTCCCCCATTTTCATTCATAGTGACATTTATGACATACACAACATACATGACATTTATGGCATAAGGACATACATGACATACAGGTATTTAGTACTGTTACATTTGTGACATACGATACAAATATACAGTACTGTTACCCATAGATCCTGACAGAGTATATGATGGGGAGGCATTAGGAGGGGGTGGGTGGGTGGGAGAGAAATATACGTGCGGTGGGGAGGAGACTGTCTATTAGGAGGGAGTGGGGGGGTTTGGACATTTACGGTGGCCAGTTTCGAATTGCAGCCTCCCGTAGGTGCTCTTTAAGAGCGGTTTTGAATGTGGGTAGGGATTCACATTCCTTTACAGCTTTGGGTAGGGTGTTCCACATTTATGTGGCATAATTGCGAAACGTGTTTAGTCCCTTGTTTGAGCCGAATCTGGGTTTAACATGATTTGGTGAGCTTCCTCTGGTGTTGTGGTCGTGGTATTCACTGACCTTGATTTGATTGATTGTATGTCATAAATGTCCTGATGAATTGAAAATGGGGGACCCTGATGTAAACAAAACGAAAGTATTTTTCTGGTCTGCATCCTCTTAGCATTGTACCCATTCTGCAATCTGTTAATACGTTTTCAATCAATCAATAAGAAGGACAACCATAAGCATCCTTCCTCCAGAAATCAACCAATCCTGGGCACTCCCATACCATATGGAAAAAGGTACACAAGGCGTTTTTGTGTGCACAAAGCGCTTTTAGGTGATGGTATGGCTTTCTTTATGTAATATGCATGGAGTAAAGTATGTCCTATGTATAAAATCAAAATGGATGACTTGGTGGTTGGGAATTCTGGAGGATAGTAAAATGTTTTGCCAGATTAATAGCCCATTTAGACTGCTGCTAGTGCTATTGAATGGTATATCCACACTGGCACACTCTATCAATGGGTAGAGGCTTTGAAGAAGTCTTTGCCAACATGGCGTAAACCGTTGAGACCAGACCCCTGGGTCTGGTAAATATTGTGTGAAATGGTTGGGTACCTAATTGACTATCCCAAGGTACACCATTGCTGTGCGCAATAGAAGCTAGAAGAAAGTGCCAGGTGAATTAAAGTGTTTCTGAATGTCTTGGAATGAGCAGAGACCCTCTACCCCAAACAAATCAGCAAGTGTAAGAACTCCCTTATTACACCACTGGGGGGCAGTATTGGACGCCTCCCAACTGGAGACCACGTGTTATCATGGGCGATTGAAGGTACAAATTTGGTGTCATTTTCCTGAGATTTTCTGCAAGACTGCGAACTGAGATTAGCTCAATAATGATGGAGCCAAATTAGTTTTTTGATTGTTTGATAGATATTGTAGAACCTTTACCTATAAGCCTACTGCGAGGGGCAAGTGGGCTGGCTTGAGTTAGACGCGTGCTTGAAGAATTCAATGTCCAGAGTGCTCGTATCATTTTCGATATGCCAATCATTTTATTGACCTTTTTTCCTCCAAATAATATAATACAAATACTCTTTAACTAATAACACTGAACGCCGACCTATACGGCACATCAACACGAACACGACAAGACACGGTCAAAAACTGTATGGCTATTCCCCTTGCGCACCTGGGGCTCGTCACCCACTGAACTATAAACACTATAAACACTATAAACAATACTTTGCGGCGTCGTTTCTTGCGCTAGCTTCTGTTAGCCAGCATTAGCCTCAAGAAACGACGCCGCAAAGTATTGTTTATAGTGCATTTCTTGCCACCTTATAGCATTTGTACATTTGTATGACAGTCTATAATGCTCCTGTGAGGTTTTTCCGGACGTTTTGGTAATGATTTTCACTATAAAATCATATTTCTAAATGACAGGAAGTTGATAAACTGGCCGGAATAGCTTTGAGCTAACGATCTTTGCCGATGCATTCCATTCTAAACGTAACGTTAGTTGTTCAAAACATTACCCGTCTATATAATTTGTTCCTCAACGTTATATAGACGGGTCATGTTTTGTAAACTAACGTTATGTTTAGAATGGAATGAATACATGGGTCGGGAAAGATAGTTAGCTCAAAGCTAATCCGGCCTGTTTAACCACTAGCTTCTGTTAGCTAATGAAGGCTAATGCTGGCTGAGCAAGGAAACTAACAGTATATGTTTTACATGAAATACAGCCCAAAAACCCTGCTGACAAACGTTTGCTTATTAAATACATTCTATACTATAATAATACAAACGTTTCATTGCCTCTCTGTGACGACAAAGTTGTTTAAATAAGGGGAGAAAAGTAGCTAAAACCAATGTATTTGGATGGGACAGGAAGTACCATTGGCAACCGGAAGTCAGCTGGAAGTGCCTACTTTCAGGTTGTGCAAGTGGAGAATTGAGAATGGCAGGAGGCCAGGAACAATTCAAAATAATATTTACATAATGGAGCCAATAAATTTATACAAAAGAACTCAAAAAACAATTCTCTGAATTAGAAGCTTTAAATTGCAGCTACTTGAAGCAAGCAAAGTTTAGTTACTGGTCTATTAAATTGCAGCTTCTTGAAGCAAGAAAAGTTTAGTTACTGGTCTACACTCGTGCAGAACGCACCAGTCCTTTCCTGTCGGGATAGGTCTCCAGGACTCTTCCAAGTAACCAGGAACCACATGGGGCTGTAGCGTCTGCGATCTATACAATGTCTCCAGGGACAAGAATTTGTCTCTCCTTACTCCACCTCTGCCGCTCCTATAGCAAAGGTAAGTATTCTCTCAGCCAGTGTTTCCTGTTTCACTTTGTCTGCATCCTCATGACTCCATTTCTTTTATGACTCATCTCCAATAGAGTCTTTCGTAGTTTCAGGATCCAAGCAACTGACCTCTTCAACCTTTTCTAGTTAGAAAAGTAGGTGATCAGTTGGTGTGTGGCACTTGGTGCATCGACAATTACTGCATTGATGTTGAGATCCTTTTTGACCTCAGGGTCATCAGCAGAAATTGTTGTACTCCAAGATACCATCTGGCCACTCTTCCTCTGGTTTCCAAAGAAACTCAGGGCCCTCAATCCACCTTCTGTTGGTCAGCAAATCATCCACCTTAACTCCCCTTGAAGTTTTGTCAGCAGGGTTCTGAGTGGTATGAATGTACCTCCACTGCGTGACATCAGATGTTCTTTGGATGGCAGAAATCCTGTCTCGGTGGAACTTCTCATCTCTCCCAAACCTACTTTTCAGTCCAAGGATGTGTTGCCTAGCAACAAACTGATTGTTTGGCAGAGACACTGCTTTCCTTTTAAAGGGAAGCTCCAAGGTGTAATGTCCGTCCTGAAGTTTGCATGAATCAGTCATGATTTCCATGAACTTCATATCATCCCTCGACATTTCCTCTTTGCCTTCCGATGACCTTTCATTAAAATCATGGTTGTACTGATTGTTCAACAACTCCTCCAGATTTGTTATAGAGATCCTATTAACAATAGCAGCGGGGTTGACATTCTCACTCCGCTGCTCACTGTAGCCTGACAGGGGACCATTAATGACCCACCCCAATAGGGTCTTAATGGCATATGGCCCATTGCCATGACTATTCACAACTTCCCAAGGTTCAAGCAATTTGGAGGCATTGGTACCTATCAATAACTCCACATCAGCTTGAATCCGAGGAAGGGCAACCCCATCTAAGTATGGCCACTTAGCCAACTCCTCTTGGCTAATGATGTTACTCGTGGTTACGGGCATCCTCTTCTGGGTGTAGACCTTGGGCAGATCATAGAACTGTTTCCCAGTGAGGCTGGAGATCTCCAAGTCTGTCAGTATGTAGCTGGATACAGATGCCTTTGGGCCCATGGTATTGAATTGAATTGAATTGAATAGTTTATTGGTTTAGAATGGAAAAATCACACATATACATTGGATCACAATATGAAAACAGGTATACATTTTCTCCATTTACCAATAGGATTTCATAAAAAACACAATAAAGCCATAGGCTTGTTTCCATTGTGGTCCTTCATCATTGGTGTCAGTGGATTTATGTACTGGTGTGTGGACGTGGGTGTTTGTAGTGTCTGTATGTCAGGATGTGTGGTATAAAAACAAAAAAATACATACAATAATATTCCATTTTATAGACAATAAAAGAATAAAAAAGGAACAACACATATTAAAACCCTTTTTTCACTACTCCCAGCTTCTGCTACTTATGATCCACCTCTTTATAGCTAATTTAAAAGTGGAGAAGGGGCTTATGGTCTTCAACTCCATTGGTAGGCTATTCCATTGTACTGCTGCTGAATATAGGAATGCGTTTTGGCCAATTTTCCTATTGCATCTCACTGGGACGATGTCTGTAGGGCTCCCCCTGGTGGCGTGTCCGTGTACATCCCTTACCATGTTAAAATATCCACTGAGGTACTGAGGGACAGTATTCCCGAGTATCCTATGTGTTATGTTGAGTTTTATTTGAGAGACCCTCTCCTCAACCCTGAGCCATTTGAGGCTGTTAAAATGTGTCTGTGTAAGGTGAGTCCTGGGATGGAGTTTTAAAATCATTCTAACTAATTTGTTCTGAGCTGTCTGTAGCCTACCTTTCAGTGCTACTGTGATGCCAGTGTACCAGGAGGAGCATGCATAGTCATAATGACATTGGATCAGTGCCCCTGCCAGGACTTCCATTGCTGACCTGTTAATATAGGTGGACACTCTACCGAGAAATTTTATTCTCTGATTGATCTTTGTGACCACCTTTTGTGCCATGCTCACCCCTGATAAGGTGTTGTCCAAAATACATCCTAAGTATGTGACTTCCTCCTTTGCTGTTAACTCGATATCTCCTACCACTACCTTGAACCCAGGAGACCTCTTAAGTCGTATGGCCGAGCCAAAAAGGATAGCTTCGGTTTTACCCAGGTGTAGGGATAACCTGTTTTCGACCAGCCAATGACTGATCTTGACAAGCTCTAGACTGAGTGACCTCTCTACTTCTCTTTTGTCCTGATGGGAGACCATGAGTGCAGCATCGTCCGCAAATAAAAACAGTTTACAATCACATGCAGTTTTCATGTCATTGATATATAAAAGAAATAAAAGTGGTCCTAAAATACTTCCTTGCGGCACCCCGCACGTCTGTTGGAGTGAGGAGGATATGGTCCCATTCATTTCCACTACTTGTTTCCTGCCTCTCAGATAAGACTCCATCCACCTTAAGGATATACTGTTAAAACCCATAGCCTTCATGTGTATGTAAGCTGATTTGTGTTTTCCTTCCTGTAAGGTTCAGCCTTCTCATTAGGGTTTCTGAACAAAATGTGTCAGTGCTGCCTGGATCTAAAAATGCATATGTTGTAATGATGTTGTCTCCCTCGCCGGACTTCACCTGTACAGGCAAGATTGACAGAGCCCCATTGCTGCTTCCGGCCCCTGTTTGTCCACATGTCTGCAAAGAGATCTGTGTGTTATTCTTTGGCTGGTTTGCGTTGCTTGCTCTCTCCTTCTGATTTATATGAAGAACACTGGGATGGTTTTGGCTGCACACCTTGCAAGTCAAGCGCTTCTCGCAATTCCTGCTAAGATGTCCAATGTGAAGGCAGCCAAAACAGATTCCTTTTTGCCTTATAAAAGTAATCTTGTCCCTGTGTGTCTTCTCCTCCATCTGAGGACATTGATCCAGAGTGTGGTTTTTAGAGCAACATACACAAGTGTTGGTGTTGTGAGTGTAACGGAGGTACCGCAGTATATCCACAGTCACGGGTACAAGTAGTGACGTGGCTGTGGATGGTAAGCGGTACTGCAAGTAAACTCACTCCCCAGAGGCATCCAGACCCGGAAGCAAGCAGTGAATTCACTTCTTGCTTAGTGGTCTGTGATGCCGCCCGCGACGCCGGCGTCCGGGGTTCAACTCCCACTCAGGGCGATCCCTTAACAGGGGTCGAATCGACTTTAAACACAACGCAGACAAGATCACACCGGCTACATGAGCACATGCATTTCTTTGCTTTGCAGGGGTTTCGATAGTAACTGTGGTTGCAAAACTGTCTCCTGTGAATTTGGGTTTGATTTGTGACTTCATTCTGTTCATGTTCATAGGTCTACTTCCTGTATTTGGTGGTGTATTTTGAATGTCTCCGAAGACTGGGTCTGAGACAATCTTTACCTGGCGCTCAATGAATGTGACAATATCCATGAATTGTGGTCTGCGATGGTGTTTTTCCATTATCGAACATACAGAGACTCTCCAATTCTCTCTGAGCTTGTATGGAAGCTTTGAAATCAATACTTTCATGTTCGCTGGCATATCGAGTTCCCTCATGTACTGGACATTCTCCATAGCATTACAGCACTCCCGAAGGAAAAGAGCATAGGCTTGAAGAGATTTTATGTCTTCAGCCTTCACTAGCGGCCAGTTGAGCATCTTCTCCATGTAAGCTGCTGTGATTTTATATTCATCTCCAAAGTGTTGTTCAAGTAGGTACTTTGCCATATCATAGCCTCTGTCTGGAGCCATGTGTTGACAGCTACGCACAAGCTCTTTAGGCTGACCCCTGGTGTACTTCTCCAAGAAGTACAAACAATCACCTCCGTTTCTCGTCTTCTTCTCCACACAATGAACAAAGGCTCTGACAAAGGTTCTGTACTGCAGAGGATCCCCATCAAAATATGGAATATCTTTTGGTGGCAGTAAGTGAGTGGTTTGCTGCTCCACTAGCATTGCTGTTATCTCATTTTGTCTTTTTAATAGGTTGCATACAACTGAGGTTTCATCGCTTTGGGGTGAAATTACAGTTGGGGTCGTTAGCTGCACAGGAGCTTCCATGTGAGTTGTATTGTCCTGTGCTCCATCCCAAGACACATGTTGTCCTTGTAAAGATGGCGGTTGTGTTTGAATGGGAGTTGGCTGTAACAGCATAGATTGTGTTTGAATGGGAGTTGGCTGTAACAACATAGATTGTTGTCTTTGCCAAAATGGGGGCTGTTGAATGGGTGTTGGCTGCATCAAGTGCATATGTTGTTGTATTTGCCAGGGTGGTGGTTGTTGAATGGGTGTTGGCTGCATCAAGTGCATAGGTTGTTGTATTTGCCATGGTGGTGGTTGTTGAATGGGTGCTTGTTGCTGTTGCATAGCTTGTGGTTTCCATAGTGATGGTTGTTGCACATATGATTGCTGTGCAGATGGTTGCTGCAGTTCTGGTGGTTGCATAGATGGTTGCTGTGGTTCTGGTGGTTGCATAGACGGTTGCTGTGGTTGTGATGTATATTCTTTTGCATGAGGATTGAGAGTGACTGAGGGTTCCTTTAACCTTGTTCCTTTCCTGTAGTAGGAGTCCATTCCATCGGACTGTGTGAGTGAAAGAGCTTGGTGACTGGGGGATTGTAATACTGCTATTCTTGCGTTGGTAGCTGCCAGTTGTGCATCAAGCTCCATCGTTTCCTTTTTCTTTTTCAGGATCTGTTCCTGCTCTTCCAGAGCGTGTTTATCCTTTAACGCTGCAGCGCGAATCACAAGTGAAGCTCTATCTGCCTCGGCATGTAAGCGAGCTGCTGAGGTAGAAGATCTGCTGGACCTGCTGGTTCCAGACCTTGTGTGACCTTTGTGAGCAGACTTTTTACTTCCCACATTAGAAATGTGTCATTTGGATTAATTAGATGTTGCACGTCCTCCTCATCCTTATTAACACTTTCCACATTAGAAATGCTGTCATTTGGATTAATTAGATTTTGCATGTCCTCCTCATCCTCATTAACACTTTCCACAGGTTTGGTCATTTTTGTCCATGCATTCATGTGATCAATAAAGTCATTGACATTGATCATTTTGGCTTTGAACCAAATGTCATGTTTTCCCCTTTCCTCAGGAGGTACTATTGGCAAGAGAGCCTCCTGGTTTTCTGCTGCTTCCTTGCATATGTGGAGATATTGCATAAATGCGCATTGCACCTCCTGTTTGCATCCACTTTGCATTAACCCCAAAATCGTTTTTTGCAAGTTAGAAGCCTTGTTAAATTTAGATTTATGTAATTTATGTAATGTGTCAATTTTATCCAATAGGGCTTTTGGTGTTAATTTGCTCTTGCGTTTTGTGACCTGCTGATCGGTATCAACATTGTGTGTGATTTGACCTGTGTCCACCTCGGACTGTGTTTTAGCCACTGTGGGGGTGGGCTGTGACTTTTCAACCAATGAAGGTTCTTTACAATGCGTTTCACAATGCGGAGCTCTGCCGCGGAGCGGAGCGGCAGAGCTTGCGGAATTATGTAACCGCCCTAATCCGCCAAGATTTTCATTTGGCGCTCAGCTCACCTGGCAGCTCAGCGGTCCTGCGGTCCTGCGGTCCGTTGTTGACGAGTTCGAATCCCATGACATTTTTTTTTTAACGTGATTTTTTTTTTTAACATGTATTCTTTCGCCGGTTAAGGTTAGGCATGGTTAAGGTTAAGGTTAAGGTTAGGCATTGTTTCGGAGTTGGTTAAGGTTAGAACGGTTAAGTTTAGGCGCTGTTAAGGAGCTGGTTAAGGTTAGAGTTTGTCTTAGAGAATGGCAATATTCTTTCTATGGTTAAGGTTAAGGTTAGGCATGGTTAAGGTTAAGGTTAAGGTTAGGCATTGTTTCGGAGTTGGTTAAGGTTAGAACGGTTAAGTTTAGGCGCTGTTAAGGAGCTGGTTAAGGTTAGAGTTTGTCTTAGAGAATGGCAATATTCTTTCTATGGTTAAGGTTAAGGTTAGGCATGGTTAAGGTTAAGGTTAAGGTTAGGCATTGTTTCGGAGTTGGTTAAGGTTAGAACGGTTAAGTTTAGCCGCTGTTAAGGAGCTGGTTAAGGTTAGAGTTGTGAGGTTTTGTCCGCTGCTCACCTACTCGCTCTGTTCCTTTAAGCCTACTCGCTCTGTTCCTTTAAGCCTACTCGCTCTGTTCCTTTAGTTTTCTGTTTAATCAATTGCATTCTCCTCACCTCACTAGCCCCCACCCTCGCGTTCGTTTGCTCTTCAGCAACCACACCCTTGGACTACCTGTCATTATGTGTTTGATTGGTCTGGTGCCGAACACACACTTCTAGGTTCAAGTATCAATTACCTTCACGCACCTGTTGTTTATCCTAATTAGTTCCCCTGTGGGCTTTAAGTACCTCGCTCTTCCCCTCTGTCCCTGGTCGGGTCGTCCCGTATCATTCCGTATCATATCTCTATCACCAAGACTCCTTCGGGAGGTTCTCTGTCTGTTATGTTGTTTTCATCTCTGGCGTGAGACGCGCTCTAGCCTTCGCCTCCTGTCGCCGTTTGCCTGAAGGAGACACTGGACTGCGCTCTCTAGACTTCCACGGGAGGTGTTCCAGTGTTCCACTTCAGACCTCCGCGCAGCAGATGTCCAGACGCGCATCCAGACCTCCGTGCAGCAGACGCCCAGACGCGCATCCAGACCTCCGCGCAGCAGACGCGCTCTTCACTCCAGACGCGCATCACTTCCTAATACTCTACGGGAGGATGCGTCTCTCCGAGCCGGCGCGCTCTTCCGCGCAGACGCGCTCTTCACTCCAGACGCGCATCCAGACCTCCGCGCAGCAGACGCGCTCTTCACTCCAGACGCGCATCGCTTCCTAATACTCTACGGGAGGATGCGTCTCTCCGAGCCTGGCGCGCTCTTCCGCGCAGACGCGCTCTTCACTCCAGACGCGCATTCAGACGCACTCCAGATGCGTCCTCCGTACCGGCGCGTACTCCAAGCAGTCGCGCACCACTCAGACCTCCGCGCCAGATGCGCCCTCCGTACCGGCGCGTACTCCAAGCAGTCGCGCACCACTCAGACCTCCGCGCCAGATGCGCCCTTCGTACCGGCGCGTACTCCAAGCAGTCGCGCACCACTCAGACCTCCGCTGGGACAACCGTTCCCCGTGGCGACGCGCTCGTCCTGTTTGATCCTGCCCTCTTTACGCACAGCGCCTGGGTGAGTTTTTATGACTGTCTTTGATCCTATTCGTTTTCGTGTGTTTAAATGATCCAGACCTCCGCGCAGCAGACGCGCTCTTCACTCCAGACGCGCATCGCTTCCTAATACTCTACGGGAGGATGCGTCTCTCCGAGCCTGGCGCGCTCTTCCGCGCAGACGCGCTCTTCACTCCAGACGCGCATTCAGACGCACTCCAGATGCGTCCTCCGTACCGGCGCGTACTCCAAGCAGTCGCGCACCACTCAGACCTCCGCGCCAGATGCGCCCTCCGTACCGGCGCGTACTCCAAGCAGTCGCGCACCACTCAGACCTCCGCGCCAGATGCGCCCTTCGTACCGGCGCGTACTCCAAGCAGTCGCGCACCACTCAGACCTCCGCTGGGACAACCGTTCCCCGTGGCGACGCGCTCGTCCTGTTTGATCCTGCCCTCTTTACGCACAGCGCCTGGGTGAGTTTTTATGACTGTCTTTGATCCTATTCGTTTTCGTGTGTTTAAATGACACTGAAGATATCCTGCTTTTTGTCAGACAGTCACTCACCCAGCGTTCAGCTTTTTTGGATTGTTCATTGGGATAATATTTGGCCTTAACATCGCTCACTGTGTGTTTACACACCGAAGATATTATCACTTGAATTTGAATTTGGGACTTCGCTCACAGTGTTTATTTGCACCGAAGATTTCTATCATGTGGATTTGTGTTTGGGACGTTACTCACAGTGTGTATATACACCGAAGATTCTGTCACCTGGATTACTCTGTTTTTGGGACAAGTCACTTCTCCTGTTCACCTGCTCTGTTCCCTACTGTACTCTGAGCTAACCCGCTCCCTCTCTCCCTCTCGGTCCCGCTTACCACCTCGGAGATCTGCCGAGAGAAGTCTGCAGAGCGGCTCTGACGTACCCACCTGCTTCCCCAGACCAACCATCCCGGGAGAAGCTGCAGAGCAGCAACATTCATTAATGCTTGTATCCCAGGCGTTGTCTGTTTTCTCTGTCCCTTTAAGCAGCTCCAGCCCTCGCCCTGTTCCAAGGCCTTACCCTGTTTTCCTAGTCCTCCCTGTCCCCAGCCCGCCTCCGCGGGCCTCTGTCCCTGTTTTCCCCACTCTAGTCCTCCTAGTCCTCCCTGTCCCCAGCCCGCCTCCGCGGGCCTCTGTCCCTGTTTCCCCACTCTAGTCCTCCTAGTCCTCCCTGTCCCCAGCCCGCCACCGCGGGCCTCTGTCCCTGTTTTCTCCTCCTAGTCCTCCTAGTCCTCCCTGTCCAGTCCTCCTAGTCCTCCCTGTTCCTGCCTTGTCCCTTGCCCCGGCCCTGTTCCGTTAGCCTTCCCTTAGCCTTCCCCTTAGCCAGCTCGCCTCTTAAAGGCACTGTACCTTTTCCCATTCTTGTTATCCAGTAATTTGTGTTCTCCCTTAAAGGGACAGTGCCGTTTTCTGTGTGTTTCAATAAATGCCCAGTTCTTGGCTTACTCTCATACCTGTCTTGTGTTGTGCGATTGGGGTCGGTTACAAACCATAACAGTACGACCCGACCAATCGACGACCCCAGCCAGCACAGACGGTGTATGTTGAGTTTGACTTTTTTTTTTGTTCCTTGTTAGCTTGTTAGTCTCCCCTGTTAGCTCCCCTGTTAGCTTGTTTGGCTCCCCTGTTAGCCTGCTAGCTTCCCTGTTAGCCCTGTTAGCTCCCCTGTTAGCTTGTTAGTCTCCCCTGTTTGCTTCCCTGTTAGCCTCGTTAGCTCCCCTGCAGCTTGTTAGGCCTCTACTACCAGCATGGCCCCTGTCTGCTAGCTTTGCCCCGGCTGCTAGCACAGCCTCTATGTTAATGCAGCCCTTGCTGCTGGCATAGGCCCTGTAGCTAGCCATGCCCAGGCAGCTAACCCAGTCCCTCAGCATGGCCCCAGTCTGCTAGCTTAGCCCCGGCTGCTAGCACATCCTCTATGTTAATGCAGCCCTTGCTGCTGGCATGGGCCCTGTAGCTAGCCATGCCCAGGCAGCTAACCCAGTCCCTCTGCATGGCCCCAGTCTGCTAGCTTAGCCCCGGCTGTTAGCACAGCCTCTAGGTTAGTGCAGCCCTTGCAGCTAGCTTAGGCCCTGTAGCTAGCCATGCCCAGGCGGCTAACCCGGTCCCTCTGCATGGCCTCCACCTTTTGTGTAGCCTTCCCACTGCTAGGACTGCTCCTTCAGCTAGCAAGGTCAGTTTTTCCCACTGCTAGGACTGCCCTTTCAGCTAGCAAGGTCAGTTTTCTTCCACTGCTAGGACTGCCCTTTCAGCTAGCAAGGTCAGTTTTCTCCCACTGCTAGGACTGCCGCTTCAACTAGCAAGGTCAGTTTGCCCCACTGCTAGGACTGCCCCTTCAGCTAGCAAGGTCAGGTTGCTCCCACTGCTAGGACTGCCCCTTCAGCTAGCAAGGTCAGTTTTCTCTCACTGCTAGGACTGCCCCTTCAGCTAGCAAGGTCAGTTCCCCACAGCTAGGACTGTCCTTCCAGCTAGCTTGTTCTCTCATGCTGGTCCAGCCCTGTCTGCCAGCCTAGCTCCGGCAGCTAGCGCAGCCTCTATGTTAATGTAGCAGTACAGCTAGCTTAGGCCCTGTGGCTATCAGTGCCCTGGCTGTTACCCCTCAGCTCCTCTAGTTACCCCTCAGCTACCATGGTGACCCCTCTGCTCCTCTAGTTACCCCTCAGCTCCTTTAGTTACCCTTCAGCTACCCTGGTTACCCCTCAGCTACCCTGTTCTTTTGCTAGCCCCACTTTTGTTTGTGGCTTCCCCTGCCACTCTGTCTGTATTTTTGGGTCGCCGGGTGGCTCCCGTGGAGGGGGGGGGTACTGTGAGGTTTTGTCCGCTGCTCACCTACTCGCTCTGTTCCTTTAAGCCTACTCGCTCTGTTCCTTTAAGCCTACTCGCTCTGTTCCTTTAGTTTTCTGTTTAATCAATTGCATTCTCCTCACCTCACTAGCCCCCACCCTCGCGTTCGTTTGCTCTTCAGCAACCACACCCTTGGACTACCTGTCATTATGTGTTTGATTGGTCTGGTGCCGAACACACACTTCTAGGTTCAAGTATCAATTACCTTCACGCACCTGTTGTTTATCCTAATTAGTTCCCCTGTGGGCTTTAAGTACCTCGCTCTTCCCCTCTGTCCCTGGTCGGGTTGTCCCGTATCATTCCGTATCATATCTCTATCACCAAGACTCCTTCGGGAGGTTCTCTGTCTGTTATGCTGTTTTCATCTCCGGCGTGAGATGCGCTCTAGCCTTCGCCTCCTGTCGCCGTTTGCCTGAAGGAGACACTGGACTGCGCTCTCTAGACTTCCACGGGAGGTGTTCCAGTGTTCCACTTCAGACCTCCGCGCAGCAGACGTCCAGACGCGCATCCAGACCTCCGCGCAGCAGACGCCCAGACGCGCATCCAGACCTCCGCGCAGCAGACGCGCTCTTCACTCCAGACGCGCATCGCTTCCTAATACTCTACGGGAGGATGCGTCTCTCCGAGCCGGCGCGCTCTTCCGCGCAGACGCGCTCTTCCGCGCAGACGCGCTCTTCACTCCAGACGCGCATCCAGACCTCCGCGCAGCAGACGCGCTCTTCACTCCAGACGCGCATCGCTTCCTAATACTCTACGGGAGGATGCGTCTCTCCGAGCCTGGCGCGCTCTTCCGCGCAGACGCGCGCTTCACTCCAGATGCGCATTCAGACGCACTCCAGATGCGTCCTCCGTACCGGCGCGTACTCCAGGCAGTCGCGCACCACTCAGACCTCCGCGCCAGATGCGCCCTCCGTACCGGCGCGTACTCCAAGCAGTCGCGCACCACTCAGACCTCCGCGCCAGATGCGCCCTTCGTACCGGCGCGTACTCCAAGCAGTCGCGCACCACTCAGACCTCCGCTGGGACAACCGTTCCCCGTGGCGACGCGCTCGTCCTGTTTGATCCTGCCCTCTTTACGCACAGCGCCTGGGTGAGTTTTTATGACTGTCTTTGATCCTATTCGTTTTCGTGTGTTTAAATGACACTGAAGATATCCTGCTTTTTGTCAGACAGTCACTCACCCAGCGTTCAGCTTTTTTGGATTGTTCATTGGGATAATATTTGGCCTTAACATCGCTCACTGTGTGTTTACACACCGAAGATATTATCACTTGGATTTGTATTTGGGACTTCGCTCACAGTGTTTATTTGCACCGAAGATTTCTATCACGTGGATTTGTGTTTGGGACGTTACTCACAGTGTGTATATACACCGAAGATTCTGTCACCTGGATTACTCTGTTTTTGGGACAAGTCACTTCTCCTGTTCACCTGCTCTGTTCCCTACTGTACTCTGAGCTAACCCGCTCCCTCTCTCCCTCTCGGTCCCGCTTACCACCTCGGAGATCTGCCGAGAGAAGTCTGCAGAGCGGCTCTGACGTACCCACCTGCTTCTCCAGACTAACCATCCCGGGAGAAGCTGCAGAGCAGCAACATTCATTAATGCTTGTATCCCAGGCGTTGTCTGTTTTCTCTGTCCCTTTAAGCAGCTCCAGCCCTCGCCCTGTTCCAAGGCCTTACCCTGTTTTCCTAGTCCTCCCTGTCCCCAGCCCGCCTCTGCGGGCCTCTGTCCCTGTTTTCCCCACTCTAGTCCTCCTAGCCCTCCCTGTCCCCAGCCCGCCTCCGCGGGCCTCTGTCCCTGTTTCCCCACTCTAGTCCTCCTAGTCCTCCCTGTCCTCCCTGTCCCCAGCCCGCCACCGCGGGCCTCTGTCCCTGTTTTCTCCTCCTAGTCCTCCTAGTCCTCCCTGTCCAGTCCTCCTAGTCCTCCCTGTTCCTGCCTTGTCCCTTGCCCCGGCCCTGTTCCGTTAGCCTTCCCTTAGCCTTCCCCTTAGCCAGCTCGCCTCTTAAAGGCACTGTACCTTTTCCCATTCTTGTTATCCAGTAATTTGTGTTCTCCCTTAAAGGGACAGTGCCGTTTTCTGTGTGTTTCAATAAATGCCCAGTTCTTGGCTTACTCTCATACCTGTCTTGTGTTGTGCGATTGGGGTCGGTTACAAACCATAACAAGAGTTTGTCTTAGAGACAGCCTATTTCCGCACTGCCGCTCTCCCGCGTTGCCGCGGTCACATGGTCAAATTGTCACATTCTTGCACTGCTCCGCTGTTAAAAAGCAACACGCGATCAGTATATAACCACCCCCTGTGGTGGTTGCCATGGTGACTGATAATGCCAAACCTCTGCACCGTGAGTTAAAATAAAACTAAATAAACAGAAGGGCATTTTGGCTCCAACAGATATATTGGAATAGATTACATATTGTAATTGTAACCTGTGAGGGCTGTACAGAATTTCCTTCTATATAGGGTGCCAGGACACCAATAGTACCATTGGAAGGTTGGTGGTCCCGATCCACCTTTGATTGATTGAAAAGTTTATTAACAGATTGCAGAATGGGTACAGTACAGTACAGCTCAATACATACAATTGTTACCTTCACCTTTTTCCCTCTGGAGGGTTGAAAGTTTGAGTCTGCCAGAGGGAGCATGGAGCTGAAAACGCTAATTTGTGGAAGAATATTAATTTTAATATATGAAAAAGAGAATGGAATTAGAGGGGATAACCCTGCATGGACTATAACGCATATTATGACCATCCTCTGCACCTTTGTGTATACGGTTTACTTTGTCATATTTTATATTGCTTATATTGATTGTAACTTATATTATGACCAATAGGGTATACAGACCATCATCTGCACCTCTGTGTATATGGTTTATTTTATTAAAATTGTATATTTAGATTTAATTCGTTTATTGCCTATATATATTACTCTCCTATTACCGTGAGCATTATCTGTACCCCTCCTGCTGCTATGACGACTGAATCTCCCAAAGGGGATCACTAAAGGAATATCCTGTCCAGTCCAGAGGATAGAATGTTTTCCCCTCTGCATGGGTGAGACCTGTTTGCTGCCATCTCCACAGTGACCTCTTTGAAGTGTAAGAGAAGGGGAGCCATGTTTTTATTTACTTGAAATAGTGCATGTATGGCTGTGTATGACAGTATACTAAAGTAACTATATCAGACATTACAAGTTCTGCAATAAGGTCAACCTAAGGTCAGTCTGTCTACTTCAAAGACACGAAACAGCAAACACACACACTTTCTATAGGCCTATAATGGGGAAATGGCAGATTTGAGTGGTGAACAGTAAAAATGACAAACTTTACTATTTTTCTCAAAGATGAAACCCTAACATTACAGAATGCATGATTATTATTTGTAATGGCTATGAGATTAAAACATGTGGTTTTAATGGGAGTTAATGGGACATTTCTGTCCTCAAATTACTTAAGAATGATTACAGAATTGTAAATTTGCTACACAAAAATGAATAATGCATCAAAGTCAATATTTTGTCTAATCTTTGACATATCCAAGACTGATGAGACCGGTGGTTGCTCTCTAGTGGTTAATGTAGCGCAGTACTGGAGGCAAGCGCTACCGGAGTCTCATGGCCAGTACAGAGAGACTCAGAAGGAGCTTCTATGCCCAGGGCCCAGGAGTTCAAAACTTTTAATCCCTATCTGATCCGATCCCATTTTTAAATCCCATTTTTTGTGATCCAGGATCAGACAACTCGGCCAGATTTTGTCCCGGTATTTCAAAGCAATCCAGGATAGGATCACCCTGATCCAGATTGAGACTTTTCAAGATTACTAGATCCGAATATCAGTGCTTTAATCCTACCGATCTCCGATGGGAAAAAAGGAAGACAAGGACCACATTGCAGAGACATCTATAATGTCTAATTATATTGTTAAATACATAAAGGACATCAAATCATAATGGAATTGTAATTCTTTTTTAAAAAGACTCCCATGGGTAACATAAAAAAAACTTGATTCAAAGGCAGCTGGATCATCCAGACGTGCTTTGAGGAGCTGAATTCTAAGTGAGATTTCTGTTTGCTGAAGGTGATGACAGATGGACTTTTTTTTTGTTGAATATATTTTTTCTTTAACCTAAATTACATTTGTGATTGACAATATTTGTTGTGATACTTTTATGAGCATAAACATTTATGTCATCAGCATTTGGTTGAAAACAAAATAGGCCACCATTAACGTGACAAAAAAAAGAAAAGAAAAATAATATTGATTTTCCATGAAGGCTAAGAATTGTGTATTATTTCAGTTAACAAACTTTGCCATCTTATTTATATTGAAACATATTTTTTTGGAAATCCACCCGTCTGATGGGATCAAGAGAATCCAGTTTTTTGGGATCAAATTGATCCCAATCCTGTGTTGTCGGTTTGAAATACCCGTTTTGAAGATTTGATCCAGATTAAAGCTTGGATTTGATTTCCTGATCTGATCGGATATCAAAGTGATCCTGATCCTGTTTTTTGGTTTAGAACTACCCACAATCCAAATCTGATAGGGATTAAAAGTGTTGAACTCCTGGGCCCAGGCCATCAGGATGCTCAATGACTCCATGTAACAACCCATCATCTACACTCACTGCACACACATCCACATGTACACACTCACTTTAAACAAACACTCACCGTACCACTCACTTTATATTTATCTATTATTAAAGAGATTTGCACCACTTTCATACCTCATTTGCACCCTACCCCAATTTTTCTCTCTGCATTCTACCTCACTGGTAGTCATTTTACTCTGTATTGTATATATGTATATTGACTTTACCTACTTTTTACTTCTTAATTATTTTGTACTTACTTTCTCTTTACTGTATGTAGCACACTCTCAGGGGCCAATACAGAAACAAGCATTTCATCATAAAGTATCCTGTATTTTGTTCTGACAAACTTGAACTTGAACTTAACCAGGATTAAACGACTAAATATCAAGCGATTCTGTCACAGCGAATGTCTTAGTCGTTTAAACAATGTTGGATGATGTAATTGATGGGTCTTGAATCATTCTGTAACAAAAGAAAAATCGCGGATTGATTGATTGATTAATTTTCAATTTTTTTTTCAATTTCTTTTTCCTTTCGACTGTCAGCGCTCGCTCTAGTCTCCACCCACCGCCACACCCCCCCCCCCCACACACACACACACACACACACACACACACACACACACTCTGCCTGCAACACGGGGGATAGTCAGACTGAGAGAGAGCTGGGTGCTGCGCTGTTCTAAGTGAGCATGGCCTATTGAGTTGATTGATTGATTGATTGATTGCTAATTTTATTACTGTACGCTTGGTTTCCAACTGGTTAAGTTTAGGCCCTCTACAGTAGGTTTAAAAAAATAAATAAAAAAATAGGGCGAAGACAACGTTTTTTTCCTATAGGGCTAAGAAAACTTTTTAATTTGTTTTACCTACTTTCTATAGAAGCATCTAAGAATGAAGTTCTATGGAAAGTAGGTCTGCATTCCCTTAACAATTGTGTGTATTGAGCCGTACTGTATTGTACCCATTCTGCATCTGGTAATACAATTTTCAATCAATCATTCCAATAATACACAGTTGGATGTGTTAGTTGGTTGGATGCACTTCAAGCTGCTTCCACATGAGGCAACTTCTCTCAATCATTCCAATAATACACAGTTGGATGTGTTAGTTGGTTGGATGCACTTCCGATCTGCTTCCACATGGAGGCAAATTGTCTTTTTTGTAGTTGTGGGAACTACTTTTTCTGGCGGATGGTTTTTTCAATAAATCTTCGATTAATGTGTGTTTATTGTATAGAAATAAGGTTGGATGAATGTGGCAGTTGTATAAAAGCTTTACACCACTTGCAGTCGTGATTTGTGAACAATAAACCATGCCTAGGGGGGTCTAACGACCACCCCTAGGCATGGTTTATTGTTCACAAACCACTCCTGCGCGTGATGTAATGCTTAATTATCTAATTCATTACTTCATTACCACTATTGTTGTTTTATTCCTATTTCAATTATTGTGTTGTATTTATTTTACATGATTTCTACGTTAAGCACTTTGTATTTCAATCTTGCACAAAAGGCTCTATTTAAATAAAGTTTGATTTGAATTTGAAAAACAACCAACAGGCATTTTTCTTAATGTGTAAAATCCTGTTTTTTTTATTTGTGTTTCTTTGTTACTTAACTGTATTGAAAGGTCCTTTATAAATACAGTAACATTTACTTTAGAGGGCATAATAATCATGATTAAGCACCTATTGAGGAATTTGATGTTAAACTATTGATTATTGTTACTCAAGTCTCAGACCTGATTACCTGAAATCCTTCCAGAATGGCTTCTACTTCCCTTCCTAATGACACATTCAGTAAAGACCTATCCATCTGTTTACCTCAAATAAAAATCAGGTGAATAATATTTGTTCTATATACTTTGTTAACATTTAGTTCCTCATCAGGTCCAAGGTACTTTATTATTTATAAAAGTAAGGCGTTAAATGCTCCGCTCAATAGGAGTTCACTCCACCTGGAATATGACCTCTCCTGGATATCTCTATACATCACTGGTATTGGCCTTCCCCATATCTCAATATTGATAATTGAAAACAGGAAGAATGGCTTCTCGTTTACCTGGGCACACAATTAAATATTAGTACCTGGCTCTACTTTTCAATCAATGACATAATTTTTTAGATTAGATTAGATTCACTTTATTGTCATTACACCTGTTCTGGCGGTAGGCAAACTGGTAGGGGTCAAGTGAGGGCGGTAGGCAAACTGGTAGGGGTCAAGTGAGGGTGGTAGGCAAACTGGTAGGGGTCAAGTGAGGGCGGTAGGCAAACTGGTAGGGGTCAAGTGAGGGCGGTAGGCAAACTGGTAGGGGTCATGTGAGGGTGGTAGGCAGGATTTAAGGTGAGCCAGGAGTAGCCTCTCGAAGCACTTCATGATCATGGAGGTGAGTGCTACGGGTCGGTAGTCATTGAGGCTCTCTGGGGAGGCGTGTTTAGGGACAGGAATGATGGAGGTGACTTTGAAGCATGTGGGAACTTTTGCCTGGGCCAGGGACAGATTGAAAATCTCAGTCAGGGGCGGCCGGGTAGCGCAGCGGACTAAGCGTGACCATGCCGCAGTTTTTGCCCACGTCCACCTCTTGTTTGATGTGGTCGTTCAAATAGAGAAGGCATGTGTCAGTGGAGTGGGATGTTCTGAAGCCAGATTGGAATTCGAAGATTAGATTAGATTTTTTCAGTCAGGGGCGGCCGGGTAGCGCAGCGGACTAAGCGTCTGCCTACCACCGCGGAGACAGTGGGATCGAATCCAACTGCCAGCGGTACCTCCGGCTTGTCGGTCGTCCGTGCTGACACAATTGGCAGTGTCAGTGGGTGGGAAGCCGGCGTGGGTGGGTCCTGGTCGTTGTAAACAGCGACTCCTACAGTTCGGTCGGAGCGCCTGCACAGCGAGGGAAGGATCTGGAGAGAGGTAGTGTGACCTTCCACACGTTACACTCTCCCAGTGAGAGTCCGCGCTGCCAGGCTGGCTGCCGGCTAGCTGCACATGTGTCGGAGGAAAGCATGTGATAGTCTCCGGCCTCCCGGACCAACAGTAGGGGGGGGGTGCGCAATGACCAGGAAGGGGATTGGCATAACGACTAACAGTGGGATGGGAGAAAAATCGGAAAAAGGAGGGGGGAAAAGATTAAAATAAATATATATATATATATATATATATATATATATATATATATATATATATATATATATATATATATATATATATATATATATATATATATATATATCTCAGTCAGGACCCCTGTCAGCTGCCCAGCACAGACACTGAGTACCCGCCCGGGGATCCCATCGGGTCCGGCAGCTTTTCGTGTGTTGGTTTTGCACAGTTCCGGAAACACGTCAGTGGGGGAGAGTGTGAGGGTCAGGTGGTTGGCCGGGGGTGGGGGTCGTGATGGCCCTCTCGTGGTTGTCCCTGTCAAAATGGGCGTAAAAGTAGTTTAGGTCGTCTGGGAGGGAGAGGTCAGTGGTCGGGGGGGGTGGCGTGTTTGGGTTTGAGGTGAGCTAAGTCAGATGTTAAAACTGAGTGACTAATCCATGATTTTCACTTGTGCCAATAGCGTACGTCAGTGGCCAATCAGAGCGCAAAACGCATAACAACTAATTTGGGATGGGTGAAAAATACAGAAAACCCAAAAATAAATAGAATAAAAAAATTTAAATAATGATGGCATTCCAAGGATTGATTGATTGAAAATTGTATTAACAGATTGCAGAATGGGTACAATACAGTACAGCTCAATACATACAATTGTTAAGGGGATGCAGACCAGAGAAAGACTTTCATCTTGTTTACATCAGGGTCCCCCATTTTCAATTCATCATAACATATATGACATACATGACATATAGATAGACAGTACTGCTACATCTATACATTTATGACATACCAGATTTACAAATACAGTACTGTTTGTGATACAAAAAGAGTTTAAAAAAGAGAGTATATACATTTGACAAAGAAACTGTACATTGGAGGAGGTGGGTGGGGGGTAACTGTACATAGGAGGGGTAATTGGGTAGGTGGGGTGGGGTGGGGGGACTGTACATAGGAGGTGGTTGGGTGGGTGGGGTGGGTGGCGGGTGGGTAGGCGGGGTGGGGGGGGGGGGGTAACTGTACATTGGATTATCGACGAAAACTTACTTGGTTCCAAGAAGAGGGTCTTGTGTATTATTTGGTTAGGACATTTACTGTACATTGGAGGGGGTTGGGTTAGGACATTTACAGGGGCCAGTTTCGAATTGCAGTCTCCCGTAGGTGCTCCTTGAGAGTGGTTTTAAAAGTGGGTAGTGATTCACATTCCTTTACAGCTGTGGGTAGGGCGTTCCACATTGATGTGGCATAATTGCGAAACATGTTTAGTCCCTTGTTTGAGCCGAATCTGGGTTTAACATGATTTGTGGAGCTCCCTCT
The DNA here is from genome assembly GCF_963971535.1 of Notolepis coatsorum. Taxonomy (NCBI): domain Eukaryota; kingdom Metazoa; phylum Chordata; class Actinopteri; order Aulopiformes; family Paralepididae; genus Notolepis; species Notolepis coatsorum. Next base: position 166,280,189 of record NC_140171.1, on the reverse strand, counting down.
GGTGTGGTGGTCGTGGTATTCACTGACCTTTGGGAAGTATTTTGACATGTACATGGGTAGGTACCTTAGTCGTGTAGTGTATCTTGTAGACCAGGCCCATTGCAAGTTGCTGTACTCTGTCGTCTACTCTAAGCCATCCTAGGTTGTCAAAGTGGGCAGTGGTGAGGTGGGTTCTAGGAGTCAGGTCAAGCAGTAGTCTGACCAGTTTGTTTTGTGATGTTTGTAATTTAGTTTTTAGCACCTTTGAGGTGCTTTGGTACCATGAGGTGCAAGCATAGTCGTAGTACCCTTGAATGAGTGCTCCTGCCAGAGTTTTCAGGGTATTCTTGTTTACCAGAGAGGAGATCCGGTACAAGAATCTAGTTCGTTGGTTGACTTTTTTTTATTACATTGGATGCCATTTTGTCACAGGAAAGATTAGCCTCTAGGATGGAACCTAGGTATGTAATTTCATCTTTCCTTGTGACAATATTGTCACCCACTGTAACTGAGAAGCCGTCGGCCTTGCTGAGTTTGTTATTTGAACCGAAGAGAATGGACTCTGTTTTACCCAGGTGTAATGATAGTTTGTTATCAGCGAGCCAGGTGCAGATTTTGCCTAGTTCCGAGCTGAGGGTTTTTTCAACCTGTAACTTGTTCTTGTCAGAGACCAGCAGGGCTGAGTCGTCCGCGAACAGGAACAAGTTGCAGTCACAAGCTGACGACATGTCATTTGCATAAATTAGGAACAGTAGCGGTCCTAGTATGCTTCCTTGTGGAACACCACAGCTCACTGGGAGGGGGGGGGGATAGGGTACCGTTTACCTCCACCATCTGTTCTCTCCCCTCCAGGTAGGATTGCATCCAGCTCACTGATAGACTATCAAAACCAATTGCTTTTAGCTTGTCAATCAGAATAGAGTGATTGACAGTGTCGAAGGTCTTTTGTAGGTCCAGCATGACCATGCCGCAGTTTTTGCCCACGTCCACCTCTTGTTTGATGTGGTCGTTCAAATAGAGAAGGCATGTGTCAGTGGAGTGGGATGTTCTGAAGCCAGATTGGAATTCGAAGATTAGATTTTTTTCCGCAAGGTACTTTTCGACCTGTTCGTATACTATTTTTTCCATGACTTTTTCCATGACTCTCGCAATTTTGAAGTCTTTGGGTACGTATCCCTGTTTTATGCAGAGGTTTATTATGTGTGTGATGACTGGGGTGATGGCGGCTGCTGAGTCTCCGAGGAATTTGGAGGGGATATTGTCATGGCCAGTGGCCTTGTTAGGTTGGAGGGCGCTCAGTTTTTTGAGTACCTCAGCTGTTGTTACCATTTCTAGTTTGAAATCGTCTTTGTGGACCCCTAGGTTATTGTAGTAGGCTATGATGTGTTCTACCCCAAAATGCCCTGAGTGGGTGGGTAGTTTATTTACCAGTGTTGTGGCTATGTTTGTGAAGAAAATGTTTAAGTAATTGGCCACATCCAGCTTGTCTGTGATGAGCGTGTTGTCCAGAATTGGCCATATAGCGAACATTAATAAATAATTAACCTACAAACATGAAATGTTTCTGACAGCACAATATTGATGTAACTATGAGAATCGCTGGGATCTGGTCTCTCTTTCGGCCAGTACGTGAAATATCCGAGCCCTTGCTCAGTGGTTGTCACGATACACTCAGGCGCTCCGTGGGAGAGGCGTGATTTTTTCCCGTAGCCTCTGTTTGCGAAGACGCTCTCTGATTGGCTAGGCCGCGTACAGCGAAGAAAAAAAGACCCTCTCTGACTGGTTTAGCTCCGAAGGGTCTTTTCCGCCTTGTACATATATTCTCTGCTTCGAAGTGGTTATGCTTAGGCATTCTTTCGAAGTGGTTATGCTTAGGCATTCTTTCGAAGTGGTTATGCTTAGGCCCTCTTTCGACGTGGTTATGCTTAGAGTTAGGGTTAGCCAATCGGAGAGCGTCTTTTTCTTCTTCGCTGCAAGCAAAGAGGGTCTTCGCTCACAGAGGCTACGGGAAAAAAGCAAGCATGGGGGAGAGAGCAGCTTGTGGAGAAGCAGTGGCTCTGAGCAGCAACCTGTGTCGTATCGCCATCTTGTGTTCAAAAGGTGGAACTTCATACTGTATCTGTTACAAAGGGTCAGATTAAACCGAATATATATATTTATTACTTGAGATATATTGTATAGTATTTGTATATCGTCTGATATCCCTTGTATATTCTTTGTACATATACACGGAATATCCCTTTACCTAGTACAGGCCAGACCATAATATTCGTTCTCCTATTGGACAGCGACCCCCTAGGCGCCACGGCCATACCCCCCAATGTCTAGTTCAAAGTCACCGCTGAGACATGCCTGAACATGCCCGGCTTTGCGCAGTAATATGAGACAGAAATAAGGCTGGTACTAGATTATTCACCTTACGTATAAATACGGCGCAGGTGGATACAGCAGCACTTATCCTTAATCTTAGTAACAAGTTGGAGCCTTCACCACGATACAACGTGCTGTGAAGTGGGCCCGTTTTGCCCCGAAATAGAGCCTTGAGACCGCGTGCGAATTGATAGCTGAAGTGTCAGAGTTTAACGCTGTATCGTCGAGTTCGACCTATTCTATTATTAAGTAATAGTCTATTATGTATAGTGTATCGTGCGGCTACTGTTCTACAGTGACCAGCATTACCAACGTTTCACCGTACCGAGCTAGTGTGCTTATCCAGGCTGGGCGGCCTAACCTTGTGCCGTCATCCGAGGAGCCCTAGACGAGAACCGTGTGGATATGTACACTGGATAACCTACACCGACGACTACCGAGCCCTTTTCGGCTGGATTATAATGCTTTGGTCCTGTGGCTGTTGGAGCAGAGAATCGTCTACACCCACTACCATGTGGGATTTACCCTGTGAGGAGCACCGTCGAGCCCGCCTCTAGGACTCTGAGGCTGGCTAGCTTTCCTCCATGCGGCACTGCACACCGGAGAATAGCTGTTGCTTTGTCTACGGATCAAGGGATTATTGCACTGTCTCCTGTACCTGGATTCTCCTTATTCCTCGTTGATCCAGACTTTGCTACCGACAAATCCTCTCCCCTGCTGGCTTACAACCGGAGGGAACCCCCTTAGTATCTCCAGCTGACCTACTAGTGTACCATATATAATTCTTATGTTACAGGTGGTATTAATTATCCCCTGCGTAATATGCTCATGGACTTACGCTCTTGACCTATTCATGCACATTCTTCGCCTTACAAGCGCAACTCTCAATCTTAATAAATAATGTAAGATAATCTTGGTGCTCTTCTAATAAATATTATTATAAACAGTACTTTCTTGTTAAGCCGTGTTATTGTGTGGGTGTTCATCTCATATACATGTGTACTGTATGGCCAGTAGTAATGTACATAACTCAGTAGTGGTTTAATGATACCATACTTATTCAATACAGTCAGGGAATTGTACCCCTCAGTTACAATTGGTCCTTCGAGCCGGATGGTAATTAGCGTAATATTAATATAATATTAATATTGACATGGCCAACGATGAACACTCCACAAACGGTTCTCCTAAGCTAGATCGCCTGCAGCGCAGACGGCAGCCACCTTCTTACCTAGAGGACTACGCTGCCAGTCTACTACCCAGCTTTATACAGACGTTAAACGCGGAAAAAGCGGATAGTAAAAGTATGTCAAACCCTACCGACCAGGCGACCCTGCCAGTAGAGACCCTAGTGGGTTCTAACGTAACTGACCAAGCTCACGGGGGGGACCAGGAGGGACATGACATGACTTTACCCCCCGCCAACGTCAACGGGATAGTCCCCGGAGAGCTCCAGGATAAAGAAAGCCCTCCAGGGACGGAACCCGACCCACCACCAGAAGAGACGCGCACCCAGGAGATGGACCTCCTCGGAGCGCGACAGGAGAACGGATCTCCAACGAGCACTGCCAGAAGCCGATCACCTCCATCAGTGTCTTCCCCCAGCGAGGCGGACAAGATGCTGGCGCAGGCATTTATCGCCACCCTGGCAGCCTCCACTGAACGCGATCGACTCCAAGCACAGACGCTTAGCGAGCGCGAACATTCTTCCATGGAACAAGAGCACCTCCGCGCGCAACACCAAAGTGAGCGCGAACACTCTACCATGGAAAGAGACCGCCTGCAGGCTCAACAACTAAGTGAGCGCGAACAATCTGCAGACCAAAGAGAACGCTTCCACGCGCAACTCCAAGCGCAAGCCCTTAGTGAACGCGAACACTCTGCGACCGAGCGAGAGCGCTTCCAGGCGCAGCAAAGGAGTGAAGACGACCGCATACGCCTGGAGACCAGACGCCTCCAGACGGAAGAGAATATGGAAAGAGACCGCGCCGAAGCCCAGCGCGCCGCCGCCAATGCACAGCGCGACGTAGCCCAAGCCCAGCGCGAAGCAGAGCGCGACCTCGCTCACATCAAGCGCGAAGCCGAGCGCGACCGATTACAAGCGCAGATAATGGAGCAACTGATTGCCAGGGCAACCCCCCCCCCCCTCCGCACGGAGCTCCAGGGCCTCGTCAAGACAAGGGTCTAGGGCACCCTCCCCTACCCGATCAAGCGACCCGAGCCATCCCTCCTAGACCTGGCCGACTTCCTGGCGAGAGAAGTCAGCAGCCTACGACTGGATACGTTCGTGCGGAGCGTACCAAGCTCCAGGACCTAGGAGATCAAACGATAACCCCAGGCTGGTGACCGTCATGCACCAAGCCGAATCAGTACCGCGCAACAAGAACCACAGCACCCCCTCGACGAAAGAGAAGTGGAAGATTGTATGCCAGTACTGCGAAAAGGAACACTGGCTGTCACACTGTGACACGTTCAAGAAGATGACCGCCGACGAGGTGAGTCAATGGATAAAGTCCAACCGCCGCTGTTACTGCTGTGCGCGCAGTCACATGGCAGCCGAGTGCCGCTTAAAGAAGAGGTGTAGTCGGTGTGACGGAGCCCACTTGGACGTTTTACATGACAGTAACAGAAGAAAGCCTGCACCCTCAAGCAGCACAAAGGCAAGTGTTATGTACATTGACCCCGCCAGCAGCGGGGGCGCCCGGGTGCTCTTGAAGGTGGTCCGCGTAACATTGAGCTACGAGGACAAGGTCATGGACACCTACGCCGTCCTTGACGACGGGTCAGAAAAGACCCTTCTCCTCGCGTCCGCTGCGGCCCAGCTGGGGCTGCGGGGGAGCGAAGAAACGATGACGATTCGGACTATAAGAAGAGACCTGAAGACGATCAAGGGTGAGAACGTCTCCTTCACTATCGCAGCAAGCGGGCAGCCAGAGAGACGGTATAGGATCACTAACGCTTTCACCAGCCAAGACATAGGCCTGTCGCAGTACACCTACCCCATCGCCAAGCTGATGGACAAATACGTGCACCTGCGTCAACTACCTATACCGCTCATAGACGGCGCCACCCCGACCCTGCTGATAGGATCCGACCACGCACACCTCATCGTCCCGATGGACCGGGTCCACACTGGGCCCAGAGGCTGTCCAGCAGCAGTCGAGACCCGCCTAGGATGGACACTACAAGGCCCCCTCTCCAGGTCTCCCAACCGAACAGCAGCCACTCGCTGCCTCCACTCCAGAGTGACAGAAGAAGACACCGCCCTCTTACAGCACGTCGAGAGGCTATGGACACTAGAGACAATGCCCTTTAAGAACGAAAAGAAACACATTCGTTCCAAGGAAGACATTTATGCCATAGCCCTCCTCGAGCAGGGGACAAAGAGAGTCAAAGTCAACGGAGTGATGAGATACGCAACTCCACTCCTGAGGCGAGAGGGTATGCCTACCTTCCACGCCCCAAAAGAAGCGACAGAGCGGTATCTATCGAACACAGAGCGGCGCCTAGCCAGAGACCCCGCTCAAGCTACTGTGTACCGCGCTGAGATTGACAAGCTAATCACAGCGGGACACATAAAGAGGCCGATCAGACGACCGAATCATGGTACGTGCCGCACCACAAAGTCCACCACAACGACAAGGATCGTATTGTGTTTAACTGCAGCTACCAGATCGGATCACAAAATCTGAATAAAGAGCTCTTGCCCGGCCCAACACTCGGCCCCTCTCTACTAGGCGTGTTGCTACGTTTCCGCCAGAACAAGGTGGCCATCAGCGGCGACATCAAAGGGATGTTCCTGCAGGTGCGACTAGTGGAAGAGGACAAGCCCCTGCTGCGGTTCTTATGGAGAGAGAGGATCGGGGATGAGCAACCATCCATCTATCAATGGGAAGTCCTCCCTTTCGGAACCACATGCAGCCCATGCTGTGCTATGTTCGCACTGCAAAAACACGTCGCAGAGGACCCAGCAGCTGATGAAGAGAACAAAGTGTAGGAAATTGTTTCTACATGGACAACTGTCTGCAAAGCGTCTCGACGCCAGAAGAAGCCGAGGCCCTCCTACTCAAGCTCTGCGCCTCTCTGATCAAAGGCGGCTTTGATCTCCGGCAGTGGGCCAGCAGCGACCCTCAAGTATTGCGCAGCCTCTCCCCAGAGGACAAGGCAGCAATCAGCGAGACCTGGATGGCGACCATCCCAGGAGAAGCCCAAGAAATGACATTAGGACTAGTCTGGCGCTTCAAAACAGACTCGCTCCATTATAGACACACACCCCTGACCAAGGAGCAGGGAAGGTCGATTTCACTACCGACCACAAGACGTACACATAGAACTCCTTCCAACCATGAGTACGGTCTCATTCCTTATGGCCTTCCGGAGATTCACATCGCGGAAAGGAAAACCGTCTATATTATTGTCTGATCACGGGACAAACTTCAAAGGCGGAGAAGCTGAGAGAGAGCTTCCAAGCTATGGGCCCAGAACTTAAGACCCACCTCGCTCCCTCTCAGATTGATTTCCAGTTTAACCCCCCGAATGCACCTCACTTCGGTGGAACTTGGGAACGAGAAGTACGTTCAATAAAGACAGCCCTGTACGCCGTGCTTGGGGCCCAGACCGTGGCGGAAGAAGTCCTCACGACAGTCCTCACGGAGATCGAGGGAGTATTGAACTCAAAGCCCCTCGGTTACGTCTCAAGTGATGTAGCAGATGTCGACCCAGTCACCCCCAACACTCTCTTGATGGGGCGGCTGGACCCCGCGCTCCCACAGACAGTGTACAGACCTGAAGAAGCGAACGGCCGAAGAATGTGGAGGTACAGTCAAGTATTGGCTGACAAGTTTTGGAACAGTTTCCTCCTCCACTATCTACCGTCTCTACAGACCCGCCAGAAATGGGTAAAAGAAAGAGACAATTTGACGGAAGGCACAGTCGTCATGATTATCGACCAGTCACTACCCCAAGCTATGTGGCCGGCCGGCCGCGTAAGCAAAGTGATCACTGGTACCGACGGAAAGGTCAGAGCGGCAGAAGTGCTCGTCCAAGGGCGGACATACACCCGACCCGTGGCGAGGCTGATAGAGTTGCCAAGGCTCCCCGACTCTCTTAATGACGACCATGACCCCCTGACATTGTGAATTGCCCTACTCCTCACAACGGACATTGAGTAGTGGACAGTGCGGTTAATCTGTCTATGCTTATCTAATTAGGTGCGGACTAATTAGGAGGCGGCTGTTACAAAGGGTCAGATTAAACCGAATATATATATTTATTACTTGAGATATATTGTATAGTATTTGTATATCGTCTGATATCCCTTGTATATTCTTTGTACATATACACGGAATATCCCTTTACCTAGTACAGGCCAGACCATAATATTCGTTGGACAGCGACCCCCTAGGCGCCACGGCCATACCCCCCAATGTCTAGTTCAAAGTCACCGCTGAGACATGCCTGAACATGCCCGGCTTTGCGCAGTAATATGAGACAGAAATAAGGCTGGTACTAGATTATTCACCTTACGTATAAATAAGGCGCAGGTGGATACAGCAGCACTTATCCTTAATCTTAGTAACAAGTTGGAGCCTTCACCACGATACAACGTGCTGTGAAGTGGGCCCGTTTTGCCCCGAAATAGAGCCTTGAGACCGCGTGCGAATTGATAGCTGAAGTGTCAGAGTTTAACGCTGTATCGTCGAGTTCGACCTATTCTATTATTAAGTAATAGTCTATTATGTATAGTGAATCGTGCGGCTACCGTTCTACAGTGACCAGCATTACCAACGTTTCACCGTACCGAGCTAGTGTGCTTATCCAGGCTGGGCGGCCTAACCTTGTGCCGTCATCCGAGGAGCCCTAGACGAGAACCGCGTGGATATGTACACTGGATAACCTACACCGACGACTACCGAGCCCTTTTCGGCTGGATTATAATGCTTTGGTCCTGTGGCTGTTGGAGCAGAGAATCGTCTACACCCACTACCGTGTGGGATTTACCCTGTGAGGAGCACCGTCGAGTCCGCCTCTAGGACTCTGAGGCTGGCTAGCTTTCCTCCATGCGGCACTGCACACCGGAGAATAGCTGTTGCTTTGTCTACGGATCAAGGGATTATTGCACTGTCTCCTGTACCTGGAGTCTCCTTATTCCTCGTTGATCCAGACTTTGCTACCGACAAATCCTCTCCCCTGCTGGCTTACAACCGGAGGGAACCCCCTTAGTATCTACAGCTGACCTACTAGTGTACCATATATAATTCTTATGTTACAGGTGGTATTAATTATCCCCTGCGTAATATGCTCATGGACTTACGCTCTTGACCTATTCATGCACATTCTTCGCCTTACAAGCGCAACTCTCAATCTTAATAAATAATGTAAGATAATCTTGGTGCTCTTCTAATAAATATTATTATAAACAGTACTTTCTTGTTAAGCCGTGTTATTGTGTGGGTGTTCATCTCATATACATGTGTACTGTATGGCCAGTAGTAATGTACATAACTCAGTAGTGGTTTAATGATACCATACTTATTCAATACAGTCAGGGAATTGTACCCCTCAGTTACAGTATCTATTCAATGCACGATAATGGAAATTAATTCAAATAAAATGCTTGTCATTGACAGATTTGAATTCAGGTCCTTGGCCTGGGCGATGTTTCATCCAAATCAGACCAGAACCTTAGAAGTTATGGCTAATGCAGACAGACAGACAGAATGACCACAGGAGTGATTGCCATACCCTCCAGGTATCACCGTAATCCAAAACTGCCAAGAAACTGGCTTCAATAATCCTCTTCCAGGTTTTCATAGGGAACTCTCTAACCCCTGTCCTCGTCTCCCTGTCTGTCTGTGAGTGGATGTCTCGTGGTGATGGCCAAGGTGGTGGATGTCTCATGGTGATAGCCAAGGTGGTGGATGTCTCATGGTGATGGCCAAGGTGGTGGATGTCTCATGGTGATGATCAAGGTGGTGGATGTCTCGTGGTGATGATCAAGGTGGTGGATGTCTCGTGGTGATGATCAAGGTGGTGGATGTCTCGTGGTGATGACCAAGGTGGTGGATGTCTCGTGGTGATGACCAAGGTGGTGGATGTCTCGTGGTGATGACCAAGGTGGTGGATGTTTCGTGGTGATGACCAAGGTGGTGGATGTCTTGTGGTGATGACCAAGGTGGTGGATGTCTCGTGGTGATGATCAAGGTGGTGGATGTCTCGTGGTGATGATCAAGGTGGTGGATGTCTCATGGTGATGATCAAGGTGGTGGATGTCTCGTGGTGATGACCAAGGTGGTGGATGTCTCATGGTGATGACCAAGGGGGTGGATGTCTCATGGTGATGACCAAGGTGGTGGATGTGTCGTGGTGATGACCAAGGTGGTGGATGTCTCATGGTGATGATCAAGGTGGTGGATGTCTCATGGTGATGACCAAGGTGGTGGATGTCTCATGGTGATGACCAAGGGGGTGGATGTCTCCTGGTGATGACCAAGGTGGTGGATGTGTCGTGGTGATGACCAAGGTGGTGGATGTCTCATGGTGATGACCAAGGTGGTGGATGTCTCGTGGTGATGACCAAGGTGGTGGATGTCTCGTGGTGATGATCAAGGTGGTGGATTTCTCATGGTGATGATCAAGGTGGTGGATGTCTCATGGTGATGACCAAGGTGGTGGATGTCTCATGGTGATGATCAAGGTGGTGGATGTCTCCTGGTGATGACCAAGGGGGTGGATGTCTCGTGGTGATGACCAAGGTGGTGGATGTCTCATGGTGATGATCAAGGTGGTGGATGTCTCATGGTGATGACCAAGGTGGTGGATGTCTCATGGTGATGATCAAGGGGGTGGATGTCTCGTGGTGATGGCCAAGGTGGTGGATGTCTCATGGTGATGATCAAGGTGGTGGATGTCTCGTGGTGATGGCCAAGGTGGTGGATGTCTCGTGGTGATGATCAAGGTGGTGGATGTCTCATGGTGATGATCAAGGTGGTGGATGTCTCGTGGTGATGGCCAAGGTGGTGGATGTCTCGTGGTGATGATCAAGGTGGTGGATGTCTCATGGTGATGACCAAGGTGGTGGATGTCTCATGGTGATGACCAAGGTGGTGGATGTCTCATGGTGATGATCAAGGTGGTGGATGTCTCATGGTGATGACCAAGGTGGTGGATGTCTCATGGTGATGATCAAGGTGGTGGATGTCTCATGGTGATGACCAAGGGGGTGGATGTCTCATGGTGATGATCAAGGTGGTGGATGTCTCCTGGTGATGACCAAGGTGGTGGATGTCTCGTGGTGATGGCCAAGGGGGTGTGATCTTCTCTACGTCGCCCCCCTACTTCAAATGGATCAGAGCGGAATACATACATTCATCCAAATGGTATATGACTGATATTTTGAGCTCCGAGCCTTGACATTTAGCCTTTATCTTATTTTCATACTAGTGCTCATTCCTCTATGCTTTTTATTTTGTTGCTGTTGTCCTTACCTTGTACCCCAGTTGCTATTGCATGTACATGTGTTTTATTACAGGTATATGTACATACATACCAACTATTCACCTGTTATATTCTCCACCCATCGATCATCCATAGCAACACTATATGATCACCGACATCCAAGTTGGGGGATCCCCCTTTGAACGGCCATTCTAAGGTTTCTCTCCTCCACATCGTCTGTAGTGCTTTTTCCCTATTGCTAGGTTTTTTGTGAGTTTTTCCCTTACCTTCACTGGGGAATGTCTGGGAGTGTTGCATAAACGAACGTTTTTTCATTTGTCATCTTTGTTTTCATTTGTCACTCCAAGCTTGTGTATTTGATTGTAAGTCTGACCAGACCTCTGTCTCACTTTCTGGTCAGATGCTTGTGTATACTTGTCTCTGATTGTAAACTGAGGACTCTTCTGTGATCACAGAAATAAACGATTTTCTTTTGAAATTGTTTGACTCGATCTGAATTTCTACAGTTCACCGTCTTGGCTCATTTTAAATATTCCACAACACTCTCAATGTTAGATCCATTCACAGTGATCTAGAAAACAGTTGGAACTTTATTAATAATAATAATAATACATCCGACTTATATATCACTTTTCTGGGTACCCAAAGACGCTTAAAACTAATTTGTTTCATTTTCATTCAGTACCAGTTTAACATTAATACATATCTTACTCAGCACTAAAGTGGCAGGTTCTCAACAGCTAATTCTAGAGTCTGTAAACAATACAGTACAGCATCATCTGCATGAAAATGAGATGAGACAATATGCTTATGTTTATTTAGGATCCCCATTAGCTTTTGCACTTGACAAAAGCTACTCTTCCTGGGGTCCGACACTTAAAACAATACAACAATATTCAAGACATTACATAATTATCAACATCATTAACAATCTCATCCTCAGTTAAGGATGACAGTGTACAAGATAATTATCTGTATAAAGTATAAAAATAAAATAAAATAGTGCTACCTGAGCAGCACTCACTGCCATCAACATAAATACAATTAACAAAGTCAATTGGTTTTCACCGCTATGCCATAAGGGTTCAGTGCATGCTCGTTAGTAGATGGTATTTAAATTTCTTCTTGAAAGTAGTTTTGGATTCTATTTCAGCGAAGTAGCTTGACAATGAGTTTCATTCCATGATAGCTCTGTAAGTCACAGAAGATTTGAGTAGATTTGTCCTGGGTTTAGGTGCCAGTAGATGGCCTGACGTAGCTTGTCTGGTCATATGGTTATGTTCTTCTCTTACGTGAACAATTATATCATAAAAATACAGTGTTTTTTTGACAACTTGAAAATGTCTGAGAAAAGTAATAAGACGAGATTGCAGATGTTTCTCAACCAGAAGCAATGATACATTTCTGTGCATAACTCCAATATTAGTGCGCTTTGAACAGTGGAGAGCTAGTCTGGCAGCCTTGTTTTGAGCTATTTGTAATTGCTATTTGTGTTTTTGCTGCTGATGACCATATGACCGGATAGTACTCAAGACAAAACCAGAGCCTGGATGACTTCTTTCAAAGTGGTTGGTGTTAAATACTTTGTACATTTTCTTGTTACAGCTATGCTCCTGGAATGGAACACATTTAGTTGAATCCCTGTTGAATCAAAACCAATACTATGTAATCTCTCAAAAAGCAGTGAATTATATCAATGCAATCCAGATTGATGAAAAGAACAGCACAATGTTTTCTGTTGCCCATAGCAGATACACTATTTAAGACCTAATAACATAACTTAACTCTGGAACTAACTGTTGAGAGCTCAATACAGAATACACTGGGTTGATTATTCATTAACAATGATTACAGGATTTGTGTTACAGAATAGTTTGGAAATTGGTCTGTAATTATTGAGATAACTTCTATCTTCACCCTATTTAACGGAATGAGTCATGACTTTCAAAAACCTACAAACTATGCCAGATTAAATATTATTAATATAAGTGTTATTTACTCTGTAATCAATGGAGCAGATAGCTTTAGATAAAGGATCAAATGTCTCCTCTTATCAATGTCTTGCACTGCCTCAATAACACTAGGAGAGGAAGGCTGTAGTTTACAGAGAAATATCACTTAGTGGGTGACTTATTGCACACTATCATTAATAAGAAGGGACCCTGTTTTCATTTTGAAATACATGACCAGCAGCAACATGTGTATTAAAGCCGAATCTCTTTCATCTCAGATATTAAACAGTCAACCTCATACCAGCAATAATGACCATCTCTGACTGGAATAGTTTCAATACTGGCTACTGACTGTAGATCTGAAATAAAGGATCAACCACAAGGGGGAGCCAGTTTACCTGACATATTCTGCTCTTGTGTAGGAGAAAGCTGTTATGCATCAAATCATGGGCTTTTAACACTTTGGTTGCCTAAGGTTAAATTAATGATATACCATAGATTGCCAGCGCTATTTGTCTATGAAGAAAGTCCCCTTCTTTGCAGGGCTATAACTTTTTAAATTCTATTGCTACATTGCCATTATTAGGGCCCATTCAAAGTCCTATATGTATTGTTCATTGTGTAGCAACGTTAAACTTTTTCATTCACATATTCATAGTAAAGTATGGTCTAATGTATAAGTATGTTTTCATCTCTTTCTGCAGCTTTCTCCAGAACGTGATATATAGCCCCAAATGCATTATATTGATGATGAAATACAGTTTGATGGCAATCAGCACGATATAAAAAATTCCAACTAGACGTACTTCTAGAAGTTACTACACGTCATCTGATGTTGACCGGATGGGCGAGGGGGCGTTTATAATTCCGTGGGCAGCGTTATACCAATCATCTAATGTGGGTCAAATGTTCATCATAGCAGTTAGTGTCGAACACGGTAATATTACACGCTAAAACTCACCCCAGTCTCCGCGGGCCGTTGGGCGATCAGCGTGGGGTAGACAGTTTTCCATTATGGGATGTTGAAATAGTCGGTCCATTTCCAGGTTGTATAATAATATATACGTCCAAATCATGTTGTTTTTTCGAGTTATTTGCAGCGATCGATGTTCACTGTGTGAAGACGGAGTCTCTCTAACATTAGCGAGTGCCCGGACCCCATATGGAGTGAGTCCTACCGGGTTAAAGGTTGACATCCGGTTTCGATCTGCCGATCGGCCACCAGATGGCGGTCTTGAACCGCTAGAGGATTGAGAGGAGATCACACTTGTGTCTCAGGCCAGCGGAGGGACATTATGAATCCGATCGCAGATTTTTGAAATATTGATATAAAGACGACGTACAGCGTCCCCCGGCAACTTTAGCATGGCCAGCAAAGACGTCTAAAGACGCCCCCTGGCAGTCAAAGTGTTAACTAGGGATGTCCGATATTATCGGCCGATATCGGCATTAAAATGTGATATTGGGAAAGATCGGTATCGGTAGGGATGGGTACCGAATTCGGTACTTTTGAGGTACCGAACCGAAACACGTCGGTACTACCGAGTATCGATTCAAGTGAGATACCAAAAGAAAAAAAAAAAGAAAATAAATAGCTTTTTTCTTTTCATGTCAACGTTCACACGCACAATATATGCTTACCTAGGATTTGACTTGATTCAACAACAAAGCAGTCGGAGCAATGGCAAGCCAAAAACGGTCGAAATTGTAGTTATTTGAAGTTTGGATTATTTTTTTTGAGACTAAAGTACCGAAAAAAGGTACCGATTCACAGGTACCGGTTCAAATAGGTACCCATCCCTAGATATCGGTTTTCAAAAACAATTTTCTTTTTAAATGTCTATAACCTTTATTTACCCAGGCAAGCAAGTAAGAACAAATTCTGATTTTATTTATTGTCAAAAGTATAGATAATGTTGTGTTAATTCCACAACAAGAGATATGTAATGTTAATTACCTGAAATTATTCCATTTTGGGGGGGGGGGGGGGGACCCTGCATATATCTGTATCGGTTGATATCGGTATCGGAAATTAAGAGTTGGACAATATCGGTATATCGGTATTGGTAAGAAAGCCAATATCGAGCAACCCTACTTTTAACCCAATACTTCTGTTATAAACTAGAAGACTAAGAATATAATAATTGGTGTGACCAATGTGAAAATAGTTACAAGCTGGGTTTATCACTCAAAAAGTTATTTTATAGGTAGTAGTAGTAGTTTTATTCAGTCATCACACACAATACAACACAATCATTCCACAATCTTTGATTTGGCAGTGACTGAAAAGGTACAGACTGAAGCATAATGCTTATACATGCCTGTCCTATATTCTTAACAAAATTAAGACTCCAAAACAGTATTCTAAAAGAAAATAACAAAAAAATAATTATTCACATTTGTAATCTTAAAAAAATAACTATACAAACCATTGTCTTAAAAACCAAAAGTGAATGACTCATTCTTATGTATATCAGCATTGTTCCACAAGTTAACCCCAACAATAGAAATACATCTCCTTTTAATCCCTTTCTTAGCTTTTTGAACAGTAAATTTACAAATGTCTCTCAAATCATATTTTCTTTCATGTATTGAAAAAAAAACCTTTGCACACCGTCCGGGAGTAACTTTGCTTTAGCTCTGTACATTATTTGCATAATTTTATAATAAACCAAATCATAAAATGTCATAACATGAGACTTTATAAACAGTGGATTTGTGTGGTCATAGTAACCAGCCTTATGAAGGCTCCGGATGGCACGCTTTTGCAGTAAGACTATCAGATTTACAGTATTTTATGTCGACCCCCATACTTACATATCCCCCATAGTAAGATATGTAAGGTGAGCAGTAGATAATGTACAAGGCTTTATAGTTTAATATATCCTTACATTTATACAAGATTTCTAATGACTTAGATATTTCCCCTTGAATATAGTTAACATGTTGTTTCCATGTTAATTACCTTTCTGAATAAATATTTTGCCACAAACTGGACAGCTAAATGGTCTACAATGACTTATTGTGCATTTTCACATTCCCTTTATCTCTGAACCTCTGAACCTGTTCCAACAAATTAAACAACTAGAGTTTCTCTCCAGTAAGACTTCCCATGTGTCTTCTCAGAACCCCTTTATCACTGAACCATTCCACAAACTTCAGGATTTCTCTCCTGTATGAGTTCTCATGTGTATTTTCAGAGTTCCTTTGTGACTGAAGCCTTTTTCACAAACTAAACAACTAAAGGGGTTCTCTCCTGTATGAGTTCTCATGTGGATCTTCAAATGTCCTTTCTCACTGAACCCTTTCCCACAAGCTGAACAACTAAATGGTTTCTCTCCTGTATGAGTTATCATGTGGATATTCAAATGTCCTTTCTCACTGAAACCTTTTGAACAAACTGAACAACTAAATGGTTTCTCTCCTGTATGAGTTCTCATGTGGATATTCAAATGGCCTTTGTGAGTGAACCCGTTTCCACAAACTGAACAACTAAGTGATTTCTCTCCTGTATGAGTTCTCATGTGGATATTCAAATGGCCTTTGTGAATGAACCCTTTTGAACAAACTGAACAACTAAATGGTGTCTCTCCTGTATGAGTTGACATGTGTCTGTTCAAACTAACTTTTTCACTGAACCCTTTTCCACAAACTAAACAACTAAATGGTTTCTCTCCTGTATGAATTCTCATGTGTGTCTTCAGATATCCCTTCCTACTGAACCCGTTCCCACAAACTGAACAGCTAAATGGTTTCTCTCCAGTATGAGTTCTCATGTGGATATTCAAATGTCCTTTCTCACTGAACCCTTTCCCACAAACTGAACAACTAAATGGTTTCTCTCCTGTATGAGTTCTCATGTGGATATTCAAATGTCCTTTCTCACTGAACCCTTTTGAACAAACTGAACAACTAAATGGTTTCTCTCCTGTATGAATTCTCATGTGTGTCTTCAGATATCCCTTCCTACTGAACCCGTTCCCACAAACTGAACAGCTAAATGGTTTCTCTCCAGTATGAGTTCTCATGTGTCTCTTCAGATCTGCAATCATACTGAACCCTTTTGAACAAACTGAACAACTAAATGGTTTCTCTCCTGTATGAGTTCTCATGTGGATATTTAACTGTCCTTTGTGAGTTAACCCTTTTCCACAAACTGAACAACTAAATTGTGTCTCTCCTGTATGAGTTGACATGTGTCTGTTCAAAGTTCCTTTGTCACTGAAGCCTTTTCCACAAACTGAACAACTAAATGGTTTCTCTCCTGTATGAGTTGACATGTGTCTGTTCAAAGTTCCTTTGTGAGTGAACCCTTTTCCACAAACTGAACAACTAAATGGTTTCTCTCCTGTATGAGTTCTCATGTGGATATTCAAATGTCCTTTATCACGGAACCCCTTTGAACAAACTGAACAACTAAATGGTTTCTCTCCTGTATGAGTTGACATGTGTCTGTTCAAAGTTCCTTTGTCACTGAACCCTTTTCCACAAACTGAACAACTAAATTGTTTCTGTCCTGTATGAGACAAACTTAATGTTTTTTGTTTCTTGTCTGATATTAGCATCTTTAAACCTGACTGAGGTTCCCCACTCTCCTTCCAATCATCACTGTCATCAGTCTCAGGACAGTCTGAAGAGAGAAGCTGGCCATCTCTAGTTGGTTCTAAATCACCATCTGGATATAAGTTACTGGCTGGTTCTGATACTCCACAGTCCTCTCCTTCAGGTTCTGTTTTCATCTGTCCAGTTGAGGTGCTGGGTAAAGAGTACGCTTCTCTGTTTTTCTCCCCCTGGGTTTGAAGAGGCTGGAAGGACAGAGCGTTCTCTTGACCATCTTCACATTTCACTGGGTCTACTGTGATCTTGGAGAGATCAGCTTCTTCCAGCCCTTGATGTAGTTCCTCTTTGATCTGTAGGAGCTCTGGGTCCTGGGTTTGGCTGAGCAGTGAGGACAGAGTATTCTCTCCACCATGTTCATATTTCATAGGTTGTAAGGTCATCTTGGAGCCATCAGCCTCCTCTAGATCTTGAAATAGTTCCTCCTGTTCCTCTTTAATCTGTAGGGACTCTGGGTCCTGGGTTTGGTTAAACCATGAGGACTGAGGTTTCTCTTCATCATCTTCACTCTTCACAGGGACAGGATTGTATGTCAACTTGATGATATCAGCCTCCTCCAGACCTTGGAGCTGCTCTCCCTCCTGACTGATCCAGAGTTCCTCATGTTCCTCTTTCATCTGTAGGGGCTCTGGCTCCTCCTGGCTCAGACTGGGGCTCCTCTCCTGCTGCTCAGGGGGAACCTCCTCTTCACAGACAGAGAGCTGAGGGGGGTCTGGAGGGAGGAATAATAATAATATGAATAGCAAACATAAAGATGCAGTAGATAACTGTATCATTAACACATGGCCCATTTGACATAGAGTATCTATCATTCAAGATGTGAAAAAGGAATAATTTTTCCATCCATACATTCCCGTTTTATACCGTGGTGAATATAAGTATGGTTTTAGAGCGGTTTAGGGTAATTCCTGGGAGGCTAGTAGGGCTGTCCCCGACTAAGGATTTGGATGGTCGACCATGATTGGCCAAAATTTGCTGTTAGTCGCCTATTGGTAATTTCTTTTTTTAAAGTATCATATTTTTAATATTAAAAAACAAATATATATATATATATATATATTTTATCATTCCATTTGGGCTGTGGGGGGTGCTTAATGTCTGAAGGAGTCGACTGAAGGCTTCTTGTCCTCTGCAAAAGCATGCAATTGGTCCACTGATGGATACATCTTGATATTTGTCTAGTCTAGTGTGTTCATTAGATGGGTGAAATCCTCTTTCAGCGCCTCTGTGCCTGTTTTCGTAGGCAGTTAGCCTCTGGTATGCGTGCCATTAGCGTTAACCATGCTTCTAGGCCTCTTTTCTTTTGGAAAGAATGAAAAAATAATAAATAAATTAAAAAATTATAAATATATATATATTTTTTTGTATTAGACTAAATACCGCGGGGGTAGGGCCGACTGAACTGGTTCGTCCTTGTCCAAGTGAGCAGGCTTAAGACGGTCTATAGTGACCCGCTCTGGCCTGCCCCCCCCCCATGTCCACAACAACATTTTTAGTGCCTGCCTCCAGGATACGGAAAGGCTCGTCATAAGGGGGCTGCAGCTGGGTCCGATGTCTGTCGTGCCGGATGAACACATATTTGGACAATGGCAGGTCCCTGGGGACGTAGGACTGGGGAAGGCAGTGGCGGGATGTTGGAATGGGAATAAGGGCATCGGCAACACCCCGGGACACTGTTCGATGGGAGGCGACGGACCAGGAAGCTGTGGCCTCCGGAAAAAACTCCCCAGGGACCCGCAGCGGCTGGCCGTACACCAGCTCAGCGGACAAGGCCTGGAGGTCCTCTTTGGGGGCAGAACGAAGACCAAGCAAGAACCACGGGAGGCGGTCAACCCAGTCGCCATCCGTAAGGGCAGCCCGAAGAGCGGCCTTCATGTCCCTATGGAACCGCTCACAAAGTCCGTTGCCCTGCGGGTTGTACGCCGTAGTGCGGTGGTGAGGAGGTGAGTATATCCGTGGGCAGGGGGCCCACCAGGTCCACATTCACGTGGTCGAACCGCCTCTCTGGCACTATAAACGGTGCCAAAGGGGCTTTGGTATGGCGGTGCACCTTGGCACGCTGGCACGTCACACATGAGCAAGCCCAGGTCCTAACATCCTTCTGGAGGCCAACTTGACCCCCACCAGCTTAGTCGAGGCCTTCACACCTGGGTGGGAAAGGCTGTGGATCATGTTAAAAACCCGGCGCCGCCAGGCCGTAGGCACCGTAGGGCGCGGTTGGCCAGTGGAGATGTCGCAAAGGAGAGTGGCGTTAGCTGTGTCGAACACCACATCCTCCAGCTGCAGTGCAGTAGGGCCCGTCCGATAGGCCTGAATGTCTGAGTCTGTGGCTTGGTCTGCCGCCATGGCGGCATAATCGAGTCCCAAGTGGACGGACCCGATGACCGCCAGAGAGAGGCAGTCGGAAGTGGCAAGTTGTCCTTGCCCGCCATGTGCTCAATGTCCGTGGTTAACTCGGAGATCGCCGAGAGCTGCCGCTGCTGACGTCCCGACCACGGCTCCAAGGTCTTGGCCATGGAGAACGTTAGCGGCTTGTGGTCCACAAAGGCAGGGAACTGGCGGCCTTCCAACAGGCATCTAAAGTGCCTAGTGGCGAGGAACAGACCCAGCAGTTCCCTGTCGAAAGTACTGTACTTACGCTCGTTGTCGCGGAGCTGTTTGCTAAAAAAGGCCAGTGGCTGCCAGGAACCGCCCACCCACTGCTCGCACACCGCTCCCACTGCATAGTCAGAGGCGTCTGTCGTGAGGGCGACCGGGGCAGTGGGAGAGGGGTGCGCCAGCAGAGCAGCGTTGGCTAGCGCGGTCATGGCAGCCACAAAAGAGCCGTCCATCCCCGAGGACCAATCTAACTCGTCCTTGGGCACTTTGCCCCGCAGGGCCTCGTACAAGGGGCGCATGAGGTGGGCAGCATGGGGAAGGAACCGGTTGTAAAAGTTCACCATGCCCAGGAACTCCTGTAGAGACCGTACGGTGCGGGGACGAGGAAAACTGGCAATGGCCTCCACCCTGGCAGGGAGTGGGGTGGCTCCCTGTGGAGTGACATGGTGTCCGAGGAAGGTGATGGAGGACTGCCCAAACTGGCACTTGGTCGGGTTGACGATGAGGCCGTGTTTACTGAGCTGCTCAAACAGCTGCTGGAGGTGTGTCATGTGCTCCTCTATGGACGTACTGGCTACAAGAATGTCATCCAAGTACACAAACAAAAACGGCATGTCCTGGAGCACAGAGTCCATCAGGCGCTGAAACGTCTGCGCCGCCCCCATGAGCCCGAAAGGCATTCTTAGGAATTCAAAAAGTCCAAAGGGTGTAATGACAGCTGTTTTTGGCACATCCCGTGGATGGACCGGCACCTGGTGGTACACGCGCACCAGGTCCACCTTGGAGAAGATGATGGCCCCCGCTAGGTGGGTAGAGAAGTCCTGTATGTGCGGGACAGGGTACCGGTCGCGTGAATACTTTCCCTAAGAGGATTGCACTTCCGTGTTCGGTTTGCGCGGCCTGATTGGCCACTGACGTACGCTAGTTTTGCCCCCGGTAAGTTATCTACGCCAGTTACGCCCAGCTCGCGCCTGCATTATCCAATTCATCTTTGAAATGAATCATTCCAGCAAAGCAGGCTTCTATTATTCGAATTACTGTTTTAATGGGTATCACAGTAGTAAGTCCTACTGTAGAACATGACATCTGATTTATTAATGCCAATACTAAAGATTAGGGACAAACGCAATTGGCACAAGTGTAAATCATGGATTAGTCCAGTGCTTCTCAAACTTTCTGTCAGGCCCCCCTTTGGCGGACCAAAATATTTTGCCCCCCCCCCCACAAAATAGTCATGAAATGGGCCATGTTTAAATTTATTGAAATAACACCAATATCGTGACCTTTCAACTTGGCCCTATATTTTGTTTTCAGAGCTGTCATGGATGATAAGCCAGCTTCACACAGATACTGTATGTGGTGCTGAATGGTATCAACACCTTAACTGCTGCATCATGAGATACTTGGTGGGCCATGAGATGAGATACTTGGTACTCAGCACCACACTCTGAAACAAGCTCTCCAGGTGGTATCAGATGAGATTTCAAAGAGTTCTTCCAAGAGTTTGGATGGAGATGTGTCAGGAAGCTTTGTCTCAATGTTGTCTGTAAAGTTTTTTTTTTATCCAGAGTAACTTGGTGATCCTTTTCTGTGTTTTATTAAATAATGATTTTGAGAAATGGTATTTTCATGGAGAACAGTGCAGCTGCAACAGATAGCACTTTAGTGATAATTTTCTGTAATAAAAAAAAAAAAAAAAATTATAGATCTCAAGGCCCCCCTGTCATGCCTCTGCGTCCCCCCTGGGCGGCGCGCCCCCCACTTTGAGAAACACTGGATTAGTCACTCAGTTTTAACATCCGACTTAGCTCACCTTGTTAGTCTGCTGGCTGTGGATCCTATGGTCACAAGTTCAAATCACTTCTGGTTCAATTATTTTTTTTTTTTTTTACGTTTAATTAATTTATCCACTCTGGTTGGATGGTGTGTATGTATATATTGTGCTGTATAATGACAATACATTTGAATCGAATCTCATTTTGAAATCGCTACCTGTTGAGTGGATCACCAGGCATAAAAAAAAATATTGTTTGTTTCCTGTTGGTTGTCAGTTAAGGCATTTTTTAATGCTAAGTTAAGCCCGATTAAGGGATTTCTTTTTTTTTATTCTTTCCCACGGCTACTATGGATAGGGAATTTCTTTATTTAATTAAAATGTTCACAACAACATAGATGCATGTACTCTGCCAGCATGTTTAATATCCATAATACTAAAGGTTTGACTAAGATTTCTATGAAACGTTATTCTTAAAAAAAAAAAATCCTTTCTTTTCTTTTTTTATATATTTTTTAAAAACTCATAAAATATAATGGGTCGCACCTAAATCGGCAGGGTCGGTCGGCAACCGGAAACAAACAATATTTTTTGTTATGCCTCATGGTGCAATGCAATCACCTCCGAAGCTGTCTGCCACTGTCGTGTCCATAGGCAGCGTAGCGATTTCAAAATGAGATTCGATTAAAATGTATTGTCATTATACAGCACAATACATACATATACATACACACCATCCAACCAGAGTGGATAAATTAATTAAACAGAGAGACGAGAAATCTCATCGCTGCCACTCAACGTGTTAAGGCAGAGGGACTGGACAACAGGGTGACATTCACAGGTGTGCAGACTTGAGCATGTGAGGTAAAACATGCACTGGAGAAGGAGCCGCGCCCACAGGAAGCAGAGATTGAGGGTGTGACAAAAATAATCGTTAGATTAGTCGACTAATCGAATGACAAAAATAATCGTTAGATTAGTCGACTAATCGAATGACAAAAATAATCGTTAGATTAGTCGACTAATCGAAAAAAGAATCGACAGATTAGTCGACTACCAAAATAATCGTTAGTTGCAGCCCTACTATGGGGAGTGAGTTTACTTGCAGGAACCCTTAACGTCCACAGCCACTTCACACTGTCCATCGTGACTGTGGATAGACACGCGGTACCTCCGTTACACTCACCAGGGCTCTACGCAGGGAGCGAAATTAACTTTTTTACTCACCGGCCAGTGGCGGGTAGATGGGAAGAATCTACCCGCCAAGCATATTTCTTACCTGCCAAATTTTTTTTTATTAAAAAAAAATGTATATATATATTTTATATAAAAAAAAAAATTTAAATAAAATATATATTATATAATCATACTTGTAGTTGTATTATCTGCGAGACATTGCCACCACGCAATAAGTCAAAATGCTCGCTATCTGCAAACAGCTCCACTGTCTGTGTGTACTCTAGTAGCCTCCAAAAAGGATTCTCCTGTGCTGCAGCGGGACCCTATACTAATACTCTACATTCAGCATGCAAGGATTCTCCGGCGCTGCAGCTGGACCCTATTGGTATAATGTTAGGGTTCTTTGGTCAAATCACATTCATAAAGCCCTCAGCTACAATACGCATTGAATCAATGTTATAAGACATTGATATCAGGAGCTATCTGTAGCTACTGCTAGCCCGCTAGGTAACGTTAAGACAATTTAGTTTACTGGGACATATAGATCTAACGTGAGCTAGCTAACGTGAGCTAGCTAACGAGGGAACGGAGGTATTATGCACTCGAGTCGACTATTGCTGGAGCATTTGTTGATATCAGGCCCCATCCATACGAGCGCTGGTTTTAATATAACCATGATTGTATGTGCGCAGTTGCACTGTTCGGCCACACACAACCGGGGATTTGCTACACTGCAAGTTCCGCGGTCTTTGAAACCGGTGCCCAGGGTGAAGTTTTGCGGTTTTGCAGTTGCGTGTGGGCATAGCAACCGAGGTTATTCCCAGTGTTTACAGCAGAGCTGTCGCAATTATTTCCCATGTTCACGGGATGGCAGACCGCGGGGTAGAGAGATTAGAGCAGAGCCAGCTACACCAGTGTTTACAGCAGAGCTGTCCCAAGTAGCGTTATATGAAAATGATTGTAACAAACTTTTGTTCAAAACGTATCGTCTGTGTTGAAGAGTGTTGTGATCGACTGATGTCTGTTGACGCTCAGAGAAAACATGTAGCTGCAGCTAAACTAAACTCATGTGTTGTCAAGTTATTGTTATAAGGAACCCAGTCCAGACTGCATCCCCTTAACAATTGTTTGTATTGAGCCGTATTGTATTGTACCCATTCTGCAATCTGTTAAATAACGTTTGCATCCATTTCATATCGGTAACGTTACCACATTACGTTAGCATTTAAGCTATATACTATACATGGATATAGCCATTCACATTAGCATGTAGCTAACAACACCGGCGGTCTTTTGTGAGACTAAACTATCCGCTCTTGGTGGTAAATTGTGTTGCTGATGGTTTTGTTTCATCAACAAAATGAGAGGCAGAACACACAGTGAATGTATCCGTTTGTTTATTGCAGTTTCTTTCTTTGCTGAAAATATATGTTCCGTTGGCAAAATGATCAATAGGGTCCAGCTGTGTTTCTAAACAGGAAGTTTAGTGAGCGTTCAGCCTTTTCTGATTGGTTGAATGGCCTTCATGTCTGAACAACATCGCCGCCTACTGTTTTGGCATTGTACTACATGTAACGGTTGCTGGTGCCGTGGGTACGCAGTTATACACGGTTGTTCACCTGTGTTCACCTGTGTGGACGGAGTTTATTTTTTTCAAACTTCGGTTATATTAAATCCAAACGCTCGTGTGGACAGGGCCTCAGTAGCTAGCCAGCTAGATACCGTTAGACAATGCCTCGTCATGTATTAAACTAAAAGTGAATAGTTGACTGGGTTAGGGCTGGGCGATATGGAAAAAAATCATATCGCGATAACGATATGATAATTTTATTTTATTTCTCGATATCGATAATTATCGAATTGTTATAAGTATAAAAAAAAAAAAAAAAGTTTGAAACAACAGATGTATGTTTATTTTGCAGCAATTCTTTGTCATTGCCGCCATCTTTAGTGTTACATCCCCTCACACTCCAGTTCTCAGGCTGCAGCTGGTTTAAAAGCTAAAGTAAACCGGCTTCTCTGCTGGCTGTGGCTCCAGAGGAGTTGAACAGTTCTGGCTCTGCTCGTTTATTTTCGATCTTTTAGTGCTTTTTTGGTGGACAAACCACCGCACATGTGCACTGTGACTCGTGACTGGAGTCTAGTTCTGCTAGCACACATAGCCTACTGTGTACAGACGGTTTCAAAATGTATTTTAAATTAGAAAGCAAACAAAATAAATGGACAAGAGAAAAAGAAATCTGAATTTGGTCAGTATTGTCATTTGGACAAGCAAAGCCATTACTTTAAGTTGCAGGCAAGAAAGACAAGTCTGTCCACTGTCTCTGGTTTTAAAACTGCCCTGTTGCAGGAAAAAAAAAAAAAAAAAAAAAAAAAAACGATTTTTCGATTTTTTTTTAATTTCGATATTCGATATCGATTATTAAAATATATCGCGATATTTATCGTTATCGTTATATCGCCCAGCCCTAGACTGGGTCATTGTTTAAACAGTAACGGTAGCTCATGGAGGTCCGGTCTAGACTAGAGCAGACTGCCTCTGTGTTGATACGAGCAGAAGCCAATAGTATCTCGCTGCAGGGCTGGGCAGATATGACTCGTTGCCACGGTTTCTTTCAAAATAAGAGTATCATACGAACTGAATGTTGCCAACTGCCGGAGCCATCGATATTATGACTGGAGCTGCGCTTGGAGCGGAAATGAGACCTGCACAGATTTTCAAAATAAGAGTATCGTTATGAACTACACGTCTACACGCCACACGGCGGGCAGACCCCCCAGTGGCAAGCGCCAAAGGTAAAAACTGAGCGCCCCTGGCGGGCGGCAGGCTTTAATTTCGCCCCCTGGCTCTACGCTAACCTTTTTTCACTAGGGGCACAGGTGCTCCTAAATGAAAAAGGTTAGGAGCACCCAAAAATATTTAGGAGCACAGTGAAAATATTTCAAGTAAAAGATTTTTTTTTTTTTTTCAAAAATAAATGTATATTTGTATTGTGCGTGCATGTGTGTAAATTAGCTCTTGCTACAACCCTGCATGTTTACATTTTGTATTTTGTACTTGATGTTCATTAACATGTGCTGTCCCTATCAAATAAACTATCAAATCAAACTACTGCTACAAAAGTAGCAGTCACTTAATTTTAGCTTTTGCCCCTTTTATGCATACAATGCCTATGTTTTGGCTGTGTTGCTCTTCTAGAGAAATAATCCTTTCAGGGTTGCCTATTGAAATACTGTACACCTCCAGTACAGAAACATTGTTTATGAGTTTGCGTGTCAGGTAGACCATTGATTGACAGTTGAGTCTGCCAATTACGTCACACCGCTTGCACTCCGGCCGTCCGGCGCTGCAGCTGGACCCTATTGCCCACCTCTGCTGTTCATAACGCTAGCCAAGTTAGCTGTACACACAGATACACAGTGGGCCAGTGACTTTGGTGTAGGGGTGTAACAATGCATCGATCCTAAGGGGGAAATTCAACTGCATCGATTTGAAAATGTTAGAATCGATTATCGCAATTTTAATGTGTACATAGTGTTATGTTGTTATCATGTCCGTTACAGTCAACACAACGGCATACGCTACTGCATCAACGTTATGATTAACAAAGCAAGGCATTCGTTTTGTTGCATTAACGTTAAATTACTATTGTTATCGCTAAATCTAGGTGTTCTAAAATATATTGCTATTGGTATTGACTAGAAGTTACATGTCTCGGGAAACTCGCATATCGCAATGGTGGCGTTTCAGGAAGTAAACAAGCCAAATGAGAGCTTCCGATTGGTCATTTGCTTTCTTTCTCTTGAAACCAGTCACGTCACTCTACTGTGATTGGCCCGTTGGCTTGAGTGCAATGTGGGACTTGTAGTTTTTTAACGTTTCTTGCGGCGGAGAAAAAAAAGACGAGAGGCTGTAATCTGTACTCGCACACCGTGCGCGTAATTGAGTTTTACGGTTCGCACACACATATTTTTAGGGGCATATGCGAGCAATTTGGTCGCAATGTAGAGCCCTGCTCACCCCCCTAAACTCACTCCACCCAGGGCATCCGGGTCACTGGGCACCACTGAAACCGGTCTCATTTGACATGCCCTGAGTGGGAGTTGAACCCCGGTCTCCCGCGCCGCGGGCGACATCGCAGACCGCTATACCAAGAGGTGAACTCTGGATGCCTCTGGGGAGTGAGTTTACTTGCAGTACCACTTAACGTCCACTTCACTACACTGTCCGTGTCCATCGTGACTGTGGATAGACGCGCGGTACCTCCATTACATGTGTGTGTCAGAAAGGGAGATCATAGACATGAGAAGGCTGTATTTTGTGCAAGTTGCAAGGGGGGTGGGGTAGTGTGTGTAGAGAGATATTAGAGCCATATGGAATCCGCGTTCACGGAATCGCGGAATTGAGCAATAAAAATGGAATCAACTGTAAAAAAAATAAAAATAATTATATAAAATGGAATTAATCTCTTTTTTTAACACTTTGATTTGATACTCCACTTGACATGAGTAGTTGCGTTGTAAGGAGGAGAATAGCGATGAGTGTAGCATTTCCAGTTCTACCAATTTGGATTGACGTTTCTTGCGGAGGTTGGAGGCAAATACAGTAGTGTTTTCCTTAATAAAACCCTTTACCGATCTCCATAACATTCTGGGGTCTTGTACAGAACCCGTATTACTATTTAGGAAATAATTTAGTTTAATGTTGAATTGTAAATTGAATTCAGTGTTTTTCAACAGTGTTAAAACGCCATCTTGGGGAGGTCATTCTACTAAAAGAGCCCTTTAGGAGTAAATAGCTGTGATCTGATAGTGCACTGGTTACCAATTCCACGTCAAAGCTATCATATAGTCTAGGGGAAGCAAAAACATAATCTATTCTAGAAAATGTCTTGTGTCTTCCTGAGAAAAAAATTGTACTCTCGGGCCATAGAGTATTGAACGCTCAATACCTTACTCGACTACTGAGCGATCATTCCCCCCTGATTATATCCTTATTTATGCCAGAAAGATAAAAACAATAGATGGCGATTTAATCCAATGCTTCTCAAACAACCAGAATTTTGCTCCTTTATTAGAGAACAAATTGCATTCTTTACACTAACAAATAAACAATCTGCCCCTCATCTTTTGGGATACACTCAAGGCTTACATAAGGGGCCACATTATCTCCTATACAAAAGGGACTGAAAAAGAAATACTGTGCTGAATAGGGGTGGACGGACGGTATGGTCTAAAATTTATATCACGGTATAATTTGAAGCATAGACGGTAACGGTATATATCACGGTATCAGTGTTTCCGTTAGAATAATTTTTTTTGCCTGATAGGCAGGCTATATAAATAATGACATCCTCAAGGCATGTAGATTTATAATATTTTAACTTAAAACTAGGCTACTTTTGCGTATATACAGTCATTATATTCCAAATAAAATAAGTCCCGAGACTCCGTGCTGCTGCCGACTTTAAATCAAATGGGTGTCTGTGGGCAGTCGCCCGACATTAATAAACAGCAGTCTGTTATAATCACATTTTTATGAGCTAACGAATTCCGTTATATTGGACATTTGTATTAATTATATCAAGCGAAGAACTGAGAAATTTGGCAGAGAGAGACGGCAACATTATCGTGGGTTTGCGTGATGACTCTCTCCACCTCGCAACGACTTATTTGCAAAGAGTATGTCGCTGCAGAGCAGCAGATTCAGCTGTTTTAAGGCTCTATCTGGGGACCGCTCAACAGCGCTCCCCACCCAACAGCTGAATTGCCAATGGCTGAATTGGAGTACTGCACTTTGCCGGTACAAATGGGTGGGTTATAGTGGATTCTGCGGCTCTGCAGCTGCATATGCTTCTCGCATCCAGCTCGCGCTGCCCAGCCGTCAGAACACTACACATCATAATGTTCACAGCAAACTGTAGTTGATCACCAGGTATGTTTTATTAACGTAGAATAATTCATATAAGAAAAACGATAGGGAAATCTCTTA
This sequence comes from Notolepis coatsorum, assembly GCF_963971535.1. NCBI lineage: Eukaryota > Metazoa > Chordata > Actinopteri > Aulopiformes > Paralepididae > Notolepis > Notolepis coatsorum. The sequence goes on along the minus strand of NC_140171.1, from coordinate 166,251,271 downwards.
CCTTTCTCCACTGGTTAAAAATGCGTGATATGCGTTTATTATGAAATGACAATTGCGTGTTGACACGCCCACTGCGCGAAGCCTCCTAAATAACTTTTTCCAGTTTGCACATATCTATTATCTATGACTAATTCTATCTATTTTTAGGGGCAAATGCGAGTGAAATAGTCGCGCTGTGGTTACATGACGTCATTGCTATTTTAGAGCTGCTCTACCGGTTACACGGTATAGTCAAAATCCATACTGTAGAGCAAATTCATACCGTTTATACCGTATACCGTTTATACCGTCCACCCCTAGCTGAACTTGATTCTATTGAGGCTGAAATTCAAACACTTGAGAAAGACTATCAGAGAACATCAAATAAAGATACATATAGGACCCTGGTGAACAAAAAAAATACAATATAATAACTTAAATACATACAAAACTGAGAAATCCATTATGCGTTCTAGACAAAAATACTATGAGTTGGGGGAGAAACCTAGCAAAGTACTGGCATGGCAACTAAAAACGGAAGAAAGCAAGAGGGCAGTTAACGGAATTGAAGTAGCCCCGGGCAAAATCTCCAATAAACCCACAGAAATTAGCGATGCTTTTAGAAACTATTACAGTGACTTATACACTGCAACTGCACAACCTAGCGGGGACAGCACAGCAATAGACTCCTTTCTTTCCAAACTTGATCTCCCAAGCTTGTCTGTCGAGGATAGTGAGTTTATGAGCAAACCATTTTCAATTTGCGAAGTATTTTGCGACCATTAAACTTCTACCGTCAAATAAATCTCCTGGGGACAATGGTTTCCCCCCAGAGTTCTACAAGGAATTTCAAGACCTCTTAATCCCTCCCTTAATGGAAGTCCTTCAATTAGCTAGAGAAGAAAAACAATTTCCTGAGACGTTCTCTCTGGCCATTATATCGGTTATTCACAAGACGGGGAAGGACCCTTTAAAGTGCGCCTCCTACAGGCCAATCTCGCTCCTAAATACAGACTATAAACTTGTAACTAAGATGACATCCAAAAGATTAGAAACATTCCTTCCCCGCCTTGTTAATTCCGATCAGACTGGCTTTATAATTAACAGACATTCCTCTAACAATCTTAGACGCTTTTTTAATATTATCCATTTCGCACATAAAAACAAGATTCCCAATAAAATCTCAATATTCTTCTCTTTTTAACAAACGCTGAAAGCTCCCTCTCATGTTTAGTCGAACTGTTGGACTTATATAGCTCCTTTTCCGGATATAAAATTAACCTTGACAAAAGTGAAATACTGCCCTTATCAGATTATATTAAAGACACCATTCAACATAACTTCCCTTTTAAATGGTCACCAAATGGTATAAGATACTTGGGTATACTAATAGATAAGGAGATGGAGAATCTATATAAGCTCAATCTGTTAAGGCAGTTACAAATCCTAGGGGAGGACTTGGAAAAATGGATGAACCTCCCTCTCACCTTACTAGGCCGAATTAATGCTATAAAAATGAATGTCCTGCCAAAGTTTCTTTATATATTTCAGTCCCTCCCAATCCAAGTCCCTTCTAAATTGTTCTCCTCCTTGGACGGATTGATCAGACGGTTTATATGGCGAGGTAAATCCCCAAGGATCGCCTTAATTAAACTTACTTTAGACTATACAAAGAGAGGACTGAAACTTCCTAATTTTAGATTGTATTACTTGGCGGCACAAGCCAGATTTTTGGCTCAAATGTTTGAGGGGGACCTCTCAGCCTCATGGTTGAACATTGAATGTCTAGACATTAACGAGACCACCCCGTCTGATACCATGTACAAATGGGACGTGAAATCAATTAAGACCATCACCCAGAACCCCTTCATGATCCATTCAGTCCAAACCTGGTTAAAATTACAAAAAGAATTCAGACACAATAGCCCTCTAATGGGGAAATAGGCTTATACCTATCTTATACCAGAATAGAGACTTTGAGTCCTGGCCTTTACAAGGTATCACTCGACTGGAACATTGTTATGAAAATTAGGTTTTTATGTCCTTCCAGCAAATGAAAGAGAAATATCAACTTCCTGGAAGAGATTTCTTTAAATACCTGCAACTGAGAGATTTTGTGAGGGTTAACACTCAATGTCAATGGAAACTACCAGAAAAATCTCCCATTGAAAGTAGGGATGCACGATATTGATTTTTTGACACCGATACCGATATCGATAACTTTATGCTCCTCAGGCCGATAACCGATATCGATTTTTTATCGGTTTTTATCATTTTTTTTTTCAACATGAAACAAAACATATCACAATACAATAATAACACATAAAAAGACTTCCCAGGACAATAACTTAACACCAACTTAAATGTGACCTAACCAGACAACAGAAACAAAAGCCAAGACAACAGTATTGACTGATAAAGTGACCATATTTATTTTTCCAAATGAAAATTCACAATCCGTCAACAACTTATAATACATCCAACCTAAGACGCTCGAAGCTTTTTGTTCTTCTTTTTTCAAAGCGGAGCCTTGAAAAAAAGGCTTTGAGTGGACACATCACCACCACAACAAGTCACCTGCAACAAGCTAGAAGCTAGAACCTAGAAGCTGCTGTGAATCCAAAGCCAGCTATTGACGAGTCGTTTGCTAAATTAAAGAAGTTTGACAGAAATGACCCAAGGGCTCAAGCCGCTAGCTTTTAAGCAGTCCTTGGTGGTGCAAATTAACCTGGCTACTATGGAGCAATAAGTGACTGCGTTCAACCGAGGGTTGCATCACAGCCATGGAAGGGGCTAGCTTTGCTTAGCTCCTCGCGTCGTCGTAGGCTTCTAAGTTAACACAATAACACACCATCGTAGCGGTGGTGATGCCGCAGGTGACCCGTCAGGCTGGATGTATTACAAGTTGTTGCCCTTTTCCCTCCTTGTGGAACTTCTCCATTGCATTTATTACAAATAGCAAGCGATCTTTTTCCTCTGAAATTCCGAGTACCGACGCGGCCATCTTTGTTTTTAACGTCAGCGCTGATTCAGAATCGTACGTGCCTACGTCACAGCCAAGAAAGGGAGCGCTCGATTTGTGTAAAACGCCCTGTTCTTAAACCACACGCTGTCAGTCGTACCACAGTACTGGCAAAACGGGATGAGCCTACAGTCAAAACAAACGCACTTCATTCCAATTCACCCACACAGCATTTTCTTTTACCAAAGAAATATTATATTATCGGAGCTATTAATAACGTTATCGGGTTTATCGGGATGACATCATAATTAATCGTGCATCCCTAATTGAAAGTCTTTTTCATAATGATCAAAGGATGGTGAGAACCATCTCTCAAGTCTATAACACCTTAGTTACTACCCTCTCTGCCGACCACTGAACCTGATGGGTCCAGGACTAGATGGGAGAGAGATTTAGACCTCTGGGAGGACCTATGTAAAGATGGGGTCACATGCACACTAAATTCAAGATAAGACTGATTCAATTCAATTTTCTGCATCAGGTCTATTTTACCCCCTCCAAATTACATGGGTTCAACTCTAGTATCTCGTCCCTCTGTTTTAGGTGTGGCCAGGAGGAGGGCACGTTCCTTCACTCCACTTGGCATTGTATCAAACTGCAAAGTTTCTGGGAGCGGGTCTGTGAGGCTATAGCACAAATTCATAATATAACATTTCCGACTGATCCCGAAATATGCCTCCTTGGTAACTTTACAAACTCAAACCTTACACGCAGTCATTCCATCAAGCTTACAGAACTCCTCCTGGTTATTGCCAAAAAATGTATTGCAACAAAATGGAAGTCAGATCTCCCTTTGCCATTTGGGATGTGGCTTTCAGAGGTGAAGAGCTGTATCCCTCTAGAAAAGGTGACTTATTCACTAAGGAACAGGGTTGATCATTTCAATAAAATTTGGCAGCCTTTTCTGGACTATCTTGGAGATCTCCCACCCAACTTGACTGAATGACCTTCTCATTGATCTCTCTAGTAGCTCCATTCTGGTAAAGATGTGTTGAGGACATCCTGTATCTCTCAATGTCTCTGAAAATAGTTATTTTTTGTTCTGTTTTTTTTGTTGTCGTTTGTTTTTCCTGATGTGTTTGTTTACATATGTAGGGACCTCTATCACTTTATCCCACACATTTACAACCATTAACCATATGCGTATATAGGTAGAGCCATATGAAATCCGTTTTATTATTTTCCAAATTCCATTTTATTTTTTCCCAAATTCAGTTTTTTCCGTTTTAATATTTCAGAATTCTGTATTTTGCTTTTTATGCTCATTTTACCATCAGAAATAGTGTAATAAGTGGGAATGAATAAATGTCCACAATTGAATAAGATATAACAGTCCATTTAATGTTTTTAAGTGCTGCAACTCAGAAATACAGTTAAATTTTACACAATATTTTTCAATTAATATTGTGACAAAATAAAAATACACATTTCAAGTGTAAACAATAGATACAGCTAGCTGCTACTGACATTATCACAATGACAATGTTAGCCTATCTATTATATTGTGATGAAATATAGTAATGCATCATTTAGGCACCTTTAGTTTAGTATATTTCGTTTATAAAGGACAGTGTATAATGACAATCGTTTGCATTAAACAAATGAATGGGTGCACTAGAATTAGCAAGAAGCTATAATTTCCATCTATAGTCCTATGTACTGTAACGTTTCATAGCTATTTAAGTTTATTTAGATTATAAAGGCAGTGTATAATGACAATCGTCTGCATTAAACAAATGGATGGGTGCACCAGATTTAGCAAGAAGCTATCATGTCCTAACGTTATAGCTATTTAATCACAATAGTGTCGCAAGTGTTTTTGCGGGTCCAGTCCAGGGAACGTTGACAGAATTAGCAAAACACCTTATCACCGGAGGCATAAAAGTCATTAGGATACTGCTCTGCTCTGAATTGAGGGCTTATTGCAGAATTTCTTAGCTTCTTGACGATGTTAACACTGAAGCAGCCAGACGCTTGGAGACTGCCGTGTTGTGTGTAACACGCTATAGCGTCCCCGCCTCCCCGGTCGCGTGTGCACCACAACGTTCCACCCAAAAACGGAATTTCAGTCCAGATTAGGCCAAATTCTGCAATATTCCACGTTTTGCAGTTGATTCCATTTTTATTGCTTAATTCCGCGATTCCGTCCGCGATTCCGTGAACGCGGATTTCATATGGCTCTAATATAGGCACCCACATATAGTTGTTGTTATTGTTGCTGTTATTACTGTCCTGTAATTGTCTCAGTATTGGCATTTGTGTATGTTTTGAATAATGGAAAATCAAAATAAAATATTAAAAAAAAAGTAGGGGGATGTGGTATCCTGGAATAATGGTTTCACCCATATGTTGGTTTAGCCCAGATTCATGTTAATGACGTCAGATACGGTGCCCGCCAGTTGGATGTATGCAAGTTAACCCAAAGTGTGGAAGTAAAGAACCTTCAGCTATATTGTCATCGTGTGGACATTCAATTCTTTCTGCTAAACACTAAGAGTGACAGCCAGACCAGAAACATTACACTAGCTACTTCGCCATATAGTCCATTCTCAGTGTACGTGTGCACTGGAGGCTTCAAGTAGCCTACACGCCTTTTTCATGTTTATATGTTACTACTTTTTAAAAACAGAGCTCACTTTTGCTGGTTGGTTGTCCCCAAAACTAAGATGGCGGCGGTCTCGTGACGTCAGTGTCTTGTGTGTGCATGTGTGTGTGTTAGAAAGAGAGTAGTTGAGCCTTGTGTGATCTAATCTCCTCCATACTCATGTGTATAAAGTGATGCCAGCCTCCTCAAGTCTCTCTGATCATGTTAGTACAGTAATTGATTGAAAACGTTATTAACAGATTGCAGAATGGGTACAATACAGTACAGCTCAATACAGACAATTGTTAAGGGGATGCAGACCAAAGAAAGACTTTCGTCTTGTTTACATGAGGGTCCCCCATTTAACTAGGCTGCACTAGTCTCTCTGATCATTTATGCAAATGACATGTCGTCAGCTTGTGACTGCAACTTGTTCCTGTTTGCGGACGACTCAGCCCTGCTGGTCTCTGACAAGAACAAGTTACAGGTTGAAAAAACCCTCAGCTCAGAACTAGGCAAAATCTGCATATGGCTCGCTGATAACAAACTATCATTACACATGGGCAAAACAGAGTCTGTTACAAAGGATCAGATTAAACCGAATATATATATTTATTGATTGATATATATTGCATAGTATTTGTATATCGTTTGATATCCCTTGTATATTCCTTGTACATATACACGGAATATCCCTTTAGCCTACTACAGACCATAATATTTCATTCTCCTATTGGACAGCGGTCCACAGGCGCCAGAGACCGGCCTCCGGAGTCAGGTTCAAAGTCACCGTCAAGACATGTCTGGACATGCCCGGCCTTGCCCAGGGATACGCGACAGAAATGAGATTGGCACTAGTTTGTTCACCGTGCATATAAATACGGCGCAGGTGAATACAGAAGTATGTTACCCAATAAGTTGAAGCCTCACCCACGATACAACGTGCGGTGAAGTATGGCCTGTTTGGCCCCAGAATAGAGCATTGAGACCGCGTGCGAATTAATAACTGAATTGTCAGAGTTTGGCGCTATACCGTCGAGTGCGACATATTTCTATTAAGTCAATAATAGTCTATTTGTGTATAGTGTATCGTGCGGCTAAAAGTTCTACAGTGACCAGCATCTCCAACGCTTCCTCGTATTAGCTAGAGTTCTTATCCAGGCTGGGCTGACCACATGGCGCTTTCACCCGAGGAGACCTAGACGAGAACCGTGTGGACATGTACACTGGATTAATCTACCCGACGACTACATAGCCCTTTGCGGCTGGAATATATTTGCTTTGGTCCTGTGATTTATGGAGCGGAGAATCGCCGACGCCTGCACGTGTTGGATTTACCCCGCTAGGAGCCAAGTCGAGTCGGCGCCTCAGAGAGCCTGAGGCCGGCTAGCTTTCTTCACTGTGGAGCTACAGTCTACGGAGAACAGCTGTATTCGTCTGTGGATCAAGAGGCTATTGCACCGGCTCCTGTACCTGGAGTCTCCTTAGTCATCGTTGACCAGACTCTCTACTACCGACAGATCTTCTACCCCTGCTGGCTTACAACCAGGGGGACCCTTCCAGTATCTCCCGCTATATTACTAGTGTACCATAGATATAATTCCCTAAGATTCAGGTTGTATAATTACCTCCTGCGTAACCAGAGAATGGACATTCATTGTTGATTTGCCTACGCACATTCCTTTGCCTTACAAGTGCATTCAAAGTATAATAGAAAGTATATTATGTACCTTTTGCTCCATTAAATACTTGATTATACCTTTGTGTGGAACCGATTTCATTGTGGGAAGTGTTCATCATATTCATATATCATGTACTGTATGGCCAGTAATTAAAGTACATAAAGCGGTAGTGGTTTAATGATACCATACTTATCAATACAGTCAGGGAATTGTACCCCTCAGTTACAATTGGTCCTTCGAGCCGGAGGGTAACTAGTGTAATATTAATATAGTGGTATTAATATTGACATGGCCTATGATGAACACTCCACAAAACGGTTCTCCTAAAGTAGATCGCCCGCAGCGTAGACGGCAGACACCTCAGTACTTAGAGGATTACGTTGCCAATATACTACCTAGCCTTCTACAGACGGTAAACGCGGAAAAAGTAGATAGTAAAATTATGTCCGACCCTATCGCCCAGGCTACCCCGCCAATAGAGGCCCTAGTGGGTTCTAACGTAACTGACCAAGCTCACGGTAGGGACCAGGAGGGACCGGACACGACTTTACCCCCCGCCAAGACCGAAGAAGTAGTCCCCGGAGAGCTCCAGGATAAAGAAAGCCCTCCAGGGATGGAACCCGACCCACCACAAGAAGAGACGCGCACCCAGGAGATGGATCTCCTCGGTACGCGACAGGAGAACGGATCTCTAACGAGTACTGCCGGGAGCCGATCGCCTCGACCGGCGTCTTCCCCCAGCGAGGCGGACAAGATGCTGGCACAGGCACTCATCGCCACCCTGGCAGCCTCTACCGAACGCGATCGACTTCAGGGTGAACGCGATCGACTCCAAGCGCGACAGACGAGCGAGCGCGAACAAGCTGCAGACGAACGAGAGCGCCTTCACGCGCAACTCCAAGCGCAAGCCCTCCGTGAACGCGAACATTCTGCAACCGAGCGAGAGCGCTTCCAGGCGCAACAAAGGAGTGAAGACGACCGCATAAGACTGGAGACCAGATGCCTACAGACGGAAGAGAACATTGAGAGAAGCCGCGCCGATGCACAGCACGCCGCAGCCAATGCGCAGCGCGACGCCGCCAATGCCCAGCGCGAAGCAGCGCGCGACGCCGCCCATGCCCAGCGCGAGACAGAGCGCGACCGGCTGCAGGCGCAGCTGATGGACAAATTGATCACCATGGCGACACCCCCTCTCTCCGCACGGAGCTCCCGGAGATCGTCACGACAAGGGTCTAGGACACATTCCCCTACCCGACTAAGCGACCCGGGACCCCGCCAACAGGAGGATCCTGTCCACGTCTCCGAGCCCCCTCCCTGGCCGGTCCATACGAGACCCAGCAACCGGGAAGAACCGGACCACGCCGAGAGACTGAACAGAAGACTCCAGGTCCTAGCAGAGGAAGAGGAGGAGGAAGAGGAGGAATGTCAAGCCGACCAGCAGCAACGTACTCTGGACCAGGAGGTCCAGTACAGCCCAGACGTCAGCCCCGAGGCCCTGCGCTACAAACCCCCGACTCAACTCACGGGTGAGTTTGACGCACCGCCAGCCCCGAGGAACAGAACCTGGGTACCCGACCTTCGGTACCCACCAAGTACCAGCCCAAGACGACACGCAAGAGGAGACTCGCCTAGGAGGCCTCTCCCCCAACGCTCACCGATGTGCCAGTCATCCATGGCATCGTACCATGGCACACCGACGTTCCCGGACTTCACACACGAGAACAGAGCACAGTACACAGAGCTACGAATGTGCTTAGAGACTATGCTGTCCGACGTACAAGATGAACCGTACAAGTATGCTATCCTACTCAAGCACCTGAAGGTGCCCAGAGCGCACAATATAGCGCTGGCATATTCCAGCTCTACTACCCCATACACCGCGGCTCTAGTAGCCCTCGACCAACGTTATGGACGCATATGGGACTATGTGATACAGGAGATAAGAGACATTGACTGTCTCCCCCCAGCCAGAGACAACAGAGCATTAGATGACCTCGCTATCAAGGTACAGTCCCTGGTAGGGATGCTGGGGTCCCAAAAGGAAAAAGGGATCTATGAACTGTACGCTAACTCTAATGTAGAGAGGATACTAGAGAAGCTCCCTCCCGCCCGACAAGAGCGTTTTTGGCGGCAGAGAGACTACCGCGACCCCAACGGTCCAGAGGCATCCCTCCTAGACCTATCTGAGTTCCTCGCCAGGGAGGTCAGTAGCCTACGACTCGACACGTTCGTATGGAGTGGACCAAGCCCAAGACTCGGACCTCGGGGATCAACGGATAACCGCCGGCTGGTGACCGTTATGCACCAAGCCGAATCAGTACCGCAGCACAAGAACCACCACACTCCCTCGACGAAAGAGGACCAGTGGAAGATTGAGTGCCAGTACTGTGAGGGAGAACATCGGCTGTACCAATGCGACACTTTCGGGAAGCTGACCACGGACGAGGTGAGTCAGTGGATCAAGGACCACCGCCGCTGCTTCCGCTGCGCGCGCAGCCACCTAGCAGCTGAGTGCCGCTTGAAGAAGAAGTGCAGCAGGTGCGGTGGCACCCACTTGGAGGTCCTGCATGACATCAACAGGCGTCAGCCAGGACAACAGAGTGGGCCCGTCGCGGTAATGTACCATGCCGAGGCGGTGGCACCAGTACCGAAGAGCCACCAGACCGCTCCCTGGTGTCCCGACTGCTACAGCAGACACTGGGAGTCACGGTGCGACTCGCACCAGATAGATTCTGTGTCACCACAGACAGGTGACAACCCCCCGGCAAAGGAGGTATGGAAGATCGACTGTACGTACTGCCGAGGAGGACACTGGCTGGACCAGTGCGACGTGTTCCCGGAACTGACCATCGCCGAAATGGAGCAGTGGATTGCGTCTGACCCCCCACAAGCCGGTCACCGCCGATTCTTGTGCGAGGATAACATGATAAGAATAGCCCGACGAGGCAACCGACCAACAGGAGTGCTCCACATAGACCCCAAGCAGAGCGGGACCCCCCGAGTGCTCCTCAAAGTGGTCAGAGTGCTCCTGAGCTACGAGGACAAGGTCCTGGACACTTACGCCGTCCTGGACGATGGGTCTGAAAAGACTCTCCTCCTCGCTTCCGCAGCAGCCCAGTTGGGCCTGCGGGGTGTCAAAGATACCATGACCATACGCACCATCAGAAGGGACCAGAAGACCATAAAAGGTGAAAGGGTCTCCTTCAAGATAGCAGCGGTGGACCAGCCCGAGAAGCAGTATAGTATAACCAACGTCTTCACCAGCCACGACATAGGCCTGTCTCAGTACACCTACCCCATCCCACAGCTGATGGCTAAGTATGTGCACCTACGTCAACTACCTATACCGCTTATCGACGGCGCCACACCGACCCTGCTCATCGGCTCCGACCATGCGGACCTCATTCTCCCAATTGAGGCGGCCCACATCGGACCCAAAGGATGCCCAGTCGCGGTTCAGACTCGACTGGGATGGACGCTCCAGGGCCCCCTCTACGGACTTGACAGTCAACCCACGTCTACACGCTGCCTACACACAAAGGCGAGCGACACCGGCCACTCCCTCGTACAGCAGAGGCTATTGACATTAAGCGAGAGGCCCGTGAGAGAACCGTGGGCACCAGAGGGAGTTCGGAACTCCACCCCCCTCAGCTGCGCTTCAGACGTAGCTGACCTCGAACCCAGCACCCCAAGCGACTCCTTGACGGGGCGGCCGGGACCGGCCCCTCCTCGGACAGGGTACAGAGCAAACAAGAGAAACAGACGGAGGAGGAGGAGGCACAGCCAAGCACAGATCAAAGCAGTCTCAGGCCCGCTTCCTCCTAAGCCCCCCTTCATCCCGTCCAGTCGTCATGACCATAGACCAGTCACTACCCCGAGCTGCGTGGCCGGCCGGCCGCGTAAGCAAAGTGACCACTGGTGCCGACGGAAAGGTCAGAGTGGCAGAAGTGCTCGGCCAAGGGCGGACATACAACCGACCCGTGGCGAGGCTGATAGAGTCGCCAAGGCTCCCCGACTCGCTTAATGACGACCATGACCCCTGACTTTGTGAACTGCCTACCCTCACAACAGACTAGGGGTGGGACGATACATCGATCCAGATCGATACATCGATGTAATTATCAACAATCGAATCGGATCGATGCGATGTAATAAGATCGATTCATATCGATACTCTTATTTTGAAAATCCTGTGGCGAGTCTCATATCCGCCCAAGAACAACAGCAGTAGCTCCGTGTGTGTAGATGTTACAGCAGAGCATTCTCCCTTTCTGTGTGTGTGTGTGCGCGCGTCTTTGGAAAGACCAGATGAGGTCAGTGGAGTTTGATGTTTAAATGTTATTTAAACATAAACAATATAATACATAATAAATGTAGGCCTATACATGATCATGCAACATCAACAAATTGTTGTAGGAACGGTTTGGGAGAGGGAGGTTGTGAGTTTTGAGTTCCAAAAAATTTAGCTTAAAGTTTAAAGCTCAATATATAAAAACGTGGCACTTTACAGTGAACAGGAGGTCTATTTGTATTAAAAACAATAGATTGATTTTCCTTTAAATGTCTGGAAGAGCTCAAAAATACAAATGTCAAATGATATTTTCATTACATTTTTTTTGTTGATCTAAATGTTACTGATTGTGTTAAATGGGCATATGATATCATCTCATATCGATCGCAGGCACCTGAATCTAATCGTATCGTATTGTATCGTGAGAGACTTTGTGATATCGGCAAATATCGTATCGTTGTCCAAAGAATCTATATCGTATCGTATCATGATGAAACTGGTGATTCCCACCCCTACAACAGACATTGAGTAGTGGACAGTGCGGTTAATCTGTCTCTGCTTAGCTAATTAGGTGGGACTAATTAGGGGGCGGCTGTTACAAAGGATCAGATTAAACCGAATATATATATTTATTGATTGATATATATTGCATAGTATTTGTATATCGTTTGATATCCCTTGTATATTCCTTGTACATATACACGGAATATCCCTTTAGCCTACTACAGACCATAATATTTCATTCTCCTATTGGACAGCGGTCCACAGGCGCCAGAGACCGGCCTCCGGAGTCAGGTTCAAAGTCACCGTCAAGACATGTCTGGACATGCCCGGCCTTGCCCAGGGATACGCGACAGAAATGAGATTGGCACTAGTTTGTTCACCGTGCATATAAATACGGCGCAGGTGAATACAGAAGTATGTTACCCAATAAGTTGAAGCCTCACCCACGATACAACGTGCGGTGAAGTATGGCCTGTTTGGCCCCAGAATAGAGCATTGAGACCGCGTGCGAATTAATAACTGAATTGTCAGAGTTTGGCGCTATACCGTCGAGTGCGACATATTTCTATTAAGTCAATAATAGTCTATTTGTGTATAGTGTATCGTGCGGCTAAAAGTTCTACAGTGACCAGCATCTCCAACGATTCCTCGTATTAGCTAGAGTTCTTATCCAGGCTGGGCTGACCACATGGCGCTTTCACCCGAGGAGACCTAGACGAGAACCGTGTGGACATGTACACTGGATTAATCTACCCGACGACTACATAGCCCTTTGCGGCTGGAATATATTTGCTTTGGTCCTGTGATTTATGGAGCGGAGAATCGCCGACGCCTGCACGTGTTGGATTTACCCCGCTAGGAGCCAAGTCGAGTCGGCGCCTCAGAGAGCCTGAGGCCGGCTAGCTTTCTTCACTGTGGAGCTACAGTCTACGGAGAACAGCTGTATTCGTCTGTGGATCAAGAGGCTATTGCACCGGCTCCTGTACCTGGAGTCTCCTTAGTCATCGTTGACCAGACTCTACTACCGACAGATCTTCTACCCATGCTGGCTTACAACCAGGGGGACCCTTCCAGTATCTCCCGCTATATTACTAGTGTACCATAGATATAATTCCCTAAGATTCAGGTTGTATAATTACCTCCTGCGTAACCAGAGAATGGACATTCATTGTTGATTTGCCTACGCACATTCCTTTGCCTTACAAGTGCATTCAAAGTATAATAGAAAGTATATTATGTACCTTTTGCTCCATTAAATACTTGATTATACCTTTGTGTGGAACCGATTTCATTGTGGGAAGTGTTCATCATATTCATATATCATGTACTGTATGGCCAGTAATTAAAGTACATAAAGCGGTAGTGGTTTAATGATACCAAACTTATCAATACAGTCAGGGAATTGTACCCCTCAGTTACAGAGTCCATTCTCTTCGGTTCAAATAACAAACTCAGCAAGACCGACGGCTTCTCAGTTACAGTGGGTGACAATATTGTCACAAGGAAAGAAGATATTACCTACCTGGGTTCCATCCTAGAGGCAAATCTTTCCTGTGACAAAATGGCATCCAATCAGGGAGCGAAATTAACTTTTTGACTCACAGTCACCGGCCAGTGGCGGGTAGATGGGAAGAGTCTACCCGCCAAGCATATTTCTTACCTGCCAATATATATTTTATATATACAATTTTTTTTTAAATAAAATATATATTATATAATCATACTTGTAGTTGTATTATCTGCGAGACATCGCCACCACGCAATAAGTCAAAATGCTTGCTATCTGCAAACAGCTCCACTGTCTGTTTTGGCTGTGTTGCTCTTCTAGAAAAATAATCCTTTCAGGGTTGCCTATTGAAATACTGTACACTTTCCTACTGTACACTTTCCTGATTAATTGAAATGGGGGACCCTGATGTAAACAAGACGAAAGTCTTTCTCTGGTCTGCATCCCCTTAACAATTGTGTGTATTGAGCTGTACTGTATTGTACCCATTCTGCAATCTGTTAATAAAGTTTTCAATCAATCAATCAACCACACCTCCAGTACAGAAACATTGTTTGAGTTTGCGTGTCAGGTAGACCATTGATTGACAGTCGAGTCTGCCAATTACATCACATCGCTTGCACTCCGGTGCTGCAGCTTGCCCACCTCTGCTGTTGATAACGCTAGCCAAGTTATTACACACACAGATACACAGTGGGCCAGTGACTTTGGTGTAGGGGTGTAACAATGCATCGATCCTAAGGGGGAAATTCAACTGCATCGATTTGAAAATGTTAGAATAGATTATCGCAATTTTAATGTGTACACGTTATGTTATTGTCATGTCCGTTACAGCCAACACACCGACATACGCTACTGCATCAACGTTATGATTAACAAAGCAAGGCATTCGTTTTGTTGCATTAAGGTTATATTACTATTGCTATCGATAAATCTAGGTGTTCTAAAATCTATTGCTATTGGTAAGAGAGACTATAATAAGTTGGTGTCTCGGAAAACGAGAGCCCTGATCGCGGAGTTTCAGGAAGTAAACAAGAAAAATGAGAGCTTCCGATTGGTCATTTGCTTTATTTCCCATGAAACCAGTCACTTCACTCTTCTGTGATTGGACCGTTGGCTTGAGTGCAATGTGGGACTTGTAGTTTTTTAACGATCTCGCAGCGGAGGAAAAAAAAGATGAGAGGCTATAATCTGTATTCGCACAGCGTGCGCGTAATTGATTTTTACCGTTCGCATACAAATATTTTTAGGGGCCTGCTTATGAACTACACGTCTACACGCCACACGGCGGGCAGCCCTCTAAGTGTCATGCGCCAAAGGTAAAAACAGACCGCCCCTGGCGGGCGGCGGGCTTTAGTTTCGGTCCCTGCATCCAATGTAATAAAAAAAAGTCAACCAACGAACCCGATTCTTGTACCGGATCTCCTCACTGGTAAACAAGAATACCCTGAAGACTCTGGCAGGAGCACTCATTCAAGGGTACTACGACTATGCTTGCACCTCATGGTACCAAAGCACCTCAAAGGCGCTAAAAAAAAATTACAAACATCTCAAAACAAACTGGTCAGACTACTGCTTGACCTTACTCCTAGAACCCACCTCACCCCTGCCCACTTTGACAACTTAGGATGGCTTAGAGTAGACGACAGAGTACAGCAACTTGCAATGGGCCTGGTCTACAAGATACACTACACGACCAAGGTACCCATGTACATGTCAAAATACTTTAGGAGGATAGGTAGGAGTGGGGGGGAGGTTGGGTAGGAGGGGTGGGTGGGGGACACTGTACAAACAAAACTGTACATTGGAATATTGACAAGACCATACTTGGTAATTTACTGTACATTGGAGGAGGTTGTGTTAGGACATTTACAGGGGCCAGTTTCGAATTGCAGTCTCCCGTAGGTGTTTTTTGAGAGTGTTTTTGAAAGTGGGTAGTGATTCACATTCCTTTACAGCTTTGGGTAGGGCGTTCCACATTGATGTGGCATAATTGCGAAACGTGTTTAGTCCCTTGTTTGAGCCGAATCTGGGTTTAACATGATTTGTGGAGCTCCCTCTGGTGTTGTGATCGTGGTATTCACTGACCTTTGGGAAGTATTTTGACATGTACATGGGTACCTTGGTCGTGTAGTGTATCTTGTAGACCAGGCCCATTGCAAGTTGCTGTACTCTGTCGTCTACTCTAAGCCATCCTAAGTTGTCAAAGTGGGCAGGGGTGAGGTGGGTTCTAGGAGTAAGGTCAAGCAGTAGTCTGACCAGTTTGTTTTGAGATGTTTGTCATTTTGTTTTTAGCGCCTTTGAGGTGCTTTGGTACCATGAGGTGCAAGCATAGTCGTAGTACCCTTGAATGAGTGCTCCTGCCAGAGTCTTCAGGGTATTCTTGTTTACCAGTGAGGAGATCCGGTACAAGAATCGAGTTCGTTGGTTGACTTTTTTTATTACATTGGATGCCATTTTGTCACAGGAAAGATTTGCCTCTAGGATGGAACCCAGGTAGGTAATATCTTCTTTCCTCGTGACAATATTGTCACCCACTGTAACTGAGAAGCCGTCGGTCTTGCTGAGTTTGTTATTTGAACCGAAGAGAATGGACTCCGTTTTGCCCATGTGTAATGATAGTTTGTTATCAGCGAGCCATATGCAGATTTTGCCTAGTTCAGAGCTGAGGTTTTTTTTCAACCTGTAACTTGTTCTTGTCAGAGACCAGCAGGGCTGAGTGAGTCGTCCGCAAACAGGAACAAGTTGCAGTCACAAGCTGACGACATGTCATTTGCATAAATTAGGAACAGTAGCGGACCTAGTATGCTTCCTTGTGGAACACCACAGCTTACTGTGGGCGGGGGATAGGGTACCGTTTACCTCCACCATCTGCTCTCTCCCCTCCAGGTAGGATTGCATCCAGCTCACTGATAGACTATCAAAACCAATTGCTTTTAGCTTGTCAATCAGAATGGTGTGATTGACAGTGTCGAAGGCCTTTTGTAGGTCCAGCATGACCATGCCGCAGTATTTGCCCGCGTCCACCTCTTGTTTGATGTGGTCATTCAAATAGAGAAGGCATGTGTCAGTGGAGTGGGATGTTCTGAAGCCAGATTGGAATTCGTAGATTAGATTTTTTTCCGCAAGGTATTTTTCGACCTGTTCGTATACAATTTTTTCCATGACTTTCGAGATGGAGGTAAGGATAGAAACAGGGCGGTAGTTGCCTGGGTCTAATTTACTGCCTTTTTTGTGCAGAGGGGTCACTCTCGCAATTTTGAAGTCCTTGGGGACGTGTCCCTGTTTTATGGAGAGGTTTATTATGTGTGTGATGACTGGGGTGATGGCGGCTGCTGAGTCTCTGAGGAATTTGGAGGGGATATTGTCATGGCCAGTGGCCTTGTTAGGTTGGAGGGCGCTCAGTTTTTTGAGTACCTCATCTGTTGTTACCATTTCCAGTTTGAAGTCGTCTTTGTGGACACCTAGGTTCTTGTAGTATGCTACTATGTGTTCTACCCCATACTGCCCTGAGTGGGAGGGTAGTTTGTTTACCAGTGTTGTGGCTATGTTTGTGAAGAAACTATTTAAGTAATTGGCTACATCCAGCTTTTCTGTGATGAGCGTGTTGTCCGTCTTTATGTTTATGTTTGAGAATCTGGTTTTAAGTTTTTTACTGCAGCCTAGTTGGTTATTGAGTAATTTCCAAAGTTCACGTGGTTTGTTTTTGTTTTCCTCGGTCTGCATCCCCTTAACAATTGTGTGTATTGAGCCGTACTGTATTGTACCCATTCTGCAATCTGTTAAATAAAGTTTTCATTCATTCATTAGTAGTACAGTAACTAGGCTGCACTAGTCTCTCTGATCATGTTAGTACAGTAACTAGGCTGCACTAGTCTCTATGATCATGTTAGTACAGTAACTAGGCTGCACTAGTCTCTCTGATCATGTTAGTACAGTAACTAGGCTGCACTAGTCTCTCTGATCATGTTAGTACAGTGTTACGTTCCAGCATGTGGCTGTTGTTTGTACTTTTGTGCCCCCCCCCTTTCTCTCTCTCTCTCTCCTTCTCTCTCTCTCTCTCTCCCACTCCCTCCACCTGCTATACTCTGATCCAGGTTCCTGTCCTTCATCAAGACACTAATTGGAAACCAGCCAGTCATCCCAGCCATCAAGCAAGTAGGCAACGATTCAGGAATCACAAGAAGTCCTCAAGTCAGACATTTGTTGAGTTCGGCAGAGAGAAGGGAACTCTCTTTGACAAGTGGTGTAGTGCTAACAAGTCTACGGACTACAACTCTCTTAGAGAACTGATGCTGTTGGAGGAATTTAAGAATTGTGTGTCTGAACGCATTGTGGTCTACTTAAATGAGCAGAAGGTAACTTCTTTGTCACAGGCTGCAGTGTTTGCAGATGAGTTCACGCTTATTCACAAAACGGTCTTTACACCATCCCGTAGTGATACGTTTGCAGGGTCACTTCCTGAAGGCCCTGTGTCGCAATCAATCCACATGACACTGCCACCTGCCCACTCAAAAACCGACGTGAATGTTATTACTGCCATAAGACTGGGCATCTCATCGCTGACTGCCACATTCTTAAACGTAAACAACAGCAAGGTCAGAGTTCATGCCAGACAAAAGGGGTAGGCTTTGTTAAGATAATTAGGCCGTCTGCCTCAGGTCAGCCCACCGAACCGGATCCTAGTTTTAAGCCATTCATTTTTGATGGGTTAATTTCGCTCACTGGAAATCCGAGTGATCAGAAGTCTGTTCATATCCTAAGGGATACTGGTGCTAAGCAGTCCTTCCTGCTTGCTAACGTTCTGCCCTTTTCTGACCAAACGTCCTGTGGCTCTAGTGTTATAGTGCAGGGAATTGAAATGGGTTTCATTCCTGTGCCATTGCATAAGGTCCACGTCCAGTCAGCTTTGGCTTCTGGGTTCTTTGATATTGCTGTGCGTCATGCATTGCCAATCGAAGGTGTTGCCTTCATTATTTGTAATGACATAGCTGGAGGAAAAGTGATGCCAGTGCTAGAAGTATTGGATCAGCCAGAGCAGTGTCCTGTGTTAGACCTTGGTCAGTTATTCCCTGAGGCCTTCCCTGCCTGCGTGGACATCCACGCTCAGTTACGAAAAGGGGAAGAAATGGGTAATGTGGTTAATCTGGCTGACTCTGTGCTAACATCCTTGTTTGTTAGTGATGATATTCTTTTTTTTTTTTTTTTTTTTTTTGTCTTTTTCCCCCTCCATTTTCCTCCGATTTTCTCCCATCCCAATGTTAGTCGTATGCCAATTCCCAGTCCCTTCCTGGTCGCTGCGCTTTACCCCCCACAGTCAGATCATTTTGGGAGAGTGGAGGCTACCACGTGCTTCCTCCGACACACGTCCAGCCAATCACCGCTTCTTTTCACCTGGCAGCGCGGATTCTCATTGAGAGGGCGTAGCGTGTGGGAGGACCACACTATCCCCCTCACGTCCAATCCGCGCTTAGCAGGCGCCCCGACCGAACTGTAGGAGTCGCTGTTTACAACGACCCGGACCCACCCCGCCAGCTTCTCCCACCCTCTGATACAGCCAATTGTATCAGTGCAGACGGCCAGCCAAGCTGGTGACAACCCCGGAGCTGTGAGCTGGATTCGAAACAGGCGAATCAAGCTCACAGCTCCGGGGCTGGTGACGAACGCAATCTCCGCTCGACCACCTAACCGCCGTTAGTGATGATATTCTAACTGCTAGCCCTGATGTCTCCAGGTGCCCACCACTGGAAGAGACCAAAGGTCACCCAAACTCTACAGACCAGACCAAGAGTGGCTGTATTCCTCAGTTACCTGTGACTCGTGAAAAGGTTGTAGGCCTTTTGATAAGTACCCCTGACCGCAAGCGCAAGACTCGTGTTTGCCATGTTAACATGTTGAAGTTGTATCACCTTAGAGGGAACCCTCAGCCAGAGGAGGTAGAGGGAAAAGCAACCACCTCTGTTGCTTCAGTTCAGGTGATTGCTTCTGGTGTTACTGATGATGTTGATGACAAACCACTAAACAATAGTGTGTTTGCTCCAGTGTCTACTGTTTGGGTTACCTTTCTTTTTCTGTTGCTGTCGACTCGTTATCTGTTTCTGTCGACTCGTTTTCTGTTGCCGCTGACTAGTTTCCTGTTGCCGTCAACTCGTTCCCTGTTGCTGTCGACTAGTTTTCTGTTGCCGCTGACTAGTTTTCTGTTGCCGCTGACTAGTTTTCTGTTGCCGCTGACTAGTTTCCTGTTGCCGTTAACTCGTTCTCTGTTGTTGTCGACTAGTTTTCTGTTGCCGCTGACTAGTTTTCTGTTGGATAATGCCATGTAAAAGCGATTGCGCGTACTTCAGCCTCAGTGAGTGAGGTATCACAGAGTGATACCGAGTGATACCAGCACTGCAACACTGACTGTTACCCATAGATCCTGACAGAGTATATGATGGGGAGGGGACTGTACATTAGGAGGGGGTGGGTGGGTGGGAGAGAAATATACATGCGGTGGGGAGGAGACTGTCTATTAGGAGGGGGTGGGGGGGTTTGGACATTTACGGTGGCCAGTTTCGAATTGCAGCCTCCCGTAGGTACTCTTTAAGAGCGGTTTTGAATGTGGGTAGGGATTCACATTCCTTTACAGCTTTGTGTAGGGCGTTCCACATTGATGTGGCATAATTGCGAAACGTGTTTAGTCCCTTGTTTGAGCCGAATCTGGGTTTAACATGATTTGTTGAGCTTCCTCTGGTGTTGTGGTCGTGGTATTCACTGACCTTGATTTGATTGATTGTATAAATGTCCTGATGAATTGAAAATGGGGGACCCTGATGTAAACAAAACGAAAGTATTTTTCTGGTCTGCATCCTCTTAGCATTGTACCCATTCTGCAATCTGTTAATAGGTTTTCAATCAATCAATCAATAAGAAGGACAACCATAAGCATCCTTCCTCCAGAAATCAACCAATCCTGGGCACTCCCATACCATATGGAAAAAGGTACACAAGGCGTTTTTGTGTGCACAAAGCGCTTTTAGGTGATGGTATGGCTTTCTTTATGTAATATGCATGGAGTAAAGTATGTCCTATGTATAAAATCAAAATGGATGACTTGGTGGTTGGGAATTCTGGAGGATAGCAAAATGTTTTGCCAGATTAATAGCCCATTTAGACTGCTGCTATTGAATGGTATATCCACACTGGCACACTCTATCAATGGGTAGAGGCTTTGAAGAAGTCTTTGCCAACATGGCGTAAACCGTTGAGATTTACCTGGGTCTGGTAAATATTGTGTGAAATGGTTGGGTACCTAATTGACTATCCCAAGGTACACCATTGCTGTGCGCAATAGAAGCTAGAAGAAAGTGCCAGGTGAATTAAAGTGTTTCTGAATGTCTTGGAATGAGCAGAGACCCTCTTTCTACCCCAAACAAATCAGCAAGTGTAAGAACTCCCTTATTACACCACTGGGGGGCAGTATTGGACGCCTCCCAACTGGAGACCAGTGTTATCATGGGCGATTGAAGGTACAAATTTGGTGTCATTTTCCTGAGATTTTCTGCAAGACTGCGAACTGAGATTAGCTCAATAATGATGGAACCAAATTAGTTTTTTGATTGTTTGATAGATATATTGGAATAGATTACATATTGTAATTGTAACCTATGAGGGCCGTACAGAATGTCCCTCTATATAGGGTGCCAGGACACCAATAGTACCATTGGAAGGTTGGTATTCCCGATCCACCTTCACCTTTTTCCCTCTGGAGGGTTGAAAGTTTGAGTCTGCCAGAGGGAGCATGGAGCTGAAAACGCTAATTTGTGGAAGAATATTATTATTATCCTCTGCACCTTTGTGTATACGGTTTACTTTGTCATATTTTATATTGATTGTAACTTATATTATGACCAATAGGGTATACATCATCTGCACCTCTGTGTATATGGTTTATTTTATTAAAATTGTATATTTAGATTTAATTCGTTTATTGCCTATATATATTACTCTCCTATTACCGTGAGCATTATCTGTACCCCTCCTGCTGCTATGACGACTGAATCTCCCAAAGGGGATCACTAAAGGAATATCCTGTCCAGTCCAGAGGATAGAATGTTTTCCCCTCTGCATGAGTGAGACCTGTTTGCTGCCATCTCCACAGTGACCTCTTTGAAGTGTAAGAGAAGGGGAGCCATGTTTTTATTTACTTGAAATAGTGCATGTATGGCTGTGTATGACAGTATACTAAAGTAACTATATCATACATTACAAGTTCTGCAATAAGGTCAACCTAAGGTATGGGCGGCTAGGTGGTGTAGTGGGCAAGGCACTCGCCACCAATGTAGAGACGCTGGGTTCGCGTGTTCGAATCCAGCTCTCCACATTGTTTTCAGTTTAGCTGGTCGTCCGCAGTAATACACATTGGCCGTATTACGGGGAGGGAAAACTGAAGGGTGGGGATCGAACGTTGTGAACAAGCGACTCCTACAAGTCGGTTGGTGCGCCTGCGCAGTAGAATCAGGAAGTGTCGGGGGCAGCGTGAGCCTCCCACGCGTTACTCCTCGACACTGAGAGATCGAGCTGCGCAGGTGAAAAGATGCGACTGCTGTTACCTCAAGTACCGGAGGGGACTTGTGCTATGTATGACTTAGTCCACATTGCAGCCGGCTTGTGGGAGGCAAGAAACAGCGTTCGTGACAGGGGAGGGTTGAATTGGATGATACGAAATTGGGATGGGAGAAAAATATAGAAAATGGGAGAAAAAGTGAAAAAAAAAAAAAAAAGTCAACCTAAGGTCAGTCTGTCTACTTCAAAGACACGAAACAGCAAACACACACACCTTCTATAGGCCTATAATGGGGAAATGGCAGATTTGAGTGGTGAACAGTAAAAATGACAAACTTTACTATTTTTCTCAAAGATGACACCCTAACATTACAGAATGCATGATTATTATTTGTAATGGCTATGAGATTAAAACATGTGGTTTTAATGGGAGTTAATGGGACATTTATGTCCTCAAATTACTTAAGAATGATTACAGAATTGTAAATCTGCTACACAAAAACGAATAATGCATCAAAGTCAATATTTTGTCTAATCTTTGACATATCCAAGACTGATGAGACCGGTGGTTGCTCTCTAGTGGTTAATGTAGCGCAGTACTGGAGGCAAGCGCTACCGGAGTCTCATGGCCAGTACAGAGAGACTCAGAAGGAGCTTCTATGCCCAGGGCCCAGGAGTTCAAAACTTTTAATCCCTATCTGATCCGATCCCATTTTTAAATCCCATTTTTTGTGATCCAGGATCAGACAACTCGGACAGATTTTGTCCCGGTATTTCAAAGCAATCCAGGATAGGATCACCCTGATCCAGATTGAGACTTTTCAAGATTACTAGATCCGAATATCAGTGCTTTAATCCTACCGATCTCCGATGGGAAAAAAGGAAGACAAGGACCACATTGCAGAGACATCTATAATGTCTAATTATATTGCATAAAGGACATCAAATCATAATGGAATTGTAATTCTTTTTTAAAAAGACTCCCACTAGGGTAACATAAAAAAAAACTTGATTCAAAGGCAGCTGGATCATCCAGACGTGCTTTGAGGAGCTGAATTCTAAGTGAGATTTCTGTTTGCTGAAGGTGATGACAGATGGACTTTTTTTTTGTTGAAGATATTTTTTCTTTACCCTAAATTACATTTGTGATTGACAATCTTTGTTGTGATACTTTTATGAGCATAAACATTTATGTCATCAGCATTTGGTTGAAAACAAAATAGGCCACCATTAACGTGACCCAAAAAAAAAAGATTGATTTGCCATGAAGGCTAAGAATTGTGTATTATTTCAGTTAACAAACGTTGCCATCTTATTTATATTGAAACATATTTTTTTGGAAATCCACCCCTCTGATGGGATCAAGAGAATCCAGTTTTTTGGGATCAAATTGATCCCAATCCTGTGTTGTCGGTTTGAAATACCCGTTTTGAAGATTTGATCCAGATTAAAGCTTGGATTTGATTTCCTGATCTGATCGGATATCAAAGTGATCCTGATCCTGTTTTTTGGTTTAGAACTACCCACAATCCAAATCTGATAGGGATTAAAAGTGTTGAACTCCTGGGCCCAGGCCATCAGGATGCTCAATGACTCCATGTAACAACCCATCATCTACACTCACTGCACACACATCCACATGTACACACTCACTTTAAACAAACACTCACCTTACCACTCACTTTATATTTATCTATTATTAAAGTTCAGTTCAGTTCAGTTCAGAATTTTTTATAAAAAAAAAAAAATTAGTCAGTATGAAAATCAAATGTGATCTGAATAGTGAGATCTTTTCTTTTTTTCTTCTTCTCTTTCTTTTATTCTTTATTCTTTATCATTATTATTATTTAATTTTTTCTTGTTTAACTGTGGATTGTGTGTTTCTTTTATAATGGTATAAATGATTATTTGTGTAAATTAGGTTGTACGCCGACCATTAAGTAAATACTTGTTAGTTTAGGAATAAGGGGCAGGTAACTATAAGATGTATTCTTCTTCCTGCTCCTTTTGTCCATTGAATGACTATTTATGATTGTGTAATGAAGAAACTCTGATTGTATGATTCCATGTGGCAAATAAAAAACTCTGAACTCTGAACTGAATCTATTATTAAAGAGATTTGCACCACTTTCATACCTCATTTGCACCCTACCCCAAGTTTTCTCTCTGCATTCTACCTCACTGGTACTCATTTTACTCTGTATTGTATATATGTATATTGACTTTACCTACTTTTTACTTCTTAATTATTTTGTACTTACTTTCTCTTTACTGTATGTAGCACACTCTCAGGGGCCAATACAGAAACAAGCATTTCATCATAAAGTATCCTGTATTTTGTTCTGACAAACTTGAACTTGAACTTAACCAGGATCCCCAGTACAGAACTGAAAGGGTCTATAGCTGTCAATACATTGGCCATAAATATAACTAATCAGGAGAATAACCAGACACTTCTGTGATCTATTGTCTATATGAGGGGTCAGCGGACAAGTGGTCGGGGCTCTTTTCCACAACCACTGACTCTGTGGGAGTGTGAGGAAGAGAACACATGATGTGATTGAATAAAGTACCGGAGAAACGCACTCTCTGGCTGTTCGAGTTCTTTTAATCTCCAATTCCCACTACACCAACCAGTTGCTGGGATTAGATCAGCCCAACCATTTTTTTTTTTTTTTTTTTTTTTTAATGGTTGTTTAACCCATTCCGTTTTAATTTGACTGCTTTTGCTGTGCTGCATCAGTCTGTCTCACCATGCTCCTTTTATTAGCTTTTATCTAATTCATTACTTCATTAAAACTATTGTTAGGCGGTTAGGTGGTCGAGCGGAGATTGCGTTCGTCACCAGCCCCGGAGCTGTGAGCTTGGTTCGCCTGTTCGAATCCAGCTCACAGCTCCGGGGTTGTCACCAGCTTGGCTGGCCGTCTGCACTGATACAATTGGCTGTATCAGAGGGTGGGAGAAGCTGGCGGGGTGGGTCCGGGTCGTTGTAAACAGCGACTCCTACAGTTCGGTCGGGGCGCCTGCTAAGCGCGGATTGGACGTGAGGGGGATAGTGTGGTCCTCCCACACGCTACGCCCTCTCAATGAGAATCCGCGCTGCCAGGTGAAAAGAAGCGGTGATTGGCTGGACGTGTGTCGGAGGAAGCACGTGGTAGCCTCCACTCTCCCAAAATGATCTGACTGTGGGGGGTAAAGCGCAGCGACCAGGAAGGGACTGGGAATTGGCATACGACTAACATTGGGATGGGAGAAAATCGGAGGAAAATGGAGGAGGAAAATGGAGGGGGAAAAAGACTAAAAAAAAAAAAAAACTATTGTTGTTTTATTCCTATTTCAATTATTGTGTTGTATTTATTTTACATGATTTCTACGTTAAGCACTTTGTATTTCAATCTTGCACAAAAGGCTCTATATAAATAAAGTTTGATTTGAATTTTAAAAACAACCAACAGGCATTTTTCTTAATGTGTTTCTTTGTTACTTAACTGTATTGAAAGGTCCTTTATAAATACAGTAACATTTACTTTATAGGGCATAATAATCATGATTAAGCACCTATTGAGGAATTTGATGTTAAACTATTGATTTTTGTTACTCAAGTCTCAGACCTGATTACCTGAAATCCTTCCAGAATGGCTTCTACTTCCCTTCCTAATGACACATTCAGTAAAGACCTATCCATCTGTTTACCTCAAATACAAATCAGGTGAATAATATTTGTTCTATATACTTTGTTAACATTTAGTTCCTCATCAGGTCCAAGGTACTTTATTATTTATAAAAGTAAGGCGTTAAATGCTCCGCTCAATAGGAGTTCACTCCACCTGGAATATGACCTCTCCTGGATATCTCTATACATCACTGGTATTGGCCTTCCCCCATATCTCAATATTGATAATTGAAAACAGGAAGAATGGCTTCTCGTTTACCTGGGCACACAATTAAATATTAGTACCTGGCTCTACTTTTCAATCAATGACATAATTTTTTAGATTAGATTAGATTCACTTTATTGTCATTACACCTGTTCTGGCGGTAGGCAAACTGGTAGGGGTCAAGTGAGGGTGGTAGGCAAACTGGTAGGGGTCAAGTGAGGGCGGTAGACAAACTGGTAGGGGTCAAGTGAGGGTGGTAGAAAAACTGGTAGGGGTCAAGTGAGGGTGGTAGGCAAACTGGTAGGGGTCATGTGAGGGTGGTAGGCAAACTGGTAGGGGTCATGTGAGGGTGGTAGGCAAACTGGTAGGGGTCAAGTGAGGGCGGTAGGCAAACTGGTAGGGGTCAAGTGAGGGTGGTAGGCAAACTGGTAGGGGTCAAGTGAGCGTGGTAGGCAAACTGGTAGGGGTCATGTGAGGGTGGTAGGCAAACTGGTAGGGGTCAAGTGAGGGCGGTAGGCAAACTGGTAGGGGTCAAGTGAGGGTGGTAGGCAAACTGGTAGGGGTCAAGTGAGGGTGGTAGGCAAACTGGTAGGGGTCAAGTGAGGGCGGTAGGCAAACTGGTAGGGGTCAAGTGAGGGTGGTAGGCAGGATTTAAGGTGAGCCAGGAGTAGCCTCTCGAAGCACTTCATGATGATGGAGGTGAGTGCTACGGGTCGGTAGTCATTGAGGCTCTCTGGGGAGGCGTGTTTAGGGACAGGAATGATGGAGGTGACTTTGAAGCATGTGGGAACTTTTGCCTGGGCCAGGGACAGATTGAAAATCTCAGTCAGGGGCGGCCGGGTAGCGCAGCGGACTAAGCGTCTGCCTACCACCGCGGAGACAGTGGGATCGAATCCAACTGCCAGCGGTACCTCCGGCTTGTCGGTCGTCCGTGCTGACACAATTGGCAGTGTCAGTGGGTGGGAAGCCGGCGTGGGTGGGTCCTGGTCGTTGTAAACAGCGACTCCTACAGTTCGGTCGGAGCGCCTGCACAGCGAGGGAAGGATCTGGAGAGAGGTAGTGTGACCTTCCACACGTTACACTCTCCCAGTGAGAGTCCGCGCTGCCAGGCTGGCTGCCGGCTGGCTGCACATGTGTCGGAGGAAAGCATGTGATAGTCTCCGGCCTCCCGGACCAACAGTAGGGGGGGGGTGCGCAACGACCAGGAAGGGGATTGGCATAACGACTAACAGTGGGATGGGAGAAAAATCGGAAAAAGGAGGGGGGAAAAGATAAAAAAAGAAATATATATATATCTCAGTCAGGACCCCTGTCAGCTGCCCAGCACAGACACTGAGTACTAATATGCAATTAAAACTAGCGTACATCAAGTCAAGTCAAGTCAAGAGATTTATTTGTCACGGCATACAAGTATACAATGAAATGCGGGTGGTCTTGCCCGCAACGATGTGCAAATAATATATAATAGAATCAACATTGTGCAATAAACAAGTAACATTGTGCAATATACAAGTAACATGTTAGGGCATATCGGTATATGTACATAAGTTATTTACAGAGCATGCTAGGTCCTTTGGTAGTGTCTTTCAGTACATGCTAATTTATACAATCTCCGGTTATACTATACTATTTTTAAAGTGACCTTTCCTTAGTGGCCATAAGTGTGGGCGTGTGCAGCATGAGTGTGTGCTTGCTCATGTTAAAGTGGCTGCTAGTGTGTGAGCGTGTACAGTGTGTGTGTTGTGTGTGTGCTCATGTGTGCTTGTGTGTGGAGAGTTCAGTGTTCAGGGCTCTGATGGCCTGGGGGAAGAAGCTGAGCCGAAGTCTCTCTGTCCTAGCAGCTGGTGTTCGCAGGCGTCTGCCTGACCTGAGCAGCATGAACAGGCTGTTGTTGGGGTGGTGTGGGTCTTTCATTATTCTGCAGGCTCTGGATTTGCACCTCTTGTTGTATAGAACCTGCAGGGGTGGTAGTGCAAAAGAAAAGTGGCCAATCAGAGCGCAAAACGCGACCGCGGAGGCAAACATGCGTTAGGATAAGAATAGACGCGACCAGGAAGGGAATTGGCATAACGACTAATTTGGGATGGGTGAAAAATACAGAAAGCCCAAAAATAAATAGAATAAAAAAATTTAAATAATGATGGCATTCCAAGGATTGATTGATTGATTGAAAATTGTATTAACAGATTGCAGAATGGGTACAATACAGTACAGCTCAATACACACAATTGTTAAGGGGATGCAGACCAGAGAAAGACTTTCGTCTTGTTTACATCAGGGTCCCCCATTTTCAATTCATCATAACATATATGACATACATGATAGACAGTACTCTACATCTATACATTTATGACATACCAGATTTACAAATACAGTACTGTTCTGTATCACACTAGCTCACGCTCAGCGTTTCATGCATATATCTCGCTTCAGCATATATACACTGAATAATTTCACAAATGTACCTTTAAATGCCAGCATTCATCTGGCCACACCCCCATCCGCTTACCTATATAAGCAGGGATGGTGCCACACACTCATCTCCTTCTCAAATTTCATCACAAGCAACGTGTTGCTCATATGCCCACTTGACGTGGAGAAAAATATTTGCTGGAAAAGCAATGTTTACGAGGAGAGGAAGAACAAGGAGATACGTTGACATCATATCTTTATTTTCTCTCTCACTATTTTTGAGAAAATACGGCGATGTTGTCTTCGTCACTGGAGTGTCTGGAAGATGGTGATCATTCTAAAACCCTCCACCGGTTTTCGTATTGGGAGCACGCCGCTGCATGCTTCTCAACTGCAGTTCCTTGTTGTGTTGGTTGGGGTGAAACCTTTCAGGCCACAGCTGAACTGTAGGACGCGCCGCTGTTGTGAGAAGCGGTGGGTTTCAGGTTGGGTGAGTACTGTTGCTGGCAGGCTTCACTTGTCTGTTAGTGCTATGGGGGCTAATTGACAATGTTTATGAAAACCGGCCCCAGGCTAGGGTCCTTTGTTCAGCCTCCTAGGCGACAGAAGACCTTGTTCTGAAGACCATTGTAGTTTTAACTAGTGGGCCGCGACCATTAACACTGGTGATCCCTGTGTTTTCTGGACGAGTGGGTATCTCTCTGTCACCGTGTAGCCCCTTCTTTCATATCCAAATGAGAGTATTCCTTCACGAGGAGATATGTGCATAAGATGTTCGATAGCGGAAGATCTATGTTCAAGTCAGCTACACAGGCCAGTTTGGTATTGTGCTGACTCCGTCGGGTGTTGGTAAAATCACCGTTGTAAAGCTGTGTTGACATCTTGTTTCTCTTTTCTCTTAAAAAGTGAGGAGGGTTTCAGAACGGCGGCCTGTCTGGGTGAGTGTTATATCATTGTGTACAAGTTCAGGTGATAGCTGCTTAGCTTACGGTTAGCCAGTCAGCTGTTAGCTACGGCATTAGCCTGCTGGGATCACTGCGTGGCCTACAGAGGTTGGGCCTACTGTTAGCCAGTCAGCTGTTAGCTGCGGCACTAGCCTGTTGTGATCACTAGGAAACGTTAGCTTGCTGCTATCGGACAAGGCCAGCGCGGGGTAGCTCCGGCTACTCGCACGCCGCCGCGAGCTCCCCTCTGGTCGCGTGCGCCGTTCGCTCGGCGTCTCGCGAGCAGGGGCAATAGCGACCGACGGTTGGAGCGGCCGTTAGCTTAATGCTACTCTGTTGAACGTGCTTTGATTATAACATGTTTTACACTCTTGACTACGACGTCATCTTTGACAGGGGATGTTCGTCGACCCTGCCCTGAGCCAGGACGGCAAGGATTGCGTCAACAAAAGGGACCGTAGCGACGGGTGGAGCGGCGACGCTGCCCAGATCGAACAACACAGGATGGCTGTGTTTCTACGGTGTCTTGAGACTGCACTTCGCTGATCTACGCTCCGGGTAGGACAAAGGTTTGACCAGACCTTATACGCGTCTTCCGGCTTTACCTTCTACATGTTTTGTAAATAACGCTGTTTTCCAAAAACGTGTGTTGCTGCAATGCATTTGGGATACGACGCGAGTTTTGTGTGAACTGTTTTGTCACTGGTAATTAGCTTCTCCGGGCAAATCGGGTTGTTGTTACAGATGTGAAAATGATCTGGTTGTTGTGTGAGAAACATCATGTGTGTTGTTATGTACCGTGTACTCACAACTAAGGTAACTAACCTATGAAGCTATGCTTAGTGACAAATGAGTGAAAGAATATTCTTTTCTCAGCCTGTGATGACAATGAACAGTGTGTTCACATAATATTAACAGGTTCCTGTTTTAACTGGCCGTATTAAGGGTAAAGTAGGAGGATTGTGTTTTTCCCCACGGTTCCCTGGGGACTTCTTCATCCTCCTATCAGACATGTTGTTGCACTACATTGTGTCTTTGTGTGGTAGGGATGCGATGTAACCCTTAGCTTGATTGCTGAGGTTGTGCTATGACTGCTGGAGAAACTTTATTTTCCTAAAAGAAAAGATTGTTTGGTCGCTGTCGTGTGTGCTTAGCAAGGCCTGTGGCCGATACTAATCGAGAATTATGTATTCTCTCATTATGAAAAACGGCGTTCCTCTGTAGAGTGTTTTTGCCATTTTTTGTAGGTGATGATGGGTTGTGTGTGTCATGTGACCTGCAACTGGGTTGGACTGGCCACAGAAGCACATGTGTATGTTGGACCGGGGCTCTTAGAGAGCCCTCTCTATTCTGTGTTTTTTCCTTAGTAAAAATCAGATAGCAGGTTAGCTCATGCGCTGTGTGAAGCTGTCAAACGCTTCATAGAGCTGACTATGACTGTGTCATATTCTCTTTTTGTCATTACATCGTATCATGGGTGTGGGGTCGTAAAGGGGTGAACTGGTAACCTTTCCTCTCCCCCTTGTTTCTGTTGGTCAGGGGTTGGTCCTTCAAGGTTCCTGTCACGTTGCGGTTCGGCCTGGAATATTGGGCGTGTGCACCGCAGAAATTCCCCCGCCATAGAGTACGTCACCGTGCGTGTCTCTGTTGGTAGGACTTCCGTGTGCTGTTCAGGTCCATGTGATGGATCTGTTTCGGGGGGGTGGTCAGGGCTCCTCCTCACCAAGCGCCTATTCGGGCCTTCTGTGAGTTCGGACTCCTCCTTCCATGTGAGGGAGCCTCCATCAGAGTACAGAGCCTTCCTCCTCAGATTGTCAAAGTGAGTGGACCCTCTAGAAGGTGTCCTATTCTATTGTGTATGTATTCGATTCAATTCGATTATTGAGTGTGTATGGGTTCAGTGCCTCTTCCCCGGAGAGCCCTAAAAACCAATTTTTTAAATGGCTCAAGGTGCAATATATTCTTTTCAATCTGTACAGCTCGCGTGGGAAGTCTCTCTGGGGATTCCTGTCTCCTTCCTATGGGAGGGTGGTGGGATGTAAAAATGTGAATTTTTTTTACCCCCGGCTGTGTAGACTGGGATACATACTGTTGGTGCTTCCTTCTTTTCTATTAAAAAAAGAGTTGGAGTTAGGAAGTGTCACACCCCTCTTGTCGTTCCCCTGGGCGCCTTGGGGATTCAATGACAGGTCTAAATAGCCTGTTCATTGATGTGGGTGTGTCCCGACGCACGTATAGTGCTAGCTCGCTATAAACAGGCGACTGACTGGCATGCCTTGGTTGCTTGAGGTTAAAACGGCGTTTTTATAGAGCAACTGAGATGGAGGTTTTTGCTCTTCCGACGACCACATCCCACGACCTGGGTTGGTTATCGATGGATTCTCGTTCATGTCTGGGGGATGATGACGGAATGGATCTGAACATATGTAGAGGGGTCTCACGCCCTGGGGGTGGGCCACCAGGCGCGGTTCGCCCGAACGTCTGGGTGGCGCCTTCTTTTCATGTTAAGATCAACACGCATATCTGCCCTTTCTCCTGGAGTAGGCATGTCGGCGTGGTTAGGGCACGGGACTGGTTCTGGTCACGCTGGTCCGAATCAGTTGAACCCGTTGTCCGCCGGGGAGGCAGATCTGCTGGGGTGGTTCTCCATTCTTTTTCGCTCCTCTCTCACGCATGGCGAAGAGGGACCTGTTGGGGTGGTCTTTGACCTCCTCTGGTGACCCTGTGCTTCCCGTATCGCCAGGCCCGGTCCGAAGTAATGTTTCGTCGACCCGTAGGCCTGGGTTAACCCTTTTTTGAAAACTGAAACACTTGTACTTCGGTATAGCCGGTGTATACCCGCAGGTGTGTTTTGGAGTTTTTTCTTGAGGGGTTATAGGAACAACCACCGCATTGGGTAACGCCAAGGTGGTTGATTCCCTGGTGTGTTGGAGCAGTGTCAACTCCCGGGTTCACCGTTTGAGGGTGCCCCTGCACGTTCATGACGTCTGCCAATCGTGTAAGCCTTCTCTGCCTCAACCCCTCTGGGTGGGGGTTTTTAAATGGAGGCTTGGTCATGCAACACCGCCAGCTTACGCTCCTTCCGCCGGGGCGGCTGTGTTCAGCTGTCCCCTCTGGCGCCTGTCTCGTCCGCAGTCTCCAGGCTAGGGTTAATAGCCTGTTGCCTGGTTTTTCCCCGGTGCGCTGCCTGCTTCCGTTGGTTAACCTTTTTTGTGTGCTTACGGCCATGCTGACTGCCTGTTCTGCAGGGTCAGTGTGCCAGGCGGTGTACTATTGGGGGGACAGGGCCCGCTCGGCTGAGGGGCCTTTGTCCGAATACGCTGGCGATGTGGGGGGCGGGGTCACTAAGTGCCCACCTGGTGCGGTCTTGATGCTGGCATCGTGGACTTCTCCGGGCCCCCATTCCAGGGAGTCCAGTCCTTTTGGTGGGTCTGGGTCTTCCTTCGCGCTCCGCTGCTACGGCCTTGCCACGGGGTTGGGTTTACCCTTGACCCCGTGATTCTGGGGGCAGTAACGAGGTTTATCCCTCCGTTCGTTCCCGGGTGGCATGCGGGTTGTGCGTGTGTGTAGTCGTGGGGTCAAGCCACGGTCTGCTCACCCTGTGCGTTGAGTTGCTTGAGTGCCTCTTCGCACGGTCGGGTCCGTCGCCCTCCCGTGAAGCCACCAATAGGGGGGGTGCCCTCCATTAGGGTGGGTCGGGGGGGCTCGGCCCTCCCTGATCTGATGGTTGTGGGGGGCCTCAGCAGGGTACATTTGTCGAGCTCCCGCTCAGCTCCTATTATGAATGAAACGCTGAGCGTGAGCTAGTGTGATACAGAACGTTAGGTTATGACTATAACCAAGTTCTGTTAACACTTAGTGAACGCTCAGCGTCTAGACGCCGCTGCGGCCCTTGATTTTTCATTGTGGTGAAATTTGTTGGGAAGGAGATGAGTGTGTGGCACCATCCCTGCTTATATAGGTAAGCGGATGGGGGTGTGGCCAGATGAATGCTGGCATTTAAAGGTACATTTGTGAAATTATTCAGTGTATATATGCTGAAGCGAGATATATGCATGAAACGCTGAGCGTTCACTAAGTGTTAACAGAACTTGGTTATAGTCATAACCTAAGAAACTGTACATTGGAGGAGGTGGGGTAGAGGGTAACTGTACATAGGAGGGGTAATTGGGTAGGTGGGGTGGGGGGACTGTACATAGGAGGTGGTTGGGGTGGGTAGGGGGTGGGTAGGCGGGGTGGGGGGGGGGGTAACTGTACATTGGATTATCGACGAAAACGTACTTGGTTCCAAGAAGAGGGTCTTGTGTATTATTGGGTTAGGACATTTACTGTACATTGGAGGGGGTTGGGTTAGGACATTTACAGGGGCCAGTTTCGAATTGCAGTCTCCCGTAGGTGCTACTTGAGAGTGGTTTTAAAAGTGGGTAGTGATTCACATTCCTTTACAGCTGTGGGTAGGGCGTTCCACATTGATGTGGCATAATTGCGAAACATGTTTAGTCCCTTGTTTGATCCGAATCTGGGTTTAACATGATTTGTGGAGCTCCCTCTGGTGTTGTGGTCGTTGTATTCACTGAACTTTGGGAAGTATTTTGACATGTACATGGGTACCTTAGTCGTGTAGTGTATCTTGTAGACCAGGCCCATTGCAAGTTGCTGTACTCTGTCGTCTACTCTAAGCCATCCTAGGTTGTCAAAGTGGGCAGGGGTGTAGTCTGACCAGTTTGTTTTGTGATGTTTGTAATTTTGTTTTTAGCACCTTTGAGGTGCTTTGGTACCATGAGGTACAAGCATAGTCGTAGTACCCTTGAATGAGTGCTCCTGCCAGAGTCTTCAGGGTATTCTTGTTTACCAGAGAGGAGATCCATTACAAGAATCTAGTTTGTTGGTTCACTTTTTTTTATTACATTGGATGCCATTTTGTCACAGGAAAGATTAACCTCTAGGATGGAACCTAGGTATGTAATTTCATCTTTCCTTGTGACAATATTGTCACCCACTGTAACTGAGAAGCCGTCGGCCTTGCTGAGTTTGTTATTTGAACCGAAGAGAATGGACTCTGTTTTACCCAGGTGTAATGATAGTTTGTTATCAGCGAGCCAGGTGCAGATTTTGCCTAGTTCCGAGCTGAGGGTTTTTTCAACCTGTAACTTGTTCTTGTCAGAGACCAGCAGGGCTGAGTCGTCCGCGAACAGGAACAAGTTGCAGTCACAAGCTGACGACATGTCATTTGCATAAATTAGGAACAGTAGCGGTCCTAGTATGCTTCCTTGTGGAACACCACAGCTCACTGGGAGGGGGGGGGGGGTAGGGTACCGTTTACCTCCACCATCTGTTCTCTCCCCTCCAGGTAGGATTGCATCCAGCTCACTGATAAGACTATCAAAACCAATTGCTTTTAGCTTGTCAATCAGAATAGAGTGATTGACAGTGTCGAAGGTCTTTTGTAGGTCCAGCATGACCATGCCGCAGTATTTGCCCACGTCCACCTCTTGTTTGATGTGGTCGTTCAAATAGAGAAGGCATGTGTC
The DNA here is from genome assembly GCF_963971535.1 of Notolepis coatsorum. Classification (NCBI taxonomy): domain Eukaryota; kingdom Metazoa; phylum Chordata; class Actinopteri; order Aulopiformes; family Paralepididae; genus Notolepis; species Notolepis coatsorum. The sequence goes on along the minus strand of NC_140171.1, from coordinate 166,216,393 downwards.
AGTGGAGTGGGATGTTCTGAAGCCAGATTGGAATTCGAATATTAGATTTTTTTCCGCAAGGTACTTTTCGACCGATACAATTTTTTCCATGACTTTCGAGATGGAGGTAAGAATAGAAACAGGGCGGTAGTTGCCTGGGTCTAATTTGCTGCCCTTTTGTGCAGGGGGTTACTCTCGCAATTTTGAAGTCTTTGGGTACGTATCCCTGTTTTATGGAGAGGTTTATTATGTGTGTGATGACTGGGGTGATGGCGGCTGCTGAGTCTCCGAGGAATTTGGAGGGGATATTGTCATGGCCAGTGGCCTTGTTAGGTTGGAGGGCGCACAGTTTTTTGAGTACCTCAGCTGTTGTTACCATTTCTAGTTTGAAATCGTCTTTGCGGACCCCTAGGTTATTGTAGTAGGCTATGATGTGTTCTACCCCAAAATGCCCTGAGTGGGTGGGTAGTTTATTTACCAGTGTTGTGGCTATGTTTGTGAAGAAAATGTTTAAGTAATTGGCCACATCCAGCTTGTCTGTGATGAGCGTGTTGTCCGGAATTGGCCATATAGCGAACATTAATAAATAATTAACCTACAAACATGAAATGGTTCTGACAGCACAATATTGATGTAACTATGAGAATCGCTGGGATCTGGTCTCTCTTTCGGCCAGTACGTGAAATATCCAAGCCCTTGTTCAGTGGTTGTCTATTTGAATGACCACATCAAACAAGAGGTGGACGCGGGCAAATACTGCGGCATGGTCATGCTGGACCTACAAAAGGCCTTCGACACTGTCAATCACTCTATTCTGATTGACAAGCTAAAAGCAATTGGTTTTGATAGTTTACCAGTGAGCTGGATGCAATCCTACCTGGAGGGGAGAGAACAGATGGTAGAGGTAAACGGTACTCTATCCCCCCCCCTCACAGTGAGCTGTGGTGTTCCACAAGGAAGCATACTAGGACCGCTACTCTTCCTAATTTATGCAAATGGCATGTCGTCAGCCTGTGACTGCAACTTGTTCCTGTTTGCGGACGACTCAGCCCTGCTGGTCTCTGACAAGAACAAGTTGCAGGTTGAAAAAACCCTCAGCTCGGAACTAGGCAAAATCTGCATATGGCTCGCTGATAACAAACTATCATTACACATGGGCAAAACAGAGTCCATTCTCTTCGGTTCAAATAACAAACTCAGCAAGACCGACGGCTTCTCAGTTGCAGTGGGTGACAATATTGTCACAAGGAAAGACGAAATTACCTACCTGGGTTCCATCCTAGAGGCAAATCTTTCCTGTGACAAAATAGCATCCAATGTAATAAAAAAAGTCACCCAACGAACTAGATTCTTGTACCGGATCTCCTCTCTGGTAAACAAGAATACCCTGAAGACTCTGGCAGGAGCACTCATTCAAGGGTACTACGACTATGCGTGCACCTCATGGTACCAAAGCACCTCAAAGGCGTTTAAAACAAAATTACAAACATCACAAAACAAACTGGTCAGCCTACTACTTGACCTTACCCCCAGAACCCACCTCACCCCTGCCCACTTTGACAACCTAGGATGGCTTAGAGTAGACGACAGAGTACAGCAACTTGCAATGGGCCTGGTCTACAAAATACACTATACGACTAAGGTACCCATGTACATGTCAAAATACTTCCCAAAGGTCAGTGAATACCACAACCACTACACCAGAGGAAGCTCAACAAATCATGTTAAACCCAGATTCGGCTCAAACAAGGGACTAAACACGTTTCGCAATTATGCCACATCAATGTGGAACGCCCTACCCAAAGCTGTAAGAGAATGTGAATCCCTACCCGCATTCAAAACCGCTCTTAAAGAGCACCTACGGGAGGCTGCAATTCGAAACTGGCCACCGTAAATGCCCAAAACCCCCACCACCTCCTAATAGACAGTCTCCTCCCCACCGCAGCATGTATATATTCCCTCCCCGCCGTATGTATATTTCTCTCCCACCCACCCACCCCCTCCTAATGTACAGTCCCCTCCCCATCATATGTATATACTCTGTCAGGATCTAGGGGTAACAGTACTGTATATTTGAATACCGTTTAAGACACAAATGTATCAGTACTAAATACCTATATGTCCCTATGCCATAAATGTCATGTATGTTGTGTATGTCATAAATGTCTATATGAATTGAAAATGGGGGACCCTGATGGAAACAAGACAAACGTCTTTCTCAGGTCTGCATCCCCTTAACAATTGTGTGTATTGAGCCGTACTGTATAGAACCCATTCTGCAATCTGTTAAATAAAGTTTTCATTCATTCATTCATTCATTCACGATACACTCAGGCGCTCCGTGGGAGAGGCGTGATTTTTTCCCGTAGCCTCTGTTTGCGAAGACGCTCTCTGATTGGCTAGGCCGCGTACAGCGAAGAAGAAAAGACCCTCTCTGACTGGTTTAGCTCCGAAGGGTCTTTTCCGCCTTGTACATATATTCTCTGCTTCGAAGTAGTTATGCTTAGGCATTCTTTCGAAGTGGTTATGCTTAGGCATTCTTTCGAAGTGGTTATGCTTAGGCATTCTTTCGAAGTGGTTATGCTTAGGCCCTCTTTCGACGTGGTTATGCTTAGAGTTAGAGTTAGCCAATCGGAGAGCGTTTTTTTATTCTTCGCTGCAATCAAAGAGCGTCTTCGCTCACAGAGGCTACGGAAAAAAGCAAGCATGGGGGAGAGAGCAGCTTGTGGAGAAGCAGTGGCTCTGAGCAGCAACCTGTGTCGTATCGCCATCTTGTGTTCAAAAGGTGGAACTTCATACTGTATCTATTCAATGCACGATAATGAAAATTAATTCAAATAGAATGCTTGTCATTGACAGATTTGAAAAATATTCTGGAATTCAGGTCCTTGGCCTGGGCGATGTTTCATCCAAATCAGACCAGAACCTTAGAAGTTATGGCTAATGCAGACAGACAGACAGAATGACCACAGGAGTGATTGCCATACCCTCCAGGTATCACCGTAATCCAAAACTGCCAAGAAACTGGCTTCAATGATCCTCTTCCAGGTTTTCATAGGGAACTCTCTAACCCCTGTCCTCGTCTCCCTGTCTGTCTGTGAGTGGATGTCTCGTGGTGATGGCCAAGATGGTGGATGTCTCGTGGTGCTGGCCAAGATGGTGGATGTCTCGTGGTGCTGGCCAAGGTGGTGGATGTCTCATGGTGATGATCAAGGTGGTGGATGTCTCATGGTGATGATCAAGGTGGTGGATGTCTCGTGGTGATGATCAAGGTGGTGGATGTCTCGTGGTGATGATCAAGGTGGTGGATGTCTCATGGTGATGACCAAGGTGGTGGATGTCTCATGGTGATGACCAAGGTGGTGGATGTCTCCTAGTGATGATCAAGGTGGTGGATGTCTCCTGGTGATGATCAAGGTGGTGGATGTCTCGTGGTGATGATCAAGGTGGTGGATGTCTCGTGGTGATGATCAAGGTGGTGGATGTCTCCTGGTGATGATCAAGGTGGTGGATGTCTCATGGTAATGACCAAGGTGGTGGATGTCTCGTGGTGATGATCAAGGTGGTGGATGTCTCATGGTGATGATCAAGGTGGTGGATGTCTCATGGTGATGATCAAGGTGGTGGATGTCTCATGGTGATGATCAAGGTGGTGGATGTCTCATGGTGATGATCAAGGTGGTGGATGTCTCGTGGTGATGATCAAGGTGGTGGATGTCTCATGGTGATGATCAAGGTGGTGGATGTCTCATGGTGATGATCAAGGTGGTGGATGTCTTGTGGTGATGATCAAGGTGGTGGATGTCTCATGGTGATGATCAAGGTGGTGGATGTCTCGTGGTGATGATCAAGGTGGTGGATGTCTCATGGTGATGATCAAGGTGGTGGATGTCTCATGGTGATGATCAAGGTGGTGGATGTCTCATGGTGATGATCAAGGTTGTGGATGTCTCATGGTGATGATCAAGGTGGTGGATGTCTCATGGTGATGATCAAGGTTGTGGATGTCTCATGGTGATGACCAAGGTGGTGGATGTCTCGTGGTGCTGATCAAGGTGGTGGATGTCTCATGGTGATGACCAAGGTGGTGGATGTCTCGTGGTGCTGATCAAGGTGGTGGATGTCTCATGGTGATGACCAAGGTGGTGGATGTCTCATGGTGATGATCAAGGTGGTGGATGTCTCATGGTGATGATCAAGGTGGTGGATGTCTCATGGTGATGATCAAGGTGGTGGATGTCTCGTGGTGATGATCAAGGTGGTGGATGTCTCGTGGTGATGATCAAGGTGGTGGATGTCTCGTGGTGATGATCAAGGTGGTGGATGTCTCATGGTGATGACCAAGGGGGTGTGATCTTCTCTACGTCGCCCCCCTACTTCAAATGGATCAGAGCGGAATACATACATTCATCCAAATGGTATATGACTGATATTTTGAGCTCCGAGCCTTGACATTTAGCCTTTATCTTATTTTCATACTAGTGCTCATTCCTCTATGTTAAATACTTTGTACATTTTCTTGTCACAGCTATGCTCCTAATAGCTGTGCTATGCTTTCTAATGTCAATAATAGAAATAAACAGGACAGGACCCAACATTGATCCCTCTGGAACACATTTAGTTACCGGTAAGAACTCAGATAGGGTTCAATTGATCCCTGTTGAATCAAAACCAATCCTACGTAATCTCTCAAAAAGCAGTGAATTATATCAATGCAATCCAGATTGATGAAAAGAACAGCACAATGTTTTCTGTTGCCCATAGCAGATACACTATTTAAGACCTAATAACATAACTTAACTCTGGAACTAACTGTTGAGAGCTCAATACAGAATACACTGGGTTAATTATTCATTACCAATGATTACAGGATTTGTGTTACAGAATAGTTTGGAAATTGGTCTGTAATTATTGAGATAACTTCCATCTTCACCCTATTTAACGGAATGAGTCATGACTTTCAAAAACCTACAAACTATGCCAGATTAAATATTATTAATATAAATGTTATTTACTCTGTAATCAATGGAGCAGATAGCTTTAGATAAAGGATCAAATGTCTCCTCTTATCAATGTCTTGCACTGCCTCAATAACACTAGGAGAGGAAGGCTGTAGTTTACAGAGAAATATCACTTAGTGGGTGACTTATTGCACACTATCATTAATAAGAAGGGACCCCGTTTTCATTTTGAAATACATGACCAGCAGCAGCAACATGTGTATTAAAGGCAAATCTCTTTCATCTCAGATATTAAACAGTCAACCTCATACCAGCAATAACGACCATCTCTGACTGGAATAGTTTCAATACTGGCTACTGACTGTAGATCTGAAATAAAGGATCAACCACAAGGGGGAGCCAGTTTACCTGACATATTCTGCTCTTGTGTATGAGAATGCTGTTATGCATCAAGTCATGGGCTTTTAAAACAATACTTCTGTTATAAACTAGAAGACTAAGAATATAATAATTGGTGTGACCAATGTGAAAATAGTTACAAGCTGGGTTTATCACTCAAAGTTATTTTATAGGTAGTAGTAGTAGTAGTTTTATTCAGTCATCACACCCAATACAACACAATCATTCCACAGTCTTTGATTTGGCAGTGACTGAAAAGGTACAGACTGAAGCATAATGCTTATACATGCCTGTCCTATATTCTTAACAAAATTAAGACTCCAGTATTCTAAAAGAAAATAACAAAAAAAGAATTATTCACATTTGTAATCTTAAAAAATAGCTATACAAACCAGTCTTAAAAACCAAAAGCGAATGACTCATTCTTATGTATATCAGCATTGTTCCACAAGTTAACCCCAACAATAGAAATACATCTCCTTTTAATCCCTTTCTTAGCTTTTTGAACAGTACATTTACAAATGTCTCTCAAATCATATTTTCTTTGATGTATTAAAAAAAAAACTTTGCACACCGTCAGGGAGTAACTTTGCTTTAGCTCTGTACATTATTTGCATAATTTTATAATAAACCAAATCATTAAATGTCATAACATGAGACTTTATAAACAGTGGATTTGTGTGGTCATAGTAACCAGCCGTATGAAGGCTCCGGATGGCACGCTTTTGCAGTAAGACTATCGGATTTACAGTATTTTATGTCGACCCCCATACTTACATATCCCCCATAGTAAGATATGTAAGGTGAGCAGTAGATAATGTACAAGGCTTTATAGTTTAATATATCCTTACATTTATACAAGATATCTACGGACTTAGATATTTCCCCTTGAATATAGTTAACACGTTGTTTCCATGTTAATTACCTTCTGAATAAATATTTTGCCACAAACTGGACAGCTAAATGGTCTACAATGACTTATTGTGCATTTTCACATTCCCTTTATCTCTGAACGCCTGAACCTGTTCCAACAAATTAAACAACTAGAGTTTCTCTCCAGTATGACTTCCCATGTGTCTTCTCAGAACCCCATTATCACTGAACCATTCCACAAACTTCAGGATTTCTCTCCTGTATGAGTTCTCATGTGTCTTTTCAGAGTTCCTTTCTCACTGAAGCCTTTTCCACAAACTGAACAACTAAATGATTTCTCTCCTGTATGAGTTCTCATGTGTATTTTCAGAGTTCCTTTGTGAGTGAAGCCTTTTTCACAAACTAAACAACTAAATGGTTTCTCTCCTGTATGAGTTCTCATGTGGATCTTCAAATGTGCTTTGTGAGTGCACCCTTTTCCACAAACTAAACAACTAAATGGTTTCTGTCCTGTATGAGTTATCATGTGGATCTTCAAATGTCCTTTCTCACTGAACCCTTTCCCACAAACTGAACAACTAAATGGTTTCTCTCCTGTATGAGTTCTCATGTGGATATTCAAATGTCCTTTCTCACTGAACCCTTTTGAACAAACTGAACAACTAAATGGTTTCTCTCCTGTATGAGTTCTCATGTGGATATTCAAATGTCCGTTCTCACTGAACCCGTTTCCACAAACTGAACAACTAAATTGTTTCTCTCCTGTATGAGTTGACATGTGTCTGTTCAAAGTTATTTTGTGACTGAAGCCTTTTCCACAAACTGAACAACTAAATGGTTTCTCTCCTGTATGAGTTCTCATGTGTATTTTCAGAGTTACTTTGTGACTGAAGCCTTTTTCACAAACTGAACACCTAAGGGGTTTCTCTCCTGTATGAGTTCTCATGTGGATATTCAAATGTCCTTTGTGAGTGAACCCTTTTCCACAAACTAAACAACTAAATGGTTTCTCTCCTGTATGAGTTCTCATGTGGATATTCAACTGTCCTTTCTCACTGAACCCTTTTCCACAAACTGAACAACTAAATGGTTTCTCTCCTGTATGAGTTGACATGTGTCTGTTCAAAGTTCCTTTGTCACTGAACCCTTTTCCACAAACTGAACAACTAAATGGTTTCTGTCCTGTATGAGACAAACTTAATGTTTTTTGTTTCTTGTCTGATATTAGCATCTTTAAACCTGACTGAGGTTCCCCACTCTCCTTCCAATCATCACTGTCATCAGTCTCAGGACAGTCTGAAGAGAGAAGCTGGCCATCTCTAGTTGGTTCTAAATCACCATCTGGATATAAGTTACTGGCTGGTTCTGATACTCCACAGTCCTCTCCACCAGGTTCTGTTTTCATCTGTCCAGTTGAGGTGCTGGGTAAAGAGTAAGCGTCTCTGTTTTTCTCCCTCTGGGTTTGAAGAGGCTGGAAGGACAGAGCGTTCTCTTGACCATCTTCACATTTCACTGGGTCTACTGTGATCTTGGAGAGAACAGCTTCTTCCAGCCCTTGATGTAGTACCTCTTTGATCTGTAGGAGCTCTGAGTCCTGGGTTTGGCTGAGCAGTGAGGACAGAGTATTCTCTCCACCATGTTCATATTTCATAGGTTGTAAGGTCATCTTGGAGCCATCAGCCTCCTCTAGATCTTGACACAGTTCCTCCTGTTCCTCTTTAATCTGTAGGGACTCTGGGTCCTGGGTTTGGTTAAACCATGAGGACTGAGGTTTCTCTTCATCATCTTCACTCTTCACAGGGACAGGATTGTATGTCAACTTGATGATATCAGCCTCCTCTAGACCTTGAAGCTGCTCTCCCTCCTGACTGCTCCAGAGTTCCTCCTGTTCCTCTTTCATCTGTAGGGGCTCTGGCTCCTCCTGGCTCAGACTGAGGCTCCTCTCCTGCTGCTCAGGGGGAACCTCCTCTTCACAGACAGAGAGCTGTGGGGGGTCTGGAGGGAGGAATAATAATAATATGAATAACAAACATAAAGATGCAGTAGATACCTTTTCATCATTAACACATGGCCCATTTGACATCGGGTATCTATCATTCAAGATGTGAAAAAGGAATAATTTTTCCATCCATACATTCCCGTTTTATACCGTGGTGAATATAAGTATGGTTTTAGAGCGGTTTAGGGTAATTCCTGGGAGGCTAGTAGGGCTGTCCCCGACTAAGGATTTGGATGGTCGACTATGATTGGCCAAAATTCGCTGTTAGTCGCCTATTGGTAAAGAAAAATTTAAAAGTATCATATTATTTATATTAAAAAACAAATATATATATATATATTTTATCATTCCATTTGGGCTGTGGGGGGTGCTTAATGTCTGAAGGAGTCGACTGAAGGCTTCTTGTCCTCTGCAAAAGCATGCAATTGGTCCACTGATGGATACATCTTGATATTTGTCTAGTCTAGTGTGTTCATTAGATGGGTGAAATCCTCTTTCAGTGCCTCTGTGCCTGTTTTCGTAGGCAGTTAGCCTCTGGTATGCGTGCCATTAGCGTTAGCCACGCTTCTAGGCCTCTTTTCTTTTGGAAAGAATGAAAAAATAATAATAAATAAATAAAAAAATGTATATATATATATATATTTTTTTTGTATTCGACTTAAGAGGTTGGCTAGTCGACTACGGCTCCTTTCGACCAATTAGTCAACTAATCTACTAATAGGGGTCAGCCCTAGAGGCTAGTAATAGGCTGCTGTGGCAATAAGAAAGTAGCGAGCCAGAGACGTGGTTCGAGTTGAGGTACTTTACTTCTCACTGCACATAGCATTTACAATAACAACCAACTTAACCCGGAACCGGAAGTGGTATTTCCCCTTTCCCCTAAACGGTAAAACCCCCGCCCTTAAAGGCACAAGCCCACCTTGGTGAATGTCTCTTAATATAGGTCACCACACCTATGGAACCGCTCACAAAGTCCGTTGCCCTGCGGGTTGTACGCCGTAGTGCGGTGGATCTTCACCCCCAGGTGCTCCGCAACTGCAGTCCAGAGCTCCGAAGTGAACTGGGGGCCCCTGTCGCTTGTGATGTCCCCCGGTGTGCCAAAACGGGCCACCCAGCAGCCGATGAACGCCTGGGCCACCTCCGCTGCCGTAGTGGAGGACAGTGGAACAGCCTCCAGCCACCCGGTGGTCCTGTCCACCATGGTGAGGAGGTGAGTATATCCGTGGGAGGGGGGCAGGGGGCCCACCAGGTCCACATTCACGTGGTCGAACAGACCCAGCAGTTCCCTGTCGAAAGTACTGTACTTACGCTCATTGTCGCGGAGCTGTTTGCTAAAAAAGGCCAGTGGCTGCCAGGAACCGCCCACCCACTGCTCGCACACCGCTCCCACTGCATAGTCAGAGGCGTCTGTCGTGAGGGCGACCGGGGCAGTGGGAGAGGGGTGCGCCAGCAGAGCAGCGTTGGCTAGCGTGGTTTTGGCAGCCCCAAAAGCACTGTCCATCCCAGAGGATAGGGGTGCACCGATGTATCGGTCGGGTATCGGTATCGGCCGATAAGGCCTAACAAAATTAATAGTTGGTTTCCGGTTGCCGACCGACCCTGCCGATTTAGGTGCGACCCAATATATTTTATGAGTTTTTAAAAAAAATTATAAAAAAAAAGAAAAATCCGATTTTTTTTTTGAATAAAGTTTCATAGAAATCTTAGTCAAACATTTAGTATTATGGATATTAAACATGCTGGCAGAGTACATGCATCCATGTTGTTGTGAACATTTTAATTAAATAAAGAAATTCCCTATCCATAGTCGCCGTGGGAAAGAATAAAATAAAAAAATAAAATAAAATAAATTCCCTACCTACCCATGGCCAAACTGACAACCAACAGGAAACCAACAATATATTATTGCTGGATTATGAATAGCCCCAACTTTAGCCAACGTAACGTCATGGCTAAACCTTTAACGCTAGCTTTCGGTTAGCTGTTCAATGCTATTAATAACACAATCAAGCGAACCCATCACACCCGTCAACACCCCTCTCTCGGGAAGATGGCATTTAAGAAAGTATCTGCTGTTAAAATGACACAAACATTCGTTTTGTGGCATTAACGTAGGGCTGGGCGATATAACGATAAATATCGCGATATATTGTAATAATCGATAACGAATATCGGAATAAAAAAAAATCGAATCGTTTTTTTTTTTTTTTTTTTACCTGCATCAGGGCAGTTTTAAAACCAGAGACAGTGGACAGACTTGTCTTTCTTGCCTGCAACTTAAAGTAATGGCTTTGCTTGTCCAAATGACAATACTGACCAAATTGAGATTTATTTTTCTCTTGTCCATTTATTTTGTTTGCTTTCTAATTTAAAATACAGTTTGAAACCGTCTGTACACAGTAGGCTATGTGTGCTAGCAGAACTAGACTCCAGTCACGAGTCACAGTGCACATGTGCGGTGGTTTGTCCACCAAAAAAGCGCCAAAAGATCGAAAATAAACTAGCAGAGCCAGAACTGTTCAACTCCTCTGGAGCCACAGCCAGCAGAGAAGCCGGTTTACTTTAGCTTTTAAACCAGCTGCAGCCTGAGAACTGGAGTGTGAGGGGATGTAACACTAAAGATGGCGGCAATGACAAAGAATTGCTGCAAAATAAACATACATCTGTTGTTAAAAAAAAAAAGAAAAAAAAAAAAATGTATACTTATAACAATTCGATAATTATCGATATCGAGAAATAAAATAAAATTATCATATCATTATCGCGATATGATTTTTTTCCATATCGCCCAGCCCTACATTAACGTTATATAGTTAGTGTTACACATTCAATAAAATCAGCATATTATTTACCCGAAGATAGCAAGCAAGCAAACAAGGCATTACTAGTCCGTTCATAGCTCAGTTCCATTCCGTTGCTCATTCCGTACTTAACTACCCATTCTGCAATCTGTTAATAAAGTTTTCAACCAGACAAATGTATAGAAAGGCTTTGTTTTATTATAACATTTGTTGCAGTAAAATCATTGTCTCGTTTGGTCATCCTGTGGAGCGATGGTCGGCGGGCAGCTAATGTATTAGCTACGTTAAGTTTGTTGTGCTCTCGGCGAGAGCCTCTCGCAAGCAGATCAATGGCGGCATGCCCGAAAGTAGAAAATGAATAAACGCTTGCCGATTGGTGGTAAGAACAGCAGGAGGTGGGTGCTAGCGGTGTGGCATAATTGGCCGAATCGACTGTCAATCAAAATGGTTCTATTGCATTGGCTGAGAGCTCTGGTTGAGAGAATAGTATCCATCTGCAGGCCGCCAGGCGCCAGACGATACTGGGAGATAGTGCTACATGGCATGGTGGAATTAATACCATAAACATATTTCTTGATGTTTCCTTTTTTTAAGTAAGTAAAGAGGCCTACAAATACAAACATACACATACAAATATACAGTAGTTCTATTAAAAAAAAAAATATTACAAAAAAAAATATTAAAGAAAATTACAAATACTATACAAATAATACACAAATATCGGTATCGGTATCGGCCGATTGTGTTACTTGAACAATCGGTATCGGTATCTGTAGCCAATTTTCATATCGGTGCATCCCTACCAGAGGACCAATCTAACTCGTCCTTGGGCACTTTGCCCCGCAGGGCCTCGTACAAGGGGCGCATGAGGTGGGCAGCATGGGGAAGGAACCGGTTGTAAAAGTTCACCATACCCAGGAACTCCTGTAGAGACCGTACGGTGCGGGGACGAGGAAAACTGGCAATGGCCTCCACCCTGGCAGGGAGTGGGGTGGCTCCCTGTGGAGTGACATGGTGTCCGAGGAAGGTGATGGAGGACTGCCCAAACTGGCACTTGGTCGGGTTGACGATGAGGCCGTGTTTACTGAGCTGCTCAAACAGCTGCTGGAGGTGTGTCATGTGCTCCTCTATGGACGTACTGGCTACAAGAATGTCATCCAAGTACACAAACAAAAACGGCATGTCCTGGAGCACAGAGTCCATCAGGCGCTGAAACGTCTGCGCCGCCCCCATGAGCCCGAAAGGCATTCTTAGGAATTCAAAAAGTCCAAAGGGTGTAATGACAACTGTTTTTGGCACATCCCGTGGATGGACCGGCACCTGGTGGTACACGCGCACCAGGTCCACCTTGGAGAAGATGATGGCCCCCGCTAGGTGGGTAGAGAAGTCCTGTATGTGCGGGACAGGGTACCGGTCGCGTGAATACTTTCCCTAAGGGGATTGCACTTCCGTGTTCGGTTTGCGCGGCCTGATTGGCCACTGACGTACGCTAGTTTTGCCCCCGGTAAGTTATCTACGCCAGTTACGCCCAGCTCGCGCCTGCATTATCCAATTCATCTTTGAAAAGAATCATTCCAGCAAAGCAGGCTTCTATTATTCAAATTACTGTTTTAATGGGTCACAGTAGTAAGTCCTACTGTAGAACATGACATATTAGCATGACATCTGATTTATTAATGCCAATGCTAAAGATTAGGGACAAACGCAATTGGCACAAGTGTAAATCATGGATTAGTCACTCAGTTTTAACATCTGACTTAGCTCACCTTGTTAGTCTGCTGGCTGTGGATCCTATGGTCACAAGTTCAAATCACTTTTGGTTAAAATTTTTTTTTTTTCTTTTTTACGTTTAATTAATTTATCCACTCTGGTTGGATGGTGTGTATGTATATATTGTGCTGTATAATGACAATACATTTGAATCGAATCTCATTTTGAAATCGCTACCTGTTGAGTGGATCACCATGGTGCAATGCAATCAAGACACCATTCAAGATAACTTCCCTTTTAAATGGTCACCAAATGGTATAACATACTTGGGTATACTAATAGATAAGGAGATGGGGAATCTATATAAGCTCAATCTGTTAAGACAGTTACAAATCCTAGGGGAGGACTTGGAAAAATGGATGAACCTCCCTCTCACCCAGGGAACAAAATTAACCTTTTGACTTACCAGCCATTTGGCTGGTAGATTTTAAAAACTACCAGCCAGGCAGATTTTTTACCAGCCATTGGCGGTTGGCTGGTACTTATTTTGTTCCCTGCTCTCACCTTACTAGGCCGAATTAATGCTATAAAAATGAATGTCCTGCCAAAGTTTCTTTATATATTTCAGTCCCTCCCAATCCAAGTCCCTTCTAAATTTTTCTCCTCCTTGGACGGATTGATCAGACGGTTTATATGGCGAGGTAAATCCCCAAGGATCGCCTTAATTAAACTTACTTTAGACTATACAAAGAGAGGACTGAAACTTCCTAATTTTAGATTGTATTACTTGGCGGCACAAGCCAGATTTTTGGCTCAAATGTTTGAGGGGGACCTCTCAGCCTCATGGTTGAACATTGAATGTCTAGACATTAACGAGACCACCCCGTCTGATACCTTGTACAAATGGGACGTGAAATCAATTAAGACAATCACCCAGAACCCCTTCATGATCCATTCAGTCCAAACCTGGTTAAAATTACAAAAAGATTTCACAAAAAGACACAATAGCCCTCTATCACCTAAACCCCCCCTATGGGGAAATAGGCTTATACCTATCTTATACCAGAATAGAGACTTTGAGTCCTGGCCTTTACAAGGTATCACTCGACTGGAACATTGTTATGAAAATTAGGTTTTTATGTCCTTCCAGCAAATGAAAGAGAAATATCAACTTCCTGGAAGAGATTTCTTTAAATACCTGCAACTGAGAGATTGTGTGAGGGTTAACACTAGGGCTGGGCGATATGACGATATTATATAAATATCGGGTACAGTTCATTAACGATACACTTTTTAAACGTATCGTGGATATCGTGATGTTTTGCCCAAGAGGCTTGTGTTGCGTCAATCTGGTCCACACGTTGACACTTTTGAACAGCGCCGCCCCACACACACACTACTGCATCAAAAGTTACTACTTATGATAACAAAGGCATTCGTTTTGTGGCATTGACGTTATATAGTTACACTTTCAATAACATCAGCGTATTTACATAGCAACGACCGAGGTCGACCTAGATATAGCAAGCATTAGCCGTTCATATCTCAGCCCGTGCTGACTCCGTTGTGCCCATTCTGCGGTCTGTTAATAACGTTTTCAATCAGACAGATGTATGGAAAGGCTTTTATTATAACATCCGTTGCAGTAAAATCATTATGCCTCCAGTCGTTTAGTCATTCTGCAGAGCTAAAAGCTAAACGTCGGCCGCGGCGAGCTACCGCTGCCATTGTTGTTTTCATTGAGCTCTCCAATGGCGGAAGTAAAAAATGAATACGCGCTTGCCGATTGGTGCTAAGAACAGCAGGGCGGGTGCAAGCGATGTGACGTAATTGGCAGACGCGACTGTCAATCAAAATTATTCTGTTTGCCGACTGAATGAATATAAACGTTATTAACAGATTGCAGCATAGGTACAATACAGTACAGCTCAATACAACAACAGTCAACAGTGGACTGGAGGATGCAGACCAGACAAAGACTTTCGTCTTGTTTACATCAGGGTCCCCCATTTTCAATTCATCATATTTCATATCTAAATCATATAATATCTCATTGCTAAATATATGCAATATATAATCTAATAATCCAATAATCTAAATCTAATATATAATATAAAAATGCTAAATGCATGGGTATTTTATTTTGTCTTTAATGTTAGCTTGCAAACTCAAATACTGTCTTGGTAAGCCTCATAATGAATTGTTTGGGGAAAAAAAGAAAAACATCGTGATGCGTATCGTGTATCGCCGAAAGGTCAGAAAATATCGTGATATCATATTTAGGCCATATCGCCCAGCCCTAGTTAACACTCAAGGTCAATGGAAACTACCAGAAAAATCTCCCATTGAAAGTCTTTTTCATAATGATCAAAGGATGGTGAGAACCATCTCTCAAGTCTATAACACCTTACTACCCTCTCTGCCGACCACTGAACCTGATGGGTCCAGGACTAGATGGGAGAGAGATTTAGACACAGAAATTGATCCAGGCCTCTGGGAGGACCTATGTAAAGATGGGGTCACATGCACACTAAATTCAAGATAGACTGATTCAATTAAATGTTCTGCATCAGGTCTATTTTACCCCCTCCAAATTACATGGGTTCAACTCTAGTATCTCGCCCCTCTGTTTTAGGTGTGGCCAGGAGGAGGGCACGTTCCTTCACTCCACTTGGCATTGTATCAAACTGCAACGTTTCTGGGAGCGGGTCTGTGAGGCTATAGCACAAATTCATAATATAACATTTTCGACTGATCCCGAAATATGCCTCCTTGGTAACTTTACAAACTCAAACCTTACACGCAGTCATTCCATCAAGCTTACAGAACTCCTCCTGGTTATTGCCAAAAAATGTATTGCAACAAAATGGAAGTCAGATCTCCCTTTGCCATTTGGGATGTGGCTTTCAGAGGTGAAGAGCTGTATCCCTCTAGAAAAGGTGACTTATTCACTAAGGAACAGGGTTGATCATTTCAATAAAATTTGGCAGCCTTTTCTGGACTATCTTGGAGATCTCCCACCCGACTTGACTGAATGACCTTCTCATTGATCTCTCTAGTAGCTCCATTCTGGTAAAGATGTGTTGAGGACATCCTGTATCTCTCAATGTCTCTGAAAATATTGTTGTCTTTTGTTCTGTTTTTTTTGTTGTCGTTTGTTTCTGTTTTCCTGATGTGTTTGTTTACATATGTAGGGGCCTCTATCACTTTATCCCACACATTTACAACCATTAACCATAGGCGTATATAGGCACCCACATATAGTTGTTGTTATTGTTGCTGTTATTACTGTCCTGTAATTGTCTCAGTATTGGCATTTGTGTATGTTTTGAATAATGGAAAATCAAAATAAAATATAAAAAAAAGGGGGATGTGGTATCCTGTTGGTTTAGCCCAGACTCATGTTAATGACGTCAGATACGGTGCCCGCCAGTTGGATGTATGCAAGTTAACCCAAAGTGTGGAAGTAAAGAACCTTCAGCTATATTGTCATCGTGTGGACATTCAATTCTTTCTGCTAGACACTAAGAGTGACAGCCAGACCAGAAACATTACACTAGCTACTTCGCCATATAGTCCATTCTCAGTGTACGTGTGCACTGGAGGCTTCAAGTAGCCTACATGCCTTTTTCATGTTTATATGTTACTACTTTTTAAAAACGGAGCTCACTTTTGCTGGTTGGTTGTCCCCAAAACTAAGATGGCAGCGGTCTCGTGACGTCAGAGTGTCTTGTGTGTGTTAGAAAGAGAGTAGTTGAGCCTTGTGTGATCTAATCTCCTCCATACTCATGTGTATAAAGTGATGCCAGCCTCCTCAGGCCTAACAAAAATAATAGTTGGTTTCAGGTTGGTTGTCAGTTTGGCCATGGGTAGGTAGGGAATTTATTTTATTTTATTTTTTTATTTTATTCTTTCCCACGGCGACTATGGATAGGGAATTTCTTTATTTAATTAAAATGTTCACAACAACATGGATGCATGTACTCTGCCAGCATGTTTAATATCCATAATACTAAATGTTTGACTAAGATTTCTATGAAACTTTATTCTTAAATTTTTTTTTTTTTTTTTTTTTAAACTCATAAAATATATTGGGTCGCACCTAAATCGGCAGGGTCGGTCGGCAACCTGAAACCAACCATTATTTTTGTTAGGCCTCAGTCTCTCTGATCATGTTAGTACAGTAATTGATTGATTGATTGAAAACTTTATTAACGGATTGCAGAATGGGTACAATACAGTAGGGGTGGGAATCACCAGTTTCATCATGATACGATACGATATCGATTCTTTGGACAACGATACGATATTTGCCGATATCACAAAGCCTCTCACGATACAATACGATTAGATTCAGGTGCCTGCGATCGATATGAGATGATATCATATGCCCATTTAACACAATCAGTAACATTTAGATCAACAAAAAAAAGGTAATGAAAATATCATTTGACATTTGTATTTTTGAGCTCTTCCAGACATTTAAAGGAAAATCAATCTATTGTTTTTAATACAAATAGACCTCCTGTTCACTGTAAAGTGCCACGTTTTTATATATTGAGCTTTAAACTTTAAGCTACATTTTTTGGAACTCAAAACTCACAACCTCCCTCTCCCAAACCGTTCCTACAACAATTTGTTGATGTTGCATGATCATGTATAGGCCTACATTTATTATGTATTATATTGTTTATGTTTAAATAACATTTAAACATCAAACTCCTCTGACCTCATCTGGTCTTTCCAAAGACGCGCGCACACACACACACACAGAAAGGGAGAATGCTATGCTGTAACATCTACACACACGGAGCTACTGCTGTTGTTCTTGGGCGGATATGAGACTCGCCACAGGATTTTCAAAATAAGAGTATCGATATGAATCGATCTTATTACATCACATCGATCCGATTCGATTGTTGATAATTACATCGATGTATCGATCTGGATCGATGTATCGTCCCACCCCTACAATACAGTACAGCTCAATACACACAATTGTCAAGGGGATGCAGACCAGAGAAAGACTTTCGTCTTGTTTACATCAGGGTCCCCCATTTAACTAGGCTGCACTAGGCTCTCTGATCATGTTAGTACAGTAACTAGGCTGCACTAGTCTCTCTGATCATGTTAGTACAGTAACTAGGCTGCACTAGTCTCTCTGATCATGTTAGTACAGTAACTAGGCTGCACTAGTCTCTCTGATCATGTTAGTACAGTAACTAGGCTGCACTAGTCTCTCTGATCATGTTAGTACAGTAACTAGGCTGCACTAGTCTCTCTGATCATGTTAGTACAGTAACTAGGCTGCACTAGTCTCTCTGATCATGTTAGTACAGTAACTAGGCTGCACTAGTCTCTCTGATCATGTTAGTACAGTAACTAGGCCACTGGCCATGACAACATCCCCTCCAAATTCCTCAGAGACTCAGCAGCAGCCATCACCCCAGTCATCACACACATAATAAACCTCTCCATAAAACAGGGACACGTCCCCAAGGACTTCAAAATTGCGAGAGTAACACCCCTGCACAAAAAGGGCAGCAAATTAGACCCGGGTAACTACCGCCCTGTTTCTATCCTTACATCCATCTCGAAAGTCATGGAAAAAATAGTATACGAACAGATCGAAAAGTACCTCGCGGAAAAAAATCTAATCTACGAATTCCAATCTGGCTTCAGAACATCCCACTCCACTGACACATGCCTTCTCTACTTGAACGACCACATCAAACAAGAGGTGGACGCGGGCAAATACTGCGGCATGGTCATGCTGGACCTACAAAAGGCCTTCGACACTGTCAATCACACCATTCTGATTGACAAGCTAAAAGCAATTGGTTTTGATAGTTTATCAGTGAGCTGGATACAATCCTACCTGGAGGGGAGGGAACAGATGGTGGAAGTAAACGGTACCCTATCCCCCCCCTCACAGTGAGCTGTGGTGTTCCACAAGGAAGCATACTAGGACCGCTACTATTCCTAATTTATGCAAATGACATGTCAGCTTGTGACTGCAACTTGTTCCTGTTTGCGGACGACTCAGCCCTGCTGGTCTCTGACAAGAACAAGTTACAGGTTGAAAAGGCCCTCAGCTCGGAACTAGGCAAAATCTGCATATGGCTCGCCGACAACAAACTATCATTACACATGGGCAAAACAGAGTCCATTCTCTTCGGTTCAAATAACAAACTCAGCAAGACCGACGGCTTCTCGGTTACAGTGGGTGACAATATTATCACAAGGAAAGATGAAATTACCTACCTGGGTTCCATCCTAGAGGCTAATCTTTCCTGTGACAAAATGGCATCCAATGTAATAAAAAAAGTCAACCAACGAACGCGATTCTTGTACCGGATCTCCTCTCTGGTAAACAAGAATACCCTGAAGACTCTAGCAGGAGCACTCATTCAAGGGTACTACGACTATGCTTGCACCTCATGGTACCAAAGCACCTCAAAGGCACTAAAAAACAAATTACAAACATCTCAAAACAAGCTAGTCAGACTACTACTTGACCTGACTCCTAGAACCCACCTCACCCCTGCCCACTTTGACAACCTAGGATGGCTTAGAGTAGACGACAGAGTACAGCAACTTGCAATGGGCCTGGTCTACAAGATACACTACGCGACCAAGGTACCCATGTAGTTCAAGTTCAAGTTCTTTAATAGTTGTCATACAGAAGTACAGAATACTTTCATACAAAATGCTTCTTACTGTTACGCTCCAGAGACTGTGCTAGACAAGATAGTATCAAATAACATACATTGACATGTACATGTCAAAATACTTCCCAAAGGTCAGTGAATACCACGATCACAACACCAGAGGGAGCTCCACAAATCATGTAAAACCCAGATTCGGCTCAAACAAGGGACTAAACACGTTTCGCAATTATGCCACATCAATGTGGAACGCCCTGCCTAAAGCTGTAAAGGAATGTGAATCACTACCCACCTTCAAAAACACTCTCAAAAAACACCTACGTGAGACTGCAATTCGAAACTGGCCCCTACAAATGTCCTAACCTAGTTGTACAGTAAATGACCAAGTAAGGCTTTGTCAACATTCCAATGTACAGTGTAAAATATGTGTGTGTGTCCCCTACCCAACCCCCCCCCCCCCCCCCCCCCACCTCCAATGTACAGCCCTCACCCAACCCACCCAACCCCACCCCACCAACCTCCTCCAATGTACAGTTTCTACGCCAAATGTATATACACTCCTTTTCTGGACACTTTTGTATCACAAACAGTACTGTATTTGCAAATCTGATATGTCATAAATGTATAGATGTAGCAGTACTGACACACTGGCGCTGCTGTGATGGCTGCCTTTCTGATCGCTCCGACGAGACTGTGCTTTATTTTGTTAATTTTTATAGTATTAGGAGTTTTATTTGCACCAACTGTTGGTGCGTTATATGTGTATGACCGTCAGTCAATCATTGACATTGGATTAAGAAAAACTTACCGTTTGGATTGCTCTCTGGATCGGATCGCTGAACAGCAGAAATGGCCCGCCGAGATCCTTTGTTATGCCGGCCACGGACAAGACCAAAAGCCGCCGCGAAGACGAGGAAAGAGAGCCGGGGTCCGGAACAGACTGAGGTCCAAACGACACAGAACCACATTGCCCAGCATATTGTTGGCCAATGTGCAATCGATAGGAAACAAATTGGACGACATCAGAGCAAGGATCCAATTCCAGAGGGACATTCGGGATTGTAACGTCCTCTGTTTCACAGAAACTTGGCTGAGTCCAGATGTCCCGAATCATGCAATAGAACCGGCAGACCACTTCTTCGTTCTACGAAAAGACCGGACGGCATTAGAGTCACTAAAGAAGAAAGGAGGCGGCATTGCCTTCATGATAAACAAGGAGTGGTGCGATTTAGGCAACACAAAGGAAATGTCTAACCACTGCTCCCCAGACCTGGAGTTTATCACGATAAAATGTCGACCCTTCTTCCTCCCAAGAGAGTTAACGTCCATCATCCTCATCGGAGTGTACATTCCACCACACGCGAACACTGAGGTCGCACTTTCAAAACTTCACGACGAGGTAAACAAACTCCAGGCAGCTAACGTTGACGCGGCCATTTTGGTCTTGGGGGATTTCAACAGCGCGCGTCTTAAAAAGGTGCTGCCGAATTTCTATCAGCATGTGACCTGTCCCACCAGAGGCGAGAACATATTAGACCATGTATACTCGCAATTTAAGAATGGGTACAAGTCACAGGCTCTTAGTCCATTCGGTAAAAGCGATCACGCCGCAATTTTTCTTTTGCCTAAGTACAAACAGAGTCTCAAGCGAACGCCGGTGGTCTCGCGAGAGGTTAAGCGTTGGGCCGTGACGTCAGTGGAGTCACTCCAAGCAGTGCTGGGAAGCACAGAATGGAGTGTATTCCGTGATAACACAGCCAATATTAACGAATACACCGAAACGGTGATTGACTATGTCTGTACTCAGGTAGAAGTAATAATCCCCACCACCAAAATTAATATCTACCCAAATCAAAAGCCCTGGGTAGACAAATCCGTCCGTGAGGCTCTGAAAGTGCGCACATCAGCATACAACACCGGGCTGGTGACAGGCAACATGGAAGAACACAAGATGGCAAGATACAACGTCAGGAGAGCAGTAATAGAGGCAAAACGGCGTTACAGGGATAAAGTTGAACTTCAGTTTGAACAGGCTGACTCTAGAGGCATGTGGCAGGGCCTCAGAACAATGACAGACTACAAAGGAACCCCCCTCAAACTGAACAGTGACATCTCCTTAGCAAATGATCTCAACTCCTTCTATGCGAGGTTTGAGGCTGTGAATAACAACACCAGCCTACAAACCACGGCAATGGGGGGGGGGGGGTCTGCTGATGGAGACTCAGTGTTCAGGGTAACAGAGCATGAGGTGAGACGGATCTTTAAAAAAGTGGATATCAGGAAGGCAGCAGGACCGGACGGCATCCCCGGCCGCGTCCTAAAAGTCTGTGCCGACCAACTGGCCCCGGTATTCACTGACATCTTCAACCTGTCCTTGGAACAGGCCGTCATCCCCACCTGTCTGAAGAAGTCCACCATCATCCCTGTACCCAAAAAATCTACGCCCGCTTGCCTCAACGACTACCGCCCTGTAGCCCTCACCTCCATAGCCATGAAGTGCTTTGAGAAGCTAGTGAAGGGCTACATCTGTTCCTCCCTCCCCATCAACCTGGACCCTCTGCAATTTGCATATCGCCCCAACAGGTCCACGGAGGACGCCATAGCCCATGTGCTGCACACAGCAGCATCACATCTGGACAAGAGGAAGGGGAACTATGTGAGAATGCTGTTCATCGACTACAGCTCAGCATTCAATACCATAGTCCCCTCCAAACTCATAGCCAAGCTCAGGGACCTGGGCTTGAACTATGACCTGTGCCAGTGGGTCCTGGACTTCCTGACGGGCAGACCCCAGGTGGTAAGAGCCGGCAACTGCACCTCCTCATCCATCACGCTCAACATAGGGGCCCCCCAGGGCTGTGTTCTGAGCCCCCTCCTCTACTCCCTGTACACACATGACTGCGTAGCACAGCGGAACAACAACACCATCATCAAATTTGCTGATGACACAGTAGTGGTGGGCCTGATCTCTGCCAACGACGAAAGGGCCTACCTGGAAGAGGTAGAGAACCTGTCACAGTGGTGTCAGGAGAACTGCCTCTCCCTGAACGTCAGCAAAACAAAAGAGATGATTGTGGACTTCAGGAGGTCGGGGGTCAAGGACTACAGCCCCCTCAGCATCGACGGGGCACCAGTTGAGAGAGTGAACAGTTTCAAGTACCTCGGAGCCCACATATCCGAGGACTTGACATGGACCACACACATTGACAGTGTTGTGAAGAAGGCACGACAACGCCTCTACTTCCTCAGGCGCCTAAGGAAGTTCCAAGTCAGTCAGAAGATCCTTAGGAACTTCTACTCATGTACAATAGAGAGCATCCTGACCGGCAACATCACCTCCTGGTTTGGGAATAGCACTGCACAAGACCGTAGCAGACTACAAAGAGTGACACGTTCAGCCGAACGCACAATTAGAGGGGGGCTTCCCACCCTCCAGAACATTTACAACAAGCGGTGCAAGGGGAAGGCTAAGAGAATTATTAAGGACTCGAGCCACCCGAACAACTGCCTCTTTGAACTGCTGCCGTCAGGCAAGCGATACCGGAGTCTTATGGCGAGCACAGAAAGACTCAGAAGGAGCTTCTATCCCCAGGCCATCAGGCTGCTAAACGAACAATAATCGCTAAACGAACAATAATCACTATGCAACAACCATCAAATGCACACAGCACACACACCCACACGCACACACACACTCACTCAAACAAACAACACACTGCAGCACCCACTCTCCACACTTTAGATCACACAAACACACTTACACTTTATATTTATTGATAAAGGATTTGCACTACAACTCGTACACCTACTGTGAATTGTACCTAAACTGCACCTCGTCCATTTATGCCTTGCACTATATAGTATTGTATATTAGTACACTGCACAGTATTGTATATTGTATGGTAACTACGTCTACGAACATTGTACATATGTCTAAACTGAACACTGTGACCTCTTTTTTTTCTTCTAATTTTTACTATGTTTTTATTTCATACTTATCTTGTCATGCACAGTCTCTGGAGCGCAACAGTAAGAAGCATTTTGTACAAAAGTATTCTGTACTTCTGTATGACAACTATTAAAGAAACTTGAAACTATCTGTATGTCATGTATGTCATATATGTTATGATGAATTGAAAATGGGGGACCCTGGTGTAAACAAGACGAAAGTCTTTCTCTGGTCTGCATCCCCTTAACAATTGTATGTATTGAGATGTACTGTACTGTACCCATTCTGCAATCTGTTAATAAACTTTTCAATCAATCAATCAATCAATCAATCAATCAATCAATCAATCAATCAGGCTGCACAGCCGACAAACATAGTTTTGCTGCCTAAACAATATCCAGGTAAGATGGCGGACGGTTATCCCATGATTTATGGCGTAATGTCGCATCTAATGTTTTATTTATGGCAGCACCGCTGGTCTAACTGTTGGGTACATTATTATTAAGGGTTAGGCAATTGTGAAATACCGTAATCACAAACGGGAACATATTGATCAAAGAATAATGTCCAAAGGACCTTCTGATTAAACAAACCTGCTTTGTGTTTCTTCATCTCACTTTCACAACACTCTGAAGTTTACGGCCAGTCTCGACTCCTCCTTAGTTCAAATGTGTCTCCAGCAGCTGCAGTTAGTCCGTTCTTTACACGATCACTGCATCTAGATCTGTTCAGAGAGTTAACGTTAGAGATTAGCAGCATTAGCTCGTTATAGCCACAGACAACGAGGTGAAGCATGGAGTGTGGTGCCCCTGGTGGCTAGGACGAGACATTGCATGGCATTTCCGTATTTCCTGGTGACGTCAGGGAGGGCTGGACCAATCAGCTACGTCTGCGTAACGCGGCACCCCACGCCCCGCCCCTTTGGAAATAAACAGCCAATAGCTGCCTCACACGGGGAAAGCCCTTGGCCGCGACAGACCGCGCGCTGATTGGCGGAGAAGGGACGTCACTCCACATTGGGCCTAGCTCCCCCCTGAGCAGGCTGCGTGTAACTGTTCCGCAACAGTAAGTGACTTCCGGGGTAGGCCTGATTGGCCCCGACAGGCACGTGACGCGGCAAACTCAGGACGCGCAACGAGGCTGCTGAGAGCTGTCGCGCGGAAATAGGCTGTCTATTGCCATTCTCTAACACAAACTCTAACCTTAACCAGCTCCTTAACAGCGCCTAAACTTAACCGTTCTAACCTTAACCAACTCCGAAACAATGCCTAACCTTAACCTTAACCTTAACCATGCCTAACCTTAACCATAGAAAGAATATTGCCATTCTCTAATGAATGAATTAATGAAAACTTTATTTAACAGATTGCAGAATGGGTACAATACAGTACGGCTCAATACATACAATTGTTAAGGGGATGCAGACCTGAGAAAGACGTTTGTCTTGTTTCCATCAGGGTCCCCCATTTTCAATTCATATAGACATATATGACATACATGACATACAGATAGTCAGTACTGCTACATCTATACATTTATGACATACCAGATTTGCAAATACAGTACTGTTTGTGATACAGAAGGAGTCAAGAAAAGGGAGTATATACATTTGACGTAGAAACTGTACATTGGAGGAGGTTGGGTGGGGGGGGTTGGGTACATTGGGATATTGACAACCATACTGGGTAATTTACATTGGAGGTGGTTGGGGGGGGGGGGGGCCGGGGGGCACACTGTATAAACAAGTAACACTGTACATTGAGGGGGGGGGGAGGAGACACTGTACAAACAAACACAATTGTACATTGAACTATTGACAAAACCATACTAGGTAAATGACTGTACATTGGAGGGGGTTGGGTTAGGATATTTACAGGGGCCAGTGTTGAATTGCAGTCTCCCGTAGGTGTCCCTTGAGAGAGGTTTTGAAAGTGGGTAGTGATCCACATTCCTTTACAGCTTTGGGTAGGGCGTTCCACATTGATGTGGCATAATTGCGAAACGTGTTTAGTCCCTTATTTGAGCCGAATCTGGGTTTAACATGATTTGTGGAGCTCCCTCTGGTGTTGTGATCGTGGTATTCACTGACCTTTGGGAAGTATTTTGACATGTACATGGGTACCTTGGTCGTGTAGTGTATCTTGTAGACCAGGCCCATTGCAAGTTGTTGTACTCTGTCGTCTACTCTAAGCCATCCTAGGTTGTCAAAGTGGGCAGGGGTGAGGTGGGTTCTAGGAGTAAGGTCAAGCAGTAGTCTGACCAGTTTGTTTTGAGATGTTTGTAATTTTGTTTTTAGCGCCTTTGAGGTGCTTTGGTACCATGAGGTGCAAGCATAGTCGTAGTACCCCTGAATGAGTGCTCCTGCCAGAGTCTTCAGGGTGTTCTTGTTTACCAGAGAGGAGATCCGGTACAAGAATCGAGTTTGTTGGTTGACTTTTTTTATTACATTGGATGCCATTTTGTCAAAGGAGAGATTAGCCTCTAGGATGGAACCCAGGTAGGTAATTTCATCTTTCCTTGTGACAATATTGTCACCCACTGTAACTGAGAAGCCGTCGGTCTTGCTGAGTTTGTTATTTGAACCGAAGAGAATGGACTCTGTTTTGCCCATGTGTAATGATAGTTTGTTATCAGCGAGCCATATGCAGATTCTGCCTAGTTCCGAGCTGAGGGTTTTTTCAACCTGTAACTTGTTCTTGTCAGAGACCAGCAGGGCTGAGTCGTCCGCAAACAGGAACAAGTTGCAGTCACAAGCTGACGACATGTCATTTGCATAAATTAGGAACAGTAGCGGTCCTAGTATGCTTCCTTGTGGAACACCACAGCTCACTGTGAGGGGGGGGGATAGGGTACCGTTTACCTCCACCATCTGTTCCCTCCCCTCAAGGTAGGATTGCATCCAGCTCACTGATAGACTATCAAAACCAATTGCTTTTAGCTTGTCAATCAGAATGGAGTGATTGACCGTGTCAAAGGCCTTTTGTAGGTCCAGCATGACCATGCCGCAGTATTTGCCTGCGTCCACCTCTTGTTTGATGTGGTCATTCAAATAGAGAAGGCATGTGTCAGTGGAGTGGGATGTTCTGAAGCCAGATTGGAATTCGTAGATTAGATTTTTTTCCGCTAGGTACTTTTCGACCTGTTCGTAGACTATTTTTTCCATGACTTTCGAGATGGAGGTGAGAATAGAAACAGGGCGGTAGTTGCCTGGGTCTAATTTGCTGCCCTTTTTGTGCAGAGGGGTCACCCTCGCAATTTTGAAGTCCTTGGGGACGTGTCCCTGTTTTATGGAGAGGTTTATTATGTGTGTGATGATTGGTGTGATGGCGGCTGCTGAGTCTCTGAGGAATTTGGAGGGGATGTTGTCATGGCCAGTGGCCTTGTTAGGTTGGAGGGCGCTCAGTTTATTGAGTACCTCATCTGTTGTTACCATTTCCAGCTTGAAGTCGTCCTTGCGGACCCCTAGGTTTTTGTAGTAAGCTACTATGTGTTCTACCCCATAAAGCCCTGAGTGGGAGGGTAGTTTGTTTACCAGTGTTGTGGCTATGTTTGTGAAGAAAATGTTTAAGTAATTGGCTACATCCAGCTTGTCTGTGATGAGCGTGTTGTCCGTTTTTATGTTTATGTTTGAGAATCTGGTTTTAAGTTTTTTACTGCATCCTAGTTGATTATTGAGTAATTTCCAAAGTTCACGTGGTTTGTTTTTGTTTTCCTCAGTTTTGTCATTGATGAAATTCTTTTTTGCAGTTTTGATCATGGAGTTTACGTCGTTTCTTAGTCTGTTTCTTTCTAGTTTGAGTTCAGTCACGTGGGCTTGGAGTTCACTGCTCGTGCTTTTAGTAAGCTTTGACTGACTTTTACGAAACTCAGAGCATTTTTTGTCTCTGGTTTTCATAGCGGCCAGTATTTCGGAGTGCATCCACGGCTCAGCGCAATTTTTTACCCTGGTGGTTCTTAGGGGGGCCATGTCGTTTAGTATTGCTGAGAATTTGGTTTTGAAACCAAGCCATGTTTCGTCAACCAGTGTACCATTGAGTTCATCTGACCAGTCCAGACTCTCCAGTTCAAGGTTGAAGGCCTCGCTAGAGTAGGTTTTGAGGTCTCTAGATGTGACTGTTTTGTGGCAGCCAGCCTTTTGTTTTAGTTTTTTTCGGGTACAGAATATCATATAATGATCACTTAACCTAACACAAACTCTAACCTTAACCAGCTCCTTAACAGCGCCTAAACTTAACCGTTCTAACCTTAACCAACTCCGAAACAATGCCTAACCTTAACCTTAACCTTAACCATGCCTAACCTTAACCGGCGAAAGAATACACGTTAAAAAAAAAATAACGTTAAAAAAAAAAAATTCTATGGGATTCGAACTCGTCAACAACGGACCGCAGGATCGCAGGACCGCTGCTCTGCGAGGTGAGCCCGGAGCGTGCCGCGCGGCAGAGAAAGTTGCGCGTCACGTGCCTGTCGGGGCCAATCAGGCCTACCCCGGAAGTCACTTACTGTTGCGGATAAGCTATAAGCGACCAGGCTCGGTTGAGACGTGCGGTTGGAGAGAGTGATGAATGAATGAATGAAAACTTTATTTAACAGATTGCAGAATGGGTACAATACAGTACGGCTCAATACATACAATTGTTAAGGGGATGCAGACCAGAGAAAGACGTTTGTCTTGTTTCCATCAGGGTCCCCCATTTTCAATTCATATAGACATTTATGACATACACAACATACATGACATTTATGGCATAGGGACATATAGGTATTTAGTACTGATACATTTGTGACATAAACGGTATTCAAATATACAGTACTGTTACCCCTAGATCCTGACAGAGTATATACATATGATGGGGAGGGGACTGTACATTAGGAGGGGGTGGGTGGGTGGGAGAGAAATATACATACGGCGGGGAGGGAATATATACATGCGGTGGGGAGGAGACTGTCTATTAGGAGGTGGTGGGGGTTTTGGGCATTTACGGTGGCCAGTTTCGAATTGCAGCCTCCCGTAGGTGCTCTTTAAGAGCGGTTTTGAATGTGGGCAGGGATTCACATTCCTTTACAGCTTTGGGTAGGGCGTTCCACATTGTTGTGGCATAATTGCGAAACGTGTTTAGTCCCTTGTTTGAGCCGAATCTGGGTTTAACATGATTTGTTGAGCTTCCTCTGGTGTAGTGGTTGTGGTATTCACTGACCTTGATTTGATTGATTGTATGTCATAAATGTCCTGATGAATTGAAAATGGGGGACCCTGATGTAAACAAAACGAAAGTATTTTTCTGGTCTGCATCCTCTTAGCATTGTACCCATTCTGCAATCTGTTAATACGTTTTCAATCAATCAATAAGAAGGACAACCACAATACTGACCAAATTCAGATTTATTTTTCTCTTGTCCATTTATTTTGTTTGCTTTCTAATTTAAAATACATTTTGAAACCGTCTGTACACAGTAGGCTATGTGTGCTAGCAGAACTAAACTCCAGTCACGAGTCACAGTACACATGTGCGGTGGTTTGTCCACCAAAAAAGCGCCAAAAGATCGAAAATAAACTAGCAGAGCCAGAACTGTTCAACTCCTCTGGAGCCACAGCCAGCAGAGAAGCCGGTTTACTTTAGCTTTTAAACCAGCTGCAGCCTGAGAACTGGAGTGTGAGGGGATGTAACACTAAAGATGGCGGCAATGACAAAGAATTGCTGCAAAATACATCTGTTGTTAAAAACAAAACAAATTTTTTTTTTTTTTTTTTTTTTTTTTTTTTTATACTTATAACAATTCGATAATTATCGATATCGAGAAATAAAATAAAATTATCATATCGTTATCGCGATATGATTTTTTTCCATATCGCCCAGCCCTATGCCCATGTGTAATGATAGTTTGTTATCAGCGAGCCATATGCAGATTTTGCCTAGTTCCGAGCTGAGGGTTTTTTCAACCTGCAACTTGTTCTTGTCAGAGACCAGCAGGGCTGAGTCGTCCGCAAACAGGAACAAGTTGCAGTCACAGGCTGACGACATGTCATTTGCATAAATTAGGAAGAGTAGCGGTCCTAGTATGCTTCCTTGTGGAACACCACAGCTCACTGTGAGGGGGGGGGATAGAGTACCGTTTACCTCTACCATCTGTTCTCTCCCCTCCAGGTAGGATTGCATCCAGCTCACTGATAAGCTATCAAAACCAATTGCTTTTAGCTTGTCCATTAGAATGGAGTGATTGACAGTGTCGAAGTGCGAGAGAGGGATGAATGATGAATGATTGAATGAATGAATGAATGAATGAATGAATGAATGAATGAATGAATGAATGAATGAATGAATGAATGAATGAATGAATGAATGAATGAATGAATGAAAACTTTATTTAACAGATTGCAGAATGGGTACAATACAGTACGGCCCAATACACACAATTGTTAAGGGAATGCAGACCAGAGAAAGACGTTTGTCTTGTTTACATCAGGGTCCCCCATTTTCATTCATAGTGACATTTATGACATACACAACATACATGACATTTATGGCATAAGGACATACATGACATACAGGTATTTAGTACTGTTACATTTGTGACATACGATACAAATATACAGTACTGTTACCCATAGATCCTGACAGAGTATATGATGGGGAGGCATTAGGAGGGGGTGGGTGGGTGGGAGAGAAATATACGTGCGGTGGGGAGGAGACTGTCTATTAGGAGGGAGTGGGGGGGTTTGGACATTTACGGTGGCCAGTTTCGAATTGCAGCCTCCCGTAGGTGCTCTTTAAGAGCGGTTTTGAATGTGGGTAGGGATTCACATTCCTTTACAGCTTTGGGTAGGGTGTTCCACATTTATGTGGCATAATTGCGAAACGTGTTTAGTCCCTTGTTTGAGCCGAATCTGGGTTTAACATGATTTGGTGAGCTTCCTCTGGTGTTGTGGTCGTGGTATTCACTGACCTTGATTTGATTGATTGTATGTCATAAATGTCCTGATGAATTGAAAATGGGGGACCCTGATGTAAACAAAACGAAAGTATTTTTCTGGTCTGCATCCTCTTAGCATTGTACCCATTCTGCAATCTGTTAATACGTTTTCAATCAATCAATAAGAAGGACAACCATAAGCATCCTTCCTCCAGAAATCAACCAATCCTGGGCACTCCCATACCATATGGAAAAAGGTACACAAGGCGTTTTTGTGTGCACAAAGCGCTTTTAGGTGATGGTATGGCTTTCTTTATGTAATATGCATGGAGTAAAGTATGTCCTATGTATAAAATCAAAATGGATGACTTGGTGGTTGGGAATTCTGGAGGATAGTAAAATGTTTTGCCAGATTAATAGCCCATTTAGACTGCTGCTAGTGCTATTGAATGGTATATCCACACTGGCACACTCTATCAATGGGTAGAGGCTTTGAAGAAGTCTTTGCCAACATGGCGTAAACCGTTGAGACCAGACCCCTGGGTCTGGTAAATATTGTGTGAAATGGTTGGGTACCTAATTGACTATCCCAAGGTACACCATTGCTGTGCGCAATAGAAGCTAGAAGAAAGTGCCAGGTGAATTAAAGTGTTTCTGAATGTCTTGGAATGAGCAGAGACCCTCTACCCCAAACAAATCAGCAAGTGTAAGAACTCCCTTATTACACCACTGGGGGGCAGTATTGGACGCCTCCCAACTGGAGACCACGTGTTATCATGGGCGATTGAAGGTACAAATTTGGTGTCATTTTCCTGAGATTTTCTGCAAGACTGCGAACTGAGATTAGCTCAATAATGATGGAGCCAAATTAGTTTTTTGATTGTTTGATAGATATTGTAGAACCTTTACCTATAAGCCTACTGCGAGGGGCAAGTGGGCTGGCTTGAGTTAGACGCGTGCTTGAAGAATTCAATGTCCAGAGTGCTCGTATCATTTTCGATATGCCAATCCTTTTATTGACCTTTTTTCCTCCAAATAATATAATACAAATACTCTTTAACTAATAACACTGAACGCCGACCTATACGGCACATCAACACGAACACGACAAGACACGGTCAAAAACTGTATGGCTATTCCCCTTGCGCACCTGGGGCTCGTCACCCACTGAACTATAAACACTATAAACACTATAAACAATACTTTGCGGTGTCGTTTCTTGCGCTAGCTTCTGTTAGCCAGCATTAGCCTCAAGAAACGACGCCGCAAAGTATTGTTTATAGTGCATTTCTTGCCACCTTATAGCATTTGTACATTTGTATGACAGTCTATAATGCTCCTGTGAGGTTTTTCCGGACGTTTTGGTAATGATTTTCACTATAAAATCATATTTCTAAATGACAGGAAGTTGATAAACTGGCCGGAATAGCTTTGAGCTAACGATCTTTGCCGATGCATTCCATTCTAAACGTAACGTTAGTTGTTCAAAACATTACCCGTCTATATAATTTGTTCCTCAACGTTATATAGACGGGTCATGTTTTGTAAACTAACGTTATGTTTAGAATGGAATGAATACATGGGTCGGGAAAGATAGTTAGCTCAAAGCTAATCCGGCCTGTTTAACCACTAGCTTCTGTTAGCTAATGAAGGCTAATGCTGGCTGAGCAAGGAAACTAACAGTATATGTTTTTACATGAAATACAGCCCAAAAACCCTGCTGACAAACGTTTGCTTATTAAATACATTCTATACTATAATAATACAAACGTTTCATTGCCTCTCTGTGACGACAAAGTTGTTTAAATAAGGGGAGAAAAGTAGCTAAAACCAATGTATTTGGATGGGACAGGAAGTACCATTGGCAACCGGAAGTCAGCCGGAAGTGCCTACTTTCAGGTTGTGCAAGTGGAGAATTGAGAATGGCAGGAGGCCAGGAACAATTCAAAATAATATTTACATAATGGAGCCAATAAATTTATACAAAAGAACTCAAAAAACAATTCTCTGAATTAGAAGCTTTAAATTGCAGCTACTTGAAGCAAGCAAAGTTTAGTTACTGGTCTACACTCGTGCAGAACGCACCAGTCCTTTCCTGTCGGGATAGGTCTCCAGGACTCTTCCAAGTAACCAGGAACCACATGGGGCTGTAGCGTCTGCGATCTATACAATGTCTCCAGGGACAAGAATTTGTCTCTCCTTACTCCACCTCTGCCGCTCCTATAGCAAAGGTAAGTATTCTCTCAGCCAGTGTTTCCTGTTCCACTTTGTCTGCATCCTCATGACTCCATTTCTTTTATGACTCATCTCCAATAGAGTCTTTCGTAGTTTCAGGATCCAAGCAACTGACCTCTTCAACCTTTTCTAGTTAGAAAAGTAGGTGATCAGTTGGTGTGTGGCACTTGGTGCATCGACAATTACTGCATTGATGTTGAGATCCTTTTTGACCTCAGGGTCATCAGCAGAAATTGTTGTACTCCAAGATACCATCTGGCCACTCTTCCTCTGGTTTCCAAAGAAACTCAGGGCCCTCAATCCACCTTCTGTTGGTCAGCAAATCATCCACCTTAACTCCCCTTGAAGTTTTGTCAGCAGGGTTCTGAGTGGTATGAATGTACCTCCACTGCGTGACATCAGATGTTCTTTGGATGGCAGAAATCCTGTCTCGGTGGAACTTCTCATCTCTCCCAAACCTACTTTTCAGTCCAAGGATGTGTTGCCTAGCAACAAACTGATTGTTTGGCAGAGACACTGCTTTCCTTTTAAAGGGAAGCTCCAAGGTGTAATGTCCGTCCTGAAGTTTGCATGAATCAGTCATGATTTCCATGAACTTCATATCATCCCTCGACATTTCCTCTTTGCCTTCCGATGACCTTTCATTAAAATCATGGTTGTACTGATTGTTCAACAACTCCTCCAGATTTGTTATAGAGATCCTATTAACAATAGCAGCGGGGTTGACATTCTCACTCCGCTGCTCACTGTAGCCTGACAGGGGACCATTAATGACCCACCCCAATAGGGTCTTAATGGCATATGGCCCATTGCCATGACTATTCACAACTTCCCAAGGTTCAAGCAATTTGGAGGCATTGGTACCTATCAATAACTCCACATCAGCTTGAATCCGAGGAAGGGCAACCCCATCTAAGTATGGCCACTTAGCCAACTCCTCTTGGCTAATGATGTTACTCGTGGTTACGGGCATCCTCTTCTGGGTGTAGACCTTGGGCAGATCATAGAACTGTTTCCCAGTGAGGCTGGAGATCTCCAAGTCTGTCAGTATGTAGCTGGATACAGATGCCTTTGGGCCCATGGTATGTAAGCTGATTTGTGTTTTCCTTCCTGTAAGGTTCAGCCTTCTCATTAGGGTTTCTGAACAAAATGTGTCAGTGCTGCCTGGATCTAAAAATGCATATGTTGTAATGATGTTGTCTCCCTCGCCGGACTTCACCTGTACAGGCAAGATTCGACAGAGCCCCATTGCTGCTTCCGGCCCCTGTTTGTCCACATGTCTGCAAAGAGATCTGTGTGTTATTCTTTGGCTGGTTTGCGTTGCTTGCTCTCTCCTTCTGATTTATATGAAGAACACTGGGATGGTTTTGGCTGCACACCTTGCAAGTCAAGCGCTTCTCGCAATTCCTGCTAAGATGTCCAATGTGAAGGCAGCCAAAACAGATTCCTTTTTGCCTTATAAAAGTAATCTTGTCCCTGTGTGTCTTCTCCTCCATCTGAGGACATTGATCCAGAGTGTGGTTTTTAGAGCAACATACACAAGTGTTGGTGTTGTGAGTGTAACGGAGGTACCGCAGTATATCCACAGTCACGGGTACAAGTAGTGACGTGGCTGTGGATGGTAAGCGGTACTGCAAGTAAACTCACTCCCCAGAGGCATCCAGACCCGGAAGCAAGCAGTGAATTCACTTCTTGCTTAGTGGTCTGTGATGCCGCCCGCGACTCCGGCGTCCGGGGTTCAACTCCCACTCAGGGCGATCCCTTAACAGGGGTCGAATCGACTTTAAACACAACGCAGACAAGATCACACCGGCTACATGAGCACATGCATTTCTTTGCTTTGCAGGGGTTTCGATAGTAACTGTGGTTGCAAAACTGTCTCCTGTGAATTTGGGTTTGATTTGTGACTTCATTCTGTTCATGTTCATAGGTCTACTTCCTGTATTTGGTGGTGTATTTTGAATGTCTCCGAAGACTGGGTCTGAGACAATCTTTACCTGGCGCTCAATGAATGTGACAATATCCATGAATTGTGGTCTGCGATGGTGTTTTTCCATTATCGAACATACAGAGACTCTCCAATTCTCTCTGAGCTTGTATGGAAGCTTTGAAATCAATACTTTCATGTTCGCTGGCATATCGAGTTCCCTCATGTACTGGACATTCTCCATAGCATTACAGCACTCCCGAAGGAAAATAGCATAGGCTTGAAGAGATTTTATGTCTTCAGCCTTCACTAGCGGCCAGTTGAGCATCTTCTCCATGTAAGCTGCTGTGATTTTATATTCATCTCCAAAGTGTTGTTCAAGTAGGTACTTTGCCATATCATAGCCTCTGTCTGGAGCCATGTGTTGACAGCTACGCACAAGCTCTTTAGGCTGACCCCTGGTGTACTTCTCCAAGAAGTACAAACAATCACCTCCGTTTCTCGTCTTCTTCTCCACACAATGAACAAAGGCTCTGACAAAGGTTCTGTACTGCAGAGGATCCCCATCAAAATATGGAATATCTTTTGGTGGCAGTAAGTGAGTGGTTTGCTGCTCCACTAGCATTGCTGTTATCTCATTTTGTCTTTTTAATAGGTTGCATACAACTGAGGTTTCATCGCTTTGGGGTGAAATTACAGTTGGGGTCGTTAGCTGCACAGGAGCTTCCATGTGAGTTGTATTGTCCTGTGCTCCATCCCAAGACACATGTTGTCCTTGTAAAGATGGCGGTTGTGTTTGAATGGGAGTTGGCTGTAACAGCATAGATTGTGTTTGAATGGGAGTTGGCTGTAACAACATAGATTGTTGTCTTTGCCAAAATGGGGGCTGTTGAATGGGTGTTGGCTGCATCAAGTGCATATGTTGTTGTATTTGCCAGGGTGGTGGTTGTTGAATGGGTGTTGGCTGCATCAAGTGCATAGGTTGTTGTATTTGCCATGGTGGTGGTTGTTGAATGGGTGCTTGTTGCTGTTGCATAGCTTGTGGTTTCCATAGTGATGGTTGTTGCACATATGATTGCTGTGCAGATGGTTGCTGCAGTTCTGGTGGTTGCATAGATGGTTGCTGTGGTTCTGGTGGTTGCATAGACGGTTGCTGTGGTTGTGATGTATATTCTTTTGCATGAGGATTGAGAGTGACTGAGGGTTCCTTTAACCTTGTTCCTTTCCTGTAGTAGGAGTCCATTCCATCGGACTGTGTGAGTGAAAGAGCTTGGTGACTGGGGGATTGTAATACTGCTATTCTTGCGTTGGTAGCTGCCAGTTGTGCATCAAGCTCCATCGTTTCCTTTTTCTTTTTCAGGATCTGTTCCTGCTCTTCCAGAGCGTGTTTATCCTTTAACGCTGCAGCGCGAATCACAAGTGAAGCTCTATCTGCCTCGGCATGTAAGCGAGCTGCTGAGGTAGAAGATCTGCTGGACCTGCTGGTTCCAGACCTTGTGTGACCTTTGTGAGCAGACTTTTTACTTCCCACATTAGAAATGCGTCATTTGGATTAATTAGATGTTGCACGTCCTCCTCATCCTTATTAACACTTTCCACATTAGAAATGCTGTCATTTGGATTAATTAGATTTTGCATGTCCTCCTCATCCTCATTAACACTTTCCACAGGTTTGGTCATTTTTGTCCATGCATTCATGTGATCAATAAAGTCATTGACATTGATCATTTTGGCTTTGAACCAAATGTCATGTTTTCCCCTTTCCTCGGGAGGTACTATTGGCAAGAGAGCCTCCTGGTTTTCTGCTGCTTCCTTGCATATGTGGAGATATTGCATAAATGCGCATTGCACCTCCTGTTTGCATCCACTTTGCATTAACCCCAAAATCGTTTTTTGCAAGTTAGAAGCCTTGTTAAATTTAGATTTATGTAATTTATGTAATGTGTCAATTTTATCCAATAGGGCTTTTGGTGTTAATTTGCTCTTGCGTTTTGTGACCTGCTGATCGGTATCAACATTGTGTGTGATTTGACCTGTGTCCACCTCGGACTGTGTTTTAGCCACTGTGGGGGTGGGCTGTGACTTTTCAACCAATGAAGGTTCTTTACAATGCGTTTCACAATGCGGAGCTCTGCCGCGGAGCGGAGCGGCAGAGCTTGCGGAATTATGTAACCGCCCTAATCCGCCAAGATTTTCATTTGGCGCTCAGCTCACCTGGCAGCTCAGCGGTCCTGCGGTCCTGCGGTCCGTTGTTGACGAGTTCGAATCCCATGAAATTTTTTTTTAACGTGTATTCTTTCGCCGGTTAAGGTTAGGCATGGTTAAGGTTAAGGTTAAGGTTAGGCATTGTTTCGGAGTTGGTTAAGGTTAGAACGGTTAAGTTTAGGCGCTGTTAAGGAGCTGGTTAAGGTTAGAGTTTGTCTTAGAGAATGGCAATATTCTTTCTATGGTTAAGGTTAAGGTTAGGCATGGTTAAGGTTAAGGTTAAGGTTAGGCATTGTTTCGGAGTTGGTTAAGGTTAGAACGGTTAAGTTTAGGCGCTGTTAAGGAGCTGGTTAAGGTTAGAGTTTGTCTTAGAGAATGGCAATATTCTTTCTATGGTTAAGGTTAAGGTTAGGCATGGTTAAGGTTAAGGTTAAGGTTAGGCATTGTTTCGGAGTTGGTTAAGGTTAGAACGGTTAAGTTTAGCCGCTGTTAAGGAGCTGGTTAAGGTTAGAGTTGTGAGGTTTTGTCCGCTGCTCACCTACTCGCTCTGTTCCTTTAAGCCTACTCGCTCTGTTCCTTTAAGCCTACTCGCTCTGTTCCTTTAGTTTTCTGTTTAATCAATTGCATTCTCCTCACCTCACTAGCCCCCACCCTCGCGTTCGTTTGCTCTTCAGCAACCACACCCTTGGACTACCTGTCATTATGTGTTTGATTGGTCTGGTGCCGAACACACACTTCTAGGTTCAAGTATCAATTACCTTCACGCACCTGTTGTTTATCCTAATTAGTTCCCCTGTGGGCTTTAAGTACCTCGCTCTTCCCCTCTGTCCCTGGTCGGGTCGTCCCGTATCATTCCGTATCATATCTCTATCACCAAGACTCCTTCGGGAGGTTCTCTGTCTGTTATGCTGTTTTCATCTCTGGCGTGAGACGCGCTCTAGCCTTCGCCTCCTGTCGCCATTTGCCTGAAGGAGACACTGGACTGCGCTCTCTAGACTTCCACGGGAGGTGTTCCAGTGTTCCACTTCAGACCTCCGCGCAGCAGATGTCCAGACGCGCATCCAGACCTCCGTGCAGCAGACGCCCAGACGCGCATCCAGACCTCCGCGCAGCAGACGCGCTCTTCACTCCAGACGCGCATCACTTCCTAATACTCTACGGGAGGATGCGTCTCTCCGAGCCGGCGCGCTCTTCCGCGCAGACGCGCTCTTCACTCCAGACGCGCATCCAGACCTCCGCGCAGCAGACGCGCTCTTCACTCCAGACGCGCATCGCTTCCTAATACTCTACGGGAGGATGCGTCTCTCCGAGCCTGGCGCGCTCTTCCGCGCAGACGCGCTCTTCACTCCAGACGCGCATTCAGACGCACTCCAGATGCGTCCTCCGTACCGGCGCGTACTCCAAGCAGTCGTGCACCACTCAGACCTCCGCGCCAGATGCGCCCTCCGTACCGGCGCGTACTCCAAGCAGTCGCGCACCACTCAGACCTCCGCGCCAGATGCGCCCTTCATACCGGCGCGTACTCCAAGCAGTCGCGCACCACTCAGACCTCCGCTGGGACAACCGTTCCCCGTGGCGACGCGCTCGTCCTGTTTGATCCTGCCCTCTTTACGCACAGCGCCTGGGTGAGTTTTTATGACTGTCTTTGATCCTATTCGTTTTCGTGTGTTTAAATGACACTGAAGATATCCTGCTTTTTGTCAGACAGTCACTCACCCAGCGTTCAGCTTTTTTGGATTGTTCATTGGGATAATATTTGGCCTTAACATCGCTCACTGTGTGTTTACACACCGAAGATATTATCACTTGGATTTGTATTTGGGACTTCGCTCACAGTGTTTATTTGCACCGAAGATTTCTATCATGTGGATTTGTGTTTGGGACGTTACTCACAGTGTGTATATACACCGAAGATTCTGTCACCTGGATTACTCTGTTTTTGTGACAAGTCACTTCTCCTGTTCACCTGCTCTGTTCCCTACTGTACTCTGAGCTAACCCGCTCCCTCTCTCCCTCTCGGTCCCGCTTACCACCTCGGAGATCTGCCGAGAGAAGTCTGCAGAGCGGCTCTGACGTACCCACCTGCTTCCCCAGACCAACCATCCCGGGAGAAGCTGCAGAGCAGCAACATTCATTAATGCTTGTATCCCAGGCGTTGTCTGTTTTCTCTGTCCCTTTAAGCAGCTCCAGCCCTCGCCCTGTTCCAAGGCCTTACCCTGTTTTCCTAGTCCTCCCTGTCCCCAGCCCGCCTCCGCGGGCCTCTGTCCCTGTTTTCCCCACTCTAGTCCTCCTAGTCCTCCCTGTCCCCAGCCCGCCTCCGCGGGCCTCTGTCCCTGTTTCCCCACTCTAGTCCTCCTAGTCCTCCCTGTCCCCAGCCCGCCACCGCGGGCCTCTGTCCCTGTTTTCTCCTCCTAGTCCTCCTAGTCCTCCCTGTCCAGTCCTCCTAGTCCTCCCTGTTCCTGCCTTGTCCCTTGCCCCGGCCCTGTTCCGTTAGCCTTCCCTTAGCCTTCCCCTTAGCCAGCTCGCCTCTTAAAGGCACTGTACCTTTTCCCATTCTTGTTATCCAGTAATTTGTGTTCTCCCTTAAAGGGACAGTGCCGTTTTCTGTGTGTTTCAATAAATGCCCAGTTCTTGGCTTACTCTCATACCTGTCTTGTGTTGTGCGATTGGGGTCGGTTACAAACCATAACAGTACGACCCGACCAATCGACGACCCCAGCCAGCACAGACGGTGTATGTTGAGTTTGACTTTTTTTTTTGTTCCTTGTTAGCTTGTTAGTCTCCCCTGTTAGCTCCCCTGTTAGCTTGTTTGGCTCCCCTGTTAGCCTGCTAGCTTCCCTGTTAGCCCTGTTAGCTCCCCTGTTAGCTTGTTAGTCTCCCCTGTTTGCTTCCCTGTTAGCCTCGTTAGCTCCCCTGCAGCTTGTTAGGCCTCTACTACCAGCATGGCCCCTGTCTGCTAGCTTTGCCCCGGCTGCTAGCACAGCCTCTATGTTAATGCAGCCCTTGCTGCTGGCATAGGCCCTGTAGCTAGCCATGCCCAGGCAGCTAACTCAGTCCCTCTGCATGGCCCCAGTCTGCTAGCTTAGCCCCGGCTGCTAGCACAGCCTCTATGTTAATGCAGCCCTTGCTGCTGGCATAGGCCCTGTAGCTAGCCATGCCCAGGCAGCTAACCCAGTCCCTCAGCATGGCCCCAGTCTGCTAGCTTAGCCCCGGCTGCTAGCACATCCTCTATGTTAATGCAGCCCTTGCTGCTGGCATGGGCCCTGTAGCTAGCCATGCCCAGGCAGCTAACCCAGTCCCTCTGCATGGCCCCAGTCTGCTAGCTTAGCCCCGGCTGTTAGCACAGCCTCTAGGTTAGTGCAGCCCTTGCAGCTAGCTTAGGCCCTGTAGCTAGCCATGCCCAGGCGGCTAACCCGGTCCCTCTGCATGGCCTCCACCTTTTGTGTAGCCTTCCCACTGCTAGGACTGCTCCTTCAGCTAGCAAGGTCAGTTTTTCCCACTGCTAGGACTGCCCTTTCAGCTAGCAAGGTCAGTTTTCTTCCACTGCTAGGACTTCCCTTTCAGCTAGCAAGGTCAGTTTTCTCCCACTGCTAGGACTGCCGCTTCAACTAGCAAGGTCAGTTTGCCCCACTGCTAGGACTGCCCCTTCAGCTAGCAAGGTCAGGTTGCTCCCACTGCTAGGACTGCCCCTTCAGCTAGCAAGGTCAGTTTTCTCTCACTGCTAGGACTGCCCCTTCAGCTAGCAAGGTCAGTTCCCCACAGCTAGGACTGTCCTTCCAGCTAGCTTGTTCTCTCATGCTGGTCCAGCCCTGTCTGCCAGCCTAGCTCCGGCAGCTAGCGCAGCCTCTATGTTAATGTAGCAGTACAGCTAGCTTAGGCCCTGTGGCTATCAGTGCCCTGGCTGTTACCCCTCAGCTCCTCTAGTTACCCCTCAGCTACCATGGTGACCCCTCTGCTCCTCTAGTTACCCCTCAGCTCCTTTAGTTACCCTTCAGCTACCCTGGTTACCCCTCAGCTACCCTGTTCTTTTGCTAGCCCCACTTTTGTTTGTGGCTTCCCCTGCCACTCTGTCTGTATTTTTGGGTCGCCGGGTGGCTCCCGTGGAGGGGGGGGGTACTGTGAGGTTTTGTCCGCTGCTCACCTACTCGCTCTGTTCCTTTAAGCCTACTCGCTCTGTTCCTTTAAGCCTACTCGCTCTGTTCCTTTAGTTTTCTGTTTAATCAATTGCATTCTCCTCACCTCACTAGCCCCCACCCTCGCGTTCGTTTGCTCTTCAGCAACCACACCCTTGGACTACCTGTCATTATGTGTTTGATTGGTCTGGTGCCGAACACACACTTCTAGGTTCAAGTATCAATTACCTTCACGCACCTGTTGTTTATCCTAATTAGTTCCCCTGTGGGCTTTAAGTACCTCGCTCTTCCCCTCTGTCCCTGGTCGGGTCGTCCCGTATCATTCCGTATCATATCTCTATCACCAAGACTCCTTCGGGAGGTTCTCTGTCTGTTATGCTGTTTTCATCTCCGGCGTGAGACGCGCTCTAGCCTTCGCCTCCTGTCGCCGTTTGCCTGAAGGAGACACTGGACTGCGCTCTCTAGACTTCCACGGGAGGTGTTCCAGTGTTCCACTTCAGACCTCCGCGCAGCAGACATCCAGACGCGCATCCAGACCTCCGCGCAGCAGACGCCCAGACGCGCATCCAGACCTCCGCGCAGCAGACGCGCTCTTCACTCCAGACGCGCATCGCTTCCTAATACTCTACGGGAGGATGCGTCTCTCCGAGCCGGCGCGCTCTTCCGCGCAGACGCGCTCTTCCGCGCAGACGCGCTCTTCACTCCAGACGCGCATCCAGACCTCCGCGCAGCAGACGCGCTCTTCACTCCAGACGCGCATCGCTTCCTAATACTCTACGGGAGGATGCGTCTCTCCGAGCCTGGCGCGCTCTTCCGCGCAGACGCGCGCTTCACTCCAGATGCGCATTCAGACGCACTCCAGATGCGTCCTCCGTACCGGCGCGTACTCCAGGCAGTCGCGCACCACTCAGACCTCCGCGCCAGATGCGCCCTCCGTACCGGCGCGTACTCCAAGCAGTCGCGCACCACTCAGACCTCCGCGCCAGATGCGCCCTTCGTACCGGCGCGTACTCCAAGCAGTCGCGCACCACTCAGACCTCCGCTGGGACAACCGTTCCCCGTGGCGACGCGCTCGTCCTGTTTGATCCTGCCCTCTTTACGCACAGCGCCTGGGTGAGTTTTTATGACTGTCTTTGATCCTATTCGTTTTCGTGTGTTTAAATGACACTGAAGATATCCTGCTTTTTGTCAGACAGTCACTCACCCAGCGTTCAGCTTTTTTGGATTGTTCATTGGGATAATATTTGGCCTTAACATCGCTCACTGTGTGTTTACACACCGAAGATATTATCACTTGGATTTGTATTTGGGACTTCGCTCACAGTGTTTATTTGCACCGAAGATTTCTATCACGTGGATTTGTGTTTGGGACGTTACTCACAGTGTGTATATACACCGAAGATTCTGTCACCTGGATTACTCTGTTTTTGGGACAAGTCACTTCTCCTGTTCACCTGCTCTGTTCCCTACTGTACTCTGAGCTAACCCGCTCCCTCTCTCCCTCTCGGTCCCGCTTACCACCTCGGAGATCTGCCGAGAGAAGTCTGCAGAGCGGCTCTGACGTACCCACCTGCTTCTCCAGACTAACCATCCCGGGAGAAGCTGCAGAGCAGCAACATTCATTAATGCTTGTATCCCAGGCGTTGTCTGTTTTCTCTGTCCCTTTAAGCAGCTCCAGCCCTCGCCCTGTTCCAAGGCCTTACCCTGTTTTCCTAGTCCTCCCTGTCCCCAGCCCGCCTCTGCGGGCCTCTGTCCCTGTTTTCCCCACTCTAGTCCTCCTAGCCCTCCCTGTCCCCAGC
This sequence comes from Notolepis coatsorum, assembly GCF_963971535.1. NCBI lineage: Eukaryota > Metazoa > Chordata > Actinopteri > Aulopiformes > Paralepididae > Notolepis > Notolepis coatsorum. The sequence goes on along the minus strand of NC_140171.1, from coordinate 166,173,843 downwards.
CCGCCTCCGCGGGCCTCTGTCCCTGTTTCCCCACTCTAGTCCTCCTAGTCCTCCCTGTCCCCAGCCCGCCACCGCGGGCCTCTGTCCCTGTTTTCTCCTCCTAGTCCTCCTAGTCCTCCCTGTCCAGTCCTCCTAGTCCTCCCTGTTCCTGCCTTGTCCCTTGCCCCGGCCCTGTTCCGTTAGCCTTCCCTTAGCCTTCCCCTTAGCCAGCTCGCCTCTTAAAGGCACTGTACCTTTTCCCATTCTTGTTATCCAGTAATTTGTGTTCTCCCTTAAAGGGACAGTGCCGTTTTCTGTGTGTTTCAATAAATGCCCAGTTCTTGGCTTACTCTCATACCTGTCTTGTGTTGTGCGATTGGGGTCGGTTACAAACCATAACAAGAGTTTGTCTTAGAGACAGCCTATTTCCGCACTGCCGCTCTCCCGCGTTGCCGCGGTCACATGGTCAAATTGTCACATTCTTGCACTGCTCCGCTGTTAAAAAGCAACACGCGATCAGTATATAACCACCCCCTGTGGTGGTTGCCATGGTGACTGATAATGCCAAACCTCTGCACCGTGAGTTAAAATAAAACTAAATAAACAGAAGGGCATTTTGGCTCCAACAGATATATTGGAATAGATTACATATTGTAATTGTAACCTGTGAGGGCTGTACAGAATTTCCCTCTATATAGGGTGCCAGGACACCAATAGTACCATTGGAAGGTTGGTGGTCCCGATCCACCTTTGATTGATTGAAAAGTTTATTAACAGATTGCAGAATGGGTACAGTACAGTACAGCTCAATACATACAATTGTTACCTTCACCTTTTTCCCTCTGGAGGGTTGAAAGTTTGAGTCTGCCAGAGGGAGCATGGAGCTGAAAACGCTAATTTGTGGAAGAATATTAATTTTAATATATGAAAAAGAGAATGGAATTAGAGGGGATAACCCAGCATGGACTATAACGCATATTATGACCATCCTCTGCACCTTTGTGTATACGGTTTACTTTGTCATATTTTATATTGCTTATATTGATTGTAACTTATATTATGACCAATAGGGTATACAGACCATCATCTGCACCTCTGTGTATATGGTTTATTTTATTAAAATTGTATATTTAGATTTAATTCGTTTATTGCCTATATATATTACTCTCCTATTACCGTGAGCATTATCTGTACCCCTCCTGCTGCTATGACGACTGAATCTCCCAAAGGGGATCACTAAAGGAATATCCTGTCCAGTCCAGAGGATAGAATGTTTCCCCTCTGCATGGGTGAGACCTGTTTGCTGCCATCTCCACAGTGACCTCTTTGAAGTGTAAGAGAAGGGGAGCCATGTTTTTATTTACTTGAAATAGTGCATGTATGGCTGTGTATGACAGTATACTAAAGTAACTATATCAGACATTACAAGTTCTGCAATAAGGTCAACCTAAGGTCAGTCTGTCTACTTCAAAGACACAAAACAGCAAACACACACACCTTCTATAGGCCTATAATGGGGAAATGGCAGATTTGAGTGGTGAACAGTAAAAATGACAAACTTTACTATTTTTCTCAAAGATGAAACCCTAACATTACAGAATGCATGATTATTATTTGTAATGGCTATGAGATTAAAACATGTGGTTTTAATGGGAGTTAATGGGACATTTCTGTCCTCAAATTACTTAAGAATGATTACAGAATTGTAAATTTGCTACACAAAAATGAATAATGCATCAAAGTCAATATTTTGTCTAATCTTTGACATATCCAAGACTGATGAGACCGGTGGTTGCTCTCTAGTGGTTAATGTAGCGCAGTACTGGAGGCAAGCGCTACCGGAGTCTCATGGCCAGTACAGAGAGACTCAGAAGGAGCTTCTATGGGCCCAGGAGTTCAAAACTTTTAATCCCTATCTGATCCGATCCCATTTTTAAATCCCATTTTTTGTGATCCAGGATCAGACAACTCGGCCAGATTTTGTCCCGGTATTTCAAAGCAATCCAGGATAGGATCACCCTGATCCAGATTGAGACTTTTCAAGATTACTAGATCCGAATATCAGTGCTTTAATCCTACCGATCTCCGATGGGAAAAAAGGAAGACAAGGACCACATTGCAGAGACATCTATAATGTCTAATTATATTGTTAAATACATAAAGGACATCAAATCATAATGGAATTGTAATTATTTTTTAAAAAGACTCCCATGGGTAACATAAAAAAAACTTGATTCAAAGGCAGCTGGATCATCCAGACGTGCTTTGAGGAGCTGAATTCTAAGTGAGATTTCTGTTTGCTGAAGGTGATGACAGATGGACTTTTTTTTTGTTGAAGATATTTTTTCTTTAACCTAAATTACATTTGTGATTGACAATATTTGTTGTGATACTTTTATGAGCATAAACATTTATGTCATCAGCATTTGGTTGAAAACAAAATAGGCCACCATTAACGTGACAAAAAAAAGAAAAGAAAAAAAATATTGATTTTCCATGAAGGCTAAGAATTGTGTATTATTTCAGTTAACAAACTTTGCCATCTTATTTATATTGAAACATATTTTTTTGGAAATCCACCCCTCTGATGGGATCAAGAGAATCCAGTTTTTTGGGATCAAATTGATCCCAATCCTGTGTTGTCGGTTTGAAATACCCGTTTTGAAGATTTGATCCAGATTAAAGCTTGGATTTGATTTCCTGATCTGATCGGATATCAAAGTGATCCTGATCCTGTTTTTTGGTTTAGAACTACCCACAATCCAAATCTGATAGGGATTAAAAGTGTTGAACTCCTGGGCCCAGGCCATCAGGATGCTCAATGACTCCATGTAACAACCCATCATCTACACTCACTGCACACACATCCACATGTACACACTCACTTTAAACAAACACTCACCGTACCACTCACTTTATATTTATCTATTATTAAAGAGATTTGCACCACTTTCATACCTCATTTGCACCCTACCCCAAGTTTTCTCTCTGCATTCTATACCTCACTGGTACTCATTTGACTCTGTATTGTATATATGTATATTGACTTTACCTACTTTTTACTTCTTAATTATTTTGTACTTACTTTCTCTTTACTGTATGTAGCACACTCTCAGGGGCCAATACAGAAACAAGCATTTCATCATAAAGTATCCTGTATTTTGTTCTGACAAACTTGAACTTGAACTTAACCAGGATTAAACGACTAAATATCAAGCGATTCTGTCACAGCGAATGTCTTAGTCGTTTAAACAATGTTGGATGATGTAATTGATGGGTCTTGAATCATTCTGTAACAAAAGAAAAATCGCGGATTGATTGATTGATTAATTTTCAATTTTTTTTTCAGTTTCTTTTTCCTTTCGACTGTCAGCGCTCGCTCTAGTCTCCACCCACCGCCACACCCCCCCCCCCACACACACACACACACACACACACACACACACGCACACACACACACGCACACACACACACACACACACACTCTGCCTGCAACACGGGGGATAGTCAGACTGAGAGAGAGCTGGGTGCTGCGCTGTTCTAAGTGAGCATGGCCTATTGAGTTGATTGATTGATTGATTGATTGCTAATTTTATTACTGTACGCTTGGTTTCCAACTGGTTAAGTTTAGGCCCTCTACAGTAGGTTTAAAAAAATAAATAAAAAAATAGGGCGAAGACAACGTTTTTTTCCTATAGGGCTAAGAAAACTTTTTAATTTGTTTTACCTACTTTCTATAGAAGCATCTAAGAATGAAGTTCTATGGAAAGTAGGTCTGCATTCCCTTAACAATTGTGTGTATTGAGCCGTACTGTATTGTACCCATTCTGCATCTGGTAATACAATTTTCAATCAATCATTCCAATAATACACAGTTGGATGTGTTAGTTGGTTGGATGCACTTCAAGCTGCTTCCACATGAGGCAACTTCTCTCAATCATTCCAATAATACACAGTTGGATGTGTTAGTTGGTTGGATGCACTTCCGATCTGCTTCCACATGGAGGCAAATTGTCTTTTTTGTAGTTGTGGGAACTACTTTTTCTGGCGGATGGTTTTTTCAATAAATCTTCGATTAATGTGTGTTTATTGTATAGAAATAAGGTTGGATGAATGTGGCAGTTGTATAAAAGCTTTACACCACTTGCAGTCGTGATTTGTGAACAATAAACCATGCCTAGGAGGGTCTAACGACCACCCCTAGGCATGGTTTATTGTTCACAAACCACTCCTGCGCGTGATGTAATGCTTAATTATCTAATTCATTACTTCATTACCACTATTGTTGTTTTATTCCTATTTCAATTATTGTGTTGTATTTATTTTACATGATTTCTACGTTAAGCACTTTGTATTTCAATCTTGCACAAAAGGCTCTATTTAAATAAAGTTTGATTTGAATTTGAAAAACAACCAACAGGCATTTTTCTTAATGTGTAAAATCCTGTTTTTTTTATTTGTGTTTCTTTGTTACTTAACTGTATTGAAAGGTCCTTTATAAATACAGTAACATTTACTTTAGAGGGCATAATAATCATGATTAAGCACCTATTGAGGAATTTGATGTTAAACTATTGATTATTGTTACTCAAGTCTCAGACCTGATTACCTGAAATCCTTCCAGAATGGCTTCTACTTCCCTTCCTAATGACACATTCAGTAAAGACCTATCCATCTGTTTACCTCAAATAAAAATCAGGTGAATAATATTTGTTCTATATACTTTGTTAACATTTAGTTCCTCATCAGGTCCAAGGTACTTTATTATTTATAAAAGTAAGGCGTTAAATGCTCCGCTCAATAGGAGTTCACTCCACCTGGAATATGACCTCTCCTGGATATCTCTATACATCACTGGTATTGGCCTTCCCCATATCTCAATATTGATAATTGAAAACAGGAAGAATGGCTTCTCGTTTACCTGGGCACACAATTAAATATTAGTACCTGGCTCTACTTTTCAATCAATGACATAATTTTTTAGATTAGATTAGATTCACTTTATTGTCATTACACCTGTTCTGGCGGTAGGCAAACTGGTAGGGGTCAAGTGAGGGCGGTAGGCAAACTGGTAGGGGTCAAGTGAGGGTGGTAGGCAAACTGGTAGGGGTCAAGTGAGGGCGGTAGGCAAACTGGTAGGGGTCAAGTGAGGGCGGTAGGCAAACTGGTAGGGGTCATGTGAGGGTGGTAGGCAGGATTTAAGGTGAGCCAGGAGTAGCCTCTCGAAGCACTTCATGATGATGGAGGTGAGTGCTACGGGTCGGTAGTCATTGAGGCTCTCTGGGGAGGCGTGTTTAGGGACAGGAATGATGGAGGTGACTTTGAAGCATGTGGGAACTTTTGCCTGGGCCAGGGACAGATTGAAAATCTCAGTCAGGGGCGGCCGGGTAGCGCAGCGGACTAAGCGTGACCATGCCGCAGTTTTTGCCCACGTCCACCTCTTGTTTGATGTGGTCGTTCAAATAGAGAAGGCATGTGTCAGTGGAGTGGGATGTTCTGAAGCCAGATTGGAATTCGAAGATTAGATTAGATTTTTTCAGTCAGGGGCGGCCGGGTAGCGCAGCGGACTAAGCGTCTGCCTACCACCGCGGAGACAGTGGGATCGAATCCAACTGCCAGCGGTACCTCCGGCTTGTCGGTCGTCCGTGCTGACACAATTGGCAGTGTCAGTGGGTGGGAAGCCGGCGTGGGTGGGTCCTGGTCGTTGTAAACAGCGACTCCTACAGTTCGGTCGGAGCGCCTGCACAGCGAGGGAAGGATCTGGAGAGAGGTAGTGTGACCTTCCACACGTTACACTCTCCCAGTGAGAGTCCGCGCTGCCAGGCTGGCTGCCGGCTAGCTGCACATGTGTCGGAGGAAAGCATGTGATAGTCTCCGGCCTCCCGGACCAACAGTAGGGGGGGGGTGCGCAATGACCAGGAAGGGGATTGGCATAACGACTAACAGTGGGATGGGAGAAAAATCGGAAAAAGGAGGGGGGAAAAGATTAAAATAAATATATATATATATATATATATATATATATATATATATATATATATATATATATATATATATATATATATATATATATATATATCTCAGTCAGGACCCCTGTCAGCTGCCCAGCACAGACACTGAGTACCCGCCCGGGGATCCCATCGGGTCCGGCAGCTTTTCGTGTGTTGGTTTTGCACAGTTCCGGAAACACGTCAGTGGGGGAGAGTGTGAGGGTCAGGTGGTTGGCCGGGGGTGGGGGTCGTGATGGCCCTCTCGTGGTTGTCCCTGTCAAAATGGGCGTAAAAGTAGTTTAGGTCGTCTGGGAGGGAGAGGTCAGTGGTCGGGGGGGGGGGGGTGGCGTGTTTGGGTTTGAGGTGAGCTAAGTCAGATGTTAAAACTGAGTGACTAATCCATGATTTTCACTTGTGCCAATAGCGTACGTCAGTGGCCAATCAGAGCGCAAAACGCATAACAACTAATTTGGGATGGGTGAAAAATACAGAAAACCCAAAAATAAATAGAATAAAAAAATTTAAATAATGATGGCATTCCAAGGATTGATTGATTGAAAATTGTATTAACAGATTGCAGAATGGGTACAATACAGTACAGCTCAATACATACAATTGTTAAGGGGATGCAGACCAGAGAAAGACTTTCATCTTGTTTACATCAGGGTCCCCCATTTTCAATTCATCATAACATATATGACATACATGACATATAGATAGACAGTACTGCTACATCTATACATTTATGACATACCAGATTTACAAATACAGTACTGTTTGTGATACAAAAAGAGTTTAAAAAAGAGAGTATATACATTTGACAAAGAAACTGTACATTGGAGGAGGTGGGTGGGGGGTAACTGTACATAGGAGGGGTAATTGGGTAGGTGGGGTGGGGTGGGGGGACTGTACATAGGAGGTGGTTTGGTGGGTGGGGTGGGTGGCGGGTGGGTAGGCGGGGTGGGGGGGGGGGGGGGGGTAACTGTACATTGGATTATCGACGAAAACTTACTTGGTTCCAAGAAGAGGGTCTTGTGTATTATTTGGTTAGGACATTTACTGTACATTGGAGGGGGTTGGGTTAGGACATTTACAGGGGCCAGTTTCGAATTGCAGTCTCCCGTAGGTGCTCCTTGAGAGTGGTTTTAAAAGTGGGTAGTGATTCACATTCCTTTACAGCTGTGGGTAGGGCGTTCCACATTGATGTGGCATAATTGCGAAACATGTTTAGTCCCTTGTTTGAGCCGAATCTGGGTTTAACATGATTTGTGGAGCTCCCTCTGGTGTGGTGGTCGTGGTATTCACTGACCTTTGGGAAGTATTTTGACATGTACATGGGTAGGTACCTTAGTCGTGTAGTGTATCTTGTAGACCAGGCCCATTGCAAGTTGCTGTACTCTGTCGTCTACTCTAAGCCATCCTAGGTTGTCAAAGTGGGCAGTGGTGAGGTGGGTTCTAGGAGTCAGGTCAAGCAGTAGTCTGACCAGTTTGTTTTGTGATGTTTGTAATTTAGTTTTTAGCACCTTTGAGGTGCTTTGGTACCATGAGGTGCAAGCATAGTCGTAGTACCCTTGAATGAGTGCTCCTGCCAGAGTTTTCAGGGTATTCTTGTTTACCAGAGAGGAGATCCGGTACAAGAATCTAGTTCGTTGGTTGACTTTTTTTTATTACATTGGATGCCATTTTGTCACAGGAAAGATTAGCCTCTAGGATGGAACCTAGGTATGTAATTTCATCTTTCCTTGTGACAATATTGTCACCCACTGTAACTGAGAAGCCGTCGGCCTTGCTGAGTTTGTTATTTGAACCGAAGAGAATGGACTCTGTTTTACCCAGGTGTAATGATAGTTTGTTATCAGCGAGCCAGGTGCAGATTTTGCCTAGTTCCGAGCTGAGGGTTTTTTCAACCTGTAACTTGTTCTTGTCAGAGACCAGCAGGGCTGAGTCGTCCGCGAACAGGAACAAGTTGCAGTCACAAGCTGACGACATGTAATTTGCATAAATTAGGAACAGTAGCGGTCCTAGTATGCTTCCTTGTGGAACACCACAGCTCACTGGGAGGGGGGGGGGATAGGGTACCGTTTACCTCCACCATCTGTTCTCTCCCCTCCAGGTAGGATTGCATCCAGCTCACTGATAGACTATCAAAACCAATTGCTTTTAGCTTGTCAATCAGAATAGAGTGATTGACAGTGTCGAAGGTCTTTTGTAGGTCCAGCATGACCATGCCGCAGTTTTTGCCCACGTCCACCTCTTGTTTGATGTGGTCGTTCAAATAGAGAAGGCATGTGTCAGTGGAGTGGGATGTTCTGAAGCCAGATTGGAATTCGAAGATTAGATTTTTTTCCGCAAGGTACTTTTCGACCTGTTCGTATACTATTTTTTCCATGACTTTTTCCATGACTCTCGCAATTTTGAAGTCTTTGGGTACGTATCCCTGTTTTATGCAGAGGTTTATTATGTGTGTGATGACTGGGGTGATGGCGGCTGCTGAGTCTCCGAGGAATTTGGAGGGGATATTGTCATGGCCAGTGGCCTTGTTAGGTTGGAGGGCGCTCAGTTTTTTGAGTACCTCAGCTGTTGTTACCATTTCTAGTTTGAAATCGTCTTTGTGGACCCCTAGGTTATTGTAGTAGGCTATGATGTGTTCTACCCCAAAATGCCCTGAGTGGGTGGGTAGTTTATTTACCAGTGTTGTGGCTATGTTTGTGAAGAAAATGTTTAAGTAATTGGCCACATCCAGCTTGTCTGTGATGAGCGTGTTGTCCAGAATTGGCCATATAGCGAACATTAATAAATAATTAACCTACAAACATGAAATGTTTCTGACAGCACAATATTGATGTAACTATGAGAATCGCTGGGATCTGGTCTCTCTTTCGGCCAGTACGTGAAATATCCGAGCCCTTGCTCAGTGGTTGTCACGATACACTCAGGCGCTCCGTGGGAGAGGCGTGATTTTTTCCCGTAGCCTCTGTTTGCGAAGACGCTCTCTGATTGGCTAGGCCGCGTACAGCGAAGAAAAAAAGACCCTCTCTGACTGGTTTAGCTCCGAAGGGTCTTTTCCGCCTTGTACATATATTCTCTGCTTCGAAGTAGTTATGCTTAGGCATTCTTTCGAAGTGGTTATGCTTAGGCATTCTTTCGAAGTGGTTATGCTTAGGCCCTCTTTCGACGTGGTTATGCTTAGAGTTAGGGTTAGCCAATCGGAGAGCGTCTTTTTCTTCTTCGCTGCAATCAAAGAGGGTCTTCGCTCACAGAGGCTACGGGAAAAAAGCAAGCATGGGGGAGAGAGCAGCTTGTGGAGAAGCAGTGGCTCTGAGCAGCAACCTGTGTCGTATCGCCATCTTGTGTTCAAAAGGTGGAACTTCATACTGTATCTGTTACAAAGGGTCAGATTAAACCGAATATATATATTTATTACTTGAGATATATTGTATAGTATTTGTATATCGTCTGATATCCCTTGTATATTCTTTGTACATATACACGGAATATCCCTTTACCTAGTACAGGCCAGACCATAATATTCGTTCTCCTATTGGACAGCGACCCCCTAGGCGCCACGGCCATACCCCCCAATGTCTAGTTCAAAGTCACCGCTGAGACATGCCTGAACATGCCCGGCTTTGCGCAGTAATATGAGACAGAAATAAGGCTGGTACTAGATTATTCACCTTACGTATAAATACGGCGCAGGTGGATACAGCAGCACTTATCCTTAATCTTAGTAACAAGTTGGAGCCTTCACCACGATACAACGTGCTGTGAAGTGGGCCCGTTTTGCCCCGAAATAGAGCCTTGAGACCGCGTGCGAATTGATAGCTGAAGTGTCAGAGTTTAACGCTGTATCGTCGAGTTCGACCTATTCTATTATTAAGTAATAGTCTATTATGTATAGTGTATCGTGCGGCTACCGTTCTACAGTGACCAGCATTACCAACGTTTCACCGTACCGAGCTAGTGTGCTTATCCAGGCTGGGCGGCCTAACCTTGTGCCGTCATCCGAGGAGCCCTAGACGAGAACCGTGTGGATATGTACACTGGATAACCTACACCGACGACTACCGAGCCCTTTTCGGCTGGATTATAATGCTTTGGTCCTGTGGCTGTTGGAGCAGAGAATCGTCTACACCCACTACCATGTGGGATTTACCCTGTGAGGAGCACCGTCGAGCCCGCCTCTAGGACTCTGAGGCTGGCTAGCTTTCCTCCATGCGGCACTGCACACCGGAGAATAGCTGTTGCTTTGTCTACGGATCAAGGGATTATTGCACTGTCTCCTGTACCTGGATTCTCCTTATTCCTCGTTGATCCAGACTTTGCTACCGACAAATCCTCTCCCCTGCTGGCTTACAACCGGAGGGAACCCCCTTAGTATCTCCAGCTGACCTACTAGTGTACCATATATAATTCTTATGTTACAGGTGGTATTAATTATCCCCTGCGTAATATGCTCATGGACTTACGCTCTTGACCTATTCATGCACATTCTTCGCCTTACAAGCGCAACTCTCAATCTTAATAAATAATGTAAGATAATCTTGGTGCTCTTCTAATAAATATTATTATAAACAGTACTTTCTTGTTAAGCCGTGTTATTGTGTGGGTGTTCATCTCATATACATGTGTACTGTATGGCCAGTAGTAATGTACATAACTCAGTAGTGGTTTAATGATACCATACTTATTCAATACAGTCAGGGAATTGTACCCCTCAGTTACAATTGGTCCTTCGAGCCGGATGGTAATTAGCGTAATATTAATATAATATTAATATTGACATGGCCAACGATGAACACTCCACAAACGGTTCTCCTAAGCTAGATCGCCCGCAGCGCAGACGGCAGCCACCTTCTTACCTAGAGGACTACGCTGCCAGTCTACTACCCAGCTTTATACAGACGTTAAACGCGGAAAAAGCGGATAGTAAAAGTATGTCAAACCCTACCGACCAGGCGACCCTGCCAGTAGAGACCCTAGTGGGTTCTAACGTAACTGACCAAGCTCACGGGGGGGACCAGGAGGGACATGACATGACTTTACCCCCCGCCAACGTCAACGGGATAGTCCCCGGAGAGCTCCAGGATAAAGAAAGCCCTCCAGGGACGGAACCCGACCCACCACCAGAAGAGACGCGCACCCAGGAGATGGACCTCCTCGGAGCGCGACAGGAGAACGGATCTCCAACGAGCACTGCCAGAAGCCGATCACCTCCATCAGTGTCTTCCCCCAGCGAGGCGGACAAGATGCTGGCGCAGGCATTTATCGCCACCCTGGCAGCCTCCACTGAACGCGATCGACTCCAAGCACAGACGCTTAGCGAGCGCGAACATTCTTCCATGGAACAAGAGCACCTCCGCGCGCAACACCAAAGTGAGCGCGAACACTCTACCATGGAAAGAGACCGCCTGCAGGCTCAACAACTAAGTGAGCGCGAACAATCTGCAGACCAAAGAGAACGCTTCCACGCGCAACTCCAAGCGCAAGCCCTTAGTGAACGCGAACACTCTGCGACCGAGCGAGAGCGCTTCCAGGCGCAGCAAAGGAGTGAAGACGACCGCATACGCCTGGAGACCAGACGCCTCCAGACGGAAGAGAATATGGAAAGAGACCGCGCCGAAGCCCAGCGCGCCGCCGCCAATGCACAGCGCGACGTAGCCCAAGCCCAGCGCGAAGCAGAGCGCGACCTCGCTCACATCAAGCGCGAAGCCGAGCGCGACCGATTACAAGCGCAGATAATGGAGCAACTGATTGCCAGGGCAACCCCCCCCCCCCTCCGCACGGAGCTCCAGGGCCTCGTCAAGACAAGGGTCTAGGGCACCCTCCCCTACCCGATCAAGCGACCCGGAGCCCGGCCAACAGAAAGAGCCTATACACGTCTCCGACCGGTCCATGCGAGACCCAGCAACAGGGAAGAACCGGCCTACGCCGCTGAGAGACTAAATAGACGATTACAGGATCTAGAAGACCTGGCAGAGGAAGAAGAAGAGGAAGAGGAGGAAAGTCAAGCCCAACAGCAGCATCGTACTCCACAGGACCAGGAGGTCCAGTACAGCCCAGACTTTACCCCCGAGGCCCTGCGTTACAGACCCCCGACTCAACTCACGGGTGAGCTTGACGCACGACCAGCCCCGAGGAACAGCACCTGGGTACCCGGGCCTTGGTACCCACCAGGTACCAGCCCACCACGACACGTAAGAGGAGACTCGCCTAGGAGGCCTCTCCCCCAACGCTCACCGATGTGCCAGCCATCCATGGCATCGTACCTTGGCACACCGACGTTCCCGGACTTCACACACGAGAACAGAGCACAGTACACAGAGCTACGAATGTGCTTAGAGACAATGATGTCCGATGTCCCCGATGAGACGTACAAGTATGCTATCCTACTCAAGCACCTGAAGGTGCCCAGAGCGCATAATATAGCGCTGGCATATTCCAACTCAAGTACCCCATACACCGCGGCTCTAGTAGCCCTCGACCAACGTTATGGACGCATATGGGACTACGTAATACAAGAGATAAGGAATATTGACCGTCTACCCCCAGCCTCTCTATCAAGGTACAATCCCTGGTAGGGATGCTGGGGGCACAAAAGGAAAAGGGTAGGCACGAACTGTACGCGAACTCTAATGTTGAGAGAATATTAGAGAAGCTTCCGCCCGCCCGACAAGAGCGCTTCAGGCGGCAAAAAGACCACCGCGATCCCAGCGGTCCCGAGCCATCCCTCCTAGAACTGGCCGACTTCCTGGCGAGAGAAGTCAGCAGCCTACGACTGGATACGTTCGTGCGGAGCGTACCAAGCTCCAGGACCTAGGAGATCAAACGATAACCGCAGGCTGGTGACCGTCATGCACCAAGCCGAATCAGTACCGCGCAACAAGAACCACAGCACCCCCTCGACGAAAGAGAAGTGGAAGATTGTATGCCAGTACTGCGAAAAGGAACACTGGCTGTCACACTGTGACACGTTCAAGAAGATGACCGCCGACGAGGTGAGTCAATGGATAAAGTCCAACCGCCGCTGTTACTGCTGTGCGCGCAGTCACATGGCAGCCGAGTGCCGCTTAAAGAAGAGGTGTAGTCGGTGTGACGGAGCCCACTTGGACGTTTTACATGACAGTAACAGAAGAAAGCCTGCACCCTCAAGCAGCACAAAGGCAAGTGTTATGTACATTGACCCCGCCAGCAGCGGGGGCGCCCGGGTGCTCTTGAAGGTGGTCCGCGTAACATTGAGCTACGAGGACAAGGTCATGGACACCTACGCCGTCCTTGACGACGGGTCAGAAAAGACCCTTCTCCTCGCGTCCGCTGCGGCCCAGCTGGGGCTGCGGGGGAGCGAAGAAACGATGACGATTCGGACTATAAGAAGAGACCTGAAGACGATCAAGGGTGAGAACGTCTCCTTCACTATCGCAGCAAGCGGGCAGCCAGAGAGACGGTATAGGATCACTAACGCTTTCACCAGCCAAGACATAGGCCTGTCGCAGTACACCTACCCCATCGCCAAGCTGATGGACAAATACGTGCACCTGCGTCAACTACCTATACCGCTCATAGACGGCGCCACCCCGACCCTGCTGATAGGATCCGACCACGCACACCTCATCGTCCCGATGGACCGGGTCCACACTGGGCCCAGAGGCTGTCCAGCAGCAGTCGAGACCCGCCTAGGATGGACACTACAAGGCCCCCTCTCCAGGTCTCCCAACCGAACAGCAGCCACTCGCTGCCTCCACTCCAGAGTGACAGAAGAAGACACCGCCCTCTTACAGCACGTCGAGAGGCTATGGACACTAGAGACAATGCCCTTTAAGAACGAAAAGAAACACATTCGTTCCAAGGAAGACATTTATGCCATAGCCCTCCTCGAGCAGGGGACAAAGAGAGTCAAAGTCAACGGAGTGATGAGATACGCAACTCCACTCCTGAGGCGAGAGGGTATGCCTACCTTCCACGCCCCAAAAGAAGCGACAGAGCGGTATCTATCGAACACAGAGCGGCGCCTAGCCAGAGACCCCGCTCAAGCTACTGTGTACCGCGCTGAGATTGACAAGCTAATCACAGCGGGACACATAAGGAGGCCGATCAGACGACCGAATCATGGTACGTGCCGCACCACAAAGTCCACCACAACGGCAAGGATCGTATTGTGTTTAACTGCAGCTACCAGATCGGATCACAAAATCTGAATAAAGAGCTCTTGCCCGGCCCAACACTCGGCCCCTCTCTACTAGGCGTGTTGCTACGTTTCCGCCAGAACAAGGTGGCCATCAGTGGCGACATCAAAGGGATGTTCCTGCAGGTGCGACTAGTGGAAGAGGACAAGCCCCTGCTGCGGTTCTTATGGAGAGAGAGGATCGGGGATGAGCAACCATCCATCTATCAATGGGAAGTCCTCCCTTTCGGAACCACATGCAGCCCATGCTGTGCTATGTTCGCACTGCAAAAACACGTCGCAGAGGACCCAGCAGCTGATGAAGAGAACAAAGTGTAGGAAATTGTTTCTACATGGACAACTGTCTGCAAAGCGTCTCGACGCCAGAAGAAGCCGAGGCCCTCCTACTCAAGCTCTGCGCCTCTCTGATCAAAGGCGGCTTTGATCTCCGGCAGTGGGCCAGCAGCGACCCTCAAGTATTGCGCAGCCTCTCCCCAGAGGACAAGGCAGCAAGCAGCGAGACCTGGATGGCGACCATCCCAGGAGAAGCCCAAGAAATGACATTAGGACTAGTCTGGCGCTTCAAAACAGACTCGCTCCATTATAGACACACACCCCTAACCAAGGAGCAGGGAAGGTCGATTTCACTACCGACCACAAGACGTACACATAGAACTCCTTCCAACCATGAGTACGGACTCATTCCTTATGGCCTTCCGGAGATTCACATCGCGGAAAGGAAAACCGTCTATATTATTGTCTGATCACGGGACAAACTTCAAAGGCGGAGAAGCTGAGAGAGAGCTTCCAAGCTATGGGCCCAGAACTTAAGACCCACCTCGCTCCCTCTCAGATTGATTTCCAGTTTAACCCCCCGAATGCACCTCACTTCGGTGGAACTTGGGAACGAGAAGTACGTTCAATAAAGACAGCCCTGTACGCCGTGCTTGGGGCCCAGACCGTGGCGGAAGAAGTCCTCACGACAGTCCTCACGGAGATCGAGGGAGTATTGAACTCAAAGCCCCTCGGTTACGTCTCAAGTGATGTAGCAGATGTCGACCCAGTCACCCCCAACACTCTCTTGATGGGGCGGCTGGACCCCGCGCTCCCACAGACAGTGTACAGACCTGAAGAAGCGAACGGCCGAAGAATGTGGAGGTACAGTCAAGTATTGGCTGACAAGTTTTGGAACAGTTTCCTCCTCCACTATCTACCGTCTCTACAGACCCGCCAGAAATGGGTAAAAGAAAGAGACAATTTGACGGAAGGCACAGTCGTCATGATTATCGACCAGTCACTACCCCAAGCTATGTGGCCGGCCGGCCGCGTAAGCAAAGTGATCACTGGTACCGACGGAAAGGTCAGAACGGCAGAAGTGCTCGTCCAAGGGCGGACATACACCCGACCCGTGGCGAGGCTGATAGAGTTGCCAAGGCTCCCCGACTCTCTTAATGACGACCATGACCCCCTGACATTGTGAATTGCCCTACTCCTCACAACGGACATTGAGTAGTGGACAGTGCGGTTAATCTGTCTATGCTTATCTAATTAGGTGCGGACTAATTAGGAGGCGGCTGTTACAAAGGGTCAGATTAAACCGAATATATATATTTATTACTTGAGATATATTGTATAGTATTTGTATATCGTCTGATATCCCTTGTATATTCTTTGTACATATACACGGAATATCCCTTTACCTAGTACAGGCCAGACCATAATATTCGTTGGACAGCGACCCCCTAGGCGCCACGGCCATACCCCCCAATGTCTAGTTCAAAGTCACCGCTGAGACATGCCTGAACATGCCCGGCTTTGCGCAGTAATATGAGACAGAAATAAGGCTGGTACTAGATTATTCACCTTACGTATAAATAAGGCGCAGGTGGATACAGCAGCACTTATCCTTAATCTTAGTAACAAGTTGGAGCCTTCACCACGATACAACGTGCTGTGAAGTGGGCCCGTTTTGCCCCGAAATAGAGCCTTGAGACCGCGTGCGAATTGATAGCTGAAGTGTCAGAGTTTAACGCTGTATCGTCGAGTTCGACCTATTCTATTATTAAGTAATAGTCTATTATGTATAGTGAATCGTGCGGCTACCGTTCTACAGTGACCAGCATTACCAACGTTTCACCGTACCGAGCTAGTGTGCTTATCCAGGCTGGGCGGCCTAACCTTGTGCCGTCATCCGAGGAGCCCTAGACGAGAACCGTGTGGATATGTACACTGGATAACCTACACCGACGACTACCGAGCCCTTTTCGGCTGGATTATAATGCTTTGGTCCTGTGGCTGTTGGAGCAGAGAATCGTCTACACCCACTACCGTGTGGGATTTACCCTGTGAGGAGCACCGTCGAGTCCGCCTCTAGGACTCTGAGGCTGGCTAGCTTTCCTCCATGCGGCACTGCACACCGGAGAATAGCTGTTGCTTTGTCTACGGATCAAGGGATTATTGCACTGTCTCCTGTACCTGGAGTCTCCTTATTCCTCGTTGATCAAGACTTTGCTACCGACAAATCCTCTCCCCTGCTGGCTTACAACCGGAGGGAACCCCCTTAGTATCTACAGCTGACCTACTAGTGTACCATATATAATTCTTATGTTACAGGTGGTATTAATTATCCCCTGCGTAATATGCTCATGGACTTACGCTCTTGACCTATTCATGCACATTCTTCGCCTTACAAGCGCAACTCTCAATCTTAATAAATAATGTAAGATAATCTTGGTGCTCTTCTAATAAATATTATTATAAACAGTACTTTCTTGTTAAGCCGTGTTATTGTGTGGGTGTTCATCTCATATACATGTGTACTGTATGGCCAGTAGTAATGTACATAACTCAGTAGTGGTTTAATGATACCATACTTATTCAATACAGTCAGGGAATTGTACCCCTCAGTTACAGTATCTATTCAATGCACGATAATGGAAATTAATTCAAATAAAATGCTTGTCATTGACAGATTTGAATTCAGGTCCTTGGCCTGGGCGATGTTTCATCCAAATCAGACCAGAACCTTAGAAGTTATGGCTAATGCAGACAGACAGACAGAATGACCACAGGAGTGATTGCCATACCCTCCAGGTATCACCGTAATCCAAAACTGCCAAGAAACTGGCTTCAATAATCCTCTTCCAGGTTTTCATAGGGAACTCTCTAACCCCTGTCCTCGTCTCCCTGTCTGTCTGTGAGTGGATGTCTCGTGGTGATGGCCAAGGTGGTGGATGTCTCATGGTGATAGCCAAGGTGGTGGATGTCTCATGGTGATGGCCAAGGTGGTGGATGTCTCATGGTGATGATCAAGGTGGTGGATGTCTCGTGGTGATGATCAAGGTGGTGGATGTCTCGTGGTGATGATCAAGGTGGTGGATGTCTCGTTGTGATGACCAAGGTGGTGGATGTCTCGTGGTGATGACCAAGGTGGTGGATGTCTCGTGGTGATGACCAAGGTGGTGGATGTCTCGTGGTGATGACCAAGGTGGTGGATGTCTTGTGGTGATGATCAAGGTGGTGGATGTCTCGTGGTGATGATCAAGGTGGTGGATGTCTCATGGTGATGATCAAGGTGGTGGATGTCTCCTAGTGATGATCAAGGTGGTGGATGTCTCATGGTGATGATCAAGGTGGTGGATGTCTTGTGGTGATGATCAAGGGGGTGGATGTCTCATGGTGATGACCAAGGGGGTGGATGTCTCATGGTGATGACCAAGGTGGTGGATGTCTCATGGTGATGACCAAGGTGGTGGATGTCTCATGGTGATGACCAAGGGGGTGGATGTCTCATGGTGATGATCAAGGTGGTGGATGTCTCCTAGTGATGATCAAGGTGGTGGATGTCTCCTGGTGATGATCAAGGTGGTGGATGTCTCATGGTGATGATCAAGGTGGTGGATGTCTCATGGTGATGACCAAGGTGGTGGATGTCTCGTGGTGATGACCAAGGTGGTGGATGTGTCGTGGTGATGACCAAGGTGGTGGATGTCTCATGGTGATGACCAAGGTGGTGGATGTCTCATGGTGATGACCAAGGGGGTGGATGTCTTATGGTGATGACCAAGGTGGTGGATGTGTCGTGGTGATGATCAAGGTGGTGGATGTCTCATGGTGATGATCAAGGTGGTGGATGTCTCCTGGTGATGATCAAGGTGGTGGATGTCTCGTGGTGATGATCAAGGTGGTGGATGTCTCCTGGTGATGACCAAGGTGGTGGATGTCTCATGGTGATGACCAAGGTGGTGGATGTCTCATGGTGATGACCAAGGTGGTGGATGTCTCGTGGTGATGACCAAGGTGGTGGATGTCTCGTGGTGATGATCAAGGTGGTGGATTTCTCATGGTGATGATCAAGGTGGTGGATGTCTCATGGTGATGACCAAGGGGGTGGATGTCTCATGGTGATGATCAAGGTGGTGGATGTCTCCTGGTGATGACCAAGGTGGTGGATGTCTCGTGGTGATGGCCAAGGGGGTGTGATCTTCTCTACGTCGCCCCCCTACTTCAAATGGATCAGAGCGGAATACATACATTCATCCAAATGGTATATGACTGATATTTTGAGCTCCGAGCCTTGACATTTAGCCTTTATCTTATTTTCATACTAGTGCTCATTCCTCTATGCTTTTTATTTTGTTGCTGTTGTCCTTACCTTGTACCCCAGTTGCTATTGCATGTACATGTGTTTTATTACAGGTATATGTACATACATACCAACTATTCACCTGTTATATTCTCCACCCATCGATCATCCATAGCAACACTATATGATCACCGACATCCAAGTTGGGGGATCCCCCTTTGAACGGCCATTCTAAGGTTTCTCTCCTCCACATCGTCTGTAGTGCTTTTTCCCTATTGCTAGGTTTTTTGTGAGTTTTTCCCTTACCTTCACTGGGGAATGTCTGGGAGTGTTGCATAAACGAACGTTTTTTCATTTGTCATCTTTGTTTTCATTTGTCACTCCAAGCTTGTGTATTTGATTGTAAGTCTGACCAGACCTCGGTCTCACTTTCTGGTCAGATGCTTGTGTATACTTGTCTCTGATTGTAAACTGAGGACTCTTCTGTGATCACAGAAATAAACGATTTTCTTTTGAAATTGTTTGACTCGATCTGAATTTCTACAGTTCACCGTCTTGGCTCATTTTAAATATTCCACAACACTCTCAATGTTAGATCCATTCACAGTGATCTAGAAAACAGTTGGAACTTTATTAATAATAATAATAATACATCCGACTTATATATCACTTTTCTGGGTACCCAAAGACGCTTAAAACTAATTTGTTTAATTTTCATTCAGTACCAGTTTAACATTAATACATATCTTACTCAGCACTAAAGTGGCAGGTTCTCAACAGCTAATTCTAGAGTCTGTAAACAATACAGTACAGCATCATCTGCATGAAAATGAGATGAGACAATATGCTTATGTTTATTTAGGATCCCCATTAGCTTTTGCACTTGACAAAAGCTACTCTTCCTGGGGTCCGACACTTAAAACAATACAACAATATTCAAGACATTACATCATTATCAACATCATTAACAATCTCATCCTCAGTTAAGGATGACAGTGTACAAGATAATTATCTGTATAAAGTATAAAAATAAAATAAAATAGTGCTACCTGAGCAGCACTCACTGCCATCAACATAAATACAATTAACAAAGTCAATTGGTTTTCACCGCTATGCCATAAGGGTTCAGTGCATGCTCGTTAGTAGATGGTATTTAAATTTCTTCTTGAAAGTAGTTTTGGATTCTATTTCAGCGAAGTAGCTTGACAATGAGTTTCATTCCATGATAGCTCTGTAAGTCACAGAAGATTTGAGTAGATTTGTCCTGGGTTTAGGTGCCAGTAGATGGCCTGACGTAGCTTGTCTGGTCATATGGTTATGTTCTTCTCTTACGTGAACAATTATATCATAAAAATACAGTGTTTTTTTGACAACTTGAAAATGTCTGAGAAAAGTAATAAGACGAGATTGCAGATGTTTCTCAACCAGAAGCAATGATACATTTCTGTGCATAACTCCAATATTAGTGCGCTTTGAACAGGAGAGCTAGTCTGGCAGCCTTGTTTTGAGCTATTTGTAATTGCTATTTGTGTTTTTGCTGCTGATGACCATATGACCGGATAGTACTCAAGACAAAACCAGAGCCTGGATGACTTCTTTCAAAGTGGTTGGTGTTAAATACTTTGTACATTTTCTTGTTACAGCTATGCTCCTGGAATGGAACACATTTAGTTGAATCCCTGTTGAATCAAAACCAATACTATGTAATCTCTCAAAAAGCAGTGAATTATATCAATGCAATCCAGATTGATGAAAAGAACAGCACAATGTTTTCTGTTGCCCATAGCAGATACACTATTTAAGACCTAATAACATAACTTAACTCTGGAACTAACTGTTGAGAGCTCAATACAGAATACACTGGGTTGATTATTCATTAACAATGATTACAGGATTTGTGTTACAGAATAGTTTGGAAATTGGTCTGTAATTATTGAGATAACTTCTATCTTCACCCTATTTAACGGAATGAGTCATGACTTTCAAAAACCTACAAACTATGCCAGATTAAATATTATTAATATAAGTGTTATTTACTCTGTAATCAATGGAGCAGATAGCTTTAGATAAAGGATCAAATGTCTCCTCTTATCAATGTCTTGCACTGCCTCAATAACACTAGGAGAGGAAGGCTGTAGTTTACAGAGAAATATGACTTAGTGGGCGACTTATTGCACACTATCATTAATAAGAAGGGACCCTGTTTTCATTTTGAAATACATGACCAGCAGCAACATGTGTATTAAAGCCGAATCTCTTTCATCTCAGATATTAAACAGTCAACCTCATACCAGCAATAATGACCATCTCTGACTGGAATAGTTTCAATACTGGCTACTGACTGTAGATCTGAAATAAAGGATCAACCACAAGGGGGAGCCAGTTTACCTGACATATTCTGCTCTTGTGTAGGAGAAAGCTGTTATGCATCAAATCATGGGCTTTTAACTAGGGATGTCCGATATTATCGGCCGATATCGGCATTAAAATGTGATATTGGGAAAGATCGGTATCGGTAGGGATGGGTACCGAATTCGGTACTTTTGAGGTACCGAACCGAAACACGTCGGTACTACCGAGTATCGATTCAAGTGAGATACCGAAGGGGGGGAAAAAAATAGCTTTTTTCTTTTCATGTCAACGTTCACACGCACAATATATGCTTACCTAGGATTTGACTTGATTCAACAACAAAGCAGTCGGAGCAATGGCAAGCCAAAAACGGTCGAAATTGTAGTTATTTGAAGTTTGGATTATTTTTTTTCACGACTGAGGTAGGTAAATAATATTTTTTTAGACTAAAGTACCGAAAAAAGGTACCGATTCACAGGTACCGGTTCAAATAGGTACCCATCCCTAGGTATCGGTTTTCAAAAACAATTTTCTTTTTAAATTTCTATAACCTTTATTTACCCAGGCAAGCAAGTAAGAACAAATTCTGATTTTATTTATTGTCAAAAGTATGCATAATGTTGTGTTAATTCCACAACAAGAGATATGTAATGTTAATTACCTGAAATTATTCCATTTTGGGGGGGGGGGGGACCCTGCATATATCTGTATCGGTTGATATCGGTATCGGAAATTAAGAGTTGGACAATATCGGTATATCGGTATTGGTAAGAAAGCCAATATCGAGCATCCCTACTTTTAACCCAATACTTCTGTTATAAACTAGAAGACTAAGAATATAATAATTGGTGTGACCAATGTGAAAATAGTTACAAGCTGGGTTTATCACTCAAAAAGTTATTTTATAGGTAGTAGTAGTAGTTTTATTCAGTCATCACACACAATACAACACAATCATTCCACAATCTTTGATTTGGCAGTGACTGAAAAGGTACAGACTGAAGCATAATGCTTATACATGCCTGTCCTATATTCTTAACAAAATTAAGACTCCAAAACAGTATTCTAAAAGAAAATAACAAAAAAATAATTATTCACATTTGTAATCTTAAAAAAATAACTATACAAACCATTGTCTTAAAAACCAAAAGCGAATGACTCATTATGTATATCAGCATTGTTCCACAAGTTAACCCCAACAATAGAAATACATCTCCTTTTAATCCCTTTCTTAGCTTTTTGAACAGTAAATTTACAAATGTCTCTCAAATCATATTTTCTTTCATGTATTGAAAAAAAAAAAACTTTGCACACCGTCCGGGAGTAACTTTGCTTTAGCTCTGTACATTATTTGCATAATTTTATAATAAACCAAATCATAAAATGTCATAACATGAGACTTTATAAACAGTGGATTTGTGTGGTCATAGTAACCAGCCTTATGAAGGCTCCGGATGGCACGCTTTTGCAGTAAGACTATCGGATTTACAGTATTTTATGTCGACCCCCATACTTACATATCCCCCATAGTAAGATATGTAAGGTGAGCAGTAGATAATGTACAAGGCTTTATAGTTTAATATATCCTTACATTTATACAAGATTTCTAATGACTTAGATATTTCCCCTTGAATATAGTTAACATGTTGTTTCCATGTTAATTACCTTTCTGAATAAATATTTTGCCACAAACTGGACAGCTAAATGGTCTACAATGACTTATTGTGCATTTTCACATTCCCTTTATCTCTGAACCTCTGAACCTGTTCCAACAAATTAAACAACTAGAGTTTCTCTCCAGTAAGACTTCCCATGTGTCTTCTCAGAACCCCTTTATCACTGAACCATTCCACAAACTTCAGGATTTCTCTCCTGTATGAGTTCTGATGTGTATTTTCAGAGTTCCTTTGTGACTGAAGCCTTTTTCACAAACTAAACAACTAAAGGGGTTCTCTCCTGTATGAGTTCTCATGTGGATCTTCAAATGTCCTTTCTCACTGAACCCTTTCCCACAAGCTGAACAACTAAATGGTTTCTCTCCTGTATGAGTTATCATGTGGATATTCAAATGTCCTTTATCACTGAACCCTTTTGAACAAACTGAACAACTAAATGGTGTCTCTCCTGTATGAGTTGACATGTGTCTGTTCAAACTAACTTTTTCACTGAACCCTTTTCCACAAACTAAACAACTAAATGGTTTCTCTCCTGTATGAATTCTCATGTGTGTCTTCAGATATCCCTTCCTACTGAACCCGTTCCCACAAACTGAACAGCTAAATGGTTTCTCTCCAGTATGAGTTATCATGTGTCTCTTCAGATCTGCATTCATACTGAACCCTTTTGAACAAACTGAACAACTAAATGGTTTCTCTCCTGTATGAGTTCTCATGTGGATATTCAACTGTCCTTCGTGAGTTAACCCTTTTCCACAAACTGAACAACTAAATTGTTTCTCTCCTGTATGAGTTGACATGTGTCTGTTCAAAGTTCCTTTGTCACTGAAGCCTTTTCCACAAACTGAACAACTAAATGGTTTCTCTCCTGTATGAGTTGACATGTGTCTGTTCAAAGTTCCTTTGTCACTGAACCCTTTTCCACAAACTGAACAACTAAATGGTTTCTCTCCTGTATGAGTTCTCATGTGGATATTCAAATGTCCTTTATCACGGAACCCTTTTGAACAAACTGAACAACTAAATGGTTTCTCTCCTGTATGAGTTCCCATGTGTATTTTCAGAGTTCCTTTGTGACTGAAGCCTTTTTCACAAACTGAACAACTAAATGGTTTCTCTCCTGTATGAGTTCCCATGTGTATTTTCAGAGTTCCTTTGTCACTGAACCCTTTTCCACAAACTGAACAACTAAATTGTTTCTGTCCTGTATGAGACAAACTTAATGTTTTTTGTTTCTTGTCTGATATTAGCATCTTTAAACCTGACTGAGGTTCCCCACTCTCCTTCCAATCATCACTGTCATCAGTCTCAGGACAGTCTGAAGAGAGAAGCTGGCCATCTCTAGTTGGTTCTAAATCACCATCTGGATATAAGTTACTGGCTGGTTCTGATACTCCACAGTCCTCTCCACCAGGTTCTGTTTTCATCTGTCCAGTTGAGGTGCTGGGTAAAGAGTAAGCTTCTCTGTTTTTCTCCCTCTGGGTTTGAAGAGGCTGGAAGGACAGGGCGTTCTCTTGACCATCTTCACATTTCACTGGGTCTACTGTGATCTTGGAGAGATCAGCTTCTTCCAGCCCTTGATGTAGTTCCTCTTTGATCTGTAGGAGCTCTGGGTCCTGGGTTTGGCTGAGCAGTGAGGACAGAGTATTCTCTCCACCATGTTCATATTTCACAGGGTATAAGGTCATCTTGGAGCCATCAGCCTCCTCTAGATCTTGAAATAGTTCCTCCTGTTCCTCTTTAATCTGTAGGGACTCTGGGTCCTGGGTTTGGTTAAACCATGAGGACTGAGGTTTCTCTTCATCATCTTCACTCTTCACAGGGACAGGATTGTATGTCAACTTGATGATATCAGCCTCCTCCAGACCTTGGAGCTGCTCTCCCTCCTGACTGCTCCAGAGTTCCTCCTGTTCCTCTTTAATCTGTAGGCGCTCTGGCTCCTCCTGGCTCAGACTGGGGCTCCTCTCCTGCTGCTCAGGGGGAACCTCCTCTTCACAGACAGAGAGCTGTGGGGGGTCTGCAGGGAGGAATAATAATAATATGAATAACAAACATAAAGATGCAGTAGATAACTTTATCATTAACACATGGCCCATTTGACATCGAGTATCTATCATTCAAGATGTGAAAAAGGAATAATTTTTCCATCCATACATTCCCGTTTTATACCGTGGTGAATATAAGTATGGTTTTAGAGCGGTTTAGGGTAATTCCTGGGAGGCTAGTAGGGCTGTCCCCGACTAAGGATTTGGATGGTCGACCATGATTGGCCAAAATTTGCTGTTAGTCGCCTATTGGTAATTCTTTTTTTTTAAAGGATCATATTTTTAATATTAAAAAACAAATATATATATATATATATTTTATCATTCCATTTGGGCTGTGGGGGGTGCTTAATGTCTGAAGGAGTCGACTGAAGGCTTCTTGTCCTCTGCAAAAGCATGCAATTGGTCCACTGATGGATACATCTTGATATTTGTCTAGTCTAGTGTGTTCATTAGATGGGTGAAATCCTCTTTCAGCGCCTCTGTGCCTGTTTTCGTAGGCAGTTAGCCTCTGGTATGCGTGCCATTAGCGTTAACCATGCTTCTAGGCCTCTTTTCTTTTGGAAAGAATGAAAAAATAATAAATAAATTAAAAAATTATAAATATATATTTTTTTGTATTCGACTAAATACCGCGGGGGTTGGGCCGACTGAACTGGTTCATCCTTGTCCAAGTGAGCAGGCTTAAGACGGTCTATAGTGACCCGCTCTGGCCTGCCCCCCATGTCCACAACAAAGTTTTTAGTGCCTGCCTCCAGGACACGGAAAGGCTCGTCATAAGGGGGCTGCAGCGGGGTCCGATGGCTGTCGTGCCGGATGAACACAATGGCAGGTCCCTGGGGACGTAGGACTGGGGAAGGCAGTGGCGGGATGTTGGAATGGGAATAAGGGCATCGGCAACACCTCGGGACACTGTTCGATGGGAGGCGACGGACCAGGAAGCTGTGGCCTCCGGAAAAAACTCCCCAGGGACCCGCAGCGGCTGGCCGTACACCAGCTCTTTGGGGGCAGAACGAAGACCAAGCAAGACCCACGGGAAGCGGTCAACCCAGTCGCCATCCGTAAGGGCAGCCCGAAGAGCGGCCTTCATGTCCCTATGGAACCGCTCACAAAGTCCGTTGCCCTGCGGGTTGTACGCCGTAGTGCGGTGGTGAGGAGGTGAGTATATCCGTGGGCAGGGGGCCCACCAGGTCCACATTCACGTGGTCGAACCGCCTCTCTGGCACTATAAACGGTGCCAAAGGGGCTTTGGTATGGCGGTGCACCTTGGCACGCTGGCACGTCACACATGAGCAAGCCCAGGTCCTAACATCCTTCTGGAGGCCAACTTGACCCCCACCAGCTTAGTCGAGGCCTTCACACCTGGGTGGGAAAGGCTGTGGATCATGTTAAAAACCCGGCGCCGCCAGGCCGTAGGCACCGTAGGGCGCGGTCGGCCAGTGGAGATGTCGCAAAGGAGAGTGGCGTTAGCTGTGTCGAACACCACATCCTCCAGCTGCAGTGCAGTAGGGCCCGTCCGATAGGCCTGAATGTCTGAGTCTGTGGCTTGGTCTGCCGCCATGGCGGCATAATCGAGTCCCAAGTGGACGGACCCGATGACCGCCAGAGAGAGGCAGTCGGAAGTGGCAAGTTGTCCTTGCCCGCCATGTGCTCAATGTCCGTGGTTAACTCGTAGATCGCAGAGAGCTGCCGCTGCTGACGTCCCGACCACGGCTCCAAGGTCTTGGCCATGGAGAACGTTAGCGGCTTGTGGTCCACAAAGGCAGGGAACTGGCGGCCTTCCAACAGGCATCTAAAGTGCCTAGTGGCGAGGAACAGACCCAGCAGTTCCCTGTCGAAAGTACTGTACTTACGCTCGTTGTCGCGGAGCTGTTTGCTAAAAAAGGCCAGTGGCTGCCAGGAACCGCCCACCCACTGCTCGCACACCGCTCCCACTGCATAGTCAGAGGCGTCTGTCGTGAGGGCGACTGGGGCAGTGGGAGAGGGGTGCGCCAGCAGAGCAGCGTTGGCTAGCGCGGTCATGGCAGCCACAAAAGAGCCGTCCATCCCCGAGGACCAATCTAACTCGTCCTTGGGCACTTTGCCCCGCAGGGCCTCGTACAAGGGGCGCATGATGTGGGCAGCATGGGGAAGGAACCGGTTGTAAAAGTTCACCATGCCCAGGAACTCCTGTAGAGACCGTACGGTGCGGGGACGAGGAAAACTGGCAATGGCCTCCACCCTGGCAGGGAGTGGGGTGGCTCCCTGTGGAGTGACATGGTGTCCGAGGAAGGTGATGGAGGACTGCCCAAACTGGCACTTGGTCGGGTTGACGATGAGGCCGTGTTTACTGAGCTGCTCAAACAGCTGCTGGAGGTGTGTCATGTGCTCCTCTATGGACGTACTGGCTACAAGAATGTCATCCAAGTACACAAACAAAAACGGCATGTCCTGGAGCACAGAGTCCATCAGGCGCTGAAACATCTGCGCCGCCCCCATGAGCCCGAAAGGCATTCTTAGGAATTCAAAAAGTCCAAAGGGTGTAATGACAGCTGTTTTTGGCACATCCCGTGGATGGACCAGCACCTGGTGGTACACGCGCACCAGGTCCACCTTGGAGAAGATGATGGCCCCCGCTAGGTGGGTAGAGAAGTCCTGTATGTGCGGGACAGGGTACCGGTCGCGTGAATACTTTCCCTAAGAGGATTGCACTTCCGTGTTCGGTTTGCGCGGCCTGATTGGCCACTGACGTACGCTAGTTTTGCCCCCGGTAAGTTATCTACGCCAGTTACGCCCAGCTCGCGCCTGCATTATCCAATTCATCTTTGAAAAGAATCATTCCAGCAAAGCAGGCTTCTATTATTCGAATTACTGTTTAAATGGGTATCACAGTAGTACGTCCTACTGTAGAACATGACATATTAGCATGACATCTGATTTATTAATGCCAATACTAAAGATTAGGGACAAACGCAATTGGCACAAGTGTAAATCATGGATTAGTCACTCAGTTTTAACATCCGACTTAGCTCACCTCGTTAGTCTGCTGGCTGTGGATCCTATGGTCACAAGTTCAAATCACTTTTGGTTCAATTCTTTTTCTTTTTACGTTTAATTAATTTATCCACTCTGGTTGGATGGTGTGTATGTATATGTATGTATTGTGCTGTATAATGACAATACATTTTAATCAAATCTCATTTTGAAATCGCTACCTGTTGAGTGGATCACCATGGTGCAATGCAATCACCTCCGAAGCTGTCTGCCACTGTCGTGTCCATAGGCAGCGTAGCGATTTCAAAATGAGATTCGATTGAAATGTATTGTCATTATACAGCACAATACATACATATACATACACACCATCCAACCAGAGTGCATAAATTAATTAAACAGAGAGACGAGAAATCTCATCGCTGGCACTCAAAGTGTTAAGGCAGAGGGACTGGACAACAGGGTGACATTCACAGGTGTGCAGACTTGAGCATGTGAGGTAAAACATGCACTGGAGAAGGAGCCGCGCCCACAGGAAGCAGAGATTGAGGGTGTGACAAAAATAATCGTTAGATTAGTCGACTAATCGAATGACAAAAATAATCGTTAGATTAGTCGACTAATCGAATGACAAAAATAATCGTTAGATTAGTCGACTAATCGAAAAAAGAATCGACAGATTAGTCGACTACCAAAATAATCGTTAGTTGCAGCCCTACTATGGGGAGTGAGTTTACCTGCAGGAACCCTTAACGTCCACAGCCACTTCACACTGTCCATCGTGACTGTGGATAGACATGCGGTACCTCCGTTACACTCACCAGGGCTCTACGCAGGGAGCGAAATTAACTTTTTTACTCACCGGCCAGTGGCGGGTAGATGGGAAGAATCTACCCGCCAAGCATATTTCTTACCTGCCAAATTTTTTATTAAAAACAAATATATATATATATTTTATATAAAAATTTTTTTTTAAAATAAAATATATATTATATAATCATACTTGTAGTTGTATTATCTGCGAGACATCGCCACCACGCAATACGTCAAAATGCTCGCTATCTGCAAACAGCTCCACTGTCTGTGTGTACTCTAGTAGCCTCCAGCTCCAAAAAGGATTCTCCTGTGCTGCAGCGGGACCCTATACTAATACTCTACATTCAGCATGCAAGGATTCTCCGGCGCTGCAGCTGGACCCTATTGGTATAATGTTAGGGTTCTTTGGTCAAATCACATTCATAAAGCCCTCAGCTACAATACGCATTGAATCAATGTTATAAGACATTGATATCAGGAGCTATCTGTAGCTACTGCTAGCCCGCTAGGTAACGTTAAGACAATTTAGTTTACTGGGACATATAGATCTAACGTGAGCTAGCTAACGTGAGCTAGCTAACGAGGGAACGGAGGTATTATGCACTCGAGTCGACTATTGCTGGAGCATTTGTTGATATCAGGCCCCATCCATACGAGCGCTGGTTTTAATATAACCATGATTGTATGTGCGCAGTTGCACTGTTCAGCCACACACAACCGGGGATTTGCTACACTGCAAGTTCCGCGGTCTTTGAAACCGGTGCCCAGGGTGAAGTTTTGCGGTTTTGCAGTTGCGTGTGGGCATAGCAACCGAGGTTATTCCCAGTGTTTACAGCAGAGCTGTCGCAATTATTTCCCATGTTCACGGGACGGCAGACCGCGGGGTAGAGAGATTAGAGCAGAGCCAGCTACACCAGTGTTTACAGCAGAGCTGTCCCAAGTAGCGTTATATGAAAATGATTGTAACAAACTTTTGTTCAAAACGTATCGTCTGTGTTGAAGAGTGTTGTGATCGACTGATGTCTGTTGACGCTCAGAGTAAACATGTAGCTGCAGCTAAACTAAACTCATGTGTTGTCAAGTTATTGTTATAAGGAACCCAGTCCAGACTGCATCCCCTTAACAATTGTTTGTATTGAGCCGTATTGTATTGTACCCATTCTGCAATCTGTTAAATAACGTTTGCATCCATTTCATATCGGTAACGTTACCACATTACGTTAGCATTTAAGCTATATACTATACATGGATATAGCCATTCACATTAGCATGTAGCTAACAACACCAGCGGTCTTTTGTGAGACTAAACTATCCGCTCTTGGTGGTAAATTGTGTTGCTGATGGTTTTGTTTCGTCAACAAAATGAGAGGCAGAACACACAGTGAATGTATCCGTTTGTTTATTGCAGTTTCTTTCTTTGCTGAAAATATATGTTCCGTTGGCAAAATGATCAATAGGGTCCAGCTGTGTTTCTAAACAGGAAGTTTAGTGAGCGTTCAGCCTTTTCTGATTGGTTGAAATGGCCTTCATGTCTGAACAACATCGCCGCCTACTGTTTTGGCATTGTCCTACATGTAACGGTTGCTGGTGCCGTGGGTACGCAGTTATACACGGTTGTTCACTTGTGTTCACCTGTGTGGACGGAGTTAATTTTTTTCAAACTTCGGTTATATTAAATCCAAACGCTCGTGTGGACAGGGCCTCAGTAGCTAGCCAGCTAGATACCGTTAGACAATGCCTCGTCATGTATTAAACTAAAAGTGAATAGTTGACTGGGTCATTGTTTAAACAGTAACGGTAGCTCATGGAGGTCCGGTCTAGACTAGAGCAGACTGCCTCTGTGTTGATACGAGCAGAAGCCAATAGTATCCCGCTGCAGGGCTGGGCAGATATGACTCGTTGCCACGGTTTCTTTCAAAATAAGAGTATCATACGAACTGAATGTTGCCAATTGCCGGAGCCATCGATATTATGACTGGAGCTGCGCTTGGAGCGGAAATGAGACCCGCACAGATTTTAAAAATAAGAGTATCGTTATGAACTACACGTCTACACGCCACACGGCAGGCAGACCCCCCAGTGGCAAGCGCCAAAGGTAAAAACTGAGCGCCCCTGGCGGGCGGCGGGCTTTAATTTCGCCCCCTGGCTCTACGCTAACCTTTTTCACTAGGGGCACAGGTGCTCCTAAATGAAAAAGGTTAGGAGCACACAAAGAAATTTAGGAGCACAGTGAAAATATTTCAAGTAAAAGATTTTTTTTTTTTTTTCAAAAATAAATGTATATTTGTATTGTGCATGTGTGTAAATTAGCTCTTGCTACAACCCTGCATGTTTACATTTTGTATTTTGTACTTGATGTTCATTAACATGTGCTGTCCCTATCAAATAAACTATCAAATCAAACTACTGCTACAAAAGTAGCAGTCACTTAATTTTAGCTTTTGCCCCTTTTATGCATACAATGCCTATGTTTTGGCTGTGTTGCTCTTCTAGAGAAATAATCCTTTCAGGGTTGCCTATTGAAATACTGTACACCTCCAGTACAGAAACATTGTTTATGAGTTTGCGTGTCAGGTAGACCATTGATTGACAGTCGAGTCTGCCAATTACGTCACACCGCTTGCACTCCGGCCGTCCGGCGCTGCAGCTGGACCCTATTGCCCACCTCTGCTGTTCATAACGCTAGCCAAGTTAGCTGTACACACAGATACACAGTGGGCCAGTGACTTTGGTGTAGGGGTGTAACAATGCATCGATCCTAAGGGGGAAATTCAACTGCATCGATTTGAAAATGTTAGAATCGATTATCGCAATTTGAATGTGTACACGTTATGTTATTGTCATGTCCGTTACAGCCAACACAACGGCATACGCTACTGCATCAACGTTATGATTAACAAAGCAAGGCATTTGTTTTGTTGCATTAACGTTAAATTACTATTGTTATCGCTAAATCTAGGTGTTCTAAAATATATTGCTATTGGTAAGACTAGAAGTTACATGTCTCGGGAAACTCGCATATCGCAATGGTGGCGTTTCAGGAAGTAAACAAGCCAAATGAGAGCTTCCGATTGGTCATTTGCTTTCTTTCTCTTGAAACCAGTCACGTCACTCTACTGTGATTGGCCCGTTGGCTTGAGTGCAATGTGGGACTTGTAGTTTTTTAACGTTTCTTGCGGCGGAGAAAAAAAAGACGAGAGGCTGTAATCTGTACTCGCACACCGTGCGCGTAATTGAGTTTTACGGTTCGCACACACATATTTTTAGGGGCATATGCGAGCAATTTGGTCGCAATGTAGAGCCCTGCTCACCCCCCTAAACTCACTCCACCCAGGGCATCCGGGTCACTGGGCACCACTGAAACCGGTCTCATTTGACATGCCCTGAGTGGGAGTTGAACCCCGGTCTCCCGCGCCGCGGGCGACATCGCAGACCGCTATACCAAGAGGTGAACTCTGGATGCCTCTGGGGAGTGAGTTTACTTGCAGTACCACTTAACGTCCACTTCACTACACTGTCCATCGTGACTGTGGATAGACGCGCGGTACCTCCGTTACATGTGTGTGTCAGAAAGGGAGATCATAGACATGAGAAGGCTGTATTTTGTGCAAGTTGCAAGGGGGGTGGGGTAGTGTGTGTAGAGAGATATTAGAGCCATATGGAATCCGCGTTCACGGAATCGCGGAATTGAGCAATAAAAATGGAATCAACTGTAAAAAAAATAAAAATAATTATATAAAATGGAATTAATCTCTTTTTTTAACACTTTGATTTGATACTCCACTTGACATGAGTAGTTGCGTTGTAAGGAGGAGAATAGCGATGAGTGTAGCATTTCCAGTTCTACCAATTTGGATTGACGTTTCTTGCGGAGGTTGGAGGCAAATACAGTAGTGTTTTCCTTAATAAAACCCTTTACCGATCTCCATAACATTCTGGGGTCTTGTACAGAACCCGTATTACTATTTAGGAAATAATTTAGTTTAATGTTGAATTGTAAATTGAATTCAGTGTTTTTCAACAGTGTTAAAACGCCATCTTGGGGAGGTCATTCTACTAAAAGAGCCCTTTAGGAGTAAATAGCTGTGATCTGATAGTGCACTGGTTACCAATTCCACGTCAAAGCTATCATATAGTCTAGGGGAAGCAAAAACATAATCTATTCTAGAAAATGTCTTGTGTCTTCCTGAGAAAAAAATAGTACTCTCGGGCCATAGAGTATTGAACGCTCAATACCTTACTCGACTACTGAGCGATCATTCCCCCCTGATTATATCCTTATTTATGCCAGAAAGATAAAAACAATAGATGCCGATTTAATCCAATGCTTCTCAAACAACCAGAATTTTGCTCCTTTATTAGAGAACAAATTGCATTCTTTACACTAACAAATAAACAATCTGCCCCTCATCTTTTGGGATACACTCAAGGCTTACATAAGGGGCCACATTATCTCCTATACAAAAGGGACTGAAAAAGAAATACTGTGCTGAACTTAGGGGTGGACGGTAGGTATGGTCTAAAATTTATATCACGGTATAATTTGAAGCATAGACGGTAACGGTATATATCACGGTATCAGTGTTTCCGTTAGAATAATTTTTTTTGCCTGATAGGCAGGCTATATAAATAATGACATCCTCAAGGCATGTAGATTTATAATAATTTAACTTAAAACTAGGCTACTTTTGCGTATATACAGTCATATTCCAAATAAAATAAGTCCCGAGACTCCGTGCTGCTGCCGACTTTAAATCAAATGGGTGTCTGTGGGCAGTCGCCCGACATTAATAAACAGCAGTCTGTTATAATCACATTTTTATGAGCTAACGAATTCCGTTATATTGGACATTTGTATTAATTATATCAAGCGAAGAACTGAGAAATTTGGCAGAGAGAGACGGCAACATTATCGTGGGTTTGCGTGATGACTCTCTCCACCTCGCAACGACTTATTTGCAAAGAGTATGTCGCTGCAGAGCAGCAGATTCAGCTGTTTTAAGGCTCTATCTGGGGACCGCTCAACAGCGCCCCCCACCCAACAGCTGAATTGCCAATGGCTGAATTGGAGTACTGCACTTTGCCGGTACAGATGGGTGGGTTATAGTGGATTCTGCGGCTCTGCAGCTGCATATGCTTCTCGCATCCAGCTCGCGCTGCCCAGCCGTAGAACACTACACATCATAATGTTCACAGCAAACTGTAGTTGATCACCAGGTATGTTTTATTAACGTAGAATAATTCATATAAGAAAAACGATAGGGAAATATCTTACCTTTCTCCACTGGTTAAAAATGCGTGATATGTGTTTATTATGAAATGACAATTGCGTGTTGACACGCCCACTGCGCGAAGCCTCCTAAATAACTTTTTCCAGTTTGCACATATCTATTATCTATGACTAATTCTATCTATTTTTAGGGGCAAATGCGAGTGAAATAGTCGCGCTGTGGTTACATGACGTCATTGCTATTTTAGAGCTGCTCTACCGGTTACACGGTATAGTCAAAATCCATACTGTAGAGCAAATTCATACCGTTTATACCGTATACCGTTTATACCGTCCACCCCTAGCTGAACTTGATTCTATTGAGGCTGAAATTCAAACACTTGAGAAAGACTATCAGAGAACATCAAATAAAGATACATATAGGACCCTGGTGAACAAAAAAATACAATATAATAACTTAAATACATACAAAACTGAGAAATCCATTATGCGTTCTAGACAAAAATACTATGAGTTGGGGGAGAAACCTAGCAAAGTACTGGCATGGCAACTAAAAACGGAAGAAAGCAAGAGGGCAGTTAACGGAATTGAAGTAGCCCCGGGCAAAATCTCCAATAAACCCACAGAAATTAGCGATGCTTTTAGAAACTATTACAGTGACTTATACACTGCACAACCTAGCGGGGACAGCACAGCAATAGACTCCTTTCTTTCCAAACTTGATCTCCCAAGCTTGTCTGTCGAGGATAGTGAGTTTATGAGCAAACCATTTTCAATTTGCGAAGTATTTTGCGACCATTAAACTTCTACCGTCAAATAAATCTCCTGGGGACAATGGTTTCCCCCCAGAGTTCTACAAGGAATTTCAAGACCTCTTAATCCCTCCCAAAGTCCTTCAATTAGCTAGAGAAGAAAAACAATTTCCTGAGACGTTCTCTCTGGCCATTATATCGGTTATTCACAAGACGGGGAAGGACCCTTTAAAGTGCGCCTCCTACAGGCCAATCTCGCTCCTAAATACAGACTATAAACTTGTAACTAAGATGACATCCAAAAGATTAGAAACATTCCTTCCCCGCCTTGTTAATTCCGATCAGACTGGCTTTATAATTAACAGACATTCCTCTAACAATCTTAGACGCTTTTTTAATATTATCCATTTCGCACATAAAAACAAGATTCCCAATAAAATCTCAATATTCTTCTCTTTTTAACAAACGCTGAAAGCTCCCTCTCATGTTTAGTCGAACTGTTGGACTTATATAGCTCCTTTTCCGGATATAAAATTAACCTTGACAAAGATTATATTAAAGACACCATTCAACATAACTTCCCTTTTAAATGGTCACCAAATGGTATAAGATACTTGGGTATACTAATAGATAAGGAGATGGAGAATCTATATAAGCTCAATCTGTTAGGGCAGTTACAAATCCTAGGGGAGGACTTGGAAAAATGGATGAACCTCCCTCTCACCTTACTAGGCCGAATTAATGCTATAAAAATGAATGTCCTGCCAAAGTTTCTTTATATATTTCAGTCCCTCCCAATCCAAGTCCCTTCTAAATTTTTCTCCTCCTTGGACGGATTGATCAGACGGTTTATATGGCGAGGTAAATCCCCAAGGATCGCCTTAATTAAACTTACTTTAGACTATACAAAGAGAGGACTGAAACTTCCTAATTTTAGATTGTATTACTTGGCGGCACAAGCCAGATTTTTGGCTCAAATGTTTGAGGGGGACCTCTCAGCCTCATGGTTGAACATTGAATGTCTAGACATTAACGAGACCACCCCGTCTGATACCATGTACAAATGGGACGTGAAATCAATTAAGACCATCACCCAGAACCCCTTCATGATCCATTCAGTCCAAACCTGGTTAAAATTACAAAAAGAATTCAGACACAATAGCCCTCTAATGGGGAAATAGGCTTATACCTATCTTATACCAGAATAGAGACTTTGAGTCCTGGCCTTTACAAGGTATCACTCGACTGGAACATTGTTATGAAAATTAGGTTTTTATGTCCTTCCAGCAAATGAAAGAGAAATATCAACTTCCTGGAAGAGATTTCTTTAAATACCTGCAACTGAGAGATTTTGTGAGGGTTAACACTCAATGTCAATGGAAACTACCAGAAAAATCTCCCATTGAAAGTAGGGATGCACGATATTGATTTTTTGACACCGATACCGATATCGATAACTTTATGCTCCTCAGGCGATAACCAATATCGATAACCGATATTTATTGTATTATAATCTTTTTTCTTAATGTATATATTATTTTTTTTATCAATTTTTTTTTTTCAACATGAAACAAAACATATCACAATACAATAATAACACATAAAAAGACTTCCCAGGACAATAACTTAACACCAACTTAAATGTGACCTAACCAGACAACAGAAACAAAAGCCAAGACAACAGTATTGACTGATAAAGTGACCATATTTATTTTTCCAAATGAAAATTCACAATCCGTCAACAACTTATAATACATCCAACCTAAGACGCTCGAAGCTTTTTGTTCTTGTTTTTTCAAAGCGGAGCCTTGAAAAAAAGGCTTTGAGTGGACACATCACCACCACAACAAGTCACCTGCAACAAGCTAGAAGCTAGAACCTAGAAGCTGCTGTGAATCCAAAGCCAGCTATTGACGAGTCGTTTGCTAAATTAAAGAAGTTTGACAGAAATGACCCAAGGGCTCAAGCCGCTAGCTTTTAAGCAGTCCTTGGTGGTGCAAATTAACCTGGCTACTATGGAGCAATAAGTGACTGCGTTCAACCGAGGGTTGCATCACAGCCATGGAAGGGGCTAGCTTTGCTTAGCTCCTCGCGTCGTCGTAGGCTTCTAAGTTAACACAATAACACACCATCGTAGCGGTGGTGATGCCGCAGGTGACCCGTCAGGCTGGATGTATTACAAGTTGTTGCCCTTTTCCCTCCTTGTGGAACTTCTCCATTGCATTTATTACAAATAGCAAGCAATCTTTTTCCTCTGAAATTCCGAGTACCGACGCGGCCATCTTTGTTTTTAACGTCAGCGCTGATTCAGAAACTTACGTGCCTACGTCACAGCCAAGAAAGGGAGCGCTCGATTTGTGTAAAACGCCCTGTTCTTAAACCACACGCTGTCAGTCGTACCACAGTACTGGCAAAACGGGATGAGCCTACAGTCAAAACAAATTCATTCCAATTCACCCACACAGCATTTTCTTTTACCAAAAAATATATTATATTATCGGAGCTATTAATAACGTTATCGGGTTTATCGGGATGACGTCATAATTAATCGTGCATCCCTAATTGAAAGTCTTTTTCATAATGATCAAAGGATGGTGAGAACCATCTCTCAAGTCTATAACACCTTAGTTACTACCCTCTCTGCCGACCACTGAACCCGATAGGTCCAGGACTAGATGGGAGAGAGATTTAGACCTCTGGGAGGACCTATGTAAAGATGGGGTCACATGCACACTAAATTCAAGATAAGACTGATTCAATTAAATGTTCTGCATCAGGTCTATTTTACCCCCTCCAAATTACATGGGTTCAACTCTAGTATCTCGTCCCTCTGTTTTAGGTGTGGCCAGGAGGAGGGCACGTTCCTTCACTCCACTTGGCATTGTATCAAACTGCAAAGTTTCTGGGAGCGGGTCTGTGAGGCTATAGCACAAATTCATAATATAACATTTCCGACTGATCCCAAAATATGCCTCCTTGGTAACTTTACAAACTCAAACCTTACACGCAGTCATTCCATCAAGCTTACAGAACTCCTCCTGGTTATTGCCAAAAAATGTATTGCAACAAAATGGAAGTCAGATCTCCCTTTGCCATTTGGGATGTGGCTTTCAGAGGTGAAGAGCTGTATCCCTCTAGAAAAGGTGACTTATTCACTAAGGAACAGGGTTGATCATTTCAATAAAATTTGGCAGCCTTTTCTGGACTATCTTGGAGATCTCCCACCCGACTTGACTGGATGACCTTCTCATTGATCTCTCTAGTAGCTCCATTCTGGTAAAGATGTGTTGAGGACATCCTGTCAGGGTTTCCGTTAGAAAAAATTGTTGCCGGTCTCCGTGACCTGCAAGATTTCAACTACCGGACAAATGAGATTAATTCCGGTCATAGTTTATTGAGCTTTAAAACAATTGATAGGCAGGCTCATGTCATCCTCAAGGCATGTAGATTTATAATATTATTACTTAAAACTAGGCTACTTTTGCGTATACAGTCATTAATATATTCCAAATAAAATAAGTCCCTCGATACTCCGTCTCCGTGCTGCTGCTGACTTGAAATAAAATAGACCGCGTATGTGGCAGTCGGTCCGACACTGAACAGCAGTCTGTTATAATCACATTTTTATGAGCTAACGAATTCCGTTATATTGGACATTTGTATTAATTATATCAAGCGAAGAACTGAGAAAGCAGAGAGACTGCAACATTATCGTGGTTTGCGTGACTACTCTCTCCACCTCAATGTCACGCGGTCGAAAAGGGCGCTTGTCTATTGGACAGTGGAAATGTGTGTGTGGCTGCGATCCTGTGTGTGCGCGCGCGCGTGTGTGTGTGTCTGTGTGTGTACTGCGGAGCCCAGATCAGCGGAGCCGAGTTTTGACATGGCATTGATCCATTGTTCTATTGAAGCACATTACCTACCACCATCCTCTCGCTAAACAACTTGTAGACCACGGTGTTTTTATGAGTGCCCACAAGTAGCCGTTTTAATAATATAATAAGCCGCGCGCCTCGGTAATAATAATAAGCCGCGTTTTTTCTTCCTTCTTCCCAAGATGCACAGACATAGAGAGAGAGAGAGAGATAGATAGATAGATAGATAGATAGATAGATAGATAGATAGATAGATAGATAGAGAGATTAGATGCAGTGTGCTTGTTTTGCAGTGAGTGCTGCGAGCAGTGGTAATAATAATCACTTCCTATATTTGGTTCGCGTTTGGTCCGATGAAGCGAACCGAGACCTACGTTTTTAAAGCTCTCGCTGACAACGTCGTTGTCATTATTAGAAGCAACGAGGAAACAAATGTAATGATCGTTTCGTTCATCGCATAGGCTATTTAATTTTAGCCTATTTTAATACAATTCAAATAATCAAATTGTGCTTAGACTCAGGGAATTATTTTCACCGGACATTAAGACCGGAGAAATTAAATATGTCGGACTTCAGGAGATTTTGCCGGACAAATACCGGTAATTACCGGCTAACGGAAACGCTGCATCCTGTATCTCTCAATGTCTCTGAAAATATTGTTATTTTTTGTTCTGTTTTTTTTTGTTGTCGTTTGTTTTCCTGATGTGTTTGTTTACATAAGGGACCTCTATCACTTTATCCCACACATTTACAACCATTAACCATATGCGTATATAGGCACCCACATATAGTTGTTGTTATTGTTGCTGTTATTACTGTCCTGTAATTGTCTCAGTATTGGCATTTGTGTATGTTTTGAATAATGGAAAATCAAAATAAAATATAAAAAAAAAGTAGGGGGATGTGGTATCCTGGAATAATGGTTTCACCCATATGTTGGTTTAGCCCAGATTCATGTTAATGACGTCAGATACGATGCAAGTTAACCCAAAGTGTGGAAGTAAAGAACCTTCAGCTATATTGTCATCGTGTGGACATTCAATTCTTTCTGCTAGACACTAAGAGTGACAGCCAGAACAGAAACATTATACTAGCTACTTCGCCATATAGTCCATTCTCAGTGTACGTGTGCACTGGAGGCTTCAAGTAGCCTACATGCCTTTTTCATGTTTATATGTTACTACTTTTTAAAAACAGAGCTCACTTTTGCTGGTTGGTTGTCCCCAAAACTAAGATGGCGGCGGTCTCGTGACGTCAGTGTCTTGTGTGTGCATGTGTGTGTGTGTTAGAAAGAGAGTAGTTGAGCCTTGTGTGATCTAATCTCCTCCATACTCATGTGTATAAAGTGATGCCAGCCTCCTCAAGTCTCTCTGATCATGTTAGTACAGTAATTGATTGAAAACTTTATTAACAGATTGCAGAATGGGTACAATACAGTACAGCTCAATACACACAATTGTTAAGGGGATGCAGACCAAAGAAAGACTTTCGTCTTGTTTACATCAGGGTCCCCCATTTAACTAGGCTGCACTAGTCTCTCTGATCATTTATGCAAATGACATGTCGTCAGCTTGTGACTGCAACTTGTTCCTGTTTGCGGACGACTCAGCCCTGCTGGTCTCTGACAA
Source organism: Notolepis coatsorum (assembly GCF_963971535.1). Classification (NCBI taxonomy): domain Eukaryota; kingdom Metazoa; phylum Chordata; class Actinopteri; order Aulopiformes; family Paralepididae; genus Notolepis; species Notolepis coatsorum. The sequence goes on along the minus strand of NC_140171.1, from coordinate 166,133,781 downwards.
CTCCCTGTAAATATCCTAACCCAACCCCCTCCAATGTACAGTCATTTACCTAGTATGGTTTTGTCAATAGTCCAATGTACAATTTTGTTTGTTTGTACAGAGTCTCCCCCCCCTCAATGTACAGTTTTGCTTGCTTATACAGTGTGCCCCCCCCCCCCCCCCAACCACCTCCAATGTAAATTACCCAGTATGGTTGTCAATATCCCAGTGTACCCAACCCCCCCCACCCAACCTCCTCCAATGTACAGTTTCTACGTCAAATGTATATACTCCCTTTTCTTGACTCCTTCTGTATCACAAACAGTACTGTATTTGCAAATCTGGTATGTCATAAATGTATAGATGTAGCAGTACTGACTATCTGTATGTCATATATGTCCTGATGAATTGAAAATGGGGGACCCTGGTGTAAACAAGACGAAAGTCTTTCTCTGGTCTGCATCCCCTTAACAATTGTGTGTATTGAGCTGTACTGTATTGTACCCATTCTGCAATCTGTTAATAAAGTTTTCAATCAATCAATCAATCAAGAACAAGTTACAGGTTGAAAAAACCCTCAGCTCAGAACTAGGCAAAATCTGCATATGGCTCGCTGATAACAAACTATCATTACACATGGGCAAAACAGAGTCCATTCTCTTCGGTTCAAATAACAAACTCAGCAAGACCGACGGCTTCTCAGTTACAGTGGGTGACAATATTGTCACAAGGAAAGAAGATATTACCTACCTGGGTTCCATCCTAGAGGCAAATCTTTCCTGTGACAAAATGGCATCCAATCAGGGAACAAACTTAACTTTTTGACTTACCAGCCATTTGGCTGGTAGATTTTAAAAACTACCAGCCATCCAGATTTTTTACAAGCCAAAAATTATAAATAGCTTTTTAGTATATCGCCATGTGTTATTATTACTATATAATACTCTCGTATGCTATTTTCAATTAATATCATAAACAACATAAGGAATATTAGCCTAATTTTGAGTGGACTGAAGGAATTAGTCAGCGTTAATAGTTTTAAATGCAAATTATTTATTGCGAATTTATTTACAATATGGAAGCAAAAGAATTAAAGAACATATTAAAACAACTTCAAACAAGATAAACAAATCCATACTTGCCACCTACAAGGCAACAAGGGATGTTAGCGGAGTCTGTAATGCATCCAGCCTTGTATGGAATAATAATATAATAATATATAATATCATGCATTGTTATGTAAACAATTCCACTGGGTAGGCTTTACAACCATAATTAGCTGAAAGTGAAAGCCGACACACCTATATGAACATGCTGGACTAACGTTATAAAAAAAACACAATAAACTTACTCGCACATCCAGGCGAAGTCCCTGTATGGTCTTGATTTTTTCGCTATAGCGTGGGCGTTACGGAATAGTATCCGCATTTTAGCCAGAGTAGACTCTGACAGCTTGGTCAACAGTCGGAGCAGCCAGGAGCGGAGTAGACTGTGCTTTGTATACAACAGAGCAGTCCCTGTGACAGCGTGACGTCTCGTGGCTTTTGATGGCTTCCAGTTTCATCACCGATGTCCCGATGACAAATTAATTTCGTTTTCTTTTATCCGTTGCTTTGGCACGACATGGTATACAAAACTTTACCCCCCCCCCCCCCCCCCCTCAAATTTAAGCCATTCTCGTGGTTTCCCGGAATCAGATGTGTACCATTTCTGGTTAAATTTCCTAACTACACCGACGCTAGTAGCAGGTGCAGTGTTATCGGTGGTGCTGGTGGTAGCAACTGACTCGTCAACGTTAATGTTGTCGCCTGTTTTTCTTAATTTTGAGGGGGGACCCGGGGGAGCTACTCCGGGAATATGCCTCCACATATTTGGTCAAATCAAATGCAAAATTAAATATCAGAGCACAATCAAAAACGCGATTGCAGGTTTTTTTTGTAGTAGGCTAAAGAACGGATGAAGACAGATCTCATGTGCGTCTCATGTTAAAAACTTGATCTCGTGAGCAGAGCGCATCTCACACACACACACAGTTTCACTTTCGTTTCAACTCACCACGCCCGCATCCAATAGGGTCCAGCTGCAGCCCCGGAGATTGTTCCAGATTGGGCAACTTCCGCCCGCTCCCACGACATTTCTCCCGCTCAACTGGACTACTCCCTGCATCATATTAATCCCGACTCATGCAGTGGATTTAGTTGGCCGCCAGATGGCGCCCAGGCCTTAATTTATGACGGCCAAACATTATATCTACAAGCCTGTGGCGGTGGGCGTGTGACTATTTTGTACCCTGCATCCAATGTAATAAAAAAAAGTCAACCAACGAACCCGATTCTTGTACTGGTAAACAAGAATACCCTGAAGACTCTGGCAGGAGCACTCATTCAAGGGTACTACGACTATGCTTGCACCTCATGGTACCAAAGCACCTCAAAGGCACTAAAAAAAAATTACAAACATCTCAAAACAAACTGGTCAGACTACTGCTTGACCTTACTCCTAGAACCCACCTCACCCCTGCCCACTTTGACAACTTAGGATGGCTTAGAGTAGACGACAGAGTACAGCAACTTGCAATGGGCCTGGTCTACAAGATACACTACACGACCAAGGTACCCATGTACATGTCAAAATACTTTAGGAGGATAGGTAGGAGTGGGGGGAGGTTGGGTAGGAGGGGTGGGTGGGGGACACTGTACAAACAAAACTGTACATTGGAATATTGACAAGACCATACTTGGTAATTTACTGTACATTGGAGGAGGTTGTGTTAGGACATTTACAGGGGCCAGTTTCGAATTGCAGTCTCCCGTAGGTGTTTTTTGAGTGTTTTTGAAAGTGGGTAGTGATTCACATTCCTTTACAGCTTTGGGTAGGGCGTTCCACATTGATGTGGCATAATTGCGAAACGTGTTTAGTCCCTTGTTTGAGCCGAATCTGGGTTTAACATGATTTGTGGAGCTCCCTCTGGTGTTGTGATCGTGGTATTCACTGACCTTTGGGAAGTATTTTGACATGTACATGGGTACCTTGGTCGTGTAGTGTATCTTGTAGACCAGGCCCATTGCAAGTTGCTGTACTCTGTCGTCTACTCTAAGCCATCCTAAGTTGTCAAAGTGGGCAGGGGTGAGGTGGGTTCTAGGAGTAAGGTCAAGCAGTAGTCTGACCAGTTTGTTTTGAGATGTTTGTAATTTTGTTTTTAGCGCCTTTGAGGTGCAAGCATAGTCGTAGTACCCTTGAATGAGTGCTCCTGCCAGAGTCTTCAGGGTATTCTTGTTTACCAGCGAGGAGATCCGGTACAAGAATCGAGTTCGTTGGTTGACTTTTTTTATTACATTGGATGCCATTTTGTCACAGGAAAGATTTGCCTCTAGGATGGAACCCAGGTAGGTAATATCTTCTTTCCTCGTGACAATATTGTCACCCACTGTAACTGAGAAGCCGTCGGTCTTGCTGAGTTTGTTATTTGAACCGAAGAGAATGGACTCCGTTTTGCCCATGTGTAATGATAGTTTGTTATCAGCGAGCCATATGCAGATTTTGCCTAGTTCAGAGCTGAGGTTTTTTTTCAACCTGTAACTTGTTCTTGTCAGAGACCAGCAGGGCTGAGTCGTCCGCAAACAGGAACAAGTTGCAGTCACAAGCTGACGACATGTCATTTGCATAAATTAGGAACAGTAGCGGACCTAGTATGCTTCCTTGTGGAACACCACAGCTTACTGTGGGGGGGGGATAGGGTACCGTTTACCTCCACCATCTGCTCTCTCCCCTCCAGGTAGGATTGCATCCAGCTCACTGATAGACTATCAAAACCAATTGCTTTTAGCTTGTCAATCAGAATGGTGTGATTGACAGTGTCGAAGGCCTTTTGTAGGTCCAGCATGACCATGCCGCAGTATTTGCCCGCGTCCACCTCTTGTTTGATGTGGTCATTCAAATAGAGAAGGCATGTGTCAGTGGAGTGGGATGTTCTGAAGCCAGATTGGAATTCGTAGATTAGAATTTTTTCCGCAAGGTATTTTTCGACCTGTTCGTATACAATTTTTTCCATGACTTTCGAGATGGAGGTAAGGATAGAAACAGGGCGGTAGTTGCCTGGGTCTAATTTACTGCCTTTTTGTGCAGAGGGGTCACTCTCGCAATTTTGAAGTCCTTGGGGACGTGTCCCTGTTTTATGGAGAGGTTTATTATGTGTGTGATGACTGGGGTGATGGCGGCTGTTGAGTCTCTGAGGAATTTGGAGGGGATATTGTCATGGCCAGTGGCCTTGTTAGGTTGGAGGGCGCTCAGTTTTTTGAGTACCTCATCTGTTGTTACCATTTCCAGTTTGAAGTCGTCTTTGTGGACACCTAGGTTCTTGTAGTATGCTACTATGTGTTCTACCCCATACTGCCCTGAGTGGGAGGGTAGTTTGTTTACCAGTGTTGTGGCTATGTTTGTGAAGAAACTATTTAAGTAATTGGCTACATCCAGCTTTTCTGTGATGAGCGTGTTGTCCGTCTTTATGTTTATGTTTGAGGATCTGGTTTTAAGTTTTTTACTGCAGCCTAGTTGGTTATTGAGTAATTTCCAAAGTTCACGTGGTTTGTTTTTGTTTTCCTCGGTCTGCATCCCCTTAACAATTGTGTGTATTGAGCCGTACTGTATTGTTTTGTACCCATTCTGCAATCTGTTAAATAAAGTTTTCATTCATTCATTAGTAGTACAGTAACTAGGCTGCACTAGTCTCTCTGATCATGTTAGTACAGTAACTAGGCTGCACTAGTCTCTATGATCATGTTAGTACAGTAACTAGGCTGCACTAGTCTCTCTGATCATGTTAGTACAGTAACTAGGCTGCACTAGTCTCTCTGATCATGTTAGTACAGTAACTAGGCTGCACTAGTCTCTCTGATCATGTTAGTACAGTAACTAGGCTGCACTAGTCTCTATGATCATGTTAGTACAGTAACTAGGCTGCACTAGTCTCTCTGATCATGTTAGTACAGTAACTAGGCTGCACTAGTCTCTCTGATCATGTTAGTACAGTAACTAGGCTGCACTAGTCTCTCTGATCATGTTAGTACAGTAACTAGGCTGCACTAGTCTCTCTGATCATGTTAGTACAGTAACTAGGCTGCACGTCTCTCTGATCATGTTAGTACAGTAACTAGGCTGCACTAGTCTCTCTGATCATGTTAGTACAGTAACTAGGCTGCACTAGTCTCTCTGATCATGTTAGTACAGTAACTAGGCTGCACTAGTCTCTCTGATCATGTTAGTACAGTAACTAGGCTGCACTAGTCTCTCTGATCATGTTAGTACAGTAACTGGGCTGCACTAGTCTCTCTGATCATGTTAGTACAGTAACTAGGCTGCACTAGTCTCTCTGATCATGTTAGTACAGTAACTAGCTGCACAGCCGACAAACATAGTTGCTGCCTAAACAATATCCAGACCAAGATGGCGGACGGTTATCCCATGATTTATGGCGTAATATCGCATCTAATGTTTTATTTATGGCAGCACCGCTGGTCTAACTGTTGGGTACATTATTATTAAGGGTTAGGCAATTGTGAAATACCGTAATCACAAACGGGAACATATTGATCAAAGAATAATGTCCAAAGGACCTTCTGATTAAACAAACCTGCTTTGTGTTTCTTCATCTCACTTTCACAACACTCTGAAGTTTACGGCCAGTCTCGACTCCTCCTTAGTTCAAATGTGTCTCCAGCAGCTGCAGTTAGTCCGTTCTTTACACGATCACTGCATCTAGATCTGTTCAGAGAGTTAACGTTAGAGATTAGCAGCATTAGCTCGTTATAGCAACAGACAACGAGGTGAAGCATGGAGTGTGGTGCCCCTGGTGGCTACTGGCTAGGACGAGACATTGCATGGCATTTCCGTATTTCCTGGTGACGTCAGGGAGGGCTGGACCAATCAGCTACGTCTGCGTCACGCGGCACCCCACGCCCCGCCCCTTTGGAAATAAACAGCCAATAGCTGCCTCACACGGGAAAAGCCCGTGGCCGCGACAGACCGCGCGCTGATTGGCGGAGAGCGGTCGTCACTCCACATTGGGCTTAGCCCCTCCCCCCTGACCAGGCTCGGTTGAGACGTGCGGTTGGAGAGAGTGCGAGAGAGAGGGATGATGAATGAATGAATGAATGAATGAATGAATGAATGAATGAATGAATGAATGAATGAATGAATGAATGAATGATGAATGAATGGATGCATGAATGAATGAATGAATGAATGAATGAATGAATGAATGAATGAATGATGAATGAATGAATGAATGAATGAATAAATGAATGATGAATGAATGAATGAATGAATGAATGAATGAATGAATGAATGAATGAATGAATAAAAACTTTATTTAACAGATTGCAGAATGGGTACAATACAGTACGGCCCAATACACACAATTGTTAAGGGGATGCAGACCAGAGAAAGACGTTTGTCTTGTTTACATCAGGGTACCCCATTTTCATTCATAGTGACATTTATGACATACACAACATATATGACATTTATGGCATAGGGACATACATGACATACAGGTATTTAGTACTGTTACATTTGTGACATACGATATGCAAATATACAGTACTGTTACCCATAGATCCTGACAGAGTATATGATGGGGAGGGGACTGTACATTAGGAGGGGGTGGGTGGGTGGGAGAGAAATATACATGCGGTGGGGAGGAGACTGTCTATTAGGAGGGGGTGGGGGGGTTTGGACATTTACGGTGGCCAGTTTCGAATTGCAGCCTCCCGTAGGTACTCTTTAAGAGCGGTTTTGAATGTGGGTAGGGATTCACATTCCTTTACAGCTTTGGGTAGGGCGTTCCACATTGATGTGGCATAATTGCGAAACGTGTTTAGTCCCTTGTTTGAGCCGAATCTGGGTTTAACATGATTTGTTGAGCTTCCTCTGGTGTTGTGGTCGTGGTATTCACTGACCTTGATTTGATTGATTGTATGTCATAAATGTCCTGATGAATTGAAAATGGGGGACCCCGATGTAAACAAAACGAAAGTATTTTTCTGGTCTGCATCCTCTTAGCATTGTACCCATTCTGCAATCTGTTAATAGGTTTTCAATCAATCAATCAATAAGAAGGACAACCATAAGCATCCTTCCTCCAGAAATCAACCAATCCTGGGCACTCCCATACCATATGGAAAAAGGTACACAAGGCGTTTTTGTGTGCACAAAGCGTGATGGTATGGCTTTCTTTATGTAATATGCATGGAGTAAAGTATGTCCTATGTATAAAATCAAAATGGATGACTTGGTGGTTGGGAATTCTGGAGGATAGCAAAATGTTTTGCCAGATTAATAGCCCATTTAGACTGCTGCTATTGAATGGTATATCCACACTGGCACACTCTATCAATGGGTAGAGGCTTTGAAGAAGTCTTTGCCAACATGGCGTAAACCGTTGAGACCAGACCCCTGGGTCTGGTAAATATTGTGTGAAATGGTTGGGTACCTAATTGACTATCCCAAGGTACACCATTGCTGTGCGCAATAGAAGCTAGAAGAAAGTGCCAGGTGAATTAAAGTGTTTCTGAATGTCTTGGAATGAGCAGAGACCCTCTTTCTACCCCAAACAAATCAGCAAGTGTAAGAACTCCCTTATTACACCACTGGGGGGCAGTATTGGACGCCTCCCAACTGGAGACCAGTGTTATCATGGGCGATTGAAGGTACAAATTTGGTGTCATTTTCCTGAGATTTTCTGCAAGACTGCGAACTGAGATTAGCTCAATAATGATGGAACCAAATTAGTTTTTTGATTGTTTGATAGATATATTGGAATAGATTACATATTGTAATTGTAACCTATGAGGGCCGTACAGAATGTCCCTCTATATAGGGTGCCAGGACACCAATAGTACCATTGGAAGGTTGGTAGTCCCGATCCACCTTCACCTTTTTCCCTCTGGAGGGTTGAAAGTTTGAGTCTGCCAGAGGGAGCATGGAGCTGAAAACGCTAATTTGTGGAAGAATATTATTATTATCCTCTGCACCTTTGTGTATACGGTTTACTTTGTCATATTTTATATTGATTGTAACTTATATTATGACCAATAGGGTATACATCATCTGCACCTCTGTGTATATGGTTTATTTTATTAAAATTGTATATTTAGATTTAATTCGTTTATTGCCTATATATATTACTCTCCTATTACCGTGAGCATTATCTGTACCCCTCCTGCTGCTATGACGACTGAATCTCCCAAAGGGGATCACTAAAGGAATATCCTGTCCAGTCCAGAGGATAGAATGTTTTCCCCTCTGCATGGGTGAGACCTGTTTGCTGCCATCTCCACAGTGACCTCTTTGAAGTGTAAGAGAAGGGGAGCCATGTTTTTATTTACTTGAAATAGTGCATGTATGGCTGTGTATGACAGTATACTAAAGTAACTATATCATACATTACAAGTTCTGCAATAAGGTCAACCTAAGGTATGGGCGGCTAGGTGGTGTAGTGGGCAAGGCACTCGCCACCAATGTAGAGACGCTGGGTTCGCGTGTTCGAATCCAGCTCTCCACATTGTTTTCAGTTTAGCTGGTCGTCCGCAGTAATACACATTGGCCGTATTACGGGGAGGGAAAACTGAAGGGTGGGGATCGAACGTTGTGAACAAGCGACTCCTACAAGTCGGTTGGTGCGCCTGCGCAGTAGAATCAGGAAGTGTCGGGGGCAGCGTGAGCCTCCCACGCGTTACTCCTCGACACTGAGAGATCGAGCTGCGCAGGTGAAAAGATGCGACTGCTGTTACCTCAAGTACCGGAGGGGACTTGTGCTATGTATGACTTAGTCCACATTGCAGCCGGCTTGTGGGAGGCAAGAAACAGCGTTCGTGACAGGGGAGGGTTGAATTGGATGATACGAAATTGGGATGGGAGAAAAATATAGAAAATGGGAGAAAAAGTGGAAAAAAAAAAAAAAAGTCAACCTAAGGTCAGTCTGTCTACTTCAAAGACACGAAACAGCAAACACACACACCTTCTATAGGCCTATAATGGGGAAATGGCAGATTTGAGTGGTGAACAGTAAAAATGACAAACTTTACTATTTTTCTCAAAGATGAAACCCTAACATTACAGAATGCATGATTATTATTTGTAATGGCTATGAGATTAAAACATGTGGTTTTAATGGGAGTTAATGGGACATTTATGTCCTCAAATTACTTAAGAATGATTACAGAATTGTAAATCTGCTACACAAAAACGAATAATGCATCAAAGTCAATATTTTGTCTAATCTTTGACATATCCAAGACTGATGAGACCGGTGGTTGCTCTCTAGTGGTTAATGTAGCGCAGTACTGGAGGCAAGCGCTACCGGAGTCTCATGGCCAGTACAGAGAGACTCAGAAGGAGCTTCTATGCCCAGGGCCCAGGAGTTCAAAACTTTTAATCCCTATCTGATCCGATCCCATTTTTAAATCCCATTTTTTGTGATCCAGGATCAGACAACTCTGCCAGATTTTATCCCGGTATTTCAAAGAAATCCAGGATAGGATCACCCTGATCCAGATTGAGACTTTTCAAGATTACTAGATCCGAATATCAGTGCTTTAATCCTACCGATCTCCGATGGGAAAAAAGGAAGACAAGGACCACATTGCAGAGACATCTATAATGTCTAATTATATTGTTAAATACATAAAGGACATCAAATCATAATGGAATTGTAATTCTTTTTTAAAAAGACTCCCACTAGGGTAACATAAAAAAAAACTTGATTCAAAGGCAGCTGGATCATCCAGACGTGCTTTGAGGAGCTGAATTCTAAGTGAGATTTCTGTTTGCTGAAGGTGATGACAGATGGACTTTTTTTTTGTTGAAGATATTTTTTCTTTAACCTAAATTACATTTGTGATTGACAATCTTTGTTGTGATACTTTTATGAGCATAAACATTTATGTCATCAGCATTTGGTTGAAAACAAAATAGGCCACCATTAACGTGACCCAAAAAAAAAAGATTGATTTGCCATGAAGGCTAAGAATTGTGTATTATTTCAGTTAACAAACTTTGCCATCTTATTTATATTGAAACATATTTTTTTGGAAATCCACCCCTCTGATGGGATCAAGAGAATCCAGTTTTTTGGGATCAAATTGATCCCAATCCTGTGTTGTCGGTTTGAAATACCCGTTTTGAAGATTTGATCCAGATTAAAGCTTGGATTTGATTTCCTGATCTGATCGGATATCAAAGTGATCCTGATCCTGTTTTTTGGTTTAGAACTACCCACAATCCAAATCTGATAGGGATTAAAAGTGTTGAACTCCTGGGCCCAGGCCATCAGGATGCTCAATGACTCCATGTAACAACCCATCATCTACACTCACTGCACACACATCCACATGTACACACTCACTTTAAACAAACACTCACCTTACCACTCACTTTATATTTATCTATTATTAAAGTTCAGTTCAGTTCAGTTCAGAATTTTTTTATAAAAAAAAAAAAATTAGTCAGTATGAAAATCAAATGTGATCTGAATAGTGAGATCTTTTCTTTTTTTCTTCTTCTCTTTCTTTTATTCTTTATTCTTTATCATTATTATTATTTAATTTTTTCTTGTTTAACTGTGGATTGTGTGTTTCTTTTATAATGGTATAAATGATTATTTGTGTAAATTAGGTTGTACGCCGACCATTAAGTAAATACTTGTTAGTTTAGGAATAAGGGGCAGGTAACTATAAGATGTATTCTTCTTCCTGCTCCTTTTGTCCATTGAATGACTATTTATGATTGTGTAATGAAGAAACTCTGATTGTATGATTCCATGTGGCAAATAAAAAACTCTGAACTCTGAACTGAATCTATTATTAAAGAGATTTGCACCACTTTCATACCTCATTTGCACCCTACCCCAAGTTTTCTCTCTGCATTCTACCTCACTGGTACTCATTTTACTCTGTATTGTATATATGTATATTGACTTTACCTACTTTTTACTTCTTAATTATTTTGTACTTACTTTCTCTTTACTGTATGTAGCACACTCTCAGGGGCCAATACAGAAACAAGCATTTCATCATAAAGTATCCTGTATTTTGTTCTGACAAACTTGAACTTGAACTTAACCAGGATCCCCAGTACAGAACTGAAAGGGTCTATAGCTGTCAATACATTGGCCATAAATATAACTAATCAGGAGAATAACCAGACACTTCTGTGATCTATTGTCTATATGAGGGGTCAGCGGACAAGTGGTCGGGGCTCTTTTCCACAACCACTGACTCTGTGGGAGTGTGAGGAAGAGAACACATGATGTGATTGAATAAAGTACCGGAGAAACGCACTCTCTGGCTGTTCGAGTTCTTTTAATCTCCAATTCCCACTACACCAACCAGTTGCTGGGATTAGATCAGCCCAACCATTTTTTTTTTTTTTTTTTTTTTTTAATGGTTGTTTAACCCATTCCGTTTTAATTTGACTGCTTTTGCTGTGCTGCATCAGTCTGTCTCACCATGCTCCTTTTATTAGCTTTTATCTAATTCATTACTTCATTAAAACTATTGTTAGGCGGTTAGGTGGTCGAGCGGAGATTGCGTTCGTCACCAGCCCCGGAGCTGTGAGCTTGGTTCGCCTGTTCGAATCCAGCTCACAGCTCCGGGGTTGTCACCAGCTTGGCTGGCCGTCTGCACTGATACAATTGGCTGTATCAGAGGGTGGGAGAAGCTGGCGGGGTGGGTCCGGGTCGTTGTAAACAGCGACTCCTACAGTTCGGTCGGGGCGCCTGCTAAGCGCGGATTGGACGTGAGGGGGATAGTGTGGTCCTCCCACACGCTACGCCCTCTCAATGAGAATCCGCGCTGCCAGGTGAAAAGAAGCGGTGATTGGCTGGACGTGTGTCGGAGGAAGCACGTGGTAGCCTCCACTCTCCCAAAATGATCTGACTGTGGGGGGTAAAGCGCAGCGACCAGGAAGGGACTGGGAATTGGCATACGACTAACATTGGGATGGGAGAAAATCGGAGGAAAATGGAGGGGGAAAAAGACTAAAAAAAAAAAAAAAAGAAAAAAAAACTATTGTTGTTTTATTCCTATTTCAATTATTGTGTTGTATTTATTTTACATGATTTCTACGTTAAGCACTTTGTATTTCAATCTTGCACAAAAGGCTCTATATAAATAAAGTTTGATTTGAATTTTAAAAACAACCAACAGGCATTTTTCTTAATGTGTTTCTTTGTTACTTAACTGTATTGAAAGGTCCTTTATAAATACAGTAACATTTACTTTATAGGGCATAATAATCATGATTAAGCACCTATTGAGGAATTTGATGTTAAACTATTGATTTTTGTTACTCAAGTCTCAGACCTGATTACCTGAAATCCTTCCAGAATGGCTTCTACTTCCCTTCCTAATGACACATTCAGTAAAGACCTATCCATCTGTTTACCTCAAATACAAATCAGGTGAATAATATTTGTTCTATATACTTTGTTAACATTTAGTTCCTCATCAGGTCCAAGGTACTTTATTATTTATAAAAGTAAGGCGTTAAATGCTCCGCTCAATAGGAGTTCACTCCACCTGGAATATGACCTCTCCTGGATATCTCTATACATCACTGGTATTGGCCTTCCCCCATATCTCAATATTGATAATTGAAAACAGGAAGAATGGCTTCTCGTTTACCTGGGCACACAATTAAATATTAGTACCTGGCTCTACTTTTCAATCAATGACATAATTTTTTAGATTAGATTAGATTCACTTTATTGTCATTACACCTGTTCTGGCGGTAGGCAAACTGGTAGGGGTCAAGTGAGGGTGGTAGGCAAACTGGTAGGGGTCAAGTGAGGGCGGTAGACAAACTGGTAGGGGTCAAGTGAGGGTGGTAGAAAAACTGGTAGGGGTCAAGTGAGGGTGGTAGGCAAACTGGTAGGGGTCATGTGAGGGTGGTAGGCAAACTGGTAGGGGTCATGTGAGGGTGGTAGGCAAACTGGTAGGGGTCAAGTGAGGGCGGTAGGCAAACTGGTAGGGGTCAAGTGAGGGTGGTAGGCAAACTGGTAGGGGTCAAGTGAGCGTGGTAGGCAAACTGGTAGGGGTCATGTGAGGGTGGTAGGCAAACTGGTAGGGGTCAAGTGAGGGCGGTAGGCAAACTGGTAGGGGTCAAGTGAGGGTGGTAGGCAAACTGGTAGGGGTCAAGTGAGGGTGGTAGGCAAACTGGTAGGGGTCAAGTGAGGGCGGTAGGCAAACTGGTAGGGGTCAAGTGAGGGTGGTAGGCAGGATTTAAGGTGAGCCAGGAGTAGCCTCTCGAAGCACTTCATGATGATGGAGGTGAGTGCTACGGGTCGGTAGTCATTGAGGCTCTCTGGGGAGGCGTGTTTAGGGACAGGAATGATGGAGGTGACTTTGAAGCATGTGGGAACTTTTGCCTGGGCCAGGGACAGATTGAAAATCTCAGTCAGGGGCGGCCGGGTAGCGCAGCGGACTAAGCGTCTGCCTACCACCGCGGAGACAGTGGGATCGAATCCAACTGCCAGCGGTACCTCCGGCTTGTCGGTCGTCCGTGCTGACACAATTGGCAGTGTCAGTGGGTGGGAAGCCGGCGTGGGTGGGTCCTGGTCGTTGTAAACAGCGACTCCTACAGTTCGGTCGGGGCGCCTGCACAGCGAGGGAAGGATCTGGAGAGAGGTAGTGTGACCTTCCAGACGTTACACTCTCCCAGTGAGAGTCCGCGCTGCCAGGCTGGCTGCCGGCTGGCTGCACATGTGTCGGAGGAAAGCATGTGATAGTCTCCGGCCTCCCGGACCAACAGTAGGGGGGGGGTGCGCAACGACCAGGAAGGGGATTGGCATAACGACTAACAGTGGGATGGGAGAAAAATCGGAAAAAGGAGGGGGGAAAAGATAAAAAAAGAAATATATATATATCTCAGTCAGGACCCCTGTCAGCTGCCCAGCACAGACACTGAGTACTAATATGCAATTAAAACTAGCGTACATCAAGTCAAGTCAAGTCAAGAGATTTATTTGTCACGGCATACAAGTATACAATGAAATGCGGGTGGTCTTGCCCGCAACGATGTGCAAATAACATATAATAGAATCAACATTGTGCAATAAACAAGTAACATTGTGCAATATACAAGTAACATGTTAGGGCATATCGGTATATGTACATAAGTTATTTACAGAGCATGCTAGGTCCTTTGGTAGTGTCTTTCAGTACATGCTAATTTATACAATCTCCGGTTATACTATACTATTTTTAAAGTGACCTTTCCTTAGTGGCCATAAGTGTGGGCGTGTGCAGCATGAGTGTGTGCTTGCTCATGTTAAAGTGGCTGCTAGTGTGTGAGCGTGTACAGTGTGTGTGTTGTGTGTGTGCTCATGTGTGCTTGTGTGTGGAGAGTTCAGTGTTCAGGGCTCTGATGGCCTGGGGGAAGAAGCTGAGCCGAAGTCTCTCTGTCCTAGCAGCTGGTGTTCGCAGGCGTCTGCCTGACCTGAGCAGCATGAACAGGCTGTTGTTGGGGTGGTGTGGGTCTTTCATTATTCTGCAGGCTCTGGATTTGCACCTCTTGTTGTATAGAACCTGCAGGGGTGGTAGTGCAAAAGAAAAGTGGCCAATCAGAGCGCAAAACGCGACCGCGGAGGCAAACATGCGTTAGGATAAGAATAGACGCGACCAGGAAGGGAATTGGCATAACGACTAATTTGGGATGGGTGAAAAATACAGAAAGCCCAAAAATAAATAGAATAAAAAAATTTAAATAATGATGGCATTCCAAGGATTGATTGATTGATTGAAAATTGTATTAACAGATTGCAGAATGGGTACAATACAGTACAGCTCAATACACACAATTGTTAAGGGGATGCAGACCAGAGAAAGACTTTCGTCTTGTTTACATCAGGGTCCCCCATTTTCAATTCATCATAACATATATGACATACATGATAGACAGTACTCTACATCTATACATTTATGACATACCAGATTTACAAATACAGTACTGTTCTGTATCACACTAGCTCACGCTCAGCGTTTCATGCATATATCTCGCTTCAGCATATATACACTGAATAATTTCACAAATGTACCTTTAAATGCCAGCATTCATCTGGCCACACCCCCATCCGCTTACCTATATAAGCAGGGATGGTGCCACACACTCATCTCCTTCTCAAATTTCATCACAAGCAACGTGTTGCTCATATGCCCACTTGACGTGGAGAAAAATATTTGCTGGAAAAGCAATGTTTACGAGGAGAGGAAGAACAAGGAGATACGTTGACATCATATCTTTATTTTCTCTCTCACTATTTTTGAGAAAATACGGCGATGTTGTCTTCGTCACTGGAGTGTCTGGAAGATGGTGATCATTCTAAAACCCTCCACCGGTTTTCGTATTGGGAGCACGCCGCTGCATGCTTCTCAACTGCAGTTCCTTGTTGTGTTGGTTGGGGTGAAACCTTTCAGGCCACAGCTGAACTGTAGGACGCGCCGCTGTTGTGAGAAGCGGTGGGTTTCAGGTTGGGTGAGTACTGTTGCTGGCAGGCTTCACTTGTCTGTTAGTGCTATGGGGGCTAATTGACAATGTTTATGAAAACCGGCCCCAGGCTAGGGTCCTTTGTTCAGCCTCCTAGGCGACAGAAGACCTTGTTCTGAAGACCATTGTAGTTTTAACTAGTGGGCCGCGACCATTAACACTGGTGATCCCTGTGTTTTCTGGACGAGTGGGTATCTCTCTGTCACCGTGTAGCCCCTTCTTTCATATCCAAATGAGAGTATTCCTTCACGAGGAGATATGTGCATAAGATGTTCGATAGCGGAAGATCTATGTTCAAGTCAGCTACACAGGCCAGTTTGGTATTGTGCTGACTCCGTCGGGTGTTGGTAAAATCACAGTTGTAAAGCTGTGTTGACATCTTGTTTCTCTTTTCTCTTAAAAAGTGAGGAGGGTTTCAGAACGGCGGCCTGTCTGGGTGAGTGTTATATCATTGTGTACAAGTTCAGGTGATAGCTGCTTAGCTTACGGTTAGCCAGTCAGCTGTTAGCTACGGCGTTAGCCTGCTGGGATCACTGCGTGGCCTACAGAGGTTGGGCCTACTGTTAGCCAGTCAGCTGTTAGCTGCGGCACTAGCCTGTTGTGATCACTAGGAAACGTTAGCTTGCTGCTATCGGACAAGGCCAGCGCGGGGTAGCTCCGGCTACTCGCGCGCCACCGCGAGCTCCCCTCTGGTCGCTTTCGCCGTTCGCTCGGCGTCTCGCGAGCAGGGGCAGTAGCGACCGACGGTTGGAGCGGCCGTTAGCTTAATGCTACTCTGTTGAACGTGCTTTGATTATAACATGTTTTACACTCTTGACTACGACGTCATCTTTGACAGGGGATGTTCGTCGACCCTGCCCTGAGCCAGGACGGCAAGGATTGCGTCAACAAAAGGGACCGTAGCGACGGGTGGAGCGGCGACGCTGCCCAGATCGAACAACACAGGATGGCTGTGTTTCTACGGTGTCTTGAGACTGCACTTCGCTGATCTACGCTCCGGGTAGGACAAAGGTTTGACCAGACCTTATACGCGTCTTCCGGCTTTACCTTCTACATGTTTTGTAAATAACGCTGTTTTCCAAAAACGTGTGTTGCTGCAATGCATTTGGGATACGACGCGAGTTTTGTGTGAACTGTTTTGTCACTGGTAATTAGCTTCTCCGGGCAAATCGGGTTGTTGTTACAGATCTGAAAATGATCTGGTTGTTGTGTGAGAAACATCATGTGTGTTGTTATGTACCGTGTACTCACAACTAAGGTAACTAACCTATGAAGCTATGCTTAGTGACAAATGAGTGAAAGAATATTCTTTTCTCAGCCTGTGATGACAATGAACAGTGTGTTCACATAATATTAACAGGTTCCTGTTTTAACTGGCCGTATTAAGGGTAAAGTAGGAGGATTGTGTTTTTCCCCACGGTTCCCTGGGGACTTCTTCATCCTCCTATCAGACATGTTGTTGCACTACATTGTGTCTTTGTGTGGTAGGGATGCGATGTAACCCTTAGCTTGATTGCTGAGGTTGTGCTATGACTGCTGGAGAAACTTTATTTTCCTAAAAGAAAAGATTGTTTGGTCGCTGTCGTGTGTGCTTAGCAAGGCCTGTGGCTGATACTAATCGAGAATTATGTATTCTCTCATTATGAAAAACGGCGTTCCTCTGTAGAGTGTTTTTGCCATTTTTTGTAGGTGATGATGGGTTGTGTGTGTCATGTGACCTGCAACTGGGTTGGACTGGCCACAGAAGCACATGTGTATGTTGGACCGGGGCTCTTAGAGAGCCCTCTCTATTCTGTGTTTTTTCCTTAGTAAAAATCAGATAGCAGGTTAGCTCATGCGCTGTGTGAAGCTGTCAAACGCTTCATAGAGCTGACTATGACTGTGTCATATTCTCTTTTTGTCATTACATCGTATCATGGGTGTGGGGTCGTAAAGGGGTGAACTGGTAACCTTTCCTCTCCCCCTTGTTTCTGTTGGTCAGGGGTACACCCCCTGTCCTTCAAGGTTCCTGTCACGTTGCGGTTCGGCCTGGAATATTGGGCGTGTGCACCGCAGAAATTCCCCTGCCATAGAGTACGTCACCGTGCGCGTCTCTGTTGGTAGGACTTCCGTGTGCTGTTCAGGTCCATGTGATGGATCTGTTTCGGGGGGGTGGTCAGGGCTCCTCCTCACCAAGCGCCTATTCGGGCCTTCTGTGAGTTCGGACTCCTCCTTCCATGTGAGGGAGCCTCCATCAGAGTACAGAGCCTTCCTCCTCAGATTGTCAAAGTGAGTGGACCCTCTAGAAGGTGTCCTATTCTATTGTGTATGTATTCGATTCAATTCGATTATTGAGTGTGTATGGGTTCAGTGCCTCTTCCCCGGAGAGCCCTAAAAACCAATTTTTTAAATGGCTCAAGGTGCAATATATTCTTTTCAATCTGTACAGCTCACATGGGAAGTCTCTCTGGGGATTCCTGTCTCCTTCCTATGGGAGGGTGGTGGGATGTAAAAATGTGAAACATTTTTACCCCCGGCTGTGTAGACTGGGATACATACTGTTGGTGCTTCCTTCTTTTCTATTAAAAAAAGAGTTGGAGTTAGGAAGTGTCACACCCCTCTTGTCGTTCCCCTGGGCGCCTTGGGGATTCAATGACAGGTCTAAATAGCCTGTTCATTGATGTGGGTGTGTCCCGACGCACGTATAGTGCTAGCTCGCTATAAACAGGCGACTGACTGGCACGCCTTGGTTGCTTGAGGTTAAAACGGCGTTTTTATAGAGCAACTGAGATGGAGGTTTTTGCTCTTCCGACGACCACATCCCACGACCTGGGTTATCGATGGATTCTCGTTCATGTCTGGGGGATGATGATGGAATGGATCTGAACATATGTAGAGGGGTCTCACGCCCTGGGGGTGGGCCACCAGGCGCGGTTCGCCCGAACGTCTGGGTGGCGCCTTCTTTTCATGTTAAGATCAACACGCATATCTGCCCTTTCTCCTGGAGTAGGCATGTCGGCGTGGTTAGGGCACGGGACTGGTTCTGGTCACGCTGGTCCGAATCAGTTGAACCCGTTGTCCGCCGGGGATGCAGATCTGCTGTTCTGGTACCCTGAGGGACTTGGGCTTTTTTCAGGGGGAAAAATGCCAGGTCCGTCCGGGTGTCACAGGGTTAAGCACTATGGAGACCCTGGTTGGGTACGTTTTTACTCAGCACTGTCGTAATGGCTTACGGCCATGTCAACCTGTACACGCTCGATCTCGTCGGATCTCGGCCGCTACACAGGTTGGTCCTGGTTAGTACTTGGTTGGGAGACCGCCTGGGAATACCAAGTACGGTGTGCTTAGGGGCTGGTTCTCCATTCTTTTTCGCTCCTCTCTCACGCATGGCGAAGAGGGGCCTGTTGGGGTGGTCTTTGACCTCCTCTGGTGAGGTCAGGCTTCCCGTATCGCCAGGCCCGGTCCGAAGTAATGTTTCGTCGACCCGTAGGCCTGGGTTAACCCTTTTTTGAAAACTGAAACACTTGTACTGCGGTATAGCCGGTGTATACCCGCAGGTGTGTTTTGGAGTTTTTTCTTGAGGGGTTATAGGAACAACCACCGCATTGGGTAACGCCAAGGTGGTTGATTCCCTGGTGTGTTGGAGCAGTGTCAACTCCCGGGTTCACCGTTTGAGGGTGCCCCTGCACGTTCATGACGTCTGCCAATCGTGTAAGCCTTCTCTGCCTCAACCCCTCTGGGTGGGGGTTTTTAAATGGAGGCTTGGTCATGCAACACCACCAGCTTACGCTCCTTCCACCGGGGCGGCTGTGTTCAGCTGTCCCCTCTGGCGCCTGTCTCGTCCGCAGTCTCCAGGCTAGGGTTAATAGCCTGTTGCCTGGTTTTTCCCCGGTGCGCTGCCTGCTTCCGTTGGTTAACCTTTTTTGTGTGCTTACGGCCATGCTGACTGCCTGTTCTGCAGGGTCAGTGTGCCAGGCGGTGTACTATTGGGGGGACAGGGCCCGCTCGGCTGAGGGGCCTTTGTCCGAATATGCTGGCGATGTGGGGGGCGGGGTCACTAAGTGCCCACCTGGTGGGGTCTTGATGCTGGCATCATGGACTTCTCTGGGCCGCCGTTCCAGGGGGTCCAGTCCCTTTGGTGGGTCTGGGTCTTCCTTCGCGCTCCGCTGCTACGGCCTTGCCACGGGGTTGGGTTTACCCTTGACCCCGTGATTCTGGGGGCAGTAACGAGGTTTATCCCTCCGTTCGTTCCCGGGTGGCATGCGGGTTGTGCGTGTGTGTAGTCGTGGGGTCAAGCCACGGTCTGCTCACCCTGTGCGTTGAGTTGCTTGAGTGCCTCTTCGCACGGTCGGGTCCGTCGCCCTCCCGTGAAGCCACCAATAGGGGGGGTGCCCTCCATTAGGGTGGGTCGGGGGGGCTCGGCCCTCCCTGATCTGATGCTTGTGGGGGGCCTCAGCAGGGGACATTTGTCGAGCTTCTAGCTCCCGCTCAGCTCCTATTATGCATGAAACGCTGAGCGTGAGCTAGTGTGATACAGAACGTTAGGTTATGACTATAACCAAGTTCTGTTAACACTTAGTGAACGCTCAGCGTCTAGACGCCGCTGCGGCCCTTGATTTTTCATTGTGGTGAAATTTGTTGGGAAGGAGATGAGTGTGTGGCACCATCCCTGCTTATATAGGTAAGCGGATGGGGGTGTGGCCAGATGAATGCTGGCATTTAAAGGTACATTTGTGAAATTATTCAGTGTATATATGCTGAAGCGAGATATATGCATGAAACGCTGAGCGTTCACTAAGTGTTAACAGAACTTGGTTATAGTCATAACCTAAGAAACTGTACATTGGAGGAGGTGGGGTAGAGGGTAACTGTACATAGGAGGGGTAATTGGGTAGGTGGGGTGGGGGGACTGTACATAGGAGGTGGTTGGGTGGGTGGGGTGGGTAGGGGGTGGGTAGGCGGGGTGGGGGGGGGGGGTAACTGTACATTGGATTATCGACGAAAACGTACTTGGTTCCAAGAAGAGGGTCTTGTTTATTATTGGGTTAGGACATTTACTGTACATTGGAGGGGGTTGGGTTAGGACATTTACAGGGGCCAGTTTCGAATTGCAGTCTCCCGTAGGTGCTACTTGAGAGTGGTTTTAAAAGTGGGTAGTGATTCACATTCCTTTACAGCTGTGGGTAGGGCGTTCCACATTGATGTGGCATAATTGCGAAACATGTTTAGTCCCTTGTTTGATCCGAATCTGGGTTTAACATGATTTGTGGAGCTCCCTCTGGTGTTGTGGTCGTTGTATTCACTGAACTTTGGGAAGTATTTTGACATGTACATGGGTACCTTAGTCGTGTAGTGTATCTTGTAGACCAGGCCCATTGCAAGTTGCTGTACTCTGTCGTCTACTCTAAGCCATCCTAGGTTGTCAAAGTGGGCAGGGGTGTAGTCTGACCAGTTTGTTTTGTGATGTTTGTAATTTTGTTTTTAGCACCTTTGAGGTGCTTTGGTACCATGAGGTACAAGCATAGTCGTAGTACCCTTGAATGAGTGCTCCTGCTAGTCTTCAGGGTATTCTTGTTTACCAGAGAGGAGATCCATTACAAGAATCTAGTTTGTTGGTTAACTTTTTTTTATTACATTGGATGCCATTTTGTCACAGGAAAGATTAACCTCTAGGATGGAACCTAGGTATGTAATTTCATCTTTCCTTGTGACAATATTGTCACCCACTGTAACTGAGAAGCCGTCGGCCTTGCTGAGTTTGTTATTTGAACCGAAGAGAATGGACTCTGTTTTACCCAGGTGTAATGATAGTTTGTTATCAGCGAGCCAGGTGCAGATTTTGCCTAGTTCCGAGCTGAGGGTTTTTTCAACCTGTAACTTGTTCTTGTCAGAGACCAGCAGGGCTGAGTCGTCCGCGAACAGGAACAAGTTGCAGTCACAAGCTGACGACATGTCATTTGCATAAATTAGGAACAGTAGCGGTCCTAGTATGCTTCCTTGTGGAACACCACAGCTCACTGGGAGGGGGGGGGGGGGGGTAGGGTACCGTTTACCTCCACCATCTGTTCTCTCCCCTCCAGGTAGGATTGCATCCAGCTCACTGATAAGACTATCAAAACCAATTGCTTTTAGCTTGTCAATCAGAATAGAGTGATTGACAGTGTCGAAGGTCTTTTGTAGGTCCAGCATGACCATGCCGCAGTATTTGCCCACGTCAACCTCTTGTTTGATGTGGTCGTTCAAATAGAGAAGGCATGTGTCAGTGGAGTGGGATGTTCTGAAGCCAGATTGGAATTCGAATATTCGATTTTTTTCCGCAAGGTACTTTTTTTCCATGACTTTCGAGATGGAGGTAAGAATAGAAACAGGGCGGTAGTTGCCTGGGTCTAATTTGCTGCCCTTTTGTGCAGGGGGGTTACTCTCGCAATTTTGAAGTCTTTGGGTACGTATCCCTGTTTTATGGAGAGGTTTATTATGTGTGTGATGACTGGGGTGATGGCGGCTGCTGAGTCTCCGAGGAATTTGGAGGGGATATTGTCATGGCCAGTGGCCTTGTTAGGTTGGAGGGCGCACAGTTTTTTGAGTACCTCAGCTGTTGTTACCATTTCTAGTTTGAAATCGTCTTTGCGGACCCCTAGGTTATTGTAGTAGGCTATGATGTGTTCTACCCCAAAATGCCCTGAGTGGGTGGGTAGTTTATTTACCAGTGTTGTGGCTATGTTTGTGAAGAAAATGTTTAAGTAATTGGCCACATCCAGCTTGTCTGTGATGAGCGTGTTGTCCGGAATTGGCCATATAGCGAACATTAATAAATAATTAACCTACAAACATGAAATGGTTCTGACAGCACAATATTGATGTAACTATGAGAATCGCTGGGATCTGGTCTCTCTTTCGGTCAGTACGTGAAATATCCAAGCCCTTGTTCAGTGGTTGTCTATTTGAATGACCACATCAAACAAGAGGTGGACGGGGGCAAATACTGCGGCATGGTCATGCTGGACCTACAAAAGGCCTTCGACACTGTCAATCACTCTATTCTGATTGACAAGCTAAAAGCAATTGGTTTTGATAGTTTACCAGTGAGCTGGATGCAATCCTACCTGGAGGGGAGAGAACAGATGGTAGAGGTAAACGGTACTCTATCCCCCCCCCTCAGTGAGCTGTGGTGTTCCACAAGGAAGCATACTAGGACCGCTACTCTTCCTAATTTATGCAAATGGCATGTCGTCAGCCTGTGACTGCAACTTGTTCCTGTTTGCGGACGACTCAGCCCTGCTGGTCTCTGACAAGAACAAGTTGCAGGTTGAGAAAACCCTCAGCTCGGAACTAGACAAAATCTGCATATGGCTCGCTGATAACAAACTATCATTACACATGGGCAAAACAGAGTCCATTCTCTTCGGTTCAAATAACAAACTCAGCAAGACCGACGGCTTCTCAGTTGCAGTGGGTGACAACATTGTCACAAGGAAAGACGAAATTACCTACCTGGGTTCCATCCTAGAGGCAAATCTTTCCTGTGACAAAATGGCATCCAATGTAATAAAAAAAGTCAACCAACAAACTAGATTCTTGTACCGGATCTCCTCTCTGGTAAACAAGAATACCCTGAAGACTCTGGCAGGAGCACTCATTCAAGGGTACTACGACTATGCGTGCACCTCATGGTACCAAAGCACCTCAAAGGCGTTTAAAACAAAATTACAAACATCACAAAACAAACTGGTCAGCCTACTACTTGACCTTACCCCCAGAACCCACCTCACCCCTGCCCACTTTGACAACCTAGGATGGCTTAGAGTAGACGACAGAGTACAGCAACTTGCAATGGGCCTGGTCTACAAAATACACTATACGACTAAGGTACCCATGTACATGTCAAAATACTTCCCAAAGGTCAGTGAATACCACAACCACTACACCAGAGGAAGCTCAACAAATCATGTTAAACCCAGATTCGGCTCAAACAAGGGACTAAACACGTTTCGCAATTATGCCACATCAATGTGGAACGCCCTACCCAAAGCTGTAAAAGAATGTGAATCCCTACCCGCATTCAAAACCGCTCTTAAAGAGCACCTACGGGAGGCTGCAATTCGAAACTGGCCACCGTAAATGCCCAAAACCCCCACCACCTCCTAATAGACAGTCTCCTCCCCACCGCAGCATGTATATATTCCCTCCCCGCCGTATGTATATTTCTCTCCCACCCACCCACCCCCTCCTAATGTACAGTCCCCTCCCCATCATATGTATATACTCTGTCAGGATCTAGGGGTAACAGTACTGTATATTTGAATACCGTTTAAGACACAAATGTATCCGTACTAAATACCTATATGTCCCTATGCCATAAATGTCATGTATGTTGTGTATGTCATAAATGTCTATATGAATTGAAAATGGGGGACCCTGATGGAAACAAGACAAACGTCTTTCTCAGGTCTGCATCCCCTTAACAATTGTGTGTATTGAGCCGTACTGTATAGAACCCATTCTGCAATCTGTTAAATAAAGTTTTCATTCATTCATTCATTCATTCACGATACACTCAGGCGCTCCGTGGGAGAGGCGTGATTTTTTCCCCGTAGCCTCTGTTTGCGAAGACGCTCTCTGATTGGCTAGGCCGCGTACAGCGAAGAAGAAAAGACCCTCTCTGACTGGTTTAGCTCCGAAGGGTCTTTTCCGCCTTGTACATATATTCTCTGCTTCGAAGTGGTTATGCTTAGGCATTCTTTCGAAGTGGTTATGCTTAGGCATTCTTTCGAAGTGGTTATGCTTAGGCCCTCTTTCGACGTGGTTATGCTTAGAGTATAGGGTTAGCCAATCGGAGAGCGTTTTTTTTATTCTTCGCTGCAATCAAAGAGCGTCTTCGCTCACAGAGGCTACGGAAAAAAGCAAGCATGGGGGAGAGAGCAGCTTGTGGAGAAGCAGTGGCTCTGAGCAGCAACCTGTGTCGTATCGCCATCTTGTGTTCAAAAGGTGGAACTTCATACTGTATCTATTCAATGCACGATAATGAAAATTAATTCAAATAAAATGCTTGTCATTGACAGATTTGAATTCAGGTCCTTGGCCTGGGCGATGTTTCATCCAAATCAGACCAGAACCTTAGAAGTTATGGCTAATGCAGACAGACAGACAGAATGACCACAGGAGTGATTGCCATACCCTCCAGGTATCACCGTAATCCAAAACTGCCAAGAAACTGGCTTCAATGATCCTCTTCCAGGTTTTCATAGGGAACTCTCTAACCCCTGTCCTCGTCTCCCTGTCTGTCTGTGAGTGGATGTCTCGTGGTGATGATCAAGGTGGTGGATGTCTCATGGTGATGATCAAGGTGGTGGATGTCTCGTGGTGATGATCAAGGTGGTGGATGTCTCATGGTGATGATCAAGGTGGTGGATGTCTCATGGTGATGACCAAGGTGGTGGATGTCTCATGGTGATGACCAAGGTGGTGGATGTCTCATGGTGATGGCCAAGGTGGTGGATGTCTCATGGTGATGATCAAGGTGGTGGATGTCTCATGGTGATGATCAAGGTGGTGGATGTCTCGTGGTGATGATCAAGGTGGTGGATGTCTCATGGTGATGATCAAGGTGGTGGATGTCTCATGGTGATGACCAAGGTGGTGGATGTCTCATGGTGATGACCAAGGTGGTGGATGTCTCGTGGTGATGATCAAGGTGGTGGATGTCTCCTGGTGATGATCAAGGTGGTGGATGTCTCATGGTGATGATCAAGGTGGTGGATGTCTCATGGTGATGATCAAGGTGGTGGATGTCTCATGGTGATGACCAAGGTGGTGGATGTCTCATGGTGATGATCAAGGTGGTGGATGTCTCGTGGTGATGATCAAGGTGGTGGATGTCTCATGGTGATGATCAAGGTGGTGGATGTCTCGTGGTGATGATCAAGGTGGTGGATGTCTCATGGTGATGACCAAGGTGGTGGATGTCTCGTGGTGATGATCAAGGTGGTGGATGTCTCATGGTGATGACCAAGGTGGTGGATGTCTCATGGTGATGATCAAGGTGGTGGATGTCTCGTGGTGATGATCAAGGTGGTGGATGTCTCGTGGTGATGATCAAGGTGGTGGATGTCTCGTGGTGATGATCAAGGTGGTGGATGTCTCCTGGTGATGACCAAGGTGGTGGATGTCTCGTGGTGATGATCAAGGTGGTGGATGTCTCGTGGTGATGATCAAGGTGGTGGATGTCTCCTGGTGATGATCAAGGTGGTGGATGTCTCATGGTGATGATCAAGGTGGTGGATGTCTCGTGGTGATGATCAAGGTGGTGGATGTCTCGTGGTGATGACCAAGGTGGTGGATGTCTCGTGGTGATGATCAAGGTGGTGGATGTCTCGTGATGATCAAGGTGGTGGATGTCTCATGGTGATGATCAAGGTGGTGGATGTCTCCTGGTGATGATCAAGGTGGTGGATGTCTCATGGTGATGACCAAGGGGGTGTGATCTTCTCTACGTCGCCCCCCTACTTCAAATGGATCAGAGCGGAATACATACATTCATCCAAATGGTATATGACTGATATTTTGAGCTCCGAGCCTTGACATTTAGCCTTTATCTTATTTTCATACTAGTGCTCATTCCTCTATGTTAAATACTTTGTACATTTTCTTGTCACAGCTATGCTCCTAATAGCTGTGCTATGCTTTCTAATGTCAATAATAGAAATAAACAGGACAGGACCCAACATTGACCCTCTGGAACACATTTAGTTACCGGTAAGAACTCGGATAGGGTTCAATTGATCCCTGTTGAATCAAAACCAATCCTACGTAATCTCTCAAAAAGCAGTGAATTATATCAATGCAATCCAGATTGATGAAAAGAACAGCACAATGTTTTCTGTTGCCCATAGCAGATACACTATTTAAGACCTAATAACATAACTTAACTCTGGAACTAACTGTTGAGAGCTCAATACAGAATACACTGGGTTAATTATTCAGAATAGTTTGGAAATTGGTCTGTAATTATTGAGATAACTTCTATCTTCACCCTATTTAACGGAATGAGTCATGACTTTCAAAAACCTACAAACTATGCCAGATTAAATATAATTAAAATAGGTGTTATTTACTCTGTAATCAATGGAGCAGATAGCTTTAGATAAAGGATCAAATGTCTCCTATTATCAATGTCTTGCACTGCCTCAATAACACTAGGAGAGGAAGGCTGTAGTTTACAGAGAAATATCACTTAGTGGGTGACTTATTGCACACTATCATTAATAAGAAGGGACCCTGTTTTCATTTTGAAATACATGACCAGCAGCAGCAACATGTGTATTAAAGGCGAATCTCTTTCATCTCAGATATTAAACAGTCAACCCCATACCAGCAATAACGACCATCTCTGACTGGAATAGTTTCAATACTGGCTACTGACTGTAGATCTGAAATAAGGGATCAACCACAAGGGGGAGCCAGTTTACCTGACATATTCTGCTCTTGTGTAGGAGAAAGCTGTTATGCATCAAATCATCGGCTTTTAACTAGGGATGTCCGATATTATCGGCCGATATCGGCATTAAAATGTGATATCGGGAAAGATCGGTATCGGTAGGGATGGGTACCGAACCGAAACACGTCGGTACTACCGAGTATCGATTCAAGTGAGATACCGAAGGGGGAAAAAAAAATAGCTTTTTTCTTTTCATGTCAACGTTCACACGCACAATATATGCTTACCTAGGATTTGACTTGATTCAACAACAAAGCAGTCGGAGCAATGGCAAGCCAAAAACGGTCGAAATTGTAGTTATTTGAAGTTTGGATTATTTTTTTCACGACTGAGGTAGGTAAATAATTTTTTTTGAGACTAAAGTACCGAAAAAAGGTACCGATTCACAGGTACCGGTTCAAATAGGTACCCATCCCTAGGTATCGGTTTTCAAAAACAATTTTTTTTTTAAATTTCTATAACCTTTATTTACCCAGGCAAGCAAGTAAGAACAAATTCTGATTTTATTTATTGTCAAAAGTATGCATAATGTTGTGTTAATTCCACAACAAGAGATATGTAATGTTAATTACCTGAAATTATTCCATTTTGGGGGGGGGGGGGGGGGGGGGGACCCTGCATATATCTGTATCGGTTGATATCGGTATCAGAAATTAAGAGTTGGACAATATCGGTATATCGGTATTGGTAAGAAAGCCAATATCGAGCATCCCTACTTTTAACCCAATACTTCTGTTATAAACTAGAAGACTAAGAATATAATAATTGGTGTGACCAATGTGAAAATAGTTACAAGCTGGGTTTATCACTCAAAAAGTTATTTTATAGGTAGTAGTAGTAGTAGTTTTATTCAGTCATCACACACAATACAACACAATCATTCCACAATCTTTGATTTGGCAGTGACTGAAAAGGTACAGACTGAAGCATAATGCTTATACATGCCTGTCCTACATTCTTAACAAAATTAAGACTCCAAAACAGTATTCTAAAAGAAAATAACAAAAAAAGAATTATTCACATTTGTAATCTTAAAAAAATAACTATACAAACCATTGTCTTAAAAACCAAAAGTGAATGACTAATTCTTATGTATATCAGCATTGTTCCACAAGTTAACCCCAACAATAGAAATACATCTCCTTTTAATCCCTTTCTTAGCTTTTTGAACAGTACATTTACAAATGTCTCTCAAATCATATTTTCTTTCATGTATTGAAAAAAAAAAACTTTGCACACCGTCCGGGAGTACCTTTGCTTTAGCTCTGTACATTATTTGCATAATTTTATAATAAACCAAATCATAAAATTTCATAACATGAGACTTTATAAACAGTGGATTTGTGTGGTCATAGTAACCAGCCTTATGAAGGCTCCGGATGGCACGCTTTTGCAGTAAGACTATCAGATTTACAGTATTTTATGTCGACCCCCATACTTACATATCCCCCATAGTAAGATATGTAAGGTGAGCAGTAGATAATGTACAAGGCTTTATAGTTTAATATATCCTTACATTTATACAAGATTTCTAATGACTTAGATATTTCCCCTTGAATATAGTTAACATGTTGTTTCCATGTTAATTACCTTTCTGAATAAATATTTTGCCACAAACTGGACAGCTAAATGGTCTACAATGACCAATTGTGCATTTTCACATTCCCAGTTATCTCTGAACCTCTGAACCTGTTCCAACAAATTAAACAACTAGAGTTTCTCTCCAGTATGACTTCCCATGTGTCTTCTCAGAACCCCTTTATCACTGAACCATTCCACAAACTTCAGGATTTCTCTCCTGTATGAGTTCTCATGTGTATTTTCAGAGTTCCTTTGTGACTGAAGCCTTTTTCACAAATTGAGCAACTAAAGGGTTTCTCTCCTGTATGAGTTCTCATGTGGCTCTTCAAATGTCCTTTCTCACTGAACCCTTTCCCACAAACTGAACAACTAAATGGTTTCTCTCCTGTATGAGTTCTCATGTGGATATTCAAATGTCCTTTCTCACTGAACCCTTTTGAACAAACTGAACAACTAAATGGTTTCTCTCCTGTATGAGTTCTCATGTGGATATTCAACTGTCCTTTGTGAGTTAACCCTTTTCCACAAACTGAACAACTAAATTGTTTCTCTCCTGTATGAGTTGACATGTGTCTGTTCAAAGTTCCTTTGTCACTGAAGCCTTTTCCACAAACTGAACAACTAAATGGTTTCTCTCCTGTATGAGTTGACATGTGTCTGTTCAAAGTTCCTTTGTCACTGAACCCTTTCCCACAAACTGAACAACTAAATGGTTTCTCTCCTGTATGAGTTCTCATGTGGATATTCAAATGTCCTTTCTCACTGAACCCTTTTGAACAAACTGAACAACTAAATGGTTTCTCTCCTGTATGAGTTCTCATGTGGATATTCAACTGTCCTTTGTGAGTTAACCCTTTTCCACAAACTGAACAACTAAATTGTTTCTCTCCTGTATGAGTTGACATGTGGATCTTCAAATGTCCTTTATCACGGAACCCTTTTTCACAAACTGAACAACTAAATGGTTTCTCTCCTGTATGAGTTCTCATGTGTATTTTCCGAGTTCCTTTGTGACTGAAGCCTTTTTCACAAACTGAACAACTAAATGGTTTCTCTCCTGTATGAGTTCTCATGTGTCTGTTCAAAGTTCCTTTGTCACTGAACCCTTTTCCACAAACTGAACAACTAAATTGTTTCTGTCCTGTATGAGACAAACTTAATGTTTTTTGTTTCTTGTTTGATATTAGCATCTTTAAACCTGACTGAGGTTCCCCACTCTCCTTCCAATCATCACTGTCATCAGTCTCAGGACAGTCTGAAGAGAGAAGCTGGCCATCTCTAGTTGGTTCTAAATCACCATCTGGATATAAGTTACTGGCTGGTTCTGATACTCCACAGTCCTCTCCACCAGGGTCTGTTTTCATCTGTCCAGTTGAGGTGCTGGGTAAAGAGTAAGCTTCTCTGTTTTTCTCCCTCTGGGTTTGAAGAGGCTGGAAGGACAGAGCGTTCTCTTGACCATCTTCACATTTCACTGGGTCTACTGTGATCTTGGAGAGATCAGCTTCTTCCAGCACTTGATGTAGTTCCTCTTTGATCTGTAGGAGCTCTGGGTCCTGGGTTTGGCTGAGCAGTGAGGACAGAGTATTCTCTCCACCATGTTCATATTTCACAGGGTGTAAGGTCATCTTGGAGCCATCAGCCTCCTCTAGATCTTGAAATAGTTCCTCCTGTTCCTCTTTAATCTGTAGGGACTCTGGGTCCTGGGTTTGGTTAAACCATGAGGACTGAGGTTTCTCTTCATCATCTTCACTCTTCACAGGGACAGGATTGTATGTCAACTTGATGATATCAGCCTCCTCCAGACTTTGGAGCTGCTCTCCCTCCTGACTGATCCAGAGTTCCTCCTGTTCCTCTTTCATCTGTAGGGGCTCTGGCTCCTCCTGGCTCAGACTGGGGCTCCTCTCCTGCTGCTCAGGGGGAACCTCCTCTTCACAGACAGAGAGCTGTGGGGGGTCTGGAGGGAGGAATAATAATAATATGAATAACAAACATAAAGATGCAGTAGATAACTTTATCATTAACACATGGCCCATTTGACATCGATTATCTATCATTCAAGATGTGAAAAAGGAATAATTTTTCCATCCATACATTCCCGTTTTATACCGTGGTGAATATAAGTATGGTTTTAGAGCGGTTTAGGGTAATTCCTGGGAGGCTAGTAGGGCTGCCCCAGACTAAGGATTTGGATGGTCGACCATGATTGGCCAAAATTTGCTGTTAGTCGCCTATTGGTAATTTTTTTTTTAAAGTATCATATTTTTAATATTAAAAAACAAATATATATGTATATATTTTATCATTCCATTTGGGCTGTGGGGGGTGCTTAATGTCTGAAGGAGTCGACTGAAGGCTTCTTGTCCTCTGCAAAAGCATGCAATTGGTCCACTGATGGATACATCTTGATATTTGTCTAGTCTAGTGTGTCCATTAGATGGGTGAAATCCTCTTTCAGCGCCTCTGTGCCTGTTTTCGTAGGCAGTTAGCCTCTGGTATGCGTGCCATTAGCGTTAACCATGCTTCTAGGCCTCTTTTCTTTTGGAAAGAATGAAAAAATTATAAATAAATTAAAAAATTATAAATATATATATATTTTTTTGTATTCGACTAAATACCGCGGGGGTAGGGCCGACTGAACTGGTTCGTCCTTGTCCAAGTGAGCAGGCTTAAGACGGTCTATAGTGACCCGCTCTGGCCTGCCCCCCATGTCCACAACAAAGTTTTTAGTGCCTGCCTCCAAGACACGGAAAGGCTCGTCATAAGGGGGCTGCAGCGGGGTCCGATGGCTGTCGTGCCAGATGAACACATATTTGGACAATGGCAGGTCCCTGGGGACGTAGGACTGGGGAAGGCAGTGGCGGGATGTTGGAATGGGAATAAGGGCATCGGCAACACCCCGGGACACTGTTCGATGGGAGGCGACGGACCGGGAAGCTGTGGCCTCCGGAAAAAACTCCCCAGGGACCCGCAGCGGCTGGTCGTACACCAGCTCTTTGGGGGCAGAACGAAGACCAAGCAAGACCCACGGGAGGCGGTCAACCCAGTCGCCATCCGTAAGGACAGCCCGAAGAGCGGCCTTCATGTCCCTATGGAACCGCTCACAAAGTCCGTTGCCCTGCGGGTTGTACGCCGTAGTGCGGTGGTGAGGTGGTGAGTATATCCGTGGGCAGGGGGCCCACCAGGTCCACATTCACGTGGTCGAACCGCCTCTCTGGCACTATAAACGGTGCCAAAGGGGCTTTGGTATGGCGGTGCACCTTGGCACGCTGGCACGTCACACATGAGCTAGCCCAGGTCCTAACATCCTTCTGGAGGCCAACTTGACCCCCACCAGCTTAGTCGAGGCCTTCACACCTGGGTGGGAAAGGCTGTGGATCATGTTAAAAACCCGGCGCCGCCAGGCCGTAGGCACCATAGGGCGCGGTTGGCCAGTGGAGATGTCGCAGAGGAGAGTGGCGTTAGCTGTGTCGAACACCACATCCTCCAGCTGCAGTGCAGTAGGGCCCGTCCGATAGGCCTGAATGTCTGAGTCTGTGGCTTGGTCTGCCGCCATGGCGGCATAATCGAGTCCCAAGTGGACGGACCTGATGACCGCCAGAGAGAGGCAGTCGGAAGTGGCAAGTTGTCCTTGCCCGCCATGTGCTCAATGTCCGTGGTTAACTCGTAGATCGCCGAGAGCTGCCGCTGCTGACGTCCCGACCGCGTGTAACTGTTCCGCAACAGTAAGTGACTTCCGGGGTAGGCCTGATTGGCCCCGACAGGCACGTGACGCGCAACTTTCTCTGCCGCGCGGCACGCTCCGCGGAGCCGAGCGGCAGAGCTTGCGGAATTACGTAACCGTCCAAATACGCCATAACTTTCATTCGGCGCTATAGCTCACCTGGCAGAGCAGTGGTCCTGCGATCCTGCGGTCCGTTGTTGGTGAGTTCGAAACCCATCAAATATTTTTTTTTTAACGTGATTTTTTTTTAACGTGTATTCTTTCGCCGGTTAAGGTTAGGCATGGTTAAGGTTAAGGTTAAGGTTAGGCATTGTTTCGGAGTTGGTTAAGGTTAGAACGGTTAAGTTTAGGCGCTGTTAAGGAGCTGGTTAAGGTTAGAGTTTGTCTTAGAGAATGGCAATATTCTTTCTATGGTTAAGGTTAGGCATGGTTAAGGTTAAGGTTAAGGTTAGGCATTGTTTCGGAGTTGGTTAAGGTTAGAACGGTTAAGTTTAGGCGCTGTTAAGGAGCTGGTTAAGGTTAGAGTTTGTGTTAGAGAATGGCAATAGACAGCCTATTTCCGCGCGACAGCTCTCAGCAGCCTCGTTGCGCGTCCTGAGTTTGCCGCATCACGTGCCTGTCGGGGCCAATCAGGCCTACCCCGGAAGTCACTTACTGTTGCGGAACAGGTACACGCGTCCCGACCACGGCTCCAAGGTCTTGGCCATGGAGAACGTTAGCGGCTTGTGGTCCACAAAGGCAGGGAACTGGCGGCCTTCCAACAGGCATCTAAAGTGCCTAGTGGCGAGGAACAGACCCAGCAGTTCCCTGTCGAAAGTACTGTACTTACGCTCGTTGTCGCGGAGCTGTTTGCTAAAAAAGGCCAGTGGCTGCCAGGAACCGCCCACCCACTGCTCGCACACCGCTCCCACTGCATAGTCAGAGGCGTCTGTCGTGAGGGCGACCGGGGCAGTGGGAGAGGGGTGCGCCAGCAGAGCAGCGTTGGCTAGCGCGGTCATGGCAGCCCCAAAAGCGCTGTCCATCCCCGAGGACCAATCTAACTCATCCTTGGGCACTTTGCCCCGCAGGGCCTCGTACAAGGGGCGCTTGAGGTGGGCAGCATGGGGAAGGAACCGGTTGTAAAAGTTCACCATGCCCAGGAACTCCTGTAGAGACCGTACGGTGCGGGGACGAGGAAAACTGGCAATGGCCTCCACCCTGGCAGGGAGTGGGGTGGCTCCCTGTGGAGTGACATGGTGTCCGAGGAAGGTGATGGAGGACTGCCCAAACTGGCACTTGGTCGGGTTGACGATGAGGCCGTGTTTACTGAGCTGCTCAAACAGCTGCTGGAGGTGTGTCATGTGCTCCTCTATGGACGTACTGGCTACAAGAATGTCATCCAAGTACACAAACAAAAACGGCATGTCCTGGAGCACAGAGTCCATCAGGCGCTGAAACGTCTGCGCCGCCCCCATGAGCCCGAAAGGCATTCTTAGGAATTCAAAAAGTCCAAAGGGTGTAATGACAACTGTTTTTGGCACATCCCGTGGATGGACCGGCACCTGGTGGTACACGCGCACCAGGTCCACCTTGGAAAAGATGATGGCCCCCGCTAGGTGGGTAGAGAAGTCCTGTATGTGCGGGACAGGGTACCGGTCGCGTGAATACTTTCCCTAAGAGGATTGCACTTCCGTGTTCGGTTTGCGCGGCCTGATTGGCCACTGACGTACGCTAGTTTTGCCCCCGGTAAGTTATCTACGCCAGTTACGCCCAGCTCGCGCCTGCATTATCCAATTCATCTTTGGAATTAATCATTCCAGCAAAGCAGGCTTCTATTATTCGAATGACTGTTTTAATGGGTATCACAGTAGTAAGTCCTACTGTAGAACATGACATCTGATTTATTAATGCCAATACTAAAGATTAGGGACAAACGCAATTGGCACAAGTGTAAATCATGGATTAGTCCAGTGCCTCTCAAACTTTCTGTCAGGCCCCCCTTTGGCGGACCAAAATATTTTGCCCCCCCCCCCACAAAATAGTCATGAAATGGGCCATGTTTAAATTTATTGAAATAACACCAATATCGTGACCTTTCAACTTGGCCCTATATTTTGTTTTCAGAGCTGTCATGGATGAAAAGCCAGCTTCACACAGATACTGTATGTGGTGCTGAATGGTATCAACACCTTAACTGCTGCATCATGAGATACTTGGTGGGCCATGAGATGAGATACTTGGTACTCAGCACCACACTCTGAAACTAGCTCTCCAGGTGGTATCAGATGAGATTTCAAAGAGTTCTTCCAAGAGTTTGGATGGAGATGTGTCAGGAAGCTTTGTCTCAATGTTGTCTGTAAAGGTTTTTTTTTTATCCAGAGTAACTTGGTGATCCTTTTCTGTGTTTTATTAAATAATGATTTTAAGATTGAGAAATGGTATTTTCATGGAGAACAGTGCAGCTGCAACAGATAGCACTTTAGTGATAATTTTCTGTAATCCAAAAATAAAAAATAAAAAATAAAAAAATTATAGATCTCAAGGCCCCCCTGTCATGCCTCTGCGTCCCCCCTGGGCGGCGCGCCCCCCACTTTGAGAAACACTGGATTAGTCACTCAGTTTTAACATCCGACTTAGCTCACCTTGTTAGTCTGCTGGCTGTGGATCCTATGGTCACAAGTTCAAATCACTTCTGGTTCAATTATTATTATTTTTTTTTTACGTTTAATTAATTTATCCACTCTGGTTGGATGGTGTGTATGTATATATTGTGCTGTATAATGACAATACATTTGAATCGAATCTCATTTTGAAATCGCTACCTGTTGAGTGGATCACCAGGCATAAAAAAAAATATTGTTTGTTTCCTGTTGGTG
Source organism: Notolepis coatsorum (assembly GCF_963971535.1). NCBI lineage: Eukaryota > Metazoa > Chordata > Actinopteri > Aulopiformes > Paralepididae > Notolepis > Notolepis coatsorum. Next base: position 166,098,632 of record NC_140171.1, on the reverse strand, counting down.
GTCAGTTAAGGCATTTTTTAATGCTAAGTTAAGCCTGATTAAGGGATTTTTTTTTTTTTTTTTATTCTTTCCCACGGCTACTATGGATAGGGAATTTCTTTATTTAATTAAAATGTTCACAACAACATAGATGCATGTACTCTGCCAGCATGTTTAATATCCATAATACTAAAGGTTTGACTAAGATTTCTATGAAACTTTATTCTTAAAAAAAAAGGTCCTTTCTTTTCTTTTTTTTATATTTTTTTTTAAAAACTCATAAAATATAATGGGTCGCACCTAAATCGGCAGGGTCGGTCGGCAACCGGAAACAAACAATATTTTTTGTTATGCCTCATGGTGCAATGCAATCACCTCCGAAGCTGTCTGCCACTGTCGTGTCCATAGGCAGCGTAGCGATTTCAAAATGAGATTCGATTAAAATGTATTGTCATTATACAGCACAATACATACATATACATACACACCATCCAACCAGAGTGGATAAATTAATTAAACAGAGAGACGAGAAATCTCATCGCTGCCACTCAACGTGTTAAGGCAGAGGGACTGGACAACAGGGTGATATTCACAGGTGTGCAGACTTGAGCATGTGAGGTAAAACATGCACTGGAGAAGGAGCCGCGCCCACAGGAAGCAGAGATTGAGGGTGTGACAAAAATAATCGTTAGATTAGTCGACTAATCGAATGACAAAAATAATCGTTAGATTAGTCGACTAATCGAATGACAAAAATAATCGTTAGATTAGTCGACTAATCGAAAAAAGAATCGACAGATTAGTCGACTACCAAAATAATCGTTAGTTGCAGCCCTACTATGGGGAGTGAGTTTACTTGCAGGAACCCTTAACGTCCACAGCCACTTCACACTGTCCATCGTGACTGTGGATAGACACGCGGTACCTCCGTTACACTCACCAGGGCTCTACGCAGGGAGCGAAATTAACTTTTTTACTCACCGGCCAGTGGCGGGTAGATGGGAAGAATCTACCCGCCAAGCATATTTGTTACCTGCCAAATTTTTTTTTATTAAAAAAAAATACATATATATATTTTATATAAAAAAAATTTTTTTAAATAAAATATATATTATATAATCATACTTGTAGTTGTATTATCTGCGAGACATCGCCACCACGCAATAAGTCAAGATGCTCGCTATCTGCAAACAGCTCCACTGTCTGTGTGTACTCTAGTAGCCTCCAGCTCCAAAAAGGATTCTCCTGTGCTGCAGCGGGACCCTATACTAATACTCTACATTCAGCATGCAAGGATTCTCCGGCGCTGCAGCTGGACCCTATTGGTATAATGTTAGGGTTCTTTGGTCAAATCACATTCATAAAGCCCTCAGCTACAATACGCATTGAATCAATGTTATAAGACATTGATATCAGGAGCTATCTGTAGCTACTGCTAGCCCGCTAGGTAACGTTAAGACAATTTAGTTTACTGGGACATATAGATCTAACGTGAGCTAGCTAACGTGAGCTAGCTAACGAGGGAACGGAGGTATTATGCACTCGAGTCGACTATTGCTGGAGCATTTGTTGATATCAGGCCCCATCCATACGAGCGCTGGTTTTAATATAACCATGATTGTATGTGCGCAGTTGCACTGTTCGGCCACACACAACCGGGGATTTGCTACACTGCAAGTTCCGCGGTCTTTGAAACCGGTGCCCAGGGTGAAGTTTTGCGGTTTTGCAGTTGCGTGTGGGCATAGCAACCGAGGTTATTCCCAGTGTTTACAGCAGAGCTGTCGCAATTATTTCCCATGTTCACGGGACGGCAGACCGCGGGGTAGAGAGATTAGAGCAGAGCCAGCTACACCAGTGTTTACAGCAGAGCTGTCCCAAGTAGCGTTATATGAAAATGATTGTAACAAACTTTTGTTCAAAACGTATCGTCTGTGTTGAAGAGTGTTGTGATCGACTGATGTCTGTTGACGCTCAGAGAAAACATGTAGCTGCAGCTAAACTAAACTCATGTGTTGTCAAGTTATTGTTATAAGGAACCCAGTCCAGACTGCATCCCCTTAACAATTGTTTGTATTGAGCCGTATTGTATTGTACCCATTCTGCAATCTGTTAAATAACGTTTGCATCCATTTCATATCGGTAACGTTACCACATTACGTTAGCATTTAAGCTATATACTATACATGGATATAGCCATTCACATTAGCATGTAGCTAACAACACCGGCGGTCTTTTGTGAGACTAAACTATCCGCTCTTGGTGGTAAATTGTGTTGCTGATGGTTTTGTTTCGTCAACAAAATGAGAGGCAGAACACACAGTGAATGTATCCGTTTGTTTATTGCAGTTTCTTTCTTTGCTGAAAATATATGTTCCGTTGGCAAAATGATCAATAGGGTCCAGCTGTGTTTCTAAACAGGAAGTTTAGTGAGCGTTTAGCCTTTTCTGATTGGTTGAAATGGCCTTCATGTCTGAACAACATCGCCGCCTACTGTTTTGGCATTGTACTACATGTAACGGTTGCTGGTGCCGTGGGTACGCAGTTATACACGGTTGTTCACCTGTGTTCACCTGTGACCCTGTGTGGACGGAGTTTATTTTTTTCAAACTTCGGTTATATTAAATCCAAACGCTCGTGTGGACAGGGCCTCAGTAGCTAGCCAGCTAGATACCGTTAGACAATGCCTCGTCATGTATTAAACTAAAAGTGAATAGTTGACGGGGTCATTGTTTAAACAGTAACTGTAGCTCATGGAGGTCCGGTCTAGACTAGAGCAGACTGCCTCTGTGTTGATACGAGCAGAAGCCAATAGTATCCCGCTGCAGGGCTGGGCAGATATGACTCGTTGCCACGGTTTCTTTCAAAATAAGAGTATCATATGAACTGAATGTTGCCAACTGCCGGAGCCATCAATATTATGACTGGAGCTGCGCTTGGAGCGGAAATGAGACCCGCACAGATTTTCAAAATAAGAGTATCGTTATGAACTACACGTCTACACGCCACACGGCGGGCAGACCCCCCAGTGGCAAGCGCCAAAAGGTAAAAACTGAGCGCCCCTGGCGGGCGGCGGGCTTTAATTTCGCCCCCTGGCTCTACGCTAACCTTTTTCACTAGGGGCACAGGTGCTCCTAAATGAAAAAGGTTAGGAGCACACAAAGAAATTTAGGAGCACCCAAAAATATTTAGGAGCACAGTGAAAATATTTCAAGTAAAAGATTTTTTATTTTTTTTTCAAAAATAAATGTATATTTGTATTGTGCATGTGTGTAAATTAGCTCTTGCTACAACCCTGCATGTTTACATTTTGTATTTTGTACTTGATGTTCATTAACATGTGCTGTCCCTATCAAATAAACTATCAAATCAAACTACTGCTACAAAAGTAGCAGTCACTTAATTTTAGCTTTTGCCCCTTTTATGCATACAATGCCTATGTTTTGGCTGTGTTGCTCTTCTAGAGAAATAATCCTTTCAGGGTTGCCTATTGAAATACTGTACACCTCCAGTACAGAAACATTGTTTATGAGTTTGCGTGTCAGGTAGACCATTGATTGACAGTCGAGTCTGCCAATTACGTCACACCGCTTGCACTCCGGCCGGCCGGCCGTCCGGCGCTGCAGCTGGACCCTATTGCCCACCTCTGCTGTTCATAACGCTAGCCAAGTTAGCTGTACACACAGATACACAGTGGGCCAGTGACTTTGGTGTAGGGGTGTAACAATGCATCGATCCTAAGGGGGAAATTCAACTGCATCGATTTGAAAATGTTAGAATTATCGATTATCGCAATTTGAATGTGTACACAGTGTTATGTTGTTATCATGTCCGTTACAGTCAACACAACGGCATACGCTACTGCATCAATGTTATGATTAACAAAGCAAGGCATTCGTTTTGTTGCATTAACGTTAAATCACTATTGTTATCGCTAAATCTAGGTGTTCTAAAATATATTGCTATTGGTAAGACTAGAAGTTACATGTCTCGGGAAACTCGCATATCGCAATGGTGGCGTTTCAGGAAGTAAACAAGCCAAATGAGAGCTTCCGATTGGTCATTTGCTTTCTTTCTCTTGAAACCAGTCACGTCACTCTACTGTGATTGGCCCGTTGGCTTGAGTGCAATGTGGGACTTGTAGTTTTTTAACGTTTCTTGCGGCGGAGAAAAAAAAGACGAGAGGCTGTAATCTGTACTCGCACACCGTGCGCGTAATTGAGTTTTACGGTTCCCACACACATATTTTTAGGGGCATATGCGAGCAATTTGGTCGCAATGTAGAGCCCTGCTCACCCCCCTAAACTCACTCCACCCAGGGCATCCGGGTCACTGGGCACCACTGAAACCGGTCTCATTTGACATGCCCTGAGTGGGAGTTGAACCCCGGTCTCCCGCGCCGCGGGCGACATCGCAGACCGCTATACCAAGAGGTGAACTCTGGATGCCTCTGGGGAGTGAGTTTACTTGCAGTACCACTTAACGTCCACTTCACTACACTGTCCATCGTGACTGTGGATAGACGCGCGGTACCTCCGTTACATGCGTGTGTCAGAAAGGGAGATCATAGACATGAGAAGGCTGTATTTTGTGCAAGTTGCAAGGGGGGTGGGGTAGTGTGTGTAGAGAGATATTAGAGCCATATGGAATCCGCGTTCACGGAATCGCGGAATTGAGCAATAAAAATGGAATCAAATGTAAAAAAAATAAAAATAATTATATAAAATGGAATTAATCTCTTTTTTTAACACTTTGATTTGATACTCCACTTGACATGAGTAGTTGCGTTGTAAGGAGGAGAATAGCGATGAGTGTAGCATTTCCAGTTCTACCAATTTGGATTGACGTTTCTTGCGGAGGTTGGAGGCAAATACAGTAGTTGTAACTGAGGGGTACAATTCCCTGACTGTATTGTTAGATATGATACTTACTACCACTACCTCTTGTACTTTAGACTCTGGCCACCCAGTACTAGGTATGAATAATTATGATAAACACTCCCACCTGATGAAACGGATCCAACACAAATGTACCAAGTCGAAAGTCTGCGTTTATTAATAATACATAGCAAAAGGTATGTACAACGATCACTTAATTACATTTATGATTTGAAATAGTATGCACTTTTATGGCAAATGAGTATTCGTAGGTAGATCAATATCGAATGTCCAATCTCTGATTGCGCAGGAAGCAAATATACAACCTGGAATATTTAGGGAACAATAGCAATGATACTTGAATGATTATATAGCTGGATACACTAGGGGAAGGTTCCGACTGCTTGTAGGACAGCTGGAGGGGGGGGGGTAGAGTCTGGCTGTATCCCGTCTGGCCGAGGGTATCCTGGGAGAGCCCACAGTCGTGCGACCCGGTGCCCAGCGATCCTCGATCCACAGATGAAAGCAGTTGGACTCTCTGTGGCCGGCGTCCTCCGGTCCACGATGGAGAGACGTGAGGCGACCTCGTCGTGTAGAGCGTCTTCTCACCTGTCGTCCTCTCCGGGGGGGGGGGGGTATTTCCAACACACCGCAGTGTTGGCCTTTATCCATAGAATAATCAAAGTACTCAAAGCATAATCCAAGCCGGGGAAGGCTAGCCGTCGTCGGTAGAATAATCCAATATACAGGTCCACTCGCTCTTTGGCCTGGAGCTCCTCGGGTGCAGCTTCACGTGGGGTCAACCACCCTGGATAAGCGTCCAGCTGATGCCCGAAACGATGGGGGTGCTGATTACTATAGAACTCTTACCGCACGAGGCACTACATATGAATAGACTATTATTAGCTTAATAGAATACGTCCAACTCGACGATATAGTGCCAAATATGACTATTCAAATATTAATATACACGATGTCTCAATGCCGATACTGGGCCGAATTGGCCTTACTGCCCACACGTGGTTCGCGGGGAGGCTTTTGCGTCTGTCACTCTGTTGGAGGGTAATGAACTGGACTAAAAAGGAAAGCTCTACTTTAATAGCGCAGTATATATACGCACTATGAACAAATAGTACCATTAGTGGTGCGGTAGACATATTCCTACGCGGAACTAGGACTTGTCCATACATGTTGAGCGGTACGATTGAACCTGGTCTGAGGGGTATGGCGACCTGGCACCAAGGTCTCGTCCAATGGTAGAATGGAGACTATTATGGGATGTTCAGTAGACTAGAAGGGATATTCAATGCATATTGTACAAGGAATATACAAGGGATATCAGGGGATATACAAATACAATTAAATATATATAAATAAATATATATATTCGGTTTAATCTGATCCTTCAGAACAGCCGCCCCCTAATTGGTCCCAACCCAATTAGTTAAGCAGAGACAGATTAACCGCACTGTCTACCACTCAAGGGTTCGCTGTAAGGGTCAGTCAACTCACAAAGTCATAGGGTCATGGTCATCATCGATTGTGTCTGGGAGTCGGGGCAGTTCTATGAGCCTCGCCACAGGACGGGTGTAAATGCGCCCCTGGACGAGTACTTCAGCTGCTCGGACCTTGCCATCGGCACCGGTGATCACTTTGCTTACGCGGCCAGCCGGCCACATAGCTCGGGGTAGTGACTGGTCAATAATCATGACGACTGTTCCTTCCGTCAAATTGTCTCTCTCTTTTACCCACTTCTGGCGGGTCTGTAGAGACGGTAGGTAGTGCAGTAGGAAACTGCTCCAAAACTTATCGGCTAATACTTGGCTGTACCTCCACATTCGTCGGCCGTTCGCTTCTTCAGGCCGGTACATTGTCTGGGGTAACGCGGGATCTAGCCGCCCCATCAGGAGGGTGCTGGGGGTGACTGGGTCGACATCTGCTACATCACTGGAGACGTAACCGAGGGGCTTGGAGTTCAATACTCCCTCAATCTCCGTGAGGACTTCATTAGGACTTCTTCCGCCACAGTCTGGGCCCCAAGTACTGCGTACAGGGCTGTCTTTATAGAACGTACTTCTCGTTCCCAAGTTCCACCGAAGTGGGGTGCGTTTGGGGGGTTGAATTGGAAGTCAATCTGGGCTGGAGCGAGGTGGGTCTTAAGTTCTGGGCCCATAGCTTGGAAGCTCTCCCTCAGCTCTCTTTCTCCGCCTTTGAAGTTTGTCCCGTGATCGGACAATAATGTAGACGGTTTCCCTTTCCGTGATGTGAATCTTCGGAAGGCCATAAGGAATGAGTCTGCGCTCATGGTCGGAAGGAGCTCGATATGTATCGCTCTGGTGGTCATGCATTTGAATACAATACCCCACCGCTTCTCGGTGCCTCTTCCTTTCTTTATGTGCAGCGGGCCAAAACAGTCCATGCCTGTTGAGTGGAATGGCTTGTCGCCGAGTCGGAGGCGACATGGAGGTAGGTCAGCCATCCGTGGTATGCTGGGCTGCGCGCGCCACTTTCGGCAGTCTAGACAGGTTCGCTGGAAGCGTCGCACCGCCTCTCTTCCTTGAAGTATCCAGTAACGACGTCTGATTTCCGCGAAGACTCTCTCTGCTCCTGCGTGGTGTACATCCTCGTCGTATTTCTTTATAATCAGCTCTGTGACCTTGTGTCGGCTGTTCAATACGATCGGGTACTTAATGTCATCCGGTAAATTGGGGGCTCTCCGCAGGCGACCACCCACTCTGATGAGGGTATGTGTGTCACTCTCGGGGGCCAGATGAATCAATCTGCTGTCTGATGGGACGGGCTTTCCTCCCTGTAGACAGTCTAGTTCATCGGGGAACGAGTCTCTCTGGGCTCGTTGCAGTAGAAGCAGTTCTGCTTCCTCGTAGTCAGCTGCTGACATATCAGCGGGGGACTTAATCTCTGGGTGGTGCCGCAGGAATGTCCGTTGCTGCGCACTCTCTATGGTAATGCAATCGTCTATGTTGGGGTCTGCGGAGACAACAGTGCTCAATCCACAGAACATGGGTTTCTTATTCTCAGCCTCCTCGTCACTTGCTTCCCTCGGGGTGGGCGTGGGCCAATCTCCTTCCGGGAGCTTGAGGAATGCTGGTCCGTCACTGTAGATGTTGTGACGGGTTAAGTCATCTAGGGACATTCCCCGGGTGATGACGTCAGCTGGGTTGTGTTTTGTATCAACATAGCGCCAGTTTGCTTCTCCGGTTAACTCTCCGGTTAACTCTTGAATCTCAGTGACTCTGACTCCCACGAAGACTTTGTATTTGCATGAATCCGATTTGATCCAGGCGAGTACTGTCGTGGAATCTGACCACAGGATTGTTCTATGCACCGGAATGGTGAGCTCACGTTGGATGAGCGTGGCTAGATGCGCTCCTGCGAGGGCTGCGCAGAGCTCTAGACGTGGGATAGACTGTTGCTTGCGTGGGGCTATTCTCGAGCGGGCGAGGATGAATGCTGTGTAGATCTCTCCCCCCTCTTCTTGGGCCCGCAAGTAGGCTACTGATCCGTAGGCGACCTCGGAGGCGTCACTGAAGACGTGTAAATCCATTTTACATGTCTTTGGCCTCACCGTGGGTGGGAAGTAGCTTCGGCGTATATTAACGCCTGGGAGTGAGTGGAGTTCCATCTCCACTCTCTCCAGGTGGATTTAAGGTGTGCGGGAATGGGGTCGTCCCAGCCCTGGTCCTTGTCCCACAATGCTCGTACAATCATCTTTGCCCTGGTGGTGTACGGTAGTATACATCCTAACGGGTCATATTGTCGGGCGAGTGTTCTGTACACACTCCGTCTGGTGGTCGGTATTGCCGTCGACCTTCCCTGCTCCGTGGTCAGGGGTTTGTGTCTATAGTGGAGCGAATCTGTTTTGAAGCGCCACACTAGTCCTAGTGTCATCTCTTGGGCTTCTCCTGGGATTGTGGCCATCCAGGTCTCGCTGCTCGCTGCCTTGTCCTCGGAGGAGAGGCTGCGCAGTACGTGCGGATCGCTGCTGGCCCACTGCCTGAGATCAAAGCCGCCTTTGATCAGAGAGGCGCGGAGTTTAAGTAGGAGAGCCTCGGCTTCTTCCTGGGTCGAAACGCTTTGTAGACAGTTATCTACGTAGAAGCTGTTCTTCACACTGTGTCGGACCTCTTCGTCCGCTGCTGGGTCCTCTGCGACATGTCTCTGTAGTGCAAATGTAGCACAGCATGGGCTGCATGTAGTTCCGAAAGGGAGGACTTCCCATTGGTAGATGGCTGGGTGCTCATCTCCTGGCCTCTCTCTCCATAGGAACCGCAACAGGGGCTTGTCCTCCTCTACTAATCTCACCTGCAGGAACATCCCTTTGATATCCCCGCTGATAGCCACCTTGTCCTGGCGGAAGCGGAGTAGTACGCCTAGTAGGGAGGGGCCGAGTGTAGGACCGGGCAATAGCTCTTTATTCAGATTTTGGGATCCGATCTGGTAGCTGCAGTTAAACACGATGCGGTCTTTGCCGTTGTGATGAACCTTGTGGTGGGGCACGTACCACGATTCAGTCGTCTGGTCGGCCTCTTTAATGTCAATCTTTGTGACGTGTCCCGCTGTGATGAGCTTCTCAATCTCAGCACGGTATACACTTTCTTGGGCGGGGTCCTTGGCTAAGCGCCGCTCTGTGTTTAGTAGGTACCGCTCTGTGGCGTCTTTCTTTGCGTGAAAGGTAGGCATCCCTTCCCGCCGCAGGAGTGGCGTGTCTCCCTCTGTGACTCGGGAGTGGAGACAGCTAGTGGCTGTGGTTCGGTTGAGAGATTTGGCGAGTGGGCCTTGGAGAGTCCATCCTAGGCGGGTCTCGACTGCTGCAGGACAGCCTCTGGGTCCGGTATGAACCCGGTCTATCGGGACAATGAGGTCTGCATGGTCGGAGCCTATCAACAGTGTCGGGGTAGCACCGTCTATGAGTGGGATCGGTAGCTTGCGTAGATGTACATATTTCTCCATCAGCTTGGCTACGGGGTATGTGTACCGCGAGAGTCCTATTTCTTGGCTGGTGAAAGCGTCTGTAATCCTGTACCGTCGCTCGGGCTGGCCGCTTGCTGCGATAGAGAATGAGACATTCTCGCCCTTTATTGTTTTCAAATCTCTTCTTATTGTCCGAATTGTCATTTGGTTTTCGCTCCCCCGCAGCCCTAGCTGGGCCGCAGCGGACGCGAGCAGAAGGGTCTTCTCTGACCCGTCATCAAGGACGGCGTAAGTGTCCATGACTTTATTCTGGTAGCTCAATGTCACACGGACTACCTTTAAGAGCACTCTGGCTCCGCTGCTGCTGGCGGGGTCGATGTACATGACGCTTGCTTTGCTGCTTGATGGTGCGGGTGGAGGCCGCCGTCTGTTACTGTCGTGGAGTATGTCCAGATGGGCTCCATCGCACCGACTGCACTTTTTCTTTAAGCGGCATTCGGCTGCCATGTGTGATCGCGCACAGCGAAAACAGCGTCTGTTGGACTTTATCCATTGACTCGCTTCCTCCGCATTCATCTTGGGGAATGAGTCACATTGTGACAGCCAGTGTTCTTTCTCACAGTAGGGGCACACTATCTTCCACTTCTCCTTTCTTGAGGGGGTACTGTGGCTCCTACTGCTTGGCACTGACTCCGATTGGTGCATGACAGTCACCGATCTTCTTCCATCATTTAGTCTCCTGGTTCCTTCTCTGGAGCCAGGGGTGCTCCGTCCAAATGTATCTAGCCGTAAGCTGCTGACTTCTCTCGCCAGGAAGTCGGCTAGATCGAGGAGGTTCGGTTCGGGGCCATTAGGGTCTCGGTGGTCTCTCTGCCGCCTAAAGCGCTGCTGTCGGGCGGGCGGTAGCTTCTCCAAGATCCTCTCTACATTTGAGTTGGCGTATAGTTCATGCCTACCCTTTTCCCTCTGCGCTCCCAGCATCCCTACCAGGGACTGCACTCTGATGGACAGGTCGTCCAGTGCTCGATTGTCTGTTGCTGGGGGTAGGCGGTCGATGTGCCTGATCTCCTGGATCACGTAATCCCATATACGTCCATATCTCTGGTCCAACGCTACCAGCGCTGCGGTGTATGGGGTCGTGGAAGTGGCGTAGGCGAGCGCTATGTTGTGCGCGCGGGGTACCTTTAAATGCTTCAGTAGTATCGCGTATTTATGGCGTTCATCAATGACATCCACCAACATTGTCTCCAGACACATGCGGAGCTCCATATACTGGGCCCGGTTCTCCTGGGTGAAGTCTGGTACCATAGGTGTGCCAATGTATGACGCGGATTGTTGATACATCGGCAAGCGTTGGGGGAGAGGCCTCCTAGGCGAGTCTCCTCCTGCTCCTTGGCGTGGGCTGGTACCGGCTGTGTACCATGGCCCGCTGGTCCAGGTGCTGTTCCTCGGTGCGGGTCGTGCGTCGTGCTCACCCGTGAATAGCGTCGGGGGTCTGTAGCGCAGCTCCGCGGGGGTATAGCCTGGGCTGTACTGGACCTCCTGGTCCGGTAGAGTACTGTGCTGTCGTCGGGCGTGGTTCTCCTCCTCTTCCTCTTCGTCTTCCGTTAGGTCGTCCAGGGCTTGTAGTCTCTGATTTAGCCTCTCCGCAGTGTATGCTGCTCCTTCCCGGTGGCTGGGTCTCGCTTGGACCGGTTGGGGAAGGGGGTCTGCGGGGGGTATAAACCTCGTCTGTTGGTCAAGTTCAGGGTCGCTTACTCGGCTAGGGGATGCCGCCCTGGAGTGATGTCTAGACGAGTTCCTGGGGCCTCTGGTGGAGGGAGGGGGTGTTGTCCTTCTGATCAGCTGTTCTATTAGTTGCGCTTGTGCTCTGTCGCGCTCGGCTTCGCGCTTGGTGAGATCCGATTCTCTCTGGGCACCGGTGGCGGCGCGCTGGGCGTCGGCCCGGTCTCTTGCCATATTCTCTTCCATCTGAATGCGTCTTATTTCCAGGCGTATGTGCTCTTCTTCGCTCCGTTGCTGTATCTGCAATCGATCGCGTTCACCCTGGAGTCTATCGCGTTCAGTAGAGGCTTTCAGGCTGACGAGGAATGCCTGCTGTAGTGTCCTCTCTGCCTCGCTGGGAGAAGACGGTTGTATAGGGGAGCCGTCCCTTGGGGTACTCCGTGCGGAGTCTTGGAGCTCCATCTCCACGGTGCTCTCCTCATCTTCTTCCGTGCCGAGTTCTCTCTCGGTAGTGTTGTCTTCCTCCCGGGACTCGTCGGGGACTACTTCTTCGGTATTGGCGGGGTGTAAAGTCATGTCTGGTTCCCCCTGGTCCCCACCGTGAGCTGTGTCAGTTACGTTAGAACCCATAGGGGCCTCTATGGTCGGGGTAGCCTGGTCGTTAGGGTTAGACATAATTTTACTTTCTAGTTTTACCGCGTTTACTGTTGGTAGAAGACTAGGTTGTTGACTGACAGCGTAAGCCTCTAGGTACTGAGGGAGCTGTCGTTTGCGCCGCGGGCGTTGTTGGTTAGGAGGATCGTTTCGTGGAGTGTTCATCATAGGCCATTTTAATATTAATAACACTATATTAATATTACACTGATTACCCTCCGGCTCGAAGGACCAATTGTAACTGAGGGGTACAATTCCCTGACTGTATTGTTAGATATGATACTTACTACCACTACCTCTTGTACTTTAGACTCTGGCCACCCAGTACTAGGTATGAATAATTATGATAAACACTCCCACCTGATGAAACGGATCCAACACAAATGTACCAAGTCGAAAGTCTGCGTTTATTAATAATACATAGCAAAAGGTATGTACAACGATCACTTAATTACATTTATGATTTGAAATAGTATGCACTTTTATGGCAAATGAGTATTCGTAGGTAGATCAATATCGAATGTCCAATCTCTGATTGCGCAGGAAGCAAATATACAACCTGGAATATTTAGGGAACAATAGCAATGATACTGGATACACTAGGGGAAGGTTCCGACTGCTTGTAGGACAGCTGGAGGGGGGGGGGGGTAGAGTCTGGCTGTATCCCGTCTGGCCGAGGGTATCCTGGGAGAGCCCACAGTCGTGCGACCCGGTGCCCAGCGATCCTCGATCCACAGATGAAAGCAGTTGGACTCTCTGTGGCCGGCGTCCTCCGGTCCACGATGGAGAGACGTGAGGCGACCTCGTCGTGTAGAGCGTCTTCTCACCTGTCGTCCTCTCCGGGGGGGGGGTATTTCCAACACACCGCAGTGTTGGCCTTTATCCATAGAATAATCAAAGTACTCAAAGCATAATCCAAGCCGGGGAAGGCTAGCCGTCGTCGGTAGAATAATCCAATATACAGGTCCACTCGCTCTTTGGCCTGGAGCTCCTCGGGTGCAGCTTCACGTGGGGTCAACCACCCTGGATAAGCGTCCAGCTGATGCCCGAAACGATGGGGGTGCTGATTACTATAGAACTCTTACCCCGCACAAGGCACTACATATGAATAGACTATTATTAGCTTAATAGAATACGTCCAACTCGACGATATAGTGCCAAATATGACTATTCAAATATTAATATACACGATGTCTCAATGCCGATACTGGGCCGAATTGGCCTTACTGCCCACACGTGGTTCGCGGGGAGGCTTTTGCGTCTGTCACTCTGTTGGAGGGTAATGAACTGGACTAAAAAGGAAAGCTCTACTTTAATAGCGCAGTATATATACGCACTATGAACAAATAGTACCATTAGTGGTGCGGTAGACATATTCCTACGCGGAACTAGGACTTGTCCATACATGTTGAGCGGTACGATTGAACCTGGTCTGAGGGGTATGGCGACCTGGCACCAAGGTCTCGTCCAATGGTAGAATGGAGACTATTATGGGATGTTCAGTAGACTAGAAGGGATATTCAATGCATATTGTACAAGGAATATACAAGGGATATCAGGGGATATACAAATACAATTAAATATATATATATAAATAAATATATATATTCGGTTTAATCTGATCCTTCAGAACAGTAGTGTTTTCCTTAATAAAACCCTTTACCGATCTCCATAACATTCTGGGGTCTTGTACAGAACCCGTATTACTATTTAGGAAATAATTTAGTTTAATGTTGAATTGTAAATTGAATTCAGTGTTTTTCAACAGTGTTAAAACGCCATCTTGGGGAGGTCATTCTACTAAAAGAGCCCTTTAGGAGTAAATAGCTGTGATCTGATAGTGCACTGGTTACCAATTCCACGTCAAAGCTATCATATAGTCTAGGGGAAGCAAAAACATAATCTATTCTAGAAAATGTCTTGTGTCTTCCTGAGAAAAAAAATAGTACTCTCGGGCCATAGAGTATTGAACGCTCAATACCTTACTCGACTACTGAGCGATCATTCCCCCCTGATTATATCCTTATTTATGCCAGAAAGATAAAAACAATAGATGCCGATTTAATCCAATGCTTCTCAAACAACCAGAATTTTGCTCCTTTATTAGAGAACAAATTGCATTCTTTACACTAACAAATAAACAATCTGCCCCTCATCTTTTGGGATACACTCAAGGCTTACATAAGGGGCCACATTATCTCCTATACAAAAGGGACTGAAAAAGAAATACTGTGCTGAACTTAGGGGTGGACGGTATGGTCTAAAATTTATATCACGGTATAATTTGAAGCATAGACGGTAACGGTATATATCACGGTATCAGTGTTTCCGTTAGAATATTTTTTTTTGCCTGATAGGCAGGCTATATAAATAATGACATCCTCAAGGCATGTAGATTTATAATATTTTAACTTAAAACTAGGCTACTTTTGCGTATATACAGTCATTATATTCCAAATAAAATAAGTCCCGAGACTCCGTGCTGCTGCCGACTTTAAATCAAATGGGTGTCTGTGGGCAGTCGCCCGACATTAATAAACAGCAGTCTGTTATAATCACATGTTTATGAGCTAACGAATTCCGTTATATTGGACATTTGTATTAATTATATCAAGCGAAGAACTGAGAAATTTGGCAGAGAGAGACGGCAACATTATCGTGGGTTTGCGTGATGACTCTCCACCTCGCAACGACTTATTTGCAAAGAGTATGTCGCTGCAGAGCAGCAGATTCAGCTGTTTTAAGGCTCTATCTGGGGACCGCTCAACAGCGCCCCCCACCCAACAGCTGAATTGCCAATGGCTGAATTGGAGTACTGCACTTTGCCGGTACAGATGGGTGGGTTATAGTGGATTCTGCGGCTCTGCAGCTGCATATGCTTCTCGCATCCAGCTCGCGCTGCCCAGCCGTAGAAACGCCCACTGCGCGAAGCCTCCTAAATAACTTTTTCCAGTTTGCACATATCTATTATCTATGACTAATTCTATCTATTTTTAGGGGCAAATGCGAGTGAAATAGTCGCGCTGTGGTTACATGACGTCATTGCTATTTTAGAGCTGCTCTACCGGTTACACGGTATAGTCAAAATCCATACTGTAGAGCAAATTCATACCGTTTATACCGTATACCGTTTATACCGTCCACCCCTAGCTGAACTTGATTCTATTGAGGCTGAAATTCAAACACTTGAGAAAGACTATCAGAGAACATCAAATAAAGATACATATAGGACCCTGGTGAACAAAAAAATACAATATAATAACTTAAATACATACAAAACTGAGAAATCCATTATGCGTTCTAGACAAAAATACTATGAGTTGGGGGAGAAACCTAGCAAAGTACTGGCATGGCAACTAAAAACGGAAGAAAGCAAGAGGGCAGTTAACGGAATTGAAGTAGCCCCGGGCAAAATCTCCAATAAACCCACAGAAATTAGCGATGCTTTTAGAAACTATTACAGTGACTTATACACTGCAACTGCACAACCTAGCGGGGACAGCACAGCAATAGACTCCTTTCTTTCCAAACTTGATCTCCCAAGCTTGTCTGTCGAGGATAGTGAGTTTATGAGCAAACCATTTTCAATTTGCGAAGTATTTTGCGACCATTAAACTTCAAATAAATCTCCTGGGGACGATGGTTTCCCCCCAGAGTTCTACAAGGAATTTCAAGACCTCTTAATCCCTCCCTTAATGGAAGTCCTTCAATTAGCTAGAGAAGAAAAACAATTTCCTGAGACGTTCTCTCTGGCCATTATATCGGTTATTCACAAGACGGGGAAGGACCCTTTAAAGTGCGCCTCCTACAGGCCAATCTCGCTCCTAAATACAGACTATAAACTTGTAACTAAGATGACATCCAAAAGATTAGAAACATTCCTTCCCCGCCTTGTTAATTCCGATCAGACTGGCTTTATAATTAACAGACATTCCTCTAACAATCTTAGACGCTTTTTTAATATTATCCATTTCGCACATAAAAACAAGATTCCCAATGAAATCTCAATATTCTTCTCTTTTTAACAAACGCGGAAAGCTCCCTCTCACGTTTAGTCGAACTGTTGGACTTATATAGCTCCTTTTCCGGATATAAAATTAACCTTGACAAAAGTGAAATACTGCCCTTATCAGATTATATTAAAGACACCATTCAACATAACTTCCCTTTTAAATGGTCACCAAATGGTATAAGATACTTGGGTATACTAATAGATAAGGAGATGGAGAATCTATATAAGCTCAATCTGTTAAGACAGTTACAAATCCTAGGGGAGGACTTGGAAAAATGGATGAACCTCCCTCTCACCTTACTAGGCCGAATTAATGCTATAAAAATGAATGTCCTGCCAAAGTTTCTTTATATATTTCAGTCCCTCCCAATCCAAGTCCCTTCTAAATTTTTCTCCTCCTTGGACGGATTGATCAGACGGTTTATATGGCGAGGTAAATCCCCAAGGATCGCCTTAATTAAACTTACTTTAGACTATACAAAGAGAGGACTGAAACTTCCTAATTTTAGATTGTATTACTTGGCGGCACAAGCCAGATTTTTGGCTCAAATGTTTGAGGGGGACCTCTCAGCCTCATGGTTGAACATTGAATGTCTAGACATTAACGAGACCACCCCGTCTGATACCTTGTACAAATGGGACGTGAAATCAATTAAGACCATCACCCAGAACCCCTTCATGATCCATTCAGTCCAAACCTGGTTAAAATTACAAAAAATGTTCAGACACAATAGCCCTCTAATGGGGAAATAGGCTTATACCTATCTTATACCAGAATAGAGACTTTGAGTCCTGGGCCCTCATTCATCAATGTGTGCGTAGAACATGACCTATTTCCACACGTAAGCACGGAATGTAGAACTAGTGTACGCACAGGGAAGTCGGGATTCATCACACGTTGCGTACGCAGGCTCTATGCTCCTCCGTGTTGATGAATACCACTTTGTTCTACCGTCAATGCTCGTGCATGATTATCCATATATGGTCATGAAAGTGAGGAAACACCCCCCATGGGATGTGAAATAATGGACTGACCCGAGCGGAACTCTGAGAAACTCCACGGAGAAATATAGTCAGATATCAACGGCTCCCTAAGACCATTGCTGCAATTCTGCCTGGACAGCTCAAAATACTAATAAAGACCGTTCGTTGACCACTGTTTGGCGTTGGTTGTGTGTCATTATAACCGTGCTGTAATATGGATGCCTTTATTAGTTGTGTTCGATTGGCTATATGATTTTTAGAGGCATCTATTTTGTTGTCGGCTAATAAAGACCGCGCTGGAATATGACTGCCTTTTCCCGTGTTGTTTGATTAATACCCAGGGATTAAAGTTCTCCTCAATTTGATTCCAAATCGCGATGGATCTCCCGTCAATTTTCTACCTGCTGCATATGATTTCTAGAGGCATACTACAATCTATTTTGATGTCAGTATTGGGTAGCCTACATAAACAATAATACGAGAGCATATACAAGAATAATGAATCTTACTTCCATGTATGATGTAGCAGATACGCCATGTGTAGCCTGCCTATATGTGATCAATACAAACATGAACTTGAATTCCATCATGTCTGTGTGCGGGTCACTGCGGGAACTCACAAGGCTGTTGTCACAATGTAAATAAGAACGTGCACTGAAAAGTTACAGTATGTAGTTGGTTGATTATTTGTATGACAGTCAGTAAACCCTTGCAAAAAGTATCCGTTTTATTTAATGAATTGAAAACATTCAGCATCGCCTTCCTCCCGGCATCCAGCAATAACATGTATCAGGCAAATGCGCATCGCAACATTGACTGAGTGGAATCCCTTTCTATTCACATAACTGCATTTGTGATGGAGCTTTGACAGCTACAGTAACAGTCTATTGCTCGATCCATCTCCAATATCACGATGGACCGTGCCGCGGTGGCAAAGACCCGAGGGTGGAGAGGATCTTGAATGAATTCCATCATCATATATATATATGTTGTGTGTCTGTCCACTATGTTTGTTACTTTGTTATCCCCCCCCCCCCTATCTATGTAAAGCGACCTTGGGTCTCTTGAAAGGCGCTATATAAAATGAAGCTATTATTATTATTGTTATTATTATTATTATCATCACATCTGTGCGGGAGCTCACAAATAGACTGTTAGTCTCAGTGAAGTTTCAACGGAGGTCATCTATTCTAACCAACAAATTGAAGTAGAAAGCATTTCGTGACCAATCTTATTTGGAAACATGACACACAAAATAATTTGCTTTTTATTTTAAACAATATCTAATCGCGTTTGGAGGTTGGTGTTTTGCGTCTGCCCCCCCGTGCCAAACAAGCAGGCCAACCTCTTGTTCGCGTGTGAGCCCGTTATAATTACACTACTGTCGCTATTTTACAATGAACTATAATGAATTACGGGTCATACAGAAGTTGAACACTAATGCACGGAAGCTTATTTCCGCCTTGAAACTAATGCAGGACTGAGGAGTGCTTATGCGTAGTAACGATATTCTACCACTGGGCGCCAGGTACGCCTGGTCTGACCTGTGCTTAGATGTAAGCACGGAGTCAAGTTCAAATCGAAATTGATGAATCCCACTCTTTGCTTAGAAATGATCATACGCACAGGGTAAGCACAGATCTGTGCGTAGAACACGTTGATGAATGAGGGCCCTGGCCTTTACAAGGTATCACTCGACTGGAACATTGTTATGAAAATTAGGTTTTTATGTCCTTCCAGCAAATGAAAGAGAAATATCAACTTCCTGGAAGAGATTTCTTTAAATACCTGCAACTGAGAGATTTTGTGAGGGTTAATGTCAATGGAATTGACATTGTGTGACAATTGTGTGTTCAATGTCAATGGAAACTACCAGAAAAATCTCCCATTGAAAGTCTTTTTCATAATGATCAAAGGATGGTGAGACCGTGAGAACCATCTCTCAAGTCTATAACACCTTAGTTACTACCCTCTCTGCCGACCACTGAACCTGATGGGTCCAGGACTAGATGGGAGAGAGATTTAGACACAGAAATTGATCCAGGCCTCTGGGAGGACCTATGTAAAGATGAGGTCACATGCACACTAAATTCAAGATAAGACTGATTCAATTCAATTTTCTGCATCAGGTCTATTTTACCCCCTCCAAATTACATGGGTTCAACTCTAGTATCTCGCCCCTCTGTTTTAGGTGTGGCCAGGAGGAGGGCACGTTCCTTCACTCCACTTGGCATTGTATCAAACTGCAACGTTTCTGGGAGCGGGTCTGTGAGGCTATAGCACAAATTCATAATATAACATTTCCGACTGATCCCGAAATATGCCTCCTTGGTAACTTTACAAACTCAAACCTTACACGCAGTCATTCCATCAAGCTTACAGAACTCCTCCTGGTTATTGCCAAAAAATGTATTGCAACAAAATGGAAGTCAGATCTCCCTTTGCCATTTGGGATGTGGCTTTCAGAGGTGAAGAGCTGTATCCCTCTAGAAAAGGTGACTTATTCACTAAGGAACAGGGTTGATCATTTCAATAAAATTTGGCAGCCTTTTCTGGACTATCTTGGAGATCTCCCACCCGACTTGACTGGATGACCTTCTCATTGATCTCTCTAGTAGCTCCATTCTGGTAAAGATGTGTTGAGGACATCCTGTATCTCTCAATGTCTCTGAAAATATTGTTATTTTTTGTTCTGTTTTTTTTGTTGTCGTTTGTTTTCCTGATGTGTTTGTTTACATAAGGGACCTCTATCACTTTATCCCACACATTTACAACCATTAACCATATGCGTATATAGGCACCCACATATAGTTGTTGTTATTGTTGCTGTTATTACTGTCCTGTAATTGTCTCAGTATTGGCATTTGTGTATGTTTTGAATAATGGAAAATCAAAATAAAATATAAAAAAAAAGTAGGGGGATGTGGTATCCTGGAATAATGGTTTCACCCATATGTTGGTTTAGCCCAGATTCATGTTAATGACGTCAGATACGATGCAAGTTAACCCAAAGTGTGGAAGTAAAGAACCTTCAGCTATATTGTCATCGTGTGGACATTCAATTCTTTCTGCTAGACACTAAGAGTGACAGCCAGAACAGAAACATTATACTAGCTACTTCGCCATATAGTCCATTCTCAGTGTACGTGTGCACTGGAGGCTTCAAGTAGCCTACATGCCTTTTTCATGTTTATATGTTACTACTTTTTAAAAACAGAGCTCACTTTTGCTGGTTGGTTGTCCCCAAAACTAAGATGGCGGCGGTCTCGTGACGTCAGTGTCTTGTGTGTGCATGTGTGTGTGTGTGTGTGTTAGAAAGAGAGTAGTTGAGCCTTGTGTGATCTAATCTCCTCCATACTCATGTGTATAAAGTGATGCCAGCCTCCTCAAGTCTCTCTGATCATGTTAGTACAGTAATTGATTGAAAACTTTATTAACAGATTGCAGAATGGGTACAATACAGTACAGCTCAATACACACAATTGTTAAGGGGATGCAGACCAAAGAAAGACTTTCGTCTTGTTTACATCAGGGTCCCCCATTTAACTAGGCTGCACTAGTCTCTCTGATCATTTATGCAAATGACATGTCGTCAGCTTGTGACTGCAACTTGTTCCTGTTTGCGGACGACTCAGCCCTGCTGGTCTCTGACAAGAACAAGTTACAGGTTGAAAAAACCCTCAGCTCAGAACTAGGCAAAATCTGCATATGGCTCGCTGATAACAAACTATCATTACACATGGGCAAAACAGAGTCCATTCTCTTCGGTTCAAATAACAAACTCAGCAAGACCGACGGCTTCTCAGTTACAGTGGGTGACAATATTGTCACAAGGAAAGAAGATATTACCTACCTGGGTTCCATCCTAGAGGCAAATCTTTCCTGTGACAAAATGGCATCCAATGTAATAAAAAAAGTCAACCAACAAACCCGATTCTTGTACCGGATCTCCTCTCTGGTAAACAAGAATACCCTGAAGACTCTGGCAGGAGCACTCATTCAAGGGTACTACGACTATGCTTGCACCTCATGGTACCAAAGCACCTCAAAGGCGCTAAAAACAAAATTACAAACATCTCAAAACAAACTGGTCAGACTACTGCTTGACCTTACTCCTAGAACCCACCTCACCCCTGCCCACTTTGACAACTTAGGATGGCTTAGAGTAGACGACAGAGTACAGCAACTTGCAATGGGCCTGGTCTACAAGATACACTACACGACCAAGGTACCCATGTACATGTCAAAATACTTTAGGAGGATAGGTAGGAGTGGGGGGAGGTTGGGTAGGAGGGGTGGGTGGGGGACACTGTACAAACAAAACTGTACATTGGAATATTGACAAGACCATACTTGGTAATTTACTGTACATTGGAGGGGGTTGTGTTAGGACATTTACAGGGGCCAGTTTCGAATTGCAGTCTCCCGTAGGTGTTTTGAGTGTTTTTGAAAGTGGGTAGTGATTCACATTCCTTTACAGCTTTGGGTAGGGCGTTCCACATTGATGTGGCATAATTGCGAAACGTGTTTAGTCCCTTGTTTGAGCCGAATCTGGGTTTAACATGATTTGTGGAGCTCCCTCTGGTGTTGTGATCGTGGTATTCACTGACCTTTGGGAAGTATTTTGACATGTACATGGGTACCTTGGTCGTGTAGTGTATCTTGTAGACCAGGTAGAAAGACTTTCGTCTTGTTTACATCAGGGTCCCCCATTTAACTAGGCTGCACTAGTCTCTCTGATCATGTTAGTACAGTAACTAGGCTGCACTAGTCTCTATGATCATGTTAGTACAGTAACTAGGCTGCACTAGTCTCTCTGATCATGTTAGTAGACTTAGTACAGTAACTAGGCTGCACTAGTCTCTCTGATCATGTTAGTACAGTAACTAGGCTGCACTAGTCTCTCTGATCATGTTAGTACAGTAACTAGGCTGCACTAGTCTCTCTGATCATGTTAGTACAGTAACTAGGCTGCACTAGTCTCTCTGATCATGTTAGTACAGTAACTAGGCTGCACAGCCGACAAACATAGTTGCTGCCTAAACAATATCCAGGTAAGATGGCGGACGGTTATCCCATGATTTATGGCGTAATGTCGCATCTAATGTTTTATATGGCAGCACCGCTGGTCTAACTGTTGGGTACATTATTATTAAGGGTTAGGCAATTGTGAAATACTGTAATCACAAACGGGAACATATTGATCAAAGAATAATGTCCAAAGGACCTTCTGATTAAACAAACCTGCTTTGTGTTTCTTCATCTCACTTTCACAACACTCTGAAGTTTACGGCCAGTCTCGACTCCTCCTTGGTTCAAATCTGTCTCCAGCAGCTGCAGTTAGTCCGTTCTTTACACGATCACTGCATCTAGATCTGTTCAGAGAGTTAACGTTAGAGATTAGCAGCATTAGCTCGTTATAGCAACAGACAACGAGGTGAAGCATGGAGTGTGGTGCCCCTGGTGGTTAGGACGAGACATTGCATGGCATTTCCGTATTTCCTGGTGACGTCAGGGAGGGCTGGACCAATCAGCTACATCTGCGTCACGCGGCACCCCACGCCCCGCCCCTTTGGAAATAAACAGCCAATAGCTGCCTCATACGGCAAAGCCTGTGGCCGCGACAGACCGCGCGCTGATTAGCGGAGAGGGGTCGTCACTCCACATTGGGCTTAGCCCCTCCCCCCTGACCAGGCTCGGTTGAGACGTGCGGTTGGAGAGTGAATGAATGAATGAATGAATGATGAATGAATGAAAACTTTATTTAACAGATTGCAGAATGGGTACAATACAGTACGGCTCAATACATACAATTGTTAAGGGGATGCAGACCTGAGAAAGACGTTTGTCTTGTTTCCATCAGGGTCCCCCATTTTCAATTCATATAGAGAGTGCGAGAGAGAGGGATGATGAATGAATTAATGAATGAATGAATGAATGAATGATGAATGAATGAATGATGAATGAATGATGAATGAATGATGAATGAATGAATGAATGAAAACTTTATTTAACAGATTGCAGAATGGGTACAATACAGTACGGCCCAATACACAAAATTGTTAAGGGGATGCAGACCAGAGAAAGACGTTTGTCTTGTTTACATCAGGGTACCCCATTTTCATTCATAGTGACATTTATGACATACACAACATACATGACATTTATGGCATAGGGACATACATGACATACAGGTATTTAGTACTGTTACATTTGTGACATACGATATGCAAATATACAGTACTGTGACCCATAGATCCTGACAGAGTATATGATGGGGAGGGGACTGTACATTAGGAGGGGGTGGGTGGGTGGGTGGGAGAGAAATATACATGCGGTGGGGAGGAGACTGTCTATTAGGAGGGGGTGGGGGGGTTTGGACATTTACGGTGGCCAGTTTCGAATTGCAGCCTCCCGTAGGTACTCTTTAAGAGCGGTTTTGAATGTGGGTAGGGATTCACATTCCTTTACAGCTTTGGGTAGGGCGTTCCACATTGATGTGGCATAATTGCGAAACGTGTTTAGTCCCTTGTTTGAGCCGAATCTGGGTTTAACATGATTTGTTGAGCTTCCTCTGGTGTTGTGGTCGTGGTATTCACTGACCTTGATTTGATTGATTGTATGTCATAAATGTCCTGATGAATTGAAAATGGGGGACCCCGATGTAAACAAAACGAAAGTATTTTTCTGGTCTGCATCCTCTTAGCATTGTACCCATTCTGCAATCTGTTAATAGGTTTTCAATCAATCAATCAATAAGAAGGACAACCATAAGCATCCTTCCTCCAGAAATCAACCAATCCTGGGCACTCCCATACCATATGGAAAAAGGTACACAAGGCGTTTTTGTGTGCACAAAGCGCTTTTAGGTGATGGTATGGCTTTCTTTATGTAATATGCATGGAGTAAAGTATGTCCTATGTATAAAATCAAAATGGATGACTTGGTGGTTGGGAATTCTGGAGGATAGCAAAATGTTTTGCCAGATTAATAGCCCATTTAGACTGCTGCTATTGAATGGTATATCCACACTGGCACACTCTATCAATGGGTAGAGGCTTTGAAGAAGTCTTTGCCAACATGGCGTAAACCGTTGAGACCAGACCCCTGGGTCTGGTAAATATTGTGTGAAATGGTTGGGTACCTAATTGACTATCCCAAGGTACACCATTGCTGTGCGCAATAGAAGCTAGAAGAAAGTGCCAGGTGAATTAAAGTGTTTCTGAATGTCTTGGAATGAGCAGAGACCCTCTACCCCAAACAAATCAGCAAGTGTAAGAACTCCCTTATTACACCACTGGGGGGCAGTATTGGACGCCTCCCAACTGGAGACCAGTGTTATCATGGGCGATTGAAGGTACAAATTTGGTATAATTTTCCTGAGGTTTTCTGCAAGACTACGAACTGAGATTAGCTCAATAATGATGGAGCCAAATTAGTTTTTTGATTGTTTGATAGATATATTGGAATAGATTACATATTGTAATTGTAACCTATGAGGGCCGTACAGAATGTCCCTCTATATAGGGTGCCAGGACCAGGGCCGTAGCCAGGGTTTAGAAATTAGGGAGGTCCATTTATTTTTTTGGCCCAGACCGGCCCACTATAATCGGTCGGACACCACCCACCAGTACACCATCCTTACGGTCCCCTTAAATATGCGTACCTACTGTACTATTCCCCCCCCCCAACCCATTACAAAGCTGGGTAGTAAGTGCCATGGACAAGTGGACCAGTGTACTCACTCGCTCTTGGCTGAATCTTGTTTTGGGTGGTGATGTAAAAACACCTGCATCATAGCAGGCTCAGGATGGGCAACGTAGTCTATAGCCTGTTCATCCCTGTCTCTCTCCTCCACAACCTGGCTTGACTAGACATAAGGAGAGAGATGATTACAATTAACTGGTACATTCAGGTCCAGAATTGTTGGAATCCCCTGACAAATATGTGCAAAAAGCTGTACAATTTAAACAATACCATACTGGTAATGAGAAAATAGTTGTTTATTCAATGAATGCATGGAGCAGTTCCATCTTATTTCATTTGATACTAACTACTCAGTTCATACAGATTTCAAGTATTCAAATATCAATGATGAATATTGCATAAGGTTTACACAGTTAATAGATCACCTTCTTGTTTTATATTCATCTTATATGGCAATTAAATCAATGGTGTGTTTGTTTGGGGAGTTTGACCTATGTGCCTACCACGTGAAGGTGCATGATCAATGGACAGCACAAAAACAATTTGTGTAGGTGGAGACTAGAGCTACCACAGATAGTAATAAGTTATTAAGAGTAAGTAATCCATACCATATATATCCTAATAGTTACCTTATTACCATACTTGGCTGAAAACAAACTTTGCTGCCTGTTGTGAATGTGTTTTTCCCTGTAGGCTAATACATAAGTAGGCATACATTTTTGCAGTTGAGGAAAAATTTGCAGTTGAGTAGGCTATAATGTGCTGTGTTTTTATGTCTTCCATCGAGGACCACCTTGGAAATAAGTGTTAATGCTTGTTAATGAATGCTTTTAGGTGATATCCTCAGGAATACAAATTGGTCAAGATCATTTGTTTTTATGATGTGTTTTTAATTTCCAAATAAATCTAATCAAATAAAAAAGCAGTTTTTGCAGTTGAGCTACTGGTGTTGTATATTATACAGCCTTTTACATTTACATTTACATTTAGTCATTTAGCTGACGCTTTTATCCAAAGCGACTTACAAGTTCTGTACGACAAGCCATCAGGAAGAGCACAACTCTATCAGCTGAGTAACAATGTTCATCAAAGTGTTGAGTGCTACAGTGTAGGTTAGTTTATTAGGACAAGTGCATGACAGTATGGTTAGTTAGGGTTAGATTTTTTATTTTTTTTTAATTCAGATAATGGTTGAAGAAGTGCGTCTTTAGTCGACGGCGAAAGATTGGACGTGTTTCGGCTGTCCTAACTGGGGTGGGTAGTTCATTCCACCATTGTGGGGCAAGGACTGAGAATAGGCGACTTCTCTTTGATGACCCTCCCGGAGCTTGGATAGGAGTAGGTCTGAGGCGGCCAGAAGATGCAGAGCGTAGGGGTCTTGAGGGTGTGTAGTTAGAGACCATTGACCGGAGGTAGGCGGGAGCAGTTCCCTTTGCCGCACGGTATGCTAGGTCGAGGGCCTTGAAGCGGATTCGTGCAGCAATGGGGAGCCAGTGCAGGTCCCTAAGAAGTGGGGTGACATGGGCCGACTTCGGTAGGTTTGAGATCAGGCGGGCCGCTGCGTTCTGAATGAGTTGAAGAGGCTTAGTGGCAGTGGCCGGGAGGCCAGCGAGCAGTGCGTTGCAGTAGTCGAGGCGGGAGATGACTGTTGATTGGACGAGGAGTTGGGTGGCTTCTTTTGTCAGGAAGGGGCGTATCCTTCTGACGTTGCTCAGGAGGAATCGGCAGGTTCTGGTTGTCGCTGCGATGTGAGCAGAGAAGTTCAACTGGTCGTCGAGGACAACACCAAGGTTCTTGGCGGTCGGGGACGCGGTCACAGCTGCATTCTCGACTGTGATGGAAAGGTCGGTCAGGGGGGAGGATTTGGCCGGCAGGTGGAGCAATTCTGTTTTGCTTAGGTTCAGTTTGAGGTGGTTGGTCGTCATCCAGGCGGAGATGTCGGACAGACAGGCCGAGATCCGCTCAGAGACGTGGATATCTGAGGGAGGGAAGGAGAGGAAGAGTTGAGTATCGTCGGCATAACAGTGGTAGGAGAAGCCATGAGACGTGATAATGTTACCCAGTGATTTAGTGTAGAGGGAGAAGAGAAGGGGTCCTAAAACCGAGCCCTGGGGGACACCCGTCCGCAGCGGGCGGGTGGCCGACAGGGTCCCTCTCCATGACACTTGGTAGGAGCGGTCATTGAGGTATGATGACAACCATGTCAGCGCAGAGCCAGCCTCTCCCATTCCTGCGAGGGCCGCGAGGAGGATCTGGTGGTTGACTGTGTCGAAGGCTGCAGATAGATCTAGGAGAATCAGGACAGAGGAGAGGCCTTTCGCTTTTGCTAAGTGAAGTGCCTCTGTGACCGCAATGAGGGCTGTCTCTGTGGAGTGACCAGTCCTGAAGCCTGACTGATTAGGGTCTAGGAGTTCATTCTGTAAGAGATAAGCAGTAAGTTGGTTGGATACAGCACGTTCAAGTGTTTTAGAAAGGAAGGAGAGAAGAGAGACAGGACGGTAGTTGCCTATGACGGTAGGGTTCAGGGATGGTTTTTTTATGAGGGGCGTGACTCTGGCTTGTTTTAGGGAGGTGGGGACCACCCCCGAGTTGAGTGAGGAGTTGATGGTTGCAGTTAGGAATGGGAGGATGTCTGGTGCTATGGACTGGAGGAGTGGGGAAGGTAGCCGGTCCAGCTGGCATGTAGTCGGACGGTTCGACGTTACCAGTGTCAGGGTCTCGGCTTCTGTAATGGGAGAGAAAGATGACAGAGTGAAGGATGAGGTTCTCGATTCAGCATTTGGAATGGGTGGGGGTTGGGAGAAGGAGCTGCGGATGTTCTCCACTTTTTCCTCAAAGAAGATCGCAAAGTCTTCGGCAGAGAAAGATGAGGGAGGGGGGGGTGGGGGGGGAGTGAGGAGGGAGGACATGGTAGCATGCAGTTTGCGAAGATTCTTGGCAGAGGCCTCGATCCTATGGTGAAAGAAAGAAGCTTTGGCATTGGTAATGGTTTTGGAGAATGTTAACAAGAGGTTGTGATATGTGTCGATGTCAGCAGTGAGGCGTGACTTTCTATACTTCCTTTCAGCTGCTCTCAGGACCTGTCTTTGTTCTCTCACTGGATCTGTCAGCCATGGACTGGGTGGGGAACGGCGGGCAGGTTTCTCAACGAGGGGACAGAGCTTGTTGAAGGAGGTTGCAAGGGCTGAGAGGAGGGTGGAGGTTGCCATCTCTGTGGAGAGAGCAGAGAAGGTGTCACTCAAAGGTAGAGTGGATAGTATGTCAGAGGAGAGGGTGGAGGGGGATAGGGAGGGCAGGTTGCGTCTGAGTGAGACGGTTTGAGTTGGGGTGAAGACCTTTCGGTTAAGCATGAGAGTTAGTGAGAAGGATATGAAGGAATGGTCAGATACATGTAGGGGAGTTACCGTGGTGTTAATGATGCTGGAGTTACGGGAAAATATGAGATCCAAGGAGTTGCCTGCTTTGTGGGTGGGAGGCATGGCAGTGGGAGTCAGGTCAAATGATTGTAGGAGGGAGACTACTATGACTGACTGAGATGAGTCAGGCAGGTTGAAGTCGCCCAATAGAAGGAGAGGGGTACCATCTTCCGGTAAGGAGCTTAGAAGCATGTCCAGCTCATCTGTGAAGTGATCGAGCGGACCTGGAGGGCGGTAGAGTGTAACAATGGTGAGATTGAAAGGATTAGAGACAGATACTGCATGATATTCAAAAGAGGAGAGTGACAGTGCTGGGAGGGGTGTTAAGTTTGTAGTCCATGAAGGAGATGTCATGAGGCCAGTGCCTCCACCCCGCCTGGAAGGTCGAGGTGTGTGAGTGAAGTTATAGTTTGTAGATAATGCTGCAGGTGTTGATGAGTTATTGGGGGTTATCCAGGTCTCAGTTAGAGCCAGGAGCTGCAGATTTTGACTATGGGCGTAGGCAGTAATGAAGTCAGCTTTCTTGACTGCTGATTGACAATTCCATAGGCCTCCCTGTACTGTGACAGGTGTATTAGTGGCTGTAGGAGGGTAGGATAGATTAGCCGGGTTGCTAGCAAACTGCCGTGGGTGGGTTGAGTCTGTTCTGGGGGAGCAGATTGTGGATATGAGACACATTGTGGTGTCAAGAGTGGCAGGGAGGAAGTAGAGAAATGGCAGAGTGGGAGGGAAAGGGAGATTTTTCAGAGTGGAGTGTAAGATAGGATTATGATGTACTTAGCACTGGGTGGATCCCTGGATTCCTCTGTGAATAACTCCAGGAAAACTCCTCTTTGTCCCTCTTCGTTTCTCGACGCTTCGCTGACGCTAAGCCAGCAGGCCTTTAAATCCCTATCACTAATTAGTGCTTTCTAACACCTGGCCCTTAATGGGTCACTTAAGGAAACAAAATGGCCGCTTTAAACACGCCCCTTAATCAAGTCAGCTGGTCAAGTCAGCAATCAAGTCTCAGTTTAAAGATATTACTAAATGACTTAAAATGTCTTACCCTGATGCAGTGTAAGTCTCTCTTTTCATGCATCTTTATCAAGGGAACCCTTATCCTAATGATTTAAAAAATAATATTATGATGATACGATATGGACCTAGTAGTTGGGTCATCTGTGGCACTTCGTTTCTCAATGGATTTTTTAAAAAGGCGGGGGAAATTTGTGAGAGACCAAAATCCAAAATGGCTGCCGTGGAAATTAACTTTTTAATGGTTTGACCTACAATGATGCCCAATACATGGTACCAGCCCCCTCTCAGTCATGTACCAGCCCCTCTCAGTCATGTACCAGCCAGCCCCTCTCAGTCATGTACCAGCCCTCTCTCAGTCATGTATACCAGCCCCCTCTGTCATCTACCAGCCCCCTCTCAGTCATGTACCACAGCCCCATCTGAGTCATGTACCAGCCCCCTCTCAGTCATGTACCAGCCCCCTCTCAGTCATGTACCAGCCCCCTCTCAGTCATGTACCAGCCCCCTCTCAGTCATGTACCAGCCCCCTCTCAGTCATGTACCAGCCTCCTCTCAGTCATGTACCACAGCCCCATCTCAGTCATGTACGATAGCCCCATCTCAGTCATGTACCACAGCCCCCTCTCAGTAATGTATACCAGCCCCCCTCTCAGTCATGTATACCAGCCCCCTCTCAGTCATGTACCAGCCCTCTCTCAGTCATGTACCAGCCCCCTCTCAGTCATGTACCAGCCAGCCCCCTCTCAGTCATGTACCACAGCCCCCTCTCAGTCAAATACCACAGCCCCCTCTCAGTCATGTACCACAGCCCCCTCTCAGTCATGTACCACAGCCCCCTCTCAGTCATGTACCACAGCCCCCTCTCAGTCATGTACCAGCCCCTCTCAGTCATGTACCAGCCCCCTCTCAGTCATGTACCACAGCCCCCTCTCAGTCATGTACCAGCCCCATCTCAGTCATGTACCACAGCCCCCTCTCAGTCATGTACCACAGCCCCCTCTCAGTCATGTACCACAGCCCCCTCTCAGTCATGTACCAGCCCCTCTCAGTCATGTACCAGCCCCCTCTCAGTCATGTACCAGCCCCATCTCAGTCATGTACCAGCCCCCCTCTCAGTCATATACCTGCACGACTGGCGGGGGGGGTGCTTAGTAAGAGATGTGATTGGGCCAGCCCAGTGTCAGTCAGTACCAATGGGCCGATGTCTCAGCCTAGTAGTGGGCCGGTCGTTGACCAAAAAAAAAAAAAAAAAAAAAAAAAAAATTATAAAAATTTTTTTTATATAATTTTTAATTTTTTTTTATAGTTACAAATAGTTACCGAGGTCCGGACCTCGGTGACCTCATAGCTGGCTACGGCCATGGCCAGGACACCAATAGTACCATTGGAAGGTTGGTACTTCCCGATCCACCTTCACCTTTTTCCCTCTGGAGGGTTGAAAGTTTGAGTCTGCCAGAGGGAGCATGGAGCTGAAAACGCTAATTTGTGGAAGAATATTAATTTTAATATATGAAAAAGAGAATGGAATTAGAGGGGATAACCCTGCATGGACTATAACGCATATTATGACCATCCTCTGCACCTTTGTGTATACGGTTTACTTTGTCATATTTTATATTGCTTATATTGATTGTAACTTATATTATGACCAATAGGGTATACAGACCATCATCTGCACCTCTGTGTATATGGTTTATTTTATTAAAATTGTATATTTAGATTTAATTCGTTTATTGCCTATATATATTACTCTCCTATTACCGTGAGCATTATCTGTACCCCTCCTGCTGCTATGACGACTGAATCTCCCAAAGGGGATCACTAAAGGAATATCCTGTCCAGTCCAGAGGATAGAATGTTTTCCCCTCTGCATGGGTGAGACCTGTTTGCTGCCATCTCCACAGTGACCTCTTTGAAGTGTAAGAGAAGGGGAGCCATGTTTTTATTTACTTGAAATAGTGCATGTATGGCTGTGTATGACAGTATACTAAAGTAACTATATCAGACATTACAAGTTCTGCAATAAGGTCAACCTAAGGTCAGTCTGTCTACTTCAAAGACACGAAACAGCAAACACACACACCTTCTATAGGCCTATAATGGGGAAATGGCAGATTTGAGTGGTGAACAGTAAAAATGACAAACTTTACTATTTTTCTCAAAGATGAAACCCTAACATTACAGAATGCATGATTATTATTTGTAATGGCTATGAGATTAAAACATGTGGTTTTAATGGGAGTTAATGGGACATTTCTGTCCTCAAATTACTTAAGAATGATTACAGAATTGTAAATCTGCTACACAAAAACGAATAATGCATCAAAGTCAATATTTTGTCTAATCTTTGACATATCCAAGACTGATGAGACCGGTGGTTGCTCTCTAGTGGTTAATGTAGCGCAGTACTGGAGGCAAGCGCTACCGGAGTCTCATGGCCAGTACAGAGAGACTCAGAAGGAGCTTCTATGCCCAGGGCCCAGGAGTTCAAAACTTTTAATCCATATCTGATCCGATCCCATTTTTAAATCCCATTTTTTGTGATCCAGGATCAGACAACTCGGCCAGATTTTGTCCCGGTATTTCAAAGCAATCCAGGATAGGATCACCCTGATCCAGATTGAGACTTTTCAAGATTACTAGATCCGAATATCAGTGCTTTAATCCTACCGATCTCCGATGGGAAAAAAGGAAGACAAGGACCACATTGCAGAGACATCTATAATGTCTAATTATATTGTTAAATACATAAAGGACATCAAATCATAATGGAATTGTAATTATTTTTTAAAAAGACTCCCACTAGGGTAACATAAAAAAAAAACTTGATTCAAAGGCAGCTGGATCATCCAGACGTGCTTTGAGGAGCTGAATTCTAAGTGAGATTTCTGTTTGCTGAAGGTGATGACAGATGGACTTTTTTTTTGTTGAAGATATTTTTTCTTTAACCTAAATTACATTTGTGATTGACAATATTTGTTGTGATACTTTTATGAGCATAAACATTTATGTCATCAGCATTTGGTTGAAAACAAAATAGGCCACCATTAACGTGACAAAAAAAAGAAAAGAAAAAAAATATTGATTTTCCATGAAGGCTAAGAATTGTGTATTATTTCAGTTAACAAACTTTGCCATCTTATTTATATTGAAACATATTTTTTTGGAAATCCACCCCTCTGATGGGATCAAGAGAATCCAGTTTTTTGGGATCAAATTGATCCCAATCCTGTGTTGTCGGTTTGAAATACCCGTTTTGAAGATTTGATCCAGATTAAAGCTTGGATTTGATTTCCTGATCTGATCGGATATCAAAGTGATCCTGATCCTGTTTTTTGGTTTAGAACTACCCACAATCCAAATCTGATAGGGATTAAAAGTGTTGAACTCCTGGGCCCAGGCCATCAGGATGCTCAATGACTCCATGTAACAACCCATCATCTACACTCACTGCACACACATCCACATGTACACACTCACTTTAAACAAACACTCACCGTACCACTCACTTTATATTTATCTATTATTAAAGAGATTTGCACCACTTTCATACCTCATTTGCACCCTACCCCAAGTTTTCTCTCTGCATTCTACCTCACTGGTACTCATTTGACTCTGTATTGTATATATGTATATTGACTTTACCTACTTTTTACTTCTTAATTATTTTGTACTTACTTTCTCTTTACTGTATGTAGCACACTCTCAGGGGCCAATACAGAAACAAGCATTTCATCATAAAGTATCCTGTATTTTGTTCTGACAAACTTGAACTTGAACTTAACCAGGATTAAACGACTAAATATCAAGCGATTCTGTCACAGCGAATGTCTTAGTCGTTTAAACAATGTTGGATGATGTAATTGATGGGTCTTGAATCATTCTGTAACAAAAGAAAAATCGCGGATTGATTGATTGATTAATTTTCAATTTTTTTTTCAATTTCTTTTTCCTTTCGACTGTCAGCGCTCGCTCTAGTCTCCACCCACCGCCACACCCCCCCCCCCCACACACACACACACACACACACACACACACACACGCACACACACACGCACACACACACACACACACACACACACTCTGCCTGCAACACGGGGGATAGTCAGACTGAGAGAGAGCTGGGTGCTGCGCTGTTCTAAGTGAGCATGGCCTATTGAGTTGATTGATTGATTGATTGATTGCTAATTTTATTACTGTACGCTTGGTTTCCAACTGGTTAAGTTTAGGCCCTCTACAGTAGGTTTAAAAAAATAAATAAAAAAATAGGGTGAAGACAACGTTTTTTTCCTATAGGGCTAAGAAAACTTTTTAATTTGTTTTACCTACTTTCTATAGAAGCATCTAAGAATGAAGTTCTATGGAAAGTAGGTCTGCATTCCCTTAACAATTGTGTGTATTGAGCCGTACTGTATTGTACCCATTCTGCATCTGGTAATACAATTTTCAATCAATCATTCCAATAATACACAGTTGGATGTGTTAGTTGGTTGGATGCACTTCAAGCTGCTTCCACATGAGGCAACTTCTCTCAATCATTCCAATAATACACAGTTGGATGTGTTAGTTGGTTGGATGCACTTCCGATCTGCTTCCACATGGAGGCAAATTGTCTTTTTTGTAGTTGTGGGAACTACTTTTTCTGGCGGATGGTTTTTTCAATAAATCTTCGATTAATGTGTGTTTATTGTATAGAAATAAGGTTGGATGAATGTGGCAGTTGTATAAAAGCTTTACACCACTTGCAGTCGTGATTTGTGAACAATAAACCATGCCTAGGGGGGTCTAACGACCACCCCTAGGCATGGTTTATTGTTCACAAACCACTCCTGCGCGTGATGTAATGCTTAATTATCTAATTCATTACTTCATTACCACTATTGTTGTTTTATTCCTATTTCAATTATTGTGTTGTATTTATTTTACATGATTTCTACGTTAAGCACTTTGTATTTCAATCTTGCACAAAAGGCTCTATTTAAATAAAGTTTGATTTGAATTTGAAAAACAACCAACAGGCATTTTTCTTAATGTGTAAAATCCTGTTTTTTTTATTTGTGTTTCTTTGTTACTTAACTGTATTGAAAGGTCCTTTATAAATACAGTAACATTTACTTTAGAGGGCATAATAATCATGATTAAGCACCTATTGAGGAATTTGATGTTAAACTATTGATTATTGTTACTCAAGTCTCAGACCTGATTACCTGAAATCCTTCCAGAATGGCTTCTACTTCCCTTCCTAATGACACATTCAGTAAAGACCTATCCATCTGTTTACCTCAAATAAAAATCAGGTGAATAATATTTGTTCTATATACTTTGTTAACATTTAGTTCCTCATCAGGTCCAAGGTACTTTATTATTTATAAAAGTAAGGCGTTAAATGCTCCGCTCAATAGGAGTTCACTCCACCTGGAATATGACCTCTCCTGGATATCTCTATACATCACTGGTATTGGCCTTCCCCATATCTCAATATTGATAATTGAAAACAGGAAGAATGGCTTCTCGTTTACCTGGGCACACAATTAAATATTAGTACCTGGCTCTACTTTTCAATCAATGACATAATTTTTTAGATTAGATTAGATTCACTTTATTGTCATTACACCTGTTCTGGCGGTAGGCAAACTGGTAGGGGTCAAGTGAGGGCGGTAGGCAAACTGGTAGGGGTCAAGTGAGGGTGGTAGGCAAACTGGTAGGGGTCAAGTGAGGGCGGTAGGCAAACTGGTAGGGGTCAAGTGAGGGCGGTAGGCAAACTGGTAGGGGTCATGTGAGGGTGGTAGGCAGGATTTAAGGTGAGCCAGGAGTAGCCTCTCGAAGCACTTCATGATGATGGAGGTGAGTGCTACGGGTCGGTAGTCATTGAGGCTCTCTGGGGAGGCGTGTTTAGGGACAGGAATGATGGAGGTGACTTTGAAGCATGTGGGAACTTTTGCCTGGGCCAGGGACAGATTGAAAATCTCAGTCAGGGGCGGCCGGGTAGCGCAGCGGACTAAGCGTGACCATGCCGCAGTTTTTGCCCACGTCCACCTCTTGTTTGATGTGGTCGTTCAAATAGAGAAGGCATGTGTCAGTGGAGTGGGATGTTCTGAAGCCAGATTGGAATTCGAAGATTAGATTAGATTTTTTCAGTCAGGGGCGGCCGGGTAGCGCAGCGGACTAAGCGTCTGCCTACCACCGCGGAGACAGTGGGATCGAATCCAACTGCCAGCGGTACCTCCGGCTTGTCGGTCGTCCGTGCTGACACAATTGGCAGTGTCAGTGGGTGGGAAGCCGGCGTGGGTGGGTCCTGGTCGTTGTAAACAGCGACTCCTACAGTTCGGTC
The DNA here is from genome assembly GCF_963971535.1 of Notolepis coatsorum. Lineage (NCBI taxonomy): Eukaryota > Metazoa > Chordata > Actinopteri > Aulopiformes > Paralepididae > Notolepis > Notolepis coatsorum. Next base: position 166,062,998 of record NC_140171.1, on the reverse strand, counting down.
GGAGCGCCTGCACAGCGAGGGAAGGATCTGGAGAGAGGTAGTGTGACCTTCCACACGTTACACTCTCCCAGTGAGAGTCCGCGCTGCCAGGCTGGCTGCCGGCTAGCTGCACATGTGTCGGAGGAAAGCATGTGATAGTCTCCGGCCTCCCGGACCAACAGTAGGGGGGGGGGGTGCGCAATGACCAGGAAGGGGATTGGCATAACGACTAACAGTGGGATGGGAGAAAAATCGGAAAAAGGAGGGGGGAAAAGATTAAAATAAATATATATATATATCTCAGTCAGGACCCCTGTCAGCTGCCCAGCACAGACACTGAGTACCCGCCCGGGGATCCCATCGGGTCCGGCAGCTTTTCGTGTGTTGGTTTTGCACAGTTCCGGAAACACGTCAGTGGGGGAGAGTGTGAGGGTCAGGTGGTTGGCCGGGGGTGGGGGTCGTGATGGCCCTCTCGTGGTTGTCCCTGTCAAAATGGGCGTAAAAGTAGTTTAGGTCGTCTGGGAGGGAGAGGTCAGTGGTCGGGGGGGGTGGCGTGTTTGGGTTTGAGGTGAGCTAAGTCAGATGTTAAAACTGAGTGACTAATCCATGATTTTCACTTGTGCCAATAGCGTACGTCAGTGGCCAATCAGAGCGCAAAACGCATAACAACTAATTTGGGATGGGTGAAAAATACAGAAAACCCAAAAATAAATAGAATAAAAAAATTTAAATAATGATGGCATTCCAAGGATTGATTGATTGAAAATTGTATTAACAGATTGCAGAATGGGTACAGTACAGTACAGCTCAATACATACAATTGTTAAGGGGATGCAGACCAGAGAAAGACTTTCGTCTTGTTTACATCAGGGTCCCCCATTTTCAATTCATCATAACATATATGACATACATGACATATAGATAGACAGTACTGCTACATCTATACATTTATGACATACCAGATTTACAAATACAGTACTGTTTGTGATACAAAAAGAGTTTAAAAAAGAGAGTATATACATTTGACAAAGAAACTGTACATTGGAGGAGGTGGGTGGGGGGTAACTGTACATAGGAGGGGTAATTGGGTAGGTGGGGTGGGGTGGGGGGACTGTACATAGGAGGTGGTTGGGTGGGTGGGGTGGGTGGCGGGTGGGTAGGCGGGGTGGGGGGGGGGGGGGGGGGTAACTGTACATTGGATTATCGACGAAAACTTACTTGGTTCCAAGAAGAGGGTCTTGTGTATTATTTGGTTAGGACATTTACTGTACATTGGAGGGGGTTGGGTTAGGACATTTACAGGGGCCAGTTTCGAATTGCAGTCTCCCGTAGGTGCTCCTTGAGAGTGGTTTTAAAAGTGGGTAGTGATTCACATTCCTTTACAGCTGTGGGTAGGGCGTTCCACATTGATGTGGCATAATTGCGAAACATGTTTAGTCCCTTGTTTGAGCCGAATCTGGGTTTAACATGATTTGTGGAGCTCCCTCTGGTGTGGTGGTCGTGGTATTCACTGACCTTTGGGAAGTATTTTGACATGTACATGGGTAGGTACCTTAGTCGTGTAGTGTATCTTGTAGACCAGGGCCCTCATTCATCAACGTGGACTTTGACCTTGACCTACTTCCACACGTAAGCACGGAATTTAGAACTAGCGCACGCACAGGGAAGTCGGCATTCATCACACGTGCGTAAGCAGGCTCTACGCACACCTGTCATGATGAATCCCACCTTGGCCCTGCGCCGCAGCTCGTGCACGCTTTCACGTATTTGCATACCAAAACCGCCCGACCAACCAAATATGGTCAGGCCCTCCCCTTCAAATACCATGAGGGAATCCCTGTGCGTGGAATGTTGGAGGATGGCAAAGCGAACGAAAAAGAGAAACTACACAGACACCGAGGTGGAGGTCCTCGTAACGGAGGTGGATAAATAAAAGGCGGATTTGTAGACGGTGATGTCAGATATCAACGGCTCCCTAAGACCATTGCTGCAATTCTGCCTGGACAGCTCAAAATACTAATAAAGACCGTTCGTTGACCACTGTTTGGCGTTGGTTGTGTTGTGTGTCATTATAACCGTGCTGTACAATATGAATGCCTTTATTAGTTGTGTTCGATTGGCTATATGATTTTTAGAGGCATCTATTTTGTTGTCGGCTAATAAAGACCGCGCTGGAATATGACTGCCTTTTCCCGTGTTGTTTGATTAATACCCACGGATTAAAGTTCTCCTCAATTCTATTCCAAATCGCGATGGATCTCCCGTCAATTTTCTACCTGCTGCATGATTTCTAGAGGCATACTACTACAATCTATTTTGATGTCAGTATTGGGTAGCCTATATAAACAATATAATACGGGAGCATATACAAGAACAATGAATCTCACTGCATGTATGATGTATCCTGCCTTTCAATACATGAACTTGAATTCCATCATATAGTCTGTCCACTATCTGCATGGTGTCATTGCAATGCGTTTTCTATTCTTTCTTGTACAGTAAAAAGGGGGAAGAACACTATATTCATATGACTTATTCTGCTTACAGCTTCGAAATTCCACTTGTTTCGTTTAACGTAAAGCCTTTTAAATATAATCAAAACGTTCCCGTGTTTCGGCGGTCTGTGCGCAAAATAATAACGAGTTGAGCTTTATGATTTATGATGAATTGAAAATGGGGGACCCTGATGTAAACAGGACGAAAGTTGGTCTGCATCCCCAATTAACAATTGTATGTACTGAGCTGTACTGTACTGTACCCATTCTGCAATCTGTTAATAAACTTTTCAATCAATCAATCAATCAAGCTACGCGGAGCGCAGTCAGTCAGTAGCATACACCCCGTATATTCCGATAACGCTATATAAACCATGAATGAATGAATGAATGAGAACTTTATTAACAGATTGCAGAATGGGTACAGTACAGTACAGCTCAATACATACAATTGTTAAGGGGATGCAGACCAGAGAAAGACTTTCGTCTTGTTTACATCAGGGTCCCCCATTTTCAATTCATCGTAACATATATGACATGCTGCATTCATTCTGAGAGAAAGATCTATTATTCCAAATGCTATTTATAGGGTTTTGACCATAATTACACTAATATCGCTGTTTCACAATGAACTATGATGAATCACGGGGGTCATACAGAACACGCGCCAGTGACTTTATTTCCGCCTTGGAACTAATGCAGGACTGAGGAGTGCTTATGCGTAGTAACGATATTCTACCACTGGGAGCTAGGTACGCCAGGTCTGAAATGTGCGTAGATGTACGCACAAAGTCAAGTTCAAATCAAAATTGATGAATCCCACTCTTTGCTTAGAAATGATCGTACGCACGGGTTACGCACAGATCTGTGCGTAGAACACGTTGATGCATGAGGGCCCAGGCCCATTGCAAGTTGCTGTACTCTGTCGTCTACTCTAAGCCATCCTAGGTTGTCAAAGTGGGCAGTGGTGAGGTGGGTTCTAGGAGTCAGGTCAAGCAGTAGTCTGACCAGTTTGTTTTGTGATGTTTGTAATTTAGTTTTTAGCACCTTTGAGGTGCTTTGGTACCATGAGGTGCAAGCATAGTCGTAGTACCCTTGAATGAGTGCTCCTGCCAGAGTTTTCAGGGTATTCTTGTTTACCAGAGAGGAGATCCGGTACAAGAATCTAGTTCGTTGGTTGACTTTTTTTTATTACATTGGATGCCATTTTGTCACAGGAAAGATTAGCCTCTAGGATGGAACCTAGGTATGTAATTTCATCTTTCCTTGTGACAATATTGTCACCCACTGTAACTGAGAAGCCGTCGGCCTTGCTGAGTTTGTTATTTGAACCGAAGAGAATGGACTCTGTTTTACCCAGGTGTAATGATAGTTTGTTATCAGCGAGCCAGGTGCAGATTTTGCCTAGTTCCGAGCTGAGGGTTTTTTCAACCTGTAACTTGTTCTTGTCAGAGACCAGCAGGGCTGAGTCGTCCGCGAACAGGAACAAGTTGCAGTCACAAGCTGACGACATGTCATTTGCATAAATTAGGAACAGTAGCGGTCCTAGTATGCTTCCTTGTGGAACACCACAGCTCACTGGGAGGGGGGGGGGATAGGGTACCGTTTACCTCCACCATCTGTTCTCTCCCCTCCAGGTAGGATTGCATCCAGCTCACTGATAGACTATCAAAACCAATTGCTTTTAGCTTGTCAATCAGAATAGAGTGATTGACAGTGTCGAAGGTCTTTTGTAGGTCCAGCATGACCATGCCGCAGTTTTTGCCCACGTCCACCTCTTGTTTGATGTGGTCGTTCAAATAGAGAAGGCATGTGTCAGTGGAGTGGGATGTTCTGAAGCCAGATTGGAATTCGAAGATTAGATTTTTTTCCGCAAGGTACTTTTCGACCTGTTCGTATACTATTTTTTCCATGACTTTTTCCATGACTCTCGCAATTTTGAAGTCTTTGGGTACGTATCCCTGTTTTATGCAGAGGTTTATTATGTGTGTGATGACTGGGGTGATGGCGGCTGCTGAGTCTCAGAGGAATTTGGAGGGGATATTGTCATGGCCAGTGGCCTTGTTAGGTTGGAGGGCGCTCAGTTTTTTGAGTACCTCAGCTGTTGTTACCATTTCTAGTTTGAAATCGTCTTTGTGGACCCCTAGGTTATTGTAGTAGGCTATGATGTGTTCTACCCCAAAATGCCCTGAGTGGGTGGGTAGTTTATTTACCAGTGTTGTGGCTATGTTTGTGAAGAAAATGTTTAAGTAATTGGCCACATCCAGCTTGTCTGTGATGAGCGTGTTGTCCAGAATTGGCCATATAGCGAACATTAATAAATAATTAACCTACAAACATGAAATGGTTCTGACAGCACAATATTGATGTAACTATGAGAATCGCTGGGATCTGGTCTCTCTTTCGGCCAGTACGTGAAATATCCGAGCCCTTGCTCAGTGGTTGTCACGATACACTCAGGCGCTCCGTGGGAGAGGCGTGATTTTTTCCCGTAGCCTCTGTTTGCGAAGACGCTCTCTGATTGGCTAGGCCGCGTACAGCGAAGAAAAAAAGACCCTCTCTGACTGGTTTAGCTCCGAAGGGTCTTTTCCGCCTTGTACATATATTCTCTGCTTCGAAGTAGTTATGCTTAGGCATTCTTTCGAAGTGGTTATGCTTAGGCATTCTTTCGAAGTGGTTATGCTTAGGCCCTCTTTCGACGTGGTTATGCTTAGAGTTAGGGTTAGCCAATCGGAGAGCGTCTTTTTCTTCTTCGCTGCAATCAAAGAGGGTCTTCGCTCACAGAGGCTACGGGAAAAAAGCAAGCATGGGGGAGAGAGCAGCTTGTGGAGAAGCAGTGGCTCTGAGCAGCAACCTGTGTCGTATCGCCATCTTGTGTTCAAAAGGTGGAACTTCATACTGTATCTGTTACAAAGGGTCAGATTAAACCGAATATATATATTTATTACTTGAGATATATTGTATAGTATTTGTATATCGTCTGATATCCCTTGTATATTCTTTGTACATATACACGGAATATCCCTTTACCTAGTACAGGCCAGACCATAATATTCGTTCTCCTATTGGACAGCGACCCCCTAGGCGCCACGGCCATACCCCCCAATGTCTAGTTCAAAGTCACCGCTGAGACATGCCTGAACATGCCCGGCTTTGCGCAGTAATATGAGACAGAAATAAGGCTGGTACTAGATTATTCACCTTACGTATAAATAAGGCGCAGGTGGATACAGCAGCACTTATCCTTAATCTTAGTAACAAGTTGGAGCCTTCACCACGATACAACGTGCTGTGAAGTGGGCCCGTTTTGCCCCGAAATAGAGCCTTGAGACTGCGTGCGAATTGATAGCTGAAGTGTCAGAGTTTTGTGAGGTTTCTGTCCTTGCTTTCTCACTCGTTCTGTTCCTTTAACCACCCTCGCTTTGTTTTCATTCATTTTTTCTGTCAAGTATTTCAATTCCCTCGTTCACACGTTTCTCCCCGTTGACGTCATCTGAGACGTCGCTGATTGGTTCTCTCACTTCCCCACGCTTGTCAATCACATTCCCCAGCTGTCACTGCTTTTCAATCAATCGATCCCTCATTATTTATACCCCGTTTTCCCCACCCTAAGTTGTTGGTTCGTCTTGATTTGTCGCTGGATGTTTTTCCCCGTTGCTGCTGTTTCACTGTGCTGTTCTCCAGGAATTCCTAGAAGCCTTCGCTTGGATACCTGCTCCGTGGCGCGCGCTCGCCTCCACTGTTGTTCCTGTTCCTTTTACGCAGCTCGTCTGGGTGAGTTTTCTAGATTGACTGTCTGACCTATTTCCGATTTTCGTGTGTAACCTTTACACTGAAGTCTACCACCTTTTTGTCAGACAGTCACTCACCCAGCCATTATCGATTTTGCTCTTTCCTTTATGGAATAATATTTTTGGGATCTTCCACCTCCCTCTGTGTGTTTGCTCACGCCGAAGATATTATTTCACATTTGGACAGTGTTTGGATTTTTGCTCACTGTGTGTTTACACGAAGATATTATTTCACATTTGGACGGTGTTTGGATTTTTGCTCACTGTGTGTTTACATGAAGATATTCACTTGGGCTGTTTTTGGAATATTGCACATCACTGTGTTGTTTAACACGAAGAATATTACACCCTGTCCTCCAGCTCGTTTCAAGTCTGCTCTGTCACTGACTCGTTCCCTCTCTCCCTCTCTCGGTCTTGCACAACATCTGAGAGATCCGCCGTGAGAGTCTGCAGAGCGGTACAGAGGTCTGCTCCTGCTTCCCAAGACTACCCTTCCGGGAGAAGCTGCAGAGCAGCAGAACTTTGCCCCTTGTTCATTGTACCTGTTCTTGTTGACCTGCTTTCCCTGTTTCACTTATTCTTATTACCAAATAAACAAGCCCTCGTATTTGGCAACTCTGAATCCAACTCTCTTGTGTCGTAGCGTTTGGGGTCGGTGTCAAACCATAACAAGTTTAACGCTGTATCGTCGAGTTCGACCTATTCTATTATTAAGTAATAGTCTATTATGTATAGTGTATCGTGCGGCTACCGTTCTACAGTGACCAGCATTACCAACGTTTCACCGTACCGAGCTAGTGTGCTTATCCAGGCTGGGCGGCCTAACCTTGTGCCGTCATCCGAGGAGCCATAGACGAGAACCGTGTGGATATGTACACTGGATAACCTACACCGACGACTACCGAGCCCTTTTCGGCTGGATTATAATGCTTTGGTCCTGTGGCTGTTGGAGCAGAGAATCGTCTACACCCACTACCATGTGGGATTTACCCTCTGAGGAGCACCGTCGAGCCCGCCTCTAGGACTCTGAGGCTGGCTAGCTTTCCTCCATGCGGCACTGCACACCGGAGAATAGCTGTTGCTTTGTCTACGGATCAAGGGATTATTGCACTGTCTCCTGTACCTGGATTCTCCTTATTCCTCGTTGATCCAGACTTTGCTACCGACAAATCCTCTCCCCTGCTGGCTTACAACCGGAGGGAACCCCCTTAGTATCTCCAGCTGACCTACTAGTGTACCATATATAATTCTTATGTTACAGGTGGTATTAATTATCCCCTGCGTAATATGCTCATGGACTTACGCTCTTGACCTATTCATGCACATTCTTCGCCTTACAAGCGCAACTCTCAATCTTAATAAATAATGTAAGATAATCTTGGTGCTCTTCTAATAAATATTATTATAAACAGTACTTTCTTGTTAAGCCGTGTTATTGTGTGGGTGTTCATCTCATATACATGTGTACTGTATGGCCAGTAGTAATGTACATAACTCAGTAGTGGTTTAATGATACCATACTTATTCAATACAGTCAGGGAATTGTACCCCTCAGTTACAGTATCTATTCAATGCACGATAATGGAAATTAATTCAAATAAAATGCTTGTCATTGACAGATTTGAATTCAGGTCCTTGGCCTGGGCGATGTTTCATCCAAATCAGACCAGAACCTTAGAAGTTATGGCTAATGCAGACAGACAGACAGAATGACCACAGGAGTGATTGCCATACCCTCCAGGTATCACCGTAATCCAAAACTGCCAAGAAACTGGCTTCAATAATCCTCTTCCAGGTTTTCATAGGGAACTCTCTAACCCATGTCCTCGTCTCCCTGTCTGTCTGTGAGTGGATGTCTCGTGGTGATGATCAAGGTGGTGGATGTCTCGTGGTGATGGCCAAGGTGGTGGATGTCTCATGGTGATAGCCAAGGTGGTGGATGTCTCATGGTGATGGCCAAGGTGGTGGATGTCTCATGGTGATGATCAAGGTGGTGGATGTCTCGTGGTGATGATCAAGGTGGTGGATGTCTCGTGGTGATGATCAAGGTGGTGGATGTCTCGTGGTGATGACCAAGGTGGTGGATGTCTCGTGGTGATGACCAAGGTGGTGGATGTCTCGTGGTGATGACCAAGGTGGTGGATGTCTCGTGGTGATGACCAAGGTGGTGGATGTCTTGTGGTGATGATCAAGGTGGTGGATGTCTTGTGGTGATGACCAAGGTGGTGGATGTCTCATGGTGATGATCAAGGTGGTGGATGTCTTGTGGTGATGATCAAGGTGGTGGATGTCTTGTGGTGATGACCAAGGTGGTGGATGTCTCATGGTGATGACCAAGGTGGTGGATGTCTCATGGTGATGACCAAGGGGGTGGATGTCTCATGGTGATGACCAAGGTGGTGGATGTCTCGTGGTGATGATCAAGGTGGTGGATGTCTCATGGTGATGGCCAAGGTGGTGGATGTCTCGTGGTGATGATCAAGGTGGTGGATGTCTCGTGGTGATGATCAAGGTGGTGGATGTCTCGTGGTGATGATCAAGGTGGTGGATGTCTCGTGGTGATGACCAAGGTGGTGGATGTCTCGTGGTGATGACCAAGGTGGTGGATGTCTCATGGTGATGATCAAGGTGGTGGATGTCTCATGGTGATGACCAAGGTGGTGGATGTCTCGTGGTGATGACCAAGGTGGTGGATGTCTCGTGGTGATGATCAAGGTGGTGGATTTCTCATGGTGATGATCAAGGTGGTGGATGTCTCATGGTGATGACCAAGGTGGTGGATGTCTCATGGTGATGATCAAGGTGGTGGATGTCTCCTGGTGATGACCAAGGGGGTGGATGTCTCGTGGTGATGACCAAGGTGGTGGATGTCTCATGGTGATGATCAAGGTGGTGGATGTCTCATGGTGATGACCAAGGTGGTGGATGTCTCATGGTGATGATCAAGGGGGTGGATGTCTCGTGGTGATGGCCAAGGTGGTGGATGTCTCATGGTGATGATCAAGGTGGTGGATGTCTCGTGGTGATGGCCAAGGTGGTGGATGTCTCGTGGTGATGATCAAGGTGGTGGATGTCTCATGGTGATGACCAAGGTGGTGGATGTCTCATGGTGATGACCAAGGTGGTGGATGTCTCATGGTGATGATCAAGGTGGTGGATGTCTCATGGTGATGACCAAGGTGGTGGATGTCTCATGGTGATGATCAAGGTGGTGGATGTCTCATGGTGATGACCAAGGGGGTGGATGTCTCATGGTGATGATCAAGGTGGTGGATGTCTCCTGGTGATGACCAAGGTGGTGGATGTCTCGTGGTGATGGCCAAGGGGGTGTGATCTTCTCTACGTCGCCCCCCTACTTCAAATGGATCAGAGCGGAATACATACATTCATCCAAATGGTATATGACTGATATTTTGAGCTCCGAGCCTTGACATTTAGCCTTTATCTTATTTTCATACTAGTGCTCATTCCTCTATGCTTTTTATTTTGTTGCTGTTGTCCTTACCTTGTACCCCAGTTGCTATTGCATGTACATGTGTTTTATTACAGGTATATGTACATACATACCAACTATTCACCTGTTATATTCTCCACCCATCGATCATCCATAGCAACACTATATGATCACCGACATCCAAGTTGGGGGATCCCCCTTTGAACGGCCATTCTAAGGTTTCTCTCCTCCACATCGTCTGTAGTGCTTTTTCCCTATTGCTAGGTTTTTAGTGAGTTTTTTCCTTACCTTCACTGGCGAATGTCTGGGAGTGTTGCATAAACTAAAGTTTTTTCATTTGTCATCTTTGTTTTCATTTGTCACTCCAAGCTTGTGTATTTGATTGTAAGTCTGACCAGGCCTCGGTCTCACTTTCTGGTCAGATGCTTGTGTATACTTGTCTCTGATTGTAAACTGAGGACTCTTCTGTGATCACAGAAATAAACGATTTTCTTTTGAAATTGTTTGACTCGATCTGAATTTCTACAGTTCACCGTCTTGGCTCATTTTAAATATTCCACAACACTCTCAATGTTAGATCCATTCACAGTGATCTAGAAAACAGTTGGAACTTTATTAATAATAATAATAATACATCCGACTTATATATCACTTTTCTGGGTACCCAAAGACGCTTAAAACTAATTTGTTTAATTTTCATTCAGTACCAGTTTAACATTAATACATATCTTACTCAGCACTAAAGTGGCAGGTTCTCAACAGCTAATTCTAGAGTCTGTAAACAATACAGTACAGCATCATCTGCATGAAAATGAGATGAGACAATATGCTTATGTTTATTTAGGATCCCCATTAGCTTTTGCACTTGACAAAAGCTACTCTTCCTGGGGTCCGACACTTAAAACAATACAACAATATTCAAGACATTACATCATTATCAACATCATTAACAATCTCATCCTCAGTTAAGGATGACAGTGTACAAGATAATTATCTGTATAAAGTATAAAAATAAAATAAAATAGTGCTACCTGAGCAGCACTCACTGCCATCAACATAAATACAATTAACAAAGTCAATTGGTTTTCACCGCTATGCCATAAGGGTTCAGTGCATGCTCGTTAGTAGATGGTATTTAAATTTCTTCTTGAAAGTAGTTTTGGATTCTATTTCAGCGAAGTAGCTTGACAATGAGTTTCATTCCATGATAGCTCTGTAAGTCACAGAAGATTTGAGTAGATTTGTCCTGGGTTTAGGTGCCAGTAGATGGCCTGATGTAGCTTGTCTGGTCATATGGTTATGTTCTTCTCTTACGTGAACAATTATATCATAAAAATACAGTGTTTTTTTGACAACTTGAAAATGTCTGAGAAAAGTAATAAGACGAGATTGCAGATGTTTCTCAACCAGAAGCAATGATACATTTCTGTGCATAACTCCAATATTAGTGCGCTTTGAACAGTGGAGAGCTAGTCTGGCAGCCTTGTTTTGAGCTATTTGTAATTGCTATTTGTGTTTTTGCTGCTGATGACCATATGACCGGATAGTACTCAAGACAAAACCAGAGCCTGGATGACTTCTTTCAAAGTGGTTGGTGTTAAATACTTTGTACATTTTCTTGTTACAGCTATGCTCCTGGAATGGAACACATTTAGTTGAATCCCTGTTGAATCAAAACCAATACTATGTAATCTCTCAAAAAGCAGTGAATTATATCAATGCAATCCAGATTGATGAAAAGAACAGCACAATGTTTTCTGTTGCCCATAGCAGATACACTATTTAAGACCTAATAACATAACTTAACTCTGGAACTAACTGTTGAGAGCTCAATACAGAATACACTGGGTTGATTATTCATTAACAATGATTACAGGATTTGTGTTACAGAATAGTTTGGAAATTGGTCTGTAATTATTGAGATAACTTCTATCTTCACCCTATTTAACGGAATGAGTCATGACTTTCAAAAACCTACAAACTATGCCAGATTAAATATTATTAATATAAGTGTTATTTACTCTGTAATCAATGGAGCAGATAGCTTTAGATAAAGGATCAAATGTAAGAAGGGACCCTGTTTTCATTTTGAAATACATGACCAGCAGCAACATGTGTATTAAAGCCGAATTTCTTTCATCTCAGATATTAAACAGTCAACCTCATACCAGCAATAATGACCATCTCTGACTGGAATAGTTTCAATACTGGCTACTGACTGTAGATCTGAAATAAAGGATCAACCACAAGGGGGAGCCAGTTTACCTGACATATTCTGCTCTTGTGTAGGAGAAAGCTGTTATGCATCAAATCATGGGCTTTTAACTAGGGATGTCCGATATTATCGGCCGATATCGGCATTAAAATGTGATATTGGGAAAGATCGGTATCGGTAGGGATGGGTACCGAATTCGGTACTTTTGAGGTACCGAACCGAAACACGTCGGTACTACCGAGTATCGATTCAAGTGAGATACCAAAAAAAAAAAAAAAAAAAAAAAAAAAAAAAGCTTTTTTCTTTTCATGTCAACGTTCACACGCACAATATATGCTTACCTAGGATTTGACTTGATTCAACAACAAAGCAGTCGGAGCAATGGCAAGCCAAAAACGGTCGAAATTGTAGTTATTTGAAGTTTGGATTATTTTTTTTCACGACTGAGGTAGGTAAATAATTTTTTTTGAGACTAAAGTACCGAAAAAAGGTACCGATTCACAGGTACCGGTTCAAATAGGTACCCATCCCTAGGTATCGGTTTTCAAAAACAATTTTCTTTTTAAATTTCTATAACCTTTATTTACCCAGGCAAGCAAGTAAGAACAAATTCTGATTTTATTTATTGTCAAAAGTATGCATAATGTTGTGTTAATTCCACAACAAGAGATATGTAATGTTAATTACCTGAAATTATTCCATTTTGGGGGGGGGGGGGGGGGGGACCCTGCATATATCTGTATCGGTTGATATCGGTATCGGAAATTAAGAGTTGGACAATATCGGTATATCGGTATTGGTAAGAAAGCCAATATCGAGCATCCCTACTTTTAACCCAATACTTCTGTTATAAACTAGAAGACTAAGAATATAATAATTGGTGTGACCAATGTGAAAATAGTTACAAGCTGGGTTTATCACTCAAAAAGTTATTTTATAGGTAGTAGTAGTAGTTTTATTCAGTCATCACACACAATACAACACAATCATTCCACAATCTTTGATTTGGCAGTGACTGAAAAGGTACAGACTGAAGCATAATGCTTATACATGCCTGTCCTATATTCTTAACAAAATTAAGACTCCAAAACAGTATTCTAAAAGAAAATAACAAAAAAATAATTATTCACATTTGTAATCTACAAACCATTGTCTTAAAAACCAAAAGCGAATGACTCATTCTTATGTATATCAGCATTGTTCCACAAGTTAACCCCAACAATAGAAATACATCTCCTTTTAATCCCTTTCTTAGCTTTTTGAACAGTAAATTTACAAATGTCTCTCAAATCATATTTTCTTTCATGTATTGAAAAAAAAACCTTTGCACACCGTCCGGGAGTAACTTTGCTTTAGCTCTGTACATTATTTGCATAATTTTATAATAAACCAAATCATAAAATGTCATAACATGAGACTTTATAAACAGTGGATTTGTGTGGTCATAGTAACCAGCCTTATGAAGGCTCCGGATGGCACGCTTTTGCAGTAAGACTATCAGATTTACAGTATTTTATGTCGACCCCCATACTTACATATCCCCCATAGTAAGATATGTAAGGTGAGCAGTAGATAATGTACAAGGCTTTATAGTTTAATATATCCTTACATTTATACAAGATTTCTAATGACTTAGATATTTCCCCTTGAATATAGTTAACATGTTGTTTCCATGTTAATTACCTTTCTGAATAAATATTTTGCCACAAACTGGACAGCTAAATGGTCTACAATGACTTATTGTGCATTTTCACATTCCCTTTATCTCTGAACCTCTGAACCTGTTCCAACAAATTAAACAACTAGCGTTTCTCTCCAGTAAGACTTCCCATGTGTCTTCTCAGAACCCCTTTATCACTGAACCATTCCACAAACTTCAGGATTTCTCTCCTGTATGAGTTCTCATGTGTATTTTCAGAGTTCCTTTGTGACTGAAGCCTTTTTCACAAACTAAACAACTAAAGGGGTTCTCTCCTGTATGAGTTCTCATGTGGATCTTCAAATGTCCTTTCTCACTGAACCCTTTCCCACAAGCTGAACAACTAAATGGTTTCTCTCCTGTATGAGTTATCATGTGGATATTCAAATGTCCTTTCTCACTGAAACCTTTTGAACAAACTGAACAACTAAATGGTTTCTCTCCTGTATGAGTTCTCATGTGGATATTCAAATGGCCTTTGTGAGTGAACCCGTTTCCACAAACTGAACAACTAAGTGATTTCTCTCCTGTATGAGTTCTCATGTGGATATTCAAATGGCCTTTGTGAATGAACCCTTTTGAACAAACTGAACAACTAAATGGTGTCTCTCCTGTATGAGTTGACATGTGTCTGTTCAAACTAACTTTTTCACTGAACCCTTTTCCACAAACTAAACAACTAAATGGTTTCTCTCCTGTATGAATTCTCATGTGTGTCTTCAGATATCCCTTCCTACTGAACCCGTTCCCACAAACTGAACAGCTAAATGGTTTCTCTCCAGTATGAGTTATCATGTGTCTCTTCAGATCTGCATTCATACTGAACCCTTTTGAACAAACTGAACAACTAAATGGTTTCTCTCCTGTATGAGTTCTCATGTGGATATTCAACTGTCCTTCGTGAGTTAACCCTTTTCCACAAACTGAACAACTAAATTGTTTCTCTCCTGTATGAGTTGACATGTGTCTGTTCAAAGTTCCTTTGTCACTGAAGCCTTTTCCACAAACTGAACAACTAAATGGTTTCTCTCCTGTATGAGTTGACATGTGTCTGTTCAAAGTTCCTTTGTCACTGAACCCTTTTCCACAAACTGAACAACTAAATGGTTTCTCTCCTGTATGAGTTCTCATGTGGATATTCAAATGTCCTTTATCACGGAACCCTTTTGAACAAACTGAACAACTAAATGGTTTCTCTCCTGTATGAGTTCCCATGTGTATTTTCAGAGTTCCTTTGTGACTGAAGCCTTTTTCACAAACTGAACAACTAAATGGTTTCTCTCCTGTATGAGTTCCCATGTGTATTTTCAGAGTTCCTTTGTGACTGAACCCTTTTCCACAAACTGAACAACTAAATTGTTTCTGTCCTGTATGAGACAAACTTAATGTTTTTTGTTTCTTGTTTGATATTAGCATCTTTAAACCTGACTTCCAATCATCACTGTCATCAGTCTCAGGACAGTCTGAAGAGAGAAGCTGGCCATCTCTAGTTGGTTCTAAATCACCATCTGGATATAAGTTACTGGCTGGTTCTGATACTCCACAGTCCTCTCCACAAGGTTCTGTTTTCATCTGTCCAGTTGAGGTGCTGGGTAAAGAGTAAGCTTCTCTGTTTTTCTCCCCCTGGGTTTGAAGAGGCTGGAAGGACAGAGCGTTCTCTTGACCATCTTCACATTTCACTGGGTCTACTGTGATCTTGGAGAGATCAGCTTCTTCCAGCCCTTGATGTAGTTCCTCTTTGATCTGTAGGAGCTCTGGGTCCTGGGTTTGGCTGAGCAGTGAGGACAGAGTATTCTCTCCACCATGTTCATATTTCACAGGGTATAAGGTCATCTTGGAGCCATCAGCCTCCTCTAGATCTTGAAATAGTTCCTCCTGTTCCTCTTTAATCTGTAGGGACTCTGGGTCCTGGGTTTGGTTAAACCATGAGGACTGAGGTTTCTCTTCATCATCTTCACTCTTCACAGGGACAGGATTGTATGTCAACTTGATGATATCAGCCTCCTCCTGACTGCTCCAGAGTTCCTCCTGTTCCTCTTTAATCTGTAGGCGCTCTGGCTCCTCCTGGCTCAGACTGGGGCTCCTCTCCTGCTGCTCAGGGGGAACCTCCTCTTCACAGACAGAGAGCTGTGGGGGGTCTGCAGGGAGGAATAATAATAATATGAATAGCAAACATAAAGATGCAGTAGATTTTCATCATTAACACATGGCCCATTTGACATCGAGTATCCATCATTCAAGATGTGAAAAAGGAATAATTTTTCCATCCATACATTCCCGTTTTATACCGTGGTGAATATAAGTATGGTTTTAGAGCGGTTTAGGGTAATTCCTGGGAGGCTAGTAGGGCTGTCCCCGACTAAGGATTTGGATGGTCGACCATGATTGGCCAAAATTTGCTGTTAGTCGCCTATTGGTAATTTTTTTTTTTTAAAGGATCATATTTTTAATATTAAAAAACAAATATATATATATATATATTTTATCATTCCATTTGGGCTGTGGGGGGTGCTTAATGTCTGAAGGAGTCGACTGAAGGCTTCTTGTCCTCTGCAAAAGCATGCAATTGGTCCACTGATGGATACATCTTGATATTTGTCTAGTCTAGTGTGTTCATTAGATGGGTGAAATCCTCTTTCAGCGCCTCTGTGCCTGTTTTCGTAGGCAGTTAGCCTCTGGTATGCGTGCCATTAGCGTTAACCATGCTTCTAGGCCTCTTTTCTTTTGGAAAGAATGAAAAAATAATAAATAAATTAAAAAATTATAAATATATATTTTTTTGTATTAGACTAAATACCGCGGGGGTTGGGCCGACTGAACTGGTTCATCCTTGTCCAAGTGAGCAGGCTTAAGACGGTCTATAGTGACCCGCTCTGGCCTGCCCCCCATGTCCACAACAACATTTTTAGTGCCTGCCTCCAGGACACGGAAAGGCTCGTCATAAGGGGGCTGCAGCGGGGTCCGATGGCTGTCGTGCCGGATGAACACAATGGCAGGTCCCTGGGGACGTAGGACTGGGGAAGGCAGTGGCGGGATGTTGGAATGGGAATAAGGGCATCGGCAACACCTCGGGACACTGTTCGATGGGAGGCGACGGACCAGGAAGCTGTGGCCTCCGGAAAAAACTCCCCAGGGACCCGCAGCGGCTGGTCGTACACCAGCTCTTTGGGGGCAGAACGAAGACCAAGCAAGACCCACGGGAAGCGGTCAACCCAGTCGCCATCCGTAAGGGCAGCCCGAAGAGCGGCCTTCATGTCCCTATGGAACCGCTCACAAAGTCCGTTGCCCTGCGGGTTGTACGCCGTAGTGCGGTGGTGAGGAGGTGAGTATATCCGTGGGCAGGGGGCCCACCAGGTCCACATTCACGTGGTCGAACCGCCTCTCTGGCACTAAACGGTGCCAAAGGGGCTTTGGTATGGCGGTGCACCTTGGCACGCTGGCACGTCACACATGAGCTAGCCCAGGTCCTAACATCCTTCTGGAGGCCAACTTGACCCCCACCAGCTTAGTCGAGGCCTTCACACCTGGGTGGGAAAGGCTGTGGATCATGTTAAAAACCCGGCGCCGCCAGGCCGCAGGCACCATAGGGCGCGGTTGGCCAGTGGAGATGTCGCAGAGGAGAGTGGCGTTAGCTGTGTCGAACACCACATCCTCCAGCTGCAGTGCAGTAGGGCCCGTCCGATAGGCCTGAATGTCTGAGTCTGTGGCTTGGTCTGCCGCCATGGTGAGGAGGTGAGTATATCCGTGGGAGGGGGGCAGGGGGCCCACCAGGTCCACATTCACGTGGTCGAACCGCCTCTCTGGCACTATAAACGGTGCCAAAGGGGCTTTGGTATGGCGGTGCACCTTGGCACGCTGGCACGTCACACATGAGCAAGCCCAGGTCCTAACATCCTTCTGGAGGCCAACTTGACCCCCACCAGCTTAGTTGAGGCCTTCACACCTGGGTGGGAAAGGCTGTGGATCATGTTAAAAACCCGGCGCCGCCAGGAGAGTGGCGTTAGCTGTGTCGAACACCACATCCTCCAGCTGCAGTGCAGTAGGGCCCGTCCGATAGGCCTGAATGTCTGAGTCTGTGGCTTGGTCTGCCGCCATGGCGGCATAATCGAGTCCCAAGTGGACGGACCCGATGACCGCCAGAGAGAGGCAGTCGGAAGTGGCAAGTTGTCCTTGCCCGCCATGTGCTCAATGTCCGTGGTTAACTCGTAGATCGCAGAGAGCTGCCGCTGCTGACGTCCCGACCACGGCTCCAAGGTCTTGGCCATGGAGAACGTTAGCGGCTTGTGGTCCACAAAGGCAGGGAACTGGCGGCCTTCCAACAGGCATCTAAAGTGCCTAGTGGCGAGGAACAGACCCAGCAGTTCCCTGTCGAAAGTACTGTACTTACGCTCGTTGTCGCGGAGCTGTTTGCTAAAAAAGGCCAGTGGCTGCCAGGAACCGCCCACCCACTGCTCGCACACCGCTCCCACTGCATAGTCAGAGGCGTCTGTCGTGAGGGCGACCGGGGCAGTGGGAGAGGGGTGCGCCAGCAGAGCAGCGTTGGCTAGCGCGGTCATGGCAGCCACAAAAGAGCCGTCCATCCCCGAGGACCAATCTAACTCGTCCTTGGGCACTTTGCCCCGCAGGGCCTCGTACAAGGGGCGCATGATGTGGGCAGCATGGGGAAGGAACCGGTTGTAAAAGTTCACCATGCCCAGGAACTCCTGTAGAGACCGTACGGTGCGGGGACGAGGAAAACTGGCAATGGCCTCCACCCTGGCAGGGAGTGGGGTGGCTCCCTGTGGAGTGACATGGTGTCCGAGGAAGGTGATGGAGGACTGCCCAAACTGGCACTTGGTCGGGTTGACGATGAGGCCGTGTTTACTGAGCTGCTCAAACAGCTGCTGGAGGTGTGTCATGTGCTCCTCTATGGACGTACTGGCTACAAGAATGTCATCCAAGTACACAAACAAAAACGGCATGTCCTGGAGCACAGAGTCCATCAGGCGCTGAAACATCTGCGCCGCCCCCATGAGCCCGAAAGGCATTCTTAGGAATTCAAAAAGTCCAAAGGGTGTAATGACAGCTGTTTTTGGCACATCCCGTGGATGGACCAGCACCTGGTGGTACACGCGCACCAGGTCCACCTTGGAGAAGATGATGGCCCCCGCTAGGTGGGTAGAGAAGTCCTGTATGTGCGGGACAGGGTACCGGTCGCGTGAATACTTTCCCTAAGAGGATTGCACTTCCGTGTTCGGTTTGCGCGGCCTGATTGGCCACTGACGTACGCTAGTTTTGCCCCCGGTAAGTTATCTACGCCAGTTACGCCCAGCTCGCGCCTGCATTATCCAATTCATCTTTGAAAAGAATCATTCCAGCAAAGCAGGCTTCTATTATTCGAATTACTGTTTAAATGGGTATCACAGTAGTACGTCCTACTGTAGAACATGACATATTAGCATGACATCTGATTTATTAATGCCAATACTAAAGATTAGGACAAACGCAATTGGCACAAGTGTAAATCATGGATTAGTCACTCAGTTTTAACATCCGATTTAGCTCACCTCGTTAGTCTGCTGGCTGTGGATCCTATGGTCACAAGTTCAAATCACTTTTGGTTCAATTCTTTTTCTTTTTACGTTTAATTAATTTATCCACTCTGGTTGGATGGTGTGTATGTATATGTATGTATTGTGCTGTATAATGACAATACATTTTAATCAAATCTCATTTTGAAATCGCTACCTGTTGAGTGGATCACCATGGTGCAATGCAATCACCTCCGAAGCTGTCTGCCACTGTCGTGTCCATAGGCAGCGTAGCGATTTCAAAATGAGATTCGATTGAAATGTATTGTCATTATACAGCACAATACATACATATACATACACACCATCCAACCAGAGTGGATAAATTAATTAAACAGAGAGACGAGAAATCTCATCGCTGGCACTCAAAGTGTTAAGGCAGAGGGACTGGACAACAGGGTGACATTCACAGGTGTGCAGACTTGAGCATGTGAGGTAAAACATGCACTGGAGAAGGAGCCGCGCCCACAGGAAGCAGAGATTGAGGGTGTGACAAAAATAATCGTTAGATTAGTCGACTAATCGAATGACAAAAATAATCGTTAGATTAGTCGACTAATCGAATGACAAAAATAATCGTTAGATTAGTCGACTAATCGAAAAAAGAATCGACAGATTAGTCGACTACCAAAATAATCGTTAGTTGCAGCCCTACTATGGGGAGTGAGTTTACCTGCAGGAACCCTTAACGTCCACAGCCACTTCACACTGTCCATCGTGACTGTGGATAGACACGCGGTACCTCCGTTACACTCACCAGGGCTCTACGCAGGGAGCGAAATTAACTTTTTTACTCACCGGCCAGTGGCGGGTAGATGGGAAGAATCTACCCGCCAAGCATATTTCTTACCTGCCAAATTTTTTATTAAAAACAAATATATATATTTTATATAAATTTTTTTTTTAAATAAAATATATATTATATAATCATACTTGTAGTTGTATTATCTGCGAGACATCGCCACCACGCAATACGTCAAAATGCTCGCTATCTGCAAACAGCTCCACTGTCTGTGTGTACTCTAGTAGCCTCCAGCTCCAAAAAGGATTCTCCTGTGCTGCAGCGGGACCCTATACTAATACTCTACATTCAGCATGCAAGGATTCTCCGGCGCTGCAGCTGGACCCTATTGGTATAATGTTAGGGTTCTTTTGGTCAAATCACATTCATAAAGCCCTCAGCTACAATAAGCATTGAATCAATGTTATAAGACATTGATATCAGGAGCTATCTGTAGCTACTGCTAGCCCGCTAGGTAACGTTAAGACAATTTAGTTTACTGGGACATATAGATCTAACGTGAGCTAGCTAACGTGAGCTAGCTAACGAGGGAACGGAGGTATTATGCACTCGAGTCGACTATTGCTGGAGCATTTGTTGATATCAGGCCCCATCCATACGAGCGCTGGTTTTAATATAACCATGATTGTATGTGCGCAGTTGCACTGTTCAGCCACACACAACCGGGGATTTGCTACACTGCAAGTTCCGCGGTCTTTGAAACCGGTGCCCAGGGTGAAGTTTTGCGGTTTTGCAGTTGCGTGTGGGCATAGCAACCGAGGTTATTCCCAGTGTTTACAGCAGAGCTGTCGCAATTATTTCCCATGTTCACGGGACGGCAGACCGCGGGGTAGAGAGATTAGAGCAGAGCCAGCTACACCAGTGTTTACAGCAGAGCTGTCCCAAGTAGCGTTATATGAAAATGATTGTAACAAACTTTTGTTCAAAACGTATCGTCTGTGTTGAAGAGTGTTGTGATCGACTGATGTCTGTTGACGCTCAGAGTAAACATGTAGCTGCAGCTAAACTAAACTCATGTGTTGTCAAGTTATTGTTATAAGGAACCCAGTCCAGACTGCATCCCCTTAACAATTGTTTGTATTGAGCCGTATTGTATTGTACCCATTCTGCAATCTGTTAAATAACGTTTGCATCCATTTCATATCGGTAACGTTACCACATTACGTTAGCATTTAAGCTATATACTATACATGGATATAGCCATTCACATTAGCATGTAGCTAACAACACCAGCGGTCTTTTGTGAGACTAAACTATCCGCTCTTGGTGGTAAATTGTGTTGCTGATGGTTTTGTTTCGTCAACAAAATGAGAGGCAGAACACACAGTGAATGTATCCGTTTGTTTATTGCAGTTTCTTTCTTTGCTGAAAATATATGTTCCGTTGGCAAAATGATCAATAGGGTCCAGCTGTGTTTCTAAACAGGAAGTTTAGTGAGCGTTCAGCCTTTTCTGATTGGTTGAAATGGCCTTCATGTCTGAACAACATCGCCGCCTACTGTTTTGGCATTGTCCTACATGTAACGGTTGCTGGTGCCGTGGGTACGCAGTTATACACGGTTGTTCACTTGTGTTCACCTGTGTGGACGGAGTTTATTTTTTTCAAACTTCGGTTATATTAAATCCAAACGCTCGTGTGGACAGGGCCTCAGTAGCTAGCCAGCTAGATACCGTTAGACAATGCCTCGTCATGTATTAAACTAAAAGTGAATAGTTGACTGGGTCATTGTTTAAACAGTAACGGTAGCTCATGGAGGTCCGGTCTAGACTAGAGCTGTGTTGATACGAGCAGAAGCCAATAGTATCCCGCTGCAGGGCTGGGCAGATATGACTCGTTGCCACGGTTTCTTTCAAAATAAGAGTATCATACGAACTGAATGTTGCCAATTGCCGGAGCCATCGATATTATGACTGGAGCTGCGCTTGGAGCGGAAATGAGACCCGCACAGATTTTAAAAATAAGAGTATCGTTATGAACTACACGTCTACACGCCACACGGCAGGCAGACCCCCCAGTGGCAAGCGCCAAAGGTAAAAACTGAGCGCCCCTGGCGGGCGGCGGGCTTTAATTTCGCCCCCTGGCTCTACGCTAACCTTTTTCACTAGGGGCACAGGTGCTCCTAAATGAAAAAGGTTAGGAGCACACAAAGAAATTTAGGAGCACCCAAAAATATTTAGGAGCACAGTGAAAATATTTCAAGTAAAAGTTTTTTTTTCTTTTTTTCAAAAAAAAATTTATATTTGTATTGTGCGTGCGTGCATGTGTGTAAATTAGCTCTTGCTACAACCCTGCATGTTTACATTTTGTATTTTGTACTTGATTTTCATTAACATGTGCTGTCCCTATCAAATAAACTATCAAATCAAACTACTGCTACAAAAGTAGCAGTCACTTAATTTTAGCTTTTGCCCCTTTTATGCATACAATGCCTATGTTTTGGCTGTGTTGCTCTTCTAGAGAAATAATCCTTTCAGGGTTGCCTATTGAAATACTGTACACCTCCAGTACAGAAACATTGTTTATGAGTTTGCGTGTCAGGTAGACCATTGATTGACAGTCGAGTCTGCCAATTACGTCACACCGCTTGCACTCCGGCCGTCCGGCGCTGCAGCTGGACCCTATTGCCCACCTCTGCTGTTCATAACGCTAGCCAAGTTAGCTGTACACACAGATACACAGTGGGCCAGTGACTTTGGTGTAGGGGTGTAACAATGCATCGATCCTAAGGGGGAAATTCAACTGCATCGATTTGAAAATGTTAGAATCGATTATCGCAATTTTAATGTGTACACAGTGTTATGTTGTCATCATGTCCGTTACAGTCAACACAACGGCATACGCTACTGCATCAACGTTATGATTAACAAAGCAAGGCATTTGTTTTGTTGCATTAACGTTAAATTACTATTGTTATCGCTAAATCTAGGTGTTCTAAAATATATTGCTATTGGTAAGACTAGAAGTTACATGTCTCGGGAAACTCGCATATCGCAATGGTGGCGTTTCAGGAAGTAAACAAGCCAAATGAGAGCTTCCGATTGGTCATTTGCTTTCTTTCTCTTGAAACCAGTCACGTCACTCTACTGTGATTGGCCCGTTGGCTTGAGTGCAATGTGGGACTTGTAGTTTTTTAACGTTTCTTGCGGCGGAGAAAAAAAAGACGAGAGGCTGTAATCTGTACTCGCACACCGTGCGCGTAATTGAGTTTTACGGTTCGCACACACATATTTTTAGGGGCATATGCGAGCAATTTGGTCGCAATGTAGAGCCCTGCTCACCCCCCTAAACTCACTCCACCCAGGGCATCCGGGTCACTGGGCACCACTGAAACCGGTCTCATTTGACATGCCCTGAGTGGGAGTTGAACCCCGGTCTCCCGCGCCGCGGGCGACATCGCAGACCACTATACCAAGAGGTGAACTCTGGATGCCTCTGGGGAGTGAGTTTACTTGCAGTACCACTTAACGTCCACTTCACTACACTGTCCATCGTGACTGTGGATAGACGCGCGGTACCTCCGTTACATGTGTGTGTCAGAAAGGGAGATCATAGACATGAGAAGGCTGTATTTTGTGCAAGTTGCAAGGGGGTGGGGTAGTGTGTGTAGAGAGATATTAGAGCCATATGGAATCCGCATTCACGTAATCGCGGAATTGAGCAATAAAAATGGAATCAACTGTAAAAAAAAAATAAAAAATTATATAAAATGGAATTAATCTCTTTTTTTAACACTTTGATTTGATACTCCACTTGACATGAGTAGTTGCGTTGTAAGGAGGAGAATAGCGATGAGTGTAGCATTTCCAGTTCTACCAATTTGGATTGACGTTTCTTGCGGAGGTTGGAGGCAAATACAGTAGTGTTTTCCTTAATAAAACCCTTTACCGATCTCCATAACATTCTGGGGTCTTGTACAGAACCTGTATTACTATTTAGGAAATAATTTAGTTTAATGTTGAATTGTAAATTGAATTCAGTGTTTTTCAACAGTGTTAAAACGCCATCTTGGGGAGGTCATTCTACTAAAAGAGCCCTTTAGGAGTAAATAGCTGTGATCTGATAGTGCACTGGTTACCAATTCCACGTCAAAGCTATCATATAGTCTAGGGGAAGCAAAAACATAATCTATTCTAGAAAATGTCTTGTGTCTTCCTGAGAAAAAAAATAGTACTCTCGGGCCATAGAGTATTGAACGCTCAATACCTTACTCGACTACTGAGCGATCATTCCCCCCTGATTATATCCTTATTTATGCCAGAAAGATAAAAACAATAGATGCCGATTTAATCCAATGCTTCTCAAACAACCAGAATTTTGCTCCTTTATTAGAGAACAAATTGCATTCTTTACACTAACAAATAAACAATCTGCCCCTCATCTTTTGGGATACACTCAAGGCTTACATAAGGGGCCACATTATCTCCTATACAAAAGGGACTGAAAAAGAAATACTGTGCTGAACTTAGGGGTGGACGGTATTAGAGTTGTTCCGATACCGATACCAGTATCGGAAATGCCGCCGATACTGCCTAAAATGCTGGTATCGGTATCGGCGAGTACCCTCTAATGTTGCGCTCCGATACCATATGACGTAATTTATCAACAACACTGCGGACGTTGGGCTCTGTAGATATACCCTACTCGCTGAGTGAGCATTATAAAACAAACGTGTGCTTAATCGACCGTGAATTAAAGTGTCAATTGCCATTTGTCATTTTAACAGCAGAGCAGATACTTTCTTAAAATGCCATCGTCCCGACAGAGCGCTGTTGACGGGGAGCTCTGATGAGTTTGCTTGGTGGCTGGTGTTATTAGCATTGAACAGCTAACCGAAAGCTAGCTTTGACGTTACCTTGGCTAAAGTTGGGGCTATTCATAATCCAGCAATAATGGCTGCAAGCAAAGTACAGCAAGTTGGCAAAGGAGTATTCCAAGTTAAATCACAATGTCACCAGTAACGTTACAGTCTTCTATGGTCTTTCCATAGATGCTAGCTAACCGTCGTCATTGCACAATTGCACGTCGCGTACACAATTAATGACATGTTGCGGACAGCCATATCGGCGACAATGTTTAGCTTTTAGTGCCAAATGATAAGAGTCTGAGGCGGAGTCTCAAAAGAGAATGTTGAATATTTATTGTGCAAAAATCACAACAGTTCCTCTGCTACTTCAACGGAGCCTTGTAGACTGAGTAGGGTATATCTGCAGAGCCACTGGGTAGCGAGTGCAAAGCGAGTGGATCATTGGAGTAGGGTATATCTGCAGTGCTGCAGCCCCATACTCATTGATTAATGATACTAATACAAATCTATACAATCACCTGTTGAATAAATACCATTACTTTCTAGTTATTACTAAAAAACAGTATATATAAAACAGTATATGTAAAAAAAATATATATATATATATATATAATTTATATACTTTTTTTTTTTTTTTTTTTTTATGTATGCACTGGTATCGGATAAGTATCGGTATCGGCCGATACCCAAAGCTTAGGTATCGGAATCGGATCGGAAAGGAAAAAATGGTATCGGAACATCTCTAGACGGTATGGTCTAAAATTTATATCACGGTATAATTTGAAGCATAGACGGTAACGGTATATATCACGGTATCAGTGTTTCCGTTAGAATTATTTTTTTTGCCTGATAGGCAGGCTATATAAATAATGACATCCTCAAGGCATGTAGATTTATAATAATTTAACTTAAAACTAGGCTACTTTTGCGTATATACAGTCATTATATTCCAAATAAAATAAGTCCCGAGACTCCGTGCTGCTGCCGACTTTAAATCAAATGGGTGTCTGTGGGCAGTCGCCCGACATTAATAAACAGCAGTCTGTTATAATCACATTTTTATGAGCTAACGAATTCCGTTATATTGGACATTTGTATTAATTATATCAAGCGAAGAACTGAGAAATTTGGCAGAGAGAGACGGCAACATTATCGTGGGTTTGCGTGATGACTCTCTCCACCTCGCAACGACTTATTTGCAAAGAGTCGCTGCAGAGCAGCAGATTCAGCTGTTTTAAGGCTCTATCTGGGGACCGCTCAACAGCGCCCCCCACCCAACAGCTGAATTGCCAATGGCTGAATTGGAGTACTGCACTTTGCCGGTACAGATGGGTGGGTTATAGTGGATTCTGCGGCTCTGCAGCTGCATATGCTTCTCGCATCCAGCTCGTGCTGCCCAGCCGTAGAACACTACACATCATAATGTTCACAGCAAACTGTAGTTGATCACCAGGTATGTTTTATTAACGTAGAATAATTCATATAAGAAAAACGATAGGGAAATCTCTTACCTTTCTCCACTGGTTAAAAATGCGTGATATGTGTTTATTATGAAATGACAATTGCGTGTTGACACGCCCACTGCGCGAAGCCTCCTAAATAACTTTTTCCAGTTTGCACATATCTATTATCTATGACTAATTCTATCTATTTTTAGGGGCAAATGCGAGTGAAATAGTCGCGCTGTGGTTACATGACGTCATTGCTATTTTAGAGCTGCTCTACCGGTTACACGGTATAGTCAAAATCCATACTGTAGAGCAAATTCATACCGTTTATACCGTATACCGTTTATACCGTCCACCCCTAGCTGAACTTGATTCTATTGAGGCTGAAATTCAAACACTTGAGAAAGACTATCAGAGAACATCAAATAAAGATACATATAGGACCCTGGTGAACAAAAAAATACAATATAATAACTTAAATACATACAAAACTGAGAAATCCATTATGCGTTCTAGACAAAAATACTATGAGTTGGGGGAGAAACCTAGCAAAGTACTGGCATGGCAACTAAAAACGGAAGAAAGCAAGAGGGCAGTTAACGGAATTGAAGTAGCCCCGGGCAAAATCTCCAATAAACCCACAGAAATTAGCGATGCTTTTAGAAACTATTACAGTGACTTATACACTGCACAACCTAGCGGGGACAGCACAGCAATAGACTCCTTTCTTTCCAAACTTGATCTCCCAAGCTTGTCTGTCGAGGATAGTGAGTTTATGAGCAAACCATTTTCAATTTGCGAAGTATTTTGCGACCATTAAACTTCTACCGTCAAATAAATCTCCTGGGGACAATGGTTTCCCCCCAGAGTTCTACAAGGAATTTCAAGACCTCTTAATCCCTCCCTTAATGGAAGTCCTTCAATTAGCTAGAGAAGAAAAACAATTTCCTGAGACGTTCTCTCTGGCCATTATATCGGTTATTCACAAGACGGGGAAGGACCCTTTAAAGTGCGCCTCCTACAGGCCAATCTCGCTCCTAAATACAGACTATAAACTTGTAACTAAGATGACATCCAAAAGATTAGAAACATTCCTTCCCCGCCTTGTTAATTCCGATCAGACTGGCTTTATAATTAACAGACATTCCTCTAACAATCTTAGACGCTTTTTTAATATTATCCATTTCGCACATAAAAACAAGATTCCCAATAAAATCTCAATATTCTTCTCTTTTTAACAAACGCTGAAAGCTCCCTCTCATGTTTAGTCGAACTGTTGGACTTATATAGCTCCTTTTCCGGATATAAAATTAACCTTGACAAAAGTGAAATACTGCCCTTATCAGATTATATTAAAGACACCATTCAACATAACTTCCCTTTTAAATGGTCACCAAATGGTATAAGATACTTGGGTATACTAATAGATAAGGAGATGGAGAATCTATATAAGCTCAATCTGTTAAGGCAGTTACAAATCCTAGGGGAGGACTTGGAAAAATGGATGAACCTCCCTCTCACCTTACTAGGCCGAATTAATGCTATAAAAATGAATGTCCTGCCAAAGTTTCTTTATATATTTCAGTCCCTCCCAATCCAAGTCCCTTCTAAATTGTTCTCCTCCTTGGACGGATTGATCAGACGGTTTATATGGCGAGGTAAATCCCCAAGGATCGCCTTAATTAAACTTACTTTAGACTATACAAAGAGAGGACTGAAACTTCCTAATTTTAGATTGTATTACTTGGCGGCACAAGCCAGATTTTTGGCTCAAATGTTTGAGGGGGACCTCTCAGCCTCATGGTTGAACATTGAATGTCTAGACATTAACGAGACCACCCCGTCTGATACCATGTACAAATGGGACGTGAAATCAATTAAGACCATCACCCAGAACCCCTTCATGATCCATTCAGTCCAAACCTGGTTAAAATTACAAAAAGAATTCAGACACAATAGCCCTCTAATGGGGAAATAGGCCCAGGGAACAAACTTAACTTTTTGACTCACCAGCCATTTGGCTGGTAGATTTTTTAAAGTACCAGCCGGGCAGATTTTTTACTAGCCAAAAATTATAAATAGCTTTTTAGTATATCGCCATGTGTTATTATTACATATAATACTCTCATATGCTATTTTCAATTAATATCATAAACAACATAAGGAATATTAGCATAATTTTGAGTGAACTGAAGGAATGAGTCAGTGTTAATAGTTTTAAATGCAAATAATTTATTGAAACATAGAAGTGGGGTCGGGACACACATTTTATTTCTATTTTTTAACTGTTTTAACCATGTAGTGTAGCACTTTGGGATCCCAGTGAACAAAAAGTGCATTACAAATCCAATCTATTATTATTATTATTATTATTATGTGTGGCTGCCACCCTGGCGGACATCTGTGCAGCGCTCCGTGGGCATAGATGTCCGAGGGCTTGCAGCAAGCCAGAGTTTAACACAGTTTCAATCAATCAATCAATAACAACATTAACCAGACTCTCGTTGCGTCTATTCTGCCAACGCTAACGTTACCTCTCATTGTGTATTCTACCAAGCAAACCCGGGTTTAACGTTACCTCTCTATATCGGCTGACTGTAGTATTAGGCTAATAACAACAACAAACTTAACACATCAGCGATCTTGTTGTGACACTAAACTCTCCGCTCGTGGTAAATTGGGTTGATGTCGGTTGTTTCATCAATAAATAAGGCAGAATACACAGTGAATCCATTCTTTTTTGTTTATTGCACTTGGTTCTGTCGCAAACAAATCCTGAATGAAATGCATCATTAGCGAGGCAGTAAAGATGGCGGCGCGGCGTTCTGTTCAGAGGCTACAAAGTGTGACGCGTCGAGTAGGGGGTATCTGCAGAGCCGCAGAGCCAGGCTGGACCAATAGGGTCGCTTGGAACCGAGTAGGGTATATCTGCAGAGCCGCAAGCCAACTTTATTATTATGATAAAAAACAGCGGTGACGCGGTATTCAGCCTAACTCTGCGGTGAGCGTGATGCAACAGCGATCGCGGCAGCTCTAGCCGACGCATGCAGTGGATTTTGTTGGCCGCCAGATGGCGCCCAGGCCTTAATTTATGACGGCCAAACATTAAATCTACAAGCCTGTGGCGGTCGGCGTGTGACTAATTTGTACCCTACCTATCTTATACCAGAATAGAGACTTTGAGTCCTGGCCTTTACAAGGTATCACTCGACTGGAACATTGTTATGAAAATTAGGTTTTTATGTCCTTCCAGCAAATGAAAGAGAAATATCAACTTCCTGGAAGAGATTTCTTTAAATACCTGCAACTGAGAGATTTTGTGAGGGTTAACACTCAATGTCAATGGAAACTACCAGAAAAATCTCCCATTGAAAGTAGGGATGCACGATATTGATTTTTTGACACCGATATCGATAACTTTATGCTCCTCAGGCGATAACCAATATCGATAACCGATATTTATTGTATTATAATCTTTTTTCTTAATGTATATATTATTTTTTTTATCAATTTTTTTTTTTCAACATGAAACAAAACATATCACAATACAATAATAACACATAAAAAGACTTCCCAGGACAATAACTTAACACCAACTTAAATGTGACCTAACCAGACAACAGAAACAAAAGCCAAGACAACAGTATTGACTGATAAAGTGACCATATTTATTTTTCCAAATGAAAATTCACAATCCGTCAACAACTTATAATACATCCAACCTAAGACGCTCGAAGCTTTTTGTTCTTCTTTTTCCAAAGCGGAGCCTTGAAAAAAAGGCTTTGAGTGGACACATCACCACCACAACAAGTCACCTGCAACAAGCTAGAAGCTAGAACCTAGAAGCTGCTGTGAATCCAAAGCCAGCTATTGATGAGTCGTTTGCTAAATTAAAGAAGTTTGACAGAAATGACCCAAGGGCTCAAGCCGCTAGCTTTTAAGCAGTCCTTGGTGGTGCAAATTAACCTGGCTACTATGGAGCAATAAGTGACTGCGTTCAACCAAGGGTTGCATCACAGCCATGGAAGGGGCTAGCTTTGCTTAGCTCCTCGCGTCGTCGTAGGCTTCTAAGTTAACACAATAACACACCATCGTAGCGGTGGTGATGCCGCAGGTGACCCGTCAGGCTGGATGTATTACAAGTTGTTGCCCTTTTCCCTCCTTGTGGAACTTCTCCATTGCATTTATTACAAATAGCAAGCGATCTTTTTCCTCTGAAATTCCGAGTACCGACGCGGCCATCTTTGTTTTTAACGTCAGCGCTGATTCAGAAACGTACGTGCCTACGTCACAGCCAAGAAAGGGAGCGCTCGATTTGTGTAAAACGCCCTGTTCTTAAACCACACGCTGTCAGTCGTACCACAGTACTGGCAAAACGGGATGAGCCTACAGTCAAAACAAATTCATTCCAATTCACCCACACAGCATTTTCTTTTACCAAAAAATATATTATATTATCGGAGCTATTAATAACGTTATCGGGTTTATCGGGATGACGTCATAATTAATCGTGCATCCCTAATTGAAAGTCTTTTTCATAATGATCAAAGGATGGTGAGAACCATCTCTCAAGTCTATAACACCTTAGTTACTACCCTCTCTGCCGACCACTGAACCCGATAGGTCCAGGACTAGATGGGAGAGAGATTTAGACCTCTGGGAGGACCTATGTAAAGATGGGGTCACATGCACACTAAATTCAAGATAAGACTGATTCAATTAAATGTTCTGCATCAGGTCTATTTTACCCCCTCCAAATTACATGGGTTCAACTCTAGTATCTCGTCCCTCTGTTTTAGGTGTGGCCAGGAGGAGGGCACGTTCCTTCACTCCACTTGGCATTGTATCAAACTGCAAAGTTTCTGGGAGCGGGTCTGTGAGGCTATAGCACAAATTCATAATATAACATTTCCGACTGATCCCAAAATATGCCTCCTTGGTAACTTTACAAACTCAAACCTTACACGCAGTCATTCCATCAAGCTTACAGAACTCCTCCTGGTTATTGCCAAAAAATTTATTGCAACAAAATGGAAGTCAGATCTCCCTTTGCCATTTGGGATGTGGCTTTCAGAGGTGAAGAGCTGTATCCCTCTAGAAAAGGTGACTTATTCACTAAGGAACATTAACACTAACACATTAACACTAAGGTGTTAATGCTGTGTGGGTGAATTGGAATGAATTTGTTTTGACTGTAGACTGTTGGCAGCCTTTTCTGGACTATCTTGGAGATCTCCCACCCGACTTGACTGAATGACCTTCTCATTGATCTCTCTAGTAGCTCCATTCTGGTAAAGATGTGTTGAGGACATCCTGTATCTCTCAATGTCTCTGAAAATAATGTTGTTTTTTGTTCTGTTTTTTTTGTTGTCGTTTGTTTTCCTGATGTGTTTGTTTACTTATGTAGGGACCTCTATCACTTTATCCCACACATTTACAACCATTAACCATATGCGTATATAGGTAGAGCCATATGAAATCCGTTTTATTATTTTCCAAATTCCATTTTATTTTTTCCCAAATTCCGTTTTTTCCGTTTTAATATTTCAGAATTCTGTATTTTGCTTTTTATGCTCATTTTACCATCAGAAATAGTGTAATAAGTGGGAATGAATAAATGTCCACAATTGAATAAGATATAACAGTCCATTTAATGTTTTTAA
This sequence comes from Notolepis coatsorum, assembly GCF_963971535.1. Classification (NCBI taxonomy): domain Eukaryota; kingdom Metazoa; phylum Chordata; class Actinopteri; order Aulopiformes; family Paralepididae; genus Notolepis; species Notolepis coatsorum. The sequence continues at coordinate 166,031,078 of NC_140171.1, read as the reverse complement.
GTGCTGCAACTCAGAAATACAGTTCAATTTTACACAATATTTTTCAATTAATATTGTGACAAAATAAAAATACACATTTCAAGTGTAAACAATAGATACAGCTAGCTACTACTGACATTATCACAATGACAATGTTAGCCTATCTATTATATTGTGATGAAATAGTAATGCATCATTTAGGCACCTTTAGTTTAGTATATTTCGTTTATAAAGGACAGTGTATAATGACAATCGTTTGCATTAAACAAACGAATGGGTGCACTAGAATTAGCAAGAAGCTATCATTTCCATCTATAGTCCTATGTACTGTAACGTTTCATAGCTATTTAAGTTTATTTAGATTATAAAGGCAGTGTATAATGACAATCGTCTGCATTAAACAAATGGGTGCACCAGATTTAGCAAGAAGCTATCATGTCCTAACGTTATAGCTATTTAATCACAATAGTGTCGCAAGTGTTTTTGCGGGTCCAGTCCAGGGAACGTTGACAGAATTAGCAAAACACCTTATCACCGGAGGCATAAAAGTCATTAGGATACTGCTCTGCTCTGAATTGAGGGCTTATTGCAGAATTTCTTAGCTTCTTGACGATGTTAACACTGAAGCAGCCAGACGCTTGGAGACTGCCGTGTTGTGTGTAACACGCTATAGCGTCCCCGCCTCCCCGGTCGCGTGTGCACCACAACGTTGCACCCAAAAACGGAATTTCAGTCCAGATTAGGCCAAATTCTGCAATATTCCACGTTTTGCAGTTGATTCCATTTTTATTGCTTAATTCCGCGATTCCGTCCGCGATTCCGTGAACGCGGATTTCATATGGCTCTAATATAGGCACCCACATATAGTTGTTGTTATTGTTGCTGTTATTACTGTCCTGTAATTGTCTCAGTATTGGCATTTGTGTATGTTTTGAATAATGGAAAATCAAAATAAAATATAAAAAAAAAAGTAGGGGGATGTGGTATCCTGGAATAATGGTTTCACCCATATGTTGGTTTAGCCCAGATTCATGTTAATGACGTCAGATACGGTGCCCGCCAGTTGGATGTATGCAAGTTAACCCAAAGTGTGGAAGTAAAGAACCTTCAGCTATATTGTCATCGTGTGGACATTCAATTCTTTCTGCTAGACACTAAGAGTGACAGCCAGACCAGAAACATTACACTAGCTACTTCGCCATATAGTCCATTCTCAGTGTACGTGTGCACTGGAGGCTTCAAGTAGCCTACACGCCTTTTTCATGTTTATATGTTACTACTTTTTAAAAACAGAGCTCACTTTTGCTGGTTGGTTGTCCCCAAAACTAAGATGGCGGCGGTCTCGTGACGTCAGTGTCTTGTGTGTGCATGCGTGTGTGTTAGAAAGAGAGTAGTTGAGCCTTGTGTGATCTAATCTCCTCCATACTCATGTGTATAAAGTGATGCCAGCCTCCTCAAGTCTCTCTGATCATGTTAGTACAGTAATTGATTGAAAACTTTATTAACAGATTGCAGAATGGGTACAATACAGTACAGCTCAATACACACAATTGTTAAGGGAATGCAGACCAAAGAAAGACTTTCGTCTTGTTTACATCAGGGTCCCCCATTTAACTAGGCTGCACTAGTCTCTCTGATCATTTATGCAAATTACATGTCGTCAGCTTGTGACTGCAACTTGTTCCTGTTTGCGGACGACTCAACCCTGCTGGTCTCTGACAAGAACAAGTTACAGGTTGAAAAAACCCTCAGCTCAGAACTAGGCAAAATCTGCATATGGCTCGCTGATAACAAACTATCATTACACATGGGCAAAACAGAGTCCATTCTCTTCGGTTCAAATAACAAACTCAGCAAGACCGACGGCTTCTCAGTTACAGTGGGTGACAATATTGTCACAAGGAAAGAAGATATTACCTACCTGGGTTCCATCCTAGAGGCAAATCTTTCCTGTGACAAAATGGCATCCAATGTAATAAAAAAAAGTCAACCAACGAACCCGATTCTTGTACTGGTAAACAAGAATACCCTGAAGACTCTGGCAGGAGCACTCATTCAAGGGTACTACGACTATGCTTGCACCTCATGGTACCAAAGCACCTCAAAGGCACTAAAAAAAAATTACAAACATCTCAAAACAAACTGGTCAGACTACTGCTTGACCTTACTCCTAGAACCCACCTCACCCCTGCCCACTTTGACAACTTAGGATGGCTTAGAGTAGACGACAGAGTACAGCAACTTGCAATGGGCCTGGTCTACAAGATACACTACACGACCAAGGTACCCATGTACATGTCAAAATACTTTAGGAGGATAGGTAGGAGTGGGGGGAGGTTGGGTAGGAGGGGTGGGTGGGGGACACTGTACAAACAAAACTGTACATTGGAATATTGACAAGACCATACTTGGTAATTTACTGTACATTGGAGGAGGTTGTGTTAGGACATTTACAGGGGCCAGTTTCGAATTGCAGTCTCCCGTAGGTGTTTTTTGAGTGTTTTTGAAAGTGGGTAGTGATTCACATTCCTTTACAGCTTTGGGTAGGGCGTTCCACATTGATGTGGCATAATTGCGAAACGTGTTTAGTCCCTTGTTTGAGCCGAATCTGGGTTTAACATGATTTGTGGAGCTCCCTCTGGTGTTGTGATCGTGGTATTCACTGACCTTTGGGAAGTATTTTGACATGTACATGGGTACCTTGGTCGTGTAGTGTATCTTGTAGACCAGGCCCATTGCAAGTTGCTGTACTCTGTCGTCTACTCTAAGCCATCCTAAGTTGTCAAAGTGGGCAGGGGTGAGGTGGGTTCTAGGAGTAAGGTCAAGCAGTAGTCTGACCAGTTTGTTTTGAGATGTTTGTAATTTTGTTTTTAGCGCCTTTGAGGTGCTTTGGTACCATGAGGTGCAAGCATAGTCGTAGTACCCTTGAATGAGTGCTCCTGCCAGAGTCTTCAGGGTATTCTTGTTTACCAGTGAGGAGATCCGGTACAAGAATCGAGTTTGTTGGTTGACTTTTTTTATTACATTGGATGCCATTTTGTCACAGGAAAGATTTGCCTCTAGGATGGAACCCAGGTAGGTAATATCTTCTTTCCTCGTGACAATATTGTCACCCACTGTAACTGAGAAGCCGTCGGTCTTGCTGAGTTTGTTATTTGAACCGAAGAGAATGGACTCCGTTTTGCCCATGTGTAATGATAGTTTGTTATCAGCGAGCCATATGCAGATTTTGCCTAGTTCAGAGCTGAGGTTTTTTTTCAACCTGTAACTTGTTCTTGTCAGAGACCAGCAGGGCTGAGTCGTCCGCAAACAGGAACAAGTTGCAGTCACAAGCTGACGACATGTCATTTGCATAAATTAGGAACAGTAGCGGACCTAGTATGCTTCCTTGTGGAACACCACAGCTTACTGTGGGGGGGGGATAGGGTACCGTTTACCTCCACCATCTGCTCTCTCCCCTCCAGGTAGGATTGCATCCAGCTCACTGATAGACTATCAAAACCAATTGCTTTTAGCTTGTCAATCAGAATGGTGTGATTGACAGTGTCGAAGGCCTTTTGTAGGTCCAGCATGACCATGCCGCAGTATTTGCCCGCGTCCACCTCTTGTTTGATGTGGTCATTCAAATAGAGAAGGCATGTGTCAGTGGAGTGGGATGTTCTGAAGCCAGATTGGAATTCGTAGATTAGAATTTTTTCCGCAAGGTATTTTTCGACCTGTTCGTATACAATTTTTTCCATGACTTTCGAGATGGAGGTAAGGATAGAAACAGGGCGGTAGTTGCCTGGGTCTAATTTACTGCCTTTTTGTGCAGAGGGGTCACTCTCGCAATTTTGAAGTCCTTGGGGACGTGTCCCTGTTTTATGGAGAGGTTTATTATGTGTGTGATGACTGGGGTGATGGCGGCTGTTGAGTCTCTGAGGAATTTGGAGGGGATATCGTCATGGCCAGTGGCCTTGTTAGGTTGGAGGGCGCTCAGTTTTTTGAGTACCTCATCTGTTGTTACCATTTCCAGTTTGAAGTCGTCTTTGTGGACACCTAGGTTCTTGTAGTATGCTACTATGTGTTCTACCCCATACTGCCCTGAGTGGGAGGGTAGTTTGTTTACCAGTGTTGTGGCTATGTTTGTGAAGAAACTATTTAAGTAATTGGCTACATCCAGCTTTTCTGTGATGAGCGTGTTGTCCGTCTTTATGTTTATGTTTGAGGATCTGGTTTTAAGTTTTTTACTGCAGCCTAGTTGGTTATTGAGTAATTTCCAAAGTTCACATGGTTTGTTTTTGTTTTCCTCGGTCTGCATCCCCTTAACAATTGTGTGTATTGAGCCGTACTGTATTGTTTTGTACCCATTCTGCAATCTGTTAAATAAAGTTTTCATTCATTCATTAGTAGTACAGTAACTAGGCTGCACTAGTCTCTCTGATCATGTTAGTACAGTAACTAGGCTGCACTAGTCTCTATGATCATGTTAGTACAGTAACTAGGCTGCACTAGTCTCTCTGATCATGTTAGTACAGTAACTAGGCTGCACTAGTCTCTCTGATCATGTTAGTACAGTAACTAGGCTGCACTAGTCTCTCTGATCATGTTAGTACAGTAACTAGGCTGCACTAGTCTCTATGATCATGTTAGTACAGTAACTAGGCTGCACTAGTCTCTCTGATCATGTTAGTACAGTAACTAGGCTGCACTAGTCTCTCTGATCATGTTAGTACAGTAACTAGGCTGCACTAGTCTCTCTGATCATGTTAGTACAGTAACTAGGCTGCACTAGTCTCTCTGATCATGTTAGTACAGTAACTAGGCTGCACGTCTCTCTGATCATGTTAGTACAGTAACTAGGCTGCACTAGTCTCTCTGATCATGTTAGTACAGTAACTAGGCTGCACTAGTCTCTCTGATCATGTTAGTACAGTAACTAGGCTGCACTAGTCTCTCTGATCATGTTAGTACAGTAACTAGGCTGCACTAGTCTCTCTGATCATGTTAGTACAGTAACTGGGCTGCACTAGTCTCTCTGATCATGTTAGTACAGTAACTAGGCTGCACTAGTCTCTCTGATCATGTTAGTACAGTAACTAGCTGCACAGCCGACAAACATAGTTGCTGCCTAAACAATATCCAGACCAAGATGGCGGACGGTTATCCCATGATTTATGGCGTAATATCGCATCTAATGTTTTATTTATGGCAGCACCGCTGGTCTAACTGTTGGGTACATTATTATTAAGGGTTAGGCAATTGTGAAATACCGTAATCACAAACGGGAACATATTGATCAAAGAATAATGTCCAAAGGACCTTCTGATTAAACAAACCTGCTTTGTGTTTCTTCATCTCACTTTCACAACACTCTGAAGTTTACGGCCAGTCTCGACTCCTCCTTAGTTCAAATGTGTCTCCAGCAGCTGCAGTTAGTCCGTTCTTTACACGATCACTGCATCTAGATCTGTTCAGAGAGTTAACGTTAGAGATTAGCAGCATTAGCTCGTTATAGCAACAGACAACGAGGTGAAGCATGGAGTGTGGTGCCCCTGGTGGCTACTGGCTAGGACGAGACATTGCATGGCATTTCCGTATTTCCTGGTGACGTCAGGGAGGGCTGGACCAATCAGCTACGTCTGCGTCACGCGGCACCCCACGCCCCGCCCCTTTGGAAATAAACAGCCAATAGCTGCCTCACACGGGAAAAGCCCGTGGCCGCGACAGACCGCGCGCTGATTGGCGGAGAGCGGTCGTCACTCCACATTGGGTTTAGCCCCTCCCCCCTGACCAGGCTCGGTTGAGACGTGCGGTTGGAGATGGAGAGAGTGCGAGAGAGAGGGATGATGAATGAATGAATGATGAATGAATGAATGAATGAATGAATGAATGAATGAATGAATGATGAATGAATGGATGCATGAATGAATGAATGAATGAATGAATGAATGAATGAATGAATGAATGATGAATGAATGAATGAATGAATGAATAAATGAATGATGAATGAATGAATGAATGAATGAATGAATGAATGAATGAATGAATGAATAAAAACTTTATTTAACAGATTGCAGAATGGGTACAATACAGTACGGCCCAATACACACAATTGTTAAGGGGATGCAGACCAGAGAAAGACGTTTGTCTTGTTTACATCAGGGTACCCCATTTTCATTCATAGTGACATTTATGACATACACAACATATATGACATTTATGGCATAGGGACATACATGACATACAGGTATTTAGTACTGTTACATTTGTGACATACGATATGCAAATATACAGTACTGTTACCCATAGATCCTGACAGAGTATATGATGGGGAGGGGACTGTACATTAGGAGGGGGTGGGTGGGTGGGAGAGAAATATACATGCGGTGGGGAGGAGACTGTCTATTAGGAGGGGGTGGGGGGGTTTGGACATTTACGGTGGCCAGTTTCGAATTGCAGCCTCCCGTAGGTACTCTTTAAGAGCGGTTTTGAATGTGGGTAGGGATTCACATTCCTTTACAGCTTTGGGTAGGGCGTTCCACATTGATGTGGCATAATTGCGAAACGTGTTTAGTCCCTTGTTTGAGCCGAATCTGGGTTTAACATGATTTGTTGAGCTTCCTCTGGTGTTGTGGTCGTGGTATTCACTGACCTTGATTTGATTGATTGTATGTCATAAATGTCCTGATGAATTGAAAATGGGGGACCCCGATGTAAACAAAACGAAAGTATTATTGTCTGCATCCTCTTAGCATTGTACCCATTCTGCAATCTGTTAATAGGTTTTCAATCAATCAATCAATAAGAAGGACAACCATAAGCATCCTTCCTCCAGAAATCAACCAATCCTGGGCACTCCCATACCATATGGAAAAAGGTACACAAGGCGTTTTTGTGTGCACAAAGCGCTTTTAGGTGATGGTATGGCTTTCTTTATGTAATATGCATGGAGTAAAGTATGTCCTATGTATAAAATCAAAATGGATGACTTGGTGGTTGGGAATTCTGGAGGATAGCAAAATGTTTTGCCAGATTAATAGCCCATTTAGACTGCTGCTATTGAATGGTATATCCACACTGGCACACTCTATCAATGGGTAGAGGCTTTGAAGAAGTCTTTGCCAACATGGCGTAAACCGTTGAGACCAGACCCCTGGGTCTGGTAAATATTGTGTGAAATGGTTGGGTACCTAATTGACTATCCCAAGGTACACCATTGCTGTGCGCAATAGAAGCTAGAAGAAAGTGCCAGGTGAATTAAAGTGTTCTGAATGTCTTGGAATGAGCAGAGACCCTCTTTCTACCCCAAACAAATCAGCAAGTGTAAGAACTCCCTTATTACACCACTGGGGGGCAGTATTGGACGCCTCCCAACTGGAGACCAGTGTTATCATGGGCGATTGAAGGTACAAATTTGGTGTCATTTTCCTGAGATTTTCTGCAAGACTGCGAACTGAGATTAGCTCAATAATGATGGAACCAAATTAGTTTTTTGATTGTTTGATAGATATATTGGAATAGATTACATATTGTAATTGTAACCTATGAGGGCCGTACAGAATGTCCCTCTATATAGGGTGCCAGGACACCAATAGTACCATTGGAAGGTTGGTAGTCCCGATCCACCTTCACCTTTTTCCCTCTGGAGGGTTGAAAGTTTGAGTCTGCCAGAGGGAGCATGGAGCTGAAAACGCTAATTTGTGGAAGAATATTATTATTATCCTCTGCACCTTTGTGTATACGGTTTACTTTGTCATATTTTATATTGATTGTAACTTATATTATGACCAATAGGGTATACATCATCTGCACCTCTGTGTATATGGTTTATTTTATTAAAATTGTATATTTAGATTTAATTCGTTTATTGCCTATATATATTACTCTCCTATTACCGTGAGCATTATCTGTACCCCTCCTGCTGCTATGACGACTGAATCTCCCAAAGGGGATCACTAAAGGAATATCCTGTCCAGTCCAGAGGATAGAATGTTTTCCCCTCTGCATGGGTGAGACCTGTTTGCTGCCATCTCCACAGTGACCTCTTTGAAGTGTAAGAGAAGGGGAGCCATGTTTTTATTTACTTGAAATAGTGCATGTATGGCTGTGTATGACAGTATACTAAAGTAACTATATCATACATTACAAGTTCTGCAATAAGGTCAACCTAAGGTATGGGCGGCTAGGTGGTGTAGTGGGCAAGGCACTCGCCACCAATGTAGAGACGCTGGGTTCGCGTGTTCGAATCCAGCTCTCCACATTGTTTTCAGTTTAGCTGGTCGTCCGCAGTAATACACATTGGCCGTATTACGGGGAGGGAAAACTGAAGGGTGGGGATCGAACGTTGTGAACAAGCGACTCCTACAAGTCGGTTGGTGCGCCTGCGCAGTAGAATCAGGAAGTGTCGGGGGCAGCGTGAGCCTCCCACGCGTTACTCCTCGACACTGAGAGATCGAGCTGCGCAGGTGAAAAGATGCGACTGCTGTTACCTCAAGTACCGGAGGGGACTTGTGCTATGTATGACTTAGTCCACATTGCAGCCGGCTTGTGGGAGGCAAGAAACAGCGTTCGTGACAGGGGAGGGTTGAATTGGATGATACGAAATTGGGATGGGAGAAAAATATAGAAAATGGGAGAAAAAGTGGAAAAAAAAGTCAACCTAAGGTCAGTCTGTCTACTTCAAAGACACGAAACAGCAAACACACACACCTTCTATAGGCCTATAATGGGGAAATGGCAGATTTGAGTGGTGAACAGTAAAAATGACAAACTTTACTATTTTTCTCAAAGATGAAACCCTAACATTACAGAATGCATGATTATTATTTGTAATGGCTATGAGATTAAAACATGTGGTTTTAATGGGAGTTAATGGGACATTTCTGTCCTCAAATTACTTAAGAATGATTACAGAATTGTAAATCTGCTACACAAAAACAAATAATGCATCAAAGTCAATATTTTGTCTAATCTTTGACATATCCAAGACTGATGAGACCGGTGGTTGCTCTCTAGTGGTTAATGTAGCGCAGTACTGGAGGCAAGCGCTACCGGAGTCTCATGGCCAGTACAGAGAGACTCAGAAGGAGCTTCTATGCCCAGGGCCCAGGAGTTCAAAACTTTTAATCCCTATCTGATCCGATCCCATTTTTAAATCCCATTTTTTGTGATCCAGGATCAGACAACTCTGCCAGATTTTATCCCGGTATTTCAAAGAAATCCAGGATAGGATCACCCTGATCCAGATTGAGACTTTTCAAGATTACTAGATCCGAATATCAGTGCTTTAATCCTACCGATCTCCGATGGGAAAAAAGGAAGACAAGGACCACATTGCAGAGACATCTATAATGTCTAATTATATTGTTAAATACATAAAGGACATCAAATCATAATGGAATTGTAATTCTTTTTTAAAAAGACTCCCACTAGGGTAACATAAAAAAAAACTTGATTCAAAGGCAGCTGGATCATCCAGACGTGCTTTGAGGAGCTGAATTCTAAGTGAGATTTCTGTTTGCTGAAGGTGATGACAGATGGACTTTTTTTTTGTTGAAGATATTTTTTCTTTAACCTAAATTACATTTGTGATTGACAATCTTTGTTGTGATACTTTTATGAGCATAAACATTTATGTCATCAGCATTTGATTGAAAACAAAATAGGCCACCATTAACGTGACCAAAAAATAAAAATAAAAGATTGATTTGCCATGAAGGCTAAGAATTGTGTATTATTTCAGTTAACAAACGTTGCCATCTTATTTATATTGAAACATATTTTTTTGGAAATCCACCCCTCTGATGGGATCAAGAGAATCCAGTTTTTTGGGATCAAATTGATCCCAATCCTGTGTTGTCGGTTTGAAATACCCGTTTTGAAGATTTGATCCAGATTAAAGCTTGGATTTGATTTCCTGATCTGATCGGATATCAAAGTGATCCTGATCCTGTTTTTTGGTTTAGAACTACCCACAATCCAAATCTGATAGGGATTAAAAGTGTTGAACTCCTGGGCCCAGGCCATCAGGATGCTCAATGACTCCATGTAACAACCCATCATCTACACTCACTGCACACACATCCACATGTACACACTCACTTTAAACAAACACTCACCTTACCACTCACTTTATATTTATCTATTATTAAAGTTCAGTTCAGTTCAGTTCAGAATTTTTTTATAAAAAAAAAAAATTTAGTCAGTATGAAAATCAAATGTGATCTGAATAGTGAGATCTTTTCTTTTTTTCTTCTTCTCTTTCTTTTATTCTTTATTCTTTATCATTATTATTATTTAATTTTTTCTTGTTTAACTGTGGATTGTGTGTTTCTTTTATAATGGTATAAATGATTATTTGTGTAAATTAGGTTGTACGCCGACCATTAAGTAAATACTTGTTAGTTTAGGAATAAGGGGCAGGTAACTATAAGATGTATTCTTCTTCCTGCTCCTTTTGTCCATTGAATGACTATTTATGATTGTGTAATGAAGAAACTCTGATTGTATGATTCCATGTGGCAAATAAAAAACTCTGAACTCTGAACTGAATCTATTATTAAAGAGATTTGCACCACTTTCATACCTCATTTGCACCCTACCCCAAGTTTTCTCTCTGCATTCTACCTCACTGGTACTCATTTTACTCTGTATTGTATATATGTATATTGACTTTACCTACTTTTTACTTCTTAATTATTTTGTACTTACTTTCTCTTTACTGTATGTAGCACACTCTCAGGGGCCAATACAGAAACAAGCATTTCATCATAAAGTATCCTGTATTTTGTTCTGACAAACTTGAACTTGAACTTAACCAGGATCCCCAGTACAGAACTGAAAGGGTCTATAGCTGTCAATACATTGGCCATAAATATAACTGATCAGGAGAATAACCAGACACTTCTGTGATCTATTGTCTATATGAGGGGTCAGCGGACAAGTGGTCGGGGCTCTTTTCCACAACCACTGACTCTGTGGGAGTGTGAGGAAGAGAACACATGATGTGATTGAATAAAGTACCGGAGAAACGCACTCTCTGGCTGTTCGAGTTCTTTTAATCTCCAATTCCCACTACACCAACCAGTTGTGGGATTAGATCAGCCCAACCATTTTTTATTTATTTTTTTTTTTTTAATGGTTGTTTAACCCATTCCGTTTTAATTTGACTGCTTTTGCTGTGCTGCATCAGTCTGTCTCACCATGCTCCTTTTATTAGCTTTTATCTAATTCATTACTTCATTAAAACTATTGTTAGGCGGTTAGGTGGTCGAGCGGAGATTGCGTTCGTCACCAGCCCCGGAGCTGTGAGCTTGGTTCGCCTGTTCGAATCCAGCTCACAGCTCCGGGGTTGTCACCAGCTTGGCTGGCCGTCTGCACTGATACAATTGGCTGTATCAGAGGGTGGGAGAAGCTGGCGGGGTGGGTCCGGGTCGTTGTAAACAGCGACTCCTACAGTTCGGTCGGGGCGCCTGCTAAGCGCGGATTGGACGTGAGGGGGATAGTGTGGTCCTCCCACACGCTACGCCCTCTCAATGAGAATCCGCGCTGCCAGGTGAAAAGAAGCGGTGATTGGCTGGACGTGTGTCGGAGGAAGCACGTGGTAGCCTCCACTCTCCCAAAATGATCTGACTGTGGGGGGTAAAGCGCAGCGACCAGGAAGGGACTGGGAATTGGCATACGACTAACATTGGGATGGGAGAAAATCGGAGGAAAATGGAGGGGGAAAAAGACTAATATAAAAAAAAAAAAAAAAAAAAAAAACTATTGTTGTTTTATTCCTATTTCAATTATTGTGTTGTATTTATTTTACATGATTTCTACGTTAAGCACTTTGTATTTCAATCTTGCACAAAAGGCTCTATATAAATAAAGTTTGATTTGAATTTTAAAAACAACCAACAGGCATTTTTCTTAATGTGTTTCTTTGTTACTTAACTGTATTGAAAGGTCCTTTATAAATACAGTAACATTTACTTTATAGGGCATAATAATCATGATTAAGCACCTATTGAGGAATTTGATGTTAAACTATTGATTTTTGTTACTCAAGTCTCAGACCTGATTACCTGAAATCCTTCCAGAATGGCTTCTACTTCCCTTCCTAATGACACATTCAGTAAAGACCTATCCATCTGTTTACCTCAAATACAAATCAGGTGAATAATATTTGTTCTATATACTTTGTTAACATTTAGTTCCTCATCAGGTCCAAGGTACTTTATTATTTATAAAAGTAAGGCGTTAAATGCTCCGCTCAATAGGAGTTCACTCCACCTGGAATATGACCTCTCCTGGATATCTCTATACATCACTGGTATTGGCCTTCCCCCATATCTCAATATTGATAATTGAAAACAGGAAGAATGGCTTCTCGTTTACCTGGGCACACAATTAAATATTAGTACCTGGCTCTACTTTTCAATCAATGACATAATTTTTTAGATTAGATTAGATTCACTTTATTGTCATTACACCTGTTCTGGCGGTAGGCAAACTGGTAGGGGTCAAGTGAGGGTGGTAGGCAAACTGGTAGGGGTCAAGTGAGGGCGGTAGACAAACTGGTAGGGGTCAAGTGAGGGTGGTAGAAAAACTGGTAGGGGTCAAGTGAGGGTGGTAGGCAAACTGGTAGGGGTCATGTGAGGGTGGTAGGCAAACTGGTAGGGGTCATGTGAGGGTGGTAGGCAAACTGGTAGGGGTCAAGTGAAGGCGGTAGGCAAACTGGTAGGGGTCAAGTGAGGGTGGTAGGCAAACTGGTAGGGGTCAAGTGAGCGTGGTAGGCAAACTGGTAGGGGTCATGTGAGGGTGGTAGGCAAACTGGTAGGGGTCAAGTGAGGGCGGTAGGCAAACTGGTAGGGGTCAAGTGAGGGTGGTAGGCAAACTGGTAGGGGTCAAGTGAGGGTGGTAGGCAAACTGGTAGGGGTCAAGTGAGGGCGGTAGGCAAACTGGTAGGGGTCAAGTGAGGGTGGTAGGCAGGATTTAAGGTGAGCCAGGAGTAGCCTCTCGAAGCACTTCATGATGATGGAGGTGAGTGCTACGGGTCGGTAGTCATTGAGGCTCTCTGGGGAGGCGTGTTTAGGGACAGGAATGATGGAGGTGACTTTGAAGCATGTGGGAACTTTTGCCTGGGCCAGGGACAGATTGAAAATCTCAGTCAGGGGCGGCCGGGTAGCGCAGCGGACTAAGCGTCTGCCTACCACCGCGGAGACAGTGGGATCGAATCCAACTGCCAGCGGTACCTCCGGCTTGTCGGTCGTCCGTGCTGACACAATTGGCAGTGTCAGTGGGTGGGAAGCCGGCGTGGGTGGGTCCTGGTCGTTGTAAACAGCGACTCCTACAGTTCGGTCGGGGCGCCTGCACAGCGAGGGAAGGATCTGGAGAGAGGTAGTGTGACCTTCCACACGTTACACTCTCCCAGTGAGAGTCCGCGCTACCAGGCTGGCTGCCGGCTGGCTGCACATGTGTTGGAGGAAAGCATGCGATAGTCTCCGGCCTCCCGGACCAACAGTAGGGGGGGGGTGCGCAACGACCAGGAAGGGGATTGGCATAACGACTAACAGTGGGATGGGAGAAAAATCGGAAAAAGGAGGGGGGAAAAGATAAAAAAAGAAATATATATATATCTCAGTCAGGACCCCTGTCAGCTGCCCAGCACAGACACTGAGTACTAATATGCAATTAAAACTAGCGTACATCAAGTCAAGTCAAGTCAAGAGATTTATTTGTCACGGCATACAAGTATACAATGAAATGCGGGTGGTCTTGCCCGCAACGATGTGCAAATAACATATAATAGAATCAACATTGTGCAATAAACAAGTAACATTGTGCAATATACAAGTAACATGTTAGGGCATATCGGTATATGTACATAAGTTATTTACAGAGCATGCTAGGTCCTTTGGTAGTGTCTTTCAGTACATGCTAATTTATACAATCTCCGGTTATACTATACTATTTTTAAAGTGACCTTTCCTTAGTGGCCATAAGTGTGGGCGTGTGCAGCATGAGTGTGTGCTTGCTCATGTTAAAGTGGCTGCTAGTGTGTGAGCGTGTACAGTGTGTGTGTTGTGTGTGTGCTCATGTGTGCTTGTGTGTGGAGAGTTCAGTGTTCAGGGCTCTGATGGCCTGGGGGAAGAAGCTGAGCCGAAGTCTCTCTGTCCTAGCAGCTGGTGTTCGCAGGCGTCTGCCTGACCTGAGCAGCATGAACAGGCTGTTGTTGGGGTGGTGTGGGTCTTTCATTATTCTGCAGGCTCTGGATTTGCACCTCTTGTTGTATAGAACCTGCAGGGGTGGTAGTGCAAAAGAAAAGTGGCCAATCAGAGCGCAAAACGCGACCGCGGAGGCAAACATGCGTTAGGATAAGAATAGACGCGACCAGGAAGGGAATTGGCATAACGACTAATTTGGGATGGGTGAAAAATACAGAAAGCCCAAAAATAAATAGAATAAAAAAATGTAAATAATGATGGCATTCCAAGGATTGATTGATTGATTGAAAATTGTATTAACAGATTGCAGAATGGGTACAATACAGTACAGCTCAATACACACAATTGTTAAGGGGATGCAGACCAGAGAAAGACTTTCGTCTTGTTTACATCAGGGTCCCCCATTTTCAATTCATCATAACATATATGACATACATGATAGACAGTACTCTACATCTATACATTTATGACATACCAGATTTACAAATACAGTACTGTTCTGTATCACACTAGCTCACGCTCAGCGTTTCATGCATATATCTCGCTTCAGCATATATACACTGAATAATTTCACAAATGTACCTTTAAATGCCAGCATTCATCTGGCCACACCCCCATCCGCTTACCTATATAAGCAGGGATGGTGCCACACACTCATCTCCTTCTCAAATTTCATCACAAGCAACGTGTTGCTCATATGCCCACTTGACGTGGAGAAAAATATTTGCTGGAAAAGCAATGTTTACGAGGAGAGGAAGAACAAGGAGATACGTTGACATCATATCTTTATTTTCTCTCTCACTATTTTTGAGAAAATACGGCGATGTTGTCTTCGTCACTGGAGTGTCTGGAAGATGGTGATCATTCTAAAACCCTCCACCGGTTTTCGTATTGGGAGCACGCCGCTGCATGCTTCTCAACTGCAGTTCCTTGTTGTGTTGGTTGGGGTGAAACCTTTCAGGCCACAGCTGAACTGTAGGACGCGCCGCTGTTGTGAGAAGCGGTGGGTTTCAGGTTGGGTGAGTACTGTTGCTGGCAGGCTTCACTTGTCTGTTAGTGCTATGGGGGCTAATTGACAATGTTTATGAAAACCGGCCCCAGGCTAGGGTCCTTTGTTCAGCCTCCTAGGCGACAGAAGACCTTGTTCTGAAGACCATTGTAGTTTTAACTAGTGGGCCGCGACCATTAACACTGGTGATCCCTGTGTTTTCTGGACGAGTGGGTATCTCTCTGTCACCGTGTAGCCCCTTCTTTCATATCCAAATGAGAGTATTCCTTCACGAGGAGATATGTGCATAAGATGTTCGATAGCGGAAGATCTATGTTCAAGTCAGCTACACAGGCCAGTTTGGTATTGTGCTGACTCCGTCGGGTGTTGGTAAAATCACCGTTGTAAAGCTGTGTTGACATCTTGTTTCTCTTTTCTCTTAAAAAGTGAGGAGGGTTTCAGAACGGCGGCCTGTCTGGGTGAGTGTTATATCATTGTGTACAAGTTCAGGTGATAGCTGCTTAGCTTACGGTTAGCCAGTCAGCTGTTAGCTACGGCGTTAGCCTGCTGGGATCACTGCGTGGCCTACAGAGGTTGGGCCTACTGTTAGCCAGTCAGCTGTTAGCTGCGGCACTAGCCTGTTGTGATCACTAGGAAACGTTAGCTTGCTGCTATCGGACAAGGCCAGCGCGGGGTAGCTCCGGCTACTCGCGCGCCACCGCAAGCTCCCCTCTGGTCGCTTTCGCCGTTCGCTCGGCGTCTCGCGAGCAGGGGCAGTAGCGACCGACGGTTGGAGCGGCCGTTAGCTTAATGCTACTCTGTTGAACGTGCTTTGATTATAACATGTTTTACACTCTTGACTACGACGTCATCTTTGACAGGGGATGTTCGTCGACCCTGCCCTGAGCCAGGACGGCAAGGATTGCGTCAACAAAAGGGACCGTAGCGACGGGTGGAGCGGCGACGCTGCCCAGATCGAACAACACAGGATGGCTGTGTTTCTACGGTGTCTTGAGACTGCACTTCGCTGATCTACGCTCCGGGTAGGACAAAGGTTTGACCAGACCTTATACGCGTCTTCCGGCTTTACCTTCTACATGTTTTGTAAATAACGCTGTTTTCCAAAAACGTGTGTTGCTGCAATGCATTTGGGATACGACGCGAGTTTTGTGTGAACTGTTTTGTCACTGGTAATTAGCTTCTCCGGGCAAATCGGGTTGTTGTTACAGATCTGAAAATGATCTGGTTGTTGTGTGAGAAACATCATGTGTGTTGTTATGTACCGTGTACTCACAACTAAGGTAACTAACCTATGAAGCTATGCTTAGTGACAAATGAGTGAAAGAATATTCTTTTCTCAGCCTGTGATGACAATGAACAGTGTGTTCACATAATATTAACAGGTTCCTGTTTTAACTGGCCGTATTAAGGGTAAAGTAGGAGGATTGTGTTTTTCCCCACGGTTCCCTGGGGACTTCTTCATCCTCCTATCAGACATGTTGTTGCACTACATTGTGTCTTTGTGTGGTAGGGATGCGATGTAACCCTTAGCTTGATTGCTGAGGTTGTGCTATGACTGCTGGAGAAACTTTATTTTCCTAAAAGAAAAGATTGTTTGGTCGCTGTCGTGTGTGCTTAGCAAGGCCTGTGGCCGATACTAATCGAGAATTATGTATTCTCTCATTATGAAAAACGGCGTTCCTCTGTAGAGTGTTTTTGCCATTTTTTGTAGGTGATGATGGGTTGTGTGTGTCATGTGACCTGCAACTGGGTTGGACTGGCCACAGAAGCACATGTGTATGTTGGACCGGGGCTCTTAGAGAGCCCTCTCTATTCTGTGTTTTTTCCTTAGTAAAAATCAGATAGCAGGTTAGCTCATGCGCTGTGTGAAGCTGTCAAACGCTTCATAGAGCTGACTATGACTGTGTCATATTCTCTTTTTGTCATTACATCGTATCATGGGTGTGGGGTCGTAAAGGGGTGAACTGGTAACCTTTCCTCTCCCCCTTGTTTCTGTTGGTCAGGGGTACACCCCCTGTCCTTCAAGGTTCCTGTCACGTTGCGGTTCGGCCTGGAATATTGGGCGTGTGCACCGCAGAAATTCCCCCGCCATAGAGTACGTCACCGTGCGCGTCTCTGTTGGTAGGACTTCCGTGTGCTGTTCAGGTCCATGTGATGGATCTGTTTCGGGGGGGTGGTCAGGGCTCCTCCTCACCAAGCGCCTATTCGGGCCTTCTGTGAGTTCGGACTCCTCCTTCCATGTGAGGGAGCCTCCATCAGAGTACAGAGCCTTCCTCCTCAGATTGTCAAAGTGAGTGGACCCTCTAGAAGGTGTCCTATTCTATTGTGTATGTATTCGATTCAATTCGATTATTGAGTGTGTATGGGTTCAGTGCCTCTTCCCCGGAGAGCCCTAAAAACCAATTTTTTAAATGGCTCAAGGTGCAATATATTCTTTTCAATCTGTACAGCTCACATGGGAAGTCTCTCTGGGGATTCCTGTCTCCTTCCTATGGGAGGGTGGTGGGATGTAAAAATGTGAAACATTTTTACCCCCGGCTGTGTAGACTGGGATACATACTGTTGGTGCTTCCTTCTTTTCTATTAAAAAAAGAGTTGGAGTTAGGAAGTGTCACACCCCTCTTGTCGTTCCCCTGGGCGCCTTGGGGATTCAATGACAGGTCTAAATAGCCTGTTCATTGATGTGGGTGTGTCCCGACGCACGTATAGTGCTAGCTCGCTATAAACAGGCGACTGACTGGCACGCCTTGGTTGCTTGAGGTTAAAACGGCGTTTTTATAGAGCAACTGAGATGGAGGTTTTTGCTCTTCCGACGACCACATCCCACGACCTGGGTTGGTTATCGATGGATTCTCGTTCATGTCTGGGGGATGATGATGGAATGGATCTGAACATATGTAGAGGGGTCTCACGCCCTGGGGGTGGGCCACCAGGCGCGGTTCGCCCGAACGTCTGGGTGGCGCCTTCTTTTCATGTTAAGATCAACACGCATATCTGCCCTTTCTCCTGGAGTAGGCATGTCGGCGTGGTTAGGGCACGGGACTGGTTCTGGTCACGCTGGTCCGAATCAGTTGAACCCGTTGTCCGCCGGGGATGCAGATCTGCTGTTCTGGTACCCTGAGGGACTTGGGCTTTTTTCAGGGGGAAAAATGCCAGGTCCGTCCGGGTGTCACAGGGTTAAGCACTATGGAGACCCTGGTTGGGTACGTTTTTACTCAGCACTGTCGTAATGGCTTGCGGCCATGTCAACCTGTACACGCTCGATCTCGTCGGATCTCCAAGTACGGTGAATACCAAGTACGGTGTGCTTAGGGGCTGGTTCTCCATTCTTTTTCGCTCCTCTCTCACGCATGGCGAAGAGGGGCCTGTTGGGGTGGTCTTTGACCTCCTCTGGTGAGGTCAGGCTTCCCGTATCGCCAGGCCCGGTCCGAAGTAATGTTTCGTCGACCCGTAGGCCTGGGTTAACCCTTTTTTGAAAACTGAAACACTTGTACTGCGGTATAGCCGGTGTATACCCGCAGGTGTGTTTTGGAGTTTTTTCTTGAGGGGTTATAGGAACAACCACCGCATTGGGTAACGCCAAGGTGGTTGATTCCCTGGTGTGTTGGAGCAGTGTCAACTCCCGGGTTCACCGTTTGAGGGTGCCCCTGCACGTTCATGACGTCTGCCAATCGTGTAAGCCTTCTCTGCCTCAACCCCTCTGGGTGGGGGTTTTTAAATGGAGGCTTGGTCATGCAACACCGCCAGCTTACGCTCCTTCCACCGGGGCGGCTGTGTTCAGCTGTCCCCTCTGGCGCCTGTCTCGTCCGCAGTCTCCAGGCTAGGGTTAATAGCCTGTTGCCTGGTTTTTCCCCGGTGCGCTGCCTGCTTCCGTTGGTTAACCTTTTTTGTGTGCTTACGGCCATGCTGACTGCCTGTTCTGCAGGGT
The DNA here is from genome assembly GCF_963971535.1 of Notolepis coatsorum. Taxonomy (NCBI): domain Eukaryota; kingdom Metazoa; phylum Chordata; class Actinopteri; order Aulopiformes; family Paralepididae; genus Notolepis; species Notolepis coatsorum. Next base: position 166,011,970 of record NC_140171.1, on the reverse strand, counting down.
CAGTGTGCCAGGCGGTGTACTATTGGGGGGACAGGGCCCGCTCGGCTGAGGGGCCTTTGTCCGAATATGCTGGCGATGTGGGGGGCGGGGTCACTAAGTGCCCACCTGGTGGGGTCTTGATGCTGGCATCATGGACTTCTCTGGGCCCCCGTTCCAGGGGGTCCAGTCCCTTTGGTGGGTCTGGGTCTTCCTTCGCGCTCCGCTGCTACGGCCTTGCCACGGGGTTGGGTTTACCCTTGACCCCGTGATTCTGGGGGCAGTAACGAGGTTTATCCCTCCGTTCGTTCCCGGGTGGCATGCGGGTTGTGCGTGTGTGTAGTCGTGGGGTCAAGCCACGGTCTGCTCACCCTGTGCGTTGAGTTGCTTGAGTGCCTCTTCGCACGGTCGGGTCCGTCGCCCTCCCGTGAAGCCACCAATAGGGGGAGTGCCCTCCATTAGGGTGGGTCGGGGGGGCTCGGCCCTCCCTGATCTGATGCTTGTGGGGGGCCTCAGCAGGGGACATTTGTCGAGCTTCTAGCTCCCGCTCAGCTCCTATTATGCATGAAACGCTGAGCGTGAGCTAGTGTGATACAGAACGTTAGGTTATGACTATAACCAAGTTCTGTTAACACTTAGTGAACGCTCAGCGTCTAGACGCCGCTGCGGCCCTTGATTTTTCATTGTGGTGAAATTTGTTGGGAAGGAGATGAGTGTGTGGCACCATCCCTGCTTATATAGGTAAGCGGATGGGGGTGTGGCCAGATGAATGCTGGCATTTAAAGGTACATTTGTGAAATTATTCAGTGTATATATGCTGAAGCGAGATATATGCATGAATCGCTGAGCGTTCACTAAGTGTTAACAGAACTTGGTTATAGTCATAACCTAAGAAACTGTACATTGGAGGAGGTGGGGTAGAGGGTAACTGTACATAGGAGGGGTAATTGGGTAGGTGGGGTGGGGGGACTGCACATAGGAGGTGGTTGGGTGGGTGGGGTGGGTAGGGGGTGGGTAGGCGGGGTGGGGGGGGGGTAACTGTACATTGGATTATCGACGAAAACGTACTTGGTTCCAAGAAGAGGGTCTTGTTTATTATTGGGTTAGGACATTTACTGTACATTGGAGGGGGTTGGGTTAGGACATTTACAGGGGCCAGTTTCGAATTGCAGTCTCCCGTAGGTGCTACTTGAGAGTGGTTTTAAAAGTGGGTAGTGATTCACATTCCTTTACAGCTGTGGGTAGGGCGTTCCACATTGATGTGGCATAATTGCGAAACATGTTTAGTCCCTTGTTTGATCCGAATCTGGGTTTAACATGATTTGTGGAGCTCCCTCTGGTGTTGTGGTCGTTGTATTCACTGAACTTTGGGAAGTATTTTGACATGTACATGGGTACCTTAGTCGTGTAGTGTATCTTGTAGACCAGGCCCATTGCAAGTTGCTGTACTCTGTCGTCTACTCTAAGCCATCCTAGGTTGTCAAAGTGGGCAGGGGTGTAGTCTGACCAGTTTGTTTTGTGATGTTTGTAATTTTGTTTTTAGCACCTTTGAGGTGCTTTGGTACCATGAGGTACAAGCATAGTCGTAGTACCCTTGAATGAGTGCTCCTGCTAGTCTTCAGGGTATTCTTGTTTACCAGAGAGGAGATCCATTACAAGAATCTAGTTTGTTGGTTAACTTTTTTTTATTACATGGATGCCATTTTGTCACAGGAAAGATTAACCTCTAGGATGGAACCTAGGTATGTAATTTCATCTTTCCTTGTGACAATATTGTCACCCACTGTAACTGAGAAGCCGTCGGCCTTGCTGAGTTTGTTATTTGAACCGAAGAGAATGGACTCTGTTTTACCCAGGTGTAATGATAGTTTGTTATCAGCGAGCCAGGTGCAGATTTTGCCTAGTTCCGAGCTGAGGGTTTTTTCAACCTGTAACTTGTTCTTGTCAGAGACCAGCAGGGCTGAGTCGTCCGCGAACAGGAACAAGTTGCAGTCACAAGCTGACGACATGTCATTTGCATAAATTAGGAACAGTAGCGGTCCTAGTATGCTTCCTTGTGGAACACCACAGCTCACTGGGAGGGGGGGGGGGGGTAGGGTACCGTTTACCTCCACCATCTGTTCTCTCCCCTCCAGGTAGGATTGCATCCAGCTCACTGATAAGACTATCAAAACCAATTGCTTTTAGCTTGTCAATCAGAATAGAGTGATTGACAGTGTCGAAGGTCTTTTGTAGGTCCAGCATGACCATGCCGCAGTATTTGCCCACGTCCACCTCTTGTTTGATGTGGTCGTTCAAATAGAGAAGGCATGTGTCAGTGGAGTGGGATGTTCTGAAGCCAGATTGGAATTCGAATATTCGATTTTTTTCCGCAAGGTACTTTTTTTCCATGACTTTCGAGATGGAGGTAAGAATAGAAACAGGGCGGTAGTTGCCTGGGTCTAATTTGCTGCCCTTTTGTGCAGGGGGGTTACTCTCGCAATTTTGAAGTCTTTGGGTACGTATCCCTGTTTTATGGAGAGGTTTATTATGTGTGTGATGACTGGGGTGATGGCGGCTGCTGAGTCTCCGAGGAATTTGGAGGGGATATTGTCATGGCCAGTGGCCTTGTTAGGTTGGAGGGCGCACAGTTTTTTGAGTACCTCAGCTGTTGTTACCATTTCTAGTTTGAAATCGTCTTTGCGGACCCCTAGGTTATTGTAGTAGGCTATGATGTGTTCTACCCCAAAATGCCCTGAGTGGGTGGGTAGTTTATTTACCAGTGTTGTGGCTATGTTTGTGAAGAAAATGTTTAAGTAATTGGCCACATCCAGCTTGTCTGTGATGAGCGTGTTGTCCGGAATTGGCCATATAGCGAACATTAATAAATAATTAACCTACAAACATGAAATGGTTCTGACAGCACAATATTGATGTAACTATGAGAATCGCTGGGATCTGGTCTCTCTTTCGGTCAGTACGTGAAATATCCAAGCCCTTGTTCAGTGGTTGTCTATTTGAATGACCACATCAAACAAGAGGTGGACGGGGGCAAATACTGCGGCATGGTCATGCTGGACCTACAAAAGGCCTTCGACACTGTCAATCACTCTATTCTGATTGACAAGCTAAAAGCAATTGGTTTTGATAGTTTACCAGTGAGCTGGATGCAATCCTACCTGGAGGGGAGAGAACAGATGGTAGAGGTAAACGGTACTCTATCCCCCCCCCTCAGTGAGCTGTGGTGTTCCACAAGGAAGCATACTAGGACCGCTACTCTTCCTAATTTATGCAAATGGCATGTCGTCAGCCTGTGACTGCAACTTGTTCCTGTTTGCGGACGACTCAGCCCTGCTGGTCTCTGACAAGAACAAGTTGCAGGTTGAGAAAACCCTCAGCTCGGAACTAGGCAAAATCTGCATATGGCTCGCTGATAACAAACTATCATTACACATGGGCAAAACAGAGTCCATTCTCTTCGGTTCAAATAACAAACTCAGCAAGACCGACGGCTTCTCAGTTGCAGTGGGTGACAACATTGTCACAAGGAAAGACGAAATTACCTACCTGGGTTCCATCCTAGAGGCAAATCTTTCCTGTGACAAAATGGCATCCAATGTAATAAAAAAAGTCAACCAACGAACTAGATTCTTGTACCGGATCTCCTCTCTGGTAAACAAGAATACCCTGAAGACTCTGGCAGGAGCACTCATTCAAGGGTACTACGACTATGCGTGCACCTCATGGTACCAAAGCACTTCAAAGGCGTTTAAAACAAAATTACAAACATCACAAAACAAACTGGTCAGCCTACTACTTGACCTTACCCCCAGAACCCACCTCACCCCTGCCCACTTTGACAACCTAGGATGGCTTAGAGTAGACGACAGAGTACAGCAACTTGCAATGGGCCTGGTCTACAAAATACACTATACGACTAAGGTACCCATGTACATGTCAAAATACTTCCCAAAGGTCAGTGAATACCACAACCACTACACCAGAGGAAGCTCAACAAATCATGTTAAACCCAGATTCGGCTCAAACAAGGGACTAAACACGTTTCGCAATTATGCCACATCAATGTGGAACGCCCTACCCAAAGCTGTAAAAGAATGTGAATCCCTACCCGCATTCAAAACCGCTCTTAAAGAGCACCTACGGGAGGCTGCAATTCGAAACTGGCCACCGTAAATGCCCAAAACCCCCACCACCTCCTAATAGACAGTCTCCTCCCCACCGCAGCATGTATATATTCCCTCCCCGCCGTATGTATATTTCTCTCCCACCCACCCACCCCCTCCTAATGTACAGTCCCCTCCCCATCATATGTATATACTCTGTCAGGATCTAGGGGTAACAGTACTGTATATTTGAATACCGTTTAAGACACAAATGTATCAGTACTAAATACCTATATGTCCCTATGCCATAAATGTCATGTATGTTGTGTATGTCATAAATGTCTATATGAATTGAAAATGGGGGACCCTGATGGAAACAAGACAAACGTCTTTCTCAGGTCTGCATCCCCTTAACAATTGTGTGTATTGAGCCGTACTGTATAGAACCCATTCTGCAATCTGTTAAATAAAGTTTTCATTCATTCATTCATTCATTCACGATACACTCAGGCGCTCCGTGGGAGAGGCGTGATTCTTTCCCGTAGCCTCTGTTTGCGAAGACGCTCTCTGATTGGCTAGGCCGCGTACAGCGAAGAAGAAAAGACCCTCTCTGACTGGTTTAGCTCCGAAGGGTCTTTTCCGCCTTGTACATATATTCTCTGCTTCGAAGTAGTTATGCTTAGGCATTCTTTCGAAGTGGTTATGCTTAGGCATTCTTTCGAAGTGGTTATGCTTAGGCCCTCTTTCGACGTGGTTATGCTTAGAGTTAGGGTTAGCCAATCGGAGAGCGTTTTTTTCATTCTTCGCTGCAATCAAAGAGCGTCTTCGCTCACAGAGGCTACGGAAAAAAGCAAGCATGGGGGAGAGAGCAGCTTGTGGAGAAGCAGTGGCTCTGAGCAGCAACCTGTGTCGTATCGCCATCTTGTGTTCAAAAGGTGGAACTGCATACTGTATCTATTCAATGCACGATAATGAAAATTAATTCAAATAGAATGCTTGTCATTGACAGATTTGAAAAATATTCTGGAATTCAGGTCCTTGGCCTGGGCGATGTTTCATCCAAATCAGACCAGAACCTAGAAGTTATGGCTAATGCAGACAGACAGACAGAATGACCACAGGAGTGATTGCCATACCCTCCAGGTATCACCGTAATCCAAAACTGCCAAGAAACTGGCTTCAATGATCCTCTTCCAGGTTTTCATAGGGAACTCTCTAACCCCTGTCCTCGTCTCCCTGTCTGTCTGTGAGTGGATGTCTCGTGGTGATGGCCAAGGTGGTGGATGTCTCGTGGTGATGGCCAAGGTGGTGGATGTCTCATGGTGATGATCAAGGTGGTGGATGTCTCATGGTGATGATCAAGGTGGTGGATGTCTCGTGGTGATGATCAAGGTGGTGGATGTCTCGTGGTGATGACCAAGGTGGTGGATGTCTCGTGGTGATGATCAAGGTGGTGGATGTCTCGTGGTGATGATCAAGGTGGTGGATGTCTCATGGTGATGATCAAGGTGGTGGATGTCTCATGGTGATGACCAAGGTGGTGGATGTCTCGTGGTGATGATCAAGGTGGTGGATGTCTCATGGTGATGATCAAGGTGGTGGATGTCTCGTGGTGATGATCAAGGTGGTGGATGTCTCATGGTGATGATCAAGGTGGTGGATGTCTCATGGTGATGACCAAGGTGGTGGATGTCTCATGGTGATGACCAAGGTGGTGGATGTCTCGTGGTGATGATCAAGGTGGTGGATGTCTCCTGGTGATGATCAAGGTGGTGGATGTCTCATGGTGATGATCAAGGTGGTGGATGTCTCCTAGTGATGATCAAGGTGGTGGATGTCTCCTGGTGATGATCAAGGTGGTGGATGTCTCGTGGTGATGATCAAGGTGGTGGATGTCTCATGGTAATGACCAAGGTGGTGGATGTCTCGTGGTGATGATCAAGGTGGTGGATGTCTCATGGTGATGACCAAGGTGGTGGATGTCTCCTGGTGATGATCAAGGTGGTGGATGTCTCGTGGTGATGATCAAGGTGGTGGATGTCTCATGGTGATGATCAAGGTGGTGGATGTCTCATGGTGATGATCAAGGTGGTGGATGTCTCATGGTGATGATCAAGGTGGTGGATGTCTCGTGGTGATGATCAAGGTGGTGGATGTCTCGTGGTGATGATCAAGGTGGTGGATGTCTCGTGGTGATGACCAAGGTGGTGGATGTCTCGTGGTGATGATCAAGGTGGTGGATGTCTCGTGGTGATGATCAAGGTGGTGGATGTCTCCTGGTGATGATCAAGGTGGTGGATGTCTCATGGTGATGATCAAGGTGGTGGATGTCTCCTGGTGATGACCAAGGTGGTGGATGTCTCATGGTGATGACCAAGGGGGTGTGATCTTCTCTACGTCGCCCCCCTACTTCAAATGGATCAGAGCGGAATACATACATTCATCCAAATGGTATATGACTGATATTTTGAGCTCCGAGCCTTGACATTTAGCCTTTATCTTATTTTCATACTAGTGCTCATTCCTCTATGTTAAATACTTTGTACATTTTCTTGTCACAGCTATGCTCCTAATAGCTGTGCTATGCTTTCTAATGTCAATAATAGAAATAAACAGGACAGGACCCAACATTGACCCTCTGGAACACATTTAGTTACCGGTAAGAACTCGGATAGGGTTCAATTGATCCCCGTTGAATCAAAACCAATCCTACGTAATCTCTCAAAAAGCAGTGAATTATATCAATGCAATCCAGATTGATGAAAAGAACAGCACAATGTTTTCTGTTGCCCATAGCAGATACACTATTTAAGACCTAATAACATAACTTAACTCTGGAACTAACTGTTGAGAGCTCAATACAGAATACACTGGGTTAATTATTCATTACCAATGATTACAGGATTTGTGTTACAGAATAGTTTGGAAATTGGTCTGTAATTATTGAGATAACTTCTATCTTCACCCTATTTAACGGAATGAGTCATGACTTTCAAAAACCTACAAACTATGCCAGATTAAATATAATTAAAATAGGTGTTATTTACTCTGTAATCAATGGAGCAGATAGCTTTAGATAAAGGATCAAATGTCTCCTATTATCAATGTCTTGCACTGCCTCAATAACACTAGGAGAGGAAGGCTGTAGTTTACAGAGAAATATCACTTAGTGGGTGACTTATTGCACACTATCATTAATAAGAAGGGACCCTGTTTTCATTTTGAAATACATGACCAGCAGCAGCAACATGTGTATTAAAGGCGAATCTCTTTCATCTCAGATATTAAACAGTCAACCCCATACCAGCAATAACGACCATCTCTAACTGGAATAGTTTCAATACTGGCTACTGACTGTAGATCTGAAATAAGGGATCAACCACAAGGGGGAGCCAGTTTACCTGACATATTCTGCTCTTGTGTAGGAGAAAGCTGTTATGCATCAAATCATCGGCTTTTAACTAGGGATGTCCGATATTATCGGCCGATATCGGCATTAAAATGTGATATCGGGAAAGATCGGTATCGGTAGGGATGGGTACCGAATTCTGTACTTTTGAGGTACCGAACCGAAACACGTCGGTACTACCGAGTATCGATTCAAGTGAGATACCGAAGGGGGGAAAAAAAATAGCTTTTTTCTTTTCATGTCAACGTTCACACGCACAATATATGCTTACCTAGGATTTGACTTGATTCAACAACAAAGCAGTTGGAGCAATGGCAAGCCAAAAACGGTCGAAATTGTAGTTATTTGAAGTTTGGATTATTTTTTTCACGACTGAGGTAGGTAAATATTTCTTTTTGAGACTAAAGTACCGAAAAAAGGTACCGATTCACAGGTACCGGTTCAAATAGGTACCCATCCCTAGGTATCGGTTTTCAAAAACAATTTTTTTTTTTAATTTCTATAACCTTTATTTACCCAGGCAAGCAAGTAAGAACAAATTCTGATTTTATTTATTGTCAAAAGTATGCATAATGTTGTGTTAATTCCACAACAAGAGATATGTAATGTTAATTACCTGAAATTATTCCATTTTGGGGGGGGGGGGGGGGGGGGGACCCTGCATATATCTGTATCGGTTGATATCGGTATCGGAAATTAAGAGTTGGACAATATCGGTATATCGGTATTGGTAAGAAAGCCAATATCGAGCATCCCTACTTTTAACCCAATACTTCTGTTATAAACTAGAAGACTAAGAATATAATAATTGGTGTGACCAATGTGAAAATAGTTACAAGCTGGGTTTATCACTCAAAAAGTTATTTTATAGGTAGTAGTAGTAGTTTTATTCAGTCATCACACCCAATACAACACAATCATTCCACAATCTTTGATTTGACAGTGACTGAAAAGGTACACACTGAAGCATAATGCTTATACATGCCTGTCCTACATTCTTAACAAAATTAAGACTCCAAAACAGTATTCTAAAAGAAAATAACAAAAAAAGAATTATTCACATTTGTAATCTTAAAAAAATAACTATACAAACCATTGTCTTAAAAACCAAAAGCGAATGACTCATTCTTATGTATATCAGCATTGTTCCACAAGTTAACCCCAACAATAGAAATACATCTCCTTTTAATCCCTTTCTTAGCTTTTTGAACAGTAAATTTACAAATGTCTCTCAAATCATATTTTCTTTCATGTATTGAAAAAAAAAAACTTTGCACACCGTCCGGGAGTAACTTTGCTTTAGCTCTGTACATTATTTGCATAATTTTATAATAAACCAAATCATAAAATGTCATAACATGAGACTTTATAAACAGTGGATTTGTGTGGTCATAGTAACCAGCCTTATGAAGGCTCCGGATGGCACGCTTTTGCAGTAAGACTATCAGATTTACAGTATTTTATGTCGACCCCCATACTTACATATCCCCCATAGTAAGATATGTAAGGTGAGCAGTAGATAATGTACAAGGCTTTATAGTTTAATATATCCTTACATTTATACAAGATTTCTAATGACTTAGATATTTCCCCTTGAATATAGTTAACATGTTGTTTCCATGTTAATTACCTTTCTGAATAAATATTTTGCCACAAACTGGACAGCTAAATGGTCTACAATGACTTATTGTGCATTTTCACATTCCCTTTATCTCTGAACCTCTGAACCTGTTCCAACAAATTAAACAACTAGAGTGTCTCTCCAGTATGACTTCCCATGTGTCTTCTCAGAACCCCTTTATCACTGAACCATTCCACAAACTTCAGGATTTCTCTCCTGTATGAGTTCTCATGTGTATTTTCAGAGTTCCTTTGTGACTGAAGCCTTTTGCACAAATTGAGCAACTAAAGGGTTTCTCTCCTGTATGAGTTCTCATGTGGCTCTTCAAATGTCCTTTCTCACTGAACCCTTTCCCACAAACTGAACAACTAAATGGTTTCTCTCCTGTATGAGTTCTCATGTGGATATTCAAATGTCCTTTCTCACTGAACCCTTTTGAACAAACTGAACAACTAAATGGTTTCTCTCCTGTATGAGTTCTCATGTGGATATTCAACTGTCCTTTGTGAGTTAACCCTTTTCCACAAACTGAACAACTAAATTGTTTCTCTCCTGTATGAGTTGACATGTGTCTGTTCAAAGTTCCTTTGTCACTGAAGCCTTTTCCACAAACTGAACAACTAAATGGTTTCTCTCCTGTATGAGTTGACATGTGTCTGTTCAAAGTTCCTTTGTCACTGAACCCTTTTCCACAAACTGAACAACTAAATGGTTTCTCTCCTGTATGAGTTCCCATGTGTATTTTCAGAGTTCCTTTGTGACTGAAGCCTTTTTCACAAACTGAACAACTAAATGGTTTCTCTCCTGTATGAGTTGACATGTGTCTGTTCAAATGTCCTTTATCACGGAACCCTTTTTCACAAACTGAACAACTAAATGGTTTCTCTCCTGTATGAGTTCTCATGTGTATTTTCCGAGTTCCTTTGTGACTGAAACCTTTTTCACAAACTGAACAACTAAATGGTTTCTCTCCTGTATGAGTTCTCATGTGTCTGTTCAAAGTTCCTTTGTCACTGAACCCTTTTCCACAAACTGAACAACTAGATGGTTTCTCTCCTGTATGAGTTCTCATGTGGATATTCAAATGTCCTTTATCACTGAACCCTTTTGAACAAACTGAACAACTAAATGGTTTCTCTCCTGTATGAGTTGACATGTGTCTGTTCAAAGTTCCTTTGTCACTGAACCCTTTTCCACAAACTGAACAACTAAATTGTTTCTCTCCTGTATGAGTTCTCATGTGGATATTAAAATGTCCTTTGTGAGTGAACCCTTTTCCACAAACTGAACAACTAAATGGTTTCTGTCCTGTATGAGACAAACTTAATGTTTTTAGTTTCTTGTTTGATATTAGCATCTTTAAACCTGACTGAGGTTCCCCACTCTCCTTCCAATCATCACTGTCATCAGTCTCAGGACAGTCTGAAGAGAGAAGCTGGCCATCTCTAGTTGGTTCTAAATCACCATCTGGATATAAGTTACTGGCTGGTTCTGATACTCCACAGTCCTCTCCACCAGGTTCTGTTTTCATCTGTCCAGTTGAGGTGCTGGGTAAAGAGTAAGCTTCTCTGTTTTTCTCCCTCTGGGTTTGAAGAGGCTGGAAGGACAGAGCGTTCTCTTGACCATCTTCACATTTCACTGGGTCTACTGTGATCTTGGAGAGATCAGCTTCTTCCAGCCCTTGATGTAGTTCCTCTTTGATCTGTAGGAGCTCTGGGTCCTGGGTTTGGCTGAGCAGTGAGGACAGAGTATTCTCTCCACCATGTTCATATTTCACAGGGTGTAAGGTCATCTTGGAGCCATCAGCCTCCTCTAGATCTTGAAATAGTTCCTCCTGTTCCTCTTTAATCTGTAGGGACTCTGGGTCCTGGGTTTGGTTAAACCATGAGGACTGAGGTTTCTCTTCATCATCTTCACTCTTCACAGGGACAGGATTGTATGTCAACTTGATGATATCAGCCTCCTCCAGACTTTGGAGCTGCTCTCCCTCCTGACTGATCCAGAGTTCCTCCTGTTCCTCTTTCATCTGTAGGGGCTCTGGCTCCTCCTGGCTCAGACTGGGGCTCCTCTCCTGCTGCTCAGGGGGAACCTCCTCTTCACAGACAGAGAGCTGTGGGGGGTCTGGAGGGAGGAATAATAATAATATGAATAACAAACATAAAGATGCAGTAGATAACTTTATCATTAACACATGGCCCATTTGACATCGATTATCTATCATTCAAGATGTGAAAAAGGAATAATTTTTCCATCCATACATTCCCCTTTTATACCGTGGTGAATATAAGTATGGTTTTAGAGCGGTTTAGGGTAATTCCTGGGAGGCTAGTAGGGCTGTCCCCGACTAAGGATTTGGATGGTTGACTATGATTGGCCAAAATTTGCTGTTAGTCGCCTATTGGTAATTTTTTTTTTAAAGTATCATATTTTTAATATTAAAAAACAAATATATATATATATATTTTATCATTCCATTTGGGCTGTGGGGGGTGCTTAATGTCTGAAGGAGTCGACTGAAGGCTTCTTGTCCTCTGCAAAAGCATGCAATTGGTCCACTGATGGATACATCTTGATATTTGTCTAGTCTAGTGTGTCCATTAGATGGGTGAAATCCTCTTTCAGTGCCTCTGTGCCTGTTTTCGTAGGCAGTTAGCCTCTGGTATGCGTGCCATTAGCGTTAACCATGCTTCTAGGCCTCTTTTCTTTTGGAAAGAATGAAAAAATAATAAATAAATTAAATTATAAATATATATATTTTTTTTTGTATTCGACTAAATACCGCGGGGGTAGGGCCGACTGAACTGGTTCGTCCTTGTCCAAGTGAGCAGGCTTAAGACGGTCTATAGTGACCCGCTCTGGCCTGCCCCCCATGTCCACAACAAAGTTTTTAGTGCCTGCCTCCAGGACACGGAAAGGCTCGTCATAAGGGGGCTGCAGCGGGGTCCGATGGCTGTCGTGCCAGATGAACACATATTTGGACAATGGCAGGTCCCTGGGGACGTAGGACTGGGGAAGGCAGTGGCGGGATGTTGGAATGGGAATAAGGGCATCGGCAACACCCCGGGACACTGTTCGATGGGAGGCGACGGACCGGGAAGCTGTGGCCTCCGGAAAAAACTCCCCAGGGACCCGCAGCGGCTGGTCGTACACCAGCTCTTTGGGGGCAGAACGAAGACCAAGCAAGACCCACGGGAGGCGGTCAACCCAGTCGCCATCCGTAAGGGCAGCCCGAAGAGCGGCCTTCATGTCCCTATGGAACCGCTCACAAAGTCCGTTGCCCTGCGGGTTGTACGCCGTAGTGCGGTGGTGAGGTGGTGAGTATATCCGTGGGCAGGGGGCCCACCAGGTCCACATTCACGTGGTCGAACCGCCTCTCTGGCACTAAACGGTGCCAAAGGGGCTTTGGTATGGCGGTGCACCTTGGCACGCTGGCACGTCACACATGAGCTAGCCCAGGTCCTAACATCCTTCTGGAGGCCAACTTGACCCCCACCAGCTTAGTCGAGGCCTTCACACCTGGGTGGGAAAGGCTGTGGATCATGTTAAAAACCCGGCGCCGCCAGGCCGTAGGCACCATAGGGCGCGGTTGGCCAGTGGAGATGTCGCAGAGGAGAGTGGCGTTAGCTGTGTCGAACACCACATCCTCCAGCTGCAGTGCAGTAGGGCCCGTCCGATAGGCCTGAATGTCTGAGTCTGTGGCTTGGTCTGCCGCCATGGCGGCATAATCGAGTCCCAAGTGGACGGACCCGATGACCGCCAGAGAGAGGCAGTCGGAAGTGGCAAGTTGTCCTTGCCCGCCATGTGCTCAATGTCCGTGGTTAACTCGTAGATCGCCGAGAGCTGCCGCTGCTGACGTCCCGACCACGGCTCCAAGGTCTTGGCCATGGAGAACGTTAGCGGCTTGTGGTCCACAAAGGCAGGGAACTGGCGGCCTTCCAACAGGCATCTAAAGTGCCTAGTGGCGAGGAACAGACCCAGCAGTTCCCTGTCGAAAGTACTGTACTTACGCTCGTTGTCGCGGAGCTGTTTGCTAAAAAAGGCCAGTGGCTGCCAGGAACCGCCCACCCACTGCTCGCACACCGCTCCCACTGCATAGTCAGAGGCGTCTGTCGTGAGGGCGACCGGGGCAGTGGGAGAGGGGTGCGCCAGCAGAGCAGCGTTGGCTAGCGCGGTCATGGCAGCCCCAAAAGCGCTGTCCATCCCCGAGGACCAATCTAACTCATCCTTGGGCACTTTGCCCCGCAGGGCCTCGTACAAGGGGCGCTTGAGGTGGGCAGCATGGGGAAGGAACCGGTTGTAAAAGTTCACCATGCCCAGGAACTCCTGTAGAGACCGTACGGTGCGGGGACGAGGAAAACTGGCAATGGCCTCCACCCTGGCAGGGAGTGGGGTGGCTCCCTGTGGAGTGACATGGTGTCCGAGGAAGGTGATGGAGGACTGCCCAAACTGGCACTTGGTCGGGTTGACGATGAGGCCGTGTTTACTGAGCTGCTCAAACAGCTGCTGGAGGTGTGTCATGTGCTCCTCTATGGACGTACTGGCTACAAGAATGTCATCCAAGTACACAAACAAAAACGGCATGTCCTGGAGCACAGAGTCCATCAGGCGCTGAAACGTCTGCGCCGCCCCCATGAGCCCGAAAGGCATTCTTAGGAATTCAAAAAGTCCAAAGGGTGTAATGACAACTGTTTTTGGCACATCCCGTGGATGGACCGGCACCTGGTGGTACACGCGCACCAGGTCCACCTTGGAAAAGATGATGGCCCCCGCTAGGTGGGTAGAGAAGTCCTGTATGTGCGGGACAGGGTACCGGTCGCGTGAATACTTTCCCTAAGAGGATTGCACTTCCGTGTTCGGTTTGCGCGGCCTGATTGGCCACTGACGTACGCTAGTTTTGCCCCCGGTAAGTTATCTACGCCAGTTACGCCCAGCTCGCGCCTGCATTATCCAATTCATCTTTGGAATTAATCATTCCAGCAAAGCAGGCTTCTATTATTCGAATGACTGTTTTAATGGGTATCACAGTAGTAAGTCCTACTGTAGAACATGACATCTGATTTATTAATGCCAATACTAAAGATTAGGGACAAACGCAATTGGCACAAGTGTAAATCATGGATTAGTCCAGTGCCTCTCAAACTTTCTGTCAGGCCCCCCTTTGGCGGACCAAAATATTTTGCCCCCCCCCCCACAAAATAGTCATGAAATGGGCCATGTTTAAATTTATTGAAATAACACCAATATCGTGACCTTTCAACTTGGCCCTATATTTTGTTTTCAGAGCTGTCATGGATGAAAAGCCAGCTTCACACAGATACTGTATGTGGTGCTGAATGGTATCAACACCTTAACTGCTGCATCATGAGATACTTGGTGGGCCATGAGATGAGATACTTGGTACTCAGCACCACACTCTGAAACTAGCTCTCCAGGTGGTATCAGATGAGATTTCAAAGAGTTCTTCCAAGAGTTTGGATGGAGATGTGTCAGGAAGCTTTGTCTCAATGTTGTCTGTAAAGGTTTTTTTTTATCCAGAGTAACTTGGTGATCCTTTTCTGTGTTTTATTAAATAATGATTTTAAGATTGAGAAATGGTATTTTCATGGAGAACAGTGCAGCTGCAACAGATAGCACTTTAGTGATAATTTTCTGTAATCCAAAAAAAAAAAAAAAAAAAATTATAGATCTCAAGGCCCCCCTGTCATGCCTCTGCGTCCCCCCTGGGCGGCGCGCCCCCCACTTTGAGAAACACTGGATTAGTCACTCAGTTTTAACATCCGACTTAGCTCACCTTGTTAGTCTGCTGGCTGTGGATCCTATGGTCACAAGTTCAAATCACTTCTGGTTCAATTATATTTTTTTTTTTACGTTTAATTAATTTATCCACTCTGGTTGGATGGTGTGTATGTATATATTGTGCTGTATAATGACAATACATTTGAATCGAATCTCATTTTGAAATCGCTACCTGTTGAGTGGATCACCAGGCATAAAAAAAAATATTGTTTGTTTCCTGTTGGTGGTCAGTTAAGGCATTTTTTAATGCTAAATTAAGCCTGATTAAGGGATTTTTTTATTTTTTTTTATTCTTTCCCACGGCTACTATGGATAGGGAATTTCTTTATTTAATTAAAATGTTCACAACAACATAGATGCATGTACTCTGCCAGCATGTTTAATATCCATAATACTAAAGGTTTGACTAAGATTTCTATGAAACTTTATTCTTAAAAAAAAAGGTCCTTTCTTTTCTTTTTTTTATATTTTTTTTTAAAAACTCATAAAATATGATGGGTCGCACCTAAATCGGCAGGGTCGGTCGGCAACCGGAAACAAACAATATTTTTTGTTATGCCTCATGGTGCAATGCAATCACCTCCGAAGCTGTCTGCCACTGTCGTGTCCATAGGCAGCGTAGCGATTTCAAAATGAGATTCGATTAAAATGTATTGTCATTATACAGCACAATACATACATATACATACACACCATCCAACCAGAGTGGATAAATTAATTAAACAGAGAGACGAGAAATCTCATCGCTGCCACTCAACGTGTTAAGGCAGAGGGACTGGACAACAGGGTGATATTCACAGGTGTGCAGACTTGAGCATGTGAGGTAAAACATGCACTGGAGAAGGAGCCGCGCCCACAGGAAGCAGAGATTGAGGGTGTGACAAAAATAATCGTTAGATTAGTCGACTAATCGAATGACAAAAATAATCGTTAGATTAGTCGACTAATCGAATGACAAAAATAATCGTTAGATTAGTCGACTAATCGAAAAAAGAATCGACAGATTAGTCGACTACCAAAATAATCGTTAGTTGCAGCCCTACTATGGGGAGTGAGTTTACTTGCAGGAACCCTTAACGTCCACAGCCACTTCACACTGTCCATCGTGACTGTGGATAGACACGCGGTACCTCCGTTACACTCACCAGGGCTCTACGCAGGGAGCGAAATTAACTTTTTTACTCACCGGCCAGTGGCGGGTAGATGGGAAGAATCTACCCGCCAAGCATATTTGTTACCTGCCAAATTTTTTTTTATTAAAAAAAAATACATATATATATTTTATATAAAAAATTTTTTTTAAATAAAATATATATTATATAATCATACTTGTAGTTGTATTATCTGCGAGACATCGCCACCACGCAATAAGTCAAGATGCTCGCTATCTGCAAACAGCTCCACTGTCTGTGTGTACTCTAGTAGCCTCCAGCTCCAAAAAGGATTCTCCTGTGCTGCAGCGGGACCCTATACTAATACTCTACATTCAGCATGCAAGGATTCTCCGGCGCTGCAGCTGGACCCTATTGGTATAATGTTAGGGTTCTTTGGTCAAATCACATTCATAAAGCCCTCAGCTACAATACGCATTGAATCAATGTTATAAGACATTGATATCAGGAGCTATCTGTAGCTACTGCTAGCCCGCTAGGTAACGTTAAGACAATTTAGTTTACTGGGACATATAGATCTAACGTGAGCTAGCTAACGTGAGCTAGCTAACGAGGGAACGGAGGTATTATGCACTCGAGTCGACTATTGCTGGAGCATTTGTTGATATCAGGCCCCATCCATACGAGCGCTGGTTTTAATATAACCATGATTGTATGTGCGCAGTTGCACTGTTCGGCCACACACAACCGGGGATTTGCTACACTGCAAGTTCCGCGGTCTTTGAAACCGGTGCCCAGGGTGAAGTTTTGCGGTTTTGCAGTTGCGTGTGGGCATAGCAACCGAGGTTATTCCCAGTGTTTACAGCAGAGCTGTCGCAATTATTTCCCATGTTCACGGGACGGCAGACCGCGGGGTAGAGAGATTAGAGCAGAGCCAGCTACACCAGTGTTTACAGCAGAGCTGTCCCAAGTAGCGTTATATGAAAATGATTGTAACAAACTTTTGTTCAAAACGTATCGTCTGTGTTGAAGAGTGTTGTGATCGACTGATGTCTGTTGACGCTCAGAGAAAACATGTAGCTGCAGCTAAACTAAACTCATGTGTTGTCAAGTTATTGTTATAAGGAACCCAGTCCAGACTGCATCCCCTTAACAATTGTTTGTATTGAGCCGTATTGTATTGTACCCATTCTGCAATCTGTTAAATAACGTTTGCATCCATTTCATATCGGTAACGTTACCACATTACGTTAGCATTTAAGCTATATACTATACATGGATATAGCCATTCACATTAGCATGTAGCTAACAACACCGGCGGTCTTTTGTGAGACTAAACTATCCGCTCTTGGTGGTAAATTGTGTTGCTGATGGTTTTGTTTCGTCAACAAAATGAGAGGCAGAACACACAGTGAATGTATCCGTTTGTTTATTGCAGTTTCTTTCTTTGCTGAAAATATATGTTCCGTTGGCAAAATGATCAATAGGGTCCAGCTGTGTTTCTAAACAGGAAGTTTAGTGAGCGTTTAGCCTTTTCTGATTGGTTGAAATGGCCTTCATGTCTGAACAACATCGCCGCCTACTGTTTTGGCATTGTACTACATGTAACGGTTGCTGGTGCCGTGGGTACGCAGTTATACACGGTTGTTCACCTGTGTTCACCTGTGACCCTGTGTGGACGGAGTTTATTTTTTTCAAACTTCGGTTATATTAAATCCAAACGCTCGTGTGGACAGGGCCTCAGTAGCTAGCCAGCTAGATACCGTTAGACAATGCCTCGTCATGTATTAAACTAAAAGTGAATAGTTGACGGGGTCATTGTTTAAACAGTAACTGTAGCTCATGGAGGTCCGGTCTAGACTAGAGCAGACTGCCTCTGTGTTGATACGAGCAGAAGCCAATAGTATCCCGCTGCAGGGCTGGGCAGATATGACTCGTTGCCACGGTTTCTTTCAAAATAAGAGTATCATACGAACTGAATGTTGCCAACTGCCGGAGCCATCAATATTATGACTGGAGCTGCGCTTGGAGCGGAAATGAGACCCGCACAGATTTTCAAAATAAGAGTATCGTTATGAACTACACGTCTACACGCCACACGGCGGGCAGACCCCCCAGTGGAAAGCGCCAAAAGGTAAAAACTGAGCGCCCCTGGCGGGCGGCGGGCTTTAATTTTGCCCCCTGGCTCTACGCTAACCTTTTTCACTAGGGGCACAGGTGCTCCTAAATGAAAAAGGTTAGGAGCACACAAAGAAATTTAGGAGCACCCAAAAATATTTAGGAGCACAGTGAAAATATTTCAAGTAAAAGATTTTTTTTTTTTTTTCAAAAATAAATGTATATTTGTATTGTGCATGTGTGTAAATTAGCTCTTGCTACAACCCTGCCTGTTTACATTTTGTATTTTGTACTTGATGTTCATTAACATGTGCTGTCCCTATCAAATAAACTATCAAATCAAACTACTGCTACAAAAGTAGCAGTCACTTAATTTTAGCTTTTGCCCCTTTTATGCATACAATGCCTATGTTTTGGCTGTGTTGCTCTTCTAGAGAAATAATCCTTTCAGGGTTGCCTATTGAAATACTGTACACCTCCAGTACAGAAACATTGTTTATGAGTTTGCGTGTCAGGTAGACCATTGATTGACAGTTGAGTCTGCCAATTACGTCACACCGCTTGCACTCCGGCCGGCCGGCCGTCCGGCGCTGCAGCTGGACCCTATTGCCCACCTCTGCTGTTCATAACGCTAGCCAAGTTAGCTGTACACACAGATACACAGTGGGCCAGTGACTTTGGTGTAGGGGTGTAACAATGCATCGATCCTAAGGGGGAAATTCAACTGCATCGATTTGAAAATGTTAGAATTATCGATTATCGCAATTTGAATGTGTACACAGTGTTATGTTGTTATCATGTCCGTTACAGTCAACACAACGGCATACGCTACTGCATCAATGTTATGATTAACAAAGCAAGGCATTCGTTTTGTTGCATTAACGTTAAATCACTATTGTTATCGCTAAATCTAGGTGTTCTAAAATATATTGCTATTGGTAAGACTAGAAGTTACATGTCTCGGGAAACTCGCATATCGCAATGGTGGCGTTTCAGGAAGTAAACAAGCCAAATGAGAGCTTCCGATTGGTCATTTGCTTTCTTTCTCTTGAAACCAGTCACGTCACTCTACTGTGATTGGCCCGTTGGCTTGAGTGCAATGTGGGACTTGTAGTTTTTTAACGTTTCTTGCGGCGGAGAAAAAAAAGACGAGAGGCTGTAATCTGTACTCGCACACCGTGCGCGTAATTGAGTTTTACGGTTCCCACACACATATTTTTAGGGGCATATGCGAGCAATTTGGTCGCAATGTAGAGCCCTGCTCACCCCCCTAAACTCACTACACCCAGGGCATCCGGGTCACTGGGCACCACTGAAACCGGTCTCATTTGACATGCCCTGAGTGGGAGTTGAACCCCGGTCTCCCGCGCCGCGGGCGACATCGCAGACCGCTATACCAAGAGGTGAACTCTGGATGCCTCTGGGGAGTGAGTTTACTTGCAGTACCACTTAACGTCCACTTCACTACACTGTCCATCGTGACTGTGGATAGACGCGCGGTACCTCCGTTTACATGCGTGTGTCAGAAAGGGAGATCATAGACATGAGAAGGCTGTATTTTGTGCAAGTTGCAAGGGGGGTGGGGTAGTGTGTGTAGAGAGATATTAGAGCCATATGGAATCCGCGTTCACGGAATCGCGGAATTGAGCAATAAAAATGGAATCAAATGTAAAAAAAATAAAAATAATTATATAAAATGGAATTAATCTCTTTTTTTAACACTTTGATTTGATACTCCACTTGACATGAGTAGTTGCGTTGTAAGGAGGAGAATAGCGATGAGTGTAGCATTTCCAGTTCTACCAATTTGGATTGACGTTTCTTGCGGAGGTTGGAGGCAAATACAGTAGTTGTAACTGAGGGGTACAATTCCCTGACTGTATTGTTAGATATGATACTTACTACCACTACCTCTTGTACTTTAGACTCTGGCCACCCAGTACTAGGTATGAATAATTATGATAAACACTCCCACCTGATGAAACGGATCCAACACAAATGTACCAAGTCGAAAGTCTGCGTTTATTAATAATACATAGCAAAAGGTATGTACAACGATCACTTAATTACATTTATGATTTGAAATAGTATGCACTTTTATGGCAAATGAGTATTCGTAGGTAGATCAATATCGAATGTCCAATCTCTGATTGCGCAGGAAGCAAATATACAACCTGGAATATTTAGGGAACAATAGCAATGATACTTGAATGATTATATAGCTGGATACACTAGGGGAAGGTTCCGACTGCTTGTAGGACAGCTGGAGGGGGGGGGTAGAGTCTGGCTGTATCCCGTCTGGCCGAGGGTATCCTGGGAGAGCGAGAGCCCACAGTCGTGCGACCCGGTGCCCAGCGATCCTCGATCCACAGATGAAAGCAGTTGGACTCTCTGTGGCCGGCGTCCTCCGGTCCACGATGGAGAGACGTGAGGCGACCTCGTCGTGTAGAGCGTCTTCTCACCTGTCGTCCTCTCCGGGGGGGGGGTATTTCCAACACACCGCAGTGTTGGCCTTTATCTAGGGCTGGGCGATATGACGATATTATATAAATATCGGGTACAGTTCATTAACGATACACTTTTTAAACGTATCGTGGATATCGTGATGTTTTGCCCAAGAGGCTTGTGTCGCGTCAATCTGGTCCACACGTTGACACTTTTGAACAGCGCCGCCCCACACACACACTACTGCATCAAAAGTGACTACTTATGATAACAAAGGCATTCGTTTTGTGGCATTAACGTTATAATAATAATAATGCAGGACCTGTTCAGAGGTCTCTATATAGTTACACTTTCAATAACATCAGCGTATTTACATAGTGCCGACCGAGGTCGACCTAGATATAGCAAGCTCGTTCATATCTCAGCCCGTGCTGACTCAGTTGTGCCCATTCTGCGGTCTGTTAATAACGTTTTCAATCAGACAGATGTATGGAAAGGCTTTTATTATAACATCCGTTGAAGTAAAATCATTATGCCTCCAGTCGTTTAGTCCTTCTGCGGAGCTAAAAGCTAAACGTCGGCCGCGGCGAGCTGCCATTGTTGTTGTCATTGAGCTCTCCAATGGCGGAAGTAAAAAATAAATACGCGCTTTCCGATTGGTGCTAAGAACAGCAGGGCGGGTGCAAGCGATGTGACGTAATTGGCAGACGCGACTGTCAATCAAAATGATTCTGTTTGCCGACTGAATGAATGAGAACGTTATTAAAAGATTGCAGCATGGGTACAAATAATACAGTACAGCTCAATACAACAACAGTCAACAGCGGACTGGAGGATGCAGACCAGAGAAAGACTTTTGTCTTGTTTACATCAGGGTCCCCCATTTTCAATTCATCATATTTCATATCTAAATCATATAATATCTCATTGCTAAATATATGCAATATATAATCTAATAATCCAATAATCTAAATCTAATATATAATATAAAAATGCTAAATGCATGGGTATTTTATTTTGTCTTTAATGTTAGCTTGCAAACTCAAATACTGTCTTGGTAAGCCTCATAATGAATTTTGGGGAAAAAAAGAAAAACATTGTGATGCGTATCGTGTATCGCCGAAAGGTCAGAAAATATCGTGATATCATATTTAGGCCATATCGCCCAGCCCTACCTTTATCCATAGAATAATCAAAGTACTCAAAGCATAATCCAAGCCGGGGAAGGCTAGCCGTCGTCGGTAGAATAATCCAATATACAGGTCCACTCGCTCTTTGGCCTGGAGCTCCTCGGGTGCAGCTTCACGTGGGGTCAACCACCCTGGATAAGCGTCCAGCTGATGCCCGAAACGATGGGGGTGCTGATTACTATAGAACTCTTACCGCACGAGGCACTACATATGAATAGACTATTATTAGCTTAATAGAATACGTCCAACTCGACGATATAGTGCCAAATATGACTATTCAAATATTAATATACACGATGTCTCAATGCCGATACTGGGCCGAATTGGCCTTACTGCCCACACGTGGTTCGCGGGGAGGCTTTTGCGTCTGTCACTCTGTTGGAGGGTAATGAACTGGACTAAAAAGGAAAGCTCTACTTTAATAGCGCAGTATATATACGCACTATGAACAAATAGTACCATTAGTGGTGCGGTAGACATATTCCTACGCGGAACTAGGACTTGTCCATACATGTTGAGCGGTACGATTGAACCTGGTCTGAGGGGTATGGCGACCTGGCACCAAGGTCTCGTCCAATGGTAGAATGGAGACTATTATGGGATGTTCAGTAGACTAGAAGGGATATTCAATGCATATTGTACAAGGAATATACAAGGGATATCAGGGGATATACAAATACAATTAAATATATATAAATAAATATATATATTCGGTTTAATCTGATCCTTCAGAACAGTAGCGTTTTCCTTAATAAAACCCTTTACCGATCTCCATAACATTCTGGGGTCTTGTACAGAACCCGTATTACTATTTAGGAAATAATTTAGTTTAATGTTGAATTGTAAATTGAATTCAGTGTTTTTCAACAGTGTTAAAACGCCATCTTGGGGAGGTCATTCTACTAAAAGAGCCCTTTAGGAGTAAATAGCTGTGATCTGATAGTGCACTGGTTACCAATTCCACGTCAAAGCTATCATATAGTCTAGGGGAAGCAAAAACATAATCTATTCTAGAAAATGTCTTGTGTCTTCCTGAGAAAAAAAATAGTACTCTCGGGCCATAGAGTATTGAACGCTCAATACCTTACTCGACTACTGAGCGATCATTCCCCCCTGATTATATCCTTATTTATGCCAGAAAGATAAAAACAATAGATGCCGATTTAATCCAATGCTTCTCAAACAACCAGAATTTTGCTCCTTTATTAGAGAACAAATTGCATTCTTTACACTAACAAATAAACAATCTGCCCCTCATCTTTTGGGATACACTCAAGGCTTACATAAGGGGCCACATTATCTCCTATACAAAAGGGACTGAAAAAGAAATACTGTGCTGAACTTAGGGGTGGACGGTATGGTCTAAAATTTATATCACGGTATAATTTGAAGCATAGACGGTAACGGTATATATCACGGTATCAGTGTTTCCGTTAGAATAATTTTTTTTGCCTGATAGGCAGGCTATATAAATAATGACATCCTCAAGGCATGTAGATTTATAATATTTTAACTTAAAACTAGGCTACTTTTGCGTATATACAGTCATTATATTCCAAATAAAATAAGTCCCGAGACTCCGTGCTGCTGCCGACTTTAAATCAAATGGGTGTCTGTGGGCAGTCGCCCGACATTAATAAACAGCAGTCTGTTATAATCACATGTTTATGAGCTAACGAATTCCGTTATATTGGACATTTGTATTAATTATATCAAGCGAAGAACTGAGAAATTTGGCAGAGAGAGACGGCAACATTATCGTGGGTTTGCGTGATGACTCTCCACCTCGCAACGACTTATTTGCAAAGAGTATGTCGCTGCAGAGCAGCAGATTCAGCTGTTTTAAGGCTCTATCTGGGGACCGCTCAACAGCGCCCCCCACCCAACAGCTGAATTGCCAATGGCTGAATTGGAGTACTGCACTTTGCCGGTACAGATGGGTGGGTTATAGTGGATTCTGCGGCTCTGCAGCTGCATATGCTTCTCGCATCCAGCTCGCGCTGCCCAGCCGTAGAACACTACACATCATAATGTTCACAGCAAACTGTAGTTGATCACCAGGTATGTTTTATTAACGTAGAATAATTCATATAAGAAAAACGATAGGGAAATCTCTTACCTTTCTCCACTGGTTAAAAATGCGTGATATGTGTTTATTATGAAATGACAATTGCGTGTTGACACGCCCACTGCGCGAAGCCTCCTAAATAACTTTTTCCAGTTTGCACATATCTATTATCTATGACTAATTCTATCTATTTTTAGGGGCAAATGCGAGTGAAATAGTCGCGCTGTGGTTACATGACGTCATTGCTATTTTAGAGCTGCTCTACCGGTTACACGGTATAGTCAAAATCCATACTGTAGAGCAAATTCATACCGTTTATACCGTATACCGTTTATACCGTCCACCCCTAGCTGAACTTGATTCTATTGAGGCTGAAATTCAAACACTTGAGAAAGACTATCAGAGAACATCAAATAAAGATACATATAGGACCCTGGTGAACAAAAAAATACAATATAATAACTTAAATACATACAAAACTGAGAAATCCATTATGCGTTCTAGACAAAAATACTATGAGTTGGGGGAGAAACCTAGCAAAGTACTGGCATGGCAACTAAAAACGGAAGAAAGCAAGAGGGCAGTTAACGGAATTGAAGTAGCCCCGGGCAAAATCTCCAATAAACCCACAGAAATTAGCGATGCTTTTAGAAACTATTACAGTGACTTATACACTGCACAACCTAGCGGGGACAGCACAGCAATAGACTCCAAAACTTTCCAAACTTGATCTCCCAAGCTTGTCTGTCGAGGATAGTGAGTTTATGAGCAAACCATTTTCAATTTGCGAAGTATTTTGCGACCATTAAACTTCAAATAAATCTCCTGGGGACGATGGTTTCCCCCCAGAGTTCTACAAGGAATTTCAAGACCTCTTAATCCCTCCCTTAATGGAAGTCCTTCAATTAGCTAGAGAAGAAAAACAATTTCCTGAGACGTTCTCTCTGGCCATTATATCGGTTATTCACAAGACGGGGAAGGACCCTTTAAAGTGCGCCTCCTACAGGCCAATCTCGCTCCTAAATACAGACTATAAACTTGTAACTAAGATGACATCCAAAAGATTAGAAACATTCCTTCCCCGCCTTGTTAATTCCGATCAGACTGGCTTTATAATTAACAGACATTCCTCTAACAATCTTAGACGCTTTTTTAATATTATCCATTTCGCACATAAAAACAAGATTCCCAATGAAATCTCAATATTCTTCTCTTTTTAACAAACGCGGAAAGCTCCCTCTCACGTTTAGTCGAACTGTTGGACTTATATAGCTCCTTTTCCGGATATAAAATTAACCTTGACAAAAGTGAAATACTGCCCTTATCAGATTATATTAAAGACACCATTCAACATAACTTCCCTTTTAAATGGTCACCAAATGGTATAAGATACTTGGGTATACTAATAGATAAGGAGATGGGGAATCTATATAAGCTCAATCTGTTAAGACAGTTACAAATCCTAGGGGAGGACTTGGAAAAATGGATGAACCTCCCTCTCACCTTACTAGGCCGAATTAATGCTATAAAAATGAATGTCCTGCCAAAGTTTCTTTATATATTTCAGTCCCTCCCAATCCAAGTCCCTTCTAAATTTTTCTCCTCCTTGGACGGATTGATCAGACGGTTTATATGGCGAGGTAAATCCCCAAGGATTGCCTTAATTAAACTTACTTTAGACTATACAAAGAGAGGACTGAAACTTCCTAATTTTAGATTGTATTACTTGGCGGCACAAGCCAGATTTTTGGCTCAAATGTTTGAGGGGGACCTCTCAGCCTCATGGTTGAACATTGAATGTCTAGACATTAACGAGACCACCCCGTCTGATACCTTGTACAAATGGGACGTGAAATCAATTAAGACCATCACCCAGAACCCCTTCATGATCCATTCAGTCCAAACCTGGTTAAAATTACAAAAAATGTTCAGACACAATAGCCCTCTAATGGGGAAATAGGCTTATACCTATCTTATACCAGAATAGAGACTTTGAGTCCTGGGCCCTCATTCATCAATGTGTGCGTAGAACATGACCTATTTCCACACGTAAGCACGGAATGTAGAACTAGTGTACGCACAGGGAAGTCGGGATTCATCACACGTTGCGTACGCAGGCTCTATGCTCCTCCGTGTTGATGAATACCACTTTGTTCTACCGTCAATGCTCGTGCATGATTATCCATATATGGTCATGAAAGTGAGGAAACACCCCCCATGGGATGTGAAATAATGGACTGACCCGAGCGGAACTCTGAGAAACTCCACGGAGAAATATAGTCAGATATCAACGGCTCCCTAAGACCATTGCTGCAATTCTGCCTGGACAGCTCAAAATACTAATAAAGACCGTTCGTTGACCACTGTTTGGCGTTGGTTGTGTGTCATTATAACCGTGCTGTAATATGGATGCCTTTATTAGTTGTGTTCGATTGGCTATATGATTTTTAGAGGCATCTATTTTGTTGTCGGCTAATAAAGACCGCGCTGGAATATGACTGCCTTTTCCCGTGTTGTTTGATTAATACCCAGGGATTAAAGTTCTCCTCAATTTGATTCCAAATCGCGATGGATCTCCCGTCAATTTTCTACCTGCTGCATATGATTTCTAGAGGCATACTACAATCTATTTTGATGTCAGTATTGGGTAGCCTACATAAACAATAATACGAGAGCATATACAAGAATAATGAATCTTACTTCCATGTATGATGTAGCAGATACGCCATGTGTAGCCTGCCTATATGTGATCAATACAAACATGAACTTGAATTCCATCATGTCTGTGTGCGGGTCACTGCGGGAACTCACAAGGCTGTTGTCACAATGTAAATAAGAACGTGCACTGAAAAGTTACAGTATGTAGTTGGTTGATTATTTGTATGACAGTCAGTAAACCCTTGCAAAAAGTATCCGTTTTATTTAATGAATTGAAAACATTCAGCATCGCCTTCCTCCCGGCATCCAGCAATAACATGTATCAGGCAAATGCGCATCGCAACATTGACTGAGTGGAATCCCTTTCTATTCACATAACTGCATTTGTGATGGAGCTTTGACAGCTACAGTAACAGTCTATTGCTCGATCCATCTCCAATATCACGATGGACCGTGCCGCGGTGGCAAAGACCCGAGGGTGGAGAGGATCTTGAATGAATTCCATCATCATATATATATATGTTGTGTGTCTGTCCACTATGTTTGTTACTTTGTTATCCCCCCCCCCCCTATCTATGTAAAGCGACCTTGGGTCTCTTGAAAGGCGCTATATAAAATGAAGCTATTATTATTATTGTTATTATTATTATTATCATCACATCTGTGCGGGAGCTCACAAATAGACTGTTAGTCTCAGTGAAGTTTCAACGGAGGTCATCTATTCTAACCAACAAATTGAAGTAGAAAGCATTTCGTGACCAATCTTATTTGGAAACATGACACAAAATAATTTGCTTTTTATTTGAAACAATATCTAATCGCGTTTGGAGGTTGGTGTTTTGCGTCTGCCCCCCCGTGCCAAACAAGCAGGCCAACCTCTTGTTCGCGTGTGAGCCCGTTATAATTACACTACTGTCGCTATTTTACAATGAACTATAATGAATTACGGGTCATACAGAAGTTGAACACTAATGCACGGAAGCTTATTTCCGCCTTGAAACTAATGCAGGACTGAGGAGTGCTTATGCGTAGTAACGATATTCTACCACTGGGCGCCAGGTACGCCTGGTCTGACCTGTGCTTAGATGTAAGCACGGAGTCAAGTTCAAATCGAAATTGATGAATCCCACTCTTTGCTTAGAAATGATCATACGCACAGGGTAAGCACAGATCTGTGCGTAGAACACGTTGATGAATGAGGGCCCTGGCCTTTACAAGGTATCACTCGACTGGAACATTGTTATGAAAATTAGGTTTTTATGTCCTTCCAGCAAATGAAAGAGAAATATCAACTTCCTGGAAGAGATTTCTTTAAATACCTGCAACTGAGAGATTTTGTGAGGGTTAATGTCAATGGAATTGACATTGTGTGACAATTGTGTGTTCAATGTCAATGGAAACTACCAGAAAAATCTCCCATTGAAAGTCTTTTTCATAATGATCAAAGGATGGTGAGACCGTGAGAACCATCTCTCAAGTCTATAACACCTTAGTTACTACCCTCTCTGCCGACCACTGAACCTGATGGGTCCAGGACTAGATGGGAGAGAGATTTAGACACAGAAATTGATCCAGGCCTCTGGGAGGACCTATGTAAAGATGAGGTCACATGCACACTAAATTCAAGATAAGACTGATTCAATTCAATTTTCTGCATCAGGTCTATTTTACCCCCTCCAAATTACATGGGTTCAACTCTAGTATCTCGCCCCTCTGTTTTAGGTGTGGCCAGGAGGAGGGCACGTTCCTTCACTCCACTTGGCATTGTATCAAACTGCAACGTTTCTGGGAGCGGGTCTGTGAGGCTATAGCACAAATTCATAATATAACATTTCCGACTAATCCCGAAATATGCCTCCTTGGTAACTTTACAAACTCAAACCTTACACGCAGTCATTCCATCAAGCTTACAGAACTCCTCCTGGTTATTGCCAAAAAATGTATTGCAACAAAATGGAAGTCAGATCTCCCTTTGCCATTTGGGATGTGGCTTTCAAAGGTGAAGAGCTGTATCCCTCTAGAAAAGGTGACTTATTCACTAAGGAACAGGGTTGATCATTTCAATAAAATTTGGCAGCCTTTTCTGGACTATCTTGGAGATCTCCCACCCGACTTGACTGGATGACCTTCTCATTGATCTCTCTAGTTCTAGTAGCTCCATTCTGGTAAAGATGTGTTGAGGACATCCTGTATCTCTCAATGTCTCTGAAAATATTGTTATTTTTTGTTCTGTTTTTTTTGTTGTCGTTTGTTTTCCTGATGTGTTTGTTTACATAAGGGACCTCTATCACTTTATCCCACACATTTACAACCATTAACCATATGCGTATATAGGCACCCACATATAGTTGTTGTTATTGTTGCTGTTATTACTGTCCTGTAATTGTCTCAGTATTGGCATTTGTGTATGTTTTGAATAATGGAAAATCAAAATAAAATATAAAAAAAAAAGTAGGGGGATGTGGTATCCTGGAATAATGGTTTCACCCATATGTTGGTTTAGCCCAGATTCATGTTAATGACGTCAGATACGATGCAAGTTAACCCAAAGTGTGGAAGTAAAGAACCTTCAGCTATATTGTCATCGTGTGGACATTCAATTCTTTCTGCTAGACACTAAGAGTGACAGCCAGACCAGAAACATTACACTAGCTACTTCGCCATATAGTCCATTCTCAGTGTACGTGTGCACTGGAGGCTTCAAGTAGCCTACATGCCTTTTTCATGTTTATATGTTACTACTTTTTAAAAACAGAGCTCACTTTTGCTGGTTGGTTGTCCCCAAAACTAAGATGGCGGCGGTCTCGTGACGTCAGTGTCTTGTGTGTGCATGTGTGTGTGTGTGTGTTAGAAAGAGAGTAGTTGAGCCTTGTGTGATCTAATCTCCTCCATACTCATGTGTATAAAGTGATGCCCATTGCCAGCCTCCTCAAGTCTCTCTGATCATGTTAGTACAGTAATTGATTGAAAACTTTATTAACAGATTGCAGAATGGGTACAATACAGTACAGCTCAATACACACAATTGTTAAGGGGATGCAGACCAAAGAAAGACTTTCGTCTTGTTTACATCAGGGTCCCCCATTTAACTAGGCTGCACTAGTCTCTCTGATCATTTATGCAAATGACATGTCGTCAGCTTGTGACTGCAACTTGTTCCTGTTTGCGGACGACTCAGCCCTGCTGGTCTCTGACAAGAACAAGTTACAGGTTGAAAAAACCCTCAGCTCAGAACTAGGCAAAATCTGCATATGGCTCGCTGATAACAAACTATCATTACACATGGGCAAAACAGAGTCCATTCTCTTCGGTTCAAATAACAAACTCAGCAAGACCGACGGCTTCTCAGTTACAGTGGGTGACAATATTGTCACAAGGAAAGAAGATATTACCTACCTGGGTTCCATCCTAGAGGCAAATCTTTCCTGTGACAAAATGGCATCCAATGTAATAAAAAAAGTCAACCAACAAACCCGATTCTTGTACCGGATCTCCTCACTGGTAAACAAGAATACCCTGAAGACTCTGGCAGGAGCACTCATTCAAGGGTACTACGACTATGCTTGCACCTCATGGTACCAAAGCACCTCAAAGGCGCTAAAAACAAAATTACAAACATCTCAAAACAAACTGGTCAGACTACTGCTTGACCTTACTCCTAGAACCCACCTCACCCCTGCCCACTTTGACAACTTAGGATGGCTTAGAGTAGACGACAGAGTACAGCAACTTGCAATGGGCCTGGTCTACAAGATACACTACACGACCAAGGTACCCATGTACATGTCAAAATACTTTAGGAGGATAGGTAGGAGTGGGGGGAGGTTGGGTAGGAGGGGTGGGTGGGGGACACTGTACAAACAAAACTGTACATTGGAATATTGACAAGACCATACTTGGTAATTTACTGTACATTGGAGGGGGTTGTGTTAGGACATTTACAGGGGCCAGTTTCGAATTGCAGTCTCCCGTAGGTGTTTTTTGAGTGTTTTTGAAAGTGGGTAGTGATTCACATTCCTTTACAGCTTTGGGTAGGGCGTTCCACATTGATGTGGCATAATTGCGAAACGTGTTTAGTCCCTTGTTTGAGCCGAATCTGGGTTTAACATGATTTGTGGAGCTCCCTCTGGTGTTGTGATCGTGGTATTCACTGACCTTTGGGAAGTATTTTGACATGTACATGGGTACCATGGTCGTGTAGTGTATCTTGTAGACCAGGTAGAAAGACTTTCGTCTTGTTTACATCAGGGTCCCCCATTTAACTAGGCTGCACTAGTCTCTCTGATCATGTTAGTACAGTAACTAGGCTGCACTAGTCTCTATGATCATGTTAGTACAGTAACTAGGCTGCACTAGTCTCTCTGATCATGTTAGTAGACTTAGTACAGTAACTAGGCTGCACTAGTCTCTCTGATCATGTTAGTACAGTAACTAGGCTGCACTAGTCTCTCTGATCATGTTAGTACAGTAACTAGGCTGCACTAGTCTCTCTGATCATGTTAGTACAGTAACTAGGCTGCACAGCCGACAAACATAGTTGCTGCCTAAACAATATCCAGGTAAGATGGCGGACGGTTATCCCATGATTTATGGCGTAATGTCGCATCTAATGTTTTATATGGCAGCACCGCTGGTCTAACTGTTGGGTACATTATTTAAGGTTAGGCAATTGTGAAATACTGTAATCACAAACGGGAACATATTGATCAAAGAATAATGTCCAAAGGACCTTCTGATTAAACAAACCTGCTTTGTGTTTCTTCATCTCACTTTCACAACACTCTGAAGTTTACGGCCAGTCTCGACTCCTCCTTGGTTCAAATCTGTCTCCAGCAGCTGCAGTTAGTCCGTTCTTTACACGATCACTGCATCTAGATCTGTTCAGAGAGTTAACGTTAGAGATTAGCAGCATTAGCTCGTTATAGCAACAGACAACGAGGTGAAGCATGGAGTGTGGTGCCCCTGGTGGTTAGGACGAGACATTGCATGGCATTTCCGTATTTCCTGGTGACGTCAGGGAGGGCTGGACCAATCAGCTACGTCTGCGTCACGCGGCACCCCACGCCCCGCCCCTTTGGAAATAAACAGCCAATAGCTGCCTCATACGGCAAAGCCTGTGGCCGCGACAGACCGCGCGCTGATTGGCGGAGAGGGGTCGTCACTCCACATTGGGCTTAGCCCCTCCCCCCTGACCAGGCTCGGTTGAGACGTGCGGTTGGAGAGAGTGCGAGAGAGAGGGATTGATTGATTGATTGAATTGATTGAAAACTTTATTAACAGATTGCAGAATGGGTACAATACAGTACAGCTCAATACACACAATTGTTAAGGGGATGCAGACCAGAGAAAGACTTTCGTCTTGTTTCCACCAGGGTCCCCCATTTTCAATTCATCAGGACATATATGACATACATGACATACAGATAGTCAGTACTGCTACATCTATACATTTATGACATACCAGATTTGCAAATACAGTACTGTTTGTGATACAGAAGGAGTCAAGAAAAGGGAGTATATACATTTGACGTAGAAACTGTACATTGGAGGAGGTTGGGTGGGGGGGGTTGGGTACACTGGGATATTGACAACCATACTGGGTAATTTACATTGGAGGTGGTTGGGGGGGGGGGGGGGGCACACTGTATAAGCAAGCAAAACTGTACATTGAGGGGGGGGAGACTCTGTACAAACAAACAAAATTGTACATTGGACTATTTACAAAACCATACTAGGTAAATGACTGTACATTGGAGGGGGTTGGGTTAGGATATTTACAGGGGCCAGTGTTGAATTGCAGTCTCCCGTAGGTGTCTCTTGAGAGAGGTTTTGAAAGTGGGTAGTGATCCACATTCCTTTACAGCTTTGGGTAGGGCGTTCCACATTGATGTGGCATAATTGCGAAACGTGTTTAGTCCCTTATTTGAGCCGAATCTGGGTTTAACATGATTTGTGGAGCTCCCTCTGGTGTTGTGATCGTGGTATTCACTGACCTTTGGGAAGTATTTTGCCATGTACATGGGTACCTTGGTCGTGTAGTGTATCTTGTAGACCAGGCCCATTGCAAGTTGCTGTACTCTGTCATCTACTCTAAGCCATCCTAGGTTGTCAAAGTGGGCAGGGGTGAGGTGGGTTCTAGGAGTAAGGTCAAGCAGTAGTCTGACCAGTTTGTTTTGAGATGTTTGTAATTTTGTTTTTAGCGCCTTTGAGGTGCTTTGGTACCATGAGGTGCAAGCATAGTCGTAGTACCCCTGAATGAGTGCTCCTGCCAGAGTCTTCAGGGTATTCTTGTTTACCAGAGAGGAGATCCGGTACAAGAATCGAGTTCGTTGGTTGACTTTTTTTATTACATTGGATGCCATTTTGTCACAGGAGAGATTAGCCTCTAGGATGGAACCCATGTAGGTAATTTCATCTTTCCTTGTGACAATATTGTCACCCACTGTAACTGAGAAGCCGTCGGTCTTGCTGAGTTTGTTATTTGAACCGAAGAGAATGGACTCTGTTTTGCCCATGTGTAATGATAGTTTGTTATCAGCGAGCCATATGCAGATTCTGCCTAGTTCCGAGCTGAGGGTTTTTTCAACCTGTAACTTGTTCTTGTCAGAGACCAGCAGGGCTGAGTCGTCCGCAAACAGGAACAATTTGCAGTCACAAGCTGACGACATGTCATTTGCATAAATTAGGAACAGTAGCGGTCCTAGTATGCTTCCTTGTGGAACACCACAGCTCACTGTGAGGGGGGGGGATAGGGTACCGTTTACCTCCACCATCTGTTCCCTCCCCTCAAGGTAGGATTGCATCCAGCTCACTGATAGACTATCAAAACCAATTGCTTTTAGCTTGTCAATCAGAATGGAGTGATTGACCGTGTCAAAGGCCTTTTGTAGGTCCAGCATGACCATGCCGCAGTATTTGCCTGCGTCCACCTCTTGTTTGATGTGGTCATTCAATGATGATGAATGAATGAATGAATGAATGAATGAATGAATGAATGAATGAGAATGAATGAATGATGAATGAATGATGAATGAATGATGAATGAATGAATGAATGAAAACTTTATTTAACAGATTGCAGAATGGGTACAATACAGTACGGCCCAATACACAAAATTGTTAAGGGGATGCAGACCAGAGAAAGACGTTTGTCTTGTTTACATCAGGGTCCCCCATTTTCATTCATAGTGACATTTATGACATACACAACATACATGACATTTATGGCATAGGGACATACATGACATACAGGTATTTAGTACTGTTACATTTGTGACATACGATATGCAAATATACAGTACTGTTACCCATAGATCCTGACAGAGTATATGATGGGGAGGGGACTGTACATTAGGAGGGGGTGGGTGGGTGGGTGGGAGAGAAATATACATGCGGTGGGGAGGAGACTGTCTATTAGGAGGGGGTGGGGGGGTTTGGACATTTACGGTGGCCAGTTTCGAATTGCAGCCTCCCGTAGGTACTCTTTAAGAGCGGTTTTGAATGTGGGTAGGGATTCACATTCCTTTACAGCTTTGGGTAGGGCGTTCCACATTGATGTGGCATAATTGCGAAACGTGTTTAGTCCCTTGTTTGAGCCGAATCTGGGTTTAACATGATTTGTTGAGCTTCCTCTGGTGTTGTGGTCGTGGTATTCACTGACCTTGATTTGATTGATTGTATGTCATAAATGTCCTGATGAATTGAAAATGGGGGACCCCGATGTAAACAAAACGAAAGTATTTTTCTGGTCTGCATCCTCTTAGCATTGTACCCATTCTGCAATCTGTTAATAGGTTTTCAATCAATCAATCAATAAGAAGGACAACCATAAGCATCCTTCCTCCAGAAATCAACCAATCCTGGGCAATACCATATGGAAAAAGGTACACAAGGCGTTTTTGTGTGCACAAAGCGCTTTTAGGTGATGGTATGGCTTTCTTTATGTAATATGCATGGAGTAAAGTATGTCCTATGTATAAAATCAAAATGGATGACTTGGTGGTTGGGAATTCTGGAGGATAGCAAAATGTTTTGCCAGATTAATAGCCCATTTAGACTGCTGCTATTGAATGGTATATCCACACTGGCACACTCTATCAATGGGTAGAGGCTTTGAAGAAGTCTTTGCCAACATGGCGTAAACCGTTGAGACCAGACCCCTGGGTCTGGTAAATATTGTGTGAAATGGTTGGGTACCTAATTGACTATCCCAAGGTACACCATTGCTGTGCGCAATAGAAGCTAGAAGAAAGTGCCAGGTGAATTAAAGTGTTTCTGAATGTCTTGGAATGAGCAGAGACCCTCTACCCCAAACAAATCAGCAAGTGTAAGAACTCCCTTATTACACCACTGGGGGGGCAGTATTGGACGCCTCCCAATTGGAGACCAGTGTTATCATGGGCGATTGAAGGTACAAATTTGGTGTAATTTTCCTGAGATTTTCTGCAAGACTGCGAACTGAGATTAGCTCAATAATGATGGAGCCAAATTAGTTTTTTGATTGTTTGATAGATATATTGGAATAGATTACATATTGTAATTGTAACCTATGAGGGCCGTACAGAATGTCCCTCTATATAGGGTGCCAGGACCAGGGCCGTAGCCAGGGTTTAGAAATTAGGGAGGTCCATTTATTTTTTTGGCCCAGACCGGCCCACTATAATCGGTCGGACACCACCCACCAGTACACCATCCTTACGGTCCCCTTAAATATGCGTACCTACTGTACTATTCCCCCCCCCCAACCCATTACAAAGCTGGGTAGTAAGTGCCATGGACAAGTGGACCAGTGTACTCACTCGCTCTTGGCTGAATCTTGTTTTGGGTGGTGATGTAAAAACACCTGCATCATAGCAGGCTCAGGATGGGCAACGTAGTCTATAGCCTGTTCATCCCTGTCTCTCTCCTCCACAACCTGGCTTGACTAGACATAAGGAGAGAGATGATTACAATTAACTGGTACATTCAGGTCCAGAATTGTTGGAATCCCCTGACAAAGATGTGCAAAAAGCTGTACAATTTAAACAATACCATACTGGTAATGAGAAAATAGTTGTTTATTCAATGAATGCATGGAGCAGTTCCATCTTATTTCATTTGATACTAACTACTCAGTTCATACAGATTTCAAGTATTCAAATATCAATGATGAATATTGCATAAGGTTTACACAGTTAATAGATCACCTTCTTGTTTTATATTCATCTTATATGGCAATTAAATCAATGGTGTGTTTGTTTGGGGAGTTTGACCTATGTGCCTACCACGTGAAGGTGCATGATCAATGGACAGCACAAAAACAATTTGTGTAGGTGGAGACTAGAGCTACCACAGATAGTAATAAGTTATTAAGAGTAAGTAATCCATACCATATATATCCTAATAGTTACCTTATTACCATACTTGGCTGAAAACAAACTTTGCTGCCTGTTGTGAATGTGTTTTTCCCTGTAGGCTAATACATAAGTAGGCATACATTTTTGCAGTTGAGGAAAAATTTGCAGTTGAGTAGGCTATAATGTGCTGTGTTTTTATGTCTTCCATCGAGGACCACCTTGGAAATAAGTGTTAATGCTTGTTAATGAATGCTTTTAGGTGATATCCTCAGGAATACAAATTGGTCAAGATCATTTGTTTTTATGATGTGTTTTTAATTTCCAAATAAATCTAATCAAATAAAAAAGCAGTTTTTGCAGTTGAGCTACTGGTGTTGTATATTATACAGCCTTTTCATGCATCTTTATCAAGGGAACCCTTATCCTAATGATTTAAAAAATAATATTATGATGATACGATATGGACCTAGTAGTTGGGTCATCTGTGGCACTTCGTTTCTCAATGGATTTTTTAAAAAGGCGGGGGAAATTTGTGAGAGACCAAAATCCAAAATGGCTGCCGTGGAAATTAACTTTTTAATGGTTTGACCTACAATGATGCCCAATACATGGTACCAGCCCCCTCTCAGTCATGTACCAGCCCCTCTCAGTCATGTACCAGCCAGCCCCTCTCAGTCATGTACCAGCCCTCTCTCAGTCATGTATACCAGCCCCCTCTGTCATCTACCAGCCCCCTCTCAGTCATGTACCACAGCCCCATCTGAGTCATGTACCAGCCCCCTCTCAGTCATGTACCAGCCCCCTCTCAGTCATGTACCAGCCCCCTCTCAGTCATGTACCAGCCCCCTCTCAGTCATGTACCAGCCCCCTCTCAGTCATGTACCAGCCTCCTCTCAGTCATGTACCACAGCCCCATCTCAGTCATGTACCACAGCCCCCTCTCAGTCATGTATACCAGCCCCCCTCTCAGTCATGTATACCAGCCCCCTCTCAGTCATGTACCAGCCCTCTCTCAGTCATGTACCAGCCCCCTCTCAGTCATGTACCACAGCCCCCTCTCAGTCATGTACCACAGCCCCCTCTCAGTCATGTACCACAGCCCCCTCTCAGTCATGTACCAGCCCCTCTCAGTCATGTACCAGCCCCTTCTCAGTCATGTACCACAGCCCCCTCTCAGTCATGTACCAGCCCCATCTCAGTCATGTACCACAGCCCCCTCTCAGTCATGTACCACAGCCCCCTCTCAGTCATGTACCACAGCCCCCTCTCAGTCATGTACCAGCCCCTCTCAGTCATGTACCAGCCCCCTCTCAGTCATGTACCAGCCCCATCTCAGTCATGTACCAGCCCCCCTCTCAGTCATATACCTGCACGACTGGCGGGGGGGGTGCTTAGTAAGAGATGTGATTGGGCCAGCCCAGTGTCAGTCAGTACCAATGGGCCGATGTCTCAGCCTAGTAGTGGGCCGGTCGTTGACCAAAAAAAAAAAAAAAAAAAAATGTATAAAAATTTTTTTTATATAATTTTTTATTTTTTTTTATAGTTACAAATAGTTACCGAGGTCCGGACCTCGGTGACCTCATAGCTGGCTACGGCCATGGCCAGGACACCAATAGTACCATTGGAAGGTTGGTACTTCCCGATCCACCTTCACCTTTTTCCCTCTGGAGGGTTGAAAGTTTGAGTCTGCCAGAGGGAGCATGGAGCTGAAAATGCTAATTTGTGGAAGAATATTCATTTTAATATATGAAAAAGAGAATGGAATTAGAGGGGATAACCCTGCATGGACTATAACGCATATTATGACCATCCTCTGCACCTTTGTGTATACGGTTTACTTTGTCATATTTTATATTGCTTATATTGATTGTAACTTATATTATGACCAATAGGGTATACAGACCATCATCTGCACCTCTGTGTATATGGTTTATTTTATTAAAATTGTATATTTAGATTTAATTCGTTTATTGCCTATATATATTACTCTCCTATTACCGTGAGCATTATCTGTACCCCTCCTGCTGCTATGACGACTGAATCTCCCAAAGGGGATCACTAAAGGAATATCCTGTCCAGTCCAGAGGATAGAATGTTTTCCCCTCTGCATGGGTGAGACCTGTTTGCTGCCATCTCCACAGTGACCTCTTTGAAGTGTAAGAGAAGGGGAGCCATGTTTTTATTTACTTGAAATAGTGCATGTATGGCTGTGTATGACAGTATACTAAAGTAACTATATCAGACATTACAAGTTCTGCAATAAGGTCAACCTAAGGTCAGTCTGTCTACTTCAAAGACACGAAACAGCAAACACACACACTTTCTATAGGCCTATAATGGGGAAATGGCAGATTTGAGTGATGAACAGTAAAAATGACAAATTTTACTATTTTTCTCAAAGATGAAACCCTAACATTACAGAATGCATGATTATTATTTGTAATGGCTATGAGATTAAAACATGTGGTTTTAATGGGAGTTAATGGGACATTTATGTCCTCAAATTACTTAAGAATTATTACAGAATTGTAAATCTGCTACACAAAAACGAATAATGCATCAAAGTCAATATTTTGTCTAATCTTTGACATATCCAAGACTGATGAGACCGGTGGTTGCTCTCTAGTGGTTAATGTAGCGCAGTACTGGAGGCAAGCACTACCGGAGTCTCATGGCCAGTACAGAGAGACTCAGAAGGAGCTTCTATGCCCAGGGCCCAGGAGTTCAAAACTTTTAATCCCTATCTGATCCGATCCCATTTTTAAATCCCATTTTTTGTGATCTAGGATCAGACAACTCGGCCAGATTTTGTCCCGGTATTTCAAAGCAATCCAGGATAGGATCACCCTGATCCAGATTGAGACTTTTCAAGATTACTAGATCCGAATATCAGTGCTTTAATCCTACCGATCTCCGATGGGAAAAAAGGAAGACAAGGACCACATTGCAGAGACATCTATAATGTCTAATTATATTGTTAAATACATAAAGGACATCAAATCATAATGGAATTGTAATTCTTTTTTAAAAAGACTCCCATGGGTAACATAAAAAAAAACTTGATTCAAAGGCAGCTGGATCATCCAGACGTGCTTTGAGGAGCTGAATTCTAAGTGAGATTTCTGTTTGCTGAAGGTGATGACAGATGGACTTTTTTTTTGTTGAAGATATTTTTTCTTTAACCTAAATTACATTTGTGATTGACAATATTTGTTGTGATACTTTTATGAGCATAAACATTTATGTCATCAGCATTTGGTTGAAAACAAAATAGGCCACCATTAACGTGACCCAAAAAAAAGATTGATTTGCCATGAAGGCTAAGAATTGTGTATTATTTCAGTTAACAAACTTTGCCATCTTATTTATATTGAAGCATATTTTTTTGGAAATCCACCCGTCTGATGGGATCAAGAGAATCCAGTTTTTTGGGATCAAATTGATCCCAATCCTGTGTTGTCGGTTTGAAATACCCGTTTTGAAGATTTGATCCAGATTAAAGCTTGGATTTGATTTCCTGATCTGATCGGATATCAAAGTGATCCTGATCCTGTTTTTTGGTTTAGAACTACCCACAATCCAAATCTGATAGGGATTAAAAGTGTTGAACTCCTGGGCCCAGGCCATCAGGATGCTCAATGACTCCATGTAACAACCCATCATCTACACTCACTGCACACACATCCACATGTACACACTCACTTTAAACAAACACTCACCGTACCACTCACTTTATATTTATCTATTATTAAAGAGATTTGCACCACTTTCATACCTCATTTGCACCCTACCCCAAGTTTTCTCTCTGCATTCTACCTCACTGGTACTCATTTTACTCTGTATTGTATATATGTATATTGACTTTACCTACTTTTTACTTCTTAATTATTTTGCACTTACTTTCTCTTTACTGTATGTAGCACACTCTCAGGGGCCAATACAGAAACAAGCATTTCATCATAAAGTATCCTGTATTTTGTTCTGACAAACTTGAACTTGAACTTAACCAGGATCCCCAGTACAGAACTGAAAGGGTCTATAGCTGTCAATTAGGGATGTCCGATATTATCGGCCGACCGATATTATCGGCCGATATCGGCAGTAAAATGTGATATCGGAAAATATCGGTATCGGTTTAAAAAAAGAAAAAAACAATAACAATATTTGCAGGGGTGTAAAGTACTTGAGTAATTGTACTTTGTTACAATACTTAAGTACTGTTTTGGGGGATTTGTACTTTACTTGAGTATTATTAGGTTTGTATACTTTGTACTTTTACTCTATTACATTTCAGAGAAAAAAACATACTTTTTACTCCTTACATTTAAAATGCAGACCTAGAAAGTACAAAGTACAAATCTCACAGGTCCAACCATTTTAATTAGTATATTTTAATTGTTTATCTGGCCGAACTAACGTTAACGTTATTAATCCTGCAAGGTGCAGGTAAACAACCAATCAAATCCCCATCAATGGAAAATGAACCCGCCCATACCCATGCTGATTGGTCCTTGTGCAAGACTAGAAAGCGGGGATCTTTGATTAAACACCTGCTATCAGAAGAATAGACAGTCAAATCCGCATTATGCTGTGGTTAATATTGTGATATTATTCAGGGTACTCCCAGTATTCTGTCTTTAATATTGTGATATTATTCAGGGTACTCCAGTATTCTGTCTTTAATATTGTGATATTATTCAGGATAATCCAGTATGCTGTGGTTAATATTGTGATATTATTCAGGATACACCATTCTGTTTTTAATATTGTGAGATTATTCATGCTGTGATGTGAATGCCGTCCATGTTAGTTTACCTTCAATGGAGAAGTGCATTAAATAATTTTAATGCAAAAAAAGTGTCCTCTGTTCTTTCATTTCAGCATTGTCTATCACAGAACACATTCCATTGTGGCCAGAGTGTATGCTTGGTTTCATTCCAGCCTTGCCTTAACACCAGCTGATGATTTCACTAATTGGCTCACCTCTTCAACTAACTCACCTGGTGCAATGTATAGTTAAAATGAAAACTTGGCCCACGATGGAATGAGTTTGAGACCCCTGGTCTATCCCTTTCCAAAAAAAATTACTTTTACTTTTTAGTACTTAAGTACATTTAAAAGTAGGACTTTTTTACTTTTACTCAAGTGTGTTTTTAGCCAGATACTTTTGACTTTTACTTGAGTCAGATTTTGAGACGGTACCCATACTTTCACTTAAGTATAATTTCTGGGTACTTTTTACACCCCTGAATATTTGTTATATATATATCCAGTGAAATGATTAGTTACCTGAAATTATTCCGTTTTTTGGGGTGGGAAACCCTGCATATATCGGTATCGGTTGATATCGGTTGATATCGGTATCGGAAATTAAGAGTTGGACAATATCGGAATATCGGTATCGGTAAAAAAGCCAATATCGAGCATCCCTACTGTCAATACATTGGCCATAAATATAACTGATCAGGAGAATAACCAGACACTTCTGTGAACTATTGTCTATAATTCAGTGGTTCCCAAAGTCGGGGTCGCGACCCAAAGGTGGGCGGCGAGCAGCCACGGGTGGGCCGCGAGATGATTTTAAAAAAATATAATTTTTCTTTTTTTTTTTTTTTTTTTTTTTTGTCCGGCCACTGAACTTAGAAGCAGTGTTTCTAGTTGTATTCTAAAATTCTATTCTATTGTATTCTAAAATGTGACTATATGGTTTTATATTAACTTAATAAATAAACAAAAACGAAAAATCTACTTATTTCAACGAACATTTCAAACTAAATAACAGATTATGCACATAAAACGCTGAAAACAACCGAAGCAACAATAGTATTTTAATGAGGCTATTATTATTATCATTATTATTTTGCAACAAGTTAGCCCTCTCATAAATAGCACATATAAATGAATAACTAACTTGAACTAACTTAATAGGATTGAAGTGATATTTGGCTTAAAAAAACGGTCGCCTGGCAAAAAAAGAAAAAAAAAAAAAACAGACATTGGGCCGCGGCTCTCTGACGCCTTATTTTCTGGGCCCCGACCTGAAAAATTTGGGAACCCCTGGTCTATATGAGGGGTCAGCGGACAAGTGGTCTGGGCTCTTTTCCACAACCACTGACTCTGTGGGAGTGTGAGGAAGAGAACACATGATGTGATTGAATAAAGTACCGGAGAAACGCACTCTCTGTGAGGTTTCTGTCCTTGCTCTCTCACTCGTTCTGTTCCTTTAACCCTCGCTTTGTTTTCATTCATTTTCTGTCAATTGGTTCTATTCCCTCGTTCACACGTTTCTCCCCGTTGACGTCATCAGAGACGTCGCTGATTGGTTCTCTCACTTCCCCACGCTTTTCAATCACATTCCCCAGCTGTCACTGCTTTTCAATCAATCGATCCCTCATTATTTATACCCCGTTTTCCCCACCCTAAGTTGTTGGATCGTCTTGATTTGTCTCTGGTTATTTTTCCCCGTTGCTGCTGCTGCTGCCTTTTTCTCTGTGCTGTTCTCCAGGAATTCCTAGAAGCCTTCGCTTGGATACCTGCTCCCGTGGCGCGCGCTCGCCTCCACTGTTGTTCCAGTTCCTTTTACGCATCTCGTCTGGGTGAGTTATCTATTTGACTGTCTTGACCTATTCCGTTTTTCGTGTGTAACTTTTACACTGAAGACTACCACCTTTTTGTCAAACAGTCACTCACCCAGCCATTATCTATTTTTGCCTATTCCTTTATGGAATAATATTTTTGGGATCTTCCATCTCCCTCTGTGTGTTTGCTCACACCAAAGATATTATTTCACAATTGGACTGTGTTTGGATTTTGCTCACTGTGTGTTTACATGAAGATATTCACAGGGACTGTGTTAGGATTTTGCTCACTGTGTTGTTAACACGAAGAGTTTCACTTGGGCTGTTTTTGGAATTGTGCTCTCTGTGTTGTTAACACGAAGAGATTCACTTGGGCTGTGTTTGGAACTGTGCTCACTGTGTTGTTAACACGAAGAATTGTACACCCTGTTCTCCTGCTCGTTTTTAAGACTGCTCTGTCACTGACTCGTTCCCTCTCTCCCTCTCTCGGTCTCGCAACAACATCTGAGAATCCACCGAGAGAATTCTGCAGAGCGGTTCAGAAGTCAACACCTGCTTCCCAAGACTACCCTCACGGGAGAAGCTGCAGAGCAGCAGAACTTTGCCCCTTGATCATTGTACCTGTCTTGTTTGACCTGCTTTCCCTGTTTCTCTTATTCTTAGTACCAAATAAACAAGCCCTCGTATTTGGCAACTCTGAATCCAACTCTCTTGTGTCGTTGCGTTTGGGGTCGGTGTCAAACCATAACATTACGATCCAACCAATATGACGACCCCAGCCGACACAGAGAGGGTCAGAACCGCACTTGCTATTCAAGTCGAGTTGACCAGGGATCACGGTCTCCAATTAGAGCGGGCTGCGGCTGCGGTGCAAGACCTCAGGGACCAGGTCCTGCCTATGCAGGGTTCTATGGCCGCTATGGCGGGACAACAGTCCGAGATTCTCGCTCAGCTTAACTCGCTGGGCGACGCCGTTAATACTTTTCATCTCTCACACCCTTCAGGAACATTCCCCGCAGCCCCAGCAGATCTCGCACCTCGGGAACCCCATCTCTCCGTCCCACGGCTGTTCGACGGTAATCCCCGAGGAGTGTGCCACATTCATCATGCAATGTGAGTTGGTTTTCCGTCATCAACCAAGCCGTTTTTCTGCTCATGGGTCCCGAGTGGCTTATATAACCAACCTACTTTCAGGCCATGCTGCCCAGTGGGTCACTTCCTCCTGGGCAATGGAAGCAGATTTTTTGTTCTCCTACCCAGACTTCGTGGCGGAGCTCCGCAGAGTGTTCCACCATCCAGCCCGAGGTCTGGACCCTGGAGCCCGGTTGGGGACCTTCCGACAAGGGAGCAGCAGGGTGACGGACTATGTCATAGAGTTTCGACTGGCGGCGGTGGAGAGTGGATGGAACGAACCTGCTCTTCGCCTAACCTTCATTAGGGGGCTCAGTGACGCAGTCCGGGACCAGCTCGCTACCAGGGAGGTGCCCGACTCCCTCGAGGAGCTGTTTAGCCTTGTCATCCGTATTGACGGACGCCTCCTGGAGAGAAGGCGCGAGAGGACCCGACTGTCACCTCCTGAAGCACCCCGGACTCCTGGACGCCCCGTCCCCAACACTACTGATGGTAACGGGCTTCCCCGTCCGGTGCGCGAAGAGGAACCCATGCAGCTGGGACGCTCTCATCTGAGCCAGGCGGAGCGTCAGGCAAGGCTCAGGTCCGGTCTCTGCCTCTACTGCGGAGGTGCGGGACACCGTATCGCCGACTGCCCTACCCGGCCAAAAGATCGGGCTCACCAAGACCCCGGGAGATCCTGGTGAGCCGTTTTTCCCATTCCCAGCGCCGCGCACCACCTGACCATCTGATGAGCGTCACCCTGGCCTGGGGGGACCAACGTGCCACGGTGGAGGCCCTCATCGACTCTGGGGCAGACGAGAACTTCCTCGACTTCGAGTTTGCCACCCAAGCCAACATACCTCTTGAGGCCCTTGTGAGGCCCTTGGAGATCTTTTCGTTGGACCAACACCGCCTGGCCGACATCTCTCAACGCACCAGCCCAGTCGTGCTGACCATCGCTGGGAACCACGTCGAGAGAATCCAGTTCCTCATTACCCAATCCCCCCTTGTCCCGGTGGTCCTGGGTAGGCCCTGGCTCGCGCTGCACGAGCCCCACATCGCCTGGTCCTCCGGTACCATCAGGGGCTGTCTGCAGGCGGCGTCCTGTCCCCCGCCCCGGAGACCGGCTGGTGAGTTGCCCCCGGATCCCTCGTCCATTCCTCCCGAGTACCACGACCTCATGGAGGTATTCAGTAAGACCAGGGCTCAGGCCCTTCCACCTCACCGCCCCTATGACTGCGCCATCGACCTCCGCCAAGGGGCTCCCCTTCCCGGCAGCCGCCTCTACAGTCTGACTGTCCCGGAGAAGAAGGCGATGGATCTCTACATCTCTGAGTCATTGGAAGCAGGACTCATTCGGCCTTCCTCCTCCCCGGTGGCGGCCGGGTTCTTCTTTGTTGGTAAG
Source organism: Notolepis coatsorum (assembly GCF_963971535.1). Classification (NCBI taxonomy): domain Eukaryota; kingdom Metazoa; phylum Chordata; class Actinopteri; order Aulopiformes; family Paralepididae; genus Notolepis; species Notolepis coatsorum. The sequence continues at coordinate 165,967,044 of NC_140171.1, read as the reverse complement.
AAGGATGGGGACCTGCGACCCTGCATCGACTATCGTCAGCTCAACGAGATCACCATCAAGAACAAATACCCCCTACCTCTCATGAGCTCCACCTTCGAGCCACTGACCCAGGCCTCGTTCTTCACCAAGCTGGATCTCCGAAGTGCTTACCATCTTGTCCGTATCCGTGAGGGCGATGAATGGAAGACCGCCTTCAAGACCCCCAGGGGCCACTATGAGTACCTTGTGATGCCGTTCGGCCTCACCAACGCCCCGGCGGTATTCCAGGCACTCATGAACGATGTCCTCCGTGACATGCTGGAGGTGTTCGTGGTGGTGTACCTGGACGACATTCTGATCTTTTCCAGGACCCTCGAGGAACACATCCTGCATGTCCGCCGGGTGCTGGAGCGCCTCTTCCACAATCGGCTCTTCGTCAAGGCGGAGAAGTGCCGTTTCCACTCCAACTCCGTCGACTACCTGGGCTTCATCGTTGAGAAGGGCTTGACCCGAGCGGATCCTTGCAAGATCCAGGCTGTGGAGGATTGGCCGGAACCCACCACTCGGAAGGAGTTACAGAGTTTCCTCGGGTTCGCCAACTTCTACCGAAGGTTCATCCGGAACTACAGTCAAGTGGCGGAGCCTCTTACCAAGCTGACCTCCCCCGCTCTGCCGTTCGACTGGTCCCCAGCAGCATGCGCTGCGTTCCGCTCCCTCAAGAGAAGGTTCACTTCCGCCCCTATCCTGCTCCACCCTGACCCCAAGAGACAGTTCATCGTGGAGGTGGACGCCTCGGATTCTGGCCTGGGCGCTGTCCTGTCCCAACGTTCTCCTTCCGACCAGAAGGTACATCCTTGCGCCTTCTACTCGCGTCGCTTCCTCCCCGCCGAGAGGAACTACGACACCGGCAATCGGGAGCTACTGGCGGTCGTGGCTGCGCTGGAGGAGTGGCGTCATTGGCTAGAGGGTGCCGAGGAGCCTTTTACCATCTGGACGGACCACAAGAACCTAACGTTCATCCGCGCTTCCAGGCGCCTCAACGGTCGGCAGGCGAGATGGGCCAGTTTCCTCAGTCGGTTCGACTTCTCGCTGACCTTCCGCCCCGGTTCCCGCAACACGAAGGCCGACTCCCTGTCCCGGATGCACTCCAAGGGGGCTCCACCCTCTGAGGACCCATCTCCCATCGTCCCGGAGGCCCGAGTGGTTGGAGCCATCACCTTGGGCATCGAGGGTGTGGTGAGGCGTGCCCTACGCTTCCAACATGCTCCAAGCAACGTCCCTAGGAGCCGTCTCTTCGTCCCCGACTCTGTCCGGTCCCAGGTACTGCTGTGGGGCCATACCAGCCGGTTCGCCTGCCACCCAGGCGTCCATCGCACGTTCTCCTTCCTGGCTCGTCGTTTCTGGTGGCCCACCATGCGGAACGACGTCAAGGAGTTCGTATTGGCCTGCGCGGTCTGTGCCCGCAGCAAGGCCTCTCACCAGGCACCCTCCGGGCTCTTGCAGCCACTTCCCGTTCCAAGCCGTCCGTGGTCACATGTGGCGCTCGACTTCGTCACTGGTCTACCCTCCTCCCAGGGGAACACCTGCCTTCTGACCGTGGTGGATCGATTCAGCAAGGGGGTCCACCTCGTGGCTCTCTCCAAGCTTCCCTCTGCAGCCGAGACGGCGGACCTCCTGACGCACCACGTGTTCCGCCTTCACGGCTTTCCCCAGGACATCGTCTCTGACCGGGGGCCCCAGTTCACCTCCCAGGTATGGCAGGCTTTCTGCAAGGGATTGGGGGCAACGGTCAGTCTCTCCTCTGGCTATCATCCCCAGACAAACGGGCAGACGGAGAGGATGAACCAGAGCGTGGAGTCTGCTCTTCGGTGTGTGGCAGCCGAGAGGCCGGCATCCTGGAGCCGTTTCCTTCCCTGGGTTGAATACTCCATCAACTCAATGGTCAGTTCCGCCACCGGCCTCTCCCCTTTTGAGGTCTCCCTGGGCTACCAGCCCCCTCTTTTTCCCACACAGGAGACGGAAGTGGCAGTTCCCTCCGTGCAGGTCCACCTCGACCGCTGCCGTCGAGTTTGGGAGATCACCAGGACCGCGCTGCTCCGGACATCTGAGCGCGCCTGTCGTGGTGCCGACCGGCGCCGGGTTCCCGCGCCGACTTACCGCCCTGGGCAGAGGGTGTGGCTCTCCGCGAAGGACCTCCCGCTACAATCCTCGGCCAAGAAGCTCAACCCCCGCTTCGTCTGGCCTTTCGAGGTCCTGAAGGTACTCAGTCCGGCGGCCCTGCGCCTGAAGCTTCCTGCATCCATGCACATCCACCCCGTGTTCCATGTCTCCCGGGTTAAGCCCGTCTCCCTCAGTCCCCTTATGCCTCCAGCTCCTGATCCGCCGCCTCCTGTGCTAGTGGATGGTCACCCCCAGTGGCAGGTCCGCCGGTTGATGGGCGTTCGTCGGCGGGGCCGGGGGTTCCAATACCTGGTGGACTGGGAGGGTTACGGCCCTGAGGAGCGTAGCTGGGTCTCCCGGCAGCTCATCGTGGATCCCGGCTTGATCACCGACTTCCATCGAGCCCATCCTGACGAGCCGGGTCGGCCTGGTCGCCGGGTGGCTCCCGTGGAGGGGGGGGTACTGTGAGGTTTCTGTCCTTGCTCTCTCACTCGTTCTGTTCCTTTAACCACCCTTGCTTTGTTTTCATTCATTTTCTGTCAATTGGTTCTATTCCCTCGTTCACACGTTTCTCCCCGTTGACGTCATCAGAGACGTCGCTGATTGGTTCTCTCACTTCCCCACGCTTTTCAATCACATTCCCCAGCTGTCACTGCTTTTCAATCAATCGATCCCTCATTATTTATACCCCGTTTTCCCCACCCTAAGTTGTTGGATCGTCTTGATTTGTCTCTGGTTATTTTTCCCCGTTGCTGCTGCTGCTGCCTTTTTCTCTGTGCTGTTCTCCAGGAATTCCTAGAAGCCTTCGCTTGGATACCTGCTCCCGTGGCGCGCGCTCGCCTCCACTGTTGTTCCAGTTCCTTTTACGCATCTCGTCTGGGTGAGTTATCTATTTGACTGTCTTGACCTATTCCGTTTTTCGTGTGTAACTTTTACACTGAAGACTACCACCTTTTTGTCAAACAGTCACTCACCCAGCCATTATCTATTTTTGCCTATTCCTTTATGGAATAATATTTTTGGGATCTTCCATCTCCCTCTGTGTGTTTGCTCACACCGAAGATATTATTTCACAATTGGACTGTGTTTGGATTTTGCTCACTGTGTGTTTACATGAAGATATTCACAGGGACTGTGTTAGGATTTTGCTCACTGTGTTGTTAACACGAAGAGTTTCACTTGGGCTGTTTTTGGAATTGTGCTCTCTGTGTTGTTAACACGAAGAGATTCACTTGGGCTGTGTTTGGAACTGTGCTCACTGTGTTGTTAACACGAAGAATTGTACACCCTGTTCTCCTGCTCGTTTTTAAGACTGCTCTGTCACTGACTCGTTCCCTCTCTCCCTCTCTCGGTCTCGCAACAACATCTGAGAATCCACCGAGAGAATTCTGCAGAGCGGTTCAGAAGTCAACACCTGCTTCCCAAGACTACCCTCACGGGAGAAGCTGCAGAGCAGCAGAACTTTGCCCCTTGATCATTGTACCTGTCTTGTTTGACCTGCTTTCCCTGTTTCTCTTATTCTTAGTACCAAATAAACAAGCCCTCGTATTTGGCAACTCTGAATCCAACTCTCTTGTGTCGTTGCGTTTGGGGTCGGTGTCAAACCATAACACTCTCTGGCTGTTCGAGTTCTTTTAATCTCCAATTCCCACTACACCAACCAGTTGCTGGGATTAGATCAGCCCAACCAGTTGCTTTTTTTAAATGGTTGTTTAACCCATTCCGTTTTAATTTGACTGCTTTTGCTGTGCTGCATCAGTCTGTCTCACCATGCTCCTTTTATTAGCTTTTATCTAATTCATTACTTCATTAACACTATTGTTGTTTTATTCCTATTTCAATTATTGTGTTGTATTTATTTTACATGATTTCTACGTTAAGCACTTTGTATTTCAATCTTGCACAAAAGGCTCTATATAAATAAAGTTTGATTTGAATTTGAAAAACAACCAACAGGCATTTTTCTTAATGTGTAAAATCCTGTTTTTTTTATTTGTGTTTCTTTGTTACTTAACTGTATTGAAAGGTCCTTTATAAATACAGTAACATTTACTTTAGAGGGCATAATAATCATGATTAAGCACCTATTGAGGAATTTGATGTTAAACTATTGATTATTGTTACTCAAGTCTCAGACCTGATTACCTGAAATCCTTCCAGAATGGCTTCTACTTCCCTTCCTAATGACACATTCAGTAAAGACCTATCCATCTGTTTACCTCAAATAAAAATCAGGTGAATAATATTTGTTCTATATACTTTGTTAACATTTAGTTCCTCATCAGGTCCAAGGTACTTTATTATTTATAAAAGTAAGGCGTTAAGGGGAGCTCCAGTAGCTCACCACGTACCGCGAGTGCTATTTCAGCGCCGTGGACAACCGTGCTCGTCACGGATCTGGGGCTGAGCGAGTTCGAATCCCGGACTGCAGCCGTGCCTTTCCCAGAGTGTCTTCCCCCCCATCTGAACCCTTTCTGTAAGGTTTGGTTCTTTCCCCACCACAGGCTTCTTGAAGTACTGTGTTGATTGGTCCGCTGCTCTCCCACTCGCTCTGTTCCTTTAAGTTTTCTGTTAATCATTGCATTCCCCTATTCACACGCTTCTTCCCATAGACGTCATTGATTGGTGCTCCCCCAACCACACGCTTGTCAATCACATCCCTCAGCTGTCACTGCTTGTCAATTAAGCATTCCCTGATTATTTATACCCCGTTTCCCCATTCATGTTTTGTTGGATCGTTTTGATATTTCTGTTGCATTCGCCGTTCCTGCTGCCTGCTGTTGTTTCCCTGTGCTTTGCCTCCAGGATATTCAAGAAGCATTCCTCTTGGACACCCTTTCCCCGAGGCGATGCGCTCGCTCCATTCTGTTCCAACGCTCTTTACGCACAACGCCTGGGTGAGTTTTTTATGACTGTCTTTGATCCAATTCCGTTTTTCGTGTGTTTATATAACACTGAAGATTTCCAGCTTTTTATCAGACAGTCACTCACCCAGCGTTTAGCCTTTTTTGGATTGTTTCATTGGGATAATATTTTGGCCTAACATCTCCCACTGTGTGTTTACACACCGAAGATATTATCACATTGGATTTGTATTTTTGGGACTTCGCTCACAGTGTTTATTTTGCACCGAAGATATCTATCACTTGGGATTGTGTTTTGAACGTTACTCACAGTGTGTATTTACACCGAAGATTCAGTCACTTGGATAACTCTGTTTTCGGGTACAAGTCACCTCTCCTGTTCACCTGCTCTGTTCCACCTGCACTCTGAGTTAACTCGCTCCCTCTCTCTCTCTCGGTCCCGCAACCACCTCGGAGATTCTGCCGAGAGAGGTCTGCAGAGCGGCTCTGACGTCAGCGTCTGCTTCCCCTGACTACCATCCCGGGAGAAGCTGCAGAGCAGCAACATTCATCCTTGCTTGTATTCCAGTCTTTGTTTGAACTCTTCCCAGTCTGTGCTGTTTATTTAGTCTTAATAAACAAGCCCTTGTTTTTGGCAACTCTGAATCCTACTCTCTTGTGTCGTTGCGTTTGGGGTCGGTGTCAAACCATAACATTACGATCCAACCAATGACGACCCCAGCCGACACAGAGAGAGTCGTCACCTTGGGCATCGAGGGGGTGGTAAGGCGTGCCCTACGCTCCATCACGCTCCAGGCAATGTACCGGTTAATCGTCTCTTTGTCCCCGACTCAGTCCGGTCCCGGGTCCTCCAGTGGGGCCATACCAGCCGGTTCGCCTGCCACCCGGGCGTTCATCGCACGTTCTCCTTCCTGGCTCGTCGATTCTGGTGGCCCACCATGAGGAACGACGTCAAGAGGTTCGTACTGGCCTGCGCGGTCTGCGCCCGCAAGAGAGACAGCACAGCCGTGGCAGTCCAGAGTGAGTCAACCAAGGAACACAGCCTACAGCTTGATGCGGCCGCAGCTGCTGTACAGGAACTCCGAGAGCAGGTCCTGCTTATTCAGGGGTCCCTGGGGGCTCTGGCTAGCCAGCAGGCAGGTATTCTCCTCCACTTACAAGCGCTGAGTGAGACCATTAACACCTTGCTTGTAACCCCACTTCCTTCAGGAGCCTCGGCCGGAGCATCACCCGCAGCCCTGGCAGGCCCCGCGCTTCCCGATCCCGCACCTCGGGAACCCCGTCTCTCCGAACCACGGCTGTTCGACGGCAATCCCGACGAGTGTGCCACATTCATCATGCAATGTGAGTTAGTTTTCCGTCATCAACCCAGTCGATTCACTTCAAGAGGAGCCCAAGTGGCCTATATGACAAACTTGCTCTCAGGCCGGGCAGCCCAGTGGGTCACTTCCTCCTGGGCAATGGATGCAGATTTTTGTTTCTCCTATCCAGACTTCGTGGCTGAGCTCCGCAGGGTGTTCCACCATCCAGCCCGTGGTCTGGACCCTGGAGCCCGGTTGGGTACCTTCCGACAGGGGAGCGGCGGGGTAACAGACTACGTCCTGGAGTTTCGACTGGCGGCGGTGGAGAGTGGTTGGAACGACCCAGCACTTCGCCTGGCCTTCATGAGGGGGCTCAGTGACGCAGTCAGGGACCAGCTCGCGACCCGGGAGGAGCCTGACTCCCTCGAGGACCTGTTCAGCCTCGCCATTCGCATCGACGGACGCCTCCAGGAGAGAAGACGTGAGAGAACCCGACGGGGACCCCCAGACGTACCCCCCGAGGACCACGACCTCGAGGAGGATTTCAGTACCCCAGACGTACCCCCCGAGGACCACGACCTCGAGGAGGTTTTCAGTACCCCAGACGTACCCCCCGAGTACCACAACCTCGAGGGGGTTTTCAGGGAGTCCAGGGCTCAGGTCTTTCCGCCTCGCCGGCCTTACGACTGTGCCATCGACCTCCGCTCAGGGGCTCCCTTTCCCGGCGGCCGCCTCTACAGTGCTGACCGCCCTGCCCCCTCCGTGACTGGTGGGTTTGTTCCCTCCCGAGCCGTGACCGAGGAGGAACCCATGCAGCTGGGACGCAACCGCCTTAGCCCGGCCGAACGGGAGTCCAGGCTCTTCTCCGGCCGTTGCCTCTACTGTGGCCGGAGTGGACACCGTGTCTCCAATTGCCGTGCCCGGCCAAGAGGACCAGGCTCGCCGGGACCCCGGGAGATCCTGGTGAGCCGTCTTTCCTGTTCCCCCACCCGTGCACCACCCAACCGTCTGGCGGACGTCACCCTAGCCTGGGCGGACCAGCGGGCGACGGTGGGTGCACTCATGGACTCTGGTGCTGATGGGAGTTTCATGGACGTTGGGTTTGCCACCCGGGCCAACATTCCACTTGAGGACCTCGAGAGGCCCTTGGAGGTCTTCGCAATGGATCATCGCCGCCTGGCTGACGTCACTCAACGAACCTGTCCAGTCCTTCTCACCGTTGCTGGTGACCACGTTGAGAGGCTCCAGTTTTTCGTCACCAGCTCGCCTCTTGTCCCTGTGGTCCTGGGCAGGCCCTGGCTCGCGCTGCACGAGCCCCACATCGCCTGGTCCTCCGGTACCATCAAGGGGTGGAGCTCCTCCTGTCGTGCCCGGTGTCTTCAGGTGCCGTCCAGCCCCCTCACCAGGTCCCAGTCCCCGTCTCCGGCCTCCCTCGCCGGTCCTCTGTCCCCGTGCCCGGCCTCCGCTGTCGGGCCCCAGTCCCCGTCTCCGGCCTCCCTCGCCGGTTCTCTGTCCCCGTGCCCGGCCTCCGCTGTCGGGCCCCAGTCCCCGTCTCCGGCCTCCCTCGCCGGTCCTCTGTCCCCGTGCCCGGCCTCCGCTGTCGGGCCCCAGTCCCCGTCTCCGGCCTCCCTCGCCGGTTCTCTGTCCCCGTGCCCGGCCTCCGCTGTCGGGCCCCAGTCCCCGTCTCCGGCCTCCCTCGCCGGTTCTCTGTCTCTGTGCCCGGCCTCCGCTGTCGGGTCCCAGTCCCCGTCTCCGGCCTCCCTCGCCGGTCCTCTGTCCACGTCTCCGGTCCCCCTCTCCGGGCCTCTGTCTTTGTCCCCCTCTCCAGTACCCCTGATCGCCGGCTTCCTTCGGTCCCGTCCGGGCAGGCCGGGGCCGAGTGGGTCGCCGGGTGGCTCCCGTGGAGGGGGGGGTACTGTAAGGTTTGGTTCTTTCCCCACCACGGGCTTCTTGAAGTACTGTGTTGATTGGTCCGCTGCTCTCCCACTCGCTCTGTTCCTTTAAGTTTTCTGTTAATCATTGCATTCCCCTATTCACACGCTTCTTCCCATAGACGTCGTTGATTGGTGCTCCCCCAACCACACGCTTGTCAATCACATCCCTCAGCTGTCACTGCTTGTCAATTAAGCATTCCCTGATTATTTATACCCCGTTTCCCCATTCATGTTTTGTTGGATCGTTTTGATATTTCTGTTGCATTCGCCGTTCCTGCTGCCTGCTGTTGTTTCCCTGTGCTTTGCCTCCAGGATATTCAAGAAGCATTCCTCTTGGACACCCTTTCCCCGAGGCGACGCGCTCGCTCCATTCTGTTCCAACGCTCTTTACGCACAACGCCTGGGTGAGTTTTTTATGACTGTCTTTGATCCAATTCCGTTTTTCGTGTGTTTATATAACACTGAAGATTTCCAGCTTTTTATCAGACAGTCACTCACCCAGCGTTTAGCCTTTTTTGGATTGTTTCATTGGGATAATATTTTGGCCTAACATCTCCCACTGTGTGTTTACACACCGAAGATATTATCACATTGGATTTGTATTTTTGGGACTTCGCTCACAGTGTTTATTTTGCACCGAAGATATCTATCACTTGGGATTGTGTTTTGAACGTTACTCACAGTGTGTATTTACACCGAAGATTCAGTCACTTGGATAACTCTGTTTTCGGGTACAAGTCACCTCTCCTGTTCACCTGCTCTGTTCCACCTGCACTCTGAGTTAACTCGCTCCCTCTCTCTCTCTCGGTCCCGCAACCACCTCGGAGATTCTGCCGAGAGAGGTCTGCAGAGCGGCTCTGACGTCAGCGTCTGCTTCCCCTGACTACCATCCCGGGAGAAGCTGCAGAGCAGCAACATTCATCCTTGCTTGTATTCCAGTCTTTGTTTGAACTCTTCCCAGTCTGTGCTGTTTATTTAGTCTTAATAAACAAGCCCTTGTTTTTGGCAACTCTGAATCCTACTCTCTTGTGTCGTTGCGTTTGGGGTCGGTGTCAAACCATAACACTTTCAGCCTGCTTCTGTCGGTCGAACTTGACCAAGTATAAATGCGATAAACGTATAAAAGAGCCAGGGAAATGGCCAAAGTTTAAAAAAAAAAAAGAAGTAAGGCGTTAAATGCTCCGCTCAATAGGAGTTCACTCCACCTGGAATATGACCTCTCCTGGATATCTCTATACATCACTGGTATTGGCCTTCCCCCATATCTCAATATTGATAATTGAAAACAGGAAGAATGGCTTCTCGTTTACCTGGGCACACAATTAAATATTAGTACCTGGCTCTACTTTTCAATCAATGACATAATTTTTTAGATTAGATTAGATTAACTTTATTGTCATTACACCTGTTCTGGTGGTAGGCAAACTGGTAGGGGTCAAGTGAGGGTGGTAGGCAAACTGGTAGGGGTCAAGTGAGGGCGGTAGGCAAACTGGTAGGGGTCAAGTGAGGGTGGTAGGCAAACTGGTAGGGGTCAAGTAAGGGTGGTAGGCAAACTGGTAGGGGTCAAGTGAGGGTGGTAGACAAACTGGTAGGGGTCAAGTGAGGGTGGTAGGCAAACTGGTAGGGGTCAAGTGAGGGTGGTAGGCAAACTGGTAGGGGTCAAGTGAGGGCGGTAGGCAAACTGGTAGGGGTCAAGTGAGGGTGGTAGGCAAACTGGTAGGGGTCAAGTGAGGGCGGTAGGCAAACTGGTAAGGGTCAAGTGAGGGTGGTAGGCAAACTGGTAGGGGTCAAGTGAGGGTGGTAGGCAAACTGGTAGGGGTCAAGTGAGGGCGGTAGGCAAACTGGTAGGGGTCAAGTGAGGGTGGTAGGCAAACTGGTAGGGGTCAAGTGAGGGTGGTAGGCAAACTGGTAGGGGTCAAGTGAGGGCGGTAGGCAAACTGGTAGGGGTCAAGTGAGGGCGGTAGGCAAACTGGTAGGGGTCAAGTGAGGGCGGTAGGCAAACTGGTAGGGGTCAAGTGAGGGCGGTAGGCAAACAGGTAGGGGTCAAGTGAGGGTGGTAGGCAAACTGGTAGGGGTCAAGTGAGGGTGGTAGGCAGGATTTAAGGTGAGCCAGGAGTAGCCTCTCGAAGCACTTCATGATGATGGAGGTGAGTGCTACGGGTCGGTAGTCATTGAGGCTATCTGGGGAGGCGTGTTTAGGGACAGGAATGATGGAGGTGACTTTGAAGCATGTGGGAACTTTTGCCTGGGCCAGGGACAGATTGAAAATCTCAGTCAGGGGGGGCCGGGTAGCGCAGCGGACTAAGCGTCTGCCTACCACCGCGGAGACAGTGGGATCGAATCCAACTGCCAGCGGTACCTCCGGCTTGTCGGTCGTCCGTGCTGACACAATTGGCAGTGTCAGTGGGTGGGAAGCCGGCGTGGGTGGGTCCTGGTCGTTGTAAACAGCGACTCCTACAGTTCGGTCGGGGCGCCTGCACAGCGAGGGAAGGATCTGGAGAGAGGTAGTGTGACCTTCCACACGTTACACTCTCCCAGTGAGAGTCCGCGCTGCCAGGCTGGCTGCCGGCTGGCTGCACATGTGTCGGAGGAAAGCATGCGATAGTCTCCGGCCTCCCGGACCAACAGTAGGGGGGGGTGCGCAACGACCAGGAAGGGGATTGGCATAACGACTAACAGTGGGATGGGAGAAAAATCGGAAAAAGGAGGGGGGAAAAGATTAAAAAAAGAAAATATATATATATATCTCAGTCAGGACCCCTGTCAGCTGCCCAGCACAGACACTGAGTACCCGCCCGGGGATCCCATCGGGTCCGGCAGCTTTTCGTGTGTTGGTTTTGCACAGTTCCGGAAACACGTCAGTGGGGGAGAGTGTGAGGGTCAGGTGGTTGGCCGGGGGTGGGGGTCGTGATGGCCCTCTCGTGGTTGTCCCTGTCAAAATGGGCGTAAAAGTAGTTTAGGTCGTCTGGGAGGGAGGGGTCAGTGGTCGGGGGGGGGTGGTGGCGTGTTTGGGTTTGTAGTCTGTAATGGCCTGCAAGCCCTGCCACATGCGCCGGGGGTCAGAGCCATTTAGATGCCCCTCGACCTTGTGTTTGTCCCTAAAGATTAGGGACAAACGCAATTGGCACAAGTGTAAATCATGGATTAGTCACTCAGTTTTAACGTCTGACTTAGCTCACCTCGTTTGTCTGCTGGCTGTGGATCCTATGGTCACAAGTTCAAAGCACTCTTGGTTAATTTTTATTTTTTTTACGTTTAATTAATTTATCCACTCTGGTTGGATGGTGTGTATGTATTGTGCTGTATAATGACAATACATTTGAATCGAATCTCATTTGAAATCGCTACCTGTTGAGTGGATCACCATGGTGCAATGCAATCACCTCCGAAGCTGTCTGCCACTGTCGTGTCCATAGGCAGCGTAGCGATTTCAAAATGAGATTCGATTGAAATGTATTGTCATTATACAGCACAATACATACATACACACATACACACCATCCAACCAGAGTGGATAAATTAATTAAAAATGTATTAAAAAAAACTTGAACCAAGAGTTATTTGAACTTGTGACCATAGGATCCACAGCCAGCAGACTAACGAGGTGAGCTAAGTCAGATGTTAAAAAAGAGTGACTAATCCATGATTTACACTTGTGCCAATTGCGTTTGTCAATTAAATTAAATTAAATTAAATTAAATTAAATAATGATGGCATTCCAAGGATTGATTGAAAATTGTATTAACAGATTGCAGAATGGGTACAATACAGTACAGCTCAATACACACAATTGTTAAGGGGATGCAGACCAGAGAAAGACTTTCGTCTTGTTTACATCAGGGTCCCCCATTTTCAATTCATCATAACATATATGACATACATGATAGACAGTACTCTACATCTATACATTTATGACATACCAGATTTACAAATACAGTACTGTTTGTGATACAAAAAGAGTTTAAAAAAGAGAGTATATACATTTGACGAAGAAACTGTACATTGGAGGAGGTGGGGTAGGGGGTAACTGTACATAGGAGGGGTAATTGGGTAGGTGGGGTGGGGGGACTGTACATAGGAGGTGGTTGGGTGGGTGGGGTGGGTAGGCGGGGTGGGGGGGGGGGGTAACTGTACATTGGATTATCGACGAAAACTTACTTGGTTCCAAGAAGAGGGTCTTGTGTATTATTGGGTTAGGACATTTACTGTACATTGGAGGGGGTTGGGTTAGGACATTTACAGGGGCCAGTTTCTAATTGCAGTCTCCCGTAGGTGCTCCTTGAGAGTGGTTTTAAAAGTGGGTAGTGATTCACATTCCTTTACAGCTGTGGGTAGGGCGTTCCACATTGATGTGGCATAATTGCAAAACATGTTTAGTCCCTTGTTTGAGCCGAATCTGGGTTTAACATGATTTGTGGAGCTCCCTCTGGTGTTGTGGTCGTTGTATTCACTGAACTTTGGGAAGTATTTTGACATGTACATGGGTACCTTAGTCGTGTAGTGTATCTTGTAGACCAGGCCCATTGCAAGTTGCTGTACTCTGTCGTCTACTCTAAGCCATCCTAGGTTGTCAAAGTGGGCAGGGGTGTAGTCTGACCAGTTTGTTTTGTGATGTTTGTAATTTTGTTTTTAGCACCTTTGAGGTGCTTTGGTACCATGGGGTACAAGCATAGTCATAGTACCATCATCAAAACCAATTGCTTTTAGCTTGTCAATCAGAATAGAGTGATTGACAGTGTCGAAGGTCTTTTGTAGGTCCAGCATGACCATGCCGCAGTATTTGCCCACGTCCACCTCTTGTTTGATGTGGTCGTTCAAATAGAGAAGGCATGTGTCAGTGGAGTGGGATGTTCTGAAGCCAGATTGGAATTCGAATATTAGATTTTTTTCCGCAAGGTACTTTTCGACCTGTTTGTATACAATTTTTTCCATGACTTTCGAGATGGAGGTAAGAATAGAAACAGGGCGGTAGTTGCCTGGGTCTAATTTGCTGCCCTTTTGCGCAGGGGGGTTACTCTCGCAATTTTGAAGTCTTTGGGTACGTATCCCTGTTTTATGGAGAGGTTTATTATGTGTGTGATGACTGGGGTGATGGCGGCTGCTGAGTCTCCGAGGAATTTGGAGGGGATATTGTCATGGCCAGTGGCCTTGTTAGGTTGGAGGGCGCACAGTTTTTTGAGTACCTCAGCTGTTGTTACCATTTCTAGTTTGAAATCGTCTTTGCGGACCCCTAGGTTATTGTAGTAGGCTATGATGTGTTCTACCCCAAAATGCCCTGAGTGGGTGGGTAGTTTATTTACCAGTGTTGTGGCTATGTTTGCGAAGAAAATGTTTAAGTAATTGGCCACATCCAGCTTGTCTGTGATGAGCGTGTTGTCCGGAATTGGCCATATAGCGAACATTAATAAATAATTAACCTATAAACATGAAATGGTTCTGACAGCACAATATTGATGTAACTATGAGAATCGCTGGGATCTGGTCTCTCTTTCGGCCAGTACGTGAAATATCCAAGCACTTGTTCAGTGGTTGTCTATTTGAATGACCACATCAAACAAGAGGTGGACGCGGGCAAATACTGCGGCATGGTCATGCTGGACCTACAAAAGGCCTTCGACACTGTCAATCACTCTATTCTGATTGACAAGCTAAAAGCAATTGGTTTTGATAGTTTATCAGTGAGCTGGATGCAATCCTACCTGGAGGGGAGAGAACAGATGGTAGAGGTAAACGGTACTCTATCCCCCCCCTCACAGTGAGCTGTGGTGTTCCACAAGGAAGCATACTAGGACCGCTACTCTTCCTAATTTATGCAAATAGCATGTCGTCAGCCTGTGACTGCAACTTCTTCCTGTTTGCGGACGACTCAGCCCTGCTGGTCTCTGACAAGAACAAGTTGCAGGTTGAAAAAACCCTCAGCTCGGAACTAGGCAAAATCTGCATATGGCTCGCTGATCATTAAACTATCATTACACATGGGCAAAACAGAGTCCATTCTCTTCGGTTCAAATAACAAACTCAGCAAGACCGACGGCTTCTCAGTTGCAGTGGGTGACAATATTGTCACAAGGAAAGACGAAATTACCTACCTGGGTTCCATCCTAGAGGCAAATCTTTCCTGTGACAAAATGGCATCCAATGTAATAAAAAAAGTCAACAAACGAACTAGATTCTTGTACCAGATCTCCTCTCTGGTAAACAAGAATACCCTGAAGACTCTGGCAGGAGCACTCATTCAAGGGTACTACGACTATGCGTGCACCTCATGGTACCAAAGCACCTCAAAGGCGTTTAAAAAAAAAATACAAACATCACAAAACAAACTGGTCAGCCTACTACTTGACCTTACCCCCAGAACCCACCTCACCCCTGCCCACTTTGACAACCTAGGATGGCTTAGAGTAGACGACAGAGTACAGCAACTTGCAATGGGCCTGGTCTACAAAATACACTATACGACTAAGGTACCCATGTACATGTCAAAATACTTCCCAAAGGTCAGTGAATACCACAACCACTACACCAGAGGAAGCTCAACAAATCATGTTAAACCCAGATTCGGCTCAAACAAGGGACTAAACACGTTTCGCAATTATGCCACATCAATGTGGAACGCCCTACCCAAAGCTGTAAAAGAATGTGAATCCCTACCCGCATTCAAAACCGATCTTAAAGAGCACCTACGGGAGGCTGCAATTCGAAACTGGCCACCGTAAATGCCCAAAACCCCCACCACCTCCTAATAGACAGTCTCCTCCCCACCGCATGTATATATTCCCTCCCCGCCATATGTATATTTCTCTCCCACCCACCCACCCCCTCCTAATGTAGTCCCCTCCCCATCATATGTATATACTCTGTCAGGATCTAGGGGTAACAGTACTGTATATTTGAATACCGTTTAAGTCACAAATGTATCAGTACTAAATACCTATATGTCCCTATGCCATAAATGTCATGTATGTTGTGTATGTCATAAATGTCTATATGAATTGAAAATGGGGGACCCTGATGGAAACAAGACAAACGTCTTTCTCAGGTCTGCATCCCCTTAACAATTGTGTATTGAGCCGTACTGTATTGTACCCATTCTGCAATCTGTTAAATAAAGTTTTCATTCATTCACGATACACTCAGGCGCTCCGTGGGAGAGGCGTGATTTTTTCCCGTAGCCTCTGTTTGCGAAGACGCTCTCTGATTGGCTAGGCCGCGTACAGCGAAGAAGAAAAGACCCTCTCTGACTGGTTTAGCTCTGAAGGGTCTTTTCCGCCTTGTACATATATTCTCTGCTTCGAAGTGGTTATGCTTAGGCATTCTTTCGAAGTGGTTATGCTTAGGCATTCTTTCGAAGTGGTTATGCTTAGGCATTCTTTCGAAGTGGTTATGCTTAGGCATTCTTTCGAAGTGGTTATACTTAGGCCCTCTTTCGACGTGGTTATGCTTAGAGTTAGCCAATCGGAGTGTCTTTTTATTCTTCGCTGCAATCAAAGAGCGTCTTCGCTCACAGAGGCTACGGGAAAAAAGCAAGCATGGGGGAGAGAGCAGCTTGTGGAGAAGCAGTGGCTCTGAGCAGCAACCTGTGTCGTATCGCCATCTTGTGTTCAAAAGGTGGAACTTCATACTGTATCTATTCAATGCACGATAATGAAAATTTATTCAAATAGAATGCTTGTCATTGACAGATTTGAAAAATATTCTGGAATTCAGGTCCTTGGCCTGGGCGATGTTTCATCCAAATCAGACCAGAACCTAGAAGTTATGGCTAATGCAGACAGACAGACAGAATAACCACAGGAGTGATTGCCATAACCTCCAGGTATCACCGTAATCCAAAACTGCCAAGAAACTGGCTTCAATGATCCTCTTCCAGGTTTTCATAGGGAACTCTCTAACCCCTGTCCTCGTCTCCCTGTCTGTCTGTGAGTGGATGTCTCATGGTGATGGCCAAGGTGGTGGATGTCTCATGGTGATGATCAAGGTGGTGGATGTCTCGTGGTGATGGCCAAGGTGGTGGATGTCTCATGGTGATGATCAAGGTGGTGGATGTCTCATGGTGATGATCAAGGTGGTGGATGTCTCGTGGTGATGATCAAGGTGGTGGATGTCTTATGGTGATGATCAAGGTGGTGGATGTCTCATGGTGATGATCAAGGTGGTGGATGTCTCGTGGTGATGATCAAGGTGGTGGATGTCTCATGGTGATGATCAAGGTGGTGGATGTCTCATGGTGATGATCAAGGTGGTGGATGTCTCATGGTGATGATCAAGGTGGTGGATGTCTCCTGGTGATGATCACGGTGGTGGATGTCTCCTGGTGATGATCAAGGTGGTGGATGTCTCATGGTGATGATCAAGGTGGTGGATGTCTCATGGTGATGATCAAGGTGGTGGATGTCTCATGGTGATGACCAAGGTGGTGGATGTCTCATGGTGATGACCAAGGTGGTGGATGTCTCGTGGTGATGATCAAGGTGGTGGATGTCTCATGATGATCAAGGTGGTGGATGTCTCATGGTGATGATCAAGGTGGTGGATGTCTCGTGGTGATGATCAAGGTGGTGGATGTCTCGTGGTGATGATCAAGGTGGTGGATGTCTCATGATGATCAAGGTGGTGGATGTCTCGTGGTGATGATCAAGGTGGTGGATGTCTCATGGTGATGATCAAGGTGGTGGATGTCTCGTGGTGATGATCAAGGTGGTGGATGTCTCCTGGTGATGATCAAGGTGGTGGATGTCTCGTGATGATCAAGGTGGTGGATGTCTCATGGTGATGACCAAGGGGGTGTGATCTTCTCTACGTCGCCCCCCTACTTCAAATGGATCAGAGCGGAATACATACATTCATCCAAATGGTATATGACTGATATTTTGAGCTCCGAGCCTTGACATTTAGCCTTTATCTTATTTTCATACTAGTGCTCATTCCTCTATGTTAAATACTTTGTACATTTTCTTGTCACAGCTATGCTCCTAATGCTCCTAATAGCTGTGCTATGCTTTCTAATATCAATAATAGAAATAAACAGGACAAGACCCAACATTGATCCCTCTGGAACACATTTAGTTACCGGTAAGAACTCGGATAGGGTTCAATTGATCCCTGTTGAATCAAAACCAATCCTACGTAATCTCTCAAAAAGCAGTGAATTATATCAATGCAATCCAGATTGATGAAAAGAACAGCACAATGTTGAGAGCTCAATACAGAATACACTGGGTTAATTATTCATTGCCAATGATTACAGGATTTGTGTTACAGAATAGTTTGGAAATTGGTCTGTAATTATTGAGATAACTTCTATCTTCACCCTATTTAACGGAATGAGTCATGACTTTCAAAAACCTACAAACTATGCCAGATTAAATATTATTAAAATAGGTGTTATTTACTCTGTAATCAATGGAGCAGATAGCTTTAGATAAAGGATCAAATGTCTCCTCTTATCAATGTCTTGCACTGCCTCAATAACACTAGGAGAGGGAGGCTGTAGTTTACAGAGAAATATCACTTAGTGGGTGACTTATTGCACACTATCATTAATAAGAAGGGACCCTGTTTTCATTTTGAAATACATGACCAGCAGCAGCAACATGTGTATTAAAGGCGAATCTTTCATCTCAGATATTAAACAGTCAACCTCATACCAGCAATAATGACCATCTCTGACTGGAATAGTTTCAATACTGGCTACTGACTGTAGATCTGAAATAAAGGATCAACCACAAGGGGGAGCCAGTTTACCTGACATATTCTGCTCTTGTGTAGGAGAATGCGGTTATGCATCAAGTCATGGGCTTTTAACTCAATACTTCTGTTATAAACTAGAAGAGTAAGAATATAATAATTGGTGTGACCAATGTGAAAATAGTTACAAGCTGGGTTTATCACTCAAAAAGTAATTTTATAGGTAGTAGTAGTAGTAGTTGTATTCAGTCATCATTCCACAATCTTTGATTTGGCAGTGACTGAAAAGGTACAGACTGAAGCATAATGCTTATACATGCCTGTCCTATATTCTTAACAAAATTAAGACTCCAAAACAGTATTCTAAAAGAAAATGACAAAAAGAATTATTCACATTTGTAATCTTAAAAAATAGCTATACAAACCATTGTCTTAAAAACCAAAAGCGAATGACTCATTCTTAAATGTATATCAGCATTGTTCCACAAGTTAACCCCAACAATAGAAATACATCTCCTTTTAATCCCTTTCTTAGCTTTTTGAACAGTAAATTTACAAATGTCTCTCAAATCATATTTTCTTTCGTGTATTGAAAAAAAACCTTTGTACACCGTCCGGGAGTAACTTTGCTTTAGCTCTGTACATTATTTGCATAATTTTATAATAAACCAAATCATTAAATTTCATAACATGAGACTTTATAAACAGTGGATTTGTGTGGTCATAGTAACCAGCCTTATGAAGGCTCCGGATGGCACGCTTTTGCAGTAAGACTATCGGATTTACAGTATTTTATGTCGCCCCCCATACTTACATATCCCCCATAGTAAGATATGTAAGGTGAGCAGTAGATAATGTACAAGGCTTTATAGTTTAATATATCCTTACATTTATACAAGATTGCTACTGACTTAGATATTTCCCCTTGAATATAGTTAACATGTTGTGTCCATGTTAATTACCTTTCTGAATAAATATTTTGCCACAAACTGGACAGCTAAATGGTCTACAATGACTTATTGTGCATTTTCACATTCCCTTTATCTCTGAACCTCTGAACCTGTTCCAACAAATTAAACAACTAGAGTGTCTCTCCAGTATGACTTCCCATGTGTCTTTTCAGAACCCCTTTATCACTGAACCATTCCACAAACTTCAGGATTTCTCTCCTGTATGAGTTCTCATGTGTTTGTTCAAATTTCCTTTCAGAGTGAACCCTTTTCCACAAACTGAACAATTAAAGGGTTTCTCTCCTGTATGAGTTCTCGTGTGGATCTTCAAACTTCCTTTTTGAGTGAACCCTTTTCCACAAACTGAACAACTAAATGGTTTCTCTCCTGTATGAGTTCTCACGTGGATCTTCAAACTTCCTTTGTGAGTGAACCCTTTTCCACAAACTGAACAATTAAAGGGTTTCTCTCCTGTATGAGTTCTCATGTGGATATTCAAATGTCCTTCATCACTGAACCCTTTCCCACAAACTGAACAACTAAATCGTTTCTCTCCTGTATGAATTCTCATGTGGATCTTCAAATGTCCTTTGTGAGTGAACCCTTTCCCACAAACTGAACAACTAAATGGTTTCTCTCCTGTATGAGACAAACTTAATGTTTTTTGTTTCTTGTTTGATATTAGCATATTTAAACCTGACTGAGGTTCCCCACTCTCCTTCCAATCATCACTGTCATCAGTCTCAGGACAGTCTGAAGAGAGAAGCTGGCCATCTCTAGTTGGTTCTAAATCACCATCTGGATATAAGTTACTGGCTGGTTCTGATACTCCACAGTCCTCTCCACCAGGTTCTGTTTTCATCTGTCCAGTTGAGGTGCTGGGTAAAGAGTAAGCTTCTCTGTTTTTCTCCCCCTGGGTTTGAAGAGGCTGGAAGGACAGAGCGTTCTCTTGACCATCTTCACATTTCACTGGGTCTACTGTGATCTTGGAGAGATCAGCTTCTTCCAGCCCTTGATGTAGTTCCTCTTTGATCTGTAGGAGCTCTGGGTCCTGGGTTTGGCTGAGCAGTGAGGACAGAGTATTCTCTCCACCATGTTCATATTTCACAGGGTGTAAGGTCATCTTGGAGCCATCAGCCTCCTCTAGATCTTGAAATAGTTCCTCCTGTTCCTCTTTAATCTGTAGGGACTCTGGGTCCTGGGTTTGGTTAAACCATGAGGACTGAGGTTTCTCTTCATCATCTTCACTCTTCACAGGGACAGGGTTGAAAGTGAACTTGATGATATCAGCCTCCTCCAGACCTTGGAGCTGCTCTCCCTCCTGACTGCTCCAGAGTTCCTCCTGTTCCTCTTTCATCTGTAGGGGCTCTGGCTCCTCCTGGCTCAGACTGGGGCTCCTCTCCTGCTGCTCAGGGGGAACCTCCTCTTCACAGACAGAGAGCTGTGGGGGGTCTGGAGGGAGGAATAATAATAATATGAATAACAAACATAAAGATGCAGTAGATAACTTTTCATCATTAACACATGGCCCATTTGACATCGAGTATCTATCATTCAAGATGTGAAAAAGGAATAATTTTTCCATCCATACATTCCCGTTTTATACCGTGGTGAATATAAGTATGGTTTTAGAGCGGTTTAGGGTAATTCCTGGGAGGCTAGTAGGGCTGTCCCCGACTAAGGATTTGGATGGTCGACTATGATTGGCCAAAATTAGCTGTTAGTCGCCTATTGGTCAATTTTTTTTTAAAGTATCATATTTTTAATATTAAAAAACAAATATATATATATATATATATTTTATCATTCCATTTGGGCTGTGGGGGTGCTTAATGTCTGAAGGAGTCGACTGAAGGCTTCTTGTCCTCTGCAAAAGCATGCAATTGGTCCACTGATGGATACATCTTGATATTTGTCTAGTCTAGTGTGTTCATTAGATGGGTGAAAGCCTCTTTCAGTGCCTCTGTGCCTGTTTTCGTAGGCAGTTAGCCTCTGGTATGCGTGCCATTAGCGTTAACCATGCTGCTAGGGAGGGTCAAGAAAAAGATGGCGGCGTAGAGGAAGGACATAGTGGAACGGGCTCCTACACAAAAATCCTGAAAAACCTGATGTATCGAACATACTCCGCCTAACTTCAGTTTATGT
The DNA here is from genome assembly GCF_963971535.1 of Notolepis coatsorum. Taxonomy (NCBI): domain Eukaryota; kingdom Metazoa; phylum Chordata; class Actinopteri; order Aulopiformes; family Paralepididae; genus Notolepis; species Notolepis coatsorum. The sequence goes on along the minus strand of NC_140171.1, from coordinate 165,946,024 downwards.
TAACCCACGCTTATTAAGTACATAACCAACAAAGAAATGCCACCCAAAAGGACCGAACCGAGCAGGAAGACGGTGACATCGCCCACGTTAGCAATAGTGCTTGTGAGACCGCAAGGAGCTAACGCACCGGCTAACGGGGAAGCTAATGCAGCTAACGTCGAAGCTAACGATGAAACACCGCCGATATGGTTTACTGGGGAACTGGAGAAAGTATTCGACAGAATTCAAGCCATGATGGAACTTAAGATGAACTCTCTAAGCATCTCGGTGGAAAGACTTATCAGTGACAACCAGGCACTGGGGCAACGTGTTAAGGAAATGGAGGGAGTGCAAGCTAGCTTCGGTGATAGCCTCGACTACCTACAACAAGACCTCAGCGATCATAGGAAAGACACAGAGGAGGAGATCTGCGGTCTGAGGGAAAAGCTGGACGAATTGGAAAACAGAGGGAGAAGAAAGAATCTGCGACTGGTGGGATTCCCAGAAGGTGTGGAGGGGAAAAGCTCTATCGATTTCCTACAGGAATGGCTCCCCAAAATACTGGAGCTGGACACCGGGCAAACCATTGAGATAGAGCGGGCTCACCGTACGCTCCAACGCCGTCCCGAAGAAGGCAGCCTCCCCCGAGCCATAGTGATCCAGCTACTCCGTTTCACCGATGTGACGAGAATCCTGGACGCGGCGTGGAAAAAGAAATCACTGGCATACGGTAATTCTACTATCAAGATCTTCAAGGATATGTCCACGGCCCTCTACAAGAAGAGAAAAGCCTTCATGCCGTTGAAGAAGAAGCTACACGAGAACAACGTATCCTTCAAGCTGCTCCATCCCACTAACTTGAGCGTGGAGCTACCGGAGGGCAGACGTACTTTTACTTCTCCGGGGTCGGCAGAGACGTATCTGAGTAAGCACCACCCGGCTATGCTGAAGTGATCCAGCGGTCGTCACTCGACCATAAAGGAGCGGTAAATAAAGACACATACCAGGCAATAAGCCTCATACTCTAATTACTTTTTGAAATGTTAACCGCCGGGTAATACATGTCGTTATTGGCGACACTGGACTTGAGATGTTGTTAAGCCTCACGGGACCTTTTGTTGTGAGTTCATATTACTAAGTTTAATTTCAAGACGGTTATGTGCTAATGGGTATATGTAGGTGTACATGTTTATTCATACATGTGTGCACATTACATTTATGCATTTTAAGCGTTGATATTACCCCTGAAAAAAAAAAAGATATTAAAAAAAAAAAAGAAGGGTGTGTATATATATATACATGTTTTGAAATGCTTAAAGGAGATGTTCGTACCCACACCTTTAATTACTTAACCTAAACCTGGTAGGGAGCCCGGCTCCGCTTGGTAGGATAGGGTATGGTACTACGCAAGATTACGGGAGGATTTATAGGCCAGGGGGATTTATTTTTTTTTTTTGGGAAGGGGGGGGGGGGGCATTAAGGGGAAAAGGGAGGGGTTCAGACAGGACTGTTTTTGTGAATTGGTTTATAATGTTTACACATCTAGGTATTGTATACCATGTTTTCAGGTATCCCAGTGTCCTACTAAACAGCTATACCAACCACATGGGTGAATGACATACTCGTTTCTGAGTTGGAATATTAATGGTCTTAACCGGCAAGTTAAACGCCGTAAAGTGCTTAGCTTCATCAGAAGACATCAAATAGACGTGGCCTTCCTGCAAGAGTCTCACTTGGATGACGCAGAGCACAGTAAACTGGGGAAACAATGGCAAGGGCAAATATTTTTCTCCTCATTCACATCGTCAGCAAGGGGGGTGGCTATTCTGGTAAGAAGAGGGATCCCCTTCCAACCGAACCTAGTTGAAAAGGATAAAGGGGGAAGATATATTTTAGTCAGGGGATATATGGGAGACCAACTGGTCACTATGCTGAATGTATATGGTCCGAACCACGATGACCCTAACTTCTATGTGAACCTTTTTCTTAAAGTGACATGCGCCCCTTCAGAACTTATAATTGGTGGTGACTTTAACCTGGTATTAGACCCTGCTATGGACAGATCCTCCCCTACCCCTAAACCTTTGACCTCAGCGGCCAAGGCTCTTAAAAAAGAACTTATGGATCTTAATTTGTTGGATACATGGCGGGAGGGGCATGCATCTCAAAGGGAATACAGCTTCTACTCACACATGCACAACAGCTACTCTAGGATTGATACGTTCTTTATACATACAGCAAAACTCCATCTTGTTTCGTCCTGCGAATACTTAGCCATGACACACTCAGACCACGCCCCCCTTTTGACTAAAATAGCCTTAAGCGACTCTCACACAAACTCCAAACGCTGGAGGTTTCCTAATTTTCTAAATAACGATGAGGATTTTGTCAAATTAATTAACAAACAGTTGGACTGGTATTTATTGAGTAATAGGGGCTCGGCCTCACCAGCTATAGTCTGGGAGACCCTTAAAGCTTACATAAGAGGCTACATTATTAGTTACTCTTCCTGGAAAAAGAAACAATATCAAACCAAATTACGCTCACTAGAGTCTGATATAAAAGCGCTTGAAAATCAACACTCCCTATTACAATCACAGACCTTATTGGTTCAGATAACGGCAAAAAAGGCAGAATATAACACTATCACCTCGCGAGAGGTAGAAAACGCTATGTCAAGGTTGAAACATCGCTACTATGAGCAGGGTGACAAGGCAGGGAAACTACTAGCGTGGCAAATTAGAAGGGAGGATGCCGCTAGGTGTATTCCGGCCATTAGGGTAAGCGACAAAGGGGAGTTGACCCGGAACCCACTGCTCATAAATCGGGCCTTCTCAGACTTCTACAAGTCTCTCTACTCCTCGCAGGGGGAGAAGAGACAGGAGATGTGTGAGTTCTTGGACAACCTAGACATACCTACGATAACAAAAGGCACAAGGGGGGTCCTTGACGAGGCGATAACTAAGCAAGAAATACTAGATGCCTTATCAAAACTGACGCCAGGGAAAGCTCCAGGGCCGGACGGCTTCTCCATAGACTTCTACAAGGCATTTATTAGCAAATTGATAGACCCTCTCCTAGAAATGTTCAACTACTCTATTGAGAATGACCAACTACCTGATACCCTTGAGCAAGCTCTTATTATAGTCCTGCCAAAACCAGGGAAGGACCCTACCTTATGCGGGTCGTACAGACCAATTTCGATCCTTTCCAACGAATATAAAATATTTACTAAAATCATAGCCACTCGACTTGAGAGAGTAACCTCCTCACTTATTAATACGGACCAGACCGGTTTCATACAAAATCGCTCATTAATAGACAACGTGAGAAGATTTCTTAACTTGACGCATTGTGCCAAATCCATAGAAGACCCAGTCATAGCGATCTCGTTGGACGCGGAGAAGGCATTTGACCGAGTAGAGTGGCACTTTCTCTTCGCTGTTTTACAAAAAATGAACTTTGGCCCAAATATGCTAAGAATGATCCATATGCTGTACCTTAACCCTACAGCCAGGATACAGACCAACTCAGAGATTTCACCTTCTTTCCCTCTAAGGCGCGGTACTAGGCAGGGTTGCCCTCTTTCCCCGACACTTTTTGCGCTGGTAATCGAACCCCTGGCTATAGCAATAAGGTCACATAAAGCTATTAGTGGGATCAAGGTGGGTCCTGAGAGCCATGTCATCTCTTTATACGCGGACGACATAGTCCTGTTTCTAACCAATCTCGACTCATCCATGCCTGCCCTTATGGAAACACTGTCAAAGTATAATGTAATCTCAGGCTACAAGATTAATGCACAAAAAAGCGTGGCCATGCCACTTAACTCACTAGCCGAAAAAATGCCAAGGTCCAATTTCCCCTTCCAGTGGAACTCACAATTTGTAACATATTTGGGTCTAAAAATCCCGAACCAAATAGATACAATTTTCTTACTAAATCATGACCCACTACTTAAAAAGGTGGAGAAGGACCTAGATAGATGGATGCAGCTGCCTCTCTCGCTAATCGGACGTGTGAACTGCATTAAGATGAACATCCTACCTAAATTTCTCTATCTTTTTCAAACCCTCCCTATATCTATACATAAGAACTTCTTCAAGAAATTACAAAGGATAATATCTGCATTCATATGGAGAAGGAAGGTCCCTAGAATTAAAATTAAAACCCTATATAATTCCCCCCAGTGTGGTGGACTGAAACTCCCGGACTTCCAACGCTATTACTGGGCTGCACAGACAAGGGCTCTGTGGATTTGGCAGAATGAGTCGACTAATTCCCCTGCCTGGAGACAAATAGAACAATGCCATACGATGGACGTACCGCTGGCCGGAATTCCTTTTATCAGGAAGTACCACACCCTGAAGAATTGTTCAGATAACCCATTTATTAAACACACAGCAAGAACATGGTTTGAGATTCAGACACATCTTGGTAGCTTTATTGCATTTCACAGGAAGACTCCCTTCCACAACAATCCAGCTTTGCCAGAATCACTTAGAGATGGCATCACCAAGAAGTGGTACACTCAGGGAATTAAAACTTTTGGGGACCTATTTGATAATAACATACTTATGTCCTTTGAACAGTTACGTGCCGCCTTCCACCTTCCAACTACTAATTTCTTTAAATACCTACAGGTCAGACACTTCATAGGTACAGGTCAGGGAGGAAACTCCACTCTTCCAAAACCCCTCCTCATAGATGATATTCTAAAAGGAGTTATTCACACTAGAGGCATCCTATCATTAACATATGATAGAATCCTGACCAGTACAGAAATTATACCCCTAAATGCCAAGAACAAATGGGAGCGGGACCTGGACTGTACCTTTGATGAAGATGAATGGGAATCACTATGTGAGTCTGCACTATCTTTTTCATATAACACTCGACATAAACTTATGCAATTTAACATTCTCCATAGAACCTATTTTACGCCGGAAAGACTTCACAGGATGAATGAGGCTATCTCTGACCTTTGCCCTAGGTGCTCAACGGAAACAGGTAGCCTGCTCCACATGTTCTGGGAATGTAACAAACTGAGACCTTACTGGGGCTCAATTTGGGAGACTCTCGAAGAGGTCACAGGCCTTGAGATCCCATGTACACCTAAATTAGCATTATTAGGAGACATGTCTGACATTTCTCCAGATAAGAGAGGCAAGGTGCGGATCATTAAATTGGCCATGATTGCAGGGAACAAGTGTATTGCCATGCTGTGGAAAAGTGCTGAATCCCCCCCCATGTCTATGTGGCTTAGTGAAATCTCTTCGTACATGGCATCAGAGAAAATAATGTTCAATCTTAAGAAAAAACCACGTCTCTTTGATAAATGCTGGGCTGGGTTTAGGCAATACTTAGAACAGATTACATAGTAGGTTGATGATATAGGCTATTATTGAAGCTCCCTTTTGTCTTTCTGAAGGGTACATATTGCAATGAATGATACTGTAAATGTTATTAGTTGCTCTTTGAAGAGAAAAGATGTAATGGTAGACATTTATTTGTTTGGTGTAGAAGTATGGGCACCTGTTAGACGGGTGTAACTGGGTTTACAAAACTCTCAAAATGTGTAAAAAAAAAGAAAAAACTGAATTTGCCGAGGTCCTAGTCTGGGGGGAGGGAGGGGGGGTCTGGCCGATTTTTTTTTTTTTTTTTTTCAGGGGGGGGGGGGGTTAATATGCATCTATTTTTCTGTAACTCGGGGAGGGGGGGGGGGCAGGTGGCAGCATTTCCTTTTGTATGGTTGTTGAACTGATGCTGTTAAACTGAAAAAAAAAAGAAAATACCTATAAACATATTGTTTAAAAAAAAGAATGAAAAGGGAACAAGGGAACTATAAAATAAATTGAAATGTAAATAAACAAGGTAAAGATAGAATTGACCGTTGAACCCATGTCACCCCCTCTCTTTTATTTTTGTTTTCTTTTTTAGTGATGCACGATATATTGGCCGCTGACATAATATCGGCCGATATGGCCGTTTTTTTTACACATCGGTATCGGCCCGATATCAAGATAGGGCCGATATGGGCCGATATAATTTTTTATTTTTTTTTTATTAAAATTTAATATTATTTTTTATTTTTACATGTTTTGGCCTTAAATTGTTTCAAAATATCAGTAATTTCTGAAAATAAGTTACAAAAGTAAAAAAAAAGTATGCGTTTTGGAAAGTAGCTCTTTGTTTGATTATCATAAAAAAGTGTTTTCTGTGCAGAGATGTCGACATCGGTGGATGTCGGTGCCGGCCAGAACAGCAATATTAATGTCGGTTATCGGTATCGGCCACCATTTTCACATCGGTGCATCACTATTCTTTTGGATGTTATAATTTTTTCTTTATTGTTTCTGTCTGTTTAATTGTATTGTCTGAGATGTTTGTAAATCAAAAATGCAAATAAAAATGTAAGTTAAAAAAAAAACCATGCTGCTAGGCCTCTTTTCTTTTGGAAAGAATGAAAAAATAATAATAAATAAATAAAAAATGTATAAATATATATATATATATTTTTTTTGTATTCGACTAAGAGGTTGGCTAGTCGACTACGGCTCCTTTCGACCGATTAGTCGACTAATCTACTAATAGGGGTCAGCCCTAGAGGCTAGTAATAGGCTGCTGTGGCGATAAGAAAGTAGCGAGCCAGAGACGTGGTTCGAGTTGAGGTACTTTACTTCTCACTGCACATAGCATTTACAATAACAACCAACTTAACCCGGAACCGGAAGTGGTATTTCCCCTTTCCCCTAAACAGTAAAACCCCCGCCCTTAAGGCACAAGCCCACCTTGGTGAATGTCTCTTAATATAGGTCACCACACAGGCCCCCCCAGAATTCACCAATACAAAAACTGCAACTAATTAATAGCCAGTGAACAGTCCATCAGTGAACAGATCACAGCATGAAATAGTCAACGTGGAGGGGGACGGATCAAGCAGCCGAACCGACTGTGCTTAACAAGAGGGGGATTAAGGGAGAGAAGTGGGACCAGCGGCCGGGCCATGGAAGGGGCCAAGGCCGGAACAGAGGACGGGGAAGGGGTCTGAGCCGAAACCGGGGGGTGCCCCCGTCGCGGGGGTAGGGCCGACTGAACTGGTTCGTCCTTGTCCAAGTGAGCAGGCTTAAGACGGCCTATAGTGACCCGCTCTGGCCTGCCCCCCATGTCCACAACAAATGATCCCATCGGGTCCGGCAGCTTTTCGTGTGTTGGTTTTGCACAGTTCCGTAAACACGTCAGTGGGGGAGAGTGTGAGGGTCAGGTGGTTGGCCGGGGGTGGGGGTCGTGATGGCCCTCTCGTGGTTGTCCCTGTCAAAATGGGCGTAAAAGTAGTTTAGGTCGTCTGGGAGGGAGAGGTCAGTGGTCGGGGGGGGGGCGGGGGTGGCGTGTTTGGGTTTGTAGTCTGTAATGGCCTGCAAGCCCTGCCACATGCGCGGGGGGTCAGAGCCATTTAGATGCCCCTCGACCTTGAGCTTGTGGTCATGCTTGGCCCGTTTGATGCCCCTCTTCCGATCGGCCTGGGCTAGACTGTAGGCTTGTGGGTCACCTGATCTGAAGGCGATGTCACGTGCCTTCAGCAGCTGGCGGACCTGCCCGTCCATCCATGGCTTCTGGTTATGGAAGATTGTGATCAGCTTGGTGGTGGTGACCTCGTTGATGTTGGTGCTGATGCAGTCCAGGGTGGAGGAGGTGAAGGTATCAATGTTCGTGTGAAAGTCCACTGTGGCCTCCGCAGCAAAGTTACTCCAGTTGGTGTTTTGAAGCCGATGCTGAAGTGCCAGGGTCTGCTCCCTCTGGCCAGATTTAACTATGGGCTTGATTCGCTTGATGAGTGGTTGGTATTTGGGTAGGAGGAACAGTGAGATGTGGTCCGACTGGCCCAGATGGGCGAGAGGGAGGGCCTTGTGAGCGTCTTTGGTGTTAGTATAGACGTGATCTAATGCGTTGTCTCCTCTTGTTGGACAAGAAATGTGTTGGAAAAATGTAGGTAGTACAGACTTTAAATTGGAGTGGTTGAAATCTCCTCCGGGTGGCGTGTCTGTTGTTTGCTAATGGCTACATGCAGTTCTTTCATGGCTAGCTTTGCATTAGCATCTGGCGGTGTGTATACTGCAACTGTAATGATGCATGTAGTTTCTCTGGGCAGATGGAATGGCCTATTTCTAATCATGACAAACTCAAGCTGAGCAGAACAGTGCTTAACGATGGTGACTTGTGGTGTATCTGTACACCACAAGTTGTTTACCTACACGCACACTCCTCCCCCACGCTTCTTACCACAGTCAGCTGTTCTGTCAGAGCGGATACAATGACGTTCCTTGTAGTTCAATCGTGCTATCAGGTACACCATCGTGTAGCCAGGATTCAGTGAGGATTAGCATGTTTGCATCAGAAATCCTTTTGTTATTTGTAATCCATAAACGTAGCTCATCCATTTTGTGTGCCAGCGACCGTACATTGGCAAGAAGGAGGCTGGGAAGAGCAGCGCTATGAGGAGCCTGAGCAAGCCTCAGTCGCGCACAAGCTCTGCAGCCCCGCTTCTGCTTGCGATCCCTACGCCGTCTATGAGGCCTCTTTGTCCGGGGAGGCGATGTAAACAGACCCGGTGTGCCCGGAGGTCGGACGATGTCGTTCGGTCCATCGAAAAATATGGGAATATCCAGTAATCCGACACGTGAACCAATGTCCAGTAGCTCTTGTCTTGTGTACAAAGGGTCAGCGTGAATATATTGGGCGAATACACTAAACATGAGTATGCAAATAATAGTTGCATTTTTTTTATACCTTTCTTTTTATTCCTGGGGAGACAAAAAGCCGCTGCTTGTTTCAAGTGCCGCCATGGCAACTTAGGGTGTGTAATACAATCTTTTCTATAGCAGTTGTGTCCTACATGACTTTCCATCTAAGTGGAACTACAAGATTAGTACCTACGACTGCACAATGATGAGAATAAAAGGAATACAAATGTATATTTACTGTTTAATGTCTATTATTCACTATGAACAGAATGTGAAAAATTAAAAGAGATATATCTTGAATGCATGAACATGTTACTTTGAGAGGATTATGTGCTCCAATATATTCCACTCAGCACTATTAATCTATATATGCAGACATCATTGTAAAAGCATCACATATAAACATAACACTGCCTTCATGGCACAATCTTGATAACTAAGAGATTCTCTGAAAATAAGATAATTTTCATGCATGGATTACTAGATTTCAACCACAATACAATACGTTATCTTTCCTGGTTGTTAACCAAGGTGAGAATAGTGGAGCTAAAGCCTGGTCTGGTTCAACAAAGGAAATAAATTATGAAATAACAACGGACTGGCCGCTGGTGGTGCAGGGTTGATTGAGTAGGACACCATGACTCAACAAGGCCTTCTGGTAAGAAGATTTGAAAATGTGTTTTAATAGAGGCCTTGCACTGAATGTTTGTAGTTCTTTGTCTTCCAACATGGCTGCCTGTAACATAGCAGCAATTGTTTTGAACATGGCAATGGAAGGGACAACGGTTGCTATGTGGAAAACAATGGTTGCTATGTGTAGATATTTGAGAAATATATCAACAAGAAAGCCAGTGGAACAGTAATATGCTTTTCCAATGTTTCACATCTCAACCTTGGTGCTCAACCAAAAATAAAGGGCACATCAAAGGCTCTATAAATAAATATTCATATTAACGTCATCATGGCAGGTGAAAAAATAGTCAAGTGTACAGCAAATCAAGTTCCTTTTGTTTCTCTCCCGATCACGTGTGTATGCGCACACACACACGCACACAATTTGGGGAAAGAATCAACAGCATGCCCGTCCCCCCAAATCACACTGAAGCCCCTTTCACACCTGCACTGGACTCCTGACAATCTGCACATTAATCGGAGGGGCTGTATATGTACAAGTTAGGGATGTGCATCCCCATCACTGAGGCCGATGCGATGCACATCTCGATACGTTGCCAACGATACGATACATTAATGATATATTTGAAGCACCGGGCGATACGATTCACCCCTGTTGAGATACAGTTAACTGTTCGATACGATTTGATTCAACATAATGCGATTTGGGGCAATACGATACAATACAACACGATGCAAAATAAGGATAAAATGTTATGATATGACAGAGGATTTGGTTGTATTTCTTATATGCAGCTTATATTATTATTAAAAATTAAATAATCTACTGTAAGACAATTTATATAAAAACTCTTGGGTGCCTAAGACTTTTGCACAGTAGTTTTCTATCCACTTTAGCTAAAAACACACACACACAATTTATATATACACACTACTGTGAGACAATAATAATCACACACAAAGGGATAATGGCTTATAGCAGACTTAATGATTTTATAATATTTCAGATAATGAAATTAAATGTTTAACATCAACTATCCAGTTAGTATTTATCTATATTGTAACATTTGGCCACTTTAAATCATTGAACGTAGAGAGAGAGAGAGAGAGAGAGAGAGAGAGAGAGAGAGAGAGAGAGAGAGAGAGAGAGCGTTTGAGTTTGAACGTTCTGATGTGCCGTAGCTGACCACACCAGAATGGCATTTTGTCAACACAGTTAGAACCTGGAGGAAGCGATATAAAGAAACGAATTGCCAATAAATGTGAAGTTATCTTTGAACCTGTTGTCAAGCGTCTTCAATATACCCCCCCCCCCACCCATTTCCTCACTAATGGAACTGGTGTTGCGGAGTCACGTTAGTTAGTTAGATAGTTTAGCGTTAGCTGAACGGCTAAAACGTCAATTCTACACTTGCACAAATTGAAAGTAGGCACTTCCGGCGGACTTCCGGTTGCCAATAGTACTTCCTGTCCCATCCAAATACATTGGTTTTAGCTACTTTTCTCCCCTTATTTAAACAACTTTGTCGGCACAGAGAGGCAATGAAACGTTTGTATTATTATAGTATAGAATGTATTTAATAAGCAAACGTTTGTCAGCAGGGTTTTTGGGCTGTATTTCATGTAAAAACGTTTACTGTTAGTTTCCTTGCTCAGCCAGCATTAGCCTTCATTAGCTAACAGAAGCTAGTGGTTAAACAGGCCGGATTAGCTTTGAGCTAACTATCTTTCCCGACCCATGTATTCATTCCATTCTAAACATAACGTTAGTTTACAAAACATGACCTGTCTATATAACGTTGAGGAACAAATTATAAGTGTGTGGGTGTGTGTTTTGGTGAACATTGGACTGCAAACAGAAAATGCATCACAGTTAGACAGTAGCTACTGTTAGCTGCCCTTCCGGATTAGCTTTGAGCTAACTATCTTTCCCGACCCATGTATTCATTCCATTCTAAACATAGTCAGTTTACAAAACATGACCTGTCTATATAACGTTGAGGAACGTTATCTCCCGGGACGAGTAGCCACGTTAGTTAGCCAACAACCAGCCAGGCAGCGCCGTTATCTCCCGGGACGAGTAGCCACGTTAGTTAGCCAGCAACCAGTCAAGCTAACGTTAGCTGGCTCCAGCAGCTTGTCGATGTCGTCGGGAGCATTTAGCCTGCTGGCTACCTAGCTCCACTTCAACCAGCATCGGGAGCTCCAGCAGCTTGTCGATGTGCTAATAGCCTCAGCAACCTAACGTTAGCTGGCTCCAGCAGATCGACAAGCTGCTGGAGCCAGCTACCGTTAGCTGCTGGCTACCTAGCTCCACTTCAACCAGCATCGGGAGCTCCAGCAGCTTGTCGATGTGCTAATAGCCTCAGCAAGCTAACGTTAGCTGGCTCCAGCAGCTTGTCGATCTGCTGGAGCCAGCTAACGTTAGGTTGGCTCCAGCAGCTTGTCGATCTGCTGGAGCCAGCTAACGTTAGGTTGCTGAGGCTATTAGCACATCGACAAGCTGCTGGAGCTCCCGATGCTGGTTGAAGTGGAGCTAGGTAGCCAGCAGGCTAAATGCTCCCGACAACATCGACAAGCTGCTGGAGCCAGCTAACGTTAGCTTGACTGGTTGCTGGCTAACTAACGTGGCTACTCGTCCCGGGAGATAACGGCGCTGCCTGGCTGGTTGTTGGCTAACTAACGTGGCTACTCGTCCCGGGAGATAACGTTCCTCAACGTTATATAGACAGGTCATGTTTTGTAAACTGACGTTATGTTTAGAATGGAATGAATACATGGGTCGGGAAAGATAGTTAGCTCAAAGCTAATCCGGAAGGGCAGCTAACAGTAGCTACTGTCTAACTGTGATGCATTTTCTGTTTGCAGTCCAATGTTCACCAAAACACACACCCACACACTTATAATTTGTTCCTCAACGTTATATAGACGGGTCATGTTTTGTAAACTGACGTTATGTTTAGAATGGAATGAATACATGGGTCGGGAAAGATAGTTAGCTCAAAGCTAATCCGGAAGGGCAGCTAACAGTAGCTACTGTCTAACTGTGATGCATTTTCTGTTTGCAGTCCAATGTTCACCAAAACACACACCCACACACTTATAATTTGTTCCTCAACGTTATATAGACAGGTCATGTTTTGTAAACTAACGTTATGTTTAGAATGGAATGAATACATGGGTCGGGAAAGATAGTTAGCTCAAAGCTAATCCGACCTGTTTAACCACTAGCTTCTGTTAGCTAATGAAGGCTAATGCTGGCTGAGCAAGGAAACTAACAGTAAACGTTTTTACATGAAATACAGCCCAAAAACCCTGCTGACAAACGTTTGCTTATTAAATACATTCTATACTATAATAATACAAACGTTTCATTGCCTCTCTGTGCCGACAAAGTTGTTTAAATAAGGGGAGAAAAGTAGCTAAAACCAATGTATTTGGATGGGACAGGAAGTACTATTGGCAACCGGAAGTCAGCCGGAAGTGCCTACTTTCAATTTGTGCAAGTGGAGAATTCTACTCATGTCTCCTCGACTTCCCTGTCTGTTGATAACTGTGACGCGGCTCTCGCCTTCCGTAGTAGCGAAGCAAAGATAGTCTCTGCTGCTGAGTGCTGACAGAAGTGGATGAAAGGAAATTCTATGAATGAATCGGTTTTGACCAATGCAATAACGCTACAACAGATGCATCGCAAGTTCAACCTGAATTGTAGCCGATGCGCACTTTTTCCACTGGTGCACTCGCATCTTGAACGTTTATGCCGGTGCACCGATGCGAATAGGTGAATCTTAACATCACTAGTACAAGTAATAAAACCACGTAATGCCAAACTGAGCCCATGTCGGAACACAAGCAGATCATTGTAGGAAGAATTCACACAGCGTGGACGTATTGATTAACTATGTTCCAACACAACAATGTTCCGTACAGATGGCCTATTCCGGCTTTAGTCTCATCAAGATTTGAGTGAGTTTGCAAGATGCGCTCAATATGTTCCAAACAGTGTGGAGGCGAGCGCCGAGAAGGAGACTGCAGCAAAGTCTACGTTTATATTAAATGTGTGCTTCTCAGTGTTTTAGCCTGTATGAAACTATTATCGAGTGGTCATCATTTGTGAAATAGTTCAGCTTTTGCTCAATAATGCTTTGGAACAGGAGGTTTTTGAAATATCAAGTCAAGATGATATGCTGACCAGTTTGCTCCGATGTCTGACTGAGGATGAGAAACGCTGTTTGCTCGTCATCCAAAAACATTCACATAAATTAACAGTTTGAGTAATACAAACGTTTTGGATTGATTGTAAACTATTTATACACAGTTTCACGATGTAAAATCAAGTTTTTTTGCACTGTTATTTCACACTGTATTGAATGCCATTGATTCTAATTCATTTTTATTTTAACTAGAAAAAAGTTCAGATTGCCCTCATCCGCAGTGATGTCAGGTATAAGAAATATTTAAATGATGTTTAACTCATTGGCTGCAAGCTATTAGCCTTGGCCCTGTGGTAGCACTGCCACGCTTTAAAGGTTCCCTGTGTTGCTATTCGTTTCACTATTTGGGCAATTTTACACAATTCCTGTGAGTCTATGGAACACATCTGTAAGGTTAAAAAAAATATTAATTGTTTTGTATTTATAATCAAGTACTTTCGAGCAGCATTTTCTGCATTCAAGATTCCAAGCTGTTTTTGGCTGGGCTCTCACTCTCCCTCTCTCTATCTGTCTCTCTCTCTCTCGCTCTCCTCTCTCTTTAGAGGAAGAGTCAGGGACAGGGAAACCGCTTCCGCATTATTCCCACTGCTCCGTTGTTGAGCGAATTGTTGATTGTGGGCGGTGGCTTCAACCACAGAGGGGGCTTAGATATGCAGATCAGCTCCTTGCTACGTAGGACAGCGAGTCAAACCAGAATGGCTTAGTTCACTGGGGGAGGATATTGTCTCATCTGAATTGGAGCAATCCGCCAAAATGAGAATCTGAGACACAGACATTGTTAATACAACCCCACATTGCTAGAAAACAATGCTAAACACTGGAAAAGGCCATTTATAAGACAGGGGACCTTTAAAAGATAGAAGTGAGTCATCTTGTTTGTAGAGCTATAACTATATTCTATATTATAGCTATAGATACAATACTATGGCCCATTTGACATTGAGTTTCTATAGTTGAATATGGGAAAAATGTATAATTTTTTCATCCATACATTGCCGTTTTATACCGTGGTGAATATGAGTATGGTTTTAGATTGGTCTGGTGTAATTCCCGAAATGCTGAGGAATAGCCTTATGCGTGTATTAAACTATAACCGTTGCCGTTTCTTGCCTGGACCCGCTATTATTCTCAAATCAAATCTATATCATAACAGCGAGCGTAACGGAGCTCACGCTAACGACGCTAATAGCAAGAATACCGGAGCTCACGCTAACACTAGCGAAGCAAACAGCTGGCATGCCGGAGCTCACGCTAATGCTAGCGAAGCACACGCTAACGACGAGACGACGAGGAAAACAGAGCCACTAGCGACACGGCTGGCAAACACGACCCAGACCGAGCGAACGGCTAACAGCGAAGAGACTATCATGCGCCGAGAACGTCGCGGTAGCCAACGCCGAAGGTACGGGACCAGCGTTAACATGCCGGCTACTGAGAAGGCTAACGAGGCTTCACCAAGGCCACAGGACTGTGGAAAGAACCGGCAGACTAGGCCTAGTCCAAAAACAAACGGCCCCAAAACTGTTGGAAAGAAAAATGCTAACCTCACACAGAAAATAGACTGCATACTGATTGGAGATTCCATAACAATGTATGTGGAGATGGCAAACACAGAAAATATCTGTCTAGACAATACAACTGTGAAAGAGCTAGCCGAAAAACTTCCAACACTAATCAGACCAGGAATAACAAAAATTGTCATTCACTCTGGATCGTTTGACATCCTGCGAAAGAAGACTGGCACAGAGACTTTGAAAGACGATTTCACACGTTTAATGAACACACTAGACAAACATCAGTCTGTGTACACAAACACTGATGTGTCCATCAGTGGACCAATTGCATGCTTTCGCAGAGGACAGGAAGCATTCAGTCGACTCCTAAATTTTAATTCATGGTTAGGGGCTGCATGTCTCGTACACGGCCTGAAATTCATTGACAACTTCAATGTTTTCTGGAATAACCCAGAACGTTTTCAAAGAAATGGCTTCTTCCCAAATCGCTTAGGTTCAAAGCTCCTATCAGCAAACATGCGTCATGCCTTGATGGCCTCCAAGAATATTAAGCTCATACCAGCACGAGAGATAGTCATGAAGGACACAATCTCACCACGAAGTACAGCACAAGACGTCCCGTCCCCGTCCCCCATATCACACAAGGCCATCTCGTCTGATCAAATGTCCCCGAAAGCACAGTGCAGTCAGTACGGTACAGTATAGCACAATTACCATGACATCTCTCAAAACATACAAGTAATCATAACTAGCCAATGGCATGGTGAAAAATATACGCCACCAATGCGTTTACCTGCTATTAACCTCAGGGCCATCACGGTCAAACCAAAGCAGACCTCCTCTAAAGAAGTCCAACAAATAAAATTAGCTTTCCTAAATGTCAGATCACTGAATAATAAAACATTCTTAGTAAATGATCTGATTAAAGAAAATAACTTAGATTGCATCTGCCTAGTAGAGACATGGCTAAATAATGACACAGCTACATCAATAATGATAGAAGCTTGTCCACCAGACTATAACTTTTTTCAAATACCCAGAAAAAATAAAAGGGGCGGAGGAGTTGCAGCAATCTTCTCCTCAAAACTCTTGTTTAGAATCACAGAACTAGGCGAGTTCATGTCAATGGAATATCTTGCCATTGAACTAAAAACAGAATCAACTATTATTGTCACAATATACCGCCCGCCTAGACACTCACCAATATTTATACAGGAGCTCTCTGAACTGATCTCACTATGTGTTACCGGATATGATAAGGTGATCCTAAATGGAGACCTGAACATCCATTTTAATAAGAAAACAGACTCCAAAACTATGGAACAAAAAAATCTACTGGATAGCTTTGACCTAATACAGCATATAACAAATGCAACTCACCGGCTTGGGAATACACTAGACTTAGTTATAACAACAACTGGGCTAAGCATAACAAATATCTCAATAACTGAATTACCTCTCTCCGACCATCACTGTATATTTTTTGATACTCAAATAACCCTTACTAAAACAAAAAAAGAAATCATAGTTAAAAAGAGGCTCCTAAACGACAAAGCTGAATCAAAGTTCATTGATCTTATCAGACTACATGAACCACACAATCATGACAGCTCTCTAAATGAAATGGTAGAAAATCTCAATGATGCAATGTCATCTATATTAAATTCTGTCGCCCCATTAAAAACGAAAAAGAAGAAAACTAGAGCCTCGCCCTGGTTAAACTATAATACGGTCAACGAAGAAAAAAGGAAATGTCGTGCAGCGGAGCGAAAATGGAGAAAAACAAAAACCACCATATGCTGTGATATATACAAAGATGCTTTAACTGCTTATAATAAAACCATCCGCTTAGCAAGGAAAGATTACTTCTCTAAAATCATTACAGAAAATGCTGGAAACTCCAGAATCCTCTTTTCCACTATTAATGTACTACTCAACACTGCCCCTACACCTCCTCAGTCATCAACGGTTAAGTGTGAAGAACTTGCACTATTCTTTAACAACAAAATAACCTTGATCAGGGCCAGCATTACTCATGATGGAAATAAAGTTGATTACGGCAAACCGTGCAATGTAACCATGAGAAGTTTCACATGCATCACATTAGATGTACTCTGCAAAACTGTCTCAGAATGTAACTCCTCCACCTCAGACATTGACCCTATACCTACAGCTTTCTTCAAACGGGTATTTAATAGTGTTTCAAGCCCTGTGCTAGATATCATAAACACTTCCCTTAGGACTGGTATTTTCCCGGATGCCTTTAAAACAGCAGTTGTAAAGCCATTACTAAAAAAACCTAACTTGAATAGTAATGAAATGGCAAATTATCGTCCAATATCCAACCTACCATTCATTAGTAAAGTACTTGAAAAGATAGTTTCAGTTCAAATAAATTCCTTTCTTGAAGAAAACAACATCTTAGAAGAATTTCAGTCAGGATTCAGAAAATATCATAGCACTGAAACTGCCCTCACCAAAATAATCAGTGACCTCAGACTAAACTCTGACGAGAATAAGATCTCCATCCTTATCCTGTTAGATCTCAGTGCAGCATTTGATACAATCGATCACGATATTCTAATCGATCGTCTTGAAAACCATGTCGGTTTCTCAGACCATGTGCTGGGCTGGTTTAAAACATACATCAGAGGGAGGAAATTCTATGTTAAACTAGGAGATCACATGTCTGATATATACGACAACAACTATGGAGTTGCACAAGGGAGTTGCTTAGGTCCTTTACTCTTCTCCCTTTACATGTTACCGCTGGGTGATATCATCAGAGAACATAATGTAGATTTCCATAGCTATGCGGATGATACACAACTGTACATATCTGCTGAACCAAATGATGCAGCAATTAGCTCCATTACAGACTGCTTACTGGCAATAAATAAATGGATGAGTAAGAACTTCCTGAAACTAAACGAGAACAAAACTGAAATTCTAATTATCGGCTCCAAAACTAAAAAAGAAACATTAATAAAGAACCTGGGGGGACTAACCCCTTGGATCAAATCTGAGGTCACTAGTCTTGGGGTTATCATAGATTCAGAACTGAACTTCAATTCTCATATTAGCAAAGTGACGAAAACATCGTTCTTCCATCTCAGAAATATAGCAAAAGTACGACCATTTATTAATCAGAACGATGCTGAGAAGCTAATTCATGCATTCATATCTAGCCGGTTAGACTACTGTAATGCACTTTTCACAGGTCTCCCTAAGAAAACCACAGAGAGGCTTCAGCTAATCCAAAACTCTGCAGCCCGACTGCTAACTAGAACCAAAAGGAGAGAGCACATTAGTCCAGTCCTAGCCGCTTTACACTGGCTTCCTGTAACATTTAGAATTGACTTTAAGGTCCTTCTCCTTACATACAAAGCTCTAAATGGACAGGGACCTAGCTACATCGCCAACACTCTAATAAATTACACACCAGCAAGAACACTGCGATCATCAGCTGCTGGACTACTAGAGGCTCCCAGAAGCAGTCAAAAGAGGATCGGTAATGCAGCCTTTATCAACTATGCCCCAAAACTATGGAACAAACTACCCCAAAACATCAGGGAAGCCAACTCGCTAGACATCTTTAAAAGACAGCTTAAAATCTCTTTGCTCAGGCATTTCACTGATAGATATCTGCTACCACCTAGTGGCAAGAGGAAACATCAGGGATATCCTGACACAACTTGTATTTATTCTTACCCTGCCTACTCTTTTACACTGCCTATCAAATTCATGTGTCGGTTATTGCACTTTTTACTTCTTACTGATGACTATTTTTAAACTGAATCATTTTAAACTATTATTATCTGCTAGATCCAAATGTGAAACACTGATTATTTATGACTATTTTTAAACTGAATCATTTTATTCTTATTATTTGCTAGATCCAAATGTGAAACACTGTGATTATTTGTTCATGAATTACAGGAGTATTACTGAATAGAGAGCCTATTAGGATGCTAGATCCTAATGTGAAACACTGTGATTTGCCATATCTTGCTATGCTCGCTCATGCCTGTATTTTTTATGTCCGTTCTATTTTATAATTTTTTGACTATTTTTAAACTGAATCATTTTAAACTATTTTTACTATTTGTGTTACTGAAAACTGTAAGCGGAGAGCCTATTGGGATGCTAGATCCTAATGTGAAACACTGTGATTCTACCTGTCTATCTTTTTATGCTCGCTTATGCCTGTATTTTTTGCTGTTGTGAAGCACTTTGAACTGCAACCTCTGTATGAAAAGTGCTATACAAATAAAGTTATTATTATTATTATTATTATAGGTATTATGTTTCATCATGAATGCATGAAAGGGGGGGGGGGGGGGGGCGTTTTTGATGCTTTGAATGTCAACAACGGCATACGTTGTGGAGTAACGTTACACACGTTCAGATCGATATGAAGACATGGTTGGATCAACGCAAGATTGATATCATATAGCCCTTACCTTGACTAGGATGTACCCCAAAAAGAATATTCAAATTTTCTGATCGCGATTCCAAGTATTGATGTCCATCGTGTCGCCAACATAATCCACCACACATCATGCATTGGGAGCATTTGATCATTCTCACTCTGACCGTTATAACCACTCGACTTGTCCGGAAAAAAAAGCCGACCGGAGACATTTGATCGACGCACAGGCCAAGATACAAGTTTCAAGTTTCAAGTTTCTTTAATAGTTGTCATACAGAAGTACAGAATACTTTTGTACAAAATGCTTCTTACTGTTGCGCTCCAGAGACTGTGCAAGACAAGATAAGTATGAAATAAAATAACATAGTAAAATTAGAAGTAAAAAAATGAGGTCACAGTGTTCAGTTTAGACATATGTACAATGTTCGATGCAGAATAGACGTAGTTACCATACAATATACAATACTGTGCAGTGTACTAATATACAATACTATATAGTGCAAGGCAGAAATGGAGAAATGGGACGAGGTGCAATTTAGGTACAATTCACAGTAGGTGTACGAGTTGTAGTGCAAATCCTTTATCAATAAATATAAAGTGTAAGTGTGTTTGTGTGATCTAAAGTGTGGAGAGTGGGTGCTGCAGTGTGTTGTTTGTTTGAGTGAGTGTGTGCGTGTGGGTGTGTGTGCTGTGTGCATTTGATGGTTGTTGCATAGTGATTATTGTTCGTTTAGCGATTATTGTTCGTTTAGCAGCCTGATGGCCTGGGGATAGAAGCTTCTTCTGAGTCTTTCTGTGCTCGCCTTAAGACTCCGGTATCGCTTGCCTGACCGCAGCAGTTCAAAGAGGCAGTTGTTCGGGTGGCTCGAGTCCTTAATAATTCTCTTAGCCTTCCCCTTGCACCGCTTGTTGTAAATGTTCTGGAGGGTGGGAAGCCCCCCTCCAATTGTGCGTTCGGCTGAACGTGTCACTCTTTGTAGTCTGCTACGGTCTTGTGCAGTGCTATTCCAGTGCAGGTTCCAAAGGGTGCTCGATACCGCCACCTGGGAGGATCTGGCCAGTACTGCACCCTCGGCATCGCAGTATGCCTTCTACCGGCAACATAGGGGTCCCTGACATTGAATAGGATATTAAAATCGGAAAAAAGGAAAAACAATTAAATAACGTATATATACACGTGGTTGGCGTTCAACGGTTGTCCACCAAACACGTATATAAACGTATATAAACCATTGAGTTAAAGAGGAGATAATTGTCTCTGTCCTGCCCTGCTCTACCTAGGAGCCACCCCTACTAAACCACATGCAGTATTTCCTAGTGAGTCCTGTTGCAAAGATTACAGATGTCAAAGAATAGTTGGGAGGGACACACTCTTTCAAAACTTTAAAATGCATTGTTACATCTATATTTAGCACATTTGATAGAATTTCAATATAAAATAAACAAAAACTAAAATACAATTACCACCAGCCAGAGCAGGGCTCTTGGGCCCTATGCATGTCTGTATACAGGCAGCCATGTTGGAAGAGAGACAACTATTGTTGAAAGAGAGGACTAGAGAGCAAGGCTCTATTTAAACCATGAAACTGGTGTTTGAAGATGAGTGTCAGAAGTTCTTCTGTAGTTGGATTGCTGTCCAGGATGAATGTGTTGTCAAGTATTTTGAGTTTTTAGGCAGATTTCTAAACGATTTTAGGGTTTGAAAACCTGAATTAATATACTGGAATATAATGGTATATCTCTCCTGTATGAAGCTACTGAACTCTTCTCACACTGGTCACAGTGGTAAGGCTACTCTACTGTATGAATGCGCTGGTGATACTTTAAGTGTCCAAATTGACTGAAGCTCTTCTCACACTGGTCACAGTTATAGGGCTTCTCTCCTGTATGAATGCGCTGGTGTGTCTTTAAGCTGTCATATCTACTGAAGCTCTTCTCGCACTGGTCACAGTTATAGGGCTTCTCTCCTGTATGAATGTGCTGGTGTTTCTTTAAGTCTCCAGATTGACTGAAGCTCTTCTCACACTGGTCACAGTTATAGGGCTTCTCTCCTGTATGAATGCGCTGGTGTCTTTTTAAGTCTCCAGAGTTAATGAAGCTCTTCTCACATTGGTCACAGTTATAGGGCTTCTCTCCTGTATGAATGCGCTGGTGTCTCTTTAAGATGTCATATTGACTGAAGCTCTTCTCACACTTGTGACAGTTATAGGGCTTCTCTCCTGTATGAATGTGCTGGTGTGTCTTTAAGCTTTCAGATTTCCTGAAGCTCTTCTCACACTGGTCACAGTTATAGGGCTTCTCTCCTGTATGCATGCGCTGGTGAATCTTTAAGTTTCCAGATTGACTGAAGCTCTTCTCACACTGGTCACAGTTATAGGGCTTCTCTCCTGTATGAATGCGCTGGTGTCCTTTTAAGCTTCCAGATATACTGAAGCTCTTCTCACACTGGTCACAGTGGTAAGGCTTCTCTCCTGTATGAATGCGCTGGTGTTTCTTTAAGTCACCAGAGGTACTGAAGCGTGTCCCACATTGGTCACAGTAGTAAGGCTTCTCTCCTGTATGAATGTACTGGTGACTCTTTAATTGTGCAGATTGATTGAAGCTCTTCTCACACTGGTAACAGTAGTAAGGCTTCTCTCCTGTATGAATGCGCTGGTGTATCTTTAAGTCTCCAGATTGACTGAAGCTCTTCTCACACTGGTCACAGTTATAGGGCTTCTCTCCTGTATGAATGCGCTGGTGTATCTTTAATTGTCCCGATCGATTGAAGCTCTTCTCACACTGGTCACAGTTATAGGGCTTCTCTCCTGTATGAATGCGCTGGTGTCTCTTTAAGTGTCCAGGGTCACTGAAGCTCTTCTCACACTGGTCACAGTTATAGGGCTTCTCTCCTGTATGAATGCGCTGGTGTCTCTTTAGGTGTCCAGAGTTCCAGAAGCCCTTCTCACACTGGTCACAGTTATAAGGTTTCTCTCCTGTATGAATGCACTGGTGACTCTTTAAGCTGTCATATCTACTGAAGCTCTTCTCACACTGGTCACAGTAGTAAGGCTTCTCTCCTGTATGAATGCGCTGGTGAATCTTTAAGCTGCCAGAGGTACTGAAGCTCTTCTCACACTGGTCACAGACGTAAGGTTTCTCTCCTGTATGAATGCGCTGGTGAATCTTTAAGCCTCCAGTTTGACTGAAGCTCTTCTCACACTGGTCACAGTAGTAAGGCTTCTCTCCTGTATGAATGCGCTGGTGTTTCTTTAAGTCTCCAGAGTTACTGAAGCTCTTCTCACACTGGTCACAGTTATAGGGCTTCTCTCCTGTATGAATGTGCTGGTGTATCTTTAAGTGACCAGAGTTACTGAAGCTCTTCTCACACTGGTCACAGTTATAGGGCTTCTCTCCTGTATGAAAGTACTGGTGTATCTTTAAGTGACCAGAGTTACTGAAGCTCTTCTCACACTGGTCACAGTTATAGGGCTTCTCTCCTGTATGAATGCGCTGATGTATTCGAAAATTAGCCTTTTTGATGAAGCGCTTTCCACACTGGTCACAGCAGTGAGGCCTTGACTCGTTCATATCTTTGCTTGTTGTTGGGGAGCAATGCAGCAATTGTACCTGGAGAAGAGAGAAGTACACCAATGAAGAGTTCAGATCTTGTGTGTTTTGCATTCATTCAGTTTGTATTTCTCATGTTCTAAAAATGTTTACGTGAAGCCAGGCTAATGAGTGGACATAGACACACACTCATGTTGATGGGCAAGCAGAAAGTTGAATTCCTAAAGGTATGTGGTGCAATTCAACACAACATCAAACCGTTTAACAGAGTTGCCACAGGTTTTACAAAATTACATACATTTAACATGTTTACGGCCGGTTGCCTCCAATATGTGGTAGCCAATTACATTAATGTAAGATAGCATATTTGGTAGCATTACATTAACCTGTTAAGCCCTATTTTCTGAAAATCCGCCTAAACGTACATACCTAAATGGTAGTAAATGGAAGATTGCTCCACTTCTACAAGGTCCATTTGCATGTTCTTGGTATCTAGGGACATCTATGGATCTCAGGGAATATATTTTGCTTTGCATCTTTGACAGTGAATAACACCATGCTAAAAATGACCAGACATGAAAAACTGCCACTGAGCTCGTTGAGCACCTTCTTGAGATCATGTGTAAAAAAAAAAAGAAAAAAAAATAATCTAAGCAAATTTATAAAGGAAAGATGATTAAACAGAAGGTTTTGTAGATACAGTACTGAATTCTGCCATCCGGACACATGCAATTTGAAATATTATTATAGAATATAGAATATCAGGCCTATAAATGACCTTATTATAGCCATGTTGCACACCTATGGATCGGGCCAAATCTACTCTTTCCAATGGCAGAGTTAAATTTGGATTTAGTATCCCCAGGCGTGCAGCAAGAACCATTAATGAAATCTACTGTAAATACAGTCAGCTTTTTATTTTTGCGACAGGTCCGCCATTTTGAATCCGTTTGCAACGCGGATTGTTGCTAAATGTTCACAGAAGGTAGACACACAAACTGCGCTCCAATCTATGCCAATAACGTTCAGTTTTGTGATATAGTATCCCGAGAAATAAGAGAAATCAAAAAAATTCATACACAAGTAATTTGCTTGCTTGAGGCTAGAATTCCCTGGGTACTTATCGAAATTTCAACGCTCATTGAGAGCTCTGGATGCCCTGTGCTCATGACTACAAATCATCATCATTCTGTGATTCAAAATGAAATATTATCACATTTCAAAAACTAAAATCTCACTAATAACTAGTGCTGTCAGGCGATTACAATTTGTTATCTAATTAATTACAGGATTTGTAATTAATTAATCAAATTAATCGCATTTTAATCGCATAACCATTTTAGGCCTGATATTCTATATTCTATAATCATATTTCAAGATGGCAGAATTCAGTACTGTATCTACAAAACCTTCTGTTTAATCATCTTAATCAATAGAGTTAGGCCTGCCGCGATAAGCAATAAATCGATTAATCGGCGCGATAATTAAAATGAATGCAATGATTTTGACGGGCGCGATTAATTGCTATTTGCGCGTTTGTTTTAATGAGGCGGAACCAGTACCCCTCGTCAGTCACTCTCCGTGTGGGGGGCCGCTGGCCTTACTACAGAGCACAGCACGGGAGCTCCGTGGGGCAGTAGCAACGCCACATATAGCTTAACTACATTTCTCAATAGTGTTGCTCCTTTTAACCAAGTAGCGTTATTTGTAGTGTAACGTTAGCTATTTTTAGACCCAAGTAGAGAAACTGGACTGCTAAATAAAGATTAAAGATCTAGCGTTCGTTGATGCTCATTCAATGCTAACAACATTAGCTAAATAGCTAACAAACGAAATACAACGTATAGCATAGCTACAACACAGAATAACATTAATACAATTACATGCATCATTGTTTACAATGAACGGGTGGGGCTGGTCTGTTTTCTGTACTTTCTAAATACGGATTTGGACCGGTTCTCATGAACTGGATAAAGGCACTTTACCATGAACCGGTTACGTCAGTCAGAACAAATGGTATTAGGTCTAATCCATTCCATCTCTATCGATCTACCCGCCAAGGATGTCCGGTTTCAACGAAAAATTTTATTCTTTCCCTCGAACCACTTGCCTGTGCTATACGTGCTCATAAGGAAATCAGTGGTATTCGTATTGGTAGTTGTGAGTATAAGGCCAGCCTGTTTGCTGATGACATGGACACATGAGTGCATGCTTACCAACTGTCCGTCTGCAACACTACTATCACCGACATCTAAGAAGGGAGATGCCCCCTTGAATTGGCCCTTCTAAGGTTTCTCTCCTCCACATTGCCTGTGGTGCATTTTTTCCTATTGCTAGGTTTTAGTGAGTTTTTCCTTACCTTCACGTGGCGTATGTCTGGGAGTGTTTGCATTGCATTCATTTATTTTGCATTTATTTTAAATTTGTTGGACCTTATGGTGTTCCTGTTTTGTTTGACTTATTGTGATGTTTCTTCTTGACTTGTTTAAAGAAGATGTGTCCGGCCCATGGGGACATTAACGTGTTGTCGGGCCTTACAAATCAATTTGATTTGACATATTATTAACACTAATAAATCCTAGCCATTCCATATCTCAAGTGCTAAAGCTTATAGATACATTTGGTAATTTTTCAGGCTATAAAGTGAATTATAGTCAAAGTGAGGCTATTCCACTTAACAACCTGGGCCCCACCCGTTCCCTCCGGTCCTCCTCCACTGCCTCCCTTCACTGTCCCGACATCCAAGCTTAAAACCTTTGGAGATCGGGCCTTCTCTCGTACTGCACCCCGACTCTGGAACTCCCTCCCCCAGTCCATCAGAGACTCCCCCACACTCTCCACCTTCAAAGCTCGCCTCAAAACCCACCTGTTCTCCCTTGCCTTCAACCCCCCCCCCCCACCCTAAAAATGAATTTGTTACCAAGGCTAGCTTTTTTGATGTCCTCTATACCACTAAAGTTCCCTCCTAGTTTGTTCAAAGAAATAAACAAATTATTTTCTGGCTTCCTATGGAACAACAGAAACTGAGAAGTAGTGGAGGAATAGGACTACCAGATATCCACCAGTATTACATAGCATATAACTCAAGATACCCCTTGCAGTGGGCTTACAATAGTGTGAGACAGATTGGCAGCTGGGAATGGCTTGAAGAACAAATTATAGAAGAACATAACAAAGATCTATCTGTTTCAATGTTGTGGTATAACCCAAAAATCACTCCCAGACTGGACAATCCGCTTTTAGAATTTTCATGTGAAATAGTGAAAATCTTACATAAACGCCTGACCTTTAGTGGACATTCCTTACCATCATGTCCATTATGGAAAAACCTGTTGCTCTCTGCAGGAGGTAAAACCCTTAAAAATGATGTATGGCAACAACATAATATAACACAGTTCAGTTCAGAGTTTTTATTTGCCACATGGAATCATACAATCAGAGTTTCTTCATTACACAATCATAAATATCATTCCATGGACAAAAGGAGCAGGAAGAAGAATAAATCTTATAGTTACCTGCCCCTTATTCCTAAACTAAACAAGTATTTACTTAATGGTCGGCGTACAACCTAATTTACACAAATAATCATTTATACCATTATACACACAATCCACAGTTAAACAAGAAAAAAAAAATAATAATAATAATAATAATAATAATAATAATAATAATAATAATAATAATAATAATAATAATAATAATAATACAGAATAAAGAATAAAAGAGAAAAAAAAGAAAAGATCTCACTATTCAGATCACATTTGATTTTCATACTGACTAAATATTTTTTTTTAATAATTTTTTTTGAATTGATAAACACTACATCCCTTAAGCTCGCTATGGAGAGAATTCCACAACTTTACACCAATAACTACATAATAATAATAACACAGGTGGGGCAAGTGATCGAAAGTGGAAATATGATACCTTTTAATGAACTTAAAACACAGTTTGGGCTGAAAGACAGAATTTATTTCTTATTTACAAATACAATCAGTTATTAAATCATTGTTGTCTAAAGGCATAGCAATAGGAACAGAGTCTTGGAAGAGACATTAAGGGGAATTACAATGTATAAACTATCATGTTCAACCACCCCTGATACCAGTACCCAAACTAAAGTCCAATGGGAGCGAGACATGGGTATACCCATATATTCTTTTTACCACTTTTTCTCCATTTTTTTCTCCCATCCCAATTTCGCCTCGCCAATTCTCCCTTCAATTCTCCCCTCCCCTGTCTCGAACGTTGCTAGACTATGCCTCCCACTGGTCGGCTGCAATGAGGACGAAGCCTTGCATCACGTGTCCTCTCCAGTACACGAGGAGGCAGCCGTCGCATCTTTTCACCTGAACAGCGCGACCTCTCAGTGGCGAGGAGTAACGCGTGGGAGGCTCACGCTGCCCCCGTTACTTCCTGATTCTGCTGTACAGGCGCACCAACCGACCTGTAGGAGTCGCTGTCCACAACGTCCGATCCCCACCCACCAGCTTTCCCACCCCTAACACTGCCAATTGTGTTAGTATGAACGACCAGCCAAGCTGGTAGCAACGCCGAGAGCTGGGCTCGAACCCAGCATCTCCTGCGTTAGTGGCGAGCACCTTGCCCACTGCGCCACTTAGCCGCCCCTGGTATACCCATATCTGAAACACAATGGGAAGCAGCAGTTAGGAATAGTACTAAAATATCAAAATGTGTTAAGATATCAAATTGTGCAATTAAAGATACTACACAGGGCCTATATAACGCCCTGTACATTGAATAAAATTAATCACACCCTACCCAAATTGTGCTGGCATGGGTGTGGAGTAGAGGGTACGCTCATGCATTTGCTGTGGCACTGCCCGCTTGTTAGGCAATTTTGGTTGGACATTGCTGAGGACCGGTCAGTTACTCTCCAACATTAATCCTTGCCCTATAACTTGTATATTGGGCGTAAAAATGGACACTGCTCAAGCAAAGATTGTAAATAATATTGTAGCACTGGCTTTTCTAGCATGCAAACGGATTATTTTAATGAACTGGAAAGAACGCAAACCGAACTGCTTCAGTTTGGAGAACTGGCGCAAGGACTTCATGGACTTGATATCAATGGAACAGGCTGCTCTGTCTCTTCAAGAGAGTGATCGGCCCGATGGCCTTCAAGGTCCCTGGAACTTTATTAGATCACTATCTTGAATATGTTTGTGTAGATAGATAGATAGATGGATAGATGGATAGATGGATAGATGGATAGATGGATAGAAACTTTATTGCCATTTCAACACGGTTGATTGGGATTTGTCTTGGTGCCACATACAGTACAGACAATGTTAAAAACATACAATAAAAAACACAAGAATACAATATAAAAACACAAGAATACAATCCCCACAATAAAAAGTTTTACACAAACAATTAAAAAGAAAAAAATGCTACAGTACTTAAAATAAATTGCTCAGTGTTCCAGTTTAAAGTGCATATTGCCTTAAAGTGCATGTTGGCTGGTGCTAGCCCTTGTTGTGCAAAGTGCCTGTACATTTGTACTTGAGTTCAGGTGAGGGACAGCCTCGGGATATGTACTGTTTTTAAAACGGGATGTCCTGCACCTGAGACTTTGGAGTCTTCTGCCAGAGGGAAGGGGGTTAAAGAGGTCGTAAGCAGGGTGAGAAGGGTCCCTGATCACCTTTTCCCCTTTCCGCCGGATTTGTGTGGCATAAATGGAGGCCACAGAGGGGAGCTCACAGCCGATGATTTTTGATGCTGTGCGTACAGTTCGTTCTAAATGTCCCCTATCATGGACGGTGGTGTTTCCGTACCACACAGTCATTGAGAAGGTAAGGACACTCTCCACAGTGGCTCTATAAAAACTGAGCATCGCCTCCCTGGACACACCAAACTTTTTAAGCTGGCGCAGGGAGTGGAGCCTCTGGTGGGCTTTGCTAATTATGAGGCTGGTGTTAACTTCCCATTTAAAATTATCACATATGGTGATGCAGAGGAATTTGAAACTGTCTACCCTCTCCACCTGCTGGCCGTTTATGTACAGAGGAGGGTGGACTGCCTCCCCGCGCCGGAAGTCAACTATAATTTCCTTTGTCTTAGAGATGTTTAAAAGCAGGTCGTTCTCCTTGCACCATACAGCAAAGCTATCGACTTCAGCTCTATAGGCCGATTCATCCCCGTTCTTAATTAGTCCCACTACTGTTGTGTCATCCGCATATTTAAAAAATCGGACGGAATCAGAGTGGGAGGCACAGTCATTAGTGTATAGACAGTAGAGCAGAGGAGAGAGAACACAGCCCTGGGGGGCCCCGGTGTTCAAGGTCCTGGAACTAGAGAACAAATTACCTACTTTAACCACTTGTTCTCTGTCTTAGAGAAAATCTAGAATAAAATAGCACAGAGACACATCAATTCCGAGCAATTTAAGTTTTTCAAATAGTTTAAAAGGCACAATCGTGTTAAACGCTGAACTAAAATCAATAAACAAAATTCATACATAAGTGGCGGAGGCCTCCAGGTGCTGCAGGATGGTGTGTAAACACAGATACAGCATCCTCTACAGCAGTGGTTCCCAACCTTTTTCCCCCCAGGGACCCCCAAACATCTCTGATGAAATTCGCGGACCCCCTCCTAATAAGATACCATAAAATACGTTTTTTTTTTTTCATTTTAATAACAAACTGCTTATACACAGGCATATGCATCACAATTAGACCCACTATGCTTCTTTGACTTGTGCCTTCAATCAACAAATCTCATCTTGCACCATATGCATTTCAAAATGTTTGGCCAATATTCAAATGCTGTATTCATCCTCTCAAATCAGGCCCTAATGGTGAACGGTTTGCATTTATGGAACAAATCAATGCAACAAATTAAACTAAATATGAGACAGGAAATTCCAATCAGTAGCAGAGAGAATCTGTCCTAGCTGGGTTTATGTGAAGTGCCACAGAACAAGTGACACTTTTTGACAATGACATCCTGAGTCGTTCCAATATAGCCGTATATACCTATTTTTCACATGTAATCATATGCTTCATTATTCAATTATTCAATTGATGATGGACAATGATCTCACAGGATGGCAGAGTGGGTGTGAAGTGCCACAGAACAAGTGACACTTTTGGACAATGACATCCTGAGTCGTTCCAATATAGCCGTATATACCTATTTTTCACATGTAATCATATGCTTCATTATTCAATTATTCAATTGATGATGGACAATGATCTCACAGGATGGCAGAGTGGGTGTGAAGTGCCACAGAACAAGTGACACTTTTGGACAATGACATCCTGAGTCGTTCCTATATGACCAGTATAAATCTTTAAACTAAACTCTGGAAAGATAGCTCTATGATGGCTCTACTTATAAAAAATGGAACTGAGCCTTTAAATGTCTCCATAGAAGGGGCCTGTTGTCTGTGAAAAACTGTGAAAAGGGAGTGAACCTGCGGAATGTGGGCCTCAGGAGAGGAGAGAGACAGAGACAGAGGAGAAAGAGCTGTAAAATGTTAACCCTTTCAGACGGGAAGGGGATTAAAGGTTGCGGGTTGAAAATCAGGGAGTCCTGAATCTATAGAGGGAAATCTTAAAAAACTATATAACAATTAAATGTTTAATGTGTACAGTAAAAGTTTTCATAAATGGCATGCTTATAATTAACTGTCATTAGAGAATAATACTAAAAGAATGATGGGTAAAAACTGTTTTCTGGAGGAGATCTTTTAGGAAGCTTGATAAGAAATCCTAGGGATGGCTTCGTGCCCGGTACCATGTCACGTGATCCCCACAGACAAAGCAGTTGTCTGTTCTGAAGGAATAAGGGACTTTCTGTTACTTAAAACCACTAGGTAACGAGAAGTAACGTTAGTACCAAGAAGGAGGAGCTCATACGAATTACGTATTGTACTCTGGTTTGCTAAACAAAAAATGACATCCCTGTGACTTCACTGTGTTTAGACCAATCGGAAAAATGGTACAATATGGATATAAAAGGGACGGTTGCCCTTTCAAGGGCCAGACTTTTTTGAGAGATGAGAAGAATGGTGCTTGACACTGGGCACAAGCCGTGCTTGATGAGATGTTCTGTTTTCTGCTTATTTTAAACTGAATTGGAAATTTTCCACTTCAGTCTCTTTTTGTAACTTGCATTTTCTAATTAAACCTCTCTATAAATATATCCTTTGTATCCTTTCTTCACTCTCAGACGGCCGGGTAAGCATTGAAATGTGTTCTGCATTTGTAACTTCACCCCATGCATTTTTGATTAATGATGTAAAACTTTAGAAGTGTGGCTTTATCCCTACGGAGTAAAAGGAGACATATGATTATGCATTAAGGACTAAAGGTGGATTCTGATAAACCTGGTTTTATCAAGTAATGCCATATAGTGATAATACGTGTAAGTGGCTTTATCCTTAGCTATAATGGGATTATCAAGTAAAGCCATACAGTGATAATACGTGTACTGTATAATGGGATTATCAAGTAAAGCCATATAGTGATAATACGTGTACTGTATAATGGGATTATCAAGTAAAGCCATACAGTGATAATACGTGTAAGTGGCTTTATCCCTAGCTATAATGGGATTATCAAGTAAAGCCATACAGTGATAATACGTGTACTGTATAATGGGATTATCAAGTAAAGCCATACAGTGATAATACGTGTAACGGATAAGGGAAATGGACCTCATCTGAATAAAGAGAGTCCTTCCCAGTGCAAATAAAATAAAAGATTCCGCAACTTCAATCACTCGACCTAAGGTCGATGACTGACGGGGGTCGGAACGGTGCATTCGCTATCTCTTGTCGGTCAGTGGTAACAACAACATTTTGTAGACTCGTTCGGTTCTGCATGTCAACCACTTCGCAGGACGCTGTTTGATGTCAAGATAAGCAGACCAATGAGTTATGAAGTTATCGATCTGACCTAAGACCTAGCGTGGGCATTCAACATGGCGTCCCTGGCGATGTGCATTTATACTAACCAAAATAGGTGCTAAACGGCCGAAGAAGACAGGACTACTGTCAAAAGCCTCTGGAGTAAAATTAAATTACAGATTTGGCAAAAATTAAAGTAGAAAGCTCTACTGGCGACTCGAGTGGAAGGCTGTACTCGGGGATATCACAAATGAATAGAAAGCTCTATCTTGGTGATTAAAGCAACGTTTACTCACAACTAAAGGGTAACATAATGTTTATAGAGCTCTGGGGGGAGTTACAAGTGCAGCATAATTTCGTGCTTTGCCCACAGGAAGCGAACTGGCCCTACCCAAGACGAGAGCCAACTACCCAAAGATACTGTTTGTGAGGAGGGGAGACTGGATGTGAAGCGAAGTCAAAACGACCGTTCACAGAAAGGCGAGCTGGATGGCTCCTAGCCCAAAGATACTGTTTGTGAGGAGGGGAGACTGGATGTGAAGCGAAGTCAAAACGACCGTTCACAGAAAGGCGAGCTGGATGGCTCCTAGCCCAAAGATACTGTTTGTGAGGAGGGGAGACTGGATGTGAAGCGAAGTCAAAACGACCGTTCACAGAAAGGCGAGCTGGATGGCTCCTAGCCCAAAGATACTGTTTGTGAGGAGGGGAGACTGGATGTGAAGCGAAGTCAAAACGACCGTTCACAGAAAGGCGAGCTGGATGGCTCCTAGCCCAAAGATACTGTTTGTGAGGAGGGGAGACTGGATGTGAAGCGAAGTCAAAACGACCGTTCACAGAAAGGCGAGCTGGATGGCTCCTAGCCCAAAGATACTGTTTGTGAGGAGGGGAGACTGGATGTGAAGCGAAGTCAAAACGACCGTTCACAGAAAGGCGAGCTGGATGGCTCCTAGCCCAAAGATACTGTTTGTGAGGAGGGGAGACTGGATGTGAAGCGAAGTCAAAACGACCGTTCACAGAAAGGCGAGCTGGATGGCTCCTAGCCCAAATATACTGTTTGTGAGGAGGGGAGACTGGATGTGAAGCGAAGTCAAAACGACCGTTCACAGAAAGGCGAGCTGGATGGCTCCTAGCCCAAAGATACTGTTTGTGAGGAGGGGAGACTGGATGTGAAGCGAAGTCAAAACGACCGTTCACAGAAAGGCGAGCTGGATGGCTCCTAGCCCAAAGATACTGTTTGTGAGGAGGGGAGACTGGATGTGAAGCGAAGTCAAAACGACCGTTCACAGAAAGGCGAGCTGGATGGCTCCTAGCCCAAAGATACTGTTTGTGAGGAGGGGAGACTGGATGTGAAGCGAAGTCAAAACGACCGTTCACAGAAAGGCGAGCTGGATGGCTCCTAGCCCAAAGATACTGTTTGTGAGGAGGGGAGACTGGATGTGAAGCGAAGTCAAAACGACCGTTCACAGAAAGGCGAGCTGGATGGCTCCTAGCCCAAAGATACTGTTTGTGAGGAGGGGAGACTGGATGTGAAGCGAAGTCAAAACGACCGTTCACAGAAAGGCGAGCTGGATGGCTCCTAGCCCAAAGATACTGTTTGTGAGGAGGGGAGACTGGATGTGAAGCGAAGTCAAAACGACCGTTCACAGAAAGGCGAGCTGGATGGCTCCTAGCCCAAAGATACTGTTTGTGAGGAGGGGAGACTGGATGTGAAGCGAAGTCAAAACGACCGTTCACAGAAAGGCGAGCTGGATGGCTCCTAGCCCAAAGATACTGTTTGTGAGGAGGGGAGACTGGATGTGAAGCGAAGTCAAAACGACCGTTCACAGAACTGCAAGCTAACTAGCTCAACATCGGCTAACAAGCCAGTGCTAACACCCATGAGCTGGCCCTAGCCAGACGGAAGCTAACTAGCACGACATCGGCTAACAAGCCAGTGCTAACACCCATGAGCTGGCCCTAGCCAGACGGAAGCTAACTAGCACGACATCGGCTAACAAGCCAGTGCTAACACCCATGAGCTGGCCCTAGCCAGACGGAAGCTAACTAGCTCGCCATCCGCCAACAAGCCAGGAGTGAACTGAATGCTAACTGGATGGCTACCTAGCCCGAGGCTACGTGACACGAAGCCAGACGGAAGCTAACTAGCTCACCATCGGCTAACAAACCAGTGCTAACATGATGTCTCACAATCATTCCCACATCATAGAGGAGGAATCACCCTCGGATGAGGGATTGGGAGTGTCCATACCCGACCTGGGTCTAGACTACCTAGGAGAACGGGAGGAACACCCAGAGTCCCCTGAAACGTTTGCGGGAAGTGAGGAATTCACAGAACCAAGCAAATCACAATATCCAGAGCTGCCGGCTGTACAGCAAGCAGTAATTGGCACAGGAGAGAAACCTTACTGCTGTGGCCAGTGTGGAAAGAGCTTCAAGACAAAGCATCACCTTAAACAACACCACGTGGTACACACAGGAGAGAAACCTTACTGCTGTGACCAGTGTGAAAAGACCTTCAAAACGAAGGGGGATCTTAAAAGTCACCACGTGGTACACACAGGAGAGAGACCTTACTGCTGTAACCAGTGTGACATTAGCTTCAAGAGAAAGGCAGATCTTGAACGACACCACGTGGTACACACAGAAGAGAAACCTTACTGCTGTGACCAGTGTGGGAAGACCTTCAAGACGAAGGCAGAACTTAAACAACACCACACGGTACACACAGAGAAGAAACCTTACTGCTGTGACCAGTGTGGAAGGAGCTTCAAGACGAAGGATCACCTTAGACGTCACCACGTGGTACACACAGAAAATAAACCTTACGGTTGCGCCCAGTGTGAGAAGGCCTTCAAGACGAAGGGAGAGCTTAAAATTCACCACACGGTACACACAGAAGAGAAACCTTACTGCTGTGACCAGTGTGGAAAGAGCTTCAAGGCGAAGCGTAACCTTACACTACACCACATGGTACACACACGAGAGAAACCATACTACTGTGACCAGTGTTACATGAGCTTCCGGAACCTGCAAGGGCTTAAGAGACACAGACGGCGGAGGCAGCCATGCAAGGTGCCAACCTGCTTAACGGGGGCAGTAAGGGGTGATGTGTCTCGCTCAAGAACACTGCGACGCACTATCAAAGACGAGTGTGGAAATGGAAAAAACCAAGAAGACGATGTAGTCATTCTTCCTCTTTATGAGGCGCCAGGCTCCACCTCAAAACGAGTATCTCCCTCCACTGACATAGAGGCGTTCAACTCTCTAGACGAGTACCTAAAGGCCAAAAACATAAATTATGAGCACTGTTCCATTTTCTATGGCTCAGAAGAGGAGGATGGCGACATTCAGATCAAGGATCAGAACCCGGGGCCACAGATGACACCCTCAGGTGAAACTGAGTCTGAGCCTGAACAAGATGGGGAGCTAAATACCTCTGAAACTGAACACAGTTCTGATTACTCAACATATTGAGTAATAGCTCAAGAGAAGCTAGCACAAGGAGACGCTAGCTCACCAAAGGGGCTTCAATGGCCCAAATGATGGAAAGAGAAGTAAGGACCCCCGGTCAAGATCCAGGGGATAAGATGGTGGAGAAACCAACCCCCGAGCAGCAAGCAGAGATAATGGCAACAAAGGGAGAAATTACCTTCTGGGGCCCTGACACATGACACTCAAGCAAGTGCAACCTGCACTTGACGGGAGAAACATGGGGGAGAAACTAACCCCAGAGCAGCAAGCAGAGATGAGGGCAACAAAGGGAGAAATTACCTTCTGGGGCCCTGACACGTGACACTCAAGCAAGTGCAACCTGCACTTGACGGGAGAAACATGGGGGAGAAACTAACCCCAGAGCAGCAAGCAGAGATGAGGGCAACAAAGGGAGAAATTACCTTCTGGGGCCCTGACACGTGACACTCAAGCAAGTGCAAACTGCACTTGACATACCGCTCATCTGTCAAGAGGAAGAATATGTAGTGTTATTGTCATTTAGGAAGAAACATGACATAGAATACTACATGCATTTTGTATATATTTTAAGTATAATATGTAAAGATGTCCGTCCTTGCTCTAAACCCAGAGTAAAGTAAAGTGAATTTGTAATCTATTTCATTCAGAAGGGATTTCCTGACAGCAACCATTTGGTAGGTTAGCACCCTACCAACCATATCAGCTGCATGAGATGTACACTCACCAGCGCCTATGGGTAACAAATTGAGACTCTGCAAACTCTCATCAAGCTTAGCACCTTGACGCGGGGGGACAGAGCGAGCATCAGGGTCTCTGTATCCGACGGGCCTATCAGATTTGTGGAGACTTGGAAGCCTCAGCATACAGGACGCTGTGGTGCTTAGGCGGCCAAGTCACTGGTTTATAGGTCTGTCAAAACGGATTGGAGGTTCCGGGGCTTAGAACATGAGTTCAAGTGAGTTGGGCTGTATACTAATTAAATAGGTATCAACAGCCGAAAGAATATTAACTGAAATAACTGCTGTCAGGTGTCTCTGGAGTAGAATTAGTTACAGATTTGAGTCAACCTTACTCAAGATTGGTCTTATCGGCAGAACCTCTCCAACCAAGACTCTTCCTAATGTTCGAGATCTGGAACACTGGTGACGTAGATGGTCTGCAGAGCGCAGCAGACAGCCAAAAGTAAATTGGTAAAAAATCTATCAGGAACAAGAGAGGGTTGATAAGTAACGACTTGAAGTAGCGGTTACTCATGACTAAAAAGTTACGTAATGTTTTCTTACAGTCAAAAACGTAGAAGGTTCTACTCAGAGAAAGAATCACACTTAAAGTATATTTTTGTGATTACGGTAAAAAGGTTTACTCATGACTTGAAGTAACTAAATGCTTACTTAAAGTCAGAACTTAAGTAGAAAAAACTCTACTTTGTGAATAGCAGGCTGAAATAGCCATTGCGAATAGCAGGCTGAAATAGCCATTGCGAGCAGGCTGAAATAGCCATTGCGAATAGGAGCGAATAGCAGGCTGAAATAGCCATTGCGAGCAGGAGCGAATAGCAGGCTAACTAGCCATTGCTAACAGGACGAGGCTACTCACATGAACAGACAGGTATATGATAACCTTGGACATGCGGAAGTAAGAGGATGTTGGTATACCTGAGAACCAACAACATTCTCATACCTAAAGCCAAACAAAGAGCGATAACAGTCCGAAAGGCCTGTGAACAATGTGCGCTGGTAAAGGTGCGCTGGTAAAGGGACAAAACCTGAACCAGTGCCACACTCTTAGACGGGGGGGGGGGGGGGCTGTCCCCCGGAGTCAGCGAACGACGCAGCGGATGCTGACTCAGGTCAGAAATCGGAACTGGAGGAAGACCGGGATAGGTCAAGCTCCAGAGCATCCTCAAGGTCCTCATCTAGACCTCCCAGACCTCCCAGACCTCCTAGACCTCCCAGACCGGACAGAGAGACATCGACCTGGACCCAGGTTACAGAGCGACGAGAGTCCTGAATGGACCTGAAAGAGAGAAAAGAAATTAGTCCTCTGTGGACTGTATCTGTGATGTCCTGCGAGGCCTACGGACAGGGTCACACGATAGGTCAAGCTCCAGAGCATTCTCAAGGTCCTCATCTAGACCTCCCAGACCTCCCAGACCTCCTAGACCTCCCAGACCGGACAGAGAGACATCGGCCTGGACCCAGGTTACAGGGCGACGAGAGCCCTGAATGGACCTGAAAGAGAGAAAAGAAATGAGTCCTCTGTGGACTGTATCTGTGATGTCCTGCGAGGCCTACGGACAGGGTCACAAGACCAGGCCAACCACACGTCAATAGAGGACTGCTGCTACAATTCTCGGGGACCCGTGGGGGTCGCCCGAGAAGTGACAAATCAACCTACCTCAAACTATGGGAGAGATCCAAGAGGTCAGAGGGGGCGACCCCAAGATGACCAAGACGACAACAGCCTGGGTGCATCGGCCGGGAACAACAGATGCAAGTCTTCCCGCCGGATACCAAGCAACAACGTGACCCCTATCCTGTCGAGCCGTCCAGCCAGGGAACAACAGATGCAAGTCTTCCCGCCGGCTACCAGGGTAACAAGGTACCGAGATGGCAGAGGGGGTGTGGAGAGTCACAGCCACGTGACCCCACAATCGCCATCTCGTCCCCCAGTACAGACGCTATTAAGACAATGGAAAATGACCGCCCAGGATGACAGAGTGGGTGTGAAGTGCCACAGAACAAGTGACACTTTTTGACAATGACATCCTGAGTCGTTCCAATATAGCCGTATATACCTATTTTTCACATGTAATCATATGCTTCATTATTCAATTATTCAATTGATGATGGACAATGATCTCACAGGATGGCAGAGTGGGTGTGAAGTGCCACAGAACAAGTGACACTTTTGGACAATGACATCCTGAGTCGTTCCAATATAGCCGTATATACCTATTTTTCACATGTAATCATATGCTTCATTATTCAATTATTCAATTGATGATGGACAATGATCTCACAGGATGGCAGAGTGGGTGTGAAGTGCCACAGAACAAGTGACACTTTTGGACAATGACATCCTGAGTCGTTCCTATATGACCAGTATAAATCTTTAAACTAAACTCTGGAAAGATAGCTCTATGATGGCTCTACTTATAAAAAATGGAACTGAGCCTTTAAATGTCTCCATAGAAGGGGCCTGTTGTCTGTGAAAAACTGTGAAAAGGGAGTGAACCTGCGGAATGTGGGCCTCAGGAGAGGAGAGAGACAGAGACAGAGGAGAAAGAGCTGTAAAATGTTAACCCTTTCAGACGGGAAGGGGATTAAAGGTTGCGGGTTGAAAATCAGGGAGTCCTGAATCTATAGAGGGAAATCTTAAAAAACTATATAACAATTAAATGTTTAATGTGTACAGTAAAAGTTTTCATAAATGGCATGCTTATAATTAACTGTCATTAGAGAATAATACTAAAAGAATGATGGGTAAAAACTGTTTTCTGGAGGAGATCTTTTAGGAAGCTTGATAAGAAATCCTAGGGATGGCTTCGTGCCCGGTACCATGTCACGTGATCCCCACAGACAAAGCAGTTGTCTGTTCTGAAGGAATAAGGGACTTTCTGTTACTTAAAACCACTAGGTAACAAGAAGTAACGTTAGTACCAAGAAGGAGGAGCTCATACGAATTACGTATTGTACTCTGGTTTGCTAAACAAAAAATGACATCCCTGTGACTTCACTGTGTTTAGACCAATCGGAAAAATGGTACAATATGGATATAAAAGGGACGGTTGCCCTTTCAAGGGCCAGACTTTTTTGAGAGATGAGAAGAATGGTGCTTGACACTGGGCACAAGCCGTGCTTGATGAGATGTTCTGTTTTCTGCTTATTTTAAACTGAATTGGAAATTTTCCACTTCAGTCTCTTTTTGTAACTTGCATTTTCTAATTAAACCTCTCTATAAATATATCCTTTGTATCCTTTCTTCACTCTCAGACGGCCGGGTAAGCATTGAAATGTGTTCTGCATTTGTAACTTCACCCCATGCATTTTTGATTAATGATGTAAAACTTTAGAAGTGTGGCTTTATCCCTACGGAGTAAAAGGAGACATATGATTATGCATTAAGGACTAAAGGTGGATTCTGATAAACCTGGTTTTATCAAGTAATGCCATATAGTGATAATACGTGTAAGTGGCTTTATCCTTAGCTATAATGGGATTATCAAGTAAAGCCATACAGTGATAATACGTGTACTGTATAATGGGATTATCAAGTAAAGCCATATAGTGATAATACGTGTACTGTATAATGGGATTATCAAGTAAAGCCATACAGTGATAATACGTGTAAGTGGCTTTATCCCTAGCTATAATGGGATTATCAAGTAAAGCCATACAGTGATAATACGTGTACTGTATAATGGGATTATCAAGTAAAGCCATACAGTGATAATACGTGTAACGGATAAGGGAAATGGACCTCATCTGAATAAAGAGAGTCCTTCCCAGTGCAAATAAAATAAAAGATTCCGCAACTTCAATCACTCGACCTAAGGTCGATGACTGACGGGGGTCGGAACGGTGCATTCGCTATCTCTTGTCGGTCAGTGGTAACAACAACATTTTGTAGACTCGTTCGGTTCTGCATGTCAACCACTTCGCAGGACGCTGTTTGATGTCAAGATAAGCAGACCAATGAGTTATGAAGTTATCGATCTGACCTAAGACCTAGCGTGGGCATTTAACAGTTTAATACCTTTTTTTTGTCATTTTAATAACAAACTGCTTATACACAGGCATATGCATCACAATTAGACCCACTATGCTTCTTTAACTTGTGCCTTCAATCAACAAATCTCATCTTGCACCATATGCATTTCAAAATGTTTGGCCAATATTCAAATCCTGTATTCATCCTCTCAAATCAGTCCCTAATGGTGAACGGTTTGCATTTATGGAACAAATCAATGCAACAAATTAAACTAAATATGAGACAGGAAATTCCAATCAGTACCAGAGAGAATCTGTCCTAGCTGGGTTTAATACCTTTTTTTTGTCATTTTAATAACAAACTGCTTATACACAGGCATATGCATCATAATTAGACCCACTATGCTTCTTTGACTTGTGCCTTCAATCAACAAATCTAATCTTGCACCTTATGTATTTCAAAATTTTGGCCAATATTCAAATCCTGTATTCATCCTCTCAAATCAGGCCCTAATGGTGAACGGTTTGCATTTATGTTGAATGAAGTAAGAATCCACTGCAGTAAAAATATCCTCACCTCGAGTGGTGGTAGTAAGGTTGACTGACATGAGAATGTCCTGCTTCAGATCCTCATTTTCAATATATTGCACATAAACGATGAGCACAGCCTCGTCTGCGACAGTTGTAGTTTCATCAAGTTGTATGGCAAATGGACCCTTTCTAAGCTTTTCTGACAGCTGCTGCTCGCAATCACTTGACATCTTATCAATTCGGTATTTCACTACATTGTTCGAGAGTGGTACTGATTTTAGTTTATCCGCCACCTGTGGGCCGCACAGTTTCTAAACCATTTTGATGCAGGCTGGTTTGATGAGCTGCTTGCCAATATTGTGCGGTTTCTTTGCTTTTGCAATTAAAAGCGAACACTCAAAGGAGGCTTCGGTAGCCTTCTGTAAATCACTGCCACCCCTGCTCCACGCTACTCTAACATCAACAGGCTTGTTCGCCTTGAGAGACTGTTCTTTCCTCCGAAAAAAGTCTGGATCCTTCCCAACGGTTTCTGGGTGCTTAGACGCCTGATGTCTCTTCAGCTTGCTGGGCTTCAGGCTCGAGTTTGCCAACTTTTCTCCACAAATCACACACTCAGGTCGTTTGTCTGGTCCCTCAGTGAAGCCCATGGTGATGTAATTTTCGCGATTGCTGTAGGTCCTAACTTTTTTTGCAGATGAGCTGCCATCATCTCCTTTTCGTTTGTCACACATTTTCGCCTCTGGCGGCTGACTGCAGACGAGCCGAGAAAGTTAACTAGCGTGCTAGGCTAGCTACAGAAAGTGATACAGTCAACTGATTCGCGTTTTAGCGGCTACCCGGTAGCCTACTGTTAACATTCAAAAATCATGTCTAGATGTTTATTTATTTATCTTAATTTTTTTATTGTAGTGGAGAGACTATTCATGCTTCTGATGATTAAAAAAAAAAAAAAAAAAAAAAATCATCTGTGGTCTGGCGGACCCCCTGCGCCCCCTGGCGGACCCCCAGGGGTCCGCGGACCCCAGGTTGGGAATCACTGCTCTACAGACCTGTTGGGCTGATAAGCAAACTGATACATGTCTAATTTAACAATACTAGATAAATGATCACAGACAAGCCGCTCAAACACCTTCATAATGACAGAGGTCAGAGCGACGGGCCTGTAATCATTCAGACAAGCAGTGCTAGATTTCTTGGGCACAGGTATGACTATGGCAGATTTATAGCATGCCGGGACTTTAAGTGTGCTGAGAGACCAATTAAAAAGATCTGTAAAAACAGTAGCAAGTTGGTCAGCACCATTTTTCAGGGTAAAAGTAGACACATTGTCTGGCCCTGCGGCCTTCCTAACATTTTGTTTGCGGAGTAAGGCTCTGACTTGGTGTTCCTCGACTACAAACCTTTGTAACACTCTGCAACCCCCCCTCACCCCCTTGTTATTATTATTATTTGTCTTAGTTTGTCATGTATGTATTGTCTTGCTTGTGAAAAAAATTAACTTTAAATATATAAAAAAAAAAAAAGAAAAACATTCTCCAAAACCATTACTAATGCCAAAGCTTCTTTCTTTCACCATAGGATCGAGGCCTCTGCCAAGAATCTTCGCAAACTGCATGCTACCATGTCTCCCTCCTCACTCCCCCCCACCCCCTCCTCCCTCATCTTTCTCTGCCGAAGACTTTGCGATCTTCTTTGTGGAAAAAGTGGAGAACATCCGCAGCTCCTTCTCCCAACCCCACCCATTCCAAATACTGAATCGAGAACCTCATCCTTCACTCTGTCATCTTTCTCTCCCATTACAGAAGCCGAGACCCTGACACTGGTAACGTCAAACCGTCCGACTACATGCCAGCTGGACCAGCTACCCTCCCCACTCTTCCAGAACAGACCAAAGCACCAGACATCCTCCCATTCCTAACCGCAACCATCAACTCCTCACTCTATTCGGGGGTGGTCCCCACCTCCCTAAAACAAGCCAGTCACGCCGCTCATAAAAAAAAACTGAACCCCACCGTCATAGGCAACTATCGTCCTGTCTCTCTTCTCTCCTTCCTTTCTAAAACACTTGAACGTGCTGTATCCAACCAACTTACTGCTTATCTCTTACAGAATGACCTCCTAGACCCTAAATCACTCCACAGAAACGGCCCTCATTGCCGTCACAGAGGCACTTCACTTAGCAAAAGCGAAAGGCCTCTCCTCTGTCCTGATTCTCCTAGATCTATCTATCTTCGACACAGTCAACCATCAAATCCTCCTTGCGGCCCTCGCAGGATGAATGAATGAATGACTTTTGTAGCAGAGTAGCCTATTGGCACTGCCCCTTTAAGGCAGGCAGTCTAATTGCCATATAGGACTCAGCTGAGTTGATTGCAGCATGGGCAGCAGAGCAAGTGGAGCAGAGCAAGTGGAGCACAAGGACGCAGAGCAGGAGAGAGGAGTGAAGTGAGAGCAAGGGAAATACTGAGAAGAAGATGTGAGTTAAGAAGGCAAAGAACAAGTCGATTTGGAGGAAACTGTGACAGACTCCTCATGTATCCTGTGGCCTACAACATGGCCGATCAAAGAGAGTATCACCTGTAAAGAGAGGACACCAGTGCTGGCAAGTTAACCCCTTCCATGAACCATCTCTTCAAACCACCAACTATCCCGGACTTGACCACCTTCACTCAAGATCTCCAGTGTCCCTGTTCTCCCAGCTTCCCCCTACCAATCTCCAAGCTGTCCTCAGCCACCACTTCAGCCTACCCCAGCCTGCTACCCCCACACACACACACACACTGAGCACACACCCAATCCCCAATCTGGACTGTTTATTTATTTGACTTATTACCATTTTTCACTTGTATTCTATGTATCTGTTTTGCACTTGATTATTTTGAATACAGTATATATTATTTCACTGAATACTGTTTGCTTGCCTCTTATTTCAATATTTCAAACCTTATCACATGCTGTTTTTTGTAGTGGAGGTTACCTGGAGCTAGCCGGTCACAACAGTAAGCTTTAATTTAGCTTATTTAATTTATTGACAGGTTTTAGCCTGTCTGGCCCACTTTATTTGACAATTATAAAAAATAAACATGTGACAGAAAGCACAGTCAGGATATACTGCCAAGGACCATGTTGGAAACAAGTCGACAGACTTTCACATGTTATCCTTGTACCCCTTGTTTTTATACTTTTGTATAAATTGTATGTACT
This sequence comes from Notolepis coatsorum, assembly GCF_963971535.1. Lineage (NCBI taxonomy): Eukaryota > Metazoa > Chordata > Actinopteri > Aulopiformes > Paralepididae > Notolepis > Notolepis coatsorum. Next base: position 165,902,169 of record NC_140171.1, on the reverse strand, counting down.
AAATAAAAATCAAATCAAATCAAGGATGAAACACAAAAAAGCTCAGAGCTTATTTCCATTGTGGTCCTTGTAGGGGGGTGGGGGAGTGTGATGCTTAGACATGCATCATACAAAACATGACATCACAACACATCACATATACCATTTAACATTTATATACATAACAGACTCATACAACATGCAAGGGTGCCTTAAGCTAAGTGTCTAGGTTAAGTATAGTCCCTTTTGAGCCATGTCTTCAGGCTGGACTTGAATCTAACGGCATTGTCTACGATTTTCAGGTCACTGGGAATGAGAGTGGCTGGCTCTGCGCTGACATGGCTGACATCATACCTCAATGACCGCTCCTACCAAGTGTCATGGAGAGGGACCCTGTCGGCCACCCACCCCCTGCGGACGGGTGTCCCCCAGGGCTCGCTCCTAGGACACCTTCTCTTCTCCCTCTACACTAAATCACTGGGTAACATTATCACGTCTCATGGCTTCTTGTATCATTGTTATGCCGATGATACTCAACTCTTCCTCTCCTTCCCTCCATGTCTCTGAGCGGATCTCGGCCTGTCTGTCCGACATCTCCACCTGGATGACGACCAACCACCTCAAACTGAACCTAAGCAAAACAGAATTGCTCCACCTGCCAGCCAAATCCTCCCCCCTGACCGACCTTTCCATCACAGTCGAGAATGCAGCTGTGGCCGCGTCCCCGACCGCCAAGAACCTTGGTGTTGTCCTCGACGACGAGTTGAACCAGAACATGCCGATTCCTCCTGAGCAATGTCAGAAGGATCCGCCCCTTCCTGACAAAAGAAGCCACCCAACTCCTCGTCCAATCTACAGTCATCTCCCGCCTCGACTACTGCAACGCACTGCTAGCTGGCCTCCCGGCCACTGCCACCAAGCCTCTTCAACTCATTCAGAACGCAGCGGCCCGCCTGATTTCAAACCTACCGAAGTCGGCCCATGTCACCCCACTTCTTAGGGACCTGCACTGGCTCCCCATTGCTGCACGAATCCGCTTCAAGGCCCTCGACCTGGCATACCGTGCGGCAAAGGGAACCGCTCCCGCCTACCTCCGGTTAATGGTCTCTAACTACACACCCTCAAGACCCCTACGCTCTGCATCTTCTGGCCGCCTCAGACCTACTCCTATCCAAGCTCCGGGAGGGTCATCAAAGAGAAGTCGCCTATTCTCAGTCCTTGCCCCACAATGGTGGAATGAACTACCCACCCCAGTTAGGACAGCCGAAACATGTCCAATCTTTCACCGTCGACTAAAGACGCACTTCTTCAACCATTATCTGAAATAAACAAAATAATTGTAAAAATAATTTAAAAAAATCTAACCCTAACTAACCTTACTGTCATGCACTTCTCCTAATAAACTAACCTACACTGTAGCACGCAACACTTTGATGAACATTGTTACTCAGCTGATAGAGTTGTACCCTTCCTGATGACTTGTCGTACAGAACTTGTAAGTCGCTTTGGATAAAAGCGTCAGTTAAATCAGGGGTTCCAAAAGTGGGGGTCGCAAGCCACCGTGGGGGGGGTCGCCAGATTATAAAAAAAAATTATAATAAAAAAATGTCCAAAGAAAATTTAAATAAAGATTTAATGCAGTCAGGCCACTGAACTTAGAAGCAGGCCAGGCCAATAGTTAGATAACCTAGGTGGGGAACAACCAGGAGATCACTGCAACTCACACAAGTTGGATAACTATCTCTCTCTATCTCTCTCTTGCTCACACACACACACACAAAGGGAGCCGCATGTGATTGGTGGAGGCGGGACCCTTACAAAAAACTGAAAATCCATCAAAATCAGTGTTGTTGCTAATCATACATATGCTAGCCTGTTTTTTAACAATAATTTGTGATGCCATCACAAACACTAGCATTTAAAGGGTAAAAAAAAAGAATTCCTACACCAGAATGCAGGAAATTAAGTCTTTGTAACAAAGGAACCCCAGACCCCCTGCTTAAAAAGTGGCCTGACTGGGGCTATATTTCGCACTATATTTCCTGGCCTGAATGATTTCCCCAGTCCGGCCCTGGTTAAAAGCCTCCAATGCTTATTAGTGTGTGTGTGTTTGAACGTTTACATGTTTCAACCATACATTTCCATTTATAAAAATCTTTAATTTTTTATTTTATTTTTTACCTCCTATAATAGTGGGGGTCACGGCTCTCTGACACTGTTATTTCAGGGGTCACGGCCTGAAAAGTTTGGGAACCCCTGAGCTAAATGACTAAATGTAAATAGAGCCTATTTTCTGAAAATCCGCCTAAAATACATACCTAAGTAAATGGAATATTGCTCCACTTCTACAAGGCCTATTTGCATATTCTTGGTATCTAGGGACATCTATGGACCTCAGTGAATGTATTCCCAGTGTCAGAAATATTGTGTCTATTACTAGGCGTGCTTAAATTGTGATGAAACAAAGGAGAATATGAATTATGATTTTTCTTTGCATCTTTGACAGTGAATAACACCATGCTAATAATGACCAGACATGAAGACCTGCCACTGATCTCGTTCAGTGCCTTCTTGAGATCACGTGTACATAAAATCGAAGGAAATTAATAAAGGGAAGATGATTAAACAGAAGGTTCTGTAGATACAGTGCTGAATTCTCCCATCCGGACCAATGCAATTTGAAATATTATTATAGAATATAGAATAGCAGGCTTATAAATTACCTTATTATAGCCAATTCGCAAATTTATATATATACATATATTATCTTTCAAATGGCCGAGTTCAATTTGGATTTAGTATCACCAGGCATGCATAAGAACAGATAATGAAATCTACTGTATTTTTATTTTCAAGAATCAAGAATTTGTCACATACATACCAGGGCTTACAGTGAAATGCGGGTGGTCATGCCCGCATTGATTGTGCAAAATACAATAATAAAATAGGCAAAAAAAATATTTATAATAGATAACACACAAGATATGCATGGTAAAGAAATACTTCCGGTTTACGACGTTCTGGTGAGCAGCCACATGAAAGAGCTCCCGGTCAATGAATATAAAAAAAGGAAGTAAAACAATTCAAAACGAAATAAAAAGTGAAGATTCAAGGACAAAATAAAGAAGGAAGAATGAACACGAGGACAAATGAAAGAAAAGCAACCCCAGATGAAGTAAATACACCGATGGAAAAGACTCAACACAAGGCAATGATGCAACAGGTAGAACAAGCTAGCGGGACGCTGAATGTCAGTGCAGAGAAGCTACAGGCTAACGTACAAACTAGCTTACAAGCTAACATAGAGGCTAACCAGGCCACCACGCAGATTGGATTAGGAGCAATGCGGAGCATACAATGCAACACTGAAAAATCCAACGGAGGTGGCAATGAAGCGTCGGAGCTGTGTAGAAATAAAGAAAATTCAGAAAAAAAAGGAACCAGGTCCCAACAACGTGCAGGAGGCGGCAAGGGACACGGCGCGGAGAGGATGGAAGGTGCCGGGAGGGGAAGGAGAGAGGCCTACGCAGACCAAGACCAGCTATCTGGACAGGCCTATCACCAAGCTTTGCCTTCTACAGGAAGCAGAAGAGCTATGAGGACATCAGATGTTCACATTCATTGAACTTCATAGACTTGACTGACCAAGTGATGGGAAAAATCACTCCTTTTTTTAAAGTGCTAGTAAACTCTGGCCTTTTGTTTTTGCATAATTGTACTATATCTGTAATGTTTACTTGTTGGTCTCCTACATATTGTACAGTTGTGTAATTATTGTATTGTTAGTCATACTGTCACTTTAGGTGGTGGGCGTGTTCACTGGGGTTTGGCGGCAATAGTAGTATTCATATGGGATTCATTCACCTTTTAACTGCTGCTGACACAGAGAGAGGGTGAGATCAGGAGAGAGGGGGTGAGTTCAGGAGAGAGGGGGTGAGTTCAGGAGAGAGGGGGTGAGTTCAGGAGAGAGGGGGTGAGATCAGGAGAGAGGGGGTGAGTTCAGGAGAGAGGGGGTGAGTTCAGGAGAGAGGGGGTGAGTTCAGGAGAGAGGGGGTGAGATCAGGAGAGAGGGGGTGAGTTCAGGAGAGAGGGGTGAGTTCAGGAGAGGGGGTGAGTTCAGGAGATAGGGGGTGAGAGAGGGGGTGAGTTCAGGAGAGAGGGGGTGAGATCAGGAGAGAGGGGGTGAGTTCAGGAGAGAGGGGGTGAGATCAGGAGAGAGGGGGTGAGTTCAGGAGAGAGGGGGTGAGTTCAGGAGAGAGTTCAGGAGAGAGGGGGTGAGTTCAGGAGAGAGGGGGTGAGTTCAGGAGAGAGGGGGTGAGTTCAGGAGAGAGGGGGTGAGCTCAGGAGAGAGGGGGTGAGTTCAGGAGAGAGGGGGTGAGTTCAGGAGAGAGGGGGTGAGTTCAGGAGAGAGGGGGTGAGTTCAGGAGAGGGGGGATGAGTTCAGGAGAGAGGGGGTGAGTTCAGGAGAGAGAGGGGTGAGTTCAGGAGAGAGGGGGTGAGTTCAGGAGAGAGAGGGGTGAGTTCAGGAGAGAGGGGGTGAGTTCAGGAGAGAGGGGGTGAGTTCAGGAGAGAGAGGGGTGAGATCAGGAGAGAGGGGGTGAGTTCAGGAGAGAGGGGGTGAGTTCAGGAGAGAGGGGATGAGCTCAGGAGAGAGGGGGTGAGTTCAGGAGAGAGGGGTGAGTTCAGGAGAGAGGGGGTGAGTTCAGGAGAGAGAGGGTGAGTTCAGGAGAGAGGGGGTGAGTTCAGGAGAGAGGGGGTGAGCTCAGGAGAGAGGGGGTGAGTTCAGGAGAGGGGGTGAGTTCAGGAGAGGGGGTGAGTTCAGGAGAGAGGGGGTGAGTTCAGGAGAGGGGGGATGAGTTCAGGAGAGAGGGGGTGAGTTCAGGAGAGAGGGGGTGAGTTCAGGAGAGAGGGGGATGAGTTCAGGAGAGAGGGGGTGAGTTCAGGCGAGAGGGGGTGAGCTCAGAAGAGAGGGGTGAGTTCAGGAGAGAGGGGATGAGCTCAGGAGAGAGGGGGTGAGTTCAGGAGAGAGGGGGTGAGTTCAGGAGAGAGGGGGTGAGTTCAGGAGAGAGGTGTGAGTTCAGGAGAGAGGGGGTGAGTTCAGGAGAGAGGGGGTGAGTTCAGGAGAGGGGGGATGAGTTCAGGAGAGAGGGGTGAGTTCAGGAGAGAGGGGGTGAGTTCAGGAGAGAGGGGGTGAGTTCAGGAGAGAGGGGGTGAGTTCAGGAGAGAGGGGTGAGTTCAGGAGAGAGGGATGAGTTCAGGAGAGAGGGATGAGTTCAGGAGAGGGGGTGAGTTCAGGAGAGAGGAGAGAGGGGGTGAGTTCAGGAGAGAGGGGGTGAGTTCAGGAGAGAGGGGTGAGTTCAGAGGGTGAGCTCAAGGAGCGTATTATTTTCTATTGACCGCAAGTAACGCAAGATCGCAATTGATTGATTGATTGATTACATTAATTAACAGATTGCAGAATGGGTACAATACAGTACGGCTCAATACACACAATTGTTAAGGGGATGCAGACTGTATACTCAGGAGAGAGGGGGTGAGTTCAGGAGAGGGGGGGTGAGTTCAGGAGAGAGGGGGTGAGTTCAGGAGAGAAGGGTGAGTTCAGGAGAGAAGGGTGAGTTCAGGAGAGAAGGGTGAGTTCAGGAGAGAGGTGTGAGTTCAGGAGAGAGGTGTGAGTTCAGGAGAGAGAGGGGGTGAGTTCAGGAGAGGGGGTGAGTTCAGGAGAGAGGGGGTGAGTTCAGGAGAGAGGGGGTGAGTTCAGGAGAGAGGGGGTGAGTTCAGGAGAGAGGGGTGAGTTCAGGAGAGAGGGGGTGAGTTCAGGAGAGAGGGGGTGAGCTCAGGAGAGATGGGGTGAGTTCAGGAGAGAGGGGGTGAGCTCAGGAGAGATGGGGTGAGTTCAGGAGAGAGGGGTGAGCTCAGGAGAGAGGGGTGAGCTCAGGGAGTGTATATTTTCCATTGAAGTATTGCAAGAGCGCAATTAACATAACAGTATTCTTTTACGTATGTATTAGGGGAGACTAGTGTTGTCACGATACTGGAATTTCGACTTCGATACGATACCTTGAGAGAGAGAGAGAGAGAGAGAGAGAGAGAGAGAGAGAGAGAGAGAGAGAGAGAGAGAGAGAGAGAGAGAGAGAGAGAGAGAGAGAGAGATTTCTCCGAAGCTATGCTCGGAGCATTTATTAACGTTACATTTTCAACAACATTGCGTTAAGCATAGCTCTGGAGAAATCTCTCTCTCTCTCTTCCTCCTCCCCCTCACAGCCGGGCAGCCCTGTCTTCAGTTTGTAAACAACGCTATTATTAGCTAACGTTAGCTTAACACTTTGACTGCCGGGAACCGTCTTTAGACGTCTTTGCTGGCCATGCTAAAGTTGCCGGAGGACGCGTTACGTCGTCCTTATATCAATATTTCAAAAATCTGCGATCGGATTCATATGTCCCCTCCGCTGGCCTGAGATCCACCAGCAGGACCCACTGAGCTCTCTGGCGGTTCAGGAGCGCCATCTGGTGGCCGATCGGCGCAATCGCCAAACAGGATGTTGCATAGAGGTTGTCCTAGACGTCCGTAGTACTTCCGGGCGCTCGCTATAGGTCATGGGACTCTGGCTCGTCACGCTACACGGTGATCGATTGGCAATAACTCGATAAACAACATGATTTGGAGGTATATACCATTATACAAGCTGGAGATGGACCGGGTAAAAATATATCCCATAATGATAAGATTTCTACTCTACGATGATCGCCCAACGGCGCGCGGAGACTGGGGTGAGTTTCAGCGTGTAACGTTACCGTCTTCGATACTAACTGCTATTATCAACATTTGACCCACATTAGATGATTGGTATAACGCTGCCCACGGAATTATAAACGCCCCCTCGCCATTCCGGTCAACATCAGATGACGTGTAGTAACTTCTAGAAGTACGTCTAGTTGGAATTTTTTATATCGCGTTGATTGCCATCAAACTGTATTTCATCATCAATATAATGCATTTGGGGCTATATATCACGTTCTGGAGAAAGCTGCAGAAAGAGATGAAAACATACTTATACATTAGACCATACTTTACTATGAATATGTGAATGAAAAAGTTTAACGTTGCTACACAATGAACAATACATATAGGACTTTGAATGGGCCCTAATAATGGCAATGTAGCAATAGAATTAAAAAAGTTATAGCCCTGCAAAGAAGGGGACTTTCTCCATAGACAAATAGCGCTGGCAATCTATGGTATATCATGAATTTAACCTTAGGCAGCCAAAGTGTTAATGCTAGCTAGCTGGCCACCTATTACTTCATGGAAACGGAGTAACGTCAAGCCGAGCCCACTACACCAGTACACGCATGAACTCGACACAACTACCCCGTTTCCAACGAGGAGGCTGCAGCAGCTTGTGTCTGTTGCTCTGAGCGAGGAGGAGGAGGAGGTGGAAGGGCAAGGCTCTGGCAGCGCGTCTGTCTGTCAACAACTTGCGGGAGCAAGCCAGCTGGTACCGATACTGCAGAAAGTATCGGTACTTCGGGAAATGAGTATTGAAGCCGTTTTAAATATTCAGTATCGATATGTATCGATACTTCGATATTTTTGACAACACTAGGGGAGACTGGGGTAAGTTGAGCCACTTTTCATATTCAGGATCACTACATGAAGGCAACTATAGTTTTGTTGCTAACTGATATATCAGCATATATTTCAGAATGTTGTGAATCACTAAAGACAATCAGAATCAGGGTGAACATCACCGTTTTGATAATATAGCATGTCCAAAAAAAGTATGGGGTAAATTAGGGGTGGGCGATATGACTATATTAAATAAATATCGGGTACAGTTCATAAATGATACTTTTTAAACGTATCGCGGACATCGTGATGTTTGTCACAATCCCTCACATCAGTTTATAAGCAGCCGCGGTTGAGATTACTTACTTTGGCGCAGCGCTTTGCCTTTACTCTCCCCGTCTCTCGTCTCTCCCTCTCGAAGAAAAACAAAATGCACACTCGCCCCAACTTACACGCACACACACGCACACACACACACCCAGAGACGGAGAGGCGGCGCCACAGGTTTGTTGAGGAGACAGCCGGGGATACGAGAGTGTGAGAGAAGTGGAGAGTGCTTCGCGAGTTTAAACGTTAGCCCTACATGTTTTATTCAGAAACGTCGGAATATGGAGGCGCAGAGGTGGATGAACTGGTAGTAACCTCGCATTCTAACGGTTAGCATTGCAGCTAGCGTAATTGAGCTAATAAGGCACTCGATTCATACAGTAGCTTGATAGCTAGCGTCGAAATCCTCCGTGTGTCGCGTTGAAGATGACGTCACGGCGCCCCAGCTACACTGATGGGGGGGGAGGGGGGGGGGGGCGTCTTTATATCTATCTAATCTATGGGGGGTACTACCAAGCCGAGTACGTGCAGACCATGGAAAAGCGGCATAAGGGAATACTTCATAATGTTTCATGCAATTAAAAAGTATATATATATATATATATATATATATATATATATATATATATATATATATATATATATATATATATATATATATATATATATGATGATGATGCACACACACCTTTATAGTGTTTCGTTTACCAGTAAGATGTTATAATAGAATAGAATAGAAATACTTTTATTATCCCGTGGGAAATTAGACACTGCAAATCGCTCAACATTTAAACATTTAGACAGGACAGGTCACAAATTAGAATAATAACACAAATCAAATCAAGTTGCCTAGGATAAGAGTAGAGTAAAATAAAATAGGATAAAATGAAATGAAATAAAATATACAGAAATAAATACAGTAAGAATATACTGAGCATACTGAGCATGGGGTAAACAATTTGGTCAATATAATTATAATTTAAATCTAACTAAATGAAATATGAAATATATATTCCAGTATTCAGTGTAACTCAGTGTAACTAGGTGCAGTATGCTTTAGGTAGTGTATTGTCCTCCTTGGGTTCCAATAAGACCTAGATCAATGTCTGGCAGCCGTCGCTGCCCCCTGTTGTGGAGCCTGGAGGCTGCTAGTCGCATCCTCCTGCCACTATTGAGCTGCCGCTCTGTGCTCAGTGATGCAGTGAGGCACAGTGATGCATTATATAGTCTGATGGCTGTTGGAATGAAGGACTTCCTGTGCCGTTCAGTGCTGCATTTGGGTAGTGTGAGCCTAGCACTGAACATGCTCCTCCTGTCAGCCAAGTCTGTGTATAGTGGATGGGTGGGGTTTTCCCTGATGGCCTGGAGCTTAGCGAGGCTCCTCCTCTCCGCCACCCTCGCTAGAGAGTCCAGCTCAACCCCAACCACGCTGCTGGCCTTCCTGACCAGCTTATCCAGCCTGGTTGTGTCCACTGCTCTCAGTCCGCTGCCCCAGCAGGTCACAGCGTACAAGAAGGCGCCCGCCACCACCGACTCATAGAACATCCTCAACATCCTTGTACAGACATTGAAGGATCTCAGCCTTCTGAGGAAGTAGAGTCGGCTCTGGCCCTTCTTGTATAGTGCTTCTGCATGTTTTGACCCGTTCAGTTTGTTGTCGATGTGCACACCGAGGTATTTGTACACCTCAACCATGTTCACATCAACTCCCCTGATGGAAACGGGGGTCACGGGGGCACTCCTCCTCCTCCCCAGCTCCACAACCAGTTCCACATTTAGCTGCAGGTAGTTTTTGTCGCACCATGTGACAAAGTCCACTACCAGTTCCCGGTATTCCCTCTCGTCACCGTCCTTTATACATCCCACTATCGCAGAGTCATCAGAAAACTTCTGAAGGTGGCAGGACTCTGACCGATAGTGGAAGTCGTTGGTGTAGACAGTGAAGAGGAAGGGAGAGAGGACTGTCCCCTGCGGGGCCCCGGTGTTGCTGACCAGTCTATCTGACACACAGCTCCGTAGGCGCACGTACTGTGGTCTGCCCGTCAGATAGTCCACAACCCAGGACACCAGGGGGGCCTCTACCTGCATCGCCTCCAACTTCTCACCCAGTAGCCCAGGCCTTATGGTATCGAAAGCACTGGAGAAGTCAAAGAACATGATTCTCACAGTGCTCCCCGGCTTGTCTAGGTGAGTGTAGGCTTGTAGGAGTGTAACATTGCTGATAATAAAAATCATAAGTCTAAGCTATCAAGTCTCCCGTGATCTTATATTACTATTAGTGCTGTCAATCGATTAAAATATTTAATCACGATTAATCGCATGATCGTCCATAGTTAACTCACGATTGATCACAAATTAATCGCATTTAAAAAAAAATATCGATCTACCTTAAACGGATCTTTTTCAAGTTCCAAGTTTTAATACTCTTATCAACATGAGTCAACAAATGCTTGCTTTATGCAGCCATTTAACACAAAAGGATGACCCTCATGCATTGCAAATTTGCATCAAATTCAAAACAGAGTGATGCACAAAATAACTTAAAAGAAAATAATAATTTAAAACAATGAATAAAGTGTGCATGAAATAATAGGGGAAAGAAAACGTTAGGAACTTGTTACATTCACCCACACAAGGGCTGAGTAATCACACACCCCCCGGCCTCTCTCTCTCACACACACTCTCCCAGCTCTCTTTCTCTCTTGCCCCTTCCTCATCTCTCTCACCCCCCTCTCTCTCTTTATATATCTCACACACACACACACACACACACACACACACACACACACACACACACACACACACACACACACACACACACACACACACACACACACACACACACACACACACACACACACACACACACACACACACACACACACACACACACACACACACACACACACACACACACACACACACACACACACACACACACACACACACACACTTCAGAAACAAACATCGTATCAATGAGTCCACATTGCAGCCGGCTTGTGGGAGGCAAGAAACAGCGTCCGTGACAGGGGAGGGTTGAATTGGATGATACGAAATTGGGATGGGAGAAAATATAGAAAATGGGAGGAAAAGTGGATTTAAAAAAAAAAAAAAAAAAAAAAGGTTAATCGTGAATTAAAAAAAATTGTGGCGTGAATAGAATCGGGCGATAACGCGTTAATACCGCGTTAACTTTGACAGCCTTAATTACTATATATTTAAAGTATAGGCGGACCATTCCTCGGTTACATGATTATTATTTTCTCCAGTAGTGTGTGTGTATTTTTGGCTAAAGTGTGCAAAAGTCTTAGGCACCCAAGAGTTTTTATATAAATTGTCTTAGATGTGAATACATTTTTTTCTGTATTACTGTGTCAGTAGACTACTCTTTTAAAAACGTTTAATTAAATAATTTTTTAAAGCATCTTCAGACATATGCAGGGACTATTTTAATCGTCATGTTGGCGTGACTGTATGCTTCAAAGGGTTAAATCAAGCATTTTAAGGGCTTTAGAGGAAATGTCAAAATATCGTGATGTACATCGTGTATCGTAACATAGCCAAAAAATATGGTGATATCATTTAGAGGCCATATCACCCAGCCCTAGGGTAAATTGAGCCATCTCCCTCCTTCCACCCCTACTTCCTCCCCCCGCCCTCCACTCTCCTCTTCTAACACCCCTCTAAGGCTGTCCCCGAACCCTGTTTTTAGGGTTTGAACGTTCGCCAGGGTTTTTCAAACGGACGTTCGAACGTTCGTTTTTTTATTAATTAACTGTATTATTATAGATCCTACGGAGGGCGTCATTGCATAGTCTATCGGTGAAAATGTTTTTGTTTACAGTGGTGGCTGTTCATGTAAACATGTAATTAAACAAAGCACTCAGAAGAAAATAAAGGGAAAAGACAGCAGTCAAACATAATATCATATAATAACGCACTCACTTTTTGTCCCCGGCCCGGTAGAACATCGCCGTATGAATTGGAATAACCGAAGCTTTCTGGTCTGGCGGGCTTGACATGTCCATAAATGTGTATCCAATCCATAAATCCATTTTGTTAGATCCAGTATTGACTGAATGTATCTGTGATTATTATAGATTTTCGACAACAACCATTAGCACTGCAGTCATTTGAATTTCCTGGTTGACTCTCCCGCTCCCGGACGTGATGTCACACGAAAGCCAGCCGCACTCACCCAATAAACTATTCTATTCTAAACAGCGCCTCCTCACCTCGACTCAACCCTGCGCGCCTCCTTTTTTTTTTTTTGCGAACGTTCGAACCCATTAATTAAAATCCGAATGCCAGCGTAAAGAACGAACGTTCGAACGTTCAGGCTCAGCCTTACACCCCTCGCCATTAGGGATGCACCGAATGGGAAATTCTTGTCCGAAACCGATACCGAAAATAGGAAACAGTTGGCCGAAAACCGAATGCCGAAAGGCCGAAAATGATTCATAGAATAGAATTTTTTTTACCAATGTTGTTCAGCTACCTGATTATGGAAACATATATGATTATGGCAAAACTTAACTTAAATAATAAATAATCACTATTATGGGTCCATAAAACATTTATTCAGCACTTCTGAATGCATACAGTACATTACTTCCAAGTCAAGTGGCAGACATCTGTGCTCTACTGAGCGTACCTTTCTAGTCCGCAGATGAATGTGCTCTCTTGACTTTGGCACAGTAGACGCGCGACGTGTATTCTCGAGAATGATAATAATAATAATGCTCTTCAGATTATATTATCAACGACAGACAGCGTCAATGTGAGAAACACAATCCCCCCCCTCTTAAGTTAACCGAGACGGGCATATAGTAAATAAGGATATAAAGCATGTTAAAGACACATTTATTGGACGTGTTGCACGCTGAGTTTACATAGAAACAGTGCGACACATAGAAACAGCGTGCATGTAATGACTGAAGCCACGTTTTGATGACATCATCACAACAACACGCGTTAGGTTACAGTTTCTGTTTCGGTGATATATTTTCGGTGAAAAAACTCTTTCGGCCGAAAGGCCATTTTTGGTAATTTTCGGCTGAAAACTTTCGGTGGCCGAAATTTCGGTGCATCCCTACTCGCCATATACCCCCACCTCCTCCCCTCCCTGGATTAAGATATTCCACAGTTATACATGTCTGTACTGAATTACATAACAGTCACTACTATCTGTATGTATTTTTATTTATTAAACACAATTCAGTCTAGCTTTGTTTTATTATTGCATTTGAAACCATTTCAACATAGGCCTCAGAATGCCTTAAAGCAGGGCTCCAGACTAACTTTTTACATTGGTTTCACCAGTGCGCCTAACTTTTTCATTTAGGTGCACCAGCACATAATTTAGGTGCACCCAAAATGTTTCACTGCGCCCACTTTGACTACCTAGGATGGCTTAGAGTAGACGACAGAGTACAGCAACTTGCAATGGGCCTGGTCTACAAGATACACTACACCACACAGGTACCCATGTTGTACATGTCGAAATACTTCCCAAAGGTCAGTAAATACCATGCCCACAACACCAAAGGGAGTTCCACAAATCATGTGCAACCCAGATTCGGCACAAACAAGGGACTAAACACATTTCGCAATTATGCCACAACAATGTGGAACGCCCTACCCAAAGCTGTAAAGGAATGTGAATCCCTACATTAAAAACCTTGCACCTACGGGAGGCTGCAATTCGAAACTGGCCACCGTAAATGTCCAACCCCCGCCTCCCCCCCTAATAGACTGTCTCCTCCCCATCATATGTATATATTCTCTGTTGGGATCTATGGGTAGCAGTACTGTATATTTGCATATCGTATGTAACAGTACTATATACCTGTATCTGTCATGCAGAGCATGTGAGCGGCGCGGGGAGCGGCGCGGGGAGCGGAGCGGGTGGTTTTGAAGTGAGCGGCAGAGTGGGTTTTAAAATGGGTCGGCGCGACTTCCGGAGCGGGAGTTCTCCTCCGCTCCAAGCCGCTCCGGTCCGCTCAGTGCACACGGCACTGCGCGCAAAATCATAGCATGCTCGGTTTCTCCCAGACCAGTAGGCACCCGTCCACAATGCACCTGTCCTGTAAACAGAATTGTGCTCAAAAGAAATCCCACAACGTGAAAGCATGGCCGTGTTTGCTAAGTATTTAAAAAAAGTAACAGAGAATAAGTTCCAATGTATCGTGAAAACAACTAACGATGATGGTGAGGAGACGGAATGTGCAGACCATATTACCGTCGGAAAAGATTCTTCTTGGAATCTAAAGAGACACACTGGGAGGAAGCATGACCACATATTTCGCGAACATAATGAGAAGAAATCCAAAGGTTTATTGTCATTATTAGCCATTTTGAAATTGGTAGCCTTATTACAGCTTAATGTATTGTAGACCTAATATAAAGCATGCATTTATTTGTTTTAGATGCCCAGACGCAGCAGCAACAAAAAGAGAAACAGAGTGAGCAGCTGCACAATTTCCTCACTGGAAAAAAGTCACCTAACGTGACACGTGGAAGAAAAAGGGAGCTGGATGAAGCGTTTTTATAAATGATATCCATGGATTACGAACCCCTAAGTAAAGGAGAACGTGAAGGAATGCGACATTTTGCCGGCATGGCCCAACCAGGTTACACCCCGCCCTGCTACAGTACTGTCCGGGACACACTTACGCCACATGCCATACAAGAGATGGAAGTCAAACTACGAGATATCATAGGAATGGGTGAAGGGTTCGTTCTTGCATCTGATATTTGGACAAATAGAAGAGGCCACAGTTTCCTTGCTATTGTGTCAAGTTTTATCGACGGGACGTTCAAGGGCCACACGGTTCTGTTAGGCTGTGAGCACATAACAGGGTCTCACACTGCAGATCGCATTTATCAAAAGTACGAAAGTGTGCTGAAAAATTGGAACATTCATCAACGCGTGATTCGTGTGGTGACCGACAGTGCCAGCAACATGGTCAAGGCATTTAACATCCTGCCTGACGCTGAAGGAGAAGAGGAGAAAGATGATGATGATGAATGGCACTGGTGGTGGAGGAAGGGGAGGAAATAGCGGAGGAGGAACCTGCGCTCTCGCAAAACTAATAATGTAGAGGCTATGGTAAACCAGTACTTCACTGTATCAAGTTTACACCTGCGATGCCCAATTCATCTGCTTCAGTTAGCTATCAAAGACGCAGTTAACGAGCATGATGATATCAATCGCCTGCTAGTTAAAGTGGGAAAGCTAGTGAAAAGTGTGCGTAAGAGTTGTCTGAACACGGAGGAAACTGACTCTCTGGGTGTACGACCCACCACTGCTTGCCCGACGCGATGGAGCAGCCAGCTGGAGACTGTCCTAAAGTTATTCAAAAAAGATGCATTGTGGCAGAGCAAACTTAAAACTACCGCCGCTATTCTCACACTTAATGACGTGCGTCGGCTCAATCACCTTGTTGAAGTATCGTCACCGCTGGCTGACCTCACAGACAACATGCAACGGGAGCTTGGGAATTTGGGCATGATTCTCCCTGCTGTAGGCGAGCTCAAATCCCTGCTTGTCAACAACAACGCTGCCCTTCCATTAGGAATAGCTTCTTTCGCGGAAACACTGTCCAATAACGTGTCCACTCGCTTCAGAATGTACTATGATGATAAACACCTCCTCTTCGCGTCGCTGTTAGATCCTCGTTTCAAAACAGAGTGGATAATCCGTGATGAGTTGGTTTGCAACAAACTTGGAGAAATACGCGACCTCCTCGTCAAAGAAACAGAGGAGATGACCGCAGCAGTCACTGCTGGAGAGGCAGCAGGTCAACCCGAGTCCGACGGCGGAGAGTCTGACGCGCCCGAAGAAATCAAGAGGCCTCGTATGTTTGGATCATACTTCTCAGAGAATCAGCCCATGGGAGGAGGCAATGCGAAAACTGAAGTTGAAACCTACCTCTCGTCCCCAAGATCAAACCCTGACGATGTCAAAGATGTCATTGCATTTTGGAAAAAAAAACTCCAAGTCCTTTCCACGCCTGACTAAAGTTGCCCGCAAAGTGTTCAGTATTCCCAGTGGCTCTGCGAGCGCAGAGCAGGTGTTTTACGCTGCCGGTTTGATGTCAAGAAATCACCGCATGAGTTTGAAGCCTCAGACATTGGCTAAACTCGTGTTCTTGAAAGTGAACTCAAAGATAATGTAGCTGCCGTAGGCACTGCATGGCAGATATAGGCACAAGACACATGAGCATTGTTTTATTTTGTTTAAAATGCACAAAGTGACAAGGCGGTTAGGTGGCCGAGCGGAGATTGCGTTCGTCACCAACCCCGGAGCTGTGAGCTGGATTCGCCTGTTCGAATCCAGCTCACAGCTCCGGGGTTGTCACCAGCTTGGCTGGCCGTCTGCACTAATACAATTGGCTGTATTAGAGGGTGGGAGAAGCTGGCGGGGTGGGTCCGGGTCGTTGTAAACAGCGACTCCTACAGTTCGGTCGGGGCGCCTGCTAAGCGCGGATAGGACTTGAGGGGGATAGTGTGGTCCTCCCACACGCTACGCCCTCTCGATGAGAATCCGCGCTGCCAGGTGAAAAGAAGCGGTGATTGGCTGGACGTGTGTCGGAGGAAGCACGTGGTAGCCTCCACTCTCCCAGATGATCTGACTGTGGGGGGTAAGTGCGCAGCGACCAGGAAGGGACTGGGAATTGGCATACGACTAACATTGGGATGGGAGAAAATCGGAGGAAAATGGAGGGGGAAAAAGATAAAAAAAAAAAATTCACAAAGTGACAAAAACGAATAGCCTATAGCCTACTTTATTGCAAAATGCAATAATTGGCCTGCCTAAAGTTAATGGCCCAAAGTTAGAAGCATTGCAGCGATGCTATTATTATTTTTAATTTCATATAGCCTATAGCTTATATTGCAAAATGCAATAGGCCTGCCTAAAGTTAATGGCCCAAAGTTAGCAGCATTGCAGCGATGCTATTATTATTTTTAATTTCATATAGCCTATAGCTTATATTGCAAAATGCAATAGGCCTGCCTAAAGTTAATGGCCCAAAGTTAGCAGCATTGCAGCGATGCTATTATTATTTTTTATTTCATACATAAGAATGTAGCATTCTGTTTTAGATTTTATACATTTATATAAATGTAGCCTATATCCAACAGCACTTTTATATTGGTTGATTGTATTCGAGTTTTTTTTCAAAGGCTATAGGAAACTTGCACATTGAGTATTTCGTTTGTGTTTTACTGTGAGACACTTTGTAGACAGTTATGTCGAGTTATATTTTTATTTTCATAGGCATATTAGCTATGTGATTTCCTGAGTTTGATAACAAGCCTGTTGCATTAATTGTCTTCAGTGGCTAAGCCAAGGCCTTATAGGCCTATTACGGCCTCCTCTGAGGCTCCAAATGTCATATGCGTAATTTTGTATCTGTCTTATGCGGCCCTGTCAGTGATATGTTCTACCTCCGATTGATTGGTTGATTTAATACTTTATTAACAGTATGCAAAAAGGTATAGGCCTACAGTGTAATTCAATTAGCTAAACGGATAATACAAGGTATATGCCGAGGGCTGTGCATAATTAGTATTTTTTTTGTGGTTCTTCCGTCACTGCGTTGAACGTCTTGGTGGTGCCCGCTGGTGCAGTGGTAAATAAAAAAAATGCCATACTTCGGTTGATACATTATTCTATGATATTTGAAATAATGAAATCAAGAATTTACGCATGCTCCAAAAAAATCGGATTTCCTGAAGGCCTTCGTTTCAGACCGCATGTTGCTGCATGTTGCTGCATGTTGCTGCATGTTGCTGCATGTTGCTGCATGTTGCTGCATGTTGCTGCATGTTGCTGCGGTCTGAAACGAAGGCCTTCAGGAAATCTGATGTGTTTAATTAGCCAATTTCAGGAAAACAGCACTTTCTTTTATTTCCCCCGCTGTAATTTTTTTCTGCTGAGCGGGGTGGAGCGGGGAGTGCTTGATGCCAAATGAAGTTGAGCGCTGAGCGGTGGGATCAACATGAGCGATTAGCGGAGCGGAACAAGCTTTAAAGAGCGAAGAACGGATTTCTTGCCTGCGCCGCTCCGCTCACATGCTCTGATGTCATGTATGTCCCTATGCCATAAATGTCATGTCATGTATGTTGTGTATGTCATAAACGTCACTATGAATTGAAAATGGGGGACCCTGATGTAAACAAAACAAACGTCTTTCTCTGGTCTGCATCCCCTTAACAATTGTTAGAGCCATATGAAATCCGTTTTATTATTTTCATAATTCCATTGAATTTTTTCCCAAATTCCGTTTTTAATATTTCAGAATTCTGTATTTTGCTTTTTATGCTCAGTTTACCATCAGAAATAGTGTCTAATAAGTGGGAATGAATAAATGTCCACAATTGAATACGATATAACAGTCCATTTAATGTTTTTAAGTGCTGCAACTCAGAAATACAGTTCAATTTTACACAATATTTTTCAAATAATATTGTGACAAAATAAAAATGCACACAAAATAAAAATACACATTTCAAGTGTAAACAATAGATACAGCTAGCTACTACTGACATTATCTCAATGACAATGTCAGTAGCCTAGCTATATCTATTATATTGTGATGAAATGCATAATTTAGGCACCTTTAGTTGTTTATTTAGTTTATAAAGGACAGTGTGTACTGACAATCATTTGTATTAAACAAATGGATGGGTGCACCAGATTTAGCTAGAAGCTATCATTTCCATCTATAGTCCTATGTACTGTAACATTACATAGCTATTTACGTTTATTTAGTTTATAAAGGACAGTGTGTAATGACAATCGTTTGCATTAAACAAATGGATGGGTGCACCAGATTTAGCAAGAAGCTATCATTTCCATCTATAGTCCTATGTACTGTAATGTTAGCTTTTTTTTTTTTTGATAATTTTATTTTCATTTTCAACCAGCATGGATACATACATGATATGGTCAGTGTCAAAATATAGAATCATCCATTTTGGTTCTTCAACCCTTGCCCCCCCCCCCCACCCCCACTCCCTCTCCCTCCCACTAGCCCATCCCCCCACCAGTTCCCTCCCACCAGCCCACCCCCCCCTCCCAGATTCAACTCAGACTCACATTAGGCAAACACTAAACTAACAGAAAATGCAAACATAACGAAACAAAAACAAAAACACATTCACATCTTCAACTTGCTCCGAGGTCCCAACATAGTCTCATAGATTCCACTATGGGAGTGTCCCCAACCTTTCATTCTCCATATACGTCAAAAAGGGTTGCCATGTCTTATAGAATCTATCCGTAGAGCCTCCTAAGGTGCATCTCATCTTTTCCAAGTGCAGGAACCCCATTACATCTCTGGTCCATTGGACATGTGTGGGAGAGGCCTCCTGCTTCCACATCATAAGTATTAAACGCCTAGCAATTAAAGTAGAAAAAGCAATGATTTTCGAGTGTTTTATGTGAATAGGTATATCCTCTGGTGCCACTCCAAAGATTGCGATTATAGGGGAAGGGTCAATTTTGGTTCCAAATATTGCAGAAAAAGTATCAAATATAGATGTCCAATAATTATATAGATTTGGACACGTCCAGAATGTATGAACGAGAGAACCAGTCATCGTCTTGCACCTATTGCACAGAGGATCTGTCCCTGGATAAAACTTAGCTAACTTCTCCTTTGAGAAATGTAGACGGTGTAGCACCTTAAACTGTATGAGCCCATGTCTGGCACATATTGAGGAAGAGTGAACATTCCGGAGAATAGATTGCCATTGTTCATCCGAAAATTCTACAGACAGATCATCCTCCCAATGTGATTTGATAATAGTGAGAGAGGGGGAATATAGGGTCGACAATATATCATACAATACTCCAATCGCTCCCCTTCTATATACATTAACATCTAGAAATTCATCTAAAGTTGTTTTTTCAGGCAAGTTGGGAAATGTAGGATATCTGTTGCGTACAAAGTCACGAATTTGCATATAGCGGAAGAAATGAGTCCGGGGGATGTCGTGCTTTTGAGTCAGCTGAGTAAATGAGGCAAAAACATTGTCAATATACAGATCTTTAAAACTAGATATACCCTTATTGCTCCAGATCTTAAAAGCAGAGTCCAATAGGGACGGTGGGAACATATGATTGCAAGGGATTGGTGCCCGAGACGACATTGATTGTAGACCGAACCTTTTCCTACATTGTATCCAGATTCTAAGAGAGTGATGCACTATCGGGTTATGTCAGTATGCATCTAATTTTAACGGAAGAGCTGAGCTAATCAAAGCTTGCAATGAGGTTTTTCCGCAGTGAGAGGACTCAATATGCAACCACGCTGGAGTCTCAGTCGACCGATCCCCCATCCAGTAAAGAATATTGCGTGCGTTTGCTGCCCAATAATAAAATTGAAAATTTGGCAAGGCCAGCCCCCCTGACCGTTTCACCTCTTGTAAAAATGGCTTCCTAATCCTTGGAAGTTTGCCATTCCAAATGAATGCCGAAATCTGTTTATCTAGTGTGTTAAAGAATTGTTTCGGTAAATAAATTGGGATGCACTGAAAGATATATAAAAATTTGGGCAGGACATTCATTTTAACAACGTTAACACGACCAATTAGTGATAAGGGAAGCCTATCCCATCTTTGAAGATCTGATTTAGTACGCTCCAGGAGTGGTGCGAAATTCTTCTCGTATAGATTTTTATGTAAGCGAGTGACCTTGATGCCTAGATAAGTCAGATGATCCGCTACCTTAAATTGAAATGCCTCAAATGAGATCTCCTCAGCTTCACTGTTAACGGCTAACAACTCGCTTTTATGCATGTTCAATTTATATCCAGAGATACAGCCGAAATCTCTGAAAATGGTAAGAGCATGGGGAAGCGATTCCAAAGGGTCAGACACATAAAGTAACAGGTCGTCAGCATAGAGGGATAATTTGTGTTCTAGGCCAGCCCTATGGATTCCCCTGATCCTGTCTTCCGCTCGCAACTTCATAGCTAAAGGTTCTATAGAAATTGCAAACAGGAGAGGGGACAATGGGCATCCTTGTCTGGTTCCACGATTCAGTGGGAAATAAGGGGAACATACATTGTTTGTCTTGACACGGGCCATGGGCGAGTTATACAAGAGCCTTACCCACGAAATGTACCTTTCACCTAGACCGAATTTTCCAAGAGTAAAAAGCAAATAATCCCACTCCACCCTATCGAACGCCTTTTCGGCATCTAATGACAGAGCAATCTCAGGTGTCGAGGGTGAAGGGGTATATAAAATATTAAATAGCCTACGCAAATTAAAGAAGCCCTGTCTGCCCTTTACAAATCCTGTCTGATCCGGGGATATCATAGAAGGTAACACATGTTCTAATCTGAGAGCTAGAGTTTTAGATAGTATTTTACAGTCGACATTCAAAAGTGATATTGGGCGATACGACGAACATTGCAATGGGTCCTTGTTTGATTTTAACATAAGTGAAATTGTCGCTTGCTGGAGAGTGGGAGGCAGGCATCCCGAGTCGAAGGATTCCGAGTACATGTCCAGCAAGAGCGGAGACAATTTGTCACTAAATGCCTTAAAAAATTCCGCCGGAAAGCCATCTGGACCGGGTGATTTACCAGACTGCATTGATTTGATCGCCAATTTAATTTCTTCTAAGGTGATATGCTGATCAAGTTCACTTCTGTCATCGTCCCCCAAAGTTGGAAACACCAGGCCCTCACAAAATGCATCAAACACTTCAGGGTTTTTTAACGAGTCCGAATTATAAAGTTTCGAATAGAAATGTTGGAAACTCTCATTTATTACTTTAGGGTCCTTAGAGGGGTGTCCAGATTGGGTTTCAATTTCAGGGATCATGTGCAAAGCCTCCGATTTACGAATTTGGTGAGCTAAGATCTTGGATGGTTTGTCCCCATGCTCATACCATGACTGTCTGGATCTATGCATCAGCTGTTCCGTCTGCTTAGTGGAGAGTAGATTGAATTCCGTTTGCAAGTTTAGTCTTTGTTTATAAAGGTCTGGCGACGGTGCCATTGAGTGCTGCTGATCCAGCTTCTTAATGAGATCTGCTAGTTCAGTTAAGCGCTTTTCTTTCTGCTTTCTGATAAACGAACAATACGAAATTATATGGCCCCGTAGAAATGCCTTTAAGCTCTCCCAAATAGTGCCGAATGTTACATCAGCAGTCATATTTGTTTCAAAGAAAATGTCAATTTGCTCAGAAATATGTTGGACAAAACCGTTATCCGACAGTAGTAGAGGACTAAGGCGCCACGTGTAAGCCGAGTGCTGGTTTGGAAAGTTGAGCTCTAAAGTAAGGGGACTGTGATCCGAAATTACGATGCTATTATATGTGCAGGTCTTAACATTAGGAAACAGTTTTTTATCAACAAAAAAATAATCAATCCGTGAATACGTTTGGTGGACAGGAGAGAAGAAAGAATATTGTCTAGCTAATGGATAGAGAGATCGCCAAGCATCAACAGCACCGTATAACTCCAAGTAGGATTTTAGGACCACAGAGGATTTTGATATAACACAGGATCTTATTGAAGATCTATCTAACACTGGGTCCATTGTGGTATTCATATCTCCCCCAAGGATCAGCTGATGCGTATCTACATTGGGCAAGGAGTAAAGGAATTTTTTGAAGAATGTACTATCATCCCAATTAGGGGCGTATACATTTGCCAAAATTAGAGGGGTATTATATAATGAGCCCACCACTACCACATAGCGACCCTGTGGATCAGTGTTTACACTTGAGACAATAAATGGGGTAGATTTATGAATGAGAATCGCAGCACCCCGTGCTGTATTGTTAAATGTTGAATGGAACAATTGACCAACCCAATTTCTCTTAATTCTCAAGTGCGATGCATTTCTCAGATGAGTTTCTTGAAGAAAAGCTATATTCACCTTAAGGTGCAAAAGATGAGACAATACCTTAGTACACTTGAGTGGATGGTTCAGTCCTTTGACATTCCAACTGATAAGGTTGACTTGGCAACCCTTAACTTTCGAGGTTGTAGTGGAGGGTGTCACCATCCTGAATCACTGGAGAAAATATGAAAAACCCTGTATACACATTTGCACAGGTAAAATGTATGAAAAAAGAACAGTTGTGTGACCTCAGAGCAAGAGAAGATGTGAAACAGAGACAAAAAAAACAAACCAGAACATAAACAACACATTGACCCCCCCTCCCCAATATACCCCCCCTCCCCAATATCCCCCCATGTCATCTCTAGGACAACCAAAAAAAGCCCAAGCTTTTGTAGCTTCTCTCTAGACCTCAATGGAACCCTGGTCCTACCAGGCTAACCTAAACAAACCTTTAGCTAAGCAAACAACAATAATATAAAAAAAAAAAATGGTATATCCCTATTGCAGTGCATTCAACCTACAGTACCATGCTTTGTCAAGGTACCCGAAAATATATTTTGTCACTACTGTGGTATTTTATATTAACGAATAACCCCAGTTGCCATAATACATGGAGCAATAAAAATAAAAATAAAATAAAACACCTTCAGAAAGAAAGGTAGGGAAATAGCAGTGTCCTTTTGTATTCACAAATAGTCCCACATTATAAAACGTAGTAGGGCCCGATGCGTAATATGGGAACCAAAAAATAGATAATAAGAAAATAAAAAAAAGAGAGAAAGAGATGGATTTCATTATCTGGTCTGTAACTCAAATCCAAAGATTTGCGTCTGGGTCCATCTGTTGGACACTTGAATATGGTACAATTTAGGTGGTAATCTACATAAAATTAGGTAACAATAGTCTCTCAAGTTCGAAATAAAATAGTGGCTTATACAGCCATTACTTGACCATACTCATGTCATGGTGTTGATCAAATCCTCTTTCATAAACCCGTAGCTAAGCAAACAAGAATAATACAAAAGATAAAATATACCCATTGCAGTGCAGGCAACCTCCAGTATCATGCTTTGTCAAGATACCAGAAAATATATTTTGGGTCACTATACCGTGGTATTTTATATTAACAAATAACCCCAGTTGCCATAATACATGGAGCATGGAGTTTGAAAAAGAGATGAAAAGAAATAAATAGAATAAAATAAAGAAAAAAATACCTTCATGTAATGTTAGCTATTTAATCATTTTTACGGGTCCAGTCCACGGAATGTTGACAGAATTTGCAAAACACCTTATCGCCGGAGGCATAAAAGTCATTAGGATACTGCTCTGCTCTGAATTTAGGGCTTATTGCGGAATTTCTTAGCTTCTTGACGACGTTAACACCGAAGCAGCCAGACAGCAGACGCTTGGACACTGCGGTGTTTTTTGCACCAAACGTTCCACCCAAAAACGTAATCTCAGGCCAAATTCTTTTTTTTAATGCTCTTTTTCTCCACCTGATTTTCTATTTTTCTCCCCATCCCAATTTAGTCGTTATGCCAATTCCCCCCCTCCCCTACCTGGTTGTTGTGCACATGTTCCTCCTACTGGTCGGTACAAGGGAACCCTGAAGTCCACCACATGCTTCCTCCGCCAGTGGCTCTCTTCTCACCTGGCAGCGAGGACTCTCATTGGTGAAGCGTCACGCTGCCTTCAGAATTTCCTGCCTTTCGCCGAGCAGGCGCCCAGACCTGACCTGTAGGCGTCGCTGTCCACAAAGCCAGATTACCATTCTCGACTTCCCTCCCGCTAACTCAGCCAAACGAGTTAGTATGACGATCGGCCCAAGCCGCAGGGCAATACTGACTCCGGGAGTCGAGACTGCAGCATCTTGCATTGGTGACAGGCGCAATCTCCGCTATGCCATCCGACCGCCAGATTAGGCCAAATTCTGCAATATTCCACGTTTTGCAGTTGATTCCATTTTTGTTGGTAAATTCCACGATTCCGTCCATGATTCCGTGAACGCGGATTTCATATGGCTCTACAATTGTGTGTATTGAGCCGTATATTGTACACATTCTGCAATCTGTTAAATAAAGTTTTCATTCATTCACCTCCCTCTGGTATTTTATGGCCACTTACGTCCGCGCTTGACTTGACTTACTCAAGTTTTATTTATTTTTTAATTTTTTGCAAGAGTCTTGACTTTAGGCACATAGCGAATGAATGAATGAATGAAAACTTTATTTAACAGATTGCAGAATGGGTACAAGTACGGCTCAATACACACAATTGTTAAGGGGATGCAGACCAGAGAAAGACGTTTGTTTACATCAGGGTCCCCCATTTTCAATTCATAGTGAACATTGCAGCGGTTGAGTAGTCGTACCTACTTACTGGTCACGGGAGGCTTCAATAACGTTTGAATGATAATCCATTTTGTGAATCCATTTGTTGAAACAACTTTGTTGGCCGACAGCTCCTGCTACCTTAACGTTAGCTGCGCTCTAACGTTACATAGCTTAATTAACGTGTATAACATACCACTGTAACGTTAAGCAGCTTGTGTTCCGCTGGGAAAGCATCACTGCATACACTTTCTTTAATCCAAAACGTCCATTCAGAAACGTTGTATTATGAAACCAGTATGATTGTTCTCTTATTATTTTATTACGAGCTACTAAACTAAACATGTGGTGTCGCACAATGGAAGTGGACACGGTTTCAGGTTTCAGTCGCGCATGGCTTTTTTTGTTTATCCCGTCATTCAGTGAATAACGATCAAAGCCAATCAGAGGCGCTGGTCTTTGCATAATGCACGTGTTAGAACCAATCAAAGGCAGAGTTTTTTTTCTTTTTCTTTTGAGAACGCACATGGCCGGGAAAAAGACGCTACACACACATACACACAGACAGACAGACCTGCTGGGAGGTGCACCAGTGCGACAAGGGAAAACATCCAGTCGCACTGCACTGATATTTGGTCGCAAAATGCATCCAGTCGCACTCTGGAGCCCTGCCTTAAAGTGCGGTCTGAATCCGAATTTTGAACTAGAAACATCTGAACATTCTGAACTGAAAGACTGACTCAACTTGCCCCAGAGATAGTGTTGGAGCCATATTGCTTATTATGTAGAATGTTTTCTTTGTGACAATCATGTGTTCGATATTTAGATTTAAAGGTGACATGCATTATAAATGGCTTTTTTCAGTGTCTAGCATTGTATTATAGTAATAGTAGTTAGTATCAATGTGTCTGTGTCTCTAAATACCATATTGGCGGATTGCTCTCATTCAGCTCAGACCATTTCCTGCTCGATTTAATTAGGTCATTCTGATTTGACGTAACGAGGCGAGGATGGAGCGGATAGTGATCCGATTGGCTCTGTGGTTGTAGCGCATAGTGTAACCCGACACTTCATCAAACGAGGTTTGACAGAGAGCGAGCGAGAGAGGGAGAAACAGATACACCCTCGCGACAGAGCACACATACACACATGCGCGTCGCGCTGTCATCTCTCTGTCTGCCTCTCTCTCTCCCCCTCTATCACTTCCTCAAACGGGAGAGGGAGAGAGAAGAGACAGAGAGACGACAGCGCGACGCGCGTGTGTATGTGTGCTCTGTCGCGAGGGTGTATCTGTTTCTCCCTCTCTCTCTCTCTCTCTCGCTCGCTCTCTGTCAAACCCTGTTTGATGAAATGTCGGGTTTGTTTACACAGTGCTCCGTGTCTCTCTCTCTCCCTCGCTCGCTCTCTGTCAAACCCTGTTTGATGAAGTGTCGGGTTTGTTTACACAGTGCTCCGTGTCTCTCTCTCTCTCTCTCTCTCTCTGTCTGCCACTCGCAGACTGTGTGGATGACTGTCACTCAAAGTGCTTATGGGCGGAGCCAGGCCAACATAGCCTGAAATCCAAACTGAGAAAAATGTGGCTTTTGAGTACTTGATTAGAAATATAAAACAATGAATTTTTTTTAATAAAACCTTACAGAGGTGTTCCATAGACTCACAGGCATTGTGTAAAGTTGCCCAAATAGTGCTAGGAATAGCAATGCATGTCCCCTTTAAACTAATTCTATATTCTATATTGTGTATATATTTATCATGAAGCAGAAATAATTTGATTTGGTCATGTGGAATGATTGCGCCCTCTATGTGGTTTGGTATGGTAATGGTAGGCCTAATGGTTCGCTGATTGATAATAATTATCAGGTGTTAAAGTGGATGTCTACCGGGAACAAGGACAGTTTTGATTTGGAAAAGACGGGGCAATCATACAGTTTTTTCGACCACCACCACATCACACACACGCAGCAACCACAGTTTAATATTCACAGTTTGTTTTGTAATTTGTTCATTCACGTTTTGGAATTGTGCATCCTATACTTGGAGATCAATGGGATCACAATAAACAACATCTGAACTTGGTATACACGACTCAACTGAATTAATTGTTTGCTGGAAAAGGTGCGTCTGAAAAGTTTTACCCCGATCTGATCACGGCTGATGAATGAATGAATGAATGAATGAATGAATGAATGAATGAATGAATGAATGAATGAAAACTTTATTTAACAGATTGCAGAATGGGTACAATACAGTACGGCTCAATACATACAATTGTTAAGGGGATGCAGACCTGAGAAAGACGTTTGTCTTGTTTCCATCAGGGTCCCCCATTTTCAATTCATATAGACATTTATGACATACACAACATACATGACATTTATGGCATAGGGACATATAGGTATTTAGTACTGATACATTTGTGACATAGGCGGTATTCAAATATACAGTACTGTTACCCCTAGATCCTGACAGAGTATATACATATGATGGGGAGGGGACTGTACATTAGGAGGGGGTGGGTGGGAGAGAAATATACATACGGCGGGGAGGGAATATATACATGCGGTGGGGAGGAGACTGTCTATTAGGAGGTGGTGGGGGTTTTGGGCATTTACGGTGGCCAGTTTCGAATTGCAGCCTCCCGTAGGTGCTCTTTAAGAGCGGTTTTGAATGTGGGCAGGGATTCACATTCCTTTACAGCTTTGGGTAGGGCGTTCCACATTGTTGTGGCATAATTGCGAAACGTGTTTAGTCCCTTGTTTGAGCCGAATCTGTGTTTAACATGATTTGTTGAGCTTCCTCTGGTGTAGTGGTTGTGGTGTTCACTGACCTTTGGGAAGTATTTTGACATGTACATGGGCACCCCGGTCGTATAGTGTATCTTGTAGACCAGGCCCATTGCAAGTTGCTGTACTCTGTCGTCTACTCTAAGCCATCCTAGGTTGGCAAAGTGGGCAGGGGTGAGGTGGGTTCTGGGGTTCAGGTCAAGTAGTAGTCTGACCAGTTTGTTTTGTGATGTTTGTAATTTTGTTTTAAGCGCCTTTGAGGTGCTTTGGTACCATGAGGTGCACGCATAGTCATAGTACCCTTGAATGAGTGCTCCTGCCAGAGTCTTCAGGGTATTCTTGTTTACCAGAGAGGAGATCCGGTACAAGAATCTAGTTCGTTGGTTGACTTTTTTTATTACATTGGATGCCATTTTGTCACAGGAAAGATTTGCCTCTAGGATGGAACCCAGGTAGGTAATTTCGTCTTTCCTTGTGACAATATTGTCACCCACTGTAACTGAGAATCCGTCGGTCTTGCTGAGTTTGTTATTTGAACCGAATAGAATGGACTCTGTTTTGCCCATGTGTAATGATAGTTTGTTATCAGCGAGCCATATGCAGATTTTGCCTAGTTCCGTGCTGAGGGTTTTTTCAACCTGCAATTTGTTCTTGTCAGAGACCAGCAGGGCTGAGTCGTCCGCAAACAGGAACAAGTTGCAGTCACAGGCTGACGACATGTCATTTGCATAAATTAGGAAGAGTAGCGGTCCTAGTATGCTTCCTTGTGGAACACCACAGCTCACTGTGAGGGGGGGGATAGAGTACCGTTTACCTCTGTTCTCTCCCCTCCAGGTAGGATTGCATCCAGCTCACTGATAGGCTATCAAAACCAATTGCTTTTAGCTTGT
This sequence comes from Notolepis coatsorum, assembly GCF_963971535.1. Lineage (NCBI taxonomy): Eukaryota > Metazoa > Chordata > Actinopteri > Aulopiformes > Paralepididae > Notolepis > Notolepis coatsorum. Next base: position 165,873,416 of record NC_140171.1, on the reverse strand, counting down.
CCATTAGAATGGAGTGATTGACAGTGTCGAAGGCCTTTTGTAGGTCCAGCATGACCATGCCGCAGTATTTGCCCGCGTCCACCTCTTGTTTGATGTGGTCGTTCAAATAGAGGAGGCATGTGTCAGTGGAGTGGGACGTTCTGAAGCCAGATTGGAATTCGTAGATTAGGTTTTTTTCCGCCAGGTACTTTTCGACCTGTTCGTAGACTATTTTCTCCATGACTTTCGAGATGGAGGTAAGAATAGAAACAGGGCGGTAGTTGCCTGGGTCTAATTTGCTGCCCTTTTTGTGTAGAGGGGTCACTCTCGCAATTTTGAAGTCCTTGGGGACGTGCCCCTGTCTTATAGAGAGGTTTATTATGTGTGTGATGACTGGGGTGATGGCGGCTGCTGCGTCTCTGAGGAATTTGGAGGGGATGTTGTCATGGCCAGTGGCCTTGTTAGGTTGGAGGGCGCTCAATTTTTTGAGTACCTCATCGGTTGTTACCATTTCAAGTTTGAAGTCGTCTTTGTGGACCCCTAGGTTTTTGTAGTTGATCCCAAACGTTGATGACGTTTGGGATTTGCCGATACAGATACCATATGTAATTAATTAGCCCCCCAACAGCTAAAATGGTGCACTTTCATGCTAGGTTTACTACCTCATGTTGCAGCTTATGAGTGAAAAATGTTTTTTTTTTTACATACATGTCTAACCACTTTAGCCATGTTGCTCTTACCTTCACAGATTCCATGAAATGGCACCTTCCTCCAAAATTTGTCACATGCTCACTTTTTTTTACGGTTTCCTAGAAACAAGGGGTGGCTCAACTTTTCCCTATGCTCAATTTACCTCAGTCTCCCCTATTGTGTTTCATTAAGTGAGAGAATAAATAGTTTAAAAGCATATTCTGGATATGGAACTGAATTATTATACGATGCGCGTCAAAGTGTTTAGACCCTCACAGCCTTTTTATTGACAGCCTACATGTAGCCGCAACAGTTCTGTTCGAGCCGCTGCTGCTAGGAAGGAGCAATAAGAGGAAAACAATGTGAACATAATTGTACTTACAGATGTTGTGGTGTCCACAGTCTGGTCTGTTTCCACAAGAAGAACGTTTTGATCCAGATGTGAAGTCTTGGTCCAGTACAGTTCTGCCAGAGACGTTAGCAAGAGACTCGTTTAATTGTATCCAACATGTGTCTGGTCCGACTCACAACAAAGGTAACAGACTTGATCTTGTTCACAATCTGGTTAAAAGTCAGTAATGTTTGCACGGAGGAGTTGACAGTGACCGATCACAAATGTGTTCTGTTTAACTTGTCCTTTGATAATGGTTTTGTACCAGAGAAGAGAGTTAAAAGCTCCCGCATTGTAAATAGCCTGGCTGTAGAAACGTTTGCTGCTAGTTTTAACAGCGATGCACAGCCATCTTAGATGACGTAACGCCCCTGGTAACCTGCTCCCCTTGGTTGAATTACGACATCTGTGAGCTCAGACTGAAGTGTCGCAAAACAAAGAGGCAATGGAAATCTTCCAACTATATCGTCTATCTATCTCAAAGAGTTGATATCTGAATTTAACAATCGAATTAAGAGTGCCAGGGCTACTTCTTTCTCTAACCTTATCTCCTCCAGTAAGCACAATCCTAGAGTGTTATTTAAGACCATAAACTCAATTGTCAGCAGTCGCCCCCCCCCTCCCCTCTGCACCCATATGTTCAAATGATGACTGTAACCATTTTCTTTAGTTTTTTGTAAACAACGTTGCTGATGTAAGGGCAAACATCACCCCTCTTCCCTCTCTGTACAGTTATCCAATCTTCCTTGAGCAGTTTTTTGCCTGTCTCCCTGTGTGACGTACGTGGGTTGGTCATTATCATTATTACTGTATTTGGAAGACCATGTGAACATCAGATTAGTATCGTTTGTATGTGTGTGTGTGTGAACATGAGAGCTAATGATATCTCTTCTTCTCTTCCTGTCAGGTGCTGCCCGTCCCTATACTGAAGGGTGCTGATTGCCTAATGAGGGACAGCTGATGGCAATCACATCAAGAGGGACGGGTGCACAAGTAGCTGACAGCACACACACGTCGGGGCGCGTCATGGTGTCATTTTCCAGTGCCCTCATTGCTGGAAGTCACTGCCTTATGGTGGAGTGAGGAGGCTGCCGTCTCGCCTATCTGTTGCCTAAAGCAACACTGTGTGGCTGGGTGCCATTTGTCACATGGAGTGTGGGTTAAACCCCATAGCTGTGGTGTCCTATGTTGGGCACGAGGTTGTATTGTGACTACTAAGTGTTTGTTTGAGTACCTGTATGTATTGTTTGTCCTCCCCTACCCTTTCCCCTTTTTGCCTTATGGTGGAGGTTTGAATTCCTACCACCATAAATATATACTTTACTATTTGGAAAACGTCTTGTGTTGTGTCTTCTTTTACCTACACCTGGGACCTTGATTTGAACGTATTTACTGAGAGAGGCTGCTTTTGCTCATGTGCCGCCCTCCAGTTGTTATTGTTAGACCTTCGTACATGACACCCTGACAGACCTAACAGACACAGTGAGCTCAATGAAGTCCTTCTCAAGCCCCCTAGATATTGTACCCACATCCATGCTCAAGGACGTTTTTAGTTCTGTTGGCCCTAGCTTAGTTACCATCATCAACAAGTCACTAGTCTCTGGTTCTGTCCCAGTTTCTTAAAGTAACGTTGCATTCTTCGGTACACAGCGCATACTGAGAACTGGGCAGGTGTATAAGTAGGTATATGTAGGGTTGGGAACCAATACCGGTACCTGTGAAACGATACTGGTACCCAACGGTACCTTTTTTCTGTACTTTAGTCTCTAAAAATGTAATCTACCTACCTCAGTTGTAAAAAAAGAAATCCAAACTTCAAATAAATAAAAAAATTTAATCCACTTTTTCTCCCCATTTTCCATTTCTTTTTTTTTATCCCAATTTCGTGTTACCAATTCTTCCCTCCCCTGTCTTGAAAGTTGCTAGACTATGCCTCCCACTGGTCGGCTGTAGTGAGGATAGAAGCCTTGCATCACGTGTCCCCTCCGGTACACGAGGAGGCAGCCTGTCGCATCTTTTCACCGCAACAGCTCGAACTCTGTGGCGAGGAGTAGCGTGTGGGAGGCTCACGCTGCCCCCGATACTTCCTGTTTCCGCCGTACCGGCGTCACCCAACCGCCCTGTAGGAGTCGCTGTCCACAACGTCCAATCCCCACCCACCGGCTTTCCCACCCTCTAACACTGCCAATTGTGTTAGTATGACGGCCGGCCAAGCCGGTAGCAACGCCGAGAGCTGGGCTCAATACGTTAGTGGCGAGCGCCTTGCCCACTGCGCCACTCAGCCGCCTAAACTTCAAATAATTTATTATCATATATAATATTGCAGCAAGCGTTGTCTGCATCTAGCTTTGTAAAGTGTAACAACACTTGCGACCGTTTTCGGCTTGCCATTGCCCCGACTGCTTTGTTGTTGAATCAAGTTAAATCCTAGGTAAGCGACTAAGCGTATATTGTGCGTGTGAACGTTAACGTGAACGTGCGGCACACTTCATAGGTTTCGTTTTGCGGTAAACGAAACATTGACGTCGTCTGACATGTTTTTTAAATAAAAATGAATAAATTTTTTTTAATATATATATATATATATTTTTTTTTACATTACCGAAATGTCGCACCGACGGATGTCACGTGAATCTGTACTCTGTAGTACCGACGTGGTTCGGTCTGTACCCTTAAAAGTACCTAATTCGGTACCCATCCCTAGGTATATGGAAGCATTATATGCAGGTATATTCAGACAGATATGGATATATATATATATATATACGCAGTAAATATAAATATATAAATGTATATATCCAGCACTATTGTACATGCTATCATACAGAGTTATATGGGTAGATTATTTCACGTCTGGTCAATGTTAGCATGGTGTTATTCACCTCCAATGATGGAAAGAAAATAACTAATAATAATAAATTATATTCTCCTTTGGTTCATTACAATTTACTCAAGCATAGTAACAGACACAATATTTCTGACACTGTGAATACATTCCCTGAGGTCCATAGATGTCCCTAGATACCAAGAACGTGCAAATAGACCTTGTAGAAGTGGAGCCATCTTCCTTTTACTTGGGTATGTACTTTTAGGCAAATTTAGAGAGTCTGGTTTAAAAGGTTAAAGTCAACCCTTATAAAGACATAATGTTTACAGATTAAAGTCAACATTTCCATACTTGTTTCCATGCAGTCTAAACAGCTCTTCTCCTGGTCCAGCTGTGATGGTTCCATGCAGTCCACCAAACAGACAGTTCTCTCAAACCAAGGAGTGAGAGGCTATAAGGGGTGGTTATATTCAGACAGATCTTGGGCGGATGGTAAGGAAAGAAATATCAGTACATTTTACATTTATCCTAACAAACAAAGGTCTAACTTTTCAGTTGAAATTCATCAGGAACACAGAAATCCAAGCAAAAACCACCAGTCCTTAACCAGCTATACAGGTAGCGCTCTTTTCCAAGGCTAACAGGAAGATTTCATAAGAACTGAAAAACACATGGGTGTATATGATGCACTGCTATAGTTCTGATCTATGAATATAAGCCTATGATATTGCATTTCATTTGATGGCCAAAACATCTGATTATTATGCAGGCAGCTGTTGCAGGCAGCTGTTGTTTTTGGCCAATCAGATGTTTTTGTCTTCCAAGTGGTGTTTCCAGGGTTGCATTGAACAAATTAAGACCCCGTCCTTGTCATAAACTACACTAAATTAAATGAAAATGCAACTAAATGCAATATCGTGGACATCTACAGAAGATTGAAAAGGAATTGTTTGGTAAACTGTAAATAATACAACTTTACCATGGACTCCTAAACCAAGCTAAGCTAGGATAATGTACATCAGATAAACAGATGAGAAACACTGCTAACTAAGATAAGGTTAGTTCTGGATTTTGAAAATGAAGGGCTAATATCTGAGGCTGCCGCGGCTAATAATAATAATAATAATAATAATAATAATAATAATAATAATGATAATAATAATAATAATAATAATAATAATAATAATAATAATAATAATAATAATAATAATAATAATAATAATAATAATAATAATAATAATATAAAAGAACAGCCATTGATCGTCACCACAGTTATTCAACAGCTGGATAACAGATTTCTACCACTACTGAACAAGCCCGGATCACCGTCAGACCCTCCTCACCTCCACACCGCTCGGTAAGGACTGGAGCGCTTTCAAAACACCAGGCCATCATCAACGTGACGTAGAATATGTTCTATTTCCACACGTAAGCACAGAATGTAGAATCAGTGCACGCACAGAAAAATCGGGATTCACCACACGTGCGTACGCAGGTTCTACGCACACCTGTCATGATGAATATGACTTTGATCCTACGTTTGAGCTTGTGCACTGTTTTAAGTATTTGCATACCAGAACCGCCCCGATTAACCATATACGGTAATGGAATACCCCCATGAAATGTGGAAAAATGGACTAAGCCGAGGGAAGCGTGGCTGACAGACGTGTACACTTACGGTGATGTCGGATATGATATCTATTAACCATTGCTGCCTGGGCAGCGCAAACACTAATAAAGACCGCGCTGGAATATGACTGCCTTTTCCCGTGTTGTTTGATTAATACCCAGGGATTAAAGTTCTCCTCAATTTTATTCCAAATCGCGATGGATCTCCCGTCAATTTTCTACCTGCTGCATATGATTTCTAGAGGCATACTACAATCTATTTTGATGTCAGTATTGGGTAGCCTATATAAACAATAATACGAGAGCATATACAAGAACAATGAATCTCACTGCATGTATGATGTAGCCTGCCTTTCAATACATGAACTTGAATTCCATCATGTTTGTGTGCGGGACTCACAAGGCTGTTGTCACAATGGGTGGTACCGGTACAGTAATAACAGTCCACACAATATCACGATGGACCATGCCATAGCCTATGTTCTATTAAGACATGATCTGTGACGACAAATGTTCTAGAATGTTTGATTAAGATATCATACTCTGACAGCATGCCTATGATCAACAAAAACGCGAACTTGAATCCCATCATATACATAGTCTGTCCACTATCTGGTGTCATTGCAATGCGTTTTCTATTCTTTCTTATACAGTAAAAAGGGGGAAGAACACTATATCGTGGGTGTTCATATGACTTGTATTCTGCTTACAGCTTCGAAATTCCACTTGTTTCGTTTAACGTAAAGCTTTTTAAATATAATCAAAACGTTCCCGTGTTTCTGCGGTCTGTGCGCAAAATAATAACGAGTTGAGCTACGCGGAGCGCAGTCAGTCAGTAGGCCTACACCCCGTATATTCCGATAACGCTATATAAACCATGCTGCATTCATTCTGAGAGAAAGATCTATTATTCCAAATGCTATTTATAGGGTTTTGACCATAATTACACTACTGTTGCTATTTTACAATGAACTATAATGAATTACGGTTCATACAGAACATGCCAGTGTTGAAACTAATGCACAGAAGCTCATTTCCTTGTTGTAATAATATATTCTACCACTGGGCGTCAGCTAAGTGTGCTCCGAGCTGTGCGTAAATATAAGCACGGAGTCAAGTTCAAGTTGAAATTGATGAATCCCACTCTTTGCTTAGAAATGGTCGTACGCACAGGTTAAGCACAAATCTGTGCGTAAGACACGTTGATGAATGAGGGCCCAGGCCACAGCAACAGCAAGCAAGCTGGCACTAACGTTACTAGGTTACACTGTTACAGTGGGTGACAATATTGTCGCAAGGAAAGATGAAATTACATACCTGGGTTCCATCCTAGAGGCAAATATTTCCTGTGACAAAATGGCAACCAATGTAATAAAAAAAGTCAACCAACGAACAAGATTCTTGTACAGGATCTCCTCTCTGGTAAACAAGAATACCTTGAAGACTAACAGGAGCACTCATTCAAGGGTACTATGACTATGCCTGCACCTCATGGTACCAAAGCACCTCAAAGCACCTGCAATTAGAAACGGGCCCCTGTAAATGTCTGAACCCCCCTCCCTCCCACCCACCCCCTCCTGATGTACAGTCCCCTCCCCTTCGTATCTACTGTTGGGATCTGTTTAACAGTACTGTATATTCGTACAGAACTTGTAAGTCGCTTTGGATAAAAGCGTCAGCTAAATGACTAAATGTAAATGTAAATTTGCATATCTTGTATGTCACAAATGTAACAGTACTGTATATCTGTATGTCATAAATGTCATGATTAGATTAGATTATTATATCTGTTTCTGTATATCTGTATGTTGTGTATGTCATAAATGTCATTATGAATTGAAAATGGGGGACCCTGATGTAAACAAGACGAAAGTCTTTCTCTGGTCTGCATCCCCTTAACAATTGTGTGTATTGAGCCGTACTGTACTGTACCATTCTGCAATCTGTTAATTAAAGTTTTCAATCAATCAATCAAGGTCAACAACGTGTGTGTGTCTGTGTGCCTGTCTGCCAGTTCTTCAAGCCAGTGGCCATCAGGCTCCACAACCGGGGGCACGGACTGCTGCCAGCAGCTGGAGAACTTGAGAACTATTAGGAATGTGCATGGACTATAACGCATATTATGACCGATAGGTACAGACCATCATCTGCACCTTTGTGTATAATGTTTACCATTGGTAATGTTTTATATTGCCTATATTTATTGTAACTTATATTATGACCAATAGGGTATATACAGATTACAGACCATCATCTGCACCTGTGTATACGGTTTATTTTATTAACATTTTATATTTAGATTAAATTTGTTTATTGCCTATATATATTGCTCTCCTATTACCCTGAGCATTATCTGTACCCCCCCCCCCCTGCTGCTATGACGACTGAATCTCCCCAAGGCCAGCAAGAGGATCACTAAAAAAATATCCTGTCTAGTCCAGAGGATAGAATGTTTTCTCCTCTGCGTGGGTGAGACCTGTTTGCTGCCATCTCCTAGAAGCATCAGCATAGCATAGCCTGATTGATTGATAACTTTATTAACAGATTGCAGAATGGGTACAGTACAGCTCAATATACAATTGTTAAGGGGATGCAGACCAGAGAAAGACTTTCGTCTTGTTTACATCAGGGTCCCCCATTTTCAATTCATCATAACATATGATGAGTTGACATACACGGACATACAGATAGACAGTACTGCTACTACAGCCTCTCAAGTAAAGCCGAAACAGTGGCTGAAACGCTCAACAGTTGAGATGTTCGGTCATTATTAGTAACGAGCTAACGAGTAACGCACATTTCTCTCTCTATACATAGAGTCGCACCAGTTTCTGACCTAACGTCACATCATCAGTTTAGCAGCTTAGCTTGTTAGCTGCTCCAGCTAACTTACCTCTGGTCAAGGCCCAGTCTGGATGGAAAAGTGGCAGAAACGCCCAACAGATCAGATGTGCGGCCAGTAGATGAATAAAAAGCAGATTTTACTGTAACAAAACGGAGAGGTCGACATGAACCTAATGTACCTTATTGTTTACCTGGACGACGAGGCTCCAGAGATGACGACGTGTGGTGTCGTCGTGATCTTGAGAGAGGCCAAAGGGGCGTGATTTTTCCCCCGTAGCCTTTGTTTGCGAAGACGCTCTCTGATTGGCTAGCCGCGTACAGCGAAGACTGTTACAGGCTGGTCTACAGCTCCGCCCTGTGGCCGGTGCCTGTATGGTATATACGTGTCTCACATCCTGGAGATTGATTGATTGATTGATTGATTGATTGATTGATTGATTGATTGATTGATTGATTGATTGATTGATTGATTGATTGATTGATTGATTGATTGATTGATTGATTGATTGATTGATTGAAAAGTTTATTAACAGATTGCAGAATGGGTACAGTACAGTACAGCTCAATACATACAATTGTTAAGGGGATGCAGACCAGAGAAATACTTTCGTCTTGTTTACATCAGGGTCCCCCATTTTCAATTCATCATATGACACACACAACATACAGATAGACAGTACTGCTACAGCTATACATTTATGACATACCAGATTTGCAAATACAGTACTGTTTGTGATACAAAAAGTGTCCAGAAAAAGAGTGTAGGCCTATATACATTTGACGTAGAAACTGTACATTGGAGGAGGTTGGGTAGGTGGGGTGGGGTTGGGTGGGTGGGTGGGGCTGTACATTGGAGGTGGGGGGGACACACACACACACTGTACACTGTACATTGGAATACTGACAAAGCCATACTTGGTAATTTACTGTACAACTGGGTTAGGACATTTGTAGGGGCCAGTTTCGAATTGCAGTCTCCCGTAGGTGTTTTTTGAGAGTGTTTTTGAAAGTGGGTAGTGATTCACATTCCTTTACAGCTGTGGGTAGGGCGTTCCACATTGATGTGGCATAATTGCGAAACGTGTTTAGTCCCTTGTTTGAGCCGAATCTGGGTTTAACATGATTTGTGGAGCTCCCTCTGGTGTTGTGATCGTGGTATTCACTGACCTTTGGGAAGTATTTTGACATGTACATGGGTACCTTGGTCTCGTAGTGTATCTTGTAGACCAGGCCCATTGCAAGTTGCTGTACTCTGTCGTCTACTCTAAGCCATCCTAGGTTGTCAAAGTGGGCAGGGGTGAGGTGGGTTCTAGGAGTAAGGTCAAGCAGTAGTCTGACTAGTTTGTTTTGAGATGTTTGTAATCTTGTTTTTAGCGCCTTTGAGGTGCTTTGGTACCATGAGGTGCAAGCATAGTCGTAGTACCCTTGAATGAGTGCTCCTGCCAGAGTCTTCAGGGTATTCTTGTTTACCAGAGAGGAGATCCGGTACAAGAATCGTGTTCGTTGGTTGACTTTTTTTATACACGTTGGCGATTTCCAATACACGGCATTGAGACACAACTCGACTCGACTCATTCATTGTACAGCTACACTTGCAAACATGGTGTCAGAAGTGGGATTAGGTCCCAAAGAGGATCTACATACGGCCCGTCACTGAAACAGCTGTTTGCAATAACAGCGGACGTTTATGTGTTGTTTGGGTGAGAGTTTTGGTGGCTTCCAGCATTCCGCCTCCGGAGCCAATGAAGATGACGGGAGACATTCACGGCAACTGGGTGAGCTTTCAAGCAGAGTTCGAGGACTATCTGCTCGCGACCGGGCTCAGCGAGAAAGCAAAGCCAGTACAGGCGTGATATTTGAGAGGTACGTTTTTGGCAACTTGAAACAGGAGGATGGAGAGCTATTTGATGCTTTTGTTACAAGACAGAGAAAAGGCTGCCTCTTGTGAATACGGAGCTATTAAAGATGAACTCATAAGGGACAGGCTTGTCGCTTATTAAGAGAAAAGGACCTTAAATTGGAAGAGGCCATCATTATTTGCCGGGCAGCTGAGGTCATGGACAGTAGGTTAAAAACCATGTCTCTGGGAAGCTCCGGGCCTGGGGACAGCATTAACGCCACACAAGGGCAGCGATATGGACAGAGGCCTGCCAGCAGGCCATCCGAGGCCAACACATCTGCACAGCCACAGAACATGAGAGACACTGGTGAGTGCAAGTACTGTGGCACACGGCACAAACGTGGGCGAGACCAGTGCCCCGCCTTTGGTAAATCATGCCGTTCATGTGGCACGGCTAACCATTTTGCAAAAGTATGCATGAAAAGAGGCCAGCAGGCTCGCCAGTTAAATGCTGTGGATGACCCATGGCCAGGGGAACGGGAGGACAGCGACCGGGAGGAGAGAGACGTGTACACAGCAGAGAGCGTGGGGGCTGTGAACACTCAAGGGAAAAAGTGGTTTGTCAATCTACCACTGCAAAAAGGCCTCCAAAGGTGCCAGCTCGACTCGGGAGCCACATGCAATGTGATGAGCATCAAGGACAAGACAAGACTGGCACCTAGAACACCCCTTCAGAAGAGCTTCATCAAACTGAAACTTTACAACAGTGAGTGGATGAGCTCGTTGGGGGTGTACAGCACACAATGCGTCATTAGGGGTAAGACGCACAGACTGGACTTTGAAGTCGTACATACTGGCCAGAGGCCCTTGCTTTCGGGGGAGACATGTGAGAGGCTTGGTCTGATACGCTTCACCATTCCTGAGGAGCTGAATAAAGTGGAGCACTGCAGGAAGGTGTCACTGACCAAAGAGTGTCTCGTCAGCACCTACCATGATGTGTTCACCAGCCCTGTCGAGTCTCTGCCCGGTGATATTCACTATGAGCTGGACAGCACGGTGGCGCCGGTGCAGTGTGCTCCCAGGAACGTTCCAGTGGCCCTGAAGGCAGCTGTTAAAGCACAGCTGGATAAATATGAAGAAGATGGGCACTTGACCACAGTCACTCGACCCACGGACTGGATTAGCAATCTAGTCATAGTAAAAAAGCCAAACAAATTGAGACTATGTATAGACCCAAAGCCCCTTAACCGAGCTCTGAAACGGTCCCATTACCTGATGCCCACTTTGGATGACGTGCCGTATAAGCTGCCAAAGGCACGTATATTCACGCTGGTGGATGCACAGGATGCATTTTTACAGTGCCGTTTTGGATGAAGAGAGCAGCCTGATGACAACGTTCTGGACACAGTGGGGTAGGAAACGTTGGCTGAAACTCCCTTTCGGTGTGTCAGTGGCTCCGGAGCTGTACCAAAGAAAGCAGCATGAGCTGCTGGCTGGCTTGACAGGGATTGAGCCCATAGCCGATGATATCCTCATAGTTGGCTGTGGGAACACCGAGGATGAGGCCAACCACGACCATGACACGAACCTCATCGCTCTGATGGACAGATGCAGAGAGGTAAAGCTGAGACTGGGCCTGAAGAAGCTGCAGTTTCGCTTCCACGGCCACATACTGTCCGCAGAGGGCCTCAAGGTTGATCCTGACAAGGTCAGGGTGGTTCTGGACATGCCAAACCCCACAGACGCAAAAGGGGTCCAGCGATGTGTCGGTTTGTGAACTATCTGTTGAGATTCATGCCACGCTTGTCAGCGGTATGTGAGCCTCTGAGGAGACTGCTCAACAAAGACGTGATGTGGCACTGGCTGCCCAAACATGAGGCTGCCATGAAGGAAATCAAGGCTCTGATCACGGCGGTGCCAGTCCTAAGGTACTATGACGTCCACAAGCCGGTCACCGTACAGAGCGACTCCAGTCCGACGGGTCTGGGCTGCTGCTTGCTTCAGGGGGGACAGCCTGTCGCGTTCGCCTCTCGTGCATTGACCCAAACGGAGCAAAATTATGCACAGATAGAAAAGGAGTGCCTAAGCATCGTATACGCCTGTCAACGCTTTCCACTACTACCTATATGGGAGGGGTGATGTGACTGCAGAGACCGACCACCGCCCGTTGGTGTCCATCTTCACTAAACCTCTCCTCAGTGCGCCAAAGCGCCTTCAGAGCATGCTCCTCACACTGCAGAACTACTGCCTGGCGGTGGTATACAAGCCAGGCCCTGAAATGTACATAAGTGACACGCTCAGCAGAGCCACCACCCCACCACAGAGAACAGATACACTGTACAGACGGGAAATGGTCTGCAGCATGCGGCAGGAGCAGTGGGACACGGCCGCCATTCGGCAGGCGGACTATCTGAACGTCAGCAGCCAACGTCTGGCACAGATTCGAACACACACTGAGGAGGATGTGTGTCTGCAAACACTCAAGTCAGTCGTGCTGGAGGGATGGCCAGAACACAAAGAGGAGACCCCTTTAGCTGTCCGGGACTATTGGGCCATCAGAGACGAGATAAGTGCACAGGATGGCGTGCTCTACAGGAGTCAGCGCATCATAATTCCGAAAGCTATGCGTCCGGAAATGCTGAGACGGATCCACTACAACCACGTGGGGGCCGAGGCGTGCTACAGACAGGCTCGTGATACACTGTACTGGCCCAGTATGCAAGGGGAAGTCAAAGATTACGTACAGCAGTGCTCCGTGTGCAATGAGTATGCACACGAACAACAGAAAGAGACTATGATGTCACACCCGCTCCCCACATGGCCCTGGCAGCTGGTAAGCATGGACCTATACAGCTATGCAGCACAGAACTTCCTTCTCGTGGTGGACCACTATTCTGACTTCTGGGAGATCGACTTGCTCCCTGACCTGTCAGCGGACACCACGATCCGGCGATGCAAGGCACAGTTTGCTCGCCACGGGGTTCCAGACAGGGCCATTTCTGATGGTGGGGGCCAGTTTGCCAGTGGAGAGTTCCGGGCGTTTGCAAGGGAGTGGGGCTTTGAGCACGTTATGTCCTCACCGAGGCACCCGAAGGCTAACGGCAAAGCGGAGTCGGCAGTAAAAATTGTGAAGAGCCTGTGCAGAAAGGCAGACCGTGCCAGAGAGGACCCCTGGAAGGCCATTTTACATTGGAGAAACACACCCACTGAGGGTATGCGGTGCAGCCCTGCACAGCGACTTATGTCGTGGAGACTGAGAACCCTTCTCCCTGTGGCCGACCAGCTACTGGTACCTCAGGTCGTCACAGGGGTCCCGGACAAGCTGAGAGTGAAACATCAAGCAGCAAAGCTGATGTATGACCAATCGGCTAAGGATCTGCCGGAGCTGAATGTCGGCCGGCCCATACGGATGAAGCCACTCCCGGGTGACAGGACGGGCCGATGGAGGAGAGGCGTGTGCCTGCAGCAGTTGGGACTCCGGTCCTGTCTGGTCGACGTGGAGGGAACTGCGTATCGCCGCAACAGGGTTGATCTCCGACCAGCAGAAGCTGCCCCTCCCCAGCCGTCAGTTCACCCAGAATTGGCCCCAGAGCAGCCTGCGAGTGGGGGAAGCGCCGAAGAGGTCGTCAGCGGTCCTGAGGAGTCTCCAAAGTCATCAGCCCAGCGGTCGACGCCGTCTTCCCCGCAGACTGGTAACACACCAGGCCATGAGTTACAGGCCCGGGCCTTCTCCCAGAGCGGGAGGCCGATACGGCCTCCGGACAGACTTAACCTCTAGGTCACACACGAACTGAGACTGTCTCACACACGCACGCACGCACGCACGGACTGTAAGGTCAATCAAAAGAAAAAAGAAAGAAAAAAAAGGGAAATGGGGAATGTGGGAAAATTGTGTTTCTGTTGTTCTGTGTTTAATTGTGGCTGTTATTGCTGAGGTGTTCTGATACTACTTAGGTCTGCACGGATTGATGTTGTTACTTACTAAAGGAAGGGAGATGTTACAGGCTGGTCTACAGCTCCCATAGATATAGTTCTATATCTATGTACAGCTCCGCCCTGTGGCCGGTGCCTGTATGGTATACGTGTCTCACATCCTGGAGAAGGTGTGGTTTGTTTACTGGTGATTTCCAATACACGGCATTAGACACAACTCGACTCGACTCATTCATTGTACAGCTACACTTGCAAACAAAGACCCTCTCTGGTTGGTTTAGCTCCGAAGGGTCTCTTCCGCCTTGTACATAATATTCTCTGCTTCGAAGTGGAAATGCTTATTAGAGTTAAGGTTAGGGTTAAGCCCTCTGAGCAATTTTACGTTGAATAGACGTTTAAAAGACGTCTAAATGGCCCATAGACGTCTAGGCTAAATTCGGTCTAGAATGGGGTGAAAAGTGAAAGTTTGGTAGACGTCTATTCCAGACGTGTTTTGAACGTCTAAGCTTAGACGTTTTTTGAACGTCTATGTTTAGACGTTGTTTCAACGTCATGACATAGACGTCTAAAATCAGTCTATAATGGGGTGAAAAGTGAAAGTTTGGTAGACGTCTATTCCAGACGTGTTTTAAACATCTAAGCTTAGACGTTTTTTGAACATCTATGTTTAGACGTTGTTTCAACGTCATGACATAGACGTCTAAAATCAGTCTATAATGGGGTGAAAAGTGAAAGTTTGGTAGACGTCTATTCCAGACGTGTTTTGAACGTCTAAGCTTAGACGTTTTTTGATCGTCTATGTTTAGACGTTGTTTCAACGTCATGACATAGACGTCTATAATCAGTCTAGAATGGGGTGAAAAGTGAAAGTTTGGTAGACGTCTATTCCAGACGTGTTTTGAACGTCTAAGCTTAGACGTTTTTTGAACGTCTATGTTTAGACGTTGTTTCAACGTCATGACATAGACGTCTAAAATCAGTCTAGAATGGGGTGAAAAGTGAAAGTTTGGTAGACGTCTATTCCAGACGTGTTTTGAACGTCTAAGCTTAGACGTGTTTTGAACGTCTAAGCTTAGACGTTGTTTCAACGTCATGACATAGACGTCTACCAAACTTTACATTAAAGCATGAGCATTGAAAATGCATTGTTTAAACATTAACACATCAATAACATGGAATAGTCAAAAGTTAGCCGTTTTTATAATTTTTTTTTATTTTAAAATACTAAAGGCCGGCCCAACACACACATACATAGCAACTGAACATTTTGAAAGATTAAAGATAGAGCTGATAGCGGATCTATTTGAGCTAAGGGGCGGCGCAGAGAGGGTTGCATCCTCCCAGTCTTCGGCACTTCGAGACAGCCGGAGAGGCGCAGAGGGGGTCGCATCCTCCCGGTCTTCAGCACGGGACGTCCAACACTCCTGGACAGCCACTGACAGGGAGACAGGGAGACGGGACAGGCGTTAATACAACTCACGTGATTGTGATGGGCGGACATAGCAATAGATACAAGTGGTAAGCATTAGTAGGTTACAGCAGTAGGGATGACCCCCGGAAATATTGTGTCTATTACTGAATTCTCCCATCCGGACCAATGCCATTAGAAATATTATTATAGAATAGGAGGCGTATAAATTACCTTATTATAGCCAATTCGCACATTTATATATATATATATATATATATATATATATATATATATATATATATATATATATTAGCTACATAAATATACTGTAACAGGTTAAGCCTTTGAACATTAAGGCAACTAGGTAAATAAAATATTGCTCCACTTCTACAAGGCCATTTGCATATTCTTGGTATCTAGGGACATCTATGGACCTCAGGGAACGTAATCACAGTGTCAGAAATATTGTGTCTATTACTAGGCTTGCTTAAATTGTGAAGAAAGGAGAATATGAATTAAGATTTTTCTTTGCATCTTTGACAGTGAATAACACCATGCTAATAATGACCAAACATCAAAAACTGCCACTGATCTCGTTCAGTACCTTCTTGAGATCATGTGTACAAAAAAATCTAAGGAAGTTAATAAAGGGAAGATGATTAAACCGAAGGTTCTGTAGATACAGTACTGAATTCTCCCATCCGGACCAATGCCATTAGAAATATTATTATAGAATAGGAGCAGGGCCGTAGCCAGGGTTTAGAAATTAGGGAGGTCCATTTATTTTTTTGGCCCAGACCGGCCCACTATAATCGGTCGGACACCACCCACCAGTACACCATCCTTACGGTCCCCTTAAATATGCGTACCTACTGTACTATTCCCCCCCCCCAACCCATTACAAAGCTGGGTAGTAAGTGCCATGGACAAGTGGACCAGTGTACTCACTCGCTCTTGGCTGAATCTTGTTTTGGGTGGTGATGTAAAAACACCTGCATCATAGCAGGCTCAGGATGGGCAACGTAGTCTATAGCCTGTTCATCCCTGTCTCTCTCCTCCACAACCTGGCTTGACTAGACATAAGGAGAGAGATGATTACAATTAACTGGTACATTCAGGTCCAGAATTGTTGGAATCCCCTGACAAAGATGTGCAAAAAGCTGTACAATTTAAACAATACCATACTGGTAATGAGAAAATAGTTGTTTATTCAATGAATGCATGGAGCAGTTCCATCTTATTTCATTTGATACTAACTACTCAGTTCATACAGATTTCAAGTATTCAAATATCAATGATGAATATTGCATAAGGTTTACACAGTTAATAGATCACCTTCTTGTTTTATATTCATCTTATATGGCAATTAAATCAATGGTGTGTTTGTTTGGGGAGTTTGACCTATGTGCCTACCACGTGAAGGTGCATGATCAATGGACAGCACAAAAACAATTTGTGTAGGTGGAGACTAGAGCTACCACAGATAGTAATAAGTTATTAAGAGTAAGTAATCCATACCATATATATCCTAATAGTTACCTTATTACCATACTTGGCTGAAAACAAACTTTGCTGCCTGTTGTGAATGTGTTTTTCCCTGTAGGCTAATACATAAGTAGGCATACATTTTTGCAGTTGAGGAAAAATTTGCAGTTGAGTAGGCTATAATGTGCTGTGTTTTTATGTCTTCCATCGAGGACCACCTTGGAAATAAGTGTTAATGCTTGTTAATGAATGCTTTTAGGTGATATCCTCAGGAATACAAATTGGTCAAGATCATTTGTTTTTATGATGTGTTTTTAATTTCCAAATAAATCTAATCAAATAAAAAAGCAGTTTTTGCAGTTGAGCTACTGGTGTTGTATATTATACAGCCTTTTCATGCATCTTTATCAAGGGAACCCTTATCCTAATGATTTAAAAAATAATATTATGATGATACGATATGGACCTAGTAGTTGGGTCATCTGTGGCACTTCGTTTCTCAATGGATTTTTTAAAAAGGCGGGGGAAATTTGTGAGAGACCAAAATCCAAAATGGCTGCAGTGGAAATTAACTTTTTAATGGTTTGACCTACAATGATGCCCAATACATGGTACCAGCTAGGGGTGGGAATCACCAGTTTCATCATGATACGATACGATATCGATTCTTTGGACAACAATACGATATTTGCCGATATCACAAAGTCTCTCACGATACAATACGATTAGATTAGATTCAGGTGCCTGCAATCGATATGAGATGATATCATATGCCCATTTAACACAATCAGTAACATTTAGATCAACTAAAAAAAACGAAAATATCATTTGACATTTGTATTTTTGAGCTCTTCCAGACATTTAAAGGAAAATCAATCTATTGTTTTTAATACAAATAGACCTCCTGTTCACTGTAAAGTGCCACGTTTTGATATATTGAGCTTTAAACTTTAAGCTCCATTTTTTGGAACTCAAAACTCACAACCTAAAACCCCTCCCTACCTCCCTCTCCCAAACCGTTCCTAAAACAATTTGTTGATGTTGCATGATTATGTATAGGCCTACATTTATTATGTATTATATTGCTTATTGTAACTGAGGGGTACAATTCCCTGACTGTATTACTAGATATGATACTTACTACCACTACCTTTGTACTTAATATTCGGCCACCCAGTACTCGGCATAAATATATTATGATGAACACTGTCACGTAGATGAAACGGATCCAACACAAATGTACGAATTAGAAATAGGTCTTTATTTCTACACAGCGATGGTGTGTAGGGCAAGCACTTAATCAAATCAATCACATTTATGAATGGGAATTAGTATGCACTTTTATGGCAAGAGTATTCGTCGGTATATCAATAGAGAATGTCCAATCTCTGAAGGCGCAGGTGGTACATATACGACCTGGAATAGTTTAAGGAATAACAGCAATGATACTTTAATGATTATAGACTGGATACACTAGGGGGGGTTAATCCGGTCGCTTGTAAGCCGACAGGAGTAGGAAGGGGGGGGGGGTAGAATCCGGCTGCCTCATCCGGCCAAGGGTATCCCAGGTGAACCCACTGTAGTGCCGTTTAATGCGCCGGCGATCCTTGGACCACAGATGAAAGCAGGTGGACTCTTTGTGGGCCGGCGTCCTCCGGTCCACGGAGGAGAGACGTGAAGCGACCTCGTCTTGCAGAGCGTCTCCTCACCTTGCGTCCTCTCCAGGGGGGGGGGGGTTCCAACACACGGCAGTGTCGGGGGTCTTTATCCATGGAATAATCAACGTATACAAAGCATAATCCGTGCCTGGGAAGGCGGGCTGTCGTCGGTAGAATAATCCGGTATACAGGTCCACTCGCTCGTCGGCTCTGGGGCTCCTCGGGTGCAGCTTCACGTGGGGTCAACCACCCTGGATAAGCAGCCAGTTCTCTGCCCGAAACGATGGGGTACTGACTACGGTAGTATTCTCACCGCACGAAGCACTATATATTAACAGACTATTATTAGCTTAATAGACTACGTCCAACTCGACGATATAGTGCCAAATCTGACTATTCAAATATTAATATACACGATGTCTCAATACCGATGGTAGGCGAACTTGGCCTTACTCCCACACGTGGCGTCGCGGGGAGGCTTTACGTCTGTGACTCTATTGGAGGGTAAGAAACTGGACTGAAAAGAAAGTCCTACTTTAGTAGCGCAGTATATATACGCACTATGAACAAATAGTCCCATTAGTGGTGCGGTAGCCAGATTCCTACGCGGAACTAGGACTTGTTCGTACATGTTGAGCGGTACGTTTGAACTGGGTCTGAGGGGTATGGCAGCCTGGCACCAAGGTCTCGACCAATAGTAGAATGGAGACTATTATGGGATGTTCAGTAGGCTAGAATGGATATTCAATGCATATTGTACAAGGAATATACAAGGGATATCAGGGAATATTAGAGAATATACAAATACAATTAAATATATATATATAAATAAATATATATATTCGGTTTAATCTGGCCCTTCACAACAGCCACCCCCTGATTGGTCCCAGACCTAATCAGTTAAACAGAGACAGATTAATCGCGTTGTCTATTTACACATAAGGGTTTGCTGTAGGGGTCAGTCAACTTCACAAAGTCATAGGGTTATAGGGTCATGGTCATCATCGATTGTGTCTGGGAGTCGGGGCAGTTCTATGAGCCTCGCCACGGGACGGGTGTAAGTGCGACCTTGTCACCGATTCGGAGGCGACATGGAGGAATGTCAGCCATCCTTGGTATGCTGGGCTGCACGCGCCACTGGCGGCAGTCTAGACATGTTCGCTGGAAGCGTCGTACCGCCTCTCTTCCTTGTAGGATCCAGTAACGACGTCTGATTTCCGCGAAGACTCTTTCTGCTCCTGCGTGATGTACATCCTCATCGTATTTCTTTATAATCAGCTCTGTGACCTTGTGTCGGCTGTTCAATACGATCGGGTATTTAATGTCATCCGGTAGATTGGGGGCTCTGCGTAGGCGACCACCCACTCTGATGAGGGCATGAGCGTCGCTCTCGGGAGCCAGATGAATTAATCTGCTGTCGGATGGGACGGGCTTTCCTCCCTGTAGACAGGCCAATTCATCGGGGAACGAGTCTCTCTGGGCTCGCTGCAGTAGAAGCAATTCTGCTTCCTCGTAGTTAGCTGCTGACATATCAGCGGGGGACTTGCACTCCGGGTGGTACCGCAGGAATGTTCTTTGTTGTGCACTCTCTATGGACGTGCAATCGTCTATGTTAGGGTCGGTGGAGGCTACGGTGCTCAATCCACAGAACACAGACTTCTTATTTTCCACCTCCTCTGGACTTGCTTCCCTCGGGATAGGCATGGGCCACTGTCCTTCCGGGAGTCTTAGGAATGCGGGGCCGTCATTGTAAGCATTGTGACGGGTGAGGTCATCCAGGGGCATCCCCCGGGTGATGACGTCAGCTGGGTTCTGTTTTGTATCAACGTAGCGCCACTCTGTTTCTCCGGTTAACTCTTCGGTTAAGTCTTGAATCTCGGTGACTCTGACTCCCACGAAGACTTTGTACTTGCATGAGTCCGATTTGATCCAGGCGAGTACTGTCGTGGAATCTGACCACAGGATTGTTCTAGACACCGGTATGGTGAGCTCACGTTGGATGAGCGTGGCTAGGTGCGCTCCGGCTAGGGCTGCGCAGAGCTCTAGGCGTGGGATAGATTGTTGCTTGCGTGGGGCTATTCTCGAGCGGGCGAGGACAAATGCTGTGTAGATCTCTCCCCCCCTTTCTTGGGCCCGCAAGTAGGCTACTGATCCGTATGCGACCTCTGAGGCGTCACTGAAGACGTGTAAGTCCATTTTACATGTCTCTGGCCTCACCGTGGGTGGGAAGTAGCTTCGGCGCATATTAACGCCTGGGAGTGAGTGGAGCTCCATCTCCCACTCTCTCCAGGTGGATGCAAGGTGTGCGGGAATGGGGTCGTCCCAGCCCTGGTCCTTGTCCCACAATGCTCGTACAATCATTTTTGCCCTGGTGGTGTACGGTAGAATACATCCTAGCGGGTCATATTGTCGGGCGAGTGTTGTGTACACACTCCGTCTGGTGGTCGGCGCCGCCGCCGGCCTTCCCTGCTCCGTAGTCAGGGGGTTGTGTCTGTAGTGAAGCGAATCTGTTTTGAATCGCCACACCAATCCCAGGGTCATCTCCTGGGCTTCTCCCGGGATTGTAGCCATCCAGGTCTCGCTGCTGGCTGCCTTGTCCTCGGAGGAGAGGCTGCGCAGTACTTGCGGATCGCTGCTGGCCCACTGCCTGAGATCAAAGCCGCCTTTGATCAATGAGGCGCAGAGTTTAATCAGGAGAGCCTCGGCTTCTTCCTGGGTTGAAAGGCTTTGTAGACAGTTGTCTACGTAGAAGCTGTTCTTTACGCTGTGTCGGACCTCTTCGTCCGCTGCTGGGTCCTCTGCTACATGTTTCTGTAGTGCAAATGTAGCACAGCAGGGGCTGCACGTCGTTCCGAAGGGGAGGACTTCCCATTGGTAGATGGCTGGGTGCTCATCTCCTGGCTTCTCTCTCCATAGGAACCGTAACAGGGGCTTGTCCTCCTCTACTAATCTCACCTGCAGGAACATTCCTTTAATGTCCCCGCTGATGGCCACCTTTTCCTGGCGGAAGCGGAGTAGAACGCCGAGTAGGGAGGGGCCGAGTGTGGGACCGGGCAGTAACTCTTTATTCAGATTTTGGGATCCGATCTGGTAGCTGCAGTTAAATACTATGCGGTCTTTACCGTTGTGATGGACCTTGTGGTGAGGCACGTACCACGATTCAGTGGTCTGGTCAGCCTCTTTAATGTCCATCTTTGTGACGTGTCCCGCTGTGATGAGCTTCTCAATCTCAGCGCGGTATACACTCTCTTGGGCGGGGTTCTTGGCTAAGCGCCGCTCCGTGTTCAGCAGGTACCGTTCTGTGGCGTCTGTCTTGGCGTGGAAAGTAGGCATTCCTTCTCGCCGCAGGAGTGGCGTGGCGTATCTCAACACGCCGTTGACCGGGACTCTCTTGGTCCCTGTCTCGAGGAGGTGAATGGCGTAAATGTCATCTTTAGAGCGAATGTCTTTCTTTCCGTTCTTAAAGGGCATTTGTTCCAAGGTCCATAGCCGCTCTACGTGTTGCAGGAGTGCGGTTTCTCCCTCCGTGACTCGGGAGTGGAGACATATAGTGGCTGTACTTCGGTTGAGAGATTTGGCGAGCGGGCCTTGGAGAGTCCATCCCAAACGGGTCTCGACTGCTGCAGGACAGCCTCGGGGTCCGGTATGAACCCGGTCTATCGGGACAATGAGGTCTGCATGGTCGGAGCCTATCAACAGGGTCGGCATAGCATTGTCTATGAGCGGGATCGGTAACTTGCGCAGATGTGCATATTTCTCCATCAGCTTGGCGACGGGGTATGTGTACCGCGACAGTCCTATTTCTTGGCTGGTGAAAGCGTCTGTAATCTGGTACCGTCGCTCAGGCTGGCCGCTTGCTGCGATAGAGAATGAGACATTCTCGCCCTTTATCGTCTTCAAATCTCGTCTTATTGTCCGAATTGTCATTTGGGTTTCGCTTCCCCGCAGCCCTAGCTGGGCCGCAGCGGAGGCGAGCAGCAGGGTCTTCTCTGACCCGTCATCGAGGACGGCGTAAGTGTCCAGGACTTTATTCTGGTAGCTTAGTGTCACACGCACTACTTTTAGGAGTACTCGGGCTCCACTGCTGCTGGCGGGATCGATGTACATGACGCTCGCTTTGCTGCTGGATGGTGCGGGTGAAGGGCGCCGTCTGTTACTGTCGTGAAGTATGTCCAGATGGGCTCCATCGCACTTGGTGCACCTTTTCTTTAAGCGGCATTCGGCTGCCATGTGTGAGCGCGCACAGCGAAAACAGCGCTTGTTGGACTTTATCCATTGACTTGCTTCCTCCGCGTTCAGCTTGGGGAAGGAGTCACATTGCGCTAGCCAGTGTTCTTTCTCACAGTAGGGGCACACTATCTTCCACTTCTCCGTTCTGGAGGGGGTACTGTGGCTCCTGCTGCTCGGTACTGACTCCGATTGGTGCATCACAGTCACCGATCTTCTTCCATCATTTAGTCGTCTGGTTCCTTCTCTGGAGCCAGGGGTGCTCCGTCCGAATGTATCTAGCCGTAGGCTGCTGACTTCTCTCGCCAGGAAGTCTGCTAGATCGAGGAGGTTCGGTTCGGGGCCATTCGGGTCTCGGTGGTCTCTCTGCCGCCTAAAACGCTCCTGTCGAGCGGGCGGCAGCTTCTCCAAGATCCTTTCCACATTTGAGTTGGCGTAAAGTTCATGCCTCCCCTTCTCTCTCTGCGCTCCCAACATCCCTACCAGGGACTGCACTCTGATGGACAGGTCGTCCAGTGCTCGATTGTCTATTGCTGGGGGTAAGCGGTCGATGTGTCGGATCTCCTGGATCACGTAATCCCATATGCGCCCATACCTCTGGTCCAATGCTACCAGCGCTGCTGTGTATGGGGTGGTGGAAGTCGCGTAGGCGAGCGCTATATTATGTGCGCGGGGTACCTTTAAGTGCTTCAGTAGGATGGCGTATTTATGGCGTTCATCCAATACATCCACCAACATGGTCTCCAGACACATGCGGAGTTCTGTATACTGGGCCCGGTTCTCTTGGGTGAAGTCGGGTACCATAGGCGTGCCAATGTATGACGCTGACTGTGGATACATCGGCGAGCGTTGGGGGAGAGGCCTCCTAGGCGAGTCTCCTCCCGCTCCTTGGTGTGGGCTGGTACCGGCAGTGTACCATGGCCCGCTTGTCCAGGTGCTGTTCCTCGGTGCGGGTCGTGCGTCGTGCTCACCCGTGTATAGAGTCGGGGGTCTGTAGCGCAGCTCCGCGGGAGTATAGCCTGGGCTGTACCGGACCTCCTGGTCCGGTAGAGTACTGTGCTGTCGTCGGGCGTGGTTCTCCTCCTCTTCCTCTTCGTCTTCAGTTAGGTCATCCAGTGCTTGTAGTCTCTGGTTTAGCCTCTCCACAGGATATGCTGCTCCTTCCCGGTTGCTAGGTCTCGCTTGGACCGGTGGGGGGAGGTGGTCTGTGGGGGGTATAGACCTCGTCTGTTGGTCAAGTTCAGGGTTGTTTACTCGGCTAGGGGATGCCGCCCTGGAGGTGTGTCTAGACGAGTTCCTGGAGCCTCTGGCGGAGGGAGAGGGTGTTGTCCGTCTGATCAGCTGTTCTATTAGTTGCGCTTGCTGTCTGTCGCGCTCTGCGTCCCGTAGAGCACCAGCAGCTGCTCGCTGGCTGTCTGCTCGGTCTCGGGCCACATTCTCTTCCCTCTGAATACGTCTTATTTCTAGACGTATATGCTCTTCTTCGCTCCGCTGCTGGATCTGCAGTCGGTCGCGTTCAGCAGCGGCGTTCAGGCTGATGAGGAAGGCCTGCTGTAGGGTCCTCTCTGCCTCGCTGGGGGAAGGCGGTTGTATAGGGGAGCCTTCCCTCGGGGTACTCCTTACGGAGCCTTGGAGCTCTATCTCCACGGTGCTCTCCCCGTCTTCTTCCGTGCCGAGTTCTCTCTCGGTAGCGTTGTATTCCTCCCGGGACTCATCGGGGACTACTTCTTCAGTACTGGCGGGGTGTGAAGTCATGTCTGGTTCCCACTGGTCCCCACCGTGAACTTGGTCAGTTACATTAGAACCCGTAGGGGCCTCTATGGTCGGGGTAGTCTGGGCGTTGGGGTTAGACATACTTTTACTTTCTAGTTTTACCGCGTTTACTGTTAGTAGAAGACTAGGTTGTTGACTGACAGCGTAGGCCTCTAAGTACTGAGGGAGCCGTCGTTCGCGCTGCGGGCGTTGGTTAGGAGGATCGTTTCGTGGAGTGTTCATCATAGGCCATTTCAATATTAATAACACTATATTAATATTACACTAATTACCCTCCGGCTCGAAGGACCAATTGTAACTGAGGGGTACAATTCCCTGACTGTATTACTAGATATGATACTTACTACCACTACCTTTGTACTTAATATTCGGCCACCCAGTACTCGGCATAAATATATTATGATGAACACTGTCACGTAGATGAAACGGATCCAACACAAATGTACGAATTAGAAATAGGTCTTTATTTCTACACAGCGATGGTGTGTAGGGCAAGCACTTAATCAAATCAATCACATTTATGAATGGGAATTAGTATGCACTTTTATGGCAAGAGTATTCGTCGGTATATCAATAGAGAATGTCCAATCTCTGAAGGCGCAGGTGGTACATATACGACCTGGAATAGTTTAAGGAATAACAGCAATGATACTTTAATGATTATAGACTGGATACACTAGGGGGGGTTAATCCGGTCGCTTGTAAGCCGACAGGAGTAGGAAGGGGGGGGGGGTAGAATCCGGCTGCCTCATCCGGCCAAGGGTATCCCAGGTGAACCCACTGTAGTGCCGTTCAATGCGCCGGCGATCCTTGGACCACAGATGAAAGCAGGTGGACTCTTTGTGGGCCGGCGTCCTCCGGTCCACGGAGGAGAGACGTGAAGCGACCTCGTCTTGCAGAGTGTCTCCTCACCTTGCGTCCTCTCCAGGGGGGGGGGGTTCCAACACACGGCAGTGTCGGGGGTCTTTATCCATGGAATAATCAACGTATACAAAGCATAATCCGTGCCTGGGAAGGCGGGCTGTCGTCGGTAGAATAATCCGGTATACAGGTCCACTCGCTCGTCGGCTCTGGGGCTCCTCGGGTGCAGCTTCACGTGGGGTCAACCACCCTGGATAAGCAGCCAGTTCTCTGCCCGAAACGATGGGGTACTGACTACGGTAGTATTCTCACCGCACGAAGCACTATATATTAACAGACTATTATTAGCTTAATAGACTACGTCCAACTCGACGATATAGTGCCAAATCTGACTATTCAAATATTAATATACACGATGTCTCAATACCGATGGTAGGCGAACTTGGCCTTACTCCCACACGTGGCGTCGCGGGGAGGCTTTACGTCTGTGACTCTATTGGAGGGTAAGAAACTGGACTGAAAAGAAAGTCCTACTTTAGTAGCGCAGTATATATACGCACTATGAACAAATAGTCCCATTAGTGGTGCGGTAGCCAGATTCCTACGCGGAACTAGGACTTGTTCGTACATGTTGAGCGGTACGTTTGAACTGGGTCTGAGGGGTATGGCAGCCTGGCACCAAGGTCTCGACCAATAGTAGAATGGAGACTATTATGGGATGTTCAGTAGGCTAGAATGGATATTCAATGCATATTGTACAAGGAATATACAAGGGATATCAGGGAATATTAGAGAATATACAAATACAATTAAATATATATATATAAATAAATATATATATTTGGTTTAATCTGGCCCTTCACAACACTTATGTTTAAATAACATTTAAACATCAAACTCCTCTGACCTCATCTGGTCTTTCCAAAGACGCGCGCACACACACACAGAAAGGGAGAATGCTATGCTGTAACGTCTACACACACGGAGCTACTGCTGTTGTTCTTGGGCGGATATGAGACTCGCCACAGGATTTTCAAAATAAGAGTATCGATATGAATCGATCTTATTACATTGCATCGATCCGATTCGATCATTGATAATTACATCGATGTATCGATCTGGATCGATGTATCGTCCCACCCCTAGTACCAGCCCCCTCTCAGTCATGTACCAGCCCCTCTCAGTCATGTACCAGCCAGCCCCTCTCAGTCATGTACCAGCCCTCTCTCAGTCATGTATACCAGCCCCCTCTATCATCTACCAGCCCCCTCTCAGTCATGTACCACAGCCCCATCTGAGTCATGTACCAGCCCCCTCTCAGTCATGTACCAGCCCCCTCTCAGTCATGTACCAGCCCCCTCTCAGTCATGTACCAGCCCCCTCTCAGTCATGTACCAGCCCCCTCTCAGTCATGTACCAGCCTCCTCTCAGTCATGTACCACAGCCCCATCTCAGTCATGTACCATAGCCCCATCTCAGTCATGTACCACAGCCCCCTCTCAGTCATGTATACCAGCCCCCCTCTCAGTCATGTATACCAGCCCCCTCTCAGTCATGTACCAGCCCTCTCTCAGTCATGTACCAGCCCCCTCTCAGTCATGTACCAGCCAGCCCCCTCTCAGTCATGTACCACAGCCCCCTCTCAGTCATATACCACAGCCCCCTCTCAGTCATGTACCACAGCCCCCTCTCAGTCATGTACCAGCCCCTCTCAGTCATGTACCAGCCCCCTCTCAGTCATGTACCACAGCCCCCTCTCAGTCATGTACCAGCCCCATCTCAGTCATGTACCAGCCCCCCTCTCAGTCATATACCTGCACGACTGGCGGGGGGGTGCTTAGTAAGAGATGTGATTGGGCCAGCCCAGTGTCAGTCAGTACCAATGGGCCGATGTCTCAGCCTAGTAGTGGGCCGGTCGTTGACAAAAAAAAAAAAAAAAAAAAAATTATAATTTTTTTTATATAAAAAAAAATTATATAATTTTTTTTTTTTAATAGTTACAAATAGTTACCGAGGTCCGGACCTCGGTGACCTCATAGCTGGCTACGGCCATGAATAGGAGGCGTATAAATTACCTTATTATAGCCAATTCGCACATTTATATATATATTTACATAAATATAATGTAACAGGTTAAGCCTTTGAACATTAAGGCAACTTAAAGGAACACTCCCAACATTTTGGGAAACTAGCTTATTAAACATCTTCCCTGGAGTTAGACATGCATGCATTGCATTAGGCTTAGGGAACACCTGGACCGTTAGCCTAGCTTAGCTTCATCCGTGGAAGTAGGTGCTACATTAAGCCTAGTTCCCAACAGTCACGAAATATACTCCAAATACAATACCTCTCCTATCTCTCCTCTGCTCTCTGCCTCTAGACATTTTTTAAATTCCGTTATCTGTTCCAACATACCCAATATGACACGGTAGAGGGCAGTCTCCTTAAAGGCCCTCTTGTCTCGTAGACCACCCCCTTTTAAATTAAAACGGGACATGACTGCATTTGTCATGAGTCTCTAAGAGAAAGTCATGACATTAATAATTCAAGCAATTCAACAAGTGACTAGTCAAAACAAATACAAATTGAAGGGAAAAGCTGTACTAGGACTACAAGTGTATCACCAGTTTCATAAAACCCCTTCCTCCCATTGTTTTTTGTTGCATGATGATCATGAACACATTTATTATGCATTGTATTTTTTGTTTAAATGTCAACATCATCTGTCCATCCTCAGTACATTTACATCAATATAATATACGCGTCTGACTTCATCTGGTCTTTCCAAACATAAACACAGAAAGTGAGAACGCATGCCTGCCTGCCTCAACCTGCATCTTTGTACATGCATATAAATACCTGTCCATCATCTTGTTAGTGCAGTCGCGGACACTCTTTCCCCCGATCCCCGTCAATGTGGATATCTGAATAAGAAAAAACCAAGTGACATGTATATTAATGTAACATCACGTACAATACAATTTAAATCCTTTGAACATATGAGTCAGTAATCCCTATTGTTACAAAGGATCAGATTAAACCGAATATATATATTTATTTATTGATATATATTGCATAGTATTTGTATATCGTTTGATATCCCCTGTATATTCCTTGTACATATACACGGAATATCCCTTTAGCCCAGACCATAATAGTTCATTCTCCTATTGGACAGCGGTCCACCGGCGCCAGGGACCGGCCTCCGGAGCCAGGTTCAAAGTCACCGTCAAGATGTGTCTGGACATGCCCGCCCTTGCCCAGGGATACGCGACAGAAATGAGAGTGGAACTAGTTTTGTGTACCGTGCGTATAAATACGGCGCAGGTGAATGTAGAAGCCCCTTAGCCCCTTACCTCCGTACCCTTCGTCCATTTAGCATGTTACCGATAAGTTGAAGCCTCACCCACGATACAACGTGCGGTGAAGTATGGCGTGTTTGGCCTCAGAATAGAGCATCGAGACCGCGTGCGAATTAGTAACTGAATTGTCAGAGTTTGGCGCTATACCGTCGAGTGCGACATATTTCTATTAAGTCTTTAATAGTCTATTTGTGTATAGTGTATCGTGCGGTTAGAATCCTACAGTGACCAGCATCTCCAACGCTTTCTCGTATTAGCTAGAGTTCTTATCCAGGCTGGGCCGACCGCATGGCGCTTTCACCCGAGGAGACCTAGTCGAGAGCCGTATGGACATGTACACTGGATTAATCTACCCGACGACTGCATAGCCCTTTGCGGCTGGAATATATTTGCTTTGGTACTGTGATTTATGGAGCGGATAATCGCCGACGCCTGCACGTGTTGGATTTACCCCGAGAGGAGTCAAGTCGAGTCGGCGCTCAGAGAGCCTGAGGCCGCCTAGCTTTCTTCCCTGTGGAGCTACAGTCTACAAGAGAACCAAGCTGTATTCGTCTGTGGATCAAGAGGCTACTGCACCGGCTTCTGTACCTGAAGTCTCCCTAGTCATCGTTGACCAGACGTCCTACTACCGACAGATCTTCTACCCCCCCTGCTGGCTTACAACCAGTGGGAACCCCTTCCAGTATCTCCCGCTATCACTAGTGCACCATAGATATAATTCCCTAAGATTCAGGTTGTATAATTACCTCCTGCGTAACCAGAGAATGGACATTTGTTATTGATTTGCCTACGCATACTCCTTTGCCTTACAAGTGCATTCAAAGAATAATGTAAAGTATCCTATGTACCTTTTGCTCCATTAAATACTTGATTAATACCTTTGACTGGAACCGATTTCATTGTGGGAAGTGTTCATCATATTCATATATCGTGTACTGTATGGCCAGTAATTAAAGTACATAAAGCGGTAGTGGTTTAATGATACCATACTTATCAATACAGTCAGGGAATTGTACCCCTCAGTTACAATTGGTCCTTCGAGCCGGAGGGTAACTAGTGTAATATTAATATAGTGGTATTAATATTGACATGGCCTATGATGAACACTCCACAAAACGGTTCTCCTAAAGTAGATCGCCCGCAGCGTAGACGGCAGACACCTCAGTACTTAGAGGATTACGTTGCCAGTATACTACCTAGCCTTCTACAGACGGTAAACGCGGAAAAAGTAGATAGTAAAATTATGTCCGACCCTAGCGCCCAGGTTACCCAGCCAATAGAGGCCCTAGTGGGTTCTAATGTAACTGACCAAGCTCACGGTGGGGACCAGGAGGGACCTGACACGACTTTACCCCCCGCCAAGACCGAAGAAGTAGTCCCCGGAGAGCTCCAGGATAAAGACGGCTCTCCAGGGATGGAACTCTACCCGCTACAAGAAGAAGAGACCCCGGAGATGGATCTCCAGGACTCGCCACAGGAGAGCAGATCTCCAACGAGTACTGCCGGGAGCGGATCACCTCAACCAGCGTCTTCCCCCAGCGGGGCGGACAAGATGCTGGCACAGGCATTCCTCGCCAGCCTAGCAGCCTCTACAGAGCGCGATCGACTCCAAGCAGAGCGCGATCGACTCCAAGCACAGATGCTTAGCGAGCGCGAACATTCTTCCATGGAAAGAGAACGCCTTCAAGCACAGCAACGGAGCGACGAAGATCGTATACGTCTAGAGATTAGACGCCTTCAGACGGAAGAGAATATGGTAAGAGACCGGGCCGAAGCAGAGCGCGCCGCCGCAGAAGCAGAGCGCGCCGCCGCCGAAGCCCAGCGCGCCGCTGCCGGTGCCCAAAGAGAAGCAGAGCGCGACATCGCTCTCACCAAGCGCGAAGCCGAGCGCGACCGATTACAAGCGCAGATAATGGAGCAGCTGATCGCCAGGGCGACACCCCCTCCCTCCGCACGGGGTTCCAGGGCCTCGTCAAGACACGGGTCAAGGGCACCCTCCCCTACCCGATCAAACGACCCTGAGCCCGACCACCAGAGAGAGCCTATACCCCCCTCCGAACTCCTTCCCCGACCGGTCCACGCGAGGACCAGCTACAAGGAAGAAACGGTCTACACCGCGGAGAGGCTAAATAGACGACTACAGGATCTAGAGGACCTGCCAGAGCAAGAAGAAGAGGGAGAGGAGGAGAGTCAAGCCCGACAGCAGCACAGAACTCCACAGGACCAGGAGGTCCAGTACAGCCCAGGCTCTACCCCCGCGGCTCTGCGCTACAGACCCCCGACTCAATTCACGGGTGAGCTTGACGCACGACCAGCCCCGAGGAATAGCACCTGGATACGCGGGCCATGGTACCCAGCAGGTACCAGCCCACCAAGAGGCGTAAGAGGAGACTCGCCTAGGAGGCCTCTCTTCCAACGCTCACCGATGTGCCAGCCATCCATGGCATCATACATTGGCACACCGACGTTTCCGGACTTCACCCACGAGAACAGAGCACAGTACACCGAGCTACGAATGTGCTTAGAGACAATGATGTCTGATGTAGCAGACGAACCGTACAAGTATGCTATCCTACTGAAGCACCTCAAGGTGCCCCGAGCGCACAATATAGCGCTGGCCTATGCCACCTCTACTACCCCATACACAGCGGCTCTAGCAGCACTCGACCAAAGATATGGACGTATATGGGATTACGTATTACAAGAGATAAGGCATATCGACCGCCTACCCCCAGCCACAGACAATCGCTCACTAGATGACCTGTCTATCAAGGTACAATCCCTGGTAGGGATGCTGGGGGCGCAAAGAGAAAAGGGTATGCACGAACTGTACGCAAACTCTAATGTCGAGAGGATTTTAGAGAAGCTTCCGCCCGCCCGACAAGAGCGCTTCAGGCGGCAAAGAGACCACCGTGATCCTAACGGTCCCGAGCCATCCCTCCTAGACCTAGCCGACTTCCTAGCGAGAGAAGTCAACAGCCTACGGTTGGATACGTTCATGCGGAGCACCCCAAGCTCCAGAGAGGGACCTAGGAGAGCAAACGATGGCCGAAGATTGGTGACCGTCATGCACCAATCAGGACCAGTACCGAGCAGCAAGAACCACAGTACCCCCTCGATGAAAGAGAAGTGGAAGATGGTGTGCCCGTACTGCGAGAAAGAACACTGGTTGTCACAATGTGACACATTCAAGAAGATGACCGCCGACGAAGTGGGTCAATGGATAAAGTCCAACCGACGCTGTTACCGATGTGCGCGCAGTCACATGGCAGCCGAGTGCCGCTTAAAGAAGAGGTGTAGTCGGTGTGACGGAGCCCACCTAGATGTCCTACACGACAGTAACAGAAGAAAGCCTGCACCCTCAAGCAGCACACAGGCAAGTGTTATGTACATTGACCCCGCCAGCAGCGGGGGCGCCCGAGTGCTCTTAAAGGTGGTCCGCGTAACACTGAGTTACCAAGACAAGGTCATGGACACTTACGCCGTCCTTGACGACGGGTCAGAGAAGACCCTTCTCCTCGCATCCGCTGCGGCCCAGCTGGGGCTGCGGGGGAGCGAAAACCAGATGACGATTCGGACAATAAGAAGAGATCTAAAGACGATAAAGGGCGAGAACGTCTCCTTCACTATCGCAGCAAGCGGGCAGCCAGAGAGACGGTATAGGATTACTAATGCTTTCACCAGCCAAGAAATAGGCCTGTCGCAGTACACCTACCCCATCGCCAAGCTGATGGATAAATATGTGCACCTGCGTCAACTACCTATCCCGCTCATAGACGGTGCCACCCCGACCCTGCTGATAGGCTCCGACCATGCAGACCTCATAGTCCCGATAGACCGGGTCCACACAGGGCCCAGAGGCTGTCCTGCAGCAGTCGAGACCCGCCTAGGATGGACATTACAAGGCCCCCTCGCTAAGTCTCTTAACCGAACAGCAGCCACTAGCTGCCTCCACTCCAGAGTGACAGAAGAAGACACCACCCTCCTACAGCATGTCGAGAGGCTATGGACACTAGAGACAATGCCCTTTAAGAACGAAAAGAAAGACATTCGTTCCAAGGAAGACATTTACGCCATAGCACTCCTCGAGCAAGGGACAAAGAGAGTCAAAGTCAACGGAGTGATGAGATACGCAACTCCACTCTTGAGGCGAGAGGGTATGCCTACCTTCCACGCCCCAAAAGAAGCGACGGAGCGGTATCTATTGAACACAGAGCGGCGCCTAGCCAGAGACCCCGCTCAAGAGACTGTGTACCGCGCTGAGATTAACAAGCTAATCACAGCGGGACACATAAAGAAAATTGACATAAAAGAGGCCGATCAGACGACCGAATCATGGTACGTGCCGCACCACAAAGTCCACCACAACGGCAAGGATCGTATTGTGTTTAACTGCAGCTACCAGATCGGATCACAAAATCTGAATAAAGAGCTCTTGCCCGGCCCAACACTCGGCCCCTCCCTACTAGGCGTGTTACTACGTTTCCGCCAGGACAAGGTGGCCATCAGCGGCGACATCAAAGGGATGTTCCTGCAGGTGAGACTAGTGGAGGAGGACAAGCCCCTGCTGCGGTTCCTATGGAGAGAGAGGATCGGGGATGAGCAACCAGCCATCTATCAATGGGAAGTCCTCCCTTTCGGAACCACATGCAGCCCATGCTGTGCTACGTTTGCACTGCAAAAACACGTCGCAGAGGACCCAGCAGCTGATGAAGAGGTCCGAAAAAGTGTAGAAAATAGTTTCTACGTGGACAACTGTCTGCAAAGCGTCTCGACGCCAGAAGAAGCCGAGGCCCTTCTACTCAAGCTCTGCGCCTCCCTGATCAAAGGCGGCTTTGATCTCAGGCAGTGGGCCAGCAGCGACCCGCAAGTATTGCGCAGCCTCTCCCCCAAGGACAAGGCAGCAAGCAGCGAGACCTGGATGGCGACCATCCCAGGAGAAGCCCAAGAAATGACATTAGGACTAGTCTGGCGCTTCAAAACAGACTCGCTCCATTATAAACACACACCCCTGACCAAGGAGCAGGGAAGGTCGACTGCACTACCGACCACCAGACGGAGTGTATACAGAACACTCGCCAGACAATATGACCCGTTGGGATGTATTCTACCTTACACCACCAGGGCAAAGATGATTGTAAGAGCGTTATGGGACAAGGACCAGGGCTGGGACGACCCCATAGCCGAACACCTTGCATCCACATGGAGAGAGTGGGAGACGGAACTCAGCTCACTCCCAGGTGTTAACATACGCCGCAGCTACTTCCCACCCACAGTGAGGCCGGAGACGTGCCAGATGGACCTGCACGTCTTCAGCGACGCCTCCGAAGTAGCCTACGGCTCGGTGGCCTACTTGCGTGCCCGAGAGGAGGGAGGAGAAATACATACTGCTTTCATCCTGGCTCGCTCAAGAATAGCCCCACGAAAGCAGCAATCTATCCCGCGTCTAGAGCTCTGCGCAGCCCTAGCAGGAGCGCAACTCGCCACGTTAATCCAACGTGAACTCACCATTCCGGTGCAAAGAACAATCTTGTGGTCAGACTCCACGACAGTACTCACATGGATCCGGTCTGATTCGTGCAGATACAAGGTCTTCGTGGGAGTCAGAGTCACAGAGATTCAAGATTTAACAGAAGTAGCAAGCTGGAGGTATGTGGACACAAAACACAACCCAGCTGACGTCATCACCCGGGGAATGTCCCTGGATGACCTCACCCGTCACAACCTATACAGTGACGGGCCAGAGTTCCTCAAGCTCCCGGAAGAAGAGTGGCCTACACCCACCCCACGGGAAGCGAGTAAAGAGGAGGCCGAAAACAAGAAATCTATGTTCTGTGGATTGAACACACTCGTCTCCACAGACCCCGACATAGACGATTGCCTCACCCTAGAGAGTGCGCAGCTAAAGACATTCCTGTGGCACCACCCAGAGGTTCAGCTCACTACTGACATTACTGCAGCTGACTACGAAGAAGCGGAACTTCTTCTACTACAACGAGCCCAGAGAGACTCGTTCCCCGATGAGCTAGACTGTCTACAGGGAGCAAAGCCCGTCCCATCAGACAGCAGACTGCTCCACCTAGCCCCCGAGAGCGACGCCCATGGTCTCATCAGAGTGGGTGGTCGTCTGCGGAGAGCCCCAGACTTACTGGATGACGTCAAGTACCCGATAGTCTTAAACAGCCGACACAAGGTCACAGAGCTGATCATAAAGAAATACGACGAGGATGTGCATCACGCCGGGGCAGAGAGAGTCTTCGCGGAGATCAGACGTCGTTATTGGATACTGCAAGGGAGAGAAGCAGTGCGGCGCTTCCAGCGAACCTGTCTAGACTGTCGTAAGTGGCGAGCGCAGCCCAGTATACCACGGATGGCTGACCTACCTCCCTGTCGCCTCCGACTCGGCGACAAGCCTTTTCACTCCACCGGTATGGACTGTTTCGGCCCGCTGTATATAAAGAAAGGAAGAGGCACCGAGAAGCGGTGGGGTATTGTATTCAAATGCATGACCACCCGAGCGATGCATATAGAACTCCTTCCAACCATGAGCACAGACTCATTCCTTATGGCCTTCCGAAGATTCACATCGCGGAAAGGCAAACCGTCTATATTGTTGTCTGATCACGGGACAAACTTCAAAGGCGGAGAAAGAGAGCTGAGAGAGAGCTTCCAAGCTATGGGCCCAGAACTTAAGACCCACCTCGCTCCATACCAGATTGACTTCCAGTTTAATCCCCCGAACGCACCTCACTTCGGTGGAACTTGGGAACGAGAAGTACGTTCAATAAAGACAGCCCTGTACGCCGTGCTTGGGGCCCAGACCGTGGCGGAAGAAGTCTTAATGACAGTCCTCACGGAGATCGAGGGAGTATTGAACTCAAAGCCCCTCGGTTACGTCTCAAGTGATGTAGCAGATGTCGACCCAGTCACCCCCAACACACTCTTGATGGGGCGGCTGGACCCCGCGCTACCACAGACAATGTACAGGCCTGAAGAAACGAACGGCCGAAGAATGTGGAGGTACAGTCAAGTATTGGCTGACAAGTTTTGGAACAGCTTCCTACTCCACTACCTACCGTCTCTACAGACCCGCCAGAAATGGGTGAAAGAGAGAGACAATTTGACAGAAGGAACAGTCGTCATGATTATCGACCAGTCACTACCCCGAGCTATGTGGCCGGCCGGCCGCGTAAGCAAAGTGATCACCGGTGCCGACGGAAAGGTCCGAGCAGCCGAAGTGCTCGTCCAAGAGCGGACCTACACCCGACCCGTGGCGAGGCTAATAGAACTGCCAAGGCTCCCCGATACCATCGATGACGACCATGACCCCATGACTTTGTGAACTGACAGACCCCTCACAGCAGACATTGAGTAGTGGACAGTGCGGTTAATCTGTCTCTGCTTAGCTAATTAGGTGGGACTAATTAGGGGGCGGCTGTTACAAAGGATCAGATTAAACCGAATATATATATTTATTTATTGATATATATTGCATAGTATTTGTATATCGTTTGATATCCCCTGTATATTCCTTGTACATATACACGGAATATCCCTTTAGCCCAGACCATAATAGTTCATTCTCCTATTGGACAGCGGTCCACCGGCGCCAGGGACCGGCCTCCGGAGCCAGGTTCAAAGTCACCGTCAAGATGTGTCTGGACATGCCCGCCCTTGCCCAGGGATACGCGACAGAAATGAGAGTGGAACTAGTTTTGTGTACCGTGCGTATAAATACGGCGCAGGTGAATGTAGAAGCCCCTTAGCCCCTTACCTCCGTACCCTTCGTCCATTTAGCATGTTACCGATAAGTTGAAGCCTCACCCACGATACAACGTGCGGTGAAGTATGGCCTGTTTGGCCTCAGAATAGAGCATCGAGACCGCGTGCGAATTAGTAACTGAATTGTCAGAGTTTGGCGCTATACCGTCGAGTGCGACATATTTCTATTAAGTCTTTAATAGTCTATTTGTGTATAGTGTATCGTGCGGTTAGAATCCTACAGTGACCAGCATCTCCAACGCTTTCTCGTATTAGCTAGAGTTCTTATCCAGGCTGGGCCGACCGCATGGCGCTTTCACCCGAGGAGACCTAGTCGAGAGCCGTATGGACATGTACACTGGATTAATCTACCCGACGACTGCATAGCCCTTTGCGGCTGGAATATATTTGCTTTGGTACTGTGATTTATGGAGCGGATAATCGCCGACGCCTGCACGTGTTGGATTTACCCCGAGAGGAGTCAAGTCGAGTCGGCGCTCAGAGAGCCTGAGGCCGCCTAGCTTTCTTCCCTGTGGAGCTACAGTCTACAAGAGAACCAAGCTGTATTCGTCTGTGGATCAAGAGGCTACTGCACCGGCTTCTGTACCTGAAGTCTCCCTAGTCATCGTTGACCAGACGTCCTACTACCGACAGATCTTCTACCCCCCCTGCTGGCTTACAACCAGTGGGAACCCCTTCCAGTATCTCCCGCTATCACTAGTGCACCATAGATATAATTCCCTAAGATTCAGGTTGTATAATTACCTCCTGCGTAACCAGAGAATGGACATTCGTTATTGATTTGCCTACGCATACTCCTTTGCCTTACAAGTGCATTCAAAGAATAATGTAAAGTATCCTATGTACCTTTTGCTCCATTAAATACTTGATTAATACCTTTGACTGGAACCGATTTCATTGTGGGAAGTGTTCATCATATTCATATATCGTGTACTGTATGGCCAGTAATTAAAGTACATAAAGCGGTAGTGGTTTAATGATACCATACTTATCAATACAGTCAGGGAATTGTACCCCTCAGTTACACCTATCCTAGGAAAAGATTTAAAAGTCACCATTTTTGTCCTGATGTCCGCCCTCCCAAGGTCCTCCTCGAGCAGGTTCAACGCCTCCTCTGTCTGGCAGGGTTGTATGTCGACCCTCCCATCCGGATGAATTTCTTTGTGGAGTTTTTTTATATCATCCTTGATTTCCAGGAGGGTCTCCATCACTTTTCTCTGGAACCCTGATATAAATGACAATTATTAGTTAAATGTAGTGAAAACATTCCGTACTTCAAATAACCGCAAATATTGTGCAAAACAACTCAAACCGTTTGTGACTGAGGGCGTTTTAATGTATTCTCCCATACTTCACAGAGGAATAAACTCAAATTACATGCTAAGATTTTATCACTGTTAGTTGTTGAAACAACGGTCACCAGTGTCTAGGCATTTTTACCCAACTGTAAGAATGTTTACACCAGCAATAACTTATAATATGGTAAATTCTATTTATAATCTTAGTCTTTTCAGGCAGAGGAAATTTGTCTCTCCTGGGAGTGGGCCTTGTCTGGGGTACATCTGAAACAAGTACAGAATATTTCTGTGACATGCTACAGAAGCTTCAATACACGGGTGCGTTTATGGGGGACCCTGATGTAAACAAGACGAAAGTCTTTCTCTGATCTGCATGCCCTTAACAATTGTATGTATTGAGCTGTACTGTACTCATTCTGCAATATGTTAATAAAGTTTTAAATCAATCAATCAATAAATAGCATTTTTATGAAACTATTGTATATTTGTATGTCTCTAAATGTTTTGATGAATTGAAAATAGAAGACCCTTATGTAAAAAAGCCGAAAGTCTTTTTCTAGTCTTCATCCTCCAGTCCACTGTTGTTGTATTGAGCTGTACTGTATTGTACCCATTCTGCAATCGTTAATAACGTTTTCATTCATTCAATCATTCAGCCGGCAACAGAATAATTTTGATTGACAGTCGAGTCTGCCAATTACGTCACATCGCTTGCACCCGCCCTGCTGTTCTTAGCACCAATCGGCAAGCGCTATGCGTTTTTTTACTTTCCTGAAAGTCCTCCATTGATTTTGATGAGAGCTCAGCTCAACGACAATTTTCATAGCACCACGACATTGTGTCGCACTGTACAGCCTTGGTTGTAGGCTAAAGTTTTAAAAAAAATTTTATCCAATTTGTATTGATTAATTTAGGAGTGAAATGCCAATGAAGGTTGAAATCACTACTCACAACGTTGCTCCCAGATATTATTTTTCACTCGCAACGGCCAAATTAATAGGCAATTTGCGATCATCTCGTCGCAGTGTACAGCCCTGCAAACATTAGAGCTGCTACGTCACCCATCAAATGTTACAGCTAACACTAGTTGCATTAATCAACGCAACTAATACCAACAGCAGTGGAAACAAGAGATGGTGGGATGATGTCACAATTTACCAGCTCTGGTGTAGAACCAGTTGTCATCATTAGGGGCCAGCTCCTTGTGTTTAGCCAGCTTGACCAGGTCCACCCAGTCTGGCACCTTCAGCTTTCCTAGGTACCTAGGTTAAGGTTAGGGTTATGGAACAACATATCAATTGTTGTTGAATATGCGGAAGAGACCCTTCGGCGCTAAACCAATCAGAGAGGGTCTTCGCTGTATGCAGGCTAGCCAATCTGAGAGCGTCTTCGCAAACAAAGGCTACGGGGGAAAAAATCACGCCTTTATAAATGCTGCGCTGTCTCGGAACTCTCCACACTGCAGGCGTGGACAATGTGGGAGCAGACCCGATGTCTGCAAGATGCATTGCCCGCATTCATATAACTAGAGTTATACTACGTAACTATCGTTCTTGGAACATGCCGATAGCTCTCCCTGAGCCATAAATAAGAGAGACAAGACTCTGTCACAGCCTGACGCCGCATGTTCTAGTCGCTATTTCAGTGAGTGAATGGGAAGCTATTTTTGCAGTCAGTGGCGTTGTTTACACGCATAGAGTAATCCGACGATTGGCCATATTCCAGTTCAGGTTTTATTTGGGTGAGAATCTGCTGCTGTTTATTTACGAAGGGCCGTGGGATGCCGCGTGACGCGAAAGTAGCTGACCAGGAAATACGGAAATGCCATGCAATATCTCCCATAGATATATATGGGATACTACTAGATAGCTTAAGGCGGAGTCACCAGCGTCGCTGAACCGCCGCCATCTTGCCCCAGTCAGCCTTTCTGTTATGTTCTATGGTAGCTGTTGGAGGGTGAGTGATCTGCACAGACATAAATACTCATAACTCGCTGAAATATTGACGGATTTACAAACGGTTTGGTTTATTACAAGCATTACTAACGTGGCTATGATGAATGAATGAAAACTTTATTTAACAGATTGCAGAATGGGTACAATACAGTACGGCTCAATACACACAATTGTTAAGGGGATGCAGACCTGAAAAAGACGTTTGTCTTGTTTCCATCAGGGTCCCCCATTTTCAATTCATATAGACTTTTATGACATACACAACATACATGACATTTATGGCATAGGGACATATAGGTATTTAGTACTGATACATTTGTGACATAAACGGTATTCAAATATACAGTACTGTTACCCCTAGATCCTGACAGAGTATATACATATGATGGGGAGGGGACTGTACATTAGGAGGGGGTGGGTTGGTGGGAGAGAAATATCCATACGGCGGGGAGGGAATATATACATGCGGTGGGGAGGAGACTGTCTATTAGGAGGTGGTGGGGGTTTTGGGCATTTACGGTGGCCAGTTTCGAATTGTAGCCTCCCGTAGGTGCTCTTTAAGAGCGGTTTTGAATGTGGGTAGGGATTCACATTCCTTTACAGCTTTGGGTAGGGCGTTCCACATTGATGTGGCATAATTGCGAAACGTGTTTAGTCTAGAGATGTTCCGATACCATTTTTTCCTTTCCGATCCGATTCCGATACCTAAGCTTTGGGTATCGGCCGATACCGATACTTATCCGATACCAGTGCATACATAAAAAAATAAAAAATAAAAAAAAACGATATTATATAAATTTTTTATAAATATAATATTTTTTTTTTTTTAACAAATACTGTTTTATATATACTGTTTTTTTGTAATAACTAGAAAGTAATGGTATTTATTCAACAACAGGTGATTGTATAGATTTGTATTATCATTAATCAATGAGTATGGGGCTTCAGCACTGCAGATATACCCTACTCCAATGATCCACACGGACATTATACGTTGCTGCACTCGCTACCCACTGGCTCTGCAGATATACCCTACTCAGTCTCAGGGACGTGCACAGGACTTTAGAGGGGCAGGTGCTCAAAGGCTGAAAAGGGCACTACACTTGTGTGTATATATTAAGCGAGCGCGCGTTGCGCGCGAGCGCGATTTGTAAGGGCCCTTTTCGGGCGGGGGGCCCCCTTTTTATGCTTTTTGGGGGGTTTTGGTGATCAAATATTGAATATTGAACTATAATAATCAGTGCAGGAGCTCACTTATCCTTGAAAGACACTTTTATCACTGACTTAAAAGGCCCATACATCTCCATAAATGTTCAGGGGGGAGGGAATAAGTGCTTACCCTACAGACCCCAAGAAGTGCTGTATATTCTGTATTGTTTAATATAAATGCATTTTTTATTCCAATCCCGATTTGTATTTGAGATTCCCAAATCCCATCGGACTTGACTTCTTTGTGTCCCTCAATGAGTGTAATACCAGCATTCAACAGCGGTTTCTATCATGATCATCATCACCACCCACGCTATGCATAAAATATATAGGTCCGCGGAGAGGCATGCTGAGGAGGCCGTGCAAACTGCAATGGAATATGGGGCATCTCTCTCTCTTTACCTAATATTTTGATTCTATACTGACATTTTTCAGTTGGAAGGGCAGTCTATATGCGTAACAGTAAAAAAAAAAAAAAAAAAAAAAATGATTTTTTTTCAAAAAGGGCACTTTTTTGATGAGGCTCAAAAAGGCAGGTGCTCAGGCACCCCTTGGCCTCTATGTGTGCACGTGCCTGCTCAGTCTGTCTACAAGGCTCCGTTTCAGTAGCAGTCGATCTGTTGTGATTTTTGCACAATAAATATTCAACGTTCTCTTTTGAGACTCCGCCTCAGACTCTTATCATTTGGCACTAAAAGCTAAACATTGTCACCGATATGGCTGTCCGCAACATGTCATTAATTGTGTACGCGAGGTGGTCTCAATGACGACACCAACGTGAGCTAAGTTAGCATAGCATGAGCTGTCGGTATATGAAAAGACTGTAACGTTACTGGTGACATTGTGATTTAACGAATACTCCTTTGCCAACTTGCTGTACTTTGCTTGCAGGTCTGCAGCCATTATTGCTGGATTATATGAATAGCCCCAACTTTAGCCAAGGTAATGTTAAAGCTAGCTTTCGGTTAGCTGTTCAATGCTAATAACACCGGCCACCAAGCGAACCCATGAGCTCGCCGTCAACACCGCTCTGTCGGGACGATGACATTTAAGAAAGTATCTGCTGTTAAAATGACAAATGGCATTGACACTTTAATCGATTAAGCACACGTTTGTTTTATAATGCTTACTCAACAGACCACAGTGTGGTTGATAAATTACGTCATATGGTATCGGAGCGCAGCATTAGAGGGTACTCGCCGATACCGATACCAGCATTTTAGCCAGTATCGGCGGCTTTTCCGATACTGGTATCGGTATCGGAACAACTCTAGTTTAGTCCCTTGTGGGGGACTAAATGGACCCTGTAGGTGGACCCTGATGGAAACAAGACAAACGTCTTTCTCAGGTC
This sequence comes from Notolepis coatsorum, assembly GCF_963971535.1. NCBI lineage: Eukaryota > Metazoa > Chordata > Actinopteri > Aulopiformes > Paralepididae > Notolepis > Notolepis coatsorum. Next base: position 165,830,911 of record NC_140171.1, on the reverse strand, counting down.
TGCATCCCCTTAACAATTGTGTGTATTGAGCCGTACTGTATTGTACCCATTCTGCAATCTGTTAAATAAAGTTTTCATTCATTCATTCATTCACTTGTTTGAGCCGAATCTGGGTTTAACATGATACAAGCGGTTTGTAAAAAAAAACATCTTTAGATACATTTATGATGCATATAAGTATGCAGTATCATAACTACATCTTTGATGTTTATAGCAAACCAACCCGTTTGAAAATCGGTAAAGAATTGAGCAATCTATGGTTATTTAAATAGTACATGCACCATAGACATTAATGTTATCAGTAGCTGAGCTGCCTGGGGCAAGATGGCCGCCCTACGACGATGTCGCTCTCCATTGGCCGGCAGGCCTATTGCTTAATGCCAATCCAGTAGTGCTGCTTTTGCTTCCGCGTTTTCCCTGATTGGCTGCGCCATGCCCCGCGGCAGGCGCGGCAACCGCAGAGCAGAGCGGCAGAGTGAGCGGGGCGGCAGAGCGAGCGGAGCGGCAGAGCGCGAGCGGAATTACGTAACCGCCGCAGTAATCCGCCATGATTTTCATTCGGCGCTTCAGCTCACCTGGCAGAGCAGCGGTCCTGCGTTCCTGCGGTCCGTTGTTGACGAGTTCGAATCCCATCAAATTTTTTTTTTAACGTGATTTTTTTTTTAACATGTATTCTTTCGCCGGTTAAGGTTAGGCATGGTTAAGGTTAAGGTTAGGCATTGTTTCGGAGTTGGTTAAGGTTAGAACGGTTAAGTTTAGGCGCTGTTAAGGAGCTGGTTAAGGTTAGAGTTTGTCTTAGAGAATGGCAATATTCTTTCTATGGTTAAGGTTAGGCATGGTTAAGGTTAAGGTTAAGGTTAGGCATTGTTTCGGAGTTGGTTAAGGTTAGAACGGTTAAGTTTAGGCGCTGTTAAGGAGCTGGTTAAGGTTAGAGTTTGTCTTAGAGAATGGCAATATTCTTTCTATGGTTAAGGTTAGGCATGGTTAAGGTTAAGGTTAGGCATTGTTTCGGAGTTGGTTAAGGTTAGAACGGTTAAGTTTAGGCGCTGTTAAGGAGCTGGTTAAGGTTAGAGTTTGTCTTAGAGACAGCCTATTTCCGCACTGCCGCTCTCCCGCGTTGCCGCGGTCACATGGTCAAATTGTCACATTCTTGCACTACTGGATTGTGAAAAAGCAACACGCGGCCGGCAGCGCGGGTAAGCTATCTAGTGTTCTATATATATCTATGGTTTGCAGGCTGTTCGACGCGGAAATGGCAAGACACAGCTCGTCACGGATTGGGCAAACGCGTCAGTGGCCAATCAGAGAGCGTCTGCCAGAAATGCTGCTAGGTTTCGAAATCACGCGTGCTAGCCACCAGGGGCACCACCCTCCATGCTTCACCTCGTTGTCTGTTGCTATAACAAGCTAATGCTGCTAATCTCTAACGGTAACTCTCTGAACAGATCTAGATGCAGTGATTGTGTAAAGAACGGACTAACTGCAGCTGCTGGAGACACATCTGAACTAAGGAGGAGTCGAGACTGGCCGTAAACTTCAGAGTGTTGTGAAAGTGAGATGAAGAAACACAAAGCAGGTTTGTTTAATCAGAAGGTCCTTTGGACATTATTTTTTGATCAGGTATATGTTCCCGTTTGTGATTATGGTATTTCACAATTGCCTAACCCTTAATAATAATGTACCCAACAGTTAGACCAGCGGTGCTGCCATAAATAAAACATTAGATGCGACATTACGCCATAAATCATGGGATAACCGTCCGCCATCTTACCTGGATATTGTTTAGGCAGCAACTATGTTTGTCGGCTGTGCAGCCTAGTTACTGTACTAACATGATCAGAGAGACTAGTGCAGCCTAGTTACTGTACTAACATGATCAGAGAGACTAGTGCAGCCTAGTTACTGTACTAACATGATCAGAGAGACTAGTGCAGCCTAGTTACTGTACTAACATGATCAGAGAGACTAGTGCAGCCTAGTTACTGTACTAACATGATCAGAGAGACTAGTGCAGCCTAGTTACTGTACTAACATGATCAGAGAGACTAGTGCAGCCTAGTTACTGTACTAACATGATCAGAGAGACTAGTGCAGCCTAGTTACTGTACTAACATGATCAGAGAGACTAGTGCAGCCTAGTTACTGTACTAACATGATCAGAGAGACTAGTGCAGCCTAGTTACTGTACTAACATGATCAGAGAGACTAGTGCAGCCTAGTTACTGTACTAACATGATCAGAGAGACTAGTGCAGCCTAGTTACTGTACTAACATGATCAGAGAGACTAGTGCAGCCTAGTTACTGTACTAACATGATCAGAGAGACTAGTGCAGCCTAGTTACTGTACAAACATGATCAGAGAGACTAGTGCAGCCTAGTTAAATGGGGGACCCTGATGTAAACAAGACGAAAGTCTTTCTCTGGTCTGCATCCCCTTAACAATTTATTGAGCTGTACTGTATTGTACCCATTTTGCAATCTGTTAATAAAATTTTCAATCAATCAATTACTGTACTAACATGATCAGAGAGACTGCGGAGGCTGGCATCACTTTATACACATGAGTATGGAGGAGATTAGATCACACAAGGCTCAACTACTCTCTTTCTAACATGCACACACAAGACGTTTTTAAAAAGTAGTAACATATAAACATGAAAAAGGCATGTAGGCTACTTGAAGCCTCCAGTGCACATGTATACACTGAGAATGGACTATATGGCAAAGTAGCTAGTGTAATGTTTCTGTTCTGGCTGTCACTCTTAGTGTCTAGCAGAAAGAATTGAATGTCCACACGATGACAATATAGCTGAAGGTTCTTTACTTCCACACTTTGGGTTAACTTGCATACATCCAACTGGCGGGCACCGTATCTGACGTCATTAACATGAGTCTGGGCTAAACCAACATTATGGGTGAAACCATTATTCCAGGATACCACATCCCCCTTCTTTTCTTTTTTAATATTTTATTTTGATTTTCCATTATTCAAAACATACACAAATGCCAATACTGAGACAATTACAGGACAGTAATAACAGCAACAATAACAACAACTATATGTGGGTGCCTATATACGCCTATGGTTAATGGTTGTAAATGTGTGGGATAAAGTGATAGAGGTCCCTACGTAAACAAACACATCAGGAAAACAGAAACAAACGACAACAAAAAAAACAGAACAAAAAATAACAATATTTTCAGAGACATTGAGAGATACAGGATGTCCTCAACACATCTTTACCAGAATGGAGCTACTAGAGAGATCAATGAGAAGGTCATTCAGTCAAGTCGGGTGGGAGATCTCCAAGATAGTCCAGAAAAGGCTGCCAAATTTTATTGAAATGATCAACCCTGTTCCTTAGTGAATAAGTCACCTTTTCTAGAGGGATACAGCTCTTCACCTCTGAAAGCCACATCCCAAATGGCAAAGGGAGATCTGACTTCCATTTTGTTGCAATAATTTTTTTGGCAATAACCAGGAGGAGTTCTGTAAGCTTGATGGAATGACTGCGTGTAAGGTTTGAGTTTGTAAAGTTACCAAGGAGGCATATTTCGGGATCAGTCGAAAATGTTATATTATGAATTTGTGCTATAGCCTCACAGACCCGCTCCCAGAAACGTTGCAGTTTGATACAATGCCAAGTGGAGTGAAGGAACGTGCCCTTTTCCTGGCCACACCTAAAACAGAGGGACGAGATACTAGAGTTGAACCCATGTAATTTGGAGGGGGTAAAATAGACCTGATGCAGAAAATTTAATTGAATCAGTCTATCTTGAATTTAGTGTGCATGTGACCTAGGGATGGCCTGGGTACCTTTCACATTTGAACCGATACGGTACCGGTACCTGTGAATCGATACCGGTACCCAACGGTACCTTTTTTCGGTACTTTAGTCTAAAAAAAAATTTATTTACCTACCTCAGTCGTGAAAAAAATTATCCAAAGTTCAAATAACTACAATTTCGACCGTTTTCGGCTTGCCATTGCTCCGACTGCTTTGTTGTTGAATCAAGTCAAATCCTAGGTAAGCATATATTGTTGTCGGTGTGAATGTTGACATGAAACGAAAAAAGTAAAAAAAAGTAAGTTTTAATTTTTTTTCTCTGTATCTCACTTGAATCGATACTCGGTAGTACCGACGTGTTTTGGTTCGGTACCTCAAAAGTACAGAATTCGGTAGCCATCCCTAATTTGTGACCCCATCTTTACATAGGTCCTCCCAGAGGCCTGGATCAATTTCTGTGTCTAAATCTCTCTCCCATCTAGTCCTGGACCCAGGGCCGCCTGGGAGAAATGCGAGGCCCTGTGCGAGATTTAAACGCGAGGCCGCCACCCCCCCCCCCCCCCCCCCCCCCCCCCCCCCCAAAAAGGTAAAATATATATATATATATATATAATTTTTTTTTTTTTATACAGTCAACATATTCTTAAATAATAGCGCTGCCCGAGGCTGGGCATGATACAGTCAACATATAGCAAGAGAGAGAGCGAGAGAGAGCTCCCGTTCTACAGTCAATATACAGTGTACAGAGAGAGAGACACATTGGAAAGAAATTGAAATGCTATTTGGCCCTAAACAGAGAGTACACAGTGGCAGAATACCTGAGCACTGTGACTGAAGATCCTTGACTAGGTACAGACTCAGCGAGCACAGCCTAGCCATCGAGAAAGGCCGCCATAGGCAGACTGTGTGTGTTAGAAAGAGAGAGAGAGAGCATGTGTGTTTGTCGTGTGTGTGTGTTAGAGAGAGAGCATGTATGAGAGAGATAAGCAAAGATGACCCCCTAAAGGATATTCAACTTTTAATGAAAGAACAAAACAGAAGGAAAAGATAACTTCACAAAGGCAACATGAATATACATAGATCCAAAAGGACAAAGATCAACACTTAAATCCAAAGAGAAGAGGGTCTATACCGGATAAAACAAAGCAGCAAGGAGCCAATGGCCGACATCAGCTAAAGGCTAGCCAGGTAGGCTACTGACACCAGGCCACACACAGCTTTGACCAACGGCCCAACGCTACCCAAGCTACACAAACGACCAAGACAATGAATTCACACACAGCACATGTCGTATCTCCAAATGTTGTGAAGTAACATGTGTTTTGCCTGGAAAAAAACATCGTTATTAACAAAACATTCGGGAGGGGAAGGAAGGAAGAGTGGGGTAATGTCATGACATTTTCATTAATCTTACCTGCACCAAGGAACGCAGGGCGAAAGGCCGCAACACAGGTCTCCACGTTGACGAAAGGCCTCTCGCTGGCGGGACAAAAATAAGCTATGGCCAGAGCCTTGTCATGGTGCAGGCCCGACTACATCTTCTGTCAAAGATGATGTCGTAGTCAGAGTGCCAGAACCCCCTGCTATTCTCACGGCTAATGTCAATGGTCGTAGCACAAGCTAACAGCTAACTAGTCTCTAGGCTAACTGATAGCATCAAACGAACGTTCCCAGCCGAGCGCAGCCGGCAGCTAACGTCGTAGCTAAACAGCTAACTGGCTAACAGTTAGCTCAACCAGGCTATTGCTAACCATTAGCTAACGCAGAAGCAAGCTATGCGGCTACATACAGGTGCTGACACCAGGCCACACACCATTAGCTACTAGTAGTACTACAACAGCTAGTCGGCCAGTTTGGCTCCAGAGAGAGAGAGAGAGAGAGAGAGAGAGAGAGAGAGAGAGAGAGAGATATCCACGGCGGGAATAGAATAGAGTTAATAGAATAGGTTAAAAACTCACCAAACGTCCAAGAGGATGGAGACAACCGCGTGGAGTTGACGAAGTTCATCTGCCAAACGACCATCCTCTTCATCTTGGCTGCATGCGCTGTCTCTAGGTTAGCTAACGCTAGTTAGCCTTTAGCTAAGCTAGCTACTAGCCGACATCATCATGGCTATATCCCGACTGCACCATGACAAGGCTCCGGCCATTTGTCCCGCCAGCGAGAGGCCTTTCGTCAACGTTCCTTGGTGACCGACCGACTGATAATGACCGACCTCTTCGTCTTGGCTGGCATAACTAAGCATAATAGTCAAAAGCTGCACGCGCGAAATAGTCAAACGCAGCTGACGCACGCTGGCGTACTACACATGATGTAAGTAACCACTCCCTTCGTTGAAACCAATAGTATGTCTGCTGAAGAGCCCCAGAGCTCCAATAGTGAGTGTCTGCAGACCCAGGAACAAGTCAGACACATTCTACAAACGTGTCTAATGTGAAATATATAAGTATATAAGCAAAACTAGATTTTAGGTCTGTGATGAAAAAGGGCCTCGCGGGAAGGGGGGCCTCGCAAAAAAAAAAAAAATGTTTTTATTTTTTTTTGTGCGAGGCCCCCCTTCCCGCGAGGCCCTGTGCGACCGCACTGCTCGCACACCCCCTGAGGCGGCCCTGCCTGGACCCATCAGGTTCAGTGGTCGGCAGAGAGGGTAGTAAGGTGTTATAGACTTGAGAGATGGTTCTCACCATCCTTTGATCATTATGAAAAAGACTTTCAATGGGAGATTTGTCTGGTAGTTTCCATTGACCTTGAGTGTTAACCCTCACAAAATCTCTCAGTTGCAGGTATTTAAAGAAATCTCTTCCAGGAAGTTGATATGTCTCTTTCATTTGCTGGAAGGACATAAAAACCTCATTTTCATAACAATGTTCCAGTCGAGTGATACCTTGTAAAGGCCAGGACTCAAAGTCTCTATTCTGGTATAAGATAGGTATAAGCCTATTTCCCCATAGGGGGGTTTTAGGTGATAGAGGGCTATTGTGGCTGACATTTTTTTGTAATTTTAACCAGGTTTGGACTGAATGGATCATGAAGGGGTTCTGGGTGATGGTCTTAATTGATTTCACGTCCCATTTGTACAAGGTATCAGACGGGGTGGTCTCGTTAATGTCTAGACATTCAATGTTCAACCATGAGGCTGAGAGGTCCCCCTCAAACATTTGAGCCAAAAATCTGGCTTGTGCCGCCAAGTAATACAATCTAAAATTAGGACGTTTCAGTTCTCCCTTTGTATAGTCTAAAGCAGGGGTCTCAAACTCAATTTACCTGGGGGCCGCTGGAGGTAGAGTCTGGGTGAGGCTGGGCCGCATCAAATATTCCACAAAAAAGGGTTTCAAGTATTCAAAAAAAAGTACAACTGATCCAATCTTCTCAATCTTTAGCAATAACATTTCAGAACATGAACAGTTCTTCAGAACATGAACGGTTCTTCAGGCTTCTCAGTGGTGTCAGTGGACTCATCCACAAATATGGAAATGCACTGTGCATTTTTTTTATTCTATCACAAAGCTGTTTAATCAAATCACCAGCCAGTATTTCAGTTATTCTGGTTGCTGTGCGATCTGAGGGGGATTTGCTTTTGTTTGCCTTCAAACATGGTCTCCATCACTTCAGTCATACATTATTTTCAAATAGCTACAGTTTCTTGGTATATAGTCACATAATTGGTTTGGTGCTGGGACCAGGGGAGTAGCTGGGGGGGGGGGGTAGGATGATTCCAAGGGCCCAGCACTGGGGGGGGGGGGCCAGAGAACACTATTATTATCTTTTTATTAATATGGTTTTTATTACTATCCTAAAGTAAGTTAATGTAGATGACTCAAAAGTATAATTGCCTGTGTTACTATCCCACATGCACAAACACACACACATGCATAATTGCATAGACACATCAGCCTTCAATCCCAGACATATCTCTTAGAGCCATATGAAATCCGTTTAATTTTTTTCCAAATTCCATAATTTTTTTTCCAAATTCCGTTTTTTCCGTTTTAATATTTCAGAATTCTGTATTTTGCTTTGTACGCTCATTTTACCATCAGAAATAGTGTCTAATAAGTGGGAATGAATAAATGTCCACAATTTAATAAGATATAACAGTCCATTTAATAGGGCTGTCTTAAATACTTCGAAGCTTCGTTCGATGGGCATGGGATTCGAATATGAAAATAAAATTCGATTATTTATTAAAAAAAAAAAAAAAAAAAAAAAAAAAAAATCATATATATATATTTTTTTTTTGCTAAATCAACTCTGCCTCTCTTTGTTAACTACAACAAGCAATGCTGTTTGTTATTTAAGATGAGGTTGGACTCTGCACTGACAGATTTGTGTTCATTGTGCTGCTTTTATAAAGCCTCAAATGACGGCTTACAATATTTCATGAAAGCAAAGTGTTTTGTTTGTCTAAGATTGAAAAAGGTTTAAACTTTACAGCACTGACAAAGTTGAACAAAGTGCTGTACAAGTCCCACAACATAAAACAAATAAAAAATTAAAAAATATTATTATTTTAATTTTTTTTACAGTTGATTCCATTTTTATTGCTCAATTCCGCGATTCCGTGAACGCGGATTCCATATGGCTCTAATATCTCTCTACACACACTACCCCACCCCCCTTGCAACTTGTGCACAAAATACAGCCTTCTCATGTCTATGATCTCCCTTTCTGACACACACATGTAACGGAGGTACCGCGTGTCTATCCACAGTCACGATGGACAGTGTAGTGAAGTGGCTGTGGACGTTAAGTGGTACTGCAAGTAAACTCACTCCCCAGAGGCATCCAGAGTTCACCTCTTGGTATAGCGGTCTGCGATGTCGCCCGCGGCGCGGGAGACCGGGGTTCAACTCCCCCTCAGGGCATGTCAAATGAGACCGGTTTCAGTGGTGCCCAGTGACCCGGATGCCCTGGGTGGAGTGAGTTTAGGGGGGTGAGTGTAACGGAGGTACCGCGTGTCTATCCACAGTCACGATGGACAGTGTGAAGTGGCTGTGGACGTTAAGGGTTCCTGCAACTAAACTCACTCCCCATAGTAGGGCTGCAACGATTATTTTGGTAGTCGACTAATTTGTCGATTCTTTTTTCGATTAGTCCACTAATCTAACTATTCTTTTTGTCATTCGATTAGTCGCCTAATCTAACGATTATTTTTGTCACACCCTCAATCTCTGCTTCCTGTGGGCGCGGCTCCTTCTCCAGTGCATGTTTTACCTCACATGCTCAAGTCTGCACACCTGTGAATGTCACCCTGTTGTCCAGTCCCTCTGCCTTAACACTTTGAGTGCCAGCGATGAGATTTCTCGTCTCTCTGTTTAATTAATTTATCCACTCTGGTTGGATGGTGTGTATGTATATGTATGTATTGTGCTGTATAATGACAATACATTTGAATCAAATCTCATTTTGAAATCGCTACGCTGCCTATGGACACGACAGTGGCAGACAGCTTCGGAGGTGATTGCATTGCACCATGGTGATCCACTCAACAGGTAGCGATTTCAAAATGAGATTCGATTCAAATGTATTGTCATTATACAGCACAATACATACATATACATACACACCATCCAACCAGAGTGGATAAATTAATTAAATGTAAAAAAAAAAAAAACTTGAACCAAGAGTGATTTGAACTTGTGACCATAGGATCCACAGCCAGCAGACTAACGAGGTGAGCTTAGTCGGATGTTAAAACTGAGTGACTAATCCATGATTTACACTTGTGCCAATTGCGTTTGTCCCTAATCTTTAGTATTGGCATTAATAAATCAGATGTCATGCTAATATAATAATTCTACTTCCTGCTTCTGCAAAGCAAGCTGCTTTTTACTGTCGCTCCGTATTTTTCTGCCTATCGCTACTATAATGATTTATTACAGCCCTTTCAACTTTAATTACTCTGTACGTTAACTCCCAGTTCCTATGGTACTTCTCCAGAACCACAGTGCTCCGTCGATAGGACGAGTAGCAAGATCGTGGGAGGAATAGCGAGCCGTCTTATCAGCTACACACAAAGGACTATGTCGGCCACTGAAGGCGAGGATATTTATGAAAGACGAGGAATACAGAGGTTTTCCTTGTTATTTTGACAAGTTGATAGTTTTAACGAGACGGAAGACGACAGTGGTTTGGTCGTGTGAGTAATAGCACAGCTCCAGGGCGACGGAACTGCCCCGTGTAGGGGAGAGAAACGGACATCTTCAGGGCGACGGAAACTGCCCCGTTTAGGAGAGAGCGACGGACAGCTCTGTTGTATGATATTTCATAAAGACCCCGGTTGTGAAGTGACCCACCATCACCACCATCACCACCACCATCACCACCATCATCACCACCACCACCACCACCATCATCATCACCACCACCACCAGCTAAGTACCTAGCTTAGCTTCAGTTTAGCCTAACCTGAAAAGACAGGAAATAAGGGAAGATGCCGGGACTCGGCTCTCCCACAGAATGTACTAACTGCTTGAAGATGAGTATGAGGATTGTAGAGCTGGAGGCTCGGGTTTCTACTCTGCACCAAATCCAACAGGATGAGCGACTCATTGACTCTATTTCTGAAGCTACTACAAATATAGCCAACAATACCATGATTGGGACCTGGCCTATGCTAGTAGCTACAGAACAGCACCACCCAAAAGACGGTCCTTGGCACAACCAAGGAGCTAAACCAAAGCAGTGGACCACCGTCAAGGATAAAAGGAGAAATAAACGAACCAGGACCTCACCCCCGGTACCGCCAGGAAATAGTTTCAACCTACTCTCGGAAACACGCATATCAACACCCAAAGCAAAGAGACTTAGAAGCGTGGCTAACGACGCTAACGAAGCAAACAGCGAGCGTAACGGAGCTCACGCTAACAACGCTAATAGCAGGAATACCGGAGCTCACGCTAACACTAGCGAAGCAAACAGCTGGCATGCCGGAGCTCACGCTAATGCTGGCGAAGCTAACAGCCGGCACATCGGAGCACACGCTAACGATGAGACGACGAGGAAAACGAGCCACGCCGAAGGTACGAGACTAACATTAACATGACGGCTACTGAGAAGGCTAGTGGTACAGCTAGCGAGGCTATTTCACCAAGGCCACAAGACTGTGGTGAGAACCGGCAGACTCGGCCTAATCCAAAAACAAACAGCCCCAGAACTGTTGGAAAGAAAAATACTAACTTCACACAAACAGACTGCATATTGATTGGAGATTCCACAACAAGGTACGTGGAAATGGCAAACACAGAAAATCGATGTCTAGAAAACACATCTGTGAAGGAGCTGACCAAAATACTTCCAACACTCATCGGGCCAGACATAACAAAAATTGTCATTCACTCTGGATCGTTTGACATCCTGCGAAGGAAAACGGGCACAGAGACATTGAAAGAGGATTTCACTTGTTTAATGAACACACTAGACAAATATCAGGATGTATCCATCAGTGGACCAATTGCATGCTATCGCAGAGGACAAGAAGCCTTTAGTCGACTCCTAAATTTTAATTCATGGTTAGAATCTGCCTGTCTTACACACGGACTGAATTTCATTGACAATTTTAATGTGTTCTGGAATAATCCTGAACGCTTTCAGAGGAATGGATTCTTCCCAAACTGCCTCGGTTCGAGGCTTCTAGCAGCAAACCTACGTCATGCCTTAGTGACTTCCAAGGGCATCAAACTCATGATACAAGCACGAGCACAAGGCGTCCTGTCCCCAGACAAGGCCATCATGGCCACCAGCAACCAAATGTCCCCGAGAGCGCTAATCAAACCAGCTCATCATGCACTAGAGGAGATGGACAGTCTGCTAGCACCAAAAAGTGTATTAAATGAATAGTACAAACACCATGCCATCTTTCAAAACATACCGGTAATCTTAACCAGCCAATGGCATGGTAAAAGCTATAACAGATATACACCATCAATGCGTTCACCTGCTATTAACCTCAAAGCCATCAAGGTGAAGCCAAAGCAGACCTCCTCTAAAGAAGTCCAACAAATAAAATTAGCCCTCCTAAATGTCAGATCACTGAATAATAATTTTTTTTTAGTAAATGATCTGATTAAAGAAAATAACTTAGATTGCATTTGCCTAGTAGAGACATGGCTAAATAATGACACAGCTACATCAATAATGATTGAGGCTTCTCCACCAGACTATAATTTTTATCAAATACCCAGAAAAAATAGAAGGGGTGGCGGAGTTGCAGCAATTTTCTCCTCAAAACTCTTGTTTAGAATCACGGAACTAGGCGAGTTCATGTCGATGGAATATCTTGCCATTGAGCTGAAAACAGAATCAATCATTATTGTCACAATTTACCGACCGCCCAGACACTCACCAATATTTATACAGGAGCTCTCTGAACTGATCTCATTATGTGTTACCGGATATGATAAGGTGATCCTAAATGGAGACTTGAACATCCATTTTAATAAGAAAACAGACTCCAAAACTATAGAGCTAGAAAATCTACTGGATAGCTTTGACCCAACAACATTATAACAACAACTGGGCTAAGCATAACAAATGTCTCAATAACTGAATTACCTGTCTCCGACCATCACTGTATATGTTTTGATACTCAAATAACCCTTACTAAAACAAAAAAAGAAATCATAGTTAAAAAGAGGCTCCTAAACGACAAGGCTGAATCAAAGTTCATTAATCTTATCAGATTACATGAACCACACAATCATGACAGCTCTCTAAATGAAATGGTAGAAAATCTCAATGATTCACTGTCATCTGTATTAGATTCTGTTGCCCCACTAAAAATGAAAGAAAAAAAACAGAGCCTCGCCCTGGCTGAACTATAATGCTGTCAACAAAGAAAAAAGGAAATGTCGTGCAGCAGAGCGAAAATGGAGAAAAACAAAAACCACCACATGCTGTGATATATACAAAGATGCTTTAACTGCTTATAATAAAACCATCCGCTTAGCAAGGAAAGACTGCTTCTCTAAAATCATTACAGAAAATGCTGGAAACTCCAGAATCCTTTTTTCCACTATTAATCTACTACTCAACACTGCCCCTACACCTCCTCAGTCATCAACGGTTAAGTGTGAAGAACTTGCACTATTCTTTAACAACAAAATAACCTTGATCAGGGCCAGCATTACTCATGATGGAAATAAAGCTGATTGCAGCAAACCGTGCAATGTAACCATGAGAAGTTTCACATGCATCACATTAGATGTACTCTGCAAAACTGTCTCAGAATGTAACTCCTCCACCTCAGACATTGACCCTATACCTACAGCTTTCTTCAAACGGTGTTTAATAGTGTTTCAAGCCCTGTGCTAGATATCATAAACACTTCCCTTAGAACTGGTATTTTCCCAGATGCCTTTAAAACAGCAGTTGTAAAGCCATTACTAAAAAAACCTAACTTGGATAGTAATGAAATGGCAAATTATCGTCCAATATCCAACCTACCATTCATTAGCAAAGTACTTGAAAAGATAGTTTCAGTTCAAATAAATTCCTTTCTTGAAGAAAACAACATCTTAGAAGAATTTCAGTCGGGATTCAGAAAATATCATAGCACTGAAACTGCCCTCACCAAAATAATCAGTGACCTCAGGCTAAACTCTGACGAGAATAAGATCTCCATCCTTGTCCTGCTAGATCTCAGTGCAGCATTTGATACAATCGATCACGATATTCTAATCGATCGTCTTGAAAACCTTGTCGGTTTCTCAGAACATGTGCTAAGCTGGTTCAAAACATACATCAGAGGGAGGAAATTCTATGTTAGACTAGGAGAGCACATGTCTGATATATACGACAACAACTACGGAGTTGCACAAGGGAGTTGCTTAGGTCCTTTACTCTTCTCCCTTTACATGTTACCGCTGGGTGATATCATCAGAGAACATAATGTAGATTTCCATAGCTATGCGGATGATACACAACTGTACATATCTGCTGAACCAAATGATACAGCGATTAGCTCCATTACAGACTGCTTACTGGCAATAAATAAATGGATGAGTAAGAACTTCCTGAAACTAAATGAGAACAAAACTGAAATTCTAATTATCGGCCCCAAAACTAAAAAAGAAACGTTAATAAAGAACCTAGGAGGACTAACCCCTTGGATCAAATCTGAGGTCACTAGTCTTGGGGTTATCATAGATTCAGAACTGAACTTCAATTCTCATATTAGCAAAGTAACGAAAACATCGTTCTTCCATCTCAGAAATATAGCAAAAGTACGACCATTTATTAATCAGAACGATGCTGAGAAGCTAATTCATGCATTCATATCTAGCCGGTTAGACTACTGTAATGCACTTTTCACAGGTCTCCCTAAGAACCACAGAGAGTCTTCAGCTAATCCAAAACTCCGCAGCCCGACTGCTAACTAGAACCAAAAGGAGAGCGCACAATAGTCCAGTCTTAGCTGCTTTACACTGGCTTCCTGTAACATTTAGAATTAACTTTAAGGTCCTTCTCCCTTACATACAAAGCTCTAAATGGACAGGGACCTAGCTACATCACCAACACTCTAATAAATTACACGCCAGCATGAACACTGCGATCATCAGCTGCTGGACTACTAGAGGCTCCCAGAAACAGTCAAAAGAGGATCGGTAATGCAGCCTTTATCAACTATGCCCCAAAACTGTGGAACAAACTACCCCAAAACATCAGGGAAGCCAACTCGCTAGACATCTTCAAAAGACAGCTTAAAACCTATCTCTTTGCTCAGGCATTTCAATTACTTACCTGCACTATTCTTACCCTGCCTACTTTTCTATGCTAATTTTATCTTATTTTACACTGCCTATCAAATTCATGTGTCGGTTATCACACTTTTTACTTCTTACTGATGACTATTTTTAAACTGAATCATTTTAAACAATTTTTCACTTTTTACTGTAACCTTGCTATTTACATTTTTTACTGTTGTTGTATGTCCGTTCTATTTTATAATTTTTTGACTATTTTTAAACTTAATCATTTTAAACTACTTTATTATTTGTATTACTGAATAGAGAGCCTATTAGGATGCTAGATCCTAATGTGAAACACTGTGATTTACCATACCCTGCCTATCAAATTCATGTGTCGGTTATTGTACTTTTTACTTCTTACTGATGACTATTTTTAAACTGAATCATTTTAAACTATTTTTATTATTGCTAGATCCAAATGTGAAACACTGTGATTATTTGTATTACTGAATAGAGAGCCTATTAGGATGCTAGATCATAATGTGAAACACTGTGATTTACCATACCTTGCTATGCTCGCTCATGCCTGTATTTTTTATGTCTGTTCTATTTTATAATTTTTATACTATTTTTAAACTGAATCATTTTAAACTATTTTTATTATTTGTGTTACTGAAAACTGTAAGCGGAGAGCCTATTGGGATGCTAGATCCTAATGTGAAACACTGTGATTTGCCATACCTTGCTACCTGTCTATTTTTTTTATGCCCGCTTATGCCTGTATTTTTTACTGTTGTGAAGCACTTTGAACTGCAACCTCTGTATGAAAAGTGCTATACAAATAAAGTTATTATTATTATTATAATATGTCATGTTCTACAGTAGGACTTACTACTGTGATACCCATTAAAACAGTAATTCGAATAATAGAAGCCTGCTTTGCTGGAATGATTCATTTCAAAGATGAATTGAATAATGCAGGCGCGAGCTGGGCGTAACTGGCATAGATAACTTACCGGGGGCAAAACTAACATACGTCAGTGGCCAATCAGGCCGCGCTAACTGAACACGGAAGTGCAATCCCCTTAGGGAAAGTATTCACGCGACCGGTACCCTGTCCCGCACATACAGGACTTCTCTACCCACCTAGCGGGGGCCATCATCTTCTCCAAGGTGGACCTGGTGCGCGTGTACCACCAGGTGCCGGTCCATCCACGGGATGTGCCAAAAACAGCTGTCATTACACCCTTTGGACTTTTTGAATTCCTAAGAATGCCTTTCGGGCTCATGGGGGCGGCGCAGACGTTTCAGCGCCTGATGGACTCTGTGCTCCAGGACATGCCGTTTTTTGTTTGTGTACTTGGATGACATTTTTGTAGCCAGTACGTCCATAGAGGAGCACATGACACACCTCCAGCAGCTATTTGAGCAGCTCAGTAAACACGGCCTCATCGTCAACCCAACCAAGTGCCAGTTCCTCCATCACCTTCCTCGGACACCATGTCACTCCACAGGGAGCCACCCCACTCCCCGCCAGGCTGGAGGCCATTGCCAGTTTTCCTCGTCCCCGCACCGTACGGTCTCTACAGGAGTTCCTGGGCATGGTGAACTTTTACAACCGGTTCCTTCCCCATGCTGCCCACATCATGCGCCCCTTGTACGAGGCCCTGCGGGGCAAAGTGCCCAAGGACGAGTTAGATTGGTCCTCTGGGATGGACAGCGCTTTTGGGGCTGCCAAGACCGCGCTAGCCAACGCTGCTCTGCTGGCGCACCCCTCTCCCACTGCCCCGGTCGCCCTCACGACAGACGCCTCTGACTATGCAGTGGGAGCGGTGTGCGAGCAGTGGGTGGGCGGTTCCTGGCAGCCACTGGCCTTTTTTAGCAAACAGCTCCGCGACAACGAGCGTAAGTACAGTACTTTCGACAGGGAACTGCTGGGTCTGTTCCTCGCCACTAGGCACTTTAGATGCCTGTTGGAAGGCCGCCAGTTCACTGCCTTTGTGGACCACAAGCCGCTAACGTTCTCCATGGCCAAGACCTTGGAGCCGTGGTCGGGACGTCAGCAGCGGCAGCTCTCTGCGATCTCCGAGTTAACCACGGACATTGAGCACGTGGCGGGCAAGGACAACTTGCCACTTCAGACTGCCTCTCTCTGGCGGTCATCGGGTCCGTCCACTTGGGACTCGATTATGCTGCCATGGCGGCAGACCAAGCCACAGACTCAGACATTCAGGCCTATCGGACGGGCCCTACTGCACTGCAGCTGGAGGATGTGGTGTTCGACACAGCTAACGCCACTCTCCTCTGCGACATCTCCACTGGCCAACCGCGCCCTATGGTGCCTACGGCCTGGCGGCGCCAGGTTTTTAACATGATCCACAGCCTTTCCCACCCAGGTGTGAAGGCCTCGACTAAGCTGGTGGGGGTCAAGTTGGCCTCCAGAAGGATGTTAGGACCTGGGCTAGCTCATGTGTGGCGTGCCAGCGTGCCAAGGTGCACCGCCATACCAAAGCCCCTTTGGCACCGTTTATAGTGCCAGAGAGGCGGTTCAACCACGTGAATGTGGACCTGGTGGGCCCCCTGCCCCCCTCCCACGGATATACTCACCTCCTCACCATGGTGGACAGGACCACCAGGTGGCTGGAGGCTGTTCCACTGTCCTCCACTACGGCAGCGGAGGTGGCCCAGGCGTTCATCGGCTGCTGGGTGGCCCGTTTTGGCACACCGGGGGACATCACAAGCGACAGGGGCCCCCAGTTCACTTCGGAGCTCTGGACTGCAGTTGCGGAGCACCTGGGGGTGAAGATCCACCGCACTACGGCGTACAACCCGCAGGGCAACGGACTTTGTGAGCGGTTCCATAGGGACATGAAGGCCGCTCTTCGGGCTGCCCTTACGGATGGCGACTGGGTTGACCGCCTCCCGTGGGTCTTGCTTGGTCTTCATTCTGCCCCCAAAGAGGACCTCCAGGACTCGTCCGCTGAGCTGGTGTACGGCCAGCCGCTGCGGGTCCCTGGGGAGTTTTTTCCGGAGGCCACAGCTTCCTGGTCCGTCGCTTCCCATCGAACAGTGTCCCGGGGTGTTGCCGATGCCCTTATTCCCATTCCAACATCCTGCCACTGCCTTCCCCAGTCCTACGTCCCCAGGGACCTGCCATTGTCCAAATATGTGTTCATCCGGCACGACAGCCATCGGACCCCGCTGCAGCCCCCTTATGACGAGCCTTTCCGTGTCCTGGAGGCAGGCACTAAAAACTTTGTTGTGGACATGGGGGGCAGGCCAGAGCGGGTCACTATAGACCGTCTTAAGCCTGCTCACTTGGACAAGGACGAACCAGTTCAGTCGGCCCTACCCCCGCGGCGTGGGCGCCCCCCGGTTTCGGCTCAGACCCCTTCCCCGTCCTCTGTTCCGGCCTTGGCCCCTTCCATGGCCCGGCCGCTGGTCCCACTTCTCTCCCTTAATCCCCCTCTTGTTAAGCACAGTCGGTTCGGCCGCTTGATCCGTCCCCCTCCACGTTGACTATTTCATGCTGTGATCTGTTCACTGATGGACTGTTCACTGGCTATTAATTAGTTGCAGTTTTTGTATTGGTGAATTCTGGGGGCGCCTGTGTGGTGACCTATATTAAGAGACATTCACCAAGGTGGGCTTGTGCCTTTAAGGGCGGGGGTTTTACTGTTTAGGGGAAAGGGGAAATACCACTTCTGGTTCCGGGTTAAGTTGGTTGTTATTGTAAATGCTATGTGCAGTGAGAAGTAAAGTACCTCAACTCGAACCACGTCTCTGGCTCGCTACTTTCTTATCGCCACAGCAGCCTATTACTAGCCTCTAGGGCTGACCCCTATTAGTAGATTAGTCGACTAATTGGTCGAAAGGAGCCGTAGTCGACTAGCCAACCTCTTAGTCGAATACAAAAAATATATATTTATAATCTTTTTAATTAATTTATTATTATTCTTTCATTATTTCCAAAAGAAAAGAGGCCTAGAAGCATGGTTAACGCTAATGGCACGCATACCAGAGGCTAACTGCCTACGAAAACAGGCACAGAGGCACTGGAAGAGGATTTCACCCATCTAATGAACACACTAGACTAGACAAATATCAAGATGTATCCATCAGTGGACCAATTGCATGCTTTTGCAGAGGACAAGAAGCCTTCAGTCATCTCCTTCAGACATTAAGCACCCCCCACAGCCCAAATGGAATGATAAAATATATATATATATATATATATATATATTTGTTTTTTAATATTAAAAATATGATACTTTAAAATAAAATATTGACCAATAGGCGACTAACAGCACATTCTGGCCAATCATAGTCGACCATCCAAATCCTTAGTTGGGGGCAGCCCTACTAGCCTCCCAGGAATTACCCTAAACCGCTCTAAAACCATACTTATATTCACCACAGTATAAAACGGGAATGTATGGATGGAAAAATTATTCCTTTTTCACATCTTGAATGATAGATACTCGATGTCAAATGGGCCATGTGTTAATGATGAAAAGTTATCTACTGCATCTTTATGTTTGTTATTCATATTATTATTATTCTCTCCTCCAGACCCCCCACAGCTCTCTGTCTGTGAAGAGGAGGTTCCCCCTGAGCAGCAGGAGAGGAGCCCCAGTCTGAGCCAGGAGGAGCCAGAGCCCCTACAGATGAAAGAGGAACAGGAGGAACTCTGGAGCAGTCAGGAGGGAGAGCAGCTTCAAGGTCTGGAGGAGGCTGATATCATCAAGTTCACTTTCAACCCTGTCTCTGTGAAGAGTGAAGATGATGAAGAGAAACCTCAGTCCTCATGGTTTAACCAAACCCAGGACCCAGAGTCCCTCCAGATTAAAGAGGAACAGGAGGAACTGTGTCAAGATCTAGAGGAGGCTGATGGCTCCAAGATGACCTTACACCCTGTGAAATATGAACATGGTGGAGAGAATACTCTGTCCTCACTGCTCAGCCAAACCCAGGACCCAGAGCTCCTACAGATCAAAGAGGAACTACATCAAGTGCTGGAAGAAGCTGATCTCTCCAAGATCACAGTAGACCCAGTGAAATGTGAAGATGGTCAAGAGAACGCTCTGTCCTTCCAGCCTCTTCAAACCCAGAGGGAGAAAAACAGAGAAGCTTACTCTTTACCCAGCACCTCAACTGGACAGATGAAAACAGAACCTGGTGGAGAGGACTGTCGAGTATCAGAACCAGCCAGTAACTTATATCCAGATGGTGATTTAGAACCAACTAGAGATGGCCAGCTTCTCTCTTCAGACTGTCCTGAGACTGATGACAGTGATGATTGGAAGGAGAGTGGGGAACCTCAGTCAGGTTTAAAGATGCTAATATCAGACAAGAAACAAAAAACATTAAGTTTGTCTCATACAGGACAGAAACCATTTAGTTGTTCAGTTTGTGGGAAAGGCTTCAGTGACGAAGGAACTTTGAACAGACACATGTCAACTCATACAGGAGAGAAACCATTTAGTTGTTCAGTTTGTGGAAAAGGGTTCACTCACAAAGGACATTTTAATATCCACATGAGAACTCATACAGGAGAGAAACCATTTAGTTGTTCAGTTTGTTCAAAAGGGTTCAGTGAGAAAGCACATTTGAATATCCACATAAGAACTCATACAGGAGAGAAACCATTTAGTTGTTCAGTTTGTTCTAAAGGGTTCAGTGAGAAAGGATATTTGAAGAGCCACATGAGAACTCATACAGGAGAGAAACCCTTTTAATTGTTCAGTTTGTGGAAAAGGGTTCAGTGAGAAAGGAAATTTGAACAGACACACGACAAGTCATACGGGAGAGAAATCCTGAAGTTTGTATTTTTTGGTTCAGTGATAATGGGGTTCTGAGAAGACACATGGGAAGTCATACTGGAGAGAAACTCTAGTTGTTTAATTTGTTGGAACAGGTTCAGAGATAAATGGAATGTGAAAATGCACAATAAGTCATTGTAGACCATTTAGCTGTCCAGTTTGTGGCAAAATATTTATTCAGAAAGGTAATTAACATGGAAACAACATGTTAACTATATTCAAGGGGAAATATCTAAGTCAGTAGAAATCTTGTATAAATGTAAGGATATATTAAACTATAAAGCCTTGTACATTATCTACTGCTCACCTTACATATCTTACTATGGGGATATGTAAGTATGGGGGTCGACATAAAATACTGTAAATCCAATAGTCTTACTGCAAAAGCGCTCCATCCGGAGCCTTCATAAGGCTGGTTACTATGACCACACAAATCCACTGTTTATAAAGTCTCATGTTATGACATTTAATGATTTGGTTTATTATAAAATTATGCAAATAATGTACAGCGCTAAAGCAAAGTTACTCCCGGACGGTGTGCAAAGGTTTTTTTTCAATACATGAAAGAAAATATGATTTGAGAGACATTTGTAAATGTACTGTTCAAAAAGCTAAGAAAGGGATTAAAAGGAGATGTATTTCTATTGTTGGGGTTAACTTGTGGAACAATGCTGATATACATAAGAATGAGTCATTCGCTTTTGGTTTTTAAGACAATGGTTTGTATAGCTATTTTTTAAGATTACAAATGTGAATAATTCTTTTTTTGTTATTTTCTTTTAGAATACTGTTTTGGAGTCTTAATTTTGTTAAGAATATAGGACAGGCATGTATAAGCATTATGCTTCAGTCTGTACCTTTTCAGTCACTGCCAAATCAAAGATTGTGGAATGATTGTGTTGTATTGGATGTGATGACTGAATAAAACTACTACTACTACAATATAATTAGACATTATAGATGTCTCTGCAATGTGGTCCTTGTCTTCCTTTTTTCCCATCGGAGATCGGTAGGATTAAAGCACTGATATTCGGATCTAGTAATCTTGAAAAGTCTCAATCTGGATCAGGGTGATCCTATCCTGGATTGCTTTGAAATACCGGGACAAAATCTGGCCGAGTTGTCTGATCCTGGATCACAAAAAATGGGATTTAAAAATGGGATCGGATCAGATAGGGATTAAAAGTTTTGAACTCCTGGGCCCTGGGCATAGAAGCTCCTTCTGAGTCTCTCTGTACTGGCCATGAGACTCCGGTAGTGCTTGCCTCCAGTACTGCGCTACATTAACCACTAGAGAGCAACTACCGGTCTCATCAGTCTTGGATATGTCAAAGATTAGACTAAATATTGACTTTGATGCATTATTCGTTTTTGTGTAGCAGATTTACAATTCTGTAATCATTCTTAAGTAATTTGAGGACAGAAATGTCCCATTAACTCCCATTAAAACCACATGTTTTAATCTCATAGCCATTACAAATAATAATCATGCATTCTGTAATGTTAGGGTTTCATCTTTGAGAAAAATAGTAAAGTTTGTCATTTTTACTGTTCACCACTCAAATCTGCCATTTCCCCATTATAGGCCTATAGAAGGTGTGTGTGTTTGCTGTTTCGTGTCTTTGAAGTAGACAGACTGACCTTAGGTTGACCTTATTGCAGAACTTGTAATGTCTGATATAGTTACTTTAGTATACTGTCATACACAGCCATACATGCACTATTTCAAGTAAATAAAAACATGGCTCCACTTCTCTTACACTTCAAAGAGGTCACTGTGGAGATGGCAGCAAACAGGTCTCACCCATGCAGAGGGGAAAACATTCTATCCTCTGGACTGGACAGGATATTCCTTTAGTGATCCCCTTTGGGAGATTCAGTCGTCATAGCAGCAGGAGGGGTACGTACAGATAATGCTCACGGTAATAGGAGAGTAATATATATAGGCAATAAATGAATTAAATCTAAATATACAATTTTAATAAAATAAACCATATACACAGAGGTGCAGATGATGTATTGGTCATAATATAAGTTACAATCAATATAAGCAATATAAAATATGACAAAGTAAACCGTATACACAAAGGTGCAGAGGATAATAATAATATTCTTCCACAAATTAGCGTTTTCAGCTCCATGCTCCCTCTGGCAGACTCAAACTTTCAACCCTCCAGAGGGAAAAAGGTGAAGGTGGATCGGGACCACCAACCTTCCAATGGTACTATTGGTGTCCTGGCACCCTAGAGGGACATTCTGTACGGCCCTCATAGGTTACAATTACAATATGTAATCTATTCCAATATATCTATCAAACAATCAAAAAACTAATTTGGCTCCATCATTATTGAGCTAATCTCAGTTCGCAGTCTTGCAGAAAATCTCAGGAAAATGACACCAAATTTGTACCTTCAATCGCCCATGATAACACTGGTCTCCAGTTGGGAGGCGTCCAATACTGCCCCCCAGTGGTGTAATAAGGGAGTTCTTACACTTGCTGATTTGTTTGGGGTAGAGCAGGGGTGGCCAACCAGTCAGAGACTAAGAGCCACAAAAAAATTACTGTGGTACCACAAAGAGCCACACCATATACCAGCGTTTCTCAACCTTTTTTTTCAGTCACGGCACCCTTCATGTGTTTATAGGTCTCACCCTCTGGCCTCTGAAGTTGCTAATGTCTTTTTTATTTGGGCCTCACAGGGTTAAAAGTACCCTGTGAGACCCACGGTTGCAAAATTACAAAATCACTTTTAGCCATTTAAAAAAATAATGTTTATTTAAAAAAATTTAAAGGGGAACTATTTTACTATTTCTTTCACTATTTGGGCACTTTTACACAATTCCTGTGAGTCTATGGAACACCTAGGTTTTTTTTTTTTTTAAATGCATTGTTTTGTATTTCTAATCAAGTACTAAAAACCGCATTTTTCTACCTCAAGATCTTAAGCCGTTTTGAGGCTGGGCTCCAACCACTGTGTGGCCTGGTGCCAACTGCCACATCAACTGCCACATTATTATGCAGCTGAGAAATCTCTGACATCACAGATATGCACATTTTCAGATGACTCAGTTCAGTGAGGGTGAATATTGTGAGAGGAGAATTGGAAGAATTCGCCAATATGAGAATTAGAGACATATATCCTATTAATATAAGTCCACATAGCTAAGAAACAATGGTAAACACTGAAAAAAGCCATTTATAAGATAGTTCCCCTTTAAGCACATGTATAGTCAATTGGTCCTGTTGTTCAGCCTCACAATGCTATTTGATAGTAAATGTGTTTATATGTCCCACCCTCTGGCCTCTGAAGTTGCTAATTTCTTTTTAATTTGGGCCTCACAGGGTTAACCTCTTAAGCCCGAGATATACAGTAAAAGTGTATATTTTCAGCATTATGTTTGTTTACCAATTATTTTAACTGTTATTAGTGAAATATAAGATTATAGAAATCTCAGGGCATTGAGTCGGAAACCGGCGCATATTGACAGGAGGAAGTGGCACAGCCAGAAGTGAGTGTAGTCTTTTGAAGGAAGAGACGCAGGGCTTTCAAATTTTGAAAAACTACCCTACCCAGCTCACACCAGCCCCTGTCAATCATCTGACTTCTGGATTTACTTTTTAATTTCTCTTATTTTTTGGGATTATCTCCCACAAACCTGAACGTTATTGTCATAAAACAGAACGCAGTTAGTTTCTCTACCTTTCTGTGAACGTCTTGCAAAAAACGGTGTTGCAATATGATGAAAATGGTGGAGAAATTTACATTATAAAAAAGATGGCAGAATTCAGTACTGTATCTACAAAACCTTCTGTTTAATCATCTTCCCTTTATTCATTTGCTTAGATTTTTCAGGTCTGGTCAATTTTAGCATGGTGTTATTTACAGTCAAAGATAAAAAAAATTAAATAGAATTGATATTCTCCTTTGGTTCATTACAATTTACTCAAGCCTAGTAACAGACACACTATTTCTGACACTGATCCATATATGTCCCTAGATTCAGATACCAAGAACATGCAAATGGACCATTTAAAAAAAAATTGTAAATGTTTATTCTACGTCCTTATGGAATGAGTGACAAAAAAAAAAAAAGTAAAAAAAAAAAAAAAGTAAAAAAAAAATAAAAAAGAATATTTTTTTTTAATTTTTTTTAATTTTTTTTTATGGATGGAAGAGCCGCACATTGACGGGCAAAGAGCCGCATGCGGCTCGCGAGCCGCGGGTTGGCCACCCCTGGGGTAGAGGGTCTCTGCTCATTCCAAGACATTCAGAAACACTTTAATTCACCTGGCACTTTCTTCTAGCTTCTATTGCGCACAGCAATGGTGTACCTTGGGATAGTCAATTAGGTACCCAACCATTTCACACAATATTTACCAGACCCAGGGGTCTGGTCTCAACGGTTTACGCCATGTTGGCAAAGACTTCTTCAAAGCTTCTACCCATTGATAGAGTGTGCCAGTGTGGATATACCATTCAATAGCAGCAGTCTAAATGGGCTATTAATCTGGCAAAACATTTAGCTGTCCTACAGAATTCCCAACCACCAAGTCATCCATTTTGATTTTATACATAGGACATACTTTACTCCATGCATATTACATAAAGAAAGCCATACCATCACCTAAAAGCGCTTTGTGCACACAAAAACGCCTTGCGTGCCTTTTTGCATATGGTATGGGAGTGCCCAGGATTGGTTGATTTCTGGAGGAAGGATGCTTATGGTTGTCCTTCTTATTGATTGATTGATTGAAAACGTATTAACAGATTGCAGAATGGGTACAATGCTAAGAGGATGCAGACCAGAAAAATACTTTCGTTTTGTTTACATCGGGGTCCCCCATTTTCAATTCATCAGGACATTTATGACATACAATCAATCAAATCAAGGTCAGTGAATACCACGACCACAAGACCAGAGGAAGCTCAACAAATCATGTTAAACCCAGATTCGGCTCAAACAAGGGACAAAACACGTTTCGCAATTATGCCACATCAATGTGGAACGCCCTACCCAAAGCTGTAAAGGAATGTGAATCCCTACCCACATTCAAAACCGCTCTTAAAGAGCACCTACGGGAGGCTGCAATTTGAAACTGGCCACGTAAATGTCCAAACCCCCCCACCCCCTCCTAATAGACAGTCTCCTCCCCACCGCATGTATATTTCTCTCCCACCCACCCACCCCCTCCTAATGTACAGTCCCCTCCCAATCATATACTCTGTCAGGATCTATGGGTAACAGTACTGTATATTTGCATATCGTATGTCACAAATGTAACAGTACTAAATACCTGTATGTCATGTATGTCATAAATGTCATGTATGTTGTGTATGTCATAAATGTCACTATGAATGAAAATGGGGGTCCCTGATGTAAACAAGACAAACGTCTTTCTCTGGTCTGCATCCCCTTAACAATTGCGTGTATTGGGCCGTACACTGTATTGTACCCATTCTGCAATCTGTTAAATAAAGTTTTCATTCATTCATCATTCATTCATTCATTCATTCATTCATTCATTCATTCATTCATTCATTCATTCATTCATTCATTCATTCATTCATTCATTCATTCATTCAATCATTCATTCATTCACCCATTCATCATCATCCCTCTCTCTCGCACTCTCTCCCATAGATATCTATGCTCTCTCCAACCGCACGTCTCAACCGAGCCTGGTCTGGGTGGAGTGACGTCCCCTCTCCGCCAATCAGCGCGCGGTCTGTCGCGGCCACAGGCTTACCCCTGTGAGGCAGCTATTGGCTGTTTATTTCCAAAAGGGCGGGGCGTGGGGTGCCGCGTGACGCGGACGTAGCTGATTGGTCCAGCCCTCCCTGACGTCACCAGGAAATACGGAAATGCCATGCAATGTCTCGTCCTAACCACCAGGGGCACCACACTCCATGCTTCACCTCGTTGTCTGTTGCTATAACGAGCTAATGCTGCTAATCTCTAACGTTAACTCTCTGAACAGATCTAGATGCAGTGATCGTGTAAAGAACGGACTAACTGCAGCTGCTGGAGACAGATTTGAACCAAGGAGGAGTCGAGACTGGCCGTAAACTTCAGAGTGTTGTGAAAGTGAGATGAAGAAACACAAAGGACGACTTCAAGCTGGAAATGGTAACAACAGATGAGGTACTCAATAAACTGAGCGCCCTCCAACCTAACAAGGCCACTGGCCATGACAACATCCCCTCCAAATTCCTCAGAGACTCAGCAGCCGCCATCACACCAATCATCACACACATAATAAACCTCTCCATAAAACAGGGACACGTCCCCAAGGACTTCAAAATTGCGAGGGTGACCCCTCTGCACAAAAAGGGCAGCAAATTAGACCCAGGCAACTACCGCCCTGTTTCTATTCTCACCTCCATCTCGAAAGTCATGGAAAAAATAGTCTACGAACAGGTCGAAAAGTACCTAGCGGAAAAAAATCTAATCTACGAATTCCAATCTGGCTTCAGAACATCCCACTCCACTGACACATGCCTTCTCTATTTGAATGACCACATCAAACAAGAGGTGGACGCAGGCAAATACTGCGGCATGGTCATGCTGGACCTACAAAAGGCCTTTGACACGGTCAATCACTCCATTCTGATTGACAAGCTAAAAGCAATTGGTTTTGATAGTCTATCAGTGAGCTGGATGCAATCCTACCTTGAGGGGAGGGAACAGATGGTGGAGGTAAACGGTACCCTATCCCCCCCCCTCACAGTGAGCTGTGGTGTTCCACAAGGAAGCATACTAGGACCGCTACTGTTCCTAATTTATGCAAATGACATGTCGTCAGCTTGTGACTGCAACTTGTTCCTGTTTGCGGACGACTCAGCCCTGCTGGTCTCTGACAAGAACAAGTTACAGGTTGAAAAAACCCTCAGCTCGGAACTAGGCAGAATCTGCATATGGCTCGCTGATAACAAACTATCATTACACATGGGCAAAACAGAGTCCATTCTCTTCGGTTCAAATAACAAACTCAGCAAGACCGACGGCTTCTCAGTTACAGTGGGTGACAATATTGTCACAAGGAAAGATGAAATTACCTACCTGGGGTCCATCCTAGAGGCTAATCTCTCCTGTGACAAAATGGCATCCAATGTAATAAAAAAAGTCAACCAACGAACTCGATTCTTGTACCGGATCTCCTCTCTGGTAAACAAGAACACCCTGAAGACTCTGGCAGGAGCACTCATTCAGGGGTACTACGACTATGCTTGCACCTCATGGTACCAAAGCACCTCAAAGGCGCTAAAAACAAAATTACAAACATCTCAAAACAAACTGGTCAGACTACTGCTTGACCTTACTCCTAGAACCCACCTCACCCCTGCCCACTTCGACAACCTAGGATGGCTTAGAGTAGACGACAGAGTACAACAACTTGCAATGGGCCTGGTCTACAAGATACACTACACGACCAAGGTACCCATGTACATGTCAAAATACTTCCCAAAGGTCAGTGAATACCACGATCACAACACCAGAGGGAGCTCCACAAATCATGTCAAACCCAGATTCGGCTCAAATAAGGGACTAAACACGTTTCGCAATTATGCCACATCAATGTGGAACGCCCTACCCAAAGCTGTAAAGGAATGTGGATCACTACCCACTTTCAAAACCTCTCTCAAGGGACACCTACGGGAGACTGCAATTCAACACTGGCCCCTGTAAATATCCTAACCCAATCATTCCAACCCCCTCCAATGTACAGTCATTTACCTAGTATGGTTTTGTCAATAGTTCAATGTACAATTGTGTTTGTTTGTACAGTGTCTCCTCCCCCCCCCCCCTCAATGTACAGTGTTACTTGTTTATACAGTGTGCCCCCCGCCCCCCCCCCCCCCCAACCACCTCCAATGTAAATTACCCAGTATGGTTGTCAATATCCCAATGTACCCAACCCCCCCCACCCAACCTCCAATGTACAGTTTCTACGTCAAATGTATATACTCCCTTTTCTTGACTCCTTCTGTATCACAAACAGTACTGTATTTGCAAATCTGGTATGTCATAAATGTATAGATGTAGCAGTACTGACTATCTGTATGTCATGTATGTCATATATGTCTATATGAATTGAAAATGGGGGACCCTGATGGAAACAAGACAAACGTCTTTCTCAGGTCTGCATCCCCTTAACAATTGTATGTATTGAGCCGTACTGTATTGTACCCATTCTGCAATCTGTTAAATAAAGTTTTCATTCATTCATTCAAAGCAGGTTTGTTTAATCAGAAGGTCCTTTGGACATTATTCTTTGATCAATATGTTCCCGTTTGTGATTACAGTATTTCACAATTGCCTAACCTTAAATAATGTACCCAACAGTTAGACCAGCGGTGCTGCCATATAAAACATTAGATGCGACATTACGCCATAAATCATGGGATAACCGTCCGCCATCTTACCTGGATATTGTTTAGGCAGCAAAGTTGTTTGTCGGCTGTGCAGCCTAGTTACTGTACTAACATGATCAGAGAGACTAGTGCAGCCTAGTTACTGTACTAACATGATCAGAGAGACTAGTGCAGCCTAGTTACTGTACTAACATGATCAGAGAGACTAGTGCAGCCTAGTTACTGTACTAACATGATCAGAGAGACTAGTGCAGCCTAGTTACTGTACTAAGTCTACTAACATGATCAGAGAGACTAGTGCAGCCTAGTTACTGTACTAACATGATCATAGCGACTAGTGCAGCCTAGTTACTGTACTAACATGATCATAGCGACTACTGCAGCCTAGTTACTGTACTAACATGATCAGAGAGACTAGTGCAGCCTAGTTACTGTACTAACATGATCAGAGAGACTAGTGCAGCCTAGTTACTGTACTAACATGATCAGAGAGACTAGTGCAGCCTAGTTAAATGGGGGACCCTGATGTAAACAAGACGAAAGTCTTTCTCTGGTCTGCATCCCCTTAACAATTTTGTGTATTGAGCTGTACTGTATTGTACCCATTCTGCAATCTGTTAATAAAGTTTTCAATCAATCAATTACTGTACTAACATGATCAGAGAGACTGGGGAGGCTGGCATCACTTTATACACATGAGTATGGAGGAGATTAGATCACACAAGGCTCAACTACTCTCTTTCTAACATGCACACACAAGACACTCTGACGTCACGAGACCGCCGCCATCTTAGTTTTGGGGACAACCAACCAGCAAAAGTGAGCTCTGTTTTTAAAAAGTAGTAACATATAAACATGAAAAAGGCATGTAGGCTACTTGAAGCCTCCAGTGCACATGTATACACTGAGAATGGACTATATGGCGAAGTAGCTAGTGTAATGTTTCTGTTCTGGCTGTCACTCTTAGTGTCTAGCAGAAATAATTGAATGTCCACACGATGACAATATAGCTGAAGGTTCTTTACTTCCACACTTTGGGTTAACTTGCATACATCCAACTGGCGGGCACCGTATCTGACGTCATTAACATGAGTCTGGGCTAAACCAACATTATGGGTGAAACCATTATTCCAGGATACCACATCCCCCTACTTTTTTTTTTTTAATATTTTATTTTGATTTTCCATTATTCAAAACATACACAAATGCCAATACTGAGACAATTACAGGACAGTAATAACAGCAACAATAACAACAACTATATGTGGGTGCCTATATATGCCTATGGTTAATGGTTGTAAATGTGTGGGATAAAGTGATAGAGGTCCCTACATATGTAAACAAACGCATCAGGAAAACAAACGACAACAAAAAAACAGAACAAAAAATAACAATATTTTCAGAGACATTGAGAGATACAGGATGTCCTCAACACATCTTTACCAGAATGGAGCTACTAGAGAGATCAATGAGAAGGTCATTCAGTCAAGTCGGGTGGGAGATCTCCAAGATAGTCCAGAAAAGGCTGCCAAATTTTATTGAAATGATCAACCCTGTTCCTTAGTGAATAAGTCACCTTTTCTAGAGGGATACAGCTCTTCACCTCTGAAAGCCACATCCCAAATGGCAAAGGGAGATCTGACTTCCATTTTGTTGCAATAAATTTTTTGGCAATAACCAGGAGGAGTTCTGTAAGCTTGATGGAATGACTGCGTGTAAGGTTTGAGTTTGTAAAGTTACCAAGGAGGCATATTTCGGGATCAGTCGAAAATGTTATATTATGAATTTGTGCTATAGCCTCACAGACCCGCTCCCAGAAACTTTGCAGTTTGATACAATGCCAAGTGGAGTGAAGGAACGTGCCCTCCTCCTGGCCACACCTAAAACAGAGGGAGGAGATACTAGAGTTGAACCCATGTAATTTGGAGGGGGTAAAATAGACCTGATGCAGAAAATTGAATTGAATCAGTCTATCTTGAATTTAGTGTGCATGTGACCCCATCTTTACATAGGTCCTCCCAGAGGCCTGGATCAATTTCTGTGTCTAAATCTCTCTCCCATCTAGTCCTGGACCCATCAGGTTCAGTGGTCGGCAGAGAGGGTAGTAAGGTGTTATAGACTTGAGAGATGGTTCTCACCATCCTTTGATCATTATGAAAAAGACTTTCAATGGGAGATTTGTCTGGTAGTTTCCATTGACCTTGAGTGTTAACCCTCACAAAATCTCTCAGTTGCAGGTATTTAAAGAAATCTCTTCCAGGAAGTTGATATTTCTCTTTCATTGGCTGGAAGGACATAAAAACCAAATTTTCATAACAATGTTCCACTCGAGTGATACCTTGTAAAGGCCAGGACTCAAAGTCTCTATTCTGGTATAAGATAGGTATAAGCCTATTTCCCCATAGGGGGGTTTTAGGTGATAGAGGGCTATTGTGTCTGAAATGTATTTGTAATTTTAACCAGGTTTGGACTGAATGGATCATGAAGGGGTTCTGGGTGATGGTCTTAATTGATTTCACGTCCCATTTGTACAAGGTATCAGACGGGGTGGTCTCGTTAATGTCTAGACATTCAATGTTCAACCATGAGGCTGAGAGGTCCCTCTCAAACATTTGAGCCAAAAATCTGGCTTGTGCCGCCAAGTAATACAATCTAAAATTAGGAAGTTTCAGTCCTCCCTCTTTATAGTCTAAAGTAAGTTTAATTAAGGCGATCCTTGGGGATTTACCTCGCCATATAAAGCGTCTGATCAATCCGTCCAAGGAGGAGAACAATTTAGAAGGGACTTGGATTGGGAGGGACTGAAATATATAAAGACACTTTGGCAGGACATTCATTTTTATAGCATTAATTCGGCCTAGTAAGGTGAGAGGGAGGTTCATCCATTTTTCCAAGTCCTCCCCTAGGATTTGTAACTGTCTTAACAGATTGAGCTTATATAGATTCCCCATCTCCTTATCTATTAGTATACCCAAGTATCTTATACCATTTGGTGACTATTTAAAAGGGAAGTTATGTTGAATGGTGTCTTTAATAGAATCTGATAAGGGCTAGGGGTGGGACAATACATCGATCCAGATCGATATATCGATCTATTATCAATAATCAAATAGGATCGACGCAACGTAAAAAGATCGATTCATATTGCGATACTCTTATTTTGAAAATCCCAGCGAGTCATATCCGCCGGCGCCCAGTATTGTGAAACTCCGTGTAGACATTACAGCAGTGTTTGCGTCTGCTGTAAAGCACTACAGAGCGTCTATTTTGCGAGCCGATATAAGTCTGTGCAGTTTTTTCCCCGCAACGGGTCAAATGCATATAACAGGCGTTGCATCGTCGCCATTCCTTTATGCCAACGTCGCGTTAAATATCTAAATGAACGTCGCGTTGGCTGCTTAAAAGCTAAGCAGCTAACCGTGAGAGAGAACAGGAGAGTGAAGAGGGGACTTGGAAGGAGGAGGGGTGGGGGCTGTGGGGGACTGTGTGTGTGTGTGTGTGTGTGTGTGTCTGTGTGTGTCTGTGTGTGTCTGTGTGTGTGTTAAAGCTCAATATATAAAAACAAAAGTGAACAGGAGGTCTATTTGTATTAAAAACAATAGATTGTTTTTCATTTAAATGTCTGGAAGAGCTCAAAAATAAATACATCAATTGATATTTCCGTAGCCTTTTTTTTGTTGATCTAAATGTGATTGATTGTGTTAAATGGGCACATAATATCGCCTCATATCGATCGCAGGCACCTGAATTGAATCGTATCGTATCGTGGCAGACTTTGTGATATCGGCAAATATCGTATCGTTGTCCAAAGAATTGATATCGTATCGTATCGTGATGAAACTGATGATTCCCACCCCTAATAAGGGCAGTATTTCACTTTTGTCAAGGTTAATTTGATATCCGGAAAAGGAGCTATATATGTCCAACAGTTCGACTAAACGTGAGAGGGAGCTTTCCGCGTTTGTTAAAAAGAGAAGAATATCGTCGGCAAAGAGCGAGATTTTATGTTTGTTCGGTCCAATTTCGAAGCCCGTCATTTTAGTTTCTATTCTGATTGCTTCTGCTAGGGGTTCTAGGGCGAGCGTAAATAAGGCGGGGCTAAGAGCGCAGCCCTGTCGGTTACCTCTATGTATGGAGAAATAATCTGAGGTAGTCCCATTGACCGCAATCCTAGCTTTGGGGGAGCCATAGAGTGATTTGATCAAGTCTACAAATTGAGCGTCAAAACCAAATTTTTCAAGGACTTTGAAGAGATAGGGCCATTCCAACCGGTCAAAGGCCTTTTCGGCATCGAGGGAGAGAGAAATGCTGGGAATCTTGTTTTTATGTGCGAAATGGATCATATTAAAAAAGCGTCTAAGATTGTTAGAGGAATGTCTGTTAATTATAAAGCCAGTCTGATCGGAATTAACAAGGCAGGGAAGGAATGTTTCTAATCTTTTGGATGTCATCTTAGTTACAAGTTTATAGTCTGTATTTAGGAGCGGGATTGGCCTGTAGGAGGCGCACTTTAAAGGGTCCTTCCCCGTCTTGTGAATAACCGATATAATGGCCCGAGAGAACAGTCCCAGGAAATTGTTTTTCTTCTCTAGCTAATTGAAGGACTTCCATTAATGGAGGGATTAAGATGTCTTGAAATTCCTTGTAGAACTCTGGGGGGAAACCATCCTCCCCAGGAGATTTATTTGACGGTAGAAGTTTAATGGTCGCTGTTACTTCCACAAATTGAAAATGGTTTTCTCATAAACTCACTATCCTCGACAGACAAGCTTGGGAGATCAAGTTTGGAAAGAAAGGAGTCTATTGCTGTGCTGTCCCCGCTAGGTTGTGCAGTGTATAAGTCACTGTAATAGTTTCTAAAAGCATCGCTAATTTCTGTGGGTTTATTGGAGATTTTGCCCGGGGCTACTTCAATTCCGTTAACTGCCTTCTTGCTTTCTTCCATTTTTAGTTGCCATGCCAGTACTTTGCTAGGTTTCTCCCCCAACTCATAGTATTTTTTGTCTAGAATGCATAATGGATTTCTCAGTTTTGTATGTATTTAAATTATTATATTGTATTTTTTTGTTCACCAGGGTCCTATATCTTTATTTGATGTTCTCTGATAGTCTTTCCCAAGTGTTTGAATTTCAGCCTCAATAGAATCAAGTTCAGCACAGTATTTATTTTTCAGTCCCTTTGTATAGGAGATAATGTGGCCCCTTATGTAAGCCTTGAGTGTATCCCAAAAGATGAGGGGCAGATTGTTTATTTGTTAGTGTAAAGAATGCAATTTGTTCTCTAATAAAGGAGCAAAATTCTGGTTGTTTGAGAAGCATTGGATTAAATCGCCATCTATTGTTTTTATTTTATCTGGCATAAATATTAGTGATGCACCGATGTGAAAATTGTGGCCGATACCGATAACCGATATTAATATTGCTGTTCTGGCCGATACCGATATTTACCGATGTCGATATCTCTGTATAGAAAACACTTTTTTATGATAATCAAATAAAGAGCTATTTTCCAAAACGCATTTTTTTTTTACTTTTGTAACTTATTTTCAGAAATGACTATTTTGAAACTATTTAAGGCCAAAACATATATTAAAAAAAATAAATAAAAAATTATATCGGCCCCATCTTGATATCGGACCGATACCGATGTGTAAAAAAACAGCCATATCGGCCGATATTATATCGGCCGCTGATATATCGCGCATCACTAATAAATATGGATATAATCAGGGGGGAATGATCGCTCAGTAGTAAGGTATTGAGCGTTCAATACTCTATGGCATTGGTGAGTGGATAGCAGGAAGTTATCTATACGCGTGTGGGTGCCGTGGGGGTGAGAATAGAAGGAGTAATCTTTAACCCCTGGGTGGATTCCCCTCCAGGCGTCTGTCAAGTTATAGTCCTTCATAAAAGAAATTGTTGTTTTTGCTGCCTTGGTAGGGGAAGCCGGGTTGGTTGAGGACCTATCTAGTACTGTATCCAGGCAGAAGTTGAAGTCCCCTCCCACAAAAATTATGCCAGTTGCCTGAGCTATAAGAAGGAAAATATTTTGGATGAAGGCGGGGTCGTGGAAGTTAGGTGCATAAATGTTCAATAGTGTCCAACGTTCCGAGTACATTTGTCCCTCAACAAGTACAAATCTGCCTCTAGGGTCAGAGGTGGTTTTGGTGGCAACGAAAGGGATGTTTTTGTTAATAAGGATTGCGGTTCCTCTTGATTTGGTATTAAAGGAGGAAGCAAACACCTGTCCAACCAGGGAGCGAAATAAACTTTTTGACTCACCGGCCAGTGGTGGGTAGATGGGAAGAGTCTACCCGCCAAGCATATTTCTTACCTGCCAAAATTTTTTTGATTAAAAAAAAATATATATATATTTTATAATTTTTTTTTAAAATAAAATATATATTATATAATCATACTTGTAGTTGTATTATCTGCGAGACATCGCCACCACGCAATAAGTCAAAATGCTTGCTATCTGCAAACAACTCCACTGTCTGTGTGTATACTTGAGTAGCCTCCAGCTCCAGCAAGGATTCTCCGGCCCTGCAGCTAGACCCTATATTCAGCTAGACCCTACATTCAGCATGCAAGGATTCTCCGGCGATGCAGCTGGACCTATTTATAACGTTACCGTTCTTTTGTCAAATCACATTCAACATGCCCTCAGCTAGAATACGCATTCAATCAATGTTATAAGACATTGATATCAGGAGCTATCTGTAGCTACTGCTAGCCCGGTAGATAACGTTAAGACAATTTAGTTTACTGGGACAGATGGATCAACGTGAGCTAGCTAAGCTAGCTAACGAGGGACCGGAGGTATTATGCACTCGAGTAGACTATTGCTGGAGCATTTGTTGATATCAGCAGCTATCAGTAGCTAGCCAGCTAGATACCGTTAGACAATGCCTCGTCATGTATTAAACTAAAAGTGAATAGTTGACTGGGTCATTGTTTAAACAGTAACGTTAGCTCTTGGAGGTCCGATATAGACTAGAGCAGATGGAAGTAAACAAGCCAAATGATAGCTTCCGATTGGTCATTTGCTTTTTTTCTCATGAAACCAGTTACGTCACTCTACTGTGATTGGACCGTTGACTTGAGTGCGATGTGGGACTTGTAGTTTTTTAACGATCTCGCGGCGGAGAAAAAAAAGACGAGCGGCTATAATCTGTACTCGCACAAGAGTATCGTTATGAAGTTATGAACTACACGTCTACACGCCACACGGCGGGCAGCCCTCTAAGTGTCATGCGCCAAAGGTGGGCGGGCGGCGGGCTTTAGTTTCGGTCCCTGTGTCCAACCCATTCTCTCTTGAGTTTCTTATGCTCCTCATCAGAGAGATGCGTTTCCTGTAGGTATACAATGTCTGCTTTGAGTTTCTTTAGGTATCAATAGACCTTTTTCCTTTTGATTGGGTTGTTTAGGCCTTTGATATGGAATGTTATGAATTTAACTGGCTCCATCATTTGATCTGTGTGGTTGTGTTGTAAAGTAGTCTCCATCTCCCCACCACTCCATGTCTGGATTATTCTCTTTTAGAGTATAAGGGTACCGATATCTCTCTATATGAAAAAATATACATGTAGTCAGGGCTCTACGCTAACCTTTTTCACTAGGGGCACAGGTGCTCCTAAATGAAAAAAATTAGGAGCACACAAAGAAATTTAGGAGCACCCAAAAATATTTATGAGCTCAGTGAAAATATTTCAAGTAAAGAGTTTTTCTTTTTAAATAAATGTATATTTGTACTGTGCGTGCATGTGTGTAAATTAGCTCTTGCTACAACCCTGCATGTTTACATTTTTTATTTTGTACTTTATGTTCATTAACATGTGCTGTCCCTATCAAATAAACTATCAAATCAAACTACTGCTACAAAAGTAACAGTCACTTAACTTTAGCTTTTGCCCCTTTTATGCATACAATGCCTATGTTTTGGCTGTGTTGTGCTCTTCTAGAGAAATAATCCTTTCATGGCTGCTGCTGCTTTTTTTTTTTTTTTTTATTATATAGCGCTTTTATCCAAAGCGCTTTACAATTTGTTACTCACATTTTACCCATTCACTCACACATTCACACACCGACGGCGGAGGCAACCATGCAAGGTGCCAACCTGCTCATCGGGAGCAATTAGGGGTTAAGTGTCTTGCTCAAGGACACATCGACACGCTGCCCGGGAGGAGTGGGAATCGAACCGGGAACCTCCGGATTGCTAGACGACTGCTCTACCTCCCGAGCCACTGTCGTGGTTGCCTATTGAAATACTGTACACCTCCAGTACAGAAACATTGTTTGAGTTTGCGTGTCAGGTAGACCATTGATTGACAGTCGAGTCTGCCAATTACGTCACACCGCTTGCACTCCGACCGTCCGGCGCTGCAGCTGGACCCTATGCCCACCTCTGCTGTTCATAACGCTAGCCAAGTTAGCTGTACACACATACACAGTGGGCCAGTTACTTTGGTGTAGGGGTGTAACAATGCATCGATCCTAAGGGGAAAATTCAACTGCATCGATTTGAAAATGTTAGAATCGATTATCGCAATTTGAATGTGTACACAGTGTTATGTTGTTATCATGTCCGTTACAGTCAACACAACGGCATACGCTACTGCATCAACGTTATGATTAACAAAGCAAAGGCATTTGTTTTGTTGCATTAACGCTATATTACTATTGCTATCGCTAAATCTAGGTGTTCTAAAATATATTGCTATTGGTAAGACTAGAAGTTACATGTCTCGGGAAACTCTCGCATATCGCAATGGTGGCATTTCAGGAAGTAAACAAGCCTAATGAGAGCTTCCGATTGGTAATTTGCTTTCTTTCTCATGAAACCAGTCACGTCACTCTACTGTGATTGGACCGTTGGCTTGAGTGCAATGTGGGACTTGTAGTTTTTTAACGATCTCTCTGCGGAGGAAAAAAAAGACGAGAGGCTATAATCTGTATTCGCACAGCGTGCGCGTAATTGATTTTTACGGTTCGCACACACATATTTTTAGGGGCATATGCGAGCAATTTGGTCGCACTGTAGAGCCCTGCATGTAGTACAGACGGAAACATACATAGAATACAAATAGAACATAAAAATATTTACCCCTATGCCTGTCTCCCCAATTGAGACAGGCTGATAAATCCCCTGTTGACGGAGTGTCTTCCAATTGTGCAGCTTCACTCTTAGCCTATGTAGAGAGGCTCCTGTCTCTCATTATGTTATACACATCTTATTTGTGCTTTAACCGAAACTATTGCTGAGGAGCAAATGCACATTGTTATTTACATGAACAACCAATAACTTGGAGAACTGGAGATAGGTATGTGTAGAATTGTACCCAACCCTTGTTTCATGTTCAAAAGTGACATCAATTTAAAGGGAGAAAAAATAATAGATGGATATTTAAAAGATATATGTATATATTAGAGGTGGGCATAGATTAATTTTTTTAATCTAGATTAATCTATCTGCAATCCTGGATTTAATCTAGATTAATCTAGATTAAAATGGCTAAAAAAGAAAAAAAAAACTGCCGAAGGCATTCTAAATATGTGTGTTCTACCCAAATAATGACCAGAAGTAAGTCCTTACTTTTTCTTTCCTCCTTATGTTTCTCAGGCCAGGTGGCCCATTACACCATGAGCCCATCTCCCGTTTTCAAAATGCATTACAGACTGTTTGAAAAAGCTGTTTTGCTTTGATAATTGGTAATGAAATATCAAAATAATGTTCAATAAGATGTACTTGTGTTTAATAAGTTGTTTTATTCAGAAGTTAACAAAAATAAATAATATTACCAGTACAGTACAGTATCTAGCATGAATGAATGAATGAATGAAAACTTTATTTAACAGATTGCAGAATGGGTACAATACAGTACGGCTCAATACATACAATTGTTAAGGGGATGCAGACCTGAGAAAGACGTTTGTCTTGTTTCCATCAGGGTCCCCCATTTTCAATTCATATAGACATTTATGACATACACAACATACATGACATTTATGGCATAGGGACATATAGGTATTTAGTACGGATACATTTGTGACATAGGCGGTATTCAAATATACAGTACTGTTACCCCTAGATCCTGACAGAGTATATACATATGATGGGGAGGGGACTGTACATTAGGAGGGGGTGGGTGGGTGGGAGAGAAATATACATACGGCGGGGAGGGAATATATACATGCGGTGGTGAGGAGACTGTCTATTAGGAGGTGGTGGGGGTTTTGGGCATTTACGGTGGCCAGTTTCGAATTGCAGCCTCCCGTAGGTGCTCTTTAAGGGCGGTTTTGAATGTGGGCAGGGATTCACGTTCCTTTACAGCTTTGGGTAGGGCGTTCCACATTGTTGTGGCATAATTGCGAAACGTGTTTAGTCCCTTGTTTGAGCCGAATCTGGGTTTAACATGATTTGTTGAGCTTCCTCTGGTGTAGTGGTTGTGGTATTCACTGACCTTTGGGAAGTATTTTGACATGTACATGGGTACCCCGGTCGTATAGTGTATCTTGTAGACCAGGCCCATTGCAAGTTGCTGTACTCTGTCGTCTACTCTAAGCCATCCTAGGTTGGCAAAGTGGGCAGGGGTGAGGTGGGTTCTGGGGTTCAGGTCAAGTAGTAGTCTGACCAGTTTGTTTTGTGATGTTTGTAATTTTGTTTTAAGCGCCTTTGAGGTGCTTTGGTACCATGAGGTGCACGCATAGTACCCTTGAATGAGTGCTCCTGCCAGAGTCTTCAGGGTATTCTTGTTTACCAGAGAGGAGATCCGGTACAAGAATCTAGTTCGTTGGTTGACTTTTTTTATTACATTTGATGCCATTTTGTCACAGGAAAGATTTGCCTCTAGGATGGAACCCAGGTAGGTAATTTCGTCTTTCCTTGTGACAATATTGTCACCCACTGTAACTGAGAAGCCGTCGGTCTTGCTGAGTTTGTTATTTGAACCGAAGAGAATGGACTCTGTTTTGCCCATGTGTAATGTGTAATGAGCACACTCTCAGGAGCAAAACAGAAAGAATAATTTCAAACTTGAACTATGTGACATGGCTTGAATCAA
Organism: Notolepis coatsorum; assembly: GCF_963971535.1. NCBI lineage: Eukaryota > Metazoa > Chordata > Actinopteri > Aulopiformes > Paralepididae > Notolepis > Notolepis coatsorum. The sequence continues at coordinate 165,791,175 of NC_140171.1, read as the reverse complement.
CTGCTCCAGTGGAGTTGCTCAGTGGCCAATGGTGTTTGTGGTTGTACTGGGCAGCTCCCAGGTGTGAATGGAACTGTGTGAATGTGAAGCAGGGCGTTCCTGAAAAAGAGCATCTGTGCTCAGCGAACCTACCCTGGGTAAATAAAGGTATTAATGCGTTAATTATATTATCGCGCAATACTAGTATAGCGTTAACGCTAGGGATGGGTACCGAATTCGGTACTTTTGAGGTACCGAACCGAAACACGTCGGTACTACAGAGTATCGAATCAAGTGAGAAACCGAAAAAAAATAAAAAAAACGTTTTTACCGAACCGAAACACGTCGGTACTACAGAGTATCGAATCAAGTGAGAAACCGAAAAAAAAATAAAAAAAACGTTTTTTTATTATTATTTCTTTTTTACCTTTTTTTTTTTACCTTTTTTCTTTTCATGTCAACGTTCACATGCACAATATATGCTTACCTAGGATTTGACTTGATTCAACAACAAAGCAGTCGGAGCAATGACAAGCCGAAAACTGTCGAAATTGTAGTTATTTGAAGTTTGGATTTTTTTTTACGACTGAGGTAGGTAAATAAAATTTCTTGAGACTAAAGTACCGAAAAAAGGTACCGTTGGGTACCGGTATCGATTCACAGGTACCGGTATCGGTTCAAATGTGAAAGGTACCCATCCCTAGTTAACGCAGCACGTTAACGCCGTTAACGGCCCAGCTCTAGTATATATATAGTAGGTCAAACTGTCCTTACTTATATAAAACCATTGTCATTCGCGAAGTGACAGTGCAGGGCTCTACAGTGCGACCAAATTGCTCGCATATGCCCCTAAAAATATGAGTGTGCGAACCGTAAAAATCAATTACGCGCACGCTGTGCGAATACCGATTATAGCCTCTCTCGTCTTTTTTTTCCTCCGCTGCGAGATCGTTAAAAAACTACAAGTCCCACATTGCACTCAAGCCAACGGTCCAATCACAGTAGAGTGACGTGACTGGTTTCATGAGAAAGGAAGCAAATTACCAATTGGAAGCTCTCATTTGGCTTGTTTACTTCCTGAAACGCCACCATTGCGATATGCGAGAGTTTCCCAGAGACATGTAACTTCTAGTCTTACCAATAGCAATATATTTTAGAACACCTAGATTTAGCGATAGCAATAGTAATATAACGTTAATGCAACAAAACGAATGCCTTGCTTTGTTAATCATAACGTTGATGCAGTAGCGTATGCCGTTGTGTTGACTGTAACGGACATGATAACAACATAACACTGTGTACACATTCAAATTGCGATAATCGATTCTAACATTTTCAAATCGATGCAGTTGAATTTTCCCCTTAGGATCGATGCATTGTTACACCCCTACACCAAAGTAACTGGCCCACTGTGTATCTGTGTGTACAGCTAACTTGGCTAGCGTTATGAACAGCAGAGGTGGGCAATAGGGTCCAGCTTTTATCTCTCGAGATAAAGCTGGGAACGAGGTTAGGGTCCAGCTGCAGCACCGGACGGCCGGAGTGCAAGCGGTGTGACGTAATTGGCAGACTCGACTGTCAATCAATGGTCTACCTGACACGCAAACTCATAAACAATGTTTCTGTACTAGAGGTGTACAGTATTTCAATAGGCAACCCTGAAAGGATTATTTCTCTAGAAGAGAAACACAGCCAAAACATAGGCATTGTATGCATAAAAGGGGCAAAATCTAAAGTTAAGTGACTGTTTGATTTGATAGTTTATTTGATAGGGACAGCACGTGCCACATGTTAATGAACATCAAGTACAAAATACAAAATGTAAACATGCAGGGTTGTAGCAAGAGCTAATTTACACACATGCATTTAGGAGCACCTGTGCCCCTAGTGAAAAAGGTTAGCGTAGAGCCCTGCAGTGATATGAAAAGTTCCACCTTAAGTTCTAGGAAACAGAAAAAGCGATCCCATATCCAAATTAACTCTGGCAGGTCGATTTAGCAATATGTTAATTATTATGTAAAACTTGTCCAAGAAGTGGTAGTGGTATGAGAAAAAAAATAAAAATAAAAGTTCCACCCTTGATTCTAAGAAGACCCAACCCTTGTTTCATGTTCGAAAGCGACATCCATTTGAAGGGAGAAAAAATAATAGATGGATATTCAAAAGATACGTATATAGTTGGTCAACATGTCCTTATTTATAGGGGTGCACCGATGTATCGGTCGGGTATGGGTATCGGCCGATAAGCTCGAATGTGCCGATGGCAGTAGCCGATAAGTTCAGTCGCGTCCTGCACAACGGCGCCGCCCCCAGTCCCCCACACACATACACACACAAGCTACTGCATCAAAGTTACTACTAAATATTCAACATTCTCTTTTGAGACTCCGCTTCAGACTCTTATCATTTGGCACTAAAAGCTAAACATTGTCACCGATATGGCTGTCCGCAACATGTCATTAATTGTGTATGCGAGGTGGTCGCTCAGTGACGACGCTAACATGAGCTAGGTTAGCTAGCATGAGCTACCGGGAGATGGAAGACTAACGTTACTGGTGAAAATGTGATTTACGTTGGAATACTCCTTTGCCAACTTGCTGTACTTTGCGTGCAGGTCTGCAGCCATTATTGCTGGATTATGAATAGCCCCAACTTTAGCCAAGGTAACGTTATGGCTAAACCTTTAACGTTAGTTAACGCTAGCTTTCGGTTAGCTGTTCAATGCTATTAATAACACAACCAAGCGAACCCAACACAGCTCCCCGTCAACACCCCTCTCTCGGGAAGATGGCATTTAAGAAAGTATCTGCTGTTAAAATGACACAAACATTCGTTTTGTGGCATTAACGTTATATAGTTAGTGTTACACGTTCAATAACATCAGCATATTATTTACCCGAACATAGCAAGTAAGCAAGGCATTACTCCGTTCATAGCTCAGTTCCATTCCGTTGCTCATTCTGTACCCAACTACCCATTCTGCAATCTGTTAATAAAGTTTTCAATCAGACAAATGTATAGAAAGGCTTTGTTTTATTATAACATTTGTTGCAGTAAAATCATTATGTCTCGTTTGGTCATCCTGTGGAGCGCTGGTCGGCGGGCAGCTAACGTATTAGCTACGTATTAGCTTGTTGTGGTTCTCGCAAGCAGATCAATGGCGGCATGCCCGGAAGTCGAAAATGAATAAACGCTTGCCGATTGGTGGTAAGAACAGCAGGAGGTGGGTGCTAGCGGTGTGACGTAATTGGCCGAATCGACTGTCAATCAAAATGGTTCTATTGCATTGGTTGAGAGCTCTGGTTGAGAGAATAGTATCCATCTGCAGGCCGCCAGACCATACTGGGAGAGGGATAGTGCTACATGGCATGGTGGAATTAATACCATAAACATATTTCTTGATGTTTCCTTTTTACTGATCAAAGTTCTCACTGTCGCCTTGCATCCTTTCGTGGAACTTATAACGTGCAAAAATGGGGTTAGCTTTGGGTATAACATAGGCTTCAAAACCTTCATAGTACGTCTTCAGTACCTTCCTTTCGTCTACCGACAGAGTCCACGTATTGAAGACGTCTCTCTCTGCCCTTCTCTCCTATCCACAGGAGTAGGTAGCTGCATTTCGCCTCCTCTGTTTTTGCAGACAAAGGTCCCGAAAACATTAACTCCACAGCGAAACTTTCTCCATGCATCGGGTAGGTTGGAGGAGTCCCAGTCCATTCTCGGCATTGAAACGCCCGAACTGTCCATTCCAAAATAAGCTTAAAATTCTGATCCCACTTAAAAAAAAATATATATATATTTTTTAATCCTATCTTTCTCCGATTTTTCTCTTTTTTCTCCCTGTCCCAATTTAGTCGTTGTGCCAATTCCCCCCCCCCCCTCCCCTACCTGGTTGTTGTGTGCATGTTCCTCCTACTGGTCGGTACAAGGGAACCCTGAAGTCCACCACATGCTTCCTCCGACACATGTGGAGACAGCCAGTGGCTCTCTTCTCATCTGGCAGCGAGGACTCTCATTGGTGAAGTGTAACACGTGGGAGGTCACGCTGCCCCCACCAATTCCTGCCTTTCGCTGAGCAGGCGCCCAGACCTGACCTGTAGGCGTTCCTGTCCACAACGCCAGATTACCACCCTCGACTTGCCCTCCCCCTAACCAGGGAACAAAATTTACTTTTTGACTTACCAGCCATTTGGCTGGTAGATTTAAAAAACTACCAGCCAGGCAGATCTTTTACCAGCCAAAAATTATGAATAGCTTTTTAGTATATCGCCATGTGTTATTATTACTATATAATACTCTCATATGCTATTTTCAATTAATATCATAAACAACATAAGGAATATTAGCATAATTTTGAGTGGACTGAAGGAATGAGTCAGCGTTAATAGTTTTAAATGCAAATAATTTGTTGAAACATAGAAGTGGGGTCGGGACACACACACACACACACTGTTTCTTTTCTTTTTAAACTTAAATTTTTATTAACATTTATAGACAAACAACACTTACACAAAAATGGATCCCATAACACAATATGAAAGTATGCAGTGAACATAAATGGTTACATGAATAGCATTGTTGGTTATATGTTTCCACTACAGTTGTTTTTCCAGGCACTTAATACAAAGACTGATTGTATACCGCCCTTGAACAGGTATAGACAAATTTAATACCTACTCAAAAGGATTAGATACTGACTAAGGCAAATATGTATGGTATGGGTCCAGTGACCCTCCTTGAATTTCCTTCTTCTCTTATCCTTCGCCCTTTCTATTTCTTTTATACTAAATTTCTCTTTGCCTTTTGATTCACCCATTTACAAACCACATCTTCCTTGATTATTAATACAACATTGTTAAACAGACATAAATAATAAAGTACAAAAAATGTAATACAATTGTAATGCCCAAAAAAATGAAAAATAAAATCAGAAAATACTAACTAAGTCAAAAGTGTGTGACATGGGTTCAGAGACCCTCCTTGAACCTCTTTCCTCCTTTACCCTTCGCCCTCTTGTGATGCATTTGGTTCTTCCTCTGTGATGTCGTTTTCGTTCCCCTTGTAATCCTCCCACTTTCCCCATCTTTCTCCAAATTTCTCTTCCTGTAACCTCAGCATGTGTGTTATCCTCTCCATATCCTGTATCTCCTCCACTATTCCTACCAATTGTGTTATTGTCGGTGGGTCTTCTTTGTACCACAGTCTTGTTATTGCTTTTCTGGCCACTATCAACATTATCTTTATTAAATATTTGTCCCCCCCTTGTATTCCCTCGTGTGTCAGGTCTCCTAAGTTAAGCACCAGTCCTGTTTGTGGTAACCCGTATCCTAATATTCTGATCATTGCCTCCCCTATCTCCTCCCAATACCCCTTCAGCTTCTGACATCCCCAGAATATGTGCGTTTGATTTGCCCCCTCCTTCCCACACATCCTCCAGCATGCTCTTTGTGTTGGTGCATATTTTCCCTTCAGCTCTGGGGTTATAAAGAATCTGATTATGTTTTTCCATCCAAACTCTTTCCATATCCTCGATCCTGTTGTTGAATGTTGCACCTCGCATATGTTCCCCCATTCCTTCCCTGTTATCTCTAGTTCTCTCTCCCATTTCTCCCTTATATAATCGGTCGTGTGTCCCTTGCTGGTCATTATAGCCCGGTACAGTGCTGATATTACCCTTCCTTTCCCTCCTTCGTATGCCCTTACTATTAGAGATGTTCCGATACCATTTTTTCCTTTCCGATCCGATTCCGATACCTAAGCTTTGGGTATCGGCCGATACCGATATTTATCCGATACCAGTGCATACATAAAAAAAAAAAAAAAAAATTATATAAATTATACTTTTTATTTTTATTTTTTTTACAGATACTGTTATACTGTTTTTTAGTAATAACTAGAAAGTAATGGTATTTATTAAACAACAGGTGATTGTATAGATTTGTATTAGTATCATTAATCAATGAGTATCGGGCTGCAGCACTGCAGATATACCCTACTCCAATGATCCATACGGACATTAAACGGTGTTGCACTCGCTACCCAGTGGCTCTGCAGATATACCCTACTCAGTCTGTAAGCTAGTGGCAGATAGAACTTAGTACTTTGCTTGCAGGTCTGCAGCCATTATTGCTGGATTATGAATAGCACCAACTTTAGACGCGGTAACGTTATCAAGCTAAGCTAGCTGACCTAGCTCGTCTTCCCGCATTGACATTTGATAACGTTAGTCAGCTAACGCTAGTCAGTAGCTACTTAACTTAAATACGATTCACCGTGGGTGCATTATTGTTGATAGACGGTCACGGACAGTGTCAGGTCCTGGAGAAAGGACAGGCGATCATCTGATTTGATGTAACGGGCGGATGTTGTTCCAACTAGCTAGCTTTTCAGCTAATGCTATCATAACACCAGCAAAACACATTCCGTCCGAGCTCCCCGTCACACCGCACTGTCGGGGACAATGGAATTTAAGAAAGTGTATCTGCTGTTAAAATGACACAGCATCACACTTTAAAACACGTTCATTTTATAATCCTCACTCTCCGCAGGACTCGGCAGGAGATAAATTACATCATGGGATCGGAGGCTACAATTCACGTGTATCGGCCGATACCGATACCAGCATTTTAGGCAGTATCGGCGGCATTTCCGATACTGGTATCGGTATCGGAACAACTCTACTTACTATCATCCTAATTATTCCATTCTGTTCTTCTTCCTTGTCCCCTCTTATTTCTTTATTATAGTAATCTCTAATCTGTAGATATCTGAAGTGGTCCTTGTTTTCTAGTCCAAATTTCTCCTTTAATTGTTGTAGTGTTTGCATTTCCCCCTTCTCTATCATTTTGCATATCGCTGTTGCCCCCCCCCCCCCCCTCTCCCACCTTCTGAATCCATGGTCCAGCCTCCCTGGTTTGAATCTCTTGTCATGTGCTATCCATCTCAGAACCCCTGACTGCTTCTCTAATTTGTGTGTTTTTACTACTCTGTTCCATATGGTCACGGTGCATTTGGTGATAGGATCTAACAGTCCCTCTTTTTCTTTGAACAGTTCCCTATCTCCCACCAGAGCTTGTACCTTGTATCCCTCCCCTTCTTTTTCAATGTCTTTCCATCTTGCCTCATATTTGTCGTTCCACCAGCACATCACTGCTCTCAGTTGTGCTGCATAATAATAATCTTGTAGGCTGGGTACTGCCATCCCTCCCTCTTCCTTTGGTAGTTGTAGTGTTTTATATCTGACCCGTGGTCTTCTCCCCGCCCATATGAACCTCGATATCAGTCTGTCCCACTCCCTGAATTGATTCTGTGGTATTTGTATCGGTAGTGACTGGAACAGGTACAGTAACCTTGATAGTATGTTCATTTTAATGACTTCTATTCTTGAATTGAAGTCCAAGGGCATTACTGTCCATCTCTCTAAGTCTCTCTTGATGTTCTGATTTATCTGTGTATAGTTCGCCTCAAACAGTTTCCCCACCCCTCTCGTGATGTTCACCCCTAAGTATTTAATCTTGTCCATGTCCCATCTTATCCCGTACTGTTCCCTAATTTCCGTCGTTGGGGTATAGTTCCATGCTAAGGTCTGTGTCTTTGTCACGTTTAGTTTGTATCCTGAGTAGTGGCCATATTCCTTCAGTAGATCCATCAGTGCCGGGAAGCTCTTGTCTGGTTGTCTCATGTATACTATCACGTCGTCCGCAAATAGGCCTAGTTTATATTCCGTTCCCTTTATCTTTACTCCCTTGATGTCCTCGGTCTGTCTGATCAGTTGCGCCAGTGGTTCTATGAAAACGGCGAAGAGCGTTGGTGAGAGACAACATCCCTGTCTGGTAGCCCTCTCTAATCTGATTCTATCCGTCAGGCTGCCATTCACCTTAACCCTTGCTGTCGGTTCTTGATATAGCGCCTTGATCATCTTCATCGCCCTCCCGTTCAGTCCGAACCTCGTCAATGTTTTATATAAAAATTTCCAGCTCACACTGTCGAATGCTTTTTCTGCATCTAGGCTAATCAGTACCGCGCTACCACCTTGTTTTTGTATCTCCTCTACTATGTGTAATGTCTTTCTCACGTTGTCCTGTGTCTGTCTCCCTTTAATAAATCCAGTTTGATCTTCATCTATAATGTCTGGCATAAACGTCTCAAATCTCTTTGATATTATCGATGTATACATCTTGTAATCCACGTTGAGTATGGACACAGGTCTGAAACTACTACATAATTCTCTATCCTTCCCTTCCTTCGGTATCGTGGTGATTATGGCTTCCTTCCACGAGGGGGGCATTTTGCCCTCTTCCATCGTGTGTCTGAACGCCGCCCCTAACATGGGTGCTAATTCCGTTCTAAAAGGTCTTGTAGAATTCCGATGGGAATCCGTCGCTCCCCGGAGATTTGTTGTTTTTAGCTCTACTAATTGCCTCTTCCAGTTCTCGTTCCGTAATTATTTTATTTAATTCTTCATTCTGTTCTTTCCCTATCGATGGTAACTCTAGCTTCTCCAGATATGCTTCTATTTCCTCTTCTCCCGCTGCTTTTGGCTGTGTGTATAGTCTCTCATAGTATTCTCTAAATGTCCTCTCTATTTCAGCTGGGTCTCTCAATATTTCATTAGTCTTTGTATCCCTTATTGTGTGTATCGTGTTTAACTTCTGTTGCGTCCTAATTCTCCTAGCCAACAGTCTGGTCGCTTTTGGTCCCCCTTCATAGTACGTTTGTTTCATGAACCTCGCTTTCTTTTCTATTTCCGTCAATAATTCCCTATTTATCCTGGCCTTTACTTCTTTGATTTCTTCGAGCGTTTCCTGTTCTTTTTATATCTGGTGTCTCCCCTCTAGCTTCTTCAGCTTCCCTATCAGATTGTGATATGTCTCCGTTCTGGCCTTCTTCAGCATTGCTGTCTTCTCCATCAATTTCCCCCTTATCACCACCTTCAGTGTGTCCCATAGAATGTTCGGATCTACCGCCCCGTTGTCATTTTCTTCCTTATACCTGGCTATCTCCTCCTTGATCTGACTCACCACCCCCTTGTTATTTAATATTCCTACATTTAGTCTTCAGATCGTGTTCCTCCGTCTCCCTTCTAGATCTACTGTCAGATATATGGCACTGTGATCCGATATGTCCGCTACTCCTATTCTGCTCTCCCGTACCCTGTAACTGTCCCCCGTCGTCATCAAAAAGTAGTCTATTCTCGCATATGTCACGTGCGGGTGTGAGTAATGTGTGTATTCCCTGTCCATGGCGTGCATCCCCCTCCAAACATCTATAATTCCCATTTCCGTCATCTGAATATTCATATATCTACTGATTTGTGTCCGTCCTTTTCCAGTACTCGTGGTGTCTAGGTCGTGATTCAGTACTACATTAAAATCTCCCGCGCATATCAATATCCCTTCTAGTTCCATCACTATCATATCAAAAATGGTCTCATATAAATCCCTCTCACTCTCTGGGGGTGCATAAACATCCACTAACGTAACCATTTGGCCCTCCATTTTCCCCTTCACCAGAACAAATCTTCCCTCCTTGTCTCTTACTTCCTTGATCAATTCAAATTTGACTGTTTTTGATTAACGTGATTACTCCTCTCCTCAGGTTCCGTTTAAAGGAACTATAGTATGCATTTTCATATCCAAATCTCTTCAGTTTCTCATGATCCTGTGCTACCAAATGTGTCTCCTGCAAAAAAATCACTTCCATCTCATTTTTTTTACACTTCAACATCACTTTGCCCCTCTTTATCGTATTATTCATTCCATTAACGTTTAACGACATCATTTTTATACCTTTAACCTCTGTCATCTTTCTTCTTCTTTCGTCTATCAGTCCCCCCCATGTCACAGTCATTCCCCCCTCCGGTTGTAGCCTCCGCTCTCTTCACCGAATACATATAATGATTAACATAAATAAAAAACATAAACTTTACATAAAGTGCTCCCAAGGCGTTCGGGGGGTCCCTGTGTCCCCCCCTGTCCCCTGCTGGTGGGTGAGGGGTAATTGCTCTCCTAGCGAGAGGCCCCCTCCTGACGGCTTGGGGGTTTGAAACCCTTACCCCCAACCGCTCGTCATATTTGTCCAGCCTTCTTACTGTTTTTATTGCTGTCGAGCTCCTGGTCAAAAGCGCTCTGTCCTTCATTCTGATCAAAGACCCCCATTTCCTAGGTCCCTCTTAGTGTGGCTCATATGTTCCAATGTCCCTCCTTCCTCCCAAACACGTGTGTGGTGTCTTCTGTGTACCCCTTTTACTTTCTTTTCCTCCCCTCTATTTTCTATGTGATGTCCATTTATCCCCTTAATCCCTTCCAACTGTGTTGCTCACAGCGTGTGTCTATGTATTTGTTTCAATATGTTCTGTGTTCCGTCTATTTTACCTAATTATATTTCCATTTATTTCCTCCATCAGCATGTGTATTATGTGTCCATGTATACGTTATGTTCGTTCCTATATCCTGCCTCTACCTGGGAATGTGTGTTTATGTATATGTTATTTCAGTTTCTATATATTGTCTCTATTTGGATAGTTTTTTCAATCTCTTGTGCGTGTACTCATCCGTTCGTCTCCTCCCGCCTCCTCTCTCCTCCTTCTCCGTCTCTGGCCTCCTCGTCTGTCTCCGCCTTTGGTCTGTCACGTCTCACCTCGGCCTTCTCCTCTCTCTTCCCTCCTCTCCCGGGTTTCGATCTCCTACTCTGGTCCATCTGTATGCTTTCTCCAATCTCTGCTGCAGGCTCAGCGTCTGGCCCTCCTTTCCCGTTCCTTCTCCGTCCTCCGCCATCTGCATCCCCCGTCGCCTCATCTCCTCCGCCGCCTCCCGCGCCGTCGCGTACGTCACCGTCCCTTCCTTCCAGTGAATCCTTAGCGAGGTCATGGGTGATTGGAATTTCATTCCGTTTTCTTTCAGAATTCTCTTCAGTCCCGCGTAGGACCTGCGTGTTATTGCTACCGCTGTCGAGTAATCGTGATCAAACGACAGTCTTTTCCCCTCGATTTCTATCTTCTTGGTCCACGCGGTTCTGAGTATCAATTCCTTAATCTCAAATCTCAAAGTTAATAATCACCGCCCTCGGAGGTCTGTCCGGTTTCGGTCTCGGAGCCAACGCCCTGTGGGCCCTCTGTATCTCCATTTTTTCCAGTCCCGTCTCCTCCAGTTGTTCCTTGATAAGCTTTTCCACATACTGGGTCACCGATTCCCCTTCGACTCCTTCTTTCAATCCCCATATTCTGATGTTATTTCTCCGTGACCTCCCCTCCATGTCCGATAGCTTTGTCTCCATCTGTTCTTGTTGTTGAATCGCACACGTTATTACTAGAGTTGTTCCGATACCGATACCAGTATCGGAAATGCCGCCGATACTGCCTAAAATGCTGGTATCGGTATCGGCGAGTACACGTAAATTCTAGCCTCCGATCCCATGATGTAATTTATCTCCTGCCGAGTCCTGCGGAGAGTGAGGATTATAAAATGAACATGTTTTAAAGTGTGATGCTGTGTCATTTTAACAGCAGATACACTTTCTTAAATTCCATTGTCCCCGACAGTGCGGTGTGACGGGGAGCTCACACGGGATGTGTTTTGCTGGTGTTATGATAGCATTAGTTGGAAAGATAGCTAGTTGGAACAACATCTGCTTTAACGTTACATCAAATCAGATGATCGCCTGTCCTTTCTCCAGGACCTAACACTGTCCGTGACCGTCTATCAACAATAATGCACCCACGGTGAATTGTATTTAAGTTAAGTAGCTACTGACTAGCGTTAGCTGACTATTACTAACGTTATCAAATGTCAATGCGGGAAGACAAGCTAGGTCAGTTAGCTTAGCTTGATAACGTTACCGTGTCTAAAGTTGGTGCTATTTATAATCCAGCAATAATGGCTGCAGACCTGCAAGCAAAGTACAGCAAGTGCCAAAGGATAAGAGTCTGAGGCGGAGTTTCAAAAGAGAATGTTGAATATTTATTGTGCATCAAAAATCACAACATGAACGTTCTATCTGCCACTAGCTTACAGACTGAATAGGGTATATCTGCAGAGCCACTGAGTACCGAGTGCAACACCGTTTAATGTCCGTGTGGATAATTGGAGTAGGGTATATCTGCAGTGCTGCAGCCCATACTCATTGATTAATGATACTAATACAAATCTATACAATCACCTGTTGTTGAATAAATACCATTACTTTCTAGTTATTACTAAAAAACAGTATAACAGTATCTGTTAAAAAAAAAAATTATAATTTATATAATTTTTTATTTTTATTTTTTTTAATGCACTGGTATCGGATAAATATCGGTATCGGCCGATACCCAAAGCTTAGGTATCGGAATCGGATCGGAAAGGGAAAAATGGTATCGGAACATCTCTAGTTATTACCTCGTGTATCTCTGTGTTCCATTCCTCCGCTTGCGCCGTTCTTGTCTGTCGCCATCTTCTCATCCACCCTTTTGAGTTCTGTATTCATTTCACCTCTGAAGTCCTCCTGTTCCTTCCTCAATTCCTCCCGTAACTTCCCAATATCGTTCCTTATCGTGTCCGTGTTCAGTTTTATCGTCGCTGTTATGGTCTCCAATATCCCGGCCTGCATGACCACGGCCCAACGTCGGCCCATCCTGGCATTCCCGTGCTTGTCCCAGCCGATCCTCCTCCTTCCTCCGCCTGACCCTTCTCGGTCTCGTTTCGGGGGCTCTGTTCCATCAAACTCTCCTCTTCCCGTGAGTCCTCCATTTCTCTCTCCTTCACAATTGTTTTTTCCTCCTTCCTTCTCGTTTGCATTTTCATTTTTAATCATTTTTCGGGTCCTTTTTTTATCCGTTTTTTCACTCTTTTGACCAGGAGCTCCACCGCATGCGTGTTACCCTTCCGCTCTCCCACACACACTGTTTCAACTCACCACCCCTGCATCATATTGTAGTCTAGTCTGTCTTCAAACTTCCACTCCTCTCGAAACGTTCTTTTTCGTCTGAGAAAGGCGCGTGGGTTTTCTTTTTAGCGGCAGGCTTACTCCTTCCATATGGTTCCACTTCCACATATTTGTAATTGTAACCCATTTAATAATAATAATATTTACATTTATATATTTAATTACCGCATATATATATATATATAATTTATAGGGCAACCAACCTTTTTACACTGCCATACACTGAGGCATCAGGGCATGTATAAACCCCTTCCTCTCCCAAACCGTTTCTACAATTGTTTTATGTTGCATGATGATCATGAATTCATTTATTATACATTTTTTTATATTTGAATATCAACATTATCTGGCCATCCTCAGTAATCCTCAATTTACTATAATATACTCCTGACTTCATCGTCTTTCCAAACGCGCACACACACAGAGAAAGGGAGAGTCCCGTCCCCCCCCTATTTCCCTTTCCCCAGTCCGCACTTTCTGCTGTTCTCTGGCTCTGCCTCTGATCAGGATTAGCTTGTTAGCTTACGCTAACGTAACGTTAATTTCGGGCAATGTGGGCATAAAGGAATGGCGACGATGCAAAGCATGTTAGATGCATTTGACCCGTTGTGAGAAAAAAAACACACCACAGACTTATTTCGGGTCGCAAAATAGGCGCACTGCTGTGTAGCCCTGCTCTGCTTAATGCCAGCAGAAGCACGGACTGGGCGGATATGACGCCGAGTTGCCACGGGATTTTCAAAATAAGAGTATCGATACGAACCGAACGTTGCTAGCTGCCGGAGCCATAGATATTATAGCTGGAGCTGCGCTTGGGGCGGAAATGAGACCCGCCACAGGATTTTCAAAATAAGAGTATCGATATGAACTATTTTGTTACCGGCCAGGTGGCGGGCAGACCTCTCATTGTTACTCGCCAAACCCGCTTGGCACCCTGCCCCTAACCCAGCCAAACGAGTTAGTATGACGATCAGCCCACGTCGCAAGCAATGCTGACTCCGGGAGTCGAGACCGCAGCCTCTTGCATTGGTGACGAGCGCAATCTCCGCTACGCCACCTGACCGCCCCGAAATTCTGATCCCACTTCTGACACCATGTAATGTTTCTGTTCTGGCTGTCACTCTTAGTGTCTAGCAGAAAGAATTGAATGTCCACACGATGACAATATAGCTGAAGGTTCTTTACTTCCACACTTTGGGTTAACTTGCATACATCCAACTGGCGGGCACCGTATCTGACGTCATTAACATGAGTCTGGGCTAAACCAACATATGGGTGAAACTATTATTCCAGGATACCACAGCTAGCAGCTAACATTCATCTGCTGTTTACAGCCTCACAGCCAATAATACATTTACGTTATAATATTTGTTCCTTATTCTCACCTGTTATGAAATGGGTAGAGTAGATATATGATTTGACTTGGGGGACCAGTGTCTGCTTTGATCGACTCTCCCGTCTGCATCTACGTGTGCCCTCTTGATAGCCACCAGCCACTTTTCCTCTGTGATGCCTCAGCTGGTAAATTATATAAAACTTGCGATTTTGATTTAGTTATTAGTACAAAACGTAACACAGCAGCTCTTTGGCATTGTGATGCACTGAAGAAAATTACCCTTGATTGTGTTTACTTTGCCGCTTTTCCGATCCGTTTTCTGCACTAAATGAAGCGTTCACAATGTACTCGTGGTGCATGTTTCCCCCCAAGCCATAGTTGCGTAGCAACAACAGACAGGACATTGACTTCGATAATATCTCTCTGTCTCTCTTACTATCCCACATGCACACACTCTCTCCCGGTCTCTCTTACTATCCCACATGCACACACTCTCTCCCGGTCTCTCTTACTATCCCACATGCACACACTCTCTCCCGGTCTCTCTTACTATCCCACATGCACACACTCTCTCCCGGTCTCTCTTACTATCCCACATGCACAAACACACACACATGCATAATTGCATACACATATCAGCCTTCAATCCCAGACATATCTCTTAGAGCCATATGAAATCCATTTTATTTTTTTCCAAATTCCATTTTATTTTTTTCCAAATTCCGTTTTTTTCGTTTTAATATTTCAGAATTCTGTATTTTGCTTTGTACGCTCATTTTACCATCAGAAATAGTGTCTAATAAGTGGGAATGAATAAATGTCCACAATTTAATAAGATATAACAGTCCATTTAATAGGGCTGTCTTAAATACTTCGAAGCTTCGTTCGATGGGCATGGGATTCGAATATGAAAATAAAATCCGATTATTAAAAAAAATCAAAAAAAAATCATATATATATATTTTTTTTGCAAAATCAACTCTGCCTCTTTGTTAACTACAACAAGCAATGCTGTTTGTTTGTTATTTAAAATGAGGTCGGACTCGGCACAGATTTGTGTTCATTGTGCTTCTTTTATAAAGCCTCAAATGACGGCTTACAATATTTCATGAAAGCAAAGTGTTTTGTTTGTCTAAGATTTAAAAAGGTTTAAACTTTACAGCACTGACAAAGTTGAACAAAGTGCTGTACAAGTCCCACAACATAAAAATAAATAAAAATAAAAAAATATTATTATTTAAAAAATTTTTACAGTTGATTCCATTTTTATTGCTCAATTCCGCGATTCCGTGAACGTGGATTCCATATGGCTCTAATATCTCTCTACACACACTACCCCACCCCCTTGCAACTTGTACACATATGCACAAAATACAGCCTTCTCATGTCTATGATCTCCCTTTCTGACACACACATGTAACGGAGGTACCGCGTGTCTATCCACAGTCACGATGGACAGTGTAGTGAAGTGGCTGTGGACGTTAAGTGGTACTGCAAGTAAACTCACTCCCCAGAGGCATCCAGAGTTCACCTCTTGGTATAGCGGTCTGCGATGTCGCCCGCGGCGGGGGAGACCGGGGTTCAACTCCCACTCAGGGCATGTCAAATGAGACCGGTTTCAGTGGTGCCCAGTGACCCGGATGCCCTGGGTGGAGTGAGTTTAGGGGGGTGAGTGTAACGGAGGTACCGCGTGTCTATCCACAGTCACGATGTGTGAAGTGGCTGTGGACGTTAAGGGTTCCTGCAACTAAACTCACTCCCCATAGTAGGGCTGCAACTAACGATTATTTTGGTAGTCAACTAATCTGTCGATTCTTTTTTCGATTAGTCGACTAATCTAACGATTATTTTTGTCATTCGATTAGTCGACTAATCTAACGATTATTTTTGTCACACCCTCAATCTCTGCTTCCTGTGGGCGCGGCTCCTTCTCCAGTGCATGTTTTACCTCACATGCTCAAGTCTGCACACCTGTGAATGTCACCCTGTTGTCCAGTCCCTCTGCCTTAACACTTTGAGTGCCAGCGATGAGATTTCTCGTCTCTCTGTTTAATTAATTTATCCACTCTGGTTGGATGGTGTGTATGTATATGTATGTATTGTGCTGTATAATGACAATACATTTCAATCGAATCTCATTTTGAAATCGCTACGCTGCCTATGGACACGACAGTGGCAGACAGCTTCGGAGGTGATTGCATTGCACCATGGTGATCCACTCAACAGGTAGCGATTTCAAAATGAGATTTGATTAAAATGTATTGTCATTATACAGCACAATATACATATACATACACACCATCCAACCAGAGTGGATAAATTAATTAAACGTAAAAAGAAAAAGAATTGAACCAAGAGTGATTTGAACTTGTGACCATAGGATCCACAGCCAGCAGACTAACGAGGTGAGCTAAATCGGATGTTAAAACTGAGTGACTAATCCATGATTTACACTTGTGCCAATTGCGTTTGTCCCTAATCTTTAGTATTGGCATTAATAAATCAGATGTCATGCTAATATGTCATGTTCTACAGTAGGACGTACTACTGTGATACCCATTAAAACAGTAATTCGAATAATAGAAGCCTGCTTTGCTGGAATGATTCTTTTCAAAGATGAATTGGATAATGCAGGCGCGAGCTGGGCGTAACTGGCGTAGATAACTTACCGGGGGCAAAACTAGCGTACGTCAGTGGCCAATCAAGCCGCGCAAACCGAACACGGAAGTGCAATCCCCTTAGTGAAAGTATTCACGCGACCGGTACCCTGTCCCGCACACACAGGACTTCTCTACCCACCTAGCGGGGGCCATCATCTTCTCCAAGGTGGACCTGGTGCGCGTGTACCACCAGGTGCCGGTCCATCCACGGGATGTGCCAAAAACAGCTGTCATTACACCCTTTGGACTTTTTGAATTCCTAAGAATGCCTTTTGGGCTCATGGGGGCGGCGCAGACGTTTCAGCTCCTGATGGACGCTGTGCTCCAGGACATGCCGTTTTTGTTTGTGTACTTGGATGACATTCTTGTAGCCAGTACGTCCATAGAGGAGCACATGACACACCTCCAGCAGCTGTTTGAGCAGCTCAGTAAACACGGCCTCATCGTCAACCCGACCAAGTGCCAGTTTGGGCAGTCCTCCATCACCTTCCTCGGACACCATGTCACTCCACAGGGAGCCACCCCACTCCCCGCCAGGGTGGAGGCCATTGCCAGTTTTCCTCGTCCCCGCACCGTACGGTCTCTACAGGAGTTCCTGGGCATGGTGAACTTTTACAACCGGTTCCTTCCCCATGCTTCCCACCTCATGCGCCCCTTGTACGAGGCCATGTGGGGCAAAGTGCCCAAGGATGAGTTAGATTGGTCCTTGGGGATGGACAGCGCTTTTGGGGCTGCCAAGACCGCGCTAGCCAACGCTGCTCTGCTGGCGCACCCCTCTCCCACTGCCCCGGTCGCCCTCACGACAGACGCCTCTGACTATGCAGTGGGAGCGGTGTGCGAGCAGTGGGTGGGCTGTTCCTGGCAGCCACTGGCCTTTTTTAGCAAACAGCTCCGCGACAACGAGCGTAAGTACAGTACTTTCGATAGGGAACTGCTGGGTCTGTTCCTCGCCACTAGGCACTTTAGATGCCTGTTGGAAGGCCGCCAGTTCACTGCATTTGTGGACCACAAGCCGCTAACGTTATCCATGGCCAAGACCTTGGCCGTGGTCGGGACGTCAGCAGCGGCAGCTCTCGGCGATCTCCGAGTTAACCACAGACATTGAGCACGTGGCGGGCAAGGACAACTTGCCACTTCCGACTGCCTCTCTCTGGCGGTCATCGGGTCCGTCCACTTGGGACTCGATTATGCCACCATGGCGGCAGACCAAGCCACAGACTCAGACATTCAGGCCTATCGGACGGGCCCTACTGCACTGCAGCTGGAGGATGTGGTGTTCGACACAGCTAACGCCACTCTCCTCTGCGACATCTCCACTGGCCAACCGCGCCCTATGGTGCCTACGGCCTGGCGGCGCCGGGTTTTTAACATGATCCACAGCCTTTCCCACCCAGGTGTGAAGGCCTCGACTAAGCTGGTGGGGGTCAAGTTGTCCTCCAGAAGGATGTTAGGACCTGGGCTAGCTCATGTGTGACGTGCCAGCGTGCCAAGGTGCACCGCCATACCAAAGCCCCTTTGGCACCGTTTATAGTGCCAGAGAGGCGGTTCGACCACGTGAATGTGGACCTGGTGGGCCCCCTGCCCCCCTCCCACGGATATACTCACCTCCTCACCATGGTGGACAGGACCACCAGGTGGCTGGAGGCTGTTCCACTGTCCTCCACTACGGCAGCGGAGGTGGCCCAGGCATTCATCGGCTGCTGGGTGGCCCGTTTTGGCACACCGGGGGACATCACAAGCGACAGGGGCCCCCAGTTCACTTCGGAGCTCTGGACTGCAGTTGCGGAGCACCTGGGGGTGAAGATCCACCGCACAACGGCGTACAACCCGCAGGGCAACGGACTTTGTGAGCGGTTCCATAGGGACATGAAGGCCGCTCTTCGGGCTGCCCTTACGGATGGCGACTGGGTTGACCGCCTCCCGTGGGTCTTGCTTGGTCTTCGTTCTGCCCACAAAGAGGACCTCCAGGCCTCGTCCGCTGAGCCGCTGCGGGTCCCTGGGGAGTTTTTCCGGAGGCCACAGCTTCCTGGTCCGTCGCCTCCCATCGAACAGTGTCCCGGGGTGTTGCCGATGCCCTTATTCCAATTCCAACATCCCGCCTTCCCCAGTCCTACGTCCCCAGGGACCTGCCATTGTCCAAATATGTGTTCATCCGGCACGACAGCCATCGGACCCCGCTGCAGCCCCCTTATGACGAGCCTTTCCGTGTCCTGGAGGCAGGCACTAAAAACTTTGTTGTGGACATGGGGGGCAGGCCAGAGCGGGTCACTATAGGCCGTCTTAAGCCTGCTCACTTGGACAAGGACGAACCAGTTCAGTCGGCCCTACCCCCGCGGCGGGGGCGCCCCCCGGTTTTTGCCAGACCCCTTCCCCGTCCTCTGTTCCGGCCTTGGCCCCTTCCATGGCCCGGCCGCTGGTCCCACTTCTCTCCCTTAATCCCCCTCTTGTTAAGCACAATCGGTTCGGCCGCTTGATCCGTCCCCCTCCATGTTGACTATTTCATGCTGTGATCTGTTCACTGATGGACTGTTCACTGGCTATTAATTAGTTGCAGTTTTTGTATTGGTGAATTCTGGGGGCGCCTGTGTGGTGACCTATATTAAGAGACATTCACCAAGGTGGGCTTGTGCTTGGGCCTTGGGCTTGGGCCTTTAAGGGCGGGGGTTTTACTGTTTAGGGGAAAGGGGAAATACCACTTCCGGTTCCGGGTTAAGTTGGTTGTTATTGTAAATGCTATGTGCAGTGAGAAGTAAAGTACCTCAACTCGAACCACGTCTCTGGCTCGCTACTTTCTTATCGCCACAGCAGCCTATTACTAGCCTCTAGGGCTGACCCCTATTAGTAGATTAGTCGACTAATCGGTCGAAAGGAGCCGTAGTCGACTAGGCAACCTCTTAGTCGAATACAAAAAAATATATATTAAATATATAATTTTTTTTATTTATTTATTATTATTTTTTCATTCTTTCCAAAAGAAAAGAGGCCTAGCAGCATGGTTAACGCTAATGGCACGCATACCAGAGGCTAACTGCCTACGAAAACAGGCACAGAGGCACTGAAAGAGGATTTCACCCATCTAATGAACACACTAGACTAGACAAATATCAAGATGTATCCATCAGTGGACCAATTGCATGCTTTTGCAGAGGACAAGAAGCCTTCAGTCGACTCCTTCAGACATTAAGCACCCGCCACAGCCCAAATGGAATCATATTTTTTTTTTATATATATATTCAAAATATGATTTTTTTTTTTTTGACCAATAGGCGACTAACGGCAAATTCTGGCCAATCATAGTCGACCATCCAAATCCTTAGTTGGGGGCAGCCCTACTAGCCTCCCAGGAATTACCCTAAACCGCTCTAAAACCATACTTGTATTCACCACGGTATAAAACGGGAATGTATGGATGGAAAAATTATTCCTTTTTCACATCTTGAATGATAGATACTCGATGTCAAATGGGCCATGTGTTAATGATGAAAGGTTATCTACTGCATCTTTATGTTTGTTATTCATATTATTATTATTCCTCCCTCCAGACCCCCCACAGCTCTCTGTCTGTGAAGAGGAGGTTCCCCCTGAGCAGCAGGAGAGGAGCCCCAGTCTGAGCCAGGAGGAGCCAGAGCCCCTACAGATGAAAGAGGAACAGGAGGAACTCTGGATCAGTCAGGAGGGAGAGCAGCTTCAAGGTCTGGAGGAGGCTGATATCATCAAGTTCACTTTCAACCCTGTCCCTGTGAAGAGTGAAGATGATGAAGAGAAACCTCAGTCCTCATGGTTTAACCAAACCCAGGACCCAGAGTCCCTACAGATTAAAGAGGAACAGGAGGAACTATTTCAAGATCTAGAGGAGGCTGATGGCTCCAAGATGACCTTACAACCTATGAAATATGAACATGGTGGAGAGAATACTCTGTCCTCACTGCTCAGCCAAACCCAGGACCCAGAGCTCCTACAGATCAAAGAGGAACTACATCAAGGGCTGGAAGAAGCTGATCTCTCCAAGATCACAGTAGACCCAGTGAAATGTGAAGATGGTCAAGAGAACGCTCTGTCCTTCCAGCCTCTTCAAACCCAGGGGGAGAAAAACAGAGAAGCTTACTCTTTACCCAGCACCTCAACTGGACAGATGAAAACAGAACCTGGTGGAGAGGACTGTGGAGTATCAGAACCAGCCAGTAACTTATATCCAGATGGTGATTTAGAACCAACTAGAGATGGCCAGCTTCTCTCTTCAGACTGTCCTGAGACTGATGACAGTGATGATTGGAAGGAGAGTGGGGAACCTCAGTCAGGTTTAAAGATGCTAATATCAAACAAGAAACAAAAAACATTAAGTTTGTCTCATACAGGACAGAAACCATTTAGTTGTTC
Organism: Notolepis coatsorum; assembly: GCF_963971535.1. NCBI lineage: Eukaryota > Metazoa > Chordata > Actinopteri > Aulopiformes > Paralepididae > Notolepis > Notolepis coatsorum. The sequence goes on along the minus strand of NC_140171.1, from coordinate 165,769,902 downwards.
AGTTTGTTCAAAGGGGTTCCGTGATAAAGGACATTTGAATATCCACATGAGAACTCATACAGGAGAGAAACCATTTAGTTGTTCAGTTTGTGGAAAAGGGTTCAGTCACAAAGGAACTTTGAACAGACACATGTCAACTCATACAGGAGAGAAACCATTTAGTTGTTCAGTTTGTGGAAAAGGCTTCAGTGACAAAGGAACTTTGAACAGACACATGTCAACTCATACAGGAGAGACACAATTTAGTTGTTCAGTTTGTGGAAAAGGCTTCAGTGACAAAGGAACTTTGAACAGACACATGAGAACTCATACAGGAGAGAAACCACCTAGTTGTTCAGTTTGTGGAAAAGGGTTCACTCACAAAGGACATTTGAATATCCACATGATAACTCATACAGGAGAGAAACCATTTAGTTGTTCAGTTTGTGGGAAAGGGTTCAGTGAGAAAGGACATTTGAAGATCCACATGAGAACGCATACAGGAGAGAAACCATTTAGTTGTTCAGTTTGTTCAAAAGGGTTCAGTGATAAAGGACATTTGAAGATCCACATGAGAACTCATACAGGAGAGAAACGATTTAGTTGTTCAGTTTGTGGGAAAGGGTTCAGTCAGAAAGGACATTTGAAGATCCACATGAGAACTCATACAGGAGAGAAACCATTTAGTTGTTCAGTTTGTGGGAAAGGGTTCAGTCAGAAAGGAAATTTGAAGATCCACATGAGAACTCATACAGGAGAGAACCCATTTAGTTGTTTAGTTTGTGGAAAAGGGTTCAGTGAGAAAGGACATTTGAAGATCCACATGAGAACTCATACAGGAGAGAAACCCTTTAGTTGTTCAGTTTGTGAAAAAGGCTTCAGTCACAAAGGAACTCTGAAAATACACATGAGAACTCATACAGGAGAGAAATCCTGAAGTTTGTGGAAATGGTTCAGTGATAATGGGGTTCTGAGAAGACACATGGGAAGTCATACTGGAGAGAAACTCTAGTTGTTTAATTTGTTGGAACAGGTTCAGAGGTTCAGAGATAAAGGGAATGTGAAAATGCACAATAAGTCATTGTAGACCATTTAGCTGTCCAGTTTGTGGCAAAATATTTATTCAGACAGGTAATTAACATGGAAACAACATGTTAACTATATTCAAGGGGAAATATCTAAGTCAGTAGAAATCTTGTATAAATGTAAGGATATATTAAACTATAAAGCCTTGTACATTATCTACTGCTCACCTTACATATCTTACTACGGGGGATATGTAAGTATGGGGGTCGACATAAAATACTGTAAATCCGATAGTCTTACTGCAACAGCGCTCCATCCGGAGCCTTCATAAGGCTGGTTACTATGACCACACAAATCCACTGTTTATAAAGTCTCATGTTATGACATTTAATGATTTGGTTTATTATAAAATTATGCAAATAATGTACAGAGCTAAAGCAAAGTTACTCCCGGACGGTGTGCAAAGGTTTTTTTTCAATACACGAAAGAAAATATGATTTGAGAGACATTTGTAAATGTACTGTTCAAAAAGCTAAGAAAGGGATTAAAAGGAGATGTATTTCTATTGTTGGGGTTAACTTGTGGAACAATGCTGATATACATAAGAATGAGTCATTCGCTTTTGGTTTTTAAGACGATGGTTTGTATAGTTATTTTTTAAGATTACAAATGTGAATAATAATTTTTTTGTTATTTTCTTTTAGAATACTGTTTTGGAGTCTTAATTTTGTTAAGAATATAGGACAGGCATGTATAAGCATTATGCTTCAGTGTGTACCTTTTCAGTCACTGTCAAATCAAATATTGTGGAATGATTGTGTTGTATTGTGTGTGATGACTGAATAAAACTACTACTACTACTACCTATAAAATAACTTTTTGAGTGATAAACCCAGCTTGTAACTATTTTCACATTGGTCACACCAATTATTATATTCTTAGTCTTCTAGTTTATAACAGAAGTATTGGGTTAAAAGCCCATGACTTGATGCATAACAGCATTCTCCTACACACAAGCAGAATATATGTCAGGTAAACTGGCTCCCCCTTGTGGTTGATCCTTTATTTCAGATCTACAGTCAGTAGCCAGTATTGAAACTATTCCAGTCAGAGATGGTCGTTATTGCTGGTATGAGGTTGACTGTTTAATATCTGAGATGAAAGAGATTCGCCTTTAATACACATGTTGCTGCTGCTGGTCATGTATTTCAAAATGAAAACGGGGTCCCTTCTTATTAATGATAGTGTGCAATAAGTCACCCACTAAGTGATATTTCTCTGTAAACTACAGCCTTCCTCTCCTAGTGTTATTGAGTTTCAAGTTTCTTTAATAGTTGTCATACAGAAGTACAGAATACTTTTGTACAAAATGCTTCTTACTGTTGCGCTCCAGAGACTGTGCATGACAAGATAAGTATGAAATAAAAACATAGTAAAAATTAGAAGAAAAAAAAAGAGGTCACAGTGTTCAGTTTAGACATATGTACAATGTTCGTAGACGTAGTTACCATACAATATACAATACTGTGCAGTGTACTAATATACAATACTATATAGTGCAAGGCATAAATGGACAAGGTGCAGTTTAGGTACAATTCACAGTAGGTGTACGAGTTGTAGTGCAAATCCTTTATCAATAAATATAAAGTGTAAGTGTGTTTGTGTGATCTAAAGTGTGGAGAGTGGGTGCTGCAGTGTGTTGTTTGTTTGAGTGAGTGTGTGTGTGCGTGTGGGTGTGTGTGCTGTGTGCATTTGATGGTTGTTGCATAGTGATTATTGTTCGTTTAGCGATTATTGTTCGTTTAGCAGCCTGATGGCCTGGGGATAGAAGCTCCTTCTGAGTCTTTCTGTGCTCGCCATAAGACTCCGGTATCGCTTGCCTGAGGCAGTGCAAGACATTGATAAGAGGAGACATTTGATCCTTTATCTAAAGCTATCTGCTCCATTGATTACAGAGTAAATAACACCTATTTTAATAATATTTAATCTAGCATAGTTTGTAGGTTTTTGAAAGTCATGACTCATTCCGTTAAATAGGGTGAAGATAGAAGTTATCTCAATAATTACAGACCAATTTACAAACTATTCTGTAACACAAATCCTGTAATCATTGGTAATGAATAATCAACCCAGTGTATTCTGTATTGAGCTCTCAACAGTTAGTTCCAGAGTTAAGTTATGTTATTAGGTCTTAAATAGTGTATCTGCTATGGGCAACAGAAAACATTGTGCTGTTCTTTTCATCAATCTGGATTGCATTGATATAATTCACTGCTTTTTGAGAGATTACGTAGGATTGGTTTTGATTCAACAGGGATCAATTGAACCCTATCCGAGTTCTTACCGGTAACTAAATGTGTTCCAGAGGGATCAATGTTGGGTCTTGTCCTGTTTATTTCTATTATTGATATTAGAAAGCATAGCACAGCTATTAGGAGCATTAGGAGCATAGCTGTGACAAGAAAATGTACAAAGTATTTAACACCAACCACTTTGAAAGAAGTCATCCAGGCTCTGGTTTTGTCTTGAGTACTGTCCGGTCATATGGTCATCAGCAGCAAAAACACGCATAGCAATTACAAATAGCTCAAAATAAGGCTGCCAGACTAGCTCTCCACTGTTCAAAGCGCACTAATATTGGAGTTATGCACAGAAATGTATCATTGCTTCTGGTTGAGAAACCTCTGCAATCTCGTCTTATTACTTTTCTCAGACATTTTCAAGTTGTCAAAAAAACACTGTATTTTTATGATAGAATTGTTCACGTAAGAGAAGAACATGACCATATGACCAGACAAGCTACGTCAGGCCATCTACTGGCACCTAAACCCAGGACAAATCTACTCAAATCTTCTGTGACTTACAGAGCTATCATGGAATGAAACTCATTGTCAAGCTACTTCGCTGAAATAGAATCCAAAACTACTTTCAAGAAGAAATTTAAATACCATCTACTAACGAGCATGCACTGAACCCTTATGGCATAGCAGTGAAAACCAATTGACTTTGTTAATTGTATTTATGTTGATGGCAGTGAGTGCTGCTATCTTATCTTGTACACTGTCATCCTTAACTGAGGATGAGATTGTTAATGATGTTGATAATGATGTAATGTCTTGAATATTGTTGTATTGTTTTAAGTGTCGGACCCCAGGAAGAGTAGCTTTTGTCAAGTGCAAAAGCTAATGGGGATCCTAAATAAACATAAGCATATTGTCTCATCTCATTTTCATGCAGATGATGCTGTACTGTATTGTTTACAGACTCTAGAATTAGCTGTTGAGAACCTGCCACTTTAGTGCTGAGTAAGATATGTATTAATGTTAAACTGGTACTGAATGAAAATTAAACAAATTAGTTTTAAGCGTCTTTGGGTAGCCAGAAAAGTGATATATAAGTCGGATGTATTATTATTATTAATAAAGTTCCAGCTGTTTTCTAGATCACTGTGAATGGATCTAACATTGAGAGTGTTGTGGAATATTTAAAATGAGCCAAGACGGTGAACTGTAGAAATTCAGATCGAGTCAAACAATTTCAAAAGAAAATCGTTTATTTCTGTGATCACAGAAGAGTCCTCAGTTTACAATCAGAGACAAGTATACACAAGCATCTGACCAGAAAGTGAGACAGAGGTCTGGTCAGACTTACAATCAAATACACAAGCTTGGAGTGACAAATGAAAACAAAGATGACAAATGAAAAAACTTTCGTTTATGCAACACTCCCAGACATTCCCTAGTGAAGGTAAGGGAAAAACTCACTAAAAACCTAGCAATAGGGAAAAAGCACTACAGACGATGTGGAGGAGAGAAACCTTAGAATGGCCGTTCAAAGGGGGATCCCCCAACTTGGATGTCGGTGATCATATAGTGTTGCTATGGATGATCGATGGGTGGAGAATATAACAGGTGAATAGTTGGTATGTATGTACATATACCTGTAATAAAACACATGTACATGCAATAGCAACTGGGGTACAAGCTAAGGACAACAGCAACAAAATAAAAAGCATAGAGGAATGAGCACTAGTATGAAAATAAGATAAAGGCTAAATGTCAAGGCTCGGAGCTCAAAATATCAGTCATATACCATTTGGATGAATGTATGTATTCCACTCTGATCCATTTGAAGTAGGGGGGCGACGTAGAGAAGATCACACCCCCTTGGCCATCACCACGAGACATCCACCACCTTGATCATCACCATGAGACATCCACCACCTTGATCATCATCATGAGACATCCACCACCTTGATCATCACCATGAGACATCCACCCCCTTGGTCATCACCACGAGACATCCACCACCTTGGTCATCACCAGGAGACATCCACCACCTTGATCATCACCACGAGACATCCACCACCTTGATCATCACCATGAGACATCCACCACCTTGATCATCACCACGAGACATCCACCACCTTGATCATCACCACGAGACATCCACCACCTTGGCCATTACCATCATCACCATGAGACATCCACCACCTTGATCATCACCACGAGACATCCACCACCTTGATCATCACCACGAGACATCCACCACCTTGATCATCACCACGAGACATCCACCACCTTGATCATCACCACAAGACATCCACCACCTTGATCATCACCATGAGACATCCACCACCTTGGTCATCACCATGAGACATCCACCACCTTGATCATCACCATGAGACATCCACCACCTTGATCATCACCACGAGACATCCACCACCTTGGTCATCACCATGAGACATCCACCACCTTGGCCATCACCATGAGACATCCACCACCTTGATCATCACCATGAGACATCCACCACCTTGATCATCATCATGAGACATCCACCACCTTGATCATCACCATGAGACATCCACCACCTTGATCATCACCATGAGACATCCACCACCTTGATCATCACCAGGAGACATCCACCACCTTGATCATCACCACGAGACATCCACCACCTTGATCATCACCATGAGACATCCACCACCTTGATCATCACCACGAGACATCCACCATCTTGATCATCACCACGAGACATCCATCACCTTGATCATCACCATGAGACATCCACCACCTTGATCATCACCATGAGACATCCACCACCTTGATCATCACCACGAGACATCCACCATCTTGATCATCACCACGAGACATCCATCACCTTGATCATCACCACGAGACATCCACCACCTTGATCATCACCAGGAGACATCCACCACCTTGATCATCACCATGAGACATCCACCACCTTGATCATCACCATGAGACATCCACCACCTTGATCATCACCATGAGACATCCACCCCCTTGATCATCACCATGAGACATCCACCACCTTGATCATCACCATGAGACATCCACCACCTTGATCATCACCACGAGACATCCACCACCTTGATCATCACCATGAGACATCCACCACCTTGATCATCACCATGAGACATCCACCACCTTGGTCATCACCACGAGACATCCACCACCTTGATCATCACCACGAGACATCCACCACCTTGGCCATCACCATGAGACATCCACCACCTTGATCATCACCATGAGACATCCACCACCTTGATCATCATCATGAGACATCCACCACCTTGATCATCACCACGAGACATCCACCACCTTGATCATCACCATGAGACATCCACCACCTTGATCATCACCATGAGACATCCACCACCTTGATCATCACCATGAAACATCCACCACCTTGATCATCACCACGAGACATCCACCACCTTGGTCATCACCACGAGACATCTACCACCTTGATCATCACCAGGAGACATCCACCACCTTGATCATCACCATGAGACATCCACCACCTTGATCATCACCATGAGACATCCACCACCTTGATCATCACCACGAGACATCCACCACCTTGATCATCACCATGAGACATCCACCACCTTGATCATCACCATGAGACATCCACCACCTTGATCATCACCAGGAGACATCCACCACCTTGATCATCACCACGAGACATCCACCACCTTGACACATGCCTTCTCTATTTGAACGACCACATCAAACAAGAGGTGGACGTGGGCAAATACTGCGGCATGGTCATGCTGGACCTACAAAAGACCTTCGACACTGTCACTGATTGACAAGCTAAAAGCCATTGGTTTTGATAGTCCATCAGTGAGCTGGATGCAATCCTACCTGGAGGGGAGAGAACAGATGGTGGAGGTAAACGGTACCCTATCCCCCCCCCCTCCCAGTGAGCTGTGGTGTTCCACAAGGAAGCAGTAGCGGCCGGTGTGAACTACATTTGGGTGGGCGTGACTTGTACATTGGAGGGGGGGGGGGGGGGGGGGGGGGGTAATTTACTGTACAACTGGGTTAAGACATTTGTAGGGGCCAGTTTCGAATTTATCGAATTGATAAAGTGTATAATTATGTCCACTGTTGTCCCCAGACTGTTGATGTATATCCACTCTGTCCAGACTGCATCCAGCTATTAGCCAAATAGCTTCTATTAGCCAAATAGCTTGTTGTTAGCACAACACAACAGTACTGTGATGAATGAATGAATGAGTCTGTCTTTGCCCATTTCCGCGTCGAACAGCCTGGAAACTACCTGCCGTTCTATCGCCCTGCTCTAAGACAAACTCTAACCTTAACCAACTTTGAAAGAGTGCCTAAGCTTAACCGTCGAAAGAACTTGCCGTCGCGCTCTAAGACAAACTCTAACGTTACCTTGTCCTTAACCTACTTCGAACAAAGAGTGGCTACGCTTTCCCAGTGTAGAACCTGGCGTCGGCCAATCAGAGAGCGTCTCCGAGAAATGCGGCTACGGAAATTATTGACGCCGCTTGCTTAGATGATAATAGATTGCTTCAAAACGCGCCCGGTTTCCATCATAATACATCATATTTCAACGCACAGCGAATTACGCACTGATTGGCTGCGACAGTACAGCGATGAAACCAGTGCACGCCCACTGTAAGCACTATGCGTCTAGCCCAGGAGAAATGCGGCTATGGAAAGTATAGAGGCGGTATTATTCTCTAGCAGATATTCACTTCCTGTCTGAAAACAATTATTTATATTTGATATATTAACGTTATATTGTGCATTGGAAACACAAACATACTTAAAATGAGTAAATATTATTAAATTTAAACATGTTTATTTGATTTCTAGGGCTCTAAAATAAAAAATAAAAATAAAAAATGTTCTTCTTCTTCTCTCTCTTTCTCGCCCCTAGTGGAGAAACCGCCACTGCAAGGAAGCATACTAGGACCGCTACTGTTCCTAATTTATGCAAATGACATGTCGTCAGCTTGTGACTGCAACTTGTTCCTGTTCGCGGACGACTCAGCCCTGCTGGTCTCTGACAAGAACAAGTTACAGGTTGAAAAAACCCTCAGCTCGGAACTAGGCAAAATCTGCACCTGGCTCGCTGATAACAAACTATCATTACACATGGGCAAAACAGAGTCCATTCTCTTCGGTTCAAATAACAAACTCAGCAAGGCCGACGGCTTCTCAGTTACAGTGGGTGACAATATTGTCACAAGGAAAGATGAAATTACATACCTAGGTTCCATCCTAGAGGCTAATCTTTCCTGTGACAAAATGGCATCCAATGTAATAAAAAAAAAAACTAGATTCTTTTACCGGATCTCCTCTCTGGTAAACAAGAATACCCTGAAGACTCTGGCAGGAGCACTCATTCAAGGGTACTACGACTATGCTTGCACCTCATGGTACCAAAGCACCTCAAAGGTGCTAAAAACAAAATTTCAATAACATCACAAAACAAACTGGTCAGACTACTGCTTGACCTCACTCCTAGAACCCACCTCACCCCTGCCCACTTTGACAACCTAGGATGGCTTAGAGTAGACGACAGAGTACAGCAACTTGCAATGGGCCTGGTTATGGAAGCAAATGAGTGCCATAAGTATTTGAATTTAATCAGACACCGCATTTATAGCATTGAAAATAATTACTTTGAAAACATGTATAATAACTTTGAAAACATGTATCTGAATTTTTTCAGACACCGCATTTATAGTTCCAGACACCGCATTTATAGTTTCAGACACCGAATTTATAGCATTGCAAATAAATACTTTGAAAATCATGTATCTGAATTTTTTTGCTCAGAGTTTACCAAAAATGCAGTGTTAATAAAAATATTCGAATGCATAATAAAATTCAATGTAAAAATGCAGTGTTCATTAAAAAATTCGATGCATAATTGCGGTGTATATAATTCGATGTCAAAAATTGCGGTGTGTGGATTTCGACGTAAAAAACCCAACATCCGGGTTACCCAGACAGGATAAAGCAATCGAGCTGGATGTGATCGAACTGACTTCTGGCCTATCACTGCACGGCTTTGTCAGTCATGTGATCACAACAACCCAGGAAGCCGGGCTCCGGTAATAGTCAGTTAGTTCTGTGTTCCGTGTTGCAATAAACGTTCAACGATGTCAACAAAACGGTATCTTATTACCGCTTTCCTCCCGACGACAAAGAGAAGAGAAGGTGGCTGAAGCCTGAAGTTGATACAGTAAGTTTGATCTCAATGATAAACGTTAGGTTATGACTATAACCAAGTTCTGTTAGTTAGGGGCGACGCTTGGCATCACCTTCTGCACTATCTCGCGTACGTGCACGCGTACTGAATAAATTCCACAAATGTACCTCTAATACCAGTATTAGTCTGACCACACCCCTCATCAGCTTACCTTCATAAGCAGGTGTGTGGTCACCTGCTCTCCTCCTTCCCAAGCTTTCACCACAAGGTGAGGTCAAGGGCTGCAGCGGCCGTCTGATGCCAAGCGTCGCCCCTAACTAACAGAACTTGGTTATAGTCATAACCTAACGTTCTGTATCGTTAAGGGGCTTAGCTTGGCATCACCTTCTGCACAAGGGAGGCCAAGCGGAGCCGCTGGCTGACAAATACACCCCGCTGACAGCCCCCCACAACCATCAGAACAGGGAGGGCCGAGCCCCCCCGACCCCCCCTAATGGCGGGTAGCCCCCCTATTAGGGGCTTCACGGGAAGGCGACGGACCCGACCGTGCGAAGAGGCACTCAAGCAACTCAACGCACAGGGTGAGCAGACCGTGGCTTGACCCCACGACTACACACACGCACAACCCGCATGCCACCCGGGAACGAACGGAGGAACAACCTCGTTACTGCCCCCAGAATCACGGGGTCAAGAGCAAACCCAACCCCGTGGCAAGGCCGTAGCAGCGGAGCGCGAAGGAAGACCCAGATCCACGAAAGGACCGGGCTCCCTGGAATGGGGGCCCGGAGAAGTCCATGATGCCAGCATCAAGACCCCACCAGGGGGGCACCTAGTGACCCCGCCCCCCACATCGCCAGCGCATCCGGACAAGGGGCCCCTCAGCCGAGCGGGCCCTGTCCTCCCCAACAGCACACCGCCTGGAACACAAGCCCTGCAACAGGCAGACAGCACGGTTAACACACAAGAGGTAACCAACGGAAGCAGGCAGCGCACCGGGGAAAGACCAGGCAACAGGCTGTCAACCCAAGCCTGGAAAAACTGCGGACGAGGCAGGCGCCAGAAAGGACAGCTGAACAGCCGTCCCGGCGGAAGGGGCGTATGCTGGCGTTGTCGCATAACCAAACTTTCAAACAGCACGTCAGAAGTGGGATCCGTAGACCACGCGACCCCTGACAGCTGCCCACAGAAAAGCCCATACGATCGGCAGACGTCATGAACGTGCAGGGGCACCCTCAACCGGAGAACCGGGAGTTGACACTGCAGCAACACACCAGAGAACCAACCACCCAGGCATCACCCCATGCAATGGTTGGTCCCATAACCCCTCAGGAAAGAACCCCGAAACACACCTGCGGCACCGCCGCAGCCCGCGTTCCGGTTCCCATCAGGGCTATCCCGGGCCTACAGGTCAACGAGCATCACCCCGGACCGGGCCCGGTGATACGGGGAGCACAGGATCCCAAAGGAGGTTAACCCCACCCAACAGGCTCCTCAGCGCCAAAACGCAAGAGAAGAGCGTAATATGGAAGACCAGCCCCAGCACCCCGCACTCGGTATTCCCAGGAGGTCACCCAACCAAGTACCAACCAAGACCAACCCGTACAGCGGCCGAGATCCGCCGAGATCGGACGCGTACAGGTCGGCACGGCAGAATACAACGCACCCAACAAGGGTCCCATAACGCTCAACCCTGTGACACCCGGATCGACCTAGCATTTTTCCCCCTGAAAAAACCCCAAGTCCCTCAGGGTACCAGAACAGCAGATCTGCATCCCCAGCGGACAACGGGTGCACTGATCTGGACCAGCGCGACCAGAACCAGTCCCGTGCCCTAATCACGCCGACCTGCCAACCCCAGGAGAAGGGGCAGATATGCGCGTTTGATCCCAACATAAAAAAGAAGGCGCCACCCAGACGTGTCGGTATGAACCGCGTCCGGCGGCCCACCCCTAGGGCGTGAGACCCTTCCCCTTATGTCCAGACCCATTCCGTCATCATCCCCTGACATGAACGGGAACCCATCGACAACACACAGGATGTCGGAAGAGGAAAAAAACCCCATCCCAATTGCTCCATAAAAACGCTGTTTTACCAAAGCAAACGAGGCGCGCCAGTCAGCAACGGCCCAAAGCACATCCTGAGCCAGCACTATGTGTGCGTTCTGACATACCCACATCAACAATAGGTCGTTTAGACCACCATATTGAATCCCCAAGACGCCCAGGGAACGACAAGAGGGGCGAGATGCAATCAACTCCATGAATGAATGAATGAAAACATTTACCCAACAGACTGCAGTACAGGAATACATACAAAAAGATAAGGGGAGGCAGACCTGAGAAAGACGTTAGTCTTGTTTCCATCAGGGACCCTCATTTCATATCCATCAAGACACATTCAACTCTTTATAAAATAAAGAAAAGGCATCACCCGTATGACCCAACTGCACAGCTGGGAGTAAAAACCCTGTTTTTCACATGATTTTAATCCAGTCACTCCTTTTAATCAGAGTGTAAGACCAGACTCCCCCAGAAAACACCTTCCCACATGAGACCACGGTCAAGAAAAAGATATGCAACTGTGAGACACGGGACCAACAGACTCAAGTTTGACACATAAACGGGCGCAGCAGGCTGTAAGTCCTGCGCCCAACCTCGACATCTTTAAGACACCAGCTCATGGAAGGCGTCGCCATAGCAACAACGCTACAACGGGCGGGGAAACCCACCGGATCCTGTCATAACAGGAGTCGGTAGAATACCCCTTCCCCCCCCCCCCTGTCAAGCACTGGCTTGGCCCCGACTGGCTCAGCAGAAAAGATCAACAAATCCTCTAAACCAATCAAGTGGGAAAAAGGAGGGGTTTATTCGACACCCCCTCCGAAAACACACCTTTTATCCCTACACACAGAAAACAACCGTAGCCATCTTGAAAACCTCCGGTAGAACAAAGCATAGCATAAGCTAATACAATGCCTGCTACCCACAAAATGTAAAAAAGGGTTTACAACAAAACACAAGTCGCCTGTGCGTGAATCCCATACCCGTTGCCTATGTCATACATAGGAAGAACGCTGAACGAGAGTAATGGCTAGGCCATGAAAAATGTGCGTACGAGCATTACTGCAACTAACAACACAGCGTTGTGAAAACACATATACTTAGTTAAAGCAATGGAATAACACCAGTTCTAATTGCATGTGGAGCATCAAGCTAATAGAACCTATTACCGAGTGTAAGTTGCAGACCTTGCTTAAAACCCGTAACACAACACAACTCACCCCCCAACGTAACAGGGTAGATTCATATATACACAACCCCACCATATGATTTGTATGAAGAAACACACAGTTTGTTCGGCCAAACACAGTCCCCCTTATATCGGGGAACTTTTTTTATTAATTAAAAAAGTGTAAGGCACAAAATCACAGAGGGGCCGGGAAGGGTGTAGAGGAGGGGACACAAAGGGGAAAAAGTCACTCCTAACGGCGTCTGCCACCTCGCGCCGCTCGAGTCTTGCCACCCCGGGGAGCCCCGGAGGGACGATAGGTTACAGTCTGCTGGACACGACGTTCCCTACCGTCTCCTCCGGTCTGGGATGGGCCGGCGGTGGCCGAAGCGCCGTTTCGTCCCCTGGCCCTCTTGGCAGGGCCAGCAGCGGCGGTGGAGGTAGTGGTAGCGGCGACGGAGACAGCTCGACGTCGCGGAAGCCTTCTGCCCCCACCGGCAAGGACGGGAGGCGGAAAATGGGGTTGAAGGACGGATCTCTCCTCTGCCATTTCTCTGCATGTTGAGGTCATCAATTGCAGGGCCTTCCCGAACAGGCCAGCGTCGGAGAGGGCGGCCGTCAGAAGAGGGGCTCTCTTCTTCTCTGGCACACGGGCCTGCTCCAGCCAAAGGTGACGCTGGCCCAGGGTGGCCAGGGCGCGCACTTTCCCCATGGCTATGGCCAGCACCTGGGAAAGGTGCAGAACAGCTCCCGCAGCCTGGGTGATCTGATCGCATTTTACCTCGTTCAGATCCGTGCCGCCCGTCATTATCCCCGATACAAATCTAGCCAGGTGGGCGATGTTAGACGCCGCAGCCAGCGACTGTGTACCAGCGATGAATGACTGGTCACCCCAATAAGCCAATCGCCTAGCCGACTTCCCCTGGAGGACCGGCTTGCATAGGGGTTCCCACACCATATCCGGACAGAGGAGCGCGGCCATCGGATTGTCAAGCCGAGGTACGCCCTCCCCCATACCTTTGACTAACCCCGACACCCGCGTAACTGGTACGTAGGCGGGAGTTAGTCCCATGATGTTGGACACCGCCTGACCCCGACGAACATAGGCCCCCATCGATGGGAAAAATGGGTAGACAACGTCCACCCCTCTCACTGGGGGACGCTGCCAGGGATGGCCTATGAGGTCATCAGGGACAGGTGCAGGCAATGGCAGCGGCAGCGGCACACCGTTTGCGGTGGCGGCTAGCGCCATGAGCTCGGGAAACAAGGCCCGCAGTTCCCCCTGCGAACCCTCCTCCACCGACCCCGCATCCCTCGCATACAGCAGGCTGCGACTGGTCAAGGAGCCACAATCCGATGCGGCTGACAGTAGGGCATCCTGCTGATGAGGCCAAGGTGGTTCCTCGACATCCTCGAACAAGGCGCCCCATGGAGCCATTTCTCCCCCCTCCGGGGTCTCCGGAGGAGGGATACTCTCCTCCACGGGACCATCATACAAGAACCCGTCCGCCTCCTCCATGAAGTCTTCAGTTTCCATCAGAAATCCAGAGTCGGACGCGTCCTCGCTGGTCTCCAGCAATTCCCCAAACCCAGGCCGTTTGCGTCTGCACGCCACCATCTTGCGACGCGAGCGAGCAGACGCAAAAAGTTTTCGTCGCAAATCCTCCGGCTCCAAGACAATCCCCCGTTCATCAACGGGCGATTCCCCAGAACCAGAGGAACCAGAGTCGAGATCAGGCCATCGCCGGAGCGACGGCACCGAACCCTCGGCTCGTCGGTGAGGAAAACTATCCACCGGCAGTCTCCCAGGCTGGGTCGGCAACCACGAGAGTGGCAACAGCCCAGCACCAAGGCGCACGACGGAGGCGGGAATGGAGAACCGGTGGTGAAGAGTAGGTCTAGCGGGTCTACTCTCCGCGGAATACATTATGACCCAAACCTTTTCTTATACAACAAGTGAGAGAAGAAAAGGTTAAGCACAATGTAAACCAGTCACAACTCTTTTCAACTAACAACACGTCAAGTGGGGTACTACCGAGGCACTTTCCTTGTGGTGAAAGCGAGAAGGAGGAGAGCAGGTGACCACACACCTGCTTATGAAGGTAAGCTGATGAGGGGTGTGGTCAGACTAATACTGGTATTAGAGGTACATTTGTGGAATTTATTCAGTACGCGTGCACGTACGCGAGATAGTGCAGAAGGTGATGCCAAGCTAAGCCCCTTAACGATACAGAACAATAATTAACAGGTAGGCTAACGGCAGGCACCACTACGAATTGAAAATGGGGGACCCTGATGTAAACAAGACGAAAGTCTTTCTCTGGTCTGCATCCCCTTAACAATTGTGTGTATTGAGCCGTACTGTATTGTACCCATTCTGCAATCTGTTAAATAAAGTTTTCAATCATTCATTCAGGCTAGGCTAACATTAGGTACTACTACTAGTTAGGTAACGTTAGCTAGAATCCAAATCGAAAATCAAGAATCCAAATCAAAAGTCTTATATAAGGTTATGAGATGAACATGTATGTTATGTAGGTTATGAAATGAATATGTATGTAATATGTAATAAAAACGCAGCTCAACGCATACATTTGATCTAGAACCCCGTTTGTTGTCCCCTAACTGTTATACGAAGATGGCCGGCGGTCTCGTGACAACCAGAATACAAAACATTACCTGTTGTTATTGTTAAATCGCTATCTTGTGATAGTAACATGGTCGTGGTGTGAATTACCTCTAAATTAAAGTATTTTTGGATGACACAACACAGTAATAAGAAGGATGGCAAGTGTATGATGGCATGCATGTACAATAATGCTGTGTATACCCTAATTATATTTATTCTTAATGTACTGTATATATATCCACATGTGTTTGTACATATAACTGCATATAAACCTTTTACATATCTGTAGATACTACTATATCTATATCTGTACATATCCCTTACCTACTCTTACTAGTTACGCTGCTGGCCAGTATGACTACCATAGTGTCTTTATACCTGCTGTATCAATGTACATAATAATACTACAACTCTGTACATACATATGATCTGATTAGCATTATTACTCAGTAGTACTGATTTATATATTTTAAACAATATAATTAATTAAGGTTTTGTTTTATTTGTCACATAAGGTACATGTACATTACAGTGAAACACTTGGTTCTGTATGAGCCTCCTGAGATTGTGCTTCATAGACGTTTTTCTAGAAGTTAGACATCTCTTTGATCCAATGACCTTGTAGTAGACAGAAATCTATTTGTTTGTTTCTTCATATCAACGTTTACAATTTATTTTCTTTTTGCAGGCATGACTTCACCCCAACATCCCCTGAGTGGAACATGGAAAGAGTGTTGACCTTGATGTTTATCGTTGTCTTTCAACCATATTGTTTGTTACTGTTTAATAAATTGTTTGTTACTGTTGATGTTTAATAAATGTTTATCGTCGTCTTTCAACACCCTGCCTCAGACTCCTATCCATGGTAACTCCCAGCTATTACTAAAGTTGATTTCAAGACGTGACTCGGGGGCGTTCCAAGGGTGCGTTCCAGCAGAGGTGTTCATTGACTCCAGTGTTTATTATGTATTTTCACAGCAGAAAAACACTCAAGTTATTCCTTTCTTCCGTTCAGAATCAGCCAGCCTGTTGTATATTGAACAGCCCAGTATATGTATTAGGGATGCACAGTATGGACGTTTTTTCAGCCGATAACGGATCACTACCTGCTGCTCATGGCGAATACTGATAACTTCATAACCTGTAGTTTATACACAACTGAGGGTCTACAGATCTAAAGGACAACAACCAATCAGAGCACTTGTCTGCCATAAAAACATAATACATCTGTAAAATAACAAGGGAACAAAGGTGAATTGTGCCACATTTATTTTAAACATGTTTTATGTTTACTCTGGTGTTTAAATTTCTGTGAATATAGTTTGTATTATGTACTGTTTACATTTTGTACAATCGTCGTTTCTGTAAATGAGGGAAACCTCAGAGGCTTACGATTTTAAATAAAGGTTGAAATGAAAAAATTTGGTTACAGAAAAAGACCTAACCTCTCTTTCTCAGTCATCAGATAGAACATGCTCACAACATTGAACAGCAGCAATGTAGATCTCACAGACTGGGAGCAGCTCGTAGGTCAACAGCTTCTCTTAAAGCAGCTGTAAGGGCAACCTAACAAGAAATGTTGCCAGTGAGGGAATACTGGGTGAAGCTCTTTCCTACGCGTGATGCTTGTTGATAATAAAATGATGTCTTCTCCTTGGTTACTGTTGAGAGTTTTTTATTACTACTTGCGGTGTGGACAAATATAAGCATACAAAATAAACTCAAAAAGTGACTCAATGTAACTGAAAACAAACAAACGAGCACGGTAAAAAGATAGTGTGGCTTCCCTGTGATAATTACCCAAATTCCCTGCCGCTGCACACCTGTGAACCCATACATATAGACTGCACCTAAGCGCACATGAGCCCCGCCTCCTGAGCCCACTGCCTGCTAATTGGTCAACACTTTCATGATGACACGGTGCCTTCATACAGTAACATAAAGGCAGAAAATCATTAAATTGGCTACAACAGCAGCCATTAGTCCATCAGTCAGTGGGCTCTCTGTGTTTGGGACAATGACACTAGAGTGGCCATCAGGAGCAAATCCACTGTTCTCCCACTCAATCTGAGGAATATCCACACCCTAAAAACAACAGAAATAGAAAGCCTTGTTTGTGGTATTAATTATCTTGATAGACAGCAGCAGTAAGGTGGGCACTTATGGCTTTTGAAATCTGTATGCTCCTACTCATTTATCTTTCTGTTTTCACATACTGTAACTCATTTTCTAGGACTATAAGCCCTAAACCACTGCCCATGTTGTTTAGCAAATGTTCATGGCTCTTATTCTGACCTACACTTTTGTAATTCACTCAGCATATGAATTGTTCCCACATGTAAGAGAAATTACATTTTCTCATCAGGAAACCTTTTTTATGCATTTGACACATCCCAACTTTTGCCATACAGTATAACTATGCTATAGTTCAAATATTTTCACCTATTTACCTTGCTGTCAGATAGCCCTTTCTGGTGGGGAACAGGCTTTATAGCCACCTACAGTCTGCTCTCTTAAAAGGGTGCTCTGGGATGAAAATACAGGGGAAGTTCAATGGAGTCTGGTAGGTGTTTGCAAGAGCATGGATAGCGGTTTCAGTTTTTGAGTGGCTGAGGGATCAATACTATTGAAAGCATTGAAGTTGTAAAAATTGGACAAAGTTACCTCCATGTTATCAGAAACTGGAATTGGGTGATGGATTCGTCCCAGCTCCCACAGCTGATTTAGGGTCATATGGCCTTCTGTTCTTATAGGATGATTTGCCAAGCCACTGCGGAATGTGTCCAGGTCATCGTCGCCGTGGCACTGGCAGGAACACATAATGGCAACAGAAGAGGTGTGTAGCATTGCCAATGTTGAGGAACCCCTCTTCTTCAAGGTAGTGTACTGTAGAGCATCATAGTAGATGACTGTAACAGCTGTCCACATGTCTCGCCATAGCCTCTCTATCCTGGAAAATTGCGAGTTTACCAGAACATTTTAAAGTTAAAGGACAGGGAATGGCAATATTTGCATTTGTGGCAGATTTGACATGGAATTATTATGTATGTATAATAAACAACTGATCATGTAAGATCTCAGCAGTTTCTTTTGTTGAGAAAAGGTTTCCAGCAACAACAAATGCACAGATGGATTTTATTTTAAATGCAATCCAATGATCTGATGTTCATTGTGTGTATTTCTTTATCTACCCTTTCATGAGTCATTATTGTCAGTCCAAAACAAGAGATTATGTTTTTGTAACATGTTTCTAAAACATTATCTCGTGTTATTTACATACTAAGACAATAGGTGTGACATACAAATGTAATTCGACACACACTGCCCAGCAAAAAATGTACATTTTTATTTTTGCAGCAAGGAAGAGATTGTTTAATTTGCATGATGAAGAGGTCACAGTTAAGTACCCTTTGACTGACATCAACTCCCACCGTAGAGAGGAATTTTACCTCACACTATTGCAAATAACAGTACTGCTTCTAGAAGGTATATGTGTAGCAAACAGTACAGTTCTGGCATGGCAGCAGTGAGATGGTGTCTTTCAACTAGCAATCTCTGATCTTTTGGGCTTACCGTTGGTTGTGAACACTCTTGCCAGATATAAAGCTGCCCCTTCCAGTGCCACGGACTGTAAACATGAGACGTGGAACGTCCACATTTTCCACCCCCTGATCAGCTCGTACCCTAAAATATACCAACAATTACAACAAAGACCACATTAAGTGTTGGTTTCAATGGCCCCCCACTGCCTCAGGAAATATTTACCTAAGAGGGAAACCAAACTTCTTGACAGATTCTTGGAAGAAGGCCAGATAAATAAATTATATTTTCATCAGTCTACAGCATTGGTATTGTGTAGTGTTTGGTGAATTTATTGTATTATTGTATATATTATATTGTATATAAGCAAGTTGAAAGACACCATCTTACTGCTGCCATGCCAGAACTGTACTGTTTGCTACACATATACCTTCTAGAAGCAGTACTGTTATTTGCAATAGTGTGAGGTAAAATTCCTCTCTACGGTGGGAGTTGATGTCAGTCAAAGGGTACTTAACTGTGACCTCTTCATCATGCAAATTAAACAATCTCTTCCTTGCTGCAAAAATAAAAATGTAAATTTTTTGCTGGGCAGTGTGTGTCGAATTACATTTGTATGTCACACCTATTGTCTTAGTATGTAAATAACACGAGATAATGTTTTAGAAACATGTTACAAAAACATAATCTCTTGTTTTGGACTGACAATAATGACTCATGAAAGGGTAGATAAAGAAATACACACATTGAACATCAGATCATTGGATTGCATTTAAAATAAAATCCATCTGTGCATTTGTTGTTGATGGAAACCTTTTCTCAACAAAAGAAACTGCTGAGATCTTACATGATCAGTTGTTTATTATACATACATAATAATTCCATGTCAAATCTGCCACAAATGCAAATATTGCCATTCCCTGTCCTTTAACTTTAAAATGTTCTGATAAACTCGCAATTTTCCAGGATAGAGAGGCTATGGCGAGACATGTGGACAGCTGTTACAGTCATCTACTATGATGCTCTACAGTACACTACCTTGAAGAAGAGGGGTTCCTCAACATTGGCAATGCTACACACCTCTTCTGTTGCCATTATGTGTTCCTGCCACGGCTTCACGATGACCTGGACACATTCCGCAGTGGCTGGGCAAATCATCCTATAAGAACATTAGGCCATATGACCCCAAATCAGCTGTGGGAGCTGGGACGAAGCTGGGACGAAAGCCTGTTCCCCACCAGAAAGGGCTATCTGACAGCAAGGTAAATAGGTGAACATATTTGAACTATAGCATAGTTATACTGTATGGCAAAAGTTGGGATGTGTCAAATGCATAAGAAAGGTTTCCTGATGAGAAAATGTAATTTCTCTTACATGTGGGAACAATTCATATGCTGAGTGAATTACAAAAGTGTAGGTCAGAATAAGAGCCATGAACATTTGCTAAACAACATGGGCAGTGGTTTAGGGCTTATAGTCCTAGAAAATGAGTTACAGTATGTGAAAACAGAAAGATAAATGAGTAGGAGCATACAGATTTCAAAAGCCATAAGTGCCCACCTTACTGCTGCTGTCTATCAAGATAATTAATACCACAAACAAGGCTTTCTATTTCTGTTGTTTTTAGGGTGTGGATATTCCTCAGATTGAGTGGGAGAACAGTGGATTTGCTCCTGATGGCCACTCTAGTGTCATTGTCCCAAACACAGAGAGCCCACTGACTGATGGACTAATGGCTGCTTTAAGAGAAGCTGTTGACCTACAAGCTGCATCCCAGTCTGTGAGATCTACATTGCTGCTGTTCAATGTTGTGAGCATGTTCTATCTGATGACTGAGAAAGAGAGGTTAGGTCTTTTTCTGTAACCAAATTTTTTCATTTCAACCTTTATTTAAAATCGTAAGCCTCTGAGGTTTCCCTCATTTACAGAAACGACGATTGTACAAAATGTAAACAGTACATAATACAAACTATATTCACAGAAATTTAAACACCAGAGTAAACATAAAACACGTTTAAAATAAATGTGGCACAATTCACCTTTGTTCCCTTGTTATTTTACAGATGTATTATGTTTTTATGGCAGACAAGTGCTCTGATTGGTTGTTGTCCTTTAGATCTGTAGACCCTCAGTTGTGTATAAACTACAGGTTATGAAGTTATCAGTATTCGCCATGAGCAGCAGGTAGTGATCCGTTATCGGCTGAAAAAACGTCCATACTGTGCATCCCTAATACATATACTGGGCTGTTCAATATACAACAGGCTGGCTGATTCTGAACGGAAGAAAGGAATAACTTGAGTGTTTTTCTGCTGTGAAAATACATAATAAACACTGGAGTCAATGAACACCTCTGCTGGAACGCACCCTTGGAACGCCCCCGAGTCACGTCTTGAAATCAACTTTAGTAATAGCTGGGAGTTACCATGGATAGGAGTCTGAGGCAGGGTGTTGAAAGACGACGATAAACATTTATTAAACATCAACAGTAACAAACAATTTATTAAACAGTAACAAACAATATGGTTGAAAGACAACGATAAACATCAAGGTCAACACTCTTTCCATGTTCCACTCAGGGGATGTTGGGGTGAAGTCATGCCTGCAAAAAGAAAATAAATTGTAAACGTTGATATGAAGAAACAAACAAATAGATTTCTGTCTACTACAAGGTCATTGGATCAAAGAGATGTCTAACTTCTAGAAAAACGTCTATGAAGCACAATCTCAGGAGGCTCATACAGAACCAAGTGTTTCACTGTAATGTACATGTACCTTATGTGACAAATAAAACAAAACCTTAATTAATTATATTGTTTAAAATATATAAATCAATACTACTGAGTAATAATGCTAATCAGATCATATGTATGTACAGAGTTGTAGTATTATTATGTACATTGATACAGCAGGTATAAAGACACTATGGTAGTCATACTGGCCAGCAGCGTAACTAGTAAGAGTAGGTAAGGGATATGTACAGATATAGATATAGTAGTATCTACAGATATGTAAAAGGTTTATATGCAGTTATATGTACAAACACATGTGGATATATATACAGTACATTAAGAATAAATATAATTAGGGTATACACAGCATTATTGTACATGCATGCCATCATACACTTGCCATCCTTCTTATTACTGTGTTGTGTCATCCAAAAATACTTTAATTTAGAGGTAATTCACACCACGACCATGTTACTATCACAAGATAGCGATTTAACAATAACAACAGGTAATGTTTTGTATTCTGGTTGTCACGAGACCGCCGGCCATCTTCGTATAACAGTTAGGGGACAACAAACGGGGTTCTAGATCAAATGTATGCGTTGAGCTGCGTTTTTATTACATACATATTCATTTCATAACCTACATAACATACATGTTCATCTCATAACCTTATATAAGACTTTTGATTTGGATTCTTGATTTTCGATTTGGATTCTAGCTAACGTTACCTAACTAGTAGTAGTACCTAATGTTAGCCTAGCCTGAATGAATGATTGAAAACTTTATTTAACAGATTGCAGAATGGGTACAATACAGTACGGCTCAATACACACAATTGTTAAGGGGATGCAGACCAGAGAAAGACTTTCGTCTTGTTTACATCAGGGTCCCCCATTTTCAATTCGTAGTGCTGCCTGCCGTTAGCCTACCTGTTAATTATTGTTTATCATTGAGATCAAACTTACTGTATCAACTTCAGGCTTCAGCCACCTTCTCTTCTCTTTGTCGTCGGGAGGAAAGCGGTAATAAGATACCGTTTTGTTGACATCGTTGAACGTTTATTGCAACACGGAACACAGAACTAACTGACTATTACCGGAGCCCGGCTTCCTGGGTTGTTGTGATCACATGACTGACAAAGCCGTGCAGTGATAGGCCAGAAGTCAGTTCGATCACATCCAGCTCGATTGCTTTATCCTGTCTGGGTAACCCGGATGTTGGGTTTTTTACGTCGAAATCCACACACCGCAATTTTTGACATCGAATTATATACACCGCAATTATGCATCGAATTTTTTAATGAACACTGCATTTTTACATTGAATTTTATTATGCATTCAATTTTTTTTATTAACACTGCATTTTTGGTAAACTCTGAGCAAAAAAATTCAGATACATGATTTTCAAAGTATTTATTTGCAATGCTATAAATTCGGTGTCTGAAACTATAAATGCGGTGTCTGGACTATAAATGCGGTGTCTGAAAAAATTCAGATACATGTTTTCAAAGTTATTATACATGTTTTCAAAGTAATTATTTTCAATGCTATAAATGCGGTGTCTGATTAAATTCAAATACTTATGGCACTCATTTGCTTCCATACCTGGTCTACAAGATACACTACCAGTGGCGAGCCACTGGGGGCGCTAGGGCGCCGACCCACCTGTTAAATGAGAGAAGAAGAAAAAAAAACTTTTTTGTTTTTTGTTTTATAGCCCTATAAATAATATAAACATGTTTAAAATGAATAATATTTACTCATTTTAAGTATGTTTGTGTTTCCAATGCACAATATAACTTAATTTTACAAAGATTAATAATAGTTTTCCTGAACAGGAAGTGACGATTCTGTCTGATATAGACCTTTTCATTACCATAGCCGCAGGCATTTCTCCTCGCCGTATTTCTCTCTGGGCTAGGCGCAATTGCGCCTGGAGTGCGCGTGCCCGCCGTGCACTGGTTCATCGCTGTATCCGTCGCAGCCACGCGCTTTGCGTTGAATATGATGTATTATGATGGAACTCGGGCGCTGGTTTGAAACGACCTAGCAAGCAGCCGAGCGTCTAAAAGCGCTCTGATTGGCCGACGCGGTACTTTCCGTAACCGCAGTTTGCAACATGAGTTTATGCTGTTGTTGTGTTGTGTGATGCAGATATTTGTCTTGGAGCGTGATGGCAAGTTCTTTCAACGGTTAGGCTTAGGCACTCTTTCAAAGTTGGTTAAGGTTAGAGTTTGTCTTAGAGCATGGTGATAGAACACCAGTTAGTTTGCAGGCTGTTCGAGGCGGACATGGACAAAGGCACTCACAGTACTTGTTGGCTATTAACAAGCTATATTATGGATGCAGTGTGGAGGGACATGCATGGACAATGGATGGACATCAACACAGACTGGATGGACAATGCCATGGAGTGGATATACTTTATCAACAAGCCCGGCTTCTGCCAACAACAAGGTAGATCAGCGATCTTTCTCTCTCTCTCTCTCTCTCTCTCTCTCTCTCTCTCTCTCTCTCTCTCTCTCTCTCTCTCTCTCTCTCTCTCTCTCAGCCACTCAGATAACGCTTCTCTCTCTCTCTCTCTCTCTCTCTCTCTCTCTCTCTCTCTCTCTCTCTCTCTCTCTCTCTCTCTCTCTCTCTCTCTCTCTCTCTCTCTCTCTCTCTCTTTCTTTTGGATTGAAAATACGTGGATTATGGCTTGTTCAATATCGTCTATGTTTGAATGAATGAATGAATGAAAACTTTAACAGATTGCAGAATGGGTACAATACAGTACGGCTCAATACACACAATTGTTAAGGGGATGCAGACCTGAGAAAGACGTTTGTCTTGTTTACATCAGGGTCCCAGATTTTCGATTCATATCGATAGTTTAATAGCTAGCCTTGGCTCGTTTAACAATATGCAAAATATGTGTACAGCCCTGTACTCATACTGAAGTTATTCTTGGTATATAATACTACATATACTAGGTCTGATTGTGTAACAAATCGATTCCACGTCGCGCTGTGTGTGAGAGAGAGAAGGAGAGAGAGGGAGAGATCTGCGTGTGTTTGGAGACGGAGCGAGTTTTGTTTCTAACTTTTCTATTTATATATTGTGTTTCAAGTTGTGAATTAGACTATACTTTATTTGACTGGTTGTGTGTTGTTGTAGTAACAGCTGATCGACTCGTTCATAAGAGCCGATTCATTGCCGTGAGCGTGAGTCGAATCGCTCACGTCTTGCCATGAGTCGGTTGCGTGGTACTGTACATGTTTGCAAAATGTTTTGGTATAGCGCCCCTAGTGGAGAGAGAACCAGCAGCCGCTACTGTACACTACACGACTAAGGTACCCATGTACATGTCAAAATACTTCCCAAAGGTCAGTGAATACCACGACCACAACACCAGAGGGATCTCCACAAATCATGTTAAACCCAGATTCGGCTCAAACAAGGGACTAAACATGTTTCGCAATTATGCCACATCAATGTGGAACGCCCTACCCACAGCTGTAAAGGAATGTGAATCACTACCCACTTTTAAAACCACTCTCAAAGAGCACCTACGGGAGACTGCAATTCGAAACTGGCCCCTGTAAATGTCCTAACCCAACCCCCTCCAATGTACAGTAAATGTCCTAACCCAATAATACACAAGACTCTCTTCTTGGAACCAAGTAAGTTTTCGTCGATAATCCAATGTACAGTTACCCCCCCCCGCCCACCCACCCACCCCACCTACCCAATTACCCCTCCTATGTACAGTTACCCCCCACCCCACCTCCTCCAATGTACAGTTTCTTCGTCAAATGTATATACTCTCTTTTTTAAACTCTTTTTGTATCACAAACAGTACTGTATTTGTAAATCTGGTATGTCATAAATGTATAGATGTAGCAGTACTGTCTATCTATATGTCATGTATGTCATATATGTTATGATGAATTGAAAATGGGGGACCCTGATGTAAACAAGACGAAAGTATTTCTCTGGTCTGCATCCCCTTAACAATTGTGTGTATTGAGCTGTACTGTATTGTACCCATTCTGCAATCTGTTAATACAATTTTCAATCAATCAATCAATCCTTGGAATGCCATCATTATTTTAATTTTTTTATTCTATTTATTTTTGGGCTTTCTGTATTTTTCACCCATCCCAAATTAGTCGTTATGCCAATTCCCTTCATGGTCGCGTCTATTCTTATCCTAACGCATGTTTGCATCCGCGTTCGCGTTTTGCGCTCTGATTGGCCACTGACGTACGCTAGTTCCCCCCCCCCCCCCCCCGGTATGAGTGTAGAAATAATGCGTGGAGAGCGAGCCTCGCACACACGCACTTTGAAATGGGTATCACAGTAGTAAGTGTTATGGTTTGAAAACGACCCCAATCGCACAACACAAGACAGGTATGAGAGTAAGCCAAAACAGGGCATTATTTATTATATAACAAAAAGCGGCACAGTCCCTTTAAGGGAGAATACAAAAAACACTAGAGTCCATGAATTACGAAAACTGCGGCACTGTGCCTTTAACGGGCACTGGAGAGGGGGACAGGGACAGAGGCCCGGAGAGGCGGGCTAGAGACAGGGACAGAGGCCCGGAGAGAGGGGCTGGGGACGGGGACAGGAATCCAACGGCGGAGGCCGGGCACAGGGGCCCGACGGCGGAGGCCGGGCACGGGGACCGGGGCCCGACGGCGGAGGCCGGGCACGGGGATCCTCTTCCGTCCCTACACCGAGTAGGGCTCTGCTGCTCAGAAAGGAATCCTCCTCCTCCTCCTCGGATGCTGCAGACGGGCAGCGCAGAACAAAGGGGGTCCCAGGGGACCGGGGCGAGAACACGCCATCCTCCCGTGGAAAGGGAGCGATGGCGAGCCGGGGTCCGAGGGAGAACACGCCATCCCCCCGTGGAATAGGGAGCGATGGCGAGCCGGGGTCCGAGGGAGAACACGCCATCCCCCCGTGGAATAGGGAGCGATGGCGAGCCGGGGTCCGAGGGAGAACACGCCGTCCCCCCGTGGAATAGGGAGCGATGGCGAGCCGGGGTCCGAGGGAGAACACGCCATCCCCCCGTGGAACAGAACGACCCGACCAGGACTGGAGGGGAGTCGGCAACCTAAGTACTCTCCCGAGCTGATCGCAAACTCCCAACAGGTGCGTGAAGTTAGAGGAACAAGAATGTCCAAAGGTGGGGGCTGGTGAAGAGTAGGAGACAGGGAAAAGTTCTCGCAAGGGTGGGGGCTGTGAAGAGTAGGAGACAGGGAAAAGTTCTCGCAAGGGTGGGGGCTGGTGAAGAGTAGGAGACAGGGAAAAAAGGTCCAGGGACAGGCGAATCCTCACAGTACCTCCCCCTCCACGGGAGCCACCGGGCGACCCAAAAATCAGACAGCGGGGCAGGGGACATGACAGAGCAACCAAACAACAACAAAAAAATGGGCCATGCTAGCAGGGGAAGCTACACCTAAAGTGGGGCTAGCAGAGGGACAGGGTAGCTGCCAGGGCATTGCTAGCTACAGGGCCTATGCTAGCTGTAATGCTACATTAGCATAGAGGCTGCGCTAGCTGCCGGATCTAGGCTAGCAGACAGGGCTGGACTAGCATGAGAACACATGGGGTTAGCTGCAGGGGCTAAGCTAGCAGACGGCTGGACTAGCTGAGGAAGCCGGTTAGCTGCAGGGGCTAAGCTAGCAGACGGCTGGACTAGCTGAGAAAGCCGGTTAGCTGCAGGGGCTAAGCTAGCAGACAGGCTGGACTAGCTGAGGAAGCCGGTTAGCTGCAGGGGCTAAGCTAGCAGACGGCTGGACTAGCAGAGGAGAACAAGCTAGCTGAACGGACAGTCCTAGCTGTGGGGAACAGGGTAGCTATCAGGGGAGCTAACGAGGCTAACAGGGGAGCTAACAGGGGAGCCAACAGGGGAGCTAACAGTGGAGCTAAAGAGGCTAACAGGGGAGCTAACAGGGGAACTAACAGGGGAGCTAACAGGGGAGCTAACAGGGGAGCTAACAGGGGAGCTAAAGAGGCTAACAGGGGAGCTAACAGGGGAACTAACAGGGGAGCTAAAGAGGGGCTCTCTAATACACTGTCTGTGCTGGCTGGGGTCGTCGACTGGTCGGGTCGTACTGTTATGGTTTGAAACCGACCCCAATCGCACAACACAAGACAGGTATGAGAGTAAGCCAAAACAGGGCATTATTTATTATATAACAAAAAGCGGCACAGTCCCTTTAAGGGAGAACACAAAAAACACTAGAGTCCATGAATTATGAAAACTGCGGCACTGTGCCTTTAACGGGCACTGGAGAGGGGGACAGGGACAGAGGCCCGGAGAGGCGGGCTAGAGACAGGGACAGAGGCCCGGAGAGAGGGGCTGGGGACGGGGACAGGAATCCAACGGCGAAGGCCGGGCACGGGGATCCTCTTCCGTCCCTACACCGAGTAGGGCTCTGCTACTCAGAAAGGAATCCTCCTCCTCCTCCTCGGATGCTGCAGATGGGCAGCGCAGAACAAAGGGGGTCCCAGGGGACCGGGGCGAGAACACGCCATCCTCCCGTGGAAAGGGAGCGATGGCGAGCCGGGGTCCGAGGGAGAACACGCCATCCCCCCCTGGAATAGGGAGCGATGGCGAGCCGGGGTCCGAGGGAGAACACGCCATCCCCCCATGGAATAGGGTGCGATGGCGAGCCGGGGTCCGAGGGAGAACACGCCATCCCCCCGTGGAATAGGGAGCGATGGCGAGCCGGGGTCCGAGGGAGAACACGCCATCCCCCCGTGGAATAGGGAGCGATGGCGAGCCGGGGTCCGAGGGAGAACACGCCATCCCCCCGTGGAATAGGGAGCGATGGCGAGCCGGGGTCCGAGGCCGAAGACGCGGCAGGTGATGGTAGCAACAGAAGCGTACAGCGTACCGAACCAGCTTACAGAAGCGTACAGCGTACCGAACCAGCTTACAGAAGCGTACAGCGCACAGAAGCGTACAGCGTACAGAACCGACGTACAGAACACAGAACGACCCGACCAGGACTGGAGGGGAGTCTGCAACCTAAGTACTCTCCCGAGCTGATCGCAAACTCCCAACAGGTGCGTGAAGGTAGAGGAACAAGAATGTCCAAAGGTGGGGGCTGGTGAAGAGTAGGAGACAGGGAAAAGTTCTCGCAAGGGTGGGGGCTGGTGAAGAGTAGGAGACAGGGAAAAGTTCTCGCAAGGGTGGGGGCTGGTGAAGAGTATGAGACAGGGCAAAAACGGCCAGGGACAGGCGAATCCTCACAGTTGTTATGGTTTGAAACCGACCCCAATCGCACAACACAAGACAGGTTTGAGAGTAAGCCAAAACAGGGCATTATTTATTATATAACAAAAAGCGGCACAGTCCCTTTAAGGGAGAACACAAAAAACACTAGAGTCCATGAATTACGAAAACTGCCGCACTGTGCCTTTAACGGGCACTGGAGAGGGGGACAGGGACAGAGGCCCGGAGAGGCGGGCTAGAGACAGGGACAGAGGCCCGGAGAGAGGGGCTGGGGACGGGGACAGGAATCCAACGGCGGAGGCCGGGCACAGGGGCCCGACGGCGGAGGCCGGGCATGGGGACCGGGGCCCGACGGCGGAGGCCGGGCACGGGGATCCTCTTCCGTCCCTACACCGAGTAGGGCTCTGCTGCTCAGAAAGGAATCCTCCTCCTCCTCCTCGGATGCTGCAGATGGGCAGCGCAGAACAAAGGGGGTCCCAGGGGACCGGGGCGAGAACACGCCATCCTCCCGTGGAAAGGGAGCGATGGCGAGCCGGGGTCCGAGGGAGAACACGCCATCCCCCCCTGGAATAGGGAGCGATGGCGAGCCGGGGTCCGAGGGAGAACACGCCATCCCCCCGTGGAATCATGGAATAGGGAGCGATGGCGAGCCGGGGTCCGAGGGAGAACACGCCATCCCCCCGTGGAATAGGGAGCGATGGCGAGCCGGGGTCCGAGGGAGAACACGCCATCCCCCCGTGGAATAGGGAGCGATGGCGAGCCGGGGTCCGAGGGAGAACACGCCATCCCCTCGTGGAATAGGGAGCGATGGCGAGCCGGGGTCCGAGGGAGAACACGCCATCCCCCCGTGGAATAGGGAGCGATGGCGAGCCGGGGTCCGAGGGAGAACACGCCATCCCCCCGTGGAATAGGGAACGATGGCGAGCCGGGGTCCGAGGGAGAACACGCCATCCCCCCGTGGAATAGGGAGCGATGGCGAGCCGGGGTCCGAGGGAGAACACGCCATCCCCCCGTGGAATAGGGAGCGATGGCGAGCCGGGGTCCGAGGCCGAAGACGCGGCAGGTGATGGTAGCAACAGAAGCGTACAGCGTACCGAACCAGCTTACAGAAGCGTACAGCGTACAGACGCATACAGCGTACAGAACCGACGTACAGAACACAGAACGACCCGACCAGGACTGGAGGGGAGTCGGCAACCTAAGTACTCTCCCGAGCTGATCGCAAACTCCCAACAGGTGCGTGAAGGTAGAGGAACAAGAATGTCCAAAGGTGGGGGCTGGTGAAGAGTAGGTGTAGCGACTATCCTCATGTCCTGGTAGACGCTCGGTTGGGTGCGGGGATTCCTCGTCTTTGACGCGCAATTAGAAAAAACACAATATCGAGTCCGTGTCACCTGCCGTTGGGTGAAGTTCCCATTTAATTGAAGTATTCAACATAATACATGTGTTGAGCCAAACAATAATTTCTGCATAATGCTGTTAATAATACTGAAAACGAGCGAGGGTACGTGCGTGTGTTCGTGCGGTAAAAACCATGAGATCTCTCCGTCACCCATACCTAGATACCTTGATTGACAAGCCTACACCTGTGCCTTTATTCAAAACATATGCGCTCCGTGCTGCCACCCAGTGCTCCGTGCTGCCACCCAGTGATGAACTTAACAAACTAAGCACAAAAACCATCAAATAGCTCCTCCACACCGGCCCCAAATGTGAAGGTGGAAAACAATTACATTAAAGAAGAAAAAAGGAGCTATAACAAGTGTTCTTGGTTCTTCTCTGAGCCAGAGGTTACCAGCACGTAACTCAAAGTTGGGTCGTGACCTTTACCGCCAGACCTTCCACTGCTTCTTGAAGCAGAAAGAGCTTGGATATGGGCCGCTCCAACTGCCCTGTCTTGGTCTTCAACCGTACTGCCCGTACAAGCCCTTTGCCCATCGCTGTGAGAATGTCTGGGGTATGGGGTCATCCCAAGACATGTTCCTTCGACACATTTCTTGCAACAACAGTTTTGGTAGCAAGGTGAATGGTGACGAGAACCCCAACTGGTCACTGGGACTGACGATTGGAAAAATTCCACGTCTGGTGTGTGCTCGCTTTTCCACTCTCAGTCTTTCCTTCTTTGGGTGGCACACCCAGTGATGAGGGCGATACCACACACTGCCATTTTTGTAGTCCGGCTGGACTTGAGGCACAATTTCTCCGTAGCCACTGTCACTCGCATGAGTAAGAAAATCTGTGTACTCATTTTGGTAGTCCTTATTCCGTTCACACTTTATTTTCGGACTCTGTTGTTCCACAATGCACCTGTTGTTTGGCATGGTGATGTCATCCATTTTAAAAGGCAAGTCCATGCAATAATGTCCTTCCTGCATGCAAATAGACTTCTCCAAGATTTCCATAAAACTTGGGTCCTCTCTTGACATCTCCTGCTGCTCCTCCAGTGACTTCTCGTTTAACTCTTGGTTGTACTGAGAGACCAACAGCTCCTCCAGTTTGACAATGGATGTCCTATTGGCATATATGGTCGAGCAGCTTCTCTGACAACCATTATTACCCCTCAAAGGACCGTTGATGACCCACCCCAATAGGGTCTTCACGGCATAAGGTCCATCACCTTGGCTGTTGATAATTTCCCAGGGTTCCATGAGTTTTGATGCATTAGCTCCAATCAAAAGTTCAACATCGGCGTCCAATTCTGGGATCCTGATACCCTTCAGATATTCCCATTTTTCAATATCTCGCTGAGTAGGGATGTTACTCTTTGAAACAGGGATTGTTTCATGTGTGAACGTTTCTGGGAGCTCCATAAAGTGGTTATTATCCAACTTCGACACCTCCAGTCCTGTAAGGATTTGGCTTTCAATTACCTTTTCTTGACCCATAGTGCGCATAAGAATGTTGGTCTTTGTACCCTGTAGATTCAGCTTCTTCATAAGATGGTTGGTACAGAAGGTTGCTGTACTTCCTGGGTCTAAGAAGGCGTAGGTCTGCAGCACTCCATTTCCTTTCTTGGATCTCAACTGTACTGGAACAATGGAAAGAGTAAAGTCGTGGTCTCCGGCCCCAGTACAACCACATGCCTGAAGAGACACAAGTGCACTACTGACTGATGTTTCTTGTGACTTGGTCAATTTGTCGTTGTTGTGGACATGCAGAATAGTCAGGTGTTTAAGATTGCATTCATCACAGGTCAGACGACTTCTGCATTCCTTACTCATGTGACCAGCCTTTAAGCATCCAAAACAAATTCCTTTTCCTCTCAGAAAATCAATTTTCTCCCTTTGAGAAATCGTATTCAGTTTAAAACACTTAGAAAATGGATGTGACTCTTCACAATAGAGGCAGGCCTCTGAGGACAACTCCTTATTTACGGTAGGCTGCTTTGGCATCATGTGCACTGTGGGCACAGTTTCAGCTTGGTTGGTTGCGATGGTTATTGCAAAACTGCTTCCTTTAATGCTGCTCCTGGGTAGCAGCGCGCTCTTATCTACAGGCTTTATTGTGATGCTTGGTCGTGCATCTGAAATGTCGCCAAAAATGGGATAAGACAAGATTTTGACTTGTTTCTCCAAAAAGTTTACCATCTCTGGGAAGGTGGCCCTGTAGCCTTGCCGTTCTTGTATCTCACAAGCTGTAGACCTCCATCTTTCCCGCAGCTTGTATGGCCATTTCATCATAACATTCCTCATGTTTGACGGAACGTTCATCTCCTCCATGTACTGTATCTCTGGTATAGCGTTGCAGCACCCTCTTATTAACAGTGTGAACTCCTGCAGCGCCTCTACATCCTCTGCTTTAATAACAGGCCAGCGAAAGGCTTTTTCCATGTAGGCTGTTGCTATCCTGTGCTCATTACCAAAGTGTTCTTTCAAAAGACCTTTTGCTCTTTGATATCCTTGTTGTGGTGGCATGTGTAAGCAGCTTCGCACCAGCTCTCTGGGCTTCCCCCTGGTGTACTGCTCCAGAAAATACAAACAGTCTTGATAACTGCATGTTACCTCTTCAACACAATGTTCAAATGTCCTAACAAAGGAAATGAAGTGCAATGGATCACCATCAAATACGGTTATATCTCTTTTTGGTAAAGTAGATAACATTTGCTGTTGAATGAGCAATGTGGTGAGTTCATTCAGCCTTCCTGGTCCACTGTATTTTGCACTGCAGCGTTCTGTGTAGACTGTCGTTCCTGTGCAGCTACTGACCTACGAGGTGCAGCAGTGGAGGCTGTGAAAGCGTTTTGAGACTGATGCTTTAGAGTAGTGGTGAGAGACGTCCCAGTGTTTGGTTGCCACTGTGGCATGAGAGTAGTATCCTTTGCTTGTGGAATTCCATGATGTTGTACTTTCTCCTGAAAGTGTGTGTGCATATTCACCTTTGGTCGCACATCATATGTGGAAAAGATAGGTGGCGCTCTTGAGCCTTGATCCGAAATCAGGGTGTTCTCCTTCGGCACAAATGCAGTTGCCTGTAAGTTGAATTGAGGTCTCAGCTCTTTAATAGATTTGCTCAGGTAGGAATTCATTCCATCTGAAGGGGCCTTTCCTCCAACAGCACTGCCTTCCAGCACAGAAAGTCTTGCAGTAACAACAGCCATTTGTGTATCAAGCTCCAGTTGCTCCTTAACTTTTCTGAGTTTCTCTTGTTCCTGTCTGAGTTTCTCCTCTTGTGCCTCTATTTCATGTTTCCTTTGCAGAGCAGCGGTTTGCTCCATTAAAGCCGCTTTCTCTGCCATGGCATTTAAGCGTGCAGATGCAGTACTAGAACCTGATGCTCTACTGGCATTGCTTCTTCTGCTTGACCTTTTACTAGACACATTAGACGCACTTTCTCCAGCTTTAATTTCCTCATGCAAATCAGATTTCATTTTTTCCAATTCAGCATTATCATCATTGACCTGAAAAATCCCATTTTCGCTCAACCATGTTGACACTTCATTTACAAATGTATAATTTGTTTCCTTTGTTGCATAAAACCATTCGTCCTGCTTTCTCTGTGTATCCTCAGTGGATTTCCAAAAAAATATGTTTCAATATAAATAAGATGGCAAAGTTTGTTAACTGAAATAATACACAATTCTTAGCCTTCATGGCAAATCAATCTTTTATTTTTATTTTTTGGTCACGTTAATGGTGGCCTATTTTGTTTTCAACCAAATGCTGATGACATAAATGTTTATGCTCATAAAAGTATCACAACAAAGATTGTCAATCACAAATGTAATTTAGGTTAAAGAAAAAATATCTTCAACAAAAAAAAAGTCCATCTGTCATCACCTTCAGCAAACAGAAATCTCACTTAGAATTCAGCTCCTCAAAGCACGTCTGGATGATCCAGCTGCCTTTGAATCAAGTTTTTTTTTATGTTACCCTAGTGGGAGTCTTTTTAAAAAAGAATTACAATTCCATTATGATTTGATGTCCTTTATGTATTTAACAATATAATTAGACATTATAGATGTCTCTGCAATGTGGTCCTTGTCTTCCTTTTTCCCCATCGGAGATCGGTAGGATTAAAGCACTGATATTCGGATCTAGTAATCTTGAAAAGTCTCAATCTGGATCAGGGTGATCCTATCCTGGATTGCTTTGAAATACCGCGACAAAATCTGGCCGAGTTGTCTGATCCTGGATCACAAAAAATGGGATTTAAAAATGGGATCGGATCAGATAGGGATTAAAAGTTTTGAACTCCTGGGCCCTGGGCATAGAAGCTCCTTCTGAGTCTCTCTGTACTGGCCATGAGACTCCGGTAGCGCTTGCCTCCAGTACTGCGCTACATTAACCACTAGAGAGCAACCACCGGTCTCATCAGTCTTGGATATGTCAAAGATTAGACAAAATATTGACTTTGATGCATTATTCGTTTTTGTGTAGCAGATTTACAATTCTGTAATAATTCTTAAGTAATTTGAGGACAGAAATGTCCCATTAACTCCCATTAAAACCACATGTTTTAATCTCATAGCCATTACAAATAATAATCATGCATTCTGTAATGTTAGGGTTTCATCTTTGAGAAAAATAGTAAAGTTTGTCATTTTTACTGTTCATCACTCAAATCTGCCATTTCCCCATTATAGGCCTATAGAAGGTGTGTGTGTTTGCTGTTTCGTGTCTTTGAAGTAGACAGACTGACCTTAGGTTGACCTTATTGCAGAACTTGTAATGTCTGATATAGTTACTTTAGTATACTGTCATACACAGCCATACATGCACTATTTCAAGTAAATAAAAACATGGCTCCCCTTCTCTTACACTTCAAAGAGGTCACTGTGGAGATGGCAGCAAACAGGTCTCACCCATGCAGAGGGGAAAACATTCTATCCTCTGGACTGGACAGGATATTCCTTTAGTGATCCCCTTTGGGAGATTCAGTCGTCATAGCAGCAGGAGGGGTACAGATAATACTCACGGTAATAGGAGAGTAATATATATAGGCAATAAACGAATTAAATCTAAATATACAATTTTAATAAAATAAACCATATACACAGAGGTGCAGATGATGGTCTGTATACCCTATTGGTCATAATATAAGTTACAATCAATATAAGCAATATAAAATATGACAAAGTAAACCGTATACACAAAGGTGCAGAGGATGGTCATAATATGCGTTATAGTCCATGCAGGGTTATCCCCTCTAATTCCATTCTCTTTTTCATATATTAAAATTAATATTCTTCCACAAATTAGCATTTTTAGCTCCATGCTCCCTCTGGCAGACTCAAACTTTCAACCCTCCAGAGGGAAAAAGGTGAAGGTGGATCGGGACTACCAACCTCCTTCCAATGGTACTATTGGTGTCCTGGCACCCTATATAGAGGGACATTCTGTACGGCCCTCATAGGTTACAATTACAATATGTAATCTATTCCAATATATCTATCAAACAATCAAAAAACTAATTTGGCTCCATCATTATTGAGCTAATCTCAGTTCGCAGTCTTGCAGAAAATCTCAGGAAAATGACACCAAATTTGTACCTTCAATCGCCCATGATAACACTGGTCTCCAGTTGGGAGGCGTCCAATACTGCCCCCCAGTGGTGTAATAAGGGAGTTCTTACACTTGCTGATTTGTTTGGGGTAGAGGGTCTCTGCTCATTCCAAGACATTCAGAAACACTTTAATTCACCTGGCACTTTCTTCTAGCTTCTATTGCGCACAGCAATGGTGTGCCTTGGGATAGTCAATTAGGTACCCAACCATTTCACACAATATTTACCAGACCCAGGGGTCTGGTCTCAACGGTTTACACCAGTGGAGGCTGCTGACCAAATTTTTAGGTGAAGCACAAATTATTATATTATATTATATATTAAATAATATTTTTAAAACATCCCCCACTGTGTGTCAGTGGTCAGTGGACACAGATAAAAACATATTAACATTAGGTGACAGCGGACCTGACCAGATGAAAACATATTAGGTGACAGCGCACCTGACCAGATGAAATCATATTAGGTGACAGCGCACCTGATCAGATCAAAACATTTTAGGTGACAGCGCACCTGACCAGATCAAAACATATTAGGTGAAGGTGACAAGGAAGCCACAGACTCATACCCCCCCGACACTCAACTAACCGCCTCGGACAGTCCTTCATACCAGTGGCCATCAGGCTCCACAACAGTGGGCAGCGACTGCTGCCAGACATCGACCTAGAACTAATAGGAACCCAAGTAGGACAATAACACTACCTTATGCATACTGCACCTTATGTGGATACTGTGATACTGTGAATAATGAATAATGTATATTTCAGTTAGTTAGATAGTAAATTATATTGACCTATTTGTTTACACTGCTTGTGTTGTTTTCACTACCTGTACCCCCCCCTTCCCCCATGCTGCTATGATGCCTGAATTTCCCCAAGGGGATCAATAAAGGAATATCTTATCTTATCTTAAAAGGAAAGATGAAATTACCTACCTGGGTTCCATCCTATAGAGGCAAATCTTTCCTGTGACAAAATGGGATCCAATGTAATAAAATTAAGTCAACCAACGAACTAGATTCCTGTACCGGATCTCCTCTCTGGTAAACAAGAATACCTTGAAGACTCTAAGTCTAACAGGAGCACTCATTCAAGGGTACTACGACTATGCTTGCACCTCATGGTACCAAAGCACCTCAAAGGCACTAAAAACAAGATTACAAACATCACAAAACAAACTGGTCAGACTACTGCTTGACCTTACTCCTAAAACCCACCTCACCCCTGTCCACTTTGACAACCTAGGATGGCTTAGAGTAGACGACAGAGTACAGCAACTTGCAATGGGCCTGGTCTACAAGATACACTACACGACCAAGGTACCCATGTACATGACAAAATACTTCCCAAAGGTCAGTGAATACCACGATCTCACAACACCAGAGGGAGCTCCACAAATCATGTTAAACCCAGATTCGGCTCAAACAAGGGACTAAACACGTTTCGCAATTATGCCACATCAATGTGGAACGCCCTACCCAAAGCTGTAAAGGAATGTGAATCACTACCCACTTTCAAAAACACTCTCAAAAAACACCTAAGGGAGACTGCAACCCGAAACTGGCCCCTGTAAATGTCCGAACACAACCCCCTCCAATGTACAGTAAATTACCAAGTATGGTCTTGTCAATAATCCAATGTACAGTGTTGTTTGTACAGTTGTACAGTGTCCCCCACCCACCCCTCCTACCCAACCCTCCCCCCCCCTACCCAACCCCCCCCCCCCACTCCTAACGAACCCCCCCCCCCCCCCCCACCCACCCAACCACCTCCAATGCACAGTCCCCCTCCACCCCCACCTACCCAATCCAATGTACAGTTTCCACGCCTAATGTATACTCTTTTCTTTCTGGACTCTTTTTGTATCACAAACAGTACTGTAATTGCAAATCTGGTATGTCATAAATGTATAGATGGAGCAGTACTGTCTATCTGTATGTCATGTATGTCATATATGTTACGATGAATTGAAAATGGGGGACCCTGATGTAAACAAGACGAAAGTGTTTCTCTGGTCTGCATCCCCTTAACAATTGTATGTATTGAGCTGTACTGTACTGTCTGTACCCATTCTGCAATCTGTTAATAAAGTTTTCATTCATCATTCACACTCTCCAACCGCACGTCTCAACCGAGCCTGGTCAGGGGGGAGGGGCTAGGCCCAATGTGGAGTGACGTCCCCTCTCCGCCAATCAGCGCGCGTTCTGTCGCGGCCACAGCCTTTCCCCGTGTAAGGCAGCTAATGGCTGTTGATTTCCAAAGGGGCGGGGCGTGGGGTGCCGCGTGACGCAGATGTAGCTGATTGGTCCAGCCCTCTCTGATGTCACCAGGAAATACGGAAATGCCATGCAATGTCTCGTCCTAGCCACCAGGGGCACCACACTCCATGCTTCACCTCGTTGTGATGAATGAATGAATGAATGAATGAATGAATGAATGAATGAAAACTTTATTTAACAGATTGCAGAATGGGTACAATACAGTACGGCTCAATACATACAATTGTTAAGGGGATGCAGACCTGAGAAAGACGTTTGTCTTGTTTCCATCAGGGTCCCCCATTTTCAATTCATATAGACATATATGACATACATGACATACAGATAGTCAGTACTGCTACATCTATACATTTATG
This sequence comes from Notolepis coatsorum, assembly GCF_963971535.1. NCBI lineage: Eukaryota > Metazoa > Chordata > Actinopteri > Aulopiformes > Paralepididae > Notolepis > Notolepis coatsorum. The sequence goes on along the minus strand of NC_140171.1, from coordinate 165,731,397 downwards.
ACCAGATTTGCAAATACAGTACTGTTTGTGATACAGAAGGAGTCAAGAAAAGGGAGTATATACATTTGACGTAGAAACTGTACATTGGAGGTTGGGTGGGGGGTGTTGGGTACATTGGGATATTGACAACCATACTGGGTAATTTACATTGGAGGTGGTTGGGGGGGGGGGGGGGGCGGGGGGCACACTGTATAAACAAGTAACACTGTACATTGAGGGGGGGGGGGGGGGAGGAGACACTGTACAAACAAACACAATTGTACATTGAACTATTGACAAAACCATACTAGGTAAATGACTGTACATTGGAGGGGGTTGGAATGATTGGGTTAGGATATTTACAGGGGCCAGTGTTGAATTGCAGTCTCCCGTAGGTGTCCCTTGAGAGAGGTTTTGAAAGTGGGTAGTGATCCACATTCCTTTACAGCTTTGGGTAGGGCGTTCCACATTGATGTGGCATAATTGCGAAACGTGTTTAGTCCCTTATTTGAGCCGAATCTGGGTTTGACATGATTTGTGGAGCTCCCTCTGGTGTTGTGATCGTGGTATTCACTGACCTTTGGGAAGTATTTTGACATGTACATGGGTACCTTGGTCGTGTAGTGTATCTTGTAGACCAGGCCCATTGCAAGTTGTTGTACTCTGTCATCTACTCTAAGCCATCCTAGGTTGTCGAAGTGGGCAGGGGTGAGGTGGGTTCTAGGAGTAAGGTCAAGCAGTAGTCTGACCAGTTTGTTTTGAGATGTTTGTAATTTTGTTTTTAGCGCCTTTGAGGTGCTTTGGTACCATGAGGTGCAAGCATAGTCGTAGTACCCCTGAATGAGTGCTCCTGCCAGAGTCTTCAGGGTGTTCTTGTTTACCAGAGAGGAGATCCGGTACAAGAATCGAGTTCGTTGGTTGACTTTTTTTATTACATTGGATGCCATTTTGTCACAGGAGAGATTAGCCTCTAGGATGGACCCCAGGTAGGTAATTTCATCTTTCCTTGTGACAATATTGTCACCCACTGTAACTGAGAAGCCGTCGGTCTTGCTGAGTTTGTTATTTGAACCGAAGAGAATGGACTCTGTTTTGCCCATGTGTAATGATAGTTTGTTATCAGCGAGCCATATGCAGATTCTGCCTAGTTCCGAGCTGAGGGTTTTTTCAACCTGTAACTTGTTCTTGTCAGAGACCAGCAGGGCTGAGTCGTCCGCAAACAGGAACAAGTTGCAGTCACAAGCTGACGACATGTCATTTGCATAAATTAGGAACAGTAGCGGTCCTAGTATGCTTCCTTGTGGAACACCACAGCTCACTGTGAGGGGGGGGGATAGGGTACCGTTTACCTCCACCATCTGTTCCCTCCCCTCAAGGTAGGATTGCATCCAGCTCACTGATAGACTATCAAAACCAATTGCTTTTAGCTTGTCAATCAGAATGGAGTGATTGACCGTGTCAAAGGCCTTTTGTAGGTCCAGCATGACCATGCCGCAGTATTTGCCTGCGTCCACCTCTTGTTTGATGTGGTCATTCAAATAGAGAAGGCATGTGTCAGTGGAGTGGGATGTTCTGAAGCCAGATTGGAATTCGTAGATTAGATTTTTTTCCGCTAGGTACTTTTCGACCTGTTCGTAGACTATTTTTTCCATGACTTTCGAGATGGAGGTGAGAATAGAAACAGGGCGGTAGTTGCCTGGGTCTAATTTGCTGCCCTTTTTGTGCAGAGGGGTCACCCTCGCAATTTTGAAGTCCTTGGGGACGTGTCCCTGTTTTATGGAGAGGTTTATTATGTGTGTGATGATTGGTGTGATGGCGGCTGCTGAGTCTCTGAGGAATTTGGAGGGGATGTTGTCATGGCCAGTGGCCTTGTTAGGTTGGAGGGCGCTCAGTTTATTGAGTACCTCATCTGTTGTTACCATTTCCAGCTTGAAGTCGTCCTTGCGGACCCCTAGGTTTTTGTAGTAAGCTACTATGTGTTCTACCCCATAAAGCCCTGAGTGGGAGGGTAGTTTGTTTACCAGTGTTGTGGCTATGTTTGTGAAGAAAATGTTTAGGTAATTGGCTACATCCAGCTTGTCTGTGATGAGCGTGTTGTCAGTTTTTATGTTTATGTTTGAGAATCTGGTTTTAAGTTTTTTACTGCATCCTAGTTGATTATTGAGTAATTTCCAAAGTTCACGTGGTTTGTTTTTGTTTTCCTCAGTTTTGTCATTGATGAAATTCTTTTTTGCAGTTTTGATCATGGAGTTTACGTCGTTTCTTAGTCTGTTTCTTTCTAGTTTGAGTTCAGTCACGTGGGCTTGGAGTTCACTGCTCGTGCTTTTAGTAAGCTTTGACTGACTTTTACGAAACTCAGAGCATTTTTTGTCTCTGGTTTTCATAGCGGCCAGTATTTCGGAGTGCATCCACGGCTCAGCGCGATTTTTTACCCTGGTGGTTCTTAGGGGGGCCATGTCGTTTAGTATTGCTGAGAATTTGGTTTTGAAACCAAGCCATGTTTCGTCAACCAGTGTACCATTGAGTTCATCTGACCAGTCCAGACTCTCCAGTTCAAGGTTGAAGGCCTCGCTAGAGTAGGTTTTGAGGTCTCTAGATGTGACTGTTTTGTGGCAGCCAGCCTTTTGTTTTAGTTTTTTTCGGGTACAGAATATCATATAATGATCACTTAACCCACATGCTATAACCCCTTTATTTGAGATCTTGGACTTGTCGGAGGTCAGAATGAGGTCAATGGTAGTCTGAGTTGATTCACATACACGTGTGGGTTGGGTGATTAGCTGGCTGAGGCCATGCAGATCACAAAACCTACTGAAGGCCTTGAAGACGGGTGCATCTTTTCGTTGCATATCCGTTGCATATCCGTTGCATATCCGTGTTGTCTGTTGCTATAACGAGCTAATGCTGCTAATCTCTAACGTTAACTCTCTGAACAGATCTAGATGCAGTGATCGTGTAAAGAACGGACTAACTGCAGCTGCTGGAGACACATTTGAACTAAGGAGGAGTCGAGACTGGCCGTAAACTTCAGAGTGTTTTGAAAGTGAGATGAAGAAACACAAAGCAGGTTTGTTTAATCAGAAGGTCCTTTGGACATTATTCTTTGATCAATATGTTCCCGTTTGTGATTACGGTATTTCACAATTGCCTAACCCTTAATAATAATGTACCCAACAGTTAGACCAGCGGTGCTGCCATAAATAAAACATTAGATGCGACATTACGCCATAAATCATGTGATAACCGTCCGCCATCTTACCTGGATATTGTTTAGGCAGCAACTATGTTTGTCGGCTGTGCAGCCTAGTTACTGTACTAACATGATCAGAGAGACTAGTGCAGCCTAGTTACTGTACTAACATGATCAGAGAGACTAGTGCAGCCTAGTTACTGTACTAACATGATCAGAGAGACTAGTGCAGCCTAGTTACTGTACTAACATGATCAGAGAGACTAGTGCAGCCTAGTTACTGTACTAACATGATCAGAGAGACTAGTGCAGCCTAGTTACTGTACTAACATGATCAGAGAGACTAGTGCAGCCTAGTTACTGTACTAACATGATCAGAGAGACGTGCAGCCTAGTTACTGTACTAACATGATCAGAGAGACTAGTGCAGCCTAGTTACTGTACTAACATGATCAGAGAGACTAGTGCAGCCTAGTTACTGTACTAACATGATCAGAGAGACTAGTGCAGCCTAGTTACTGTACTAACATGATCAGAGAGACTAGTGCAGCCTAGTTACTGTACTAACATGATCAGAGAGACTAGTGCAGCCTAATTACTGTACTAACATGATCAGAGAGACTAGTGCAGCCTAGTTAAATGGGGGACCCTGATGTAAATAAGACGAAAGTCTTTCTCTGGTCTGCATCCCCTTAACAATTGTGTGTATGGTTGAGCTGTACTGTATTGTACCCATTCTGCAATCTGTTAATAAAGTTTTCAATCAATTACTGTACTAACATGATCAGAGAGACTGAGGAGGCTGGCATCACTTTATACACATGAGTATGGAGGAGATTAGATCACACTAGGCTCAACTACTCTCTTTCTAACATGCACACACAAGACACTCTGACGTCACGAGACCGCCGCCATCTTAGTTTTGGGGACAACCAACCAGCAAAAGTGAGCTCCGTTTTTAAAAAGTAGTAACATATAAACATGAAAAAGGCATGTAGGCTACTTGAAGCCTCCAGTGCACACCAGTGGAGGCTGCTGACCAAATTTTTAGGTGAAGCACAAATTATTATATTATATTATATATTAAATTATATTTTTTAAACATCCCCAACGCTGCAACACCCCCATTCCTCCCAGGTGTCAGGCTCCTCATTCGCTTCCATTCATTTTGGGGACCATGTTTAAATATCATACTTCTGAAGTATACACAAACTATACTGCTGTGACGATTTCAATAACACAGACCATTCTGAGTCAATGGTATGCAAAACTGTACATTGGAATATCTAACATGTATTTACCACTTTCCTCTGCACGAGGCCACAGATGGGTTTTATGTAACACAAGGACAATGAATGAATGAATGAGAGAGAGAGACAGAGAGAGACCACGGCGGGTTTATATTAACACAACAGAACTGAATGAGAGAGAGAGAGAGAGAGAGAGTGTGTGTGTGTCTGTGTGATAACAAGTATACTATAATCACAGGTGTATTATGGTGCAGGGTCCATGTGTGTGGCTTGTGTCCAATAACAATAGTCCATGTATCTTTTGTGTGTGCGTGTGTTTAAGACTGTGGTCTTTGAGAATGAGAATGTTATAGTTCTTCTTTCTACACATGAATGAATGAATGATTAATGAAAACTTTATTTAACAGATTGCAGAATGGGTACAATACAGTACGGCTCAATAGCAGCGTTTCCGTTGGAACATATTCGTGCCGGTCTGGGTGTCCTGCAAGATTTCTATCACCGGACATATTCGAGATATTCCGGTCAGAGTTTTAAACAGCAGTCTATTATAATCACATTTTTATGAGCTAACGAATTCCGTTATAATTGGACATGTGTATTAATTACATCAAGCGAAGAATGAGAAATTGATTTGCAGAATCAAATTACTATCTCTCACCTCCCAAGTTAGTGCGATACGCTACCAGCATCAAGCTCCCGCCCCGCAGGCTTGCGCTTCAGCAGCTCTGTCACACGCACCCCCAAATGAATCTCGAGTAGACATCGCTTCACCTCGTTGTATCGGACACGTCACACATATCATAATGTTCAACTTCACACACAGCGAGCAAACTGTAGTTGATCATCACATTGCCTCGTTTGCTAGCTCGTCGCCACATGCAGAGAGGACAAGCCACATGCGATGCGTGTAACGCATTTGTTAATTTCATTATAGGTTATAGCCTACATTTAGTTATAATCAATAATATGCATTACTATGTGACACGGCAGTCAACCAACAGTTGCAGTCAACACTAGTCACTCACCCCGTCTCTCGTTGTGCCTATCCGTTTTGTACCTGCGACGGCTGCGAGAACATTGACTTTAGTTGCTGGTTCGACTTTAATAGATCCCCATTGGAACAGGCGAGGCTCGCAACGGTAGCAGCAGACTGGGGATGCTCTTTGTGGTTCAATCAATAAATTAATAGTAAAAGTACGCTCGACATTTTTGTTTCTTTTCCGCGGGAGCCACCACGGCATCAGCGTCAGCGGTCTGTGACTTCAAGTTCAGAAGACTCATCTTCGTTGTCATTATTAGACCTGCTTGTGCTTGGTTTCATGAAATATTTACTAAGCTTAGCTTGTTTCGCCATCTCTCTCTCTTCCTCGTATACCTGTTTGTCGTTATGGTGGCCAGAGCGCGCAGGCTCAAAAAAAATAAAAATAAGTTTCACATCTGAGCGGCGCCATCCTATCAGAGTGAAGCAACAATGAAACTGAAAATGGAATTATTGTTTCGTTCATTCGCATAGGCTATTTAATTTTAGCCGATTTTAATACAATTCAAATAATAAAATTGTGCTTAGAGGAATTATTTTCACCAGACATTAAGACCGGAGAGATTTAAATATTCGGACTTCAACATATTTTGCCGGTCAAATACCGGTAATTACCGGCTAACGGAAACGCTGCTCAATACACACAATTGTTAAGCAGACCAGAGAAAGACTTTCGTCTTGTTTACATCAATTCAGTGCCACATACACACAGTCTTCATATCCCTCCTAGTTACACACAGTCATCATTATCCCTCCCATACAATACGCACAACACAACAGACTAACTCGTCTTGCTCAATACTTGTTTATGAGTTTTAAGAGACAGCACTGTAATCTGTCTCAACCAAAGCTCTACTAGTTAACAAAGATCTCCACCTTGCTATCTGAAACACTGACACCATTATCAACCTAATAATATCAACCTGATAATATTGAAACATTATCAATATAACGTTAGCTACCAACTTTAGCAGGGCTCCTAATAACACAAGATACATTTCACTATGAATTGAAAATGGGGGACCCTGATGTAAACAAGACGAAAGTCTTTATCTGGTCTGCATCTCCTTAATAATTATGTGTATTGAGCCGTACTGTATATTGTACCCATTCTGCAATCTGTTAAATAAAGTTTTCATTCATTCATGCCTTTTGAAAAGTGACATGGTCGATGTAGGAGTTATGATGCTGTTTCAATTCGGTTACAGTAACGTTACACAAACTGATATTCTAAAGCCAAGAAGACACGACTTACCCATAAAGACGGTATCTCGATCTCATCTATCGTTGAATAGTGCAGCTTCTCCATGTGACGAGTCCGACTCGAGCCACGTGCATTAATCCCATGGAAAATGTAAACAATAGTGCATCGCGAGCCAGCTTGTTGCATCAAATTGATGTTTGGCTTTTGTCTCCCGAGTGAAGTTAGAACTACTACACTTCGGCTGAGGCTAAGCACTGCAGGCTTTCGTTTTACAACGACTGAGATAAAAAAAAATATATATATATATCATCAAACGATGCACAATGGAGAGGCATTGTTGTTATTGATATCATCTTCATCAATGCCATCAGCCCTGTTTAGACATTCACAAGACTTGCGTAACGTTAGCTAGCAAGCAAGCTAGTCGACAATATCTCCTTCCTCCATTGCAACGCTATCTACAGTACTAGAGAATTCAAAGTGCCCGCGAGGCGATGACATTGTTGTTGTTGTCACATTTAGCTTTTATCGCAGGTGTATATATATCATCAAACGATGCACAATAAGTTCATGAACAATAACAAAACACTCCACCCTGGGCCTGATAGCTGCGGTGGTAGCCCTTTAGCTACGTTAGCTCCAACAAGTTATCTTCCTGAGATAAAAATTATTTTGTAAACAAGCTGCAGAGCCACAGTATGGCACAAGAGAAACCATTATCTGATTGGGCCACAAGGCTGTCAATCATGCTAGCTGCAGAGCCGCAGCGCAGCAAAAGAGAAACCATTAGCTGATTGGATAACAAGGCTGTCAATCATTCAATCCCCCATTCAATGGCAAGAGTTAAACTGCACAGACCGTGCTTAGATGACATTAATAGCCTATTTTGATTGGCTATTATTTATTTAAATAAACCTGTGCAGATATTCTGCACGAATATTACTGCAGTGCAGGCCTGCTCAGAGCTGTACATATTGGCCATTTTTTGAAGAAAAAAAAATTCACTGGCATTTTTTTACAGAGGAAAACTTTTCTAATAAAAAAAAAAATATAATAATAATAAAAAAAAATATATATATATATGTAAATTAATAATAATTATGAGTGAATTTGTATTTCACGTGTTGTCATAGAGAAACCTCCACTGGTGCACACGTACACTGAGAATGGACTATATGGCAAAGTAGCTAGTGTAATGTTTCTGTTCTGGCTGTCACTCTTAGTGTCTAGCAGAAAGAATTGAATGTCCACACGATGACAATATAGCTGAAGGTTCTTTACTTCCACACTTTGGGTTAACTTGCATACATCCAACTGGCGGGCACCGTATCTGACGTCATTAACATGAGTCTGGGCTAAACCAACATATGGGTGAAACTATTATTCCAGGATACCACAGCTAGCAGCTAACATTCATCTGCTGTTTACAGCCTCACAGCCAATAATACATTTACGTTATAATATTTGTTCCTTATTCTCACCTGTTATGAAATGGGTAGAGCAGATACACGTATGATTTGACTTGGGGGACCAGTGTCTGCTTTGATGGACTCTCCCGTCTGCATCTACGTGTGCCCTCTTGATAGCCACCAGCCACTTTTCCTCTGTGATGCCTCAGCTGGTAAATTATATAAAACTTATATAGAACTTGATTTTGATTTAGTTATTAGTACAAAACGTAACACAGCAGCTCTTTGGCATTGTGATGCACTGAAGAAAATTACCCTTGATTGTGTTTACTTTGCCGCTTTTCCGATCCGTTTTCTGCACTAAATGAAGCGTTCACAATGTACTCGTGGTGCATGTTTCCCCCCAAGCCATAGTTGCCTAGCAACAACAGACAGGACGTTGACTTCGAGAATATCTCCCGGTCTCTCTTACTGTCCCACATGCACACACTCTCTCCTGGTCTCTCTTACTATCCCACATGCACACACTCTCTCCTGGTCTCTCTTACTATCCCACATGCACACACTCTCTCCTGGTCTCTCTTACTATCCCACATGCACACACTCTCTCCCGGTCTCTCTTACTATCCCACATGCACAAACACACACACGCATGCATAATTGCATACACTTATCAGCCTTCAGTCTCAGACATATCTCTTAGAGCCATATGAAATCCGTTATATTTTTTTCCAAATTCCATTAATTTTTTTTCCAAATTCTGTTTTTTCCGTTTTAATATTTCAGAATTCTGTATTTTGCTTTGTACGCTCATTTTACCATCAGAAATAGTGTCTAATAAGTGGGAATGAATAAATGTCCACAATTTAATAAGATATAACAGTCCATTTAATAGGGCTGTCTTAAATACTTCGAAGCTTCGTTCGATAGGCATGGGATTCGAATATGAAAATAAAATTTGATTATTAAAAAAAAAAAAAAAAAAAAAATCATATATATATATATATATGATTTTTTTTTTTTTTTTTTGCAAAATCAACTCTGCCTCTCTTTGTTAACTACAACAAGCAATGCTGTTTGTTATTTAAGATGAGGTCGGACTCGGCACTGACAGATTTGTGTTCATTGTGCTGCTTTTATAAAGCCTCAAATGACGGCTTACAATATTTCATGAAAGCAAAGTGTTTTGTTTGTCTAAGATTTAAAAAGGTTTAAACTTTACAGCACTGACAAAGTTGAACAAAGTGCTGTACAAGTCCCACAACATAAAACAAATATTTATTTTATTTTTTTTACAGTTGATTCCATTTTTATTGCTCAATTCCGCGATTCCGTCCGCGATTCCGTGAACGCGGATTCCATATGGCTCTAATATCTCTCTACACACACTACCCCACCCCCCTTGCAACTTGTACACATATGCACAAAATACAGCCTTCTCATGTCTATGATCTCCCTTTCTGACACACGCATGTAACGGAGGTACCGCGTGTCTATCCACAGTCACGATGGACAGTGTAGTGAAGTGGCTGTGAACGTTAAGTGGTACTGCAAGTAAACTCACTCCCCAGAGGCATCCAGAGTTCACCTCTTGGTATAGCGGTCTGCGATGTCGCCTGCGGCGCGGGAGACCGGGGTTCAACTCCCACTCAGGGCATGTCAAATGAGACCGGTTTCAGTGGTGCCCAGTGACCCGGATGCCCTGGGTGTAGTGATGTGTCGGTCATGAGCGACTCGTTCATAAGAGCCGATTCAGTGCCGTGAGCGTGAGTCGAATCGTTCACGTCTGGCAATGAGTCGGATCACGACCCCCCCCACCCACCCCCGGCACGCACACAGACACACACACAATGAACTCAACGGATATCGTCGATCGGGGGCTCAACTGAGTCTGACACAGACAACTGAATGAATAGCATACTACTTATTTGGTTGTATACGAGTCGAGTGGCGCTAATGAGTGTCTTTTGTCAAACAACAGTAGCCTATGAAGAATAGGCTATGACTAACGTAACGAGATGCAAATATGCAATTGATCACTTGCCTGCTGCGCTTGCTGTGTGCTGTCAGTGTTGCTACAGTACAGTCACAGTCGTCAGTCAGTCACACTTATTTAACATGATCAAATGATCATTTAACATGATCAAATAATTATTATAATATTTTTTACTTCACTTTGAAATATTATAGTGAAATATTTTGCAATGTTGTCGCATTTATCTTGTTGAAATCCACCAACAGGCTCTTTTTTGTAAGTTGACTGGTTTGCACACCAATAATACAGTGCAATAATAGAATAGTAGAATAGATAGTAAAAGTATGCAATAGAATGGCCAGAGTAAAATAGTGCTACAGTACAATCAACAGCGGGATGTATTAGAAGGCTATGGTGAAGAGGTACGTTTTTAGCTTATTTCTGAAAATATTAAGAGATCTAGCTTCCCTAATGTCCATAGGTAGTGTGTTCCATAACTTTGGTGCATAGTTAGCAAAGGCTGCATCCTAGGGGTGGGACGATACATCGATCCAGATCGATACATCGATGTAATTATCAACAATCGAATCGGATCGATGCGATGTAATAGTTCAAGTTCAAGTTCAAGTTCTTTAATAGTTGTCATACAGAAGTACAGAATACTTTCATACAAAATGCTTCTTACTGTTACGCTCCAGAGACTGTGCTAGACAAGATAGTATCAAATAACATAATAACATAATATAGCATGAATTTAGAAGAAGAAAAATGAGGTCACAGTGTTCGGTATAGACATATGTACAATGTTCTGAGTTACCATATAATATACAATACACAATACTATGCAGTGTACTAATGTACAGTACTATCTAGTGCAAAGCAGAAATGGGATGAGGTACAATTTTAGGTACAATTTACAGTAAGGTGTACGAGTTGTAGTGCAATCCTTCATCCATAAATATAAAGTGTGGGGAGTGGGTGCTACAGTGTGTTTGTTTAAAGTGGGTGTGTGCTATAAAGTGTGTGGAGTGGGTGCTACAGTGTGTTTGTTTAAAGTGAGTGTGTGCGTGTGGATGTGTGTGCTATGTGCGTTTGGTGGTTGTTGTTGTGTAGTGTTCATTCATTGTTCGTTTAGCAGCCTGATGGCCTGGGGATAGAAGCTTCTTCTGAGTCTTTCTGTGCTCGCCTTGAGACTCCGGTATCGCTTGCCTGACCGCAGCAGTTCAAAGAGGCAGTTGTTCGGGTGACTGGAGTCTTTAATGATTCTCTTAGCCTTGCCCTCGCAACGCTTGTAGTAAATGTTCTGGAGGGTGGGGAGCCCCCCTCCAATTGTGCGTTCGGCTGAACGTGTCACTCTTTGTAGTCTGCTTCGGTCTTGTGCAGTGCTATTCCCAAACCGGGAGGTGATGTTGCCGGTCAAGATGCTCTCTATTGTACATGAGTAGAAGTTCTTAAGGATCTTCTGGCTGACTTGGAACTTCCTTAGGCGCCTGAGGAAGTAGAGGCGTTGTCGTGCCTTCTTCACAACACTGTCAATGTGTGTGGTCCATGTCAAGTCCTCGGATATGTAGGCTCCGAAGTACTTAAAGCTGTTGACTCTCTCAACCGGTGCCCCGTCGATGCTGAGGGGGCTGTAGTCCTTGACCCCCGACCTCCTGAAGTCCACAATCATCTCCTTTGTTTTGCTGACGTTCAGGGAGAGGCTGTTTTCCTGGCACCATCCCGCCAGGACCTTGACCTCTTCCAGGTAGGCCCTCTCGTCGTTGGCAGAGATCAGGCCCACCACCACTGTGTCGTCAGCAAATTTGATGATTGTATTGCTACTCCGCTGAGCCACACAGTCGTGTGTGTACAGGGAGTAGAGGAGGGGACTCAGAACACAGCCCTGGGGGGCCCCTATGTTGAGGGTGATGGATGAGGAGGTGCAGTTGCCTGCTCTCACCACCTGGGGTCTGCCAGTCAGGAAGTCCAAGACCCACTGGCAGAGGTCATAGCCCAAGCCCAGGTCCCTGAGCTTGGCTATGAGTATGGAGGGGACTATGGTATTGAATGCCGAGCTGTAGTTGATGAATAGCATTCTCACATAGTTCCCCTGCCTCTTGTCCAGGTGTGATGCTGCTGTGTGCAGCACATGGGCTATGGCGTCCTCCGTGGACCTGTTGGGGCGGTATGCAAATTGCAGGGGGTCCATGTTGATGGGGAGGGAGGAGCAGATGTAGCCCTTTACTAGCTTCTCAAAGCACTTCATGGCTATGGAGGTGAGAGCTACAGAGCGGTAGTCGTTGAGGCAAGCAGGCTTGGATTTTTTGGGTACAGGGATAATAGTGGACTTCTTCAGGCAGGTGGGGATGACAGCCTGTTCTAAGGACAGGTTAAATATGTCAGTGAATACTGGGGCCAGTTGGTCGGCACAGACTTTTAGGACGCGGCCGGGGATGCCGTCCGGACCTGCTGCCTTCCTGATATTCACTTTTTTAAAGGTCCGCCTCACCTCATGCTCTGTTACCCTGAACACTGCGCCTCCATCAGCAGCCGACCCCCCCCCCCCCATTGCCGAGGCTTGTGAGCTGGTGTTGTTATTACCAGCATCAAACCTCGCATAGAAGGTATTGAGGTCATTTGCTAAGGAGATGTCACTGTTCAGTTTGAGGGAGGCGCCTTTGTAGTCTGTCATCGTTTTGAGCCCCTGCCACATAGCTCTAGAGTCAGCTTGTTCAAACTGGAGTTCAATTTTATCCCTGTAGCGCCGTTTGGCCTCTGACACTGTCCTCCTTACGTTGTATCGCGCCACCTTGTGGTCATTCATGTTGCCTGCCACTAGACCGTCGTTGTATGCTTTGGTGCGCTCTCTCAGAGCTTCACGGACGGATTTGTCTACCCAGGGTTTTTGATTTGGGTAAACTTTCATTTTGGTAGTGGGGATTGTTTCTTTCACCCTAGTACAAACATAGTCCAGCACTGTTTCCGTGTAGACATTAATGTTATCTGTGTCGCGGAACACATTCCAGTCTGTGTAGTGAAACACTGACCGGAGCGTCTCCTCTGACGTCAAATCCCATTTCTGCACCTCTCGCGAGACTACAGGAGTACTTTTAATTCTCTGTTTGTACTTTGGTGAAAGAAAGATTGACGCGTGATCTGATTTACCAAAGCCACTATCAGAATGAGCCTTGTAGCCACCTTTAAATTGCGTGTAACAGTGATCTAGGATGTTACCGCCTCTGGTGTTGCAAGTCACATGCTGATAGAAGTCAGGCAATACCTTTCTCAGATTGGCGCTATTGAAATCTCCCAGCACTAAAATGGCGGCGTTAACATTCGCCACTTGTATTCTATTTACCTCGTCGTGGAGTCTGGAGAGCGCAACCTTGTTGCTGGCTTGCGGTGGAATATACACTCCGATCAGGACGATCGCCGTTAACTCCCTCGGGAGGAAGAAAGGACGACACTTGATGGTTATATATTCCAGTTCTGGGGAGCAGTGGTTGGATAATTCCTTCACGTTAGTTGGATCGCTCCAATTTTTGTTAAACATGAAGGCAATACCTCCTCCACGTTGTTTACCGGACTCTGCTGTACGATCCTTGCGGTGGATAAAGAAGTGTTCAGCTGGTTGGATTGCGTGGTCTGGAACCTCCGGTGTGAGCCATGTTTCGGTGAAGCAGAGGACGTTGCAGTCCCTAACGTCTCTTTGATATTGAATCCTTGCTCGGATGTCATCCAGTTTATTGTCAACAATTCATATCGATACTCTTATTTTGAAAATCCTGTGGAGAGTCTCATATCCGCCCAAGAACAACAGCAGTAGCTCCGTGTGTGTAGATGTTACAGCATAGCATTCTCCCTTTCTGTGTGTGTGTGCGCGCGTCTTTGGAAAGACCAGATGAGGTCAGAGGAGTTTGATGTTTAAATGTTATTTAAACATAAACAATATAATACATAAACAATATAATACATAATAAATGTAGGCCTATACATGATCATGCAACATCAACAAATTGTTGTAGGAACGGTTTGGGAGAGGGAGGTTGTGAGTTTTGAGTTCCAAAAAATATAGCTTAAAGTTTAAAGCTCAATATATAAAAACGTGGCACTTTACAGTGAACAGGAGGTCTATTTGTATTAAAAACAATAGATTGATTTCCTTTAAATGTCGAAGAGCTCAAAAATACAAATGTCAAATGATATTTTCATTACCTTTTTTTTGTTGATCTAAATGTTACTCATCTCATATCGATCGCAGGCACCTGAATCTAATCGTATCGTATTGTATCGTGAGAGACTTTGTGATATCGGCAAATATCGTATCGTTGTCCAAAGAATCGATATCGTATCGTATCATGATGAAACTGGTGATTCCCACCCCTACTGCATCCCTGATTTTCTTTAGACTGTGGCTTGGAACCTTCAATAGTAGATGATCGCAATGTTTATACTTTGTATATAAGGAGGAGGACCTTGAAATCAATTCTAAATCAATGTTCTAAATGTTACAGATGATCAGGGACCCTGATCATGTAAACAAGACTAAAGTCTTTCTCTGGTCTGCAACCCCTTAACAATTGTATGTATAATTGTATGTAATTGTATGTATAACATCGGCCATATCTTTTGGCTAGCTGCACGATCCGGAAGCGTCCCTGAATGGTGCACCGTGAGTCGCATCAGTGAATCGGATCATTGCCGTGAGCGTGAATCGAATCGCTCACTCACTGAAATTATCCGTTTGGGCACATCACTACCGGGGTGGAGTGAGTTTAGGTGGGTGAGTGTAACGGAGGTACCGCGTGTCTATCCACAGTCACGATGGACAGTGTGAAGTGGCTGTGGACGTTAAGGGTTCCTGCAACTAAACTCACTCCCCATAGTAGGGTTGCAACTAACGATTATTTTGGTAGTCGACTAATCTGTCGATTCTTTTTTCGATTAGTCCACTAATCTAACTATTCTTTTTGTCATTCGATTAGTCGCCTAATCTAACGATTATTTTTGTCACACCCTCAATCTCTGCTTCCTGTGGGCGCGGCTCCTTCTCCAGTGCATGTTTTACCTCACATGCTCAAGTCTGCACACCTGTGAATGTCACCCTGTTGTCCAGTCCCTCTGCCTTAACACTTTGAGTGCCAGCGATGAGATTTCTCGTCTCTCTGTTTAATTAATTTATCCACTCTGGTTGGATGGTGTGTATGTATATGTATGTATTGTGCTGTATAATGACAATACATTTTAATCAAATCTCATTTTGAAATCGCTACGCTGCCTATGGACACGACAGTGGCAGACAGCTTCGGAGGTGATTGCATTGCACCATGGTGATACACTCAACAGGTAGCGATTTCAAAATTAGATTCGATTCAAATGTATTGTCATTATACAGCACAATATATACATACACACCATCCAATCAGAGTGGATAAATTAATTAAACGTAAAAAAAAAAAAAAAAATTGAACCAAGAGTCATTTGAACTTGTGACCATAGGATCCACAGCCAGCAGACTAACGAGGTGAGCTAAGTCAGATGTTAAAACTGAGTGACTAATCCATGATTTACACTTGTGCCAATTGCGTTTGTCCCTAATCTTTAGTATTGGCATTAATAAATCAGATGTCATGCTAATATGTCATGTTCTACAGTAGGACTTACTACTGTCATACCCATTAAAACAGTAATTCGAATAATAGAAGCCTGCTTTGCTGGAATGATTCATTTCAAAGATGAATTGGATAATGCAGGCGCGAGCTGGGCGTAACTGGCGTAGATAACTTACCGGGGGCAAAACTAGCGTACGTCAGTGGCCAATCAGGCCGCGCAAACCGAACACGGAAGTGCAATCCCCTTAGGGAAAGTATTCACGTGACCGGTACCCTGTCCCGCACATACAGGACTTCTCTACCCACCTAGCGGGGGCCATCATCTTCTCCAAGGTGGACCTGGTGCGCGTGTACCACCAGGTGCCGGTCCATCCACGGGATGTGCCAAAAACAGCTGTCATTACACCCTTTGGAATTCCTAAGAATGCCTTTCGGGCTCATGGGGGCGGCGCAGACGTTTCAGTGCCTGATGGACTCTGTGCTCCAGGACATGCCGTTTTTGTTTGTGTACTTGGATGACATTCTTGTAGCCAGTACGTCCATAGAGGAGCACATGACACACCTCCAGCAGCTGTTTGAGCAGCTCAGTAAACACGGCCTCATCGTCAACCCGACCAAGTGCCAGTTTGGCCAGTCCTCCATCACCTTCCTCGGACACCATGTCACTCCACAGGGAGCCACCCCACTCCCTGCCAGGGTGGAGGCCATTGCCAGTTTTCCTCATCCCCGCACCGTACGGTCTCTACAGGAGTTCCTGGGCATGGTGAACTTTTACAACCGGTTCCTTCCCCATGCTGCCCACCTCATGCGCCCCTTGTACGAGGCCCTGCGGGGCAAAGTGCCCAAGGACGAGTTAGATTGGTCTAGGGATGCCCCGATCACGTTTTTTGCCACCGATACCGATCACCGATCGTCGTGAGCCATATCGGCCGATACCGATCCGATACCGATTGTTTTTGATAAAAAGAAATTAAAGATTATTTTATATAATTTTTTTTTTATAAAATATATATTATATAATTAGACTTGTACTTGTTTTATCTGCGAGACATCGCCACCATGCAACAAGTCAAAATGCTCGCTATCTGCAAACAGCTCCACTGTCTGTGTGTACTCTAGTAGCCTCCAGCTCCAAAAAGGATTCTCCTGTGCTGCAGCGGGACCCTATTGGTAACGTTACTGTGCTTTGGTCATTTCACATTCAGCAAGCCCTCAGCTCGAATACGCATTGAATCAATCTTATAAGACATTGATATCAAGAGCTATCTGTAGCTACTGCTAGCCGGCTAGATGACGTTAAGACAGAACTTTTTTAGTTCAATGGGACATTTCGTTTTGAACAGAGAACTAACGTCAGCTAACGCAAGCTAACGCAAGCTAACGGAGGTATGAACATGGACTACTAGACTTGCTGGATCATTTGTTGATATCAGGAGCTAGCCGGCTAAATACCGTTAGACAATGCCTACTAAACGTGAATAGTTGACTGGGTAATTTTGTTTAAACAGTAACGATAGCTAGGTAGCTAACGTTAGCTCAGGTCGAATGCACTATAGACTCGAGCAGAGGAGCCGCCTCTCAGTCCTCAGTGTTTACAAACTGTACACGGGTGCGGGCGGGGCAAGGGAGCAGCGGCAGTTTGCAGGTTGTGTGTGTCTGAGACAGACAGCGAGTGAGATCTTCGCTTGATCGGTTTCCGCGATCGGCGAATATGACTCATTATCGGAATTCACAGATCGCATATTTATACTGAGTATCGGCCGATAACGATCGGTGGCCGATCGATCGGGCCATCCCTAGATTGGTCCTCTGGGATGGACAGCGCTTTTGGGGCTGCCAAGACCGCGCTAGCCAACGCTGCTCTGCTGGCGCACCCCTCTCCCACTGCCCCGGTCGCCCTCACGACAGACTCCTCTGACTATGCAGTGGGAGCGGTGTGCGAGCAGTGGGTGGGCGGTTCCTGGCAGCCACTGGCCTTTTTTAGCAAACAGCTCCGCGACAACGAGCGTAAGTACAGTACTTTCGACAGGGAACTGCTGGGTCTGTTCCTCGCCACTAGGCACTTTAGATGCCTGTTGGAAGGCCGCCAGTTCACTGCCTTTGTGGACCACAAGCCGCTAACGTTCTCCATGGCCAAGACCTTGGAGCCGTGGTCGGGACGTCAGCAGCGGCAGCTCTCGGCGATCTCCGAGTTAACCACGGACATTGAGCACGTGGCGGGCAAGGACAACTTTCCACTTCCGACTGCCTCTCTCTGGCGGTCATCGGGTCCGTCCACTTGGGACTCGATTATGCCACCATGGCGGCAGACCAAGCCACAGACTCAGACATTCAGGCCTATCGGACGGGCCCTACTGCACTGCAGCTGGAGGATGTGGTGTTCGACACAGCTAACGCCACTCTCCTCTGCGACATCTCCACTGGCCAACCGCACCCTATGGTGCCTACGGCCTGGCGGCGCCGGGTTTTTAACATGATCCACAGCCTTTCCCACCCAGGTGTGAAGGCCTCGACTAAGCTGGTGGGGGTCAAGCTGGCCTCCAGAAGGATGTTAGGACCTGGGCTAGCTTGTGTGTGGCGTGCCAGCGTGCCAAGGTGCACCGCCATACCAAAGCCCCTTTGGCACCGTTTATAGTGCCAGAGAGGCGGTTCGACCACGTGAATGTGGACCTGGTGGGCCCCCTGCCCCCCTCCCACGGATATACTCACCTCCTCACCATGGTGGACAGGACCACCGGGTGGCTGGAGGCTGTTCCACTGTCCTCCACTACGGCAGCGGAGGTGGCCCAGGCGTTCATCGGCTGCTGGGTGGCCCGTTTTGGCACACCGGGGGACATCACAAGCGACAGGGGCCCCCAGTTCACTTCGGAGCTCTGGACTGCAGTTGCGGAGCAACTGGGGGTGAAGATCCACCGCACTACGGCGTACAACCCGCAGGGCAACAGACTTTGTGAGCGGTTCCATAGGGACATGAAGGCCGCTCTTCGGGCTGCCCTTACGGATGGCGACTGGGTTGACCGCCTCCCGTGGGTCTTGCTTGGTCTTCGTTCTGCCCCCAAAGAGGACCTCCAGGCCTCGTCCGCCGAGCTGGTGTACGGCCAGCCGCTGCGGGTCCCTGGGGAGTTTTTCCGGAGGCCACAGCTTCCTGGTCCGTCGCCTCCCATCGAACAGTGTCCCGGGGTGTTGCCGATGCCCTTATTCCCATTCCAACATCCCGCCACTGTCTTCCCCAGTCCTACGTCCCCAGGGACCTGCCATTGTCCAAATATGTGTTCATCCGGCACGACAGCCATCGGACCCCGCTGCAACCCCCTTATGACGAGCCTTTCCGTGTCCTGGAGGCAGGCACTAAAAACTTTGTTGTGGACATGGGGGGCAGGCCAGAGCGGGTCACTATAGACCGTCTTAAGCCTGCTCACTTGGACAAGGACGAACCAGTTCAGTCGGCCCTACCCCCGCGGCGGGGGCAGCGTTTCCGTTAGCCGGTAATTACCGGTATTTGACCGGCAAAATCTGTTGAAGTCCGACATATTTAATCTCTCCGGTCTTAATGTCCGGTGAAAATAATTCCCTGAGTCTAAGCACAATTTGATTATTTGAATTGTATTAAAATAGGCTAAAATTAAATAGCCTATGCGATGAACGAAACAATCATTACATTTGTTTCATCGTTGCTTCTAATAATGACAACGACGTTGTCAGCGAGAGCTTAGTGCTGGGTGTGCGAGTGCATGTGAAGCTGCAGAGCCGGAGCAGCAGCGGCACAGTGCAGTACTTTAATTCAGCCATTGGCAATTCAGCTGTTGGGTGGGGGGCGCTGCTGTGCGGTCCCCAGATAGAGCCAAAAAACAGCTGAATCTGCTGCTCTGCATCGACATACTCTCGCAAATAAGTCGTTGGGAGGTGGAGAGAGAGAGAGTCGTCACGCAAACCCACGATAATGTTGCCGTCTCTCTCTGCCAAATTTCTCAGTTCTTCGCTTGATATAATTAATACAAATGTCCAATATAACGGAATTCGTTAGCTCATAAAAATGTGACTATAACAGACTGCTGTTTATTAATGTCGGGCGACTGCCCACAGACACCTATTTGATTTAAAGTCGGCAGCAGCACGGAGTCTCTGGACTTATTTTATTTGGAATATAATGACTTTATACGCAAAAGTAGCCTAGTTTTAAGTAAAAATATTATAAATCTACATGCCTTGATGATGTCATTATTTTGTTTTGTTGTCATTCTTTTGCCTATCAATTGTTTTTAAGCTCAATAAACTCTGACCGGAATTTCTCTCATTTGACCGGTAGATTGAAATCTACCGGACACTGAGGCCGGCAACAATTTTTTCTAACGGAAACCCTGGGCGGGGGCGCCCCCCGGTTTCGGCTCAGACCCCTAACCCCGTCCTCTGTTCCGGCCTTGGCCCCTTCCATGGCCCGGCCGCTGGTCCCACTTCTCTCCCTTAATCCCCCTCTTGTTAAGCACAGTCGTTTCGGCCGCTTGATCCGTCCCCCTCCACGTTGACTATTTCATGCTGTGATCTGTTCACTGATGGACTGTTCACTGTAGGGCTGGGCGATATGACCAAAAACGTTATCGCGATAAAATTATAAAATTATTTTCATATAATTCGATATCGATAATTATCGTCGATATAATGTCTGTCAAGTTTAATTAACTTCTGATATATGCTGCTGCGAATGTCTCAAGTCGAGTTGATGTCGTCATCAGTCCTCGCACGTTAGCAGTTAGCCGACAAGCGGAGTATCTCATGACAATAAATATGACACTAAAATACTCTCTTCCGCCACAATATATTGAAACGACGTCCACTCCCACACTATTATAAACGTGGCCTCAGAATTCAAAACACACACATACTCGGCACGTAAATATATAAAACAGTGCCGTGCAAGCTAGTTAACCTAGCCAGCCTGTTGCTTCTACGCGGTGTATTCCATGACAATGTGCTAAATATCACACTAAAATACTCTCTTCCGCCACAATATATTGAAACGACTACCACTGTATACCCCCACTACTATAAACGTGGCCTCAGAATTCACCACACACACATACTCGGCACGTAAATATATAAAACAACGCTGTGCAAGCTAATTAGCCTAGCAAGCCTTGTTGTTGAGTGAGTCCTACCGCTCTGGGTCTCCTTCCGGGTCTCCGTCGATCTCGGCCATCTCCTTCACTGATTGGTTGTTAGCTGTTGTGCGTAGCACGTCATCACGTAAGGTTGGTTGTTGTTAGTGAGTGAGCTGAGCCGAGGCTGAACGGAGCCAAGCTTGGAAAATCGATATATCGAAACTTTGCGACCACGTTTCATGTTTATTTCGAGGAAATAATTTATCGCGATAGTTATCGTTATCGTTTTATCGCCCAGCCCTAGTTCACTGGCTATTAATTAGTTGCAGTTTTTGTATTGGAGAATTCTGGGGGGCCCTGTGTGGTGACCTATATTAAGAGACATTCACCAAGGTGGGCTTGTGCCTTTAAGGGCGGGGGTTTTACTGTTTAGGGGAAAGGGTAAATACCACTTCCGGTTCCGGGTTAAGTTGGTTGTTATTGTAAATGCTATGTGCAGTGAGAAGTAAAGTACCTCAACTCGAACCACATCTCTGGTAGAGCCATATGAAATCCGTTTTATTTTTTTCCAAATTCCATTACATTTTTCTCCAAATTCAGTTTTTTCCGTTTTTAATATTTCAGAATTCTGTATTTTTCTTTGTACGCTCATTTTACCATCAGAAATAGTGTCTAATAAGTGGGAATGAATAAATGTCCACAATTTAATAAGATATAACATTCCATTTAATAGGGCTGTCTTAAATACTTTGAAGGTTCGTTCGATGGGCATGGGATTTGAATATGAAAATAAAATTCGATTATTTAAAAATATAAACGATAGATATATATTTTTTTGCAAAATCAACTCTGCCTGTCTTTGTTAATTACAACAAGTAATGCTGTTTGTTATTTAAGATGAGGTCGGACTCGGCACTGACAGATTTGTGTTCATTGTGCTGCTTTTATAAAGCCTCAAAATCAAATGACGGCTTACAATATTTCATGAAAGCAAAGCAGGGCTGTACGCTGCGATGATATCATCGCGAATTGCCCCTTTAATTGGCCGTTGCGATTGGTAAATATTATCTGGGGGCGGGCTTGCGAGTAGTGCTTTCAAGCCTTGGATTCGCATTTCACTCCTAAATTATCCAAGGCGTGTGATGACGCGATGACGTCACTCACGCGAGCTGAGCAGTGAGCACTCAGCAGGTATGATCAGCGGGAACAATCGACTGAGCACTCACTCTGATAGACTGGCTGACTGTCTGATTTAGCTATGAAGAAAAGTAAAGTTAGTATTGCTTCATATTTTCGTCGCGTTCGACCTCCTATAGTGAGCCGAACTGAACTGAACTCAGACACACGGAGAGAGCTGCGGCGTCTGCTCCTCCTCCAGCCCTCTCGCACCCGTGGCTGTTGTAAACACTGGGACCTCGGTGAGCCTGCCAGCCGGCTAGCTACTGATAGCTATCAACAAATGCTCCAGTAAGTCTAGTAGACTCAGGGACCGAAACTAGAGAGCGCCACCCGCCATTTGCGCTCAGTTTTTACGTTTGGCGCCTCCCACTGAGACGTCTGAGCGCCGTGTGACGGGCAATCAAATAGTCATGTGAAAACCGAAAATCATGATCCAATTCTTTAGCGGAGTTCTCACTCGCTGTCTCAGCACACATGAAGCGCGCACCGCGCACTGCTGCTGCTGCTGCTGCTACCCCCTCCCCACCTGTTGCATGTAAACAGAGGCTATTGCCTCACCGTGACGTTAGTCTAGTCAGTGTGGGACCTTCGTGAGATAACGTTAGCTACCGTTACAAAATGACCCAGTCAACTATTCACTTAGTTTAATACATGACTTTGAGGCATTGTGTAACGTTATCCAGCCGGCTAGCTACGGATAGCTCCCGACATCAACAAATCCATCAGCAATAGTCCAGTGCATAATACCTCGGTTGGCTAGGTATTGTCGCAGTAAACTAAATAGTTCACTGAGGCGTTGTCCCAACGCCATCCAGCAGTAGCTACAGAAAGCTCCTGGCATCAATGTCCTACAAGCGTCCTGCAAGCTACCTACAACAACAACATGCGTATTCGAGTCCCTGGTTTACATCGCATGAGTGAGGGCTGCTGACTAGGGTCCAGGTGCAGCGCCGGAGAATTCTTTTGCATGCTGATTCTGAATGTAGCGTTTAGGGTCCAGCTGCACCCCCGGATAATCCTTGCTGGAGCTGGCCACTCGAGTATACAAACAGACAGTGGAGCTGTTTGCAGACAGCGAGGTGGCGATGTCTCGCAGATAATACAACTACAAGTATGATTATATAATATATATATTTTATTCAAAATAATAATTATATAATTCTTTTTTTTTTAATCAAAAACAATCGATATAAATAATGGTAAAATTGTTATTAAAAAATTTGCCCCTAAAAAATATTTTTTGCCCCTAAATTTCTCATTTAGGGGCAAGTGTGCCCCTAGTGAAAAAGCTTAGCGTACAGCCCTGCAAAGTGTTTTGTTTGTCTAAGATTTAAAAAGGTTTAAACTTTACAGCACTGACAAAGTTGAACAAAGTGCTGTACAAGTCTGTTGAATGCCCACGCTAGGTCTTAGGTCAGATCGATAACTTCATAACTCATTGGTCTGCTCATCTTGACATCAAACAGCGTCCTGCGAAGTGGTTGACATGCAGAACCGAACGAGTCTACAAAATGTTGTTGTTACTACTGACCGACAAGAGATAGCGAATGCACCGTTCCGACCCCCGTCAGTCATCGACCTTAGGTCGAGTGATTGAAGTTGCGGAATCTTTTATTTTATTTGCACTGGGAAGGACTCTCCTTATTCAGATGAGGTCCATTTCCCTTATTCGTTACACGTATTATCACTATATGGCTTTACTTGATAATCCCATTATACAGTACACGTATTATCACTGTATGGCTTTACTTGATAATCCCATTATAGCTAGGGATAAAGCCACTTACACATATTATCACTGTATGGCTTTACTTGATAATCCCATGATACAGTACACGTATTATCACTATATGGCTTTACTTGATAATCCCATTATACAGTACACGTATTATCACTATATGGCTTTACTTGATAATCCCATTATAGCTAGGGATAAAGCCACTTATTCTATTTTGCTTCAATGCATAATCATATGTCTCCTTTTACTCCGTCTGGCTAAAGCCTTACTCAGGAGGTTTTTTATATCATAAATCAGGCACATTACTGGACCGCGTGGTTGACATATTTCTCCTTTTACTCCGTCTTCATTAATCAAAACGCAAAGGGTGAAGTTACAAGGCAAAACACATTTCATGCTTACCCGGTCGTCTGGTCAGAAGAAAGGATACAAAGGATATTTATAAAGAGGTATTTTTAATTAGAAAAAGCTAGTTACAAGAAGAGACTGAAGTGGAAAATTTCCAATTCAGTTTAAAATAAGCAGAAAACAGAACATCTCAGCATTGCACGGCTTGTGCCCCGTGTCTGGCAGCAGGATCTCCATCTCTCAAAAAAGTCTGGCTCTTGAATGAGCAACCGTCTCTTTTTATCGACATTGTACCATATTTCCGATTGGTCTAAACACAGTGATGTCACAGGGTTGTCATGTTTGTTTAGCAAACCAAAATACAATACATAATTCGTATTAACTCCTCCTTCTTTGTACTAACGTTACTGCTAGTTACCTAGTGGTTTTAAGTAACAGAAAGTCCCTTATTCCTTCAAAACAGACAACGGCTTTGTCTGTGGTGACCACGTGACATGGTACCATGCACGAGGCCGCCCTCCATAGGATTTCTTAAAGGTTCCCTCCAGACAAACAGTTTTACACATCATTCTTTTAGTATAATTCTCTACTGACAGTCAATTATAAGCATGCCATTTATGAAAACTTTTACTGTACACATTAAACATTTAATTGTTATATAGTTTTTTCTTTTAAGATTTCCTCAATAGTTTCCGGACTCCTGGCTTTCAACCCTCAACCTTTAATTCCCTTCCCGTCTGAAAGGGTTAACATTTTACTGCTCTCTCTCCTCTCTGAGGCCCACATTCCGCAGGTTGACTCCCTTTTCACAGTTTTTCACAGACAACAGGCCCCTTCTATGGAGACATTAAAGGCTCAGTTCCATTTTTTATAAGTAGAGCCATCATAGAGCTATCTTTCCAGAGTTCAGTTTAAAGATTTATACTGGTCATATAGGAACGACTCAGGATGTCATTGTCCAAAAGTGTCACTTGTTCTGTGGCACTTCACACCCACTCTGCCGTCCTGGGAGGTCATTGTCCATCGTCAATTGAATAATTGAATAATGAAGCATATGATTACATGTGAAAAATAGGTATATACGGCTATATTGGAACGACTCAGGATGTCATTGTCAAAAAGTGTCACTTGTTCTGTGGCACTTCACACCCACTCTGTCATCCTGGGCGGTCATTTTCCATTGTCTTAATAGCGTCTGTACTGGGGGACGAGATGGCGATTGTGGGGTCACGTGGCTGTGACTCTCCACACCCCCTCTGCCATCTCGGTACCTTGTTACCCTGGTAGCCGGCGGGAAGACTTGCATCTGTTGTTCCCTGGCTGGACGGCTCGACAGGATAGGGGTCACGTTGTTGCTTGGTATCCGGCGGGAAGACTTGCATCTGTTGTTCCCGGCCGATGCACCCAGGCTGTTGTCGTCTTGGTCATCTTGGTCATCTTGGTCACCTTGGTCATCTTGGTCATCTTGGTCATCTTGGGGTCGCCCCCTCTGACCTCTTGGATCTCTCCCATAGTTTGAGGTAGGTTGATTTGTCACTTCTCGGGCGACCCCCACGGGTCCCCGAGAATTGTAGCAGCAGTCCTCTATTGAAGTGTGGTTGGCCTGGTCTTGTGACCCTGTCCGTAGGCCTCGCAGGACATCACAGATACAGTCCACAGAGGACTCATTTCTTTTCTCTCTTTCAGGTCCATTCAGGGCTCTCGTCGCCCTGTAACCTGGGTCCAGGCCGATGTCTCTCTGTCCGGTCTGGGAGGTCTAGGAGGTCTGGGAGGTCTAGATGAGGACCTTGAGGATGCTCTGGAGCTTGACCTATCGTGTGACCCTGTCCGTAGGCCTCGCAGGACATCACAGATACAGTCCACAGAGGACTCATTTCTTTTCTCTCTTTCAGGTCCATTCAGGGCTCTCGTCGCCCTGTAACCTGGGTCCAGGCCGATGTCTCTCTGTCCGGTCTGGGAGGTCTAGGAGGTCTGGGAGGTCTGGGAGGTCTGGGAGGTCTAGATGAGGACCCTGAGGATGCTCTGGAGCTTGACCTATCCCGGTCTTCCTCCAGTTCCGATTTCTGACCTGAGTCAGTATATTCCTTTTTGCCATCCGCTGCGTCGTCCGCTGACTCCGGGGGACAGCCCCCCCCCCCCCCCCCCCCCCCCCCGTCTAAGAGTGTGGCACTGGTTCAGGTTTTGTCCCTTTACCAGCGCACATTGTTCACAGGCCTTTCGGACTGTTATCGCTCTTTGTTTGGCTTTAGGTATGAGAATGTTGTTAGTTCTCAGGTATACCAACATCCTCTTACTTCCGGCATGTCCAAGGTTATCATATACCTGTCTGTTCATGTGAGTAGCCTCGTCCTGTTAGCAATGGCTAGTTAGCCTGCTATTCGCTCCTATTCGCAATGGCTATTTCAGCCGGCTCGCAATGGCTATTTCAGCCTGCTATTCGCTCCTATTCGCAATGGCTATTTCAGCCTGCTCGCAATGGCTATTTCAGCCTGCTATTCGCAATGGCTATTTCAGCCTGCTATTCGCAATGGCTATTTCCGCCTGCTATTCACAAAGTAGAGTTCTTTCTACTTAAGTTCTGACTTTAAGTAAGCATTTAGTTACTTCAAGTCATGAGTAAACCTTTTTACCGTAATCACAAAAATATACTTTAAGGGTGATTCTTTCTTTGAGTAGAACCTTCTACGTTTTTGACTGTAAGAAAACATTACGTAACTTTTTAGTCATGAGTAAACCTTTTTACCGTAATCACAAAAATATACTTTAAGGGTGATTCTTTCTTTGAGTAGAACCTTCTACGTTTTTGACTGTAAGAAAACATTACGTAACTTTTTAGTCATGAGTAAACCTTTTTACCGTAATCACAAAAATATACTTTAAGGGTGATTCTTTCTTTGAGTAGAACCTTCTACGTTTTTGACTGTAAGAAAACATTACGTAACTTTTTAGTCATGAGTAAACCTTTCTACCGTAATCACAAAAATATACTTTAAGGGTCATTCTTTCTTTGAGTAGAACCTTCTACGTTTTTGACTGTAAGAAAATATTATGTAACTTTTTAGTCATGAGTAAACCTTTTTACCGTAATCACAAAAATATACTTTAAGGGTGATTCTTTCTTTGAGTAGAACCTTCTACGTTTTTGACTGTAAGAAAACATTACGTAACTTTTTAGTCATGAGTAAACCTTTTTACCGTAATCACAAAAATATACTTTAAGGGTGATTCTTTCTTTGAGTAGAACCTTCTACGTTTTTGACTGTAAGAAAACATTACGTAACTTTTTAGTCATGAGTAAACCTTTTTACCGTAATCACAAAAATATACTTTAAGGGTGATTCTTTCTTTGAGTAGAACCTTCTACGTTTTTGACTGTAAGAAAACATTACGTAACTTTTTAGTCATGAGTAAACCTTTTTACCGTAATCACAAAAATATACTTTAAGGGTGATTCTTTCTTTGAGTAGAACCTTCTACGTTTTTGACTGTAAGAAAACATTACGTAACTTTTTAGTCATGAGTAAACCTTTTTACAGTAATCACAAAAATATACTTTAAGGGTGATTCTTTCTTTGAGTAGAACCTTCTACGTTTTTGACTGTAAGAAAACATTACGTAACTTTTTAGTCATGAGTAAACCTTTTTACCGTAATCACAAAAATATACTTTAAGGGTGATTCTTTCTTTGAGTAGAACCTTCTACGTTTTTGACTGTAAGAAAACATTACGTAACTTTTTAGTCATGAGTAAACCTTTTTACCGTAATCACAAAAATATACTTTAAGGGTGATTCTTTCTTTGAGTAGAACCTTCTACGTTTTTGACTGTAAGAAAACATTACGTAACTTTTTAGTCATGAGTAAACCTTTTTACCGTAATCACAAAAATATACTTTAAGGGTGATTCCTTCTTTGAGTAGAACCTTCTACGTTTTTGACTGTAAGAAAACATTACGTAACTTTTTAGTCATGAGTAACCGCTACTTCAAGTCGTTACTTATCAACCCTCTCTTGTTCCTGATAGATTTTTTACCAATTTACTTTTGGCTGTCTGCTGCGCTCTGCAGACCATCTACGTCACCATTGTTCCAGATCTCGAACATTAGGAAGAGTCTTGGTTGGAGAGGTTCTGCCGATAAGACCAATCTTGAGTAAGGTTGACTCAAATCTGTAACTAATTCTACTCCAGAGACACCTGACAGCAGTTATTTCAGTTAATATTCTTTCGGCTGTTGATACCTATTTAATTAGTATACAGCCCAACTCACTTGAACTCATGTTCTAAGCCCCGGAACCTCCAATCCGTTTTGACAGACCTATAAACCAGTGACTTGGCCGCCTAAGCACCACAGCGTCCTGTATGCTGAGGCTTCCAAGTCTCCACAAATCTGATAGGCCCGTCGGATACAGAGACCCTGATGCTCGCTCTGTCCCCCCGCGTCAAGGTGCTAAGCTTGATGAGAGTTTGCAGAGTCTCAATTTGTTACCCATAGGCGCTGGTGAGTGTACATCTCATGCAGCTGATATGGTTGGTAGGGTGCTAACCTACCAAATGGTTGCTGTCAGGAAATCCCTTTTGAATGAAATAGATTACAAATTCACTTTACTTTACTCTGGGTTTAGAGCAAGGACGGACATCTTTACATATTATACTTAAAATATATACAAAATGCATGTAGTATTCCATGTTATGTTTCTTCCTAAATGACAACAACACTATATATTATTCCTCTTGACAGATGAGCGGTATGTCAAGTGCAGTTTGCACTTGCTTGAGTGTCATGTGTCAGGGCCCCAGAAGGTAATTTCTCCCTTTGTTGCCCTCATCTCTGCTTCCGGGATTTGAATTCCTCCCTTATTGTCCTCACCTCTGCTTGCTGTTCTGGGGTTAGTGCGGCCCACTCGTCTGCAGGTAGGTATTGGTACTTCCTTTTCCCTGTTCTGTCCGTGGTTGTTTTCGGGGGGAACTCCTGGAAGGCCCCCCTTTTGTCAGATAGCATTTTAACTTGGTCATACAGCATACATTCGATACGTAACTGGTCCTGTGACCATGCTGCGCATCGGGCTGCCAGTGGGTTACCCCCTGGGACTCCTCTGAATAGCTTTTCAAGCAGTAAGCATGATCCTTGCATAGGTGTTCCATTCATGACTGATCCTGCTGCATCATTGAGAGACATGCTCCCGCCTCGCACCTGTGGGATTAGTTTCTCCACCATCTTATACCCTGGATCTCGACCGGGGGTCCTTACTTCTCTTTCCATCAGTTGGTCCATTGAGGCCCTTTCGGGGATCTCTAGTCCTTTGAGATGTCTCAACATGCGAGCTAGCGTCTCGTGTGCTTGTATCTCCTGAGCGAGCATCTGCTGCGCCAGCTTCTCATGAGCTAGCATCTGCTGCGCCAGTTTCTTCTGAGCTACCCGTGCCAACTTCTCCTGAGCTAGCATCTGCTGCGCCAGCTTCTCATGAGCTAGCATCTGCTGCGCCAGTTTCTTCTGAGCTACCCGTGCCAACTTCTCCTGAGCTAGCATCTGCTGCGCCAGCTTCTCATGAGCTAGCATCTGCTGCGCCAGTTTCTTCTGAGCTACCCGTGCCAACTTCTCCTGAGCTAGCATCTGCTGCGCTAGCGTTGGTCGTGCCAGCTCCTCCTGAGCTAGCTTCTCTTGTGCTAGCTCCTCCTGAGCTAGCTTCTGGCGTGCCAGCTCCTCCCGAGCTAGCATCTCCTGGGCTAGCTCCTCCTGAGCTAGCGTCGGTCGTGCCAGCTCCTCCCGAGCTAGCTTCTCTCGTGCTAGCTCCTCCTGAGCTAGCTTCTCTTGTGCTAGCTCCTCCTGAGCTAGCTTTGGGCGTGCCAGCTCCTCCTGAGCTAGCATCTCCTGGGCTAGCTCCTCCTGAGCTAGCGTTGGTCGTGCCAGCTCCTCCTGAGCTAGCTTCTCTCGTGCTAGCTCCTCCTGAGCTAGCTTCTCTTGTGCTAGCTCCTCCTGAGCTAGCTTTGGGCGTGCCAGCTCCTCCTGAGCTAGCATCTCTTGTGCTAGCTCCTCCTGAGCTAGCTTCTGGCGTGCCAGCTCCTCCCGAGCTAGCATCTCCTGGGCTAGCTCCTCCTGAGCTAGCGTCGGTCGTGCCAGCTCCTCCTGAGCTAGCATCTCCTGGGCTAGCTCCTCCTGAGCTAGCGTTGGTCGTGCCCGCTCCTCCTGAGCTAGCTTCTCTCGTGCTAGCTCCTCCTGAGCTAGCTTCTCTTGTGCTAGCTCCTCCTGAGCTAGCTTCTGGCGTGCCAGCTCCTCCCGAGCTAGCATCTCCTGGGCTAGCTCCTCCTGAGCTAGCGTTGGCTTGTTAGCCGATGGTGAGCTAGTTAGCTTGCAGTCCTGTGAACGGCCGTTTTGGCTTCTCCTCACATACAGTCTCCCCTCCTCACATACAGTATCTTTGGGCTAGGGAGCCATCGCCTTTCTGTGAACGGTCGTTTTGACTTCGCTTCACATACAGTCTCTCCTCCTTACACACAGTGTCTTTGGGCTAGGGAGCCATCGCCTTTCTGTGAACGGTCGTTTTGACTTCGCTTCACATACAGTCTCTCCTCCTTACAAACAGTGTCTTTGGGCTAGGGAGCCATCGCCTTTCTGTGAACGGTCGTTTTGACTTCGCTTCACATAGTCTCTCCTCCTTGCATACAGTATCTTTGGGCTAGGGAGCCATCGCCTTTCTGTGAACGGTCGTTTTGACTTCGCTTCACATCCAGTCTCCCCTCCTTACAAACAGTGTCTTTGGGCTAGGGAGCCATCGCCTTTCTGTGAACGGTCGTTTTGACTTCGCTTCACATCCAGTCTCCCCTCCTTACAAACAGTGTCTTTGGGCTAGGGAGCCATCGCCTTTCTGTGAACGGTCGTTTTGACTTCGCTTCACATCCAGTCTCCCCTCCTTACAAACAGTGTCTTTGGGCTAGGGAGCCATCGCCTTTCTGTGAACGGTCGTTTTGACTTCGCTTCACATCCAGTCTCCCCTCCTTACAAACAGTGTCTTTGGGCTAGGGAGCCATCGCCTTTCTGTGAACGGTCGTTTTGACTTCGCTTCACATCCAGTCTCCCCTCCTTACAAACAGTGTCTTTGGGCTAGGGAGCCATCGCCTTTCTGTGAACGGTCGTTTTGACTTCGCTTCACATCCAGTCTCCCCTCCTTACAAACAGTGTCTTTGGGCTAGGGGACCCATCCAGTTCGCCTCCTGTGGGCAAAGCACGAAATTATGTTGCACTTGTAACTCCCCCCAGAGCTCTATAAACATTATGTTACCCTTTAGTTGTGAGTAAACGTTGCTTTAATCACCAAGATAGAGCTTTCTATTCATTTGTGATATCCCAGAGTAGAGCCTTCCACTCGAGTCGCCAGTAGAGCTTTCTACTTTAATTTTTGCCAAATCTGTAATTCAATTTTACTCCAGAGGCTTTTGACAGTAATCCTGTCTTCTTCGGCCGTTTAGCACCTATTTTGGTTAGTATAAATGCCCACCCAGGGACGCCATGTTGAATGCCCACGCTAGGTCTTAGGTCAGATCGATAACTTCATAACTCATTGGTCTGCTCATCTTGACATCAAACAGCGTCCTGCGAAGTGGTTGACATGCAGAACCGAACGAGTCTACAAAATGTTGTTGTTACTACTGACCGACAAGAGATAGCGAATGCACCGTTCCGACCCCCGTCAGTCATCGACCTTAGGTCGAGTGATTGAAGTTGCGGAATCTTTTATTTTATTTGCACTGGGAAGGACTCTCCTTATTCAGATGAGGTCCATTTCCCTTATTCGTTACACGTATTATCACTATATGGCTTTACTTGATAATCCCATTATACAGTACACATATTATCACTGTATGGCTTTACTTGATAATCCCATTATAGCTAGGGATAAAGCCACTTACACATATTATCACTGTATGGCTTTACTTGATAATCCCATGATACAGTACACGTATTATCACTATATGGCTTTACTTGATAATCCCATTATACAGTACACGTATTATCACTATATGGCTTTACTTGATAATCCCATTATAGCTAGGGATAAAGCCACTTATTCTATTTTGCTTCAATGCATAATCATATGTCTCCTTTTACTCCGTCTGGCTAAAGCCTTACTCAGGAGGTTTTTTATATCATAAATCAGGCACATTACTGGACCGCGTGGTTGACATATTTCTCCTTTTACTCCGTCTTCATTAATCAAAACGCAAAGGGTGAAGTTACAAGGCAAAACACATTTCATGCTTACCCGGTCGTCTGGTCAGAAGAAAGGATACAAAGGATATTTATAAAGAGGTATTTTTAATTAGAAAAAGCTAGTTACAAGAAGAGACTGAAGTGGAAAACTTCCAATTCAGTTTAAAATAAGCAGAAAACAGAACATCTCAGCATTGCACGGCTTGTGCCCCGTGTCTGGCAGCAGGATCTCCATCTCTCAAAAAAGTCTGGCTCTTGAATGAGCAACCGTCTCTTTTTATCGACATTGTACCATATTTCCGATTGGTCTAAACACAGTGATGTCACAGGGTTGTCATGTTTGTTTAGCAAACCAAAATACAATACATAATTCGTATTAACTCCTCCTTCTTTGTACTAACGTTACTGCTAGTTACCTAGTGGTTTTAAGTAACAGAAAGTCCCTTATTCCTTCAAAACAGACAACGGCTTTGTCTGTGGTGACCACGTGACATGGTACCATGCACGAGGCCGCCCTCCATAGGATTTCTTAAAGGTTCCCTCCAGACAAACAGTTTTACACATCATTCTTTTAGTATAATTCTCTACTGACAGTCAATTATAAGCATGCCATTTATGAAAACTTTTACTGTACACATTAAACATTTAATTGTTATATAGTTTTTTCTTTTAAGATTTCCTCAATAGTTTCCGGACTCCTGGCTTTCAACCCTCAACCTTTAATTCCCTTCCCGTCTGAAAGGGTTAACATTTTACTGCTCTCTCTCCTCTCTGAGGCCCACATTCCGCAGGTTGACTCCCTTTTCACAGTTTTTCACAGACAACAGGCCCCTTCTATGGAGACATTAAAGGCTCAGTTCCATTTTTTATAAGTAGAGCCATCATAGAGCTATCTTTCCAGAGTTCAGTTTAAAGATTTATACTGGTCATATAGGAACGACTCAGGATGTCATTGTCCAAAAGTGTCACTTGTTCTGTGGCACTTCACACCCACTCTGCCGTCCTGGGAGGTCATTGTCCATCGTCAATTGAATAATTGAATAATGAAGCATATGATTACATGTGAAAAATAGGTATATACGGCTATATTGGAACGACTCAGGATGTCATTGTCAAAAAGTGTCACTTGTTCTGTGGCACTTCACAAAGTCCCACAACAGTTGATTCCATTTTTATTGCTCGATTCCGTGAACACGGATTCCATATGGCTCTAATATCTCTCTACACACACTACCCCACCCCCCTTGCAACTTGTACACATATGCACAAAATACAGCCTTCTCATGTCTATGATCTCCCTTTCTGACACACACATGTAACGGAGGTACCGCGTGTCTATCCACAGTCACGATGGACTGTAGTGAAGTGGCTGTGGACGTTAAGTGGTACTGCAAGTAAACTCACTCCCCAGAGGCATCCAGAGTTCACCTCTTGGTATAGCGGTCTGCGATGTCACCCGCGGCGCGGGAGACCGGGGTTCAACTCCCACTCAGGGCATGTCAAATGAGACCGGTTTCAGTGGTGCCCAGTGACCCGGATGCCCTGGGTGGAGTGAGTTTAGGGGGGTGAGTGTAATGGAGGTACCGCATGTCTATCCACAGTCACGATGTGTGAAGTGGCTGTGGATGTTAAGGGTTCCTGCAGGTAAACTCACTCCCCATAGTAGGGCTGCAACTAACGATTATTTTGGTAGTCGACTAATCTGTCGATTCTTTTTTCGATTAGTCGACTAATCTAACGATTCTTTTTGTCATTCGATTAGTCGACTAATCTAACGATTATTTTTTCGATTAGTCCACTAATCTAACGATTATTTTTGTCACACCCTCAATATCTGCTTCCTGTGGGCGCGGCTCCTTCTCCAGTGCATGTTTTACCTCACATGCTCAAGTCTGCACACCTGTGAATGTCACCCTGTTGTCCAGTCCCTCTGCCTTAACACTTTGAGTGCCAGCGATGAGATTTCTCGTCTCTCTGTTTAATTAATTTATCCACTCTGGTTGGATGGTGTGTATGTATGTATGTATTGTGCTGTATAATGACGATACATTTGAATCGAATCTCATTTTGAAATCGCTATGCTGCCTATGGACACGACAGTGGCAGACAGCTTTGGAGGTGATTGCATTGCACCATGGTGATCCACTCAACAGGTAGCGATTTCAAAATGAGATTCGATTCAAATGTATTGTCATTATACAGCACAATACAACACCAGAGTGGATAAATTAATTAAACGTAAAAAAAATAATAATAATTGAACCAAGAGTGATTTGAACTTGTGACCATAGGATCCACAGCCAGCAGACTAACGAGGTGAGCTAAGTCGGATGTTAAAACTGAGTGACTAATCCATGATTTACACTTGTGCCAATTGCATTTGTCCCTAATCTTTTGTATTGGCATTAATAAATCAGATGTCATGCTAATATGTCATGTTCTACAGTAGGACTTACTACTGTGATACCCATTAAAACAGTAATTCGAATAATAGAAGCCTGCTTTGCTGGAATGATTATTTTCAAAGATGAATTGGATAATGCAGGCGCGAGCTGGGCGTAACTGGCGTAGATAACTTACCGGGGGCAAAACTAGCGTACGTCAGTGGCCAATCATCATATGGCTCTAGTCTCTGGCTCGCTACTTTCTTATCGCCACAGCAGCCTATTACTAGCCTCTAGGGCTGACCCCTATTAGTAGATTAGTCGACTAATCGGTCGAAAGGAGCCATAGTCGACTAGCCAACCTCTTAGTCGAATACAAAAAAATATATATATATATATTTATAATTTTATTTTTTTTCATTTTTTATTTTTTCATTCTTTCCAAAAGAAAAGAGGCCTAGAAGCATGGTTAACGCTAATGGCACGCATACCAGAGGCTAACTGCCTACGAAAACAGGCACAGAGGCACTGAAAGAGGCTTTCACCCATCTAATGAACACACTAGACTAGACAAATATCAAGATGTATCCATCAGTGGACCAATTGCATGCTTTTGCAGAGGACAAGAAGCCTTCAGTCGACTCCTTCAGACATTAAGCACCCCCCACAGCCCAAATGGAATGATAAAATATATATATATATATATATATATATATATATATATTTGTTTTTTAATATTAAAAATATGATGCCTTTTAATTCTTTTTGACCAATAGGCGACTAACAGCAAATTTTGGCCAATCATAGTCGACCATCCAAATCCTTAGTCGGGGACAGCCCTACTAGCCTCCCAGGAATTACCCTAAACCGCTCTAAAACCATACTTATATTCACCACGGTATAAAACGTATGGATGGAAAAATTATTCCTTTTTCACATCTTGAATGATAGATACTCGATGTCAAATGGGCCATGTGTTAATGATGAAAAGTTATCTACTGCATCTTTATGTTTGTTATTCATATTATTATTATTCCTCCCTCCAGACCCCCCACAGCTCTCTGTCTGTGAAGAGGAGGTTCCCCCTGAGCAGCAGGAGAGGAGCCCCAGTCTGAGCCAGGAGGAGCCAGAGCCCCTACAGATGAAAGAGGAACAGGAGGAACTCTGGAGCAGTCAGGAGGGAGAGCAGCTTCAAGGTCTGGAGGAGGCTGATATCATCAAGTTCACTTTCAACCCTGTCCCTGTGAAGAGTGAAGATGATGAAGAGAAACCTCAGTCCTCATGGTTTAACCAAACCCAGGACCCAGAGTCCCTACAGATTAAAGAGGAACAGGAGGAACTATTTCAAGATCTAGAGGAGGCTGATGGCTCCAAGATGACCTTACAACCTATGAAATATGAACATGGTGGAGAGAATACTCTGTCCTCACTGCTCAGCCAAACCCAGGACCCAGAGCTCCTACAGATCAAAGAGGAACTACATCAAGGGCTGGAAGAAGCTGATCTCTCCAAGATCACAGTAGACCCAGTGAAATGTGAAGATGGTCAAGAGAACGCTCTGTCCTTTCAGCCTCTTCAAACCCAGGGGGAGAAAAACAGAGAAGCTTACTCTTTACCCAGCACCTCAACTGGACAGATGAAAACAGAACCTGAAGGAGAGTACTGTGGAGTATCAGAACCAGCCAGTAACTTATATCCAGATGGTGATTTAGAACCAACTAGAGATGGCCAGCTTCTCTCTTCAGACTGTCCTGAGACTGATGACAGTGATGATTGGAAGGAGAGTGGGGAACCTCAGTCAGGTTTAAAGATGCTAATATCAGACAAGAAACAAAAAACATTAAGTTTGTCTCATACAGGACAGAAACAATTTAGTTCAGTTTGTGGAAAAGGGTTCAGTGACAAAGGAACTTTGAACAGACACATGTCAACTCATACAGGAGAGAAACCATTTAGTTGTTCAGTTTGTGAAAAATGCTTCAGTCACAAAAGAACTCTGAAAATACACATGGGAACTCATACAGGAGAGAAACCATTTAGTTGTTCAGTTTGTTCAAAAGGGTTCAGTGATAAAGGATATTTGAAGATCCACATGAGAACTCATACAGGAGAGAAACCATTTAGTTGTTCAGTTTGTTCAAAAGGGTTCAATCGGAAAGGACTTTTGAAGATCCACATGACAAGTCATACAGGAGAGAAACCATTTAGTTGTTCAGTTTGTTCAAAAGGGTTCAGGGATAAAGGACATTTGAATATCCACATGAGAACTCATACAGGAGAGAAACCATTTAGTTGTTCAGTTTGTGGAAAAGGGTTCAGTGACAAAGGAACTTTGAACAGACACATGAGAACTCATACAGGAGAGAAACCATTTAGTTGTTCAGTTTGTTCAAAAGGGTTCAATCGGAAAGGACATTTGAATATCCACATGAGAACTCATACAGGAGAGAAACCATTTAGTTGTTCCGTTTGTGGGAAAGGGTTCATTGGGAAAGTACATTTGAATATCCACATGAGAACTCATACAGGAGAGAAACCATTTAGTTGTTCAGTTTGTGGGAAAGGGTTCAGTCAGAAAGGACATTTGAAGATCCACATGAGAACTCATACAGGAGAGAACCCATTAAGTTGTTTAGTTTGTGGAAAAGGGTTCAGTGAGAAAGGACATTTGAAGATCCACATGAGAACTCATACAGGAGAGAAACCCTTTAGTTGTTCAGTTTGTGAAAAAGGCTTCAGTCACAAAGGAACTCTGAAAATACACATGAGAACTCATACAGGAGAGAAATCCTGAAGTTTGTGGAATGGTTCAGTGATAATGGGGTTCTGAGAAGACGCATGGGAAGTCATACTGGAGAGACACTCTAGTTGTTTAATTTGGTGGAACAGGTTCAGAGGTTCAGAGATAAAGGGAATGTGAAAATGCACAATAAGTCATTGTAGACCATTTAGCTGTCCAGTTTGTGGCAAAATATTTATTCAGAAAGGTAATTAACATGGAAACAACATGTTAACTATATTCAAGGGGAAATATCTAAGTCAGTAGAAATCTTGTATAAATGTAAGGATATATTAAACTATAAAGCCTTGTACATTATCTACTGCTCACCTTACATATCTTACTATGGGGGATATGTAAGTATGGGGGTCGACATAAAATACTGTAAATCCGATAGTCTTACTGCAAAAGCGTGCCATCTGGAGCCTTCATAAGGCTGGTTACTATGACCACACAAATCCACTGTTTATAAAGTCTCATGTTATGACATTTAATGATTTGGTTTATTATAAAATTATGCAAATAATGTACAGCGCTAAAGCAAAGTTACTCCCGGACGGTGTGCAAAGGTTTTTTTTCAATACATAAAAGAAAATATGATTTGAGAGACATTTGTAAATGTACTGTTCAAAAAGCTAAGAAAGGGATTAAAAGGAGATGTATTTCTATTGTTGGGGTTAACTTGTGGAACAATGCTGATATACATAAGAATGAGTCATTCGGGGCGGTCAGGTGGCGTAACGGAGATTGCGTTCATCACCAAACCCCGGAGCGGCTAGATTCGCCTGTTCGAATCCAGCTCACAGCTCCGGGGTTGTCACCAGCTTGGCTGGCCGTCTGCACTGATACAATTGGCTGTATCAGAGGGTGGGAGAAGCTGGCGGGGTGGGTCCGGGTCGTTGTAAACAGCGACTCCTACAGTTCGGTCGGGGCGCCTGCTAAGCGCGGATAGGACTTGAGTGGAATAGTGTGATCCTTCCACACGCTACGCCCTCTCAATGAGAATCCGCGCTGCCAGGTGAAAAGAAGCGATTGATTGGCTGGACGTGTGTCGGAGGAAGCACGTGATAGCCTCCACTCTCCCAGACCGACTGTGGGGGGTAAGTGCGCAGTGACCAGGAAGGGGATTGGGAATTGGCATAACGACTAACATTGGGATGGGAGAAAATCGGAGGAAAATGGAGGGGGGAAAAGATCCAAAAAAAAAATGAGTCATTCGCTTTTGGTTTTTAAGACAATGGTTTGTATAGCTATTTTTTAAGATTACAAATGTGAATAATTCTTTTTTTGTTATTTTCTTTTAGAATACTGTTTTGGAGTCTTAATGTTGTTAAGAATATAGGACCGGCATGTATAAGCATTATGCTTCAGTCTGTACCTTTTCAGTCACTGCCAAATCAAAGATTGTGGAATGATTGTGTTGTATTGTGTGTGATGACTGAATAAAACTACTACTACTACCTATAAAATAACTTTTTGAGTGATAAACCCAGCTTGTAACTATTTTCACATTGGTCACACCAATTATTATATTCTTAGTCTTCTAGTTTATAACAGAAGTATTGTGTTAAAAGCCCATGACTTGATGCATAACAGCATTCTCCTACACAAGAGCAGAATATGTCAGGTAAACTGGCTCCCCCTTGTGGTTGATCCTTTATTTCAGTATTGAAACTATTCCAGTCAGAGATGGTCGTTATTGCTGGTATGAGGTTGACTGTTTAATATCTGAGATGAAAGATTCGCCTTTAATACACATGTTGCTGCTGCTGGTCATGTATTTCAAAATGAAAACAGGGTCCCTTCTTATTAATGATGGTGTGCAATAAGTCACCCACTAAGTGATATTTCTCTGTAAACTACAGCCTTCCTCTCCTAGTGTTATTGAGGCAGTGCAAGACATTGATAAGAGGAGACATTTGATCATTTATCTAAAGCTATCTGCTCCATTGATTACAGAGTAAATAACACCTATATTAATAATATTTAATCTGGCATAGTTTGTAGGTTTTTGAAAGTCATGACTCATTCCGTTAAATAGGGTGAAGATAGAAGTTATCTCAATAATTACAGACCAATTTCCAAACTATTCTGTAACACAAATCCTGTAATCATTGGTAATGAATAATTAACCCAGTGTATTCTGTATTGAGCTCTCAACAGTTAGTTCCAGAGTTAAGTTATGTTATTAGGTCTTAAATAGTGTATCTGCTATGGGCAACAGAAAACATTGTGCTGTTCTTTTCATCAATCTGGATTGCATTGATATAATTCACTGCTTTTTGAGAGATTACGTAGGATTGGTTTTGATTCAACAGGGATTCAACTAAATGTGTTCCAGAGGGATCAATGTTGGGTCCTGTCCTGTTTATTTCTATTATTGACATTAGAAAGCATAGCACAGCTATTAGGAGCATTAGGAGCATAGCTGTGACAAGAAAATGTACAAAGTATTTAACATAGAGGAATGAGCACTAGTATGAAAATAAGATAAAGGCTAAATGTCAAGTCTCAGAGCTCAAAATATCAGTCATATACCATTTGGATGAATGTATGTATTCCGCTCTGATCCATTTGAAGTAGGGGGGCGACGTAGATAAGATCACACCCCCTTGGCCATCACCATGAGACATCCACCACCTTGATCATCACCACGAGACATCCACCACCTTGATCATCACCACGAGACATCCACCACCTTGATCATCACCAGGAGACATCCACCACCTTGGTCATCACCACGAGACATCCACCACCTTGATCATCACCACGAGACATCCACCCCCTTGATCATCACCATGAGACATCCACCCCCTTGATCATCACCAGGAGACATCCACCACCTTGATCATCACCACGAGACATCCACCACCTTGATCATCACCACGAGACATCCACCACCTTGATCATCACCACGAGACATCCACCACCTTGATCATCACCATGAGACATCCACCACCTTGATCATCACCAGGAGACATCCACCACCTTGATCATCACCATGAGACATCCACCACCTTGATCATCACCACGAGACATCCACCACCTTGATCATCACCATGAGACATCCACCACCTTGATCATCACCAGGAGACATCCACCACCTTGATCATCACCATGAGACATCCACCACCTTGGCCATCACCACGAGACATCCACCACCTTGATCATCACCAGGAGACATCCACCCCCTTGATCATCACCAGGAGACATCCACCACCTTGATCATCACCACGAGACATCCACCACCTTGATCATCACCACGAGACATCCACCACCTTGATCATCACCAGGAGACATCCATCACCTTGATCATCACCACGAGACATCCACCACCTTGATCATCACCATGAGACATCCACCACCTTGATCATCACCACGAGACATCCACCACCTTGATCATCACCATGAGACATCCACCACCTTGATCATCACCATGAGACATCCACCACCTTGATCATCACCAGGAGACATCCATCACCTTGATCATCACCATGAGACATCCACCACCTTGATCATCACCACGAGACATCCACCACCTTGATCATCACCATGAGACATCCACCACCTTGATCATCACCAGGAGACATCCACCACCTTGATCATCACCACGAGACATCCATCACCTTGATCATCACCATGAGACATCCACCACCTTGATCATCACCACGAGACATCCACCACCTTGATCATCACCATGAGACATCCACCACCTTGATCATCACCACGAGACATCCACCACCTTGATCATCACCATGAGACATCCATCACCTTGATCATCACCATGAGACAAAGACATCCACCACCTTGATCATCACCATGAGACAAAGACATCCACCACCTTGATCATCACCATGAGACATCCACCACCTTGATCATCACCATGAGACAAAGACATCCATCACCTTGATCATCACCATGAGACAAAGACATCCACCACCTTGATCATCACCATGAGACATCCACCACCTTGATCATCACCACGAGACATCCACCACCTTGATCATCACCATGAGACATCCACCACCTTGATCATCACCATGAGACATCCACCACCTTGATCATCACCATGAGACATCCACCACCTTGATCATCACCATGAGACATCCACCACCTTGATCATCACCATGAGACATCCACCACCTTGATCATCACCATGAGACATCCACCACCTTGATCATCACCATGAGACATCCACCACCTTGGCTATCACCACGAGACATCCACTCACAGACAGACAGGGAGACGAGGACAGGGGTTAGAGAGTTCCCTATGAAAACCTGGAAGAGGATCATTGAAGCCAGTTTCTTGGCAGTTTTGGATTACGGTGATACCTGGAGGGTATGGCAATCACTCCTGTGGTCATTCTGTCTGTCTGTCTGCATTAGCCATAACTTCTAAGGTTCTGGTCTGATTTGGATGAAACATCGCCCAGATTTTTCAAATCTGTCAATGACGAGCATTTTATTTGAATTAATTTCCATTATCGTGCATTGAATAGATGATACAGTATGAACATAGGCGGCGCATATATAAGGCCAGGGGAGGCTATGCCGACCCAGTCTGTGCATTATTATAGGCAGCCTAGGCTACGATATTGTGTGTGTGTGGGCTGCTGCAGCCCGGTGGTGACAATACGCAAAGGGTCGCCCAACCAAGGTGTCAATGGCAGTAGGTGTGGTGGCCGTTAAACATTCCAGACTGCAGGCAGTAACCAATCACACCGCATCATCAAACTAACCGATGCCAGGCTGGTCTGACTCTAGCCCCACCCCCACTTTCCCCACTTTTTATACACACGTTACTAACAGCGAGCCCGGTACGTAAAAACTTACCCCCGAATGGCAGATTGGACCGTAGGACCATGATCATCCTGGTTCTGCTACTTTCGGGAGACATTAATTTAAACCCAGGCCCGGTTTTGACCAGAACTCAGGCTAAAAGACTTGGTCTGGCAACGCAAGAAGCGATGGAGGTTCCCATCGCGACCAACAGCACCAACAACTCAACCCGTGGCTACATCCACAGCGCGGACGGCAATTCTTCCCCAATGACGCCGCAGCAGACGAGCACACGTGAGGCAGAGACGAGAGGAGGTGAACCGAGGGTCGAAACCATGACGACCAACTCGACGCGGGATTTAATCATCTCGACGCCCGATAGCCGGCTAGCCAGCAGAGCTAACAGCGAAAACATCCAGGAACAAAGGACCCTGGAACGAGTCCTTTGTTGTACCAGCACGGCGCGGGACCCGACCCCCCCCTCCCCCCTTCCCACCCACGACAACAAAGCCCACACAGAGGAACAGATCACAAATGAACAATACTTCGAACCTGCCAACATCAATGAAATAACCAACTCCAACGGACTGAACATTTTCCACATTAACATAAACAGCTTAAAAAACAAATTGGATGAAATCAAACAATTATTCATAAATGGTAAGGCTAACATACTGTGCTTCTCAGAAACTAAGCTTGACGATTCTGTAAAAGATCCAGAGATAGAGATTGAGAACTACTCAATAATCAGGAATGATAGGAACAAACATGGAGGTGGTGTCTGTATGTACATACACAAAGACACCAAATTCATCAACAGAAATGACCTGAATCATAAATCAATTGAAACTGTATGGGTGGAAATCCTATTCGAAAGGGCGAAATCCCTACTGGTTGGCTCAATCTACAGGCCGCCAGATCATAGTGGCTTTTATGATACACTGGATGGGTGTTTGGCTGGAGTTGAGGATGTAGACAAAATTCTTATTGGAGACTGGAACACGGATATGCAACGAAAAGATGCACCTGTCTTCAAGTCATTCAGTAGGTTTTGTGATCTGCACGGCCTCAGCCAGCTAATCACCCAACCCACACGTGTATGTGAATCAACTCAGACTACCATTGACCTCATTCTGACCTCCGACAAGTCCAAGATCTCCAATAAAGGGGTTATTGTTAGGGTTTGTAACCGACCTCAAACGCAACGGCACAGAGAGAGTTGTTCAGAGTTAGCCAAAGCAAGGGCGTATTTATTTTCAGAGTTGCAGGATGGAATGAAGTTGAGCAACCGAACAAACGGGGAATCTGGCATGTGAAGATTGTTGCGGCTCTGCAGATACTCCCAGTAGGTGGTGGTGAGGAATTGGCTTGTGACGTCTGAAGCGGCTCTGCAGATCCTCCCAGCTTTCACTCCCGGTGGACACGGAGAGAGAGAGAAATCAGAGTTAGCCCAGCGCACAACAGAAGCAGAGAGGTGACTGATCCAGTATATATCCAAGT
Source organism: Notolepis coatsorum (assembly GCF_963971535.1). Lineage (NCBI taxonomy): Eukaryota > Metazoa > Chordata > Actinopteri > Aulopiformes > Paralepididae > Notolepis > Notolepis coatsorum. The sequence goes on along the minus strand of NC_140171.1, from coordinate 165,687,743 downwards.
GACTTGATCTTCGGAGTACCACACACAAGTTAGCAGAGTCCAGAGAAAAAACAATACGGTAATCCAAAGTGTAAATCCAACACAAAAATAGGTGAGAACAGTACAAACAAAAACGGGATCTCTTCGGTGTTTCACAAACACACAAAAAACTGATGATCCAAAAAGAACTGTTTCCAAAAACTCACCAGAGCGCAACGCGTAAAGCGGGCAGATAACGAGGCGCAGCTCCGAACGGGGAACCAGGTTCTCCACAGGGATTCTCCACGAAAGTCCTGGAGAGCAAAAGACAGGAAACAGCGACGGGGAAGGCAGGCAAATGCAGGAGTAACTTTATCAGAGTATATAAAGCCACAGGGCGCTGATTACAAGCTGTGACAGCTGCGGGATGAAATTGATACTTGCTCCAGAAGCGTGTGGCGGGGAAAGCACCAATCAACACGGCACCTTACAGGAACAGAGCGTGTGGCGGGGAATGCAATTAATCAACAAAGTACCTTAAAGGGACGGAGCGTGTGACGGGGAATGGACCAAACCTCACAGTTATAGCATGCGGGTTAAGTGATCATTATATGATATTCTGTACCCGCAAAAAACTAAAACAAAAGGCTGGCTGCCACAAAACAGTCACATCTAGAGACCTCAAAACCTACTCTAGCGAGACCTTCAACCTTGAACTGGAGAGTCTGGACTGGTCAGATGAACTCAATGGTACACTGGTTGAAGAAACATGGCTTGGTTTCAAAACCAAATTCTCAACAATACTAAACGACATGGCCCCCCTAAGAACCACCAGGGTAAAAAATCGCGCTGAGCCGTGGATGCACTCCGAAATACTGGCCGCTATGAAAACCAGAGACAAAAAATTCTCTGAGTTTCGTAAAAGTCAGTCAAAGCTTACTAAAAGCACGAGCAGTGAACTCCAAGCCCACGTGACTGAACTCAAACTAGAAAGAAACAGACTAAGAAACGACGTAAACTCCATGATCAAAACTGCAAAAAAGAATTTCATCAATGACAAAACTGAGGAAAACAAAAACAAACCATGTGAACTTTGGAAATTACTCAATAATCAACTAGGATGCAGTAAAAAACTTAAAACCAGATTCTCAAACATAAACATAAAAACGGACAACACGCTCATCATAGACAAGCTGGATGTAGCCAATTACTTAAACATTTTCTTCACAAACATAGCCACAACACTGGTAAACAAACTACCGTCCCACTCAGGGCTTTATGGGGTAGAACACATAGTAGCTTACTACAAAAACCTAGGGGTCCGCAAGGACGACTTCAAGCTGGAAATGGTAACAACAGATGAGGTACTCAATAAACTGAGCGCCCTCCAACCTAACAAGGCCACTGGCCATGACAACATCCCCTCCAAATTCCTCAGAGACTCAGCAGCCGCTATCACCCCAATCATCACACACATAATAAACCTCTCCATAAAACAGGGACACGTCCCCAAGGACTTCAAAATTGCGAGGGTGACCCCTCTGCACAAAAAGGGCAGCAAATTAGACCCAGGCAACTACCGCCCTGTTTCTATTCTCACCTCCATCTCGAAAGTCATGGAAAAAATAGTCTACGAACAGGTCGAAAAGTACCTAGCTGAAAAAAATCTAATCTACGAATTCCAATCTGGCTTCAGAACATCCCACTCCACTGACACATGCCTTCTCTATTTGAATGACCACATCAAACAAGAGGTGGACGCGGGCAAATACTGCGGCATGGTCATGCTGGACCTACAAAAGGCCTTTGACACAGTCAATCACTCCATTCTGATTGACAAGCTAAAAGCAATTGGTTTTGATAGTCTATCAGTGAGCTGGATGCAATCCTACCTTGAGGAGAGGGAACAGATGGTGGAGGTAAACGGTACCCTATCCCCCCCCCTCACAGTGAGCTGTGGTGTTCCACAAGGAAGCATACTAGGACCGCTACTGTTCCTAATTTATGCAAATGACATGTCGTCAGCTTGTGACTGCAACTTGTTCCTGTTTGCGGACGACTCAGCCCTGCTGGTCTCTGACAAGAACAAGTTACAGGTTGAAAAAACCCTCAGCTCGGAACTAGGCAGAATCTGCATATGGCTCGCTGATAACAAACTATCATTACACATGGGCAAAACAGAGTCCATTCTCTTCGGTTCAAATAACAAACTCAGCAAGACCGACGGCTTCTCAGTTACAGTGGGTGACAATATTGTCACAAGGAAAGATGAAATTACCTACCTGGGTTTCATCCTAGAGGCTAATCTCTCCTGTGACAAAATGGCATCCAATGTAATAAAAAAAAGTCAACCAACGAACTCGATTCTTGTACTGGATCTCCTCTCTGGTAAACAGGAATACCCTGAAGACTCTGGCAGGAGCACTCATTCAGGGGTACTACGACTATGCTTGCACCTCATGGTACCAAAGCACCTCGAAGGCGCTAAAAACAAAATTACAAACATCTCAAAACAAACTGGTCAGACTACTGCTTGACCTTACTCCTAGAACCCACCTCACCCCTGCCCACTTTGACAACCTAGGATAGCTTAGAGTAGACGACAGAGTACAGCAACTTGCAATGGGCCTGGTCTACAAGATACACTACACGACCAAGGTACCCATGTACATGTCAAAATACTTACCAAAGGTCAGAGAATACCACGATCACAACACCAGAGGGAGCTCCACAAATCATGTTAAACCCAGATTCGGCTCAAATAAGGGACTAAACACATTTCGCAATTATGCCACATCAATGTGGAACGCCCTACCCAAAGCTGTAAAGGAATGTGGATCACTACCCACTTTCAAAACCTCTCTCAAGGGACACCTACGGGAGACTGCAATTCAAAACTGGCCCCTGTAAATATCCTAACCCAACCCCCTCCAATGTACAGTCATTTACCTAGTATGGTTTTGTCAATAGTCCAATGTACAATTTTGCTTGTTTGTACAGTGTCTCCCCCCCCCCCCCTCAATTGTACAGTTTTGCTTGTTTATACAGTGTTTCTCCCTCCCCCCCCCCCCCCCCCCCCCACCTCCAATGTAAATTACCCAGTATGGTTGTCAATATCCCAATGTACCCAACCCCCCCCACCCAACCTCCTCCAATGTACAGTTTCTAGGTCAAATGTATATACTCCCTTTTCTTGACTCCTTCTGTATCACAAACAGTACTGTATTTGCAAATCTGGTATGTCATAAATGTATAGATGTAGCAGTACTGACTATCTGTATGTCAAGTATGTCATATATGTCCTGATGAATTGAAAATGGGGGACCCTGATGTAAACAAGACGAAAGTCTTTCTCTGGTCTGCATCCCCGTAACAATTGTGTGTATTGAGCTGTACTGTATTGTACCCATTCTGCAATCTGTTAATAAAGTTTTCAATCAATCAATCAATCAATCAATCAATCAATTCCGATTTTTCACATCCAGGTTTGCGTGTAGTCTTTTACCAACAAACTTGCAGTTCCGCGTTCGGGTTCAGAACTGTTGTACCGGGTGGCGTCTATTAGAATCCTAACGCTAATTTCCATTAAGGACAAGTACATTTAGCAAATCAGCCCTCTCCGTGAGAGCTGCCAAGACCTGGAACTCCATTCCAAGTTACATGCCGCCTGGGCATAACACTGGATCACCTGAGGCCAAGGGCTTGCTCTACGAGGGCATGATGAGACTGAGTCAGAGTTAATCAAACCGTGGAAACTTTTTAGAGCTACTATGTACATTGTTTTCAAAGCATGATGAGATCCAAATTACTGAAAATGTTTCCTTCATTGCCGTCGGCACCGCAACTTGTGAACGGCCTTTCCCAATGAGGCGCATCCGAAACTTTTGTTGCATTAAGGTAAGACAATGGTTAATCATATTGGATGCCTTCATTTGAACAATTAATTTGCACTATATGAAATGAGTGGGGCTCGCTGTAGTAGCCTAGTAGACGTGGGTGTGTGTATTGTATGACATCAGAACCTGGACAGCACCGTTTGCGTGCAAGCAAAAAAGAAAAAGGGACAATTTTGCGCGCTCCGCACGACTCCCATCCCATCTATAGCCCAGGGGTTCCCAAACTTTTCAGGCCGGGGCCCAGAAAATAAGGCGTCAGAGAGCAATTCACATCGTCTGTTTTTTTTTTTTTTTTTTTGTCAGGCGATTGATTTTTTAAGCCAAATATCACTTCAATCCTATTAAGTTAGTTCAAGTTAGTTATTCATTTATATGTGCTATTTATGAGAGGGCTAACTTGTTGCAAAATAATAATGATAATAATAATAGCCTCATTAAAATACTATTGTTGCTTCGGTTGTTTTCAGCGTTTTATGTGCATAATCTGTTATTTAGTTTGAAATGTTCGTTGAAATAAGTAGATTTTTCGTTTTTGTTTATTTATTAAGTTAATATAAAACCATATAGTCACATTTTAGAATACAATAGAATAGAATTTTAGAATACAACTAGAAACACTGTCCTGGCCTGCTTCTAAGTTCAGTGGCCTAAAAAAAAAAATTAAATAAAAAAATAAAAAATAATTTTTTTTTTATTTTTTTTTTTTAATCATCTCGTGGCCCATCCGTGGCTGCTCGCGGCCCACCTTTGGGTCGCGACCCCGACTTTGGGAACCACTGCAATAGCCTACCCTAATGTCCAGCTCACCCGCCGCCTATGAGTATGAAGTTCCACCTTATGAACACAAGATGGCGATACAACACAGGTTGCTGCTCAGAGCCACTGCTTCTCCACAAGCTGCTCTCTCCCCCATGCTTGCTTTTTTCCCGTAGCCTCTGTGAGCGAAGACGCTCTTTGATTGCAGCGAAGAAGAAAAAGACGCTCTCCGATTGGCTAACCCTAACTCTAAGCATAACCACTTCGAAAGAATGCCTAAGCATAACCACTTCGAAAGAATGCCTAAGCATAACCACTTCGAAAGAATGCCTAAGCATAACCACTTCGAAAAAATGCCTAAGCATAACCACTTCGAAGCAGAGAATATATGTACAAGGCGGAAAAGACCCTTCGGAGCTAAACCAGTCAGAGAGGGTCTTCGCAAACAGAGGCTACGGGAAAAGATCACGCCTCTCCCACGGAGCGCCTGAGTGTATCGTGGCAACCACTGAGCAAGGGCTCGGATATTTCACGTACTGGCCGAAAGAGAGACCAGATCCCAGCGATTCTCATAGTTACATTCATATTGTGCTGTCAGAACCATTTCATGTTTGTAGGTTAATTATTTATTAATGTTCGCTATATGGCCAATTCCGGACAACACGCTCATCACAGACAAGCTGGATGTGGCCAATTACTTAAACATTTTCTTCACAAACATAGCCACAACACTGGTAAATAAACTACCCACCCACTCAGGGCATTTTGGGGTAGAACACATCATAGCCTACTACAATAACCTAGGGGTCCACAAAGACGATTTCAAACTAGAAATGGTAACAACAGATGAGGTACTCAAAAAACTGAGCGCCCTCCAACCTAACAAGGCCACTGGCCATGACAATATCCCCTCCAAATTCCTTGGAGACTCAGCAGCCGCCATCACCCCAGTCATCACACACATAATAAACCTCTCCATAAAACCGGGATACGTACCCAAAGACTTCAAAATTGCGAGAGTAACCCCCCTGCACAAAAGGGCAGCAAATTAGACCCAGGCAACTACCGCCCTGTTTCTATTCTTACCTCCATCTCGAAAGTCATGGAAAAAATAGTATATGAACAGGTCGAAAAGTAAACTCTGGTTGGATGGTATGTGTTCTGAAGGATCAGATTAAACCGAATATATATATTTATTTATATATATATATTTAATTGTATTTGTATATCCCCTGATATCCCTTGTATATTCCTTGTACAATATGCATTGAATATCCCTTCTAGTCTACTGAACATCCCATAATAGTCTCCATTCTACCATTGGACGAGACCTTGGTGCCAGGTCGCCATACCCCTCAGACCAGGTTCAATCGTACCGCTCAACATGTATGGACAAGTCCTAGTTCCGCGTAGGAATATGTCTACCGCACCACTAATGGTACTATTTGTTCATAGTGCGTATATATACTGCGCTATTAAAGTAGAGCTTTCTTTTTAGTCCAGTTCCTTACCCTCCAACAGAGTGACAGACGCAAAAGCCTCCCCGCGAACCACGTGTGGGCAGTAAGGCCAATTCGGCCCAGTATCGGCATTGAGACATCGTGTATATTAATATTTGAATAGTCATATTTGGCACTATATCGTCGAGTTGGACGTATTCTATTAAGCTAATAATAGTCTATTCATATGTAGTGCCTCGTGCGGTAAGAGTTCTATAGTAATCAGCACCCCCATCGTTTCGGGCATCAGCTGGGCGCTTATCCAGGGTGGTTGACCCCACGTGAAGCTGCACCCGAGGAGCTCCAGGCCAAAGAGCGAGTGGACCTGTATATTGGATTATTCTACCGACGACGGCTAGCCTTCCCCGGCTTGGATTATGCTTTGAGTACTTTGATTATTCTATGGATAAAGGCCAACACTGCGGTGTGTTGGAAATACCCCCCCCGGAGAGGACGACAGGTGAGAAGACGCTCTACACGACGAGGTCGCCTCACGTCTCTCCATCGTGGACCGGAGGACGCCGGCCACAGAGAGTCCAACTGCTTTCATCTGTGGATCGAGCTATATAATCATTCAAGTATCATTGCTATTGTTCCCTAAATATTCCAGGTTGTATATTTGCTTCCTGCGCAATCAGAGATTGGACATTCGATATTGATCTACCTACGAATACTCATTTGCCATAAAAGTGCATACTATTTCAAATCATAAATGTAATTAAGTGATCGTTGTACATACCTTTTGCTATGTATTATTATTAAACGCAGACTTTCGACTTGGTACATTTGTGTTGGATCCGTTTCATCAGGTGGGAGTGTTTATCATAATTATTTATACCTAGTACTGGGTGGCCAGAGTCTAAAGTACAAGAGGTAGTGGTAGTAAGTATCATATCTAACAATACAGTCAGGGAATTGTACCCCTCAGTTACAGTATGTATGTATGTATTGTGCTGTATAATGACAATACATTTTAATCTAATCTAATTTTTAAATCGCTACGCTGCCTATGGACACGACAGTGGCAGACAGCTTTGGAGGTGATTGCATTGCACCATGGTGATCCACTCAACAGGTAGCGATTTCAAAATGAGATTCGATTAAAATGTATTGTCATTATACAGCACAATACATACATACATACACACCATCCAACCAGAGTGGATAAATTAATTAAACGTAAAAAAAAAAAAAAATTAACCAAGAGTGCTTTGAACTTGTGACCATAGGATCCACAGCCAGCAGACAAACAAGGTGAGCTAAGTCGGATGTTAAAACTGAGTGACTAATCCATGATTTACACTTGTGCCAAATGCGTTTGTCCCTAATCTTTAGGGACAAATGCAAACGGCGAGGGGCATCTAAATGGCTCTGACCCCCGGCGCATGTGGCAGGGCTTGCAGGCCATTACAGACTACAAACCCAAACACGCCACCCCCCCCCCCCCCCGACCACTGACCTTTCCCAGACGACCTAAACTACTTTTACGCCCATTTTGACAGGGACAACCACGAGAGGGCCATCACGACCCCCACCCCCGGCCAACCACCTGACCCTCACACTCTCCCCCACTGACGTGTTTCCGGAACTGTGCAAAACCAACACACGAAAAGCTGCCGGACCCGATGGGATCCCCGGGCGGGTACTCAGTGTCTGTGCTGGGCAGCTGACAGGGGTCCTGACTGAGATATATATATATATATATATATATATTTTTTTTTATCTTTTCCCCCCTCCTTTTTCCGATTTTTCTCCCATCCCACTGTTAGTCGTTATGCCAATCCCCTTCCTGGTCGTTGCGCACCCCCCCCCCCCCCCTACTGTTGGTCCGGGAGGCCGGAGACTATCACATGCTTTCCTCCGACACATGTGCAGCCAGCCGGCAGCCAGCCTGGCAGCGCGGACTCTCACTGGGAGAGTGTAACGTGTGGAAGGTCACACTACCTCTCTCCAGATCCTTCCCTCGCTGTGCAGGCGCCCCGACCGAACTGTAGGAGTCGCTGTTTACAATGACCAGGACCCACCCACGCCGGCTTCCCACCCACTGACACTGCCAATTGTGTCAGCACGGACGACCGACAAGCCGGAGGTACCGCTGGCAGTTGGATTCGATCCCACTGTCTCCGCGGTGGTAGGCAGACGCTTAGTCCGCTGCGCTACCCGGCCGCCCCTGACTGAGATTTTCAATCTGTCCCTGGCCCAGGCAAAAGTTCCCACATGCTTCAAAGTCACCTCCATCATTCCTGTCCCTAAACACGCCTCCCCAGAGAGCCTCAATGACTACCGACCCGTAGCACTCACCTCCACCATCATGAAGTGCTTCGAGAGGCTAGTCCTGGCTCACCTTAAATCCTGCCTATCACCCTCACTTGACCCCTACCAGTTTGCCTACCGCCCTCACTTGACCCCTACCAGTTTGCCTACCGCCCTCACTTGACCCCTACCAGTTTGCCTACCACCCTCACTTGACCCCTACCAGTTTGCCTACCACCCTCACTTGACCCCTACCAGTTTGCCTACCACCCTCACTTGACCCCTACCAGTTTGCCTACCACCCTCACATGACCCCTACCAGTTTGCCTACCGCCCTCACTTGACCCCTACCAGTTTGCCTACCGCCCTCACTTGACCCCTACCAGTTTGCCTACCGCCCTCACTTGACCCCTACCAGTTTGCCTACCGCCAGAACAGGTGTAATGACAATAAAGTTAATCTAATCTAATCTAAAAAATGATGTCATTGATTGAAAAGTAGAGCCAGGTACTAATATTTAATTGTGTGCCCAGGTAAACGAGAAGCCATTCTTCCTGTTTTCAATGATCAATATTGAGATATGGGGGAAAGCCAATACCAGTGATGTATAGAGATATCCAGGAGAGGTCATATTCCAGGTGGAGTGAACTCCTATTGAGCGGAGCATTTAACGCCTTACTTTTATAAATAATAAAGTACCTTGGACCTGATGAGGAATTAAATGTTAACAAAGTATGTAGAACAAATATTATTCACCTGATTTTTATTTGAGGTAAACAGATGGATAGGTCTTTACTGAATGTGTCATTAGGAAGGGAAGTAGAAGCCATTCTGGAAGGATTTCAGGTAATCAGGTCTGAGACTTGAGTAACAATAATCAATAGTTTAACATCAAATTCCTCAATAGGTGCTTAATCATGATTAGTATGCCCTCTAAAGTAAATGTTACTGTATTTATAAAGGACCTTTCAAAACAGGATTTTACACATTAAGAAAAATGCCTGTTGGTTGTTTTTCAAATTCAAATCAAACTTTATTTATATAGAGCCTTTTGTGCAAGATTGAAATACAAAGTGCTTAACGTAGAAATCATGTAAAATAAATACAACACAATAATTGAAATAGGAATAAAACAACAATAGTGGTAATGAAGTAATGAATTAGATAAAAGCTAATAAAAGGAGCATGGTGAGACAGACTGATGCAGCACAGCAAAAGCAGTCAAATTAAAACGGAATGGGTTAAACAACCATTTAAAAAAAAAAAATGGTTGGGCTGATCTAATCCCAGCAACTGGTTGGTGTAGTGGGAATTGGAGATTAAAAGAACTCGAACAGCCAGAGAGTGCGTTTCTCCGGTACTTTATTCAATCACATCATGTGTTCTCTTCCTCACACTCCCACAGAGTCAGTGGTTGTGGAAAAGAGCCCCGACCACTTGTCCGCTGACCCCTCATATAGACAATAGATCACAGAAGTGTCTGGTTATTCTCCTGATCAGTTATATTTATGGCCAATGTATTGACAGCTATAGACCCTTTCAGTTCTGTACTGGGGATCCTGGTTAAGTTCAAGTTCAAGTTTGTCAGAACAAAATACAGGATACTTTATGATGAAATGCTTGTTTCTGTATTGGCCCCTGAGAGTGTGCTACATACAGTAAAGAGAAAGTAAGTGCAAAATAATTAAGAAGTAAAAAGTAGGTAAAGTCAATATACATATATACAATACAGAGTAAAATGAGTACCAGTGAGGTAGAATGCAGAGAGAAAACTTGGGGTAGGGTGCAAATGAGGTATGAAAGTGGTGCAAATCTCTTTAATAATAGATAAATATAAAGTGAGTGGTAAGGTTTGTTTAAAGTGAGTGTGTACATGTGGATGTGTGTGCAGTGAGTGTAGATGATGGGTTGTTACATGGAGTCATTGAGCATCCTGATGGCCTGGGCCCAGGAGTTCAACACTTTTAATCCCTATCAGATTTGGATTGTGGGTAGTTCTAAACCAAAAAACAGGATCAGGATCACTTTGATATCCGATCAGATCAGGAAATCAAATCCAAGCTTTAATCTGGATCAAATCTTCAAAACGGGTATTTCAAACCGACAACACAGGATTGGGATCAATTTGATCCCAAAACACTGGATTCTCTTGATCCCATCAGAGGGGTGGATTTCCAAAAAAATATGTTTCAATATAAATAAGATGGCAAAGTTTGTTAACTGAAATAATACACAATTCTTAGCCTTCATGGCAAATCAATCTTTTTTTTTTGGGTCACGTTAATGGTGGCCTATTTTGTTTTCAACCAAATGCTGATGACATAAATATTTATGCTCATAAAAGTATCACAACAAAGATTGTCAATCACAAATGTAATTTAGGTTAAAGAAAAAATATCTTCAACAAAAAAAAAGTCCATCTGTCATCACCTTCAGCAAACAGAAATCTCACTTAGAATTCAGCTCCTCAAAGCACGTCTGGATGATCCAGCTGCCTTTGAATCAAGTTTTTTTTTATGTTACCCATGGGAGTCTTTTTAAAAAAGAATTACAATTCCATTATGATTTGATGTCCTTTATGTATTTAACAATATAATTAGACATTATAGATGTCTCTGCAATGTGGTCCTTGTCTTCCTTTTTTCCCATCGGAGATCGGTAGGATTAAAGCACTGATATTCGGATCTAGTAATCTTGAAAAGTCTCAATCTGGATCAGGGTGATCCTATCCTGGATTGCTTTGAAATACCGGGACAAAATCTGGCAGAGTTGTCTGATCCTAGATCACAAAAAATGGGATTTAAAAATCTGATCGGATCAGATAGGGATTAAAAGTTTTGAACTCCTGGGCCCATAGAAGCTCCTTCTGAGTCTCTCTGTACTGGCCATGAGACTCCGGTAGCGCTTGCCTCCAGTACTGCGCTACATTAACCACTAGAGAGCAACCACCGGTCTCATCAGTCTTGGATATGTCAAAGATTAGACAAAATATTGACTTTGATGCATTATTTGTTTTTGTGTAGCAGATTTACAATTCTGTAATAATTCTTAAGTAATTTGAGGACAGAAATGTCCCATTAACTCCCATTAAAACCACATGTTTTAATCTCATAGCCATTACAAATAATAATCATGCATTCTGTAATGTTAGGGTTTCATCTTTGAGAAAAATAGTAACGTTTGTAATTTTTACTGTTCACCACTCAAATCTGCCATTTCCCCATTATAGGCATATAGAAAGTGTGTGTGTTTGCTGTTTCGTGTCTTTGAAGTAGACAGACTGACCTTAGGTTGACCTTATTGCAGAACTTGTAATGTCTGATATAGTTACTTTAGTATACTGTCATACACAGCCATACATGCACTATTTCAAGTAAATAAAAACATGGCTCCCCTTCTCTTACACTTCAAAGAGGTCACTGTGGAGATGGCAGCAAACAGGTCTCACCCATGCAGAGGGGAAAACATTCTATCCTCTGGACTGGACAGGATATTCCTTTAGTGATCCCCTTTGGGAGATTCAGTCGTCATAGCAGCAGGAGGGGTACAGATAATACTCACGGTAATAGGAGAGTAATATATATAGGCAATAAACGAATTAAATCTAAATATACAATTTTAATAAAATAAACCATATACACAGAGGTGCAGATGATGTATACCCTATTGGTCATAATATAAGTTACAATCAATATAAGCAATATAAAATATGACAAAGTAAACCGTATACACAAAGGTGCAGAGGATGGTCATAATATGCGTTATAGTCCATGCAGTATAGTTATAGTTATAGTTATAGTTATAGTTATAGTCCCCTCTAATTCCATTCTCTTTTTCATATATTAAAATTAATATTCTTCCACAAATTAGCGTTTTCAGCTCCATGCTCCCTCTGGCAGACTCAAACTTTCAACCCTCCAGAGGGAAAAAGGTGAAGGTGGATCGGGACTACCAACCTTCCAATGGTACTATTGGTGTCCTGGCACCAGGGGCGTATTTGGCACGGGGGACATTGGAATGGGTCCCCCCCATTTTTTCAGAATGCAGTTATGTCCCCCCCCCTTCTGACTACCTGTCCTACTATTATGCAAAGAGGAGTAGATGGGGGTCGCATTCTTGCCCTTATCTAGAGCTAAACCAGCAGCAGTGACGACACCAGCAGTGTGTGTGTGTGTGTGTGGTGCGTTCCTGAAATCAACTGAGAGTGCACTCGCTATTTGCATATCAATAGCCCCGGTCGTCAGGTGTGTTAAATACGACCGGCGCTATTGATATGCAAATAGCGAGTACTTATCTGGGCTTGCACTTAGTAGTTAGGAGCACTTAGGAGTTCAAAAGTGCGTTCATTCTCAGCACTCTGTTATAACGGCGTTCAAAGATGTGCCAGATTTCATATGTATTTCAGCCGAAAACCCAGTTAAAATACACCGTAAACAGGCTTTAAAATTATGTGGAAAACCAACCGATCTGGCAACCCCTGCTACGTCATCAGACTCATCACAACAACAGCTGCGCAGCAGCAGGTCGAGAGCAGCACTCGCTCAGAGTCAGACTCTACCTCTTGACGTCGGTGCTTGGGGATTTAAAATAGTTTAACGTTAAAGTCAGTACTGACTCAGACGGAAACAATCTAACGTTTGTCTGTAAACTTTGTCCACCCGGTTTGAAGAAGCAAGTCCCCACATCGACGCGACCGCGACGACGTCGACAGCAACATTGAGAATATGCAAACGTCCTGTTTTAGTTTTCATAATAAAGACAATTCAAGCAAAGTTGTTCCTCATGTTTTTGAAAATATACTGTAGAGATGAAAGCGTTATGGAAATGCCAGTATTCTGATTGCTGTCTGTGTGGTTCAATATTTAAAAAAAAAATAGTTTGCAGCAACGTATTGAAAAAAGAACTAACAAAATGGGCCGTTCAATATCTCCTTTAAATATGTTCGAAGGCACTTTCTTCTAGCTTCTATTGCGCACAGCAATGGTGTACCTTGGGATAGTCAATTAGGTACCCAACCATTTCACACAATATTTACCAGACCCAGGGGTCTGGTCTCAACGGTTTACGCCATGTTGGCAAAGACTTCTTCAAAGCCTCTACCCATTGATAGAGTGTGCCAGTGTGGATATACCATTCAATAGCAGCAGTCTAAATGGGCTATTAATCTGGCAAAACATTTTGCTATCCTCCAGAATTCCCAACCACCAAGTCATCCATTTTGATTTTATACATAGGACATACATGCATATTACATAAAGAAAGCCATACCATCACCTAAAAGCGCTTTGTGCACACAAAAACGCCTTGTGTACCTTTTTCCATATGGTATGGGAGTGCCCAGGATTGGTTGATTTCTGGAGGAAGGATGCTTATGGTTGTCCTTCTTATTGATTGATTGATTGATTGATTGATTGAAAACGTATTAACAGATTGCAGAATGGGTACAATACTAAGAGGATGCAGACCAGAAAAATACTTTCGTTTTGTTTACATCGGGGTCCCCCATTTTCAATTCATCAGGACATTTATGACATACAATCAATCAAATCAAGGTCAGTGAATACCACGACCACAATGAATGAATGAAAACTTTATTTAACAGATTGCAGAATGGGTACAATACAGTACGGCTCAATATACACAATTGTTAAGGGGATGCAGACCTGAGAAAGACGTTTGTCTTGTTTCCATCAGGGTCCCCCATTTTCAATTCATATAGACATTTATGACATACACAACATTGATTGATTGATTGATTGATTGATTGAAAACTTTATTAACAGATTGCAGAATGGGTACAATACAGTACAGCTCAATACACACAATTGTTAAGGGGATGCAGACCAGAGAAAGACTTTCGTCTTGTTTACATCAGGGTCCCCCATTTTCAATTCATCAGGACATATATGACATACATGACATACAGATAGTCAGTACTGCTACATCTATACATTTATGACATACCAGATTTGCAAATACAGTACTGTTTGTGATACAGGAGGAGTCAAGAAAAGGGAGTATATACATTTGACGTAGAAACTGTACATTGGAGGAGGTTGGGTGGGGTTGTGTGGGGGGGGTTGGGTACATTGGGATATTGACAACCATACTGGGTAATTTACATTGGAGGTGGTTGGGGGGGGGGGGAGAAACACTGTATAAACAAGCAAAACTGTACATACATGACATTGATGGCATAGGGACATATAGGTATTTAGTACTGATACACAGGCCCGGACTGGCCATCGGGAGCACCGGGAGTTTTCCCGGTGGCCTGGCCTGCACAGATAAAAAAAAAATTATAAAAAAAAAAGAAAAAAAACATTTATTTTCTTTTTTTTGTTATAATTTTTTGAATTTTTTTTGCCAGGCCATTGTTTCTAGTTATGGCGGCGGCGCGGCGCGATAGTTAGATAACCTAGGTGGGTGGGGAACAACCAGGATTTCACTGTCTGCGACAGAGTTGGAGAACTATCTCTGACTCTCTCCCTCACACGGACACACACACACAATGGAGCCGTGCTGCCGCTTGTGATTGGTGGAGGCGGGACCAGGCGATACAACTGATTGACAGCGGTGGCGGCGAATGGAATGGCAGACGGCACTCAGATGCAGAATAACAGCCAGGCAATGAGCCAGGTAGTGAGGGACTCGGGAGAGATACAGCAGAGCGAAAGTCAATTAACGTTGATGTCAAGATGGACAGTGGAAGAAAGAGAAAGGGTGGAAGAGAGAGGGATAAAACAAAGAAAAATAAAGGCCCTTACAGGAGAGAGTGGTTAACTGTATTATAATAGTAAATAGAAAAATATGTTGTGCTCTTGCTTTTTGAAGGTGGAGAGAGAGTAGCATTGCTAGTGCCACAACAGTTTTATTTGAGGTCCATAACAGTACATTGTACTAAGCAATTGTTGGCTCATTAGTTTGTGATTCACATGCACTCAAATTCACCAGAATGCAGGAAATTAAGTCTTTGTAACAACAAATTTCCTGGTGGGGGACCCCCAGACCCCCCGCTTAAAAAGTGGCCTGATTGGGGCTATATTTCGCGCTATATCTCCCGGTATGAATTATTTCCCCAGTCCGGCCCTGCTGATACATACTTCACTTCGCCTCTTGCAGAGACGTTCGTTCACTCATTCATGGTGTCTTCATGAAGAAACACGCTCCTCGATGTCAGTTTCAGTATTTAATAAAAGACAAAGATGAAGACACCCTGAAACAGACACAGACAGCACAGTCAGCTGACAACGTATATCATGATTCATGAATACACAATAACACTATAGTAACACATATATATATATATATATCTATATAATGCATATATAATATAATATATAATATGTATGAACAGTAATGGTGCATCAAGCATCTCACATGAATGAGTGAACGAACGTCTCTGCAAGAGGCGAAGTGAAGAATGAGAACTAAGATGGCCGCTCAGCAATACCAGCGCAGTGCAAGGCATATCCGGTTGGATGCTGGTAAGACGCTGCCCTCTAGTGGCCGGCGATAAACTCTTCAATTTGTGACATAAACGGTATTCAAAAATACAGTACTGTTACCCCTAGATCCTGACAGAGTATATACATATGATGGGGAGGGGACTGTACATTAGGAGGGGGTGGGTGGGTGGGAGAGAAATATACATACGGCGGGGAGGGAATATATACATGCGGTGGGGAGGAGGCTGTCTATTAGGAGGTGGTGGGGGTTTTGGGCATTTACGGTGGCCAGTTTCGAATTGCAGCCTCCCGTAGGTGCTCTTTAAGAGCGGTTTGAATGTGGGTAGGGATTCACATTCCTTTACAGCTTTGGGTAGGGTGTTCCACATTGATGTGGCATAATTGCTAAACGTATTTAGTCCCTTGTTTGAGCCGAATCTGGGTTTAACATGATTTGTTGAGCTTCCTCTGGTGTAGTGGTTGTGGTATTCACTGACCTTTGGGAAGTATTTTGACATGTACATGGGTACCTTAGTCGTATAGTGTATCTTGTAGACCAGGCCCATTGCAAGTTGCTGTACTCTGTCGTCTACTCTAAGCCATCCTAGGTTGTCAAAGTGGGCAGGGGTGAGGTGGGTTCTGGGGGTAAGGTCAAGTAGTAGTCTGACCAGTTTGTTTTGTGATGTTTGTAATTTTGTTTTAAGCGCCTTTGAGGTGCTTTGGTACCATGAGGTGCACGCATAGTCGTAGTACCCTTGAATGAGTGCTCCTGCCAGAGTCTTCAGGGTATTCTTGTTTACCAGAGAGGAGATCCGGTACAAGAATCTAGTTCGTTGGTTGACTTTTTTTATTACATTGGATGCCATTTTGTCACAGGAAAGATTAGCCTCTAGGATGGAACCCAGGTAGGTAATTTTGTCTTTCCTTGTGACAATATTGTCACCCACTGCAACTGAGAAGCCGTCGGTCTTGCTGAGTTTGTTATTTGAACCGAAGAGAATGGACTCTGTTTTGCCCATGTGTAATGATAGTTTGTTATCAGCGAGCCATATGCAGATTTTGCCTAGTTCCGAGCTGAGGGTTTTTTCAACCTGCAACTTGTTCTTGTCAGAGACCAGCAGAGCTGAGTCGTCCGCAAACAGGAACAAGTTCCAGTCACAGGCTGACGACATGTCATTTGCATAAATTAGGAAGGAAGCTCAACAAATCATGTTAAACCCAGATTCGGCTCAAACAAGGGACTAAACACGTTTCGCAATTATGCCACATCAATGTGGAACGCCCTACCCAAAGCTGTAAAGGAATGTGAATCCCTACCCACATTCAAAACCTACGGGAGGCTGCAATTCGAAACTGGCCACCGTAAATGTCCAAACCCCCCCACCCCCTCCTAATAGACAGTCTCCTCCCCACCGCATGTATATTTCTCTCCCACCCACCCACCCCCTCCTAATGTACAGTCCCCTCCCCATCATATACTCTGTCAGGATCTATGGGTAACAGTACTGTATATTTGCATATCATATGTCACAAATGTAACAGTACTAAATACCTGTATGTCATGTATGTCCCTATGCCATAAATGTCATGTATGTTGTGTATGTCATAAATGTCACTATGAATGAAAATGGGGGACCCTGATGTAAACAAGACAAACGTCTTTATCTGGTCTGCATCCCCTTAACAATTGTGTGTATTGGGCCGTACTGTATTGTACCCATTCTGCAATCTGTTAAATAAAGTTTTCATTCATTCATTCATTCATTCATTCATTCATTCATTCATTCATTCATTCATTCATTCATTCATTCATTCATTCATTCATCATTCATTCATTCATTCATTCATTCATCATTCATCATTCATCACTCACTCTCACTCAAGGCTGACTGGGGCAAGATGGCGGCGGTTCAGTGACGCTGGTGACTCCTCCTTAAGCTATCTAGTGTTCTATAGATATCTATGCTCTCTCCAACCGCACGTCTCAACCGAGACTGGTCAGGGGGGAGGGGCTAAGCCCAATGTGGAGTGACGTCCCCTCTCCGCCAATCAGCGCGCGGTCTGTCGCGGCCACAGGATTTCCCCGTGTGAGGCAGCTATTGGCTGTTTATTTCCAAAGGGGCGGGGCGTGGGGTGCCGCGTGACGCGGACGTAGCTGATTGGTCCAGCCCTCCCTGACGTCACCAGGAAATACGGCAATGCCATGCAATGTCTCGTCCTAGCCACCAGGGGCACCACACTCCATGCTTCACCTCGTTGTCGTTGTCTGTTGCTATAACGAGCTAATGCTGCTAATCTCTAACGTTAACTCTCTGAACAGATCTAGATGCAGTGATCGTGTAAAGAACGGACTAACTGCAGCTGCTGGAGACACATTTGAACTAAGGAGGAGTCGAGACTGGCCGTAAACTTCAGAGTGTTGTGAAAGTGAGATGAAGAAACACAAAGCAGGTTTGTTTAATCAGAAGGTCCTTTGGACATTATTTTTTGATCAATATGTTCCCGTTTGTGATTACGGTATTTCACAATTGCCTAACCTTAAATAATGTACCCAACAGTTAGACCAGCGGTGCTGCCATAAATAAAACATTAGATGCGACATTACGCCATAAATCATGTGATAACCGTCCGCCATCTTACCTGGATATTGTTTAGGCAGCAACTATGTTTGTCGGCTGTGCAGCCTAGTTACTGTACTAACATGATCAGAGAGACTAGTGCAGCCTAGTTCTGTATCGTTAGTGGCTTAGCTTGGCATCGCTACTGCACTATCTCGCGTACGTGCACGCGTACTGAATAAACCACAAATGTACCTCTAATACCAGTATTAGTCTGACCACACCCCTCATCAGCTTACCTTCATAAGCAGGTGTGTGGTCACCTGCTCTCCTCCTTCTCGCTTTCACCACAAGGAAGAGGTGCCTCGGTAGATCCCCACACTTGACACCATGATGGAAGAAATTGGATTAGGAACAGCTTGGGAAACAAGGATACGTTGACATCATATCTTTATTTTCTCTCTCACTATTTTCGAGAAAATACGGCGATATTGTCTTCGTACTGGAGTGTCTAGAAGATGATGATCATTCTAAAAACCCTCCACCGGTTTTCGTATTGGGAGCACGCCGCTGCATGCTTCTCAACTGCAGTTCCTTGCTGTGTTTGTTGGGGTGAAACCTGTCAGGCCACAGCTGAACTGTCGGACATGCCGCTGTTGTGAGGAGCGGTGCGTTCCAGGTTGGGTGAGTAGTGTTTGCTGGCGGGCTCCACTTGTCTGTTAGTGCTATGGGGGCTACTTGACAAAGTTTATGGAAACCGGCCCCAGGCTAGGGTCCTTTGTTTAGCCGCCTAGGCGACAGAAGGCCTTGGTCTGGCGACCATTATAGTTTTAACTAGTGGGCCGCGACCATTGACACTGGTGATCCCTGTGTGTTCTGGACGAGTGGATTCTCTCTGTCACCGTGTTAAGACCCCATCTTTCATATCCAAATGAGAGTATTCCTTCACGAGGGGATATGTGCATGTAATGTGCGATAGCGGCAGATTCATGTTCAAAGTCAGCTATACAGGCCAGTTGGTACTGTGCTGATTCCGCCGGACGTGGTAATGTCACCGTTGTGAAGCGGTGTTGACGTCTTGTTTTCTCTTTTCTCTTAAAAAGTGAGGAGGGGTTCAGAACGGCGGCCTGTCTGGGTGAGTGTTATGTCATTGTTTACATGTTCATAGCTTACGGTTAGCCGGTCAGTGGCCTGGCGCGGGGTAGCTTAGCTTCTCGCGCGCCGCCGGGAGCTCGCTTCTGGTCGCGTGCGTCGTTAGATCGGCGTCTCGCGAGCGGAAGCAATAGCACCCGAACGGTTGGAGCAGCCGTTAGCTTGATGCTATTCTGTTGAACGTGCTTTGATTTTAACATGTTTTACACTCTTGACCACGACGTCATCCTTGACAGGGGATGTTCGTCGACCCTGCCTGAGCCTAGACGGGGATTGCGTCAACAAAGAGGACTGTAGCGACTGGTGGAGCGGCAACGCTGCCCGGATCGAACAACACAGGACGGCTGTGTTCTACGGTGTCTTGTGACTGCACTTCGCTGATCTGCGTTCCGGGTAGGTACGGGGTTGGCCAGACCTCATAACACGTCTTCTGGTTTTACTTTGCTAAATGTATTGTGGATAACGGTGTTTTTTCCCAAAACGTGTGTTGTTGCAATGCATTTGGGATACGTTGCGGGTTGTGTGTGAGCTGTTTTTGTCACTGGCAGTTAGCTTCTCCGTGCAGGTCGTGATGTATTGATCTGGTTGTTGTGTGAGAAACATCATGGTGTTTATGTGTACCGTGTACTCACTACTAAGGCAACTAACCTATGAAGCTATGCTTGGTGACAAGTGAGTAAAAGAATGTTCTTTCTCAGACTGTAATGACAATGAACAGTGAGTTCACACATTAACAGGTTTTCCTGTTTTAACTGGCCGTATTGAGGGTAAAATAGGAGGATTGTGTTTTTCCCCCCCGGTTCCCTGGGGACTTTATCACCTCCTATCAGACATGTTGTGCATTAATTGTGTCTTTTGTGTGGTAGGGATACGATGTAACTCTTAGCTTGATTGCTGAGGTTGTGCTAAATCTGCTGGAGAAACTTATTTCCTAAGGGGAAATTGGTTTGGTTGCTGTCATGTGTGCTTAGCAAGGCCTGTGGTCGATACTAATCAAGAATGATGTATTCTCTCATTGTGAAAAAAACGGCGTTCCTCTGTTGAGTGTTTTTGCCATTTTTTGTAGGTGATGATGGGTTGTGTGTGTCATGTGACCTACAACTGGGTTGTACTGGCCACAGAAGCACATGTGTATGTTGGACCGGGGTTCTTAGAGCCTTCTCTATTCTGTGTTTTTCCTTAGTAAAAATCAGATGGCAGGTTAGCTCATGCGCTGTGTGGAGCTGTGAAACGCTTCATAGAGCTGACTATGACTGTGTCATATTCTCTTTTTGTCGTTACGTCGTATCATGGGTGTGGGGTCGTAAAGGGGTGAACTGGTAACCTTTCCTCTCCCCATTGTTCTGTCGGTCAGGGGTACACCCCCTGTCCTTCAAGGTTCCCGTCACGTGGCGGTTCGGCACGTTACGGGGGGGGGGGGGGGGGGGGGGGGGAGGGAGTTCCTGGTCCCACGGCCTGGTATATTGGGCGTGTGCACCGCAGGAATTCCCCCGCCATAGAGTACGTCACCGTGCGCGTCTCTGTTGGTAGGACTTCCGTGTGCTGTTCAGGTCCATGTGATGGATCTGTTTTCAGGGGGGGTGGTCAGGGCTCCTCCTCACCAAGCGCCTATTCAGGCCTTCTGTGAGTTCGGACTCCTTCTTCCATGTGAGGAAGCCTCCATCAGAGTACAGAGCCTTCCTCCTCAGATTGTCAAAGTGAGTGGACCCTCTAGAAGGGTCCTTTTCTATTGTATGTATATTCGATTCAATTCGTTTATTGAGTGTGTATGGGTTCGGTGCCTCTTCCCCGGAGGCCCTAAAACCAGTTTTTTACATGGCTCAAGGTGCAATATATTCTTTTCAATCTGTACAGCTCGCGTGGGAAGTCTCTCTGGGGATCCCCGTCTCTTTCCTATGGGAGGGTGGTGGGATGTAAAAATGTGAACATTTTTTACCCCGGCTGTGTAGACTGGGATACATACTGTTGATGCTTCCTTCTTTCTATTCCAGAAGTGTTGGAGTTAGGGAGTGTCACACCCCTCTTGTCGTTCCCCTGGGCGCCTTGGGGATTCAATGACAGGTCTAAATAGCCTGTTCATTGATGGGGGTGTGTCCCGACGCACGTATAGTGCTAGCTCGCTGTAAACAGGCGATTGACTGGCACGCCTTGGTTGCTTGTGGTTGAAACAGCGTTTTTATAAAGCAACTGAGATGGGGGTTTTTCCTCTTCCGGCGACCACATCCCATGACCTGGGTGGGTTGTCGACGGATTCTCGTTCATGTCTGGGGGATGATGACGGGATGGATCTGAACATATGTAGTGGGGTCTCACGCCCTTGGGGTGGGCCACCAGGCGCGGTTCGTCCGAACGTCTGGGTGGCGCCTTCTTTTCATGTTAAGATCAACACGCATATCTGCCCTTCTCCTGGAGTAGGCATGTCGGCGTGGTTAGGGCACGGGACTGGTTCTGGTCACGCTGGTCCAGATCAGTTGAACCCGTTGTCCGCCGGGGATGCAGATCTGCTGTTCTGGTACCCTGAGGGACCAGGTCGGTCTGGGTGTCACAGGGTTAAGCGCTATGGAGACCCTGGTTGGGTATGTTTTTACTCAGCACTGTCGTCATGGCTTACAGCCATGCCATTCTGTACGCTCTCGATCTCGTCGGATCTCGGCCGCTACACAGGTTGGTCCTGGTTAGTACTTGGTTGGGAGACCGCCGGGGAATACCAGGTACGGTGTGCTTAGGGGCTGGTTCTCCATTATTTTTCGCTCCTCTCTCACGCATGGCGAAGAGGGGCCTGTGGGGGTGGTTTTTTGACCTCCTCTGGTGACCCTGTGCTTCCCGTACCGCCAGGCCCGGTCCGAAGTGATGTTTGCGACCCGTAGGCCTGGGTTAACCCTTTTTGGAAACTGAAACACTTGTACTGCGGTATAGCCGGTGTATACCCGCAGGTGTGTTTTGGAGTTTTTTCTTGAGGGGTTATAGGAACAACCACCGCATTGGGTAACACCGAGGTGGTTGATTCCCTGGTGTGTTGGAGCAGTGTCAACTCCCGGGTTCACCGTTTGAGGGTGCCCCTGCACGTTCATGACGTCTGCCAATCGTGTCAGCCTTCTCTGCCTCGACCCCTCTGGGTGGGGGTTGTTAAATGGAGGCTTGGTCATGCAACACCGCCAGCTTACGCTCCTTCCGCCGGGGCGGCTGTGTTCAGCTGTCCCCTCTGGCGCCTGTCTCGTCCGCAGTCTCCAGGCTAGGGTTAACAGCCTGTTGCCTGGTTTTTCCCCGGTGCGCTGCCTGCTTCCGTTGGTTAACCTTTTTTGTGTGCTTACGGCCATGCTGACTGCCTATTCTGCAGGGTCAGTGTGCCAGGCGGTGTACTATTGGGGGGACGGGGCCCGCTCGGCTTACGGCCATACCGACCTGAACACGCCCGGTCTCGTCCGATCTCGGAAGCTGGGCAGGTTCTGGCCTGGTTGGTTCCGCCTGGGAATACCAGGTGCAGTAACTGAGGGGCCTTTGTCCGAATACGCTGGCGATGTGGGGGGCGGGGCACTACGTGCCCACCTGGTGGGGTCTTGATGCTGGCATCATGGACTTCTCCGGGCCCCCATTCTAGGGAGTCCAGTCCTTTTGGTGGGTCTGGGTCTTCCTTCGTGCTCCGCTGCTACGGCCTTGCCACGGGGTTGGGTTTGCCCTTGACCCCGTGATTCTGGGGGCAGTAACGAGGTTGTTCCTCCGTTCGTTCCCGGGTGGCATGCGGGTTGTGCGTGTGTGTAGTCGTGGGGTCAAGCCACGGTCTGCTCACCCTGTGCGTTGAGTTGCTTGAGTGCCTCTTCGCACGGTCGGGTCCGTCGCCCTCCCGTGACGTCCCTAATAGGGGGGCTACCCTCCATTAGGGGGGGTCGGGGGGGCTCGGCCCTCCCTGTTCTGATGGTTTTGGGGGGCTGTCAGCGGGGTGTATTTGTCAGCCAAGTGGCTCCGCTTGGCCTCCCTTGTGCAGTAGCGATGCCAAGCTAAGCCACTAACGATACAGAACGTTAGGTTATGACTATAACCAAGTTCTGTTAGTTAGGGGCGATGCTTGGCATCGGACGGCCGCTGCAGCCCTTGTCCTCACCTTGTGGTGAAAGCTTGGGAAGGAGGAGAGCAGGTGACCACACACCTGCTTATGAAGGTAAGCTGATGAGGGGTGTGGTCAGACTAATACTGGTATTAGAGGTACATTTGTGGTTTATTCAGTACGCGTGCACGTACGCGAGATAGTGCAGTAGCGATGCCAAGCATCGCCCCTAACTAACAGAACTTGGTTATAGTCATAACCTAACGTTACTGTACTAACATGATCAGAGAGACTAGTGCAGCCTAGTTACTGTACTAACATGATCAGAGAGACTAGTGTTCAAGTTCTTTAATAGTTGTCATACAGAAGTACAGAATACTTTCATACAAAATGCTTCTTACTGTTACGCTCCAGAGACTGTGCTAGACAAGATAGTATCAAATAACATAATAACATAATATAGCATGTAATTTAGAAGAAGAAAAATGAGGTCACAGTGTTCGGTATAGACATATGTACAATGTTCTGAGTTACCATATAATATACAATACTATGCAGTGTACTAATGTACAGTACTATCTAGTGCAAAGCAGAAATGGGATGAGGTACAATTTTAGGTACAATTTACAGTAAGGTGTACGAGTTGTAGTGCAATCCTTCATCCATAAATATAAAGTGTGGGGAGTGGGTGCTACAGTGTGTTTGTTTAAAGTGGGTGTGTGCTATAAAGTGTGTGGAGTGGGTAGGGCTGGGCGATATGGCCTAAATATGATATCACGATATTTTCTGACCTTTCGGCGATACACGATACGCATCACGATGTTTTTCTTTTTTTCCCCAAACAATTCATTATGAGGCTTACCAAGACAGTATTTGAGTTTGCAAGCTAACATTAAAGACAAAATAAAATACCCATGCATTTAGCATTTTTATATTATATATTAGATTTAGATTATTGGATTATTAGATTATATATTGCATATATTTAGCAATGAGATATTATATAATTTAGATATGAAATATGATGAATCTAAAATGGGGGACCCTGATGTAAACAAGACGAAAGTCTTTCGCTGGTCTGCATCCCCTTAACAATTGTATGTATTGAGCTGTACTGTACCCATTCTGCAATGTTAATAAAGTTTTAAATCAATCAATCAATCAATCAATCAATCAATAGGATTTTAGCATTTTTATGAAACTACTGTATATTTGTATGTCTCTAAATGTTTTGATGAATTGAAAATGGAGGACCCTTATGTAAAAAAGCCGAAAGTCTTTTTCTGGTCTTCATCCTCCAGTCAGTCCACTGTTGTTGTATTGAGCTGTACTGTATTGTACCCATTCTGCAATCGTTAATAACGTTCATTCGTTCAATCATTCAGCCGGCAACATAATAATTTTGATTGACAGTCGAGTCTGCCAATTACGTCACACCGCTTGTACCCGCCCTGCTGTTCTTAGCACCAATCGGCAAGCAGCGCTATTCTTTTTTTACTTCCTGAATGCCCTCCTTGATTTTAACGAGAGCTCAGCTCAACGACAACAACAACAGCTCACCGCAGCCGACGAGTGATTACTAGCGCACCGCAGCATGACAACGAGGCATAATGATTTTACTGCAACAAATGTTATAATAAAAGCCTTTCCATACATCTGTCTGATTGAAAACTTTATTAACAGACCGCAGAATGGGCACGCACAACTCGGCACGGACTGAGATATGAACAGTAACGCTTGCTATCTATGTCGTCATTGGACGTTGCTATGTTTGGGTAAATACGCTGATGTGTAACTATATAACGTGTAACTATATAATGTTGATGCCACAAAACGAATGCCTTTGTTAATCATACGTACTAACTTTGATGCAGTAGTGTGTGTGTGGGAGCGGCGTTGTTCAAAAGTTTGAACGGGGTGGACCAGATTGACGCGACACAATCCTCTTGGGCAAAACATCACGATATCCACGATACGTTAAAAAAGTGTATCGTTAATGAACTGTACCCGATATTTATATAATATCGTCATATCGCCCAGCCCTAGGAGTGGGTGCTACAGTGTGTTTGTTTAAAGTGAGTGTGTGCGTGTGGATGTGTGTGCTATGTGCGTTTGGTGGTTGTTGTTGTGTAGTGTTCATTCATTGTTCGTTTAGCAGCCTGATGGCCTGGGGATAGAAGCTTCTTCTGAGTCTTTCTGTGCTCGCCTTGAGACTCCGGTATCGCTTTCCTGACCGCAGCAGTTCAAAGAGGCAGTTGTTCGGGTGACTGGAGTCTTTAATGATTCTCTTAGCCTTGCCCTTGCAACGCTTGTTGTAAATGTTCTCGAGGGTGGGGAGCCCCCCTCCAATTGTGCGTTCGGCTGAACGTGTCACTCTTTGTAGTCTGCTTCGGTCTTGTGCAGTGCTATTCCCAAACCAGGAGGTGATGTTGCCGGTCAAGATGCTCTCTATTGTACATGAGTAGAAGTTCTTAAGGATCTTCTGACTGACTTGGAACTTCCTTAGGCGCCTGAGGAAGTAGAGGCGTTGTCGTGCCTTCTTCACAACACTGTCAATGTGTGTGGTCCATGTCAAGTCCTCGGATATGTAGGCTCCGAGGTACTTAAAGCTGTTGACTCTCTCAACCGGTGCCCCGTCGATGCTGAGGGGGCTGTAGTCCTTGACCCCCGACCTCCTGAAGTCCACAATCATCTCCTTTGTTTTGCTGACGTTCAGGGAGAGGCTGTTTTCCTGGCACCATCCCGCCAGGACCTTGACCTCTTCCAGGTAGGCCCTCTCGTCGTTGGCAGAGATCAGTCCCACCACCACTGTGTCGTCAGCAAATTTGATGATTGTATTGCTACTCCGCTGAGCCACACAGTCGTGTGTGTACAGGGAGTAGAGGAGGGGACTCAGAACACAGCCCTGGGGGGCCCCTATGTTGAGGGTGATGGATGAGGAGGTGCAGTTGCCTGCTCTCACCACCTGGGGTCTGCCAGTCAGGAAGTCCAAGACCCACTGGCAGAGGTCATAGCCCAAGCCCAGGTCCCTGAGCTTGGCTATGAGTATGGAGGGGACTATGGTATTGAATGCCGAGCTGTAGTCGATGAATAGCATTCTCACATAGTTCCCCTGCCTCTTGTCCAGGTGTGATGCTGCTGTGTGCAGCACATGGGCTATGGCGTCCTCCGTGGACCTGTTGGGGCGGTATGCAAATTGCAGGGGGTCCATGTTGATGGGGAGGGAGGAGCAGATGTAGCCCTTTACTAGCTTCTCAAAGCACTTCATGGCTATGGAGGTGAGAGCTACAGGGCGGTAGTCGTTGAGGCAAGCAGGCTTGGATTTTTTGGGTACAGGGATAATAGTGGACTTCTTCAGGCAGGTGGGGATGACAGCCTGTTCTAAGGACAGGTTAAATATGTCAGTGAATACTGGGGCCAGTTGGTCGGCACAGACTTTTAGGACGCGGCCGGGGATGCCGTCCGGATCTGCTGCCTTCCTGATATTCACTTTTTTAAAGGTCCGCCTCACCTCATGCTCTGTTACCCTGAACACTGCGCCTCCATCAGCAGCCGACCCCCCCCCCCCATTGCCGTGGCTTGTGAGCTGGTGTTGTTATTACCAGCATCAAACCTCGCATAGAAGGTATTGAGGTCATTTGCTAAGGAGATGTCACTGTTCAGTTTGAGGGAGGCGCCTTTGTAGTCTGTCATCGTTTTGAGCCCCTGCCACATAGCTCTAGAGTCAGCTTGTTCAAACTGGAGTTCAATTTTATCCCTGTAGCGCCGTTTGGCCTCTGACACTGTCCTCCTTACGTTGTATCGCGCCACCTTGTGGTCATTCATGTTGCCTGCCACTAGGCCGTCGTTGTAGTGCAGCCTAGTTACTGTACTAACATGATCAGAGAGACTAGTGCAGCCTAGTTACTGTACTAACATGAGACTAGTGCAGCCTAGTTACTGTACTAACATGATCAGAGAGACTAGTGCAGCCTAGTTAAATGGGGGACCCTGATGTAAACAAGACGAAAGTCTCTCTGGTCTGCATCCCCTTAACAATTGTGTGTATTGTTGAGCTGTACTGTATTGTACCCATTCTGCAATCTGTTAATAAAGTTTTCAATCAATCAATTACTGTACTAACATGATCAGAGAGACTGAGGAGGCTGGCATCACTTTATACACATGAGTATGGAGGAGATTATATCACACAAGGCTCAACTACTCTCTTTCTAACACACACACATGCACACACAATGAATGAATGAATGAAAACTTTATTTAACAGATTGCAGAATGGGTACAATACAGTACGGCTCAATACATACAATTGTTAAGGGGATGCAGACCTGAGAAAGACGTTTGTCTTGTTTCCATCAGGGTCCCCCATTTTCAATTCATATAGACATTTATGACATACACAACATGCATGACATTTATGGCATAGGGACATATAGGTATTTAGTACAAGACACTCTGACGTCACGAGACCGCCGCCATCTTAGTTTTGGGGACAAACCAACCAGCAAAAGTGAGCTCCGTTTTTTAAAAAGTAGTAACATATAAACATGAAAAAGGCATGTAGGCTACTTGAAGCCTCCAGTGCACACCAGTGGAGGCTGCTGACCAAATTTTTAGGTGAAGCACAAATTATTATATTATATTATATATTAAATTATATTTTTTAAACATCCCCAACGCTGCAACACCCCCATTCCTCCCAGGTGTCAGGCTCCTCATTCGCTTCCATTCATTTTGGGGACCATGTTTAAATATCATACTTCTGAAGTATACACAAACTATACTGCTGTGACGATTTCAATAACACAGACCATTCTGAGTCAATGGTATGCAAAACTGTACATTGGAATATCTAACATGTATTTACCACCTTCCTCTGCACGAGGCCACAGATGGGTTTTATGTAACACAAGGACAATGAATGAATGAATGAGAGAGAGAGAGACAGAGAGAGACCACGGCGGGTTTATATTAACACAACAGAATTGAATGAGAGAGAGAGACAGAGAGAGACCACAGCGGGTTTATATTAACACAACAGAACTGTGTGTGTGTGTGTGTGTGTGTGTGTGTGTGTGTGTGTGTGTGTGTGTGTGTGTGTGTGTGTGTGTGTGTGTGTGTGTGTGTGTGTGTGTGTGTGTGTGTGTGTGTGTGTGTGTGTGTGTGTGTGTGATAACAAGTATACTATAATCACAGGTGTATTATGGTGCAGGGTCCATGCTTGTGTCCAATAACAATAGTCCATGTATATTTTGTGTGTGCGACTGTGCCTGTGTTTAAGACTGTGGTCTTTGAGAATGTTATAGTTCTTCTTTCTACACATGAATGAATGATGAATGAAAACTTTATTTAACAGATTGCAGAATGGGTACAATACAGTATGGCTCAATACACACAATTGTTAATACACCAGAGAAAGACTTTCGTCTTGTTTACATCAATTCAGTGCCACATACACACAGTCCTCATATCCCTCCTAGTTACACACAGTCATCATTATCCCTCCCATACAATACGCACAACACAACAGACTAACTCGTCTTGCTCAATACTTGTTTATGAGTTTTAAGAGACAGCACTGTAATCTGTCTCAACAAAAGCTCTACTAGTTAAAGATCTCCACCTTGCTATCTGAAACACTGACACCATTATCAACCTAATAATATCAACCTGATAATATTGAAACATTATCAATATAACGTTAGCTACCAACTTTAGCAGGGCTCCTAATAACACAAGATACATTTCACTATGAATTGAAAATGGGGGACCCTGATGTAAACAAGACGAAAGTCTTTATCTGGTCTGCATCTCCTTAATAATTATGTGTATTGAGCCGTACTGTATATTGTACCCATTCTGCAATCTGTTAAATAAAGTTTTCATTCATTCATGCCTTTTGAAAAGTGACATGGTCGATGTAGGAGTTATGATGCTGTTTCAATTCGGTTACAGTAACGTTACACAAACTGACATTCTAAAGCCAAGAAGACACGACTTACCCATAAAGACGGTATCTCGATCGATCTCATCTATCGTTGAATAGTGCAGCTTCTCCATGTGACGAGTCCGACTCGAGCCGCGTTCATTAATCCCATGGAAAATGTAAACAATAGTGCATCGCGAGCCAGCTTGTTGCATCAATGTTTGGCTTTTGTCTCCCGAGTGAAGTTAGAACTACTACACTTCGGCTGAGGCTAAGCACTGCAGGCTTTCATTTTACAACGACTGAGATAAAAAAGAAATATATATATATATATCATCAAACGATGCACAATGGAGAGGCATTGTTGTTATTGATATCATCTTCATCAATGCCATCAGCCCTGTTTAGACATTCACAAGACTTGCGTAACGTTAGCTAGCAAGCAAGCTAGTCGACAATATCTCCTTCCTCCATTGCAACGCTATCTACAGTACTAGAGAATTCAAAGTGCCCGCGAGGCGATGACGTTGTTGTTGTCACATTTAGCTTTTATCGCAGGTGTATATCATCAAACGATGCACAATAAGTTCATGAACAATAACAAAACACTCCACCCTGGGCCTGATAGCTGCGGTGGTAGCCCTTTAGCTACGTTAGCTCCAACAAGTTATCTTCCTGAGATAAAAATTATTTTGTAAACAAGCTGCAGAGCCACAGTATGACACAAGAGAAACCATTATCTGATTGGGCCACAAGGCTGTCAATCATGCTAGCTGCAGAGCCGCAGCACAGCAAAAGAGATACCATTAGCTGATTGGATAACAAGGCTGTCAATCATTCAATCCCCCATTCAATGGCAAGAGTTAAACTGCACAGACTGTGCTTAGATGACATTAATAGCCTATTTTGATTGGCTATTATTTATTTAAATAAACCTGTGCAGATATTCTGCACGAATATTACTGCAGTCATTACTGCAGTGCAGGCCTGCTCAGAGCTGTACATTTGGGCCATTTTTCAAGAAAAAAAAATTCACTGGCATTTTTTTTACAGAGGAAAACGTTTCTAATAAAAAAAATTAAATAATAATAAAAAAAAATATATATATATATAATATATATATATTATGTAAATTAATAATAATTATGAATTATGAGTGAATTTGTATTTCACGTGTTGTCATAGAGAAACCTCCACTGGTGCACACGTACACTGAGAATGGACTATATGGCGAGTAATGTTTCTGTTCTGGCTGTCACTCTTAGTGTCTAGCAGAAAGAATTTAATGTCCACATGATGACAATATAGCTGAAGGTTCTTTCCTTCCACACTTTGGGTTAACTTGCATACATCCAACTGGCGGGCACCGTATCTGACGTCATTAACATGAGTCTGGGCTAAACCAACATATGGGTGAAACTATTATTCCAGGATACCACAGCTAGCAGCTAACATTCATCTGCTGTTTACAGCCTCACAGCCAATAATACATTTACGTTATAATATTTGTTCCTTATTCTCACCTGTTATGAAATGGGTAGAGCAGATACACGTATGATTTGACTTGGGGGACCAGTGTCTGCTTTGATCGACTCTCCCGTCTGCATCTACGTGTGCCCTCTTGATAGCCACCAGCCACTTTTCCTCTGCGATGCCTCAGCTGGTAAATTATATAAAACTTGCGATTTTGATTTAGTTATTAGTACAAAACGTAACACAGCAGCTCTTTGGCATTGTGATGCACTGAAGAAAATTACCCTTGATTGTATTTACTTTGCCGCTTTTCCGATCCGTTTTCTGCACTAAATGAAGCGTTCACAATGTACTCGTGGTGCATGTTTTCCCCCAAGCCATAGTTGCCTAGCAACAACAGACAGGACGTTGACTTCGAGAATATCTCCCGGTCTCTCTTACTATCCCACATGCACACACTCTCTCCCGGTCTCTCTTACTATCCCACATGCACACACTCTCTCCTGGTCTCTCTTACTATCCCACATGCACACACTCTCTCCTGGTCTCTCTTACTATCCCACATGCACACACTCTCTCCTGGTCTCTCTTACTATCCCACATGCACACACTCTCTCCTGGTCTCTCTTACTATCCCACATGCACACACTCTCTCCCGGTCTCTCTTACTATCCCACATGCACACACTCTCTCCCGGTCTCCCTTACTATCCCACATGCACACACTCTCTCCTGGTCTCTCTTACTGTCCCACATGCACACACTCTCTCCCGGTCTCTCTTACTATCCCACATGAACACACTCTCTCCTGGTTTCTCTTACTATCCCACATGCACACACTCTCTCCCGGTCTCTCTTACTATCCCACATGCACACACTCTCTCCTGGTTTCTCTTACTATCCCACATGCACACACTCTCTCCCGGTCTCTCTTACTATCCCACATACACACACTCTCTCCCGGTCTCTCTTACTATCCCACATGCACAAACACACACACATGCATAATTGCATACACATATCAGCCTTCAATCCCAGACATATCTCTTAGAGCCATATGAAATCCGTTTAATTTTTTTCCAAATTCCATTTAATTTTTTTCCAAGTTCAGTTTTTTTCATTTTAATATTTCAGAATTCTGTATTTTTCTTTGTACACTCATTTTACCATCAGAAATAGTGTCTAATAAGTGGGAATGAATAAATGTCCACAATTTAATAAGATATAACAGTCCATTTAATAGGGCTGTCTTAAATACTTCGAAGCTTCGTTCGATGGGCATGGGATTCGAATATGAAAATAAAATTTGATTATTAAAAAAAAAAAAAATCTTATATATATATATATATATATATATATATTATTTTTTTTGCAAAATCAACTCTGCCTCTCTTTGTTAACTACAACAAGCAATGCTGTTTGTTATTTAAGATGAGGTCGGACTCGGCACTGACAGATTTGTGTTCATTGTGCTGCTTTTATAAAGCCTCAAATGACGGCTTACAATATTTCATGAAAGCAAAGTATTTTGTTTGTCTAAGATTTAAAAAGGTTTAAACTTTACAGCACTGAAAAAGTTGAACAAAGTGCTGTACAAGTCCCACAACATAAAAAAAAATATATATATTCTTTTTATTTTTTTTACAGTTGATTCCATTTTTATTGCTCAATTCCGCGATTCCGTGAACGCGGATTCCATATGGCTCTAATATCTCTCTACACACACTACCCCACCCCCCTTGCAACTTGTACACATATGCACAAAATACAGCCTTCTCATGTCTATGATCTCCCTTTCTGACACACACATGTAACGGAGGTACCGCATGTCTATCCACAGTCACGATGGACAGTGTAGTGAAGTGGCTGTGGACGTTAAGGGTTCCTGCAACTAAACTCACTCCCCATAGTAGGGCTGCAACTAACGATTATTTTGGTAGTCGACTAATCTGTCGATTCTTTTTTCGATTAGTCGACTAATCTAACGATTATTTTTGTCATTCGATTAGTCGACTAATCTAACGATTATTTTTGTCACACCCTCAATCTCTGCTTCCTGTGGGCACGGCTCCTTCTCCAGTGCATGTTTTACCTCACATGCTCAAGTCTGCACACCTGTGAATGTCACCCTGTTGTCCAGTCCCTCTGCCTTAACACTTTTGAGTGCCAGCGATGAGATTTCTCGTCTCTCTGTTTAATTAATTTATCCACTCTGGTTGGATGGTGTGTATGTATATGTATGTATTGTGCTGTATAATGCCAATACATTTTAATCCTATCTCATTTTGAAATCGCTACGCTGCCTATGGACACGACAGTGGCAGACAGCTTCGGAGGTGATTGCATTGCACCATGGTGATCCACTCAACAGGTAGCGATTTCAAAATGAGATTCGATTCAAATGTATTGTCATTATACAGCACAATACATACATATACATACACACCATCCAACCAGAGTGGATACATTTATTAAACGTAAATAAATGACCATAGGATCCACAGCCAGCAGACTAACGAGGTGAGCTAAGTCGGATGTTAAAACTGAGTGACTAATCCATGATTTACACTTGTGCCAATTGCGTTTGTCCCTAATCTTTAGTATTGGCATTAATAAATCAGATGTCATGCTAATATGTCATGTTCTACAGTAGGACTTACTACTGTCATACCCATTAAAACAGTAATTCGAATAATAGAAGCCTGCTTTGCTGGAATGATTCATTTCAAAGATGAATTGGATAATGCAGGCGCGAGCTGGGCGTAACTGGCGTAGATAACTTACCGGGGGCAAAACTAGCGTACGTCAGTGGCGACCGGTACCCTGTCCCGCACATACAGGACTGCTCTACCCACCTAGCGGGGGCCATCATCTTCTCCAAGGTGGACCTGGTGCGCCTGTACTTGGATGACATTCTTGTAGCCAGTACGTCCATAGAGGAGCACATGACACACCTCCAGCAGCTATTTGAGCAGCTCAGTAAACACGGCCTCATCGTCAACCCGACCAAGTGCCAGTTTGGGCAGTCCTCCATCACCTTCCTCGGACACCATGTCACTCCACAGGGAGCCACCCCACTCCCTGCCAGGGTGGAGGCCATTGCCAGTTTTCCTCGTCCCCGCACCGTACGGTCTCTACAGGAGTTCCTGGGCATGGTGAACTTTTACAACCGGTTCCTTCCCCATGCTTCCCACCTCATGCGCCCCTTGTACGAGGCCATGTGGGGCAAAGTGCCCAAGGATGAGTTAGATTGGTCCTTGGGGATGGACAGCGCTTTTGGGGCTGCCAAGACCGCGCTAGCCAACGCTGCTCTGCTGGCGCACCCCTCTCCCACTGCCCCGGTCGCCCTCACGACAGACGCCTCTGACTATGCAGTGGGAGCGGTGTGCGAGCAGTGGGTGGGCGGTTCCTGGCAGCCACTGGCCTTTTTTAGCAAACAGCTCCGCGACAACGAGCGTAAGTACAGTACTTTCGATAGGGAACTGCCGGGTCTGTTCCTCGCCACTAGGCACTTTAGATGCCTGTTGGAAGGCCGCCAGTTCACTGCCTTTGTGGACCACAAGCCGCTAACGTTATCCATGGCCAAGACCTTGGCCGTGGTCGGGACGTCAGCAGCGGCAGCTCTCGGCGATCTCCGAGTTAACCACAGACATTGAGCACGTGGCGGGCAAGGACAACTTGCCACTTCCGACTGCCTCTCTCTGGCGGTCATCGGGTCCGTCCACTTGGGACTCGATTATGCCACCATGGCGGCAGACCAAGCCACAGACTCAGACATTCAGGCCTATCGGACGGGCCCTACTGCACTGCAGCTGGAGGATGTGGTGTTCGACACAGCTAACGCCACTCTCCTCTGCGACATCTCCACTGGCCAACCGCGCCCTATGGTGCCTACGGCCTGGCGGCGCCGGGTTTTTAACATGATCCACAGCCTTTCCCACCCAGGTGTGAAGGCCTCGACTAAGCTGGTGGGGGTCAAGTTGGCCTCCAGAAGGATGTTAGGACCTGGGCTAGCTCATGTGTGGCGTGCCAGCGTGCCAAGGTGCACCGCCATACCAAAGCCCCTTTGGCACCGTTTATAGTGCCAGAGAGGCGGTTCGACCACGTGAATGTGGACCTGGTGGGCCCCCTGCCCCCCTCCCACGGATATACTCACCTCCTCACCATGGTGGACAGGACCACCAGGTGGCTGGAGGCTGTTCCACTGTCCTCCACTACGGCAGCGGAGGTGGCCCAGGCATTCATCGGCTGCTGGGTGGCCCGTTTTGGCACACCGGGGGACATCACAAGCGACAGGGGCCCCCAGTTCACTTCGGAGCTCTGGACTGCAGTTGCGGAGCACCTGGGGGTGAAGATCCACCGCACAACGGCGTACAACCCGCAGGGCAACGGACTTTGTGAGCGGTTCCATAGGGACATGAAGGCCGCTCTTCGGGCTGCCCTTACGGATGGCGACTGGGTTGACCGCCTCCCGTGGGTCTTGCTTGGTCTTCGTTCTGCCCACAAAGAGGACCTCCAGGCCTCGTCCGCTGAGCTGGTGTACGGCCAGCCGCTGCGGGTCCCTGGGGAGTTTTTCCGGAGGCCACAGCTTCCTGGGCCGTCGCCTCCCATCGAACAGTGTCCCGGGGTGTTGCCGATGCCCTTATTCCAATTCCAACATCCCGCCTTCCCCAGTCCTACGTCCCCAGGGACCTGCCATTGTCCAAATATGTGTTCATCCGGCACGACAGCCATCGGACCCCGCTGCAGCCCCCTTATGACGAGCCTTTCCGTGTCCTGGAGGCAGGCACTAAAAACTTTGTTGTGGACATGGGGGGCAGGCCAGAGCGGGTCACTATAGGCCGTCTTAAGCCTGCTCACTTGGACAAGGACGAACCAGTTCAGTCGGCCCTACCCCCGCGGCGGGGGCGCCCCCCGGTTTTTGCCAGACCCCTTCCCCGTCCTCTGTTCCGGCCTTGGCCCCTTCCATGGCCCGGCCGCTGGTCCCACTTCTCTCCCTTAATCCCCCTCTTGTTAAGCACAATCGGTTCGGCCGCTTGATCCGTCCCCCTCCATGTTGACTATTTCATGCTGTGATCTGTTCACTGATGGACTGTTCACTGGCTATTAATTAGTTGCAGTTTTTGTATTGGTGAATTCTGGGGGCGCCTGTGTGGTGACCTATATTAAGAGACATTCACCAAGGTGGGCTTGTGCTTGGGCCTTGGGCTTGGGCCTTTAAGGGCGGGGGTTTTACTGTTTAGGGGAAAGGGGAAATACCACTTCCGGTTCCGGGTTAAGTTGGTTGTTATTGTAAATGCTATGTGCAGTGAGAAGTAAAGTACCTCAACTCGAACCACGTCTCTGGCTCGCTACTTTCTTATCGCCACAGCAGCCTATTACTAGCCTCTAGGGCTGACCCCTATTAGTAGATTAGTCGACTAATCGGTCGAAAGGAGCCGTAGTCGACTAGGCAACCTCTTAGTCGAATACAAAAAAATATATATTAAATATATAATTTTTTTTATTTATTTATTATTATTTTTTCATTCTTTCCAAAAGAAAAGAGGCCTAGCAGCATGGTTAACGCTAATGGCACGCATACCAGAGGCTAACTGCCTACGAAAACAGGCACAGAGGCACTGAAAGAGGATTTCACCCATCTAATGAACACACTAGACTAGACAAATATCAAGATGTATCCATCAGTGGACCAATTGCATGCTTTTGCAGAGGACAAGAAGCCTTCAGTCGACTCCTTCAGACATTAAGCACCCGCCACAGCCCAAATGGAATCATAATTTTTTTTTATATATATTTTCAAAATATGACTTTTTTTTTTTTTGACCAATAGGCGACTAACGGCAAATTCTGGCCAATCATAGTCGACCATCCAAATCCTTAGTTGGGGGCAGCCCTACTAGCCTCCCAGGAATTACCCTAAACCGCTCTAAAACCATACTTGTATTCACCACGGTATAAAACGGGAATGTATGGATGGAAAAATTATTCCTTTTTCACATCTTGAATGATAGATACTCGATGTCAAATGGGCCATGTGTTAATGATGAAAGGTTATCTACTGCATCTTTATGTTTGTTATTCATATTATTATTATTCCTCCCTCCAGACCCCCCACAGCTCTCTGTCTGTGAAGAGGAGGTTCCCCCTGAGCAGCAGGAGAGGAGCCCCAGTCTGAGCCAGGAGGAGCCAGAGCCCCTACAGATGAAAGAGGAACAGGAGGAACTCTGGAGCAGTCAGGAGGGAGAGCAGCTTCAAGGTCTGGAGGAGGCTGATATCATCAAGTTCACTTTCAACCCTGTCCCTGTGAAGAGTGAAGATGATGAAGAGAAACCTCAGTCCTCATGGTTTAACCAAACCCAGGACCCAGAGTCCCTACAGATTAAAGAGGAACAGGAGGAACTATTTCAAGATCTAGAGGAGGCTGATGGCTCCAAGATGACCTTACAACCTATGAAATATGAACATGGTGGAGAGAATACTCTGTCCTCACTGCTCAGCCAAACCCAGGACCCAGAGCTCCTACAGATCAAAGAGGAACTACATCAAGGGCTGGAAGAAGCTGATCTCTCCAAGATCACAGTAGACCCAGTGAAATGTGAAGATGGTCAAGAGAACGCTCTGTCCTTCCAGCCTCTTCAAACCCAGAGGGAGAAAAACAGAGAAGCGTACTCTTTACCCAGCACCTCAACTGGACAGATGAAAACAGAACCTGGTGGAGAGGACTGTGGAGTATCAGAACCAGCCAGTAACTTATATCCAGATGGTGATTTAGAACCAACTAGAGATGGCCAGCTTCTCTCTTCAGACTGTCCTGAGACTGATGACAGTGATGATTGGAAGGAGAGTGGGGAACCTCAGTCAGGTTTAAAGATGCTAATATCAAACAAGAAACAAAAAACATTAAGTTTGTCTCATACAGGACAGAAACCATTTAGTTGTTCAGTTTGTGGAAAAGGCTTCAGTGACAAAGGAACTTTGAACAGACACATGAGAACTCATACAGGAGAGAAACCATTTAGTTGTTCAGTTTGTGGAAAAGGGTTCACTCACAAAGGACATTTGAATATCCACATGATAACTCATACAGGAGAGAAACCATTTAGTTGTTCAGTTTGTGGGAAAGGGTTCAGTGAGAAAGGACATTTGAAGATCCACATGAGAACTCATACAGGAGAGAAACCATTTAGTTGTTCAGTTTGTGGAAAAGGGTTCATTCACAAAGGACATTTTAATATCCACATGAGAACTCATACAGGAGAGAAACCATTTAGTTGTTCAGTTTGTGGGAAAGGGTTTAGTCAGAAAGGAAATTTGAAGATCCACATGAGAACTCATACAGGAGAGAAACCATTTAGTTGTTTAGTTTGTGGAAAAGGGTTCAGTGAGAAAGGACATTTGAAGATCCACATGAGAACTCATACAGGAGAGAAACCCTTTAGTTGTTCAGTTTGTGAAAAAGGCTTCAGTCACAAAGGAACTCTGAAAATACACATGAGAACTCATACAGGAGAGAAATCCTGAAGTTTGTGGAAATGGTTCAGTGATAATGGGGTTCTGAGAAGACACATGGGAAGTCATACTGGAGAGAAACTCTAGTTGTTTAATTTGTTGGAACAGGTTCAGAGGTTCAGAGATAAAGGGAATGTGAAAATGCACAATAAGTCATTGTAGACCATTTAGCTGTCCAGTTTGTGGCAAAATATTTATTCAGACAG
Source organism: Notolepis coatsorum (assembly GCF_963971535.1). Classification (NCBI taxonomy): domain Eukaryota; kingdom Metazoa; phylum Chordata; class Actinopteri; order Aulopiformes; family Paralepididae; genus Notolepis; species Notolepis coatsorum. The sequence goes on along the minus strand of NC_140171.1, from coordinate 165,649,065 downwards.
GTAATTAACATGGAAACAACATGTTAACTATATTCAAGGGGAAATATCTAAGTCAGTAGAAATCTTGTATAAATGTAAGGATATATTAAACTATAAAGCCTTGTACATTATCTACTGCTCACCTTACATATCTTACTACGGGGGATATGTAAGTATGGGGGTCGACATAAAATACTGTAAATCCGATAGTCTTACTGCAACAGCGCTCCATCCGGAGCCTTCATAAGGCTGGTTACTATGACCACACAAATCCACTGTTTATAAAGTCTCATGTTATGACATTTAATGATTTGGTTTATTATAAAATTATGCAAATAATGTACAGAGCTAAAGCAAAGTTACTCCCGGACGGTGTGCAAAGGTTTTTTTTCAATACACGAAAGAAAATATGATTTGAGAGACATTTGTAAATGTACTGTTCAAAAAGCTAAGAAAGGGATTAAAAGGAGATGTATTTCTATTGTTGGGGTTAACTTGTGGAACAATGCTGATATACATAAGAATGAGTCATTCGCTTTTGGTTTTTAAGACGATGGTTTGTATAGTTATTTTTTAAGATTACAAATGTGAATAATTATTTTTTTGTTATTTTCTTTTAGAATACTGTTTTGGAGTCTTAATTTTGTTAAGAATATAGGACAGGCATGTATAAGCATTATGCTTCAGTGTGTACCTTTTCAGTCACTGTCAAATCAAATATTGTGGAATGATTGTGTTGTATTGTGTGTGATGACTGAATAAAACTACTACTACTACTACCTATAAAATAACTTTTTGAGTGATAAACCCAGCTTGTAACTATTTTCACATTGGTCACACCAATTATTATATTCTTAGTCTTCTAGTTTATAACAGAAGTATTGGGTTAAAAGCCCATGACTTGATGCATAACAGCATTCTCCTACACACAAGCAGAATATGTCAGGTAAACTGGCTCCCCCTTGTGGTTGATCCTTTATTTCAGATCTACAGTCAGTAGCCAGTATTGAAACTATTCCAGTCAGAGATGGTCGTTATTGCTGGTATGAGGTTGACTGTTTAATATCTGAGATGAAAGAGATTCGCCTTTAATACACATGTTGCTGCTGCTGGTCATGTATTTCAAAATGAAAACGGGGTCCCTTCTTATTAATGATAGTGTGCAATAAGTCACCCACTAAGTGATATTTCTCTGTAAACTACAGCCTTCCTCTCCTAGTGTTATTGAGGCAGTGCAAGACATTGATAAGAGGAGACATTTGATCCTTTATCTAAAGCTATCTGCTCCATTGATTACAGAGTAAATAACACCTATTTTAATAATATTTAATCTAGCATAGTTTGTAGGTTTTTGAAAGTCATGACTCATTCCGTTAAATAGGGTGAAGATAGAAGTTATCTCAATAATTACAGACCAATTTACAAACTATTCTGTAACACAAATCCTGTAATCATTGGTAATGAATAATCAACCCAGTGTATTCTGTATTGAGCTCTCAACAGTTAGTTCCAGAGTTAAGTTATGTTATTAGGTCTTAAATAGTGTATCTGCTATGGGCAACAGAAAACATTGTGCTGTTCTTTTCATCAATCTGGATTGCATTGATATAATTCACTGCTTTTTGAGAGATTACGTAGGATTGGTTTTGATTCAACAGGGATCAATTGAACCCTATCCGAGTTCTTACCGGTAACTAAATGTGTTCCAGAGGGATCAATGTTGGGTCTTGTCCTGTTTATTTCTATTATTGATATTAGAAAGCATAGCACAGCTATTAGGAGCATTAGGAGCATAGCTGTGACAAGAAAATGTACAAAGTATTTAACACCAACCACTTTGAAAGAAGTCATCCAGGCTCTGGTTTTGTCTTGAGTACTGTCCGGTCATATGGTCATCAGCAGCAAAAACACGCATAGCAATTACAAATAGCTCAAAATAAGGCTGCCAGACTAGCTCTCCACTGTTCAAAGCGCACTAATATTGGAGTTATGCACAGAAATGTATCATTGCTTCTGGTTGAGAAACCTCTGCAATCTCGTCTTATTACTTTTCTCAGACATTTTCAAGTTGTCAAAAAAACACTGTATTTTTATGATAGAATTGTTCACGTAAGAGAAGAACATGACCATATGACCAGACAAGCTACATCAGGCCATCTACTGGCACCTAAACCCAGGACAAATCTACTCAAATCTTCTGTGACTTACAGAGCTATCATGGAATGAAACTCATTGTCAAGCTACTTCGCTGAAATAGAATCCAAAACTACTTTCAAGAAGAAATTTAAATACCATCTACTAACGAGCATGCACTGAACCCTTATGGCATAGCAGTGAAAACCAATTGACTTTGTTAATTGTATTTATGTTGATGGCAGTGAGTGCTGCTATCTTATCTTGTACACTGTCATCCTTAACTGAGGATGAGATTGTTAATGATGTTGATAATGATGTAATGTCTTGAATATTGTTGTATTGTTTTAAGTGTCGGACCCCAGGAAGAGTAGCTTTTGTCAAGTGCAAAAGCTAATGGGGATCCTAAATAAACATAAGCATATTGTCTCATCTCATTTTCATGCAGATGATGCTGTACTGTATTGTTTACAGACTCTAGAATTAGCTGTTGAGAACCTGCCACTTTAGTGCTGAGTAAGATATGTATTAATGTTAAACTGGTACTGAATGAAAATTAAACAAATTAGTTTTAAGCGTCTTTGGGTAGCCAGAAAAGTGATATATAAGTCGGATGTATTATTATTATTAATAAAGTTCCAGCTGTTTTCTAGATCACTGTGAATGGATCTAACATTGAGAGTGTTGTGGAATATTTAAAATGAGCCAAGACGGTGAACTGTAGAAATTCAGATCGAGTCAAACAATTTCAAAAGAAAATCGTTTATTTCTGTGATCACAGAAGAGTCCTCAGTTTACAATCAGAGACAAGTATACACAAGCATCTGACCAGAAAGTGAGACAGAGGTCTGGTCATACTTACAATCAAATACACAAGCTTGGAGTGACAAATGAAAACAAAGATGACAAATGAAAAAACTTTCGTTTATGCAACACTCCCAGACATTCCCTAGTGAAGGTAAGGGAAAAACTCACTAAAAACCTAGCAATAGGGAAAAAGCACTACAGACGATGTGGAGGAGAGAAACCTTAGAATGGCCGTTCAAAGGGGGATCCCCCAACTTGGATGTCGGTGATCATATAGTGTTGCTATGGATGATCGATGGGTGGAGAATATAACAGGTGAATAGTTGGTATGTATGTACATATACCTGTAATAAAACACATGTACATGCAATAGCAACTGGGGTACAAGCTAAGGACAACAGCAACAAAATAAAAAGCATAGAGGAATGAGCACTAGTATGAAAATAAGATAAAGGCTAAATGTCAAGGCTCGGAGCTCAAAATATCAGTCATATACCATTTGGATGAATGTATGTATTCCACTCTGATCCATTTGAAGTAGGGGGGCGACGTAGAGAAGATCACACCCCCTTGGCCATCACCACGAGACATCCACCACCTTGATCATCACCATGAGACATCCACCACCTTGATCATCATCATGAGACATCCACCACCTTGATCATCACCATGAGACATCCACCCCCTTGGTCATCACCACGAGACATCCACCACCTTGGTCATCACCAGGAGACATCCACCACCTTGATCATCACCACGAGACATCCACCACCTTGATCATCACCATGAGACATCCACCACCTTGATCATCACCACGAGACATCCACCACCTTGATCATCACCACGAGACATCCACCACCTTGGCCATTACCATGAGACATCCACCACCTTGATCATCATGAGACATCCACCACCTTGATCATCACCACGAGACATCCACCACCTTGATCATCACCACGAGACATCCACCACCTTGATCATCACCACGAGACATCCACCACCTTGGCCATCACCATGAGACATCCACCACCTTGATCATCACCACGAGACATCCACCACCTTGATCATCACCAGGAGACATCCACCACCTTGATCATCACCACGAGACATCCACCACCTTGATCATCACCACGAGACATCCACCACCTTGATCATCACCACGAGACATCCACCCCCTTGATCATCACCATGAGACATCCACCACCTTGATCATCACCATGAGACATCCACCACCTTGATCATCACCACGAGACATCCACCACCTTGGCCATCACCATGAGACATCCACCACCTTGATCATCACCATGAGACATCCACCACCTTGATCATCATCATGAGACATCCACCACCTTGATCATCACCATGAGACATCCACCACCTTGATCATCACCATGAGACATCCACCACCTTGATCATCACCACGAGACATCCATCACCTTGATCATCACCACGAGACATCCACCACCTTGATCATCACCAGGAGACATCCACCACCTTGATCATCACCATGAGACATCCACCCCCTTGATCATCACCATGAGACATCCACCACCTTGATCATCACCATGAGACATCCACCACCTTGATCATCACCACGAGACATCCACCACCTTGGCCATCACCAGGAGACATCCACCACCTTGATCATCACCAGGAGACATCCACCACCTTGATCATCACCACGAGACATCCACCACCTTGATCATCACCATGAGACATCCACCACCTTGATCATCACCATGAGACATCCACCACCTTGATCATCACCACGAGACATCCACCACCTTGATCATCACCATGAGACATCCACCACCTTGATCATCACCATGAAACATCCACCACCTTGATCATCACCACGAGACATCCACCACCTTGGTCATCACCATGAGACATCCACCACCTTGATCATCACCATGAGACATCCACCACCTTGATCATCACCATGAGACATCCACCACCTTGGCCATCACCAGGAGACATCCACCACCTTGATCATCACCAGGAGACATCCACCACCTTGATCATCACCATGAGACATCCACCACCTTGATCATCACCATGAGACATCCACCACCTTGATCATCACCACGAGACATCCACCACATTGATCATCACCATGAGACATCCACCACCTTGATCATCACCATGAGACATCCACCACCTTGATCATCACCAGGAGACATCCACCACCTTGATCATCACCACGAGACATCCACCACCTTGACACATGCCTTCTCTATTTGAACGACCACATCAAACAAGAGGTGGACGTGGGCAAATACTGCGGCATGGTCATGCTGGACCTACAAAAGACCTTCGACACTGTCACTGATTGACAAGCTAAAAGCCATTGGTTTTGATAGTCCATCAGTGAGCTGGATGCAATCCTACCTGGAGGGGAGAGAACAGATGGTGGAGGTAAACGGTACCCTATCCCCCCCCCCCCTCCCAGTGAGCTGTGGTGTTCCACAAGGAAGCAGTAGCGGCCGGTGTGAACTACATTTGGGTGGGCGCGACTTGTACATTGGAGGGGGGGGGGGTAATTTACTGTACAACTGGGTTAAGACATTTGTAGGGGCCAGTTTCGAATTTATCGAATTGATAAAGTGTATAATTATGTCCACTGTTGTCCCCAGACTGTTGATGTATATCCACTCTGTCCAGACTGCATCCAGCTATTAGCCAAATAGCTTCTATTAGCCAAATAGCTTGTTGTTAGCACAACACAACATTACTGTGATGAATGAATGAATGAGTCTGTCTTTGCCCATTTCCGCGTCGAACAGCCTGGAAACTACCTGCCGTTCTATCGCCCTGCTCTAAGACAAACTCTAACCTTAACCAACTTTGAAAGAGTGCCTAAGCTTAACCGTCGCAAGAACTTGCCGTCGCGCTCTAAGACAAACTCTAACGTTACCTTGTCCTTAACCTACTTCGAACAAAGAGTGGCTACGCTTTCCCATTGTAGAACCTGGCGTCGGCCAATCAGAGAGCGTCTCCGAGAAATGCGGCTACGGAAATTATTGACGCCGCTTGCTTAGATGATAATAGATTGCTTCAAAACGCGCCCGGTTCCCATCATAATACATCATATTTCAACGCACAGCGAATTACGCACTGATTGGCTGCGACAGTACAGCGATGAAACCAGTGCACGCCCACTGTAAGCGCTATGCGTCTAGCCCAGGAGAAATGCGGCTATGGAAAGTATAGAGGCGGTATTATTCTCTAGCAGACATTCACTTCCTGTCTGAAAACAATTATTTATATTTGATATATTAACGTTATATTGTGCATTGGAAACAAACATACTTAAAATGAGTAAATATTATTAAATTTAAACATGTTTATTTGATTTCTAGGGCTCTAAAATAAAAAATAAAAATAAAAAATGTTCTTCTTCTTCTCTCTCTTTACCAGGGCGGTCGGCGCCCCAGCGCCCCTAGTGGAGAAACCGCCACTGCAAGGAAGCATACTAGGACCGCTACTGTTCCTAATTTATGCAAATGACATGTCGTCAGCTTGTGACTGCAACTTGTTCCTGTTCGCGGACGACTCAGCCCTGCTGGTCTCTGACAAGAACAAGTTACAGGTTGAAAAAACCCTCAGCTCGGAACTAGGCAAAATCTGCACCTGGCTCGCTGATAACAAACTATCATTACACATGGGCAAAACAGAGTCCATTCTCTTCGGTTCAAATAACAAACTCAGCAAGGCCGACGGCTTCTCAGTTACAGTGGGTGACAATATTGTCACAAGGAAAGATGAAATTACATACCTAGGTTCCATCCTAGAGGCTAATCTTTCCTGTGACAAAATGGCATCCAATGTAATAAAAAAAATAACTAGATTCTTTTACCGGATCTCCTCTCTGGTAAACAAGAATACCCTGAAGACTCTGGCAGGAGCACTCATTCAAGGGTACTACGACTATGCTTGCACCTCATGGTACCAAAGCACCTCAAAGGTGCTAAAAACAAAATTTCAATAACATCACAAAACAAACTGGTCAGACTACTGCTTGACCTCACTCCTAGAACCCACCTCACCCCTGCCCACTTTGACAACCTAGGATGGCTTAGAGTAGACGACAGAGTACAGCAACTTGCAATGGGCCTGGTCTACAAGATACACTACCAGTGGCGGCTCGCCACTGGGGGCGCTAGGGCGCCGACCCACCTGTTAAATGAGAGGAGAAGAAAAAAAAACTTTTTAGTTTTTTGTTTTATAGCCCTATAAATAATATAAACATGTTTAAATGAATAATATTTACTCATTTTAAGTATGTTTGTGTTTCCAATGCACAATATAACTTAATTTTACAAAGATTAATAATAGTTTTCCTGAACAGGAAGTGACGATTCTGTCTGATATAGACCTTTTCATTACCGTAGCCGCAGGCATTTCTCCTCGCCGTATTTCTCTCTGGGCTAGGCGCAATTGCGCCTGGAGTGCGCGTGCCCGCCGTGCACTGGTTCATCGCTGTATCCGTCGCAGCCACGCGCTTTGCGTTGAATATGATGTATTATGATGGAACTCGGGTGCTGGTTTGAAACGACCTAGCAAGCAGCCGAGCGTCTAAAAGCGATCTGATTGGCCGACGCGGTACTTTCCGTAACCGCAGTTTGCAACATGAGTTTATGCTGTTGTTGTGTTGTGTGATGCAGATATTTGTCTTGGAGCGTGATGGCAAGTTCTTTCAACGGTTAGGCTTAGGCACTCTTTCAAAGTTGGTTAAGGTTAGAGTTTGTCTTAGAGCATGGTGATAGAACACCAGTTAGTTTGCAGGCTGTTCGAGGCGGACATGGACAAAGGCACTCACAGTACTTGTTGGCTATTAACAAGCTATATTATGGATGCAGTGTGGAGGGACATGCATGGACAATGGATGGACATCAACACAGACTGGATGGACAATGCCATGGAGTGGATATACTTTATCAACAAGCCCGGCTTCTGCCAACAACAAGGTAGATCAGCGATCTCTCTCTCTCTCTCTCTCTCTCTCTCTCTCTCTCTCTCTCTCTCTCTCTCTCTCTCTCTCTCTCTCTCTCTCTCTCTCTCTCTCTCTCTCTCTCTCTCTCTCTCTCTCTCTCTCTCTCTCTCTCTCTCTCTCTCTCTCTCTCTCTCTCAGCCACTCAGATAACGCTTCTCTCTCTCTCTCTCTCTCTCTCTCTCTCTCTCTCTCAGCCACTCAGATAACGCTTCTCTCTCTCTCTCTCTCTCTCTCTCTCTCTCTCTCTCTCTCTCTCTCTCTCTCTCTCTCTCTCTCTCTCTCTTTTGGATTGAAAATACGTGGATTATGGCTTGTTCAATATCGTCTATGTTTGAATGAATGAATGAATGAAAACTTTAACAGATTGCAGAATGGGTACAATACAGTACGGCTCAATACACACAATTGTTAAGGGGATGCAGACCTGAGAAAGACGTTTGTCTTGTTTACATCAGGGTCCCAGATTTTCGATTCATATCGATAGTTTAATAGCTAGCCTTGGCTCGTTTAACAATATGCAAAATATGTGTACAGCCCTGTACTCATACTGAAGTTATTCTTGGTATATAATACTACATATACTAGGTCTGATTGTGTAACGAATCGATTCCACGTCGCGCTGTGTGTGAGAGAGAGAAGGAGAGAGAGGGAGAGATCTGCGTGTGTTTGGAGGCGGAGCGAGTTTTGTTTCTAACTTTTCTATTTATATATTGTGTTTCAAGTTGTGAATTAGACTATACTTTATTTGACTGGTTGTGTGTTGTTGTAGTAACAGCTGATCGACTCGTTCATAAGAGCCGATTCATTGCCGTGAGCGTGAGTCGAATCGCTAACGTCTTGCCATGAGTCGGTTGCGTGGTACTGTACATGTTTGCAAAATGTTTTGGTATAGCGCCCCTAGTGGAGAGAGAACCAGCAGCCGCTACTGTACACTACACGACTAAGGTACCCATGTACATGTCAAAATACTTCCCAAAGGTCAGTGAATACCACGACCACAACACCAGAGGGAGCTCCACAAATCATGTTAAACCCAGATTCGGCTCAAACAAGGGACTAAACATGTTTCGCAATTATGCCACATCAATGTGGAACGCCCTACCCACAGCTGTAAAGGAATGTGAATCACTACCCACTTTTAAAACCACTCTCAAAGAGCACCTACGGGAGACTGCAATTCGAAACTGGCCCCTGTAAATGTCCTAACCCAACCCCCTCCAATGTACAGTAAATGTCCTAACCCAATAATACACAAGACTCCCTTCTTGGAACCAAGTAAGTTTTCGTCGATAATCCAATGTACAGTTACCCCCCCCCGCCCACCCACCCACCCCACCTACCCAATTACCCCTCCTATGTACAGTTACCCCCCACCCCACCTCCTCCAATGTACAGTTTCTTCGTCAAATGTATATACTCTCTTTTTTAAACTCTTTTTGTATCACAAACAGTACTGTATTTGTAAATCTGGTATGTCATAAATGTATAGATGTAGCAGTACTGTCTATCTATATGTCATGTATGTCATATATGTTATGATGAATTGAAAATGGGGGACCCTGATGTAAACAAGACGAAAGTATTTCTCTGGTCTGCATCCCCTTAACAATTGTGTGTATTGAGCTGTACTGTATTGTACCCATTCTGCAATCTGTTAATACAATTTTCAATCAATCAATCAATCCTTGGAATGCCATCATTATTTTTATTTTTTTATTCTATTTATTTTTGGGCTTTCTGTATTTTTCACCCATCCCAAATTAGTCGTTATGCCAATTCCCTTCATGGTCGCGTCTATTCTTATCCTAACGCATGTTTGCATCCGCGTTCGCGTTTTGCGCTCTGATTGGCCACTGACGTACGCTAGTTCCCCCCCCCCCCCCCCCCCCCCGGTATGAGTGTAGAAATAATAGCAGAGGAGAACAAGCTAGCTGAACGGACAGTCCTAGCTGTGGGGAACAGGGTAGCTATCAGGGGAGCTAACGAGGCTAACAGGGGAGCTAACAGGGGAGCCAACAGGGGAGCTAACAGTGGAGCTAAAGAGGCTAACAGGGGAGCTAACAGGGGAACTAACAGGGGAGCTAACAGGGGAGCTAAAGAGGCTAACAGGGGAGCTAACAGGGGAACTAACAGGGGAGCTAAAGAGGGGCTCTCTAATACACTGTCTGTGCTGGCTGGGGTCGTCGACTGGTCGGGTCGTACTGTTATGGTTTGAAACCGACCCCAATCGCACAACACAAGACAGGTATGAGAGTAAGCCAAAACAGGGCATTATTTATTATATAACAAAAAGCGGCACAGTCCCTTTAAGGGAGAATACAAAAAACACTAGAGTCCATGAATTACGAAAACTGCGGCACTGTGCCTTTAACGGGCACTGGAGAGGGGGACAGGGACAGAGGCCCGGAGAGGCGGGCTAGAGACAGGGACAGAGGCCCGGAGAGAGGGGCTGGGGACGGGGACAGGAATCCAACGGCGAAGGCCGGGCACGGGGATCCTCTTCCGTCCCTACACCGAGTAGGGCTCTGCTACTCAGAAAGGAATCCTCCTCCTCCTCCTCGGATGCTGCAGATGGGCAGCGCAGAACAAAGGGGGTCCCAGGGGACCGGGGCGAGAACACGCCATCCTCCCGTGGAAAGGGAGCGATGGCGAGCCGGGGTCCGAGGGAGAACACGCCATCCCCCCCTGGAATAGGGAGCGATGGCGAGCCGGGGTCCGAGGGAGAACACGCCATCCCCCCATGGAATAGGGTGCGATGGCGAGCCGGGGTCCGAGGGAGAACACGCCATCCCCCCGTGGAATAGGGAGCGATGGCGAGCCGGGGTCCGAGGGAGAACACGCCATCCCCCCGTGGAATAGGGAGCGATGGCGAGCCGGGGTCCGAGGGAGAACACGCCATCCCCCCGTGGAATAGGGAGCGATGGCGAGCCGGGGTCCGAGGCCGAAGACGCGGCAGGTGATGGTAGCAACAGAAGCGTACAGCGTACCGAACCAGCTTACAGAAGCGTACAGCGTACCGAACCAGCTTACAGAAGCGTACAGCGTACAGAAGCGTACAGCGTACAGAACCGACGTACAGAACACAGAACGACCCGACCAGGACTGGAGGCGAGTCTGCAACCTAAGTACTCTCCCGAGCTGATCGCAAACTCCCAACAGGTGCGTGAAGGTAGAGGAACAAGAATGTCCAAAGGTGGGGGCTGGTGAAGAGTAGGAGACAGGGAAAAGTTCTCGCAAGGGTGGGGGCTGGTGAAGAGTATGAGACAGGGCAAAAACGGCCAGGGACAGGCGAATCCTCACAGTTGTTATGGTTTGAAACCGACCCCAATCGCACAACACAAGACAGGTTTGAGAGTAAGCCAAAACAGGGCATTATTTATTATATAACAAAAAGCGGCACAGTCCCTTTAAGGGAGAACACAAAAAACACTAGAGTCCATGAATTACGAAAACTGCCGCACTGTGCCTTTAACGGGCACTGGAGAGGGGGACAGGGACAGAGGCCCGGAGAGGCGGGCTAGAGACAGGGACAGAGGCCCGGAGAGAGGGGCTGGGGACGGGGACAGGAATCCAACGGCGGAGGCCGGGCACAGGGGCCCGACGGCGGAGGCCGGGCATGGGGACCGGGGCCCGACGGCGGAGGCCGGGCACGGGGATCCTCTTCCGTCCCTACACCGAGTAGGGCTCTGCTGCTCAGAAAGGAATCCTCCTCCTCCTCCTCGGATGCTGCAGATGGGCAGCGCAGAACAAAGGGGGTCCCAGGGGACCGGGGCGAGAACACGCCATCCTCCCGTGGAAAGGGAGCGATGGCGAGCCGGGGTCCGAGGGAGAACACGCCATCCCCCCCTGGAATAGGGAGCGATGGCGAGCCGGGGTCCAAGGGAGAACACGCCATCCCCCCATGGAATAGGGTGCGATGGCGAGCCGGGGTCCGAGGGAGAACACGCCATCCCCCCATGGAATAGGGAGCGATGGCGAGCCGGGGTCCGAGGGAGAACACGCCATCCCCCCGTGGAATAGGGAGCGATGGCGAGCCGGGGTCCGAGGCCGAAGACGCGGCAGGTGATGGTAGCAACAGAAGCGTACAGCGTACCGAACCAGCTTACAGAAGCGTACAGCGTACCGAACCAGCTTACAGAAGCGTACAGCGTACAGAAGCGTACAGCGTACAGAAGCGTACAGCGTACAGAACCGACGTACAGAACACAGAACGACCCGACCAGGACTGGAGGGGAGTCTGCAACCTAAGTACTCTCCCGAGCTGATCGCAAACTCCCAACAGGTGCGTGAAGGTAGAGGAACAAGAATGTCCAAAGGTGGGGGCTGGTGAAGAGTAGGAGACAGGGAAAAGTTCTCGCAAGGGTGGGGGCTGGTGAAGAGTAGGAGACAGGGAAAAGTTCTCGCAAGGGTGGGGGCTGGTGAAGAGTATGAAACAGGGCACAAACGGCCAGGGACAGGCGAATCCTCACAGTTGTTATGGTTTGAAACCGACCCCAATCGCACAACACAAGACAGGTTTGAGAGTAAGCCAAAACAGGGCATTATTTATTATATAACAAAAAGCGGCACAGTCCCTTTAAGGGAGAACACAAAAAACACTAGAGTCCATGAATTACGAAAACTGCGGCACTGTGCCTTTAACGGGCACTGGAGAGGGGGACAGGGACAGAGGCCCGGAGAGGCGGGCTAGAGACAGGGACAGAGGCCCGGAGAGAGGGGCTGGGGACGGGGACAGGAATCCAACGGCGGAGGCCGGGCACAGGGGCCCGACGGCGGAGGCCGGGCATGGGGACCGGGGCCCGACGGCGGAGGCCGGGCACGGGTATCCTCTTCCGTCCCTACACTGAGTAGGGCTCTGCTGCTCAGAAAGGAATCCTCCTCCTCCTCCTCGGATGCTGCAGACGGGCAGCGCAGAACAAAGGGGGTCCCAGGGGACCGGGGCGAGAACACGCCATCCTCCCGTGGAAAGGGAGCGATGGCGAGCCGGGGTCCGAGGGAGAACACGCCATCCCCCCGTGGAATAGGGAGCGATGGCGAGCCGGGGTCCGAGGGAGAACACGCCATCCCCCCGTGGAATAGGGAGCGATGGCGAGCCGGGGTCCGAGGGAGAACACGCCATCCCCTCGTGGAATAGGGAGCGATGGCGAGCCGGGGTCCGAGGGAGAACACGCCATCCCCCCGTGGAATAGGGAGCGATGGCGAGCCGGGGTCCGAGGGAGAACACGCCATCCCCCGTGGAATAGGGAACGATGGTGAGCCGGGGTCCGAGGGAGAACACGCCATCCCCCCGTGGAATAGGGAGCGATGGCGAGCCGGGGTCCGAGGGAGAACACGCCATCCTCCCGTGGAAAGGGAGCGATGGCGGGCCGGGGTCCGAGGGAGAACACGCCATCCCCCCGTGGAATAGGGAGCGATGGCGAGCCGGGGTCCGAGGGAGAACACGCCATCCCCCCGTGGAATAGGGAGCGATGGCGAGCCGGGGTCCGAGGGAGAACACGCCATCCCCTCGTGGAATAGGGAGCGATGGCGAGCCGGGGTCCGAGGGAGAACACGCCATCCCCCCGTGGAATAGGGAGCGATGGCGAGCCGGGGTCCGAGGGAGAACACGCCATCCCCCCGTGGAATAGGGAACGATGGTGAGCCGGGGTCCGAGGGAGAACACGCCATCCCCCCCTGGAATAGGGAGCGATGGCGAGCCGGGGTCCGAGGGAGAACACGCCATCCCCCCGTGGAATAGGGAGCGATGGCGAGCCGGGGTCCGAGGCCCAAGACGCGGCAGGTGATGGTAGCAACAGAAGCGTACAGCGTACCGAACCAGCTTACAGAAGCGTACAGCGTACAGACGCATACAGCGTACAGAACCGACGTACAGAACACAGAACGACCCGACCAGGACTGGAGGGGAGTCGGCAACCTAAGTACTCTCCCGAGCTGATCGCAAACTCCCAACAGGTGCGTGAAGGTAGAGGAACAAGAATGTCCAAAGGTGGGGGCTGGTGAAGAGTAGGTCCTGGTAGACGCTCGGTTGGGTGCGGGGATTCCTCGTCTTTGACGCGCAATTAGAAAAAACACAATATCGAGTCCGTGTCACCTGCCGTTGGGTGAAGTTCCCATTTAATTGAAGTATTCAACATAATACATGTGTTGAGCCAAACAATAATTTCTGCATAATGCTGTTAATAATACTGAAAACGAGCGAGGGTACGTGCGTGTGTTCGTGCGGTAAAAACCATGAGATCTCTCCGTCACCCATACCTAGATACCTTGATTGACAAGCCTACACCTGTGCCTTTATTCAAAACATATGCGCTCCGTGCTGCCACCCAGTGCTCCGTGCTGCCACCCAGTGATGAACTTAACAAACTAAGCACAAAAACCATCAAATAGCTCCTCCACACCGGCCCCAAATGTGAAGGTGGAAAACAATTACATTAAAGAAGAAAAAAGGAGCTATAACAAGTGTTCTTGGTTCTTCTCTGAGCCAGAGGTTACCAGCACGTAACTCAAAGTTGGGTCGTGACCTTTACCGCCAGACCTTCCACTGCTTCTTGAAGCAGAAAGAGCTTGGATATGGGCCGCTCCAACTGCCCTGTCTTGGTCTTCAACCGTACTGCCCGTACAAGCCCTTTGCCCATCGCTGTGAGAATGTCTGAGGTATGGGGTCATCCCAAGACATGTTCCTTCAACACATTTCTTGCAACAACAGTTTTGGTAGCAAGGTAAATGGTGACGAGAACCCCAACTGGTCACTGGGACTGACGATTGGAAAAATTCCACGTCTGGTGTGTGCTCGCTTTTCCACTCTCAGTCTTTCCTTCTTTGGGTGGCACACCCAGTGATGAGGGCGATACCACACACTGCCATTTTTGTAGTCCGGCTGGACTTGAGGCACAATTTCTCCGTAGCCACTGTCACTCGCATGAGTAAGAAAATCTGTGTACTCATTTTGGTAGTCCTTATTCCGTTCACACTTTATTTTCGGACTCTGTTGTTCCACAATGCACCTGTTGTTTGGCATGGTGATGTCATCCATTTTAAAAGGCAAGTCCATGCAATAATGTCCTTCCTGCATGCAAATAGACTTCTCCAAGATTTCCATAAAACTTGGGTCCTCTCTTGACATCTCCTGCTGCTCCTCCAGTGACTTCTCGTTTAACTCTTGGTTGTACTGAGAGACCAACAGCTCCTCCAGTTTGACAATGGATGTCCTATTGGCATATATGGTCGAGCAGCTTCTCTGACAACCATTATTACCCCTCAAAGGACCGTTGATGACCCACCCCAATAGGGTCTTCACGGCATAAGGTCCATCACCTTTGTTACAAAGGATCAGATTAAACCGAATATATATATTTATTTATTGATATATATTGCATAGTATTTGTATATCGTTTGATATCCCCTGTATATTCCTTGTACATATACACGGAATATCCCTTTAGCCCAGACCATAATATTTCATTCTCCTATTGGACAGCGGTCCACCGGCGCCAGGGACCGGCCTCCGGAGTCAGGTTCAAAGTCACCGTCAAGACGTGTCTGGACATGCCCGGCCTTGCCCAGGGATACGCGACAGAAATGAGATTGGTACTAGTTTGTTCACCGTGCGTATAAATACGGCACAGGTGAATATAGAAGCCCCTTCTTAGCCTTAGTATGTTACCCAATAAGTTGAAGCCTCACCCACGATACAACGTGCGGTGAAGTATGGCCTGTTTGGCCCCAGAATAGAGCATTGAGACCGCGTGCGAATTAATAACTGAATTGTCAGAGTTTGGCGCTATACCGTCGAGTGCGACATATTTCTATTAAGTCATTAATAGTCTATTTGTGTATAGTGTATCGTGCGGTTAAAGTTCTACAGTGACCAGCATCTCCAACGCTTCCTTGTATTAGCTAGAGTTCTTATCCAGGCTGGGCTGACCACATGGCGCTTTCACCCGAGGAGACCTAGACGAGAACCGTATGGACATGTACACTGGATTAATCTACCCGACGACTACATAGCCCTTTGCGGCTGGAATATATTTGCTTTGGTCCTGTGATTTATGGAGCGGATAATCGCCGACGCCTGCACGTGTTGGATTTACCCCGCGAGGAGTCAAGTCGAGTCGGCGCCTCAGAGAGCCTGAGGCCGACTAGCTTTCTTCACTGTGGAGCTACAGTCTACGGAGAACAGCTGTATTCATCTGTGGATCAAGAGGCTATTGCACCGGCTCCTGTACCTGGAGTCTCCTTAGTCATCGTTGACCAGACGTTCTACTACCGACAGATCTTCTACCCCTGCTGGCTTACAACCAGGGGGACCCTTCCAGTATCTCCCGCTATATTACTAGTGTACCATTGATATAATTCCCTAAGATTCAGGTTGTATAGTTACCTCCTGCGTAACCAGAGAATGGACATTCATTGTTGATTTGCCTACGCACATTCCTTTGCCTTACAAGTGCATTCAAAGAATAATGTAAAGTATCCTATGTACCTTTTGCTCCATTAAATACTTGATTATACCTTTGTTTGGAACCGATTTCATTGTGGGAAGTGTTCATCATATTCATATATCGTGTACTGTATGGCCAGTAATTAAAGTACATAAAGCGGTAGTGGTTTAATGATACCATACTTATCAATACAGTCAGGGAATTGTACCCCTCAGTTACAATTGGTCCTTCGAGCCGGATGGTAACTAGTGTAATATTAATATAGTGGTATTAATATTGACATGGCCTATGATGAACACTCCACAAAACGGTTCTCCCAAAGTAGATCGCCCGCAGCGTAGATGGCAGACACCTCAGTACTTAGAGGATTACGTTGCCAATATACTACCTAGCCTTCTACAGACGGTAAACGCGGAAAAAGTAGATAGTAAAATTATGTCCGACCCTATCGCCCAGGCTACCCCGCCAATAGAGGCCCTAGTGGGTTCTAACGTAACTGACCAAGCTCACGGTAGGGACCAGGAGGGACCTGACACGACTTTACCCCCCGCCAAGACCGAAGAAGTAGTCCCCGGAGAGCTCCAGGATAAAGACAGCTCTCCAGGGATGGAACTCTACCCGCTACAAGAAGAGGAGAGCACCCCGGAGATGGATCTCCAGGACTCGCCACAGGAGAACAGATCTCCAACGAGTACTGCCAGGAGCGGATCACCTCAACCAGCGTCTTCCCCCAGCGAGGCGGACAAGATGCTGGCACAGGCATTCCTCGCCTGCCTAGCAGCCTCAACAGAGCGCGATCGACTCCAAGCACAGACGCTTAGTGAGCGCGAACATTCTTCCATGGAAAGAGAACGCCTTCAAGCGCAGCAACGGAGCGACGAAGATCGGATACGTCTAGAGATTAGACGCCTTCAGGCGGAAGAGAATATGGTAAGAGACCGGGCCGAAGCAGAGCGCGCCACCGCCGAAGCCCAGCGCGCCTCTGCCGGTGCCCAAAGAGAAGCGGAGCGCGACCTCGCTCTCACCAAGCGCGAAGCCGAGCGCGACCGATTACAAGCGCAGATAATGGAGCAGCTGATCGCCAGGGCGACACCCCCTCCCTCCGCACGGGGTTCCAGGGCCTCGTCAAGACACGGGTCAAGGGCACCCTCCCCTACCCGATCAAGCGACCCTGAGCCCGACCACCAGAGAGAGCCTATACCCCCCTCCGAACTCCTTCCCCGACCGGTCCACGCGAGGACCAGCTACAAGGAAGAAACGGTCTACACCGCGGAGAGGCTAAATAGACGACTACAGGATCTAGAGGACCTGCCAGAGCAAGAAGAAGAGGGAGAGGAGGAGAGTCAAGCCCGACAGCAGCACAGAACTCCACAGGACCAGGAGGTCCAGTACAGCCCAGGCTCTACCCCCGCGGCTCTGCGCTACAGACCCCCGACTCAATTCACGGGTGAGCTTGACGCACGACCAGCCCCGAGGAATAGCACCTGGATACGCGGGCCATGGTACCCAGCAGGTACCAGCCCACCAAGAGGCGTAAGAGGAGACTCGCCTAGGAGGCCTCCCTTCCAACGCTCACCGATGTGCCAGCCATCCATGGCATCATACATTGGCACACCGACGTTTCCGGACTTCACCCACGAGAACAGAGCACAGTACACGGAGCTACGAATGTGCTTAGAGACAATGATGTCCGATGTAGCTGACGAACCGTACAAGTATGCTATCCTACTGAAGCACCTCAAGGTGCCCCGAGCGCACAATATAGCGCTGGCCTATGCCACCTCTACTACCCCATACACAGCGGCTCTAGCAGCACTCAACCAAAGATATGGACGCATATGGGACTACGTAATACAAGAGATAAGGCATATTGACCGCCTACCCCCAGCCACAGACAATCGCTCACTAGATGACCTGTCTATCAAGGTACAATCCCTGGTAGGGATGCTGGGGGCGCAAAGAGAAAAGGGTATGCACGAACTGTACGCAAACTCTAATGTCGAGAGGATTTTAGAGAAGCTTCCGCCCGCCCGACAAGAGCGCTTCAGGCGGCAAAGAGACCACCGTGATCCTAACGGTCCCGAGCCATCCCTCCTAGACCTAGCCGACTTCCTGGCGAGAGAAGTCAACAGCCTACGGTTGGATACGTTCATGCGGAGCACGGTCACCCCAAGCTCCAGAGAGGGACCTAGGAGAGCAAACGATGGCCGAAGATTGGTGACCGTCATGCACCAATCAGAATCAGTACCGAGCAGCAAGAACCACAGTACCCCCTCGATGAAAGAGAAGTGGAAGATGGTGTGCCCGTACTGCGAAAAAGAACACTGGTTGTCACAATGTGACACGTTCAAGAAGATGACCGCCGACGAGGTGGGTCAATGGATAATGTCCAACCGACGCTGTTACCGATGTGCGCGCAGTCACATGGCAGCCGACTGCCGCTTAAAGAAGAGGTGTAGTCGGTGTGACGGAGCCCACCTAGATGTCCTACACGACAGTAACAGAAGAAAGCCTGCACCCTCAAGCAGCACAAAGGCAAGTGTTATGTACATTGACCCCGCCAGCAGCGGGGGCGCCCGAGTGCTCTTAAAGGTGGTCCGCGTAACACTGAGTTACCAAGACAAGGTCATGGACACTTACGCCGTCCTTGACGACGGGTCAGAGAAGACCCTTCTCCTCGCGTCCGCTGCGGCCCAGCTGGGGCTGCGGGGGAGCGAAAACCAGATGACGATTCGGACAATAAGAAGAGATCTAAAGGCGATAAAGGGCGAGAATGTCTCCTTCACTATCGCAGCAAGCGGGCAGCCAGAGAGACGGTATAGGATTACTAATGCTTTCACCAGCCAAGAAATAGGCCTGTCGCAGTACACCTACCCCATCGCCAAGCTGATGGATAAATATGTGCACCTGCGTCAACTACCTATACCGCTCATAGACGGTGCCACCCCGACCCTGCTGATAGGCTCCGACCATGCAGACCTCATAGTCCCGATAGACCGGGTCCACACAGGGCCCAGAGGCTGTCCTGCAGCAGTCGAGACCCGCCTAGGATGGACATTACAAGGACCCTCGCTAAGTCTCTTAACCGAACAGCAGCCACTAACTGCCTCCACTCCAGAGTGACAGAAGAAGACACCACCCTCCTACAGCATGTCGAGAGGCTATGGACACTAGAGACAATGCCCTTTAAGAACGAAAAGAAAGACATTCGTTCCAAGAAAGACATTTACGCTATAGCCCTCCTCGAGCAAGGGACAAAGAGAGTCAAAGTCAACGGAGTGATGAGATACGCAACTCCACTCCTAAGGCGAGAGGGTATGCCCACCTTCCACGCCCCAAAAGAAGCGACGGAGCGGTATCTATTGAACACAGAGCGGCGCCTAGCCAGAGACCCCGCTCAAGAGACTGTGTACCGCGCTGAGATTAACAAGCTAATCACAGCGGGACACATAAAGAAAATTGACATTAAAGAGGCCGATCAGACGACCGAATCATGGTACGTGCCGCACCACAAAGTCCACCACAACGGCAAGGATCGTATTGTGTTCAACTGCAGCTACCAGATCGGATCACAAAATCTGAATAAAGAGCTCTTGCCCGGCCCAACACTCGGCCCCTCTCTACTAGGCGTGTTACTACGTTTCCGCCAGGACAAGGTGGCCATCAGCGGCGACATCAAAGGGATGTTCCTGCAGGTGAGACTAGTGGAGGAGGACAAGCCCCTGCTGCGGTTCCTATGGAGAGAGAGGATCGGGGATGAGCAACCAGCCATCTATCAATGGGAAGTCCTCCCTTTCGGAACCACATGCAGCCCATGCTGTGCTACGTTTGCACTGCAAAAACACGTCGCAGAGGACCCAGCAGCTGATGAAGAGGTCCGAAAAAGTGTAGAAAATAGTTTCTACGTGGACAACTGTCTGCAAAGCGTCTCGACGCCAGAAGAAGCCGAGGCCTTTCTACTCAAACTCCGCGCCTCCCTGATCAAAGGCGGCTTTGATCTCAGGCAGTGGGCCAGCAGCGACCCGCAAGTATTGCGCAGCCTCTCCCCTGAGGACAAGGCAGCAAGCAGCGAGACCTGGATGGCGACCATCCCAGGAGAAGCCCAAGAAATGACATTAGGACTAGTCTGGCGCTTCAAAACAGACTCGCTCCATTATAAACACACACCCCTGACCAAGGAGCAGGGAAGGTCGACTGCACTACCGACCACCAGACGGAGTGTATACAGAACACTCGCCAGACAATATGACCCGTTGGGATGTATTCTACCTTACACCACCAGGGCAAAGATGATTGTAAGAGCGTTATGGGACAAGGACCAGGGCTGGGACGACCCCATACCCGAACACCTTGCATCCACATAGAGAGAGTGGGAGACGGAACTCAGCTCACTCCCAGGTGTCAACATACGCCGCAGCTACTTCCCACCCACAGTGAGGCCGGAGACGTGCCAGATGGACCTGCACGTCTTCAGCGACGCCTCCGAAGTAGCCTACGGTTCGGTGGCCTACTTGCGTGCCCGAGAGGAGGGAGGAGAAATACATACTGCTTTCATCCTGGCCCGCTCAAGAATAGCCCCACGAAAGCAACATTCTATCCCGCGTCTAGAGCTCTGCGCAGCCCTAGCAGGAGCGCAACTCGCCACGTTAATCCAACGTGAACTCACCATTCCGGTGCAAAGAACAATCTTGTGGTCAGACTCCACGACAGTACTCACATGGATCCGGTCTGATTCGTGCAGATACAAGGTCTTCGTGGGAGTCAGAGTCACAGAGATTCAAGATTTAACAGAAGTAGCAAGCTGGAGGTATGTGGACACAAAACACAACCCAGCTGACGTCATCACCCGGGGAATGTCCCTGGATGACCTCACCCGTCACAACCTATACAGTGACGGGCCAGAGTTCCTCAAGCTCCCGGAAGAAGAGTGGCCTACACCCACCCCACGGGAAGCGAGTAAAGAGGAGGCAGAAAACAAGAAATCTATGTTCTGTGGATTGAACACACTCGTCTCCACAGACCCCGACATAGACGATTGCCTCACCCTAGAGAGTGCGCAGCTAAAGACATTCCTGTGGCACCACCCAGAGGTTCAGCTCACTACTGACATTACTGCAGCTGACTACGAAGAAGCAGAACTTCTTCTACTACAACGAGCCCAGAGAGACTCGTTCCCCGATGAGCTAGACTGTCTACAGGGAGCAAAGCCCGTCCCATCAGACAGCAGACTGCTCCACCTAGCCCCCGAGAGCGACGCCCATGGTCTCATCAGAGTGGGTGGTCGTCTGCGGAGAGCTCCAGACTTACCGGATGACGTCAAGTACCCGATAGTCTTAAACAGCCGACACAAGGTCACAGAGCTGATCATAAAGAAATACGACGAGGATGTGCATCACGCCGGGGCAGAGAGAGTCTTCGCGGAGATCAGACGTCGTTATTGGATACTGCAAGGGAGAGAAGCAGTGCGGCGCTTCCAGCGAACCTGTCTAGACTGTCGTAAGTGGCGAGCGCAGCCCAGTATACCCCGGATGGCTGACCTACCTCCCTGTCGCCTCCGACTCGGCGACAAGCCCTTTCACTCCACCGGTATGGACTGTTTTGGCCCGCTGTATATAAAGAAAGGAAGAGGTACCGAGAAGCGGTGGGGTATTGTATTCAAATGCATGACCACCCGAGCGATGCATATAGAACTCCTTCCAACCATGAGCACAGACTCATTCCTTATGGCCTTCCGAAGATTCACATCGCGGAAAGGCAAACCGTCTATATTATTGTCTGATCACGGGACAAACTTCAAAGGCGGAGAAAGAGAGCTGAGAGAGAGCTTCCAAGCTATGGGCCCAGAACTTAAGACCCACCTCGCTCCATACCAGATTGACTTCCAGTTTAATCCCCCGAACGCACCTCACTTCGGTGGAACTTGGGAACGAGAAGTACGTTCAATAAAGACAGCCCTGTACGCCGTGCTTGGGGCCCAGACCGTGGCGGAAGAAGTCCTAATGACAGTCCTCACGGAGATCGAGGGAGTATTGAACTCAAAGCCCCTCGGTTACGTCTCAAGTGATGTAGCAGATGTCGACCCAGTCACCCCCAACACACTCTTGATGGGGCGGCTGGACCCCGCGCTACCACAGACAATGTACAGGCCTGAAGAAGCGAACGGCCGAAGAATGTGGAGGTACAGTCAAGTATTGGCTGACAAGTTTTGGAACAGCTTCCTACTCCACTATCTACCGTCTCTACAGACCCGCCAGAAATGGGTGAAAGAGAGAGACAATTTGACAGAAGGAACAGTCGTCATGATTATCGACCAGTCACTACCCCGAGCTATGTGGCCGGCTGGCCGCGTAAGCAAAGTGATCACCGGTGCCGACGGAAAGGTCCGAGCAGCCGAAGTGCTCGTCCAAGGGCGGATCTACACCCGACCCGTGGCGAGGCTAATAGAACTGCCAAGGCTCCCCGATACCATCGATGACGACCATGACCCCATGACTTTGTGAACTGACCGACCCCTCACAACAGACATTGAGTAGTGGACAGTGCGGTTAATCTGTCTCTGCTTAGCTAATTAGGTGGGACTAATTAGGGGGCGGCTGTTACAAAGGATCAGATTAAACCGAATATATATATTTATTTATTGATATATATTGCATAGTATTTGTATATCGTTTGATATCCCCTGTATATTCCTTGTACATATACACGGAATATCCCTTTAGCCCAGACCATAATATTTCATTCTCCTATTGGACAGCGGTCCACCGGCGCCAGGGACCGGCCTCCGGAGTCAGGTTCAAAGTCACCGTCAAGACGTGTCTGGACATGCCCGGCCTTGCCCAGGGATACGCGACAGAAATGAGATTGGTACTAGTTTGTTCACTGTGCGTATAAATACGGCGCAGGTGAATATAGAAGCCCCTTCTTAGCCTTAGTATGTTACCCAATAAGTTGAAGCCTCACCCACGATACAACGTGCGGTGAAGTATGGCCTGTTTGGCCCCAGAATAGAGCATTGAGACCGCGTGCGAATTAATAACTGAATTGTCAGAGTTTGGCGCTATACCGTCGAGTGCGACATATTTCTATTAAGTCATTAATAGTCTATTTGTGTATAGTGTATCGTGCGGTTAAAGTTCTACAGTGACCAGCATCTCCAACGCTTCCTTGTATTAGCTAGAGTTCTTATCCAGGCTGGGCTGACAACATGGCGCTTTCACCCGAGGAGACCTAGACGAGAACCGTATGGACATGTACACTGGATTAATCTACCCGACGACTACATAGCCCTTTGCGGCTGGAATATATTTGCTTTGGTCCTGTGATTTATGGAGCGGATAATCGCCGACGCCTGCACGTGTTGGATTTACCCCGCGAGGAGTCAAGTCGAGTCGGCGCCTCAGAGAGCCTGAGGCCGACTAGCTTTCTTCACTGTGGAGCTACAGTCTACGGAGAACAGCTGTATTCGTCTGTGGATCAAGAGGCTATTGCACCGGCTCCTGTACCTGGAGTCTCCTTAGTCATCGTTGACCAGACGTTCTACTACCGACAGATCTTCTACCCCTGCTGGCTTACAACCAGGGGGACCCTTCCAGTATCTCCCGCTATATTACTAGTGTACCATAGATATAATTCCCTAAGATTCAGGTTGTATAGTTACCTCCTGCGTAACCAGAGAATGGACATTCATTGTTGATTTGCCTACGCACATTCCTTTGCCTTACAAGTGCATTCAAAGAATAATGTAAAGTATCCTATGTACCTTTTGCTCCATTAAATACTTGATTATACCTTTGTTTGGAACCGATTTCATTGTGGGAAGTGTTCATCATATTCATATATCGTGTACTGTATGGCCAGTAATTAAAGTACATAAAGCGGTAGTGGTTTAATGATACCATACTTATCAATACAGTCAGGGAATTGTACCCCTCAGTTACAACCTTGGCTGTTGATAATTTCCCAGGGTTCCATGAGTTTTGATGCATTAGCTCCAATCAAAAGTTCAACATCGGCGTCCAATTCTGGGATCCTGATACCCTTCAGATATTCCCATTTTTCAATATCTCGCTGAGTAGGGATGTTACTCTTTGAAACAGGGATTGTTTCATGTGTGAAAGTTTCTGGGAGCTCCATAAAGTGGTTATTATCCAACTTCGACACCTCCAGTCCTGTAAGGATTTGGCTTTCAATTACCTTTTCTTGACCCATAGTGCGCATAAGAATGTTGGTCTTTGTACCCTGTAGATTCAGCTTCTTCATAAGATGGTTGGTACAGAAGGTTGCTGTACTTCCTGGGTCTAAGAAGGCGTAGGTCTGCAGCACTCCATTTCCTTTCTTGGATCTCAACTGTACTGGAACAATGGAAAGGGTAAAGTCGTGGTCTCCGGCCCCAGTACAACCACATGCCTGAAGAGACACAAGTGCACTACTGACTGATGTTTCTTGTGACTTGGTCAATTTGTCGTTGTTGTGGACATGCAGAATAGTCGGGTGTTTAAGATTGCATTCATCACAGGTCAGACGACTTCTGCATTCCTTACTCATGTGACCAGCCTTTAAGCATCCAAAACAAATTCCTTTTCCTCTGAAAATCAATTTTCTCCCTTTGAGAAATCGTATTCAGTTTAAAACACTTAGAAAATGGATGTGACTCTTCACAATAGAGGCAGGCCTCTGAGGACAACTCCTTATTTACGGTAGGCTGCTTTGGCATCATGTGCACTGTGGGCACAGTTTCAGCTTGGTTGGTTGCGATGGTTATTGCAAAACTGCTTCCTTTAATGCTGCTCCTGGGTAGCAGCGCGCTCTTATCTACAGGCTTTATTGTGATGCTTGGTCGTGCATCTGAAATGTCGCCAAAAATGGGATAAGACAAGATTTTGACTTGTTTCTCCAAAAAGTTTACCATCTCTGGGAAGGTGGCCCTGTAGCCTTGCCGTTCTTGTATCTCACAAGCTGTAGACCTCCATCTTTCCCGCAGCTTGTATGGCCATTTCATCATAACATTCCTCATGTTTGACGGAACGTTCATCTCCTCCATGTACTGTATCTCTGTTATAGCGTT
Source organism: Notolepis coatsorum (assembly GCF_963971535.1). Classification (NCBI taxonomy): domain Eukaryota; kingdom Metazoa; phylum Chordata; class Actinopteri; order Aulopiformes; family Paralepididae; genus Notolepis; species Notolepis coatsorum. Next base: position 165,623,645 of record NC_140171.1, on the reverse strand, counting down.
GCAGCACCCTCTTATTAACAATGTGAACTCCTGCAGCGCCTCTACATCCTCTGCTTTAATAACAGGCAAGCGAAAGGCTTTTTCCATGTAGGCTGTTGCTATCCTGTGCTCATTACCAAAGTGTTCTTTCAAAAGACCTTTTGCTCTTTGATATCCTTGTTGTGGTGGCATGTGTAAGCAGCTTCGCACCAGCTCTCTGGGCTTCCCCCTGGTGTACTGCTCCAGAAAATACCTCTTCAACACAATGTTCAAATGTCCTAACAAAGGAAATGAAGTGCAATGGATCACCATCAAATACGGTTATATCTCTTTTTGGTAAAGTAGATAACATTTGCTGTTGAATGAGCAATGTGGTGAGTTCATTCTGCCTTCCTGGTCCACTGTATTTTGCACTGCAGCGTTCTGTGTAGACTGTCATTCCTGTGCAGCTACTGACCTACGAGGTGCAGCAGTGGAGGCTGTGAAAGCGTTTTGAGACTGATGCTTTAGAGTAGTGGTGAGAGACGTCCCAGTGTTTGGTTGCCACTGTGGCATGAGAGTAGTATCCTTTGCTTGTGGAATTCCATGATGTTGTACTTTCTCCTGAAAGTGTGTGTGCATATTCACCTTTGGTCGCACATCATATGTGGAAAAGATAGGTGGCGCTCTTGAGCCTTGATCCGAAATCAGGGTGTTCTCCTTCGGCACAAATGCAGTTGCCTGTAAGTTGAATTGAGGTCTCAGCTCTTTAATAGATTTGCTCAGGTAGGAATTCATTCCATCTGAAGGGGCCTTTCCTCCAACAGCACTGCCTTCCAGCACAGAAAGTCTTGCAGTAACAACAGCCATTTGTGTATCAAGCTCCAGTTGCTCCTTAACTTTTCTGAGTTTCTCTTGTTCCTGTCTGAGTTTCTCCTCTTGTGCCTCTATTTCATGTTTCCTTTGCAGAGCAGCGGTTTGCTCCATTAAAGCCGCTTTCTCTGCCATGGCATTTAAGCGTGCAGATGCAGTACTAGAACCTGATGCTCTACTGGCATTGCTTCTTCTGCTTGACCTTTTACTAGACACATTAGACGCACTGTCTCCAGCTTTAATTTCCTCATGCAAATCAGATTTCATTTTTTCCAATTCAGCATTATCATCATTGACCTGAAAAATCCCATTTTCGCTCAACCATGTTGACACTTCATTTACAAATGTATAATTTGTTTCCTTTGTTGCATAAAACCATTCATCCTGCTTTCTCTGTGTATCCTCAGTTGTAGGACACTCAGTCATCAATGTATTATGTGCCTCAGAGGCAACTTGACATAGGGCTTTGAACTGTTTTAGACTTTGGTGCACAAGATTTACATTGTCGTTGGAAACTAGAAGAGTGATGATTTTCCTTTTCAATTTCCTTGCTTGTGTACAATATAATAATAATAATAATAATAATTAATTTAATTTATATAGCGCTTCTCAATAACCCGAAGTCGCTGACAGTAGTCGGGAGCAGGGGTACAAACAAAGAAATGAAAGCAAAGAAACAAAAACAAAAACAACAAAGAAACAAAAACAAAAGGAACATGAGACCATGGGGGGAACAGGGGAGACAGCCTGATAGCACAAAAAAGACTGGAGACAGATATCAATCAGGTTGGAAGGGAGGGGGGGGTTTAGGGGTGGGGGGGGGTTGAAGGCAAGGGAGAACAGGTGGGTTTTGAGGCGAGCTTTGAAGGTGGAGAGTGTAGGGGAGTCTCTGATGGACTGGGGGAGGGAGTTCCAGAGTCGGGGTGCAGTGCGAGAGAAGGCCCGATCTCCGAAGTTTTTAAGCTTGGATGTCGGGACAGTGAGGGAGGCAGTGGAGGAGGACCGGAGGGAACGGGTGGGGCGGTAGGGGAGAAGGAGATCAGTCAGGTAAGGGGGGGCCAGGCTGTGGAGGGCTTTGAAGGTGAGGAGTAGTGTTTTAAAGTTAATGCGGTGTTTGATCAGGAGCCAGTGGAGGGAGTTGAGGACAGGAGTGATATGTTCGCGGGACCGGGTGTTAGTGAGGAGGCGGGCGGCTGAATTTTGGACCATTTGCAGTTTATGGAGGGAGCGGGAGGTGATACCAGTGAGGAGGGAGTTGCAGTAGTCCAGGCGGGAGGAGATGAAGGCGTGAATGAGGGATTCAGCAGCGGGGGGGAGAGGCAGTGACGGATTTTTGCGACGGAATATGCATTTCTGTCCGTTTGGAGCCTTTCAATCATAATTGATAATCCCTTTAAAGAAGGCTTTCTTATTCTTGGCTCACAAACATTTTGCCCTTCTATCGGCTCCACAATATCATGACGTGAATCCATTTTTGATAATACGTACTGTTCCTTTAAGAGACTGTCTCTTTCGTGAAAAAAAGTCAATACAATAACAACAAAACTTTCAATGCTGCTGCTCCATTAGCAAGCAACCCATAGCGATACACTATACCAGTCCTCCTTTGGTGTGCTATCTCGGGATGATGATCTTTATCCAGAAGCAGCATTCCAAGCCAGGTTCCAAAATCCTCCATTGTCCTGTGCTGCCACCCAGTGATGAACTTAACAAACTAAGCACAAAAACCATCAAATAGCTCCTACAGTAGGAGACAGGGAAAAGTTCTCGCAAGGGTGGGGGCTGGTGAAGAGTAGGAGACAGGGAAAAGTTCTCGCAAGGGTGGGGGCTGGTGAAGAGTAGGAGACAGGGAAAAAAGGTCCAGGGACAGGCGAATCCTCACAGTAAGTCCTACTGTAGAACATGACATATTAGCATGACATCTGATTTATTAATGCCAATACTAATGCGTCGAGAGCGAGCCTCGCACACACGCACTTTGAAATGGGTATCACAGTAGTAAGTCCTACTGTAGAACATGACATATTAGCATGACATCTGATTTATTAATGCCAATATTGAAGATTAGAGACAAACGCAATTGGCACAAGTGAAAATCATGGATTAGTCACTCAGTTTTAACATCTGACTTAGCTCACCTTGTTTGTCTGCTGGCTGTGGATCCTATGGTCACAAGTTCAAATAACTCTTGGTTCAAGTTTTTTTTTTTTTTTTTTACGTTTAATTAATTTATCCACTCTGGTTGGATGGTGTGAATGTGTGTATGTATGTATTGTGCTGTATAATGACAATACATTTTAATCGAATCTCATTTTGAAATCGCTACGCTGCCTATGGACACGACAGTGGCAGACAGCTTCGGAGGTGATTGCATTGCACCATGGTGATCCACTCAACAGGTAGCGATTTAAAAATGAGATTCGATTCAAATGTATTGTCATTATACAGCACAATACATACATACATACACACCATCCAACCAGAGTGGATAAATTAATGAAACGTAAAAAAAAAAAAAAAAAAAAAAAAAAAAAAAAATTAACCAAGAGTGCTTTGAACTTGTGACCATAGGATCCACAGCCAGCAGACAAATGAGGTGAGCTAAGTCAGACGTTAAAACTGAGTGACTAATCCATGATTTACACTTGTGCCAATTGCGTTTGTCCCTAATCTTTAGGGACAAACACAAGGTCGAGGGGCATCTAAATGGCTCTGACCCCCGGCGCATGTGGCAGGGCTTGCAGGCCATTACAGACTACAAACCCAAACACGCCACCCCCCCCCGACCACTGACCCCTCCCTCCCAGACGACCTAAACTACTTTTACGCCCATTTTGACAGGGACAACCACGAGAGGGCCATCACGACCCCCACCCCCGGCCAACCACCTGACCCTCACACTCTCCCCCACTGACGTGTTTCCGGAACTGTGCAAAACCAACACACGTAAAGCTGCCGGACCCGATGGGATCCCCGGGCGGGTACTCAGTGTCTGTGCTGGGCAGCTGACAGGGGTCCTGACTGATATATATATATATATTTATTTTTTATCTTTTCCCCCCTCCTTTTTCCGATTTTTCTCCCATCCCACTGTTAGTCGTTATGCCAATCCCCTTCCTGGTCGTTGCGCACCCCCCCTACTGTTGGTCCGGGAGGCCGGAGACTATCACATGCTTTCCTCCGACACATGTGCAGCCAGCCGGCAGCCAGCCTGGCAGCGCGGACTCTCACTGGGAGAGTGTAACGTGTGGAAGGTCACACTACCTCTCTCCAGATCCTTCCCTCGCTGTGCAGGCGCCCCGACCGAACTGTAGGAGTCGCTGTTTACAACGACCAGGACCCACCCACGCCGGCTTCCCACCCACTGACGCTGCCAATTGTGTCAGCACGGACGACCGACAAGCCGGAGGTACCGCTGGCAGTTGGATTCGATCCCACTGTCTCCGCGGTGGTAGGCAGACGCTTAGTCCGCTGCGCTACCCGGCCGCCCCTGACTGAGATTTTCAATCTGTCCCTGGCCCAGGCAAAAGTTCCCACATGCTTCAAAGTCACCTCCATCATTCCTGTCCCTAAACACGCCTCCCCAGAGAGCCTCAATGACTACCGACCCGTAGCACTCACCTCCATCATCATGAAGTGCTTCGAGAGGCTAGTCCTGGCTCACCTTAAATCCTGCCTACCACCCTCACTTGACCCCTACCAGTTTGCCTACCGCCCTCACTTGACCCCTACCAGTTTGCCTACCACCCTCACTTGACCCCTACCAGTTTGCCTACCACCCTCACATGACCCCTACCAGTTTGCCTACCGCCCTCACTTGACCCCTACCAGTTTGCCTACCACCCTCACTTGACCCCTACCAGTTTGCCTACCGCCCTCACTTGACCCCTACCAGTTTGCCTACCACCCTCACATGACCCCTACCAGTTTGCCTACCACCCTCACTTGACCCCTACCAGTTTGCCTACCACCCTCACTTGACCCCTACCAGTTTGCCTACCGCCCTCACTTGACCCCTACCAGTTTGCCTACCGCCCTCACTTGACCCCTACCAGTTTGCCTACCACCCTCACTTGACCCCTACCAGTTTGCCTACCACCCTCACTTGACCCCTACCAGTTTGCCTACCACCCTCACTTGACCCCTACCAGTTTGCCTACCACCCTCACTTGACCCCTACCAGTTTGCCTACCACCCTCACTTGACCCCTACCAGTTTGCCTACCGCCAGAACAGGTGTAATGACAATAAAGTGAATCTAATCTAATCTAAAAAATTATGTCATTGATGGAAAAGTAAAGCCAGGTACTAATATTTAATTGTGTGCCCAGGTAAACGAGAAGCCATTCTTCCTGTTTTCAATGATCAATATTGAGATATGGGGGAAGGCCAATACCAGTGATGTATAGAGATATCCAGGAGAGGTCATATTCCAGGTGGAGTGAACTCCTATTGAGCGGAGCATTTAACGCCTTACTTTTATAAATAATAAAGTACCTTGGACCTGATGAGGAACTAAATGTTAACAAAGTATATAGAACAAATATTATTCACCTGATTTTTATTTGAGGTAAACAGGTGGATAGGTCTTTACTGAATGTGTCATTAGGAAGGGAAGTAGAAGCCATTCTGGAAGGATTTCAGGTAATCAGGTCTGAGACTTGAGTAACAAAAATCAATAGTTTAACATCAAATTCCTCAATAAGTGCTTAATCGTGATTATTATGCCCTCTAAAGTAAATGTTACTGTATTTATAAAGGACCTTTCAATACAGTTAAGTAACAAAGAAACACAAAGAAAAAAAAACAGGATTTTACACATTAAGAAAAATGCCTGTTGGTTGTTTTTAAAATTCAAATCAAACTGTATTTATATAGAGCCTTTTGTGCAAGATTGAAATACAAAGTGCTTAACGTAGAAATCATGTAAAATAAATACAACACAATAATTGAAATAGGAATAAAACAACAATAGTGGTAATGAAGTAATGAATTAGATAAAAGCTAATAAAAGGAGCATGGTGAGACAGACTGATGCAGCACAGCAAAAGCAGTCAAATTAAAACGGAATGGGTTAAACAACCATTAAACAAAAAAAAATGGTTGGGCTGATCTAATCCCACAACTGGTTGGTGTAGTGGGAATTGGAGATTAAAAGAACTCGAACAGCCAGAGAGTGTGTTTCTCCGGTACTTTATTCAATCACATCATGTGTTCTCTTCCTCACACTCCCACAGAGTCAGTGGTTGTGGAAAAGAGCCCCGACCACTTGTCCGCTGACCCCTCATATAGACAATAGATCACAGAAGTGTCTGGTTATTCTCCTGATCAGTTATATTTATGGCCAATGTATTGACAGCTATAGACCCTTTCAGTTCTGTACTGGGGATCCTGGTTAAGTTCAAGTTCAAGTTTGTCAGAACAAAATACAGGATACTTTATGATGAAATGCTTGTTTCTGTATTGGCCCCTGAGAGTGTGCTACATACAGTAAAGAGAAAGTAAGTACAAAATAATTAAGAAGTAAAAAGTAGGTAAAGTCAATATACATATATACAATACAGAGTAAAATGACTACCAGTGAGGTAGAATGCAGAGAGAAAAATTGGGGTAGGGTGCAAATGAGGTATGAAAGTGGTGCAAATCTCTTTAATAATAGATAAATATAAAGTGAGTGGTACGGTGAGTGTTTGTTTAAAGTGAGTGTGTACATGTGGATGTGTGTGCAGTGAGTGTAGATGATGGGTTGTTACATGGAGTCATTGAGCATCCTGATGGCCTGGGCCCAGGAGTTCAACACTTTTAATCCCTATCAGATTTGGATTGTGGGTAGTTCTAAACCAAAAAACAGGATCAGGATCACTTTGATATCCGATCAGATCAGGAAATCAAATCCAAGCTTTAATCTGGATCAAATCTTCAAAACGGGTATTTCAAACCGACAACACAGGATTGGGATCAATTTGATCCCAAAAAACTGGATTCTCTTGATCCCATCAGAGGGGTGGATTTCCAAAAAAATATGTTTCAATATAAATAAGATGGCAACGTTTGTTAACTGAAATAATACACAATTCTTAGCCTTCATGGCAAATCAATCTTTTATTTTTATTTTTTGGTCACGTTAATGGTGGCCTATTTTGTTTTCAACCAAATGCTGATGACATAAATGTTTATGCTCATAAAAGTATCACAACAAAGATTGTCAATCACAAATGTAATTTAGGTTAAAGAAAAAATATCTTCAACAAAAAAAAAGGCCATCTGTCATCACCTTCAGCAAACAGAAATCTCACTTAGAATTCAGCTCCTCAAAGCACGTCTGGATGATCCAGCTGCCTTTGAATCAAGTTTTTTTTATGTTACCCTAGTGGGAGTCTTTTTAAAAAATAATTACAATTCCATTATGATTTGATGTCCTTTATGTATTTAACAATATAATTAGACATTATAGATGTCTCTGCAATGTGGTCCTTGTCTTCCTTTTTTCCCATCGGTAGGATTAAAGCACTGATATTCGGATCTAGTAATCTTGAAAAGTCTCAATCTGGATCAGGGTGATCCTATCCTGGATTGCTTTGAAATACCGCGACAAAATCTGGCCGAGTTGTCTGATCCTGGATCACAAAAAATGGGATTTAAAAATGGGATCGGATCAGATAGGGATTAAAAGTTTTGAACTCCTAGGCCCTGGGCATAGAAGCTCCTTCTGAGTCTCTCTGTACTGGCCATGAGACTCCGGTAGCGCTTGCCTCCAGTACTGCGCTACATTAACCACTAGAGAGCAACCACCGGTCTCATCAGTCTTGGATATGTCAAAGATTAGACAAAATATTGACTTTGATGCATTATTCGTTTTTGTGTAGCAGATTTACAATTCTGTAATAATTCTTAAGTAATTTGAGGACAGAAATGTCCCATTAACTCCCATTAAAACCACATGTTTTAATCTCATAGCCATTACAAATAATAATCATGCATTCTGTAATGTTAGGGTTTCATCTTTGAGAAAAATAGTAAAGTTTGTCATTTTTACTGTTCATCAATCAAATCTGCCATTTCCCCATTATAGGCCTATAGAAGGTGTGTGTGTTTGCTGTTTCGTGTCTTTGAAGTAGACAGACTGACCTTAGGTTGACCTTATTGCAGAACTTGTAATGTCTGATATAGTTACTTTAGTATACTGTCATACACAGCCATACATGCACTATTTCAAGTAAATAAAAACATGGCTCCCCTTCTCTTACACTTCAAAGAGGTCACTGTGGAGATGGCACCAAACAGGTCTCACCCATGCAGAGGGGAAAACATTCTATCCTCTGGACTGGACAGGATATTCCTTTAGTGATCCCCTTTGGGAGATTCAGTCGTCATAGCAGCAGGAGGGGTACAGATAATGCTCACGGTAATAGGAGAGTAATATATATAGACAATAAACGAATTAAATCTAAATATACAATTTTAATAAAATAAACCATATACACAGAGGTGCAGATGATGGTCTGTATACCCTATTGGTCATAATATAAGTTACAATCAATATAAGCAATATAAAATATGACAAAGTAAACCGTATACACAAAGGTGCAGAGGATGGTCATAATATGCGTTATAGTCCATGCAGGGTTATCCCCTCTAATTCCATTCTCTTTTTCATATATTAAAATTAATATTCTTCCACAAATTAGCATTTTCAGCTCCATGCTCCCTCTGGCAGACTCAAACTTTCAACCCTCCAGAGGGAAAAATGTGAAGGTGGATCGGGACTACCAAGCTCCTTCCAATGGTACTATTGGTGTCCTGGCACCCTATATAGAGGGACATTCTGTACGGCCCTCATAGGTTACAATTACAATATGTAATCTATTCCAATATATCTATCAAACAATCAAAAAACTAATTTGGCTCCATCATTATTGAGCTAATCTCAGTTCGCAGTCTTGCAGAAAATCTCAGGAAAATGACACCAAATTTGTACCTTCAATCGCCCATGATAACACTGGTCTCCAGTTGGGAGGCGTCCAATACTGCCCCCCAGTGGTGTAATAAGGGAGTTCTTACACTTGCTGATTTGTTTGGGGTAGAGGGTCTCTGCTCATTCCAAGACATTCAGAAACACTTTAATTCACCTGGCACTTTCTTCTAGCTTCTATTGCGCACAGCAATGGTGTGCCTTGGGATAGTCAATTAGGTACCCAACCATTTCACACAATATTTACCAGACCCAGGGGTCTGGTCTCAACGGTTTACACCATGTTTGCAAAGACTTCTTCAAAGCCTCTACCCATTGATAGAGTGTGCCAGTGTGGATATACCATTCAATAGCAGCAGTCTAAATGGGCTATTAATCTGGCAAAACATTTTGCTATCCTCCAGAATTCCCAACCACCAAGTCATCCATTTTGATTTTATACATAGGACATACTTTACTCCATGCATATTACATAAAGAAAGCCATACCATCACCTAAAAGCGCTTTGTGCACATAAAAACGCCTTGTGTACCTTTTTCCATATGGTATTGCCCAGGATTGGTTGATTTCTGGAGGAAGGATGCTTATGGTTGTCCTTCTTATTGATTGATTGATTGAAAACGTATTAACAGATTGCAGAAAGGGTACAATACTAAGAGGATGCAGACCAGAAAAATACTTTAGTTTTGTTTACATCGGGGTCCCCCATTTTCAATTCATCAGGACATTTATGACATACAATCAATCAAATCAAGGTCAGTGAATACCACGACCACAATGAATGAATGAATGAATGAATGAAAACTTTATTTAACAGATTGCAGAATGGGTACAATACAGTACGGCTCAATATACACAATTGTTAAGGGGATGCAGACCTGAGAAAGACGTTTGTCTTGTTTCCATCAGGGTCCCCCATTTTCAATTCATATAGACATTTATGACATACACAACATACATGACATTTATGGCATAGGGACATATAGGTATTTAGTACCGATACATTTGTGACATAAACGGTATTCAAATATACAGTACTGTTACCCCTAGATTCTGACAGAGTATATACATATGATGGGGAGGGGACTGTACATTAGGAGGGGGTGGGTGGGTGGGAGAGAAATATACATACGGCGGGGAGGGAATATATACATGCGGTGGGAAGGAGGCTGTCTATTAGGAGGTGGTGGGGGTTTTGGGCATTTACGGTGGCCAGTTTCGAATTGCAGCCTCCCGTAGGTGCTCTTTAAGAGCGGTTTTGAATGTGGGTAGGGATTCACATTCCTTTACAGCTTTGGGTAGGGCGTTCCACATTGATGTGGCATAATTGCGAATCGTATTTAGTCCCTTGTTTGAGCCGAATCTGGGTTTAACATGATTTGTTGAGCTTCCTCTGGTTCAAGTTTCTTTATTAGTTGACATGCAAAGATACAGAATACCTTCACATGGAATGCTTTTTTCTGTTATGCTCCTATGAGGATCATAGGACGCTTGGATCATACACATACAGCTCATTACAGTAATATTCCACAATTATTACATTTTAGATAGTAATAATGGTACAGAGCCTTGAGACAAACATATGCATATTCACCACTGCAAACAGACTGGCAGCCGTCATAGGCAGCGCCATTTACGGAAGGAGGGGGGAGTGGGTTGGGGTTGTTACAGGGCTGTAGGGGGGGGGGGGGTGATCCCTCACACGAGGCAGCCGACAGTGCAGCGCCAATGCAGAGGAAGGGGGAGGGGGGGGTGGGGGGGAGTGCACAAGCCAAGTCCTGGGTGGGGGAGGTAGGGATTGCGGGTGGGGAAGCCGCTCGCCACTCTTATCTCCCAGAGGGCCTTCGACTCCAGCAGCTCCCTGTTTCGACCTTGGTCCAGGAATTTGTTTTGGCTGACTGACTGGCCCATTTATCCCAGCCACGTCACTTTAAATTTGATTTGAATAGAGTGAAATATAACTCTATTGATTTGAGTGGAGTGAGTTTTAACAACTCCGTCCAAATGACTGAATGCATTATTAGTCCAAGTGTCCAAGTGTCTTATCAGTTCATTTTGGTAGATCCTGTGCGCGGTAAACAGATCCAAAATCTTCTTATTGCAGTCCAAAAGCTTCGATAATCCAAAAATGACCACGTCTTGAAGTTGGTAGCCCGATTATGATGTCCCAATACATTTACATTTACATTTAGTCATTTAGCTGATGCTTTTATCCAAAGCGACTTACAAGTTCTGTACGACAAGACAGCAAGAAGGGTACAACTCTATCAGCTGAGTAACAATGTTCATCAAGTGTTGCGTGTTACAGTGTAGGTTAGTTTATTAGGACAAGTGCATGACAGTAAGGTTAGTCAGGGTTAGTTTTTTAATTTTTTAATTTTTTTTTTAATCATTTCAGATAGTGGTTGAAGAAGTGAGTCTTTAGTCGACGATCCGCTCAGAGACGTGGATATCTGAGGGAGGGAAGGAGAGGAAGAGTTGAGTATCGGCATAACAATGATATGAGAAGCCATGAGATGTGATAATGTTACCCAGTGATTTAGTGTAGAGGGAGAAGAGAAGGGGTCCTAGGACCGAGCCCTGGGGGACACCCATCCGGAGGGGGGCGGGTGGCCGACAGAGTCCCTCTCCATGACACTTGGTAGGAGCCGTCGTTGAGGTATGATGTCAGCCATGTCAGCGCAGATCCAGCCACTCCCATTCCTGCGAGGGCCGTGAGGAGGATCTGATGGTTGACTGTGTCGAAGGCTGCAGATAGATCTAGGAGAATCAGGACACTTCTTCACAGAGGCCAGGAATCAGGCACTTCGCTTTTGCTAAGTGATGTGCCTCTGTGACCGCAATGAGGGCCGTTTATGTGGAGTGGCCAGTCCGGAAGCCAGACTGATTGGGGTCTAGGAGGTCATTCTGTAAGAGATAAGCAGTAAGTTGGTTGGATACAGCACGTTCAAGTGTTTTAGAAAGAAAGGAGAGAAGAGAGACAGGAAGATAGTTGGCTATGACAGTGGGGTTCAGGGTTCTTTTTTTTATGAGGGGCGTGACTCTGGCTTGTTTTAGGGAGGTGGGGACCACCCCCGAGTTGAGTGAGGAGTTGATGGTTGCAGTTAGGAATGGGAGGATGTCCGGTGCTATGGTCTGGAGGAGTGGGGAGGGTAGCTGGTCCAGCTGGCATGTAGTCGGACGGTTCGACGTTACCAGTGTCAGGGTCTCGGCTTCTGTAATGGGAGAGAAAGATGACAGAGTGAAGGATGAGGTTCTCGATTCAGCGTTTGGAATGGGTGGGGGTTGGGAGAAGGAGCTGCGGATGTTCTCCACTTTTTCCTCAAAGAAGATTGCAAAGTCTTCGGCAGAAAAAGATGAGGGAGGAGGGGGTGGGGGGGGAGTGAGGAGGGAGGACATGGTAGCATGCAGTTTGCGAAGATTCTTGGCAGAGGCCTCGATCCTATGGTGAAAGAAAGAAGCTTTGGCATTAGTAATGGTTTTGGAGAATGTTAACAAGAGGTTGTGATATGTGTCGATGTCAGCAGTGAGGCGTGATTTTCTATACTTCCTCTCAGCCGCTCTCAGGACCTGTCTTTGTTCTCTCACTGCATCCGTCAGCCATGGACTGGGTGGGGAACGGCGGGCAGGTTTCTCAACGAGGGGACAGAGCTTGTCAAAGGAGGTTGCAAGGGCTGAGAGGAGGGTGGAGGTTGCCATCTCTGTGGGGAGAGCAGAGAAGGTGTCACTCAAAGGTAGAGCGGATATTATGTCAGAGGAGAGGGTGGAGGGGGATAGGGAGGCCAGGTTACGTCTGAGTGAGACGGTTTGAGTTGGGGTGAAGACCTTTCGGTTAAGCATGAGAGTTAGTGAGAAGGATATGAAGGAATGGTCAGATACATGTAGGGGAGTTACCGTGGTGTTAATGATGCTGGAGTTACGGGAAAATATGAGATCCAAGGAGTTGCCTGCTTTGTGGGTGGGAGGCATGGCAGTGGGAGTCAGGTCAAATTGTTGTAGGAGGGAGACCACTGGGACCGACTGAGATGAGTCAGGCAGGTTGAAGTCGCCCAATAGAAGGAGCGGGGTACCATATTCCGGTAAGGAGCTTAAAAGCATGTCCAGCTCATCAATGAAGTGATCGAGGGGACCTGGAGGGCGATAGAGTGTAACAATGGTGAGATTGAAAGGATTAGAGACAGATACTGCATGATATTCGAGGGAGGAGAGTGACAGTTCTGGGAGTTGTGTTAGGTTTGTAGCCCATGAAGGAGATGTCATGAGGCCAGTGCCTCCACCCCGTCTGGAGGGTCGAGGTGTGTGAGTGAAGTTATAGTTTGTAGATAATGCTGCAGGTGTTGATGAGTTATTGGGAGTTATCCAGGTCTCAGTTAGAGCCAGGAGCTGCAGATTTAGACTATGGGCGTAGGCAGTAATGAAGTCAGCTTTCTTGACTGCTGATTGACAATTCCATAAGCCTCCCCGTACTGTGACAGGTGTATTAGTGGCTGTAGGAGGGTAGGAGAGATTTGCCGGGTTGCTAGCAAACTGGCGTGGATGGGTAGAGTCAGTTCTGGAGGAGCAGATTGTGGATATAGGTATGAGGCACATTGTGGTGTCAAGAGTGGCAGGGAGAAGGTTGTAGGGAGGAAGCGAGATAGTAGGGAAATAGCAGAGTGGGAGGGAAATATAGGATTATGGTGTGCTTAGCACTGGGTGGATCGGTGGATCCCTCAGCGGATAACTCCAGGAAAACTCCTCTTTGTCCCTCTTCGTTCCTCGACGCTTCGCTGACGCTAGGCCAGCAAGTCCTTAAATCACTATCACTAATTACTGATGAGTGACACCTGCAGCAAAAGGCCACACCTCCAGTTTCTGTCAGCTGGGTGAAACTAATTACAAACTATTTCCACAACACAATTTAGTCACACACTTCAAAATGATGTACACAGTATTATTCAGTTAAAAGATCCTACCCTCTCTGCTGCTGTCATCAGAATGATTCCAACAGAGAAAAAGCTGGTCTTTAAGCAAAAAAAACTGTCACAAGTGCCCACTTAACTTACAAAAGCCACATGCACAAAGGCCACACCTCCAGTTTCTGTCAGCTGGGTGAAACTAATTACAAACTATTTCCACAACACAATTTAGTCACACACTTCAAAATGATGTACACAGGCAGAAAGGGTTAGCCTTATTCTGCTTCTTGAAGAAAATATGCAATCCACTGATTAGATCCATTTAGAGTTGATTTTAGTATAGTCCGGCCACCGGCACGAAGCAGGGCATAGCAGCGTCGGGCTCCATGGAGCAGTAGAGGCGGCGGTAGGAACGGCCTTGAAGGCCTAGGGAGAGAGGAAAGAAATGCGACTTGTCTCTGCAAGAGGTGGGAGGTTGTGTAGTGGTTGTGGTATTCACTGACCTTTGGGAAGTATTTTGACATGTACATGGGTACCTTAGTCGTATAGTGTATCTTGTAGACCAGGCCCATTGCAAGTTGCTGTACTCTGTCGTCTACTCTAAGCCATCCTAGGTTGTCAAAGTGGGCAGGGGTGAGGTGGGTTCTGGGGGTAAGGTCAAGTAGTAGTCTGACCAGTTTGTTTTGTGATGTTTGTAATTTTGTTTTAAGCGCCTTTGAGGTGCTTTGGTACCATGAGGTGCACGCATAGTCGTAGTACCCTTGAATGAGTGCTCCTGCCAGAGTCTTCAGGGTATTCTTGTTTACCAGAGAGGAGATCCGGTACAAGAATCTAGTTCGTTGGTTGACTTTTTTTATTACATTGGATGCCATTTTGTCACAGGAAAGATTTGCCTCTAGGATGGAACCCAGGTAGGTAATTTCGTCTTTCCTTGTGACAATATTGTCACCCACTGCAACTGAGAAGCCGTCGGTCTTGCTGAGTTTGTTATTTGAACCGAAGAGAATGGACTCTGTTTTGCCCATGTGTAATGATAGTTTGTTATCAGCGAGCCATATGCAGATTTTGCCTAGTTCCGAGCTGAGGGTTTTTTCAACCTGCAACTTGTTCTTGTCAGAGACCAGCAGGGCTGAGTCGTCCGCAAACAGGAACAAGTTGCAGTCACAGGCTGACGACATGTCATTTGCATAAATTAGGAAGGAAGCTCAACAAATCATGTTAAACCCAGATTCGGCTCAAACAAGGGACTAAACACGTTTCGCAATTATGCCACATCAATGTGGAACGCCCTACCCAAAGCTGTAAAGGAATGTGAATCCCTACCCACATTCAAAACCTACGGGAGGCTGCAATTCGAAACTGGCCACCGTAAATGTCCAAACCCCCCCACCCCCTCCTAGTAGACAGTCTCCAACCCACCGCATGTATATTTCTCTCCCACCCACCCACCCCCTCCTAATGTACAGTCCCCTCCCCATCATATACTCTGTCAGGATCTATGGGTAACAGTACTGTATATTTGCATATCGTATGTCACAAATGTAACAGTACTAAATACCTGTATGCAGGGGTGCAGTCGTAATATGGGCGGAGGCCAAACGGTATCCTATTATTATGCAAAGTCTAGGCACTTATCACCTAGACTTTGCATAATAATAGGATGCGCGCACTTCGAAGCCCAAACGCCGTTTGACCGCAGTTGCCCAGCACTGCACCACTGCCTGTATGTCATGTATGTCCCTATGCCATAAATGTCATGTATGTTGTGTATGTCATAAATGTCACTATGAATGAAAATGGGGACCCTGATGTAAACAAGACAAACGTCTTTATCTGGTCTGCATCCCCTTAACAATTGTGTGTATTGGGCCGTACTGTATTGTAGCCATTCTGCAATCTGTTAAATAAAGTTTTCATTCATTCATCATTCATTCATTCATCCCTCTCTCTCGCACTCTCTCCCATAGATATAGAACAGTTCTATAGATATCTATGCTCTCTCCAACCGCACGTCTCAACCGAGCCTGGTCAGGGGGGAGGGGCTAGGCCCAATGTGGAGTGACGTCCCCTCTCCGCCAATCAGCGCGCGTTCTGTCGCGGCCACAGCCTTTCCCCGTGTAAGGCAGCTATTGGCTGTTGATTTCCAAAGGGGCGGGGCGTGGGGTGCCGCGTGACGCAGATGTAGCTGATTGGTCCAGCCCTCCCTGATGTCACCAGGAAATACGGAAATGCCATGCAATGTCTCGTCCTAGCCACCAGGGGCACCACACTCCATGCTTCACCTCGTTGTCTGTTGCTATAACGAGCTAATGCTGCTAATCTCTAACGTTAACTCTCTGAACAGATCTAGATGCAGTGATCGTGTAAAGAACGGACTAACTGCAGCTGCTGGAGACAGATTTGAACTAAGGAGGAGTCGAGACTGGCCGTAAACTTCAGAGTGTTTTGAAAGTGAGATGAAGAAACACAAAGCAGGTTTGTTTAATCAGAAGGTCCTTTGGACATTATTCTTTGATCAATATGTTCCCGTTTGTGATTACGGTATTTCACAATTGCCTAACCCTTAATAATAATGTACCCAACAGTTAGACCAGCGGTGCTGCCATAAATAAAACATTAGATGCGACATTACGCCATAAATCATGTGATAACCGTCCGCCATCTTACCTGGATATTGTTTAGGCAGCAACTATGTTTGTCGGCTGTGCAGCCTAGTTACTGTACTAACATGATCAGAGAGACTAGTGCAGCCTAGTTACTGTACTAACATGATCAGAGACAGGGCCGCCTGGGAGAAATGCGAGGCCCT
The DNA here is from genome assembly GCF_963971535.1 of Notolepis coatsorum. Classification (NCBI taxonomy): domain Eukaryota; kingdom Metazoa; phylum Chordata; class Actinopteri; order Aulopiformes; family Paralepididae; genus Notolepis; species Notolepis coatsorum. Next base: position 165,607,136 of record NC_140171.1, on the reverse strand, counting down.
GTGCGAGATTTAAACGCGAGCCCCCCCCCCCCCCCCCATACAGTCAACATATTCGTAAATAATAGCGCTGCCCGAGGCTGGGCATGATACAGTCAACATACAGCAAGAGAGAGAGCGAGAGAGAGCTCCCGTTCTACAGTCAATATACAGTGTACAGAGAGAGAGACACATTGGAAAGAAATTGAAATGCTATTTGGCCCTAAACAGAGAGTACACAGTGGCAGAATACCTGAGCACTGTGACTGAAGATCCTTGACTAGGTACAGACTCAGCGAGCACAGCCTAGCCATCGAGAAAGGCCGCCATAGGCAGACTGTGTGTGTTAGAAAGAGAGAGAGAGAGAGAGAGAGAGAACATGTGTGTTAGAGAGAGAGCATGTATGAGAGAGATAAGCAAAGATGACCCCCTAAAGGATATTCAACTTTTAATGAAAGAACAAAACAGAAGGAAAAGATAACTTCACAAAGGCAACATGAATATACATAGATCCAAAAGGACAAAGATCAACACTTAAATCCAAAGAGTTCATCTGCCAAACGACCATCCTCTTCATCTTGGCTGCATGTCACTAGGTTAGCTAACGCTAGTTAGCCTTTAGCTAAGCTAGCTACTAGCCGACATCATCATGGCTATATCCCGACTGCATCATGACAAGTCTCCGGCCATTTGTCCCGCCAGCGAGAGGCCTTTCGTCAACGTTCCTTGGTGACCGACCGACTGATAATGACCGACCTCTTCGTCTTGGCTGGCATAACTAAGCATAATAGTCAAAAGCTGCACGCGCGAAATAGTCAAACGCAGCTGACTCACGCCGGCGTACTACACATGATGTAAGTAACCACTCCCTTCGTTGAAACCAATAGTATGTCTGCTGCAGAGCCCCAGAGCTCCAATAGTGAGTATGTCACTGCAGACCCAGGAACAAGTCAGACACATTCTACAAACGTGTCTAATGTGAAATATATAAGCATATAAGCAAAACTAGATTTTAGGTCTGTGATGAAAAAGGGCCTCGCGGGAAGGGGGGCCTCGCAAAAATTATAAAAAAAAAAAAAAAAATTCAAAAAAAAAATGTTTTTTTTTTTTTTTTTTGCGAGGCCCCCCTTCCCGCGAGGCCCTGTGCGACCACACTGCTCGCACACCCCCTGAGGCGGCCCTGATCAGAGAGACTAGTGCAGCCTAGTTACTGTACTAACATGATCAGAGAGACTAGTGCAGCCTAGTTACTGTACTAACATGATCAGAGAGACTAGTGCAGCCTAGTTACTGTACTAACATGATCAGAGAGACTAGTGCAGCCTAGTTACTGTACTAACATGATCAGAGAGACTAGTGCAGCCTAGTTACTGTACTAACATGATCAGAGAGACGTGCAGCCTAGTTACTGTACTAACATGATCAGAGAGACTAGTGCAGCCTAGTTACTGTACTAACATGATCAGAGAGACTAGTGCAGCCTAGTTACTGTACTAACATGATCAGAGAGACGTGCAGCCTAGTTACTGTACTAACATGATCAGAGAGACTAGTGCAGCCTAGTTACTGTACTAACATGATCAGAGAGACTAGTGCAGCCTAGTTACTGTACTAACATGATCAGAGAGACTAGTGCAGCCTAATTACTGTACTAACATGATCAGAGAGACTAGTGCAGCCTAGTTAAATGGGGGACCCTGATGTAAATAAGACGAAAGTCTTTCTCTGGTCTGCATCCCCTTAACAATTGTGTGTATGGTTGAGCTGTACTGTATTGTACCCATTCTGCAATCTGTTAATAAAGTTTTCAATCAATTACTGTACTAACATGATCAGAGAGACTGAGGAGGCTGGCATCACTTTATACACATGAGTATGGAGGAGATTAGATCACACAAGGCTCAACTACTCTCTTTCTAACATGCACACACAAGACACTCTGACGTCACGAGACCGCCGCCATCTTAGTTTTGGGGACAACCAACCAGCAAAAGTGAGCTCCGTTTTTAAAAAGTAGTAACATATAAACATGAAAAAGGCATAGGCTACTTGAAGCCTCCAGTGCACACCAGTGGAGGCTGCTGACCAAATTTTTAGGTGAAGCACAAATTATTATATTATATTATATATTAAATTATATTTTTTAAACATCCCCAACGCTGCAACACCCCCATTCCTCCCAGGTGTCAGGCTCCTCATTCGCTTCCATTCATTTTGGGGACCATGTTTAAATATCATACTTCTGAAGTATACACAAACTATACTGCTGTGACGATTTCAATAACACAGACCATTCTGAGTCAATGGTATGCAAAACTGTACATTGGAATATCTAGCATGTATTTACCACTTTCCTCTGCACAAGGCCACAGATGGGTTTTATGTAACACAAGGACAATGAATGAATGAGAGAGAGAGACAGAGAGAGACCACGGCGGGTTTATATTAACACAACAGAACTGAATGAGAGAGAGAGAGAGAGAGAGAGAGTGTGTGTGTGTGTCTGTGTGATAACAAGTATACTATAATCACAGGTGTATTATGGTGCAGGGTCCATGTGTGTGGCTTGTGTCCAATAACAATAGTCCATGTATCTTTTGTGTGTGCGTGTGTTTAAGACTGTGGTCTTTGAGAATGAGAATGTTATAGTTCTTCTTTCTACACATGAATGAATGAATGATGAATGAAAACTTTATTTAACAGATTGCAGAATGGGTACAATACAGTACGGCTCAATACCAGCGTTTCCGTTAGAACATATTCGTGCCGGTCTGGGTGTCCTGCAAGATTTCTATCACCGGACATATTCGAGATATTCCGGTCAGAGTTTTAAACAGCAGTCTATTATAATCACATTTTTATGAGCTAACGAATTCCATTATAATTGGACATGTGTATTAATTACATCAAGCGAAGAATGAGAAATTGATTTGCAGAATCAAATTACTATCTCTCGCCTCCCAAGTTAGTGCGATACGCTACCAGCATCAAGCTCCCGCCCCGCAGGCTTGCGCTTCAGCAGCTCTGTCACACGCACCCCCAAATGAATCTCGAGTAGACATCGCTTCACCTCGTTGTATCGGACACGTCACACATATCATAATGTTCAACTTCACACACAGCAAACTGTAGTTGATCATCACATTGCCTCGTTTGCTAGCTCGTCGCCACATGCAGAGAGGACAAGCCAAATGCGATGCGTGTAACGCATTTGTTAATTTCATTATAGGTTATAGCCTACATTTAGTTATAATCAATAATATGCATTACTATGTGACACGGCAGTCAACCAACAGTTGCAGTCAACACTAGTCACTCACCCCGTCTCTCGTTGTGCCTATCCGTTTTGTACCTGCGACGGCTGCGAGAACAGCGACTTTAGTTGCTGGTTCGACTTTAATAGATCCCCATTGGAACAGGCGAGGCTCGCAACGGTAGCAGCAGACTGGGGATGCTCTTTGTGGTTCAATCAATAAATTAATAGTAAAAGTACGCTCGACATTTTTGTTTCTTTTCCGCGGGAGCCACCACGGCATCAGCATCAGCGGTCTCTGTGACTTCAAGTTCAGAAGACTCATCTTCGTTGTCATTATTAGACCTGCTTGTGCTTGGTTTCATGAAATATTTACTAAGCTTAGCTTGTTTCGCCATCTCTCTCTCTTCCTCGTATACCTGTTTGTCGTTATTGTGGCCAGAGCGCGCAGGCTCAAAAAAAAAGAAAAATAAGTTTCACATCTGAGCGGCGCCATCCTATCAGAGTGAAGCAACAATGAAACTGAAAATGGAATTATTGTTTCGTTCATTCGCATAGGCTATTTAATTTTAGCCGATTTTAATACAATTCAAATAATAAAATTGTGCTTAGAGGAATTATTTTCACCGGACATTAAGACCGGAGAGATTTAAATATTCGGACTTCAACATATTTTGCCGGTCAAATACCGGTAATTACCGGCTAACGGAAACGCTGCTCAATACACACAATAGACCTTTCCCCGCTGTCAATCACACAGAGAATAATAACCAATAAGATTGCCCGATTTCTTAAGGCCGCGCCCCTTGAAATAGAGCCGCCATGATGTCTCACAGATAGCCAGCCAGTCCTGCATTGTTGTTGTCGAGAAAATGGTTCTTAGATGTGCTTGGGGAACGTGCAATAATGACCAGAGATATCCAGAAAGACTAAAGGGAGCGCGTTTTATAAATTTTCCAAAGCCTAAAACACAGTTGGAAAAATGTTTAAAGTGGATTAAGGCTTGTGGACGGCCCCATACACAGCTGAATGTGGACAAGATCAACAAGAACAAGGCTGTATGCTCAACGGTAAGCCCGAAAAATATGCTTCAGTAATATATGCTTCAACATTTGAGTTAAACAGAAGTCATCACTTGTTATCTTATATATACTGTATATAGATAGATAGATAGATAGATGGCTAGCCGATCGTTAGGTAGCCAGCTATTCATAGCTAATGCTAACGCATGGTTAACCTAACGTTAACCTAACGTCGCCAAAAAGAGTCTCCGAAAACATTCCGATCAGTTCATGAGCTGAAGGAAAACTACATATAGCTACAGCTACTTAGTCAACACCCTTGAAAATTATGAATTGGAAGTTGTCCAGTTGATTCTAACAACCGAACTAACGTTAGCTAAATGTTAGTGTACTGTAAATGTCCAAACCCCCCCTCCTAATGTACAGTTTCCTCCCCCTCGTATGTATATATTTCCTGTTAGGATATCTTTTTAACAGTACTGTATATTTGCATATCTTGGATGTCACAAATGTAACAGTACTGTATCTGTATGTCATAAATGTCATGCTATATATCTGTTGTGTATGTCATAACACATAAATGTCATTATGAATTGAAAATGGGGGACCCTGATGTAAACAAGACTAAAGTCTTTCTCTGGTCTGCATCCCCTTAACTATTATGTGTATTGAGCTGTACTGTATTGTACCCATTCTGCAATCTGTTAATACAGTTTTCAATCAGCTAGCATGAGTAACCTGAATGCCTTACAATCTGTGATCCACTTTCTCTTCTCTGTCATGCCTATCTCACCTTATAGCATTTTGTTGGCGGGGATGGACCTACTGTGCAATATCCAGACCCTATAAAAGCTGATGGGACCACATGTAAGTCGGTGCGTCCATTGCCAAAGAAAAGACGCCTGCTTGATCCTGACAACCCCCCATCTAAAAAAGAACTACTGCAGGAAAATACTAACTTGTAAGTCCTGAAGACTGGGTATTGTCAAAGTCCTTATAGGCGGTATTGTCTGAATATTGTGATGTGTTAGTGAAGATGTGAATCACTAACTAAAAACACCATTTGCATGTGTGAATCAGATGTCATTTAATAATTTGTTATAAATGCTCATATCTAGTATTAATTTGTGAACCAAAGATACTGCAAGTTCTTGTTACAATCAAACAATACATAAATAATACCAAATGTTATGATTAATGAACAACATGGATTTATTAATTAAAGTGCATTTATTTGATTATGATTTTGATACTTCACAGGGACATCAATCCCTCTCTGGATGTCATCAACCACCAATCGGAGCTCAGTTATACAGCTACACAGACGTGCACAGCTACTCAGACTGAAGGAGAATGTAAGGGTCTACCTTTCTTTTAGGAACTGAGAAGCATGATCTTTAAAAAATGCAGCAAGTCTGTGCAGTAATCTTTCCATAAATGGTATGTCTGGGAATATTCTTTCCACAAAGATATCTTTCTGCGTAAAAACTATGAATTCACAGAATTGGCACCATAAGTTGTCCTTGTATTTGCACATAATAGTCGTGCGTCTTCTTCAATGAAATACTGCCCCCCTCATCTTTGTGTAAACAGAAATATGGGAAGTTGTCGCAAGCCTCCAATATCAAACAGTTTCTTGCCTTATAAGGACATTTCACTTCGACTATCCCACTCTCGCCATTGTCGCACAACTTCCCGTCAGGTGTGGCTCCTAAAAAATCGAACTCTGAATTGACAACAAGACCACACTCGTGAAAATGTCTGGCGGGATAAACCTCCAGATATTTGGCCTTGGCCTTTGCCTCATTCCTTTTCCCATACTCCAAAGCCGGGGCACAAATGGATGTCAACCGGAAAACACTCTCCAGAAATTTTGTTGTTGGGGCAGATTTTCTGTTTACCGCTTTCGCAAAGTTTGAAGCAGTCAGTCGTGACCTCCGCTCTTCAAACCAGTCATTTGAGAGAGCCTGGGCCCGAGTGCGTTCTTCCAGTGCTACCAGGTTTGTGTCTGCAGTATTCAGATCTTTGTAGATCGCTGGAAGCTTCACTGGAGATGGCTGGTGCACAGATACATTTCCACACCTCTGGTGTGGAACCGGGTCTGTTTTCTTCTTGAGATTTCTTGTCTGTAGAATAAAAGCAAAATGTTATTATTGTGATGTCATGTATATGTGGAAACTCCCTAACAATAATTGTAATATTTCTGTTTCCAGGGGTTTGCCCTTTAGAAGTATTGGGCACTGCTGTGGAAGGTGCAAGATTGAAGTCAGAGCTGGAGAAGAAGGAGAGGACGATAACCTGGTTGAGAGGGCAGCTTCTTGAAAAGGAACAGATAATACAGTCTCTCGAACAGGATGCTCAGAAAAAGACATTCTGTACTGTACAAAGTGTTGTCCAAAAAGAAACAAAGATCAAAGGGCTTTTTAAGTACTACACTGGGATCACATATGTTAGATTCATGTTATTGTTAGATTTTCTTGTGCCTGCTGGCTGTGATGCACCTTATGCAAAGGGCCGTAAAGACATGAGGTCACTAGGAAAATCCAATGGCCTATTCTTAACATTGTGTAGGTTAAGACACAACTTTGGACTTCAAGATTTGTCTCAAAGATTTGGAGTATCCATGCAGTCTGCAGGACTTGTTTTTAATACATGCATAGAACTTATGTATTTTAAATTTGGACAAATTAGCATATGGCCTCATAGAGACATTATTATTGAAAACATGCCTGAAAACTTTAGAAAGGAATTTCCTTCTACTTTAGTCATTATTGATGGTACTGAATTTAAGACCCAGGTGCCATCTGCACTGGCTTTACAAAGTCAGCTTTATAGTGACTATAAGTCAAGCACAACCCTCAAAGCATTGATTGGATGTGATCCAAGTGGGTCTGTCATTTTTGTGTCTGAGTTATTTACAGGTGCTGTATCCGATAAGGCGATTACTGAAAGCAGTGGTTTTTATGATTTACTTAAAACACTGAAAGTTCATGGTTACATCAAGGATGGTGATGCTGTTATGGCTGACAAGGGTTTTACAATACACGACGAGTTGAAAGAGCTTGGATTACGTTTGAATATCCCTCCTTTTGCTGCTGGTCATTCTCAGATGTCTCAGTCAAATGTGGCACGTTCAAGGTCATAAAAAACGTAATTTGTAATATTTCGTTCCAATTCTTTTTTTTATGAATACCACTATAAGGATGGAGACCTTATTCTCATCAGAGTTTAGTCTGAGGTCACTGATTATTTTGGTGAGGGCAGTTTCAGTGCTATGCTATTTTCTGAATCCTGAATTCTTCTAAGATTGTGTTCTCTTTATTGACATTGATGTCTCATGAGCTAATTTTATATGTACATCAACTTATAAAGAGTATTACTAATAAAATTCATTTTTGATATTGTAACTCATGGACTTTGTTCACTTTATTATATCTGTTGGGTGTATTACTACCACTTTACCTGTAAGAAGTGTCAACATGGCACACCACTGGCCGTCTCTTTCTCTTCTCAGAGGGTTTTGCAACCACGACATGGTTAATAGGTACTGGCTGTATTTGATCACCTCTGGGGACATGCCATTGCTGTGGTATGCTGGTGCAACTTTGTTGTTCTGGTATGTGGGTAAAGTTGTGCCATTTGAATCCTTGAAGAGACTTGACAATGCCAACGACATGGGAACAGTGTCCATTTATCCTGAAAATACACATGCAACAATCAAATGGTTGATAGCTACTCCACACATCAATACACAGCTGCGCCAACACTAAAGGTAAGCTAGCTAATTACAGTAGTTCAAATTCAAAGGTTTATTTGTCACCTACATACCGCGACATTTGTGTGATTAGCATAACGTTAGATGTGTGATGTGAATGGGCCGAAGTGATGACGTCACGAGCAGGGACTCAAGTGGCTCATTATTGAACACAGGTGTTGCGGATTGTGTGCGGGATGAGACGCTGAGATTGTGTGATAAGCCAGTGGGACTCAGAGATCGGGGTTGGAGCACGCAAGCAGTAACCAGACTCTGTTAGGGCCCGGGGGGTGGGGTCGATCGTGGAGAGTTATCCGCCGGCGATGAAGACAAGTTAGCCAGCGTCCACAGGTACCGGTAGCGAGAGGAGGGGAGGCTTACCCTCCTGGAGACAGGTAGGGACGGGACATAGAGGGTCTGAGTTACATCGCTCCCAAAAGACTTTATACTTGGCTCGTCCTCGCGGACACCGAGTACGTTACCAGGTGACAAACCCAACTGTATCCTGGAGGACCACCGTGTGCCGGAACATTCGTCCGGAGAGTGGACGGGGTCCAACGCATCGACCCTCGGGGGGGGGTCGCGCCGTGCGGCGAGTTAAGTCCACTGTTACCCACCATTGCACTTAGTATAGGATTTTGTATTACAGTCTATTTTTATAACTGTGTAGGCCTACTGTATATATATATATTGTATATGGGATATTGTGTAATATCTAGTTACCTTATCTGTATGATACCGTGCCCTTAATTAACCTGCATATTCGACTAGTCCTTTTATATGCCCTATTTATTATATAGCCCAGGCTGGTATATGTTGTATAGATATTGTGTGACCCATTGAAGGGGAACAGGGGAACCAAGAGGGAGGGGTAATTCGGACCTGGGGGGTCTGCTATATTAGTGTGTACAATTGATCCATTATCTCTACCAGTGCCTATTTGGGAGTGTGATTAGCGGGCCGTGTGTGATTAGGCATCTTCTTTGTATAACGTGCGTGCCTCTTAAAGAGGGTGTTTTGACGTGGGTTACTGTAATACGACGTATGCATGTTTATAATTGCGTGCCTCATATAAGAGGGTGACTGAGTTACGGTTGCAGATGACCTTTACGGGGTCCGATTAGTCCCCCCAATTAGAGACCCCTAGTACCTGTATGAATTATTTAGGTGTTGTAATAAAGTGTCTTATTAGACGTGAGGCCGTACCAAGCGCGAGAGGTGGCGGAGGGTACAGCGAGAGTGTGGGCTGATAGCGGTAGGCGATGCCCTAGATATTTCACATGGACCAGAGCTGGTCTGATAAAGTGTGTGTGTGACTATTGTTTGTTGTGCATTGTGTATGTACCGTACCTCGTTCAAACTAAGGGTTGTTGCCCATATATAAAGTGTGCTGTGAGATGTGCTCCACCTAGAGGTGAAGGGTTTACCTATAGATGTGATAGTGCTGTAGTGCTGTAATGTATAGAATGATTAACTTAGAGGTGATATAAATTTACCTGGGGGACGTCTGTCTATACCTGCTGCATTCTTTGGTTCTGTTAAACCCTGCATGTCACAGAAGGGAAAGGTGTATCGGCTTCATGGCTCATAGGTTTTAATTAATAGCTCAGATCATTGTTTAGCATAGGACTTAAATAAAATAAAGTTGGTATTCCTTGTAAACCCGGTTGTGAAGTTGGTTATTTCCGGCATCTGGATAAATAGCAGTTTCCCTGCTAAGTAGCAGTTTCTCCTGCTACTGGTATAACTCACGTATTTATTACATTGGTGACAGCGGTGGGATATCGAAAAATATGCCTGGAGATAACCAACCGCCGGCTGAGGCCGGCTCAAGTCGATCAGACGCGTCTCCTTCCCCTAGTAGTAATCTGGCTATGTCCCGACCCATTTTTATGCCTGAGACTTTCACTGGTGCCGGCCGGGAATGGTCTGATTGGGCTGAACAGTTTGAAATGGCCGCGGGGGTTAATAATTGGAGCGAAACATTGAGACTAAAATTTATGAGTCTTCTCTTGTCAGGTCGAGCCCGAGAGGTATATGGTGGGTTATCGGCCGCCGCTAAAGCTAATTATGCCTTACTCAAAGAAGCCATGGGTAGATGCTTAGAACCATGTGATAGTGATGATTGGAGCAGGGCCACCTTCTCTTCTCGTAAAAGGTTACATAAGGAGAATATCCGAGAATTTGGTATTGCGCTTCGGAGGCTGGTTGTTAAAGCGTACCCCTCAGCGGACGCCCACACCCAAGATTTATTGGCTAAGGATCATTTTATTTCTAATGTTGGGAATGGGGAATTGCGAGTTAGCCTTCGCAGTGCCAAACCTACAACCTTAGAGGATGCCATTAATCTTGCTGCAGAATTGGAGCTGATTAGGGAGTTGGAGGGCAGTAAATTGGCCTCTGATGCACAGGTGCGTGGAGTCACTGAGCAATCTGGGCGTGACAAACAAATGGATACGCTGCTGGGGGTCGTAGAGGGCCTGCGGCAGGAAGTTAAGTCTCTGAAAACCACTGTACAGACTATAGCCAATTCAAGCCAATCTGTTCCTAAACCTACACCTCCCGTGTCTGCTCCCCTTCCATACTCTGTTAGTGCCCCCACTCCCCAGACTAGATGTGAGGGAGAAAGAGAGAGGGGTTGCTGGGAATGTGGGTGTAATCGTCACTTCAGACGCGACTGTCCTTATTTAAAGGGAAACTAGAGGGGGTGTGCACAGAGGGTCCAATGCCCGCCCCCATTTCTGAGTCTACTGTGGCCCCTGACAGCTTGAAGGGTGGTTCGGGATATCTCCAAGCTAAGATAGGTAGGTTAGACTGTCATGTACTTGTAGATACTGGAGCTTCTAGCTCTGTCATTCCTAAACAACTGTGGCTCTCTGCTACAAAAGGGGGATGTGATCTGTTAGATTATGTTGGCCAGGCTACAGCAGCTAATGGGGGGGGGATGAGCATTCTGGGATGCTGGCAGACGGTATGTCAACTGGAGTCACTCGCGCTGGTAGCAACATTTTTGGTTGCTGATATTCCCTCTGATGAGATTTTGCTTGGATTTGATTTTCTTTCAACATATGGTGCGGTGGTTGATTTGGGAAAGAAACAATGTCAGATAATGGGCAGGAAATTTCCCCTGGTTGACCCTAACCCCTCATTAGAGCCTCAGGCTGTGACAGTGTTGTCTGACACCCTGGTGCCCCCACGCAGTGAAATAATTATTTTGGGTCAAGTCCAGAGCAGATGGGGAGATTATGCAGCAGCAATGCTGGAACCCTCCACTTCCATTTCCAAACAGTGTGATATTTTGGTAGCTCGGGTGGTATGCAGAGTCCAGCAGGGCACATTACCAGTGAGGGTTATTAATGTCACTAATGAGGAGATTATGCTAAAACGTGGCATGAAAGTAGGCACCCTATTCACTGATATTGAAATAGAGGAAGGGGGGGCGGAGCTGCATGACGAGAGGGAGGGGGAAAAAACCTTGCAGCCTTGGACAGTTGATACACTCATGCGTCAGTTTGGCGTGGAGGAGAGGGGTCTTGCCCCTGACGAGTTAAAGGCAGTCAGGGAGATACTGCACAAGAACCTCACTGTGTTTAGTCAGGGGGAGACTGACTTAGGCAGGACTCCTCTGACCCCGCATGAGATTGATACAGGGGATGCAAAGCCAATAAAAATGCACCCCAGAAGGGTTCCCCTCCATTTACAGCAAGAGGTGACGAGCCACTTGAAGCAAATGCTCGATAGTGGGATAGTTCGGCCATCTTGTAGCCCCTGGGCGTCTCCCATTGTACTGGTAAAAAAGAAAGGGGGTGGGCTCCGGTTCTGTGTTGATTATAGGAAACTCAATGAGGTTACTAGAAAGGACGCATACCCCCTCCCTAGGATTGATGATGCCCTGGACAGCCTTTGTCATGCTTGTTGGTTTTCCACCCTGGATTTAGCGAGCGGCTATTGGCAGGTGGAAGTAGACCCGAAAGACCGCCATAAAACTGCATTCACCACCCGTCAGGGGCTATTTGAGTTCAATGTGATGAGTTTTGGCCTTTGCAATGCACCCAGCACTTTTCAGAGGTTGATGGACCTAATTCTGGCTGATCTGCAGTGGACTACCTGCTTAGTGTATTTGGATGATATAATTGTGTTTGGGCGCACTTTCCATGAACATCTAACACGTCCGAGTGGTGTGCTGGAAAAACTTCAGCAGGCCAACCTTAAGGTTAAACCATCCAAGTGTGACTTGTTTTCAACGAGAGTCCAGTACCTCGGACATGTAATCTCTAGTGAGGGAGTGGAGCCAGATGCTGCTAAAGTGGAGGCAGTCAGAGAGTGGCCTGTTCCTACCAGCCAGACTGAGGTTAAGAGTTTTTTGGGATTAGCCTCCTATTATAGGCGCTTTGTGAAAGGGTTTGCTGACATTGCCCGGCCTCTGCACCAGTTGACAGAAAAGGGGAGGCACTTTCGCTGGAGTGAGGACTGTCAGGGAGCCTTTGAGCAGCTCAAGTGTAGTTTGATTACCACCCCTGTTTTGGCTTATCCCGACCCCAGTAAACCATTTATCCTGGATACGGATGCAAGTGACGTGGGGATTGGGGCAGTATTGTCTCAAGAGGAGGGAGGACTCGAGAGAGTAATAGCATATGCTAGCAGGGCTCTTACAAAACAGGAACGTAAATATGCCACCACTAAGAAAGAACTTCTGAGTATGGTAGCGTTTACCAAATACTTCAAGCACTATTTGTTGGGTAGGGAGTTTGTGTTGCGAACTGACCACAATTCTCTCCGTTGGCTTCATAACTTTCAGGACTTGGAGGGGCAGTTGGCTCGTTGGCTTGAACAATTGGCCAATTTCCAGTATAAAATTGTGCATCGTCCAGGCAAGCTACACAGCAATGCTGATGCCCTTTCTAGGCTGCCGGCTTTTTTGGAAAAAGAAAAATCTGACCAGAAGGCCTCTCAGGCAATAACAGACAGGGCTGCTGTAAGGATGTGCGCAGTACAGGAAGCTCTGCCTTCTGTAGTGTCCAGTGGGGAAAAAGAGACTGATGAGTTAACCGATGCACAGATGGCCGATAGTGAGTTAAGACAAATAATTCACTTTAAAAATCAGGTTGGTTCTGGTGCAATACCGGTAGACGCTGGCCTGCAGAATTATGCTACTGTGTGGAGTCAGCTCCAGGTGCAGGGGGATAGGCTGGTGCGGATTCCTCCTGCAAATTCCGATGCAGCCTCTCGGGTACAGGTGGTGCTCCCGCAGTCAATGGTGCCTGGGGTTTTAGAGCAGCTGCACAATGTCTCCACCGGGGGGCACTTGGGGGTGCAGAAGCTGCAAGGGAAAGTTAAAGACCGGTTCTATTGGCCAGGCTGGTTTGGCGATGTCAAGAGATGGGTTAGAGAATGTGTCGATTGTGGTTCAAGGAAGAGTCAGGGGAAGCGGCCATGTGCACCCTTACAGACCTCCAGGGTATCTAGGCCTTTTGAACGGGTGGCACTCAACATTCTTGGCCCCCTCCCCGAGACCCCTGGGAAAAATAAGTATATTTTGGTTGTGGGGGACTATTTTTCCAAATGGACAGAGTCTTTTCCATTGCCTAATCAGGAAGCACGGACAATTGCCAAAGTCTTGACCGAGGAGTGGGTGTGTCGTTTTGGGGCGCCAAGGAGTATCCACTCCGACCAAGGTCGTAACTTCGAGTCAAACCTATTCAGGGAGTTATGTAGGCTTCTGCACATGCAGAAAACAAGGACATCCCCCTACCACCCCCAGTCAGATGGCCTGGTGGAGCGCTTTAATCGAACCCTTTTGTCCATGTTGTCTCTCTTTGTGGAGGACAATCAGTTAAACTGGGACACACTGTTGCCTTATGTTATGTTGGCCTATCGTAGTAGTGTGCATGCTAGCACCTCCTTCACCCCATATAAAGTACTGTTTGGACAGGAAATTGTTCTGCCAGTAGATATTATGCTGAAGGTGGGCAATCAGGAGTCCTGTGACTCGGTGGACAATTATGTGTCTAGGTTGCGGGATACATTGTCCACGGTGGTGGAAGCAGTTAAAAGGCACCAGGCCAGGGCCTCGGAACAGCAGAAAAAGTCCTATGACTTTAGGGCCAATTTTCAATATTATTCCGAGGGGGAATTGGTTTGGGTTCAGAATAAGGCCAGGAAGCGTGGGGTGTGTCCCAAGCTCCAGAGGCGGTACAAAGGTCCCTTTAGAGTGGTGGAGAGGGTGATCGATGTGCTTTATAGGCTAGTGCTAGTGGAGGGAGGGCCAGAGAGTGTGGTTCACTTCAACCGACTCAAACCTTTCACCTCTTCTTTGACAGCCCCGTTAAATCCAGTACCAGCATCCAGGAGATCTAATCCGAGGAGTGGGCCAAACCTGGCCAGCCGGCGTCAGTCCTCGGGGTTCCCGTTTGGTGCCAGTTGGGTCGGCCATCGATCGTCCAGCCGGGATGGCTCTGCGGGGGGGAGGCCACCACCGGAGGACCAGACAGGCGTTGATCGGGGGCCGGAGGACGCAGACGGAGCACAGGAGGAGCCAGTGGACCGGATCGGCGGCGAGGGTGGACCGGAGGACGCAGAAGGAGCACAGGAGGCCCCAGGAGACCAGACCGCCAGTGATCGGGGGCCGGAGGAAGCAGAGGGGACACAGGGGGCTCCTGCGGCGACTGAAGCTGCGCCCCAGTCGGAGGTGGTGGTGTCCAGTCCGGGGCTGCAGGAAGGTCGGCCTGCAGGGTCTGTCGAGGAGGGACGTCCAGTACGCCAGCGGAGGGTACCCCGTTGGTCTTTAGACTACGACATGTCGGCATAGGACTCGAGGACGAGTCCTTTCTTTAAGGGGGGGGGAAGTGTGATGTGAATGGGCCGAAGTGATGACGTCACGAGCAGGGACTCAAGTGGCTCATTATTGAACACAGGTGTTGCGGATTGTGTGCGGGATGAGACGCTGAGATTGTGTGATAAGCCAGTGGGACTCAGAGATCGGGGTTGGAGCACGCAAGCAGTAACCAGACTCTGTTAGGGCCCGGGGGGTGGGGTCGATCGTGGAGAGTTATCCGCCGGCGATGAAGACAAGTTAGCCAGCGTCCACAGGTACCGGTAGCGAGAGGAGGGGAGGCTTACCCTCCTGGAGATAGGTAGGGACGGGACATAGAGGGTCTGAGTTACATCGCTCCCAAAAGACTTTATACTTGGCTCGTCCTCGCGGACACCGAGTACGTTACCAGGTGACAAACCCAACTGTATCCTGGAGGACCACCGTGTGCCGGAACATTCGTCCGGAGAGTGGACGGGGTCCAACGCATCGACCCTCGGGGGGGGTCGCGCCGTGCGGCGAGTTAAGTCCACTGTTACACACCATTGCACTTAGTATAGGATTTTGTATTACAGTCTATTTTTATAACTGTGTAGGCCTACTGTATATATATATATTGTATATGGGATATTGTGTAATATCTAGTTACCTTATCTGTATGATACCGTGCCCTTAATTAACCTGCATATTCGACTAGTCCTTTTATATGCCCTATTTATTATATAGCCCAGGCTGGTATATGTTGTATAGATATTGTGTGACCCATTGAAGGGGAACAGGGGAACCAAGAGGGAGGGGTAATTCGGACCTGGGGGGTCTGCTATATTAGTGTGTACAATTGATCCATTATCTCTACCAGTGCCTATTTGGGAGTGTGATTAGCGGGCCGTGTGTGATTAGGCATCTTCTTTGTATAACGTGCGTGCCTCTTAAAGAGGGTGTTTTGACGTGGGTTACTGTAATACGACGTATGCATGTTTATAATTGCGTGCCTCATATAAGAGGGTGACTGAGTTACGGTTGCAGACGACCTTTACGGGGTCCGATTAGTCCCCCCAATTAGAGACCCCTAGTACCTGTATGAATTATTTAGGTGTTGTAATAAAGTGTCTTATTAGACGTGAGGCCGTACCAAGCGCGAGAGGTGGCGGAGGGTACAGCGAGAGTGTGGGCTGATAGCGGTAGGCGATGCCCTAGATATTTCACATGGACCAGAGCTGGTCTGATAAAGTGTGTGTGTGACTATTGTTTGTTGTGCATTGTGTATGTACCGTACCTCGTTCAAACTAAGGGTTGTTGCCCATATATAAAGTGTGCTGTGAGATGTGCTCCACCTAGAGGTGAAGGGTTTACCTATAGATGTGATAGTGCTGTAGTGCTGTAATGTATAGAATGATTAACTTAGAGGTGATATAAATTTACCTGGGGGACGTCTGTCTATACCTGCTGCATTCTTTGGTTCTGTTAAACCCTGCATGTCACAGAAGGGAAAGGTGTATCGGCTTCATGGCTCATAGGTTTTAATTAATAGCTCAGATCATTGTTTAGCATAGGACTTAAATAAAATAAAGTTGGTATTCCTTGTAAACCCGGTTGTGAAGTTGGTTATTTCCGGCATCTGGATAAATAGCAGTTTCCCTGCTAAGTAGCAGTTTCTCCTGCTACTGGTATAACTCACGTATTTATTACAGATGATTATCCCATTGTAGCTAGCAGTTAGCAGATACTAGGCTTAAATCTTCATTCACTCTAACAATTTTATAATAAGGGACCACTAACATACTCACCCTGCTTTACATGTGCAGTAGGACTCCACAATTGTATCCTGACGAATTACAATGTGGAGTTTGTGAGGCGTTTGTGTCTTCCGCATAGACCGCCAACACTTGGCATCAACTTTGACGTTGTCATCTCCTTCTCCGTCCGAAATCCTAATTTCATGGATATATCCTTGAGTAAAATAATTCAGGCCTTTCTGGAGAACTCTCTTCGATAGAGTAGCGGGCAAATAACTGATAGCAATAGTTTCAGGAATCTTTAAGAGAGAATCCATGTTGTTCGATTGACATGTGGTTGTTTCAGTGTGCCTGTGAGAACATTTGGGAGAGCTTGGGAGACCATAGCAACAGTAACACGGGGGGGCGGGACTTCCCGTCACCGCGGAAAGGTGTATTGTTAAGCAGACCAGAGAAAGACTTTCGTCTTGTTTACATCAATTCAGTGCCACATACACGCAGTCTTCATATCCCTCCTAGTTACACACAGTCATCATTATCCCTCCCATACAATACGCACAACACAACAGACTAACTCGTCTTGCTCAATACTTGTTTATGAGTTTTAAGAGACAGCACTGTAATCTGTCTCAACCAAAGCTCTACTAGTTAACAAAGATCTCCACCTTGCTATCTGAAACACTGACACCATTATCAACCTAATAATATCAACCTGATAATATTGAAACATTATCAATATAACGTTAGCTACCAACTTTAGCAGGGCTCCTAATCAGACCCGGCGCCATGGGCGGGCATTAGGGGGCCGGGCCCGCCCACTGAGTCAGCTGTGCCCACTGCCCACCCTGGTAAAAAAAAAAGAAAAATAAAAAAAACTTTTTTTTTCTTTTTCTTTTTTTCAATCAAAGTCAACTATCCAAATCCTTAGTCGGGGACAGCCCTAGTGGGCACTGATGTCAACAACAACACTACTGAAGCTAGCACGGCAATGTGTGAGAATTCGTTGTCTACCCTCAAGAACGTCTTTACAGAACATCGCCTTAGTATGCTTCATCGACGCAAGGCCAATTTAATTCAGTTGGCATTTGAGAAGGACTTAACAAAAAAGTTCAGGAATGAGTGGAGAGGGGCAGTGTTTTAAGAAGATTTCACTCTGTCCCCAAACGCCGCTTGCCGCTCTACTAATGATGGTGAGTAGCCTGTGGAGGAATGTTGTTTGCTTTTTTATGCACCTTATTTTTGTCAGTTCAGTTTGTCAGTGAATTCAGAAGTGTTGAATAAATGGAGACTTTTCAAAGATATAGAATAGAATAGAAATGTATTATCCTGAGGGAAATTTTACACTGCAAATCACTCAACATTAAACATTTAGACAGAACAAGTCACGAATAAGAATAACAAAACAAATGGCCTAAGAATAGAATAAAATGAAACAGAATAAAAATAGAATAAAAGATACAGTAAATAAATACAGTAAAAATATACTGAAGTCTACAGTAGGTGTAATATTGCACAGTGCTGTTTAAAAAGTAAGAGTCCAGGAAGATGGTAACGGTCACTCTGTGCTCAGTGATGCAGTGTATAGTCTGATGGCTGTCGGAATGAAGGACTTCCTGTGCTGTTCAGTGCTGCATTTAGGTAGTGTGAGCCTATAACATGCTCCTCCTGTCAGCCAAGTCTGTGTATAGTGGGTGGGAGGGGTTTCCCCTGATGGCCTGGAGCTTAGCAAGGTTCCTCCTCTCCGCCACCCTCGCTAGAGTCCAGCTCCACCCCAACCACGCTGCTGGCCTTCCTGACCAGCTTATCCAGCCTGTTTGTGTCCCCTGCTCTCAGTCCGCTGCCCCAGCAGGTCTGTTATATATATCCGTTCAGTCTGTTTTTGTATAAGTGAATGTTCTTAAGGTAGAGAGAAATTAGATTTTTCAATTGCCTCTCTGCTGTTTAGTTCAGCACCGTGGGCAGCGCCAAGCAAGCCACAGCGCCGTTGTCCCAGCTGAAACGTATAAAAGGGAACCTGTGTTGAAAAACCATTGTGCCCCCCTGAGAACATTTTATGCCCCCCCACTAATTTGTTTCTGCAGCCTGGTCTGCTCCTAATAACACAAGATACATTTCACTATGAATTGAAAATGGGGGACCCTGATGTAAACAAGACGAAAGTCTTTATCTGGTCTGCATCTCCTTAATAATTATGTGTATTGAGCCGTACTGTATATTGTACCCATTCTGCAATCTGTTAAATAAAGTTTTCATTCATTCATGCCTTTTGAAAAGTGACATGGTCGATGTAGGAGTTATGATGCTGTTTCAATTCGGTTACAGTAACGTTACACAAACTGATATTCTAAAGCCAAGAAGACACGACTTACCCATAAAGACGGTATCTCGATCTCATCTATCGTTGAATAGTGCAGCTTCTCCATGTGACGAGTCCGACTCGAGCCACGTGCATTAATCCCATGGAAAATGTAAACAATAGTGCATCGCGAGCCAGCTTGTTGCATCAAATTGATGTTTGGCTTTTGTCTCCCGAGTGAAGTTAGAACTACTACACTTCGGCTGAGGCTAAGCACTGCAGGCTTTCGTTTTACAACGACTGAGATAAAAAAAAATATATATATATCATCAAACGATGCACAATGGAGAGGCATTGTTGTTATTGATATCATCTTCATCAATGCCATCAGCCCTGTTTAGACATTCACAAGACTTGCGTAACGTTAGCTAGCAAGCAAGCTAGTCGACAATATCTCCTTCCTCCATTGCAACGCTATCTACAGTACTAGAGAATTCAAAGTGCCCGCGAGGCGATGACGTTGTTGTTGTTGTTGTCACATTTAGCTTTTATCGCAGGTGTATATATATATCATCAAAATGTTTTTAAAGATGTTTTTTTTACAAACCGCTTGAATCATAGCCACGTTAATAATGCTTGTAATAAACCAAACCGTTTGTAAATCCGTCAATATTTCAGCGAGTTATGAGTATTTTTGTCTGTGCAGCTCACTCACTCTCACTCAAGGCTGACTGGGGCAAGATGGCGGCGGTTCAGTGACGCTGGTGACTCCTCCTTAAGCTATCTAGTGTTCTATAGATATCTATGCTCTCTCCAACCGCACGTCTCAACCGAGCCTGGTCAGGGGGGAGGGGCTAGGACCAATGTGGAGTGACGTCCCCTCTCCGCCAATCAGCGCGCGTTCTGTCGCGGCGACAGCCTTTCCCCGTGTAAGGCAGCTATTGGCTGTTGATTTCCAAAGGGGCGGGGCGTAGGGTGCCACGTGACGCAGATGTAGCTGATTGGTCCAGCCCTCCCTGACGTCACCAGGAAATACGGAAATGCCATGCAATGTCTCGTCCTAGCCACCAGGGGCACCACACTCCATGCTTCACCTCGTTGTCTGTTGCTATAACGAGCTAATGCTGCTAATCTCTAACGTTAACTCTCTGAACAGATCTAGATGCAGTGATCGTGTAAAGAACGGACTAACTGCAGCTGCTGGAGACACATTTGAACTAAGGAGGAGTCAAGACTGGCCGTAAACTTCAGAGTGTTTTGAAAGTGAGATGAAGAAACACAAAGCAGGTTTGTTTAATCAGAAGGTCCTTTGGACATTATTCTTTGATCAATATGTTCCCGTTTGTGATTACGGTATTTCACAATTGCCTAACCCTTAATAATAATGTACCCAACAGTTAGACCAGCGGTGCTGCCATAAATAAAACATTAGATGCGATATTACGCCATAAATCATGTGATAACCGTCCGCCATCTTACCTGGATATTGTTTAGGCAGCAACTATGTTTGTCGGCTGTGCAGCCTAGTTACTGTACTAACATGATCAGAGAGACTAGTGCAGCCTAGTTACTGTACTAACATGATCAGAGAGACTAGTGCAGCCTAGTTACTGTACTAACATGATCAGAGAGACTAGTGCAGCCTAGTTACTGTACTAACATGATCAGAGAGACTAGTGCAGCCTAGTTACTGTACTAACATGATCAGAGAGACTAGTGCAGCCTAGTTACTGTACTAACATGATCAGAGAGACGTGCAGCCTAGTTACTGTACTAACATGATCAGAGAGACTAGTGCAGCCTAGTTACTGTACTAACATGATCAGAGAGACTAGTGCAGCCTAGTTACTGTACTAACATGATCAGAGAGACGTGCAGCCTAGTTACTGTACTAACATGATCAGAGAGACTAGTGCAGCCTAGTTACTGTACTAACATGATCAGAGAGACTAGTGCAGCCTAGTTACTGTACTAACATGATCAGAGAGACTAGTGCAGCCTAATTACTGTACTAACATGATCAGAGAGACTAGTGCAGCCTAGTTAAATGGGGGACCCTGATGTAAATAAGACGAAAGTCTTTCTCTGGTCTGCATCCCCTTAACAATTGTGTGTATGGTTGAGCTGTACTGTATTGTACCCATTCTGCAATCTGTTAATAAAGTTTTCAATCAATTACTGTACTAACATGATCAGAGAGACTGAGGAGGCTGGCATCACTTTATACACATGAGTATGGAGGAGATTAGATCACACAAGGCTCAACTACTCTCTTTCTAACATGCACACACAAGACACTCTGACGTCACGAGACCGCCGCCATCTTAGTTTTGGGGACAAACCAACCAGCAAAAGTGAGCTCCGTTTTTAAAAAGTAGTAACATATAAACATGAAAAAGGCATAGGCTACTTGAAGCCTCCAGTGCACACCAGTGGAGGCTGCTGACCAAATTTTTAGGTGAAGCACAAATTATTATATTATATTATATATTAAATTATATTTTTTAAACATCCCCAACGCTGCAACACCCCCATTCCTCCCAGGTGTCAGGCTCCTCATTCGCTTCCATTCATTTTGGGGACCATGTTTAAATATCATACTTCTGAAGTATACACAAACTATACTGCTGTGACGATTTCAATAACACAGACCATTCTGAGTCAATGGTATGCAAAACTGTACATTGGAATATCTAACATGTATTTACCACTTTCCTCTGCACGAGGCCACAGATGGGTTTTATGTAACACAAGGACAATGAATGAATGAATGAGAGAGAGAGACAGAGAGAGACCACGGCGGGTTTATATTAACACAACAGAACTGAATGAGAGAGAGAGAGAGAGTGTGTGTGTGTCTGTGTGATAACAAGTATACTATAATCACAGGTGTATTATGGTGCAGGGTCCATGTGTGTGGCTTGTGTCCAATAACAATAGTCCATGTATCTTTTGTGTGTGCGTGTGTTTAAGACTGTGGTCTTTGAGAATGAGAATGTTATAGTTCTTCTTTCTACACATGAATGATGAATGAAAACTTTATTTAACAGATTGCAGAATGGGTACAATACAGTACGGCTCAATACCAGCGTTTCCGTTAGAACATATTCGTGCCGGTCTGGGTGTCCTGCAAGATTTCTATCACCGGACATATTCGAGATATTCCGGTCAGAGTTTTAAACAGCAGTCTATTATAATCACATTTTTATGAGCTAACGAATTCCGTTATAATTGGACATGTGTATTAATTACATCAAGCGAAGAATGAGAAATTGATTTGCAGAATCAAATTACTATCTCTCGCCTCCCAAGTTAGTGCGATACGCTACCAGCATCAAGCTCCCGCCCCGCAGGCTTGCGCTTCAGCAGCTCTGTCACACGCACCCCCAAATGAATCTCGAGTAGACATCGCTTCACCTCGTTGTATCGGACACGTCACACATATCATAATGTTCAACTTCACACACAGCAAACTGTAGTTGATCATCACATTGCCTCGTTTGCTAGCTCGTTGCCACATGCAGAGAGGACAAGCCACATGCGATGCGTGTAACGCATTTGTTAATTTCATTATAGGTTATAGCCTACATTTAGTTATAATCAATAATATGCATTACTATGTGACACGGCAGTCAACCAACAGTTGCAGTCAACACTAGTCACTCACCCCGTCTCTCGTTGTGCCTATCCGTTTTGTACCTGCGACGGCTGCGAGAACAGCGACTTTAGTTGCTGGTTCGACTTTAATAGATCCCCATTGGAACATGCTCTTTGTGGTTCAATCAATAAATTAATAGTAAAAGTACGCTCGACATTTTTGTTTCTTTTCCGCGGGAGCCACCACGGCATCAGCGTCAGCGGTCTCTGTGACTTCAAGTTCAGAAGACTCATCTTCGTTGTCATTATTCAAGTTCAAGTTCAAGTTCTTTAATAGTTGTCATACAGAAGTACAGAATACTTTCATACAAAATGCTTCTTACTGTTACGCTCCAGAGACTGTGCTAGACAAGATAGTATCAAATAACATAATAACATAATATAGCATGAATTTAGAAGAAGAAAATGAGGTCACAGTGTTCGGTATAGACATATGTACAATGTTCTGAGTTACCATATAATATACAATACACAATACTATGCAGTGTACTAATGTACAGTACTATCTAGTGCAAAGCAGAAATGGGATGAGGTACAATTTTAGGTACAATTTACAGTAAGGTGTACGAGTTGTAGTGCAATCCTTCATCCATAAATATAAAGTGTGGGGAGTGGGTGCTACACTTATTAGACCTGCTTGTGCTTGGTTTCATGAAATATTTACTAAGCTTAGCTTGTTTCGCCATCTCTCTCTCTTCCTCGTATACCCGTTTGTCGTTATGGTGGCCAGAGCGCGCAGGCTCAAAAAAAAAAGAAATAAGTTTCACATCTGAGCGGCGCCATCCTATCAGAGTGAAGCAACAATGAAACTGAAAATGGAATTATTGTTTCGTTCATTCGCATAGGCTATTTAATTTTAGCCGATTTTAATACAATTCAAATAATAAAATTGTGCTTAGAGGAATTATTTTCACCGGACATTAAGACCGGAGAGATTTAAATATTCGGACTTCAACATATTTTGCCGGTCAAATACCGGTAATTACCGGCTAACGGAAACGCTGCTCAATACACACAATTGTTAAGCAGACCAGAGAAAGACTTTCGTCTTGTTTACATCAATTCAGTGCCACATACACACAGTCTTCATATCCCTCCTAGTTACACACAGTCATCATTATCCCTCCCATACAATACGCACAACACAACAGACTAACTTGTCTTGCTCAATACTTGTTTATGAGTTTTAAGAGACAGCACTGTAATCTGTCTCAACCAAAGCTCTACTAGTTAACAAAGATCTCCACCTTGCTATCTGAAACACTGACACCATTATCAACCTAATAATATCAACCTGATAATATTGAAACATTATCAATATAACGTTAGCTACCAACTTTAGCAGGGCTCCTAATAACACAAGATACATTTCACTATGAATTGAAAATGGGGGACCCTGATGTAAACAAGACGAAAGTCTTTATCTGGTCTGCATCTCCTTAATAATTATGTGTATTGAGCCGTACTGTATATTGTACCCATTCTGCAATCTGTTAAATAAAGTTTTCATTCATTCATGCCTTTTGAAAAGTGACATGGTCGATGTAGGAGTTATGATGCTGTTTCAATTCGGTTACAGTAACGTTACACAAACTGACATTCTAAAGCCAAGAAGACACGACTTACCCATAAAGACGGTATCTCGATCGATCTCATCTATCGTTGAATAGTGCAACTTCTCCATGTGACGAGTCCGACTCGAGCCGCGTGCATTAATCCCATGGAAAATGTAAACAATAGTGCATCGCGAGCCAGCTTGTTGCATCAAATTGATCTTTGGCTTTTGTCTCCCGAGTGAAGTTAGAACTACTACACTTCAGCTGAGGCTAAGCACTGCAGGCTTTTGTTTTACAACGACTGAGATAAAAAAAAATATATATATATATCATCAAACGATGCACAATGGAGAGGCATTGTTGTTATTGATATCATCTTCATCAATGCCATCAGCCCTGTTTAGACATTCACAAGACTTGCGTAACGTTAGCTAGCAAGCAAGCTAGTCGACAATATCTCCTTCCTCCATTGCAACGCTATCTACAGTACTAGAGAATTCAAAGTGCCCGCGAGGCGATGACGTTGTTGTTGTTGTCACATTTAGCTTTTATCGCAGGTGTATATATATATCATCAAACGATGCACAATAAGTTCATGAACAATAACAAAACACTCCACCCTGGGCCTGATAGCTGCGGTGGTAGCCCTTTAGCTACGTTAGCTCCAACAAGTTATCTTCCGGAGATAAAAATTATTTTGTAAACAAGCTGCAGAGCCGCAGTATGGCACAAGAGAAACCATTATCTGATTGGGCCACAAGGCTGTCAATCATGCTAGCTGCAGAGCCGCAGCGCAGCAAAAGAGAAACCATTAGCTGATTGGATAACAAGGCTGTCAATCATTCAATCCCCCATTCAATGGCAAGAGTTAAACTGCACAGACCGTGCTTAGATGACATTAATAGCCTATTTTGATTGGCTATTATTTATTTAAATAAACCTGTGCAGATATTCTGCACGAATATTACTGCAGTGCAGGCCTGCTCAGAGCTGTACATATTGGCAATTTTTTGAAGAAAAAAAATTCACTGGCATTTTTTACAGAGGAAAACTTTTCTAATAAAAATAAATAAAATAATAATAATAAAAAAAAAATATATATATATATATGTAAATTAATAATAATTATGAATTATGAGTGAATTTGTATTTCACGTGTTGTCATAGAGAAACCTCCACTGGTGCACACGTACACTGAGAATGGACTATATGGCGAAGTAGCTAGTGTAATGTTTCTGTTCTGGCTGTCACTCTTAGTGTCTAGCACAGGGGTGGGCAACTTTGTATATGGTGAGGGCCACAAAATGTCCACAATCAATCTGGGGGGCCGCATTGTTTATCGGCAGTCCCGCCAGTAGTACCCCATCACTCAAATAGCCCATAATAGTCACAGATGTGATAAATAAGGTATATAAACAATTATAATTTGTTGTAACTTTGTTTTTATTCCATTTCAAATGCATTTAGTAATGCAATTTCAACTTTATGAATTTATAAACAGCTGACTTTAAAAGTATTGCTGTGTAACCCCAAATATAATTACAAAAATGATCAATTATAATTAAGCCTTCTAATCAAATAAATGTATGAACTTAAAGCCCACTGCTCAACAAACACAAAGCAGCATTCCTGCTGCATTTCACTACAACAGTAAATAAAAAGTGCAATAATAAATGATTTTGTTAAATGTATAAACTTTTATCCTGCTACTAAACAAAACATTATAACACTGAAATGCATGTTATGGATATGAAGCACCCAGGAATGTTTTGTTTAGTAGCAGGATAAAAGTTTATACATTTAACAAAATAATTTATTATTGCACTTTTGATTTACTGTTGTAGTGAAATGCAGCAGGAATGCTTGTTTGTGTTATAGTGTTATCTGAACACTACAAAAGTAAACAACAAAGTGCAAGTAAAGTAAAGTGCAATACTACATGCCTCCCATTGACCCTTTATCAAACTGGCATGACATTCACCCTCGCCCCACAGTGGGTCAATAATGGTTATAATAATAATAATAATAATAATAATAATAATAATAATAATAATAATAATAATAATAATAATAATAATAATAATAATAATAATAATAATAATAATGGTCCCCTCTCTACACCTCTTCATCATCTCCTTCCCCCCCTCTACACCTCTTCATCATCTCCTCCCCCCCTGTCTTTAATGAGACACTTGTGGTCTCTCTTGTTGGCGCACAATAGCAGGAATGTCAACTTCAATGTTTGTGCATGCGATCTGCATCAGATGAAACAATGTTTCATCTGACAGCCTGTTTCTCTCCTTTGACTTGATGTGCTTCATGTTTGAGAAATTGCTCTCACATATGTATGTGCTCCCAAACATACTGGCCATAGAGAGGGCAAAGTCCCTGAGGAGTGGGAAGCGGGGCTCAGGTAGCAGTTTCCAAAACGAAATTCCCCTCTCATTTCTCTTTGCTTGAAAAAAAGGATCTGACTGTAGCTCGCACAGTTCAAGCTGCAGTTTAAGGTGCGAAGTGATATCCGTGAGGAAGGCCATGTCACAGAGAAACGCTGTATCTCTGAGTTTAGTGCAGTATGCGCTTGTGTCGCTCGTCAGTTGCTCATCCAAGAATGTGGGTATTTCTTTACGCAGCGCAAAAAACCTCTCCAAGCACTTCCCACGGCTCAGCCATCGGATTTCTGTGTGTAGCTGCAAGTCGCCATAATCAGTGTCCATCTCTTCCAAAAAGGAGACAAACTTTCTATGGTTTAGTGACCTGTTGCCTCCACAAATTAGATTGGTAACCTTGGTAACCAAATCCATAACATGGCTGTAGTCAAGCTTCTTGGCACAGAGAGCCTCCTATATCAGATACAAAAAAAAAAAAAAAAAAAAACGATTTAACGACTTTCGCATATAATTTGACTACACTCGACTCGCATTGGTCATTATTAGTGACCCACAATAGATGGAAATTATGTTAGCGAACTTACCTGATGTATAATGCAGTGCAGCATTGGACACTCAACGCCACTCTGCCTTAGAAGCCCGGCGAATCCTGTGCGTTTTCCTTTCATTGCCGGTGCTCCATCGGTAACAACAGCCGACAGTTTATCAAAACCCCCATATTGCTGCGGCACTTTCAACTAGGGATGGGAATTGATAGGATTTTATCGATACGATTCCATTATCGATTCTGCTTATCGATTCGATTCTTTATCGATTCCCTTATCGATACCTGATCAATTTATAATTTAAATAAATAAATTGGAAATGCAACAGAACTACATTTAGTCATTTAGCTGACGCTTTTATCCAAAGCGACTTACAAGTTCTGTACGACAAGCCATCAGGAAGGGCACAACTCTATCAGCTGAGCAACAATGTTCATCAAAGTGTTGAGTGCTACAGTGTAGGTTAGTTTATTAGGACAAGTGCATGACAGTACGGTTAGTTAGGGTTAGATATATTTTTTTTTATTCAGATAATGGTTGAAGAAGTGCGTCTTTAGTCGACGGTGAAAGATTGGACGTGATTCGGCTGTCCTAACTGGGGTGGGTAGTTCATTCCACCATTGTGGGGCAAGGACTGAGAATAGGCGACTTCTCTTTGATGACCCTCCCGGAGCTCGGATAGGAGTAGGTCTGAGGCGGCCAGAAGATGCAGAGCGTCGGGGTCTAAGCTGGTTAGAATAACAACATGCAACTTGACATTTCTGATTGTCATTTATTGTTGAGCCCCCATGTCAGAAAAATACAAACACTGTAAAAAATAAAACATTAACTATAGCCTACACTTAAATAAAATAATGTATTTGAGATTCTCTTAAAATGTATTTATTTTTTTATTCTTAAACGAATTTAATCTATTGAATAACAGGTTGTTATTCCTCTGACTTCTGTCTCTCACTCACACACTCTCTCTCACACACACACACACACACACACACACACACACACACACACACACACACACACACACAGAGAGAGAGCTCCCTCCCCGGGCCCCTGTCCTTTAAAGTATTGGCTTGTGTTGCTACACGGACACATTTGTATGTTGCACCATGGTACTTCCTGTCTGACGGACTCAGAGTAGACTAGTAGAGACTTAGTAAACAAACAATCCGGCTCTTATTATATGTGAACTAAAGAGTACAAGGTTTACACAACAGTCCCCACCCGCTGTTTTATTGTATTTGTACCTGTACTATCCGCTGTCAGCTGTTTATCTCTCTTTGTGAGCTTGATTAAATAGCGTTAGCTCACGTTAGCTAGCGATAGCTCCGCGGCTAATTTTAGCTCACCCTAAACTAAATCAATGACTGTTCTAAAGCATTCAAGTAGTTTTCACTGCACATAGAAGTAGCCAAACAGCGGGAGCATTTCGGGAGCATAATACCAAAACCCAGGCAATTTCGAGCCCTTAAGGAATCAAATAGAGTCTGCCATGGCTACATGCTAACGTAACGTTATTACGCAACTGTAGGCAGCGATAAGGGAATCGAAAGTCACAGGAGCCACACGGTTCCAGGCATCGGCCAATTAGGAACCGGTTCCCGAACCGGTTTTCGATTCCCATCCCTACTTTCAACAGCGTTGAATATGTCCACACTAGGGCTGACCCCTATTAGTCAAATAGTCGACTAATCGATCGAAAGGAGCCATAGTCGACTGCCAACTCTTCTTAGTCGAGAAAAAAAAATATATATATATATATATAATTATATATATATATATATATATATATTTTTTTTTTTAATATATTGGTCTGGGGCCGCATGGAACGTCGGTGAGGGCCGCATGCGGCCCGCGGGCCGCCAGTTGCCCCTCCCTGGTCTAGCAGAATGAATTGAATGTCCACACGATGACAATATAGCTGAAGGTTCTTTACTTCCACACTTTGGGTTAACTTGCATACATCCAACTGGCGGGCACCGTATCTGACGTCATTAACATGAGTCTGGGCTAAACCAACATATGGGTGAAACTATTATTCCAGGATACCACAGCTAGCAGCTAACATTCATCTGCTGTTTACAGCCTCACAGCCAATAATACATTTACGTTATAATATTTGTTCCTTATTCTCACCTGTTATGAAATGGGTAGAGCAGATACACGTATGATTTGACTTGGGGGACCAGTGTCTGCTTTGATGGACTCTCCCGTCTGCATCTACGTGTGCCCTCTTGATAGCCACCAGCCACTTTTCCTCTGTGATGCCTCAGCTGGTAAATTATATAAAACTTATATAAAACTTGATTTTGATTTAGTTATTAGTACAAAACGTAACACAGCAGCTCTTTGGCATTGTGATGCACTGAAGAAAATTACCCTTGATTGTGTTTACTTTGCCGCTTTTCCCATCCGTTTTCTGCACTAAATGAAGCGTTCACAATGTACTCGTGGTGCATGTTTCCCCCCAAGCCATAGTTGCGTAGCAACAACAGACAGGACGTTGACTTCGAGAATATCTCCCGGTCTCTCTTACTATCCCACATGCACACACTCTCTCCCGGTCTCTCTTACTATCCCACATGAACACACTCTCTCCTGGTCTCTCTTACTATCCCACATGCACACACTCTCTCCCGGTCTCTCTTACTATCCCACATGCACACACTCTCTCCCGCCGGTCTCTCTTACTATCCCACATGCACAAACACACACACACACATGCATAATTGCATACACATATCAGCCTTCAGTCTCAGACATATCTCTTAGAGCCATATGAAATCCGTTATATTTTTTTCCAAATTCCATAATTTTTTTTTCCAAATTCTGTTTTTTCCGTTTTAATATTTCAGAATTCTGTATTTTGCTTTGTACGCTCATTTTACCATCAGAAATAGTGTCTAATAAGTGGGAATGAATAAATGTCCACAATTTAATAAGATATAACAGTCCATTTAATAGGGCTGTCTTAAATACTTCGAAGCTTCGTTCGATAGGCATGGGATTCGAATATGAAAATAAAATTTGATTATATAAAAAAAAAAAAAAAAATCATATATATATATAATTATATATATATATATATGATTTTTTTTTTTTTTTTTTGCAAAATCAACTCTGTCTCTCTTTGTTAACTACAACAAGCAATGCTGTTTGTTATTTAAGATGAGGTCGGACTCGGCACTGACAGATTTGTGTTCATTGTGCTGCTTTTATAAAGCCTCAAATGACGGCTTACAATATTTCATGAAAGCAAAGTGTTTTGTTTGTCTAAGATTTAAAAAGGTTTAAACTTTACAGCACTGACAAAGTTGAACAAAGTGCTGTACAAGTCCCACAACATAAAAAAAATATTTATTTAATTTTTTTTACAGTTGATTCCATTTTTATTGCTCAATTCCGCGATTCCGTCCGCGATTCCGTGAACGCGGATTCCATATGGCTCTAATATCTCTCTACACACACTACCCCACCCCCTTGCAACTTGTACACATATGCACAAAATACAGCCTTCTCATGTCTATGATCTCCCTTTCTGACACACACATGTAACGGAGGTACCGCGTGTCTATCCACAGTCACGATGGACAGTGTAGTGAAGTGGCTGTGGACGTTAAGTGGTACTGCAAGTAAACTCACTCCCCAGAGGCATCCAGAGTTCACCTCTTGGTATAGCGGTCTGCGATGTCGCCTGCGGCGC
Source organism: Notolepis coatsorum (assembly GCF_963971535.1). Lineage (NCBI taxonomy): Eukaryota > Metazoa > Chordata > Actinopteri > Aulopiformes > Paralepididae > Notolepis > Notolepis coatsorum. The sequence continues at coordinate 165,576,437 of NC_140171.1, read as the reverse complement.
GGGAGACCGGGGTTCAACTCCCACTCAGGGCATGTCAAATGAGACCGGTTTCAGTGGTGCCCAGTGACCCGGATGCCCTGGGTGTAGTGATGTGTCGGTCATGAGCGACTCGTTCATAAGAGCCGATTCAGTGCCGTGAGCGTGAGTCGAATCGTTCACGTCTGGCAATGAGTCGGTTCACGCCCCCCCCCACCCACCCCCCCCCGGCACGCACACAGACACACACACACAATGAACTCAACGGATATCGTCGATCGGGGGCTCAACTGAGTCTGACACAGACAACTGAATGAATAGCATACTACTTATTTGGTTGTATAGGAGTCGAGTGGCGCTAATGAGTGTCTTTTGTCAAACAACAGTAGCCTATGAAGAATAGGCTATGACTAACGTAACGAGATGCAAATATGCAATTGATCACTTGCCTGCTGCGCCTGCTGTGTGCTGTGAGTGTCAGTGTTGCTACAGTACAGTCACAGTCGTCAGTCAGTCACACTTATTTAACATGATCAAATGATCATTTAACATGATCAAATAATTATTATAATATTTTTTACTTCACTTTGAAATATTATAGTGAAATATTTTGCAATGTTGTCGCATTTATCTTGTTGAAATCCTCCAACAGGCTCTTTTTTGTAAGTTGACTGGTTTGCACACCAATAATACAGTGCAATAATAGAATAGTAGAATAGATAGTAAAAGTATGCAATAGAATGGCCAGAGTAAAATAGTGCTACAGTACAATCAACAGCGGGATGTATTAGAAGGCTATGGTGAAGAGGTACGTTTTTAGCTTATTTCTGAAAATATTAAGAGATCTAGCTTCCCTAATGTCCATAGGTAGTGTGTTCCATAACTTTGGTGCATAGTTAGCAAAGGCTGCATCCCTGATTTTCTTTAGACTGTGGCTTGGAACCTTCAATAGTAGATGATCGCAATGTTTATACTTTGTATATAAGGAGGAGGACCTTGAAATCAATTCTAAATCAATGTTCTAAATGTTACAGATGATCAGGGACCCTGATCATGTAAACAAGACTAAAGTCTTTCTCTGGTCTGCAACCCCTTAACAATTGTATGTATAATTGTATGTAATTGTATGTATAACATCGGCCAAATTTTTTCCGCGCTCACGCTTCATATCTTTTGGCTCGCTGCATGATCCGGAAGCGTCACTGAACGGTGAACCGTGAGTCGCATCAGTGAATCGGATCATTGCCGTGAGCGTGAATCGAATCGCTCACACACTGAAATTATCCGTTTGGGCACATCACTACCGGGGTGGAGTGAGTTTAGGGGGGTGAGTGTAACGGAGGTACCGCGTGTCTATCCACAGTCACGATGGACAGTGTGAAGTGGCTGTGGACGTTAAGAGTTCCTGCAACTAAACTCACTCCCCATAGTAGGGTTGCAACTAACGATTATTTTGGTAGTCGACTAATCTGTCGATTCTTTTTTCGATTAGTCCACTAATCTAACTATTCTTTTTGTCATTCGATTAGTCGCCTAATCTAACGATTATTTTTGTCACACCCTCAATCTCTGCTTCCTGTGGGCGCGGCTCCTTCTCCAGTGCATGTTTTACCTCACATGCTCAAGTCTGCACACCTGTGAATGTCACCCTGTTGTCCAGTCCCTCTGCCTTAACACTTTGAGTGCCAGCGATGAGATTTCTCGTCTCTCTGTTTAATTAATTTATCCACTCTGGTTGGATGGTGTGTATGTATATGTATGTATTGTGCTGTATAATGACAATACATTTTAATCGAATCTCATTTTGAAATCGCTACCTGTTGAGTGGATCACCATGGTGCAATGCAATCACCTCCGAAGCTGTCTGCCACTGTCGTGTCCATAGGCAGCGTAGCGATTTCAAAATGAGATTTGATTAAAATGTATTGTCATTATACAGCACAATACATACATACACACATACACACCATCCAACCAGAGTGGATAAATTAATTAAACGTTAAAAAAAAAAGAAAAAAAAATTGAACCAAGAGTGATTTGAACTTGTGACCATAGGATCCACAGCCAGCAGACTAACAAGGTGAGCTAAGTCGGATGTTAAAACTGAGTGACTAATCCATGATTTACACTTGTGCCAATTGCGTTTGTCTCTAATCTTTAGTATTGGCATTAATAAATCAGATGTCATGCTAATATGTCATGTTCTACAGTAGGACTTACTACTGTCATACCCATTAAAACAGTAATTCGAATAATAGAAGCCTGCTTTGCTGGAATGATTCTTTTCAAAGATGAATTGGATAATGCAGGCGCGAGCTGGGCGTAACTGGCGTAGATAACTTACCGGGGGCAAAACTAGCGTACGTCAGTGGCCAATCAGGCCGCGCAAACCGAACACGGAAGTGCAATCCCCTTAGGGAAAGTATTCACGCGACCGGTACCCTGTCCCGCACACACAGGACTTCTCTACCCACCTAGCGGGGGCCATCATCTTCTCCAAGGTGGACCTGGTGCGCGTGTACCACCAGGTGCCGGTCCATCCACGGGATGTGCCAAAAACAGTTGTCATTACACCCTTTGGACTTTTTGAATTCCTAAGAATGCCTTTCGGGCTCATGGGGGCGGCGCAGACGTTTCAGCGCCTGATGGACTCTGTGCTCCAGGACATGCCGTTTTTGTTTGTGTACTTGGATGACATTCTTGTAGCCAGTACGTCCATAGAGGAGCACATGACACACCTCCAGCAGCTATTTGAGCAGCTCAGTAAACACGGCCTCATCGTCAACCCGACCAAGTGCCAGTTTGGGCAGTCCTCCATCACCTTCCTCGGACACCATGTCACTCCACAGGGAGCCACCCCACTCCCCGCCAGGGTGGAGGCCATTGCCAGTTTTCCTCATCCCCGCACCGTACGGTCTCTACAGGAGTTCCTGGGCATGGTGAACTTTTACAACCGGTTCCTTCCCCATGCTGCCCACCTCATGCGCCCCTTGTACGAGGCCCTGCGGGGCAAAGTGCCCAAGGACGAGTTAGATTGGTCTAGGGATGCCCCGATCACGTTTTTTGCCACCGATACCGATCACCGATCGTCGTGAGCCATATCGGCCGATACCGATCCGATACCGATTGTTTTTGATAAAAAGAAATTAAAGATTATTTTATAATTTTTTTCTTTTTTTTTATAAAATATATATTATATAATTAGACTTGTACTTGTTTTATCTGTGAGACATCGCCACCATGCAACAAGTCAAAATGCTCGCTATCTGCAAACAGCTCCACTGTCTGTGTGTACTCTAGTAGCCTCCAGCTCCAAAAAGGATTCTCCTGTGCTGCAGCGGGACCCTATTGGTAACGTTACTGTGCTTTGGTCATTTCACATTCAGCAAGCCCTCAGCTCGAATACGCATTGAATCAATCTTATAAGACATTGATATCAAGAGCTATCTGTAGCTACTGCTAGCCGGCTAGATGACGTTAAGACAGAACTTTTTTAGTTTTGAACAGAGAACTAACGTCAGCTGACGCAAGCTAACGCAAGCTAACGGAGGTATGAACATGGACTACTAGACTTGCTGGATCATTTGTTGATATCAGGAGCTAGCCGGCTAAATACCGTTAGACAATGCCTACTAAACGTGAATAGTTGACTGGGTAATTTTGTTTAAACAGTAACGATAGCTAGGTAGCTAACGTTAGCTCAGGTCGAATGCACTATAGACTCGAGCAGAGGAGCCGCCTCTCAGTCCTCAGTGTTTACAAACTGTACACGGGTGCGGGCGGGGCAAGGGAGCAGCGGCAGTTTGCAGGTTGTGTGTGTCTGAGACAGACAGCGAGTGAGATCTTCGCTTGATCGGTTTCCGCGATCGGCGAATATGACTCATTATCGGAATTCACAGATCGCATATTTATACTGAGTATCGGCCGATAACGATCGGTGGCCGATCGATCGGGGCATCCCTAGATTGGTCCTCTGGGATGGACAGCGCTTTTGGGGCTGCCAAGACCGCGCTAGCCAACGCTGCTCTGCTGGCGCACCCCTCTCCCACTGCCCCGGTCGCCCTCACGACAGACGCCTCTGACTATGCAGTGGGAGCGGTGTGCGAGCAGTGGGTGGGCGGTTCCTGGCAGCCACTGGCCTTTTTTAGCAAACAGCTCCGCGACAACGAGCGTAAGTACAGTACTTTCGACAGGGAACTGCTGGGTCTGTTCCTCGCCACTAGGCACTTTAGATGCCTGTTGGAAGGCCGCCAGTTAACTGCCTTTGTGGACCACAAGCCGCTAACGTTCTCCATGGCCAAGACCTTGGAGCCGTGGTCGGGACGTCAGCAGCGGCAGCTCTCGGCGATCTCCGAGTTAACCACGGACATTGAGCACGTGGCGGGCAAGGACAACTTGCCACTTCCGACTGCCTCTCTCTGGCGGTCATCGGGTCCGTCCACTTGGGACTCGATTATGCCACCATGGCGGCAGACCAAGCCACAGACTCAGACATTCAGGCCTATCGGACGGGCCCTACTGCACTGCAGCTGGAGGATGTGGTGTTCGACACAGCTAACGCCACTCTCCTCTGCGACATCTCCACTGGCCAACCGCACCCTATGGTGCCTACGGCCTGGCGGCGCCGGGTTTTTAACATGATCCACAGCCTTTCCCACCCAGGTGTGAAGGCCTCGACTAAGCTGGTGGGGGTCAAGCTGGCCTCCAGAAGGATGTTAGGACCTGGGCTAGCTCATGTGTGGCGTGCCAGCGTGCCAAGGTGCACCGCCATACCAAAGCCCCTTTGGCACCGTTTATAGTGCCAGAGAGGCGGTTCGACCACGTGAATGTGGACCTGGTGGGCCCCCTGCCCCCCTCCCACGGATATACTCACCTCCTCACCATGGTGGACAGGACCACCGGGTGGCTGGAGGCTGTTCCACTGTCCTCCACTACGGCAGCGGAGGTGGCCCAAGCGTTCATCGGCTGCTGGGTGGCCCGTTTTGGCACACCGGGGGACATCACAAGCGACAGGGGCCCCCAGTTCACTTCGGAGCTCTGGACTGCAGTTGCGGAGCAACTGGGGGTGAAGATCCACCGCACTACGGCGTACAACCCGCAGGGCAACAGACTTTGTGAGCGGTTCCATAGGGACATGAAGGCCGCTCTTCGGGCTGCCCTTACGGATGGCGACTGGGTTGACCGCCTCCCGTGGGTCTTGCTTGGTCTTCGTTCTGCCCCCAAAGAGGACCTCCAGGCCTCGTCCGCCGAGCTGGTGTACGGCCAGCCGCTGCGGGTCCCTGGGGAGTTTTTCCGGAGGCCACAGCTTCCTGGTCCGTCGCCTCCCATCGAACAGTGTCCCGGGGTGTTGCCGATGCCCTTATTCCCATTCCAACATCCCGCCACTGCCTTCCCCAGTCCTACGTCCCCAGGGACCTGCCATTGTCCAAATATGTGTTCATCCGGCACGACAGCCATCGGACCCCGCTGCAACCCCCTTATGACGAGCCTTTCCGTGTCCTGGAGGCAGGCACTAAAAACTTTGTTGTGGACATGGGGGGCAGGCCAGAGCGGGTCACTATAGACTGTCTTAAGCCTGCTCACTTGGACAAGGACGAACCAGTTCAGTCGGCCCTACCCCCGCGGCGGGGGCAGCGTTTCCGTTAGCCGGTAATTACCGGTATTTGACCGGCAAAATCTGTTGAAGTCCGACATATTTAATCTCTCCGGTCTTAATGTCCGGTGAAAATAATTCCCTGAGTCTAAGCACAATTTGATTATTCGAATTGTATTAAAATAGGCTAAAATTAAATAGCCTATGCGATGAACGAAACAATCATTACATTTGTTTCATCGTTGCTTCTAATAATGACAACGACGTTGTCAGCGAGAGCTTAGTGCTGGGTGTGCGAGTGCATGTGAAGCTGCAGAGCCGGAGTAGCAGCGGCACAGTGCAGTACTCTAATTCAGCCATTGGCAATTCAGCTGTTGGGTGGGGGGCGCTGCTGTGCGGTCCCCAGATAGAGCCAAAAAAGAGCCAGAAAACAGCTGAATCTGCTGCTCGGCATCGACATACTCTTGCAAATAAGTCGTTGGGAGGTGGAGAGAGAGAGAGTCGTCACGCAAACCCACGATAATGTTGCCGTCTCTCTCTGCCAAATTTCTCAGTTCTTCGCTTGATATAATTAATACAAATGTCCAATATAACGGAATTCGTTAGCTCATAAAAATGTGACTATAACAGACTGCTGTTTATTAATGTCTGGCGACTGCCCACAGACACCTATTTGATTTAAAGTCGGCAGCAGCACGGAGTCTCTGGACTTATTTTATTTGGAATATAATGACTTTATACGCAAAAGTAGCCTAGTTTTAAGTAAAAATATTATAAATCTACATGCCTTGATGATGTCATTATTTTGTTTTGTTGTCATTCTTTTGCCTATCAATTGTTTTTAAGCTCAATAAACTCTGACCGGAATTTCTCTCATTTGACCGGTAGATTGAAATCTACCGGACACTGAGGCCGGCAACAATTTTTTCTAACGGAAACCCTGGGCGGGGGCGCCCCCCGGTTTCGGCTCAGACCCCTTCCCCGTCCTCTGTTCCGGCCTTGGCCCCTTCCATGGCCCGGCCGCTGGTCCCACTTCTCTCCCTTAATCCCCCTCTTGTTAAGCACAGTCGGTTCGGCCGCTTGATCCGTCTCCCTCCACGTTGACTATTTCATGCGGTAATCTGTTCACTGATGGACTGTTCACTGTAGGGCTGGGCGATATGACCAAAAACGTTATCGCGATAAAATTATAAAATTATTTTCATATAATTCGATATCGATAATTATCGTCGATATAATGTCTGTCAAGTTTAATTAACTTCTAATATGCTGCTGCGAATGTCTCAAGTCGAGTTGATGTCGTCATCAGTCCTCGCACGTTAGCAGTTAGCCGACAAGCGGAGTATCTCATGACAATAAATATGACACTAAAATACTCTCTTCCGCCACAATATATTGAAACGACGTCCACTCTATTATAAACGTGGCCTCAGAATTCAAAACACACACATACTCGGCACGTAAATATATAAAACAGTGCCGTGCAAGCTAGTTAACCTAGCCAGCCTGTTGCTTCTACGCGGTGTATTCCATGACAATGTGCTAAATATCACACTAAAATACTCTCTTCCGCCACAATATATTGAAACGACTACCACTGTATACCCCCACTACTATAAACGTGGCCTCAGAATTCACCACACACACATACTCGGCACGTAAATATATAAAACAACGCCGTGCAAGCTAATTAGCCTAGCAAGCCTTGTTGTTGAGTGAGTCCTACCGCTCTGGGTCTCCTTCCGGGTCTCCGTCGATCTCGGCCATCTCCTTCACTGATTGGTTGTTAGCTGTTGTGCGTAGCACGTCATCACGTAAGGTTGGTTGTTGTTAGTGAGTGAGCTGAGCCGAGGCTGAACGGAGCCAAGCTTGGAAAATCGATATATCGAAACTTTGCGACCACGTTTCATGTTTATTTCGAGGAAATAATTTATCGCGATAGTTATCGTTATCGTTTTATCGCCCAGCCCTAGTTCACTGGCTATTAATTAGTTGCAGTTTTTGTATTGGAGAATTCTGGGGGGGGCTGTGTGGTGACCTATATTAAGAGACATTCACCAAGGTGGGCTTGTGCCTTTAAGGGCGGGGGTTTTACTGTTTAGGGGAAAGGGGAAATACCACTTCCGGTTCCGGGTTAAGTTGGTTGTTATTGTAAATGCTATGTGCAGTGAGAAGTAAAGTACCTCAACTCGAACCGCGTCTCTGGTAGAGCCATATGAAATCTGTTTTATTTTTTTCCAAATTCCATTACATTTTTTCCGTTTTTAATATTTCAGAATTCTGTATTTTTCTTTGTACGCTCATTTTACCATCAGAAATAGTGTCTAATAAGTGGGAATGAATAAATGTCCACAATTTAATAAGATATAACAGTCCATTTAATAGGGCTGTCTTAAATACTTCGAAGCTTCGTTCGATGGGCATGGGATTCGAATATGAAAATAAAATTTGATTATTAAAAAATATAAAAATATAAATGATAGATATATATTTTTTTGCAAAATCAACTCTGCCTGTCTTTGTTAATTACAACAAGTAATGCTGTTTGTTATTTAAGATGAGGTCGGACTCGGCACTGACAGATTTGTGTTCATTGTGCTGCTTTTATAAAGCCTCAAAATCAAATGACGGCTTACAATATTTCATGAAAGCAAAGTGTTTTGTTTGTCTAAGATTTTAAAAGGTTTAAACTTTACAGCACTGACAAAGTTGAACAAAGTGCTGTACAAGTCCCACAACAGTTGATTCCATTTTTATTGCTCGATTCCGTGAACACGGATTCCATATGGCTCTAATATCTCTCTACACACACTACCCCACCCCCCTTGCAACTTGTACACATATGCACAAAATAGAGCCTTCTCATGTCTATGATCTCCCTTTCTGACACACACATGTAACGGAGGTACCGCGTGTCTATCCACAGTCACGATGGACAGTGTAGTGAAGTGGCTGTGGACGTTAAGTGGTACTGCAAGTAAACTCACTCCCCAGAGGCATCCAGAGTTCACCTCTTGGTATAGTGGTCTGCGATGTCGCCCGCGGCGCGGTAGACCGGGGTTCAACTCCCACTCAGGGCATGTCAAATGAGACCGGTTTCAGTGGTGCCCAGTGACCCGGATGCCCTGGGTGGAGTGAGTTTAGGGGGGTGAGTGTAACGGAGGTACCGCATGTCTATCCACAGTCACGATGTGTGAAGTGGCTGTGGATGTTAAGGGTTCCTGCAGGTAAACTCACTCCCCATAGTAGCTGCAACTAACGATTATTTTGGTAGTCGACTAATCTGTCGATTCTTTTTTCGATTAGTCCACTAATCTAACGATTATTTTTGTCACACCCTCAATCTCTGATTCCTGTGGGCGCGGCTCCTTCTCCAGTGCATGTTTTACCTCACATGCTCAAGTCTGCACACCTGTGAATGTCACCCTGTTGTCCAGTCCCTCTGCCTTAACACTTTGAGTGCCAGCGATGAGATTTCTCGTCTCTCTGTTTAATTAATTTATCCACTCTGGTTGAATGGTGTGTATGTATATGTATGTATTGTGCTGTATAATGACGATACATTTGAATCGAATCTCATTTTGAAATCGCTATGCTGCCTATGGACACGACAGTGGCAGACAGCTTCGGAGGTGATTGCATTGCACCATGGTGATCCACTCAACAGGTAGCAATTTCAAAATGAGATTCGATTCAAATGTATTGTCATTATACAGCACAATACATACATATACATACACACCATCCAACCAGAGTGGATAAATTAATTAAACGTAAAAAAAATAATAATTGAACCAAGAGTGATTTGAACTTGTGACCATAGGATCCACAGCCAGCAGACTAACGAGGTGAGCTAAGTCGGATGTTAAAACTGAGTGACTAATCCATGATTTACACTTGTGCCAATTGCGTTTGTCCCTAATCTTTAGTATTGGCATTAATAAATCAGATGTCATGCTAATATGTCATGTTCTACAGTAGGACTTACTACTGTGATACCCATTAAAACAGTAATTCGAATAATAGAAGCCTGCTTTGCTGGAATGATTCATTTCAAAGATGAATTGGATAATGCAGGCGCGAGCTGGGCGTAACTGGCGTAGATAACTTACCGGGGGCAAAACTAGCGTACGTCAGTGGCCAATCATCATATGGCTCTAGTCTCTGGCTCGCTACTTTCTTATCGCCACAGCAGCCTATTACTAGCCTCTAGGGCTGACCCCTATTAGTAGATTAGTCGATTAATCGGTCGAAAGGAGCCATAGTCGACTAGCCAACCTCTTAGTCGAATACAAAAAAAAATATATATATATATTTATAATTTTTTTATTTTTTTTCATTTTTTATTTTTTCATTCTTTCCAAAAGAAAAGAGGCCTAGAAGCATGGTTAACGCTAATGGCACGCATACCAGAGGCTAACTGCCTACGAAAACAGGCACATAGGCACTGAAAGAGGCTTTCACCCATCTAATGAACACACTAGACTAGACAAATATCAAGATGTATCCATCAGTGGACCAATTGCATGCTTTTGCAGAGGACAAGAAGCCTTCAGTCGACTCCTTCAGACATTAAGCACCCCCCACAGCCCAAATGGAATGATAAAATATATATATATATATATATATATATATTTGTTTTTTAATATTAAAAATATGATGCCTTTTAATTCTTTTTGACCAATAGGCGACTAACAGCAAATTTTGGCCAATCATAGTCGACCATCCAAATCCTTAGTCGGGGACAGCCCTACTAGCCTCCCAGGAATTACCCTAAACCGCTCTAAAACCATACTTATATTCACCACGGTATAAAACGTATGGATGGAAAAATTATTCCTTTTTCACATCTTGAATGATAGATACTCGATGTCAAATGGGCCATGTGTTAATGATAAAGTTATCTACTGCATCTTTATGTTTGTTATTCATATTATTATTATTCCTCCCTCCAGACCCCCCACAGCTCTCTGTCTGTGAAGAGGAGGTTCCCCCTGAGCAGCAGGAGAGGAGCCCCAGTCTGAGCCAGGAGGAGCCAGAGCCCCTACAGATGAAAGAGGAACAGGAGGAACTCTGGATCAGTCAGGAGGGAGAGGAGCTTCAAGGTCTGGAGGAGGCTGATATCATCAAGTTCACTTTCAACCCTGTCCCTGTGAAGAGTGAAGATGATGAAGAGAAACCTCAGTCCTCATGGTTTAACCAAACCCAGGACCCAGAGTCCCTACAGATTAAAGAGGAACAGGAGGAACTATTTCAAGATCTAGAGGAGGCTGATGGCTCCAAGATGACCTTACAACCTATGAAATATGAACATGGTGGAGAGAATACTCTGTCCTCACTGCTCAGCCAAACCCAGGACCCAGAGCTCCTACAGATCAAAGAGGAACTACATCAAGGGCTGGAAGAAGCTGATCTCTCCAAGATCACAGTAGACCCAGTGAAATGTGAAGATGGTCAAGAGAACGCTCTGTCCTTCCAGCCTCTTCAAACCCAGGGGGAGAAAAACAGAGAAGCATACTCTTTACCCAGCACCTCAACTGGACAGATGAAAACAGAACCTGGTGGAGAGGACTGTCGAGTATCAGAACCAGCCAGTAACTTATATCCAGATGGTGATTTAGAACCAACTAGAGATGGCCAGCTTCTCTCTTCAGACTGTCCTGAGACTGATGACAGTGATGATTGGAAGGAGAGTGGGGAACCTCAGTCAGGTTTAAAGATGCTAATATCAGACAAGAAACAAAAAACATTAAGTTTGTCTCATACAGGAGAGAAACCATTTAGTTGTTCAGTTTGTGGAAAAGGGTTCAGTGACAAAGGAACTTTGAACAGACACATGTCAACTCATACAGGAGAGAAACCATTTAGTTGTTCAGTTTGTGAAAAATGCTTCAGTCACAAAAGAACTCTGAAAATACACATGGGAACTCATACAGGAGAGAAACCATTTAGTTGTTCAGTTTGTTCAAAAGGGTTCAGTGATAAAGGATATTTGAAGATCCACATGAGAACTCATACAGGAGAGAAACCATTTAGTTGTTCAGTTTGTTCAAAAGGGTTCAATCGGAAAGGACTTTTGAAGATCCACATGACAAGTCATACAGGAGAGAAACCATTTAGTTGTTCAGTTTGTTCAAAAGGGTTCAGGGATAAAGGACATTTGAATATCCACATGAGAACTCATACAGGAGAGAAACCATTTAGTTGTTCAGTTTGTGGAAAAGGGTTCAGTGACAAAGGAACTTTGAACAGACACATGAGAACTCATACAGGAGAGAAACCATTTAGTTGTTCAGTTTGTGAAAAATGCTTCAGTCACAAAATAACTCTGAAAATACACATGGGAACTCATACAGGAGAGAAACCATTTAGTTGTTCAGTTTGTTCAAAAGGGTTCAGTGATAAAGGATATTTGAAGATCCACATGAGAACTCATACAGGAGAGAAACCATTTAGTTGTTCAGTTTGTTCAAAAGGGTTCAATCGGAAAGGACTTTTGAAGATCCACATGACAAGTCATACAGGAGAGAAACCATTTAGTTGTTCAGTTTGTTCAAAAGGGTTCAGGGATGAAGGACATTTGAATATCCACATGAGAACTCATACAGGAGAGAAACCATTTAGTTGTTCAGTTTGTGGAAAAGGGTTCAGTGACAAAGGAACTTTGAACAGACACATGTCAACTCATACAGGAGAGAAACCATTTAGTTGTTCAGTTTGTTCAAAAGGGTTCAATCGGAAAGGACATTTGAATATCCACATGAGAACTCATACAGGAGAGAAACCATTTAGTTGTTCCGTTTGTGGGAAAGGGTTCATTGGGAAAGTACATTTGAATATCCACATGAGAACTCATACAGGAGAGAAACCATTTAGTTGTTCAGTTTGTGGGAAAGGGTTCAGTCAGAAAGGACATTTGAAGATCCACATGAGAACTCATACAGGAGAGAACCCATTAAGTATTTAGTTTGTGGAAAAGGGTTCAGTGAGAAAGGACATTTGAAGATCCACATGAGAACTCATACAGGAGAGAAACCCTTTAGTTGTTCAGTTTGTGAAAAAGGCTTCAGTCACAAAGGAACTCTGAAAATACACATGAGAACTCATACAGGAGAGAAATCCTGAAGTTTGTGGAATGGTTCAGTGATAATGGGGTTCTGAGAAGACGCATGGGAAGTCATACTGGAGAGACACTCTAGTTGTTTAATTTGTTGGAACAGGTTCAGAGGTTCAGAGATAAAGGGAATGTGAAAATGCACAATAAGTCATTGTAGACCATTTAGCTGTCCAGTTTGTGGCAAAATATTTATTCAGAAAGGTAATTAACATGGAAACAACATGTTAACTATATTCAAGGGGAAATATCTAAGTCAGTAGAAATCTTGTATAAATGTAAGGATATATTAAACTATAAAGCCTTGTACATTATCTACTGCTCACCTTACATATCTTACTATGGGGGATATGTAAGTATGGGGGTCGACATAAAATACTGTAAATCCGATAGTCTTACTGCAAAAGCGTGCCATCCGGAGCCTTCATAAGGCTGGTTACTATGACCACACAAATCCACTGTTTATAAAGTCTCATGTTATGACATTTAATGATTTGGTTTATTATAAAATTATGCAAATAATGTACAGCGCTAAAGCAAAGTTACTCCCGGACGGTGTGCAAAGGTTTTTTTTCAATACATAAAAGAAAATATGATTTGAGAGACATTTGTAAATGTACTGTTCAAAAAGCTAAGAAAGGGATTAAAAGGAGATGTATTTCTATTGTTGGGGTTAACTTGTGGAACAATGCTGATATACATAAGAATGAGTCATTCGGGGCGGTCAGGTGGCGTAACGGAGATTGCGTTCGTCACCAAACCCCGGAGCGGCTAGATTCGCCTGTTCGAATCCAGCTCACAGCTCCGGGGTTGTCACCAGCTTGGCTGGCCGTTCACACTAATACAATTGGCAGTATTAGAGGGTGGGAGAAGCTGGTGGGGTGGGTCCGGGTCGTTGTAAACAGCGACTCCTACAGTTCGGTCGGGGCGCCTGCTAAGCGCGGATAGGACTTGAGTGGAATAGTGTGATCCTTCCACACGCTACGCCCTCTCAATGAGAATCCGCGCTGCCAGGTGAAAAGAAGCGATTGATTGGCTGGACGTGTGTCGGAGGAAGCACGTGATAGCCTCCACTCTCCCAGACCGACTGTGGGGGGTAAGTGCGCAGCGACCAGGAAGGGGATTGGGAATTGGCATAACGACTAACATTGGGATGGGAGAAAATCGGAGGAAAATGGAGGGGGAAAAAGATAAAAAAAAAAATTAGTCATTCGCTTTTGGTTTTTAAGACAATGGTTTGTATAGCTATTTTTTAAGATTACAAATGTGAATAATTCTTTTTTTGTTATTTTCTTTTAGAATACTGTTTTGGAGTCTTAATGTTGTTAAGAATATAGGACCGGCATGTATAAGCATTATGCTTCAGTCTGTACCTTTTCAGTCACTGCCAAATCAAAGATTGTGGAATGATTGTGTTGTATTGTAACTAGAGCTGCCGCGGTATCGGTATTACCGCGGTATCGCTGTTACATCATGCCCACCGCAGCGTTGGGCTGAATACCGGCATCACCGCTGTTTTTTATTATATTATTATTATTATTACGCTCTCGTTGGGCTTGCGGCTCTGCAGATATACCCTACTTCTCTGTCGAGATTCCAAGCGACCCTATTGGGTACCAGAAAAGTCACATGAAACACTGCAGACCACAGATTGGTCAGAAGAGATACGCGAAGTGCTTTTACTTCCTGAATCTCAGCCATGAGCCATTGATCAGAGCTCAGTCACAACACGGCTAATAGTACGTTAGCTCCCACCGGAGACAGGAGTGGATTGCCGTCGCTCCTCAGGGAACGAGGCATAATGATTTTACTGCAACGAAATGTTATAATAAAAGCCCTTCGTTCTATACACTTGTCTGATTGAAAACTTTATTAACAGACCGCAGAATGGGTACAACTCGGCACGCTCTGAGCAAAGAAAGGAACTTAGATATTAATTTAGTAACGCTTGCCTTGCTATGGTCCGGTAAATACGAACGTGTAACTATACTAACGTTAATGCCACAAATCGAATGCCTTTGTAATCATAAGTAGTAACGTTATAATAATAATAAGAAGAAAGGGTCGGGGGGGTAACCGGCGGGCGCGCCGCTACCACTCCTGCTCGCGACACCGAGGGGAGACTTCGAATCCGTGTTTCACTTTTAATAACGAATGCGTGCTTGCCGAATCCCAAACAATATTCATGCTGCAAAGTCATCCTCTAAAGATAGACATTTAGACTAGAGGCAGGCTATATGCTATAAAGAGTAGACTACTACTAAAAAAAAATGCATTCAAACTTTTTTTTTAAATTTTTTGTGTGCGTGCGGTAAAAACCGCGGCAGTAGGAAATATTTTGCAAATTTGTGCGGTAAGGAAATAATCAATACCGCGGCAGCTCTAATTGTAACATTAATGTCTACACGGAGACAGTGCTGGACTATGTTTGTACTAGGGTGAAAGAAACAATCCCCACTACCAAAATGAAAGTTTACCCAAATCAAAAACCCTGGGTAGACAAATCCGTCCGTGAAGCTCTGAGAGAGCGCACCAAAGCATACAATGACGGCCTAGTGGCAGGCAACATGAATGACCACAAGGTGGCGCGACACAACGTAAGGAGGACAGTGTCAGAGGCCAAACGGCGCTACAGGGATAAAATTGAACTCCAGTTTGAACAAGCTGACTCTAGAGCTATGTGGCAGGGGCTCAAAACGATGACAGACTACAAAGGCGCCTCCCTCAAACTGAACAGTGACATCTCCTTAGCAAATGACCTCAATACCTTCTATGCGAGGTTTGATGCTGGTAATAACAACACCAGCTCACAAGCCTCGGCAATGGGGGGGGGGGGGGGTCGGCTGCTGATGGAGGCGCAGTGTTCAGGGTAACAGAGCATGAGGTGAGGCGGACCTTTAAAAAAGTGAATATCAGGAAGGCAGCAGGTCCGGACGGCATCCCCGGCCGCGTCCTAAAAGTCTGTGCCGACCAACTGGCCCCAGTATTCACTGACATATTTAACCTGTCCTTAGAACAGGCTGTCATCCCCACCTGCCTGAAGAAGTCCACTATTATCCCTGTACCCAAAAAATCCAAGCCTGCTTGCCTCAACGACTACCGCCCTGTAGCTCTCACCTCCATAGCCATGAAGTGCTTTGAGAAGCTAGTAAAGGGCTACATCTGCTCCTCCCTCCCCATCAAC
Source organism: Notolepis coatsorum (assembly GCF_963971535.1). NCBI lineage: Eukaryota > Metazoa > Chordata > Actinopteri > Aulopiformes > Paralepididae > Notolepis > Notolepis coatsorum. The sequence continues at coordinate 165,560,570 of NC_140171.1, read as the reverse complement.
ATGGACCCCCTGCAATTTGCATACCGCCCCAACAGGTCCACGGAGGACGCCATATCCCATGTGCTGCACACAGCAGCATCACACCTGGACAAGAGGCAGGAGAACTATGTGAGAATGCTATTCATCGACTACAGCTCGGCATTCAATACCATAGTCCCCTCCATACTCATAGCCAAGCTCAGGGACCTGGGCTTGGGCTATGACCTCTGCCAGTGGGTCTTGGACTTCCTGACTGGCAGACCCCAGGTGGTGAGAGCAGGCAACTGCACCTCCTCATCCATCACCCTCAACATAGGGGCCCCCCAGGGCTGTGTTCTGAGTCCCCTCATCTACTCCCTGTACACACACGACTGTGTGGCTCAGCGGAGTAGCAATACAATCGTCAAATTTGCTGACGACACAGTGGTGGTGGGCCTGATCTCTGCCAACGACGAGAGGGCCTACCTGGAAGAGGTCAAGGTCCTGGCGGGATGGTGCCAGGAAAACAGCCTCTCCCTGAACGTCAGCAAAACAAAGGAGATGATTGTGGACTTCAGGAGGTCGGGGGTCAAGGACTACAGCCCCCTCAGCATCGACGGGCACCGGTTGAGAGAGTCAACCGCTTTAAGTACCTCGGAGCCTACATATCCGAGGACTTGACATGGACCACACACATTAACAGTGTGGTGAAGAAGGCACGACAACGCCTCTACTTCCTCAGGCGCCTAAGGAAGTTCCAAGTCAGCCAGAAGATCCTTAAGAACTTCTACCCATGTACAATAGAGAGCATCTTGACCGGCAACATCACCTCCTGGTTTGGGAATAGCACTGCACAAGACCGAAGCAGACTACAAAGAGTGACACGTTCAGCCGAACGCACAATTGGAGGGGGGCTCCCCACCCTCCAGAACATTTACTACAAGCGTTGCAAGGGCAAGGCTAAGAGAATCATTAAAGACTCCAGTCACCCGAACAACTGCCTCTTTGAACTGCTGCGGTCAGGCAAGCGATACCGGAGTCTCAAGGCGAGCACAGAAAGACTCAGAAGTAGCTTCTATCCCCAGGCCATCAGGCTGCTAAACGAACAATGAATGAACACTACACAACAACAACCACCAAGCGCACATAGCACACACATCCACACGCACACACTCACTTTAAACAAACACACTGTAGCACCCACTCCACACACTTTATAGCACACACCCACTTTAAACAAACACACTGTAGCACCCACTCCCCACACTTTATATTTATGGATGAAGGATTGCACTACAACTCGTACACCTTACTGTAAATTGTACCTAAAATTGTACCTCATCCCATTTCTGCTTTGCACTAGATAGTACTGTACATTAGTACACTGCATAGTATTGTGTATTGTATATTATATGGTAACTCAGAACATTGTACATATGTCTACAGGGGAGGAAATTAGGCCACTTTACTCGCCAAATGCGAGTATTTTTTACGTTTGGCGAGTAATTCATGAAGAGCACTCGCCAGTCTGGCGAGTACTTGTAATTACAAAACAAACAAAAAAATCATTCTGCAATCTGCTGATTCGCTCACTGGCACAAGCCGAACTCTGACTCCCCCCTTGATTCCTCCCATTTGCGCCTCAATCCAACCATAACCAATGAACATCATCGTTGTACAGATGCGCTCTAAGCTCCTCCAATGAACACTCATTTTCTAGAAGATGCCGCCCATCTAGGGGAAGTGGACAGATCACTGCGCGCGGACCTACAGACTCCTGCCACCGGCTTGACAACGTAGACAAACTTAGACAAAAACACATCAGTGGATGAAAATAATTACATGTAGTGTCGTCGCTTTCGGATATCAGTGCGGTCTGACATGGGGGCGAACAATAGCATGCGACGCGTCTCCTTCGAGTCGGATGAGAATGACAAGTCAACCAGGCACCAGCATTAGCCGGCTAGCTACCTAGCATGTAACAAGCTACCATAACGCGCGTTCAACATAGTGGACTATACTGAGCGGCTTTGCTTAAATGCAGCCGAGTGACATTTTATTATTACCGGGTTTCCCCCCATATCACCACTCGCCCATATGCCCTTCACAACGGTGATGTTGTCATACTTGGCATTCAGAATACACCTGCTGAACCCCTAGCGTTGTCGATTCGGTTCCAATGTATTGTCATCTTACAGCACAAGTACAGTACAACCAGAATACATTTGGCATCCAACCAGAGTGCAAATGTAACAAGTCAAGTTGTTTTATTTAGCTATTACATTACAGTGAAATGCTTGGTTCTTTCACTGCCCAACTCAGTCCAACCTAGACCAGTCCAACCTAGTCCAGTCCAGCCCAGCATCTTTCACTGCCTAGTTCAGCCCAACCCAGTCCAGAATAGTTCCCTCTTTCATGTTAATATGTGATATCCTAATATTTTGAAGAGTAGAGACAGTGTGATTAATACATGTTGTATGCTAATATTGTGAAGAGTAGAGACTGTTATTAATGTTTTATGCTAATAAATATTTTAAAGAGTAGAGACACGGTGTGATTTTTACTATGATTGAAAATCAATTTAGACAAAGACATACAAAGAAGTAATTATCACAATTAGCGATTTTTTTGGGCTGGTAAAAAATCAGTTTGTCTGGTAAAAAAAATCAGATACTCGCCAGTTGGCTGGTAAGCCAAAAAGTTAGTTTCCTCCCCTGTATGTCTATACCGAACACTGTGACCTCATTTTCTTCTTCTAAATTCATGCTATATTATGTTATTATGTTATTTGATACTATCTTGTCTAGCACAGTCTCTGGAGCGTAACAGTAAGAAGCATTTTGTATGAAAGTATTCTGTACTTCTGTATGACAACTATTAAAGAACTTGAACTTGAACTTGAACTTGTGTGTGATGACTGAATAAAACTACTACTACTACCTATAAAATAACTTTTTGAGTGATAAACCCAGCTTGTAACTATTTTCACATTGGTCACACCAATTATTATATTCTTAGTCTTCTAGTTTATAACAGAAGTATTGTGTTAAAAGCCCATGACTTGATGCATAACAGCATTCTCCTACACAAGAGCAGAATATGTCAGGTAAACTGGCTCCCCCTTGTGGTTGATCCTTTATTTCAGTATTGAAACTATTCCAGTCAGAGATGGTCGTTATTGCTGGTATGAGGTTGACTGTTTAATATCTGAGATGAAAGATTCGCCTTTAATACACATGTTGCTGCTGCTGGTCATGTATTTCAAAATGAAAACAGGGTCCCTTATTAATGATGGTGTGCAATAAGTCACCCACTAAGTGATATTTCTCTGTAAACTACAGCCTTCCTCTCCTAGTGTTATTGAGGCAGTGCAAGACATTGATAAGAGGAGACATTTGATCATTTATCTAAAGCTATCTGCTCCATTGATTACAGAGTAAATAACACCTATATTAATTATATTTAATCTGGCATAGTTTGTAGGTTTTTGAAAGTCATGACTCATTCCGTTAAATAGGGTGAAGATAGAAGTTATCTCAATAATTACAGACCAATTTCCAAACTATTCTGTAACACAAATCCTGTAATCATTGGTAATGAATAATTAACCCAGTGTATTCTGTATTGAGCTCTCAACAGTTAGTTCCAGAGTTAAGTTATGTTATTAGGTCTTAAATAGTGTATCTGCTATGGGCAACAGAAAACATTGTGCTGTTCTTTTCATCAATCTGGATTGCATTGATATAATTCACTGCTTTTTGAGAGATTACGTAGGATTGGTTTTGATTCAACAGGGATTCAACTAAATGTGTTCCAGAGGGATCAATGTTGGGTCCTGTCCTGTTTATTTCTATTATTGACATTAGAAAGCATAGCACAGCTATTAGGAGCATAGCTGTGACAAGAAAATGTACAAAGTATTTAACATAGAGGAATGAGCACTAGTATGAAAATAAGATAAAGGCTAAATGTCAAGGCTCGGAGCTCAAAATATCAGTCATATACCATTTGGATGAATGTATGTATTCCGCTCTGATCCATTTGAAGTAGGGGGGCGACGTAGATAAGATCACACCCCCTTGGCCATCACCACGAGACATCCACCACCTTGATCATCACCACGAGACATCCACCACCTTGATCATCACCAGGAGACATCCACCACCTTGATCATCACCACGAGACATCCACCACCTTGGCCATCACCATGAGACATCCACCACCTTGGCCATCACCATGAGACATCCACCACCTTGATCATCACCACGAGACATCCACCACCTTGATCATCACCACGAGACATCCACCACCTTGATCATCACCACGAGACATCCACCACCTTGATCATCACCACGAGACATCCACCACCTTGATCATCACCATGAGACATCCACCACCTTGGCCATCACCACGAGACATCCACCACCTTGATCATCACCAGGAGACATCCACCCCCTTGATCATCACCAGGAGACATCCACCACCTTGATCATCACCACGAGACATCCACCACCTTGATCATCACCACGAGACATCCACCACCTTGATCATCACCATGAGACATCCACCACCTTGATCATCACCATGAGACATCCACCACCTTGATCATCACCACGAGACATCCACCACCTTGATCATCACCACGAGACATCCACCACCTTGATCATCACCATGAGACATCCACCACCTTGATCATCACCACGAGACATCCACCACCTTGATCATCACCATGAGACATCCACCACCTTGATCATCACCATGAGACATCCACCACCTTGGCCATCACCATGAGACATCCACCACCTTGATCATCACCATGAGACATCCACCACCTTGATCATCACCATGAGACATCCACCACCTTGATCATCACCATGAGACATCCACCACCTTGATCATCACCATGAGACATCCACCACCTTGATCATCACCATGAGACATCCACCACCTTGGCCAGCACCACGAGACATCCACCACCTTGATCATCACCACGAGACATCCACCACCTTGATCATCACCATGAGACATCCACCACCTTGATCATCACCACGAGACATCCACTCACAGACAGACAGGGAGACGAGGACAGGGGTTAGAGAGTTCCCTATGAAAACCTGGGGGAAGATCATTGAAGCCAGTTTCTTGGCAGTTTTGGATTACGGTGATACCTAGAGGGTATGGCAATCACTCCTGTGGTCATTCTGTCTGTCTGTCTGCATTAGCCATAACTTCTAAGGTTCTGGTCTGATTTGGATGAAACATCGCCCAGATTTTTCAAATCTGTCAATGACAAGCATTTTATTTGAATTAATTTCCATTATAGTGCATTGAATAGATGATACAGTATGAACATAGGCGGCGCGTATATAAGGCCAGGGGAGGCTATGCCGACCCAGTCTGTGCATTATTATAGGCAGCCTAGGCTACGATATTGTGTGTGTGTGGGCTGCTGCAGCCCGGTGGTGACAATACGCAAAGGGTCGCCCAACCAAGGTGTCAATGGCAGTAGGTGTGGTGGCCGTTAAACATTCCAGACTGCAGGCAGTAACCAATCACACCACATCATCAAACTAACCGATGCCAGGCTGGTCTTCAAAATCCTCCATGGTCTGACTCTAGCCCCACTTTCCCCACTTTTTATACACACGTTACTAACAGCGAGCCCGGTACGTAAAAACTTACCCCCGAATGGCAGATTGGACCGTAGGACCATGATCATCCTGGTTCTGCTACTTTCGGGAGACATTAATTTAAACCCAGGCCCGGTTTTGACCAGAACTCAGGCTAGAAGACTTGGTCTGGCAACGCAAGAAGCGATGGAGGTTCCCATCGCGACCAACAGCACCAACAACTCAACCCGTGGCTACATCCACAGCGCGGACGGCGACTCTTCCCCAATGACGCCGCAGCAGACGAGCACACGTGAGGCAGAGACGAGAGGAGGTGAACCGAGGGTCGAAACCATGACGACCAACTCGACGCGGGATTTAATCATCTCGACGCCCGATAGCCGGCTAGCCAGCAGAGCTAACAGCGAAAACATCCAGGAACAAAGGACCCTGGAACGAGTCCTTTGTTGTACCAGCACGGCGCGGGACCCGACCCCCCCCTCCCCCCTTCCCACCCACGACAACAAAGCCCACACAGAGGAACAGATCACAAATGAACAATACTTCGAACCTGCCAACATCAATGAAATAACCAACTCCAACGGACTGAACATTTTCCACATTAACATAAACAGCTTAAAAAACAAATTGGATGAAATCAAACAATTATTCATAAATGGTAAGGCTAACATACTGTGCTTCTCAGAAACTAAGCTTGACGATTCTGTAAAAGATCCAGAGATAGAGATTGAGAACTACTCAATAATCAGGAATGATAGGAACAAACATGGAGGTGGTGTCTGTATGTACATACACAAAGACACCAAATTCATCAACAGAAATGACCTGAATCATAAATCAATTGAAACTGTATGGGTGGAAATCCTATTCGAAAGGGCGAAATCCCTACTGGTTGGCTCAATCTACAGGCCGCCAGATCATAGTGGCTTTTATGATACACTGGATGGGTGTTTGGCTGGAGTTGAGGATGTAGACAAAATTCTTATTGGAGACTGGAACACGGATATGCAACGAAAAGATGCACCCGTCTTCAAGTCATTCAGTAGGTTTTGTGATCTGCACGGCCTCAGCCAGCTAATCACCCAACCCACACGTGTATGTGAATCAACTCAGACTACCATTGACCTCATTCTGACCTCCGACAAGTCCAAGATCTCCAATAAAGGGGTTATTGTTAGGGTTTGTAACCGACCTCAAACGCAACGGCACAGAGAGAGTTGTTCAGAGTTAGCCAAAGCAAGGGCGTATTTATTTTCAGAGTTGCAGGATGGAATGAAGTTGAGCAACCGAACAAACGGGGAATCTGGCATGTGAAGATTGTTGCGGCTCTGCAGATACTCCCAGTAGGTGGTGGTGAGGAATTGGCTTGTGACGTCTGAAGCGGCTCTGCAAATCCTCCCAGCTTTCACTCCCGGTGGACACGGAGAGAGAGAGAAATCAGAGTTAGCCCAGCGCACAACAGAAGCAGAGAGGTGACTGATCCAGTATATATCCAAGTGACTTGATCTTCGGAGTACCACACACAAGTTAGCAGAGTCCAGAGAAAAAACAATACGGTAATCCAAAGTGTAAATCCAACACAAAAATAGGTGAGAACAGTACAAACAAAAACGGGATCTCTTCGGTGTTTCACAAACACACAAAAAACTGATGATCCAAAAAGAACTGTTTCCAAAAACTCACCAGAGCGCAACGCGTAAAGCGGGCAGATAACGAGGCGCAGCTCCGAACGGGGAACCAGGTTCTCCACAGGGATTCTCCACGAAAGTCCTGGAGAGCAAAAGACAGGAAACAGCGACGGGGAAGGCAGGCAAATGCAGGAGTAATTCAGAACGATCCAACATCGATAGTAGGGGGATCAGAGTATATAAAGCCACAGGGCGCTGATTACAAGCTGTGACAGCTGCGGGATGAAATTGATACTTGCTCCAGAAGCGTGTGGCGGGGAAAGCACCAATCAACACGGCACCTTACAGGAACGGAGCGTGTGGCGGGGAATGCAATTAATCAACAAAGTACCTTAAAGGGACGGAGCGTGTGACGGGGAATGGACCAAACCTCACAGTTATAGCATGCGGGTTAAGTGATCATTATATGATATTCTGTACCCGCAAAAAACTAAAACAAAAGGCTGGCTGCCACAAAACAGTCACATCTAGAGACCTCAAAACCTACTCTAGCGAGACCTTCAACCTTGAACTGGAGAGTCTGGACTGGTCAGATGAACTCAATGGTACACTGGTTGAAGAAACATGGCTTGGTTTCAAAACCAAATTCTCAACAATACTAAACGACATGGCCCCCCTAAGAACCACCAGGGTAAAAAATCGCGCTGAGCCGTGGATGCACTCCGAAATACTGGCCGCTATGAAAACCAGAGACAAAAAATTCTCTGAGTTTCGTAAAAGTCAGTCAAAGCTTACTAAAAGCACGAGCAGTGAACTCCAAGCCCACGTGACTGAACTCAAACTAGAAAGAAACAGACTAAGAAACGACGTAAACTCCATGATCAAAACTGCAAAAAAGAATTTCATCAATGACAAAACTGAGGAAAACAAAAACAAACCACGTGAACTTTGGAAATTACTCAATAATCAACTAGGATGCAGTAAAAAACTTAAAACCAGATTCTCAAACATAAACATAAAAACGGACAACACGCTCATCATAGACAAGCTGGATGTAGCCAATTACTTAAACATTTTCTTCACAAACATAGCCACAACACTGGTAAACAAACTACCGTCCCACTCAGGGCTTTATGGGGTAGAACACATAGTAGCTTACTACAAAAACCTAGGGGTCCGCAAGGACGACTTCAAGCTGGAAATGGTAACAACAGATGAGGTACTCAATAAACTGAGCGCCCTCCAACCTAACAAGGCCACTGGCCATGACAACATCCCCTCCAAATTCCTCAGAGACTCAGCAGCCGCTATCACCCCAATCATCACACACATAATAAACCTCTCCATAAAACAGGGACACGTCCCCAAGGACTTCAAAATTGCGAGGGTGACCCCTCTGCACAAAAAGGGCAGCAAATTAGACCCAGGCAACTACCGCCCTGTTTCTACTCTCACCTCCATCTCGAAAGTCATGGAAAAAATAGTCTACGAACAGGTCGAAAAGTACCTAGCGGAAAAAAATCTAATCTACGAATTCCAATCTGGCTTCAGAACATCCCACTCCACTGACACATGCCTTCTCTATTTGAATGACCACATCAAACAAGAGGTGGACGCGGGCAAATACTGCGGCATGGTCATGCTGGACCTACAAAAGGCCTTTGACACAGTCAATCACTCCATTCTGATTGACAAGCTAAAAGCAATTGGTTTTGATAGTCTATCAGTGAGCTGGATGCAATCCTACCTTGAGGAGAGGGAACAGATGGTGGAGGTAAACGGTACCCTATCCCCCCCCTCACAGTGAGCTGTGGTGTTCCACAAGGAAGCATACTAGGACCGCTACTGTTCCTAATTTATGCAAATGACATGTCGTCAGCTTGTGACTGCAACTTGTTCCTGTTTGCGGACGACTCAGCCCTGCTGGTCTCTGACAAGAACAAGTTACAGGTTGAAAAAACCCTCAGCTCGGAACTAGGCAGAATCTGCATATGGCTCGCTGATAACAAACTATCATTACACATGGGCAAAACAGAGTCCATCCTCTTCGGTTCAAATAACAAACTCAGCAAGACCGACGGCTTCTCAGTTACAGTGGGTGACAATATTGTCACAAGGAAAGATGAAATTACCTACCTGGGTTTCATCCTAGAGGCTAATCTCTCCTGTGACAAAATGGCATCCAATGTAATAAAAAAAAGTCAACCAACGAACTCGATTCTTGTACTGGATCTCCTCTCTGGTAAACAGGAATACCCTGAAGACTCTGGCAGGAGCACTCATTCAGGGGTACTACGACTATGCTTGCACCTCATGGTACCAAAGCACCTCGAAGGCGCTAAAAACAAAATTACAAACATCTCAAAACAAACTGGTCAGACTACTGCTTGACCTTACTCCTAGAACCCACCTCACCCCTGCCCACTTTGACAACCTAGGATGGCTTAGAGTAGACGACAGAGTACAGCAACTTGCAATGGGCCTGGTCTACAAGATACACTACACGACCAAGGTACCCATGTACATGTCAAAATACTTACCAAAGGTCAGAGAATACCACGATCACAACACCAGAGGGAGCTCCACAAATCATGTTAAACCCAGATTCGGCTCAAATAAGGGACTAAACACGTTTCGCAATTATGCCACATCAATGTGGAACGCCCTACCCAAAGCTGTAAAGGAATGTGGATCACTACCCACTTTCAAAACCTCTCTCAAGGGACACCTACGGGAGACTGCAATTCAAAACTGGCCCCTCCAACCCTCTAACCCAACCCCCTCCAATGTACAGTCATTTACCTAGTATGGTTTTGTCAATAGTCCAATGTACAATTTTGCTTGTTTGTACAGTGTCCCCCCCCCCCCCCCCTCAATTGTACAGTTTTGCTTGTTTATACAGTGTTTCTCCCCCCCCCCCCACCTCCAATGTAAATTACCCAGTATGGTTGTCAATATCCCAATGTACCCAACCCCCCCCCACCCAACCTCCTCCAATGTACAGTTTCTAGGTCAAATGTATATACTCCCTTTTCTTGACTCCTTCTGTATCACAAACAGTACTGTATTTGCAAATCTGGTATGTCATAAATGTATAGATGTAGCAGTACTGACTATCTGTATGTCAAGTATGTCATATATGTCCTGATGAATTGAAAATGGGGGACCCTGATGTAAACAAGACGAAAGTCTTTCTCTGGTCTGCATCCCCGTAACAATTGTGTGTATTGAGCTGTACTGTATTGTACCCATTCTGCAATCTGTTAATAAAGTTTTCAATCAATCAATCAATCAATCAATCAATCAATCAATCAATCAATCAATTCCGATTTTTCACATCCAGGTTTGCGTGTAGTCTTTTACCAACAAACTTGCAGTTCCGCGTTCGGGTTCAGAACTGTTGTACCGGGTGGCGTCTATTAGAATCCTAACGCTAATTTCCATTAAGGACAAGTACATTTAGCAAATCAGCCCTCTCCGTGAGAGCTGCCAAGACCTGGAACTCCATTCCAAGTTACATGCCGCCTGGGCATAACACTGGATCACCTGAGGCCAAGGGCTTGCTCTACGAGGGCATGATGAGACTGAGTCAGAGTTAATCAAACCGTGGAAACTTTTTAGAGCTACTATGTACATTGTTTTCAAAGCATGATGAGATCCAAATTACTGAAAATGTTTCCTTCATTGCCGTCGGCACCGCAACTTGTGAACGGCCTTTCCCAATGAGGCGCATCCGAAACTTTTGTTGCATTAAGGTAAGACAATGGTTAATCATATTGGATGCCTTCATTTGAACAATTAATTTGCACTATATGAAATGAGTGGGGCTCGCTGTAGTAGCCTAGTAGACGTGGGTGTGTGTATTGTATGACATCAGAACCTGGACAGCACCGTTTGCGTGCAAGCAAAAAAGAAAAAGGGACAATTTTGCGTGCTCCGCACGACTCCCATCCGATCTATAGCCTACCCTAATGTCCAGCTCACCCGCCGCCTATGAGTATGAAGTTCCACCTTATGAACACAAGATGGCGATACAACACAGGTTGCTGCTCAGAGCCACTGCTTCTCCACAAGCTGCTCTCTCCCCCATGCTTGCTTTTTTCCCGTAGCCTCTGTGAGCGAAGACGCTCTTTGATTGCAGCGAAGAAGAAAAAGACGCTCTCCGATTGGCTAACCCTAACTCTAAGCATAACCACTTCGAAAGAATGCCTAAGCATAACCACTTCGAAAGAATGCCTAAGCATAACCACTTCGAAAGAATGCCTAAGCATAACCACTTCGAAAGAATGCCTAAGCATAACCACTTCGAAAAAATGCCTAAGCATAACCACTTCGAAGCAGAGAATATATGTACAAGGCGGAAAAGACCCTTCGGAGCTAAACCAGTCAGAGAGGGTCTTCGCAAACAGAGGCTACGGGAAAAGATCACGCCTCTCCCACGGAGCGCCTGAGTGTATCGTGGCAACCACTGAGCAAGGGCTCGGATATTTCACGTACTGGCCGAAAGAGAGACCAGATCCCAGCGATTCTCATAGTTACATTCATATTGTGCTGTCAGAACCATTTCATGTTTGTAGGTTAATTATTTATTAATGTTCGCTATATGGCCAATTCCGGACAACACGCTCATCACAGACAAGCTGGATGTGGCCAATTACTTAAACATTTTCTTCACAAACATAGCCACAACACTGGTAAATAAACTACCCACCCACTCAGGGCATTTTGGGGTAGAACACATCATAGCCTACTACAATAACCTAGGGGTCCACAAAGACGATTTCAAACTAGAAATGGTAACAACAGATGAGGTACTCAAAAAACTGAGCGCCCTCCAACCTAACAAGGCCACTGGCCATGACAATATCCCCTCCAAATTCCTTGGAGACTCAGCAGCCGCCATCACCCCAGTCATCACACACATAATAAACCTCTCCATAAAACCGGGATACGTACCCAAAGACTTCAAAATTGCGAGAGTAACCCCCCTGCACAAAAGGGCAGCAAATTAGACCCAGGCAACTACCGCCCTGTTTCTATTCTTACCTCCATCTCGAAAGTCATGGAAAAAATAGTATATGAACAGGTCGAAAAGTAAACTCTGGTTGGATGGTATGTATGTATGTATTGTGCTGTATAATGACAATACATTTTAATCTAATCTAATTTTGAAATCGCTACGCTGCCTATGGACACAACAGTGGCAGACAGCTTCGGAGGTGATTGCATTGCACCATGGTGATCCACTCAACAAGTAGCGATTTCAAAATGAGATTCGATTCAAATGTATTGTCATTATACAGCACAATACATACATACACACCATCCAACCAGAGTGGATAAATTAATTAAACGTAAAAAAAATAAAAATTAACCAAGAGTGCTTTGAACTTGTAGGATCCACAGCCAGCAGACAAACAAGGTGAGCTAAGTCAGACGTTAAAACTGAGTGGCTAATCCATGATTTACACTTGTGCCAATTGCGTTTGTCCCTAATCTTTAGGGACAAATGCAAACGGCGAGGGGCATCTAAATGGCTCTGACCCCCGGCGCATGTGGCAGGGCTTGCAGGCCATTACAGACTACAAACCCAAACACGCCACCCCCCCCGACCACTGACCCCTCCCTCCCAGACGACCTAAACTACTTTTACGCCCATTTTGACAGGGACAACCACGAGAGGGCCATCACGACCCCCACCCCCGGCCAACCACCTGACCCTCACACTCTCCCCCACTGACGTGTTTCCGGAACTGTGCAAAACCAACACACGAAAAGCTGCCGGACCCGATGGGATCCCCGGGCGGGTACTCAGTGTCTGTGCTGGGCAGCTGACAGGGGTCCTGACTGAGATATATATATATATATATATATATATATTTTTTTTATCTTTTCCCCCCTCCTTTTTCCGATTTTTCTCCCATCCCACTGTTAGTCGTTATGCCAATCCCCTTCCTGGTCGTTGCGCATCCCCCCCCCCTACTGTTGGTCCGGGAGGCCGGAGACTATCACATGCTTTCCTCCGACACATGTGCAGCCAGCCGGCAGCCAGCCTGGCAGCGCGGACTCTCACTGGGAGAGTGTAACGTGTGGAAGGTCACACTACCTCTCTCCAGATCCTTCCCTCGCTGTGCAGGCGCCCCGACCGAACTGTAGGAGTCGCTGTTTACAATGACCAGGACCCACCCACGCCGGCTTCCCACCCACTGACACTGCCAATTGTGTCAGCACGGACGACCGACAAGCCGGAGGTACCGCTGGCAGTTGGATTCGATCCCACTGTCTCCGCGGTGGTAGGCAGACGCTTAGTCCGCTGCGCTACCCGGCCGCCCCTGACTGAGATTTTCAATCTGTCCCTGGCCCAGGCAAAAGTTCCCACATGCTTCAAAGTCACCTCCATCATTCCTGTCCCTAAACACGCCTCCCCAGAGAGCCTCAATGACTACCGACCCGTAGCACTCACCTCCACCATCATGAAGTGCTTCGAGAGGCTAGTCCTGGCTCACCTTAAATCCTGCCTACCACCCTCACTTGACCCCTACCAGTTTGCCTACCACCCTCACTTGACCCCTACCAGTTTGCCTACCACCCTCACATGACCCCTACCAGTTTGCCTACTGCCCTCACTTGACCCCTACCAGTTTGCCTACCGCCCTCACTTGACCCCTACCAGTTTGCCTACCACCCTCACTTGACCCCTACCAGTTTGCCTACCACCCTCACTTGACCCCTACCAGTTTGCCTACCACCCTCACTTGACCCCTACCAGTTTGCCTACCGCCCTCACTTGACCCCTACCAGTTTGCCTACCGCCCTCACTTGACCCCTACCAGTTTGCCTACCGCCCTCACTTGACCCCTACCAGTTTGCCTACCGCCCTCACTTGACCCCTACCAGTTTGCCTACCACCCTCACTTGACCCCTACCAGTTTGCCTACCACCCTCACTTGACCCCTACCAGTTTGCCTACCACCAGAACAGGTGTAATGACAATAAAGTTAATCTAATCTAATCTAAAAAATGATGTCATTGATTGAAAAGTAGAGCCAGGTACTAATATTTAATTGTGTGCCCAGGTAAACGAGAAGCCATTCTTCCTGTTTTCAATGATCAATATTGAGATATGGGGGAAGGCCAATACCAGTGATGTATAGAGATATCCAGGAGAGGTCATATTCCAGGTGGAGTGAACTCCTATTGAGCGGAGCATTTAACGCCTTACTTTTATAAATAATAAAGTACCTTGGACCTGATGAGGAACTAAATGTTAACAAAGTATATAGAACAAATATTATTCACCTGATTTTATTTGAGGTAAACAGATGGATAGGTCTTTACTGAATGTGTCATTAGGAAGGGAAGTAGAAGCCATTCTGGAAGGATTTCTGGTAATCAGGTCTGAGACTTGAGTAACAATAATCAATAGTTTAACATCAAATTCCTCAATAGGTGCTTAATCATGATTAGTATGCCCTCTAAAGTAAATGTTACTGTATTTATAAAGGACCTTTCAAAACAGGATTTTACACATTAAGAAAAATGCCTGTTGGTTGTTTTTCAAATTCAAATCAAACTTTATTTATATAGAGCCTTTTGTGCAAGATTGAAATACAAAGTGCTTAACGTAGAAATCATGTAAAATAAATACAACACAATAATTGAAATAGGAATAAAACAACAATAGTGGTAATGAAGTAATGAATTAGATAAAAGCTAATAAAAGGAGCATGGTGAGACAGACTGATGCAGCACAGCAAAAGCAGTCAAATTAAAACGGAATGGGTTAAACAACCATTTAAAAAAAGCAACTGGTTGGGCTGATCTAATCCCACAACTGGTTGGTGTAGTGGGAATTGGAGATTAAAAGAACTCGAACAGCCAGAGAGTGCGTTTCTCCGGTACTTTATTCAATCACATCATGTGTTCTCTTCCTCACACTCCCACAGAGTCAGTGGTTGTGGAAAAGAGCCCCGACCACTTGTCCGCTGACCCCTCATATAGACAATAGATCACAGAAGTGTCTGGTTATTCTCCTGATCAGTTATATTTATGGCCAATGTATTGACAGCTATAGACCCTTTCAGTTCTGTACTGGGGATCCTGGTTAAGTTCAAGTTCAAGTTTGTCAGAACAAAATACAGGATACTTTATGATGAAATGCTTGTTTCTGTATTGGCCCCTGAGAGTGTGCTACATACAGTAAAGAGAAAGTAAGTACAAAATAATTAAGAAGTAAAAAGTAGGTAAAGTCAATATACATATATACAATACAGAGTAAAATGACTACCAGTGAGGTAGAATGCAGAGAGAAAACTTGGGGTAGGGTGCTGTTAAGCACCGGTCGTAAACCGAGGTCAGATTGATTATCCCATAACTCATTGGTCCGAATCCCAGCTTCAAGCAGCGTCCCGCGAAGTGTGGGACATCTAGGACTCAATTTGTCTATAACGTTCAGGGCTTAAACTCAGCAGACCTCGGCTCACACACAGGCACCCCCCGTCCCCTCCAGTAATACAGTTGATTGATTGGAGTTGCGGGGTATATTTACTTTTCTTTATTTTGCTTTAATCTACTCGGTTCGCCGTAGAGTTTACTGTATGGCATTACTTGATAAAACCAGGCTTGCCGAACCCACCTTTCTCCTTAATGCAATAATCCTATTTCTCCTCCTACTCCGTCTGGGGAAAACCACACTCATGAGGTTCTTTTTTACATCATAAATCAGGCACATTACAGGCACATTCAGGCACATTATCATTATTATTATTATTATTATTATTATTATTATTACTGGTAAAGTTACAATGCAAAAATACATCTCCATGCTTACCCGTCTTTTTAGGAAAAATAGAAGCAAACGTTGTTTCCAAAAGAAGATTGTTTTTATTTTTTAACAGTAGAAGATTACATTTAAAGGTTCAGTTTCATTTATATAAGTACACAAGTTTTCAGCTTACAATATATCAGGTTTCAGTCATCTCCTCAAAATCTCTCAAAAAAGTCTGGCCCTTGAAAGGGCAACCGTCCCTTTTATATCCATATTGTACCATATTTCCGATTGGTCTAAACACAGTGAAGTCACAGGGATGTCATTTTTGTTTAGCAAACCAGAGTACAATACGTAATTCGTATGAGCTCCTCCTTCTTGGTACTAACGTTACTTCTCGTTACCTAGTGGTTTTAAGTAACAGAAAGTCCCTTATTCCTTCAGAACAGACAACTGCTTTGTCTGTGGGGATCACGTGACATGGTACCGGGCACGAAGCCATCCCTAGGATTTCTTATCAAGCTTCCTAAAAGATCTCCTCCAGAAAACAGTTTTTACCCATCATTCTTTTAGTATTATTCTCTAATGACAGTTAATTATAAGCATGCCATTTATGAAAACTTTTACTGTACACATTAAACATTTAATTGTTATATAGTTTTTTAAGATTTCCCTCTATAGATTCAGGACTCCCTGTTTTTCAACCCGCAACCTTTAATCCCCTTCCCGTCTGAAAGGGTTAACATTTTACAGCTCTTTCTCCTCTGTCTCTGTCTCTCTCCTCTCCTGAGGCCCACATTCCGCAGGTTGACTCCCTTTTCACAGTTTTTCACAGACAACAGGCCCCTTCTATGGAGACATTAAAGGCTCAGTTCCATTTTTTATAAGTAGAGCCATCATAGAGCTATCTTTCCAGAGTTTAGTTTAAAGATTTATACTGGTCATATAGGAACGACTCAGGATGTCATTGTCCAAAAGTGTCACTTGTTCTGTGGCACTTCACACCCACTCTGTCATCCTGGGAGATCATTGTCCATCATCAATTGAATAATGAAGCATATAATTACATGTGAAAAATAGGTATATAGGGCTATATTGTTACATAAACAAAAAAAATTTAGAAATAGAAATCACTGTTCTGGGCTTTTGCTTTTTTTGATTATATTTTTACCAACATTTTTATGTCATTGGTAAGGTGTTGTTGGATATTTTGATGACTTTCTTGCTTTCTTTGGCCTCTCGTAGTCCGCCCAGCCTCTGGTAGATGGTGGTGAGGTACTTGTACTGGGGACTTCTTGTCTTGACCCCCCGGGTCGAGAGGCCATGGATCTTGGGTCTGGCAGGCTTTGACCTTTTTCACTTCCCCTGACTTCTTGACTGACCACACTACTGTGCTCGGTGGAGGGCAGGACAGGATAAATCTTCGGATCCCTCCGCACATAACGGATTCCAGATGCAACATTGATGTTAGACGTGCTCATCTTAGGGTAAAAGATCAAATCCACCCTATAATATTCGCAGCTGTTTCCCCAGCTCTTGACGGTTGCCCATGTCTTGCCGAGATTTGTGTCACCCTCTCGGGTAACCATGTAGATCTTCACCCAGGCCGGGAGGATACCGGCCCAGTTACCTCCCACCAGAACATGGGCAACACTGGATCTCTCTTCTGACGCAGCGTCCAAGCAGAAGAAGTCCTCGTACGGCATCCTGGTGAAAGGGTCAGAATAAGGTCTTCTCCCTGGTTTTATTCCCACTATGTCAGGCCAACTGGCTGGGGACTTAAGCTCTTCATTTGTCATCATTCTGCCATTTCCTGCATATAACTGAGATCGTTGGCCGTCGTCTATAGCGTCCCATTTTCCTCTCTGGAGCGTTATTTTCTTCATCCATGTTACTCCTAGGCCCAGAGACAGTTTATCCTCCGGTGATGTAATCGCAGTTGCTGTCTGGCCCTGGTCAGGCATTTTTGGTGAAACCAGACTTGGTGATGATGACACGAGGGTCGCTCTCCTAGAAACAAGGGGGTCACGATCCAAAATACTCAATACGTTATCACCATGTAACATAAGTTCGTCTGAGATGGTATATTCCTTAACCGCCATTCTCCGTTAGTTGTTGTGGTGTCTATGCGTCCCAGCGTCTCTGACTAGTGTGCGAGAGAGAAAGCACTGGTCCTTTTTATCTTCATTTCAGAAGAGGCTCCGTCATAGTTGAAGGCCACATTCTCTTTTTTGCATAATTTACGGCCCTCCCTGACCGGGAGAGGAGGCCCATACGACGTAGTAGATTTATTGTAATAATGACCCCTATTATCAAAATGCAGGGGAGGGCCCACCTCACAATCCCCATCATGACCGCCCTGGCTGTTTGTACCATGGAAGTGGCAAAATTCCAAATATCACCCACTCCATCCTTCACGGCCCCTCCTATATCTTCAGCTGCACGCCCGATAATGGTACCGAGTACTATCGCAAATTGAGTTATGTCCCTCCTCCTGCTCCATTCGTCCACATGCGGTGCTCGATCCTGTGAACAGGACCCGTTTGTCATGTTGTTAGCATGTGAAATGGGAAAAACACCATCCAGGTAGAATCCTCTTGTTGTCCATCCAAACTCTGGATTCAGCTTTCCTCCCGTTTCCAAATAATCAGATATGGGTTTCCATGGGGATACAAAGTCAAACAGGGCCTTGTTGCATCCCGTACAGGTGTTAAACAGATGTCGATTGTTTCCCCGTCTGTTATTGCAGTACTGGGTATTGATGAAATTCCATCGGTTCAACAGGTATGCCTCCGGTGGCCAATAGTAGGGGAATCCTCTATCCAGGGTGTGTTCAAACAGCGTTGCTAGGGGTCCGCATTTTGAAGTTTTTGCCTGCCATGTGGCTTCATTCTGTTTAGCTCCCCATCGCGCAGTGGGAGAAGAGCGGTAGCAGTTAGCCACTATCAAGGGGATGCTCACCTGCCGGGGGAATTTTGAGTCATAATACAGTGTTCCACCCTCCCCCGAAACTGCCCTCCATCTCATTAGGTCACTGGTGTCCCGTGAGGTTGGAGAGTCGAACCAATGCATATTACTCCATGCATGTTCTTGCGGCGGAGGGTTACGCACAATGTAGTACCTTTCTACCATTCTTCGAGGGTCGCATCCTATCTCCTGAGCCTTAGCCAGAGGGAGAGTGCCCCAATGGATCCACGTATTGTTAATCCCATCCCGGGATCTCCCCCTAGTCAGGGTCCTAGTAGAAGCTAGGTCTACCATAGCTGAGGTAGCTTCCTCCACATGTAGGTGCGGATAAGTATCCTTCTCTGTACACAGACTCTGATCATTCTGCGTACAATACTGTTTCCCCCATTTACCATAAGTAGTTCTGGGGTAGGCCCCGAGCTGGGCCCCCGTCGCTCTGAAGCTTGGTTCCAGACCCCACCTCATTATGTAGCCACTAGAGGTCTTTCTAGTGAGAATAAGAGGTGGGGGTAGTATGATTTCGCCTAATTGTCTCTCTTTAATGTTTACCATAGTGAATGGTAGCTGTGGATCCTTTTCTTTCCAATCGTGTACCCACTCCAATATATCCTCTTTTTCTGATCCATCGGGATTGAGGTTTGGATTAGGTTTGCTTTCTTTTGGGGGATCTTTGTTATTGCTCCCCACCGCCACTACCAATGCTCCGGGGTATGGGGTGCTGGAATTTGGGTCTATATGCCTACCCACATTTAGTTGGAACCCCAAAACCTGAGCAGCTAACTGTTGGTGGATGAACAGGGTCAACTTGGTCTCTTCCGTATCTGGCTCCTTCTGCCAGCATGCCGCCACCAGGTTGACCTCCTCATCCGTGAGGCCTATTCCTGCATAGGCCTTCCATTCATTGAGGGGCCGTTTTGCCCACCTGCTGTGGTATCTGTCGAATTTTGAGGGTTCTGGGTACACTCTATACCTCCTCAAATAATTCCTGAAATTCACACGACAGGTGGCTTCCTGGCCCAGAGTTCCATTCGAGTATGGGCGTGGGACCCCCATATTCCGTGCTTCTCGGCATATAGGGACTAATTCACCCGCTTCTCTCATCATTCTTTTTCCCACTTCAATGGTGGTAAGACCCCTCCATACCTCGTCAGTTTTTGCCAGGTTATCAGATAGGCAATCGAGGAGAGAGTCTAGTATTTGCGTTGCCCACTTTCCCTCGAGTTTCTCCACCTGGCTCGGGGTCAAGGTTGGGACGTCTGTGTACCATAAGGTCCTCCCCCCCGCCAGGGGGAGACCGCGCACCCATGGAAGTGTAGGTGGGTATGGTTTGATTTTTACCCGTCCTGGGTTGGTTACCGCCACAGTCCATTTGAACCATGTAGCGGTAGTCTGAAAAGGACATCCTCCTGCTTGGTCAGTAGCTGTGAGAGGTATATCCTGTTCAGGCCGTTCCTGGACCTGAGCCTCCGGCTGAGTGTCTTGTCTGGGGGTCAAGAACCCAAAAAAGGCCTCAACCTCTCGTTCCCATGCCGGGGGCCATTTTGTATACAGGGTCACCTTGGTCAAGGTTGATTCTCCTGTGTCATCACTGGGTTTCCTGCCCAGGGTCACTTCTACTGCTCGGGTCCCATTCAGTCTGGTAGTAGAACAGTTAGATAATTCCTCCCAAGGCCCCCACTCCGGGTCACCCTGATACCTGGAGTGTGCTCTGACCCTGATGCAGGGGTATATCCGTGCCTCTCCCTTGGCTAGTTTCAATTTAGTTGAGATTTCGCCTCTGGGGTTAGAAGGGTATACTGCCGTCACCTCCGCTCCTGCCGCACCGAGGCATATCTCGTCCCTTTGAGCGGCCAAATCTTTCCATGTCATGTATGGATTACATCCCTCCTCTGGGTTTAGTAACCAGCATTGTGGTTCCGGATCAGGCAGTGAGCAGTCAGGGAATTGTTCCTTGGCCTGACCCGTGTCACTAAAAGAGGTAGATATATAGTCCGACCAGGCCTCCCATCTCTCTGATGCGTTTCTTGGTTCACACGGGACCTGAGTGACCATCCTATAGTGGGTCACTGGTATTCCTCTATGGTCCTTAACCGTTGGTTCTTCAAACTCCCATTCAGTACGAGTCCTGGGATAATCAATTGCCCTTATAAATCCCAGGGTTAGTGTGATGGCGAGTACTACCAGAGTCACTCTTAGTATCCATTTACTTGCCACAGCCTTGGCGGATTTCTTGGGTTGAGTCGCCAGGCTTGGCGATATCTCTTCTATGTTGGGAGCGGCCCTGTTCTCGGATTCATTGTCAGAATCTGACTGCTCCCATTCCCGGTCTATATCCATTGTCAAGCAGGTCATGATCTCTCTTCGAGCGGATTCATCATTTGGGCGGGGCACCGCATATGCCCCTTTGTTTAGACAGGTCATGTGCTCATATATATAGTCCCTGCCCATATGCGTTGGTTGTCTGATTATGACTGGCAGGTCATGTTATGGTGGGTTGGGTGGTGCCCAATATTCTGATGTCTGGGTACTGGGCCCCAGTGTGTCTTCGGGACTAGGCCCACTGCGCATGGGTATGGGTTGTTCCCCGTACTCCGGGGCTACCAGGTTATAGGTGTTTGTGGTGTTCTTCAGGTAGGCCATATTCCTCCCTCTCGCCTTTCCTTCGCTGCCTGAGAAGAAAAGGTGAGACGGTTATCGCCTGTGCGCATCGAGCATGTACTACTTGGTCAAGGCTTCTGATCTTCGCCTGATGCGATCCCATATACTGGGCGCCCTCGAGCCTGGTCCCATGCCGTCGGGGTAGTGTACCCTCTTTGGTTTGATCATGGACCCCTTCCTAATGCTTCCGATCACAGGAGTGTCTTTCCCCGGGGCAATCTCCACAGAGAGGCCTCTGATAGGATGTGGCATATGCCCCACACTCAGCGTGACAGAGAGTATCACCCATTGGTATTCTTTCCCATTCACGGGTCTCTCTGTATCTCCTGGGGATATAGACTTCCCTTTCGTGCCCGTTTTAGTTATTCCAGGCCCGTCCCTCACCAGTAGTTCTAGTGATAGGGTTTCACGGAACCCTTCTCTGAGCTCTCCACTTATAGTGGTCAACCAATCGAATTCACCACCGTGTCTGTGTCCAGAGCTGGGGAAGGGCAAGGAGATCAGTCCCGAGGTTAGTAGCACAGCCCTTTTAGCCAACATCATGCGCACCAGGCTGGCTACATCCAGTAGAAGGTAATTTCCTTTTAGTCTATCATTGGTCATGACCTCCTGTCCCTTGGTGAACAGTCTTGACCTCTCCTCCGTATCCTTCACCCAGAATGTGTCTGGTCCTTTCACCAGGAACATATTATCCCCCCTTGAAGGCATTGCCCTGGGGAAACAGGTGTTTATGGTTTTCTCAAGATAGGTTTCCATCAGGCTGGCCAGGTTTTCCGTGCTGCCCTTGAAGGCTATACCTCCTCGGCCCGCGGCCCCTTTGCGGACTGGAGCATCCCCATCTTGCAGGTATCCACTGCCCTTTGTCAGGTATATTCCTGACCCTAGTTTCACTTCCGTATGGTCTTGGCATTTGGCTAGAGCATAACCCAGCCATGAGCACCCGCACTTGGATGCTAACTGTGGGGTCATAGGAGGGTACGCTGCCAGTACTATACGGGGTCCGTATTCCATATAACATGCTTGGCAGACAATTATTCTGCATCCCGTCGGGCCCTCTTTTGGCCCAAAGGTGTAGGTATCATCGCCTGGGCGATATAGAGGTTTGTGATCCGTGGGGACCTGTTCTGGACGATTCCGTGATGGTCCGTGCCATAGTAGGTTAGTCACCTGGACGAGGCACAAGGTGCATTTATCCAGGTTGTGTCCCCATTTCGTCCATCTGATTATACTTCCTCCTGGTCCCTCCACAGGTTCTGCTTCCGGGGTGTCGGGGTGACGTACTAGTGATCTGTTATCCGACAGATACCCCTTTTTCGCCGCCTTAACTGCTCCATCAGCCACACCCATAAAAACGCTGGCGCCTCGTATGTTTCCAGCGTCCCCATTCAAAGGGGACAATCCTGGCGCCATACAGATCAATATTTTGTGCCTGGCGCACTCCAAGGCGAAAGGCATGGATTCTCTAAGTCCCGGTACACCCCTTTGGGCCATCTTGCTTCCCGTTTTCTGTGGCGTAGAGCTTGAGATTCCAGCCATCTTTCCCTTTCTTCACCCGGTTTTGCGGACTTGATTTACGTGCACTATACCTAGGTCCTGTAATCTAAATCGCCTGGGACTAAGTATTTCAACGATGGTATCTTTGCTTTCACACTTCTTGCTGGGATTCCCTGCCAGGGGTTTTCGGAGCACCCACACGGCTTCACCTAAGGAGAAGGGAGAAGAGACAGCCGTGTTATCTTCTGAAACACATCTCTTATCCTCTCTTCCCAAGTTCACAGCTTGGTGTATCCTAAGGAGAGAGATTGGTTCATCCCAGGATCGCAACATATCCTCCTTGATTATCTGCTCTTTTATAGAGCGCACAGCCCTCTCGGCCACTCCGTTCGTATTGGGCTGGTAGGGTACCGAGTATTGGGCCATTACACCCGCTTCCTCCAGTAGTGTCTTCACTGTTCCGTGAGTGAAGTAGGTGGCATTATCCATCCTGAGCGATGTAGCCCTTGGCTCTTCCCTTAGGAACTGTGATATGCAGTTGCATATTACTGCAGCCGTCGGAGTGGGGATAGGGTACATTCTGAGTCTACCTGGCCCATTGTCCACTATCACCAGTCCCTGCCTGTGTTTCTTTTTCGTCCCCTCTGACATGGGTCCAAACACGTCGGCGGAAAAATGCAGCCCTGCTTCCGATACTGCTATTTGTCCCAGTGGCACAGGCTCAGGTTTTGTCCCTCTCACCAGCGCACATTGTTCACAGGCCTTCCGGATTGTTATCGCTCTTTGTTTCGCTTTAGGTATGTGAATGTGGTTGGTTCTTAGGTATACCAACATCCTCTTACTTCCAACATGTCCAAGGTTATCATGTACCAGTCGGATCATGTGAGTAGCCTCGTCCTCCGGTACTCTCACCGTGCCTTTGTCTTCCCAGGCTGTGGGCGTGACTAAGGCCAGTCTTTTGAGTTTTAGCCCGCTGACCTCAGGGCGGTTTTGGGCCAGGGTGTCGACTTCTTTGTTTCCCTGGTAGTGGACCCCGGTTTCCTCCGTATGGCTTTTTAGCCATTTCCAAGCTATTTTCATGCCTCGGAATTGTTCCACTATGAGGGCCCAGAGGTCACCATGGGCCATTGGTCTGCCTGTGCTGG
Organism: Notolepis coatsorum; assembly: GCF_963971535.1. Taxonomy (NCBI): domain Eukaryota; kingdom Metazoa; phylum Chordata; class Actinopteri; order Aulopiformes; family Paralepididae; genus Notolepis; species Notolepis coatsorum. Next base: position 165,536,323 of record NC_140171.1, on the reverse strand, counting down.
TTTCATATCCTTTTGCTTTCCAGTACTCCAGGTTCTCTGTTCCTCCGTTGTAACAGTATTGGCTATCGGTTACAATAAGTAGTTTCGGTATGTGCTTCCCTTTGGCCATTATTATGCCCTCCAGTATAGCTGTTACCTCCGCCGTTTGGGCTGATCCCTCGGTCCAGCCACTCGCTGTTTTGATGTTCTCATTGTTGTGTTTTAGAACATAGGCCCACTTGGCCTTTGTTCCGTCCTGTTTGTGCTGACTTCCGTCTGTGTAGAGTACCCAGTTGGGTTCGGCCTCAGGCTCGGTGAGCTTGGTTTTCGTTTCTAGGGGACACTTGGTTCCTGTTGTGATAAATCTGCCCTAATGTCCCCATCGTGAGGTCATGGCCCTCGAGCCTGTAATAGTTCCCTTCGAGGCACTCTGCAGGGCAGGAAATTCTGTTATATCTTTGTCTTGAGCCAAGTCCTTCAGGGCATTCCAGAATCTAAATACTCCACATAGGATTCGTTCTTCTTCCGTATACCGCTCCTCCGTATTGGTGAACTGCATGGATAAAAGTAGACAAGGGGTCTTCCCCTTTCTATTCTGACATTTCAGAGTTATCCCTTGCGTACCCTCCACTTGTGGGAATACTTCTAGATGTTTGGTGGGGTCTCTTTTTTCCAGATCTTTGCAGTTTTCCAGCACATGGGTTTTGAACACCGTCCAGCCTGGCTCCACTTCCTCTATGGGGATGTTCCTATTCCTAGGGTTTTTTCCCTCGAGAGCTTTGCCTTTCAGTTTGTGGAGCGGGGATGCTTTTGTCGCATAGCCAGGCACATGGGTCATAATGTGGCCGCATTTTCCCATGGCAGAGTCCAGCTGACTCAGGGACACAGGCTTTTCAATGGCCGCTACCTGATCCAGGTATTCCCTGCTGACTGACTTTCCGGTGTCCGTGATGTTGAAACCCAGATACCTCAGGGTATGTTTCGCGATCTCGCACTTCTTGAGGCCTATCTTTAACCCGGCCCTGGAGAGGCGGGTCACTACCTGGTCCAGTAGTTCCAAGTGTTCTTGTTCCGAGTCATTGGTCCAATACACGTCGTCGATGTATATGGTGACATCCAGGCCTCTTAGGATGTCCTCTATGACTCCTTGGAACACATTCGGGGAGTTTTTATACCCCTGTGGTAAAACTGTCCATCCATAGGACAGCCCGTTCCAGGTGAACGCCGTCTTTTGGGTGGATAGGGGGTCGATAGGTACTGACCAGAATCCATTAGCCAGGTCAATGCTAGACTTCCAACGTTTGTTGGGCAGATTCCTGGTTGTTTGTGCTATGTTTATCATTGTCCTGGTATCTGAGCATGTTCTAGCATTCAGGGCAATTAAGTTGTGCACTAATCTCCATGACCCATCAGGTTTGGGGACTCCCATTACAGGGGTATTTGTTAGAGCAGAGTCCAACATAGTCAACACGCCCATTTCTTCCAATTCCGTGATGGTTTCTGTCAGCTCCTTTTTGCACCTCGGGTCCACCCTGTGCTGTGCTTGTCTCGGTGGTATGGTCCCCTTTATAGTGTGTGTATACTTGGGGTCCACCCTTCCCACGTCGTTCTTGTGGGCAGCATATAAGCCTCTCTTGAGTATTTCTCGTATGAGGGTTTTCTCGTGGCTTTCGGACTCTTCCACAACCTTTTCCATTTCGCCCCGTATGTCCACTGGCTTCATATATTTGACACGGACTCTGTGCTGTGGTCTTTGCGGGTCACCCTTGGGTATGAATTTTTCCTTTTCGTACAGTAGCATCAAGTCTTTTGGGGATAACAGGGGTTCCGAATTAGGTGGTCCTACCACTCCTGATATCCCATGCTTCTCCCCTGTACCCATGAGGGCTCTGGTCCCATTACCTAATTCCACTTCTATGGATCCGGTAATGGGTGTATTTACATGCAGGGAAATTTCCGCTCCGGTGTCTACGAGGTATTGGTCGTTTCCCACTTGACACGTTAACTTCCCATCAGTCTCCTGTGTCTTGAGTGCAATAGCATTCAGTAGGGGCCTCTCCTGGAGATCTATATTGAGGGTTAATAGACTCTCTGTCACTCTGTCTTCTTCCCATGTTCGAGTGTCATGTGTCACATCACCAGGAGGCCAGGATTCTATTCTCTCTCCTTCCGGGATTTGAATTCCTCCCTTGTTGCCCTCCTTTCTGCTTGCTTTTCTGGGGTTAATGCGGCCCACTCGTCGGGAGGTAGGTACATGTAATTCTTCTTCCCTTTCTCGTCCTTGGTTATCCTCGGGGGGAACTCCTGGGAGCCCCCCCTTTTGTCGTTTTTTGAGTAGGTAGGTTTAACGTTAGCCGCTGGCTGTTGCTGGGCTCTGGGAGGCCGAATTTGAGCCTTCTCCTCTCGTGGGTTCTCCCCTTTCCTTTCACTTTTATTGTATTTGGTTTGAGAAAGCATTTTGACTTGGTCATACAGCATGCATTCCGTCCGTAACTGATCTCGGGACCATGCTGCGCATTTGGCTGCAAGACGGTTACCCCCTGGTACTCCTATGAACAATTTTTCAAGTAGTAAGCCTGATCCTTGCACAGGTCCTCCACGTATGACTGATTCCGCTGCAACAGTGAGAGACACACTCCCGTCTCTCACCTGTGGGATTAGTTTCTCCACCATATTTTCCCCTGGATCTTGACCGGGGGTTCTCACTTCTATTTCCATCATTTGGGCCATAGACGCCCCTTCGGGGATCTCCAGTCCTTTGAGGTGTCGCAAAATGCGAGCGGCATCCGGGTCATCGTAGAGAGGGGACCCATGGAAAATCTGAGCAATCCTATGGATATAAGCAGCCTGGGTCTCCCCATGAATCATTTCTGGGGCCAGTTTCTTGAGCACTTGGGTTTTGCTCAATAATTCTTGTGCTTTGTTGCTTTCTCCATATTGGGCACTGTCATACAGACTCCTGTCGGTATGTAAACTCTTTCCTCTTGGTCGGTATATGTCTCCGGGAGATTGGGCCAGTATGGAGTGAGGGCTTACCTCCGGGCGGTGTTCCTCTGTGCCGTGTCTCAGGGCTCGGATTGGGCTTATGGACGGGGCTTTGTTCAACCAGTGTCTTTCTCTCCTGGCTATTTCGGCCATGGCCCTGTCCCGTTTGTACACTTGTTCGCGCAGTACGTCATAGCCAGCATGTAAATATGCATGCTTGTATGGTTCCGTTATTCCCGGGTGAGACAACACTTTCTCTGCCTCAGGTGACCGTGCTAAGGCCCGAGCCTTCCTCCATGTCACGGGATATGCTGGCATAATATCCCCTGTTTCTTCTCCTGCCAATTCTCCTTCACTTTCGTCGGAGACGTCCTCCAATCCTGAGCTCCAGGTCAAGCCTGAAGGTGACTGGAAGGCGGTGCCCTTCAGGGGGGGCCCGGGGCCTATAGGTCTCAGTTTGACCGGTTTGGCTCTCTTGTTCCGAGGCCTAGGAGGTTCGCCCCTTGGGTACCGAACTCTCTCCCTAGATCTTGACCGAGATGAGGACATTGAGGAGGCTCTGGAGCTTGACCGATCCCGGTCTCCCTCTTCTTCTGAGTCCTGATCTGGATCAGTATACTCCGGTCCGCTATCTGTTGGGTCGTCCCCTGACTCCTGGGGACAGCCTAGTCGTCTAAGAATACTCTTAGCCCGGGATTTGGCAAGTCCATCCCTTTCTGGTTCGAACTGTACTGTTGGTTTCCGGGGAGTGGATGATCTCCCTCTTTCTGTTGTTCGGGAGGAGCTCTGGGAATTGGACTTTTCCTTCCTGGGTCCAATTCCCGACCCCTTAGGGTTTGGAGGGGGATCGAGGGGTACCGATGCCGGTTCACTGTCCTCATCCTCCTCACTCTCTCCTGCTTCAGTCAAGGCCTGGGTTATTCCCTCATGGTCCTTGGGTTCTACCATGAGGCAGATTTCCGTGTGTTTTGCACTTCTTATGGTTGAGATTGCGCGGACTACTGCCTCCCCCAACCATATGCCTCTTTGGCCATATCCTCGAGACCTGCCCCACATCAGGTTTATAGCTAGTCGGTAGGGCATGTCCTTGGTACCATGGCCAGCATAGATTTCTCTTCTCTGCAGTAGATCCTTCATCCGGGACACCAGATTGTCCCAGTTCTTTTGTGAGGACTGTACTTTATTGTACCTGTTTTGGCTTAGTGTCACATGGACAACTTTCTCCGCGTGAAACACATTATAATCACACTCAGTGATTACTGCCTTGCCCGGTTTCAGGGGTTCTTTGGTCCTTATTTCCATCACCTGTTTCCTCAGGTTCCGGTAATAAGCGCCTCCTGCTGCTACCATGCTCGTTTCCCATCTACCATAGCTCGTCAAAGATGGTCCAGTGAAGGTGAGAATTGACCATGGTGCGTCAGAGTTGTCGGTCCAGACTGGGTAGTTAGTGACTGTTATGTCTGGTGTTTCTTTGTGAGAGCCTGTAGATATTCCTCTCGCCCCTGAGTGTTCACCACGGCGAGAGGTGTAGGCTGCTCTCGCTTGTTTCACTTCCTCGTGAACACGTGGTCCTGGGCTTAAGTACCCCAGGGAGTAATCTCGCCCTGGGGTTGATGTAGCCATTGGTGTAGTTGTCCCCCGCTAGTAACTTCCCTCATTTCACATCCAGAGGGGTCACTAATGGAGCGGGGTTCCCTCTGGCTGATGTACTTGTGAGGGGGTACAGGCCGTGCTTGGTCTGCGTCTGCTCCTGAGTCCTGACTACGTTCCTGCGTCACCCCCTCCTGGGTGTGCCTCGCACCGGAAAACTGGAGTGCAGGGCTTCCAGGGTTAGTGAAACCCCCTGAGCCTTCTCTCTCAGTGCTGGGAGGCCGAGTGTCTGGTATTTCCTCATACATCCTCCCGGGTCCAGACGGGGGCCACGTGATTTGGGCCCTCTGTTCTGAGTGACTCGCTTCCCGCGGTGTTCCCTGAGGACCAGACCATGTCTGGTTTCTGTATGCCACCTCGTTCATGACCTGTGTGAGGTCTCCGACCATAGTGGGCTCAATTTCTTCGAACAGATTTCCCCAGCCATTACGGTAATGTGATGGCCATGCCTCCATTTGAGCTCTGCGCACTGTGTTTGCTTGGTATTTGTCCGGGACTAGCAAGACCACTGCCATGGATGCAGCCGGTATTTCTTGGTAGGCTTCCAAGAAGCACCATATGCTCGTGTTGACGTCATAGTGCCAAATCCCTGTTCCGAACAGTGTCATGACTAGGCTTGTTATGCCTACTCTCTGGGCTTGTCTGAAAATGCTCCTGTAATATGCCAGGAGTACTCGGGTTTGGCCTTCAAGGTCTGTTCCGGGCAGTATGTCTTGCATGGCAATTGTCAGTATCCCCTCGTAACCCTTATTTTTAAGTAGGTAGGGGACTCCTACCAGCACTGTGCCATCCTTAAGGAGGTTATGAGGTTGTCTGGCCACTTCTCTTGCACACCAGTCAGCGTAGCCGGGTCCTGCCATGTCTTGTATGGCTTTTGCCATTCCCCCCCCATTACGTAGGCCTCTGTTGGCTGGGTTTTGTAACCATATGGAGCAGACCCATAGGTGCTGTATATGCTTAGGGTTTCCTGGTTGTGCAGCTTTACTCCCGCTGCTGGGGTGAAGGTATGGACAGGATGCCACTCAGTTGTAAAACGGTTTTAATTCTTTTCTCCAACAGGTTACAAACCTTGAAACAAAACACACATCCAATCAATAACTACCACAATACTACTATCATTCTTAAAACAAATCGCTTACACACATTCATTCACCAGTCCTCACTCGTTTCCCTTCGCTGCTGTCAAATTCCCCGCAACTTCTTGTTTACTGTTTCACTGACACCACGTGACGTATCTCAACCAATTACAGCCCACTCCTCGCTACGTCCCTGGATCACATGTGAATGAATACACCTCCATTCACAACTTTAACCAAGCATACAGTGCCTCCATACATCCGAAATGACAACATAATTATAACCATAGCTCAACTACCACTAATCAACATTCACATAAACGCACAGCATAAAAAACAACACAAAAAAAAACATTACTTATTTACAAACACAGACTAAAGTGCACCTAACCTCCACCACCACAATAGAAAGCTGCACACCTCCCACTTGGTATCCTGGTCTTTAGACCCAAGGAGACCACAACAGATAAACACTCTCCCTTGGTGGTGGACACAAGTCTGTTCAGAGTTGACTCAGGGAATGCTACTCCCTTTTTAGCTGCCAAACAAAGTTCTCGGAAGCGGCCCCAAGCTCCCATGCTTCGAGGACAGACCCTCTTTTTGAAGATGAAGAAATGCCCCTTCAAGGACAAAAATGTCACATATTTATTTTGTTACAGCTTGAGTTTGAGATGTAATGTCTTCCATTTATTCTGTAAAACTGAAATCTCAGTTCCATTGCTAACAGGCTGTTGTAGTTTCCAGCTGCTCAGAGAGCTTCTGTGCTCATATTCCATTCTTCCCAACTGTGCTATTAGACCATTGTTCTCTTCAGCATGTTTCAGCCTTTCAATTGAGGCAGAATCCATGACATGGGCAATGGCTGCATCATTCTCCTTCAGCTGTTGACCGAGTCCAGCAAGTAATTCCTTTCTTTGACTTATTTGAACGTTGATGCAGTTGATTTGCTCATCTTTGGCTTGCAATTCATTGTGTAGACAATGATGTTTGTTAACTGCCTCTCTCACTTTATCTGACTCTTTATGGAACTGTACGTGGAGATGCTCCACTTTCCCCTTCAGGGCAGAGGCCCCTTCACACTCATCATGGTGGATCTTCTCTCTCTCCTCAAGACTGTACTCAGTCATTTGCAACTGTGCTGATACTTTATCCAATTCACTTTTTAAAGAATTAATCTCAGACTGATGACTTTCTTGTGACCGTTTCATCATAGTATGTAAAGAGGCCTTTTCTTCCTCTAATGCAACACATTTCTCAGCCATGGTTAGCGACAAAATTGACAAATCTTTATCAGCACACTCTTTGCTTGCATCAAGTGCTTGGCCTCCCACTCTGCTCTCTCTATGGCTCCACCTCGGATTCGCCACTTGTTCACCGCTCGGCGGACCCAGCTGATGGCCCCCCCACAGAGCTTGGCCAAGCTGCTGAACCTTACACACAGCCTCTCTGGCATTGGGCAACACCAGGGTTTCGAGCGCCAGACTCGAAACCTCACCAGATTGCTTGGGCTGACTTCTTTCACGCCTCCCACTTTGACCGGACTGAACCCATGGCTTGAGAGAGAAGCCTCCAGCGGGGAGGATCTCTTCCACTCCTCTCGTGACCTTGTCCAGTTTCTGAGCCCTTTTTCTTTTGGTGTTTACCAGCTCGCAGGAGATCTCCTCCACCGTGATCGCTTTTGCTCTCATAGAGTGTGCAAAATGAGTCTTAGAGTTGTGGATTGACATCTCCATCTCCTCAAACAGATCAGGGTGCGTTCCCCCCACAGTCTTCCCTAGCGGGCCGTCCCACAGCACCAGATCTCCCACTCTCTTCATCCGCTGTGGAGCAAGCCGACCCTCCCGGTGGCTGATCAAGAGCTCGATCTTCTCTGGCCGGACCAGCTCCTCCGTTTTGACTTCTGGGAAGAATCTTTTAAGCTGCTTCGGGCTGACGACTCTGCCTGCTCGGGCGATTTCATCCAGGCCATAACAGACTATCTGGTGGGGACTCCATGTGTCCTCTGAAATACGCATCCTGACCTTGAGCAGGTACCTTTCTGTCTTGACTCTCACTTTCATCCCACCAACTCCATGCACAACCAACGTTATCTTCTCCCCTCTCAGTCTGAGTCTTTTGGCAGCTTGGTGGGTTATGTAGTTGGTGTCGGACGCAAGGTCTACTAGGGTCCCAATAGTTTGCCCTCCGTTTGTCATGACCTCCATGATCATCATAAGCACAGGATGCTCCCTCAGGCCATTTTTTCCACGGAGACTACCACCCTTACTGCTTGTGCTCATTGACACTGTTGTTTGGTTGGTGAATGCCCTTAAAATCTGGTCCGCTGCTTCGGGGGAGACGTTAGCAAGTGCCTTCTGTTGCTCTTCTGAGAGTGTTCCTGTGTTTACGCCGCTTGTTTCCACCCTTTGCCTTCCCATTCTCTTTGAACCTTTTGCAGAAGAACATTTTGCCTCCGTGCTCCTCATCTCCACACACGCTGCATTCTTCTCCAGTCGCAACCATTCCTGTTGCTCGTGTGAACGTCTTCCACTCTGGCTTGCTTGGCTTCTCGAACACTTCTGAGGGTCTTAGCTGCACCAACGCCTCAAGGACTACTTCTTCATTTTTTAAGAATTTTAGGAGAGCGTCAAAGTGGCCTTCAGGGGTGACATTGTTCACAGGTGCAGCTTTAAAGGTGAGCCAGCTTCTCAGCTCACATTCAGGCAGTTTGCTTTCAATAGCTTTGATAACAAGTGGATTCTTTATAGCTCCAATATTTCCTAAGTCTGTCAGGTCAGTAAGGGCCTTCTCAACAGCTTGGATGAGCTCTATTGTTTTTCTCGGCTGGTTACCTTTTGCCACCGGCAACTTCTCCAACTCTTCAATTATCTGAATGGCGATGGTGGTCTTATTCCCGAACCGGTTTTCAAGGACCCTAAACATATCATGAGCTGTGTCGTAGCTTGAGAGCCTAACGCCATTGATGATTCTCTCCTCCACACTGTCTAGGAGCTGGAATTTCTTTACTTCGGCTGACCCAGATGGATCTCCCTGTCGCTGGAGGTTTTCCCAGTCTCTTCGCCAACGGTGAAAGTCTCTCATGCAACCATTGAACTTTGGTAGCTGTATTGGGTGAAGGCGAACTCTCTGTATGGCTGCTGCTTGTGAGCCTCTCGCTTCCAGGCTTGCTATGCTAGCGCTGTGTGCTACCTCCCATGCTTTCCGCTGCGCCTTAGCCAGCTCGGCACGCTCTTCTGCGGCGGCCTCTGCCATTACCAACTGGATCTCAGCTGCCTTTTCTCTGGCATCTGCGGCCCTCTCCTCAGACCCAGCGCTAACTTCGGCTGCCTTTAGCCTGGTCTCGGCGGCTCTTCTTTCAGCCTCAGCGGCTCCTTTTTCAGCTTCTGCAATGTCGGAGGCGGCCTTTAGCCTGATTTCAATGGCTCTATCAGCCTGCTCTTTCTGGACCCTGCCGAATTCAACCACCCACCTTCGCCAGAGGTCAATTCTCTTGTCCTCCAGTACTTGCAGCTTTTTTCTAACCTCGCACGCAGCGCCTTCAGGGATCCACCCTTCCCAGACAGCTAGCAGACTTTCTGCCTTGGTGATGAGAGATTCCAAGAGTGTGACTTGTTCTTTACCATTTTCGTAGGTGATTGTTTCCAGGTTAACTTCTCCCGCACCTTCATAGCTTCTTTCTGCCCGTCCAATGGCTGCTTTTAGCTCGGTCTCTGCATATTTTGACCAAAGGTTGGAATGGATTGCCTGCTTCACCTCTTTTAATGTTGTATCACACTCTATGGTTACCCTCTCCAAGTCTGCTTTGGCTTTATCATCCACAGCCTCCATGTCGCCTGCTTCATCAATCAGACAGGCCTCACACACATAATTAGCTGCATGAAGCCTTTCTGCGTCCTCAGAAAGGGATTTCCACTCACTTTTCAATTCCTCTCGCAGCATAGTTGGCGCCATTCGCAAAATGCTGTTGGCCTTTCTTGTGAAAGCTGCCTTCACTTTGGCCCTCTCTTTCTTTAATTGATCCATTTTTATTTATTTTTATTTATTTATTATTTATTTGACCATAAAATAAATAATTGCAATAATAAATAACCTAATAAATAATAACCTAATTGAGCGTACCCGTAACTCCTTATCTACCTTGTGTCTTCCGCCCTCTCTAGCTGCCTAAACTAGCTCAGAAGCTACTTCCCTAACTATCCTAGCCTAACTAGTCTTCAGCGGCGTTACCAGGCTCACCAGAGGTCCCCCCAGGGATACCGCCCAAAAATGGAAAACAATACAAATAAACAAAGTGGAGTAGGTTTCACCTTCTCCCGCCGGCTTGCCACCCAGGTACACTCAAACTAAGCTAAAGGTATTGAAATTATAGGGCTACTAATCAGCATACACCTATATAATATGATTGGCACCATCGCAGGGCTAGTAAACAAACTATAGCTTTTATCCTCAACTGGATGGGGGACCCTGATGTAAACAAGACGAAAGTCCTCTCTGGTCTACATCCCCCCAGCAACCGTGCGCACTGAGCTGCACTGTATTGCACCCACTCTCCAATCTGTTAATAAAATGCTCAAACAAACAATCAACTGCCTTCATTGTTTGTCCACGTTAGCTTTGGTATGCTATTTGATAGCCAGTTTCAGTAGCTTGGCATTACTCCTGATCGCATTTGTAGTTAGCACTGACATCTGTCAAACAACGTTTTCATTCATTCACTCATTCAGCTGCGTTAGCGTCCTCAGCTGTGTCAGCTGCTTGTATCAGCATTTGAACCAGGTGAAAGTTCCTGCTCGCTGACCCGTATGGCCTGATGCGCGAGTTATTTCATTTACAATGACACAGGAGTACCTCATATCCCTCGGTTATTTTGTCCTTATCTGACGGCGCGTTTCAGCCACTCTTCTGCCGCCGCCGGTGGTTTGTAACTGTGCAGCTTTACTCCCGCTGCTGGGGTGAAGGTATGGACAGGATGCCACTCAGTTGTAAAACGGTTTTAATTCTTTTCTCCAACAGGTTACAAACCTTGAAACAAAACACACATCCAATCAATAACTACCACAATACTACTATCATTCTTAAAACAAATCGCTTACACACATTCATTCACCAGTCCTCACTCGTTTCCCTTCGCTGCTGTCAAATTCCCCGCAACTTCTTGTTTACTGTTTCACTGACACCACGTGACGTATCTCAACCAATTACAGCCCACTCCTCGCTACGTCCCTGGATCACATGTGAATGAATACACCTCCATTCACAACTTTAACCAAGCATACAGTGCCTCCATACATCCGAAATGACAACATAATTATAACCATAGCTCAACTACCACTAATCAACATTCACATAAACGCACAGCATAAAAAACAACACAAAAAAAAACATTACTTATTTACAAACACAGACTAAAGTGCACCTAACCTCCACCACCACAATAGAAAGCTGCACACTGGTTGAGATCTGGGTTTGATAGTACATGAGATTTCATTCAACCTTGACATGCCAGGGGGCATGGTCTGCTCCTCTGGCGTAGAGTTTGTTGTAGGGACTTGGGGCAGGGGGCTCCACTGTCCCTGAAGTCCCAGGCCTTCGGGCCAGTATGCAGGGGCCGTAGCCGTCGGGACCGTTCGTGTTCCAATTACGGCCTGCTGTACAGCTGGCAGCTCTGGATATAGGGATTCGCTTGGTTCTGTGAATTCCTCACTTCCCGCAAACGTATCAGGGGACTCAGGGCGTTCCTCCCGTTCTCCTGGGTAGTCCAGACCCAGGTCGGGTATAAACACTCCCAATCCCTCCTCCGAGGGTAATTCCTCCTCTATGATGTGGGAATGATTGTGAGACATCGTGTTAGCACTGGTTTGTTAGCCGATGGTGAGCTAGTTAGCTTGCAGTTCTGTGAACGGTCTTTTTGACTGCGCTTCACATCCAGTCTCTCCTCCTTACAAACAGTGTCTTTGGGCTAGGGAGCCATCGCCTTTCTGTGAACGGTCGTTTTGACTTCGCTTCACATCCAGTCTCCCCTCCTTACAAACAGTGTCTTTGGGCTAGGGAGCCATCGCCTTTCTGTGAACGGTCGTTTTGACTTCGCTTCACATCCAGTCTCCCCTCCTTACAAACAGTGTCTTTGGGCTAGGGAGCCATCGCCTTTCTGTGAACGGTCGTTTTGACTTCGCTTCACATCCAGTCTCCCCTCCTTACAAACAGTGTCTTTGGGCTAGGGAGCCATCGCCTTTCTGTGAACGGTCGTTTTGACTTCGCTTCACATCCAGTCTCCCCTCCTTACAAACAGTGTCTTTGGGCTAGGGAGCCATCGCCTTTCTGTGAACGGTCGTTTTGACTTCGCTTCACATCCAGTCTCCCCTCCTTACAAACAGTGTCTTTGGGCTAGGGAGCCATCGCCTTTCTGTGAACGGTCGTTTTGACTTCGCTTCACATCCAGTCTCCCCTCCTTACAAACAGTGTCTTTGGGCTAGGGAGCCATCGCCTTTCTGTGAACGGTCGTTTTGACTTCGCTTCACATCCAGTCTCCCCTCCTTACAAACAGTGTCTTTGGGCTAGGGAGCCATCGCCTTTCTGTGAACGGTCGTTTTGACTTCGCTTCACATCCAGTCTCCCCTCCTTACAAACAGTGTCTTTGGGCTAGGGAGCCATCGCCTTTCTGTGAACGGTCGTTTTGACTTCGCTTCACATCCAGTCTCCCCTCCTTACAAACAGTGTCTTTGGGTAGTTGGCTCTCCAGTTCGCCTTTCTGTGAGCAAAGCATGAAAGTGATTTTTGCATTGCAACTTCACCCAGTAGAATTTTCACAGTAATCACAAATATATACTTTAAATGCGACTCTTTCTTCGAGTAGAACCTTCTACAATTTTGACTTTAAGAAACCATTACGTAACTTTTTAGTCATAAGTGATCTGTCACCGTAATCACAAATATATACTTTAAATGGGACTCTTTCTTCGAGTAGAACCTTCTACAATTTTGACTTTAAGAAAACATTACGTAACTTTTTAGTCATAAGTGATCTGTCACCGTAATCACAAATATATACTTTAAATGCGACTCTTTCTTCGAGTAGAACCTTCTACAATTTTGACTTTAAGAAAACATTACGTAACTTTTTAGTCATAAGTGATCTGTCACCGTAATCACAAATATATACTTTAAATGCGACTCTTTCTTCGAGTAGAACCTTCTACAATTTTGATTTTGCCAAATCTGTAATTTAATTTTACTCCAGAGGCTTTTGACAGTAGTCCTGTCTTCTTCGGCCGTTTAGCACCTATTTTGGTTAGTATAAATGCACATCGCCAGGGACGCCATGTTAAGCACCGGTCGTAAACCGAGGTCAGATTGATTATCCCATAACTCATTGGTCCGAATCCCAGCTTCAAGCAGCGTCCCGCGAAGTGTGGGACATCTAGGACTCAATTTGTCTATAACGTTCAGGGCTTAAACTCAGCAGACCTCGGCTCACACACAGGCACCCCCCGTCCCCTCCAGTAATACAGTTGATTGATTGGAGTTGCGGGGTATATTTACTTTTCTTTATTTTGCTTTAATCTACTCGGTTCGCCGTAGAGTTTACTGTATGGCATTACTTGATAAAACCAGGCTTGCCGAACCCACCTTTCTCCTTAATGCAATAATCCTATTTCTCCTCCTACTCCGTCTGGGGAAAACCACACTCATGAGGTTCTTTTTTACATCATAAATCAGGCACATTACAGGCACATTCAGGCACATTATCATTATTATTATTATTATTATTATTATTACTGGTAAAGTTACAATGCAAAAATACATCTCCATGCTTACCCGTCTTTTTAGGAAAAATAGAAGCAAACGTTGTTTCCAAAAGAAGATTGTTTTTATTTTTTAACAGTAGAAGATTACATTTAAAGGTTCAGTTTCATTTATATAAGTACACAAGTTTTCAGCTTACAATATATCAGGTTTCAGTCATCTCCTCAAAATCTCTCAAAAAAGTCTGGCCCTTGAAAGGGCAACCGTCCCTTTTATATCCATATTGTACCATATTTCCGATTGGTCTAAACACAGTGAAGTCACAGGGATGTCATTTTTGTTTAGCAAACCAGAGTACAATACGTAATTCGTATGAGCTCCTCCTTCTTGGTACTAACGTTACTTCTCGTTACCTAGTGGTTTTAAGTAACAGAAAGTCCCTTATTCCTTCAGAACAGACAACTGCTTTGTCTGTGGGGATCACGTGACATGGTACCGGGCACGAAGCCATCCCTAGGATTTCTTATCAAGCTTCCTAAAAGATCTCCTCCAGAAAACAGTTTTTACCCATCATTCTTTTAGTATTATTCTCTAATGACAGTTAATTATAAGCATGCCATTTATGAAAACTTTTACTGTACACATTAAACATTTAATTGTTATATAGTTTTTTAAGATTTCCCATCTTTCCAGAGTTTAGTTTAAAGATTTATACTGGTCATATAGGAACGACTCAGGATGTCATTGTCCAAAAGTGTCACTTGTTCTGTGGCACTTCACAGGTGCAAATGAGGTATGAAAGTGGTGCAAATCTCTTTAATAATAGATAAATATAAAGTGAGTGGTAGGGTGAGTGTTTGTTTAAAGTGAGTGTGTACATGTGGATGTGTGTGCAGTGAGTGTAGATGATGGGTTGTTACATGGAGTCATTGAGCATCCTGATGGCCTGGGCCCAGGAGTTCAACACTTTTAATCCCTATCAGATTTGGATTGTGGGTAGTTCTAAACCAAAAAACAGGATCAGGATCACTTTGATATCCGATCAGATCAGGAAATCAAATCCAAGCTTTAATCTGGATCAAATCTTCAAAACGGGTATTTCAAACCGACAACACAGGATTGGGATCAATTTGATCCCAAAAAACTGGATTCTCTTGATCCCATCAGAGGGGTGGATTTCCAAAAAAATATGTTTCAATATAAATAAGATGGCAAAGTTTGTTAACTGAAATAATACACAATTCTTAGCCTTCATGGCAAATCAATCTTTTTTTTGGGTCACGTTAATGGTGGCCTATTTTGTTTTCAACCAAATGCTGATGACATAAAATGTTTATGCTCATAAAAGTATCACAACAAAGATTGTCAATCACAAATGTAATTTAGGTTAAAGAAAAAATATCTTCAACAAAAAAAAAGTCCATCTGTCATCACCTTCAGCAAACAGAAATCTCACTTAGAATTCAGCTCCTCAAAGCACGTCTGGATGATCCAGCTGCCTTTGAATCAAGTTTTTTTTATGTTACCCATGGGAGTCTTTTTAAAAAAGAATTACAATTCCATTATGATTTGATGTCCTTTATGTATTTAACAATATAATTAGACATTATAGATGTCTCTGCAATGTGGTCCTTGTCTTCCTTTTTTCCCATCGGAGATCGGTAGGATTAAAGCACTGATATTCGGATCTAGTAATCTTGAAAAGTCTCAATCTGGATCAGGGTGATCCTATCCTGGATTGCTTTGAAATACCGCGACTAAATCTGGCCGAGTTGTGATCCTGGATCACAAAAAATGGGATTTAAAAATCGGATCGGATCAGATAGGGATTAAAAGTTTTGAACTCCTGGGCCCTGGGCATAGAAGCTCCTTCTGAGTCTCTCTGTACTGGCCATGAGACTCCGGTAGCGCTTGCCTCCAGTACTGCGCTACATTAACCACTAGAGAGCAACCACCGGTCTCATCAGTCTTGGATATGTCAAAGATTAGACAAAATATTGACTTTGATGCATTATTTGTTTTTGTGTAGCAGATTTACAATTCTGTAATAATTCTTAAGTAATTTGAGGACAGAAATGTCCCATTAACTCCCATTAAAACCACATGTTTAATCTCATAGCCATTACAAATAATAATCATGCATTCTGTAATGTTAGGGTTTCATCTTTGAGAAAAATAGTAAAGTTTGTCATTTTTACTGTTCACCACTCAAATCTGCCATTTCCCCATTATAGGCCTATAGAAAGTGTGTGTGTTTGCTGTTTCGTGTCTTTGCAGTAGACAGACTGACCTTAGGTTGACCTTATTGCAGAACTTGTAATGTCTGATATAGTTACTTTAGTATACTGTCATACACAGCCATACATGCACTATTTCAAGTAAATAAAAACAGGGCTCCCCTTCTCTTACACTTCAAAGAGGTCACTGTGGAGATGGCAGCAAACAGGTCTCACCCATGCAGAGGGGAAAACATTCTATCCTCTGGACAGACAGGATATTCCTTTAGTGATCCCCTTTGGGAGATTCAGTCGTCATAGCAGCAGGAGGGGTACAGATAATGCTCACGGTAATAGGAGAGTAATATATATAGGCAATAAACTAATTAAATCTAAATATACAATTTTAATAAAATAAACCATATACACAGAGGTGCAGATGATGTATACCCTATTGGTCATAATATAAGTTACAATCAATATAAGCAATATAAAATATGACAAAGTAAACCGTATACACAAAGGTGCAGAGGATAATAATAATATTCTTCCACAAATTAGCGTTTTCAGCTCCATGCTCCCTCTGGCAGACTCAAACTTTCAACCCTCCAGAGGGAAAAAGGTGAAGGTGGATCGGGACTACCAACCTTCCAATGGTACTATTGGTGTCCTGGCACCAGGGGCGTATTTGGCACGGGGGACATTGGAATGGGTCCCCCCCATTTTTTCAGAATGCAGTTATGTCCCCCCCCCTTCTGACTACCTGTCCTACTATTATGCAAAGAGGAGTAGATGGGGGTCGCATTCTTGCCCTTATCTAGAGCTAAACCAGCAGCAGTGACGACACCAGCAGTGTGTGTGTGTGTGTGTGGTGCGTTCCTGAAATCAACTGAGAGTGCACTCGCTATTTGCATATCAATAGCCCCGGTCGTCAGGTGTGTTAAATACGACCGGCGCTATTGATATGCAAATAGCGAGTACTTATCTGGGCTTGCACTTAGTAGTTAGGAGCACTTAGGAGTTCAAAAGTGCGTTCATTCTCAGCACTCTGTTATAACGGCGTTCAAAGATGTGCCAGATTTCATATGTATTTCAGCCGAAAACCCAGTTAAAATACACCGTAAACAGGCTTTAAAATTATGTGGAAAACCAACCGATCTGGCAACCCCTGCTACGTCATCAGACTCATCACAACAACAGCTGCGCAGCAGCAGGTCGAGAGCAGCACTCGCTCAGAGTCAGACTCTACCTCTTGACGTCGGTGCTTGGGGATTTAAAATAGTTTAACGTTAAAGTCAGTACTGACTCAGACGGAAACAATCTAACGTTTGTCTGTAAACTTTGTCCACCCGGTTTGAAGAAGCAAGTCCCCACATCGACGCGACCACGACGACGTCGACAGCAACATTGAGAATATGCAAACGTCCTGTTTTAGTTTTCATAATAAAGACAATTCAAGCAAAGTTGTTCCTCATGTTTTTGAAAATATACTGTAGAGATGAAAGCGTTATGGAAATGCCAGTATTCTGATTGCTGTCTGTGTGGTTCAATATTTAAAAAAAATAATAGTTTGCAGCAACGTATTGAAAAAAGAACTAACAAAATGGGCCGTTCAATATCTCCTTTAAATATGTTCGAAATGTCAAACAGACCTGGGTACCTACAGGCTACATACAGTCTATCACTACTTTTGGGAATCTAAGTGTTTATCCAGGTTCTGGGGCCAAGTGATTGATTGATTGAACACTTTATTAACATATTGCAGAATGGGTACAGTATAGTACAGCTCAGTCATGAATTGAAAATGGGGGACCCTGATGTAAACAAGACGAAAGTCTTTCTCTGGTCTGCATCCCCTTAACAATTGTGTGTATTGAGCTGTACTGTATCAGGGTCCCCCATTTTCAATTAATCAGGACATACATGACATACAGATAGACAGTACTGCTACATCTATACATTTATGACATACCAGATTTGCAAATACAGTACTGTTTGTGATACAAAAAAGATACAAAAATGCGGTATTGCACCCCTGGTATTTAAAAAAAAATCTAGGTAGAGAGGGGGGGCTGCCATTAAATTTTGAACCTGAGAGTGCTGGTCTGGCTTCATATGACACACATGACATACAGATAGACAGTACTGCTACATCTATACATTGGAACCCTGGAGATCTCTGAATGCAATGTAATTCTGTATGTATGAGCTCAGTGTGTCGTTTACATGGAGAAATGGCGCCACCGCCTGGGAAAATGCGGTATTGCACCCCTGGTATTAAAAAAAACTCGAGGTAGAAAGGGGGGGGGGGGCCCCCCCTAACCCCCCCCAGCGACGTCACTCGCCACGCCCACAAATCTGTCCCCGCCACACTTGGCGAGAGAGTTACGCCACTGCCTGGCACCCTATATAGAGGGAAATTCTGTACGGCCCTCATAGGTTACAATTACAATATGTAATCTATTCCAATATATCTATCAAACAATCAAAACTAATTTGGCTCCATCATTATTGAGCTAATCTCAGTTCGCAGTCTTGCAGAAAATCTCAGGAAAATGACACCAAATTTGTACCTTCAATCGCCCATGATAACACTGGTCTCCAGTTGGGAGACGTCCAATACTGCCCCGCAGTGGTGTAATAAGGGAGTTCTTACACTTGCTGATTTGTTTGGGGTAGAAAGAGGGTCTCTGCTCATTCCAAGACATTCAGAAACACTTTAATTCACCCGGCACTTTCTTCTAGCTTCTATTGCGCACAGCAATGGTGTACCTTGGGATAGTCAATTAGGTACCCAACCATTTCACACAATATTTACCAGACCCAGGGGTCTGGTCTCAACGGTTTACGCCATGTTGGCAAAGACTTCTTCAAAGCCTCTACCCATTGATAGAGTGTGCCAGTGTGGATATACCATTCAATAGCAGCAGTCTAAATGGGCTATTAATCTGGCAAAACATTTTGCTATCCTCCAGAATTCCCAACCACCAAGTCATCCATTTTGATTTTATACATAGGACATACATGCATATTACATAAAGAAAGCCATACCATCACCTAAAAGCGCTTTGTGCACACAAAAACGCCTTGTGTACCTTTTTCCATATGGTATGGGAGTGCCCAGGATTGGTTGATTTCTGGAGGAAGGATGCTTATGGTTGTCCTTCTTATTGATTGATTGATTGATTGATTGATTGAAAACGTATTAACAGATTGCAGAATGGGTACAATACTAAGAGGATGCAGACCAGAAAAATACTTTCGTTTTGTTTACATCGGGGTCCCCCATTTTCAATTCATCAGGACATTTATGACATACAATCAATCAAATCAAGGTCAGTGAATACCACGACCACAATGAATGAATGAAAACTTTATTTAACAGATTGCAGAATGGGTACAATACAGTACGGCTCAATATACACAATTGTTAAGGGGATGCAGACCTGAGAAAGACGTTTGTCTTGTTTCCATCAGGGTCCCCCATTTTCAATTCATATAGACATTTATGACATACACAACATTGATTGATTGATTGATTGATTGATTGATTGATTGATTGAAAACTTTATTAACAGATTGCAGAATGGGTACAATACAGTACAGCTCAATACACACAATTGTTAAGGGGATGCAGACCAGAGAAAGACTTTTGTCTTGTTTACATCAGGGTCCCCCATTTTCAATTCATCAGGACATATATGACATACATACAGATAGTCAGTACTGCTACATCTATACATTTATGACATACCAGATTTGCAAATACAGTACTGTTTGTGATACAGGAGTAGTCAAGAAAAGGGAGTATATACATTTGACGTAGAAACTGTACATTGGAGGAGGTTGGGTGGGGTTGTGTGGGGGGGGTTGGGTACATTGGGATATTGACAACCATACTGGGTAATTTACATTGGAGGTGGTTGGGGGGGGGGGAGAAACACTGTATAAACAAGCAAAACTGTACATACATGACATTGATGGCATAGGGACATATAGGTAATTAGTACTGATACACAGGCCCGGACTGGCCATCGGGAGCACCGGGAGTTTTCCCGGTGGCCTGGCCTGCACAGATAAAAAAAAATTATAAAAAAAAAAGAAAAAAAAACATTTATTTTCTTTTTTTTATTATAATTTTTTGATTTTTTTTTGCCAGGCCATTGTTTCTAGTTATGGCGGCGGCGCGGCGCGATAGTTAGATAACCTAGGTGGGTGGGGAACAACCAGGATTTCACTGTCTGCGACAGAGTTGGAGAACTATCTCTGACTCTCTCCCTCACGCGGACACACACACTCAATGGAGCCGTGCTGCCGCTTGTGATTGGTGGAGGCGGGACCAGGCGATACAACTGATTGACAGCGGTGGCGGCGAATGGAATGGCAGACGGCACTCAGATGCAGAATAACAGCCAGGCAATGAGCCAGGTAGTGAGGGACTCGGGAGAGATACAGCAGAGCGAAAGTCAATTAACGTTGATGTCAAGATGGACAGTGGAAGAAAGAGAAAGGGTGGAAGAGAGAGGGATAAAACAAAGAAAAATAAAGGCCCTTACAGGAGAGAGTGGTTAACTGTATTATAATAGTAAATAGAAAAATATGTTGTGCTCTTGCTTTTTGAAGGTGGAGAGAGAGTAGCATTGCTAGTGCCACAACAGTTTTATTTGAGGTCCATAACAGTACATTGTACTAAGCAATTGTTGGCTCATTAGTTTGTGATTCACATGCACTCAAATTCACCAGAATGCAGGAAATTAAGTCTTTGTAACAACAAATTTCCTGGTGGGGGACCCCCAGACCCCCGCTTAAAAAGTGGCCTGATTGGGGCTATATTTCGCGCTATATCTCCCGGTATGAATTATTTCCCCAGTCCGGCCCTGCTGATACATACTTCACTTCGCCTCTTGCAGAGACGTTCGTTCACTCATTCATGGTGTCTTCATGAAGAAACACGCTCCTCGATGTCAGTTTCAGTATTTAATAAAAGACAAAGATGAAGACACCCTGAAACAGACACAGACAGCACAGTCAGCTGACAACGTATATCATGATTCATGAATACACAATAACACTATAGTAACACATAAATATATATATCTATATAATGCATATATAATATAATATATAATATGTATGAACAGTAATGGTGCATCAAGCATCTCACATGAATGAGTGAACGAACGTCTCTGCAAGAGGCGAAGTGAAGAATGAGAACTAAGATGGCCGCTCAGCAATACCAGCGCAGTGCAAGGCATATCCGGTTGGATGCTGGTAAGACGCTGCCCTCTAGTGGCCGGCGATAAACTCTTCAATTTGTGACATAAACGGTATTAAAAAATACAGTACTGTTACCCCTAGATCCTGACAGAGTATATACATATGATGGGGAGGGGACTGTACATTAGGAGGGGGTGGGTGGGTGGGAGAGAAATATACATACGGCAGGGAGGGAATATATACATGCGGTGGGGAGGAGGCTGTCTATTAGGAGGTGGTGGGGGTTTTGGGCATTTACGGTGGCCAGTTTCGAATTGCAGCCTCCCGTAGGTGCTCTTTAAGAGCGGTTTTGAATGTGGGTAGGGATTCACATTCCTTTACAGCTTTGGGTAGGGTGTTCCACATTGATGTGGCATAATTGCTAAACGTATTTAGTCCCTTGTTTGAGCCGAATCTGGGTTTAACATGATTTGTTGAGCTTCCTCTGGTGTAGTGGTTGTGGTATTCACTGACCTTTGGGAAGTATTTTGACATGTACATGGGTACCTTAGTCGTATAGTGTATCTTGTAGACCAGGCCCATTGCAAGTTGCTGTACTCTGTCGTCTACTCTAAGCCATCCTAGGTTGTCAAAGTGGGCAGGGGTGAGGTGGGTTCTGGGGGTAAGGTCAAGTAGTAGTCTGACCAGTTTGTTTTGTGATGTTTGTAATTTTGTTTTAAGCGCCTTTGAGGTGCTTTGGTACCATGAGGTGCACGCATAGTCGTAGTACCCTTGAATGAGTGCTCCTGCCAGAGTCTTCAGGGTATTCTTGTTTACCAGAGAGGAGATCCGGTACAAGAATCTAGTTCGTTGGTTGACTTTTTTTATTACATTGGATGCCATTTTGTCACAGGAAAGATTAGCCTCTAGGATGGAACCCAGGTAGGTAATTTCGTCTTTCCTTGTGACAATATTGTCACCCACTGCAACTGAGAAGCCGTCGGTCTTGCTGAGTTTGTTATTTGAACCGAAGAGAATGGACTCTGTTTTGCCCATGTGTAATGATAGTTTGTTATCAGCGAGCCATATGCAGATTTTGCCTAGTTCCGAGCTGAGGGTTTTTTCAACCTGCAACTTGTTCTTGTCAGAGACCAGCAGAGCTGAGTCGTCCGCAAACA
The DNA here is from genome assembly GCF_963971535.1 of Notolepis coatsorum. NCBI lineage: Eukaryota > Metazoa > Chordata > Actinopteri > Aulopiformes > Paralepididae > Notolepis > Notolepis coatsorum. The sequence goes on along the minus strand of NC_140171.1, from coordinate 165,514,300 downwards.
GGAACAAGTTCCAGTCACAGGCTGACGACATGTCATTTGCATAAATTAGGAAGGAAGCTCAACAAATCATGTTAAACCCAGATTCGGCTCAAACAAGGGACTAAACACGTTTCGCAATTATGCCACATCAATGTGGAACGCCCTACCCAAAGCTGTAAAGGAATGTGAATCCCTACCCACATTCAAAACCTACGGGAGGCTGCAATTCGAAACTGGCCACCGTAAATGTCCAAACCCCCCCACCCCCTCCTAATAGACAGTCTCCTCCCCACCGCATGTATATTTCTCTCCCACCCACCCACCCCCTCCTAATGTACAGTCCCCTCCCCATCATATACTCTGTCAGGATCTATGGGTAACAGTACTGTATATTTGCATATCGTATGTCACAAATGTAACAGTACTAAATACCTGTATGCAGGGGTGCAGTCGTAATATGGGCGGAGGCCAAACGGTATCCTATTATTATGCAAAGTCTAGGCACTTATCACCTAGACTTTGCATAATAATAGGATGCGCGCACTTCGAAGCCCAAACGCCGTTTGACCGCGGTTGCCCAGCACTGCACCACTGCCTGTATGTCATGTATGTCCCTATGCCATAAATGTCATGTATGTTGTGTATGTCATAAATGTCACTATGAATGAAAATGGGGACCCTGATGTAAACAAGACAAATGTCTTTATCTGGTCTGCATCCCCTTAACAATTGTGTGTATTGGGCCGTACTGTATTGTAGCCATTCTGCAATCTGTTAAATAAAGTTTTCATTCATTCATCATTCATTCATTCATCCCTCTCTCTCGCACTCTCTCCCATAGATATATATAGAACACTAGATAGCTTACCCGCGCTGCCGGCCAATGGAGAGCGACGTCACTGAACCGCCGCCATCTTACCCCAGTCAGCCTGGAGTGAGAGTGAGTGAGCTGCACAGACAAAAATACTCATAACTCGCTGAAATATTGACGGATTTACAAACGGTTTGGTTTATTACAAGCATTATTAACGTGGCTATGATTCAAGCGGTTTGTAAAAAAAACATCTTTAAAAAATTTTTTTTTATAAGTATGCAGTATCATAACTACATCTTTGATGTTTATAGCAAACCAACCCGTTTGTAAATCCGTCAATATTTCAGCGAGTTATGAGTATTTTTGTCTGTGCAGCTCACTCACTCTCACTCAAGGCTGACTGGGGCAAGATGGCGGCGGTTCAGTGACGCTGGTGACTCCTCCTTAAGCTATCTAGTGTTCTATAGATATCTATGCTCTCTCCAACCGCACGTCTCAACCGAGCCTGGTCAGGGGGGAGGGGCTAGGCCCAATGTGGAGTGACGTCCCCTCTCCGCCAATCAGCGCGCGTTCTGTCGCGGCCACAGGCTTTCCCCGTGTGAGGCAGCTATTGGCTGTTTATTTCCAAAGGGGCGGGGCGTGGGGTGCCGCGTGACGCAGATGTAGCTGATTGGTCCAGCCCTCCCTGACGTCACCAGGAAATACGGAAATGCCATGCAATGTCTCGTCCTAGCCACCAGGGGCACCACAATCCATGCTTCACCTCGTTGTCTGTTGCTATAACGAGCTAATGCTGCTAATCTCTAACGTTAACTCTCTGAACAGATCTAGATGCAGTGATCGTGTAAAGAACGGACTAACTGCAGCTGCTGGAGACACATTTGAACTAAGGAGGAGTCGAGACTGGCCGTAAACTTCAGAGTGTTGTGAAAGTGAGATGAAGAAACACAAAGCAGGTTTGTTTAATCAGAAGGTCCTTTGGACATTATTCTTTGATCAATATGTTCCCGTTTGTGATTACGGTATTTCACAATTGCCTAACCTTAAATAATGTACCCAACAGTTAGACCAGCGGTGCTGCCATAAATAAAACATTAGATGCGACATTACGCCATAAATCATGTGATAACCGTCCGCCATCTTACCTGGATATTGTTTAGGCAGCAACTATGTTTGTCGGCTGTGCAGCCTAGTTACTGTACTAACATGATCAGAGAGACTAGTGCAGCCTAGTTACTGTACTAACATGATCAGAGAGACTAGTGCAGCCTAGTTACTGTACTAACATGATCAGAGAGACTAGTGCAGCCTAGTTACTGTACTAACATGATCAGAGAGACTAGTGCAGCCTAGTTACTGTACTAACATGATCAGAGTGCAGCCTAGTTACTGTACTAACATGATCAGAGAGACTAGTGCAGCCTAGTTACTGTACTAACATGATCAGAGAGACTAGTGCAGCCCAGTTACTGTACTAACATGATCAGAGAGACTAGTGCAGCCTAGTTACTGTACTAACATGATCAGAGAGACTAGTGCAGCCTAGTTACTGTACTAACATGATCAGAGAGACTAGTGCAGCCTAGTTACTGTACTAACATGATCAGAGAGACGTGCAGCCTAGTTACTGTACTAACATGATCAGAGAGACTAGTGCAGCCTAGTTACTGTACTAACATGATCAGAGAGACTAGTGCAGCCTAGTTACTGTACTAACATGATCAGAGAGACTAGTGCAGCCTAGTTAAATGGGGGACCCTGATGTAAATAAGACAAAAGTCTTTCTCTGGTCTGCATCCCCTTAACAATTGTGTGTATTGTTGAGCTGTACTGTATTGTACCCATTCTGCAATCTGTTAATAAAGTTTTCAATCAATTACTGTACTAACATGATCAGAGAGACTGAGGAGGCTGGCATCACTTTATACACATGAGTATGGAGGAGATTAGATCACACAAGGCTCAACTACTCTCTTTCTAACAGACACACATGCACACACAAGACACTCGGACGTCACGAGACCGCCGCCATCTTAGTTTTGGGGACAAACCAACCTGCAAAAGTGAGCTCCGTTTTTAAAAAGTAGTAACATATAAACATGAAAAAGGCATAGGCTACTTGAAGCCTCCAGTGCACACCAGTGGAGGCTGCTGACCAAATTTTTAGGTGAAGCACAAATTATTATATTATATTATATATTAAATTATATTTTTTAAACATCCCCAACGCTGCAACACCCCCATTCCTCCCAGGTGTCAGGCTCCTCATTCGCTTCCATTCATTTTGGGGACCATGTTTAAATATCATACTTCTGAAGTATACACAAACTATACTGCTGTGACGATTTCAATAACACAGACCATTCTGAGTCAATGGTATGCAAAACTGTACATTGGAATATCTAACATGTATTTACCACTTTCCTCTGCACGAGGCCACAGATGGGTTTTATGTAACACAAGGACAATGAATGAATGAGAGAGAGAGACAGAGAGAGACCACGGCGGGTTTATATTAACACAACAGAACTGAATGAGAGAGAGAGAGAGAGAGAGAGAGAGAGAGAGAGAGAGAGAGTGTGTGTGTGTCTGTGTGATAACAAGTATACTATAATCACAGGTGTATTGGTGCAGGGTCCATGTGTGTGGCTTGTGTCCAATAACAATAGTCCATGTATCTTTTGTGTGTGCGTGTGTTTAAGACTGTGGTCTTTGAGAATGAGAATGTTATAGTTCTTCTTTCTACACATGAATGAATGAATGATGAATGAAAACTTTATTTAACAGATTGCAGAATGGGTACAATACAGTACGGCTCAATACACACAATTGTTAAGCAGACCAGAGAAAGACTTTCGTCTTGTTTACATCAATTCAGTGCCACATACACACAGTCTTCATATCCCTCCTAGTTACACACAGTCATTATTATCCCTCCCATACAATACGCACAACACAACAGACTAACTCGTCTTGCTCAATACTTGTTTATGAGTTTTAAGAGACAGCACTGTAATCTGTCTCAACCAAAGCTCTACTAGTTAACAAAGATCTCCACCTTGCTATCTGAAACACTGACACCATTATCAACCTAATAATATCAACCTGATAATATTGAAACATTATCAATATAACGTTAGCTACCAACTTTAGCAGGGCTCCTAATAACACAAGATACGTTTCACTATGAATTGAAAATGGGGGACCCTGATGTAAACAAGACGAAAGTCTTTATCTGGTCTGCATCTCCTTAATAATTATGTGTATTGAGCCGTACTGTATATTGTACCCATTCTGCAATCTGTTAAATAAAGTTTTCATTCATTCATGCCTTTTGAAAAGTGACATGGTCGATGTAGGAGTTATGATGCTGTTTCAATTCGGTTACAGTAACGTTACACAAACTGATATTCTAAAGCCAAGAAGACACGACTTACCCATAAAGACGGTATCTCGATCTCATCTATCGTTGAATAGTGCAGCTTCTCCATGTGACGAGTCCGACTCGAGCCACGTGCATTAATCCCATGGAAAATGTAAACAATAGTGCATCGCGAGCCAGCTTGTTGCATCAAATTGATGTTTGGCTTTTGTCTCCCGAGTGAAGTTAGAACTACTACACTTCGGCTGAGGCTAAGCACTGCAGGCTTTCGTTTTACAACGACTGAGATAAAAAAATATATATATATATATCATCAAACGATGCACAATGGAGAGGCATTGTTGTTATTGATATCATCTTCATCAATGCCATCAGCCCTGTTTAGACATTCACAAGACTTGCGTAACGTTAGCTAGCAAGCAAGCTAGTCGACAATATCTCCTTCCTCCATTGCAACGCTATCTACAGTACTAGAGAATTCAAAGTGCCCGCGAGGCGATGACGTTGTTGTTGTCACATTTAGCTTTTATCGCAGGTGTATATATATATCATCAAACGATGCACAATAAGTTCATGAACAATAACAAAACACTCCACCCTGGGCCTGATAGCTGCGGTGGTAGCCCTTTAGCTATGTTAGCTCCAACAAGTTATCTTCCTGAGATAAAAATTATTTTGTAAACAAGCTGCAGAGCCGCAGTATGGCACAAGAGAAACCATTATCTGATTGGGCCACAAGGCTGTCAATCATGCTAGCTGCAGAGCCGCAGCGCAGCAAAAGAGAAACCATTAGCTGATTGGATAACAAGGCTGTCAATCATTCAATCCCCCATTCAATGGCAAGAGTTAAACTGCACAGACCGTGCTTAGATGACATTAATAGCCTATTTTGATTGGCTATTATTTATTTAAATAAACCTGTGCAGATATTCTGCATGAATATTACTGCAGTGCAGGCCTGCTCAGAGCTGTACATATTGGCAATTTTTTGAAGAAAAAAAAATTCACTGGCATTTTTTACAGAGGAAAACTTTTCTAATAAAAAAAATTAAATAATAATAATAAAAAAAAAAAAAATATATATATATATATATATATATATATATATATATATATATGTAAATTAATAATAATTATGAATTATGAGTGAATTTGTATTTCACGTGTTGTCATAGAGAAACCTCCACTGGTGCACACGTACACTGAGAATGGACTATATGGTCGAAGTAGCTAGTGTAATGTTTCTGTTCTGGCTGTCACTCTTAGTGTCTAGCAGAAAGAATTGAATGTCCACACGATGACAATATAGCTGAAGGTTCTTTACTTCCACACTTTGGGTTAACTTGCATACATCCAACTGGCGGGCACCGTATCTGACGTCATTAACATGAGTCTGGGCTAAACCAACATATGGGTGAAACTATTATTCCAGGATACCACAGCTAGCAGCTAACATTCATCTGCTGTTTACAGCCTCACAGCCAATAATACATTTACGTTATAATATTTGTTCCTTATTCTCACCTGTTATGAAATGGGTAGAGCAGATACACGTATGATTTGACTTGGGGGACCAGTGTCTGCTTTGATCGACTCTCCCGTCTGCATCTACGTGTGCCCTCTTGATAGCCACCAGCCACTTTTCCTCTGTGATGCCTCAGCTGGTAAATTATATAAAACTTCCGATTTTGATTTAGTTATTAGTACAAAACGTAACACAGCAGCTCTTTGGCATTGTGATGCACTGAAGAAAATTACCCTTGATTGTGTTTACTTTGTCGCTTTTCCGATCCGTTTTCTGCACTAAATGAAGCGTTCACAATGTACTCGTGGTGCATGTTTCCCCCCAAGCCATAGTTGCCTAGCAACAACAGACAGGACGTTGACTTCGAGAATATCTCCCGGTCTCTCTTACTATCCCACATGCACACACTCTCTCCCGGTCTCTCTTACTATCCCACATGCACACTGTTGTGAAGGATCAGATTAAACCGAATATATATATTTATTTATGGATATATATTTAATAGTATTTGTATATCGTTTGATATCCCCTGTATATTCCTTGTACAATATGCACTGAATATCCCTTTAGTCTACTAAACAGCCCATAATAGTTTCATTCTACCATTGGACGAGAACCTGGCGCCAGCAGCCATACCCCCTAGGTTCAAGTTCAATCGTGCCGACCAACATGTCGTGGCAAGCCCGGTTCCGCGTAGGAATACGTCTGGCGAAATACGAATGGTACTATTTGTTCACAGCGCATATATATATGGCGCAAGTAAAGTAGAACTTCCTTTTTAGTCCATTAGTTCTTTACCCTCCAACTAAGTAACAGACGCAAAGCCTCACCCACGACGCACGTGTGGTGCAGTAAGGCCTACTTGGCCTCAGAATAGGCATTGAGATATCGTGTGGATTAATAGTTGAATTGTCATAGTTTGGCACTATACCGTCGAGTTGGACGTATTTCTATTAAGCTAATAATAGTCTATTATGTATGGTGCATCGTTCGGTTAGAGTTATAAAGTGAGCAGTACCCCCATCGTTCCTGACGTTATCTGGAGTCTTAACCAGGCTGGGCAGACCACGTGTGGTGCTTGCATCCGAGGAGCTCCGGGCCAGGACGAGTGGACCTGTACATTGGATTACTTTACCCGGACGACGGCGAGCCTTCCACGGCTTGGATTATCTACATGCTTTGGGTGCTTTGATTATTCCATGGATAACGGCCAACACTGCTGAGTGTTGGAACTACCCCCCGGAGAGGAGTCCAGGTGAGACGGCGCTCTACCCCGAGTGAGGTCGCCTCACGTCTCTTCATCTGTGGACCGGCAGCTACCGTCCACCAGAGGGTCCAGCTGTATTCATCTGCGGACCGAGGTTCTGTGGGCATCGTGTTCAGGACTCTGAATTCTCCCAAGAAATCGTCGGCCAGATGGGATACCGCCAGCGGCTCTTCTAACCCCCCCCCTACTGTCTTACAACCAGCGGGACCCCCCCCCCCCCCCTTAGTGTATCCAGCTATAATCATTTAAGTACCATCGCTATAGTTCCCTAAAGAACCGGTTTGTATACTTACTCCCTGCGTAACCAGAGATTGGACATTCAATGTTGATTTACCTACGAATACTCATTTGCCATACAAGTGCATTTCAAATCATAAATGTCATTAAGTGAACGTTGTATATACCCTTTGCTATATAAAATATTCGATTTATACATTTGTGTGGACTTCGTTTCATCAGGTGGGAAAGTGTTCATCATATCTATATCATGTACTGGATGGCCAGAAGTTAAAGTACAAGAGGTAGTGGTTTAATGATACCATACTTATCAATACAGTCAGGGAATTGTACCCCTCAGTTACACACACACTCTCTCCTGGTCTCTCTTACTATCCCACATGCACACACTCTCTCCCGGTCTCTCTTACTATCCCACATGCACACACTCTCTCCCGGTCTCTCTTACTATCCCACATGCACACACTCTCTCCCGGTCTCTCTTACTATCCCACATGCACACACTCTCTCCTGGTCTCTCTTACTATCCCACATGCACACACTCTCTCCCGGTCTCTCTTACTATCCCACATGCACACACTCTCTCCCGGTCTCTCTTACTATCCCACATGCACACACTCTCTCCTGGTCTCTCTTACTATCCCACATGCACACACTCTCTCCTGGTTTCTCTTACTGTCCCACATGCACACACTCTCTCCCGGTCTCTCTTACTATCCCACATGCACACACTCTCTCCCGGTCTCTCTTACTATCCCACATGCACAAACACACACACATGCATAATTGCATACACATATCAGCCTTCAATCCCAGACATATCTCTTAGAGCCATATGAAATCCGTTTAATTTTTTTCCAAATTCCATTTTATTTTTTTCCAAGTTCAGTTTTTTTCATTTTAATATTTCAGAATTCTGTATTTTTCTTTGTACACTCATTTTACCATCAGAAATAGTGTCTAATAAGTGGGAATGAATAAATGTCCACAATTTAATAAGATATAACAGTCCATTTAATAGGGCTGTCTTAAATACTTCGAAGCTTCGTTCGATGGGCATGGGATTCGAATATGAAAATAAATTTTGATTATTAAAAAAAAAAAAATCGTATATATATATATATATATATATATATTATTTTTTTTGCAAAATCAACTCTGCCTCTCTTTGTTAACTACAACAAGCAATGCTGTTTGTTATTTAAGATGAGGTTGGACTCTGCACTGACAGATTTGTGTTCATTGTGCTGCTTTTATAAAGCCTCAAATGACGGCTTACAATATTTCATGAAAGCAAAGTATTTTGTTTGTCTAAGATTTAAAAAGGTTTAAACTTTACAGCACTGAAAAAGTTGAACAAAGTGCTGTACAAGTCCCACAACATAAAAAAATATATATATATTCTTTTTATTTTTTTTTACAGTTGATTCCATTTTTATTGCTCAATTCCGCGATTCCGTGAACGCGGATTCCATATGGCTCTAATATCTCTCTACACACACTACCCCACCCCCCTTGCAACTTGTACACATATGCACAAAATACAGCCTTCTCATGTCTATGATCTCCCTTTCTGACACACACATGTAACGGAGGTACCGCATGTCTATCCACAGTCACGATGGACAGTGAAGTGGCTGTGGACGTTAAGGGTTCCTGCAACTAAACTCACTCCCCATAGTAGGGCAGCAACTAACGATTATTTTGGTAGTCGACTAATCTGTCGATTCTTTTTTCGATTAGTCGACTAATCTAACGATTATTTTTGTCATTCGATTAGTCGACTAATCTAACGATTATTTTTGTCATTTGATTAGTCGCCTAATCTAACGATTATTTTTGTCACACCCTCAATCTCTGCTTCCTGTGGGCGCGGCTCCTTCTCCAGTGCATGTTTTACCTCACATGCTCAAGTCTGCACACCTGTGAATGTCACCCTGTTGTCCAGTCCCTCTGCCTTAACACTTTGAGTGCCAGCGATGAGATTTCTTGTCTCTCTGTTTAATTAATTTATCCACTCTGGTTGGATGGTGTGTATGTATATGTATGTATTGTGCTGTATAATGACAATACATTTTAATCGAATCTCATTTTGAAATCGCTACGCTGCCTATGGACACGACAGTGGCAGACAGCTTCGGAGGTGATTGCATTGCACCATGGTGATCCACTCAACAGGTAGCGATTTCAAAATGAGATTCGATTCAAATGTATTGTCATTATACAGCACAATACATACATATACATACACACCATCCAACCAGAGTGGATAAATTTATTAAACGTAAAAAAAAAAAAATAATTGAACCAAGAGTGATTTGAACTTGTGACCATAGGATCCACAGCCAGCAGACTAACGAGGTGAGCTAAGTCGGATGTTAAAACTGAGTGACTAATCCATGATTTACACTTGTGCCAATTGCGTTTGTCCCTAATCTTTAGTATTGGCATTAATAAATCAGATGTCATGCTAATTATGTCATGTTCTACAGTAGGACTTACTACTGTCATACCCATTAAAACAGTAATTCGAATAATAGAAGCCTGCTTTGCTGGAATGATTCATTTCAAAGTTGAATTGGATAATGCAGGCGCGAGCTGGGCGTAACTGGCGTAGATAACTTACCGGGGGCAAAACTAGCGTACGTCAGTGGCGACCGGTACCCTGTCCCGCACATACACCTAGCGGGGGCCATCATCTTCTCCAAGGTGGACCTGGTGCGCCTGTACTTGGATGACATTCTTGTAGCCAGTACGTCCATAGAGGAGCACATGACACACCTCCAGCAGCTGTTTGAGCAGCTCAGTAAACATGGCCTCATTGTCAACCCGACCAAGTGCCAGTTTGGGCAGTCCTCCATCACCTTCCTCGGACACCATGTCACTCCACAGGGAGCCACCCCACTCCCGGCCAGGGTGGAGGCCATTGCCAGTTTTCCTCGTCCCCGCACCGTACGGTCTCTACAGGAGTTCCTGGGCATGGTGAACTTTTACAACCGGTTCCTTCCCCATGCTGCCCACCTCATGCGCCCCTTGTACGAGGCCCTGCGGGGCAAAGTGCCCAAAGACGAGTTAGATTGGTCCTCGGGGATGGACATCGCTTTTGGGGCTGCCAAGACCGCGCTAGCCAACGCTGCTCTGCTGGCGCACCCCTCTCCCACTGCCCCGGTCGCCCTCACGACAGACGCCTCTGACTATGCAGTGGGGGCGGTGTGCGAGCAGTGGGTGGGCGGTTCCTGGCAGCCACTGGCCTTTTTTAGCAAACAGCTCCGCGACAACGAGCGTAAGTACAGTACTTTCGACAGGGAACTGCTGGGTCTGTTCCTCGCCACTAGGCACTTTAGATGCCTGTTGGAAGGCCGCCAGTTCACTGCCTTTGTGGACCACAAGCCACTAACGTTCTCCATGGCCAAGACCTTGGAGCCGTGGTCGGGACGTCAGCAGCGGCAGCTCTCTGCGATCTCCGAGTTAACCACGGACATTGAGCACGTGGCGGGCAAGGACAACTTGCCACTTCCGACTGCCTCTCTCTGGCGGTCATCGGGTCCGTCCACTTGGGACTCGATTATGCTGCCATGGCGACAGACCAAGCCACAGACTCAGACATTCAGGCCTATCGGACGGGCCCTACTGCACTGCAGCTGGAGGATGTGGTGTTCGACACAGCTAACGCCACTCTCCTCTGCCACATCTCCACTGGCCAACCGCGCCCTATGGTGCCTACGGCCTGGCGGCGCCGGGTTTTTAACATGATCCACAGCCTTTCCCACCCAGGTGTGAAGGCCTTGACTAAGCTGGTGGGGGTCAAGTTGGCCTCCAGAAGGATGTTAGGACCTGGGCTAGCTCGTGTGTGGCGTGCCAGCGTGCCAAGGTGCACCGCCATACCAAAGCCCCTTTGGCACCGTTTATAGTGCCAGAGAGGCGGTTCAACCACGTGAATGTGGACCTGGTGCGCCCCCTGCCCCCCTCCCACGGATATACTCACCTCCTCACCATGGTGGACAGGACCACCGGGTGGCTGGAGGCTGTTCCACTGTCCTCCACTACGGCAGCGGAGGTGGCCCAGGCGTTCATCGGCTGCTGGGTGGCCCGTTTTGGCACACCGGGGGACAACACAAGCGACAGGGGCCCCCAGTTCACTTCGGAGCTCTGGACTGCAGTTGCGGAGCACCTGGGGGTGAAGATCCACCGCACTACGGCGTACAACCCGCAGGGCAACAGACTTTGTGAGCGGTTCCATAGGGACATGAAGGCCGCTCTTCGGGCTGCCCTTACGGATGGCGACTGGGTTGACCGCCTCCTGTGGGTCTTGCTTGGTCTTCGTTCTGCCCCCAAAGAGGACCTCCAGGCCTCGTCCGCTGAGCTGGTGTACGGCCAGCCGCTGCGGGTCCCTGGGGAGTTCTTTCCGGAGGCCACAGCTTCCTGGTCCGTCGCCTCCCATCGAACAGTGTCCCGGGGTGTTGCCGATGCCCTTATTCCCATTCCAACATCCCGCCACTGCCTTCCCCAGTCCTACGTCCCCAGGGACCTGCCATTGTCCAAATATGTGTTCATCCGGCACGACAGCCATCGGACCCCGCTGCAGCCCCCTTATGACGAGCCTTTCCGTGTCCTGGAGGCAGGCACTAAAAATGTTGTTGTGGACATGGGGGGCAGGCCAGAGTGGGTCACTATAGACCGTCTTAAGCCTGCTCACTTGAACAAGGACGAACCAGTTCAGTCGGCCCCCCCGGTTTCGGCTCAGACCCCTTCCCCGTCCTCTGTTCCGGCCTTGGCCCCTTCCATGGACCGGCCGCTGGTCCCACTTCTCTCCCTTAATCCCCCTCTTGTTAAGCACAGTCGGTTCGGCCGCTTGATCCGTCCCCCTCCATGTTGACTATTTCATGCTGTGATCTGTTCACTGATGGACTGTTCACTGGCTATTAATTAGTTGCAGTTTTTGTATTGGTGAATTCTGGGGGGGCCTGTGTGGTGAGCTATATTAAGAGACATTCACCAAGGTGGGCTTGTGCCTTTTAAAGGGGAGATGAAGCAGTGAACAATGTGATCCTAGTTTGTTTGTTGTGTACCTTGTGTAAGACAGGGTCCTATAATAAAATGTGAAATCCTGCTTATTTGTCTAAAAAATCAAATGTAATTTCCCTGTTTTCGCCATGGGCGGCGCCATTTTGTTGCTGACGTCACGGTGTTGGTTTGGTGTATACACTGCTGGGCAGCTGCATAGTAAACATGGATTGTTGGGTCAGTCAGTAAATAAAATGTTGCCTACAAAACAACGGGACCGCGGTGGTTCTGTTTGTATTGCTCCTGGCTGTTCAAACAAATTTTACCATGTGAAAGAGAGGAAAGTTGGTTCATTTCAACAAACTACCAGTGAAAAAAACAGTGTTGTTGGCACGTTGGCTCAGGCTGGCTGCACTCAGGCGGCGCAATCAGCCTGTTGGACAGGGAATGAAGATCTCCAGAGAACACTTCATTGCCTCGGATTATGTTGTTGGGGGTGGGAGGTTTGTTCAGAAGACCACTAATCAGCTGAAGCCCGATGCGGTTCCCTCGGTCTTCGACAGACAGACCGGTGCAGGCAGTTCAGCGTCGCGGAGCATTTAGCCTGCTGGCTACCTAGCTCCACTTCAACCAGCATCGGGAGCTCCAGCAGCTTGTCGATGTGCTAATAGCCTCAGCAAGCTAACGTTAGCTGGCTCCAGCAGCTTGTCGATGTGCTGGAGCCAGCTAACGTTATCAAGATGTATCCATCAGTGGACCAATTGCATGCTTTTGCAGAGGACAAGAAGCCTTCAGTCGACTCCTTCAGACATTAAGCACCCCCCACAGCCCAAATGGAATGATAAAATATATATATATATTTTTTTAATATAAAAAATATGATAATTTTAATAATACTAACAGCACATTTTGGCCAATCATAGTCGACCATCCAAATCCTTAGTCGGTGGTAGCCCTACTAGCCTCCCAGGAATTACCCTAAACCGCTCTAAAACCATACTTATATTCACCACGGTATAAAACGGGAATGTATGGATGGAGGGGGGCTTCCCACCCTCCAGAACATTTACAACAAGCGGTGCAGGGGTAAGGCTAAGAGAATCATCAAGGACTCCAGCCACCCAAACAACTGCCTCTTTGAACTGCTGCGGTCAGGCAAGCGATACCGGAGTCTCATGGCGAGCACAGACTCAGAAGAAGCTTCTATCCCCAGGCCGTGTGTACCGGTTCCGCAACAGTAAGTGACTTCCGGGTAGGCCTGATTGGCCCCGACAGGCACGTGACGCGGCAAACTCAGGACGCGCAACGAGGCTGCTGAGAGCTGTCGCGCGGAAATAGGCTGTCTATTGCCATTCTCTAACACAAACTCTAACCTTAACCAGCTCCTTAACAGCGCCTAAACTTAACCGTTCTAACCTTAACCAACTCCGAAACAATGCCTAACCTTAACCTTAACCATGCCTAACCTTAACCATAGAAAGAATATTGCCATTCTCTAACACAAACTCTAACCTTAACCAGCTCCTTAACAGCGCCTAAACTTAACCGTTCTAACCTTAACCAACTCCGAAACAATGCCTAACCTTAACCTTAACCTTAACCATGCCTAACCTTAACCGGCGAAAGAATACACGTTAAAAAAAAAATCACGTTAAAAAAAAAAGATTTGATGGGATTCGAACTCACCAACAACGGACCGCAGGATCGCAGGACCGCTGCTCTGCGAGGTGAGCTATAGCGCCGATTGAGAGTCATGGCGTATTTGGACGGTTACGTAATTCCGTAAGGGCTCCGCGGAGCGTGCCGCGCGGCAGAGAAAGTTGCGCGTCACGTGCCTGTCGGGGCCAATCAGGCCTACCCCGGAAGTCACTTACTGTTGCGGAACAGCTACACGCCCCCAGGCCATCAGGCTGCTCAACGAACAATAAACACTATGCAACAACCATCAAATGCACACAGCACACACATGTGATCTGTCCTGTCTAAATGTTTAAATGTTGAGCGATCTGCTGTGTCAAATTTCCCACGGGATAATAAAAGTATTTCTATTCTATTCTATCCACACGCACACACTCACTTTAAACAAACAACACACTACAGCACCCACTCTCCACACTTTAGATCACTTAAACACTCTTTATATTTATTGGTAAAGGATTTGCACTACAACTCGTACACCTTACTGTAAATTGTACCTAAATTGTACCTCATCCCATTTCTGCTTTGCACTATATAGTATTGTATATTAGTACATTGCATAGTACAGTGGTCACCAACCTTTTTAAGCCCAAGATCACTTTTTTTTTTGGTGAAGGCAAGATCTACCTATTGAAGCGTTGAGAGAAAAAGACAGCCAAGATTGTACTTTAAACTAAATTACTTTTATTTGCCTGTATTCTAATTACATGCAATGCTTTGGTCCAACATTAAAACGTCAAAGTAGAACTATTATGTACTTTCTCAGTCAGTGCTAAGTGCAGTCATCTTATGCAGCATCACTTTTCACATCAAAACAAAAGTAGAACTGTAATGTGGACTTTCTCATATTATTAACATTGACAAACATATTTACAATTAGCATTTTATAAAGTAGAACTGTAATGTGTACTTTCTCAGTCAGTGCTAAGTGCAGCATCACTTTTCACATCAAAACAAAAGTAGAACTGTAATGTGTACTTTCTCAGTCAGTGCTAAGTGCAGCATCACTTTTCACATCAAAACAAAAGTAGAACTGTAATGTGTACTTTCTCAGTCAGTGCTAAGTGCAGCATCACTTTTCACATCAAAACAAAAGTAGAACTGTAATGTGTACTTTCTCAGTCAGTGCTAAGTGCAGTCAGTGCTAAGTGCAGCATAATTTTCACATCAAAACAAAAGTAGAACTGTATGTGTACTTTCTCAGTCAGTGCTAAGTGCAGCATCACTTTTCACATCAAAACAAAGGTAGAACTGTAATGTGGACTCTCAGGGTAAGATCTAAAAAAGAAAAAAAAAAAAAAAACGTTTTTTATTTATTTTTTTATTTCCATGGAAAGATCTACAGGGACAGTCTCAAAGATCGACCAGTCGATCAAGATCGACGGGTTGGTGACCACTGGCATAGTATATTGTATGGTAACTCAGTTACTTCTATTCTGCATCGAACATTGTACATATGTCTATACTGAACACTGACTTCTATTTTTACTTCTATTTTACATGCTATACTATTTTATTTTATTTCATACTTATCTTGTCTAGCACAGTCTCTGGAGCGTAACAGTAAGAAGCATTTTGTATAAAAGTAGTCTGTACTTCTGTAAAACTATTAAAGCTTTAAATTAAAACTTGAACTTGAAAAATTATTCCTTTTTCACATCTTGAATGATAGATACTCGATGTCAAATGGGCCATGTGTTAATGATGAAAAGTTATCTACTGCATCTTTATGTTTGTTATTCATATTATTATTATTCCTCCCTGCAGACCCCCCACAGCTCTCTGTCTGTGAAGAGGAGGTTCCCCCTGAGCAGCAGGAGAGGAGCCCCAGTCTGAGCCAGGAGGAGCCAGAGCCCCTACAGATGAAAGAGGAACAGGAGGAACTCTGGATCAGTCAGGAGGGAGAGCAGCTTCAAGGTCTGGAGGAGGCTGATATCATCAAGTTCACTTTCAACCCTGTCTCTGTGAAGAGTGAAGATGATGAAGAGAAACCTCAGTCATCATGGTTTAACCAAACCCAGGACCCAGAGTCCCTACAGATTAAAGAGGAACAGGAGGAACTGTGTCAAGATCTAGAGGAGGCTGATGGCTCCAAGATGACCTTACACCCTGTGAAATATGAACATGGTGGAGAGAATACTCTGTCCTCACTGCTCAGCCAAACCCAGGACTCAGAGCTCCTACAGATCAAAGAGGAACTACATCAAGGGCTGGAAGAAGCTGATCTCTCCAAGATCACAGTAGACCCAGTGAAATGTGAAGATGGTCAAGAGAACGCTCTGTCCTTCCAGCCTCTTCAAACCCAGAGGGAGAAAAACAGAGACGCTTACTCTTTACCCAGCACCTCAACTGGACAGATGAAAACAGAACCTGGTGGAGAGGACTGTGGAGTATCAGAACCAGCCAGTAACTTATATCCAGATGGTGATTTAGAACCAACTAGAGATGGCCAGCTTCTCTCTTCAGACTGTCCTGACACTGATGACAGTGATGATTGGAAGGAGAGTGGGGAACCTCAGTCAGGTTTAAAGATGCTAATATCAGACGAGAAACAAAAAACATTAAGTTTGTCTCATACAGGACAGAAACAATTTAGTTGTTCAGTTTGTGGAAAAGGGTTCAGTGACAAAGGAACTTTGAACAGACACATGTCAACTCATACAGGAGAGAAACCATTTAGTTGTTCAGTTTGTTCAAAAGGGTTCAGTCAGAAAGGACATTTGAATATCCACACGAGAACTCATACAGGAGAGAAACCATTTAGTTGTTCAGTTTGTGAAAAAGGCTTCAGTCACAAAGGAACTCTGAAAATACACATGGGAACTCATACAGGAGAGAAACCATTTAGTTGTTCAGTTTGTTCAAAAGGGTTCAGTGATAAAGTACATTTGAAGATCCACATGAGAACTCATACAGGAGAGAAACGATTTAGTTGTTCAGTTTGTGGGAAAGGGTTCAGTGATAAAGTACATTTGAATATCCACATGAGAACTCATACAGGAGAGAAACCATTTAGTTGTTCAGTTTGTGGGAAAGGGTTCAGTGAGAAAGGACATTTGAATATCCACATGAGAACTCATACAGGAGAGAAACCATTTAGTTGTTCAGTTTGTGGGAGAGGGTTCAGTCAGAAAGGACATTTGAAGATCCACATGAGAACTCATACAGGAGAGAAACCATTTAGTTGTTCAGTTTGTGGAAAAGGCTTCAGTGAAAAAGTTAGTTTGAACAGACACATGTCAACTCATACAGGAGAGAAACCATTTAGTTGTTCAGTTTGTGGAAAAGGGTTCATTCACAAAGGACATTTTAATATCCACATGAGAACTCATACAGGAGAGAAACCATTTAGTTGTTCAGTTTGTTCTAAAGGGTTCAGTGAGAAAGGACATTTGAATATCCACATGAGAACTCATACAGGAGAGAAACCATTTAGTTGTTCAGTTTGTTCTAAAGGGTTCACTCACAAAGCACATTTGAAGATCCACATGTCAACTCATACAGGAGAGAAACAATTTAGTTGTTCAGTTTGTGGGAAAGGGTTCACTCACAAAGGACATTTGAGTATCCACATGAGAACTCATACAGGAGAGAAACCTTTTAGTTGTTCAGTTTGTTCAAAAGGGTTCAGTGAGAAAGGACATTTGAATATCCACATGAGAACTCATACAGGAGAGAAACCATTTAGTTGTTCAGTTTGTGGGAAAGGGTTCAGTGAGAAAGGACATTTGAAGATCCACATGATAACTCATACAGGAGAGAAATCATTTAGTTGTTCAGTTTGTGGAAAAGGCTTCAGTCACAAAGGAACTCTGAAAATACACATGAGAACTCAGGAGAGAAATCCTGAAGTTTGTGGAATGGTTCAGTGATAATGGGGTTCTGAGAAGACACATGGGAAGTCATACTGGAGAGAAACTCTAGTTGTTTAATTTGTTGGAACAGGTTCAGAGGTTCAGAGATAAAGGGAATGTGAAAATGCACAATAAGTCATTGTAGACCATTTAGCTGTCCAGTTTGTGGCAAAATATTTATTCAGAAAGGTAATTAACATGGAAACAACATGTTAACTATATTCAAGGGGAAATATCTAAGTCAGTAGAAATCTTGTATAAATGTAAGGATATATTAAACTATAAAGCCTTGTACATTATCTACTGCTCACCTTACATATCTTACTATGGGGATATGTAAGTATGGGGGTCGACATAAAATACTGTAAATCCGATAGTCTTACTGCAAAAGCGTGCCATCCGGAGCCTTCATAAGGCTGCTTACTATGACCACACAAATCCACTGTTTATAAAGTCTCATGTTATGACATTTAATGATTTGGTTTATTATAAAATTATGCAAATAATGTACAGAGCTAAAGCAAAGTTACTCCCGGACGGTGTGCAAAGGTTTTTTTTCAATACACAAAAGAAAATATGATTTGAGAGACATTTGTAAATGTACTGTTCAAAAAGCTAAGAAAGGGATTAAAAGGAGATGTATTTTTTTTTTATTTTTTATTTTTTTATTGGTCTTTTTCCCCCTCCATTTTCCTCCGATTTTCTCCCATCCCAATGTTAGTCGTATGCCAATTCCCAGTCCCTTCCTGGTCGCTGCGCACTTACCCCCTACAGTCAGATCATCTGGGAGAGTGGAGGCTACCACGTGCTTCCTCCGACACACGTCCAGCCAATCACCGCTTCTTTTCACCTGGCAGCGCGGATTCTCATTGAGAGGGCGTAGCGTGTGGGAGGACCACACTATCCCCCTCACGTCCAATCCGCGCTTAGCAGGCGCCCCGACCGAACTGTAGGAGTCGCTGTTTACAACGACCCGGACCCACCCCGCCAGCTTCTCCCACCCTCTGATACAGCCAATTGTATCAGTGCAGACGGCCAGCCAAGCTGGTGACAACCCCGGAGCTGTGAGCTGGATTCGAACAGGCAAATCCAGCTCAGCTCCGGGGCTGGTGACGAACGCAATCTCCGCTCGGCCACCTAACCGCAAGGAGATGTATTTCTATTGTTGGGGTTAACTTGTGGAACAATGCTGATATACATAAGAATGAGTCATTCGCTTTTGGTTTTTAAGACGATGGTTTGTATAGTTATTTTTTAAGATTACAAATGTGAATAATTCTTTTTTTGTTATTTTCTTTTAGAATACTGTTTGAGTCTTAATTTTGTTAAGAATATAGGACAGGCATGTATAAGCATTATGCTTCAGTCTGTACCTTTTCAGTCACTGCCAAATCAAATATTGTGGAATGATTGTGTTGTATTGGGTGTGATGACTGAATACAACTACTACTACCTATAAAATAACTTTGAGTGATAAACCCAGCTTGTAACTATTTTCACATTGGTCACACCAATTATTATATTCTTAGTCTTCTAGTTTATAACAGAAGTATTGGGTTAAAAGCCCATGACTTGATGCATAACAGCATTCTCCTACACACAAGCAGAATATGTCAGGTAAACTGGCTCCCCCTTGTGGTTGATCCTTTATTTCAGATCTACAGTCGGTAGCCAGTATTGAAACTATTCCAGTCAGAGATGGTCGTTATTGCTGGTATGAGGTTGACTGTTTAATATCTGAGATGAAAGATTTGCCTTTAATACACATGTTGCTGCTGCTGGTCATGTATTTCAAAATTAAAACAGGGTCCCTTCTTATTAATGATAGTGTGCAATAAGTCACCCACTAAGTGATATTTCTCTGTAAACTACAGCCTTCCTCTCCTAGTGTTATTGAGGCAGTGCAAGACATTGATAAGAGGAGACATTTGATCCTTTATCTAAAGCTATCTGCTCTATTGATTACAGAGTAAATAACACCTATTTTAATAATATTTAATCTGGCATAGTTTGTAGGTTTTTGAAAGTCATGACTCATTCCGTTAAATAGGGTGAAGATAGAAGTTATCTCAATAATTACAGACCAATTTACAAACTATTCTGTAACACAGCCTGTAATCATTGGTAATGAATAATAAACCCAGTGTATTCTGTATTGAGCTCTCAACAGTTAGTTCCAGAGTTATGTTATTAGGTCTTAAATAGTGTATCTGCTATGGGCAACAGAAAACATTGTGCTGTTCTTTTCATCAATCTGGATTGCATTGATATAATTCACTGCTTTTTGAGAGATTACATAGTATTGGTTTTGATTCAACAGGGATTCAACTAAATGTGTTCCAGAGGGATCAATGTTGGGTCTTGTCCTGTTTATTTCTATTATTGATATTAGAAAGCATAGCACAGCTATTAGGAGCATTAGGAGCATAGCTGTGACAAGAAAATGTACAAAGTATTTAACACCAACCACTTTGAAAGAAGTCATCCAGGCTCTGGTTTTGTCTTGAGTACTGTCCGGTCATATGGTCATCAGCAGCAAAAACACACATAGCAATTACAAATAGCTCAAAACAAGGCTGCCAGACTAGCTCTCCACTGTTCAAAGCGCACTAATATTGGAGTTATGCACAGAAATGTATCATTGCTTCTGGTTGAGAAACATCTGCAATCTCGTCTTATTACTTTTCTCAGACATTTTCAAGTTGTCAAAAAAACACTGTATTTTTATGATATAATTGTTCACGTAAGAGAAGAACATGACCATATGACCAGACAAGCTACGTCAGGCCATCTACTGGCACCTAAACCCAGGACAAATCTACTCAAATCTTCTGTGACTTACAGAGCTATCATGGAATGAAACTCATCGTCAAGCTACTTCGCTGAAATAGAATCCAAAACTACTTTCAAGAAGAAATTTAAATACCATCTACTAACGAGCATGCACTGAACCCTTATGGCATAGCGGTGAAAACCAATTGACTTTGTTAATTGTATTTATGTTGATGGCAGTGAGTGCTGCTCAGGTAGCACTATTTTATTTTTTATACTTTATACAGATAATTATCTTGTACACTGTCATCCTTAACTGAGGATGAGATTGTTAATGATGTTGATAATGATGTAATGTCTTGAATATTGTTGTATTGTTTTAAGTGTCGGACCCCAGGAAGAGTAGCTTTTGTCAAGTGCAAAAGCTAATGGGGATCCTAAATAAACATAAGCATATTGTCTCATCTCATTTTCATGCAGATGATGCTGTACTGTATTGTTTACAGACTCTAGAATTAGCTGTTGAGAACCTGCCACTTTAGTGCTGAGTAAGATATGTATTAATGTTAAACTGGTACTGAATGAAAATTAAACAAATTAGTTTTAAGCGTCTTTGGGTACCCAGAAAAGCGATATATAAGTCGGATGTATTATTATTATTAATAAAGTTCCAGCTGTTTTCTAGATCACTGTGAATGGATCTAACATTGAGAGTGTTGTGGAATATTTTAAATTAGCCAAGACGGTGAACTGTAGAAATTCAGATCGAGTCAAACAATTTCAAAAGAAAATAGTTTATTTCTGTGATCACAGAAGAGTCCTCAGTTTACAATCAGACAAGTATACACAAGCATCTGACCAGAAAGTGAGACAGAGGTCTGGTCAGACTTACAATCAAATACACAAGCTTGGAGTGACAAATGAAAACAAAGATGACAAATGAAAAAACGTTAGTTTATGCAACACTCCCAGACAGAAGATCACACCCCCTTGGCCATCACCATGAGACATCCACCACCTTGATCATCACCACGAGACATCCACCACCTTGATCATCACCAGGAGACATCCACCACCTTGATCATCACCACGAGACATCCACCACCTTGATCATCACCACGAGACATCCACCACCTTGATCATCACCAGGAGACATCCACCACCTTGGTCATCACCACGAGACATCCACCACCTTGATCATCACCACGAGACATCCACCACCTTGATCATCACCACGAGACATCCACCACCTTGATCATCACCATGAGACATCCACCCCCTTGGCCATCACCACGAGACATCCACCACCTTGATCATCACCATGAGACATCCACCACCTTGATCATCACCAGGAGACATCCACCACCTTGATCATCACCAGGAGACATCCACCACCTTGATCATCACCACGAGACATCCACCCCCTTGGCCATCACCACGAGACATCCACCACCTTGATCATCACCAGGAGACATCCACCACCTTGGTCATCACCATGAGACATCCACCACCTTGATCATCACCACGAGACATCCACCACCTTGATCATCACCATGACACATCCACCACCTTGATCATCACCAGGAGACATCCACCACCTTGGTCATCACCATGAGACATCCACCACCTTGATCATCTCCTTAGCAAATGACCTCAATACCTTCTATGCGAGGTTTGATGCTGGTAATAACAACACCAGCTCACAAGCCTCGGCAATGGGGGGGGGGGGGGGTCGGCTGCTGATGGAGGCGCAGTGTTCAGGGTAACAGAGCATGAGGTGAGGCGGACCTTTAAAAAAGTGAATATCAGGAAGGCAGCAGGTCCAGACGGCATCCCCGGCCGCGTCCTAAAAGTCTGTGCCGACCAACTGGCCCCAGTATTCACTGACATATTTAACCTGTCCTTAGAACAGGCTGTCATCCCCACCTGCCTGAAGAAGTCCACTATTATCCCTGTACCCAAAAAATCCAAGCCTGCTTGCCTCAACGACTACCGCCCTGTAGCTCTCACCTCCATAGCCATGAAGTGCTTTGAGAAGCTAGTAAAGGGCTACATCTGCTCCTCCCTCCCCATCAACATGGACCCCCTGCAATTTGCATACCGCCCCAACAGGTCCACGGAGGACGCCATATCCCATGTGCTGCACACAGCAGCATCACACCTGGACAAGAGGCAGGGGAACTATGTGAGAATGCTATTCATCACAAGAACCTAGGTGTCCACAAAGACGACTTCAAACTGGAAATGGTAACTACAGATGAGGTACTCAAAAAACTGAGCGCCCTCCAACCGAACAAGGCCACTGGCCATGACAACATCCCCTCCAAATTCCTCAGAGACTCAGCAGCCGACATCACCCCAGTCATCACACACATAATAAACCTCTCCATAAAACAGGGACACGTCCCCAAGGACTTCAAAATTGCGAGAGTAACACCCCTGCACAAAAAGGGCAGCAAACTAGACCCAGGCAACTACCGCCCTGTTTCTATCCTTACATCCATCTCAAAAGTCATGGAAAAAATAGTATACGAACAGATCGAAAAGTACCTCGCGGAAGAAAATCTAATCTACGAATTCCAATCTGGCTTCAGAACATCCCACTCCACTGACACATGCCTTCTCTATTTGAACGACCACATCAAACAAGAGGTGGACGCGGGCAAATACTGCGGCATGGTCATGCTGGACCTACAAAAGGCCTTCAACACTGTCAATCACACCATTCTGATTTACAAGCTAAAAGCAATAGGTTTTGATCATTTATCAGTGAGCTGGATACAATCCTACCTGGAGGGGAGAGAACAGATGGTGGAGGTAAACGGTACCCTATCCCCCCCCCCCCTCACAGTGAGCTGTGGTGTTCCACAAGGAAGCATACTAGGACCGCTACTATTCCTAATTTATGCAAATGACACGTCGTCAGCTTGTGACTGCAACCTGTTCCTGTTTGCGGACGACTCAGCCCTGCTGGTCTCTGACAAGAACAAGTTACAGGTTGAAAAAGCCCTCAGCTCGGAACTAGGCAAAATCTGCATATGGCTCGCCGACAACAAACTATCATTACACATGGGCAAAACAGAGTCCATACTCTTCGGTTCAAATAACAAACTCAGCAAGACCGACGGCTTCTCGGTTACAGTGGGTGACAATATTGTCACAAGGAAAGATGAAATTACATACCTAGGTTCCATCCTAGAGGCTAATCTTTCCTGTGACAAAATGGCATCCAATGTAATAAAAAAAGTCAACCAACGAACTCGATTCTTGTACCGGATCTGCTCTCTGGTAAACAAGAATACCCTGAAGACTCTGGCAGGAGCACTCATTCAAGGGTACTACGACTATGCTTGCACCTCATGGTACCAAAGCACCTCAAAGGTGCTAAAAACAAAATTACAAACATCACAAAACAAACTGGTCAGACTACTGCTTGACCTGACTCCTAGAACCCACCTCACCCCTGCCCACTTTGACAACCTAGGATGGCTTAGAGTAGACGACAGAGTACAGCAACTTGCAATGGGCCTGGTCTACAAGATACACTACACGACTATGGTACCCATGTACATGTCAAAATACTTCCCAAAGGTCAGTGAATACCACGATCACAACACCAGTCTCAAGCGAACGCCGGTGGTCTCGCGAGAGGTTAAGCGTTGGACCGTGACGTCAAGCTGCACTTGAAGTGACTGGAGTGTATTCCGTGATAACACAGCCAATATTAACGAATACACTGAAACGGTGCTTGACTATGTCTGTACTCTGGTAGAAGAAACAATCCCCTCCACCACAATTAAAATCTACCCAAATCAAAAGCCCTGGGTAGACAAATCCGTCCGTGAGGCTCTGAAAGTGCGCACATCAGCATACAACACCGGGCTGGTGACAGGCAACATGGAAGAACACAAGATGGCAAGATACAACGTCAGGAGAGCAGTAATAGAGGCAAAACGGCGTTACAGGGATAAAGTTGAACTTCAGTTTGAACAGGCTGACTCTAGAGGCATGTGGCAGGGCCTCAGAACAATGACAGACTACAAAGGCACCTCCCTCAAACTGAACAGTGACATCTCCTTAGCAAATGATCTCAATTCCTTCTATGCAAGGTTTGAGGCTGTGAATAAAAACACCAGCCTACAAACCACGGCAATGGGGGGGGGGGGGGGTCTGCTGATGGAGACTCAGTGTTCAGGGTAACAGAGCATGAGGTGAGACGGATCTTTAAAAAAGTGAATATCAGGAAGGCAGCAGGACCGGACGCCATCCCCGGCCGCGTCCTAAAAGTCTGTGCCGACCAACTGGCCCCGGTATTCACTGACATCTTCAACCTGTCCTTGGAACAGGCTGTCATCCCCACCTGTCTGAAGAAGTCCACCATCATCCCTGTACCCAAAAAAATCTACGCCCGCTTGCCTCAACGACTACCGCCCTGTAGCCCTCACCTCCATAGCCATGAAGTGCTTTGAGAAGCTAGTGAAGGGCTACATCTGTTCCTCCCTCCCCATCAACCTGGACCCTCTGCAATTTGCATATCGCCCCAACAGGTCCACAGAGGACGCCATAGCCCATGTGCTGCACACAGCAGCATCACACCTGGACAAGAGGCAGGGGAACTATGTGAGAATGCTGTTCATCGACTACAGCTCAGCATTCAATACCATAGTCCCCTCCAAACTCATAGCCAAGCTCAGGGACCTGGGCTTGAACTATGACCTCTGCCAGTGGGTCTTGGACTTCCTGACGGGCAGACCCCAGGTGGTAAGAGCAGGCAACTGCACCTCCTCATCCATCACGCTCAACATAGGGGCCCCCCAGGGCTGTGTTCTGAGCCCCCTCCTCTACTCCCTGTACACACATGACTGCGTAGCACAGCGGAACAACAACACCATCATCAAATTTGCTGATGACACAGTAGTGGTGGGCCTGATCTCTGCCAACGACGAAAGGGCCTACCTGGAAGAGGTAGAGAACCTGTCACAGTGGTGTCAGGAGAACTGCCTCTCCCTGAACGTCAGCAAAACAAAAGAGATGATTGTGGACTTCAGGAGGTCGGGGGTCAAGGACTACAGCCCCCTCAGCATCGACGGGGCACCGGTTGAGAGAGTGAACAGTTTCAAGTACCTCAGAGCCCACATATCCGAGGATTTGACATGGACCACACACAGTGTTGTGAAGAAGGCACGACAACGCCTCTACTTCCTCAGGCGCCTAAGGAAGTTCCAAGTCAGTCAGAAGATCCTTAGGAACTTCTACTCATGTACAATAGAGAGCATCCTGACCGGCAACATCACCTCCTGGTTTGGGAATAGCACTGCACAAGACCGTAGCAGACTACAAAGAGTGACACGTTCAGCCGAACGCACAATTGGAGGGGGGCTTCCCACCCTCCAGAACATTTACAACAAGCGGTGCAAGGGGAAGGCTAAGAGAATTATTAAGGACTCGAGCCACCCGAACAACTGCCTCTTTGAACTGCTGCGGTCAGGCAAGCGATACCGGAGTCTTAAGGCGAGCACAGAAAGTCTCAGAAGAAGCTTCTATCCCCAGGCCATCAGGCTGCTAAACGAACAATAAACACTATGCAACAACCATCAAATGCACACAGCACACACACCCACACGCACACACTCACTTAAACAAACAACACACTGCAGCACCCACTCTCCACACTTTAGATCACACAAACACACTTTATATTTATTGATAAAGGATTTGCACTACAACTCGTACACCTACTGTAAATTGTACCTAAATTGCACCTCATCCCATTCTGCCTTGCACTATATAGTATTGTATATTAGTACACTGCACAGTATTGTATATTATATTGTAACTCAGTTACGTCTATTCTGCATCGAACATTGTACATTATGTCTAAACTGAACACTGTGACCTCATTTTTTTTTTTACTTCTAATTTACATGCTATACTATGTTATTTTATTTCATACTTATCTTGTCTTGCACAGTCTCTGGAGCATAACAGTAAGAAGCATTTTGTATAAAAGTATTCTGTACTTCTGTATGACAACTATTAAAGAAACTTGAAACTTGAAGAGGGAGCTCCACAAATCATGTTAAACCCAGATTCGGCTCAAACAAGGGACTAAACATGTTTCGCAATTATGCCACATCAATGTGGAACACCCTACCCACAGCTGTAAAGGAATGTGAATCACTACCCACTTTTAAAACCACTCTCAAGGAGCACCTACGGCAGGCTGCAATTCGAAACTGGCCCCTGTAAATGTCCTAACCCAACCCCCTCCAATGTACAGTAAATGTCCTAACCCAATAATACACAAGACCCTCTTCTTGGAACCAAGTAAGTTTTCATCGATAATCCAATGTACAGTTACCCCCCACCCCGCCTACCCACACCCCACCCACCCCACCCACCCAACCACCTCCTATGACCCTCACACTCTCCCCCACTGACGTGTTTCCGGAACTGTGCAAAACCAACACACGAAAAGCTGCCGGACCCGATGGGATCCCCAGGCGCGTACTCAGTGTCTGTGCTGGGCAGCTGACAGGGGTTGTTACAAAGGGTCAGATTAAACCGAATATATATATTTATTACTTGAGATATATTGTATAATATTTGTATATCGTCTGATATCCCTTGTATATTCTTTGTACATATACACGGAATATCCCTTTACCTAGGTACAGGCCAGACCATAATATTCGTTCTCCTATTGGACAGCGACCCCTAGGCGCCAACGACCATACCCCCAATGTCGAGTTCAAAGCTACCGCTAAGACATGTCTCAACATGCCCCGGTTTGCGCAGTAATACGAGACAGAACTGAGGTTGGCACTAGATTATTCACCCTACGTATAAATACGTCGCAGGTGGATACAGAAGCACTTAGCCTAAAAGTGACTTAGACCAAACATTGAAGCCTTCACCACGATACAACGTGCCGTGAAGTGGTCCCCCTTTGTCCCTAAATAGAGCCTTGAGAACCGCGTGCGAATTGATAGCTAAAGTGTCAGAGTTTAACGCTGTATCGTCGAGTTCGACTTATTCTATTGTAAAGTAATAGTCTATTATGTATAGTGTATCGTGCGGCTACCGTTCTACAGTGACCAGCATTACCACCGGTTCGTCGTACCGAGCTAGTGCACTTATCCAGGCTGGGCGGCCTAACCTCGTGCCGCCATCCGAGGAGTCCTAGACGAGAACCGTGTGGATATGTACACCGGAGAACCTACACCGACGAATGCAGAGCCTTTTCCGGCTGGATTATATTGCTTTGGTACTGTGGCTGCTGGAGCAGAGAACCGTCTACCCCACTGCTGTGTGGGATCTACCCTGTGAGGAGCACCGTCGAGCCCGCCTCTAGGACCCACAGAGGCTGGCTAGCTTTCATCCATGCTGCCATGCATACCGGAGTATAGCTGTTGCTTTGTCTACGGACCAAAGGATTATTGCACTGTCTCCTGTATCTGGAGTCTCTTTATTCCTCGTTGATCCAGACTTTTGCTCCCGACAATTCCTCTCCCCTGCTGGCTTACAACCGGAGGGAACCCCCTTAGTATCTCCAGCTGACTACGAGTGTGCCTTATATAATTCTTATGCTACACGTGGTATTAATTATACCCATCTTAATATGCTCATGGACTTACACTCTTGACCTACTTAAGTGTTCTTCGCCATATAAGCGCAATTCATAATTCTCAATATTGTAACCTACTATTGCTGCTCTGCTAATAAATACTTCTAAATATGACTTTCTTTGTTAAGCCGTTTTATTGTGTGGGTGTTCACCATATATACCGTGTACTGTATGGCCAGTAATTAAAGTACATAACTAAGTAGTGGTTTAATGATACCATACTCTCAATACAGTCAGGGAATTGTACCCCTCAGTTACAGGGGTCCTGACTGAGATATATATATATATATATATTAGAGCTGGGCCGCTAACGGCGTTAACGTGCTGCGTTAACGCTATACTAGTATCGCGCGATAATATAATTAATTATTTTTTTTTTTTCTTTTTTACCTTTATTTACCCAGGGTAGGTTCGCTGAGCACAGATGCTCTTTTTCAGGAACGCCCTGCTTCACATTCACACAGTTCCATTCACACCTGGGAGCTGCCCAGTACAACCACAGTTGACACCATTGGCCACTGAGCAACTCCACTGGAGCAGTTGATTCAAGCCATGTCACATAGTTCAAGTTTGAAATGATTCTTTCTGTTTTGCTCCTGAGAGTGCTAGATACTGTACTGTACTGGTAATATTATTTATTCGTGTTAACTTCTGAATAAAACAACTTATTAAACACAAGTACATCTTATTGAACATTATTTTGATATTTCATTACCAATTATCATAGCAAAACAGCTTTTTCAAACAGTCTGTAATGCATTTTGGAAACGGGAGATGGGCTCATGGTGTAATGGGCCACCTGGCCTGAGAAACATAAGGAGGAAAGAAAAAGTAAGGACTTACTTCTGGTCATTATTTGGGTAGAACACACATATTTTGAATGCCTTCGGCAGGTTTTTTTTTTTTTTTTGAGCCATTTTAATCTAGATTAATCTAGATTAAATCCAGGATTGCAGATAGATTAATCTAGATTAAAAAAATTAATCTATGCCCACCTCTAATATATATATATATTTTTTTTAGCTTTTCCCCCCTCCTTTTTCCGATTTTTCTCCCATCCCACTGTTAGTCGTTATGCCAATCCCCTTCCTGGTCATTGCGCACCCCCCCCCCTACTGTTGGTCCGGGAGGCCGGAGACTATCACATGCTTTCCTCCGACACATGTGCAGCCAGCCGGCAGCCAGCCTGGCAGCGCGGACTCTCACTGGGAGAGTGTAACGTGTGGAAGGTCACACTACCTCTCTCCAGATCCTTCCCTCGCTGTGCAGGCGCCCCGACCGAACTGTAGGAGTCGCTGTTTACAACGACCAGGACCCACCCACGCCGGCTTCCCACCCACTGACACTGCCAATTGTGTCAGCACGGACGACCGACAAGCCGGAGGTACCGCTGGCAGTTGGATTCGATCCCACTGTCTCCGCGGTGGTAGGCAGACGCTTAGTCCGCTGCGCTACCCGGCCGCACCTGACTGAGATTTTCAATCTGTCCCTGGCCCAGGCAAAAGTTCCCACATGCTTCAAAGTCACCTCCATCATTCCTGTCCCTAAACACGCCTCCCCAGAGAGCCTCAATGACTACCGACCCGTAGCACTCACCTCCATCATCATGAAGTGCTTCGAGAGGCTAGTCCTGGCTCACCTTAAATCCTGCCTACCACCCTCACTTGACCCCTACCAGTTTGCCTACCACCCTCACTTGACCCCTACCAGTTTGCCTACCGCCCTCACTTGACCCCTACCAGTTTGCCTACCGCCCTCACTTGACCCCTACCAGTTTGCCTACCGCCATCACTTGACCCCTACCAGTTTGCCTACCGCCCTCACTTGACCCCTACCAGTTTGCCTACCGCCCTCACTTGACCCCTACCAGTTTGCCTACCACCCTCACTTGACCCCTACCAGTTTGCCTACCACCCTCACTTGACCCCTACCAGTTTGCCTACCACCCTCACTTGACCCCTACCAGTTTGCCTACCGCCAGAACAGGTGTAATGACAATAAAGTGAATCTAATCTAATCTAAAAAATTATGTCATTGATTGAAAAGTAGAGCCAGGTACTAATATTTAATTGTGTGCCCAGGTAAACGAGAAGCCATTCTTCCTGTTTTCAATGATCAATATTGAGATATGGGGGAAGGCCAATACCAGTGATGTATAGAGATATCCAGGAGAGGTCATATTCCAGGTGGAGTGAACTCCTATTGAGCGGAGCATTTAACGCCTTACTTTTATAAATAATAAAGTACCTTGGACCTGATGAGGAACTAAATGTTAACAAAGTATATAGAACAAATATTATTCACCTGATTTTTATTTGAGGTAAACAGATGGATAGGTCTTTACTGAATGTGTCATTAGGAAGGGAAGTAGAAGCCATTCTGGAAGGATTTCAGGTAATCAGGTCTGAGACTTGAGTAACAATAATCAATAGTTTAACATCAAATTCCTCAATAAGTGTTTAATCATGATTATTATGCCCTCTAAAGTAAATGTTACTGTATTTATAAAGGACCTTTCAATACAGTTAAGTAACAAAGAAACACAAATAAAAAAAACAGGATTTTACACATTAAGAAAAATGCCTGTTGGTTGTTTTTCAAATTCAAATCAAACTTTATTTATATAGAGCCGTTTGTGCAAGATTGAAATACAAAGTGCTTAACGTAGAAATCATGTAAAATAAATACAACACAATAATTGAAATAGGAATAAAACAACAATAGTGGTAATGAAGTAATGAATTAGATAAAAGCTAATAAAAGGAGCATGGTGAGACATACTGATGCAGCACAGCAAAAGCAGTCAAATTAAAACGGAATGGGTTAAACAACCATTTAAAAAAAGCAACTGGTTGGGCTGATCTAATCCCAGCAACTGGTTGGTGTAGTGGGAATTGGAGATTAAAAAAACTCGAACAGCCAGAGAGTGCGTTTCTCCGGCACTTTATTCAATCACATCATGTGTTCTCTTCCTCACACTCCCACAGAGTCAGTGGTTGTGGAAAAGAGCCCCGACCACTTGTCCGCTGACCCCTCATATAGACAATAGATCACAGAAGTGTCTGGTTATTCTCCTGATCAGTTATATTTATGGCCAATGTATTGACAGCTATAGACCCTTTCTGTCATAATCACAGCACGGGCCTACTTCACTCCCCCTCCTTTTCCCCTCACGTCCTCCACAGGCTCCTCTTCATCCCCCTCTCTATCCACTGCGCACTCCTCATCATCCTCTCTTTCTTCAGTCACCCCTTCCTTCACCCTCATTCACCCAGCTGTATTCCATCCCCCTAATTCACACACGGGCAAACACCCCACTCTCCCCAGCTGCATCCTATCCTCCCCTGATGAGGGGACTATATCTGCACCTCGACGCTGACCAGAAGCGGTCGTGGTATTAATTACCACTGCCCAGGTACGACGTCTCTGCCACAAGCTCTACTGCTAGATACCCTCCGTGTATTGGCTTACTCTAACCCGTTTCTCTCCTGTGCCCCAAAGGACCGCCGTCCCTGTCTGGACGTCACCTGTTCCCGAAGAGGAACACCTTTTCTCCCGCTGCCACCCAGCAGCTCCAGCGTCCCTGTCTGGACGTCACCTGTTCCCGAAGAGGAACACCTATCTCCCGCTGCCACCCAGCAGCTCCAGCGTCCCTGTCTGGACGTCACCTGTTCCCGAAGAGGAACACCTATCTCCCGCTGCCACCCAGCAGCTCCAGCGTCCCTGTCTGGACGTCACCTGTTCCCGAAGAGGAACACCTATCTCCCGCTGCCACCCAGCAGCTCCAGCGTCCCTGTCTGGACGTCACCTGTTCCCGAAGAGGAACACCGTTTCTCCCGCTGCCACCCAGCAGCTCCAGCGTCCCTGTCTGGACGTCACCTGTTCCCGAAGAGGAACACCTTTTCTCCCGCTGCCACCCAGCAGCTCCAGCGTCCCTATCTGGACATCACCTGTTCCCGAAGAGGAACACCGTTTCTCCCGCTGCCACCCAGCAGCTCCAGCGTCCCTGTCTGGACGTCACCTGTTCCCGAAGAGGAACACCGTTTCTCCCGCTGCCACCCAGCAGCTCCAGCGTCCCTGTCTGGACGTCACCTGTTCCCGAAGAGGAACACCTTTTCTCCCGCTGCCACCCAGCAGCTCCAGCGTCCTTGTCTGGACGTCACCTGTTCCCGAAGAGGAACACCGATTCACCCGCTGCCACCCAGCAGCTCCTCCGTGGCAGCCACAGGACAGAACATTAACCCCGTTCTATTTCCCCCCAATTCCTGTGTTGCTCAATTACCATTAAACACCCTTGAAACCGCTCCTTTCTCTTCTCGTGTATTCAGCAATTGGGCTGTGCTCCAGACCCCAGTTCTCACACTTTCAGTTCTGTACTGGGGATCCTGGTTAAGTTCAAGTTTGTCAGAACAAAATACAGGATACTTTATGATGAAATGCTTGTTTCTGTATTGGCCCCTGAGAGTGTGCTACATACAGTAAAGAGAAAGTAAGTACAAAATAATTAAGAGGTAAAAAGTAGGTAAAGTCAATATACATATATACAATACAATACAGAGTAAAATGACTAGTGAGGTAGAATGCAGAGAGAAAACTTGGGGTAGGGTGCAAATTAGGTATGAAAGTGGTGCAAATCTCTTTAATAATAGATAAATATAAAGTGAGTGGTACGGTGAGTGTTTGTTTAAAGTGAGTGTGTACATGTGGATGTGTGTGCAGATGTAGCAGAGTGAAGTTGTTATGCTAGAATCATGGACAGAAACTGTTATCTTTTATCTTAAATAAGTAGGCCAAGACGGAAACACTCTTACTTTGAAGGAACAAAGTGGATCGAGCTCACTCTAGTGTTGTGGAGGGGTGCCTTGGTTACTAGTTTATATTAATTTCCTCATATTGAGTTATTGATTCTCCAAACGAAATCCCTTTTGGGTCTTTTACAATGGGTTTAGAGAGGATAGGATATCTTTCCATTGAATATTTGTTGTATTGTAAATACTTTCAACCAATGTACAAAATGGTTTAGCCGGTTTGTCGGCAAGGTAGACGCCGGCGGAAGTGGTCGCTCTCTTTGAGTTTGCTGAGAACGAGAGCAGAGGTACGCGCTTTCGGTTACCTAATATTGGATTTAATTGCTATGTATAACTTGTAAAATTGATTTATATTTTGGTTTTGGTACTGAAATACCCTGTTGTGTAATGACATTAATTCGCCCTGTGTAAAACAGCCATAGTACCGTTGTGGGCTAACTCGTATTCTGTTTGGCAATCACAGGTGGACTACGTGATGATGGTCGCTTACGCCATGTTTTTGTGTACGTGCTGTTTTGGTTTGCTAACAGGTATGAACCGTTGTTTTTGTATTTCGGTTTAATTAATGCTTACACACTGCCTTTCATTTCATATTATTTCATATGTTTTTGCTGAAGTTGACTTGTACTGAGCTACATGTATTTAATAGTAGCTAACAATTGTTGTAACTGTGGATGGCGCGCTGTTTTGAATGTGCGCGCGCTCTCTTTGAGTTTGCCGAGAACGAGAGCAGAGGTGGACTACACGGTGATGATGGTCGCTCACGCCATGTTTTGTGTATGTGCTGTTTTGGTTTGATAACAGGAGATCACCAATAAAACAACCATCAATTGAGTACCGTTGTCCGAGTCTACGTCCACCTCACACCAGACACAATGCAGATTGGATCACGCTACACAGACAGTGAGTGTAGATGATGGGTTGTTACATGGAGTCATTGAGCATCCTGATGGCCTGGGCCCAGGAGTTCAACACTTTTAATCCCTATCAGATTTGGATTGTGGGTAGTTCTAAACCAAAAAACAGGATCAGGATCACTTTGATATCCGATCAGATCAGGAAATCAAATCCAAGCTTTAATCTGGATCAAATCTTCAAAACGGGTATTTCAAACCGACAACACAGGATTGGGATCAATTTGATCCCAAAAAACTGGATTCTCTTGATCCCATCAGAGGGGTGGATTTCCAAAAAAATATGTTTCAATATAAATAAGATGGCAAAGTTTGTTAACTGAAATAATACACAATTCTTAGCCTTCATGGCAAATCAATCTTTTATTTTTTTTTATTTTTTTTTGTCACGTTAAGTGGCCTATTTTGTTTTCAACCAAATGCTGATGACATAAATGTTTATGCTCATAAAAGTATCACAACAAAGATTGTCTTTTTTTTTTATCCACTTTTTCTCCCATTTTTCTATATTTTCTCCCATCCCAATTTCGTATCATCCAATTCAACCCTCCCCTGTCACGGACGCTGTTTCTTGCCTCCCACAAGCCGGCTGCAATGTGGACTAAGTCATACATAGCACAAGTCCCCTCCGATACTTGAGGTAACAGCAGTCGCATCTTTTCACCTGCGCAGCTCGATCTCTCAGTGTCGAGGAGTAACGCGTGGGAGGCTCACGCTGCCCCCGACACTTCCTGATTCTACTGCGCAGGCGCACCAACCGACTTGTAGGAGTCGCTTGTTCACAACGTTCGATCCCCACCCTTCAGTTTCCCTCCCCGTAATACGGCCAATGTGTATTACTGCGGACGACCAGCTAAACTGAAAACAATGTGGAGAGCTGGATTCGAACACGCGAACCCAGCTTCTCCACACTGGTGGCGAGTGCCTTGCCCACTACACCACCTAGCCGCCCTCACAACAAAGATTGTCAATCACAAATGTAATTTAGGTTAAAGAAAAAATATCAACAAAAAAAAAGTCCATCTGTCATCACCTTCAGCAAACAGAAATCTCACTTAGAATTCAGCTCCTCAAAGCACGTCTGGATGATCCAGCTGCCTTTGAATCAAGTTTTTTTTATGTTACCCTAGTGGGAGTCTTTTTTTAAAAGAATTACAATTCCATTATGATTTGATGTCCTTTATGTATTTAACAATATAATTAGACATTATAGATGTCTCTGCAATGTGGTCCTTGTCTTCCTTTTTTCCCATCGGAGATCGGTAGGATTAAAGCACTGATATTCGGATCTAGTAATCTTGAAAAGTCTCAATCTGGATCAGGGTGATCCTATCCTGGATTGCTTTGAAATACCGGGACAAAATCTGGCCGAGTTGTCTGATCCTGGATCACAAAAAATGGGATTTAAAAATGGGATCGGATCAGATATGGATTAAAAGTTTTGAACTCCTGGGCCCTGGGCATAGAAGCTCCTTCTGAGTCTCTCTGTACTGGCCATGAGACTCCGGTAGCGCTTGCCTCCAGTACTGCGCTACATTAACCACTAGAGAGCAACCACCGGTCTCATCAGTCTGGGATATGTCAAAGATTAGACAAAATATTGACTTTGATGCATTATTTGTTTTTGTGTAGCAGATTTACAATTCTGTAATAATTCTTAAGTAATTTGAGGACAGAAATGTCCCATTAACTCCCATTAAAACCACATGTTTTAATCTCATAGCCATTACAAATAATAATCATGCATTCTGTAATGTTAGGGTTTCATCTTTGAGAAAAATAGTAAAGTTTGTCATTTTTACTGTTCACCACTCAAATCTGCCATTTCCCCATTATAGGCCTATAGAAGGTGTGTGTGTTTGCTGTTTCGTGTCTTTGAAGTAGACAGACTGACCTTAGGTTGACCTTATTGCAGAACTTGTAATGTCTGATATAGTTACTTTAGTATACTGTCATACACAGCCATACATGCACTATTTCAAGTAAATAAAAACATGGCTCCCCTTCTCTTACACTTCAAAGAGGTCACTGTGGAGATGGCAGCAAACAGGTCTCACCCATGCAGAGGGGAAAACATTCTATCCTCTGGACTGGACAGGATATTCCTTTAGTGATCCCCTTTGGGAGATTCAGTCGTCATAGCAGCAGGAGGGGTACAGATAATGCTCACGGTAATAGGAGAGTAATATATATAGGCAATAAACGAATTAAATCTAAATATACAATTTTAATAAAATAAACCATATACACAGAGGTGCAGATGATGGTCTGTATACCCTATTGGTCATAATATAAGTTACAATCAATATAAGCAATATAAAATATGACAAAGTAAACCGTATACACAAAGGTGCAGAGGATGGTCATAATATGCGTTATAGTCCATGCAGGGTTATCCCCTCTAATTCCATTCTCTTTTTCATATATTAAAATTAATATTCTTCCACAAATTAGCGTTTTCAGCTCCATGCTCCCTCTGGCAGACTCAAACTTTCAACCCTCCAGAGGGAAAAAGGTGAAGGTGGATCGGGACTACCAACCTCCTTCCAATGGTACTATTGGTATCAAAAACACTCTCAAAAAACACCTACGTGAGACTGCAATTCGAAACTGGCCCCTACAAATGTCCTAACCTAGTTGTACAGTAAATGACCAAGTAAGGCTTTGTCAACATTCCAATGTACAGTGTAAAATGTGTGTGTGTCCCCTACCCAACCCCCCCCCCCCCCCCCCACCTCCAATGTACAGCCCTCACCAAACCCACCCAACCCCACCCCACCAACCTCCTCCAATGTACAGTTTCTAGGCCAAATGTATATACACTCCTTTTCTGGACACTTTTGTATCACAAACAGTACTGTATTTGCAAATCTGATATGTCATAAATGTATAGATGTAGCAGTACTGTCTATCTGTATGTCATGTATGTCATATATGTTATGATGAATTGAAAATGGGGGACCCTGGTGGAAACAAGACGAAAGTCTTTCTCTGGTCTGCATCCCCTTAACAATTGTATGTATTGAGATGTACTGTACTGTACCCATTCTGCAATCTGTTAATAAACTTTTCAATCAATCAATCAATTGGTGTCCTGACACCCTATATAGAGGGACATTCTGTACGGCCCTCATAGGTTACAATTACAATATGTAATCTATTCCAATATATCTATCAAACAATCAAAAAACGAATTTGGCTCCATCATTATTGAGCTAATCTCAGTTCGCAGTCTTGCAGAAAATCTCAGGAAAATGACACCAAATTTGTACCTTCAATCGCCCATGATAACACTGGTCTCCAGTTGGGAGGCGTCCAATACTGCCCCCCAGTGGTGCAATAAGGGAGTTCTTACACTTGCTGATTTGTTTGGGGTAGAGGGTCTCTGCTCATTCCAAGACATTCAGAAACACTTTAATTCACCTGGCACTTTCTTCTAGCTTCTATTGCGCACAGCAATGGTGTACCTTGGGATAGTCAATTAGGTACCCAACCATTTCACACAATATTTACCAGACCCAGGGGTCTGGTCTCAGCGGTTTACGCCATGTTGGCAAAGACTTCTTCAAAGCCTCTACCCATTGATAGAGTGTGCCAGTGTGGATATACCATTCAATAGCAGCAGTCTAAATGGGCTATTAATCTGGCAAAACATTTTGCTATCCTCCAGAATTCCCAACCACCAAGTCATCCATTTTGATTTTATACATAGGACATACTTTACTCCATGCATATTACATAAAGAAAGCCATACCATCACCTAAAAGCGCTTTGTGCACAAAAAAACGCCTTGTGTACCTTTTTCCATATGGTATGGGAGTGCCCAGGATTGGTTGATTTCTGGAGGAAGGATGCTTATGGTTGTCCTTCTTATTGATTGATTGATTGAAAACGTATTAACAGATTGCAGAATGGGTACAATGCTAAGAGGATGCAGACCAGAAAAATACTTTCGTTTTGTTTACATCGGGGTCCCCCATTTTCAATTCATCAGGACATTTATGACATACAATCAATCAAATCAAGGTCAGTGAATACCACGACCACAACACCAGAGGAAGCTCAACAAATCATGTTAAACCCAGATTCGGCTCAAACAAGGGACTAAACACGTTTCGCAATTATGCCACATCAATGTGGAACGCCCTACCCAAAGCTGTAAAGGAATGTGAATCCCTTCCTATATTCAAAACCACTCTTAAAGAGCACCTACGGGAGGCTGCAATTCGAAACTGGCCACCGTAAATGTCCAAACCCCCCCACCCCCTCCTAATAGACAGTCTCCTCCCCACCGCATGTATATTTCTCTCCCACCCACCCACCCCCTCCTAATGTACAGTCCCCTCCCCATCATATACTCTGTCAGGATCTATGGGTAACAGTACTGTATATTTGCATATCGTATGTCACAAATGTAACAGTACTAAATACCTGTATGTCATGTATGTCCCTATGCCATAAATGTCATGTATGTTGTGTATGTCATAAATGTCACTATGAATGAAAATGGGGGACCCTGATGTAAACAAGACAAACGTCTTTCTCTGGTCTGCATCCCCTTAACAATTGTGTGTATTGGGCCGTACTGTATTGTACCCATTCTGCAATCTGTTAAATAAAGTTTTCATTCATTCATCATTCATTCATTCATTCATCATTCATTCATTCATTCATTCATTCATTCATTCAATCATTAATCATCATTCATGCATTCATTCATTCATCATCCCTCTCTCTATCGCACTCTCTCCAACAGCACGTCTCAACCGAGCCTGGGCTAGGCCCAATGTGGAGTGACGTCCCCTCTCCGCCAATAAGCGCGCGGTCTGTCGCGGCTACAGGCTTTCCCCGTGTGAGGCAGCTATTGGCTGTTTATTTCCAAAGGGGCGGGGCGTGGGGTGCCGCGTGACGCGGACGTAGCTGATTGGTCCAGCCCTCCCTGACGTCACCAGGAAATACGGAAATGCCATGCAATGTCTCGTCCTAGCCACCAGGGGCACCACACTCCATGCTTCACCTCGTTGTCGTTGTCTGTTGCTATAACGAGCTAATGCTGCTAATCTCTAACGTTAACTCTCTGAACAGATCTAGATGCAGTGATCGTGTAAAGAACGGACTAACTGCAGCTGCTGGAGACACATTTGAACTAAGGAGGAGTCGAGACTGGCCGTAAACTTCAGACTGTTGTGAAAGTGAGATGAAGAAACACAAAGCAGGTTTGTTTAATCAGAAGGTCCTTTGGACATTATTCTTTGATCAATATGTTCCCGTTTGTGATTACGGTATTTCACAATTGCCTAACCCTTAATAATAATGTACCCAACAGTTAAGACCAGCGGTGCTGCCATAAATAAAACATTAGATGCGACATTACGCCATAAATCATGGGATAACCGTCCGCCATCTTGGTCTGGA
This sequence comes from Notolepis coatsorum, assembly GCF_963971535.1. Lineage (NCBI taxonomy): Eukaryota > Metazoa > Chordata > Actinopteri > Aulopiformes > Paralepididae > Notolepis > Notolepis coatsorum. Next base: position 165,475,004 of record NC_140171.1, on the reverse strand, counting down.
TATTGTTTAGGCAGCAACTATGTTTGTCGGCTGTGCAGCCTAGTTACTGTACTAACATGATCAGAGAGACTAGTGCAGCCTAGTTACTGTACTAACATGATCAGAGAGACTAGTGCAGCCTAGTTACTGTACTAACATGATCAGAGAGACTAGTGCAGCCTAGTTACTGTACTAACATGATCAGAGAGACTAGTGCAGCCTACTGTAGTTACTGTACTAACATGATCAGAGAGACTAGTGCAGCCTAGTTACTGTACTAACATGATCAGAGAGACTAGTGCAGCCTAGTTACTGTACTAACATGACCAGAGAGACTAGTGCAGCCTAGTTAAATGGGGGACCCTGATGTAAACAAGACGAAAGTCTTTCTCTGGTCTGCATCCCCTTAACAATTGTGTGTATTGTTGAGCTGTACTGTATTGTACCCATTCTGCAATCTGTTAATAAAGTTTTCAATCAATCAATTACTGTACTAACATGACCAGAGAGACTGAGGAGGCTGGCATCACTTTATACACATGAGTATGGAGGAGATTAGATCACACAAGGCTCAACTACTCTCTTTCTAACATGCACACACAAGACACTCTGACGTCACGAGACCGCCGCCATCTTAGTTTTGGGGACAACCAGCAAAAGTGAGCTCCGTTTTTAAAAAGTAGTAACATATAAACATGAAAAAGGCATGTAGGCTACTTGAAGCCTCCAGTGCACACCAGTGGAGGCTGCTGACCAAATTTTTAGGTGAAGCACAAATTATTATATTATATATTAAATTATATTTTTTAAACATCCCCAACGCTGCAACACCCCCATTCCTCCCAGGTGTCAGGCTCCTCATTCGCTTCCATTCATTTTGGGGACCATGTTTAAATATCATACTTCTGAAGTATACACAAACTATACTGCTGTGATGATTTCAATAACACAGACCATTCTGAGTCAATGGTATGCAAAACTGTACATTGGAATATCTAACATGTATTTACCACCTTCCTCTGCACAAGGCCACAGATGGGTTTTATGTAACACAAGGACAATGAATGAATGAATGAATGAGAGAGAGAGACAGAGAGAGACCACGGCGGGTTTATATTAACACAACAGAACTGAATGAGAGAGAGAGAGAGAGTGTGTGTGTGTGTGATAACAAGTATACTATAATCACAGGTGTATTATGGTGCAGTGCAGGGTCCATGTGTGTGGCTTGTGTCCAATAACAATAGTCCATGTATCTTTTGTGTGTGCGTGTGTTTAAGACTGTGGTCTTTGAGAATGAGAATGTTATAGTTCTTCTTTCTACACATGAATGAATGAATGATGAATGAAAACTTTATTTAACAGATTGCAGAATGGGTACAATACAGTACGGCTCAATACACACAATTGTTAAGGGGATGCAGACCAGAGAAAGACTTTCGTCTTGTTTACATCAATTCAGTGCCACATACACACAGTCCTCATATCCCTCCTAGTTACACATACATCAACCGTACTGACCTTAACCATGATGAAATTGAAACTGTTTGGATTGAAATCTTATTAGACAGGGCGAAACCAGTACTAGTAGACACAATATATAGACCGCCAGAACAGAGTGGCTTTTATGACACACTTGATGGGTGTTTAGCTGGGGTGGAGGGGGTAGACATTTTTTTTTATTGGGGACTGGAACACTGATATGCTGCGTAAAGCAGCACCCGTCTTCAAGGCCTTCAGTAGATTTTCTGATCTGCACGGTTTCAGCCAGCTAATCACCCAACCCACAAGGGTATGTGATTCGACACAAACCACCATTGACCTCATTTTGACCTCTGACAAGTCCATGATCTCCAATAAAGGGGTGATAGCATGCGGGTTAAGTGATCATTATATGATTTTCTGTACCCGCAAAAAGCTAAAACAGAAGGCCGGCTGTCACAAAACAGTCACATCTAGAGACCTCAAAACTTACTCTAGAGAGGCCTTTAACCTAGAACTGGGGAGCTTGGACTGGTCAGATGAACTCAGTGGTACACAGGTTGAAGAAACATGGCTTGGATTCAAAACCAAATTCACAGCAATACTCAACAACATGGCACCCCTAAGAACCACCAGGGTTAAAAATCGCGCTGAGCCATGGATGCACACTGAAATACTGGCCGCTATGAAAACCAGAGACAAAAAATGCTCTGAACTTCATAAAAGTCAGACAAAGCTTTCCAAAAGCTCAAACAGTGAACTCCAAGCCCACGTGGTTGATCTAAAAATTCAAAGAAACAGACTAAGAAATGACGTAAACACCATGATCAGAACCGCAAAAAGAAATTTCATCAACGACAAAACTGAGGAAAACAAAAACAAACCACGCGAACTTTGGAAATTACTCAATAATCAACTAGGCTGCAGTAAAAAACTTAACCAGATTCTCAAACATAAACATAAAGACGGACAACACGCTCATCACAGACAAGCTGGATGTAGCCAATTACTTAAACATCTTCTTCACAAACATAGCCACAACACTGGTAAACAAACTACCCTCCCACTCAGGGCATTATGGGGTAGAACACATAGTAGCATACTACAAAAACCTAGGGGTCCACAAAGATGACTTCAAACATGAAATGGTAACAACTGATGAGGTACTCAAAAAATTGAGCGCCCTCCAACCTAACAAGGCCACTGGCCATGACAACATCCCCTCCAAATTCCTCAGAGACGCAGCAGCCGCCATCACCCCAGTCATCACACACATAATAAACCTCTCTATAAAACAGGGACACGTCCCCAAGGACTTCAAAATTGCGAGAGTGACCCCTCTGCACAAAAAGGGCAGCAAATTAGACCCAGGCAACTACCGCCCTGTTTCTATTCTTACCTCCATCTCGAAAGTCATGGAGAAAATAGTCTACGAACAGGTCGAAAAGTACCTGGCGGAAAAAAATCTAATCTACGAATTCCAATCTGGCTTCAGAACGTCCCACTCCACTGACACATGCCTCCTCTATTTGAACGACCACATCAAACAAGAGGTGGATGCGGGCAAATACTGCGGCATGGTCATGCTGGACCTACAAAAGGCCTTCGACACTGTCAATCACTCCATTCTGATGGACAAGCTAAAAGCAATTGGTTTTGATAGCTTATCAGTGAGCTGGATGCAATCCTACCTGGAGGGGAGAGAACAGATGGTAGAGGTAAACGGTACTCTATCCCCCCCCCTCACAGTGAGCTGTGGTGTTCCACAAGGAAGCATACTGGGACCGCTACTCTTCCTAATTTATGCAAATGACATGTCATCAGCCTGTGACTGCAACTTGTTCCTGTTTGCGGACGACTCAGCCCTGCTGGTCTCTGACAAGAACAAGTTGCAGGTTGAAAAAACCCTCAGCACGGAACTAGGCAAAATCTGCATATGGCTCGCTGATAACAAACTATCATTACACATGGGCAAAACAGAGTCCATTCTCTTCGGTTCAAATAACAAACTCAGCAAGGCCGACGGCTTCTCAGTTACAGTGGGTGACAATATTGTCACAAGGAAAGACGAAATTACCTACCTGGGTTCCATCCTAGAGGCAAATATTTCCTGTGACAAAATGGCATCCAATGTAATAAAAAAAGTCAACCAACGAACTAGATTCTTGTACCGGATCTCCTCTCTGGTAAACAAGAATACCCTGAAGACTCTGGCAGGAGCACTCATTCAAGGGTACTACGACTATGCGTGCACCTCATGGTACCAAAGCACCTCAAAGGCGCTTAAAACAAAATTACAAACATCACAAAACAAACTGGTCAGACTACTACTTGACCTGAACCCCAGAACCCACCTCACCCCTGCCCACTTTGACAACCTAGGATGGCTTAGAGTAGAGTACAGCAACTTGCAATGGGCCTGGTCTACAAGATACACTATACGACCGGGGTGCCCATGTACATGTCAAAATACTTCCCAAAGGTCAGTGAATACCACAACCACTACACCAGAGGAAGCTCAACAAATCATGTAAAACCCAGATTCGGCTCAAACAAGGGACTAAACACGTTTTGCAATTATGCCACAACAATGTGGAACGCCCTACCCAAAGCTGTAAAGGAATGTGAATCACTACCCACATTCAAAACCGCTCTTAAAGAGCACCTACCGGAGGCTGCATTTCGGAACTGGCCACCGTAAATGCCCAAAACCCCCACCACCTCCTAATAGACAGTCTCCTCCCCACCGCATGTATATATTCCCTCCCCGCCGTATGTATATTTCTCTCCCACCCACCCACCCCCTCCTAATGTACAGTCCCCTCCCCATCATATATACTCTGTCAGGATCTAGGGGTAACAGTACTGTATATTTGAATACCGTTTATGTCACAAATGTATCAGTACTAAATACCTATATGTCCCTATGCCATAAATGTCATGTATGTTGTGTATGTCATAAATGTCTATATGAATTGAAAATGGGGGACCCTGATGGAAACAAGACAAACGTCTTTCTCAGGTCTGCATCCCCTTAACAATTGTATGTATTGAGCCGTACTGTATTGTACCCATTCTGCAATCTGTTAAATAAAGTTTTCATTCATTCATTCATTCACACACAGTCATCATTATCCCTCCCATACAATACGCACAACACAACAGACTAACTCGTCTTGCTCAATACTTGTTTATGAGTTTTAAGAGACAGCACTGTAATCTGTCTCAACCAAAGCTCTACTAGTTAACAAAGATCTCCACCTTGCTATCTGAAACACTGACACCATTATCAACCTAATAATATCAACCTGATAATATTGAAACATTATCAATATAACGTTCGCTACCAACTTTAGCAGGGCTCCTAATAACACAAGATACATTTCACTATGAATTGAAAATGGGGGACTTTGATGTAAACAAGACGAAAGTCTTTATCTGGTCTGCATCTCCTTAATAATTATGTGTATTGAGCCGTACTGTATATTGTACCCATTCTGCAATCTGTTAAATAAAGTTTTCATTCATTCATGCCTTTTGAAAAGTGACATGGTCGATGTAGGAGTTATGATGCTGTTTCAATTCGGTTACAGTAACGTTACACAAACTGACATTCTAAAGCCAAGAAGACACGACTTACCCATAAAGACGGTATCTCGATCGATCTCATCTATCGTTGAATAGTGCAACTTCTCCATGTGACGAGTCCGACTCGAGCCGCGTGCATTAATCCCATGGAAAATGTAAACAATAGTGCATCGCGAGCCAGCTTGTTGCATCAAATTGATGTTTGGCTTTTGTCTCCCGAGTGAAGTTAGAACTACTACACTACACTTCAGCTGAGGCTAAGCACTGCAGGCTTTTGTTTTACAACGACTGTTATTGATATAATCTTCATCAATGCCATCAGCCCTGTTTAGACATTCACAAGACTTGCGTAACGTTAGCTAGCAAGCAAGCTAGTCGACAATATCTCCTTCCTCCATTGCAACGCTATCTACAGTACTAGAGAATTCAAAGTGCCCGCGAGGCGATGACGTTGTTGTTGTTGTTGTCACATTTAGCTTTTATCGCAGGTGTATATATATATCATCAAACGATGCACAATAAGTTCATGAACAATAACAAAACACTCCACCCTGGGCCTGATAGCTGCTTATCGAATTGTTAAGTATTAATCTTTTTTTTTTTTTTTAACAACAGATGTATGTTTATTTTGCAGCAATTCTTTGTCATTGCCGCCATCTTTAGTGTTACATCCCCTCACACTCCAGTTCTCAGGCTGCAGCTGGTTTAAAAGCGAAAGTAAACCGGTAGAACACATAGTAGCTTACTACAAAAACCTAGGGGTCCGCAAGGACGACTTCAAGCTGGAAATGGTAACAACAGATGAGGTACTCAATAAACTGAGCGCCCTCCAACCTAACAAGGCCACTGGCCATGACAACATCCCCTCCAAATTCCTCAGAGACTCAGCAGCCGCCATCACACCAATCATCACACACATAATAAACCTCTCCATAAAACAGGGACACGTCCCCAAGGACTTCAAAATTGCGAGGGTGACCCCTCTGCACAAAAAGGGCAGCAAATTAGACCCAGGCAACTACCGCCCTGTTTCTATTCTCACCTCCATCTCGAAAGTCATGGAAAAAATAGTCTACGAACAGGTCGAAAAGTACCTAGCGGAAAAAAATCTAATCTACGAATTCCAATCTGGCTTCAGAATCACTCCATTCTGATTGACAAGCTAAAAGCAATTGGTTTTGATAGTCTATCAGTGAGCTGGATGCAATCCTACCTTGAGGGGAGGGAACAGATGGTGGAGGTAAACGGTACCCTATCCCCCCCCCTCAGTGAGCTGTGGTGTTCCACAAGGAAGCATACTAGGACCGCTACTGTTCCTAATTTATGCAAATGACATGTCGTCAGCTTGTGACTGCAACTTGTTCCTGTTTGCGGACGACTCAGCCCTGCTGGTCTCTGACAAGAACAAGTTACAGGTTGAAAAAACCCTCAGCTCGGAACTAGGCAGAATCTGCATATGGCTCGCTGATAACAAACTATCATTACACATGGGCAAAACAGAGTCCATTCTCTTCGGTTCAAATAACAAACTCAGCAAGACCGACGGCTTCTCAGTTACAGTGGGTGACAATATTGTCACAAGGAAAGATGAAATTACCTACCTGGGTTCCATCCTAGAGGCTAATCTCTCCTGTGACAAAATGGCATCCAATGTAATAAAAAAAGTCAACCAACGAACTCGATTCTTGTACCGGATCTCCTCTCTGGTAAACAAGAACACCCTGAAGACTCTGGCAGGAGCACTCATTCAGGGGTACTACGACTATGCTTGCACCTCATGGTACCAAAGCACCTCAAAGGCGCTAAAAACAAAATTACAAACATCTCAAAACAAACTGGTCAGACTACTGCTTGACCTTACTCCTAGAACCCACCTCACCCCTGCCCACTTTGACAACCTAGGATGGCTTAGAGTAGACGACAGAGTACAACAACTTGCAATGGGCCTGGTCTACAAGATACACTACACGACCAAGGTACCCATGTACATGTCAAAATACTTCCCAAAGGTCAGTGAATACCACGATCACAACACCAGAGGGAGCTCCACAAATCATGTTAAACCCAGATTCGGCTCAAATAAGGGACTAAACACGTTTCGCAATTATGCCACATCAATGTGGAACGCCCTACCCAAAGCTGTAAAGGAATGTGGATCACTACCCACTTTCAAAACCTCTCTCAAGGGACACCTACGGGAGACTGCAATTCAACACTGGCCCCTGTAAATATCCTAACCCAACCCCCTCCAATGTACAGTCATTTACCTAGTATGGTTTTGTCAATAGTTCAATGTACAATTGTGTCTGTTTGTACAGTGTCTCCTCCCCCCCCCCCCCCCTCAATGTACAGTGTTACTTGTTTATACAGTGTGCCCCCCGGCCCCCCCCCCCCCCCCAACCACCTCCAATGTAAATTACCCAGTATGGTTGTCAATATCCCAATGTACCCAACCCCCCCCACCCAACCTCCTCCAATGTACAGTTTCTACGTCAAATGTATATACTCCCTTTTCTTGACTCCTTCTGTATCACAAACAGTACTGTATTTGCAAATCTGGTATGTCATAAATGTATAGATGTAGCAGTACTGACTATCTGTATGTCATGTATGTCATATATGTCTATATGAATTGAAAATGGGGGACCCTGATGGAAACAAGACAAACGTCTTTCTCAGGTCTGCATCCCCTTAACAATTGTATGTATTGAGCCGTACTGTATTGTACCCATTCTGCAATCTGTTAAATAAAGTTTTCATTCATTCATTCATTCATTCTCTGCTGGCTGTGGCTCCAGGGGAGTTGAACAGTTCTGGCTCTGCTAGTTTATTTTCGATATTTTGGCGCTTTTTTGGTGGACAAACCACCGCACATGTGCACCGTGACTCGTGACTGGAGTCTAGTTCTGCTAGCACACATAGCCTACTGTGTACAGACGGTTTCAAACTGTATTTTAAATTAGAAAGCAAACAAAATAAATGGACAAGAGAAAAATAAATCTCAATTTGGTCAGTATTGTCATTTGGACAAGCAAAGCCATTACTTTAAGTTGCAGGCAAGAAAGACAAGTCTGTCCACTGTCTCTGGTTTTAAAACTGCCCTGTTGCAGGTAAAAAAAAAAAAACGATTTTTCGATTTTTTTTTATTTCGATATTCGATATCGATTATTAAAATATATCGCGATATTTATCGTTATCGTTATATCGCCCAGCCCTATGTCACACCCTCAATCTCTGCTTCCTGTGGGCACGGCTCCTTCTCCAGTGCATGTTTTACCTCACATGCTCAAGTCTGCACACCTGTGAATGTCACCCTGTTGTCCAGTCCCTCTGCCTTAACACTTTGAGTGCCAGCGATGAGATTTCTCGTCTCTCTGTTTAATTAATTTATCCACTCTGGTTGGATGGTGTGTATGTATATGTATGTATTGTGCTGTATAATGACAATACATTTTAATCGAATCTCATTTTGAAATCGCTACGCTGCCTATGGACACGACAGTGGCAGACAGCTTCGGAGGTGATTGCATTGCACCATGGTGATCCACTCAACAGGTAGCGATTTCAAAATGAGATTAGATTCAAATGTATTGTCATTATACAGCACAATACATACATATACAATACATACACACACTTCCAACCAGAGTGGATAAATTAATTAAACGTAAAAAACAAAAAACTTGAACCAAGAGTTATTTGAACTTGTGACCATAGGATCCACAGCCAGCAGACTAACGACGTGAGCTAAGTCGGATGTTAAAACTGATTGACTAATCTATGATTTACACTTGTGCCAATTGCGTTTGTCCCTAATCTTTAGTATTGGCATTAATAAATCAGATGTCATGCTAATATGTCATGTTCTACAGTAGGACTTACTACTGTGACCCATTAAAACAGTAATTCCAATAATAGAAGCCTGCTTTGCTGGAATGATTCATTTCAAAGATGAATTGGATAATGCAGGCGCGAGCTGGGAGCATAACTGGCGTAGATAACTTACCGGGGGCAAAACTAGCGTACGTCAGTGGCCAATCAGGCCGCGCAAACCGAACACGGAAGTGCAATCCCCTTAGGGAAAGTATTCACGCGACCGGTACCCTGTCCCGCACATACAGGACTTCTCTACCCACCTAGCGGGGGCCATCATCTTCTCCAAGGTGGACCTGGTGCGCGTGTACCACCAGGTGCCGGTCCATCCACGGGATGTGCCAAAAACAGCTGTCATTACACCCTTTGGACTTTTTGAATTCCTAAGAATGCCTTTCGGGCTCATGGGGGCGGCGCAGACGTTTCAGCACCTGATGGACTCTGTGCTCCAGGACATGCCGTTTTTGTTTGTGTACTTGGATGACATTCTTGTAGCCAGTACGTCCATAGAGGAGCACATGACACACCTCCAGCAGCGGTTTGAGCAGCTCAGTAAACACGGCCTCATCGTCAACCCGACCAAGTGCCAGTTTGGGCAGTCCTCCATCACCTTCCTCGGACACCATGTCACTCCACAGGGAGCCACCCCACTCCACCCCTTGCCAGGGTGGAGGCCATTGCCAGTTTTCCTCATCCCTGCACCGTATGGTCTCTACAGGAGTTCCTGGGTATGGTGAACTTTTACAACCGGTTCCTTCCCCATGCTGCCCACCTCATGCGCCCCTTGTACGAGGCCCTGCGGGGCAAAGTGCCCAAGGACAAGTTAGATTGGTCCTCGGGGATGGACAGCGCTTTTGGGGCTGCCAAGACCGCGCTAGCCAACGCTGCTCTGCTGGCGCACCCCTCTCCCACTGCCCCGGTCGCCCTCACGACAGACGCCTCTGACTATGCAGTGGGAGCGGTGTGCGAGCAGTGGGTGGGCGGTTCCTGGCAGCCACTGGCCTTTTTTAGCAAACAGCTCCGCGACAACGAGCGTAAGTACAGTACTTTCGACAGGGAACTGCTGGGTCTGTTCCTCGCCACTAGGCACTTTAGATGCCTGTTGGAAGGCCGCCAGTTCACTGCCTTTGTGGACCACAAGCCGCTAACGTTCTCCATGGCCAAGACCTTCAGCAGCGGCAGCTCTCGGCGATCTCTGAGTTAACCACGGACATTGAGCACGTGGCGGGCAAGGACAACTTGCCACTTCCGACTGCCTCTCTCTGGCGGTCATCGGGTCCGTCCACTTGGGACTCGATTATGCCACCATGGCGGCAGACCAAGCCACAGACTCCGACATTCAGGCCTATCGGACGGGCCCTACTGCACTGCAGCTGGAGGATGTGGTGTTCGACACAGCTAACGCCACTCTCCTCTGCCACATCTCCACTGGCCAACCGCGCCCTATGGTGCCTACGGCCTGGCGGCGCCGGGTTTTTAACATGATCCACAGCCTTTCCCACCCAGGTGTGAAGGCCTCGACTAAGCTGGTGGGGGTCAAGTTGGCCTCCAGAAGGATGTTAGGACCTGAGCTAGCTCATGTGTGGCATGCCAGCGTGCCAAGGTGCACCGCCATACCAAAGCCCCTTTGGCACCGTGATCAGCCTGTTGGACAGGGAATCAAGATCTCCAGAGAACACTTCATTGCCTCGGATTATGTTGTTGGGGTGGGAGGTTTGTCCAGAAGACCACCAATCAGCTGAAGCCCGATGCGGTTCCCTCGGTCTTCGACAGACAGACGCAGGCAGTTCAGCGTCGGGATCATTTAGCCTGCTGGCTACCTAGCTCCACTTCAACCAGCGTTGGGAGCTCCAGCAGCTTGTCGATGTGCTGGTAGCATCAGCAAGCTAACGTTAGCTGGCTCCAGCAGCTTGTCGATGTGCTGGTAGCATCTGCAAGCTAACGTTAGCTGGCTCCAGCAGCTTGTCGATGTGCTGGTAGCATCTGCAAGCTAACGTTGGAGCTCCCAACGCTGGTTGAAGTGGAGCTAGGTAGCCAGCAGGCTAAATGATCCCGACGCTGAACTGTCTGCGTCTGTCTGTCGAAGACCGAGGGAACCGCATCGGGCTTCAGCTGATTAGTGGTCTTCTGGACAAACCTCCAACCCCCAACAAGATAATCCGAGGCAATGAAGTGTTCGCTGCAGATCTTCATTCCCTGTCCAACAGGCTGATTGCGCCGCCTGAGTGGAGCCAGCCTGAGTGCAGCCAGCCAACGTGCAAACAACACTGTTTTTTTCACTGGTAGTTTGTGGAAATGAACCAACTTTCCTCTCTTGCACACGGCAAAATTTGTTTGAACAGCCAGGAGCAATACAAAAAGAACCACCGCGGTCCCGTTGTTTGGTAGGCAACATTTGACTGACCCGACAGTCCATGTTTACTATGCAGCTACCCAGCAGTGTATACACCAAACCAACACTGTGACGTCAGCAACAAAATGGCGGCGCACATGTTCATAAATGCTACATAAATGGACATTACAAATCGTTTTTTCTTAGAAACGCCTTATTTTTATAACGATTTTTTTCTGTGGTTTATCTAAATACTAATTTGATGCTATGACTGTTTATCGCTATGCTTCATCTCCACTTTAAGGGCGGGGTTTTACTGTTTAGGGGAAAGGGTAAATACTGTAAAGTCAACTCTTGCTTTCCACTCCAAAGGACATAAGGAAACAACTCCAAGTTCCAACTCCAAGTAAATTTTTATTTTCAACTTTTCAACAGTTTTAGTTGCAGTTGATTCTTGACTGGTTGGTTCTTCATATAGGTTGAAAACCTTCGAAAACAAAGAAAAAGGTTTTAACAATGCAATAAACATAAACAATAAACAACAATAACCATCTTTTCAAACCAATAAGTTCTTTTTAAACATGGTTGATTTTAAACATTAAATATATATTTTAAATAATCAAACGTCTTTTAACGATAGTGTTTACACAATGAATGCCAAAATGTAAAGTATTAAATTACCTTATAAAGTCGACATTTTAACACAGTCTTAAATTAACTCGACATTTTAACCCAATTATTAAAGTAATTTTCAATGAATCATTTCTGAATTGTAACCTTTAATAAATGATTCAAGTTAGTAAACATTTGATTCAAGTCAAGTAAACATTTGGTATTTTAAATTGAATAAGTGAAGAAATATAGCTAAACTTTAAGCTTGTAGATCAGCTCTGATTGAACAAGGCATTTTAAACCTTTAAACATGAGTTGTTGACCTTTTTAGTAGTCTTTCAAATTCTTAAATCATTTTAACATTTCTAACTTGGTCTTAACTTGTAAAGATACTTTTAAACATAAATGAAAACCAACTCTCAAGCAAGTGAATGTGTAGACTGAAACAGTTGGAGCTACTAAACACACAATTGAAATAGCCTGATTTTAACCACATTTAAGCAGAAGTATAAATAAACAGTAGAATAAGTAGAACATAACCGACCATTGGCGTCTTTGGGGGTAGAGCTCCTTGGGTCGACCTTCAGCTTGCTTTGTTTGTTTGTTCTGTGAGTGTCTCCACCACCTTCAGCTTGCTTTGTTTGCTTGTTCTGTGAGTGTCTCCACCACCTTCAGCTTGCTTTGTTTGCTTGTTCTGTGAGTGTCTCCACCACCAGCCTTTAACAGCTGTTCAATCAGCCAACGGCAGCCATCTTGCAGCTGATGCACTCTGGGAGATGTAGTTGGTAGTTGTCTGAGGTGTCTTGACATGCTCCACTCATGAGTTTTAGCAGCATTTCCTCCCTTCTTACAGTCTGCATTTCTGCATAGGAATGTCTCTCTGCAGTATGCAGTTCCGTCATGGCATCCGAGACATTTCCTGCATGCTCCCAGCTTCTTCAAGGCAGCCGTCTTCTTCGAAAGCTTCAGTCCCTTGAACTTCCGGCAAAAGAACAGTTTGTGGTTATGTCCACTGTCGCCACAGACAACACATACGTCAAGCTCTAGTCTCTTTGTGTTCTTTGTCAAGGCAAACTTTCTTTCATTCTTTTTGTCCGGGCGATCTGGCTTGTCAGTCTTCTCCACAATTCTTAGTTGATCAAGCCTCTCCAGTACGTCTTCCTGGTTCTTCAAATATTTCAAGAGCATGTCAAAATGGTTCTCTGCTGTGACATTGCTGCTGGGATCTACCATGAACATCAACCAGTCTCTCTTGATAAAGTCAGGTAACTTGCTTTCAATTGAGTTGAAAACCAAGTGCTAGCAGTGGAGGACGAGGATAAAACTGCTTCGACCCAATACTGCTGACACGGAAGGGAAAGATGGCTGAAGATATGGCGGAGGTCAAAGAACTAAAGAAGGAGAGGACCACAGCAAAACGCCGCTTCACCAAACAAGCCAACCACATTGCCAGAGGAGCAGACACCATGCTGCGATCCGAGCTGATGGATGAGTTCAGCACACTCTCACTCTGTTATAGAGCCGTGCTTGAGGCAAATGATGAATTCAGGTTTGGGCTGGAGGCTGAAGTAAAACCTGAGGATGAAGGGCTTGACGAGAAGGAAGAGGACGACCTCAAACATACTTCAAAAGAAGCCGAAACAAAGATGGGAGAGATCAAAGACATTGTGCAGCTGATCCTGTGGTCCAAATATGGAAAACATGAGCTGGAAACAGCTATTGATGGAGCTGAGAAAGTAAGTGAAGCAGCAGGAACTGTGCCAGTGAGGACTGAATCCTTAGAGTGCTATGAACAGCACCTAACGCTCTCAGGCGAGATGGGAGACAAGGCCATCTCTATAATGTCCACGTGGGAGAAATGGATACCTGACGAATCCAGAGATGAACTGAATGCGAGGCTCAAGAAGCTAGAAGACACCCTTCTCAGGCTGAAGATGAGGAAACCTCAGTTTACATCTGCACGCAGCCTGAGGAATGCTGAGCAAGGCACAGGAGTTGCACCACACCATCCGACGACACCGTTGGTGAGGATAAAGCCAACCACCCTACCTACCTTCTCTGGAAATAAGAGAGAATATCACAGATGGAGAAAAGATTGGGAAAGCCTGCAAAGGCAGGGAGAGCCATCCGGATCCCCTGAAGTTAAAAAGATCCAGCTCTTGGACAGCGTGGAGGAGAAAATCTCCAAAGAACTCAGACTTTCTACCTACACTACAGCCAGAGACATTTTCAGAGTCTTAGAGAACAGGCATGGAAATAAATCAAGCATCACTGTGGAAATCCTTGAAGAGCTCGACAGGATACCATATGTAAAAGGAAACCAGCCAAGAAAGGTCATCGACCTTATACAAACTGTGGAGAAGGCTCTGTCAGATCTCACTGAATTGGGCAACTCTGGGGCCATGAACAACGCACTTGTGATCAAATCAATTGAAAGCAAGTTACCTGACTTTATCAAGAGAGACTGGTTGATGTTCATGGTAGATCCCAGCAGCAATGTCACAGCAGAGAACCATTTTGACATGCTCTTGAAATATTTGAAGAACCAGGAAGACGTACTGGAGAGGCTTGATCAACTAAGAATTGTGGAGAAGACTGACAAGCCAGATCGCCCGGACAAAAAGAATGAAAGAAAGTTTGCCTCGACAAAGAACACAAAGAGACTAGAGCTTGACGTATGTGTTGTCTGTGGCGACAGTGGACATAACCACAAACTGTTCTTTTGCCGGAAGTTCAAGGGACTGAAGCTTTCGGAGAAGACGGCTGCCTTGAAGAAGCTGGGAGCATGCAGGAAATGTCTCGGATGCCATGACGGAACTGCATACTGCAGAGAGACATTCCTATGCAGAAATGCAGACTGTAAGAAGGGAGGAAATGCTGCAGACCACCACTATATCCTCTGCCCAAAAGGAGAATTCAAGCCTCGATGGGAAGAAGGAAGAGGTGGAAGAGACGGCAACAAAGGCAAACTCACAGAGGAACAAGAGTCGTTCTTGTCTGAACTCTCCTCTGAAATGGCAGATCGAGGCAGAAGGGCTTTTACTAACAAAACTACAGTGGCACTCAAAACCTCCGGCCAGTCTGAACTACTGCGAAGAAATGGTCTCGCCGAGCTTCCTGTCATCATGATGCTGATGAAAGTCACTGCAAACGCTGGTCAGAAAATTGGGACATTGATTGACCTAGCGTCAGATACAAACTACATCACCCATAAGGCTGCTGAAAGACTTGGGTTGAGAAGAGAGAAGATAACATTGATTGTGCATGGGGTTGGAGGAATGGCCATGAAGGTGGACACTCAGAGATACCTCCTCAAAGTTAGAGTGAAGACTCCTACAGGCACTGAAAGAGCCCACAAACTAGTCTGCTACGGCCTAGATGAAATCGCCAAGGTCCATCAAGTGATTCAACCAGAGAGGTTGCAAAGGTTTTTCCCGGAGGTCAAGCTTGAAGAGCTGGAAAGGCCAGAAGAGGTTGAACTACTCATAAGCCACCGAGAGGGAAGACTTGCTCCCCAAAGAGTAAAAGTAGTTGGAGACCTTGTCTTATGGGAGAGTCCACTGGGGAAGACGGTGGGCGGAGCACATCCTGATCTGCATGAAGAGGTGGACGTGGAAGCATATGAATCAAGAACTCACTTTGCTCGCTCCATGAGAACAGCAGCAGTCAAATATCAAGAGACATTCACAGTTGCCAGTAACCGTGAGTTCCTTGAGTGGTGGCACTGGGACAGCATCGGAGCTGCATGTGAACCAAAATGTGGAGGATGTCGCTGTGAAAACTGTCCACCAGGAGGAAAAGAAATGACCCTGGCAGAGGAGAGGGAGTATGAAATCATTAAAGGAGGCCTCACCTACAAAGAGGAGGATGCTCACACCCCATCTCCACACTGGGATGCAAAATATCCTTGGACCGTAGATCCTGTCTCTCTCCCCTACAACAAAAGTGCAGTCCAGGCCTGCTTCTTAAGGATGGAAAAACAACTGAGCAAAGAACCAGACTGGAAAGTCGCATACACAACCCAAATCCAGGAAATGGTCGAACGAGGAGCAGCCATAAAACTCACCGATGACATCATTGACAAGTGGACTGGACCAGTGTGGTATGTGAGCCACCTGGTGGCGCCAAACCCCCATTCAGTGACAACACCAGTTCGTATTGTCTGGAACAGCAGCCAGAAGTACAAAGGCGTGAGCATGAATGACATCCTTCTTAAGGGACCAGATGTACTCAACCCTATTAGAGCTGTACTGCTATGGTTCAGAGAAGGTGTGCATGCAGCTCTAGGAGACATAAAGAAGATGTACAACTCTGTGTGGCTGGAGCAGCGTGGGATGCATCTACACAGATTCCTCTGGAGAGACAGCCCAGAAGAGGAGATCAGTGAATATGCAATCACCAGAGTCAACATCGGGGACAAACCTGCTGGTTGCATCGCTCAGTTGGCTATGAGGGAAACGGCGAGCCTGCCCAGCTTTGTTCACTTGGAAGATGAACGCAGAGTCATTGAAGAGGACAGTTATGTGGACGACCTCTTGACCTCCCACAATAACCTGGATCAACTCGACAAAATCACTGCAAAAGTTGAAGAGATTTTGGGAGCTGGAGGCTTCTTCCTCAAACCATGGGTCCGGTCAGGGCAAAGTGGGAGGAAAGGAACAGAGAAGGAAGTCCTAAAAGAGGAACAAGGGAAAACCTTCATTCTCCCAAATCAAATGAGGGAAGAAGACAACAAAGCTCTAGGCATCGGCTACCAAGTGGACGAAGACAAGCTCTACATGTTGACCTCTGTTAACTTTTCCAAAAGAAAGAAGAAAATGAGAGTTGGCAAAGATCTCCTCAAAGAAGAGGTGAGAACCGAAACACCAAACCCACTGACTAGAAGGGCTCTCTTAAGCCAAGTAGCCGGGCTGTACGACCCAATTGGCCTAGTAGCACCGGTCAAGCAGAAGGGAGCAATTCTTGTCAGAAAGGCATTCCAAGAGGGAGGAGGTGGCAAGCTGACCCAAGAAACCTGGGACAAACCACTCTCGGAAAGCATCAGAGAAGAAGCCATACAGCTTTTTGAAGAATATGTACAGCTTGTCAGGTGAAATTCTACAGAAGCCTCACACCAGCTGACTGGAAAGGAAACCCTTGGGGCATCACATTCTCTGATGGAAGTGACAAAACCTTTGGAGCTGTGATGTACTTAAGGTGGGAAACATGTCATGGCATTGAAGTTCGGTTCGTGGAATCAAAAGCCAAACTGACACCTCTGGATCAAAAGGGAGAAGCTGTAAAAGCTGAGATCTGTGGAGCAGTCTTCGCAGCCAGAATCAGGAAGTATGTGGAAAAGCATGCTCGAATGAAGATCAAGAAATGGTTCCATCTGCTGGACAGTCAGACGGTCCTTGGGGCAATCCAGAGAGACAGTTATGGGTACCAAAGCTTCTTTGCCAACAGAGTGGGTGAAATCCAAAAGACTGCACCAGTGCAGGACTGGTGGTGGATCCGTGGAGGTCTGAACATAGCTGACATCATTACAAGAGGAGGCACTCCTCAAGATTTAAAAGAGGATTCCACCTGGCAAAATGGACCAGATTTCCTGAAGTGGCCAGTGGAGGAGTGGCCCATTAAATCAGCTGGAGAGGTAGCTGCCCAGGCCAGGGAGAGCGTAAACAGACTCCAAAGGAAGGCATTTTCAGCTGCAATCACACGAGCTCAAGCTAAAATCAGTCCGCAGGAAGACGACCCTCTGACCACACAGGAAAGTCAAAAGGAAATGCCAACTCCTCTAAGAAGGAAGCCCACTGGCTGGGTCAAAGATCTTGTGGAAATAAGAAGATTCAGCAACCTGTCCAAACTGGTGAGAGTCATCGCCTGGGTCTATCGAGCTGTCAAGCAGTGGCTAGAGAGGAAGTGCCAGGTGCCAGGGCAGTCAAAGTGGGAGGCATCACCCAAACAAGCTGGGTTGACTGTAAAAGAAATTGACAACGCATCTGAAGACCTTTTCCTCGCTGCTCAAGAAGCTATAGCCTTCCCAGAGACGACTCTAAGCAGATTGGCAGTGTACAAAGACGTGAACTCTGGACTCCTACTTTGTGGAGGCAGAATCCAGATGTTCAACGAAGTGAAGACTGCAGTGCCAGTCTTACCTTTTGAATCGTGGGTGTCTACATTGCTGGCACAAGAATCCCACAAAGCAAACCATGAGGGAGTAGCAGGAACCCTTCTTCGCATGAGGAAAAAGGCTTGGGTGATAAAAGGCCGGAGACTTGCCAAGAGGGTGGTTGACAGCTGTGTCGTTTGCAGAAAGAACAATGTAAAACAGTGTCAACAAATCATGGCTGACCTGCCTCCAGAGGGAACAGGCCCAGCTGCACCCTTTGAATTCACCACCATGGACCTGTTCGGCCCCTATGAAGTGAAGGATGAGGTCAAAAAGAGGACCAGACTCAAGGTATGGGGAATCGTCTTCTGCTGCATGGCTTCCCGAGCCATGCACACTGAAGTGGTGAGTGACCAGTCATCCGAAGGATTCCTGCTCGCCTATCAAAGGTTCACTTCGCTGAGAGGACACCCCAGGAAACTCTGGTCAGACCCTGGCTCTAACTTTGTGGGAGCCAAGCCTGCTCTGGAAAAGCTTTACAAATTCCTTGACCAACTGAACAGGCCTGAACTTGAAGGAAGAGCTGCCAAACATGGCACAGAATGGTCGTGGAAGATCCACCCCGCAGACTCTCCCCACAGGAACGGTGCAGCAGAGGCAGCTGTCAGAATAGTGAAGCGGGCCTTAAGCAACCTTGGTGGAGAAGGTGTTTTCACATGGGGAGAATTCCAAACGTTTCTCTTCATGGCAGCCAACCTTGCTAATGAGAGACCCATCGATGCAAGAACTCAAAGCAGGGAAGACTGCATAGAGTACATCACTCCAAACTCTCTGCTTTTAGGACGTGCCCATCCTAAAGGTGACCCTGGAGACTTTCAGTTTGATGGCTACCCATACAAAAGACTTCAGAATATTCAGGCAGAAGTCAGCAAGTTCTGGAAGAAATGGAGCCAATTGGCCGGTCCTAATTTGTTCATAAGGAACAAATGGCACACCAAAGAGCGAAATGTTGCTGTTGGAGATGTGGTCTGGTTGGCTGACCAAAATGCCCTGAGAGGACAGTACAAGCTGGCTAGAGTAGTCAGTGTCAACGCTGACCGCAAAGGCATCGTAAGAGATGTGCTGGTGAGGACCTTTCCCAGCTATCCTGTCCCCATCACGAAAGCAAATGACAAAGGAAAGCCCACAAAATCAAATAGTGAAAAAACCAAAATCCCGGCCACAATTCTGCATCGAGATGTCAGACGGCTGGTCATTCTACTTCCTACTGAAGAACAACAGAGGCGTGAAGGACTTGAGTGACCTCTGTGGTTAAGAACCCAGGAGCTCAAGTGGGAGGTGTTGAGTTAAAACTCATGAGTGGAGCATGTCAAGACACCTCAGACAACTACCAACTACATCTCCCAGAGTGCATCAGCTGCAAGATGGCTGCCGTTGGCTGATTGAACAGCTGTTAAAGGCTGGTGGTGGAGACACTCACAGAACAAGCAAACAAAGCAAGCTGAAGGTGGTGGAGACACTCACAGAACAAACAAACAAAGCAAGCTGAAGGTCGACCCAAGGAGCTCTACCCCCAAAGACGCCAATGGTCGGTTATGTTCTACTTATTCTACTGTTTATTTATACTTCTGCTTAAATGTGGTTAAAATCAGGCTAATTCAATTGTGTGTTTAGTAGCTCCAACTGTTTCAGTCTACACATTCACTTGCTTGAGAGTTGGTTTTCATTTATGTTTAAAAGTATCTTTACAAGTTAAGACCAAGTTAGAAATGTTAAAATGATTTAAGAATTTGAAAGACTACTAAAAAGGTCGACAACTCATGTTTAAAGGTTTAAAATGCCTTGTTCAATCAGAGCTGATCTACAAGCTTAAAGTTTAGCTATATTTCTTCACTTATTCAATTTAAAATACCAAATGTTTACTTGACTTGAATCAAATGTTTACTAACTTGAATAATTTATTAAAGGTTACAATTCAGAAATGATTCATTGAAAATTACTTTAATAATTGGGTTAAAATGTCGAGTTAATTTAAGACTGTGTTAAAATGTCGACTTTATAAGGTAATTTAATACTTTACATTTTGGCATTCATTGTGTAAACACTATCGTTAAAAGACGTTTGATTATTTAAAATATATATTTAATGTTTAAAATCAACCATGTTTAAAAAAGAACTTATTGGTTTGAAAAGATGGTTATTGTTGTTTATTGTTTATGTTTATTGCATTGTTAAAACCTTTTTTTGTTTTCAAAGGTTTTCAACCTATATGAAGAACCAACCAGTCAAGAATCAACTGCAACTAAAACTGTTGAAAAGTTGAAAATAAAAAGTGACTTGGAGTTGGAACTTGGAGTTGTTTCCTTATGTCCTTTGGAGTGGAAAGCAAGAGTTGACTTTACAGTAGAATGACCAGCCGTCTGACATCTCGATGCAGAATTGTGGCCGGGATTTTGGTTTTTTCACTATTTGATTTTGTGGGCTTTCCTTTGTCATTTGCTTTCGTGATGGGGACAGGATAGCTGGGAAAGGTCCTCACCAGCACATCTCTTACGATGCCTTTGCGGTCAGCGTTGACACTGACTACTCTAGCCAGCTTGTACTGTCCTCTCAGGGCATTTTGGTCAGCCAACCAGACCACATCTCCAACAGCAACATTTCGCTCTTTGGTGTGCCATTTGTTCCTTATGAACAAATTAGGACCGGCCAATTGGCTCCATTTCTTCCAGAACTTGCTGACTTCTACCTGAATATTCTGAAGTATTTTGTATGGGTAGCCATCAAACTGAAAGTCCCCAGGGTCACCTTTAGGATGGGCACGTCCTAAAAGCAGAGAGTTTGGAGTGATGTACTCTATGCAGTCTTCCCTGCTTTGAGTTCTTGCATCGATGGGTCTCTCATTAGCAAGGTTGGCTGCCATGAAGAGAAACGTTTGGAATTCTCCCCATGTGAAAACACCTTCTCCACCAAGGTTGCTTAAGGCCCGCTTCACTATTCTGACAGCTGCCTCTGCTGCACCGTTCCTGTGGGGAGAGTCTGCGGGGTGGATCTTCCACGACCATTCTGTGCCATGTTTGGCAGCTCTTCCTTCAAGTTCAGGCCTGTTCAGTTGGTCAAGGAATTTGTAAAGCTTTTCCAGAGCAGGCTTGGCTCCCACAAAGTTAGAGCCAGGGTCTGACCAGAGTTTCCTGGGGTGTCCTCTCAGCGAAGTGAACCTTTGATAGGCGAGCAGGAATCCTTCGGATGACTGGTCACTCACCACTTCAGTGTGCATGGCTCGGGAAGCCATGCAGCAGAAGACGATTCCCCATACCTTGAGTCTGGTCCTCTTTTTGACCTCATCCTTCACTTCATAGGGGCCGAACAGGTCCATGGTGGTGAATTCAAAGGGTGCAGCTGGGCCTGTTCGCTCTGGAGCCACTTCCGGTTCCGGGTTAAGTTGGTTGTTATTGTAAATGCTACGTGCAGTGAGAAGTAAAGTACCTCAACTCGAACCACGTCTCTGGCTCGCTACTTTCTTATCGCCACAGCAGCCTATTACTAGCCTCTAGGGCTGACCCCTATTAGTAGATTAGTCGACTAATCGGTCGAAAGGAGCCGTAGTCAACTAGCCAACCTCTTAGTCGAATACAAAAAAATAAAAATATATATTTATTATTTTATTTTTTTATTTTATTTTTTTCATTATTTCCAAAACAAAAGAGGCCTAGAAGCATGGTTAACGCTAATGGCACGCATACCAGAGGCCAACTGCCTACGAAAACAGGCACAGAGGCAATGAAAGAGGATTTTACCCATCTAATGAACACACTAGACTAGACAAATATCAAGATGTATCCATCAGTGGACCAATTGCATGCTTTTGCAGAGGACAAGAAGCCTTCAGTCGACTCCTTCAGACATTAAGCACCCCCCACAGCCCAAATGGAATGATAAAATATATATATATTTTTTTTTAATATAAAAAATATAATTTTTTTACCAATAGGCGACTAACAGCACATTTTGGCCAATCATAGTCGACCATCCAAATCCTTAGTCGGGGACAGCCCTACTAGCCTCCCAGGAATTACCCTAAACCGCTCTAAAACCATACTTATATTCACCACGGTATAAAACAGGAATGTATGGATGGAGGGGGGCTCCCCACCCTCCAGAACATTTACAACAAGCGGTGCAGGGTTAAGGCTAAGAGAATCATCAAGGACTCCAGCCACCAAAGCAACTGCCTCTTTGAACTGCTGCGGTCAGGCAAGCGATACCGGAGTCTCATGGCGAGCACAGAAAGACTCAGAAGAAGCTTCTATCCCCAGGCCATCAGGCTGCTCAACGAACAATAAACACTATGCAACAACCATCAAATGCACACAGCACACACATCCACACGCACACACTCACTTTAAACAACACACTACAGCACCCACTCTCCACACTTTAGATCCCCTAAACACACTTTATATTTATTGGTAAAGGATTTGCACTACAACTCGTACACCTTACTGTAAATTGTACCTAAATTGTACCTCATCCCATTTCTGCTTTGCATTATATAGTATTGTATATTAGTACATTGCATAGTATATTGTATATTGTATGGTAACTCAGTTACTTCTATTCTGCATCGAACATTGTACATATGTCTATACTGAACACTGACTTCTATTTTTACTTCTATTTTACATGCTATACTATTTTATTTTATTTCATACTTATCTTGTCTAGCACAGTCTCTGGAGCGTAACAGTAAGAAGCATTTTGTATAAAAGTATTCTGTACTTCTGTAAAAATATTAAAGAAACTTGAAGAAACTTGAACTTGAAAAATTATTCCTTTTTCACATCTTGAATGATAGATACTCGATGTCAAATGGGCCATGTGTTAATGATGAAAAGTTATCTACTGCATCTTTATGTTTGTTATTCATATTATTATTATTCCTCCCTCCAGACCCCCCACAGCTCTCTGTCTGTGAAGAGGAGGTTCCCCTTGAGCAGCAGGAGAGGAGCCCCAGTCTGAGCCAGGAGGAGCCAGAGCCCCTACAGATGAAAGAGGAACAGGAGGAACTCTGGAGCAGTCAGGAGGGAGAGCAGCTTCAAGGTCTGGAGGAGGCTGATATCATCAAGTTCACTTTCAACCCTGTCCCTGTGAAGAGTGAAGATGATGAAGAGAAACCTCAGTCCTCATGGTTTAACCAAACCCAGGACCCAGAGTCCCTACAGATTAAAGAGGAACAGGTGGAACTATTTCAAGATCTAGAGGAGGCTGATGGCTCCAAGATGACCTTACACCCTGTGAAATATGAACATGGTGGAGAGAATACTCTGTCCTCACTGCTCAGCCAAACCCAGGACCCAGAGCTCCTACAGATCAAAGAGGAACTACATCAAGGGCTGGAAGAAGCTGATCTCTCCAAGATCACAGTAGACCCAGTGAAATGTGAAGATGGTCAAGAGAACGCCCTGTCCTTCCAGCCTCTTCAAACCCAGGGGGAGAAAAACAGAGAAGCTTACTCTTTACCCAGCACCTCAACTGGACAGATGAAAACAGAACCTGGTGGAGAGGACTGTGGAGTATCAGAACCAGCCAGTAACTTATATCCAGATGGTGATGTAGAACCAACTAGAGATGGCCAGCTTCTCTCTTCAGACTGTCCTGAGACTGATGACAGTGATGATTGGAAGGAGAGTGGGGAACCTCAGTCAGGTTTAAAGATGCTAATATCAGACAAGAAACAAAAAACATTAAGTTTGTCTCATACAGGACAGAAACAATTTAGTTGTTCAGTTTGTGGAAAAGGGTTCAGTGACAAAGGACAGTTGAATATCCACATGAGAACTCATACAGGAGAGAAACCATTTAGTTGTTCAGTTTGTTCAAAAGGGTTCACTCAGAAAGGACATTTGAAGATCCACATAACAAGTCATACAGGAGATAAACCATTTAGTTGTTCAGTTTGTTCAAACGGGTTCAGTGATAAAGGACATTTGAATATCCACATGAGAACTCATACAGGAGAGAAACCATTTAGTTGTTCAGTTTGTGGAAAAGGGTTCAGTGAGAAAGGACATTTGAAAATCCACATGAGAACTCATACAGGAGAGAAACTATTTAGTTGTTCAGTTTGTGGAAAAGGTTTCAGTGAGAAAGGAAATTTGAACAGACACATGTCAACTCATACAGAAGGGAAACCCTTTAGTTGTTCAGTTTGTGGAAAAGGCTTCAGTGACAAAGGAACTTTGAACAGACACGTGACAAGTCATACAGGAGAGAAACCATTTAGTTGTTCAGTTTGTGGAAAAGGCTTCAGTGACAAAGGAACTTTGAACAGACACATGTCAACTCATACAGGAGAGAAACCATTTAGTTGTTCAGTTTGTGGAAAAGGCTTCAGTGACAAAGGAACTTTGAACAGACACATGTCAACTCATACAGGAGAGAAACAATTTAGTTGTTCAGTTTGTGGAAAAGGGTTAACTCACAAAGGACAGTTGAATATCCACATGAGAACTCATACAGGAGAGAAACCATTTAGTTGTTCAGTTTGTTCAAAAGGGTTCAGTGAGAAAGGACATTTGAATATCCACATGAGAACTCATACAGGAGAGAAACCATTTAGTTGTTCAGTTTGTGGGAAAGGGTTCAGTGAGAAAGGACATTTGAAGAGCCACATGATAACTCATACAGGAGAGAAACCCTTTAGTTGCTCAATTTGTGAAAAAGGCTTCAGTCACAAAGGAACTCTGAAAATACACATGAGAACTCATACAGGAGAGAAATCCTGAAGTTTGTGGAATGGTTCAGTGATAATGGGGTTCTGAGAAGACACATGGGAAGTCATACTGGAGAGAAACTCTAGTTGTTTAATTTGTTGGAACAGGTTCAGAGGTTCAGAGATAAAGGGAATGTGAAAATGCACAATAAGTCATTGTAGACCATTTAGCTGTCCAGTTTGTGGCAAAATATTTATTCAGAAAGGTAATTAACATGGAAACAACATGTTAACTATATTCAAGGGGAAATATCTAAGTCATTAGAAATTTTGTATAAATGTAAGGATATATTAAACTATAAAGCCTTGTACATTATCTACTGCTCACCTTACATATCTTACTATGGGGATATGTAAGTATGGGGGTCGACATAAAATACTGTAAATCCGATAGTCTTACTGCAAAAGCGTGCCATCCGGAGCCTTCATAAGGCTGCTTACTATGACCACACAAATCCACTGTTTATAAAGTCTCATGTTATGAAATTTTATGATTTGGTTTATTATAAAATTATGCAAATAATGTACAGAGCTAAAGCAAAGTTACTCCCGGACGGTGTGCAAAGGTTTTTTTTTCAATACATGAAAGAAAATATGATTTGAGAGACATTTGTAAATTTACTGTTCAAAAAGCTAAGAAAGGGATTAAAAGGAGATGTATTTCTATTGTTGGGGTTAACTTGTGGAACAATGCTGATATACATAAGAATGAGTCATTCGCTTTTGGTTTTTAAGACAATGGTTTGTATAGTTATTTTTTTAAGATTACAAATGTGAATAATAATTTTTTTGTTATTTTCTTTTAGAATACTGTTTGAGTCTTAATTTTGTTAAGAATATAGGACAGGCATGTATAAGCATTATGCTTCAGTCTGTACCTTTTCAGTCACTGCCAAATCAAAGATTGTGGAATGATTGTGTTGTATTGGGTGTGATGACTGAATAAAACTACTACTACTACCTATAAAATAACTTTTTGAGTGATAAACCCAGCTTGTAACTATTTTCACATTGGTCACACCAATTATTATATTCTTAGTCTTCTAGTTTATAACAGAAGTATTGGGTTAAAAGTAGGGATGCTCGATATTGGCTTTTTTACCAATACCGATATACCGATATTGTCCAACTCTTAATTTCCGATACTGATATCAACCGATACAGATATATGCAGGGTCCCCCCCCCCCCAAATGGAATAATTTCAGGTAATTAACATTACATATCTCTTGTTGTGGAATTAACACAACATTATGCATACTTTTGACAATAAATAAAATCAGAATTTGTTCTTACTTGCTTGCCTGGGTAAATAAAGGTTATAGAAATAAAAAAAAAAAATAATTGTTTTTGAAAACCGATACCTACGGATGGGTACCTGTGAATCGATATCGGTACCCAACGGTACCTTTTTTCGGTACTTTAGTCTCAAAAAAAATTATTTACCTACCTCAGTCGTGAAAAAAATAATCCCAAACTTCAAATAACTACAATTTCGACCGTTTTTGGCTTGCCATTGCTCCGACTGCTTTGTTGTTGAATCAAGTCAAATCCTAGGTAAGCATATATTGTGCGTGTGAACGTTGACATGAAAAGAAAAAAGCAATTTTTTTTTTTTTTTTTTTTTTTGGTATCTCACTTGAATCGATACTCGGTAGTACCGACGTGTTTCGGTTCGGTACCTCAAAAGTACCGAATTCGGTACCCATCCCTACCGATACCGATCTTTCCCGATATCACATTTTAATGCCGATATCGGCCGATAATATCGGACATCCCTAGTTAAAAGCCCATGATTTGATGCATAACAGCTTTCTCCTACACAAGAGCAGAATATGTCAGGTAAACTGGCTCCCCCTTGTGGTTGATCCCTTATTTCAGATCTACAGTCAGTAGCCAGTATTGAAACTATTCCAGTCATAGATGGTCATTATTGCTGGTATGAGGTTGACTGTTTAATATCTGAGATGAAAGAGATTCGCCTTTAATACACATGTTGCTGCTGCTGGTCATGTATTTCAAAATGAAAACAGGGTCCCTTCTTATTAATGATAGTGTGCAATAAGTCACCCACTAAGTGATATTTCTCTGTAAACTACAGCCTTCCTCTCCTAGTGTTATTGAGGCAGTGCAAGACATTGATAAGAGGAGACATTTGATCCTTTATCTAAAGCTATCTGCTCCATTGATTAAAGAAGTAAATAACACCTATTTTAATAATATTTAATCTGGCATAGTTTGTAGGTTTTTGAAAGTCATGACTCATTCCGTTAAATAGGGTGAAGATAGAAGTTATCTCAATAATTACAGACCAATTTCCAAACTATTCTGTAACACAAATCCTGTAATCATTGGTAATGAATAATAAACCCAGTGTATTCTGTATTGAGCTCTCAACAGTTAGTTCCAGAGTTAAGTTATGTTATTAGGTCTTAAATAGTGTATCTGCTATGGGCAACAGAAAACATTGTGCTGTTCTTTTCATCAATCTGGATTGAATTGATATAATTCACTGCTTTTTGAGAGATTACGTAGGATTGGTTTTGATTCAACAGGGATCAATTGAACCCTATCCGAGTTCTTACCGGTAACTAAATGTGTTCCAGAGGAATCAATGTTGGGTCCTGTTCTGTTTATTTCTATTATTGATATTAGAAAGCATAGCACAGCTATTAGGAGCATTAGGAGCATAGCTGTAACAAGAAAATGTCCAAAGTATTTAACACCAACCACTTTGAAAGAAGTCATCCAGGCTCTGGTTTTGTCTTGAGTACTGTCCGGTCATATGGTCATCAGCAGCAAAAACACATATAGCAATTACAAATAGCTCAAAACAAGGCTGCCAGACTAGCTCTCCACTGTTCAAAGCGCACTAATATTGGAGTTATGCACAGAAATGTATCATTGCTTCTGGTTGAGAAACATCTGCAATCTCGTCTTATTACTTTTCTCAGACATTTTCAAGTTGTCAAAAAAACACAGTATTTTTATGATAGAATTGTTCACGTAAGGGAAGAACATGACCATATGACCAGACAAGCTACGTCAGGCCATCTACTGGCACATAAACCCAGGACAAATCTACTCAAATCTTCTGTGACTTACAGAGCTATCATGGAATGAAACTCATTGTCAAGCTACTTCGCTGAAATAGAATCCAAAACTACTTTCAAGAAGAAATTTAAATACAATCTACTAACGAGCATGCACTGAACCCTTATGGCATAGCGGTGAAAACCAATTGACTTTGTTAATTGTATTTATGTTGATGGCAGTGAGTGCTGCTATCTTATCTTGTACACTGTCATCCTTAACTGAGGATGAGATTGTTAATGATGTAATGTCTTGAATATTGTTGTATTGTTTTAAGTGTCGGACCCCAGGAAGAGTAGCTTTTGTCAAGTGCAAAAGCTAATGGGGATCCTAAATAAACATAAGCATATTGTCTCATCTCATTTTCATGCAGATGATGCTGTACTGTATTGTTTACAGACTCTAGAATTAGCTGTTGAGAACCTGCCACTTTAGTGCTGAGTAAGATATGTATTAATGTTAAACTGGTACTGAATGAAAATTAAACAAATTAGTTTTAAGCGTCTTTGGGTACCCAGAAAAGTGATATATAAGTCGGATGTATTATTATTATTATTAATAAAGTTCCAGCTGTTTTCTAGATCACTGTGAATGGATCTAACATTGAGAGTGTTGTGGAATATTTAAAATGAGCCAAGACGGTGAACTGTAGAAATTCAGATCGAGTCAAACAATTTCAAAAGAAAATCGTTTATTTCTGTGATCACAGAAGAGTCCTCAGTTTACAATCAGAGACAAGTATACACAAGCATCTGACCAGAAAGTGAGACAGAGGTCTGGTCAGACTTACAATCAAATACACAAGCTTGGAGTGACAAATGAAAACAAAGATGACAAATGAAAAAACGTTCGTTTATGCAACACTCCCAGACATTCCCCAGTGAAGGTAAGGGAAAAACTCACTAAAAACCTAACAATAGGGAAAAAGCACTACAGACGATGTGGAGGAGAGAAACCTTAGAATGGCCGTTCAAAGGGGGATCCCCCAACTTGGATGTCGGTGATCATATAGTGTTGCTATGGATGATCGATGGGTGGAGAATATAACAGGTGAATAGTTGGTATGTATGTACATATACCTGTAATAAAACACATGTACATGCAATAGCAACTGGGGTACAAGCTAAGGACAACAGCAACAAAATAAAAAGCATAGAGGAATGAGCACTAGTATGAAAATAAGATAAAGGCTAAATGTCAAGGCTCGGAGCTCAAAATATCAGTCATATACCATTTGGATGAATGTATGTATTCCACTCTGATCCATTTGAAGTAGGGGGAGAAGAGAGAGTAGAGAAGATCACACCCCCTTGGTCATCACCATGAGACATCCACCACCTTGATCATCACCAGGAGACATCCACCACCTTGATCATCACCCTGAGACATCCACCACCTTGATCATCACCACGAGACATCCACCACCTTGGTCATCACCACGAGACATCCACCACCTTGATCATCACCACGAGACATCCACCACCTTGATCATCACCATGAGACATCCACCACCTTGATCATCACCACGAGACATCCACCACCTTGGCCATCACCATGAGACATCCACCACCTTGATCATCACCACGAGACATCCACCACCTTGATCATCATGAGACATCCACCACCTTGATCATCACCACGAGACATCCACCACCTTGATCATCACCACGAGACATCCACCACCTTGATCATAACCATGAGACATCCACCACCTTGATCATCACCACGAGACATCCACCACCTTGATCATCACCACGAGACATCCACCACCTTGATCATCATGAGACATCCACCACCTTGATCATCATCATGAGACATCCACCACCTTGATCATCACCACGAGACATCCACCACCTTGATCATCACCACGAGACATCCACCACCTTGATCATCACCATGAGACATCCACCACCTTGATCATCACCACGAGACATCCACCACCTTGATCATCACCATGAGACATCCACCACCTTGATCATCACCATGAGACATCCACTACCTTGATCATCACCATGAGACATCCACCACCTTGATCATCACCACGAGACATCCATCACCTTGATCATCACCATGAGACATCCACCACCTTGGCCATCACCACGAGACATCCACCACCTTGATCATCACCACGAGACATCCACCACCTTGATCATCACCATGAGACATCCACCACCTTGATCATCACCAGGAGACATCCACCACCTTGATCATCACCATGAGACATCCACCACCTTGGCCATCACCATGAGACATCCACCACCTTGATCATCACCATGAGACATCCACCACCTTGATCATCACCATGAGACATCCACCACCTTGATCATCACCATGAGACATCCACCACCTTGATCATCACCACGAGACATCCACCACCTTGATCATCACCACGAGACATCCACCACCTTGGCCATCACCATGAGACATCCACCACCTTGGTCATCACCATGAGACATCCACCACCTTGGTCATCACCATGAGACATCCACCACCTTGATCATCACCATGAGACATCCACCACCTTGATCATCACCACGAGACATCCACCACCTTGATCATCACCACGAGACATCCACCACCTTGGCCATCACCACGAGACATCCACTCACAGACAGACAGGGAGACGAGGACAGGGGTTAGAGAGTTCCCTATGAAAACCTGGAAGAGGATCATTGAAGCCAGTTTCTTGGCAGTTTTGGATTACGGTGATACCTGGAGGGTATGGCAATCACTCCTGTGGTCATTCTGTCTGTCTGTCTGCATTAGCCATAACTTCTAGGTTCTGGTCTGATTTGGATGAAACATCGCCCAGGCCAAGGACCTGAATTCCAGAATATTTTTCAAATCTGTCAATGACAAGCATTTTATTTGAATTAATTTCCATTATCGTCCATTGAATAGATACAGTATGAAGTTCCACCTTTTGAACACAAGATGGCGATACGACACAGGTTGCTGCTCAGAGCCACTGCTTCTCCACAAGCTGCTCTCTCCCCCATGCTTGCTTTTTTCCGTAGCCTCTGTGAGCGAAGACGCTCTTTGATTGCAGCGAAGAAGAAAAAGACGCTCTCCGATTGGCTAACCCTAACTCTAAGCATAACCACTTTGAAAGAATGCCTAAGCATAACCACTTCAAAAGAATGCCTAAGCATAACCACTTCGAAAGAATGCCTAAGCATAACCACTTCGAAGCAGAGAATATATGTACAAGGCGGAAAAGACCCTTCGGAGCTAAACCAGTCAGAGAGGGTCTTTTCTTATTCGCTGTACGCGGCCTAGCCAATCAGAGAGCGTCTTCGCAAACAGAGGCTACGGGAAAAAATCACGCCTCTCCCACGGAGCGCCTGAGTGTATCGTGACAACCACTGAGCAAAGGCTCGGATATTTCACGTACTGGCCGAAAGAGAGACCAGATCCCAGCGATTCTCATAGTTACATCAATATTGTGCTGTCAGAACCATTTCATGTTTGTAGGTTAATTATTTATTAATGTTCGCTATATGGCCACTTCCGGACAACACGCTCATCACAGACAAGCTGGATGTGGCCAATTACTTAAACATTTTCTTCACAAACATAGCCACAACACTGGTAAATAAACTACCCACTCACTCAGGGCATTTTGGGGTAGAACACATCATAGCCTACTACAATAACCTAGGGGTCCACAAAGACGATTTCAAACTAGAAATGG
Organism: Notolepis coatsorum; assembly: GCF_963971535.1. NCBI lineage: Eukaryota > Metazoa > Chordata > Actinopteri > Aulopiformes > Paralepididae > Notolepis > Notolepis coatsorum. Next base: position 165,443,493 of record NC_140171.1, on the reverse strand, counting down.
TAACAACAGCTGAGGTACTCAAAAGACTGAGACGCGCTTTGCGTTGAATATGATGTATTATGATGGAACTCGGGCGCTGGTTTGAAACGACCTAGCAAGCAGCCGAGCGTCTAAAAGCTCTCTGATTGGCCGACGCGGTACTTTCCGTAACCGCAGTTTGCAACATGAGTTTATGCTGTTGTTGTGTTGTGTGATGCAGATATTTGTCTTGGAGCGTGATGGCAAGTTCTTTCAACGGTTAGGCTTAGGCACTCTTTCAAAGTTGGTTAAGGTTAGAGTTTGTCTTAGAGCATGGTGATAGAACACCAGTTAGTTTGCAGGCTGTTCGAGGCGGACATGGACAAATGCACTCACAGTACTTGTTGGCTATTAACAAGCTATATTATGGATGCAGTGTGGAGGGACATGCATGGACAATGGATGGACATCAACACAGGCTGGATGGACAATGCCATGGAGTGGATATACTTTATCAACAAGCCCGGCTTCTGCCAACAACAAGGTAGATCAGCGATCTTTCTCTCTCTCTCTCTCTCTCTCTCTCTCTCTCTCTCTGCCACTCAGATAACGCTTCTCTCTCTCTCTCTCTCTCTCTCTCTCTCTCTCTCTCTCTCTCTCTCTTTCTTTTGGATTGAAAATACGTGGATTATGGCTTGTTCAATATCGTCTATGTTTGAATGAATGAATGAATGAAAACTTTAACAGATTGCAGAATGGGTACAATACAGTACGGCTCAATACACACAATTGTTAAGGGGATGCAGACCTGAGAAAGACGTTTGTCTTGTTTACATCAGGGTCCCAGATTTTCGATTCATATCGATAGTTTAATAGCTAGCCTTGGCTCGTTTAACAATATGAAAAATATGTGTACAGCCCTGTACTCATACTGAAGTTATTCTTGGTATATAATACTACATATACTAGGTCTGATTGTGTAACGAATCGATTCCACGTCGCGCTGTGTGTGAGAGAGAGAAGGAGAGAGAGGGAGAGATCTGCGTGTGTTTGGAGACGGAGCGAGTTTTGTTTCTAACTTTTCTATTTATATATTGTGTTTCAAGTTGTGAATTAGACTATACTTTATTTGACTGGTTGTGTGTTGTTGTAGTAACAGCTGAGCGACTCGTTCATAAGAGCCGATTCATTGCCGTGAGCGTGAGTCGAATCGCTCACGTCTTGCCATGAGTCGGTTGCGTGGTACTGTACATGTTTGCAAAATGTTTTGGTATAGCGCCCCTAGTGGAGAGAGAACCAGCAGCCGCTACTGTACACTACACGACTAAGGTACCCATGTACATGTCAAAATACTTCCCAAAGGTCAGTGAATACCACGACCACAACACCAGAGGGAGCTCCACAAATCATGTTAAACCCAGATTCGGCTCAAACAAGGGACTAAACATGTTTCGCAATTATGCCACATCAATGTGGAACGCCCTACCCACAGCTGTAAAGGAATGTGAATCACTACCCACTTTTAAAACCACTCTCAAAGAGCACCTACGGGAGACTGCAATTCGAAACTGGCCCCTGTAAATGTCCTAACCCAACCCCCTCCAATGTACAGTAAATGTCCTAACCCAATAATACACAAGACTCTGTTCTTGGAACCAAGTAAGTTTTCGTCGATAATCCAATGTACAGTTACCCCCCCCCGCCCACCCACCCACCCCACCTACCCAATTACCCCTCCTATGTACAGTTACCCCCCACCCCACCTCCTCCAATGTACAGTTTCTTCGTCAAATGTATATACTCACTTTTTTAAACTCTTTTTGTATCACAAACAGTACTGTATTTGTAAATCTGGTATGTCATAAATGTATAGATGTAGCAGTACTGTCTATCTATATGTCATGTATGTCATATATGTTATGATGAATTGAAAATGGGGGACCCTGATGTAAACAAGACGAAAGTATTTCTCTGGTCTGCATCCCCTTAACAATTGTGTGTATTGAGCTGTACTGTATTGTACCCATTCTGCAATCTGTTAATACAATTTTCAATCAATCAATCAATCCTTGGAATGCCATCATTATTATTTTTTTTTTTTTTATTTTATTTTTTTTTTCACCCATCCCAAATTAGTCGTTATGCCAATTCCCTTCCTGGTCGCGTCTATTCTTATCCTAACGCATGTTTGCATCCGCGTTCGCGTTTTGCGCTCTGATTGGCCACTGACGTACGCTAGTTCCCCCCCCCCCCCCCCCCCCCCGGTATGAGTGTAGAAATAATGCGTGGAGAGCGAGCCTCGCACACACGCACTTTGAAATGGGTATCACAGTAGTAAGTGTTATGGTTTGAAAACGACCCCAATCTCACAACACAAGACAGGTATGAGAGTAAGCCAAAACAGGGCATTATTTATTATATAACAAAAAGCGGCACAGTCCCTTTAAGGGAGAACACAAAAAACACTAGAGTCCATGAATTACGAAAACTGCGGCACTGTGCCTTTAACGGGCACTGGAGAGGGGGACAGGGACAGATGCCCGGAGAGGCGGGCTAGAAACAGGGACAGAGGCCCGGAGAGAGGGGCTGGGGACGGGGACAGGAATCCAACGGCGGAGGCCGGGCACAGGGGCCCGAGGGCGGAGGCCGGGCACGGGGACCGGGGCCCGACAGCGGAGGCCGGGCACAGGGATCCTCTTCCGTCCCTACACCGAGTAGGGCTCTGCTACTCAGAAAGGAATCCTCCTCCTCCTCCTCGGATGCTGCAGACGGGCAGCGCAGAACAAAGGGGGTCCCAGGGGACCGGGGCGAGAACACGCCATCCTCCCGTGGAATAGGGAGCGATGGCGAGCCGGGGTCCGAGGGAAAACACGCCGTCCCCCCGTGGAATAGGGAGCGATGGCGAGCCGGGGTCCGAGGGAGAACACGCCATCCCCCCGTGGAACAGAACGACCCGACCAGGACTGGAGGGGAGTCGGCAACCTAAGTACTCTCCCGAGCTGATCGCAAACTCCCAACAGGTGCGTGAAGGTAGAGGAACAAGAATGTCCAAAGGTGGGGGCTGGTGAAGAATAGGAGACAGGGAAATGTTCTCGCAAGGGTGGGGGCTGGTGAAGAGTAGGAGACAGGGAAAAGTTCTCGCAAGGGTGGGGGCTGGTGAAGAGTAGGAGACAGGGAAAAAAGGTCCAGGGACAGGCGAATCCTCACAGTACCTCCCCCTCCACGGGAGCCACCGGGCGACCCAAAAATCAGACAGCGGGGCAGGGGACATGACAGAGCAACCAAACAACAAAAAAAAAAATGGGCCATGCTAGCAGGGGAAGCTACACCTAAAGTGGGGCTAGCAGAGGGACAGGGTAGCTGCCAGGGCATTGCTAGCTACAGGGCCTATGCTAGCTGTAATGCTACATTAGCATAGAGGCTGCGCTAGCTGCCGGATCTAGGCTAGCAGACAGGGCTGGACTAGCATGAGAACACATGGGGTTAGCTGCAGGGGCTAAGCTAGCAGACGGCTGGACTAGCTGAGGAAGCCGGTTAGCTGCAGGGGCTAAGCTAGCAGACGGCTGGACTAGCTGAGGAAGCCGGTTAGCTGCAGGGGCTAAGCTAGCAGACAGGCTGGACTAGCTGAGGAAGCCGGTTAGCTGCAGGGGCTAAGCTAGCAGACGGCTGGACTAGCAGAGGAGAACAAGCTAGCTGAAAGGACAGTCCTAGCTGTGGGGAACAGGGTAGCTATCAGGGGAGCTAACAAGGCTAACATGGGAGCTAACAGGGGAGCCAACAGGGGAGCTAACAGTGGAGCTAAAGAGGCTAACAGGGGAGCTAACAGGGGAACTAACAGGGGAGCTAACAAGGGAGCTAACAGGGGAGCTAACAGGGGAGCTAAAGAGGCTAACAGGGGAGCTAACAGGGGAACTAACAGGGGAGCTAAAGAGGGGCTCTCTAATACACTGTCTGTGCTGGCTGGGGTTGTCGACTGGTCGGGTCGTACTGTTATGGTTTGAAACCGACCCCAATCGCACAACACAAGACAGGTATGAGAGTAAGCCAAAACAGGGCATTATTTATTATATAACAAAAAGCGGCACAGTCCCTTTAAGGGAGAACACAAAAAACACTAGAGTCCATGAATTATGAAAACTGCGGCACTGTGCCTTTAACGGGCACTGGAGAGGGGGACAGGGACAGAGGCCCGGAAAGGCGGGCTAGAGACAGGGACAGAGGCCCGGAGAGAGGGGCTGGGGACGGGGACAGGAATCCAACGGCGGAGGCCGGGCACAGGGGCCCGACGGCGGAGGCCGGGCACGGGGACCGGGGCCCGACGGCGGAGGCCGGGCACGGGGATCCTCTTCCGTCCCTACACCGAGTAGGGCTCTGCTACTCAGAAAGGAATCCTCCTCCTCCTCCTCGGATGCTGCAGATGAGCAGCGCAGAACAAAGGGGGTCCCAGGGGACCGGGGCGAGAACACGCCATCCTCCCGTGGAAAGGGAGCGATGGCGAGCCGGGGTCCGAGGGAGAACACGCCATCCCCCCGTGGAATAGGGAGCAATGGCGAGCCGGGGTCCGAGGGAGAACACGGCATCCCCCCGTGGAATAGGGAGCGATGGCGAGCCGGGCGTCCGAGGGAGAACACCCCATCCCCCCATGGAATAGGGAGCGATGGCGAGCCGGGGTCCGAGGGAGAACACGCCATCCCCCCGTGGAATAGGGAGCGATGGCGAGCCGGGGTCCGAGGGAGAACACGCCATCCCCCCGTGGAATAGGGAGCGATGGCGAGCCGGGGTCCGAGGGAGAACACGCCATCCCCCCGTGGAATAGGGAGCAATGGCGAGCCGGGGTCCGAGGGCAAACACGCCATCCCCCCGTGGAATAGGGAGCGATGGCGAGCCGGGGTCCGAGGCCAAAGACGCGGCAGGTGATGGTAGCGACAGAAGCGTACAGCGTACCGAACCAGCTTACAGAAGCGTACAGCGTACAGACGCATACAGCGTACAGAACCGACGTACAGAACACAGAACGACCCGACCAGGACTGGAGGGGAGTCTGCAACCTAAGTACTCTCCCGAGCTGATCGCAAACTCCCAACAGGTGCGTGAAGGTAGAGGAACAAGAATGTCCAAAGGTGGGGGCTGGTGAAGAGTAGGTGTAGTGACTATCCTCATGTCCTGGTAGACGCTCGGTTGGGTGCGGGGATTCCTCGTCTTTGACGCGCAATTAGAAAAAACACAATATCGAGTCCGTGTCACCTGCCGTTGGGTGAAGTTCCCATTTAATTGAAGTATTCAACATAATACATGTGTTGAGCCAAACAATAATTTCTGCATAATGCTGTTAATAATACTGAAAACGAGCGAGGGTACGTGCGTGTGTTCGTGCGGTAAAAACCGTGAGATCTCTCCGTCACCCATACCTAGATACCTTGATTGACAAGCCTACACCTGTGCCTTTATTCAAAACATATGCGCTCCGTGCTGCCACCCAGTGCTCCGTGCTGCCACCCAGTGATGAACTTAACAAACTAAGCACAAAAACCATCAAATAGCTCCTCCACACCGGCCCCAAATGTGAAGGTGGAAAACAATTACATTAAAGAAGAAAAAAGGAGCTATAACAAGTGTTCTTGGTTCTTCTCTGAGCCAGAGGTTACCAGCACGTAACTCAACGTTGGGTCGTGACCTTTACCGCCAGACCTTCCACTGCTTCTTGAAGCAGAAATAGCTTGGATATGGGCCGCTCCAACTGCCCTGTCTTGGTCTTCAACCGTACTGCCCGTACAAGCCCTTTGCCCATCGCTGTGAGAATGTCTGGGGTATGGGGTCATCCCAAGACATGTTCCTTCGACACATTTCTTGCAACAACAGTTTTGGTAGCAAGGTGAATGGTGACGAGAACCCCAACTGGTCACTGGGACTGACGATTGGAAAAATTCCACGTCTGGTGTGTGCTCGCTTTTCCACTCTCAGTCTTTCCTTCTTTGGGTGGCACACCCAGTGATGAGGGCGATACCACACACTGCCATTTTTGTAGTCCGGCTGGACTTGAGGCACAATTTCTCCGTAGCCACTGTCACTCGCATGAGTAAGAAAATCTGTGTACTCATTTTGGTAGTCCTTATTCCGTTCACACTTTATTTTCGGACTCTGTTGTTCCACAATGCACCTGTTGTTTGGCATGGTGATGTCATCCATTTTAAAAGGCAAGTCCATGCAATAATGTCCTTCCTGCATGCAAATAGACTTCTCCAAGATCTCCATAAAACTTGGGTCCTCTCTTGACATCTCCTGCTGCTCCTCCAGTGACTTCTCGTTTAACTCTTGGTTGTACTGAGAGACCAACAGCTCCTCCAGTTTGACAATGGATGTCCTATTGGCATATATGGTCAAGCAGCTTCTCTGACAACCATTATTACCCCTCAAAGGACCGTTGACGACCCACCCCAATAGGGTCTTCACGGCATAAGGTCCATCACCTTGGCTGTTGATAATTTCCCAGGGTTCCATGAGTTTTGATGCATTAGCTCCAATCAAAAGTTCAACATCGGCGTCCAATTCTGGGATCCTGATACCCTTCAGATATTCCCATTTTTCAATATCTCGCTGAGTAGGGATGTTACTCTTTGAAACAGGGATTGTTTCATGTGTGAACGTTTCTGGGAGCTCCATAAAGTGGTTATTATCCAACTTCGACACCTCCAGTCCTGTAAGGATTTGGCTTTCAATTACCTTTTCTTGACCCATAGTGCGCATAAGAATGTTGGTCTTTGTACCCTGTAGATTCAGCTTCTTCATAAGATGGTTGGTACAGAAGGTTGCTGTACTTCCTGGGTCTAAGAAGGCGTAGGTCTGCAGCACTCCATTTCCTTTCTTGGATCTCAACTGTACTGGAACAATGGAAAGGGTACAGTCGTGGTCTCCGGCCCCAGTACAACCACATGCCTGAAGAGACACAAGTGCACTACTGACTGATGTTTCTTGTGACTTGGTCAATTTGTCGTTGTTGTGGACATGCAGAATAGTCGGGTGTTTAAGATTGCATTCATCACAGGTCAGACGACTTCTGCATTCCTTACTCATGTGACCAGCCTTTAAGCATCCAAAACAAATTCCTTTTCCTCTCAGAAAATCAATTTTCTCCCTTTGAGAAATCGTATTCAGTTTAAAACACTTAGAAAATGGATGTGACTCTTCACAATAGAGGCAGGCCTCTGAGGACAACTCCTTATTTACGGTAGGCTGCTTTGGCATCATGTGCACTGTGGGCACAGTTTCAGCTTGGTTGGTTGCGATGGTTATTGCAAAACTGCTTCCTTTAATGCTGCTCCTGGGTAGCAGCGCGCTCTTATCTACAGGCTTTATTGTGATGCTTGGTCGTGCATCTGAAATGTCGCCAAAAATGGGATGAGACAAGATTTTGACTTGTTTCTCCAAAAAGTTTACCATCTCTGGGAAGGTGGCCCTGTAGCCTTGCCGTTCTTGTATCTCACAAGCTGTAGACCTCCATCTTTCCCGCAGCTTGTATGGCCATTTCATCATAACATTCCTCATGTTTGACGGAACGTTCATCTCCTCCATGTACTGTATCTCTGTTATAGCGTTGCAGCACCCTCTTATTAACAGTGTGAACTCCTGCAGCGCCTCTACATCCTCTGCTTTAATAACAGGCCAGCGAAAGGCTTTTTCCATGTAGGCTGTTGCTATCCTGTGCTCATTACCAAAGTGTTCTTTCAAAAGACCTTTTGCTCTTTGATATCCTTGTTGTGGTGGCATGTGTAAGCAGCTTCGCACCAGCTCTCTGGGCTTCCCCCTGGTGTACTGCTCCAGAAAATACAAACAGTCTTGATAACTGCATGTTACCTCTTCAACACAATGTTCAAATGTCCTAACAAAGGAAATGAAGTGCAATGGATCACCATCAAAATCTCTTTTTGGTAGATAACATTTGCTGTTGAATGAGCAATGTGGTGAGTTCATTCTGCCTTCCTGGTCCACTGTATTTTGCACTGCAGCGTTCTGTGTAGACTGTCGTTCCTGTGCAGCTACTGACCTACGAGGTGCAGCAGTGGAGGCTGTGAAAGCGTTTTGAGACTGATGCTTTAGAGTAGTGGTGAGAGACGTCCCAGTGTTTGGTTGCCACTGTGGCATGAGAGTAGTATCCTTTGCTTGTGGAATTCCATGATGTTGTACTTTCTCCTGAAAGTGTGTGTGCATATTCACCTTTGGTCGCACATCATATGTGGAAAAGATAGGTGGCGCTCTTGAGCCTTGATCCGAAATCAGGGTGTTCTCCTTCGGCACAAATGCAGTTGCCTGTAAGTTGAATTGAGGTCTCAGCTCTTTAATAGATTTGCTCAGGTAGGAATTCATTCCATCTGAAGGGGCCTTTCCTCCAACAGCACTGCCTTCCAGCACAGAAAGTCTTGCAGTAACAACAGCCATTTGTGTATCAAGCTCCAGTTGCTCCTTAACTTTTCTGAGTTTCTCTTGTTCCTGTCTGAGTTTCTCCTCTTGTGCCTCTATTTCATGTTTCCTTTGCAGAGCAGCGGTTTGCTCCATTAAAGCCGCTTTCTCTGCCATGGCATTTAAGCGTGCAGATGCAGTACTAGAACCTGATGCTCTACTGGCATTGCTTCTTCTGCTTGACCTTTTACTAGACACATTAGACGCACTGTCTCCAGCTTTAATTTCCTCATGCAAATCAGATTTCATTTTTTCCAATTCAGCATTATCATCATTGACCTGAAAAATCCCATTTTCGCTCAACCATGTTGACACTTCATTTACAATTTGTTTCCTTTGTTGCATAAAACCATTCGTCCTGCTTTCTCTGTGTATCCTCAGTTGTAGGACACTCAGTCATCAATGTATTATGTGCCTCAGAGGCAACTTGACATAGGGCTTTGAACTGTTTTAGACTTTGGTGCACAAGATTTACATTGTCGTTGGAAACTAGAAGAGTGATGATTTTCCTTTTCAATTTCCTTGCTTGTGTACAATATAATAATAATAATAATAATTCATTTAATTTATATAGCGCTTCTCAATAACCCGAAGTCGCTGACAGTAGTCGGGAGCAGGGGTACAAACAAAGAAATGAAAGCAAAGAAACAAAAACAACAAAGAAACAAAAACAAAAGGAACATGAGACCATGGGGGGAACAGGGGAGACAGCCTGATAGCACAAAAAAGACTGGAGACAGATATCAATCAGGTTGGAGGGGAGGGGGGGGTTTAGGGGTGGGGGGGGTTGAAGGCAAGGGAGAACAGGTGGGTTTTGAGGCGAGCTTTGAAGGTGGAGAGTGTAGGGGAGTCTCTGATGGACTGGGGGAGGGAGTTCCAGAGTCGGGGTGCAGTGCGAGAGAAGGCCCGATCTCCGAAGTTTTTAAGCTTGGATGTCGGGACAGTGAGGGAGGCAGTGGAGGAGGACCGGAGGGAACGGGTGGGGCGGTAGGGGAGAAGGAGATCAGTCAGGTAGGGGGGGGCCAGGCTGTGGAGGGCTTTGAAGGTGAGGAGTAGTGTTTTAAAGTTAATGCGGTGTTTGATCGGGAGCCAGTGGAGGGAGTTGAGGACAGGAGTGATGTGTTCGCGGGACCGGGTGTTAGTGAGGAGGCGGGCGGCTGAATTTTGGACCATTTGCAGTTTATGGAGGGAGCGGGAGGTGATACCAGTGAGGAGGGAGTTGCAGTAGTCCAGGCGGGAGGAGATGAAGGCGTGAATGAGGGATTCAGCAGCGGGGGGGGAGAGGCAGTGACGGATCTTTGCGACGGAATATGCATTTCTGTCCGTTTGAAGCCTTTCAATCATAATTGATAATCCCTTTAAAGAAGGCTTTCTTATTCTTGGCTCACAAACATTTTGCCCTTCTATCGGCTCCACAATATCATGATGTGAATCCATTTTTGATAATACGTACTGTTCCTTTAAGAGACTGTCTCTTTCGTGAAAAAAAGTCAATACAATAACAACAAAACTTTCAATGCTGCTGCTCCATTAGCAAGCAACCCATAGCGATACACTATACCAGTCCTCCTTTGGTGTGCTATCTCGGGATGATGATCTTTATCCAGAAGCAGCATTCCAAGCCAGGTTCCAAAATCCTCCATTGTCCTGTGCTGCCACCCAGTGATGAACTTAACAAACTAAGCACAAAAACCATCAAATAGCTCCTACAGTAGGAGACAGGGAAAAGTTCTCGCAAGGGTGGGGGCTGGTGAAGAGTAGGAGACAGGGAAAAGTTCTCGCAAGGGTGGGGGCTGGTGAAGAGTAGGAGACAGGGAAAAAAGGTCCAGGGACAGGCGAATCCTCACAGTAAGTCCTACTGTAGAACATGACATATTAGCATGAGTCTGACATCTGATTTATTAATGCCAATACTAATGCGTCGAGAGCGAGCCTCGCACACACGCACTTTGAAATGGGTATGACAGTAGTAAGTCCTACTGTAGAACATGACATATTAGCATGACATCTGATTTATTAATGCCAATACTGAAGATTAGAGACAAACACAATTGGCACAAGTGAAAATCATGGATTAGTCACTCAGTTTTAACATCTGACTTAGCTCACGTCGTTAGTCTGCTGGCTGTGGATCCTATGGTCACAAGTTCAAATAACTCTTGGTTCAAGTTTTTTTTTTTTTTTTTTTTTTACGTTTAATTAATTTATCCACTCTGGTTGGATGGTGTGTATGTGTGTATGTATGTATTGTGCTGTATAATGACAATACATTTTAATCGAATCTCATTTTGAAATCGCTACGCTGCCTATGGACACGACAGTGGCAGACAGCTTCGGAGGTGATTGCATTGCACCATGGTGATCCACTCAACAGGTAGCGATTTCAAAATGAGATTCGATTCAAATGTATTGTCATTATACAGCACAATACATACACACCATCCAACCAGAGTGGATAAATTAATTAAACGTAAAAAAAAAAAAAATTAACCAAGAGTGCTTTGAACTTGTGACCATAGGATCCACAGCCAGCAGACAAACAAGGTGAGCTAAGTCAGACGTTAAAACTGAGTGACTAATCCATGATTTACACTTGTGCCAATTGCGTTTGTCCCTAATCTTTAGGGACAAACGCAAGGTCGAGGGGCATCTAAATGGCTCTGACCCCCGGCGCATGTGGCAGGGCTTGCAGGCCATTACAGACTACAAACCCAAACACGCCACCCCCCCCCCCCCCCGACCACTCCCTCCCAGACGACCTAAACTACTTTTACGCCCATTTTGACAGGGACAACCACGAGAGGGCCATCACGACCCCCACCCCCGGCCAACCACCTGACCCTCACACTCTCCCCCACTGACGTGTTTCCGGAACTGTGCAAAACCAACACACGAAAAGCTGCCGGACCTGATGGGATCCCCGGGCGGGTACTCAGTGTCTGTGCTGGGCAGCTGACAGGGGTCCTGACTGAGATATATATATATATATTTTTTTTAATCTTTTCCCCCCTCCTTTTTCCGATTTTTCTCCCATCCTACTGTTAGTCGTTATGCCATTCCCCTTCCTGGTCGTTGCGCACCCCCCCCTACTGTTGGTCCGGGAGGCCAGAGACTATCACATGCTTTCCTCCGACACATGTGCAGCCAGCCGGCAGCCAGCCCCTGACCCCTACCAGTTTGCCTACCACCCTCACTTGACCCCTACCAGTTTGCCTACCGCCCTCACTTGACCCCTACCAGTTTGCCTACCACCCTCACATGACCCCTACCAGTTTGCCTACCACCCTCACTTGACCCCTACCAGTTTGCCTACCACCCTCACTTGACCCCTACCAGTTTGCCTACCACCCTCACTTGACCCCTACCAGTTTGCCTACCACCCTCACTTGACCAGTTTGCCTACCGCCCTCACTTGACCCCTACCAGTTTGCCTACCACCCTCACATGACCCCTACCAGTTTGCCTACCACCCTCACATGACCCCTACCAGTTTGCCTACCACCCTCACTTGACCCCTACCAGTTTGCCTACCACCCTCACTTGACCCCTACCAGTTTGCCTACCACCCTCACATGACCCCTACCAGTTTGCCTACCACCCTCACATGACCCCTACCAGTTTGCCTACCACCCTCACTTGACCCCTACCAGTTTGCCTACCACCCTCACTTGACCCCTACCAGTTTGCCTACCACCCTCACTTGACCCCTACCAGTTTGCCTACCACCCTCACTTGACCCCTACCAGTTTGCCTACCACCAGAACAGGTGTAATGACAATAAAGTGAATCTAATCTAATCTAAAAAATTATGTCATTGATTGAAAAGTAGAGCCAGGTACTAATATTTAATTGTGTGCCCAGGTAAACGAGAAGCCATTCTTCCTGTTTTAAATGATCAATATTGAGATATGGGGAAGGCCAATACCAGTGATGTATAGAGATATCCAGGAGAGGTCATATTCCAGGTGGAGTGAACTCCTATTGAGCGGAGCATTTAACGCCTTACTTTTATAAATAATAAAGTACCTTGGACCTGATGAGGAACTAAATGTTAACAAAGTATATAAAACAAATATTATTCACCTGATTTTTATTTGCGGTAAACAGATGGATAGGTCTTTACTGAATGTGTCATTAGGAAGGGAAGTAGAAGCCATTCTGGAAGGATTTCAGGTAATCAGGTCTGAGACTTGAGTAACAATAATCAATAGTTTAACATCAAATTCCTCAATAGGTGCTTAATCATGATTATTATGCCCTCTAAAGTAAATGTTACTGTATTTATAAAGGACCTTTCAATACAGTTAAGTAACAAAGAAACACAAATAAAAAAAACAGGGGTTTACACATTAAGAAAAATGCCTGTTGGTTGTTTTTAAAATTCAAATCAAACTTTATTTATATAGAGCCTTCTGTGCAAGATTGAAATACAAAGTGCTTAACGTAGAAATCATGTAAAATAAATACAACACAATAATTGAAATAGGAATAAAACAACAATAGTGGTAATGAAGTAATGAATTAGATAAAAGCTAATAAAAGGAGCATGGTGAGACATACTGATGCAGCACAGCAAAAGCAGTCAGATTAAAACGGAATGGGTTAAACAACCATTAAACAAAAAAAAAATTGTTGGGCTGATCTAATCCCAGCAACTGGTTGGTGTAGTGGGAATTGGAGATTAAAAGAACTCGAACAGCCAGAGAGTGCGTTTCTCCGGTACTTTATTCAATCACATCATGTGTTCTCTTCCTCACACTCCCACAGAGTCAGTGGTTGTGGAAAAGAGCCCCGACCACTTGTCCGCTGACCCCTCATATAGACAATAGATCACAGAAGTGTCGGGTTATTCTCCTGATCAGTTATATTTATGGCCAATGTATTGACAGCTATAGACCCTTTCAGTTCTGTACTGGGGATCCTGGTTAAATTCAAGTTCAAGTTTGTCAGAACAAAATACAGGATACTTTATGATGAAATGCTTGTTTCTGTATTGGCCCCTGAGAGTGTGCTACATACAGTAAAGAGAAAGTAAGTACAAAATAATTAAGAAGTAAAAAGTAGGTAAAGTCAATATACATATATACAATACAGAGTAAAATGAGTACCAGTGAGGTAGAATGCAGAGAGAAAACTTGGGGTAGGGTGCAAATGAGGTATGAAAGTGGTGCAAATCTCTTTAATAATAGATAAATATAAAGTGAGTGGTAAGGTGAGTGTTTGTTTAAAGTGAGTGTGTACATGTGGATGTGTGTGCAGTGAGTGTAGATGATGGGTTGTTACATGGAGTCATTGAGCATCCTGATGGCCTGGGCCCAGGAGTTCAACACTTTTAATCCCTATCAGATTTGGATTGTGGGTAGTTCTAAACCAAAAAACAGGATCAGGATCACTTTGATATCCGATCAGATCAGGAAATCAAATCCAAGCTTTAATCTGGATCAAATCTTCAAAACGGGTATTTCAAACCGACAACACAGGATTGGGATCAATTTGATCCCAAAAAAAATGGATTCTCTTGATCCCATCAGAGGGGTGGATTTCCAAAAAAATATGTTTCAATATAAATAAGATGGCAAAGTTTGTTAACTGAAATAATACACAATTCTTAGCCTTCATGGCAAATCAATCTTTTATTTTTTTATTTTTTTTTGTCACGTTAAGTGGCCTATTTTGTTTTCAACCAAATGCTGATGACATAAATGTTTATGCTCATAAAAGTATCACAACAAAGATTGTCAATCACAAATGTAATTTAGGTTAAAGAAAAAATATCTTCAACAAAAAAAAAGTCCATCTGTCATCACCTTCAGCAAACAGAAATCTCACTTAGAATTCAGCACCTCAAAGCACGTCTGGATTGTTTTTTTTATGTTACCGTGGGAGTCTTTTTAAAAAATAATTACAATTCCATTATGATTTGATGTCCTTTATGTATTTAACAATATAATTAGACATTATAGATGTCTCTGCAATGTGGTCCTTGTCTTCCTTTTTTCCCATCGGAGATCGGTAGGATTAAAGCATTGATATTCGGATCTAGTAATCTTGAAAAGTCTCAATCTGGATCAGGGTGATCCTATCCTGGATTGCTTTGAAATACCGGGACAAAATCTGGCCGAGTTGTCTGATCCTGGATCACAAAAAATGGGATTTAAAAATCGGATCGGATCAGATAGGGATTAAAAGTTTTGAACTCCTGGGCCCATAGAAGCTCCTTCTGAGTCTCTCTGTACTGGCCATGAGACTCCGGTAGCGCTTGCCTCCAGTACTGCGCTACATTAACCACTAGAGAGCAACCACCGGTCTCATATGTCAAAGATTAGACAAAATATTGACTTTGATGCATTATTCGTTTTTGTGTAGCAGATTTACAATTCTGTAATAATTCTTAAGTAATTTGAGGACAGAAATGTCCCATTAACTCCCATTAAAACCACATGTTTTAATCTCATAGCCATTACAAATAATAATCATGCATTCTGTAATGTTAGGGTTTCATCTTTGAGAAAAATAGTAAAGTTTGTCATTTTTACTGTTCACCACTCAAATCTGCCATTTCCCCATTATAGGCCTATAGAAGGTGTGTGTGTTTGCTGTTTCGTGTCTTTGCAGTAGACAGACTGACCTTAGGTTGACCTTATTGCAGAACTTGTAATGTCTGATATAGTTACTTTAGTATACTGTCATACACAGCCATACATGCACTATTTCAAGTAAATAAAAACATGGCTCCCCTTCTCTTACACTTCAAAGAGGTCACTGTGGAGATGGCAGCAAACAGGTCTCACCCATGCAGAGGGGAAAACATTCTATCCTCTGGACTGGACAGGATATTCCTTTATTGATCCCCTTTGGGAGATTCAGTCGTCATAGCAGCAGGAGGGGTACAGATAATGCTCACGGTAATAGGAGAGTAATATATATAGGCAATAAACGAATTAAATCTAAATATACAATTTTAATAAAATAAACCATATACACAGAGGTGCAGATGATGTATACCCTATTGGTCATAATATAAGTTACAATCAATATAAGCAATATAAAATATGACAAAGTAAACCGTATACACAAAGGTGCAGAGGATGGTCATAATATGCGTTATAGTCCATGCAGTATAGTTATAGTTATAGTTATAGTCCCCTCTAATTCCATTCTCTTTTTCATATATTAAAATTAATATTCTTCCACAAATTAGCGTTTTCAGCTCCATGCTCCCTCTGGCATGCAGACTCAAACTTTCAACCCTCCAGAGGGAAAAAGGTGAAGGTGGATCGGGACTACCAACCTTCCAATGGTACTATTGGTGTCCTGGCACCCTATATAGAGGGACATTCTGTACGGCCCTCATAGGTTACAATTACAATATGTAATCTATTCCAATATATCTATCAAACAATCAAAAAACTAATTTGGCTCCATCATTATTGAGCTAATCTCAGTTCGCAGTCTTGCAGAAAATCTCAGGAAAATGACACCAAATGTGTACCTTCAATCGCCCATGATAACACTGGTCTCCAGTTGGGAGGCGTCCATTACTGCCCCCGAGTGGTGTAATAAGGGAGTTCTTACACTTGCTGATTTGTTTGGGGTAGAGGGTCTCTGCTCATTCCAAGACATTCAGAAACACTTTAATTCACCTGGCACTTTCTTCTAGCTTCTATTGCGCACAGCAATGGTGTACCTTGGGATAGTCAATTAGGTACCCAACCATTTCACACAATATTTACCAGACCCAGGGGTCTGGTCTCAACGGTTTACGCCATGTTGGCAAAGACTTCTTCAAAGCCTCTACCCATTGATAGAGTGTGCCAGTGTGGATATACCATTCAATAGCAGCAGTCTAAATGGGCTATTAATCTGGCAAAACATTTTGCTATCCTCCAGAATTCCCAACCACCAAGTCATCCATTTTGATTTTATACATAGGACATACTTTACTCCATGCATATTACATAAAGAAAGCCATACCATCACCTAAAAGCGCAAGTGTACCTTTTTCCATATGGTATGGGAGTGCCCAGGATTGGTTGATTTCTGGAGGAAGGATGCTTATGGTTGTCCTTTTTTTTTTTTCATCTTTTTCCCCCTCCATTTTCCTCAGATTTTCTCCCATCCCAATGTTAGTCGTTATGCCAATTCCCAATCCCCTTCCTGGTCGCTGCGCACTTACCCCCCAAAGTCGGTCTGGGAGAGTGGAGGCTACCACGTGCTTCCTCCGACACACGTCCAGCCAATCAACCGCTTCTTTTCACCTGGCAGCGCGGATTCTCATTGAGAGGGCGTAGCGTGTGGAAGGATCACACTATCCCACTCAGGTCCTATCCGCGCTTAGCAGGCGCCCCGACCGAACTGTAGGAGTCGCTGTTTACAACGACCCGGACCCACCCCGCCAGCTTCTCCCACCCTCTAATACGGCCAATTGTATTAGTGTGAACGGCCAGCCAAGCTGGTGACAACCCCGGAGCTGTGAGCTGGACTCTCCGGGGTTTGGTGACGAACGCAATCTCCGTTACGACACCTGACCGCCAGTCAATGTGGAACGCCCTACCCAAAGCTGTAAAGGAATGTGAATCTCTACCCACATTCAAAACCTACGGGAGGCTGCAATTCGAAACTGGCTACCGTAAATGTCCAAACCCCCCCACCCCCTCCTAATAGACAGTCTCCTCCCCACCGCATGTATATTTCTCTCCCACCCGCCCACCCCCTCCTAATGTACAGTCCCCTCCCCATCATATACTCTGTCAGGATCTATGGGTAACAGTACTGTATATTTGCATATCGTATGTCACAAATGTAACAGTACTAAATACCTGTATGTCATGCATGTCCCTATGCCATAAATGTCATGTATGTTGTGTATGTCATAAATGTCACTATGAATGAAAATGGGGGACCCTGATGTAAACAAGACAAACGTCTTTATCTGGTCTGCATCCCCTTAACAATTGCGTGTATTGGGCCGTAGTGTATTGTACCCATTCTGCAATCTGTTAAATAAAGTTTTCATTCATTCATTCATCATTCATTCATTCATTCATTCATTCATTCATTCATTCATTCATTCATTCATTCATTCATTCATTCATTCATTCATTCATTCATCATTCATTCATCATCATCCCTCTCTCTCGCACTCTCTCGTCTCTCACGTCTCAACCGAGCCTGGTCAGGGTGGAGTGACGTCCCCTCTCCGCCAATCAGCGCGCGGTCTGTCGCGGCCACAGGATTTCCCCGTGAGGCAGCTATTGGCTGTTTATTTCCAAAAGGGCGGGGCGTGGGGTGCCGCGTGACGCAGCCGTAGCTGATTGGTCCAGCCCTCCCTGACGTCACCAGGAAATACGGAAATGCCATGCAATGTCTCGTCCTAGCCACCAGGGGCACCACACTCCATGATTCACCCACCTCGATGTCTGTTGCTATAACGAGCTAATGCTGCTGATCTCTAACGTTAACTCTCTGAACAGATCTAGATGCAGTGATCGTGTAAAGAACGGACTAACTGCAGCTGCTGGAGACACATTTGAACTAAGGAGGAGTCGAGACTGGCCGTAAACTTCAGAGTGTTGTGAAAGTGAGATGAAGAAACACAAAGCAGGTTTGTTTAATCAGAAGGTCCTTTGGACATTATTCTTTGATCAATATGTTCCCGTTTGTGATTATGGTATTTCACAATTGCCTAACCCTTAAAAACAATGTACCCAACAGTTAGACCAGCGGTGCTGCCATAAATAAAACATTAGATGCGACATTACGCCATAAATCATGGGATAACCGTCCGCCATCTTACCTGGATACCTGGACTATGTTTGTCGGCTGTGCAGCCTAGTTACTGTACTAACATGATCAGAGAGACTAGTGCAGCCTAGTTACTGTACTAACATGATCAGAGAGACTAGTGCAGCCTAGTTACTGTACTAACATGATCAGAGAGACTAGTGCAGCCTAGTTAAATGGGGGACCCTGATGTAAACAAGACGAAAGTCTTTCTCTGGTCTGCATCCCCTTAACAATTGTGTGTATTGTTGAGCTGTACTGTATTGTACCCATTCTGCAATCTGTTAATAAAGTTTTCAATCAATCAATTACTGTACTAACATGACCAGAGAGACTGAGGAGGCTGGCATCACTTTATACACATGAGTATGGAGGAGATTAGATCACACAAGGCTCAACTACTCTCTTTCTAACATGCACACACAAGACACTCTGACGTCACGAGACCGTCGCCATCTTAGTTTTGGGGACAACCAGCAAAAGTGAGCTCCGTTTTTAAAAAGTAGTGTAATAAATACGTGAGTTATACCAGTAGCAGGAGAAACTGCTACTTAGCAGGGAAACTGCTATTTATCCAGATGCCTGAAATAACCAACTTCACAACCGGGTTTACAAGGAATACCAACTTTATTTCATTAAAGTCCTATGCTAAACAATGATATGAGATCATGCAAGGACCTATACTAAGCGATTATCCCGAGGACATGGAATGCATTAATTAAGAGGACCAATTGGGTACCGTAGGGCTCCTATTATACAACACCCTCTTTTATGAGGCACTGCAATGATAAACACGGTGTGTCTAATCCCACCTATTAAACACCCTCTTATATGAGGCACTGCAACTGCACACCACGGTGTGTCTAATCCCACGCATTAAACACCCTCTTATATGAGGCACTGCAACTGCACACCACGGTGTGTCTAATCCCACGCATTAAACACCCTCTTATATGAGGCACCGCAACTGCACACCACGGTGTGTCTAATCTCACGCATTAAACACCCTCGGTAAGAGGCACCGTCCGCAACTGCACACCACGGTGTGTTTAATCCCACACATTAAACACCCTCTGTAAGAGGCACAGCCATTGGAACAAAAAGGCTTAATAAACCACGCACTTTGAACACATTGAACCATAAGAGTTAATTAAGGAACACTCTTCCGGCAATAATTAATCCTCCCTCTCGTCTTCCCATGTCCCTCCTCAATCGATCACTCAATATTCTACCTGCTTGGCTATACAATAAATAGGGCATAAATAGGGGATAGGAAGAAATAGCCTATATGCAAATAAGATTAAGAGGCACGGTAGAATATAAAGAGCATAACTACAGGATACCCTAATAATCCCAGATACAATACAATATCAATTTACACAATAGGCCTATACAGTTTATAAAAATAGCGCATACAATATCCTATATAAGTGCAAATGTGGGTAACAGTGGACTTAACTTGCCGCACTGCGTGACCCCCCCCGAGGGTCGAAGCTTGGACCCCGTCCAACTCTCCGGGCGATTGCTCCGGCACACGGTGGTCCTCCAGGTTGTAGTTTGATTTGTAACCTGATAATCGTACCCGGTGTCCGCGAGGACGAGCCAAGTATAAAGTCTTTTGGGAGCGATGTAACTCAGACCCTCTATGTCCCGTCCCTATCTGTCTCCAGGAGGGTAAGCCTCCCCTCCTCTCGCTACCAGTACCTGTGGACGGCTGGCTAACTTCTCTTCATCGCCGGTGGATAACTCTCCACGATCGACCCCACCCCCCGGGCCCTAACAGAGTCTGGTTACTGCTTGCGTGCTCCAACCCCGATCTCTGAGTCCCACTGGCTTATCAAACAGTCTCAGCGTCTCATCCCCGCACACAATCAGCAACACCTGAGTTCAATAATGAAGCCACTTGAGTCCCTGCTCCTGACGTCATCACTTCGGCCCATTCACATCACAGTAGTAACATATAAACATGAAAAAGGCATAGGCTACTTGAAGCCTCCAGTGCACACCAGTGGAGGCTGCTGACCAATTTTTTAGGTGAAGCACACATTATTATATTATATTATATATTAAATTATATTTTTTAAACATCCCCAACGCTGCAACACCCCCATTCCTCCCAGGTGTCAGGCTCCTCATTCGCTTCCATTCATTTTGGGGACCATGTTTAAATATCATACTTCTGAAGTATACACAAACTATACTGCTGTGACGATTTCAATAACACAGACCATTCTCAGTCAATGGTATGCAAAACTGTACATTGGAATATCTAACATGTATTTACCACCTTCCTCTGCACAAGGCCACAGATGGGTTTTATGTAACACAAGGACAATGAATGAATGAATGAATGAGAGAGAGAGACAGAGAGAGACCACGGCGGGTTTATATTAACACAACATAACTGAATGAGAGAGAGAGAGAGTGTGTGTGTGTGTGTGTGATAACAAGTATACTATAATCACAGGTGTATTATGGTGCAGTGCAGGGTCCATGTGTGTGGCTTGTGTCCAATAACAATAGTCCATGTATCTTTTGTGTGTGCGTGTGTTTAAGACTGTGGTCTTTGAGAATGAGAATGTTATAGTTCTTCTTTCTACACATGAATGAATGAATGATGAATGAAAACTTTATTTAACAGATTGCAGAATGGGTACAATACAGTACGGCTCAATACACACAATTGTTAAGGGGATGCAGACCAGAGAAAGACTTTCGTCTTGTTTACATCAATTCAGTGCCACATACACACAGTCCTCATATCCCTCCTAGTTACACATACATACATCAACCGTACTGACCTTAACCATGATGAAATTGAAACTGTTTGGATTGAAATCTTATTAGACAGGGCGAAACCAGTACTAGTAGACACAATATATAGACCGCCAGAACAGAGTGGCTTTTATGACACACTTGATGGGTGTTTAGCTGGGGTGGAGGGGGTAGAAAAAATTCTTATTGGGGACTGGAACACGGATATGCTGCGTAAAGCAGCACCCGTCTTCAAGGCCTTCAGTAGATTTTCTGATCTGCACGGTTTCAGCCAGCTAATCACCCCACCCACAAGGGTATGTGATTCGACACAAACCACCATTGACCTCATTTTGACCTCTGACAAGTCCATGATCTCCAATAAAGGGGTGATAGCATGCGGGTTAAGTGATCATTATATGATTTTCTGTACCCGCAAAAAGCTAAAACAGAAGGCCGGCTGTCACAAAACAGTCACATCTAGAGACCTCAACTTACTCTAGAGAGGCCTTTAACCTAGAACTGGGGAGCTTGGACTGGTCAGATGAACTCAGTGGTACACAGGTTGAAGAAACATGGCCTGGATTCAAAACCAAATTCACAGCAATACTCAACAACATGGCCCCCATAAGAACCACCAGGGTTAAAAATCGCGCTGAGCCATGGATGCACACTGAAATACTGGCCGCTATGAAAACCAGAGACAAAAAATGCTCTGAACTTCATAAAAGTCAGACAAAGCTTTCCAAAAGCTCAAACAGTGAACTCCAAGCCCACGTGGTTGAACTAAAAATTCAAAGAAACAGACTAAGAAATGACGTAAACACCATGATCAGAACCGCAAAAAGAAATTTCATCAACGACAAAACTGAGGAAAACAAAAACAAACCCCGCGAACTTTGGAAATTACTCAATAATCAACTAGGCTGCAGTAAAAAACTTAAAACCAGATTCTCAAACATAAACATAAAGACGGACAACACGCTCATCACAGACAAGCTGGATGTAGCCAATTACTTAAACATCTTCTTCACAAACATAGCCACAACACTGGTAAACAAACTACCCTCCCACTCAGGGCATTATGGGGTAGAACACATAGTAGAATACTACAAAAACCTAGGGGTCCACAAAGATGACTTCAAACTTGAAATGGTAACAACTGATGAGGTACTCAAAAAATTGAGCGCCCTCCAACCTAACAAGGCCACTGGCCATGACAACATCCCCTCCAAATTCCTCAGAGACGCAGCAGCCGCCATCACCCCAGTCATCACACACATAATAAACCTCTCTATAAAACAGGGACACATCCCCAAGGACTTCAAAATTGCGAGAGTGACCCCTCTGCACAAAAAGGGCAACAAATTAGACCCAGGCAACTACCGCCCTGTTTCTATTCTTACCTCCATCTCGAAAGTCATGGAGAAAATAGTCTACGAACAGGTCGAAAAGTACCTGGCGGAAAAAAATCTAATCTACGAATTCCAATCTGGCTTCAGAACGTCCCACTCCACTGACACATGCCTCCTCTATTTGAACGACCACATCAAACAAGAGGTGGACGCGGGCAAATACTGCGGCATGGTCATGCTGGACCTACAAAAGGCCTTCGACACTGTCAATCACTCCATTCTGATGGACAAGCTAAAAGCAATTGGTTTTGATAGCTTATCAGTGAGCTGGATGCAATCCTACCTGGAGGGGAGAGAACAGATGGTAGAGGTAAACGGTACTCTATCCCCCCCCCCCTCACAGTGAGCTGTGGTGTTCCACAAGGAAGCATACTAGGACCGCTACTCTTCCTAATTTATGCAAATGACATGTCGTCAGCCTGTGACTGCAACTTGTTCCTGTTTGCGGACGACTCAGCCCTGCTGGTCTCTGACAAGAACAAGTTACAGGTTGAAAAAACCCTCAGCTCGGAACTCGGCAAAATCTGCATATGGCTCGCTGATAACAAACTATCATTACACATGGGCAAAACAGAGTCCATTCTCTTCGGTTCAAATAACAAACTCAGCAAGACCGACGGCTTCTCAGTTGCAGTGGGTGACAATATTGTCACAAGGAAAGACGAAATTACCTACCTGGGTTCCATCCTAGAGGCAAATCTTTCCTGTGACAAAATGGCATCCAATGTAATAAAAAAAGTCAACCAACGAACTACATTCTTGTACCGGATCTCCTCTCTGGTAAACAAGAATACCCTGAAGACTCTGGCAGGAGCACTCATTCAAGGGTACTACGACTATGCGTGCACCTCATGGTACCAAAGCACCTCAAAGGCGCTTAAAACAAAATTACAAACATCACAAAACAAACTGGTCAGACTACTACTTGACCTGAACCCCAGAACCCACCTCACCAGGATGGCTTAGAGTAGACGACAGAGTACAGCAACTTGCAATGGGCCTGGTCTACAAGATACACTATATGACCGGGGTACCCATGTTGTATGTCAAAATACTTCCCAAAGGTCAGTGAATACCACAACCACTACACCAGAGGAAGCTCAACAAATCATGTAAAACCCAGATTCGGCTCAAACAAGGGACTAAACATGTTTCGCAATTATGCCACAACAATGTGGAACGCCCTACCCAAAGCTGTAAAGGAATGTGAATCACTACCCACATTCAAAACCGCTCTTAAAGAGCACCTACGGGAGGCTGCAATTCGGAACTGGCCACCGTAAATGCCCAAAACCCCCACCACCTCCTAATAGACAGTCTCCTCCCCACCGCATGTACAGGCCTGTACACTGCGATGATATGATCGCAAATTGCCCCCTAATTTGGTCCGTGCGAGTTTAAAATAATATCTGGGGGCAAGCTTGCGATTGGTGATTTCAACCCTTCATTCGCATTTCACTCCTAAATTAATCCATACAAATTGTAGTAAAACATTAGCCTACAACCAGGGCTGTACAGTGCAATATAATGTTGCGGTTGTAATTTCATTAGACAGACCAGCGCGGACCTTTAATAACATGCAATTTAATTGACACGAGCAATGAGCTAACGGTAGCTACCATTAGGATTATGCTAAGCTAACTAGCGATCTCTGCTAACCCTGGAAAACGGTCAAAGCGGACTCCACAAGACTAGTTCCATTCGTGAGGAAAGGGGGTGGGTTATATTGACAACGCTTGACAACAGAAGTTTAAACATAACTTCATATTTATTGGTTATTCATTTCTGTATATCATTGAATTTCCATCTCCGTGTGTCTCCATCTCTTCCCGTTTACATTCGAGTGTGACGTCATCACCTACGGCAGCTTAGACTATCAAAACGCAAAGGGGGGGGCTGGCTCTCTTGTTCGTTCTCGCCCCATCTCTCTCTCTCTCTCTCTCTCTCTCTCTCGCTCTCTCTCTACATTCAATGATTTAAAGTAGCCAAATGTTACACACAGTATAAATACTAACTGGATAGTTGATGATATAAACATTTAATTTCATTATCTGAAATATTCTAAAATCATTAAGTCTGTGTGATTATTATTTTCTCACAGTAGTGTGTGTGTATATATATATATATGTGTGTGTGTGTGTGTGTGTGTTTGGCTAAAGTGGATAGAAAACACAGTACTGTGTAAAAGGCACCCAAGAGTTTTTATATAAATTGTCTTAGATGTAAATAATTTTTTTTATTAGTGTGTCAGTAGACTACTCTTAGTACATTTTCATTAAATAATTTTTTAAAGCATCTTCATGGTTTAATAATGCAAACATATGTTGCAGGGACTTATTATAATCATCATATTGGCGTGACTGTATGCATCAAAGGGTTAAATCAAGCATTTTTGATGCATGTCAAAATATCGCGATATCATTTAGAGGCCATATCGCCCAGCCCTACTATAATGGTAAAATAGTTATTTAAAAATTTGCCCCTAAAAAATATTCTTTGCCCCTAAATTTCTCATTTAGGGGCAAGTGTGCCCCTAGTGAAAAAGCTTAGCGTACAGCCCTGATGTATATATTCCCTCCCCGCCGTATGTATATTTCTCTCCCACCCACCCACCCCCTCCTAATGTACAGTCCCCTCCCCATCATATATACTCTGTCAGGATCTAGGGGTAACAGTACTGTTTATTTGAATACTGTTTATGTCACAAATGTATCAGTACTAAATACCTATATGTCCCTATGCCATAAATGTCATGTATGTTGTGTATGTCATAAATGTCTATATGAATTGAAAATGGGGGACCCTGATGGAAACAAGACAAACGTCTTTCTCAGGTCTGCATCCCCTTAACAATTGTATGTATTGAGCCATACTGTATTGTACCCATTCTGCAATCTGTTAAATAAAGTTTTCATTCATTCATTCATTCACACAGTCATCATTATCCCTCCCATACAATACGCACAACACAACAGACTAACTCGTCTTGCTCAATACTTGTTTATGAGTTTTAAGAGACAGCACTGTAATCTGTCTCAACCAAAGCTCTACTAGTTAACAAAGATCTCCACCTTGCTATCTGAAACACTGACACCATTATCAACCTAATAATATCAACCTGATAATATTGAAACATTATCAATATAACGTTCGCTACCAACTTTAGCAGGGCTCCTAATAACACAAGATACATTTCACTATGAATTGAAAATGGGGGACCCTGATGTAAACAAGACGAAAGTCTTTATCTGGTCTGCATCTCCTTAATAATTATGTGTATTGAGCTGTACTGTATATTGTACCCATTCTGCAATCTGTTAAATAAAGTTTTCATTCATTCATGCCTTTTGAAAAGTGACATGGTCGATGTAGGAGTTATGATGCTGTTTCAATTCGGTTACAGTAACGTTACACAAACTGACATTCTAAAGCCAAGAAGACACGACTTACCCATAAAGACGGTATCTCGATCGATCTCATCTATCGTTGAATAGTGCAACTTCTCCATGTGACGAGTCCGACTCGAGCCGCGTGCATTAATCCCATGGAAAATGTAAACAATAGTGCATCGCGAGCCAGCTTGTTGCATCAAATTGATGTTTGGCTTTTGTCTCCCGAGTGAAGTTAGAACTACTACACTTCAGCTGAGGCTAAGCACTGCAGGCTTTTGTTTTACAACGACTGAGATAAAAAAATATATATATATATATCATCAAACGATGCACAATGGAGAGGCATTGTTGTTATTGATATCATCTTCATCAATGCCATCAGCCCTGTTTAGACATTCACAAGACTTGCGTAACGTTAGCTAGCAAGCAAGCTAGTCGACAATATCTCCTTCCTCCATTGCAACGCTATCTACAGTACTAGAGAATTCAAAGTGCCCGCGAGGCGATGACGTTGTTGTTGTTGTCACATTTAGCTTTTATCGCAGGTGTATATATATATCATCAAACGATGCACAATAAGTTCATGAACAATAACAAAACACTCCACCCTGGGCCTGATAGCTGCTTATCGAATTGTTATAAGTATACATTTTTTTTTCTTCTTTTTTTTTAACAACAGATGTATGTTTATTTTGCAGCAATTCTTTGTCATTGCCGCCATCTTTAGTGTTACATCCCCTCACACTCCAGTTCTCAGGCTGCAGCTGGTTTAAAAGCGAAAGTAAACCGGCTTCTCTGCTGGCTGTGGCTCCAGGGGAGTTGAACAGTTCTGGCTCTGCTAGTTTATTTTCGATATTTTGGCGCTTTTTTGGTGGACAAACCACCGCACATGTGCACCGTGACTCGTGACTGGAGTCTAGTTCTGCTAGCACACATAGCCTACTGTGTACAGACGGTTTCAAACTGTATTTTAAATTAGAAAGCAAACAAAATAAATGGACAAGAGAAAAATAAATCTCAATTTGGTCAGTATTGTCATTTGGACAAGCAAAGCCATTACTTTAAGTTGCAGGCAAGAAAGACAAGTCTGTCCACTGTCTCTGGTTTTAAAACTGCCCTGTTGCAGGTAAAAAAAAAATAAACGATTTTTCGATTTTTATTTATTTCGATATTCGATATCGATTATTAAAATATATCGCGATATTTATCGTTATATCGCCCAGCCCTATGTCACACCCTCAATCTCTGCTTCCTGTGGGCGCGGCTCCTTCTCCAGTGCATGTTTTACCTCACATGCTCAAGTCTGCACACCTGTGAATGTCACCCTGTTGTCCAGTCCCTCTGCCTTAAAGGGGTTATGCAGTGCTATTCCTAGCACTATTTGGGCAACTTTACACACTTCCTGTGAGTCTATGTAACACATCTGTAATTTTTATTCCAAAAATAATCATTGTTTTATATTTCTAATCTTGTACTCAAAACCAGCATTTTTCAGCCTCATGAAAGCAGGCTATTATTGGCTTGGCTCCACCCATTCTGGCAGAATGCTTTGAGTGACAGCCACCCACCAAATAGCTCCGCCCATCTCCCCGTCAGAGATTAGGTTTCAGGTTACATACAAATATGGTATGTCATAAATATAGAGATGTAGCAGTACTGTCTATCTATATATATATAATATGTTACCATGAATTGAAATTGGGGGACCCTGATGTAAACAAGACGAAAGTCTTTCTCTGGTCTCCATCATAGCAGTACTGAGCAGTACTGTAGCAATACAAATATGGTATGTCATAAATATAGAGATGTAGCAGTACTGTCTATCTATATATATGTTACCACTATTTGTAAAAGCCACAACCACGTTACCATATTTGTAATAATGTAAATCATTGTGTCGTTGTACATATTGTGTATACACCGTTAGAAGCTAACATAGCTTAGCTTGGTAGCTATTGTGCTAACAACATATCCCGACGTCCGGCTCGCTGGCCGGCATGCACGCCCGACACAAAATGGTTCTCTCCTCTCTGTACACCCCCGTCCCCACGGGTACCCTGCCGGGGAGCCCATGGACGCAACAACGGCGGCAGCCGTAGGGTGCTCGAGCCCGCCGTAACGCTAGTGGTACACAATAACTATGAGCTAACTAACGCTACGGCCGCCGCTGTTGTCGCGTCCACAAGCTCCCCGGCAGGACACCCGCGAGAACGGGGGCACACAAGGAGGAGAGAACCACCCCAAATCGAGCACTCATGCCGGCCGACAAGCCGGACACCGCGGTTGTTGTTAGCACAATAGTAGCCCACTGTGATGCACCGAGTGGGCCACCATTGATCAACATGCAGCGATGTGTAGCTTGCATGATGCGTGTGCAGTGCTTTGCCACACAGGTCTGAGAAGAGGACCTGCACATGATAGCAACCGGGAGCGTCGCGGAGCATTCAGCCTGCTGGCTACCTAGATCCACTTCAACCAGCCGAGCGTCGGGAGCTCCAGCAGCTTGTCGATGTGCTAATAGCCTGGAGCCAGCTACCGTTAGCTTGCAGAGGCTCCAGCACACCGACAAGCTGTGTAGCCAGCTAACGTTAGCTTGCAGAGGCTATTAGCACACCGACAAGCTGTGTAGCCAGCAGGCTGAATGCTCCGCGACGCTGGTTGAAGTGGATCTAGGTAGCCAGCAGGCTGAATGCTCAACGACGCTCCCGGTTGCTAACGCCGGCCCCGGCTGGTGCTAAGTAGCTAGCGATCGCTCCCGAGTCCCGAGAGCTAACGCCGGTCTGTCTGTCGAAGACCGAGGGAACCGCATCAGGCTTCAGCTGATTAGTGATCTTCTGGACAAACCTTCCACCCTGCAGGTAGCAAGAATGGAGGCGGGCATTACTAAAACCACAGAGCCAATCACATCACCGTGCGCTATAAACAGCGCCCTGTGACGTGCACCAGGTCGTCAAATCAACATGACCTGATTTACTAGAGGCAAAGAGGGGATGGGCTGTAGCTGAGGAATTCGCCAATATAGTATTTAGGCCCAAAAACACATTGATACGAACTCCTATTACTATAATACAATGCTAGAGACTGAAAAATGACATTTATAATGCATAGCACCTTTAACACTTTGAGTGCCAGCGATGAGATTTCTCGTCTCTCTGTTTAATTAATTTATCCACTCTGGTTGGATGGTGTGTATGTATATGTATGTATTGTGCTGTATAATGACAATACATTTTAATCGAATCTCATTTTGAAATCGCTACGCTGCCTATGGACACGACAGTGGCAGACAGCTTCGGAGGTGATTGCATTGCACCATGGTGATACACTCAACAGGTAGCGATTTCAAAATGAGATTCGATTCAAATGTATTGTCATTATACAGCACAATACATACATATACATACACACCATCCAACTAGAGTGGATAAATTAATTAAACGTAAAAAAAAAAAAAAAAAATTGAACCAAGAGTGATTTGAACTTGTGACCATAGGATCCACAGCCAGCAGACTAACGAGGTGAGCTAAGTCGGATGTTAAAACTGAGTGACTAATCCATGATTTACACTTGTGCCAATTAGAGCTGCCGCGATTACCGCATTACCGCGGTATCGCTGTTACATCACGGCCACCGCAGAGTAGGCTGAATACCGCGTCACCGCTGTTTTTTATAATAATAATAATAATAAATTACCCTCCTCTCGTTGGGCTTTCGGCTCTGCAGATATACCCTACTCCACTATCGAGGTTCCAAGCGACCCTATTGGGTACCAGAAAAGTCACGTGAAACATTGCAGACCACTGATTGGTCAGAAGAGAGACGCGTCACACGTTGTAGCGTCATGCAGTGTGTTACCACCAATCGGCAAGCGCGTATTAGGTTTTTACTTCCTGAATGTCAGCACATCACAACACGGCTAATAACGTTAGCTTTAACTCTCCGCCGGAGTGGACTACCATCGCGCCTCAGGAGTACTAAACGAGACATAATGATTTTACTGTCTGCAACGAATGTTATAATAAAAGCCCTTAGTTCTATACACTTGTCTGATTGAAAACTTTATTAACAGACCGCAGAATGGGACAACTCAGCACGCTCTGAGCAAAGAAAGGAACTGAGATATGAATAGAGTATTGCTTGCTATGGTCCGGTAAATACGCTGATGTTATTGAACGTATAACTATATAATGTCAATGCCACAAAACGAATGCCTTTATTATAAAGTAGTAACTTTATAGTAATAATAATAAGAAAGGGTCGGGGGGGTTAGGGGTAACCACCCCTGCCCGCGACACCGAGTGAACGGCGCACGACCAGAGGGGAGACTTCGAATCCGTGTTTCACTTTCAATAACTAATGCGTGCTTGCCGAATCCCAAACAATATTCATGCTGCAAAGTCATCCTCTAAAGATAGACATTTAGACTAGAGGCAGGCTATATGCTATAAAGAGTAGACTACTACAAAAAAAAAAAAATGCATTCAAACTTTTTTTCTAAATTTTTTGTGTGCGTGCGGTAATAACCGCGCGGTAGGAAATATTTTGCAAATTTGTGCGGTAAGGAAATAATCAATACCGCGGCAGCTCTAGTGCCAATTGTGTTTGTCCCTAATCTTTAGTATTGGCATTAATAAATCAGATGTCATGCTAATATGTCATGTTCTACAGTAGGACCTACTACTGTGACCCATTAAAACAGTAATTCGAATAATAGAAGCTTGCTTTGCTGGAATGATTCATTTCAAAGATGAATTGGATAATGCAGGCGCGAGCTGGGCGTAACTGGCGTAGATAACTTACCGGGGGCAAAACTAGCGTACGTCAGTGGCCAATCAGGCCGCGCAAACCGAACTCGGAAGTGCAATCCCCTTAGGGAAAGTATTCACGCGACCGGTACCCTGTCCCGCACATACAGGACTTCTCTACCCACCTAGCGGGGGCCATCATCTTCTCCAAGGTGGACCTGGTGCGCGTGTACCACCAGGTGCCGGTCCATCCACGGGATGTGCCAAAAACAGCTGTCATTACACCCTTTGGACTTTTTGAATTCCTAAGAATGCCTTTCGGGCTCATGGGGACGTTTCAGCACCTGATGGACTCTGTGCTCCAGGACATGCCGTTTTTGTTTGTGTACTTGGATGACATTCTTGTAGCCAGTACGTCCATAGAGGAGCACATGACACACCTCCAGCAGCGGTTTGAGCAGCTCAGTAAACACGGCCTCATCGTCAACCCGACCAAGTGCCAGTTTGGGCAGTCCTCCATCACCTTCCTCGGACACCATGTCACTCCACAGGGAGCCACCCCACTCCCTGCCAGTGTGGAGGCCATTGCCAGTTTTCCTCATCCCCGCACCGTACGGTCTCTACAGGAGTTCCTGGGTATGGTGAACTTTTACAACCGGTTCCTTCCCCATGCTGCCCACCTCATGCGCCCCTTGTACGAGGCCCTGCGGGGCAAAGTGCCCAAGGACGAGTTAGATTGGTCCTCGGGGATGGACAGCGCTTTTGGGGCTGCCAAGACCGCACTAGCCAACGCTGCTCTGCTGGCGCACCCCTCTCCCACTGCCCCGGTCGCCCTCACGACAGACGCCTCTGACTATGCAGTGGGAGCGGTGTGCGAGCAGTGGGTGGGCGGGCGGTTCCTGGCAGCCACTGGCCTTTTTTAGCAAACAGCTCCGCGACAACGAGCGTAAGTACAGTACTTTCGACAGGGAACTGCTGGGTCTGTTCCTCGCCACTAGGCACTTTAGATGCCTGTTGGAAGGCCGCCAGTTCACTGCCTTTGTGGACCACAAGCCGCTAACGTTCTCCATGGCCAAGACCTTGGAGCCGTTGTCGGGACATTTACATTTACATTTACATTTAGTCATTTAGCTGACGCTTTTATCCAAAGCGACTTACAAGTTCTGTGCGACAAGACAGCAAGAAGGGTATAACTCTATCAGCTGAGTAACAATGTTCATCAAAGTGTTGCATGTTACAGTGTAGGTTAGTTTATTAGGACAAGTGCATGACATTAAGGTTAGTCAAGGTTAGATTTTTTTTTTTTTTTTTTTTATCATTTCAGATAATGGTTGAAGAAGTGAGTCTTTAGTCGACGGCGAAAGATTGGACGGGATTCGGCTGTCCTAACTGGGATGGGTAGTTCATTCCACCATTGTGGGGCAAGGACTGAGAATAGGCGGGACGTCAGCAGCGGCAGCTCTCGGCGATCTCCGAGTTAACCACGGACATTGAGCACGTGGCGGGCAAGGACAATTTGCCACTTCCGACTGCCTCTCTCTGGCGGTCATCGGGTCCGTCCACTTGGGACTCGATTATGCCACCATGGCGGCAGACCAAGCCACAGACTCAGACATTCAGGCCTACCGGACGGGCCCTACTGCACTGCAGCTGGAGGATGTGGTGTTCGACACAGCTAACGCCACTCTCCTCTGCGACATCTCCACTGGCCAACCGCGCCCTATGGTGCCTACGGCCTGGCGGCGCCGGGTTTTTAACATGATCCACAGCCTTTCCCACCCAGGTGTGAAGGCCTCGACTAAGCTGGTGGGGGTCAAGTTGGCCTCCAGAAGGATGTTAGGACCTGGGCTAGCTCATGTGTGGCATGCCAGCGTGCCAAGGTGCACCGCCATACCAAAGCCCCTTTGGCACTGTTTATAGTGCCAGAGAGGCGGTTCGACCACGTGAATGTGGACCTGGTGGGCCCCCTGCCCCCCTCCCACGGATATACTCACCTCCTAACCATGGTGGACAGGACCACCTGGTGGCTGGAGGCTGTTCCACTGTCCTCCACTACGGCAGCGGAGGTGGCCCAGGCGTTCATCGGCTGCTGGGTAGCCCGTTTTGGCACACCGGGGGACATCACAAGCGACAGGGGCCCCCAGTTCACTTCGGAGCTCTGGACTGCAGTTGCGGAGCACCTGGGGGTGAAGATCCACCACACTACGGCGTACAACCCGCAGGGCAACGGACTTTGTGAGCGGTTCCATAGGGACATGAAGGCCGCTCTTCGGGCTGCCCTTACAGATGGCGACTGGGTTGACCGCCTCCTGTGTGTCTTGCTTGGTCTTCGTTCTGCCCCCAAAGAGGACCTCCAGGCCTCGTCCGCTGAGCTGGTGTACGGCCAGCCGCTGCGGGTCCCTGGGAGTTTTTTCCGGAGGCCACAGCTTCCTGGTCCGTCGCCTCCCATCGAACAGTGTCCCGGGGTGTTGCCGATGCCCTTATTCCCATTCCAACATCCCGCCACTGCCTCCCCCAGTCCTACGTCCCCAGGGACCTGCCATTGTCCAAATATGTGTTCATCTGGCACGACAGCCATCGGACCCCGCTGCAGCCCCCTTATGACGAGCCTTTCCATGTCCTGGAGGCAGGCACTAAAAACTTTGTCGTGGACATGGGGGGCAGGCCAGAGCGGGTCACTATAGACCGTCTTAAGCCGGCTCACTTGGACAAGTACGAACCAGTTCAGTCGGCCCTACCCGCGCGGCGGGGGCGCCCCCCGGTTTCGGCTCAGACCCCTTCCCCGTCCTCTGTTCCGGCCTTGGCCCCTTCCATGGCCCGGCCGCTGGTCCCACTTCTCTCCCTTAATCCCCCTCTTGTTAAGCACAGTCGGTTCGGACGCTTGATCCGTCCCCCTCCACATTGACTATTTCATGCTGTGATCTGTTCACTGATGGACTGTTCACTGGCTATTAATTAGTTGCAGTTTTTGTATTGGTGAATTCTGGGGGGGCCTCTGTGGTGACCTATATTAAGAGACATTCACCAAGGTGGGCTTGTGCCTTTTTAAAGGGGAGATGAAGCAGTGAACAATGTGATCCTAGTTTGTTTGTTGTGTACCTTGTGTAAGACAGGGTCCTATAATAAAATGTGAAATCCTGCTTATTTGTCTGAAAAATCAAAATAATTTCCCTGTTTTCGCCATGGGTGGCGCCATTTTGTTGCTGACGTCACGGTGTTGGTTTGGTGTATACACTGCTGGGTAGCTGCATAGTAAACATGGATTGTTGGGTCAGTCAGTAAATAAAATGTTGCCTACAAAACAACGGGACCGCGGTGGTTCTTTTTGTATTGCTCCTGGCTGTTCAAACAAATTTTACCATGTGAAAGAGAGGAAAGTTGGTTCATTTCAACAAACTACCAGTGAAAAAAACAGTGTTGTTTGCACGTTGGCTGGCTGCACTCAGGCTGGCTGCACTCAGGCGGCGCGATCAGCCTGTTGGACAGGGAATCAAGATCTCCAGAGAACACTTCATTGCCTCGGATTATCTTGTTGGGGGTTGGAGGTTTGTCCAGAAGACCACTAATCAGCTGAAGCCCGATGCGGTTCCCTCGGTCTTCAACAGACAGACGCAGGCAGTTCAGCGTCGGGATCATTTAGCCTGCTGGCTACCTAGCTCCACTTCAACCAGCGTTGGGAGCTCCAGCAGCTTGTCGATGTGCTGGTAGCATCAGCAAGCTAACGTTAGCTGGCTCCAGCAGCTTGTCGATGTGCTGGTAGCATCTGCAAGCTAACGTTGGAGCTCCCAACGCTGGTTGAAGTGCAAAGTCGCTTTGGATAAAAGCGTCAGCTAAATGACTAAATGTAAATGTAAATGTATTGGGACCAGGGCTGTACGCTAAGCTTTTTCACTAGGGGCAAAATTGCCCCTAAATGAGAAATTTAGGGGCAAAAAATATTTTTTAGGGGCAAATTTTTAAATAACAATTTTACCATTATTAAAAAAATATGTTCCTGCCTCATTACTGTGGTCCTTTTATTTAACATTTAAGTGCGTTTGTTTTCAGGTTTGTATCTTTTATAATGAACCAACCGAGAAAGTGTGTAAATCACTAATAGAACAAAAACAACAAACTGTGTGTGTGTGCGCGCTTGTGTAGTGCTCCTTGAATGAGATCACCACAACACACACACCATTGCATTAATCAGGAGGACAAGAAACTCTGCATACATTTGTTTCACAATGAAAAGTGCTTTAGAAATCAAATGAATTATTATTGTAAATAACCCCATGAAAGGTTTATTATTTGTATGGGTAATTACCTGCTTCATATTTGTGATGTTACTGGTTTCAGTGTGTGCCTAAAGTGATCAATGTGTTGGGCCGTTTATAGAGATCTATGCCAATTAATGTTTATGTATATCCGGGACTTTTTTTAGTAAGAATTGAGAGGTATTTGTATATGTGACCTTTATTTTGAAAACCGTGTTGCGACGCAACCTTATTTACATTTGCGCTTTTGACAGTGAAATGTTCAGTCCAACTTAGCTCGAAGGAAAGACTAATCAAAAAGGTTTAATTGACCCGTATGAGGCTCTTACGGTAGGACTTTGATTGTTTATAGAAGTGGAATGTAATACTATGCTAAACGAGAAATAAACAGTGATTTTACCAGCAGTAAAGTTGCAAGCCACTTTCATTTCATATACGGGGACACCGTGACAATTATTAGTATTATCTTATTTGCATATTGTCTCATTATTAGATAGATAGATAGGTTGATATTTTATAAATTTAAGTAGACAGTATTTCACGTCCTAATAGTGGGCTGCTACTACTCACCAAATCGATGGCTGAACCTGAACGTTAGTGTCCGTGTCCGACTCCCCGTCAATCAATCATAACATCATCACGTCAATCATCATCATCTTAGGCCTAACAAAAATAATGGTTGGTTTCAGGTTGCCGACCGACCCTGCCGATTTAGGTGCGACCCAATATATTTTATGAGTTTTAAAAAAAAAATTATATATTAAAAAAAAAAAAAAAAAAAAATCAGATTTTTTTTTTTTTTTTTTTTTTTTAAAGAATAAAGTTTCATAGAAATCTTAGTCAAACATTTAGTATTATGGATATTAAACATGCTGGCAGAGTACATGCATCCATGTTGTTGTGAACATTTTAATTAAATAAAGAAATTCCCTATCCATAGTCGCCGTGGGAAAGAATAAAATAAAAAAATAAAATAAAAGAAATTCCCTACCTACCCATGGCCAAACTGACAACCAACCTGAAACCAACTATTATTTTTGTTAGGCCTTATCATCTCTCCACATCGGACGTGGTTGTCATAAGATGGACTGATATCCACTCCGTTGTTCTGGCCACATTCAGTTTCGTTTTGCTAGGAATTATGGGATTTGGTGTTGGATGTATAGACTACGCAGATAGGGACATGGTCTTTAATCGCACGATAGACTACAAGTACCAAGTATATAGCGTGACCCAGATTCACTCCACACGCAAATCTTTTTTTTTCACTCAGGCTATCGGTGATCGCAGTAAGTTCATTCATTGCCGACAGATTCTTTCATAGCACCACGACATTGTGTCGCACTGACTGTACAGCCTTGGTTGTAGGCTAATGTTTTTTTTTTAATTTATCCAATTTGTATGGATTAATTTAGGAGTGAAATGCGAATGAAGGGTTGAAATCACAACTCGCAACGTTGCTCCCAAATAATATTTCCAACTCGCAGCGGCCAAATTAAGGGGCAATTTGCGACGAGATCATCGCAGTGTACAGGCCTGATTGGGACATCATAATCGGGCTACCAACTTCAAGACGTGGTCATTTTTGGATTATCGAAGCTTTTGGACTGCAATAAGAAGATTTTGGATCTGTTTACCGCGCACAGGATCTACCAAAATGAACTGATAAGACACTTGGACACTTGGACTAATAATGCATTCAGTCATTTGGACGGAGTTGTTAAAACTCACTCCACTCAAATCAATAGAGTTATATTTCACTCTATTCAAATCAAATTTAAAGTGACGTGGCTGGGATAAATGGGCCAGTCAGTCAGCCAAAACAAATTCCTGGACCAAGGTCGAAACAGGGAGCTGCTGGAGTCGAAGGCCCTCTGGGAGATAAGAGTGGCGAGCGGCTTCCCCACCCGCAATCCCTACCTCCCCCACCCAGGACTTGGCTTGTGCACTCCCCCCCCCCCCCCCCCCCTTCCTCTGCATTGGCGCTGCACTGTCGGCTGCCTTGTGTGAGGGATCACCCCCCCCCCCCCCCCCCCTGCAGCCCTGTAACAACCCCAACCCACTCCCCCCTCCTTCCGTAAATGGCGCTGCCTATGACGGCTGCCAGTCTGTTCGCGGTGGTGAATATGCATATGTTTGTCTCAAGGCTCTGTACCATTATTACTAGGGATGCACCGATATGAAAATTGGCCGCCGATACCGATACCGATTGTTCAACTAACACTATCGGCCGATACCGATACCGATATTTGTATATTTGTATATAAGTATTTGTAAATTTTTTTTTTTTTTTTAATTTTTTTTTTTATTTATTTTTTAATGAAACTACTGTATATTTGTATGTGTATGTTTGTATTTGTAGGCCTCTTTACTTACTTAAAAAAAGGAAACATCAAGAAATATGTTTATGGTATCACTATCTCTCTCCCAGTATCGTCTTGCGGCCTGCAGAGGGATACTATTTTCTCAACCAGAGCTTTCAACCAATGCAATGGAACCATTCTTGCGGCCTGCAGCAGGATACTATTCTCTCAACCAGAGCTTTCAACCAATGCAATGGAACCATTTTGATTGACAGTCGATTCGGCCAATTACGCCACACCGGTGACCGCTAGCACCCACCTCCTGCTGTCCTTACCACCAATCGGCAAGCGTTTATAAATTTTTCTACTTCCGGGCATTCTGTTTGCGAGAGCAGAAGGCAGAACACACTTAGCTACGTTAGCTGCCCGGCCCGCCGACCGGCGCTCCACGCATGACCAAATGAGACATAATGATTTTACTGCAACAAATGTTATAATAAAACAAAGCCTTTCTATACATTTGTCTGGTTGAAAACTTTATTAACAGATTGCAGAATGTGTAGTTGGGTACGGAATGAGCAACGGAATGGAACCGAGCTAATGAATGGACTCGGAGTAATGCCTTGCTGCTATGGGTAATAATAATATGCTGATGTTATTGTCCGTGTAACACTAACTATATAACGCTAATGCCACAAAACGGATGCCTTGTTAATCATAAGTAGTTACTTTGATGCAGTAGATTGTGTGTGTGTGTGGGGGACGGCGGGCGTTGTGCAGGTAGATCGCGCGAGTGAACTTTTTTTTTTTTGCCTTTTGACGCTACACAAATTGATGGGTATTTATCGGCGACTGCTATCGGCACATTTGAGCTTATCGGCCGATAGGCCGATAGCAGTCAACAAGGCACTTATCGGCCGATACCGATACCCGACCGATATATCGGTGCACCCCTAATTATTACTATCTAAAATGTAATAATTGTGGAATATTACTGTAATGAGCTGTATGTGTATGATCCAAGCGTCCTATGATCCTCATAGGAGCATAACAGAAAAAAGCATTCCATGTGAAGGTATTCTGTATCTTTGCATGTCAACTAATAAAGAAACTTGAACCAGAGGAAGCTCAACAAATCATGTTAAACCCAGATTCGGCTCAAACAAGGGACTAAACACGTTTCGCAATTATGCCACATCAATGTGGAACGCCCTACCCAAAGCTGTAAAGGAATGTGAATCCCTACCCACATTCAAAACCGCTCTTAAAGAGCACCTACGGGAGGCTGCAATTCGAAACTGGCCACCGTAAATGCCCAAAACCCCCACCACCTCCTAATAGACAGCCTCCTCCCCACCGCATGTATATATTCCCTCCCTGCCGTATGTATATTTCTCTCCCACCCACCCACCCCCTCCTAATGTACACCGCATGTATATATTCCCTCCCCATCATATGTATATACTCTGTCAGAATCTAGGGGTAACAGTACTGTATATTTGAATATTTATGTCACAAATGTATCAGTACTAAATACCTATATGTCCCTATGCCATAAATGTCATGTATGTTGTGTATGTCATAAATGTCTATATGAATTGAAAATGGGGGAACCTGATGGAAACGAGACAAACGTCTTTCTCAGGTCTGCATCCCCTTAACAATTGTGTATATTGAGCCGTACTGTATTGTACCCATTCTGCAATCTGTTAAATAAAGTTTTCATTCATTCATTCATTGTGGTCGTGGTATTCACTGACCTTGATTTGATTGATTGTATGTCATAAATGTCCTGATGAATTGAAAATGGGGGACCCCGATGTAAACAAAACGAAAGTATTTTTCTGGTCTGCATCCTCTTAGTATTGTACCCATTCTGCAATCTGTTAATACGTTTTCAATCAATAAGAAGGACAACCATAAGCATCCTTCCTCCAGAAATCAACCAATCCTGGGCAATACCATATGGAAAAAGGTACACAAGGCGTTTTTGTGTGCACAAAGCGCTTTTAGGTGATGGTATGGCTTTCTTTATGTAATATGCATGGAGTAAAGTATGTCCTATGTATAAAATCAAAATGGATGACTTGGTGGTTGGGAATTCTGGAGGATAGCAAAATGTTTTGCCAGATTAATAGCCCATTTAGACTGCTGCTATTGAATGGTATATCCACACTGGCACACTCTATCAATGGGTAGAGGCTTTGAAGAAGTCTTTGCAAACATGGCGTAAACCGTTGAGACCAGACCCCTGGGTCTGGTAAATATTGTGTGAAATGGTTGGGTACCTAATTGACTATCCCAAGGCACACCATTGCTGTGCGCAATAGAAGCTAGAAGAAAGTGCCAGGTGAATTAAAGTGTTTCTGAATGTCTTGGAATGAGCAGAGACCCTCTACCCCAAACAAATCAGCAAGTGTAAGAACTCCCTTATTACACCACTGGGGGGCAGTATTGGACGCCTCCCAACTGGAGACCAGTGTTATCATGGGCGATTGAAGGTACACATTTGGTGTCATTTTCCTGAGATTTTCTGCAAGACTGCGAACTGAGATTAGCTCAATAATGATGGAGCCAAATTAGTTTTTTGATTGTTTGATAGATATATTGGAATAGATTACGTAATTGTAACCTATGAGGGCCGTACAGAATGTCCCTCTATATAGGGTGCCAGGACACCAATAGTACCATTGGAAGGAGGTTGGTAGTCCCGATCCACCTTCACCTTTTTCCCTCTGGAGGGTTGAAAGTTTGAGTCTGCCAGAGGGAGCATGGAGCTGAAAATGCTAATTTGTGGAAGAATATTAATTTTAATATATGAAAAAGAGAATGGAATTAGAGGGGATAACCCTGCATGGACTATAACGCATATTATGACCATCCTCTGCACCTTTGTGTATACGGTTTACTTTGTCATATTTTATATTGCTTATATTGATTGTAACTTATATTATGACCAATAGGGTATACAGACCATCATCTGCACCTCTGTGTATATGGTTTATTTTATTAAAATTGTATATTTAGATTTAATTCGTTTATTGTCTATATATATTACTCTCCTATTACCGTGAGCATTATCTGTACCCCTCCTGCTGCTATGACGACTGAATCTCCCAAAGGGGATCACTAAAGGAATATCCTGTCCAGTCCAGAGGATAGAATGTTTTCCCCTCTGCATGGGTGAGACCTGTTTGCTGCCATCTCCACAGTGACCTCTTTGAAGTGTAAGAGAAGGGGAGCCATGTTTTTATTTACTTGAAATAGTGCATGTATGGCTGTGTATGACAGTATACTAAAGTAACTATATCAGACATTACAAGTTCTGCAATAAGGTCAACCTAAGGTCAGTCTGTCTACTTCAAAGACACGAAACAGCAAACACACACACCTTCTATAGGCCTATAATGGGGAAATGGCAGATTTGAGTGATGAACAGTACAAATGACAAACGTTACTATTTTTCTCAAAGATGAAACCCTAACATTACAGAATGCATGATTATTATTTGTAATGGCTATGAGATTAAAACATGTGGTTTTAATGGGAGTTAATGGGACATTTCTGTCCTCAAATTACTTAAGAATTATTACAGAATTGTAAATCTGCTACACAAAAACGAATAATGCATCAAAGTCAATATTTTGTCTAATCTTTGACATATCCAAGACTGATGAGACCGGTGGTTGCTCTCTAGTGGTTAATGTAGCGCAGTACTGGAGGCAAGCGCTACCGGAGTCTCATGGCCAGTACAGAGAGACTCAGAAGGAGCTTCTATGGGCCCAGGAGTTCAAAACTTTTAATCCCTATCTGATCCGATCCGATTTTTAAATCCCATTTTTTGTGATCCAGGAACAGACAACTCGGCCAGATTTTGTCGCAGTATTTCAAAGCAATCCAGGATAGGATCACCCTGATCCAGATTGAGACTTTTCAAGATTACTAGATCCGAATATCAGTGCTTTAATCCTACCGATCTCCGATGGGAAAAAAGGAAGACAAGGACCACATTGCAGAGACATCTATAATGTCTAATTATATTGTTAAATACATAAAGGACATCAAATCATAATGGAATTGTAATTCTTTTTAAAAAAGACTCCCACTAGGGTAACATAAAAAAAAACTTGATTCAAAGGCAGCTGGATCATCCAGACGTGCTTTGAGGAGCTGAATTCTAAGTGAGATTTCTGTTTGCTGAAGGTGATGACAGATGGACTTTTTTTTGTTGAAGATATATTTCTTTAACCTAAATTACATTTGTGATTGACAATCTTTGTTGTGATACTTTTATGAGCATAAACATTTATGTCATCAGCATTTGGTTGAAAACAAAATAGGCCACCATTAACGTGACCAAAAAATAAAAATAAAAGATTGATTTGCCATGAAGGCTAAGAATTGTGTATTATTTCAGTTAACAAACTTTGCCATCTTATTTATATTGAAACATATTTTTTTGGAAATCCACCCCTCTGATGGGATCAAGAGAATCCAGTTTTTTTTTATCAAATTGATCCCAATCCTGTGTTGTCGGTTTGAAATACCTGTTTTGAAGATTTGATCCAGATTAAAGCTTGGATTTGATTTCCTGATCTGATCGGATATCAAAGTGATCCTGATCCTGTTTTTTGGTTTAGAACTACCCACAATCCAAATCTGATAGGGATTAAAAGTGTTGAACTCCTGTGCCCAGGCCATCAGGATGCTCAATGACTCCATGTAACAACCCATCATCTACACTCACTGCACACACATTCACATGTACACACTCACTTTAAACAAACATTCACCTTACCACTCACTTTATATTTATCTATTATTAAAGTTCAGTTCAGTTCAGTTCAGAACATTTTTATAAGCCGTCGGCCTTGCTGAGTTTGTTATTTGAACCGAAGAGAATGGACTCTGTTTTACCCAGGTGTAATTATAGTTTGTTATCAGCGAGCCAGGTGCAGATTTTGCCTAGTTCCGAGCTGAGGGTTTTTTCAACCTGTAACTTGTTCTTGTCAGAGACCAGCAGGGCTGAGTCGTCCGCGAACAGGAACAAGTTGCAGTCACAAGCTGACGACATGTCATTTGCATAAATTAGGAACAGTAGCGGTCCTTGTATGCTTCCTTGCAGTGGCGGTTTCTCCACTAGGGGCGCTGGGGCGCCGACCGCCCTGGTAAAGAGAGAGAAGAAGAAGAACATTTTTTATTTTTATTTTTTATTTTAGAGCCCTAGAAATCAAATAAACATGTTTAAATTTAATAATATTTACTCATTTTAAGTATGTTTGTGTTTCCAATGCACAATATAACGTTAATATATCAAATATAAATAATTGTTTTCAGACAGGAAGTGAATGTCTGCTAGAGAATAATACCGCCTCTATACTTTCCATAGCCGCATTTCTCCTGGGCTAGACGCATATCGCTTACAGTGGGCGTGCACTGGTTTCATCGCTGTACTGTCGCAGCCAATCAGTGCGTAATTCGCTGTGCGTTGAAATATGATGTATTATGATGGAAACCGGGTGCGTTTTGAAGCAATCTATTATCATCTAAGCAAGCGGCGTCAATAATTTCCGTAGCCGCATTTCTCTGAGACGCTCTCTGATTGGCCGACGCCAGGTTCTACACTGGGAAAGCGTAGCCACTCTTCGTTCGAAGTAGGTTAAGGACAAGGTAACGTTAGAGTTTGTCTTAGAGCGCGACGGCAAGTTCTTTCGACGGTTAAGCTTAGGCACTCTTTCAAAGTTGGTTAAGGTTAGAGTTTGTCTTAGAGCAGGGCGATAGAACGGCAGGTAGTTTCCAGGCTGTTCGACGCGGAAATGGGCAAAGACAGACTCATTCATTCATTCATCACAGTACTGTTGTGTTGTGCTAACAACAAGCTATTTGGCTAATAGAAGCTATTTGGCTAATAGCTGGATGCAGTCTGGACAGAGTGGATATACATCAACAGTCTGGGGACAACAGTGGACATAATTATACACTTTATCAATTCGATAAATTCTAAACTGGCCCCTACAAATGTCTTAACCCAGTTGTACAGTAAATTACCAAGTATGGCTTTGTCAGTATTCCAATGTACAGTGTACAGTGTCCCTACCCCAACCGCCCATCCCCCCCCTCCAATGTACAAGTCGCGCCCACCCAAATGTAGTTCACACCGGCCGCTACTGCTTCCTTGTGGAACACCACAGCTCACCGGGAGGGAGGGGGATAGGGTACCGTTTACCTCCACCATCTGTTCTCTCCCCTCCAGGTAGGATTGCATCCAGCTCACTGATAGACTATCAAAACCAATGGCTTTTAGCTTGTCAATCAGTGACAGTGTCGAAGGTCTTTTGTAGGTCCAGCATGACCATGCCGCAGTATTTGCCCACGTCCACCTCTTGTTTGATGTGGTCGTTCAAATAGAGAAGGCATGTGTCAGTGGAGTGGGATGTTCTGAAGCCAGATTGGAATTCGAAGATTAGATTTTTTTCCGCAAGGTACTTTTCGACCTGTTCGTATACTATTTTTTCCATGACTTTCGAGATGGAGGTAAGAATAGAAACAGGGCGGTAGTTGCCTGGGTCTAATTTGCTGCCCTTTTGTGCAGGGGGGTTACTCTCGCAATTTTGAAGTCTTTGGGTACGTATCCCTGTTTTATGGAGAGGTTTATTATGTGTGTGATGACTGGGGTGATGGCGGCTGCTGAGTCTCAGAGGAATTTGGAGGGGATATTGTCATGGCCAGTGGCCTTGTTAGGTTGGAGGGCGCTCAGTTTTTTGAGTACCTCAGCTGTTCTTACCATTTCTAGTTTGAAATCGTCTTTGCGGACCCCTAGGTTATTGTAGTAGGCTATGATGTGTTCTACCCCAAAATGCCCTGAGTGGGTGGGTAGTTTATTTACCAGTGTTGTGGCTATGTTTGTGAAGAAAATGTTTAAGTAATTGGCCACATCCAGCTTGTCTGTGATGAGCGTGTTGTCCGGAAGTGGCCATATAGCGAACATTAATAAATAATTAACCTACAAACATGAAATGGTTCTGACAGCACAATATTGATGTAACTATGACCACATTCAAAACCTACGGGAGGCTGCAATTCGAAACTGGCCACCGTAAATGTCCAAACCCCCCCACCCCCTCCTAATAGACAGTCTCCTCCCCACCGCATGTATATTTCTCTCCCACCCACCCACCCCCTCCTAATGTACAGTCCCCTCCCCATCATATACTCTGTCAGGATCTATGGGTAACGGTACTGTATATTTGCATATCGTATGTCACAAATGTAACAGTACTAAATACCTGTATCAGCTGTATGTCATGTATGTCCCTATGCCATACATGTCATGTATGTTGTGTATGTCATAAATGTCACTATGAATGAAAATGGGGACCCTGATGTAAACAAGACAAACGTCTTTATCTGGTCTGCATCCCCTTAACAATTGTGTGTATTGGGCCGTACTGTATTGTA
The DNA here is from genome assembly GCF_963971535.1 of Notolepis coatsorum. Lineage (NCBI taxonomy): Eukaryota > Metazoa > Chordata > Actinopteri > Aulopiformes > Paralepididae > Notolepis > Notolepis coatsorum. Next base: position 165,398,978 of record NC_140171.1, on the reverse strand, counting down.
GCCATTCTGCAATCTGTTAAATAAAGTTTTCATTCATTCATTCATTCATTGTGGTCGTGGTATTCACTGACCTTGATTTGATTGATTGTATGTCATAAATGTCCTGATGAATTGAAAATGGGGGACCCCGATGTAAACAAAACGAAAGTATTTTTCTGGTCTGCATCCTCTTAGTATTGTACCCATTCTGCAATCTGTTAATACGTTTTCAATCAATAAGAAGGACAACCATAAGCATCCTTCCTCCAGAATTCAACCAATCCTGGGCAATACCATATGGAAAAAGGTACACAAGGCGTTTTTGTGTGCACAAAGCGCTTTTAGGTGATGGTATGGCTTTCTTTATGTAATATGCATGACTCCTCCTTAAGCTATCTAGTGTTCTATAGATATCTATGCTCTCTCCAACCGCACGTCTCAACCGAGCCTGGTCAGGGGGGAGGGTTTAGGCCCAATGTGGAGTGACGTCCCCTCTCCGCCAATCAGCGCGCGTTCTGTCGCGGCCACAGGCTTTCCCCGTGTGAGGCAGCTATTAGCTGTTTATTTCCAAAGGGGCGGGGCGTGGGGTGCCGCGTGACGCAGATGTAGCTGATTGGTCCAGCCCTCCCTGACGTCACCAGGAAATACGGAAATGCCATGCAATGTCTCGTCCTAGCCACCAGGGGCACCACACTCCATGCTTCACCTCGTTGTCATTGTCTGTTGCTATAACGAGCTAATGCTGCTAATCTCTAACGTTAACTCTCTGAACAGATCTAGATGCAGTGATCGTGTAAAGAACGGACTAACTGCAGCTGCTGGAGACACATTTGAACTAAGGAGGAGTCGAGACTGGCCGTAAACTTCAGAGTGTTGTGAAAGTGAGATGAAGAAACACAAAGCAGGTTTGTTTAATCAGAAGGTCATTTGGACATTATTCTTTGATCAATATGTTCCCGTTTGTGATTACGGTATTTCACAATTGCCTAACCCTTAATAATAATGTACCCAACAGTTAGACCAGCGGTGCTGCCATAAATAAAACATTAGATGCGACATTACGCCATAAATCATGTGATAACCGTCCGCCATCTTGGTCTGGATATTGTTTAGGCAGCAACTATGTTTGTCGGCTGTGCAGCCTAGTTACTGTACTAACATGATCAGAGAGACTAGTGCAGCCTAGTTACTGTACTAACATGATCAGAGAGACTAGTGCAGCCTAGTTACTGTACTAACATGATCAGAGAGACTAGTGCAGCCTAGTTACTGTACTAACAGTATCCCCTCCAAATTCCTCAGAGACTCAGCAGCAGCCATCACCCCAGTCATCACACACATAATAAACCTCTCCATAAAACAGGGACACGTCCCCAAGGACTTCAAAATTGCGAGAGTAACACCCCTGCACAAAAAGGGCAGCAAATTAGACCCGGGTAACTACCGCCCTGTTTCTATCCTTACATCCATCTCGAAAGTCATGGAAAAAATAGTATACGAACAGATCGAAAAGTACCTCGCGGAAAAAAATCTAATCTACGAATTCCAATCTGGCTTCAGAACATCCCACTCCACTGACACATGCCTTCTCTACTTGAACGACCACATCAAACAAGAGGTGGACGCGGGCAAATACTGCGGCATGGTCATGCTGGACCTACAAAAGGCCTTCGACACTGTCAATCACACCATTCTGATTGACAAGCTAAAAGCAATTGGTTTTGATAGTTTATCAGTGAGCTGGATACAATCCTACCTGGAGGGGAGGGAACAGATGGTGGAAGTAAACGGTACCCTATCCCCCCCCCTCACAGTGAGCTGTGGTGTTCCACAAGGAAGCATACTAGGACCGCTACTATTCCTAATTTATGCAAATGACATGTCGTCAGCTTGTGACTGCAACTTGTTCCTGTTTGCGGACGACTCAGCCCTGCTGGTCTCTGACAAGAACAAGTTACAGGTTGAAAAAGCCCTCAGCTCGGAACTAGGCAAAATCTGCATATGGCTCGCCGACAACAAACTATCATTACACATGGGCAAAACAGAGTCCATTCTCTTCGGTTCAAATAACAAACTCAGCAAGACCGACGGCTTCTCGGTTACAGTGGGTGACAATATTATCACAAGGAAAGATGAAATTACCTACCTGGGTTCCATCCTAGAGGCTAATCTTTCCTGTGACAAAATGGCATCCAATGTAATAAAAAAAAGTCAACCAACGAACGCGATTCTTGTACCGGATCTCCTCTCTGGTAAACAAGAATACCCTGAAGACTCTAGCAGGAGCACTCATTCAAGGGTACTACGACTATGCTTGCACCTCATGGTACCAAAGCACCTCAAAGGCACTAAAAAACAAATTACAAACATCTCAAAACAAGCTAGTCAGACTACTACTTGACCTGACTCCTAGAACCCACCTCACCCCTGCCCACTTTGACAACCTAGGATGGCTTAGAGTAGACGACAGAGTACAGCAACTTGCAATGGGCCTGGTCTACAAGATACACTACGCGACCAAGGTACCCATGTACATGTCAAAATACTTCCCAAAGGTCAGTGAATACCACGATCACAACACCAGAGGGAGCTCCACAAATCATGTAAAACCCAGATTCGGCTCAAACAAGGGACTAAACACGTTTCGCAATTATGCCACATCAATGTGGAACGCCCTGCCTAAAGCTGTAAAGGAATGTGAATCACTACCCACCTTCAAAAACACTCTCAAAAAACACCTACGTGAGACTGCAATTCGAAACTGGCCCCTACAAATGTCCTAACCTAGTTGTACAGTAAATGACCAAGTAAGGCTTTGTCAATATTCCAATGTACAGTGTAAAATGTGTGTGTGTCCCCTACCCAACCCCCCCCCCCCCCCACCTCCAATGTACAGCCCTCACCCAACCCCACCCCACCAACCTCCTCCAATGTACAGTTTCTACGCCAAATGTATATACACTCCTTTTCTGGACACTTTTGTATCACAAACAGTACTGTATTTGCAAATCTGATATGTCATAAATGTATAGATGTAGCAGTACTGTCTATCTGTATGTCATGTATGTCATATATGTTATGATGAATTGAAAATGGGGGACCCTGGTGTAAACAAGACGAAAGTCTTTCTCTGGTCTGCATCCCCTTAACAATTGTATGTATTGAGATGTACTGTACTGTACCCATTCTGCAATCTGTTAATAAACTTTTCAATCAATCAATCAATCAACATGATCAGAGAGACTAGTGCAGCCTAGTTACTGTACTAACATGATCAGAGAGACTAGTGCAGCCCAGTTACTGTACTAACATGATCAGAGAGACTAGTGCAGCCTAGTTACTGTACTAACATGATCAGAGAGACTAGTGCAGCCTAGTTACTGTACTAACATGATCAGAGAGACGTGCAGCCTAGTTACTGTACTAACATGATCAGAGAGACTAGTGCAGCCTAGTTACTGTACTAACATGATCAGAGAGACTAGTGCAGCCTAGTTACTGTACTAACATGATCAGAGAGACTAGTGCAGCCTAGTTAAATGGGGGACCCTGATGTAAATAAGACGAAAGTCTTTCTCTGGTCTGCATCCCCTTAACAATTGTGTGTATTGTTGAGCTGTACTGTATTGTACCCATTCTGCAATCTGTTAATAAAGTTTTCAATCAATTACTGTACTAACATGATCAGAGAGACTGAGGAGGCTGGCATCACTTTATACACATGAGTATGGAGGAGATTAGATCACACAAGGCTCAACTACTCTCTTTCTAACACACACACACACATGCACACACAAGACACTCTGACGTCACGAGACCGCCGCCATCTTAGTTTTGGGGACAACCAACCAGCAAAAGTGAGCTCCGTTTTTAAAAAGTAGTAACATATAAACATGAAAAAGGCATAGGCTACTTGAAGCCTCCAGTGCACACCAGTGGAGGCTGCTGACCAAATTTTTAGGTGAAGCACAAATTATTATATTATATTATATTATATATTAAATTATATTTTTTAAACATCCCCAACGCTGCAACACCCCCATTCCTCCCAGGTGTCAGGCTCCTCATTCGCTTCCATTCATTTTGGGGACCATGTTTAAATATCATACTTCTGAAGTATACACAAACTATACTGCTGTGACGATTTCAATAACACAGACCATTCTGAGTCAATGGTATGCAAAACTGTACATTGGAATATCTAACATGTATTTACCACTTTCCTCTGCACGAGGCCACAGATGGGTTTTATGTAACACAAGGACAATGAATGAATGATAGAGTGAGACAGAGAGAGACCACGGCGGGTTTATATTAACACAACAGAACTGAATGAGAGAGAGAGAGAGAGTGTGTGTGTGTGTGTGTGTGTGTGTGTGTGTGTGTGTGTGTGTGTGTGTGTGTGTGTGTGTCTGTGTCTGTGTGATAACAAGTATACTATAATCACAGGTGTATTATGGTGCAGGGTCCATGTGTGTGGCTTGTGTCCAATAACAATAGTCCATGTATCTTTTGTGTGTGCGTGTGTTTAAGACTGTGGTCTTTCAGAATGAGAATGTTATAGTTCTTCTTTCTACACATGAATGAATGATGAATGAAAACTTTATTTAACAGATTGCAGAATGGGTACAATACAGTACGGCTCAATACACACAATTGTTAAGCAGACCAGAGAAAGACTTTCGTCTTGTTTACATCAATTCAGTGCCACATACACACAGTCTTCATATCCCTCCTAGTTACACACAGTCATCATTAGGGGTGCACCGATATGAAAATTGGCCACCGATACCGATACCGATTGTTCAACTAACACAATCGGCCGATACCGATACCGATACCGATAATTGTGGCAAAAAATAAGTATTTTTAATTTTTTTTAATTTTTTTTTAAAAATTTTTTTAATTTTTTTTTTAATTTTTTAATGAAACTACTGTATATTTGTATGTGTGTTTGTATTTGTAGGCATCTTTACTTACTTAAAAAAGGAAACATCAAGAAATATGTTTATGGTATCACTGATCCCTCTCCCAGTATCGTCTGGCGGCCTGCAGAGGGATACTATTTTCTCAACCAGAGCTTTCAACCAATGCAATGGAACCATTCTGGCGGCCTGCAGCGGGATACTATTCTCTCAACCAGAGCTTTCAACCAATGCAATGGAACCATTTTGATTGACAGTCGATTCTGCCAATTACGCCACACCGCTAGCACCCACCTCCTGCTTACCACCAAGCGTTTATTCATTTTTCTACTTCGGGGCATGCCGCCATTGATCTGCTTGCTCGAATGCGAGTCAAACTTAGAACCACAACAAGCTAATACGTTAGCTGCCCGGCAGTGCCCGCCGACCAGCGCGCTCCACAGGATGGCCAAACGAGACACAATGATTTTACTGCAACAAATTTTATAATAAAACAAAGCCTTTCTATACATTTGTCTGGTTGAAAACTTTATTAACAGATTGCAGAATGTGTAGTTGGGTACGGAATGAGCAACGGAATGTAACCGAGCTATGCACGGCTTGCTTGCTATCTTCGGGTAAATACTATGCTGATGTAATTGAACGTGTAACTAACTATAATAACGTTAATGCCACAAAACGAATGTTTGTGTCATTTTAACAGCAGATACTTTCTTAAATGCCATCCTCCCGACAGAGCGGTGTTGATGGGGAGCTCTGATGGATTCGCTTGGTTGTGTTATTAACATTGAACAGCTAACCGAAAGCTAGGGTTAACTAATGTTAAAGGTTTAGCCATAACGTTACGTTGGCTAAAGTTGGGGCTATTCTTAATCCAGTAATAATGGCTGCAGACCTGCAAGCAAAGTACAGCAAGTTGGCAAAGGAGTATTCCAACGTAAATCACATTTTCACCAGTAACGTTAGTCTTCTGCCTCCCGGCTATGAACGGACTCGGAGTAATGCCTTGCTGCTATGGGTAATAATAATATGCTGATGTTATTGTCCGTGTAACACTAACTATATAACGTTAATGCCACAAAACGAATGCCTTGTTAATCATAAATAGTAACTTTGATGCAGTAGCTTGTGTGTGTGTGTGGGGGACGGCGGGCGTTGTGCAGGTAGGTCGCGAGTGAATTTTTTTTTTTTGCCTTTTGACGCTACACAAATGGATGGTTAGTTATCGGCGACTGCTATCGGTAGCAGTCAACAAGGCACTTATCGGCCGATACCGATACCCGACCGATATATCGGTGCACCCCTAGTCATCATTATCCCTCCCATACAATACGCACGACACAACAGACTAACTCGTCTTGCTCAATACTTGTTTATGAGTTTTAAGAGACAGCACTGTAATCTGTCTCAACCAAAGCTCTACTAGTTAACAAAGATCTCCACCTTGCTATCTGAAACACTGACACCATTATCAACCTAATAATATCAACCTGATAATATTGAAACATTATCAATATAACGTTCGCTACCAACTTTAGCAGGGCTCCTAATAACACAATATACATTTCACTATGAATTGAAAATGGGGGACCCTGATGTAAACAAGACGAAAGTCTTTATCTGGTCTGCATCTCCTTAATAATTATGTGTATTGAGCTGTACTGTATATTGTACCCATTCTGCAATCTGTTAAATAAAGTTTTCATTCATTCATGCCTTTTGAAAAGTGACATGGTCGATGTAGGAGTTATGATGCTGTTTCAATTCGGTTACAGTAACGTTACACAAACTGATATTCTAAAGCCAAGAAGACACGACTTTCCCATAAAGACGGTATCTTGATCTCATCTATCGTTGAATAGTGCAGCTTCTCCATGTGACGAGTCCGACTCGAGCCACGTGCATTAATCCCATGGAAAATGTAAACAATAGTGCATCGCGAGCCAGCTTGTTGCATCAAATTGATGTTTGGCTTTTGTCTCCCGAGTGAAGTTAGAACTACTACACTTCGGCTGAGGCTAAGCACTGCAGGCTTTCGTTTTACAACGACTGAGATAAAAAAATATATATATATATCATCAAACGATGCACAATGGAGAGGCATTGTTGTTATTGATATCATCTTCATCAATGCCATCAGCCCTGTTTACAGTACTAGAGAATTCAAAGTGCCCGCGAGGCGATGACGTTGTTGTTGTTGTTGTCACATTTAGCTTTTATCGCAGGTGTATATATATCATCAAACGATGCACAATAAGTTCATGAACAATAACAAAACACTCCACCCTGGGCCTGATAGCTGCGGTGGTAGCCCTTTAGCTACGTTAGCTCCAACAAGTTATCTTCCTGAGATAAAAATTATTTTGTAAACAAGCTGCAGAGCCGCAGTATGGCACAAGAGAAACCATTATCTGATTGGGCCACAAGGCTGTCAATCATGCTAGCTGCAGAGCCGCAGCGCAGCAAAAGAGAAACCATTAGCTGATTTGATAACAAGGCTGTCAATCATTCAATCCCCCATTCAATGGCAAGAGTTAAACTGCACAGACCGTGCTTAGATGACATTAATAGCCTATTTTGATTGGCTATTATTTATTTAAATAAACCTGTGCAGATATTCTGCACGAATATTACTGCAGTGCAGGCCTGCTCAGAGCTGTACATATTGGCCATTTTTTGAAGAAAAAAAAATTCACTGGAATTTTTTTACAGAGGAAAACGTTTCTAATAAAAAAAAATTAAATAATAATAATAAAAAAAAAAATAAAAAAAAAATATATATATATATATATATATATATATATAAATTAATAATAATTATGAATTATGAGTGAATTTGTATTTCACGTGTTGTCATAGAGAAACCTCCACTGGTGCACACGTACACTGAGAATGGACTATATGGCGAAGTAGCTAGTGTAATGTTTCTGTTCTGGCTGTCACTCTTAGTGTCTAGCAGAAATAATTGAATGTCCACACGATGACAATATAGCTGAAGGTTCTTTACTTCCACACTTTGGGTTAACTTGCATACATCCAACTGGCGGGCACCGTATCTGACGTCATTAACATGAGTCCGGGCTAAACCAACATATGGGTGAAACTATTATTCCAGGATACCACAGCTAGCAGCTAACATTCATCTGCTGTTTACAGCCTCACAGCCAATAATACATTTACGTTATAATATTTGTTCCTTATTCTCACCTGTTATGAAATGGGTAGAGCAGATACACGTATGATTTGACTTGGGGGACCAGTGTCTGCTTTGATGGACTCTCCCGTCTGCATCTACGTGTGCCCTCTTGATAGCCACCAGCCACTTTTCCTCTGTGATGCCTCAGCTGGTAAATTATATAAAACTTGCGATTTTGATTTAGTTATTAGTACAAAACGTAACACAGCAGCTCTTTGGCATTGTGATGCACTGAAGAAAATTACCCTTGATTGTGTTTACTTTGCCGCTTTTCCGATCCGTTTTCTGCACTAAATGAAGCGTTCACAATGTACTCGTGGTGCATGTTTCCCCCCAAGCCATAGTTGCGTAGCAACAACAGACAGGACGTTGACTTCGAGAATATCTCCCGGTCTCTCTTACTATCCCACATGCACACACTCTCTCCTGGTCTCTCTTACTATCCCACATGCACACACTCTCTCCCGGTCTCTCTTACTATCCCACATGCACACACTCTCTCCTGGTCTCTCTTACTATCCCACATGCACACACTCTCTCCTGGTCTCTCTTACTATCCCACATGCACACACTCTCTCCTGGTCTCTCTTACTATCCCACATGCACACACTCTCTCCTGGTCTCTCTTACTATCCCACATGCACACACTCTCTCCCGGTCTCTCTTACTATCCCACATGCACAAACACACACACACACATGCATAATTGCATACACATATCAGCCTTCAGTCTCAGACATATCTCTTAGAGCCATATGAAATCCGTTTTATTTTTTTCCAAATTCCATTTTTTTTTCCAAATTCCGTTTTTTTCGTTTTTAATATTTCAGAATTCTGTATTTTGCTTTGTACGCTCATTTTACCATCAGAAATAGTGTCTAATAAGTGGGAATGAATAAATATCCACAATTTAATAAGATATAACAGTCCATTTAATAGGGCTGTCTTAAATACTTCGAAGCTTCGTTTGATAGGCATGGGATTCGAATATGAAAATAAAATTTGATTATTAAAAAAAAAAAAAAAAAAGAAAAAATCATATATATATAATATATATATATATATATATATATATGATTTTTTTTTTTTTTTTTTGCAAAATCAACTCTGCCTCTCTTTGTTAACTACAACAAGCAATGCTGTTTGTTATTTAAGATGAGGTCGGACTCGGCACTGACAGATTTGTGTTCATTGTGCTGCTTTTATAAAGCCTCAAATGACGGCTTACAATATTTCATGAAAGCAAAGTGTTTTGTTTGTAGGGCTGACCTTCGAAGCTTTTTTTGGCAATCGAAGCTTCGGGGCCGAGCTTCGATTTTAATTCGAAGCTTCGAAAAAAAAAAAAAAAAATTTAATATTTTTTTTTATTTTTATTTTTTTATTTATTTTTTTTATCTTATGTTGTGGGACTTGTACAGCACTTTCGTAAACGTTGTTGTTTTTAAATGTGCTCTATAAATAAAGTGGGTTGGATTAATTAATTAAGTAGCCCCTTTCGTGACTGACGCATCCAACAAGGTTTCACTCGGCTGTGTGATTTAATTCAAGGTGGATCGCTGTTGTCGTTTGAACAACTTCAGATTTCATGGGAACTACCAATCCCCCAAATCAAGAATGTTTAAGATGAATGAAGTAAGATTTTGATTATTTGAAATATGGCCTGTGTAGACTAAACTATGCACAGAATTATGTCAGTCTACAAGGTCCGGATTCTACATGGTCCGGCAATGTAGACCTTGTAGACTCCACTACAGACCAATTATCAGTGAATGTTCATGCATTTTTAAGAAGGGCAACTTCCACAAAAAAACAAAGAACTCACCAAAACATCTCAGTAGCACCTTATCTAAATGTTATATTTCATATATGGAGATTCATATTTATTTATGTATTGCATGCATTTCTACATTTTATTTCCTATTTTGTTTATTCATCCCAGTATCTTTCTTTCTTATGTGTGGAATTCTACAAGGTGCGCGCACACACACACACACACCTACACACACACACACACACACACACACACACACACACACACACTTACATTTAGGCTGAGGTTAGACTAGTGTATTCCTGGCGTTTTTTTATACGTTTTTGACGACGTATCATGTCCTATCTACACAGAAACGCGTTTTTTGGCGTTTTTTTGTGGATACGGCTGAAACGCAAAATTGTGTTTACGTTTGGAGATACGCAAAAAAACGAGTCGACAAACAGCGTGTAGTCAGCACGCTAGCCGTTGTTGCGAAAACGCCCATGCGCAGTAGATACCATCTGCGTGCCCTTCCGGTGACAGCAGAGTGTGTGTGTGTGTGTGTGTTTGGGACAGAGCTCCGTGTCCCAAATAGCTTCAGCTACCATGTGTTGTCAAGTTATTGTTATAAGGACCCCAGTCCAAGCTACAACAGTCTGCATTCCCTTAACAATTGTTTGTATTGAGCCGTATTGTATTGTACCCATATGCAATATGTTAAATAAAGTTTACATCCATTCATTCTGCTAGCATTACCGATTGCATGAGCTGGCTAACGTGAGCTATCAGGATTCAGACCCGGTTAGCTCAGAGTTCCTCTTTCAACTTAACAAGCATTAAACAAAATGGCCCAGTCATCTATTCACCTTTGTTTAATACACACAGCGTTGTCTCTAATGTTATCTAACTACTGATAGCTCGCGATATCATCAGTTTCGTGCTGGCTAAGTAGCGTGAGCTAACGTTAGCTTCTAGCCACAATGCTATATTATAATGGCATACTCCATTGACGTTAGCATGCAGCTAACAATGCTACCGAGCGTTTTTTAGACTAAAACTATCCGCTCTTGGTGGTCACTTGTGTTGATGTTAGTTTTGTTTCATCTACAAATGACAAGCAGAACACACAGTGAATGTATCCGTTTTGTTTATTGCACTTTTATTAGGCTTTGCTGGAAAATTATTGCTGCATTGAGTAAACAAGATGGTGGCGCGGCATAGGCTGCCTTATTGACATTTCTTTGGTGGAGCTTCCACCAGGAAGTGTATTGGCACATTCGTTCTGATTGGTTGAAATTGCCTTCATGTTTGCCACCTACTGCCACCTACTGCTTTGGCAGTGTACTACATCAGTGTGCTTGGCTGACAAAAACGAAAAAAAAACGAAAGTGTGACTCGAGGCGCATGACGTCGCGGCGATACGCGGCGATGCGTATAAGAAAACAATACGAAGATGATACGAAAGGTGTAACCTCAGCCTTAGTCATTTAGCTGACGCTTTTATCCAAAGCGACTTACAAGTTCTGTACGACAAGACAGCAAGAAGGGTACAACTCTATCAGCTGAGCAACAATGTTCATCAAAGTGTTGCGTGTTACAGTGTAGGTTAGTTTATTAGGACAAGTGCATGACAGTAAGGTTAGTCACGGTTAGATTTTTTATTTTTTATTTTTTTTATCATTTCAGATAATGGTTGAAGACGTGAGTCTTTAGTCGACGGCGAAAGATTGGACGGGATTCGGCTGTCCTAACTGGGATGGGTAGTTCACACACACACACACACACACACACACACACACACACACACACACACACACACACACACACACACACACACACACACACACACACACACAGAAATCGAAGTAAAAAAAAAAAATTGATTTGATTTTTTTTTTTTTTTTTTAAACTTCGATTTTTTTTTTAATGTTCTAAGCTTGTGCCATCGAATTGAACGTTCGAAGCTTCGAAGCATTTAAGACAGCCCTATTTGTTTGTCTAAGATTTAAAAAGGTTTAAACTTTACAGCACTGACAAAGTTGAACAAAGTGCTGTACAAGTCCCACAACATAAAAAAAATATTATTATATTATTTTTTTTACAGTTTATTCCATTTTTATTGCTCAATTCCGCGATTCCGTCCGCGATTCCGTGAACGCGGATTCCATATGGCTCTAATATCTCTCTACACACACTACCCCACCCCCCTTGCAACTTGTACACATATGCACAAAATACAGCCTTCTCATGTCTATGATCTCCCTTTCTGACACACACATGTAACGGAGGTACCGCGTGTCTATCCACAGTCACGATGGACAGTGTAGTGAAGTGGCTGTGGACGTTAAGTGGTACTGCAAGTAAACTCACTCCCCAGAGGCATCCAGAGTTCACCTCTTGGTATAGCGGTCTGCGATGTCACCTGCGGCGCGGGAGACCGGGGTTCAACTCCCACTCAGGGCATGTCAAATGAGACCGGTTTCAGTGGTGCCCAGTGACCCGGATGCCCTGGGTGGAGTGATTAGAGATGTTCCGATACCATTTTTCCCTTTCCGATCCGATTCCGATACCTAAGCTTTGGGTATCGGCCGATACCGATATTTATCCGATACCAGTGCATAAAAAAAAAATTAAAAAAAAAATTATATAAATTATACTATTTTTTTTTTTTTTTTCAGATACTGTTATACTGTTTTTTAGTAATAACTAGAACGTATAGTATTTATTCAATAACAGGTGATTGTATAGATTTGTATTAGTATCATTAATCAATGAGTATGGGCTGCAGCACTGCAGATATACCCTACTCCAATGATCCACACGGACATTAAACGGTGTTGCACTCGCTACTCAGTGGCTCTGCAGATATACCCTATTCAGTCTGTAAGCTAGTGGCAGATAGAACGTTCATGTTGTGATTTTTGATGCAAAATAAATATTCAACATTCTCTTTTGAAACTCCGCCTCAGACTCTTATCCTTTGGCACTTGCTGTACTTTGCTTGCAGGTCTGCAGCCATTATTGCTGGATTATGTGAATAGCACCAACTTTAGACACGGTAACGTTATCAAGCTAAGCTAACTGACCTAGCTCGTCTTCCCGCATTGCCATTAAGATAACGTTAGTAATAGTCAGCTAACGCTAGTCCGTAGCTACTTAACTTAAATACAATTCACCGTGGGTGCATTATTGTTGATAGACGGTCACGGACAGTGTTAGGTCCTCGAGAAAGGACAGGCGATCATCTGATTTGATGTAACGTTAAAAGCGGATGTTGTTCCAACTAGCTATCTTTCCAGCTAATGCTATCATAACACCAGCCAAACACATCCCGATTCCCGTCCGAGCTCCCCGTCACACCGCACTGTCGGGGACAATGGAATTTAAGAAAGTGTATCTGCTGTTAAAATGACACAGCATCACACTTTAAAACATGTTCATTTTATAATCCTCACTCTCCGCAGGACTCGGCAGGAGATAAATTACATCATGGGATCGGAGGCTAGAATTTACGTGTACTCGCCGATACCGATACCAGCATTTTAGGCAGTATCGGCGGCATTTCCGATACCAGTATCGGTATCGGAACAACTCTAGTAGTGATGTGTCGGTCATGAGCGACTCGTTCATAAGAGCCGATTCAGTGCCGTGAGCGTGAGTCGAATCGTTCAAGTCTGGCAATGAGTCGGTTCACGCCCCCCCCCCACCCACCCCCCCCCCCCCCCCGGCACGCACACAGACACACACACAATGAACTCAACGGATATCGTCGATCGGGGGCTCAACTGAGTCTGACACAGACAACTGAATGAATAGCATACTACTTATTTGGTTGTATAGGAGTCGAGTGGCGCTAATGAGTGTCTTTTGTCAAACAACAGTAGCCTATGAAGAATAGGCTATGACTAACGTAACGAGATGCAAATATGCAATTGATCACTTGCCTGCTGCGCCTGCTGTGTGCTGTGAGTGTCAGTGTTGCTACAGTACAGTCACAGTCGTCAGTCAGTCACACTTATTTAACATGATCAAATGATCATTTAACATGATCAAATAATTATTATAATATTTTTTACTTCACTTTGAAATATTATAGTGAAATATTTTGCAATGTTGTCGCATTTATCTTGTTGAAATCCTCCAACAGGCTCTTTTTTGTAAGTTGACTGGTTTGCACACCAATAATACAGTGCAATAATAGAATAGTAGAATAGATAGTAAAAGTATGCAATAGAATGGCCAGAGTAAAATAGTGCTACAGTACAATCAACAGCGGGATGTATTAGAAGGCTATGGTGAAGAGGTACGTTTTTAGCTTATTTCTGAAAATATTAAGAGATCTAGCTTCCCTAATGTCCATAGGTAGTGTGTTCCATAACTTTGGTGCATAGTTAGCAAAGGCTGCATCCCTGATTTTCTTTAGACTGTGGCTTGGAACCTTCAATAGTAGATGATCGCAATGTTTATACTTTGTATATAAGGAGGAGGACCTTGAAATCAATTCTAAATCAATGTTCTAAATGTTACAGATGATCAGGGACCCTGATCATGTAAACAAGACGAAAGTCTTTCTCTGGTCTGCATCTCCTTAACAATTGTATGTATAATTGTATGTAATTGTATGTATAACATCGGCCACATTTTTTCCGCGGTCGCGCTACGCGCTCCCGCTTCATATCTTTTGGCTCGCTGCGCGATCCGGAAGCGCCACTGAACGGTGAACCGTGAATCGGATCATTGCCGTGAGCGTGAATCGAATCGCTCACTCACTGAAATGATCCATTTGGGCACATCACTACCGGGGTGGAGTGAGTTTAGGGGGGTGAGTGTAACGGAGGTACTGCGTGTCTATCCACAGTCACGATGGACAGTGTGAAGTGGCTGTGGACGTTAAGGGTTCCTGCAACTAAACTCACTCCCCATAGTAGGGCTGCAACTAACGATTATTTTGGTAGTCGACTAATCTGTCGATTCTTTTTTCGATTAGTCCACTAATCTAACTATTATTTTTGTCATTTGATTAGTCGAGTAATCTAGAGCCATATGAAATCCGTTTTATTTTTTTCCAAATTCCATTTAATTTTTTCCCAAATTCCGTTTTTTCCGTTTTAATATTTCAGAATTCTGTATTTTGCTTTGTACGCTCATTTTACCATCAGAAATAGTGTCTAATAAGTGGGAATGAATAAATGTCCACAATTTAATAAGATATAACAGTCCATTTAATAGGGCTGTCTTAAATACTTTGAAGCTTCGTTCGATGGGCATGGGATTCGAATATGAAAATAAAATTAGATTATTAAAAAAAAAAATTAAAAAAAAATATATATTTTTGCAAAATCAACTCTGCCTCTCTTTGTTAACTACAACAAGCAATGCTGTTTGTTATTTAAGATGAGGTCGGACTCGGCACTGACAGATTTGTGTTCATTGTGCTGCTTTTATAAAGCCTCAAATGACGGCTTACAATATTTCATGAAAGCAAAGTGTTTTGTTTATCTAAGATTTTAAAAGGTTTAAACTTTACAGCACTGACAAAGTTGAACAAAGTGCTGTACAAGTCCCACAACATAAAAAAAAGTAAAAAAAAATAATAATTTAAATTTTTTTTTTTTTTTTTTATAGTGGATTCCATTTTTATTGCTCAATTCCGCGATTCCGTCCGCGATTCCGTGATCGCGGATTCCATATGGCTCTAGACTAATCTAACGATTATTTTTGTCACACCCTCAATCTCTGCTTCCTGTGGGCGCGGCTCCTTCTCCAGTGCATGTTTTACCTCACATGCTCAAGTCTGCACACCTGTGAATGTCACCCTGTTGTCCAGTCCCTCTGCCTTAACACTTTTGAGTGCCAGCGATGAGATTTCTTGTCTCTCTGTTTAATTAATTTATCCACTCTGGTTGGATGGTGTGTATGTATATGTATGTATTGTGCTGTATAATGACAATACATTTCAATCGAATCTCATTTTGAAATCGCTACGCTGCCTATGGACACGACAGTGGCAGACAGCTTCGGAGGTGATTGCATTGCACCATGGTGATCCACTCAACAGGTAGCGATTTCAAAATGAGATTCGATTAAAATGTATTGTCATTATACAGTACAATACATACATACATACATACACACCATCCAACCAGAGTGGATAAATTAATTAAACGTAAAAAAAAAAAAAATTGAACCAAGAGTGATTTGAACTTGTGACCATAGGATCCACAGCCAGCAGACTAACGAGGTGAGCTAAGTCGGATGTTAAAACTGAGTGACTAATCCATGATTTACACTTGTGCCAATTGCGTTTGTCCCTAATCTTTAGTATTGGCATTAATAAATCAGATGTCATGCTAATATGTCATGTTCTACAGTAGGACTTACTACTGTGATACCCATTAAAACAGTAATTTGAATAATAGAAGCCTGCTTTGCTGGAATGATTCTTTTCAAAGATGAATTGGATAATGCAGGCGCGAGCTGGGCGTAACTGGCGTAGATAACTTACCGGGGGCAAAACTAGCGTACGTCAGTGGCCAATCAGGCCGCGCAAACCGAACACGGAAGTGCAATCCCCTTAGGGAAAGTATTCACGCGACCGGTACCCTGTCCCGCACATACAGGACTTCTCTACCCACCTAGCGGGGGCCATCATCTTCTCCAAGGTGGACCTGGTGCGCGTGTACCACCAGGTGCCGGTCCATCCAAGGGATGTGCCAAAAACAGCTGTCATTACACCCTTTGGACTTTTTGAATTCCTAAGAATGCCTTTCGGGCTCATGGGGGCGGCGCAGACGTTTCAGTGCCTGATGGACTCTGTGCTCCAGGACATGCCGTTTTTGTTTGTGTACTTGGGTGACATTCTTGTAGCCAGTACGTCCATAGAGGAGCACATGACACACCTCCAGCAGCTGTTTGAGCAGCTCAGTAAACACGGCCTCATCGTCAACCCGACCAAGTGCCAGTTTGGGCAGTCCTCCATCACCTTCCTCGGACACCATGTCACTCCACAGGGAGCCACCCCACTCCCCGCCAGGGTGGAGGCCATTGCCAGTTTTCCTCGTCCCCGCACCGTACGGTCTCTACAGGAGTTCCTGGGTATGGTGAACCTTTACAACCGGTTCCTTCCCCATGCTGCCCACCTCATGCGCCCCTTGTACGAGGCCCTGCGGGGCAAAGTGCCCAAGGACGAGTTAGATTGGTCTAGGGATGCCCCGATCACGTTTTTTGCCACCGATACCGATCACCGATCGTCGTGAGCCATATCGGCCGATACCGATCCGATTGTTTTTGATTAAAAAGAAATTAAAGATTATTTTATATTATTTTTTTTTTATAAAATATATATATTATATAATTAGACTTGTACTTGTTTTATCTGCGAGACATCGCCACCATGCAACAAGTCAAAATGCTCGCTATCTGCAAACAGCTCCACTCTCTGTGTGTACTCTAGTAGCCTCCAGCTCCAAAAAGGATTCTCCTGTGCTGCAGCGGGACCCTATTGGTAACGTTACTGTGCTTTGGTCATTTCACATTCAGCAAGCCCTCAGCTCGAATATGCATTGAATCAATGTTATAAGACATTGATATCAAGAGCTATCTGTAGCTACTGCTAGCCGGCTAGATGACGTTAAGACAGAACTTTTTAGTTAAATGGGACATTTCGTTTTGAACAGAGAACTAACGTCAGCTAACGCAAGCTAACGGAGGTATGAACATGGACTACTAGACTTGCTGGATCATTTGTTGATATCAGGAGCTATCAGTAGCTAGCCGGCTAAATACCGCTAGACAATGCCTACTGTTACGAAGGATCAGATTAAACCGAATATATATATTTACTACTTGATATATATTGCATAATATTTGTATATCGTCTGATATCCCTTGTGTATTCTTTGTACATATACACGGAATATCCCTTTTACCTAGTACAGAGTAGACCATAATATTTCGTTCTCCTATTGGATAGCGATCCACTAGGCGCCACTGCCATACCCCCAATGTCTAGTTCAAAGTCACCGCCAAGGCTTGCCTGGACATGCCCGGTTCTGCGCAAGAATACGAGACAGGAATAAGGCTGGTACTAGATTATTTACCGTACGTATAAATACGTCGCAGGTGGATACAGCAGCACTTAGTCTAAAGTCAAGTTAACCTAGAAACGTGTTACCCTCAAAACGTAAAAGCCTTCATCACGAGTCAACGACCAAGTGAAGTGAGCAACCGTGCATCTAAATAGAGCACTTATAACCGCGTGCGAATAGGTCAGTAAAAGTGTCAGAGCTTAGTGTAATAACGTCAAGTTCGACCTAGTTAATGTGAAGTACCGCGCACCGGAGAATCTACACCGGTGAATGCAGAGCCCTTTTCCGGCTGGATTATTATTATATTGCTTTGGTCCTGTGGCTGTTGGAGCGGAGGAGAATCGTCTACACCCACTACTGTGTGGGATTTACCCGTGAGGAACATCACTCGAGCCCGTCTCAAGGAGAGGCTGGCTGGCTTTCAACTATGCTGCATGCATACTTGGATTACAGCTGCTGCTTTCGTCTGCCGATCAAGGGAGTAATGTACCGACTCCCGTAGCTGGAGCTTATTGATTCCCCGTTGATCCAGAGTTTGCATTCGAACATTTCCTCCCCCTGCTGGCCTACAACCGGAGGGACCCTACTAGTATCTCCCGCTGCCCTACTAGTGTACCATAGATATAATTCCCTTTGATACAGGTGGTATTTATTATCTCCTGCGTACTATTCTAATGGACTTACGCTCTTGACTTACTCACGCACATTCTTCGCCTTACAAGCGCAATTCATAGTTATCATTTTGTAACCTACCGTTGCTATAATAATAAATATTATTCTAACCAAGATTTGTTGTGGAACCGTGTCATTGTGGAGGTGTTCATATCATATACCTGTGTACTGTATGGCCAGTAGTAATGTACATAAGACAGTAGTGGTTTAATGATACCATACTTATTAATACAGTCAGGGAATTGTACCCCTCAGTTACAATTGGTCCTTCGAGCCGGAGGGTAATTAGCGTAATATTAATATAATATTAATATTAACATGGCCGATGATGAACACTCCACAAACGGTTCTCCTAAACTAGATCGCCCGCAGCGCAGACAGCAGCCACCTCTTTCCCTAGAGGACTACGCTGACAGTCTACTACCTAGCTTTATAAAGAAGTTAAGTACGGATAAAATAAATAAAGCGGATAGTAAAAGTATGTCAAACCCTACCGACCAGGCGAGCCCGCCAGTAGAGACCCTAGTGGGTTCTAACGTAACTGACCAAGCTCACGGGGGGGACCAGGAGGGACCTGACATGACTTTACCCCCCGCCGACGCCAACGAGGTAGTCCCCGGAGAGCTCCAGGATAAAGAAAGCCCTCCAGGGACGGAACCCGACCCACTACCAGAAGAGACGCACACCCAGGAGATGGATCTCCTCGGAGCGCGACAGGAGAACGGATCTCCAACGAGCACTGCCAGAAGCCGATCACCTCCGCCTGTGTCTTCCCCCAGCGAAGCGGACAAGATGCTGGCGCAGGCACTCATCGCCACCCTGGCAGCCTCCACCGAGCGCGAACGAGCTGCAGACCAACGAGAGCACCTTCACGCGCAACTCCAAGCGCAAGCCCTCAGTGAACGCGAACATTCTGCAACCGAGCGAGAGCGCTTCCAGGCGCAACAAAGGAGTGAAGACGACCGCATAAGACTGGAGACCAGACGCCTTCAGACGGAAGAGAACATTGAAAGAAGCCGCGCCGATGCACAGTGCGCCGCCGCCAATGCACAGCGCGACGCCGCCCATGCCAGCGCCAATGCGCAGCGCGACGCCGCCAATGCCCAGCGCGAAGCAGTGCGCGAAGCCGCCCATGCCCAGCGCGAGGCAGAGCGCGACCGGCTGCAGGCGCAGCTGATGGACAAATTGATTGCCATGGCGACACCCCCTCAATCCGCACGGAGCTCCCGGAGATCGTCCGGACAAGGGTCTAGGACACATTCCCCTACCCGACCAAGCGACCCGGGACCCCGCCAACAGGAGGATCCTGTCCACGTCTCCGAACCCCCTCCCCGGCCGGTCCATACGAGACCCAGCAACCGGGAAGAACCGGACCACGCCGAGAGACTGAACAGAAGACTCCAGGACCTAGCAGAGGAAGAGGAAGAGGAGGAATGTCAAGCCGACCTGCAGCAACGTACTCTGGACCAGGAGGCCCAGTACAGCCCCGACCAGCAGCAACGTACTCTGGACCAGGAGGCCCAGTACAGCCCCGACCAGCAGCAACGTACTCTGGACCAGGAGGTCCAGTACAGCCCAGACGTCAGCCCCGAGGCACTGCGCTACAAACCCCCGACTCAACTCACGGGTGAGTTTGACGCACCGTCAGCACCGAGGAACAGCACCTGGGTACCCGACCTTCGGTACCCACCAAGTACCAGCCCAAGACGACACGCACGGGGAGACTCGCCCAGGAGGCCTCTCCCCCAACGCTCACCGATGTGCCAGCCATCCATGGCATCGTACCTTGGCACACCGACGTTCCCGGACTTCACACACAAGAACAGAGCACAGTACACAGAGCTACGAATGTGCTTAGAGACAATGATGTCCGATGTACCGGATGAAACGTACAAGTATGCTATCCTACTCAAGCACCTGAAGGTGCCCAGAGCGCACAATATAGCGCTGGCATATTCCAACTCTACTACCCCATACACCGCGGCTCTAGTAGCCCTCGACCAACGTTATGGACGCATATGGGACTACGTGATACAAGAGATAAGAGACATTGACCGTCTCCCCCCAGCCAGAGACAACAGAGCACTAGATGACCTCTCTATCAAGGTACAGTCCCTGGTAGGGATGCTGGGGTCCCAAAAGGAAAAAGGGATCTATGAACTGTACGCTAACTCTAATGTAGAGAGGATATTAGAGAAGCTCCCTCCCGCCCGACAAGAGCGCTTCAGGCGGCAGAGAGACCACCGCGACCCCAACGGCCCAGAGGCATCCCTCCTAGACTTGTCTGACTTCCTCGCGAGAGAAGTCAGCAGCTTACGACTGGACACGTTCGTATGGAGTGGACCAAGCCCAAGACCAGGACCTCGGGGATTAAATGATAACCGCCGGTCGGTGATCGTTATGCACCAAGCCGAATCAGTACCGCAGCACAAGAACCACAACACCCTCTCGACGAAAGAGGAGTGGAAGATTGAATGCCAGTACTGTGAAGGAGAACATCGGCTGTATCAATGCGACAAGTTCAAGACGCTGACCACGGACGAGGTGAGTCAGTGGGTCAAAGACCACCGCCGCTGCTTCCGCTGCGCGCGCAGCCATATGGCAGCTGAGTGCCGCTTGAAGAAGAAGTGCGGCAGGTGCGGCGGCGCCCACCTGGAGGTCCTGCATGACATCAACAGGCGTCCGCCAGGACAACAGAGTGGGCCCGTCACGGTAATGTACCAGGCCGAGGCGGTGGCACCAGTACCAAAGATCCACCAGACCGCTCCCTACTGTTCCGACTGCTACAGCAGACACTGGGAGTCACGGTGCTACTCGGACGACCGCGAGTCGGCACCACCCCAGACGATCCAAAGCAACCGACCAACAGGAGTGCTCCACATTGACCAGCATAGCGGGACCCCCCGAGTGCTCATCAAAGTGGTCAGAGTGCTCCTGAGCTACGAGGACAAGGTCCTGGACACTTACGCCGTCCTGGACGATGGGTCTGAAAAGACTCTCCTCCTCGCTTCCGCAGCAGCCCAGTTGGGCCTGCGGGGTGCCAAAGGTACCATGACAATACGCACCATCAGAAGGGACCAGAAGACCATAAAAGGTGAGAAGGTCTCCTTCAAGATAGCAGCGGTGGACCAGCCCGAGAAGCAGTATAGTATAACCAACGTCTTCACCAGCCACGACATAGGCCTATCACAGTACACCTACCCCATCCCACAGCTGATGGCGAAGTATGTGCACCTACGTCAACTACCTATACCGCTTATCGACGGCGCCACACCGACCCTGCTCATCGGCTCCGACCACGCGGACCTCATTCTCCCAATTGAGGCGGCCCACATCGGACCCAAAGGATGCCCAGTCGCGGTTCAGACCCGACTGGGGTGGACGCTCCAGGGCCCCCTCTACGGACTTGACAGTCAACCCACGTCTACACGCTGCCTACACACAAAGGCGAGCGACACCGGCCACTCCCTCGTACAGCCGGTTGAGAGGCTATTGACATTAAGCGAGAGGCCTGTGAGAGAACCGTGGGCACAAGAGGGAGTTCGGAACTCCACCCCCCTCAGCTGCGCTCCAGACGTAGCTGACCTCGAACCCAGCACCCCGAGCGACTCCTTGATGGGGCGGCCGGAACTGGCCCCTCCTCAGACGGGGTACAGAGCAAACAAGAGAAACAGACGGAGGAGGTGGAGGCGCAGCCAAGCACAGATCAAAGCAGTCTCAGGCCCGCTTCCTCCTAACCCCCCTACCATCCCTTCCAGCCCGGCAGAAGCGGGTCAAGGACGGGGACAACTTAAAAGTGGACACAGTCGTCATGACCATAGACCAGTCACTACCCCGAGCTGCGTGGCCGGCCGGCCGTGTAAGCAACGTGATCACTGGTGCCGACGGAAAGGTCAGAGCGGCAGAAGTGCTCGTCCAGGGGCGGACATACACCCGACCCGTGGCGATGCTGATAGAGTTGCCAAGGCTCCCCAACTCTCTTGATGACGACCATGACCCCCTGACTTTGTGAACTGCCCTACCCTCACAACGGACATTGAGTAGTGACAGTGCGGTTAATCTGTCTCTGCTTATCTAATTAGGTGGGACTAATTAGGAGGCGGCTGTTACGAAGGATCAGATTAAACCGAATATATATATTTACTACTTGATATATATTGCATAATATTTGTATATCGTCTGATATCCCTTGTGTATTCTTTGTACATATACACGGAATATCCCTTTTACCTAGTACAGACCATAATATTTCGTTCTCCTATTGGATAGCGATCCACTAGGCGCCACTGCCATACCCCCAATGTCTAGTTCAAAGTCACCGCCAAGGCTTGCCTGGACATGCCCGGTTCTGCGCAAGAATACGAGACAGGAATAAGGCTGGTACTAGATTATTCACCGTACGTATAAATATGTCGCAGGTGGATACAGCAGCACTTAGTCTAAAGTCAAGTTAACCTAGAAACGTGTTACCCTCAAAACGTAAAAGCCTTCATCACGAGTCAACGACCAAGTGAAGTGAGCAACCGTGCATCTAAATAGAGCACTTATAACCGCGTGCGAATAGGACAGTAAAAGTGTCAGAGCTTAGTGTAATAACGTCAAGTTCGACCTAGTTAATGTGAAGTACCGCGCACCGGAGAATCTACACCGGTGAATGCAGAGCCCTTTTCCGGCTGGATTATTATTATATTGCTTTGGTCCTGTGGCTGTTGGAGCGGAGGAGAATCGTCTACACCCACTACTGTGTGGGATTTACCCGTGAGGAACATCACTCGAGCCTGTCTCAAGGAGAGGCTGGCTGGCTTTCACCTATGCTGCACGCATACTTGGATTACAGCTGCTGCTTTCGTCTGCCGATCAAGGGAGTAATGTACCGACTCCCGTAGCTGGAGCTTATTGATTCCCCGTTGATCCAGAGTTTGCATTCGAACATTTCCTCCCCCTACTGGCCTACAACCGGAGGGACCCTACTAGTATCTCCCGCTGCCCTACTAGTGTACCATAGATATAATTCCTATTGATACAGGTGGTATTTATTATCTCCTGCATACTATTCTAATGGACTTACGCTCTTGACTTACTCACGCACATTCTTCGCCTTACAAGCGCAATTCATAGTTATCATTCTGTAACCTACCGTCGCTATAATAATAAATATTATTCTAACCAAGATTTGTTGTGGAACCGTGTCATTGTGGAGGTGTTCATATCATATACCTGTGTACTGTATGGCCAGTAGTAATGTACATAAGACAGTAGTGGTTTAATGATACCATACTTATTAATACAGTCAGGGAATTGTACCCCTCAGTTACACCTACTAAACGTGAATAGTTGACTGGGTAATTTTGTTTAAACCGTAACGATAGCTAGGTAGCTAACGTTAGCTCAGGTCGAATGCACTATAGACTCGAGCAGAGGAGCCGCCTCTCAGTCCTCAGTGTTTACAAACTGTACACGGGTGCGGGCGGGGCAAGGGAGCAGCGGCAGTTTGCAGGTCGTGTGTGTCTGAGACAGACAGCGAGTGAGATCTTCGCTTGATCGGTTTCCGCGATCGGCGAATATGACTCATTATCGGAATTCACAGATCGCATATTTATACTGAGTATTGGCCGATAACGATCGGTGGCCGATCGATCGGGGCATCCCTAGATTGGTCCTCTGGGATGGACAGCGCTTTTGGGGCTGCCAAGACCGCGCTAGCCGACGCTGCTCTGCTGGCGCACCCCTCTCCCACTGCCCCGGTCGCCCTCACGACAGACGCCTCTGACTATGAGGTGGGAGCGGTGTGCGAGCAGTGGGTGGGCGGTTCCTGGCAGCCACTGGCCTTTTTTAGCAAACAGCTCCGCGACAACGAGCGTAAGTACAGTACTTTCGACAGGGAACTGCTGGGTCTGTTCCTCGCCACTAGGCACTTTAGATGCCTGTTGGAAGGCCGCCAGTTCCCTGCCTTTGTGGACCACAAGCCGCTAACGTTCTCCATGGCCAAGACCTTGGAGCCGTGGTCGGGACGTCAGCAGCGGCAGCTCTCTGCGATCTCCGAGTTAACCACGGACATTGAGCACGTGGCGGGCAAGGACAACTTGCCACTTCCGACTGCCTCTCTCTGGCGGTCATCGGGTCCGTCCACTTGGGACTCGATTATGCCACCATGGCGGCAGACCAAGCCACAGACTCAGACATTCAGGCCTATCGGACGGGCCCTACTGCACTGCAGCTGGAGGATGTGGTGTTCGACACAG
This sequence comes from Notolepis coatsorum, assembly GCF_963971535.1. Taxonomy (NCBI): domain Eukaryota; kingdom Metazoa; phylum Chordata; class Actinopteri; order Aulopiformes; family Paralepididae; genus Notolepis; species Notolepis coatsorum. The sequence goes on along the minus strand of NC_140171.1, from coordinate 165,374,124 downwards.
CTAACGCCACTCTCCTCTGCGACATCTCCACTGGCCAACCGCACCCTACGGTGCCTACGGCCTGGCGGCGCCGGGTTTTTAACATGATCCACAGCCTTTCCCACCCAGGTGTGGAGGCCTCGACTAAGCTGGTGGGGGTCAAGCTGGCCTCCAGAAGGATGTTAGGACCTGGGCTAGCTCGTGTGTGGCGTGCCAGCGTGCCAAGGTGCACCGCCATACCAAAGCCCCTTTAGCACCGTTTATAGTGCCAGAGAGGCGGTTCGACCACGTGAATGTGGACCTGGTGGGCCCCCTGCCCCCCTCCCACGGATATACTCACCTCCTCACCATGGTGGACAGGACCACCAGGTGGCTGGAGGCTGTTCCACTGTCCTCCACTACGGCAGCGGAGGTGGCCCAGGCGTTCATCGGCTGCTGGGTGGCCCGTTTTGGCACACCGGGGGACATCACAAGCGACAGGGGCCCCCAGTTCACTTCGGAGCTCTGGACTGCAGTTGCGGAGCAACTGGGGGTGAAGATCCACCGCACTACGGCGTACAACCCGCAGGGCAACGGACTTTGTGAGCGGTTCCATAGGGACATGAAGGCCGCTCTTCGGGCTGCCCTTACGGATGGCGACTGAGTTGACCGCCTCCCGTGGGTCTTGCTTGGTCTTCGTTCTGCCCCCAAAGAGGACCTCCAGGCCTCGTCCGCCGAGCTGGTGTACGGCCAGCCGCTGCGGGTCCCTGGGGAGTTTTTCCGGAGGCCACAGCTTCCTGGTCCGTCGCCTCCCATCGAACAGTGTCCCGGGGTGTTGCCGATGCCCTTATTCCAATTCCAACATCCCGCCACTGCCTTCCCCAGTCCTACGTCCCCAGGGACCTGCCATTGTCCAAATATGTGTTCATCCGGCACGACAGCCATCGGACCCCGCTGCAGCCCCCTTATGACGAGCCTTTCCGTGTCCTGGAGGCAGGCACTAAAAACTTTGTTGTGGACATGGGGGGCAGGCCAGAGCGGGTCACTATAGGCCATCTTAAGCCTGCTCACTTGGACAAGGACGAACCAGTTCAGTCGGCCCTACCCCCGCGGCGGGGGCAGCGTTTCCGTTAGCCGGTAATTACCGGTATTTGACCGGCAAAATATGTTGAAGTCCGACATATTTAATCTCTCCGGTCTTAATGTCCGGTGAAAATAATTCCCTGAGTCTAAGCACAATTTGATTATTTGAATTGTATTAAAATAGGCTAAAATTAAATAGCCTATGCGATGAACGAAACAATCATTACATTTGTTTCATCGTTGCTTCTAATAATGACAACGACGTTGTCAGCGAGAGCTTAGTGCTGGGTGTGCGAGTGCATGTGAAGCTGCAGAGCCGGAGCAGCAGCGGCACAGTGCAGTACTCCAATTCAGCCATTGGCAATTCAGCTGTTGGGTGGGGGGCGCTGCTGTGCGGTCCCCAGATAGAGCCAGAAAAGAGCCAGAAAAGAGCTGAATCTGCTGCTCTGCATCGACATACTCTCGCAAATAAGTCGTTGGGAGGTGGAGAGAGAGAGAGTCGTCACGCAAACCCACAATAATGTTGCCGTCTCTCTCTGCCAAATTTCTCAGTTCTTCGCTTGATATAATTAATACAAATGTCCAATATAACGGAATTCGTTAGCTCATAAAAATGTGATTATAACAGACTGCTGTTTATTAATGTCGGGCGACTGCCCACAGACACCTATTTGATTTAAAGTCGGCAGCAGCACGGAGTCTCTGGACTTATTTTATTTGGAATATAATGACTTTATACGCAAAAGTAGCCTAGTTTTAAGTAAAAATATTATAAATCTACATGCCTTGATGATGTCATTCTTTTGTTTTGTTGTCATTCTTTTGCCTATCAATTGTTTTTAAGCTCAATAAACTCTGACCGGAATTTCTCTCATTTGACCGGTAGATTGAAATCTACCGGACACTGAGGCCGGCAACAATTTTTTCTAACGGAAACCCTGGGCGGGGGCGCCCCCCGGTTTCGGCCATGGACCGGCCGCTGGTCCCACTTCTCTCCCTTAATCCCCCTCTTGTTAAGCACAGTCGGTTCGGCCGCTTGATCCATCCCCCTCCACGTTGACTATTTCATGCGGTAATCTGTTCACTGATGGACTGTTCACTGGCTATTAATTAGTTGCAGTTTTTGTATTGGAGAATTCTGGGGGGCCTGTGTGGTGACCTATATTAAGAGACATTCACCAAGGTGGGCTTGTGCCTTTAAGGGCGGGGGTTTTACTGTTTAGGGGAAAGGGGAAATACCACTTCCGGTTCCGGGTTAAGTTGGTTGTTATTGTAAATGCTATGTGCAGTGAGAAGTAAAGTACCTCAACTCGAACCACGTCTCTGGTAGAGCCATATGAAATCAGTTTTATTTTTTTCCAAATTCCATTAAATCTTTTTCCAAATTCCGTTTTTTCCGTTTTTAATATTTCAGAATTCTGTATTTTTCTTTGTACGCTCATTTTACCATCAGAAATAGTGTCTAATAAGTGGGAATGAATAAATGTCCACAATTTAATAAGATATAACAGTCCATTTAATAGGGCTGTCTTAAATACTTTGAAGGTTCGTTCGATGGGCATGGGATTTGAATATGAAAATAAAATTCGATTATTTAAAAATATAAACGATAGATATATATTTTTTTGCAAAATCAACTCTGCCTATCTTTGTTAATTACAACAAGTAATGCTGTTTGTTATTTAAGATGAGGTCGGACTCGGCACTGACAGATTTGTGTTCATTGTACTGCTTTTATAAAGCCTCAAATGACGGCTTACAATATTTCATGAAAGCAAAGTGTTTTGTTTGTCTAAGATTTAAAAAGGTTTAAACTTTACAGCACTGACAAAGTTGAACAAAGTGCTGTACAAGTCCCACAACAGTTGATTCCATTTTTATTGCTCGATTCCGTGAACACGGATTCCATATGGCTCTAATATCTCTCTACACACACTACCCCACCCCCCTTGCAACTTGTACACATATGCACAAAATAGAGCCTTCTCATGTCTATGATCTCCCTTTCTGACACACACATGTAACGGAGGTACCGCGTGTCTATCCACAGTCACGATGGACAGTGTAGTGAAGTGGCTGTGAACGTTAAGTGGTACTGCAAGTAAACTCACTCCCCAGAGGCATCCAGAGTTCACCTCTTGGTATAGCGGTCTGCGATGTCACCCGCGGCGCGGGAGACCGGGGTTCAACTCCCACTCAGGGCATGTCAAATGAGACCGGTTTCAGTGGTGCCCAGTGACCCGGATGCCCTGGGTGTAGTGAGTTTAGGGGGTGAGTGTAACGGAGGTACCGCGTGTCTATCCACAGTCACGATGGACAGTGTGAAGTGGCTGTGGACGTTAAGGGTTCCTGCAGGTAAACTCACTCCCCATAGTAGGGCTGCAACTAACGATTATTTTGGTAGTCGACTAATCTGTCGATTCTTTTTTCCATTAGTCCACTAATCTAACGATTATTTTTGTCATTCGATTAGTCGACTAATCTAACGATTATTTTTGTCACACCCTCAATCTCTGCTTCCTGTGGGCGCGGCTCCTTCTCCAGTGCATGTTTTACCTCACATGCTCAAGTCTGCACACCTGTGAATGTCACCCTGTTGTCCAGTCCCTCTGCCTTAACACTTTGAGTGCCAGCGATGAGATTTCTCGTCTCTCTGTTTAATTAATTTATCCACTCTGGTTGGATGGTGTGTATGTATATGTATGTATTGTGCTGTATAATGACAATACATTTGAATCGAATCTCATTTTGAAATCGCTACGCTGCCTATGGACACGACAGTGGCAGACAGCTTCGGAGGTGATTGCATTGCACCATGGTGATCCACTCAACAGGTAGCGATTTCAAAATGAGATTCGATTAAAATGTATTGTCATTATACAGTACAATACATACATATACATACACACCATCCAACAAGAGTGGATAAATTAATTAAACGTAAAAAAAATAATAATAATTGAACCAAGAGTGATTTGAACTTGTGACCATAGGATCCACAGCCAGCAGACTAACGAGGTGAGCTAAGTCAGATGTTAAAACTGAGTGACTAATCCATGATTTACACTTGTGCCAATTGCGTTTGTCCCTAATCTTTAGTATTGGCATTAATAAATCAGATGTCATGCTAATATGTCATGTTCTACAGTAGGACTTACTACTGTGATACCCATTAAAACAGTAATTCGAATAATAGAAGCCTGCTTTGCTGGAATGATTCATTTCAAAGATGAATTGGATAATGCAGGCGCGAGCTGGGCGTAACTGGCGTAGATAACTTACCGGGGGCAAAACTAGCGTACGTCAGTGGCCAATCATCATATGGCTCTAGTCTCTGGCTCGCTACTTTCTTATCGCCACAGCAGCCTATTACTAGCCTCTAGGGCTGACCCCTATTAGTAGATTAGTCGACTAATCGGTCGAAAGGAGCCATAGTCGACTAGCCAACCTCTTAGTCGAATACAAAAAAATATATATATATATATTTATAATTTCTTTATTTCTTTTATTTTTTTTTCATTCTTTCCAAAAGAAAAGAGGCCTAGAAGCATGGTTAACGCTAATGGCACGCATACCAGAGGCTAACTGCCTACGAAAACAGGCACAGAGGCACTGAAAGAGGATTTCACCCATCTAATGAACACACTAGACTAGACAAATATCAAGATGTATCCATCAGTGGACCAATTGCATGCTTTTGCAGAGGACAAGAAGCCTTCAGTCGACTCCTTCAGACATTAAGCACCCCCCACAGCCCAAATGGAATGATAAAATATATATATATATATATATATTTGTTTTTTAATATTAAAAATATGATGCCTTTTAATTTTTTTTGACCAATAGGCGACTAACAGCAAGTTTTGGCCAATCATAGTCGACCATCCAAATCCTTAGTCGGGGACAGCCCTACTAGCCTCCCAGGAATTACCCTAAACCGCTCTAAAACCATACTTATATTCACCACGGTATAAAACGGGAATGTATGGATGGAAAAATTATTCCTTTTTCACATCTTGAATGATAGATACTCGATGTCAAATGGGCCATGTGTTAATGATGAAAAGGTATCTACTGCATCTTTATGTTTGTTATTCATATTATTATTATTCCTCCCTCCAGACCCCCCACAGCTCTCTGTCTGTGAAGAGGAGGTTCCCCCTGAGCAGCAGGAGAGGAGCCCCAGTCTGAGCCAGGAGGAGCCAGAGCCCCTACAGATGAAAGAGGAACAGGAGGAACTCTGGATCAGTCAGGAGGGAGAGCAGCTCCAAGGTCTGGAGGAGGCTGATATCATCAAGTTCACTTTCAACCCTGTCCCTGTGAAGAGTGAAGATGATGAAGAGAAACCTCAGTCCTCATGGTTTAACCAAACCCAGGACCCAGAGTCCCTACAGATTAAAGAGGAACAGGAGGAACTATTTCAAGATCTAGAGGAGGCTGATGGCTCCAAGATGACCTTATACCCTGTGAAATATGAACATGGTGGAGAGAATACTCTGTCCTCACTGCTCAGCCAAACCCAGGACCCAGAGCTCCTACAGATCAAAGAGGAACTACATCAAGGGCTGGAAGAAGCTGATCTCTCCAAGATCACAGTAGACCCAGTGAAATGTGAAGATGGTCAAGAGAACGCTCTGTCCTTCCAGCCTCTTCAAACCCAGGGGGAGAAAAACAGAGAAGCTTACTCTTTACCCAGCACCTCAACTGGACAGATGAAAACAGAACCTGGTGGAGAGGACTGTGGAGTATCAGAACCAGCCAGTAACTTATATCCAGATGGTGATTTAGAACCAACTAGAGATGGCCAGCTTCTCTCTTCAGACTGTCCTGAGACTGATGACAGTGATGATTGGAAGGAGAGTGGGGAACCTCAGTCAGGTTTAAAGATGCTAATATCAAACAAGAAACAAAAAACATTAAGTTTGTCTCATACAGGACAGAAACAATTTAGTTGTTCAGTTTGTGGAAAAGGGTTCAGTGACAAAGGAACTTTGAACAGACACATGTCAACTCATACAGGAGAGAAACCATTTAGTTGTTCAGTTTGTGAAAAATGCTTCAGTCACAAAAGAACTCTGAAAATACACATGGGAACTCATACAGGAGAGAAACCATTTAGTTGTTCAGTTTGTTCAAAAGGGTTCAGTGATAAAGGATATTTGAAGATCCACATGAGAACTCATACAGGAGAGAAACCATTTAGTTGTTCAGTTTGTTCAAAAGGGTTCAATCGGAAAGGACTTTTGAAGATCCACATGACAAGTCATACAGGAGAGAAACCATTTAGTTGTTCAGTTTGTTCAAAAGGGTTCAGGGATAAAGGACATTTGAATATCCACATGAGAACTCATACAGGAGAGAAACCATTTAGTTGTTCAGTTTGTGGAAAAGGGTTCAGTGACAAAGGAACTTTGAACAGACACATGAGAACTCATACAGGAGAGAAACCATTTAGTTGTTCAGTTTGTGAAAAATGCTTCAGTCACAAAATAACTCTGAAAATACACATGGGAACTCATACAGGAGAGAAACCATTTAGTTGTTCAGTTTGTTCAAAAGGGTTCAGTGATAAAGGATATTTGAAGATCCACATGAGAACTCATACAGGAGAGAAACCATTTAGTTGTTCAGTTTGTTCAAAAGGGTTCAATCGGAAAGGACTTTTGAAGATCCACATGACAAGTCATACAGGAGAGAAACCATTTAGTTGTTCAGTTTGTTCAAAAGGGTTCAGGGATGAAGGACATTTGAATATCCACATGAGAACTCATACAGGAGAGAAACCATTTAGTTGTTCAGTTTGTGGAAAAGGGTTCAGTGACAAAGGAACTTTGAACAGACACATGTCAACTCATACAGGAGAGAAACCATTTAGTTGTTCAGTTTGTGGAAAAGGGTTCAGTGATAAAGGACATTTTAATATCCACATGAGAACTCATACAGGAGAGAAACCATTTAGTTGTTCAGTTTGTTCAAAAGGGTTCAGTGAGAAAGGACATTTTAATATCCACATGAGAACTCATACAGGAGAGAAACCATTTAGTTGTTCAGTTTGTTCAAAAGGGTTCAGTGAGAAAGGACATTTTAATATCCACATGAGAACTCATACAGGAGAGAAACCATTTAGTTGTTCAGTTTGTGGAAAAGGGTTCACTCACAAAGGACATTTTAATATCCACATGAGAACTCATACAGGAGAGAAACCATTTAGTTGTTCAGTTTGTTCAAAAGGGTTCAGTGAGAAAGGACATTTTAATATCCACATGAGAACTCATACAGGAGAGAAACCATTTAGTTGTTCAGTTTGTTCAAAAGGGTTCAATCGGAAAGGACTTTTGAAGATCCACATGACGAGTCATACAGGAGAGAAACCATTTAGTTGTTCAGTTTGTTCAAAAGGGTTCAGTCACAAAAGAAATCTGAAAATACACATGGGAACTCATACAGGAGAGAAACCATTTAGTTGTTCAGTTTGTTCAAAAGGGTTCAGGGATAAAGGACATTTGAATATCCACATGAGAACTCATACAGGAGAGAAACCATTTAGTTGTTCAGTTTGTGAAAAATGCTTCAGTCACAAAAGAACTCTGAAAATACACATGGGAACTCATACAGGAGAGAAACCATTTAGTTGTTCAGTTTGTTCAAAAGGGTTTAGGGATAAAGGACATTTGAAGATCCACATGACAAGTCATACAGGAGAGAAACCATTTAGTTGTTCAGTTTGTGGAAAAGGGTTCAGTCACAAAGGAACTCTGAAAATACACATGGGAACTCATACAGGAGAGAAACCATTTAGTTGTTCAGTTTGTTCAAAAGGGTTCAGTGATGAAGGATATTTGAAGTTCCACATGAGAACTCATACAGGAGAGAAACCATTTAGTTGTTCAGTTTGTTCAAAAGGGTTCAATCGGAAAGGACTTTTGAATATCCACATGAGAACTCATACAGGAGAGAAACCATTTAGTTGTTCAGTTTGTTCAAAAGGGTTCAATCAGAAAGGACTTTTGAAGATCCACATGACAAGTCATACAGGAGAGAAACCATTTAGTTGTTCAGTTTGTTCAAAGGGGTTCAGGGATAAAGGACATTTGAATATCCACATGAGAACTCATACAGGAGAGAAACCATTTAGTTGTTCAGTTTGTGGAAAAGTGTTCAGTGACAAAGGAACTTTGAATATCCACATGAGAACTCATACAGGAGAGAAACCATTTAGTTGTTCAGTTTGTGAAAAATGCTTCGGTCACAAAAGAACTCTGAAAATACACATGGGAACTCATACAGGAGAGAAACCATTTAGTTGTTCAGTTTGTTCAAAAGGGTTCAGTGATAAAGGATATTTGAAGATCCACATGAGAACTCATACAGGAGAGAAACCATTTAATTGTTCAGTTTGTTCAAAAGGGTTCAATCGGAAAGGACTTTTGAATATCCACATGAGAACTCATACATGAGAGAAACCATTTAGTTGTTCAGTTTGTTCAAAAGGGTTCAATCAGAAAGGACATTTGAATATCCACATGCGAACTCATACAGGAGAGAAACCATTTAGTTGTTCCGTTTGTGGGAAAGGGTTCATTGAGAAAGTACATTTGAATATCCACATGAGAACTCATACAGGAGAGAACCCATTAAGTTGTTTAGTTTGTGGAAAAGGGTTCAGTGAGAAAGGACATTTGAAGATCCACATGAGAACTCATACAGGAGAGAAACCCTTTAGTTGTTCAGTTTGTGAAAAAGTCTTCAGTCACAAAGGAACTCTGAAAATACACATGAGAACTCATACAGGAGAGAAATCCTGAAGTTTGTGGAATGGTTCAGTGATAATGGGGTTCTGAGAAGACGCATGGGAAGTCATACTGGAGAGAAACTCTAGTTGTTTAATTTGTTGGAACAGGTTCAGAGGTTCAGAGATAAAGGGAATGTGAAAATGCACAATAAGTCATTGTAGACCATTTAGCTGTCCAGTTTGTGGCAAAATATTTATTCAGAAAGGTAATTAACATGGAAACAACATGTTAACTATATTCAAGGGGAAATATCTAAGTCAGTAGAAATCTTGTATAAATGTAAGGATATATTAAACTATAAAGCATTGTACATTATCTACTGCTCACCTTACATATCTTACTATGGGGGATATGTAAGTGTGGGGGTCGACATAAAATACTGTAAATCCGATAGTCTTACTGCAACAGCGCTCCACCCGGAGCCTTCATACGGCTGGTTACTATGACCACACAAATCCACTGTTTATAAAGTCTCATGTTATGACATTTAATGATTTGGTTTATTATAAAATTATGCAAATAATGTACAGAGCTAAAGCAAAGTTACTCCCGGACGGTGTGCAAAGGTTTTTTTTCAATACATGAAAGAAAATATGATTTGAGAGACATTTGTAAATGTACTGTTCAAAAAGCTAAGAAAGGGATTCAAAGGAGATGTATTTCTACACAATGCTGATATACATACGAATGAGTCATTCACTTTTGGTTTTTAAGACAATGGTTTCTATAGCTATTTTTTAAGATTACAAATGTGAATAATTATTTTTTTATTTTATTTTAGAATACTGTTTTGGAGTCTTAATTTTGTTAAGAATATAGGACAGGCATGTATAAGCATTATGCTTCAGTGTGTACCTTTTCAGTCACTGCCAAATCAAATATTGTGGAATGATTGTGTTGTATTGTGTGTGATGATGACTGAATACAACTACTACTACTACTACCTATAAAATAACTTTTTGAGTGATAAACCCAGCTTGTAACTATTTTCACATTGGTCACACCAATTATTATATTCTTAGTCTTCTAGTTTATAACAGAAGCCCATGACTTGATGCATAACAGCATTCTCCTACACAAGAGCAGAATATGTCAGGTAAACTGGCTCCCCCTTGTGGTTGATCCTTTATTTCAGATCTACAGTCAGTAGCCAGTATTGAAACTATTCCAGTCAGAGATGGTCATTATTGCTGGTATGAGGTTGACTGTTTAATATCTGAGATGAAAGAGATTCGGCTTTAATACACATGTTGCTGCTGCTGGTCATGTATTTCAAAATGAAAACAGGGTCCCTTCTTATTAATGATAGTGTGCAATAAGTCACCCACTAAGTGATATTTCTCTGTAAACTACAGCCTTCCTCTCCTAGTGTTATTGAGGCAGTGCAAGACATTGATAAGAGGAGACATTTGATCCTTTATCTAAAGCTATCTGCTCCATTGATTACAGAGTAAATAACACTTATATTAATAATATTTAATCTGGCATAGTTTGTAGGTTTTTGAAAGTCATGACTCATTCCGTTAAATAGGGTGAAGATAGATGTTATCTCAATAATTACAGACCAATTTCCAAACTATTCTGTAACACAAATCCTGTAATCATTGGTAATTAACAATTAACCCAGTGTATTCTGTATTGAGCTCTCAACAGTTGGTTCCAGAGTTAAGTTATGTTATTAGGTCTTAAATAGTGTATCTGCTATGGGCAACAGAAAACATTGTGCTGTTCTTTTCATCAATCTGGATTGCATTGATATAATTCACTGCTTTTTGAGAGATTACGTAGGATTGGTTTTGATTCAACAGGGATCAATTGAACCCTATCCGAGTTCTTACCGGTGACTAAATGTGTTCCAGAGGGATCAATGTTGGGTCCTGTCCTGTTTATTTCTATTATTGGTATTAGAAAGCATAGCACAGCTATTAGGAGCATAGCTGTGACAAGAAAATGTACAAAGTATTTAACATAGAGGAATGAGCACTAGTATGAAAATAAGATAAAGGCTAAATGTCAAGGCTCGGAGCTCAAAATATCAGTCATATACCATTTGGATGAATGTATGTATTCCGCTCTGATCCATTTGAAGTAGGGGGGCGACGTAGAGAAGATCACACCCCCTTGGCCATCACCACGAGACATCCACCACCTTGATCATCACCACGAGACATCCACCACCTTGATCATCACCACGAGACATCCACCACCTTGATCATCACCACGAGACATCCACCACCTTGATCATCACCACGAGACATCCACCACCTTGGTCATCACCACGAGACATCCACCACCTTGATCATCACCATGAGACATCCACCACCTTGATCAGCACCACGAGACATCCACCACCTTGGTCATCACCACGAGACATCCACCACCTTGATCATCACCATGAGACATCCACCACCTTGATCATCACCACGAGACATCCACCACCTTGGCCATCACCACGAGACTTCCACCACCTTGGTCATCACCAGGAGACATCCACCACCTTGATCATCACCATGAGACATCCACCACCTTGGCCATCACCACGAGACATCCACCACCTTGATCATCACCAGGAGACATCCACCACCTTGGCCATCACCACGAGACTTCCACCACCTTGGTCATCACCAGGAGACATCCACCACCTTGATCATCACCATGAGACATCCACCACCTTGGCCATCACCACGAGACATCCACCACCTTGATCATCACCAGGAGACTTCCACCACCTTGGTCATCACCAGGAGACATCCACCACCTTGATCATCACCATGAGACATCCACCACCTTGGCCATCACCACGAGACATCCACCACCTTGATCATCACCAGGAGACATCCACCACCTTGGCCATCACCACGAGACTTCCACCACCTTGGTCATCACCAGGAGACATCCACCACCTTGATCATCACCATGAGACATCCACCACCTTGGCCATCACCACGAGACATCCACCACCTTGATCATCACCAGGAGACATCCACCACCTTGACCATGAGACATCCACCACCTTGATCATCACCATGAGACATCCACCACCTTGGCCATAACCACGAGACATCCACCACCTTGGCCAGCACCACGAGACATCCACCACCTTGGCCATCACCACGAGACATCCACTCACAGACAGACAGGGAGACGAGGACAGGGGTTAGAGAGTTCCCTATGAAAACCTGGAAGAGGATCATTGAAGCCAGTTTCTTGGCAGTTTTGGATTACGGTGATACCTGGAGGGTATGGCAATCACTCCTGTGGTCATTCTGTCTGTCTGTCTGCATTAGCCATAACTTCTAAGGTTCTGGTCTGATTTGGATGAAACATCGCCCAGGCCAAGGACCTGAATTCAAATCTGTCAATGACAAGCATTTTATTTGAATTAATTTCCATTATCGTGCATTGAATAGATACTGTAACTGAGGGGTACAATTCCCTGACTGTATTGAATAAGTATGGTATCATTAAACCACTACTGAGTTATGTACATTACTACTGGCCATACAGTACACATGTATATGAGATGAACACCCACACAATAACACGGCTTAACAAGAAAGTACTGTTTATAATAATATTTATTAGAAGAGCACCAAGATTATCTTACATTATTTATTAAGATTGAGAGTTGCGCTTGTAAGGCGAAGAATGTGCATGAATAGGTCAAGAGCGTAAGTCCATGAGCATATTACGCAGGGGATAATTAATACCACCTGTAACATAAGAATTATATATGGTACACTAGTAGGTCAGCTGTAGATACTAAGGGGGTTCCCTCCGGTTGTAAGCCAGCAGGGGAGAGGATTTGTCGGTAGCAAAGTCTGGATCAACGAGGAATAAGGAGACTCCAGGTACAGGAGACAGTGCAATAATCCCTTGATCCGTAGACAAAGCAACAGCTATTCTCCGGTGTGCAGTGCCGCATGGAGGAAAGCTAGCCAGCCTCAGAGTCCTAGAGGCGGACTCGACGGTGCTCCTCACAGGGTAAATCCCACACGGTAGTGGGTGTAGACGATTCTCTGCTCCAACAGCCACAGGACCAAAGCATTATAATCCAGCCGAAAAGGGCTCGGTAGTCGTCGGTGTAGGTTATCCAGTGTACATATCCACACGGTTCTCGTCTAGGGCTCCTCGGATGACGGCACAAGGTTAGGCCGCCCAGCCTGGATAAGCACACTAGCTCGGTACGGTGAAACGTTGGTAATGCTGGTCACTGTAGAACGGTAGCCGCACGATTCACTATACATAATAGACTATTACTTAATAATAGAATAGGTCGAACTCGACGATACAGCGTTAAACTCTGACACTTCAGCTATCAATTCGCACGCGGTCTCAAGGCTCTATTTCGGGGCAAAACGGGCCCACTTCACAGCACGTTGTATCGTGGTGAAGGCTCCAACTTGTTACTAAGATTAAGGATAAGTGCTGCTGTATCCACCTGCGCCTTATTTATACGTAAGGTGAATAATCTAGTACCAGCCTTATTTCTGTCTCATATTACTGCGCAAAGCCGGGCATGTTCAGGCATGTCTCAGCGGTGACTTTGAACTAGACATTGGGGGGTATGGCCGTGGCGCCTAGGGGGTCGCTGTCCAACGAATATTATGGTCTGGCCTGTACTAGGTAAAGGGATATTCCGTGTATATGTACAAAGAATATACAAGGGATATCAGACGATATACAAATACTATACAATATATCTCAAGTAATAAATATATATATTCGGTTTAATTTGACCCTTTGTAACAGCCGCCTCCTAATTAGTCCGCACCTAATTAGATAAGCATAGACAGATTAACCGCACTGTCCACTACTCAATGTCCGTTGTGAGGAGTAGGGCAATTCACAATGTCAGGGGGTCATGGTCGTCATTAAGAGAGTCGGGGAGCCTTGGCAACTCTATCAGCCTCGCCACGGGTCGGGTGTATGTCCGCCCTTGGACGAGCACTTCTGCCGCTCTGACCTTTCCGTCGGTACCAGTGATCACTTTGCTTACGCGGCCGGCCGGCCACATAGCTTGGGGTAGTGACTGGTCGATAATCATGACGACTGTGCCTTCCGTCAAATTGTCTCTTTCTTTTACCCATTTCTGGCGGGTCTGTAGAGACGGTAGATAGTGGAGGAGGAAACTGTTCCAAAACTTGTCAGCCAATACTTGACTGTACCTCCACATTCTTCGGCCGTTCGCTTCTTCAGGTCTGTACACTGTCTGTGGTAGCGCGGGGTCCAGCCGCCCCATCAAGAGAGTGTTGGGGGTGACTGGGTCGACATCTGCTACATCACTTGAGAAATAACCGAGGGGCTTTGAGTTCAATACTCCCTCGATCTCCGTGAGGACTGTCGTGAGGACTTCTTCCGCCACGGTCTGGGCCCCAAGCACGGCGTACAGGGCTGTCTTTATTGAACGTACTTCTCGTTCCCAAGTTCCACCGAAGTGAGGTGCATTCGGGGGGTTAAACTGGAAATCAATCTGAGAGGGAGCGAGGTGGGTCTTAAGTTCTGGGCCCATAGCTTGGAAGCTCTCTCTCAGCTTCTCCGCCTTTGAAGTTTGTCCCGTGATCAGACAATAATATAGACGGTTTTCCTTTCCGCGATGTGAATCTCCGGAAGGCCATAAGGAATGAGTCCGTACTCATGGTTGGAAGGAGTTCTATGTGTACGTCTTGTGGTCGGTAGTGAAATCGACCTTCCCTGCTCCTTGGTCAGGGGTGTGTGTCTATAATGGAGCGAGTCTGTTTTGAAGCGCCAGACTAGTCCTAATGTCATTTCTTGGGCTTCTCCTGGGATGGTCGCCATCCAGGTCTCGCTGCTTGCTGCCTTGTCCTCTGGGGAGAGGCTGCGCAATACTTGAGGGTCGCTGCTGGCCCACTGCCGGAGATCAAAGCCGCCTTTGATCAGAGAGGCGCAGAGCTTGAGTAGGAGGGCCTCGGCTTCTTCTGGCGTCGAGACGCTTTGCAGACAGTTGTCCATGTAGAAACAATTTCCTACACTTTGTTCTCTTCATCAGCTGCTGGGTCCTCTGCGACGTGTTTTTGCAGTGCGAACATAGCACAGCATGGGCTGCATGTGGTTCCGAACGGGAGGACTTCCCATTGATAGATGGATGGTTGCTCATCCCCGATCCTCTCTCTCCATAAGAACCGCAGCAGGGGCTTGTCCTCTTCCACTAGTCGCACCTGCAGGAACATCCCTTTGATGTCGCCGCTGATGGCCACCTTGTTCTGGCGGAAACGTAGCAACACGCCTAGTAGAGAGGGGCCGAGTGTTGGGCCGGGCAAGAGCTCTTTATTCAGATTTTGTGATCCGATCTGGTAGCTGCAGTTAAACACAATACGATCCTTGCCGTTGTGGTGGACTTTGTGGTGCGGCACGTACCATGATTCGGTCGTCTGATCGGCCTCTTTATGTGTCCCGCTGTGATTAGCTTGTCAATCTCAGCGCGGTACACAGTAGCTTGAGCGGGGTCTCTGGCTAGGCGCCGCTCTGTGTTCGATAGATACCGCTCTGTCGCTTCTTTTGGGGCGTGGAAGGTAGGCATACCCTCTCGCCTCAGGAGTGGAGTTGCGTATCTCATCACTCCGTTGACTTTGACTCTCTTTGTCCCCTGCTCGAGGAGGGCTATGGCATAAATGTCTTCCTTGGAATGAATGTGTTTCTTTTCGTTCTTAAAGGGCATTGTCTCTAGTGTCCATAGCCTCTCGACGTGCTGTAAGAGGGCGGTGTCTTCTTCTGTCACTCTGGAGTGGAGGCAGCGAGTGGCTGCTGTTCGGTTGGGAGACCTGGAGAGGGGGCCTTGTAGTGTCCATCCTAGGCGGGTCTCGACTGCTGCTGGACAGCCTCTGGGCCCAGTGTGGACCCGGTCCATCGGGACGATGAGGTGTGCGTGGTCGGATCCTATCAGCAGGGTCGGGGTGGCGCCGTCTATGAGCGGTATAGGTAGTTGACGCAGGTGCACGTATTTGTCCATCAGCTTGGCGATGGGGTAGGTGTACTGCGACAGGCCTATGTCTTGGCTGGTGAAAGCGTTAGTGATCCTATACCGTCTCTCTGGCTGCCCGCTTGCTGCGATAGTGAAGGAGACGTTCTCACCCTTGATCGTCTTCAGGTCTCTTCTTATAGTCCGAATCGTCATCGTTTCTTCGCTCCCCCGCAGCCCCAGCTGGGCCGCAGCGGACGCGAGGAGAAGGGTCTTTTCTGACCCGTCGTCAAGGACGGCGTAGGTGTCCATGACCTTGTCCTCGTAGCTCAATGTTACGCGGACCACCTTCAAGAGCACCCGGGCGCCCCCGCTGCTGGCGGGGTCAATGTACATAACACTTGTCTTTGTGCTGCTTGAGGGTGCAGGCTTTCTTCTGTTACTGTCATGTAAAACGTCCAAGTGGGCTCCGTCACACCGACTACACCTCTTCTTTAAGCGGCACTCGGCTGCCATGTGACTGCGCGCACAGCAGTAACAGCGGCGGTTGGACTTTATCCATTGACTCACCTCGTCGGCGGTCATCTTCTTGAACGTGTCACAGTGTGACAGCCAGTGTTCCTTTTCGCAGTACTGGCATACAATCTTCCACTTCTCTTTCGTCGAGGGGGTGCTGTGGTTCTTGTTGCGCGGTACTGATTCGGCTTGGTGCATGACGGTCACCAGCCTGCGGTTATCGTTTGATCTCCTAGGTCCTGGAGCTTGGTACGCTCCGCACGAACGTATCCAGTCGTAGGCTGCTGACTTCTCTCGCCAGGAAGTCGGCCAGGTCTAGGAGGGATGGCTCGGGACCGCTGGGATCGCGGTGGTCTTTTTGCCGCCTGAAGCGCTCTTGTCGGGCGGGCGGAAGCTTCTCTAATATTCTCTCAACATTAGAGTTCGCGTACAGTTCGTGCCTACCCTTTTCCTTTTGTGCCCCCAGCATCCCTACCAGGGATTGTACCTTGATAGAGAGGCTGGGGGTAGACGGTCAATATTCCTTATCTCTTGTATTACGTAGTCCCATATGCGTCCATAACGTTGGTCGAGGGCTACTAGAGCCGCGGTGTATGGGGTACTTGAGTTGGAATATGCCAGCGCTATATTATGCGCTCTGGGCACCTTCAGGTGCTTGAGTAGGATAGCATACTTGTACGTCTCATCGGGGACATCGGACATCATTGTCTCTAAGCACATTCGTAGCTCTGTGTACTGTGCTCTGTTCTCTGTTCTCGTGTGTGAAGTCCGGGAACGTCGGTGTGCCAAGGTACGATGCCATGGATGGCTGGCACATCGGTGAGCGTTGGGGGAGAGGCCTCCTAGGCGAGTCTCCTCTTACGTGTCGTGGTGGGCTGGTACCTGGTGGGTACCAAGGCCCGGGTACCCAGGTGCTGTTCCTCGGGGCTGGTCGTGCGTCAAGCTCACCCGTGAGTTGAGTCGGGGGTCTGTAACGCAGGGCCTCGGGGGTAAAGTCTGGGCTGTACTGGACCTCCTGGTCCTGTGGAGTACGATGCTGCTGTTGGGCTTGACTTTCCTCCTCTTCCTCTTCTTCTTCCTCTGCCAGGTCTTCTAGATCCTGTAATCGTCTATTTAGTCTCTCAGCGGCGTAGGCCGGTTCTTCCCTGTTGCTGGGTCTCGCATGGACCGGTCGGGGAGGGGGTTCGGAGACGTGTATAGGCTCTTTCTGTTGGCCGGGCTCCGGGTCGCTTGATCGGGTAGGGGAGGGTGCCCTAGACCCTTGTCTTGACGAGGCCCTGGAGCTCCGTGCGGAGGGGGGGGGGGGGTTGCCCTGGCAATCAGTTGCTCCATTATCTGCGCTTGTAATCGGTCGCGCTCGGCTTCGCGCTTGATGTGAGCGAGGTCGCGCTCTGCTTCGCGCTGGGCTTGGGCTACGTCGCGCTGTGCATTGGCGGCGGCGCGCTGGGCTTCGGCGCGGTCTCTTTCCATATTCTCTTCCGTCTGGAGGCGTCTGGTCTCCAGGCGTATGCGGTCGTCTTCACTCCTTTGCTGCGCCTGGAAGCGCTCTCGCTCGGTCGCAGAGTGTTCGCGTTCACTAAGGGCTTGCGCTTGGAGTTGCGCGTGGAAGCGTTCTCTTTGGTCTGCAGATTGTTCGCGCTCACTTAGTTGTTGAGCCTGCAGGCGGTCTCTTTCCATGGTAGAGTGTTCGCGCTCACTTTGGTGTTGCGCGCGGAGGTGCTCTTGTTCCATGGAAGAATGTTCGCGCTCGCTAAGCGTCTGTGCTTGGAGTCGATCGCGTTCAGTGGAGGCTGCCAGGGTGGCGATAAATGCCTGCGCCAGCATCTTGTCCGCCTCGCTGGGGGAAGACACTGATGGAGGTGATCGGCTTCTGGCAGTGCTCGTTGGAGATCCGTTCTCCTGTCGCGCTCCGAGGAGGTCCATCTCCTGGGTGCGCGTCTCTTCTGGTGGTGGGTCGGGTTCCGTCCCTGGAGGGCTTTCTTTATCCTGGAGCTCTCCGGGGACTATCCCGTTGACGTTGGCGGGGGGTAAAGTCATGTCATGTCCCTCCTGGTCCCCCCCGTGAGCTTGGTCAGTTACGTTAGAACCCACTAGGGTCTCTACTGGCAGGGTCGCCTGGTCGGTAGGGTTTGACATACTTTTACTATCCGCTTTTTCCGCGTTTAACGTCTGTATAAAGCTGGGTAGTAGACTGGCAGCGTAGTCCTCTAGGTAAGAAGGTGGCTGCCGTCTGCGCTGCGGGCGATCTAGCTTAGGAGAACCGTTTGTGGAGTGTTCATCGTTGGCCATGTCAATATTAATATTATATTAATATTACGCTAATTACCATCCGGCTCGAAGGACCAATTGTAACTGAGGGGTACAATTCCCTGACTGTATTGAATAAGTATGGTATCATTAAACCACTACTGAGTTATGTACATTACTACTGGCCATACAGTACACATGTATATGAGATGAACACCCACACAATAACACGGCTTAACAAGAAAGTACTGTTTATAATAATATTTATTAGAAGAGCACCAAGATTATCTTACATTATTTATTTAGACATGCCATTTGCATAAATTAGGAAGAGTAGCGGTCCTAGTATGCTTCCTTGTGGAACACCACAGCTCACTGAGGGGGGGGGATAGAGTACCGTTTACCTCTACCATCTGTTCTCTCCCCTCCAGGTAGGATTGCATCCAGCTCACTGGTAAACTATCAAAACCAATTGCTTTTAGCTTGTCAATCAGAATAGAGTGATTGACAGTGTCGAAGGCCTTTTGTAGGTCCAGCATGACCATGCCGCAGTATTTGCCCCCGTCCACCTCTTGTTTGATGTGGTCATTCAAATAGACAACCACTGAACAAGGGCTTGGATATTTCACGTACTGACCGAAAGAGAGACCAGATCCCAGCGATTCTCATAGTTACATCAATATTGTGCTGTCAGAACCATTTCATGTTTGTAGGTTAATTATTTATTAATGTTCGCTATATGGCCAATTCCGGACAACACGCTCATCACAGACAAGCTGGATGTGGCCAATTACTTAAACATTTTCTTCACAAACATAGCCACAACACTGGTAAATAAACTACCCACCCACTCAGGGCATTTTGGGGTAGAACACATCATAGCCTACTACAATAACCTAGGGGTCCGCAAAGACGATTTCAAACTAGAAATGGTAACAACAGCTGAGGTACTCAAAAAACTGTGCGCCCTCCAACCTAACAAGGCCACTGGCCATGACAATATCCCCTCCAAATTCCTCGGAGACTCAGCAGCCGCCATCACCCCAGTCATCACACACATAATAAACCTCTCCATAAAACAGGGATACGTACCCAAAGACTTCAAAATTGCGAGAGTAACCCCCTGCACAAAAGGGCAGCAAATTAGACCCAGGCAACTACCGCCCTGTTTCTATTCTTACCTCCATCTCGAAAGTCATGGAAAAAATTGTATCGGTCGAAAAGTACCTTGCGGAAAAAAATCGAATATTCGAATTCCAATCTGGCTTCAGAACATCCCACTCCACTGACACATGCCTTCTCTATTTGAACGACCACATCAAACAAGAGGTGGACGTGGGCAAATACTGCGGCATGGTCATGCTGGACCTACAAAAGACCTTCGACACTGTCAATCACTCTATTCTGATTGACAAGCTAAAAGCAATTGGTTTTGATAGTCTATCAGTGAGCTGGATGCAATCCTACCTGGAGGGGAGAGAACAGATGGTGGAGGTAAACGGTACCCTATCCCCCCCCCCTCCCAGTGAGCTGTGGTGTTCCACAAGGAAGCATACTAGGACCGCTACTGTTCTTAATTTATGCAAATGACATCTCGTCAACTTGTGACAGCAACTTGTTCCTGTTCGCGGTCGACTCAGCCCTGCTGGTCTCTGACAAGAACAAGTTACAGGTTGAAAAAACCCTCAGCTCGGAACTAGGCAAAATCTGCACCTGGCTCGCTGATAACAAACTATCATTACACCTGGGTAAAACAGAGTCCATTCTCTTCGGTTCAAATAACAAACTCAGCAAGGCCGACGGCTTCTCAGTTACAGTGGGTGACAATATTGTCACAAGGAAAGATGAAATTACATACCTAGGTTCCATCCTAGAGGCTAATCTTTCCTGTGACAAAATGGCATCCAATGTAATAAAAAAAAGTCAGCAACGAACTAGATTCTTGTACCGGATCTCCTCTCTGGTAAACAAGAATACCCTGAAGACTCTGGCAGGAGCACTCATTCAAGGGTACTACGACTATGCTTGCACCTCATGGTACCAAAGCACCTCAAAGGTGCTAAAAACAAAATTACAAACATCACAAAACAAACTGGTCAGACTACTGCTTGACCTTACTCCTAGAACCCACCTCACCCCTGCCCACTTTGACAACCTAGGAAGGCTTAGAGTAGACGACAGAGTACAGCAACTTGCAATGGGCCTGGTCTACAAGATACACTAGACGACTAAGGTACCCATGTACATGTCGAAATACTTCTCAAAGGTCAGTGAATACCACGACCACAACACCAGAGGGAGCTCCACAATTCATGTTAAACCCAGATTCGGCTCAAACAAGGGACTAAACATGTTTCGCAATTATGCCACATCAATGTGGAACGACCTACCCACAGCTGTAAAGGAATGTGAATCACTACCCACTTTTAAAACCACTCTCAAGGAGCACCTACGGGAGACTGCAATTCGAAACTGGCCCCTGTAAATGTCCTAACCCAACCCCCTCCAATGTACAGTAAATGTCCTAACCCAATAATACACAAGACCCTCTTCTTGGAACCAAGTAAGTTTTCGTCGATAATCTAATGTACAGTTACCCCACCCCGCCTACCCACCCACCCCCCACCCACCTCACCCACCCAATCACCTCCTATGTACAGTAAATCCTTGGAATGCCATCATTATTTTTATTTTTTTATTCTATTTATTTTTGGGCTTTCTGTATTTTTCACCCATCCCAAATTAGTTGTTATGCCAATTCCCTTCCTGGTCGCGTCTATTCTTATCCTAACGCATGTTTGCTCCCGTGTTCACGTTTTGCGCTCTGATTGGCCACTGACGTACTCTAGTTTAAAAAGAAATTACCAAGAGTGCTTTGAACTTGTGACCATAGGATCCACAGCCAGCAGACAAACGAGGTGAGCTAAATCAGACGTTAAAACTGAGTGACTAATCCATGATTTACACTTGTGCCAATTGCGTTTGTCCCTAATCTTTAGGGACAAACACAAGGTCGAGGGGCATCTAAATGGCTCTGACCCCCGGCGCATGTGGCAGGGCTTGCAGGCCATTACAGACTACAAACCCAAACACGCCACCCCCCCCCCCCCCCCCCCCCGACCACTGACCCCTCCCTCCCAGACGACCTAAACTACTTTTACGCCCATTTTGACAGGGACAACCACGAGAGGGCCATCACGACCCCCACCCCCGGCCAACCACCTGACCCTCACACTCTCCCCCACTGACGTGTTTCCGGAACTGTGCAAAACCAACACACGAAAAGCTGCCGGACTCGATGGGATCCCCGGGCGGGTACTCAGTGTCTGTGCTGGGCAGCTGACAGGGGTCCTGACTGAGATATATATATATATATATTTTTTTTTTATCTTTTCCCCCCTCCTTTTTCCGATTTTTCTCCCATCCCACTGTTAGTCGTTATGCCAATCCCCTTCCTGGTCGTTGCGCACCCCCCCCCCCCCCCCCCCCCTACTGTTGGTCCGGGAGGCCGGAGACTATCGCATGCTTTCCTCCGACACATGTGCAGCCAGCCGGCAGCCAGCCTGGCAGCGCGGACTCTCACTGGGAGAGTGTAACGTGTGGAAGGTCACACTACCTCTCTCCAGATCCTTCCCTCGCTGTGCAGGCGCCCCGACCGAACTGTAGGAGTCGCTGTTTACAACGACCAGGACCCACCCACGCCGGCTTCCCACCCACTGACACTGCCAATTGTGTCAGCACGGACGACCGACAAGCCGGAGGTACCGCTGGCAGTTGGATTCGATCCCACTGTCTCCGCGGTGGTAGGCAGACGCTTAGTCCGCTGCGATTTTCAATCTATCCCTGGCCCAGGCAAAAGTTCCCACATGCTTCAAAGTCACCTCCATCATTCCTGTCCCTAAACACGCCTCCCCAGAGAGCCTCAATGACTACCGACCCGTAGAGCTCACCTCCATCATCATGAAGTGCTTCGAGACGCTAGTCCTGGCTCACCTTAAATCCTGCCTACCACCCTCACTTGACCCCTACCAGTTTGCCTACCACCCTCACTTGACCCCTACCAGTTTGCCTACCACCCTCACTTGACCCCTACCAGTTTGCCTACCACCCTCACATGACCCCTACCAGTTTGCCTACCACCCTCACTTGACCCCTACCAGTTTGCCTACCACCCTCACTTGACCCCTACCAGTTTGCCTACCACCCTCACTTGACCCCTACCAGTTTGCCTACCACCCTCACTTGACCCCTACCAGTTTGCCTACCACCCTCACTTGACCCCTACCAGTTTGCCTACCACCCTCACTTGACCCCTACCAGTTTGCCTACAGCCCTCACTTGACCCCTACCAGTTTGCCTACCACCCTCACTTGACCCCTACCAGTTTGCCTACCACCCTCACTTGACCCCTACCAGTTTGCCTACTGCCAGAACAGGTGTAATGACAATAAAGTGAATCTAATCTAATCTAAAAAATGATGTCATTGATTGAAAAGTAGAACCAGGTACTAATATTTAATTGTGTGCCCAGGTAAACGAGAAGCCATTCTTCCTGTTTTCAATGATCAATATTGAGATATGGGGAAGGCCAATACCAGTGATGTATAGAGATATCCAGGAGAGGTCATATTCCAGGTGGAGTGAACTCCTATTGAGCGGAGCATTTAACGCCTTACTTTTATAAATAATAAAGT
Source organism: Notolepis coatsorum (assembly GCF_963971535.1). NCBI lineage: Eukaryota > Metazoa > Chordata > Actinopteri > Aulopiformes > Paralepididae > Notolepis > Notolepis coatsorum. Next base: position 165,350,914 of record NC_140171.1, on the reverse strand, counting down.
ACCTTGGACCTGATGAGGAACTAAATGTTAACAAAGTATATAGAACAAATATTATTCACCTGATTTTTATTTGAGGTAAACAGGTGGATAGGTCTTTACTGAATGTGTCATTAGGAAGGGAAGTAGAAGCCATTCTGGAAGGATTTCAGGTAATCAGGTCTGAGACTTGAGTAACAATAATCAATAGTTTAACATCAAATTCCTCAATAGGTGCTTAATCATGATTATTATGCCCTCTAAAGTAAATGTTACTGTATTTATAAAGGACCTTTCAATACAGTTAAGTAACAAAGAAACACAAATAAAAAAAACAGGGGTTTACACATTAAGAAAAATGCCTGTTGGTTGTTCAAATCAAACTTTATTTATATAGAGCCTTTTGTGCAAGATTGAAATACAAAGTGCTTAACGTAGAAATCATGTAAAATAAATACAACACAATAATTGAAATAGGAATAAAACAACAATAGTGGTAATGAAGTAATGAATTAGATAAAAGCTAATAAAAGGAGCATGGTGAGACAGACTGATGCAGCACAGCAAAAGCAGTCAAATTAAAACGGAATGGGTTAAACAACCATTAAAAAAAAAAAAAAAAAATGGTTGGGCTGATCTAATCCCAGTAACTGGTTGGTGTAGTGGGAATTGGAGATTAAAAGAACTCGAACAGCCAGAGAGTGCGTTTCTCCGGTACTTTATTCAATCACATCATGTGTTCTCTTCCTCACACTCCCACAGAGTCAGTGGTTGTGGAAAAGAGCCCCGACCACTTGTCCGCTGACCCCTCATATAGACAATAGATCACAGAAGTGTCTGGTTATTCTCCTGATCAGTTATATTTATGGCCAATGTATTGACAGCTATAGACCCTTTCAGTTCTGTACTGGGGATCCTGGTTAAGTTCAAGTTCAAGTTTGTCAGAACAAAATACAGGATACTTTATGATGAAATGCTTGTTTCTGTATTGGCCCCTGAGAGTGTGCTACATACAGTAAAGAGAAAGTAAGTGCAAAATAATTAAGAAGTAAAAAGTAGGTAAAGTCAATATACATATATACAATACAGAGTAAAATGACTACCAGTGAGGTAGAATCATAAAGACAGAAAACACTCTCATCACAGACAAGCTGGATCTGGCCAAATACCTAAACATGTCATGGTGAATGAATGAAAACTTTATTTAACAGATTGCAGAATGGGTACAATACAGTACAGCTCAATACATACAATTGTTAAGGGGATGCAGACCAGAGAAACACTTTCGTCTTGTTTACATCAGGGTCCCCCATTTTCAATTCATTATAACATAATGACATACAGATAGACAGTAGTGCTACATCTATACATGACATACCAGATTTGCAAATACAGTACTGTTTGTGATACGAAAAGAGTCCAGAAAAGAGAGTATATACATTTGACGTATTATTATTGTATTGTGATATGTTTTGTTTCATGTTGGGGGGGGGGCCGAGCTGTCAATCTCGCCTCGGGACCCGTGGGGCATTCCAACCGCCACTGAATGGTACTATTGGTGTCCTGGCACCCTATATAGAGGGACATTCTGTACGGCCCTCATAGGTTACAATTACAATATGTAATCTATTCCAATATATCTATCAAACAATCAAAAAACTAATTTGGCTCCATCATTATTGAGCTAATCTCAGTTCGCAGTCTTGCAGAAAATCTCAGGAAAATGACACCAAATTTGTACCTTCAATCGCCCATGATAACACTGGTCTCCAGTTGGGAGGCGTCCAATACTGCCCCCCAGTGGTGTAATAAGGGAGTTCTTACACTTGCTGATTTGTTTGTGGTAGAGGGTCTCTGCTCATTCCAAGACATTCAGAAACACTTTAATTCACCTGGCACTTTCTTCTAGCTTCTATTGCGCACAGCAATGGTGTGCCTTGGGATAGTCAATTAGGTACCCAACCATTTCACACAATATTTACCAGACCCAGGGGTCTGGTCTCAACGGTTTACACCATGTTTGCAAAGACTTCTTCAAAGCCTCTACCCATTGATAGAGTGTGCCAGTGTGGATATACCATTCAATAGCAGCAGTCTAAATGGGCTATTAATCTGGCAAAACATTTTGCTATCCTCCAGAATTCCCAACCACCAAGTCATCCATTTTGATTTTATACATAGGACATACTTTACTCCATGCATATTACATAAAGAAAGCCATACCATCACCTAAAAGCGCTCTGTGCACACAAAAACGCCTTGTGTACCTTTTTCCATATGGTATTGCCCAGGATTGGTTGATTTCTGGAGGAAGGATGCTTATGGTTGTCCTTCTTATTGATTGATTGATTGAAAACGTATTAACAGATTGCAGAATGGGTACAATACTAAGAGGATGCAGACCAGAAAAATACTTTCGTTTTGTTTACATCGGGGTCCCCCATTTTCAATTCATCAGGACATTTATGACATACAATCAATCAAATCAAGGTCAGTGAATACCACGACCACAATGAATGAATGAATGAATGAAAACTTTATTTAACAGATTGCAGAATGGGTACAATACAGTACGGCTCAATATACACAATTGTTAAGGGGATGCAGATCAGAGAAAGACGTTTGTCTTGTTTCCATCAGGGTCCCCCATTTTCAATTCATATAGACATTTATGACATACACAACATACATGACATTTATGGCATAGGGACATATAGGTATTTAGTACTGATACATTTGTGACATAAACGGTATTCAAATATACAGTACTGTTACCCCTAGATTCTGACAGAGTATATACATATGATGGGGAGGGGACTGTACATTAGGAGGGGGTGGGTGGGTGGGAGAGAAATATACATACGGCTGGGAGGGAATATATACATGCGGTGGGGAGGAGGCTGTCTATTAGGAGGTGGTGGGGGTTTTGGGCATTTACGGTGGCCAGTTTCGAATTGCAGCCTCCCGTAGGTGCTCTTTAAGAGTGGTTTTGAATGTGGGTAGGGATTCACATTCCTTTACAGCTTTGGGTAGGGCGTTCCACATTGATATGGCATACTTGCGAATCGTATTTAGTCCCTTGTTTGAGCCGAATCTGGGTTTAACATGATTTGTTGAGCTTCCTCTGGTTCAAGTTTCTTTATTAGTTGACATGCAAAGATACAGAATACCTTCACATGGAATGCTTTTTTCTGTTATGCTCCTATGAGGATCATAGGACGCTTGGATCATACACATACAGCTCATTACAGTAATATTCCACAATTATTACATTTTAGATAGTAATAATGGTACAGAGCCTTGAGACAAACATATGCATATTCACCACCGCAAACAGACTGGCAGCCGTCATAGGCAGCGCCATTTACGGAAGGAGGGGGGAGTGGGTTGGGGTTGTTACAGGGCTGTAGGGGGGGGGGGGGTGATCCCTCACACGAGGCAGCCGACAGTGCAGCGCCAATGCAGAGGAAGGGGGGGGGGGGGGTGGGGGGGAGTGCACAAGCCAAGTCCTGGGTGGGGGAGGTAGGGATTGCGGGTGGGGAAGCCGCTCGCCACTCTTATCTCCCAGAGGGCCTTCGACTCCAGCAGCTCCCTGTTTCGACCTTGGTCCAGGAATTTGTTTTGGCTGACTGACTGGCCCATTTATCCCAGCCACGTCACTTTAAATTTGATTTGAATAGAGTGAAATATAACTCTATTGATTTGAGTGGAGTGAGTTTTAACAACTCCGTCCAAATGACTGAATGCATTATTAGTCCAAGTGTCCAAGTGTCTTATCAGTTCATTTTGGTAGATCCTGTGCGCGGTAAACAGATCCAAAATCTTCTTATTGCAGTCCAAAAGCTTCGATAATCCAAAAATTACCACGTCTTGAAGTTGGTAGCCCGATTATGATGTCCCAATACATTTACATTTACATTTAGTCATTTAGCTGACGCTTTTATCCAAAGCGACTTACAAGTTCTGTACGACAAGACAGCAAGAAGGGTACAACTCTATCAGCTGAGTAACAATGTTCATCAAGTGTTGCGTGTTACAGTGTAGGTTAGTTTATTAGGACAAGTGCATGACAGTAAGGTTAGTCAGGGTTAGTTTTTTTTTTTTTTTTTTTTTTTTTTAATCATTTCAGATAGTGGTTGAAGAAGTGAGTCTTTAGTCGACGGCGAAAGATTGGACGGGATTCGGCTGTCCTAACTGGGATGGGTAGTTCATTCCACCATTGTGGGGCAAGGACTGAGAATAGGCGGCTTCTCTTTGATGACCCTCCGGGAGCTTGGATAGGAGTAGCTCTGAGGCGGCCAGAAGATGCAGAGCGTAGGGGTCTTGAGGGTGTGTAGTTAGAGACCATTGACCGGAGGTAGGCGGGAGCGGTTCCCTTTGCTGCACGGTATGCTAGGTCGAGGGCCTTGAAGCGGATACGTGCAGCAATGGGGAGCCAGTGCAGGTCCCTAAGAAGTGGGGTGACATGGGCCGACTTCGGTAGGTTTGATATCAGGCGGGCCGCTGCGTTTTGAATGAGTTGAAGAGGCTTGGTGGCAGTGGCCGGGAGGCCAGCTAGCAGTGCGTTGCAGTAGTCGAGGCGGGAGATGACTGTTGATTGGACGAGGAGTTGGGTGGCTTCTTTTGTCAGGAAGGGGCGTATCCTTCTGACGTTGCTCAGGAGGAATCTGCAGGTTCTGGTTGTCGCTGCGATGTGAGCAGAGAAGTTCAACTGGTCTTCAAGGACAACACCAAGGTTCTTGGCGGTCGGGGACGTGGTCACAGCTGCATTCTCGACTGTGATGGAGAGGTCGGTCAGGGGGGAGGATTTGGCCGGCAGGTGGAGCAATTCTGTTTTGCTTAGGTTCAGTTTGAGGTGGTTGGTCGTCATCCAGGCGAAGATGTCGGACAGACAGGCCGAGATCCGCTCAGAGACGTGGATATCTGAGGGAGGGAAGGAGAGGAAGAGTTGAGTATCATCGGCATAACAATGATATGAGAAGCCATGAGACGTGATAATGTTACCCAGTGATTTAGTGTAGAGGGAGAAGAGAAGGGGTCCTAGGACCGAGCCCTGGGGGACACCCGTCCGGAGGGGGCGGGTGGCCGACAGAGTCCCTCTCCATGACACTTGGTAGGAGCGGTCGTTGAGGTATGATGTCAGCCATGTCAGCGCAGATCCAGCCACTCCCATTCCTGTGAGGGCCGTGAGGAGGATCTGATGGTTGACTGTGTCGAAGGCTGCAGATAGATCTAGGAGAAGCAGGACAGAGGAGAGACCTTTCGCTTTTGCTAAGTGAAGTGCCGAGTTTCCCGAGTTACGGGAAAATATGAGATCCAAGGAGTTGCCTGCTTTGTGGGTGGGAGGCATGGCAGTGGGAGTCAGGTCAAATTGTTGTAGGAGGGAGACCACTGGGACCGACTGAGATGAGTCAGGCAGGTTGAAGTCGCCCAATAGAAGGAGCGGGGTACTATCTTCCGGTAAGGAGCTTAGAAGCATGTCCAGCTCATCTATGAAGTGATCGAGGGGACCTGGAGGGCGATAGAGTGTAACAATGGTGAGATTGAAAGGATTAGAGACAGATACTGCATGAATGATATTCGAGGGAGGAGAGTGACAGTTCCGGGAGTTGTGTTAGGTTTGTAGCCCATGAAGGAGATGTCATGAGGCCAGTGCCTCCACCCCGTCTGGAGGGTCGAGGTGTGTGAGTGAAGTTATAGTTTGTAGATAATGCTGCAGGTGTTGATGAGTTATTGGGAGTTATCCAGGTCTCAGTTAGAGCCAGGAGCTGCAGATTTAGACTATGGGCGTAGGCAGTAATGAAGTCAGCTTTCTTGACTGCTGATTGACAATTCCATAAGCCTCCCCGTACTGTGACAGGTGTATTAGTGGCTGTAGGAGGGTAGGAGAGATTTGCCGGGTTGCTAGCAAACTGGCGTGGATGGGTAGAGTCAGTTCTGGAGGAGCAGATTGTGGATATAGGTATGAGGCACATTGTGGTGTCAAGAGTGGCAGGGAGAAGGTTGTAGGGAGGAAGCGAGATAGTAGGGAAATAGCAGAGTGGGAGGGAAATATAGGATTATGGTGTGCTTAGCACTGGGTGGATCGGTGGATCCCTCGGCGGATAACTCCAGGAAAACTCCTCTTTGTCCCTCGACGCTTCGCTGACGCTAGGCCAGCAAGTCCTTAAATCACTATCACTAATTACTGATGAGTGACACCTGCAGCAAAAGGCCACACCTCCAGTTTCTGTCAGCTGGGTGAAACTAATTACAAACTATTTCCACAACGCAATTTAGTCACACACTTCAAAATGATGTACACAGTATTATTCAGTTAAAAGATCCTACCCTCTCTGCTGCTGTCATCAGAATGATTCCAACAGAGAAAAAGCTGGTCTTTAAGCAAAAAAAACTGTCACAAGTGCCCACTTAACTTACAAAAGCCACATGCACAAAGGCCACACCTCCAGTTTCTGTCAGCTGGGTGAAACTAATTACAAACTATTTCCACAACACAATTTAGTCACACACTTCAAAATGATGTAAACAGGCAGAAAGGGTTAGCCTTATTCTGCTTCTTGAAGAAAATATGCAATCCACTGATTAGATCCATTTAGAGTTGATTTGAGTATAGTCCGGCCACCGGCACGAAGCAGAGCATAGCAGCGTTGGGCTCCACGGAGCAGTAGAGGCGGCGGTAGGAACGGCCTTGAAGGCCTAGGGAGAGAGGAAAGAAATGCGACTTGTCTCTGCAAGAGGTGGGAGGTTGTGTAGTGGTTGTGGTATTCACTGACCTTTGGGAAGTATTTTGACATGTACATGGGTACCTTAGTCGTATAGTGTATCTTGTAGACCAGGCCCATTGCAAGTTGCTGTACTCTGTCGTCTACTCTAAGCCATCCTAGGTTGTCAAAGTGGGCAGGGGTGAGGTGGGTTCTGGGGGTAAGGTCAAGTAGTAGTCTGACCAGTTTGTTTTGTGATGTTTGTAATTTTGTTTTAAGCGCCTTTGAGGTGCTTTGGTACCATGAGGTGCACGCATAGTCGTAGTACCCTTGAATGCTCCTGCCAGAGTCTTCAGGGTATTCTTGTTTACCAGAGAGGAGATCCGGTACAAGAATCTAGTTCGTTGGTTGACTTTTTTTATTACATTGGATGCCATTTTGTCACAGGAAAGATTTGCCTCTAGGATGGAACCCAGGTAGGTAATTTCGTCTTTCCTTGTGACAATATTGTCACCCACTGCAACTGAGAAGCCGTCGGTCTTGCTGAGTTTGTTATTTGAACCGAAGAGAATGGACTCTGTTTTGCCCATGTGTAATGATAGTTTGTTATCAGCGAGCCATATGCAGATTTTGCCTAGTTCCGAGCTGAGGGTTTTTTCAACCTGCAACTTGTTCTTGTCAGAGACCAGCAGGGCTGAGTCGTCCGCAAACAGGAACAAGTTGCAGTCACAGGCTGACGACATGTCATTTGCATAAATTAGGAAGGAAGCTCAACAAATCATGTTAAACCCAGATTCGGCTCAAACAAGGGACTAAACACGTTTCGCAATTATGCCACATCAATGTGGAACGCCCTACCCAAAGCTGTAAAGGAATGTGAATCCCTACCCACATTCAAAACCTACGGGAGGCTGCAATTCGAAACTGGCCACCGTAAATGTCCAAACCCCCCCACCCCCTCCTAATAGACAGTCTCCTCCCCACCGCATGTATATTTCTCTCCCACCCACCCACCCCCTCCTAATGTACAGTCCCCTCCCCATCATATACTCTGTCAGGATCTATGGGTAACAGTACTGTATATTTGCATATCGTATGTCACAAATGTAACAGTACTAAATACCTGTATGCAGGGGTGCAGTCGTAATATGGGCGGAGGCCAAACGGTATCCTATTATTATGCAAAGTCTAGGCACTTATCACCTAGACTTTGCATAATAATAGGATGCGCGCACTTCGAAGCCCAAACGCCGTTTGACCGCGGTTGCCCAGCACTGCACCACTGCCTGTATGTCATGTATGTCCCTATGCCATAAATGTCATGTATGTTGTGTATGTCATAAATGTCACTATGAATGAAAATGGGGACCCTGATGTAAACAAGACAAACGTCTTTATCTGGTCTGCATCCCCTTAACAATTGTGTGTATTGGGCCGTACTGTATTGTAGCCATTCTGCAATCTGTTAAATAAAGTTTTCATTCATTCATCATTCATTCATTCATCCCTCTCTCTCGCATTCTCTCCCATAGATATATATAGAACACTAGATAGCTTACCCGCGCTGCCGGCCAATGGAGAGCGACGTCACTGAACCGCCGCCATCTTACCCCAGTCAGCCTGGAGTGAGAGTGAGTGAGCTGCACAGACAAAAATACTCATAACTCGCTGAAATATTGACGGATTTACAAACGGTTTGGTTTATTACAAGCATTATTAACGTGGCTATGATTCAAGCGGTTTGTAAAAAAAACATCTTTAAAAATGCAGTATCATAACTACATCTTTGATGTTTATAGCAAACCAACCCGTTTGTAAATCCGTCAATATTTCAGCGAGTTATGAGTATTTTTGTCTGTGCAGCTCACTCACTCTCACTCAAGGCTGACTGGGGCAAGATGGCGGCGGTTCAGTGACGCTGGTGACTCCTCCTTAAGCTATCTAGTGTTCTATAGATATCTATGCTCTCTCCAACCGCACGTCTCAACCGAGCCTGGTCAGGGGGGAGGGGCTAGGACCAATGTGGAGTGACGTCCCCTCTCCGCCAATCAGCGCGCGTTCTGTCGCGGCCACCAGCATTCCCCGTGTGAGGCAGCTATTGGCTGTTTATTTCCAAAGGGGCGGGGCGTGGGGTGCCGCGTGACGCAGATGTAGCTGATTGGTCCAGCCCTCCCTGACGTCACCAGGAAATACGGAAATGCCATGCAATGTCTCGTCCTAGCCACCAGGGGCACCACAATCCATGCTTCACCTCGTTGTCTGTTGCTATAACGAGCTAATGCTGCTAATCTCTAACGTTAACTCTCTGAACAGATCTAGATGCAGTGATCGTGTAAAGAACGGACTAACTGCAGCTGCTGGAGACACATTTGAACTAAGGAGGAGTCGAGACTGGCCGTAAACTTCAGAGTGTTGTGAAAGTGAGATGAAGAAACACAAAGCAGGTTTGTTTAATCAGAAGGTCCTTTGGACATTATTCTTTGATCAATATGTTCCCGTTTGTGATTACGGTACTTCACAATTGCCTAACCCTTAATAATAATAATGTACCCAACAGTTAGACCAGCGGTGCTGCCATAAATAAAACATTAGATGCGACATTACGCCATAAATCATGTGATAACCGTCCGCCATCTTACCTGGATATTGTTTAGGCAGCAACTATGTTTGTCGGCTGTGCAGCATAGTTACTGTACTAACATGATCAGAGAGACTAGTGCAGCCTAGTTACTGTACTAACATGATCAGAGAGACTAGTGCAGCCTAGTTACTGTACTAACATGATCAGAGAGACTAGTGCAGCCTAGTTACTGTACTAACATGATCAGAGAGACTAGTGAAGCCTAGTTACTGTACTAACGTGATCAGAGAGACTAGTGCAGCCTAGTTACTGTACTAACATGATCAGAGAGACTAGTGCAGCCTAGTTACTGTACTAACATGATCAGAGAGACTAGTGCAGCCTAGTTACTGTACTAACATGATCAGAGAGACTAGTGCAGCCTAGTTACTGTACTAACATGATCAGAGAGACTAGTGCAGCCTAGTTACTGTACTAACATGATCAGAGAGACTAGTGCAGCCTAGTTACTGTACTAACATGAATGAATGAATGAATGAAAACTTTATTTAACAGATTGCAGAATGGGTACAATACAGTACGGCTCAATACATACAATTGTTAAGGGGATGCAGACCTGAGAAAGACGTTTGTCTTGTTTCCATCAGGGTCCCCCATTTTCAATTCATATAGACATTTATGACATACACAACATACATGACATTTATGGCATAGGGACATATAGGTATTTAGTACTGATACATTTGTGACATAGGCGGTATTCAAATATACAGTACTGTTACCCCTAGATCCTGACAGAGTATATACATATGATGGGGAGGGGACTGTACATTAGGAGGGGGTGGGTGGGTGGGAGGGAAATATACATACGGCGGGGAGGGAATATATACATGCGGTGGGGAGGAGACTGTCTATTAGGAGGTGGTGGGGGTTTTGGGCATTTACGGTGGCCAGTTTCGAATTGCAGCCTCCCGTAGGTGCTCTTTAAGGGCGGTTTTGAATGTGGGCAGGGATTCACATTCCTTTACAGCTTTGGGTAGGGCGTTCCACATTGTTGTGGCATAACCAGAGGCATGATCAGAGAGACGTGCAGCCTAGTTACTGTACTAACATGATCAGAGAGACTAGTGCAGCCTAGTTACTGTACTAACATGATCAGAGAGACGTGCAGCCTAGTTACTGTACTAACATGATCAGAGAGACTAGTGCAGCCTAGTTACTGTACTAACATGATCAGAGAGACTAGTGCAGCCTAGTTACTGTACTAACATGATCAGAGAGACTAGTGCAGCCTAGTTAAATGGGGGACCCTGATGTAAATAAGACAAAAGTCTTTCTCTGGTCTGCATCCCCTTAACAATTGTGTGTATTGTTGAGCTGTACTGTATTGTACCCATTCTGCAATCTGTTAATAAAGTTTTCAATCAATTACTGTACTAACATGATCAGAGAGACTGAGGAGGCTGGCATCACTTTATACACATGAGTATGGAGGAGATTAGATCACACAAGGCTCAACTACTCTCTTTCTAACAGACACACATGCACACACAAGACACTCTGACGTCACGAGACCGCCGCCATCTTAGTTTTGGGGACAAACCAACCGGCAAAAGTGAGCTCCGTTTTTAAAAAGTAGTAACATATAAACAGGAAAAAGGCATAGGCTACTTGAAGCCTCCAGTGCACACCAGTGGAGGCTGCTGACCACATTTTTAGGTGAAGCACAAATTATTATATTATATTATATATTAAATTATATTTTTTAAACATCCCCAACGCTGCAACACCCCCATTCCTCCCAGGTGTCAGGCTCCTCATTCGCTTCCATTCATTTTGGGGACCATGTTTAAATATCATACTTCTGAAGTATACACAAACTATACTGCTGTGACGATTTCAATAACACAGACCATTCTGAGTCAATGGTATGCAAAACTGTACATTGGAATATCTAACATGTATTTACCACTTTCCTCTGCACGAGGCCACAGATGGGTTTTATGTAACACAAGGACAATGAATGAATGAGAGAGAGAGACAGAGAGAGACCACGGCGGGTTTATATTAACACAACAGAACTGAATGAGAGAGAGAGAGAGTGTGTGTGTGTCTGTGTGATAACAAGTATACTATAATCGCAGGTGTATTATGGTGCAGGGTCCATGTGTGTGGCTTGTGTCCAATAACAATAGTCCATGTATCTTTTGTGTGTGCGTGTGTTTAAGACTGTGGTCTTTGAGAATGAGAATGTTATAGTTCTTCTTTCTACACATGAATGAATGAATGATGAATGAAAACTTTATTTAACAGATTGCAGAATGGGTACAATACAGTACGGCTCAATACACACAATTGTTAAGCAGACCAGAGAAAGACTTTCGTCTTGTTTACATCAATTCAGTGCCACATACACACAGTCTTCATATCCCTCCTAGTTACACACAGTCATCATTATCCCTCCCATACAATACGCACAACACAACAGACTAACTCGTCTTGCTCAATACTTGTTTATGAGTTTTAAGAGACAGCACTGTAATCTGTCTCAACCAAAGCTCTACTAGTTAACAAAGATCTCCACCTTGCTATCTGAAACACTGACACCATTATCAACCTAATAATATCAACCTGATAATATTGAAACATTATCAATATAACGTTAGCTACCAACTTTAGCAGGGCTCCTAATAACACAAGATACATTTCACTATGAATTGAAAATGGGGGACCCTGATGTAAACAAGACGAAAGTCTTTATCTGGTCTGCATCTCCTTAATAATTATGTGTATTGAGCCGTACTGTATATTGTACCCATTCTGCAATCTGTTAAATAAAGTTTTCATTCATTCATGCCTTTTGAAAAGTGACATGGTCGATGTAGGAGTTATGATGCTGTTTCAATTCGGTTACAGTAACGTTACACAAACTGATATTCTAAAGCCAAGAAGACACGACTTACCCATAAAGACGGTATCTCGATCTCATCTATCGTTGAATAGTGCAGCTTCTCCATGTGACGAGTCCGACTCGAGCCACGTGCATTAATCCCATGGAAAATGTAAACAATAGTGCATCGCGAGCCAGCTTGTTGCATCAAATTGATGTTTGGCTTTTGTCTCCCGAGTGAAGTTAGAACTACTACACTTCGGCTAGGGGTGGGAATCACCAGTTTCATCATGATACGATACGATATCGATTCTTTGGACAACGATACGATATTTGCCGATATCACAGTCTCTCACGATACAATACGATTAGATTAGATTCAGGTGCCTGCAATCGATATGAGATGATATCATACGCCCATTTAACACAATCAGTAACATTTAGATCAACTAAAAAACGGTAACGAAAATATCATTTGACATTTGTATTTTTGAGCTCTTCCAGACATTTAAAGGAAAATCAATCTATTGTTTTTAATACAAATAGACCTCCTGTTCACTGTAAAGTGCCACGTTTTGATATATTGAGCTTTAAACTTTAAGCTCCATTTTTTGGAACTCAAAACTCACAACCTAAAACCCCTCCCTACCTCCCTCTCCCAAACCGTTCCTACAACAATTTGTTGATGTTGCATGATCATGTATAGGCCTACATTTATTATGTATTATATTGTTTATGTTTAAATAACATTTAAACATCAAACTCCTCTGACCTCATCTGGTCTTTCCAAAGACGCGCGCACACACACACACAGAAAGGGAGAATGCTATGCTGTAACGTCTACACACACGGAGCTACTGCTGTTGTTCTTGGGCGGATATGAGACTCGCCACAGGATTTTCAAAATAAGAGTATCGATCTTATTACATTGCATCGATCCGATTCGATCGTTGATAATTACATCGATGTATCGATCTGGATCGATGTATCGTCCCACCCCTAACTTCGGCTGAGGCTAAGCACTGCAGGCTTTCGTTTTACAACGACTGAGATAAAAAAATATATATATATATCATCAAACGATGCACAATGGAGAGGCATTGTTGTTATTGATATCATCTTCATCAATGCCATCAGCCCTGTTTAGACATTCACAAGACTTGCGTAACGTTAGCTAGCAAGCAAGCTAGTCGACAATATCTCCTTCCTCCATTGCAACGCTATCTACAGTACTAGAGAATTCAAAGTGCCCGCGAGGCGATGACGTTGTTGTTGTTGTTGTCACATTTAGCTTTTATCGCAGGTGTATATATATATCATCAAACGATGCACAATAAGTTCATGAACAATAACAAAACACTCCACCCTGGGCCTGATAGCTGCGGTGGTAGCCCTTTAGCTACGTTAGCTCCAACAAGTTATCTTCCTGAGATAAAAATTATTTTGTAAACAAGCTGCAGAGCCGCAGTATGGCCCAAGAGAAACCATTATCTGATTGGGCCACAAGGCTGTCAATCATGCTAGCTGCAGAGCCGCAGCGCTGCAAAAGAGAAACCATTAGCTGATTGGATAACAAGGCTGTCAATCATTCAATCCCCCATTCAATGGCAAGAGTTAAACTGCACAGACCGTGCTTAGATGACATTAATAGCCTATTTTGATTGGCTATTATTTATTTAAATAAACCTGTGCAGATATTCTGCACGAATATTACTGCAGTGCAGGCCTGCTCAGAGCTGTACATATTGGCAATTTTTTGAAGAAAAAAAAATTCACTGGCATTTTTTTACAGAGGAAAACTTTTCTAATAAAAAAAAATTAAATAATAATAATAAAAAAAAAAATATATATATATATATATATGTAAATTAATAATAATTATGAATTATGAGTGAATTTGTATTTCACGTGTTGTCATAGAGAAACTTCCACTGGTGCACACGTACACTGAGAATGGACTATATGGTCGAAGTAGCTAGTGTAATGTTTCTGTTCTGGCTGTCACTCTTAGTGTCTAGCAGAAAGAATTGAATGTCCACACGATGACAATATAGCTGAAGGTTCTTTACTTCCACACTTTGGGTTAACTTGCATACATCCAACTGGCGGGCACCGTATCTGACGTCATTAACATGAGTCTGGGCTAAACCAACATATGGGTGAAACTATTATTCCAGGATACCACAGCTAGCAGCTAACATTCATCTGCTGTTTACAGCCTCACAGCCAATAATACATTTACGTTATAATATTTGTTCCTTATTCTCACCTGTTATGAAATGGGTAGAGCAGATACACGTATGATTTGACTTGGGGGACCAGTGTCTGCTTTGATGGACTCTCCCGTCTGCATCTACGTGTGCCCTCTTGATAGCCACCAGCCACTTTTCCTCTGTGATGCCTCAGCTGGTAAATTATATAAAACTTGCGATTTTGATTTAGTTATTAGTACAAAACGTAACACAGCAGCTCTTTGGCATTGTGATGCACTGAAGAAAATTACCCTTGATTGTGTTTACTTTGCCGCTTTTCCGATCCGTTTTCTGCACTAAATGAAGCGTTCACAATGTACTCGTGGTGCATGTTTCCCCCCAAGCCATAGTTGCGTAGCAACAACAGACAGGACGTTGACTTCGAGAATATCTCTCTGTCTCTCTTACTATCCCACATGCACACACTCTCTCCTGGTCTCTCTTACTATCCCACATGCACACACTCTCTCCTGGTCTCTCTTACTATCCCACATGCACACACTCTCTCCTGGTCTCTCTTACTATCCCACATGCACACACTCTCTCCTGGTCTCTCTTACTATCCCACATGCACACACTCTCTCCCGGTCTCTCTTACTATCCCACATGCACACACTCTCTCCCGGTCTCTCTTACTGTCCCACATGCACACACTCTCTCCCGGTCTCTCTTACTATCCCACATGCACACACTCTCTCCTGGTCTCTCTTACTATCCCACATGCACACACTCTCTCCTGGTCTCTCTTACTATCCCACATGAACACACTCTCTCCTGGTCTCTCTTACTATCCCACATGAACACACTCTCTCCCGGTCTCTCTTACTATCCCACATGCACACACTCTCTCCCGGTCTCTCTTACTATCCCACATGCACACACTCTCTCCTGGTCTCTCTTACTATCCCACATGCACACACTCTCTCCCGGTCTCTCTTACTATCCCACATGCACAAACACACACACACACATGCATAATTGCATACACATATCAGCCTTCAGTCTCAGACATATCTCTTAGAGCCATATGAAATCCGTTTTATTTTTTTCCAAATTCCATAAATTTTTTTTTCAAATTCTGTTTTTTCCGTTTTAATATTTCAGAATTCTGTATTTTGTAGGGATGCCCCGATCGATCGGCCACCGATCGTTATCGGCCGATAATCAGTATAAATATGCGATCGGGGAATTCCGATAATTAGTCATATTCGCCGATCACGGAAACTGATCAAGTGGATATCTCACTCGCTTGTCTCAGACGCACAGGACCTGCAAACTGCTCCTCTTCCCTAGCCCCGCCCGTACCCGTGTAGAGTTTGTAAACACAGAGGAGGCGGACCTCCTCTGCTGAGTTTAGATAGTGCATTCGACCTGAGCTAACGTTAGCTACCTAGCTATCGTTACTGTTTAAACAAAATTACCCAGTCAACTATTCACTTTTAGTAGGCATTGTCTAACGGTATTTAGCCGGCTAGCTACTGATAGCTCCGGATATCAACAAATGCCCCAGGAAGTCTAGTAGCCCATGTTGATATCTCCGTTAGCTTGCGTTAGCTGACGTTAGTTCGCGGTTCAAAACGAAATGTCTGATTGAACTAAATAGTTGTCTTAACGTCATCTAGCCGGCTAGCAGTAGCTACAGATAGCCCCTGATATCAATGTCTTATAACATTGATTGAATGCGTATTCGAGCTGAGGGCTTGCTGAATGTGAAATGACCAAAGCATAACGTTACCAAGGCAATAGGGTCCCGCTGCAGCGCCGGAGAATCCTTTTTGGAGCTAGGGCTACTAGAGTACACACAGACAGTGGAGCTGTTTGCAGATAGCGAGCATTTTGACTTGTTGCGTGGTGGCGATGTCTCGCAGATAATACAAGTACAAGTCTAATTATATAATATATATATTTTATTAAAAAAAAATTATATAAAATAATTTTTAATTTCTTTTTAATCAAAAACGATCGGTATCGGATCGGTATCGGCCGATATGGCTCACGACGATCGGTGATCGGTATCGGTGGCAAAAAACGTGATCGGGGCATCCCTAGTATTTTGCTTTGTACGCTAATTTTACCATCAGAAATAGTGTCTAATAAGTGGGAATGAATAAATGTCCACAATTTAATAAGATATAACAGTCCATTTAATAGGGCTGTCTTAAATACTTCGAAGCTTCGTTCGATAGGCATGGGATTCGAATATGAAAATAAAATTCGATTATTAAAAAAAAATAAAAAATCATATATATATATATATATATATGCTTTTTTTTTTTTTTTTTTTTTCAAAATCAACTCTGCCTCTCTTTGTTAACTACAACAAGCAATGCTGTTTGTTATTTAAGATGAGGTCGGACTCGGCACTGACAGATTTGTGTTCATTGTGCTGCTTTTATAAAGCCTCAAATGACTGCTTACAATATTTCATGAAAGCAAAGTGTTTTGTTTGTCTAAGAATTAAAAAGGTTTAAACTTTACAGCACTGACAAAGTTGAACAAAGTGCTGTACAAGTCCCACAACATAAAAAAAATATTATTATTTTATTCTTTTTACAGTTGATTCCATTTTTATTGCTCAATTCCGCGATTCCGTCCGCGATTCCGTGAACGCGGATTCCATATGGCTCTAATATCTCTCTACACACACTACCCCACCCCCCTTGCAACTTGTACACATATGCACAAAATAGAGCCTTCTCATGTCTATGATCTCCCTTTCTGACACACACATGTAACGGAGGTACCGCATGTCTATCCACAGTCACGATGGACAGTGTAGTGAAGTGGCTGTGGACGTTAAGTGGTACTGCAAGTAAACTCACTCCCCAGAGGCATCCAGAGTTCACCTCTTGGTATAGCGGTCTGCGATGTCGCCTGCGGCGCGGGAGACCGGGGTTCAACTCCCACTCAGGGCATGTCAAATGAGACCGGTTTCAGTGGTGCCCAGTGACCCGGATGCCCTGGGTGTAGTGATGTGTCGGTCATGAGCGACTCGTTCATAAGAGCCGATTCAGTGCCGTGAGCGTGAGTCGAATCGTTCAAGTCTGGCAATGAGTCGGTTCACGCCCCCCCCCACCCACCCCCCACCCCTGGCACGCACACAGACACACACACAATGAACTCAACGGATATCGTCGATCGGGGGCTCAACTGAGTCTGACACAGACAACTGAATGAATAGCATACTACTTATTTGGTTGTATAGGAGTCGAGTGGCGCTAATGAGTGTCTTTTGTCAAACAACAGTAGCCTATGAAGAATAGGCTATGACTAACGTAACGAGATGCAAATATGCAATTGATCACTTGCCTGCTGCGCCTGCTGTGTGCTGTGAGTGTCAGTGTTGCTACAGTACAGTCACAGTCGTCAGTCAGTCACACTTATTTAACATGATCAAATGATCATTTAACATGATCAAATAATTATTATAATATTTTTTACTTCACTTTGAAATATTATAGTGAAATATTTTGCAATGTTGTCGCATTTATCTTGTTGAAATCCTCCAACAGGCTCTTTTTTGTAAGTTGACTGGTTTGCACACCAATAATACAGTGCAATAATAGAATAGTAGAATAGATAGTAAAAGTATGCAATAGAATGGCCAGAGTAAAATAGTGCTACAGTACAATCAACAGCGGGATGTATTAGAAGGCTATGGTGAAGAGGTACGTTTTTAGCTTATTTCTGAAAATATTAAGAGATCTAGCTTCCCTAATGTCCATAGGTAGTGTGTTCCATAACTTTGGTGCATAGTTAGCAAAGGCTGCATCCCTGATTTTCTTTAGACTGTGGCTTGGAACCTTCAATAGTAGATGATCGCAATGTTTATACTTTGTATATAAGGAGGACCTTGAAATCAATTCTAAATCAATGTTCTAAATGTTACAGATGATCAGGGACCCTGATCATGTAAACAAGACGAAAGTCTTTCTCTGGTCTGCATCCCCTTAACAATTGTATGTATAATTGTATGTAATTGTATGTATAACATTGGCCACATTTTTTCCGCGGTCGCGCTACGTGCTCCAACTTCATATCTTTTGGCTCGCTGCACGATCCGGAAGCGCCACTGAACGGTGAACCGTGAGTCGCATCAGTGAATCGGATCATTGCCGTGAGCGTGAATCGAATCGCTCACTCACTGAAATGATCCGTTTGGGCACATCACTACCGGGGTGGAGTGAGTTTAGGGGGGTGAGTGTAACGGAGGTACTGCGTGTCTATCCACAGTCACGATGGACAGTGTGAAGTGGCTGTGGACGTTAAGGGTTCCTGCAAGTAAACTCACTCCCCATAGTAGGGCTGCAACTAACGATTATTTTGGTAGTCGACTAATCTGTCGATTCTTTTTTCGATTAGTCCACTAATCTAACTATTATTTTTGTCATTTGATTAGTCGACTAATCTAACGATTATTTTTGTCACACCCTCAATCTCTGCTTCCTGTGGGCGCGGCTCCTTCTCCAGTGCATGTTTTACCTCACATGCTCAAGTCTGCACACCTGTGAATGTCACCCTGTTGTCCAGTCCCTCTGCCTTAACACTTTGAGTGCCAGCGATGAGATTTCTCGTCTCTCTGTTTAATTAATTTATCCACTCTGGTTGGATGGTGTGTATGTATATGTATGTATTGTGCTGTATAATGACAATACATTTGAATCGAATCTCATTTTGAAATCGCTACGCTGCCTATGGACACGACAGTGGCAGACAGCTTCGGAGGTGATTGCATTGCACCATGGGGCCTAACAAAAATAATAGTTGGTTTCAGGTTGCCGACCGACCCTGCCGATTTAGGTGCGACCCAATATATTTTATGAGTTTAAAAAAAAAAAAAAAAAGTTTCATAGAAATCTTAGTCAAACATTTAGTATTATGGATATTAAACATGCTGGCAGAGTACATGCATCCATGTTGTTGTGAACATTTTAATTAAATAAAGAAATTCCCTATCCATAGTCGCCATGGGAAAGAATAAAATAAAAAAATAAAATAAAATAAATTCCCTACCTACCCATGGCCAAACTGACAACCAACCTGAAACCAACTATTAATTTAGTTAGGCCTGGTGATCCACTCAACAGGTAGCGATTTTAAAATGAGATTTGATTAAAATGTATTGTCATTATACAGTACAATACATACATATACATACACACCATCCAACCAGAGTGGATAAATTAATTAAACGTAAAAAAAAAAAAAAAAATTGAACCAAGAGTGATTTGAACTTGTGACCATAGGATCCACAGCCAGCAGACTAACGAGGTGAGCTAAGTCAGACGTTAAAACTGAGTGACTAATCCATGATTTACACTTGTGCCAATTGCGTTTGTCCCTAATCTTTAGTATTGGCATTAATAAATCAGATGTCATGCTAATATGTCATGTTCTACAGTAGGACGTACTACTGTGATACCCATTAAAACAGTAATTCGAATAATAGAAGCCTGCTTTGCTGGAATGATTCTTTTCAAAGATGAATTGGATAATGCAGGCGCGAGCTGGGCGTAACTGGCGTAGATAACTTACCGGGGGCAAAACTAGCGTACGTCAGTGGCCAATCAGGCCGCGCAAACCGAACACGGAAGTGCAATCCCCTTAGGGAAAGTATTCAAGCGACCGGTACCCTGTCCCGCACATACAGGACTTCTCTACCCACCTAGCGGGGGCCATCATCTTCTCCAAGGTGGACCTGGTGCGCGTGTACCACCAGGTGCCGGTCCATCCACGGGATGTGCCAAAAACAGCTGTCATTACACCCTTTGGACTTTTTGAATTCCTAAGAATGCCTTTCGGGCTCATGGGGGCGGCGCAGACGTTTCAGCGCCTGATGGACTCTGTGCTCCAGGACATGCCGTTTTTGTTTGTGTACTTGGATGACATTCTTGTAGCCAGTACGTCCATAGAGGAGCACATGACACACCTCCAGCAGCTGTTTGAGCAGCTCAGTAAACACGGCCTCATCGTCAACCCGACCAAGTGCCAGTTTGGGCAGTCCTCCATCACCTTCCTCGGACACCATGTCACTCCACAGGGAGCCACCCCACTCCCTGCCAGGGTGGAGGCCATTGCCAGTTTTCCTCATCCCCGCACCGTACGGTCTCTACAGGAGTTCCTGGGCATGGTGAACTTTTACAACCGGTTCCTTCCCCATGCTGCCCACCTCATGCGCCCCTTGTACGAGGCCCTGCGGGGCAAAGTGCCCAAGGACGAGTTAGATTGGTCTAGGGATGCCCCGATCACGTTTTTTGCCACCGATCACCGATCGTCGTGAGCCATATCGGCCGATACCGATCCGATACCGATTGTTTTTGATTAAAAAGAAATGAAAGATTATTTTATATAATTTTTTTTTTATAAAATATATATATTATATAATTAGACTTGTACTTGTTTTATCTGCGAGACATCGCCACCACGCAACAAGTCAAAATGCTCGCTATCTGCAAACAGCTCCACTCTCTGTGTGTACTCTAGTAGCCTCCAGCTCCAAAAAGGATTCTCCTGTGTTGCAGCGGGACCCTATTGGTAACGTTACTGTGCTTTGGTCATTTCACATTCAGCAAGCCCTCAGCTCGAATACGCATTGAATCAATGTTATAAGACATTGATATCAAGAGCTATCTGTAGCTACTGCTAGCCGGCTAGATGACGTTAAGACAGAACTTTTTAGTTCAATGGGACATTTCGTTTTTAACAGAGAACTAACGTCAGCTAACGCAAGCTAACGCAAGCTAACGGAGGTATGAACATGGACTACTAGACTTGCTGGATCATTTGTTGATATCAGGAGCTATCAGTAGCTAGCCGGCTAAATACCGTTAGACAATGCCTACTAAACGTGAATAGTTGACTGGGTAATTTTGTTTAAACAGTAACGATAGCTAGGTAGCTAACGTTAGCTCAGGTCGAATGCACTATAGACTCGAGCAGAGACTCTCAGTCCTCAGTGTTTACAAACTGTACACGGGTGCGGGCGGGGCAAGGGAGCAGCGGCAGTTTGCAGGTTGTGTGTGTCTGAGACAGACAGCGAGTGAGATCTTCGCTTGATCGGTTTCCGCGATCGGCGAATATGACTCATTATCGGAATTCACAGATCGCATATTTATACTGAGTATCGGCCGATAACGATCGGTGGCCGATCGATCGGGGCATCCCTAGATTGGTCCTCTGGGATGGACAGCGCTTTTGGGGCTGCCAAGACCGCGCTAGCCAACGCTGCTCTGCTGGCGCACCCCTCCCACTGCCCCGGTCGCCCTCACGACAGACGCCTCGGACTATGCGGTGGGAGCGGTGTGCGAGCAGTGGGTGGGCGGTTCCTGGCAGCCACTGGCCTTTTTTAGCAAACAGCTCCGCGACAACGAGCGTAAGTACAGTACTTTCGACAGGGAACTGCTGGGTCTGTTCCTCGCCACTAGGCACTTTAGATGCCTGTTGGAAGCCCGCCAGTTCCCTGCCTTTGTGGACCACAAGCCGCTAACGTTCTCCATGGCCAAGACCTTGGAGCCGTGGTCGGGACGTCAGCAGCGGCAGCTCTCGGCGATCTCCGAGTTAACCACGGACATTGAGCACGTGGCGGGCAAGGACAACTTGCCACTTCCGACTGCCTCTCTCTGGCGGTCATCGGGTCCGTCCACTTGGGACTCGATTATGCCACCATGGCGGCAGACCAAGCCACAGACTCAGACATTCAGGCCTACCGGACGGGCCCTACTGCACTGCAGCTGGAGGATGTGGTGTTCGACACAGCTAACGCCACTCTCCTCTGCGACATCTCCACTGGCCAACCGCGCCCTATGGTGCCTATGGCCTGGCGGCGCCGGGTTTTTAACATGATCCACAGCCTTTCCCACCCAGGTGTGAAGGCCTCGACTAAGCTGGTGGGGGTCAAGCTGGCCTCCAGAAGGATGTTAGGACCTGGGCTAGCTCGTGTGTGGCGTGCCAGCGTGCCAAGGTGCACCGCCATACCAAAGCCCCTTTGGCACCGTTTATAGTGCCAGAGAGGCGGTTCGACCACGTGAATGTGGACCTGGTGGGCCCCCTGCCCCCCTCCCACGGATATACTCACCTCCTCACCATGGTGGACAGGACCACCAGGTGGCTGGAGGCTGTTCCACTGTCCTCCACTACGGCAGCGGAGGTGGCCCAGGCGTTCATCGGCTGCTGGGTGGCCCGTTTTGGCACACCGGGGGACATCACAAGCGACAGGGGCCCCCAGTTCACTTCGGAGCTCTGGACTGCAGTTGCGGAGCAACTGGGGGTGAAGATCCACCGCACTACGGCGTACAACCCGCAGGGCAACGGACTTTGTGAGCGGTTCCATAGGGACATGAAGGCCGCTCTTCGGGCTGCCCTTACGGATGGCGACTGGGTTGACCGCCTCCCGTGGGTCTTGCTTGGTCTTCGTTCTGCCCCCAAAGAGGACCTCCAGGCCTCGTCCGCTGAGCTGGTGTACGGCCAGCCGCTGCGGGTCCCTGGGGAGTTTTTTCCGGAGGCCACAGCTTCCTGGTCCGTCGCCTCCCATCGAACAGTGTCCCGGGGTGTTGCCGATGCCCTTATTCCCATTCCAACATCCCGCCACTGCCTTCCCCAGTCCTACGTCCCCAGGGACCTGCCATTGTCCAAATATGTGTTCATCTGGCACGACAGCCATCGGACCCCGCTGCAGCCCCCTTATGACGAGCCTTTCCGTGTCCTGGAGGCAGGCACTAAAAACTTTGTTGTGGACATGGGGGGCAGGCCAGAGCGGGTCACTATAGACCGTCTTAAGCCTGCTCACTTGGACAAGGACGAACCAGTTCAGTCGGCCCTACCCCCGCGGCGGGGGCAGCGTTTCCGTTAGCCGGTAATTACCGGTATTTGACCGGCAAAATCTGTTGAAGTCCGACATATTTAATCTCTCCGGTCTTAATGTCCGGTGAAAATAATTCCCTGAGTCTAAGCACAATTTGATTATTTGAATTGTATTAAAATAGGCTAAAATTAAATAGCCTATGCGATGAACGAAACAATCATTACATTTGTTTCATCGTTGCTTCTAATAATGACAACGACGTTGTCAGTGAGAGCTTAGTGCTGGAGTGCGAGTGCATGTGAAGCTGCAGAGCCGGAGCAGCAGCGGCACAGTGCAGTACTCCAATTCAGCCATTGGCAATTCAGCTGTTGGGTGGGGGGCGCTGCTGTGCGGTCCCCAGATAGAGCCAAAAAAGAGCCAGAAAACAGCTGAATCTGCTGCTCTGCATCGACATACTCTCGCAAATAAGTCGTTGGGAGGTGGAGAGAGAGAGAGTCGTCACGCAAACCCACAATAATGTTGCCGTCTCTCTCTGCCAAATTTCTCAGTTCTTCGCTTGATATAATTAATACAAATGTCCAATATAACGGAATTCGTTAGCTCATAAAAATGTGATTATAACAGACTGCTGTTTAAAACGATGACAGACTACAAAGGCGCCTCCCTCAAACTGAACAGTGACATCTCCTTAGCAAATGACCTCAATACCTTCTATGCGAGGTTTGATGCTGGTAATAACAACACCAGCCCACAAGCCACGGCAATGGGGGGGGGGGGGGGGGGGGGTCTGCTGCTGATGGAGACTCAGTGTTCAGGGTAACAGAGCATGAGGTGAGGCGGACCTTTAAAAAAGTGAATATCAGGAAGTAGAGCTGCCGCGATAACCGCATTACCGCGGTATCGCTGTTGCATCACGCCCACCGCAGAGTTGGGCTGAATACCGCATCACAGCTGATTTTTTTAATAATAATAAAGTAGCGCCCAGACGTTGGACTTGCGGCTCTGCAGATATACCCTACTCGGTTCCAAGCGACCCTATTGGGTAGAAGTGGTACCAGAAAAGTCATGTGAAACATTGCAGACCACTGATTGGTCAGAAGAGAGATGCGTCACACATTGGAGTCTCTGAACGAAAACAGAAAGCCGCCATCTTTACTGCCTCGCTAAGGATGTATTTCATTCAGGATTTGTTTGCGACAGCACCAAGTGTAATAAACAGAAAAGGATGGATTCACTGTGTATTCGGCCTCATTTATTGATGAAACAAAACCGACATCAACCCAATTTACCACAGAGCGGAAAGTTTAGTGTCACAACAAGATCGCTGATGTGTTAAGTTTGTTGTTATTAGCCTAATACTAACGTCAGCAGATATACACGAGAGGTAACGTTAAACCCGGGTTGCTTGGTAGAATAGACACAATGAGGTAACGTTAGCTTTAGCACAATAGACACAACGAGAGTCTGGTTAATGTTGTTATTGATTGATTGAAACTGTGTTAAACTCTGGCTTGCTGCAAGCCCTCGGACATGCCCACGGAGCTTTCAGTGTACACAAGCGGCCCCGCCTGCATCCCCACACGGAGACAAACAGAGTTTTTTTTTTTTGTGTGCGCACTGTGCGGTAATAACCGCGGCGGTAGGAAATATTTAGCAAATTTGTGCGGTAAGGAAAATATCAATACCGCGGCAGCTCTATCAGGAAGGCAGCAGGTCCGGACGGCATCCCCGGCCGCGTCCTAAAAGTCTGTGCCGACCAACTGGCCCCGGTATTCACTGACATATTTAACCTGTCCTTAGAACAGGCTGTCATCCCCACCTGCCTGAAGAAGTCCACTATTATCCCTGTACCCAAAAAATCCAAGCCTGCTTGCCTCAACGACTACCGCCCTGTAGCTCTCACCTCCATAGCCATGAAGTGCTTTGAGAAGCTAGTAAAGGGCTACATCTGCTCCTCCCTCCCCATCAACATGGACCCCCTGCAATTTGCATACCGCCCCAACAGGTCCACGGAGGACGCCATAGCCCATGTGCTGCACACAGCAGCATCACACCTGGACAAGAGGCAGGGGAACTATGTGAGAATGCTATTCATCGACTACAGCTCGGCATTCAATACCATAGTCCCCTCCATACTCATAGCCAAGCTCAGGGACCTGGGCTTGAACTATGACCTCTGCCAGTGGGTCTTGGACTTCCTGACGGGCAGACCCCAGGTGGTGAGAGCAGGCAACTGCACCTCCTCATCCAACACCCTCAACATAGGGGCCCCCCAGGGCTGTGTTCTGAGTCCCCTCCTCTACTCCCTGTACACACACGACTGTGTGGCTCAGCGGAGTAGCAATACAATCATCAAATTTGCTGACGACACAGTGGTGGTGGGCCTGATCTCTGCCAACGACGAGAGGGCCTACCTGGAAGAGGTCAAGGTCCTGGCGGGATGGTGCCAGGAAAACAGCCTCTCCCTGAACGTCAGCAAAACAAAGGAGATGATTGTGGACTTCAGGAGGTCGGGGGTCAAGGACTACAGCCCCCTCAGCATCGACGGGGCACCGGTTGAGAGAGTCAACAGCTTTAAGTACCTCGGAGCCTACATATCCGAGGACTTGACATGGACCACACACATTGACAGTGTTGTGAACAGTGATGCCACAGATTACTTGTAAAAGTAATATGATTACTGATTACTGATTACTCCTTTAAAAAGTAATCTTAGTTACTTTACTGATTACTTGATTATCAGAGTAACTTAGTTACTTTGAAAGTAACTAGGTTACGAAGTCGTCCCCCCTGCTGCTGCCACAACATAAGAATGACAAAAAAAAATTAGTAAAATGTACTCAATTTGAGTAAAATGTACTAATAGGGCAGGTATGCCTATCTTGCTATCTATAGATCTATAGATTTCACAAAAGATAAATGGTCAATAACACCACATGTAGGCTGATATGTAGCCTACCTTTGAGGCCTGCCCCATTCAGATATGGTTCTACGTTATTATTATTTATTATTGTGTGAATGAATGAATGAATGAATGAATGAATGAATGAATGAATGAATGAATGAAAACTTTATTTAACAGATTGCAGAATGGGTACAATACAGTACGGCTCAATACACACAATTGTTAAGGGGATGCAGACCAGAGAAAGACGTTTGTCTTGTTTCCATCAGGGTCCCCCATTTTCAATTCATATAGACATTTATGACATACACAACATACATGACATTTATGGCATAGGGACATATAGGTATTTAGTACTGATACATTTGTGACATAAACTGTATTCAAATATACAGTACTGTTACCCCTAGATCATGACAGAGTATATACATATGATGGGGAGGGGACTGTACATTAGGAGGGGGTGGGTGGGTGGGAGGGAAATATATATACGGCGGGGAGGGAATATATATACTGCAGTGTTGTCAGTGTGCTACTGACAACCTACATACTGCAGTATGGTGTTCCATGTTCATGGAATAGTGCAATGCAAAATATGTTTAACTCCAAGGTGGAACATACTGTTTGGCTGGTGGTGCAGCTCCGAGTCCTGTAGAAGTCGATGGTCGTGCTGTGCAGCTGCTGTATATTCCATATGCGGTAGACAGTATTTTGTTTCCTCCGCAAAGTGAATGTTTTTTTCACCCGGCTTAACAAACGTTAAGTAGACTAGTGAACTTCCAGTGCTGCAAGAAAGCGTTACGAGCGCGAGCTTCTCCCTGCTAGCGCGCAGTTTAGGTCAGGCTGAAAATAACAATAACAGCCGCGCCCACCAGCATGGATCAACACGCGAGGTTACGTGCTCAGACACGCTTTGAAAACGTGACATGTGACGTCACTCCCAAAGAGAAGTAAACAGCTCTAAGCGTATTTTTGACTGTCGAAAACGAAATAAAATACTGCATTGCGCCTGCATTATGAATTTATGATGAGATAGTAACGAAATAGTAATGCACAGCCACTTGGACAAGTAACTGCAATTAGATTACTGGCTTTTAAAGATTAACGCGTTAGATTACCATTTTCGCGGAAAAGTAATCAGATTACAATAACGCGTTACTTAGTAACGCGTTAGTGGCATCACTGGTTGTGAAGAAGGCACGACAACGCCTCTACTTCCTCAGGCGCCTAAGGAAGTTCCAAGTCAGTCAGAAGATCCTTAAGAACTTCTACTCATGTACAATAGAGAGCATCTTGACTGGCAACATCACCTCCTGGTTTGGGAATAGCACTGCACAAGACCGAAGCAGACTACAAAGAGTGACACGTTCAGCCGAACGCACAATTGGAGGGGGGCTCCCCACCCTCCAGAACATTTACAACAAGCGTTGCAGGGGCAAGGCTAAGAGAATCATTAAAGACTCCAGTCACCCGAACAACTGCCTCTTTGAACTGCTGCGGTCAGGCAAGCGATACCGGAGTCTCAAGGCGAGCACAGAAAGACTCAGAAGAAGCTTCTATCCCCAGGCCATCAGGCTGCTAAACGAACAATGAACACTACACAACAACAACCATCAAACGCACATAGCACACACATCCACACGCACACACTCACTTTAAACAAACACACTGTAGCACCCACTCCACACACTTTATAGCACACACCCACTTTAAACAAACACACTGTAGCACCCACTCCCCACACTTTATATTTATTGATGAAGGATTGCACTACAACTCGTACACCTTACTGTAAATTGTACCTAAATTGTACCTCATCCCATTTCTGCTTTGCACTATATAGTACTGTACATTAGTACACTGCATAGTATTGTATATTATATGGTAACTCAGTTACGTCTATTCTGCATCGAACATTGTACATATGTCTATACTGAACACTGTGACCTCATTTTCTACTTCTAAATGACATGCTATACTATGTTATTTGATACTATCTTGTCTAGCACAGTCTCTGGAGCGTAACAGTAAGAAGCATTTTGTATGAAAGTATTCTGTACTTCTGTATGACAACTATTAAAGAAACTTGAAACTTGAACTATTAATGTCGGGCGACTGCCCACAGACACCTATTTGATTTAAAGTCGGCAGCAGCACGGAGTCTCTGGACTTATTTTATTTGGAATATAATGACTTTATACGCAAAAGTAGCCTAGTTTTAAGTAAAAATATTATAAATCTACATGCCTTGATGATGTCATTCTTTTGTTTTGTTGTCATTCTTTTGCCTATCAATTGTTTTTAAGCTCAATAAACTCTGACAGGAATTTCTCTCATTTGACCGGTAGATTGAAATCTACCGGACACTGAGGCCGGCAACAATTTTTTCTAACGGAAACCCTGGGCGGGGGCGCCCCCCGGTTTCGGATCAGACCCCTTCCCCGTCCTCTGTTCCGGCCTTGGCCCCTTCCATGGCCCGGCCGCTGGTGCCACTTCTCTCCCTTAATCCCCCTCTTGTTAAGCACAGTCGGTTCGGCCGCTTGATCCGTCTCCCTCCACGTTGACTATTTCATGCGGTAATCTGTTCACTGATGGACTGTTCACTGGCTATTAATTAGTTGCAGTTTTTGTATTGGAGAATTCTGGGGGGGCCTGTGTGGTGACCTATATTAAGAGACATTCACCAAGGTGGGCTTGTGCCTTTAAGGGCGGGGGTAAACTCACTCCCCAGAGGCATCCAGAGTTCACCTCTTGGTATAGCGGTCTGCGATGTCACCCGCGGCGCGGGAGACCGGGGTTCAACTCCCACTCAGGGCATGTCAAATGAGACCGGTTTCAGTGGTGCCCAGTGACCCGGATGCCCTGGGTGGAGTGAGTTTATGGGGGTGAGTGTAACGGAGGTACCGCGTGTCTATCCACAGTCACGATGTGTGAAGTGGCTGTGGACGTTAAGGGTTCCTGCAGGTAAACTCACTCCCCATAGTAGGGCTGCAACTAACGATTATTTTGGTAGTCGACTAATCTGTCAATTCTTTTTTCGATTAGTCGACTAATCTAACGATTATTTTTGTCACACCCTCAATCTCTGCTTCCTGTGGGCGCGGCTCCTTCTCCAGTGCATGTTTTACCTCACATGCTCAAGTCTGCACACCTGTGAATGTCACCCTGTTGTCCAGTCCCTCTGCCTTAACACTTTTGAGTGCCAGCGATGAGATTTCTTGTCTCTCTGTTTAATTAATTTATCCACTCTGGTTGGATGGTGTGTATGTATATGTATGTATTGTGCTGTATAATGACAATACATTTCAATCGAATCTCATTTTGAAATTGCTACGCTGCCTATGGACACGACAGTGGCAGACAGCTTCGGAGGTGATTGCATTGCACCATGGTGATCCACTCAACAGGTAGCGATTTCAAAATGAGATTCGATTAAAATGTATTGTCATTATACAGTACAATACATACACACCATCCAACCAGAGTGGATAAATTAATGAAACGTAAAAAAAAAAGAAATTGAACCAAGAGTGATTTGAACTTGTGACCATAGGATCCACAGCCAGCAGACTAACGAGGTGAGCTAAGTCGGATGTTAAAACTGAGTGACTAATCCATGATTTACACTTGTGCCAATTGCGTTTGTCCCTAATCTTTAGTATTGGCATTAATAAATCAGATGTCATGCTAATATGTCATGTTCTACAGTAGGACTTACTACTGTGATACTAATAGAAGCCTGCTTTGCTGGAATGATTCTTCTCAAAGATGAATTGGATAATGCAGGCGCGAGCTGGGCGTAACTTAGGGCTGGGCGATATGACGATATTATATAAATATCGGGTACAGTTCATTAACGATACACTTTTTAAACGTATCGTGGATATCGTGATGTTTTGCCCAATAGGCTTGTGTCGCGTCAATCTGGTCCACACGTTGACACTTTTGAACAGCGCCGCCCCACACACACACACTACTGCATCAAAAGTTACTACTTATGATAACAAAGGCATTTGTTTTGTGGCATTAACGTTATATAGTTACACTTTCAATAACATCAGCGTATTTACATAGCAACGACCGAGGTCGACCTAGATATAGCAAGCATTAGTCGTTCATATCTCAGCCCATGCTGACTCAGTTGTGCCCATTCTGCGGTCTGTTAATAACGTTTTCAATCAGACAGATGTATGAAAGGCTTTTATTATAACATCCGTTGCAGTAAAATCATTATGCCTCCAGTCGTTTAGTCATTCTGCGGAGCTAAAAGCTAAACGTCGGCCGCGGCGAGCTACCGCTGCCATTGTTGTTGTCATTGAGCTCTCCAATGGCGGAAGTAAAAAATGAATACGCGCTTGCCGATTGGTGCTAAGAACAGCAGGGCGGGTGCAAGCGATGTGACGTAATTGGCAGACGCGACTGTCAATCAAAATGATTCTGTTTGCCGACTGAATGAATGAAAACGTTATTAACAGATTGCAGCATGGGTACAATACAGTACAGCTCAATACAACAACAGTCAACAGTGGACTGGAGGATGCAGACCAGAGAAAGACTTTCGTCTTGTTTACATCAGGGTCCCCCATTTTCAATTCATCATATTTCATATCTAAATCATATAATATCTCATTGCTAAATATATGCAATATATAATCTAATAATCCAATAATCTAAATCTAATGTATAATATAAAAATGCTAAATGCATGGGTATTTTATTTTGTCTTTAATGTTAGCTTGCAAACTCAAATACTGTCTTGGTAAGCCTCATAATGAATTGTTTGGGGAAAAAAAGAAAAACATCGTGATGCGTATTGTGTATCGCCGAAAGGTCAGAAAATATCGTGATATCATATTTAGGCCATATCGCCCAGCCCTAGCGTAACTGGCGTAGATAACTTACCGGGGGCAAAACTAGCGTACGTCAGTGGCCAATCAGGCCGCGCAAACCGAACACGGAAGTGTAATCCCCTTAGGGAAAGTATTCACGCGACCGGTACCCTGTCCCGCACATACAGGACTTCTCTACCCACCTAGCGGGGGCCATCATCTTCTCCAAGGTGGACCTGGTGCGCGTGTACCACCAGGTGCCGGTCCATCCAAGGGATGTGCCAAAAACAGCTGTCATTACACCCTTTGGACTTTTTGAATTCCTAAGAATGCCTTTCGGGCTCATGGGGGCGGCGCAGACGTTTCAGCGCCTGATGGACTCTGTGCTCCAGGACATGCCGTTTTTGTTTGTGTACTTGGATGACATTCTTGTAGCCAGTACGTCCATAGAGGAGCACATGACACACCTCCAGCAGCTGTTTGAGCAGCTCAGTAAACATGGCCTCATCGTCAACCCGACCAAGTGCCAGTTTGGGCAGTCCTCCATCACCTTCCTCGGACACCATGTCACTCCACAGGGAGCCACCCCACTCCCCGCCAGGGTGGAGGCCATTGCCAGTTTTCCTCGTCCCCGCACCGTACGGTCTCTACAGGAGTTCCTGGGCATGGTGAACTTTTACAACCGGTTCCTTCCCCATGCTGCCCACCTCATGCGCCCCTTGTACGAGGCCCTGCGGGGCAAAGTGCCCAAGGACGAGTTAGATTGGTCTAGGGATGCCCTGATCACGTTTTTTGCCACCGATACCGATCACCGATCGTCGTGAGCCATATCGGCCGATACCGATCCGATTGTTTTTGATTAAAAAGAAATTAAAGATTATTTTATATAATTTTTTTTTATAAAATATATATATTATATAATTAGACTTGTACTTGTTTTATCTGCGAGACATCGCCACCACGCAACAAGTCAAAATGCTCGCTATCTGCAAACAGCTCCACTGTCTGTGTGTACTCTAGTAGCCTCCAGCTCCCAAAAGGATTCTCCTGTGCTGCAGCGGGACCCTATTGGTAACGTTACTGTGCTTTGGTCATTTCACATTCAGCAAGCCCTCAGCTCGAATACGCATTGAATCAATGTTATAAGACATTGATATCAAGAGCTATCTGTAGCTACTGCTAGCCGGCTAGATGACGTTAAGACAGAACTTTTTAGTTCAATGGGACATTTAGTTTTGAACAGAGAACTAACGTCAGCTAACGCAAGCTAACGGAGGTATGAACATGGACTACTAGACTTGCTGGATCATTTGTTGATATCAGGAGCTATCAGTAGCTAGCCGGCTAAATACCGTTAGACAATGCCTACTGTTACGAAGGATCAGATTAAACCGAATATATATATTTACTACTTGATATATATTTCATAATATTTGTATATCGTCTGATATCCCTTGTGTATTCTTTGTACATATACACGGAATATCCCTTTTACCTAGTACAGACCATAATATTTCGTTCTCCTATTGGATAGCGATCCACTAGGCGCCACTGCCATACCCCCAATGTCTAGTTCAAAGTCACCGCCAAGGCTTGCCTGGACATGCCCGGTTCTGCGCAAGAATACGAGACAGGAATAAGGCTGGTACTAGATTATTCACCGTACGTATAAATACGTCACAGGTGGATACAGCAGCACTTAGTCTAAAGTCAAGTTAACCTAGAAACGTGTTACCCTCAAAACGTAAAAGCCTTCATCACGAGTCAACGACCAAGTGAAGTGAGCAACCGTGCATCTAAATAGAGCACTTATAACCGCGTGCGAATAGGACAGTAAAAGTGTCAGAGCTTAGTGTAATAACGTCAAGTTCGACCTAGTTAATGTGAAGTACCGCGCACCGGAGAATCTACACCGGTGAATGCAGAGCCCTTTTCCGCCTGGATTATTATTATAATGAACACTACACAACAACAACCACCAAACGCACATAGCACACACATCCACACGCACACACTCACTTTAAACAAACACACTGTAGCACCCACTCCACACACTTTATAGCACACACCCACTTTAAACAAACACACTGTAGCACCCACTCCCCACACTTTATATTTATGGATGAAGGATTGCACTACAACTCGTACACCTTACTGTAAATTGTACCTAAAATTGTACCTCATCCCATTTCTGCTTTGCACTAGATAGTACTGTACATTAGTACACTGCATAGTATTGTGTATTGTATATTATATGGTAACTCAGAACATTGTACATATGTCTATACCGAACACTGTGACCTCATTTTTCTTCTTCTAAATTCATGCTATATTATGTTATTATGTTATTTGATACTATCTTGTCTAGCACAGTCTCTGGAGCGTAACAGTAAGAAGCATTTTGTATGAAAGTATTCTGTACTTCTGTATGACAACTATTAAAGAACTTGAACTTGAACTGTGGCTGTTGGAGCGGAGGAGAATCGTCTACACCCACTACTGTGTGGGATTTACCCGTGAGGAACATCACTCGAGCCCGTCTCAAGGAGAGGCTGGCTGACTTTCACCTATGCTGCACGCATACTTGGATTACAGCTGCTGCTTTTGTCTGCCGATCAAGGGAGTAATGTACCGATTCCCGTAGCTGGAGCTTATTGATTCCCCGTTGATCCAGAGTTTGCATTCGAACATTTCCTCCCCCTGCTGGCCTACAACCGGAGGGACCCTACTAGTATCTCCCGCTGCCCTACTAGTGTACCATAGATATAATTCCTATTGATACAGGTGGTATTTATTATCTCCTGCGTACTATTCTAATGGACTTACGCTCTTGACTTACTCACGCACATTATTCGCCTTACAAGCGCAATTCATAGTTATCATTCTGTAACCTACCGTTGCTATAATAATAAATATTATTCTAACCAAGATTTGTTGTGGAACCGTGTCATTGTGGAGGTGTTCATATCATATACCTGTGTACTGTATGGCCAGTAGTAATGTACATAAGACAGTAGTGGTTTAATGATACCATACTTATTAATACAGTCAGGGAATTGTACCCCTCAGTTACAATTGGTCCTTCGAGCCGGAGGGTAATTAGCGTAATATTAATATAATATTAATATTAACATGGCCGATGATGAACACTCCACAAACGGTTCTCCTAAACTAGATCGCCCGCAGCGCAGACAGCAGCCACCTCTTTCCCTAGAAGACTACGCTGACAGTCTACTACCTAGCTTTATAAAGAAGTTAAGTACGGATAAAATAAATAAAGCGGATAGTAAAAGTATGTCAAACCCTACCGACCAGGCGAGCCCGCCAGTAGAGACCCTAGTGGGTTCTAACGTAACTGACCAAGCTCACGGGGGGGACCAGGAGGGACCTGACATGACTTCACCCCCCGCCGACGCCAACGAGGTAGTCCCCGGAGAGCTCCAGGATAAAGAAAGCCCTCCAGGGACGGAACCCGACCCACTACCAGAAGAGACTCACACCCAGGAGATGGATCTCCTCGGAGCGCGACAGGAGAACGGATCTCCAACGAGCACTGCCAGAAGCCGATCACCTCCGCCTGTGTCTTCCCCCAGCGAAGCGGACAAGATGCTGGCGCAGGCACTCATCGCCACCCTGGCAGCCTCCACAGAACGCGAACGAGCTGCAGACCAACGAGAGCGCCTTCACGCGCAACTCCAAGCGCAAGCCCTCAGTGAACGCGAACATTCTGCAACCGAGCGAGAGCGCTTCCAGGCACAACAAAGGAGTGAAGACGACCGCATAAGACTGGAGACCAGACGCCTTCAGACGGAAGAGAACATTAATAATAATAATAATAATGGATTGGATTTATATAGCGCTCTTCTCTGACTCAGAGCGCTTCACAGAGTCCATTATTCGTTCATACAGAGTCATACCGGTGGTGGTAAGCTACAATTGCAGCCAGAGCTGTCCTGAGGCAGACTCACGGAAGCGTAGCGAATAATCATCGCCTACGGCCCCTCCGACCACCACCAACATTCATTCACATGCATACACATTCATACGAGGCAAGTAGGTTAAGTGTCTTGCCCAAGGACACAACGGCAGTGGGATGGACATGGGCTTGAGCGGGATTCGAACCACCAATCCTTCGATCATTGGACGACCCGCTCTACCCCTGAGCCACGCCGCCCCACATTGAAAGAAGCCGCGCCGATGCACAGTGCGCCGCCGCCAATGCACAGCGCGACGCCGCCCATGCCAGCGCCAATGCGCAGCGCGACGCCGCCAATGCCCAGCGCGAAGCAGTGCGCGAAGCCGCCCATGCCCAGCGCGAGGCAGAGCGCGACCGGCTGCAGGCGCAGCTGATGGACAAATTGATTGCCATGGCGACACCCCCTCAATCCGCACGGAGCTCCCGGAGATCGTCAAGACAAGGGTCTAGGACACATTCCCCTACCCGACCAAGCGACCCGGGACCCCGCCAACAGGAGGATCCTGTCCACGTCTCCGAACCCCCTCCCCGGCCGGTCCATACGAGACCCAGCAACCGGGAAGAACCGGACCACGCCGAGAGACTGAACAGAAGACTCCAGGACCTAGCAGAGGAAGAGGAAGAGGAGGAATGTCAAGCCGACCAGCAGCAACGTACTCTGGACCAGGAGGCCCAGTACAGCCCCGACCAGCAGCAACGTACTCTGGACCAGGAGGCCCAGTACAGCCCCGACCAGCAGCAACGTACTCTGGACCAGGAGGTCCAGTACAGCCCAGACGTCAGCCCCGAGGCACTGCGCTACAAACCCCCGACTCAACTCACGGGTGAGTTTGACGCACCGTCAGCACCGAGGAACAGCACCTGGGTACCCGACCTTCGGTACCCACCAAGTACCAGCCCAAGACGACACGCACGGGGAGACTCGCCCAGGAGGCCTCTCCCCCAACGCTCACCGATGTGCCAGCCATCCATGGCATCGTACCTTGGCACACCGACGTTCCCGGACTTCACACACGAACAGAGCACAGTACACAGAGCTACGAATGTGCTTAGAGACAATGATGTCCGATGTCCCCGATGAGACGTACAAGTATGCTATCCTACTCAAGCACCTGAAGGTGCCCAGAGCGCACAATATAGCGCTGGCATATTCCAACTCTACTACCCCATACACCGCGGCTCTAGTAGCCCTCGACCAATGTTATGGACGCATATGGGACTACGTGATACAAGAGATAAGAGACATTGACCGTCTCCCCCCAGCCAGAGACAACAGAGCACTAGATGACCTCTCTATCAAGGTACAGTCCCTGGTAGGGATGCTGGGGTCCCAAAAGGAAAAAGGGATCTATGAACTGTACGCTAACTCTAATGTAGAGAGGATATTAGAGAAGCTTCAGGCGGCAGAGAGACCACCGCGACCCCAACGGCCCAGAGGCATCCCTCCTAGACTTGTCTGACTTCCTCGCGAGAGAAGTCAGCAGCTTACGACTGGACACGTTTGTATGGAGTGGACCAAGCCCAAGACCAGGACCTCGGGGATTAAATGATAACCGCCGGTCGGTGACCGTTATGCACCAAGCCGAATCAGTACCGCAGCACAAGAACCACAACACCCCCTCGACGAAAGAGGAGTGGAAGATTGAATGCCAGTACTGTGAAGGAGAACATCGGCTGTATCAATGCGACAAGTTCAAGACGCTGACCACGGACGAGGTGAGTCAGTGGGTCAAAGACCACCGCCGCTGCGCGCGCAGCCATATGGCAGCTGAGTGCCGCTTGAAGAAGAAGTGCGGCAGGTGCGGCGGCGCCCACCTGGAGGTCCTGCATGACATCAACAGGCGTCCGCCAGGACAACAGAGTGGGCCCGTCACGGTAATGTACCAGGCCGAGGCGGTGGCACCAGTACCAAAGATCCACCAGACCGCTCCCTACTGTTCCGACTGCTACAGCAGACACTGGGAGTCACGGTGCTACTCGGACGACCGCGAGTCGGCACCACCCCAGACGATCCAAAGCAACCGACCAACAGGAGTGCTCCACATTGACCAGCATAGCGGGACCCCCCGAGTGCTCATCAAAGTGGTCAGAGTGCTCCTGAGCTACGAGGACAAGGTCCTGGACACTTACGCCATCCTGGACGATGGGTCTGAAAAGACTCTCCTCCTCGCTTCCGCAGCAGCCCAGTTGGGCCTGCGGGGTGCCAAAGGTACCATGACAATACGCACCATCAGAAGGGACCAGAAGACCATAAAAGGTGAGAAGGTCTCCTTCAAGATAGCAGCGGTGGACCAGCCCGAGAAGCAGTATAGTATAACCAACGTCTTCACCAGCCACGACATAGGCCTATCACAGTACACCTACCCCATCCCACAGCTGATGGCGAAGTATGTGCACCTACGTCAACTACCTATACCGCTTATCGATGGCGCCACACCGACCCTGCTCATCGGCTCCGACCACGCGGACCTCATTCTCCCAATTGAGGCGGCCCACATCGGACCCAAAGGATGCCCAGTCGCGGTTCAGACCCGACTGGGGTGGACGCTCCAGGGCCCCCTCTACGGACTTGACAGTCAACCCACGTCTACACGCTGCCTACACACAAAGGCGAGCGACCCCGGCCACTCCCTCGTACAGCCCGTTGAGAGGCTATTGACAGTAAGCGAGAGGCCTGTGAGAGAACCGTGGGCACAAGAGGGAGTTCGGAACTCCAGACGTAGCTGACCTCGAACCCAGCACCCCGAGCGACTCCTTGATGGGGCGGCCGGATCCGGCCCCTCCTCAGATGGGGTACAGAGCAAACAAGAGAAACAGACGGAGGAGGTGGAGGCGCAGCCAAGCACAGATCAAAGCAGTCTCAGGCCCGCTTCCTCCTAACCCCCCTACCATCCCTTCCAGCCCGGCAGAAGCGGGTCAAGGATGGAGACAACTTAAAAGTGAACACAGTCGTCATGACCATAGACCAGTCACTACCCAGAGCTGCGTGGCCGGCCGGCCGCGTAAGCAACGTGATCACTGGTGCCGACGGAAAGGTCAGAGCGGCAGAAGTGCTTGTCCAGGGGCGGACATACACCCGACCCGTGGCGAGGCTGATAGAGTTGCCAAGGCTCCCCGACTCTCTTGATGACGACCATGACCCCCTGACTTTGTGAACTGCCCTACCCTCACAACGGACATTGAGTAGTGGACAGTGCGGTTAATCTGTCTCTGCTTATCTAATTAGGTGGGACTAATTAGGAGGCGGCTGTTACGAAGGATCAGATTAAACCGAATATATATATTTACTACTTGATATATATTGCATAATATTTGTATATCGTCTGATATCCCTTGTGTATTCTTTGTACATATACACGGAATATCCCTTTTACCTAGTACAGACCATAATATTTCGTTCTCCTATTGGATAGCGATCCACTAGGCGCCACTGCCATACCCCCAATGTCTAGTTCAAAGTCACCGCCAAGACTTGCCTGCAGGGGAGGAAACTAACTTTTTGGCTTACCAGCCAACTGGCGAGTATCTGATTTTTTTTACCAGCCAAACAGATTTTTTACCAGACAAAAAAAATCGCTAATTGTGATAATTACTTCTTTGTATGTCAAGCCGCGTCAATGTTGTGTATGCATCTGGGTAGGCACACTGTGCCTTTAAGACAGCACGGTGGTCTTACGACAGTGCTGTGACGTACCGTCAAGTGTTGTGGTAACGTCAGTTGGGTTGGTGTGCTGTTGTCTGGTTGAGCTTAGCTAGCCCCTTTCGTGACTGCGATGTGCAAGCCAGGGGCTTTTGAGCATGAAATAAAATGTCTAACCTTACGTCGTAGTCCGGTGCTTTTTCGGAAACATTATAGTCATAACAGATACACCTAGCTGGCTGCTTTGAGCACACGGGGCTAACGTTAGCTAGCAAGCAGCTATATAACGCTAACTAGAAGCTAACCACTGTATACAGTTCCAGTAGACAACATTACACCTCTGATTTAAATGTGTCCTTAGTAACTTATACTCGATGGTTGTACTAGGGTTGGATGCAGTTCCCCGTTGGTCAGTCTGTCTGTTTTCCATATTCTAGCTATGAGGTCACCGAGGTCCGGACCTCGGTAACTATTTGTAACTATTAAAAAAAATATATATATATATATAATTTTTTTTTTTATAAAAAAAATTATTATTTTTTATTTTTATTTTTGTCAACGACTGGCCCACTACTAGGCTGAGACATCGGCCCATTGGTACTGACTGACACTGGGCTGGCCCAATCACATCTCTTACTAAGCACCCCCCCCGCCAGTCGTGCAGGTATATGACTGAGAGGGGGGCTGGTACATGACTGAGATGGGGCTGGTACATGACTGAGAGGGGGCTGTGGTACATGACTGAGAGGGGGCTGGTACATGACTGAGAGGGGCTGGTACATGACTGAGAGGGGGCTGTGGTACATGACTGAGAGGGGGCTGTGGTACATGACTGAGAGGGGGCTGGCTGGTACATGACTGAGAGGGGGCTGGTACATGACTGAGAGAGGGCTGGTACATGACTGAGAGGGGGGCTGGTATACATGACTGAGAGGGGGCTGTGGTACATGACTGAGATGGGGCTATGGTACATGACTGAGATGGGGCTGTGGTACATGACTGAGAGGAGGCTGGTACATGACTGAGAGGGGGCTGGTACATGACTGAGAGGGGGCTGGTACATGACTGAGAGGGGGCTGGTACATGACTCAGATGGGGCTGTGGTACATGACTGAGAGGGGGCTGGTAGATGACAGAGGGGGCTGGTATACATGACTGAGAGAGGGCTGGTACATGACTGAGAGGGGCTGGCTGGTACATGCCTGAGAGGGGCTGGTACATGACTGAGAGGGGGCTGGTACCATGTATTGTGCATCATTGTAGGTCAAACCATTAAAAAGTTAATTTCCACGGCAGCCATTTTGGATTTTGGTCTCTCACAAATTTCCCCCGCCTTTTTAAAAAATCCATTGAGAAACAAAGTGCCACAGATGACCCAACTACTAGGTCCATATCGTATCATCATAATATTATTTTTTAAATCATTAGGATAAGGGTTCCCTTGATAAAGATGCATGAAAAGGCTGTATAATATACAACACCAGTAGCTCAACTGCAAAAACTGCTTTTTTATTTGATTAGATTTATTTGGAAATTAAAAACACATCATAAAAACAAATGATCTTGACCAATTTGTATTCCTGAGGATATCACCTAAAAGCATTCATTAACAAGCATTAACACTTATTTCCAAGGTGGTCCTCGATGGAAGACATAAAAACACAGCACATTATAGCCTACTCAACTGCAAATTTTTCCTCAACTGCAAAAATGTATGCCTACTTATGTATTAGCCTACAGGGAAAAACACATTCACAACAGGCAGCAAAGTTTGTTTTCAGCCAAGTATGGTAATAAGGTAACTATTAGGATATATATGGTATGGATTACTTACTCTTAATAACTTATTACTATCTGTGGTAGCTCTAGTCTCCACCTACACAAATTGTTTTTGTGCTGTCCATTGATCGCACCTTCACGTGGTAGGCACATAGGTCAAACTCCCCAAACAAACACACCATTGATTTAATTGCCATATAAGATTAATATAAAACAAGAAGGTGATCTATTAACTGTGTAAACCTTATGCAATATTCATCATTGATATTTGAATACTTGAAATCTGTATGAACTGAGTAGTTAGTATCAAATGAAATAAGATGGAACTGCTCCATGCATTCATTGAATAAACAACTATTTTCTCATTACCAGTATGGTATTGTTTAAATTGTACAGCTTTTTGCACATCTTTGTCAGGGGATTCCAACAATTCTGGACCTGAATGTACCAGTTAATTGTAATCATCTCTCTCCTTATGTCTAGTCAAGCCAGGTTGTGGAGGAGAGAGACAGGGATGAACAGGCTATAGACTACGTTGCCCATCCTGAGCCTGCTATGATGCAGGTGTTTTTACATCACCACCCAAAACAAGATTCAGCCAAGAGCGAGTGAGTACACTGGTCCACTTGTCCATGGCACTTACTACCCAGCTTTGTAATTGGTTGGGGGGGGGGATAGTACAGTAGGTACGCATATTTAAGGGGACCGTAAGGATGGTGTACTGGTGGGTGGTGTCCGACCGATTATAGTGGGCCGGTCTGGGCCAAAAAAATAAATGGACCTCCCTAATTTCTAAACCCTGGCTACGGCCCTGTTTGCGAGTGCTCCTGATGGCTAGCCTAGTAGTACCGCGGGACTTTTATTATTATATGTCCGCGGGTTGGCCAGTACTGCGCAAACGTTTATTAAACATTATATGTCCGCGGGTGGTCTTGTGCAGTGCTCTCGTGGCACTGTCAACTAAAGCGAACACTCAGAAGACGCGCACCGTTTGCCAGTGCAGTGATTGCAGAATGTTTTATTTTTTTGTATACTCGCCAGACTGGCGAGTGGTCTTCATGAATCACTCACCAAACGTAAAAAATACTCGCATTTGGCGAGTAAAGTGGCCTAATTTCCTCCCCTGCTTGCCTGGACATGCCCGGTTCTGCGCAAGAATACGAGACAGGAATAAGGCTGGTACTAGATTATTCACCGTACGTATAAATACGTCGCAGGTGGATACAGCAGCACTTAGTCTAAAGTCAAGTTAACCTAGAAACGTGTTACCCTCGAAACGTAAAAGCCTTCATCACGAGTCAACGACCAAGTGAAGTGAGCAACCGTGCATCTAAATAGAGCACTTATAACCGCGTGCGAATAGGACAGTAAAAGTGTCAGAGCTTAGTGTAATAACGTCAAGTTCGACCTAGTTAATGTGAAGTACCGCGCACCGGAGAATCTACACCGGTGAATGCAGAGCCCTTTTCCGGCTGGATTATTATTATATTGCTTTGGTCCTGTGGCTGTTGGAGCGGAGGAGAATCGTCTACACCCACTACTGTGTGGGATTTACCCGTGAGGAACATCACTCGAGCCCGTCTCAAGGAGAGGCTGGCTGGCTTTCACCTATGCTGCACGCATACTTGGATTACAGCTGCTGCTTTCGTCTGCCGATCAAGGGAGTAATGTACCGACTCCCGTAGCTGGAGCTTATTGATTCCCCGTTGATCCAGAGTTTGCATTCGAACATTTCCTCCCCCTGCTGGCCTACAACCGGAGGGACCCTACTAGTATCTCCCGCTGCCCTACTAGTGTACCATAGATATAATTCCTATTGATACAGGTGGTATTTATTATCTCCTGCCTACTATTCTAATGGACTTACACTCTTGACTTACTCACGCACATTCTTCGCCTTACAAGCGCAATTCATAGTTATCATTCTGTAACCTACCGTTGCTATAATAATAAATATTATTCTAACCAAGATTTGTTGTGGAACCGTGTCATTGTGGAGGTGTTCATATCATATACCTGTGTACTGTATGGCCAGTAGTAATGTACATAAGACAGTAGTGGTTTAATGATACCATACTTATTAATACAGTCAGGGAATTGTACCCCTCAGTTACACCTACTAAACGTGAATAGTTGACTGGGTAATTTTGTTTAAACCGTAACGATAGCTAGGTAGCTAACGTTAGCTCAGGTCGAATGCACTATAGACTCGAGCAGAGGAGCCGCCTCTCAGTCCTCAGTGTTTACAAACTGTACACGGGTGCGGGCGGGGCAAGGGAGCAGCGGCAGTTTGCAGGTCGTGTGTGTCTGAGACAGACAGCGAGTGAGATCTTCGCTTGATCGGTTTCCGCGATCGGCGAATATGACTCATTATCGGAATTCACAGATCGCATATTTATACTGAGTATTGGCCGATAACGATCGGTGGCCGATCGATCGGGGCATCCCTAGATTGGTCCTCTGGGATGGACAGCGCTTTTGGGGCTGCCAAGACCGCGCTAGCCGACGCTGCTCTGCTGGCGCACCCCTCTCCCACTGCCCCGGTCGCCCTCACGACAGACGCCTCTGACTATGCAGTGGGAGCGGTGTGCGAGCAGTGGGTGGGCGGTTCCTGGCAGCCACTGGCCTTTTTTAGCAAACAGCTCCGTGACAATGAGCGTAAGTACAGTACTTTCGACAGGGAACTGCTGGGTCTGTTCCTCGCCACTAGGCACTTTAGATGCCTGTTGGAAGGCCGCCAGTTCCCTGCCTTTGTGGACCACAAGCCGCTAACGTTCTCCATGGCCAAGACCTTGGAGCCGTGGTCGGGACGTCAGCAGCGGCAGCTCTCGGCGATCTCCGAGTTAACCACGGACATTGAGCACGTGGCGGGCAAGGACAACTTGCCACTTCCGACTGCCTCTCTCTGGCGGTCATCGGGTCCGTCCACTTGGGACTCGATTATGCCACCATGGCGGCAGACCAAGCCACAGACTCAGACATTCAGGCCTATCGGACGGGCCCTACTGCACTGCAGCTGGAGGATGTGGTGTTCGACACAGCTAACGCCACTCTCCTCTGCGACATCTCCACTGGCCAACCGCGCCCTATGGTGCCTACGGCCTGGCGGCGCCAGGTTTTTAACATGATCCACAGCCTTTCCCACCCAGGTGTGAAGGCCTCGACTAAGCTGGTGGGGGTCAAGTTGGCCTCCAGAAGGATGTTAGGACCTGGGCTAGCTCATGTGTGGCGTGCCAGCGTGCCAAGGTGCACCGCCATACCAAAGCCCCTTTGGCACCGTTTATAGTGCCAGAGAGGCGGTTCGACCACGTGAATGTGGACCTGGTGGGCCCCCTGCCCCCCTCCCACGGATATACTCACCTCCTCACCATGGTGGACAGGACCACCAGGTGGCTGGAGGCTGTTCCACTGTCCTCCACTACGGCAGCGGAGGTGGCCCAGGCGTTCATCGGCTGCTGGGTGGCCCGTTTTGGCACACCGGGGGACATCACAAGCGACAGGGGCCCCCAGTTCACTTCGGAGCTCTGGACTGCAGTTGCGGAGCAACTGGGGGTGAAGATCCACCGCACTACGGCGTACAACCCGCAGGGCAACGGACTTTGTGAGCGGTTCCATAGGGACATGAAGGCCACTCTTCGGGCTGCCCTTACGGATGGCGACTGGGTTGACCGCCTCCCGTGGGTCTTGCTTGGTCTTCGTTCTGCCCCCAAAGAGGACCTCCAGGCCTCATCCGCCGAGCTGGTGTACGGCCAGCCGCTGCGGGTCCCTGGGGAGTTTTTCCGGAGGCCACAGCTTCCTGGTCCGTCGCCTCCCATCGAACAGTGTCCCGGGGTGTTGCCGATGCCCTTATTCCAATTCCAACATCCCGCCACTGCCTTCCCCAGTCCTACGTCCCCAGGGACCTGCCATTGTTCAAATATGTGTTCATCCGGCACGACAGCCATCGGACCCCGCTGCAGCCCCCTTATGACGAGCCTTTCCGTGTCCTGGAGGCAGGCACTAAAAATGTTGTTGTGGACATGGGGGGCAGGCCAGAGCGGGTCACTATAGGCCGTCTTAAGCCTGCTCACTTGGACAAGGACGAACCAGTTCAGTCGGCCCAACCCCCGCGGCGGGGGCAGCGTTTCCGTTAGCCGGTAATTACCGGTATTTGACCGGCAAAATATGTTGAAGTCCGACATATTTAATCTCT
This sequence comes from Notolepis coatsorum, assembly GCF_963971535.1. Classification (NCBI taxonomy): domain Eukaryota; kingdom Metazoa; phylum Chordata; class Actinopteri; order Aulopiformes; family Paralepididae; genus Notolepis; species Notolepis coatsorum. The sequence goes on along the minus strand of NC_140171.1, from coordinate 165,306,390 downwards.
CCGGTCTTAATGTCCGGTGAAAATAATTCCCTGAGTCTAAGCACAATTTGATTATTTGAATTGTATTAAAATAGGCTAAAATTAAATAGCCTATGCGATGAACGAAACAATCATTACATTTGTTTCATCGTTGCTTCTAATAATGACAACGACGTTGTCAGCGAGAGCTTAGTGCTGGGTGTGCGAGTGCATGTGAAGCTGCAGAGCCGGAGCAGCAGCGGCACAGTGCAGTACTCCAATTCAGCCATTGGCAATTCAGCTGTTGGGTGGGGGGCGCTGCTGTGCGGTCCCCAGATAGAGCCAAAAAAGAGCCAGAAAACAGCTGAATCTGCTGCTCGGCATCGACATACTCTTGCAAATAAGTCGTTGGGAGGTGGAGAGAGAGAGAGAGTCGTCACGCAAACCCACAATAATGTTGCCGTCTCTCTCTGCCAAATTTCTCAGTTCTTCGCTTGATATAATTAATACAAATGTCCAATATAACGGAATTCGTTAGCTCATAAAAATGTGATTATAACAGACTGCTGTTTATTAATGTCGGGCGACTGCCCACAGACACCTATTTGATTTAAAGTCGGCAGCAGCACGGAGTCTCTGGACTTATTTTATTTGGAATATAATGACTTTATACGCAAAAGTAGCCTAGTTTTAAGTAAAAATATTATAAATCTACATGCCTTGATGATGTCATTCTTTTGTTTTGTTGTCATTCTTTTGCCTATCAATTGTTTTTAAGCTCAATAAACTCTGACCGGAATTTCTCTCATTTGACCGGTAGATTGAAATCTACCGGACACTGAGGCCGGCAACAATTTTTTCTAACGGAAACCCTGGGCGGGGGCGCCCCCCGGTTTCGGCTCAGACCCCTTCCTCGTCCTCTGTTCCGGCCTTGGCCCCTTCCATGGACCGGCCGCTGGTCCCACTTCTCTCCCTTAATCCCCCTCTTGTTAAGCACAGTCGGTTCGGCCGCTTGATCCATCCCCCTCCACGTTGACTATTTCATGCGGTAATCTGTTCACTGATGGACTGTTCACTGGCTATTAATTAGTTGCAGTTTTTGTATTGGTGAATTCTGGGGGGCCTGTGTGGTGACCTATATTAAGAGACATTCACCAAGGTGGGCTTGTGCCTTTAAGGGCGGGGGTTTTACTGTTTAGGGGAAAGGGGAAATACCACTTCCGGTTCCGGGTTAAGTTGGTTGTTATTGTAAATGCTATGTGCAGTGAGAAGTAAAGTACCTCAACTCGAACCGCGTCTCTGGTAGAGCCATATGAAATCCGTTTTTTTCCCCCCCAAATTCAGTTTTTTCCGTTTTTCTAAAATTTGTGTTCATTGTGCTGCTTTTATAAAGCCTCAAAATCAAATGACGGCTTACAATATTTCATGAAAGCAAAGTGTTTTGTTTGTCTAATATTTAAAAAGGTTTAAACTTTACAGCACTGACAAAGTTGAACAAAGTGCTGTACAAGTCCCACAACAGTTGATTCCATTTTTATTGCTCGATTCCGTGAACACGGATTCCATATGGCTCTAATATCTCTCTACACACACTACCCCACCCCCCTTGCAACTTGTACACATATGCACAAAATAGAGCCTTCTCATGTCTATGATCTCCCTTTCTGACACACACATGTAACGGAGGTACCGCGTGTCTATCCACAGTCACGATGGACAGTGTAGTGAAGTGGCTGTGGACGTTAAGTGGTACTGCAAGTAAACTCACTCCCCAGAGGCATCCAGAGTTCACCTCTTGGTATAGCGGTCTGCGATGTCACCCACGGCGCGGGAGACCGGGGTTCAACTCCCACTCAGGGCATGTCAAATGAGACCGGTTTCAGTGGTGCCCAGTGACCCGGATGCCCTGGGTGGAGTGCGTTTAGGGGGGTGAGTGTAACGGAGGTACCGCATGTCTATCCACAGTCACGATGTGTGAAGTGGCTGTGGACGTTAAGGGTTCCTGCAACTAAACTCACTCCCCATAGTAGGGCTGCAACTAACGATTATTTTGGTAGTCGACTAATCTAACGATTCTTTTTGTCATTCGATTAGTCGACTAATCTAACGATTATTTTTGTCACACCCTCAATCTCTACTTCCTGTGGGCGCGGCTCCTTCTCCAGTGCATGTTTTACCTCACATGCTCAAGTCTGCACACCTGTGAATGTCACCCTGTTGTCCAGTCCCTCTGCCTTAACACTTTGAGTGGCAGCGATGAGATGTCTCATCTCTCTGTTTAATTAATTTATCCACTCTGGTTGGATGGTGTGTATGTATATGTATGTATTGTGCTGTATAATGACAATACATTTGAATCGAATCTCATTTTGAAATCGCTACGCTGCCTATGGACACGACAGTGGCAGACAGCTTCGGAGGTGATTGCATTGCACCATGGTGATCCACTCAACAGGTAGCGATTTCAAAATGAGATTCGATTCAAATGTATTGTCATTATACAGCACAATACATACATACACACCATCCAACCAGAGTGGATAAATTAATTAAACGTAAAAAAAATTATAATAATTGAACCAAGAGTGATTTGAACTTGTGACCATAGGATGGAGTGACTAATCCATGATTTACACTTGTGCCAATTGCGTTTGTCCCTAATCTTTAGTATTGGTAGTGATGCACCGATGTGAAAATTGTGGCCGATACCGATAACCGATATTAATATTGCTGTTCTGGCCGATACCGATATTTACCGATGTCGATATCTCTGTATAGAAAACACTTTTTTATGATAATCAAATAAAGAGCTATTTTCCAAAACGCATTTTTTTTGTACTTTTGTAACTTATTTTCAGAAATGACTGATATTTTGAAACTATTTGAGGCCATAACATGTAAAAGTTTTTTTTTTTTTTTTATATATCGGCCCTATCTTGATATCGGACCGATACCGATGTGTAAAAAAACTGCCATATCGGCCGATATTATATCGGCGGCCGATATATCGTGCATCACTAAGTATTGGCATTAATAAATCAGATGTCATGCTAATATGTCATGTTCTACAGTAGGACTTACTACTGTGATACCCATTAAAACAGTAATTCGAATAATAGAAGCCTGCTTTGCTGGAATGATTCTTTTCAAAGATGAATTGGATAATGCAGGCGCGAGCTGGGCGTAACTGGCGTAGATAACTTACCGGGGGCAAAACTAGCGTACGTCAGTGGCCAATCATCATATGGCTCTAGTCTCTGGCTCGCTACTTTCTTATCGCCACAGCAGCCTATTACTAGCCTCTAGGGCTGACCCCTATTAGTAGATTAGTCGACTAATCGGTCGAAAGGAGCCATAGTCGACTAGCCAACCTCTTAGTCGAATACAAAAAAATATATATATATATATTTATAATTTCTTTCTTTCTTTATTTATTTATTTTTTCATTCTTTCCAAAAGAAAAGAGGCCTAGAACGCTAATGGCACGCATACCAGAGGCTAACTGCCTACGAAAACAGGCACAGAGGCACTGAAAGAGGATTTCACCGATCTAATGAACACACTAGACTAGACAAATATCAAGATGTATCCATCAGTGGACCAATTGCATGCTTTTGCAGAGGACAAGAACCCTTCAGTCGACTCCTTCAGACATTAAGCACCCCCCACAGCCCAAATGGAATGATAAAATATATATATATATATATATATATATTTGTGTTTTAATATTAAAAATATGATGCCTTTTAATTTTTTTTGACCAATAGGCGACTAACAGCAAGTTTTGGCCAATCATAGTCGACCATCCAAATCCTTAGTCGGGGACAGCCCTACTAGCCTCCCAGGAATTACCCTAAACCGCTCTAAAACCAAACTTATATTCACCACGGTATAAAACGGGAATGTATGGATGGAAAAATTATTCCTTTTTCACATCTTGAATGATAGATACTCGATGTCAAATGGGCCATGTGTTAATGATAAAGTTATCTACTGCATCTTTATGTTTGTTATTCATATTATTATTATTCCTCCCTCCAGACCCCCCACAGCTCTCTGTCTGTGAAGAGGAGGTTCCCCCTGAACAGCAGGAGAGGAGCCCCAGTCTGAGACAGGAGGAGCCAGAGCGCCTACAGATGAAAGAGGAACAGGAGGAACTCTGGAGCAGTCAGGAGGGAGAGCAGCTTCAAGGTCTGGAGGAGGCTGATATCATCAAGTTCACTTTCAACCCTGTCCCTGTGAAGAGTGAAGATGATGAAGAGAAACCTCAGTCCTCATGGTTTAACCAAACCCAGGACCCAGAGTCCCTACAGATTAAAGAGGAACAGGAGGAACTATTTCAAGATCTAGAGGAGGCTGATGGCTCCAAGATGACCTTACAACCTATGAAATATGAACATGGTGGAGAGAATACTCTGTCCTCACTGCTCAGCCAAACCCAGGACCCAGAGCTCCTACAGATCAAAGAGGAACTACATCAAGGGCTGGAAGAAGCTGATCTCTCCAAGATCACAGTAGACCCAGTGAAATGTGAAGATGGTCAAGAGAACGCTCTGTCCTTCCAGCCTCTTCAAACCCAGGGGGAGAAAAACAGAGAAGCGTACTCTTTACCCAGCACCTCAACTGGACAGATGAAAACAGAACCTGGTGGAGAGGACTGTGGAGTATCAGAACCAGCCAGTAACTTATATCCAGATGGTGATTTAGAACCAACTAGAGATGGCCAGCTTCTCTCTTCAGACTGTCCTGAGACTGATGACAGTGATGATTGGAAGGAGAGTGGGGAACCTCAGTCAGGTTTAAAGATGCTAATATCAGACAAGAAACAAAAAACATTAAGTTTGTCTCATACAGGAGAGAAACCATTTAGTTGTTCAGTTTGTGGAAAAGGGTTCACTCACAAAGGACATTTTAATATCCACATGAGAACTCATACAGGAGAGAAACCATTTAGTTGTTCAGTTTGTTCAAAAGGGTTCAGTGAGAAAGGACATTTTAATATCCACATGAGAACTCATACAGGAGAGAAACCATTTAGTTGTTCAGTTTGTGGAAAAGGGTTCACTCACAAAGGACATTTGAATATCCACATGGGAACTCATACAGGAGAGAAACCATTTAGTTGTTCAGTTTGTGGAAAAGGGTTCAATCGGAAAGGACTTTTGAAGATCCACATGACAAGTCATACAGGAGAGAAACCATTTAGTTGTTCAGTTTGTGGAAAAGGGTTCAGTGACAAAGGAATTTTGAATATCCACATGAGAACTCATACAGGAGAGAAACCATTTAGTTGTTCAGTTTGTGGAAAAGGGTTCAGTGACAAACGAATTTTGAATATCCACATGAGAACTCATACAGGAGAGAAACCATTTAGTTGTTCAGTTTGTTCAAAAGGGTTCAGTGAGAAAGGATATTTGAAGATCCACATGAGAATTCATACAGGAGAGAAACCATTTAGTTGTTCAGTTTGTTCAAAAGTGTTCAATCAGAAAGGACTTTTGAAGATCCACATGACAAGTCATACAGGAGAGAAACCATTTAGTTGTTCAGTTTGTTCAAAAGGGTTCAATCAGAAAGGACTTTTGAACAGACACATGTCAACTCATACAGGAGAGAAACCATTTAGTTGTTCAGTTTGTTCAAAAGGGTTCAGGGATAAAGGACATTTGAATATCCACATGAGAACTCATACAGGAGAGAAACCATTTAGTTGTTCAGTTTGTGGAAAAGGGTTCAGTGACAAAGGAACTTTGAATATCCACATGATAACTCATACAGGAGAGAAACCATTTAGTTGTTCAGTTTGTGAAAAATGCTTCAGTCACAAAAGAACTCTGAAAATACACATGGGAACTCATACAGCAGAGAAACCATTTAGTTGTTCAGTTTGTTCAAAAGGGTTCAGTGATAAAGGATATTTGAAGATCCACATGAGAACTCATACAGGAGAGAAACCATTTAGTTGTTCAGTTTGTTCAAAAGGGTTCAATCGGAAAGGACTTTTGAATATCCACATGAGAACTCATACATGAGAGAAACCATTTAGTTGTTCAGTTTGTTCAAAAGGGTTCAATCAGAAAGGACATTTGAATATCCACATGAGAACTCATACAGGAGAGAAACCATTTAGTTGTTCCGTTCATAGGAAAGGGTTCATTGAGAAAGTACATTTGAATATCCACATGAGAACTCATACAGGAGAGAAACCATTTAGTTGTTCAGTTTGTGGGAAAGGGTTCAGTCAGAAAGGACATTTGAAGATCCACATGAGAACTCATACAGGAGAGAACCCATTAAGTTGTTTAGTTTGTGGAAAAGGGTTCAGTGAGAAAGGACATTTGAAGATCCACATGAGAACTCATACAGGAGAGAAACCCTTTAGTTGTAAAATGAAAATGAAAGTGTGCACTGACCTTGGGTTTTCAACATATACACAATTATTTGATTCAATGGTGGGTTCTGTTTTGTTTTATGCTGCTGGAGTATGGGGTTTTGATGATGCTCCTGAATGTAATGCGATCCAGAACCGGGCCATAAGATACTTTTTAGGAGTCCATAAATACACACCAAAAGGGGCTATAGAAGGGGACATGGGGTGGGATTCTTGCTTGGTCAAGCAAAAGGGTGAAATGGTGAGGTTATGGAACCGCCTGGTCCAGCTGCCAAATGGCAGGGTGACTAAAAAGATTTTTAATTGGGACAGAGCACACGGTCATCCCTGGTCAAGAGAGATGTCTATGATTTTTTCTTCTACTGACTTGAGTATGATTTTTATGAACAATTTGCAGTGTAAGGTTCACATAATTAAAACAAAATTATCAACAATCCATCAGGATAAGTGGAAGGTGGAGATTTTGAAAAAACCTAAACTTAGAAAATATATTGCAATTAAAAATGAGTATTTTACTGAACCTTATGTAATGTTAAACTTAAAGAGAAGACGGAGGTCTCTGTGTGCCCAGTTGAGGTCTGGCACCCTGCCATTGGCTGTGGAAGTGGGTAGATTCCAGGGTAAACCTGAGGAGGAGCGGCTGTGTGTTCTGTGTGATCTGGGAGTGGTGGAGGATGAATATCATTTTGTTTTTTATTGCCCTTTGTACACCACTTTGAGGAGGGCTTTATTTGAAAAAATTCAAATTGCAAACCCAGATTTGTTTTGGCAGTCTGAGAGCTGTATGTTGAGTTGTTTTTTTGTGGAGGACATCTTCGGTTTTGCAGGATTTTTGGAGAAGGCATGGCACCTGAGACAAAACACACTGTATCCTATATAATTGTATTTGAATTCACCTTGTTTTTCTGTTTTTCTGTTTATTTACATTGAGTACAGCTTGTGTTATATTACGTTTTATTGTATTTTCTTGTATTTTTCTTTTTTTATGGCCATCTTGGTCTATGTCATTTGTTAAGTAATTGGTAAAGTATATTATTATATACTTATTGTTATGTGTCTTGTAAGCCCATATGGGCTGGGCATACATCTGTATGTAAGACACGAAAATAAAAAATATCAAATCAAAATCAAATCAAATCAGTTGTTCAGTTTGTGAAAAAGGCTTCAGTCACAAAGGAACTCTGAAAATACACATGAGAACTCATACAGGAGAGAAATCCTGAAGTTTGTGGAATGGTTCAGTGATAATGGGGTTCTGAGAAGACGCATGGGAAGTCATACTGGAGAGAAACTCTAGTTGTTTAATTTGTTGGAACAGGTTCAGAGGTTCAGAGATAAAGGGAATGTGAAAATGCACAATAAGTCATTGTAGACCATTTAGCTGTCCAGTTTGTGGCAAAATATTTATTCAGAAAGGTAATTAACATGGAAACAACATGTTAACTATATTCAAGGGGAAATATCTAAGTCATTAGAAATCTTGTATAAATGTAAGGATATATTAAACTATAAAGCCTTGTACATTATCTACTGCTCACCTTACATATCTTACTACGGGGGATATGTATGTATGGGGGTCGACATAAAATACTGTAAATCCGATAGTCTTACTGCAAAAGCGTGCCATCCGGAGCCTTCATACGGCTGGTTACTATGACCACACAAATCCACTGTTTATAAAGTCTCATGTTATGACATTTAATGATTTGGTTTATTATAAAATTATGCAAATAATGTACAGAGCTAAAGCAAAGTTACTCCCGGACGGTGTGCAAAGGTTTTTTTTCAATACACGGAAGAAAATATGATTTGAGAGACATTTGTAAATTTACTGTTCAAAAAGCTAAGAAAGGGATTACAAGGAGATGTATTTCTATTGTTGGGGTTAACTTGTGGAACAATGCTGATATACATAAGAATGAGTCATTCACTTTTGGTTTTTAAGACAATGGTTTCTATAGCTATTTTTTAAGATTACAAATGTGAATAATTCTTTTTTTATTTTATTTTAGAATACTGTTTTGGAGTCTTAATTTTGTTAAGAATATAGGACAGGCATGTATAAGCATTATGCTTCAGTGTGTACCTTTTCAGTCACTGCCAAATCAAATATTGTGGAATGATTGTGTTGTATTGTGTGTGATGATGACTGAATACAACTACTACTACTACCTATAAAATAACTTTTTGAGTGATAAACCCAGCTTGTAACTATTTTCACATTGGTCACACCAATTATTATATTCTTAGTCTTCTAGTTTATAACAGAAGTATTGGGTTAAAAGCCCATGACTTGATGCATAACAGCATTCTCCTACACAAGAGCAGAATATGTCAGGTAAACTGGCTCCCCCTTGTGGTTGATCCTTTATTTCAGATCTACAGTCAGTAGCCAGTATTGAAACTATTCCAGTCAGAGATGGTCATTATTGCTGGTATGAGGTTGACTGTTTAATATCTGAGATGAAAGATTCGCCTTTAATACACATGTTGCTGCTGCTGGTCATGTATTTCAAAATGAAAACAGGATCCCTTCTTATTAATGATAGTGAGCAATAAGTCGCCCACTAAGTCATATTTCTCTGTAAACTACAGCCTTCCTCTCCTAGTGTTATTGAGGCAGTGCAAGACATTGATAAGAGGAGACATTTGATCCTTTATCTAAAGCTATCTGCTCCATTGATTACAGAGTAAATAACACTTATATTAATAATATTTAATCTGGCATAGTTTGTAGGTTTTTGAAAGTCATGACTCATTCCGTTAAATAGGGTGAAGATAGATGTTATCTCAATAATTACAGACCAATTTCCAAACTATTCTGTAACACAAATCCTGTAATCATTGGTAATTAATAATTAACCCAGTGTATTCTGTATTGAGCTCTCAACAGTTAGTTCCAGAGTTAAGTTATGTTATTAGGTCTTAAATAGTGTATCTGCTATGGGCAACAGAAAACATTGTGCTGTTCTTTTCATCAATCTGTATTGCATTGATATAATTCACTGCTTTTTGAGAGATTACGTAGGATTGGTTTTGATTCAACAGGGATCAATTGAACCCTATCCGAGTTCTTACCGGTAACTAAATGTGTTCCAGAGGGATCAATGTTGGGTCCTGTCCTGTTTATTTCTATTATTGATATTAGAAAGCATAGCACAGCTATTAGGAGCATAGCTGTGACAAGAAAATGTACAAAGTATTTAACATAGAGGAATGAGCACTAGTATGAAAATAAGATAAAGGCTAAATGTCAAGGCTTGGAGCTCAAAATATCAGTCATATACCATTTGGATGAATGTATGTATTCCACTCTGATCCATTTGAAGTAGGGGGGCGACGTAGAGAAGATCACACCCCCTTGGCCATCACCACGAGACATCCACCACCTTGATCATCACCATGAGACATCCACCACCTTGATCATCACCATGAGACATCCACCACCTTGATCATCACCAGGAGACATCCACCACCTTGATCATCACCAGGAGACATCCACCACCTTGATCATCACCAGGAGACATCCACCACCTTGATCATCACCACGAGACATCCACCACCTTGATCATCACCACGAGACATCCACCACCTTGATCATCACCATGAGACATCCACCACCTTGGCCATCACCACGAGACATCCACCACCTTGATCATCACCACGAGACATCCACCACCTTGATCATCACCAGGAGACATCCACCACCTTGATCATCACCATGAGACATCCACCACCTTGGCCATCACCACGAGACATCCACCACCGTGATCATCACCAGGAGACATCCACCACCTTGATCATCACCATGAGACATCCACCACCTTGATCATCACCAGGAGACATCCACCACCTTGATCATCACCATGAGACATCCACCACCTTGATCATCACCACGAGACATCCACCACCTTGATCATCACCAGGAGACATCCACCACCTTGGCCATCACCATGAGACATCCACCACCTTGATCATCACCACGAGACATCCACCACCTTGATCATCACCAGGAGACATCCACCACCTTGATCATCACCACGAGACATCCACCACCTTGATCATCACCACGAGACATCCACCACCTTGATCATCACCAGGAGACATCCACCACCTTGGCCATCACCATGAGACATCCACCACCTTGATCATCACCACGAGACATCCACCACCTTGGTCATCACCACGAGACATCCACCACCTTGATCATCACCATGAGACATCTACCACCTTGGCCATAACCACGAGACATCCACCACCTTGGCCAGCACCACGAGACATCCACCACCTTGGCTATCACCACGAGACATCCACTCACAGACAGACAGGGAGACGAGGACAGGGGTTAGAGAGTTCCCTATGAAAACCTGGAAGAGGATCATTGAAGCCAGTTTCTTGGCAGTTTTGGATTACGGTGATACCTGGGCCCTCATTCATCAACGTGTTCTACGCACAGATCTGTGCTTACCCTGTGCGTACGATCATTTCTAAGCAAAGAGTGGGATTCATCAATTTCGATTTGAACTTGACTCCGTGCTTACGTCTACGCACAGGTCAGACCATGCGTACCTGGCGCCCAGTGGTAGAATATATTATTACAACAAGGAAATGAGCTTCTGTGCATAATAACACTGGCATGTTCTGTACGAACCGTAGTTCATTATAGTTCATTGTAAAATAGCAACAGTAGTGTAATTATGGTCAAAACCCTATGAATAGCATTTGGAATAATAGATCTTTCTCTCAGAATGAATGCAGCATGGTTTATATAGCGTTATCAGAATATACGGGGTGTAGGCTACTGACTGACTGCGCTCCGCGTAGCTTGATTGATTGATTGATTGAAAAGTTTATTAACAGATTGCAGAATGGGTACAGTACAGTACAGCTCAGTACATACAATTGTTAATTGGGGATGCAGACCAGAGAAAGACTTTCGTCTTGTTTACATCAGGGTCCCCCATTTTCAATTCATCATAAATCATAAAGCTCAACTCGTTATTATTTTGCGCAGACCGCAGAAACACGGGAACATTTTGATTATATTTAAAAGGCTTTACGTTAAACGAAACAAGTGGAATTTCGAAGCTGTAAGCAGAATACAAGTCATATGAATATAGTGTTCTTCCCCCTTTTTACTGTATAAGAAAGAATAGAAAACGCATTGCAATGACACCAGATAGTGGACAGACTATGTATATGATGGGATTCAAGTTCGCGTTTTTGTTGATCATAGGCATGCTGTCAGAGTATGATATCTTAATCAAACATTCTAGAACATTTGTCGTCACAGATCATGTCCTAATAGAACATAGGCTATGGCATGGATCGTGATATTGTGTGGACTGTTATTATTACCGGTACCACCCATTGTGACAACAGCCTTGTGAGTCCCGCACACAAACATGATGGAATTCAAGTTCATGTATTGAAAGGCAGGCTACATCATACATGCAGTGAGATTCATTGTTCTTGTATATGCTCTCGTATTATTGTTTATATAGGCTACCCAATACTGACATCAAAATAGATTGTAGTATGCCTCTAGAAATCATATGCAGCAGGTAGAAAATTGACGGGAGATCCATCGCGATTTGGAATAAAATTGAGGAGAACTTTAATCCCTGGGTATTAATCAAACAACACGGGAAAAGGCAGTCATATTCCAGCGCGGTATTTATTAGTGTTTGCGCTGCCCAGGCAGCAATGGTTAATAGATATCATATCCGACATCACCGTAAGTGTACACGTCTGTCAGCCTGTCTCATGACACGCTTCCCTCGGCTTAGTCCATTTTCCCACATTTCATGGGTGTATTCCATTACGGTATATGGTTAATCGGGGCGTTCCTGGTATGCAAATACGTGAAAGTGTGCACGAGCCTCGGCGCAGAGCCAAGGTGGGATTCATCATGACAGGTGTGCGTAGAGCCTGCGTACGCACGTGTGATGAATCCCGACTTCCCTGTGCGTACACTGGTTCTACATTCCGTGCTTACGTGTGGAAATAGAACATGTTCTACGCACACATTGATGAATGAGGGCCCTGGAGGGTATGGCAATCACTCCTGTGGTCATTCTGTCTGTCTGTCTGCATTAGCCATAACTTCTAAGGTTCTGGTCTGATTTGGATGAAACATCGCCCAGGCCAAGGACCTGAATTCCAGAATATTTTTCAAATCTGTCAATGACAAGCATTTTATTTGAATTAATTCCCATTATCGTGCATTGAATAGATACTGTATGAAGTTCCACCTTTTGAACACAAGATGGCGATACGACACAGGTTGCTGCTCAGAGCCACTGCTTCTCCACAAGCTGCTCTCTCCCCCATGCTTGCTTTTTTCCGTAGCCTCTGTGAGCGAAGACGCTCTTTGATTGCAGCGAAGAAGAAAAAGACGCTCTCCGATTGGCTAACCCTAACTCTAAGCATAACCACGTCGAAAGAGGGCCTAAGCATAACCACTTCGAAAGAATGCCTAAGCATAACCACTTCAAAAGAATGCCTAAGCATAACCACTTCGAAAGAATGCCTAAGCATAACCACTTCAAAAGAATGCCTAAGCATAACCACTTCGAAAGAATGCCTAAGCATAACCACTTCGAAGCAGAGAATATATGTACAAGGCGGAAAAGACCCTTCGGAGCTAAACCAGTCAGAGAGGGTCTTTTCTTCTTCGCTGTATGCGGCCTAGCCAATCAGAGAGCGTCTTCGCAAACAGAGGCTACGGGAAAAAATCATGCCTCTCCCACGGAGCGCCTGAGTGTATGATTGATTGATTGAATTGATTGATTGAAAAGTTTATTAACAGATTGCAGAATGGGTACACTACAGTACAGCTCAAAACATACAATTGTTAAGGGGATGCAGACCAGAGAAAGACTTTCGTCTTGTTTACATCAGGGTCCCCCATTTTCAATTCATCATATGACACACACGACATACAGATAGACAGTACTGCTACATCTATACATTTATGACATACCAGATTTGCAAATACAATACCGTTTGTGATACTAAAATAAATCCAGAAAGAGTGTATATACATTTGACATAGAAGCTGTACATTGGAGGAGGTTGGGTAGGTGGGGTGGGGTTGGGTGGGGCTGTACATTGGAGGTGGGGGGTTGGGTAGGGGGGGGGGGCACTGTACACTGTACATTCTCGTATCGTGACAACCACTGAGCAAGGGCTCGGATATTTCACGTACTGGCCGAAAGAGAGACCAGATCCCAGCGATTCTCATAGTTACATCAATATTGTGCTGTCGGAACCATTTCATGTTTGTAGGTTAATTATTTATTAATGTTCGCTATATGGCCAATTCCGGACAACACGCTCATCACAGACAAGCTGGATGTGGCCAATTACTTAAACATTTTCTTCACAAACATAGCCACAACACTGGTAAATAAACTACCCACCCACTCAGGGCATTTTGGGGTAGAACACATCATAGCCTACTACAATAACCTAGGGGTCCACAAAGACGATTTCAAACTAGAAATGGTAACAACAGCTGAGGTACTCAAAAGACTGAGCGCCCTCCAACCTAACAAGGCCACTGGCCATGACAATATCCCCTCCAAATTCCTCGGAGACTCAGCAGCCGCCATCACCCCAGTCATCACACACATAATAAACCTCTCCATAAAACAGGGATACGTACCCAAAGACTTCAAAATTGCGAGAGTAACCCCCCTGCACAAAAGGGCAGCAAATTAGACCCAGGCAACTACCGCCCTGTTTCTATTCTTACCTCCATCTCGAAAGTCATGGAAAAAATAGTATACGAACAGGTCGAAAAGTACCTTGCGGAAAAAAATCTAATCTTCGAATTCCAATCTGGCTTCAGAACATCCCACTCCACTGACACATGCCTTCTCTATTTGAACGACCACATCAAACAAGAGGTGGACGTGGGCAAATACTGCGGCATGGTCATGCTGGACCTACAAAAGACCTTCGACACTGTCAATCACTCTATTCTGATTGACAAGCTAAAAGCAATTGGTTTTGATAGTCTATCAGTGAGCTGGATGCAATCCTACCTGGAGGGGAGAGAACAGATGGTGGAGGTAAACGGTACCCTATCCCCCCCCTCCCAGTGAGCTGTGGTGTTCCACAAGGAAGCATACTAGGACCGCTACTGTTCCTAATTTATGCAAATGACATGTCGTCAACTTGTGACTGCAACTTGTTCCTGTTCGCGGTCGACTCAGCCCTGCTGGTCTCTGACAAGAACAAGTTACAGGTTGAAAAAACCCTCAGCTCGGAACTAGGCAAAATCTGCACCTGGCTCGCTGATAACAAACTATCATTACACCTGGGTAAAACAGAGTCCATTCTCTTCGGTTCAAATAACAAACTCAGCAAGGCCGACGGCTTCTCAGTTACAGTGGGTGACAATATTGTCACAAGGAAAGATGAAATTACATACCTAGGTTCCATCCTAGAGGCTAATCTTTCCTGTGACAAAATGGCATCCAATGTAATAAAAAAAAGTCAGCAACGAACTAGATTCTTGTACCGGATCTCCTCTCTGGTAAACAAGAATACCCTGAAGACTCTGGCAGGAGCACTCATTCAAGGGTACTACGACTATGCTTGCACCTCATGGTACCAAAGCACCTCAAAGGTGCTAAAAACAAAATTACAAACATCACAAAACAAACTGGTCAGACTACTGCTTGACCTTACTCCTAGAACCCACCTCACCCCTGCCCACTTTGACAACCTAGGATGGCTTAGAGTAGACGACAGAGTACAGCAACTTGCAATGGGCCTGGTCTACAAGATACACTACACGACTAAGGTACCCATGTACATGTCAAAATACTTCTCAAAGGTCAGTGAATACCACGACCACAACACCAGAGGGAGCTCCACAATTCATATTAAACCCAGATTCGGCTCAAACAAGGGACTAAACATGTTTCGCAATTATGCCACATCAATGTGGAACGCCCTACCCACAGCTGTAAAGGAATGTGAATCACTACCCACTTTTAAAACCACTCTCAAGGAGCACCTACGGGAGACTGCAATTCGAAACTGGCCCCTGTAAATGTCCTAACCCAACCCCCTCCAATGTACAGTAAATGTCCTAACCCAATAATACACAAGACCCTCTTCTTGGAACCAAGTACGTTTTCGTCGATAATCCAATGTACAGTTACCCCACCCCGCCTACCCACCCACCCCCCACCCACCCCACCCACCCAACCACCTCCTATGTACAGTAAATCCTTGGAATGCCATCATTATTTTAATTTTTTTATTCTATTTATTTTTGGGCTTTCTGTATTTTTCACCCATCCCAAATTAGTCGTTATGCCAATTCCCTTCCTGGTCGCGTCTATTCTTATCCTAACGCATGTTTGCTCCCGCGTTCACGTTTTGCGCTCTGATTGGCCACTGACGTACTCTAGTTTAAAAAGAAATTACCAAGAGTGCTTTGAACTTGTGACCATAGGATCCACAGCCAGCAGACAAACGAGGTGAGCTAAATCAGACGTTAAAACTGAGTGACTAATCCATGATTTACACTTGTGCCAATTGCGTTTGTCCCTAATCTTTAGGGACAAACACAAGGTCGAGGGGCATCTAAATGGCTCTGACCCCCAGCGCATGTGGCAGGGCTTGCAGGCCATTACAGACTACAAACCCAAACACGCCACCCCCCCCGACCACTGACCCCTCCCTCCCAGACGACCTAAACTACTTTTACGCCCATTTTGACAGGGACAACCACGAGAGGGCCATCACGACCCCCACCCCCGGCCAACCACCTGACCCTCACACTCTCCCCCACTGACGTGTTTCCGGAACTGTGCAAAACCAACACACGAAAAGCTGCCGGACCCGATGGGATCCCCGGGCGGGTACTCAGTGTCTGTGCTGGGCAGCTGACAGGGGTCCTGACTAAGATATATATATATATTTTTTTTTTAATCTTTTCCCCCCTCCTTTTTCCAATTTTTCTCCCATCCCACTGTTAGTCGTTATGCCAATCCCCTTCCTGGTCGTTGTGCACCCCCCCCCCCCCCTACTGTTGGTCCGGGAGGCCGGAGACTATCACATGCTTTCCTCCGACACATGTGCAGCCAGCCGGCAGCCAGCCGGCAGCCAGCCTGGCAGCGCGGACTCTCACTGGGAGAGTGTAACGTGTGGAAGGTCACACTACCTCTCTCCAGATCCTTCCCTCGCTGTGCAGGCGCCCCGACCGAACTGTAGGAGTCGCTGTTTACAACGACCAGGACCCACCCACGCCGGCTTCCCACCCACTGACACTGCCAATTGTGTCAGCACGGACGACCGACAAGCCGGAGGTACCGCTGGCAGTTGGATTCGATCCCACTGTCTCTGCGGTGGTAGGCAGACGCTTAGTCCGCTGCGATTTTCAATCTGTCCCTGGCCCAGGCAAAAGTTCCCACATGCTTCAAAGTCACCTCCATCATTCCTGTCCCTAAACACGCCTCCCCAGAGAGCCTCAATGACTACCGACCCGTAGCACTCACCTCCACCATCATGAAGTGCTTCGAGAGGCTAGTCCTGGCTCACCTTAAATCCTGCCTACCACCCTCACTTGACCCCTACCAGTTTGCCTACCACCCTCACTTGACCCCTACCAGTTTGCCTACCGCCCTCACTTGACCCCACGATCATGAAGAGAACACCCTCGGATACGCCTCTGCCAGGATGTCTACCGCCCCAGACTGGGCTGGCACACAGGTCACGTCTGCCTTCACGAGGACCTTACCCCCTGCCAAATCGTTCCCAAGGATTAGTGACACCCCCGCAACGGGGAAGCAACTTTCTACCCCAATGACGACCGGGCCCGACACCAATTCAGATGTCAAGTGGACGATGTGAAGCGGGACCTTCATCACATGCATCCCAAAAGACCTAACTGTTATCCCCGCATCCACCTCCGAACTACTGTCGAAAGGCAACACATCCCCCCGAATAAATGACTGGGATGCAGCAGTGTCCCTTAATATGGTCACAGGAACCCTCACCCCATCGCTAGATAAGGATACAAACCCCCCGCTGATAAACGGTAGGTAAGCTTTAATATCCTCACCCCTTTTGTCATACTCGACCGATATGCGTGTGGGTGCCATCACCAACGAAATCTGCTTACTGGGACGGGTAAGGGCAAAACAATTTTCTTTTATATGACCACGTTTTCCACAGTTAAAGCAATCGCGTGTCTCAGACCTCGCGCCCCGCTCCATCGCCTCGCCCCCACTGCTACCACCCGTGCCCACAGTCTTGTCGCCGAAACCCCACCTCGGCTTACTCTCCATATTGCGTACAGGGTAACTTGGCGTAAAGAGTGTCTTGTGCGTCAGCACAAACTCGTCCGCCAGGCTCGCAGCCAGCGAACACTCAGTCACCCTATGCTCGTTCATGTACATAGCAACATTTTCGGGCAGACAATATGACTTGAATTCCTCAAGGAGCACGAGCTCTCGCAGCTTAACCAGGGTGTCCGCCTTCTCCGACGCGCACCACCGGTCAAACAACAGCTCTTTCTCATAAGCAAACTCCACATACGTCTGCGAGCTTCCCTTCCTCAGAGCCCTGAACCGCTGCCTGTACGCCTCAGGCACCAGCTCATACGCCCTGAGAATCGCAGCTTTGACCGCCTCGTAGTCTTGGGTATTCGGGCACAGGGACGCATACACATGCTGGGCTTTTCCCGTAAGGACACTCTGGAGCAGCAAGGTCCAGTGTTCGGCCGGCCATCTCAGTGTCGTGGCCACAGTTTCAAACATGGAAAAATATTTATCCACATCTTTTTCCAGAAACTGTGGCACGAGACGGAGATATTTGGCCACATCAAACCTATCTTCGACGTGTGGGCGCACCTCCGCCCCAAGCCTCCTGAGTTCGAGTGTGTGTGCGCGATTGCGCTCCGCCTCAGCTTGGTCACGGTCCACACGCTCCAACTCGTGCGCACGCGCCCGTTCCGCCTCCGCGCGCACACGGTCCGCCTCCTCACGCTTGAACCTGAGCTCTTCAAACCTAAGCTCTAACTCCAACTTGCGCAGCCCCAGAGAGCCATCGGAGCCTTGGTCTAACTCCTCATTGGTGTCGTCATGCACCACCTCTTGGGTGGTCAGAGCCTCTACCAATGTGCCCCGCTGCTGTGCTTTTCTACCCGGGGCCAGTTTAACCCCATAATGGTCCGCTATTCCCGCCAGCTCATCCTTCGTGCACACGCCTAACAACCCCACTGTCGGCCTGCGCACAAAGTCTGCCACTGTCACTGGCATTTCTGAACCGGGCAGAAACAGGGAAGGAGAAAACGAGGAATACCCACAAACACAACCACCATATAACAAAACAAACGAAAACAATCAACCCCTAACTAACCACAACAAACAAAAGAAAAACGGCTTCACCCTAGCGTCTGTATAGCCCTGGTCCCTACCTACTTCGGCCACCGCTCCACTACCAACCCTGGTACTGTATGTACGATATCTAAACAAGCGCTGGCACGACCGCCTAATGCCTCCACACCTAGAGGTATTCGCAAATCAACCACTGTCATGTGTAAAAAAAAAAAACCAAACCCATCCCCAAACGTTCTCAACCCTCACTATAGTACCCCTATATAAGTAAACACTATACACACGCCGGCCTAGGAGGAGCCTGACAGGGTCCTTCTAATACCCCGACCGCATGTGGTGTGTCCCCAGGCGATGGAAGGTACCATATATAAAATGGTCCAACTGCCCTAGCTGGTTGAGAACGCTCCCTATTGGAGAAGTATTTGCCATGGGGGTCTAAAACATGGGTCACACACACGACAATGCCAACCATACCTCACAGTGTGGATCCAGCCCAGCGGCCATCACCAATGCTTGCTCCTAGTCGTTTGGCCGAGCCCCCATATTACGTAACCATTGACTACAGGAAGGCTCGTTAACTTGTCAATGTTACACAATAAGGAGACGGCAGCCAAAGTATCTAAATAAAGAATATTTTAATTAATAGTTACCATGGTTTTCGTAACTGAAAGGAACCTCAAATAATAGACAGACAAACACAGGGCTATACAGACAGGATCAGCACCAGACGGAAGGGATGACAGACTACTTATACACAAGGGAATGACGAGACAACACACACCTGGGGTAATGGTAATTGGGTACACCTGGGGGGAAAACAATGGGGACTACACACCATGACAAAGGACTACATCTAGACATGACACATCACACTAGGAACGCCTGATCAGGGCACATGACACACATAACAGAGGGGATGGCAGTACAGGTGGATGCCGTCAGGGTTGATATACGTAGGAATAAAGCTGATCCCAGGTCTGAAAGAGATAGTACAAGCCAATATTGCCCCTATAATCGAACACGTTAGTGCTCTGACCCAGAATTGGGCCAAGATGAATATGTCCCTCCTTGGGAAGATAAACTTAGTAAAAATGATATTGGCTCCCAAATTAAATGATATCCTATATATGCTGCCGCTGACTCTCCCAACTCAGTTACTCAAACAGTATGACAAAGTCATTAATGTATATTTATGGGGGGGCAAAAGGCCACTATTTGGTCGGACCAAAATGTATGCAGCAAAGGAAAATGGCGGCTTGTCCCTGCCTAAGCTAGACTGGTATCACTATGCGTTCTCGCTCTCCCAGCTCTCCAAATTGAATCACTCGACTGAGGAGGCACCTGCTTGGGTCAAGATAGAGGAGGAAATGGTATATCCCTCGTCTCTGGAATCCTTCCTGACACAATCAGACAGACCTATACCTCTTAAGAACCCTCTAATGGCGTTTGCCAGGGAAACTTGGAATCAGTCGCATAGGCTGACTGGTGATAGCCCATATCTAACTACAAGAGCCTCTATATAGTATAATAAAAAACTAAAGATTGGTAAGAAATCACTCATATGGGACGACTGGATTAAAAGGGGGATACATGTACTGGGTGATATAGCCGGGGAAGATGGGGTTTTACCTTTTGAGGATATTAAAGAGGATTTTGGTATAGATAATAAAAACTTCTATAAATTCCTACAGATTAGACATTGTATATCGTCATCAATGGGAGGGCCAAAGTGTGGCCCGATTACTGCAATTCAAGAAATATTTTATAAAGGATGACGTAGGAAAGTGTGACGAATGTGAGAAGGTCCGGAAAATGTGGGATCAAATTGTGATATTCCTAAGTAAGGTTCTGA
Source organism: Notolepis coatsorum (assembly GCF_963971535.1). Classification (NCBI taxonomy): domain Eukaryota; kingdom Metazoa; phylum Chordata; class Actinopteri; order Aulopiformes; family Paralepididae; genus Notolepis; species Notolepis coatsorum. The sequence goes on along the minus strand of NC_140171.1, from coordinate 165,285,827 downwards.
ATGTGAGGATAAATAACGCCCCAATGGCATGTGTTTTGGGTATAGTACCGAAAGGGATTAAACTGCCTAAATACCGGGGAATGTGGTATAGAATGGCCATGATATCAGGATGTAGAATTGCATTACGACATTGGAAATCACCTGTTGATATTACTTTTAAAGAATGGATGGAACTAATGTTCCGGACAGCATCATATGAAAGGGTGACATATAGAGTCGCAGGAAGAGAGGATATCTTCGCTGAGGTATGGGACAGTTTTCTACACCTGACTGAACGGTCTGGGGACAAATGACTAAGGTGGGGTTACAATGGTATCAAGGAGGAATATAAAAAAGGGGATCTGATCTGATGGTACTTGTACTTTATATTGTATTATGTATGTATATGCATAGATTTTATGTATGCAGCACATACCTGCTCACAGGTAGATCGGTCTACATGTAAGGTATATGCATCAGGGATATATGTGCACAATGTATAGTATAGTATCTTTCTTTTTTCGTAAGTCTTTTTTTAATTTCCATGTCAGTTTTTAATGTATTTGTATGAGTCTTGTACATGTTTTGTATGTTCTTACAAAAAAAGAAAAAGGCAAATCTTGGACGTTGCATACTGTGATGTGGAAAAATATGTTTTGAATATTTGAGATTTGTGCAAAAAATATCAAAAAAAAAAAAAAAAAAAAAAAAAAGCCATACCATCACCTAAAAGCGCTTTGTGCACACAAAAACTCCTTGTGTACCTTTTTCCATATGGTATGGGAGTGCCCAGGATTGGTTGATTTCTGGAGGAAGGATGCTTATGGTTGTCCTTCTTATTGATTGATTGATTGATTGAAAACGTATTAACAGATTGCAGAATGGGTACAATACTAAGAGGATGCAGACCAGAAAAATACTTTTGTTTTGTTTACATCGGGGTCCCCCATTTTCAATTCATCAGGACATTTATGACATACAATCAATCAAATCAAGGTCAGTGAATACCACGACCACAATGAATGAATGAATGAATGAAAACTTTATTTAACAGATTGCAGAATTGGTACAATACAGTATACGGCTCAATATACACAATTGTTAAGGGGATGCAGACCTGAGAAAGACGTTTGTCTTGTTTCCATCAGGGTCCCCCATTTTCAATTCATATAGACATTTATGACATACACAACATACATGACATTTTTGGCATAGGGACATATAGGTACAGTATTTAGTACTGATACATTTGTGACATAAACGGTATTCAAATATACAGTACTGTTACCCCTAGATCCTGACAGAGTATATACATATGATGGGGAGGGGACTGTACATTAGGAGGGGGTGGGTGGGTGGGAGAGAAATATACATATGGCGGGGAGGGAATATATACATGCGGTGGGGAGGAGGCTGTCTATTAGGAGGTGGTGGGGGTTTTGGGCATTTACGGTGGCCAGTTTCGAATTGCAGCCTCCCGTAGGTGCTCTTTAAGAGCGGTTTTGAATGTGAGTAGGGATTCACATTCCTTTACAGCTTTGGGTAGGGCGTTCCACATTGATGTGGCATAATTGCGAAACGTATTTATTCCCTTGTTTGAGCCGAATCTGGGTTTACCATGATTTGTTGAGCTTCCTCTGGTGTAGTGGTTGTGTTATTCACTGACCTTTGGGAAGTATTTTGACATGTACATGGGTACCTTAGTCGTATAGTGTATCTTGTAGACCAGGCCCATTGCAAGTTGCTGTACTCTGTCGTCTACTCTAAGCCATCCTATGTTGTCAAAGTGGGCAGGGGTGAGGTGGGTTCTGGGGGTAAGGTCAAGTAGTAGTCTGACCAGTTTGTTTTGTGATGTTTGTAATTTTGTTTTAAGCGCCTTTGAGGTGCTTTGGTACCATGAGGTGCACGCATAGTCGTAGTACCCTTGAATGAGTGCTCCTGCCAGAGTCTTCAGGGTATTCTTGTTTATCAGAGAGGAGATCCGGTACAAAAATCTAGTTCGTTGGTTGACTTTTTTTATTGCATTGGATGCCATTTTGTCACAGGAAAGATTTTCCTCTAGGATGGAACCCAGGTAGGTAATTTCGTCTTTCCTTGTGACAATATTGTCACCCACTGCAACTGAGAAGCCGTCGGTCTTGCTGAGTTTGTTATTTGAACCGAAGAGAATGGACTCTGTTTTGCCCACGTGTAATGATAGTTTGTTATCAGCGAGCCATATGCATATTTTGCCGAGTTCCGAGCTGAGGGTTTTTTCAACCTGCAACTTGTTCTTGTCAGAGACCAGCAGGGCTGAGTCGTCCACAAACAGGAACAAGTTGCAGTCACAGGCTGACGACATGTAATTTGCATAAATTAGGAAGGAAGCTCAACAAATCATGTTAAACCCAGATTCGGCTCAAACAAGGGACTAAACACGTTTCGCAATTATGCCACATCAATGTGGAACGCCCTACCCAAAGCTGTAAAGGAATGTGAATCCCTACCCACATTCAAAACCTACGGGAGGCTGCAATTCGAAACTGGCCACCGTAAATGTCCAAACCCCCCCACCCCCTCCTAATAGACAGTCTCCTCCCCACCGCATGTATATTTCTCTCCCACCCACCCACCCCCTCCTAATGTACAGTCCCCTCCCCATCATATACTCTGTCAGGATCTATGGGTAACAGTACTGTATATTTGCATATCGTATGTCACAAATGTAACAGTACTAAATACCTGTATGTCATGTATGTCCCTATGCCATAAATGTCATGTATGTTGTGTATGTCATAAATGTCACTATGAATGAAAATGGGGGACCCTGATGTAAACAAGACAAACGTCTTTCTCTGGTCTGCATCCCCTTAACAATTGTGTGTATTGGGCCGTACTGTATTGTACCCATTCTGCAATCTGTTAAATAAAGTTTTCATTCATTCATCATTCATTCATTCATTCATCCCTTTCTCTCGCACTCTCTCCAACCGCACGTCTCAACCGAGCCTGGTCAGGGGGAGGGGCTAGGCCCAATGTGGAGTGACGTCCCCTCTCAGCCAATCAGCGCGCGGTCTGTCGCGGCCACAGCACTGGCACAGTGACAAGGCCACTGGCCATGACAACATCCCCTCCAAATTCCTCAGAGACTCAGCAGCCGCCATCACCCCAGTCATCACACACATAATAAACCTCTCTATAAAACGGGGGCACGTCCCCAAGGACTTCAAAATTGCGAGAGTGACCCCTCTGCACAAAAAGGGCAGCAAATTAGACCCAGGCAACTACCGCCCTGTTTCTATTCTTACCTCCATCTCGAAAGTCATGGAGAAAATAGTCTACGAACAGGTCGAAAAGTACCTGGTGGAAAAACATCTAATCTACGAATTCCAATCTGGCTTCAGAACGTCCCACTCCACTGACACATGCCTCCTCTATTTGAACGACCACATCAAACAAGAGGTGGACGCGGGCAAATACTGCGGCATGGTCATGCTGGACCTACAAAAGACCTTCGACACTGTCAATCACTCCATTCTAATGGACAAGCTAAAAGCAATTGGTTTTGATAGTCTATCAGTGAGCTGGATGCAATCCAACCTGGAGGGGAGAGAACAGATGGTAGAGGTAAACGGTACTCTATCCCCCCCCTCACAGTGAGCTGTGGTGTTCCACAAGGAAGCATACTAGGACCGCTACTCTTCCTAATTTATGCAAATGACATGTCGTCAGCCTGTGACTGCAACTTGTTCCTGTTTGCGGACGACTCAGCCCTGCTGGTCTCTGACAAGAACAAGTTGCAGGTTGAAAAAACCCTCAGCTCGGAACTAGGCAAAATATGCATATGGCTCGCTGATAACAAACTATCATTACACCTGGGTAAAACAGAGTCCATTCTCTTTGGTTCAAATAACAAACTCAGCAAGACCGACGGCTTCTCGGTTACAGTGGGTGACAATATCGTCACAAGGAAAGACGAAATTACCTACCTGGGTTCCCTCCTAGAGGCAAATCTTTCCTGTGACAAAATGGCATCCAATGTAATAAAAAAAGTCAACCAACAAACTAGATTCTTGTACCGGATCTCCTCTCTGGTAAACAAGAATACCCTGAAGACTCTGGCAGGAGCACTCATTCAAGGGTACTATGACTATGCGTGCACCTCATGGTACCAAAGCACCTCAAAGGCACTTAAAACAAAATTACAAACATCACAAAACAAACTGGTCAGACTACTACTTGACCTGAACCCCAGAACCCACCTCACCCCTGCCCACTTTGACAACCTAGGATGGCTTAGAGTAGACGACAGAGTACAGCAACTTGCAATGGGCCTGGTCTACAAGATACACTATACGACCGGGGTGCCCATGTACATGTCAAAATACTTCCCAAAGGTCAGTGAATACCACAACCACTACACCAGAGGAAGCTCAACAAATCATGTTAAACCCAGATTCGGCTCAAACAAGGGACTAAACACGTTTCGCAATTATGCCACAACAATGTGGAACGCCCTACCCACAGCTGTAAAGGAATGTGAATCCCTGCCCACATTCAAAACCGCTCTTAAAGAGCACCTACGGGAGGCTGCCATTCGAAACTGGCCACCGTAAATGCCCAAAACCCCCACCACCTCCTAATAGACAGTCTCCTCCCCACCGCATGTATATATTCCCTCCCCGCCGTATGTATATTTCTCTCCCACCCACCCACCCCCTCCTAATGTACAGTCCCCTCCCCATCATATGTATATACTCTGTCAGGATCTAGGGGTAACAGTACTGTATATTTGAATACCGTTTAAGTCACAAATGTATCAGTACTAAATACCTATATGTCCCTATGCCATAAATGTCATGTATGTTGTGTATGTCATAAATGTCTATATGAATTGAAAATGGGGGACCCTGATGGAGACAAGACAAACGTCTTTCTCAGGTCTGCATCCCCTTAACAATTGTGTGTATTGAGCCGTACTGTATTGTACCCATTCTGCAATCTGTTAAATAAAGTTTTCATTCATTCATTCATCATTCACAGGCTTTCCCCGTGTGAGGCAGCTATTGGCTGTTTATTTCCAAAGGGGCGGGGCGTGGGGTGCCGCGTGACGCAGATGTAGCTGATTGGTCCAGCCCTCCCTGACGTCACCAGGAAATACGGAAATGCCATGCAATGTCTCGTCCTAGCCACCAGGGGCACTACACTCCATGCTTCACCTCGTTGTCTGTTGCTATAACGAGCTAATGCTGCTGATCTCTAACGTTAACTCTCTGAACAGATCTAGATGCAGTGATCGTGTAAAGAACGGACTAACTGCAGCTGCTGGAGACACATTTGAACTAAGGAGGAGTCGAGACTGGCCGTAAACTTCAGAGTGTTGTGAAAGTGAGATGAAGAAACACAAAGCAGGTTTGTTTAATCAGAAGGTCCTTTGGACATTATTCTTTGATCAATATGTTCCCGTTTGTGATTACGGTATTTCACAATTGCCTAACCCTTAATAATAATGTACCTAACAGTTAGACCAGCGGTGCTGCCATAAATAAAACATTAGATGCGACATTACGCCATAAATCATGTGCGTCTGCAGCTAATGCAGCTTCACCAATGGGCGCTCGCAAAATCGTGTCTTTTAGCTTCAGAATGTGTAAACGGCTAAGGAATCTCGTCTCCCACAGATCATATCTATCTTCTTTTCCATCGAATATAATCTGCTGGTGTAGTGTTCCTGCAACAGCCATTTTCACGTTACTTCAGAGTCTACTATATCCAAACGTTTGGTTGCGGCTTGTAGAAACTCCGTGACGTGTCTTCACTGTTCACGGAAATCTCCCGGTACCGTCTTCATTCCCGGTGTTCTGCGAAATTCTACTACTTCCTCGAAAACTGCTGCCGTAGCGCGACTCGCTAGACGCGTCTGCGAAATTCTACTACTCTGCTGAGAACTGCTGCCGGTGAACTATAGGGTGACGTCAGTGCTGCGAAATTCTACTACTCTGCTGAGAACTGCTGCCGGTGAACTATAGGGTGACGTCAGTGCTGCGACATTCTACTACTCTGCTGAGAACTGCTGCCGGTGAACTATAGGGTGACGTCAGTGCTGCGACATTCTACTACTCTGCTGAGAACTGCTGCCGGTGAACTATAGGGTGACGTCAGTGCTGCGAAATTCTACTACTCTGCTGAGAACTGCTGCCGTAGCGCGAATCGCCTATATCTTTGGACAGCTGGGTGACGTCACCCTATAGTTCACTGTTCACTCCGAATTCCAACAGGTGTACCGACATTTTATCATCTACAAATACATTCGGATGATATTGTTTAAGATATATCAACAAGACTCAACAAGACGTTCGTCAGCAAGGTGGCAGAATATTGTAGAGTGAACGATTGTGGGTCATGCGCATGCGTGCGCAAGCACAGGAGCGCTGGCAGCAGAATTCAGCAGAGTAGTAGAATTTAATCTAATTGTTAATACATATATATCGCTATCAAAGAATGCTCCCACTACAGAATCATTTTATATGACCTCACTACTCACTCCATGTATACTGTATGCATATGGTGAGCATATTTTTATACTCTATCATAACATTTTTATGTAAGATTTCTGGGGTAAGGTATTTCAATACACCAATATATCGCTATCAAATAAACTCAGAATTCAGGGAAAGAAACTGTTGCTTTTAACCATGGATTTATTTATATACACTCCATGTATACTGTATGCATATGTTGAACAAAAAAAACATTGAACAACATGTTATCAGTTATCAACATTGAAACGTATTTACAGTTTTTATTTACAGTTTTGATTGTACAGTTGTACAGTCCCCCCCCCCCCACCCAACCACCTCCAATGTACAGTTTCTACGTCAAATGTATATACTCTCTTTTCTGGACTCTTTTTGTATCACAAACAGTACTGTATTTGCAAATCTGATATGTCATAAATGTCTAGATGTAGCAGTACTGTCTATCTGTATGTCATGTATGTCATATATGTCCTGATTAATTGAAAATGGGGGACCCTGATGTAAACAAGACGAAAGTCTTTCACACACAAGTGATTTTTGATGCATACAAAAGTGATTTTAAAACAAGATAACGCTAAACTCAGGCCTATATCTTTTGACAGCTGGGTGTCGTCACGCTCAAGTTTCTTTAATAGTTGTCATACAGAAGTACAGAATACTTTTATACAAAATGCTTCTTACTGTTACGCTCCAGAGACTGTGCTAGACAAGATAAGTATGAAATAAAATAACATAGTATAGCATGTAATTTAGAAGTAGAAAATGAGGTCACAGTGTTCAGTATAGACATATGTACAATGTTCGATGCAGAATAGACGTAACTGAGTTACCATATAATATACAATACTATGCAGTGTACTAATATACAATACTATATAGTGCAAGGCAGAAATGGGATGAGGTGCAATTTAGGTACAATTTACAGTAGGTGTACGAGTTGTAGTGCAAATCCTTTATCAATAAATATAAAGTGTGTTTGTGTGATCTAAAGTGTGGAGAGTGGGTGCTGCAGTGTGTTGTTTTAAGTGAGTGTGGGTGTGTGTGCTGTGTGCATTTGATGGTTGTTGCATAGTGTTTATTGTTCGTTGAGCAGCCTGATGGCCTGGGGATAGAAGCTTCTTCTGAGTCTTTCTGTGCTCGCCTTAAGACTCCGGTATCACTTGCCTGACCGCAGCAGTTCAAAGAGGCAGTTGTTCGGGTGGCTCGAGTCCTTAATAATTCTCTTAGCCTTCCCCCTGCACCGCTTGTTGTAAATGTTCTGGAGGGTGGGAAGCCCCCCTCCAATTGTGCGTTCGGCTGAACGGGCCACTCTCTGTAGTCTGCTACGGTCTTGTGCAGTGCTATTCCCAAACCAGGAGGTGATGTTGCCAGTCAGGATGCTCTCTATTGTACATGAGTAGAAGTTCCTAAGGATCTTCTGACTGACTTGGAACTTCCTTAGGCGCCTGAGGAAGTAGAGGCGTTGTTGTGCCTTCTTCACAACACTGTCAATGTGTGTGGTCCATGTCAAGTCCTCGGATATGTGGGCTCCGAGGTACTTGAAACTGTTCACTCTCTCAACCGGTGCCCCGTCGATGCTGAGGGGGCTGTATTCCTTGACCCCCGACCTCCTGAAGTCCACAATCATCTCTTTTGTTTTGCTGACGTTCAGGGAGAGGCAGTTCTCCTGACACCACTGTGACAGATTCTCTACCTCTTCCAGGTAGGCCCTCTCGTCGTTGGCAGAGATCAGGCCCACCACTACTGTGTCATCAGCAAATTTGATGATTGTGTTGTTGTTCCGCTGTGCCACGCAGTCATGTGTGTACAGGGAGTAGAGGAGGGGGCTCAGAACACAGCCCTGGGGGGCCCCTATGTTGAGCGTGATGGATGAGGAGGTGCAGTTGCCTGCTCTTACCACCTGGGGTCTGCCCGTCAGGAAGTCCAAGACCCACTGGCAGAGGTCATAGTTCAAGCCCAGGTCCCTGAGCTTGGCTATGAGTTTGGAGGGGACTATGGTATTGAATGCTGAGCTGTAGTCGATGAACAGCATTCTCACATAGTTCCCCTGCCTCTTGTCCAGGTGTGATGCTGCTGTGTGCAGCACATGGGCTATGGCGTCCTCCGTGGACCTGTTGGGGCGGTATGCAAATTGCAGGGGGTCCAGGTTGATGGGGAGGGAGGAACAGATATAGCCCTTCACTAGCTTCTCAAAGCACTTCATGGCTATGGAGGTGAGGGCTACAGGGCGGTAGTCGTTGAGGCAAGCGGGCGTAGATTTTTTGGGTACAGGGATAATAGTGGACTTCTTCAGACAGGTGGGGATGACAGCCTGTTCCAAGGACAGGTTGAAGATGTCAGTGAATACCGGGGCCAGTTGGTCGGCACAGACTTTTAGGACGCGGCCGGGGATGCCGTCCGGTCCTGCTGCCTTCCTGATATTCACTTTTTTAAAGATCCGTCTCACCTCATGCTCTGTTACCCTGAACACTGAGTCTCCATCAGCAGACCCCCCCCCCCCCATTGCCGTGGTTTGTAGGCTGGTGTTATTCACAGCCTCAAACCTCGCATAGAAGGAATTGAGATCATTTGCTAAGGAGATGTCACTGTTCAGTTTGAGGGAGGTGCCTTTGTAATCTGTCATTGTTCTGAGGCCCTGCCACATGCCTCTAGAGTCAGCCTGTTCAAACTGAAGTTCACTCAGCCTGTTCAAACTGAAGTTCACTCAGCCTGTTCAAACTGAAGTTCACTCAGCCTGTTCAAACTGAAGTTCACTCAGCCTGTTCAAACTGAAGTTCACTCAGCCTGTTCAAACTGAAGTTCACTCAGCCTGTTCAAACTGAAGTTCACTCAGCCTGTTCAAACTGAAGTTCACTCAGCCTGTTCAAACTGAAGTTCACTCAGCCTGTTCAAACTGAAGTTCACTCAGCCTGTTCAAACTGAAGTTCACTCAGCCTGTTCAAACTGAAGTTCACTCAGCCTGTTCAAACTGAAGTTCACTCAGCCTGTTCAAACTGAAGTTCACTCAGCCTGTTCAAACTGAAGTTCACTCAGCCTGTTCAAACTGAAGTTCACTCCGAACTCCAACAGATGTACGACATTTTATCATCTACTTTATACATACTTTATACATTCTGCTGCAAAGCCAATTACATGCAAATATTTACATGCTTATACAGTAATATGTTATGTATGTACAAATATGTTTAAGATATTGCTCAACATCAACAAGTCAAACAAGACGTTCGGCAGCAGAATATTGTAGATTGAAAACGCGTGGAAAAGGATTGTGGGTCATGCGTGCGCGAGCGCTGGCAGCAGAATTCAGCAGGGAGTAGAAATTCGCAGAACACCTGTTTAGTTAGTATATTATTCTATTCACCTTGTCGCTCTGGACTGGCATTCCTGGGCCCATAACCTGTTAAACGGAGTGCGTTGCGGTGGCGATTGAATGGAACTCATTGGACTCATTGATCATCTTTAGCCTCGTAGGCATATTTATTTCTCAGGCGGGGCGAGATGCGGTCGTAGTGCCGCTATATATATCAACACCAATCATTGACAAATAATAGACCGGAACAGGAATGGAAAGGAAACGTCAGTGACGTCACGTACTGGATTTACTACATCGCCCGCTCTGTAGAACACAAATGAGTAAGGGCGCACATAATAATAATACATTTAACAATAACCGTCCGCCATCTTACCTGGATATTGTTTAGGCAGCAACTATGTTTGTCGGCTGTGCAGCCTAGTTACTGTACTAACATGATCAGAGAGACTAGTGCAGCCTAGTTACTGTACTAACATGATCAGAGAGACTAGTGCAGCCTAGTTACTGTACTAACATGATCAGAGAGACTAGTGCAGCCTAGTTACTGTACTAACATGATCAGAGAGACTAGTGCAGCCTAGTTACTGTACTAACATGATCAGAGAGACTAGTGCAGCCTAGTTACTGTACTAACATGATCAGAGAGACTAGTGCAGCCTAGTTACTGTACTAACATGATCAGAGAGACTAGTGCAGCCTAGTTACTGTACTAACATGATCAGAGAGACTAGTGCAGCCTAGTTACTGTACTAACATGATCAGAGAGACTAGTGCAGCCTAGTTACTGTACTAACATGATCAGAGAGACTAGTGCAGCCTAGTTACTGTACTAACATGATCAGAGAGACTAGTGCAGCCTAGTTACTGTACTAACATGATCAGAGAGACTAGTGCAGCCTAGTTACTGTACTAACATGATCAGAGAGACTAGTGCAGCCTAGTTACTGTACTAACATGATCAGAGAGACTAGTGCAGCCTAGTTACTGTACTAACATGATCAGAGAGACGTGCAGCCTAGTTACTGTACTAACATGATCAGAGAGACTAGTGCAGCCTAGTTACTGTACTAACATGATCAGAGAGACTAGTGCAGCCTAGTTACTGTACTAACATGATCAGAGAGACTAGTGCAGCCTAGTTACTGTACTAACATGATCAGAGAGACTAGTGCAGCCTAGTTACTGTACTAACATGATCAGAGAGACTAGTGCAGCCTAGTTACTGTACTAACATGATCAGAGAGACTAGTGCAGCCTAGTTACTGTACTAACATGATCAGAGAGACTAGTGCAGCCTAGTTACTGTACTAACATGATCAGAGAGACTAGTGCAGCCTAGTTACTGTACTAACATGATCAGAGAGACTAGTGCAGCCTAGTTACTGTACTAACATGATCAGAGAGACTAGTGCAGCCTAGTTACTGTACTAACATGATCAGAGAGACTAGTGCAGCCTAGTTAAATGGGGGACCCTGATGTAAACAAGACGAAAGTCTTTCTCTGGTCTGCATCCCCTTAACAATTGTGTGTATTGTTGAGCTGTACTGTATTGTACCCATTCTGCAATCTGTTAATAAAGTTTTCAACCAATCAATTACTGTACTAACTACTAACATGATCAGAGAGACTGAGGAGGCTGGCATCACTTTATGAGTATGGAGGAGATTAGATCACACAAGGCTCAACTACTCTCTTTCTAACACACACACACATGCACACACAAGACACTCTGACGTCACGAGACCGCCGCCATCTTAGTTTTGGGGACAACCAACCAGCAAAAGTGAGCTCCGTTTTTAAAAAGTAGTAACATATAAACATGAAAAAGGCATAGGCTACTTGAAGCCTCCAGTGCACACCAGTGGAGGCTGCTGACCACATTTTTAGGTGAAGCACAAATTATTATATTATATATTAAATTATATTTTTTAAACATCCCCAACGCTGCAACACCCCCATTCCTCCCAGGTGTCAGGCTCCTCATTCGCTTCCATTCATTTTGGGGACCATGTTTAAATATCATACTTCTGAAGTATACACAAACTATACTGCTGTGACGATTTCAATAACACAGACCATTCTGAGTCAATGGTATGCAAAACTGTACATTGGAATATCTAACATGTATTTACCACTTTCCTCTGCACCAGGCCACAGATGGGTTTTATGTAACACAAGGACAATGAATGAATGAGAGAGAGAGACAGAGAGAGACCACGGCGGGTTTATATTAACACAACAGAACTGTGTGTGTGTGTGTGTGTGTGTGTGTGTGTGTGTGTGTGTGTGTGTGTGTGTGTGTGTGTGTGTGTGTGTGTGTGTGTGTGTGTGTGTGTGTGTGTGTGTGTGTGTGTGTGTGTGTGTGTGTGTGTGTGTGTGTGTGTGTGTGTGTGTGTGTGTGTGTGTGTGTGTGTGTGTGTGTGTGTGTGTGTGTGTGTGTGTGTGTGTGTGTGTGTGTGTGTGTGTGTGTGTGTGTGTGTGTGTGTGTGTGTGTGTGTGTGTGTGTGTGTGTGTGTGTGTGTGTGTGTGTGTGTGATAACAAGTATACTATAATCACAGGTGTATTATGGTGCAGTGCAGGGTCCATGTGTGTGGCTTGTGTCCAATAACAATAGTCCATGTATCTTTTGTGTGTGCGTGTGTTTAAGACTGTGGTCTTTGAGAATGAGAATGTTATAGTTTTTCTTTCTACAAATGAATGAATGATGAATGAAAACTTTATTTAACAGATTGCAGAATGGGTACAATACAGTACGGCTCAATACACACAATTGTTAAGGGGATGCAGACCAGAGAAAGACTTTCGTCTTGTTTACATCAATTCAGTGCCACATACACACAGTCCTCATATCCCTCCTAGTTACACACAGTCATCATTATCCCTCCCATACAATACGCACAACACAACAGACTAACTCGTCTTGCTCAATACTTGTTTATGAGTTTTAAGAGACAGCACTGTAATCTGTCTCAACCAAAGCTCTACTAGTTAACAAAGATCTCCACCTTGCTATCTGAAACACTGACACCATTATCAACCTAATAATATCAACCTGATAATATTGAAACATTATCAATATAACGTTAGCTACCAACTTTAGCAGGGCTCCTAATAACACAAGATACATTTCACTATGAATTGAAAATGGGGGACCCTGATGTAAACAAGACGAAAGTCTTTATCTGGTCTGCATCTCCTTAATAATTATGTGTATTGAGCCGTACTGGATATTGTACCCATTCTGCAATCTGTTAAATAAAGTTTTCATTAATTCATGCCTTTTGAAAAGTGACATGGTCGATGTAGGAGTTATGATGCTGTTTCAATTCGGTTACAGTAACGTTACACAAACTGACATTCTAAAGCCAAGAAGACACGACTTACCCATAAAGACGGTCTCGATCGATCTCATCTATCGTTGAATAGTGCAGCTCAGGGGAGGAAACTAACTTTTTGGCTTACCAGCCAACTGGCGAGTATCTGATTTTTTTTACCAGCCAAACAGATTTTTTACCAGACAAAAAAAATCGCTAATTGTGATAATTACTTCTTTGTATGTCAAGCCGTGTCAATGTTGTGTATGCATCTGAGTAGGCACACTGTGCCTTTAAGACAGCACGGTGGTCTTACGACAGTGCTGTGAAGTACCGTCAAGTGTTGTGGTAACGTCAGTTGGGTTGGTGTGCTGTTGTGCACAGTGCACTGGTTGAGCTAGCCCCTTTCGTGACTGCGATGTGCAAGCCAGGGGCTTTTGAGCATGAAATAAAATGTCTAACCTTACGTCGTAGTCCAGTGCTTTTTTGGAAACATTATAGTCATAACAGATACACCTAGCTGGCTGATTTGAGCACACGGGGCTAACGTTAGCTAGCAAGCAGCTATAGCTAAAACGCTAACTAGAAGCTAACCACTGTATACAGTTCCAGTAGACTAACATTACACCTCTGTGATTTAAATGTGTCCTTAGTAACTTATACTCGAGGGTTGTACTAGGGTTGGATGCAGTTCCCCGTTGGTCAGTCTGTCTGTTTTCCATCTTCTGCTGTGTTTAACGTTATCTGTTTGCGAGTGCTCCTGATGGCTAGCCTAGTACCGCGGGACTTTTATTATTATATGTCCGCGGGTTGGCCAGTACTGCGCAAACGTTTATTAAACATTATATGTCCGCGGGTGGTCTTGTGCAGTGCTCTCGTGGCACTGTCAACTAAAGCGAACACTCAGAAGACGCACACCGTTTGCCAGTGCAGTGATTGCAGAATGTTTTATTTTTTTGTATACTCGCCAGCAGGGGAGGAAACTAACTTTTTGGCTTACCAGCCAACTGGCGGGTATCTGATTTTTTTTTACCAGCCAAACGTAAAAAATACCAGCATTTGGCCAGTAAAGTGGCCTAATTTCCTCCCCTGGTGCAGCTTCTCCATGTGACGAGTCCGACTCAAGCCACGTGCATTAATCCCATGGAAAATGTAAACAATAGTGCATCGCGAGCCAGCTTGTTGCATCAAATTGATGTTTGGCTTTTGTCTCCCGAGTGAAGTTAGAACTACTACACTTCGGCTGAGGCTAAGCACTGCAGGCTTTCGTTTTACAACGACTGAGATAAAAAAATATATATATATATCATCAAACGATGCACAATGGAGAGGCATTGTTGTTATTGATATCATCTTCATCAATGCCATCAGCCCTGTTTAGACATTCACAAGACTTGCGTAACGTTAGCTAGCAAGCAAGCTAGTCGACAATATCTCCTTCCTCCATTGCAACGCTATCTACAGTACTAGAGAATTCAAAGTGCCCGCGAGGCGATGACGTTGTTGTTGTTGTTGTTGTTGTTGTCACATTTAGCTTTTATCACAGGTGTATATATATATCATCAAACGATGCACAATAAGTTCATGAACAATAACAAAACACTCCACCCTGGGCCTGATAGCTGCGGTGGTAGCCCTTTAGCTACGTTAGCTCCAACAAGTTATCTTCCTGAGATAAAAATTATTTTGTAAACAAGCTGCAGAGCCGCAGCAAGAGAAACCATTATCTGATTGGGCCACAAGGCTGTCAATCATGCTAGCTGCAGAGCCGCAGAGCAGCAAAAGAGAAACCATTAGCTGATTGGATAACAAGGCTGTCAATCATTCAATCCCCCATTCAATGGCAAGAGTTAAACTGCACAGACCGTGCTTAGATGACATTAATAGCCTATTTTGATTGGCTATTATTTATTTAAATTGGGTCAACCTGTGCAGATATTCTGCACGAATATTACTGCAGTCATTACTGCAGTGCAGGCCTGCTCAGAGCTGTACATTTTGGCAATTTTTGAAGAAAAAAAAATTCACTGGCATTTTTTTTACAGAGGAAAACTTTTCTAATAAAAAAAAAATTAAATAATAATAATTTAAAATATATATGTAAATTAATAATTTATGAATTATGAGTGAATTTGTATTTCACGTGTTGTCATAGAGAAACCTCCACTGGTGCACACGTACACTGAGAATGGACTATATGGCGAGTAATGTTTCTGTTCTGGCTGTCACTCTTAGTGTCTAGCAGAAAGAATTGAATGTCCACACGATGACAATATAGCTGAAGGTTCTTTACTTCCACACTTTGGGTTAACTTGCATACATCCAACTGGCGGGCACCGTATCTGACGTCATTAACATGAGTCTGGGCTAAACCAACATATGGGTGAAACTATTATTCCAGGATACCACAGCTAGCAGCTAACATTCATCTGCTGTTTACAGCCTCACAGCCAATAATACATTTACGTTATAATATTTGTTCCTTATTCTCACCTGTTATGAAATGGGTAGAGCAGATACACGTATGATTTGACTTGGGGGACCAGTGTCTGCTTTGATGGACTCTCCCGTCTGCATCTACGTGTGCCCTCTTGATGGCCACCAGCCACTTTTCCTCTGTGATGCCTCAGCTGGTAAATTAAATAAAACTTGCGATTTTGATTTAGTTATTAGTACAAAACGTAACACAGCAGCTCTTTGGCATTGTGATGCACTGAAGAAAATTACCCTTGATTGTGTTTACTTTGCCGCTTTTCCGATCCGTTTTCTGCACTAAATGAAGCGTTCACAATGTACTCGTGGTGCATGTTTCCCCCAAGCCATAGTTGCCTAGCAACAACAGACAGGACGTTGACTTCGAGAATATCTCTCTGTCTCTCTTACTATCCCACATGCACACACTCTCTCCCGGTCTCTCTTACTATCCCACATACACACACTCTCTCCCGGTCTCTCTTACTATCCCACATGCACAAACACACACGCATGCATAATTGCATACACATATCAGCCTTCAGTCTCAGACATATCTCTTAGAGCCATATGAAATCCATTTTATTTTTTTCCAAATTCCATAATTTTTTTTTCCAAATTCCGTTTTTTCCGTTTTTAATATTTCAGAATTCTGTATTTTGCTTTGTACGCTCATTTTACCATCAGAAATAGTGTCTAATAAGTGGGAATGAATAAATGTCCACAATTTAATAAGATATAACAGTCCATTTAATAGGGCTGTCTGAAATACTTCAAAGCTTCGTTCGATGGGCATGGGATTCGAATATGAAAATAAAATTCGATTATTAAAGAAAAAAAAAACATATATATATATATATATATATATATATTAGGGATGCCCCGATCACGTTTTTTGCCACCGATACCAATCACCGATCGTCGTGAGCCATATCGGCCGATACCGATCCGATACCGATCGTTTTTGATTAAAAAGAAATTAAAAATTATTTTATATAAATTTTTTTTTTTTTTTTAATAAAATATATATATTATATAATTAGACTTGTACTTGTATTATCTGCGAGACATCGCCACCACGCAACAAGTCAAAATGCTCGCTATCTGCAAACAGCTCCACTGTCTGTGTGTACTCTAGTAGCCCTAGCTCCAAAAAGGATTCTCCGGCGCTGCAGCGGGACCCTATTGCCTTGGTAACGTTATGCTTTGGTAATTTCACATTCAGCAAGCCCTCAGCTCGAATACGCATTCAATCAATGTTATACGACATTGATATCCGGAGCTATCTGTAGCTACTGCTAGCCGGCTAGATGACGTTAAGACAACTATTTAGTTCAATCGGACATTTCGTTTTGAACCGTGAACTAACGTCAGCTAACGTCAGCTAACGCAAGCTAACGCAAGCTAACGGAGATATCAACATGGGCTACTAGACTTCCTGGGGCATTTGTTGATATCCGGAGCTATCAGTAGCTAGCCGGCTAAATACCGTTAGACAATGCCTACTAAAAGTGAATAGTTGACTGGGTAATTTTGTTTAAACAGTAACGATAGCTAGGTAGCTAACGTTAGCTCAGGTCGAATGCACTATCTAGACTCAGCAGAGGAGGTCCGCCACCTCTGTGTTTACAAACTCTACACGGGTACGGGCGGGGCTAGGGAGGAGGAGCAGTTTGCAGGTCCTGTGCGTCTGAGACAAGCGAGTGAGATATCCACTTGATCAGTTTCCGCGATCGGCGAATATGACTAATTATCGGAATTCCCCGATCGCATATTTATACTGATTATCGGCCGATAACGATCGGTGGCCGATCGATCGGGGCATCCCTAATATATATATATATATATATATATATATATATATTTTTTTTTGCAAAATCAACTCTGCCTCTCTTTGTTAACTACAACAAGCAATGCTGTTTGTTATTTAAGATGAGGTCGGACTCGGCACTGACAGATTTGTGTTCATTTTGCTGCTTTTATAAAGCCTCAAATGACTGCTTACAATATTTCATGAAAGCAAAGTGTTTTGTTTGTCTAAGATTTAAAAAGGTTTAAACTTTACAGCACTGACAAAGTTGAACAAAGTGCTGTACAAGTCCCACAACATAAAAAAAAATTTAAATTAAAAAATATTATTATTATTTTTTTTTTACAGTTGATTCCATTTTTATTGCTCAATTCCGCGATTCCGTCCGCGATTCCGTGAACGCGGATTCCATATGGCTCTAATATCTCTCTACACACACTACCCCACCCCCCTTGTAACTTGTACACATATGCACAAAATACAGCCTTCTCATGTCTATGATCTCCCTTTCTGACACACACATGTAACGGAGGTACCGCGTGTCTATCCACAGTCACGATGGACAGTGTAGTGAAGTGGCTGTGAACGTTAAGTGGTACTGCAAGTAAACTCACTCCCCAGAGGCATCCAGAGTTCACCTCTTGGTATAGCGGTCTGCGATGTCGCCCGCGGCGCGGGAGACCGGGGTTCAACTCCCACTCAGGGCATGTCAAATGAGACCGGTTTCAGTGGTGCCCAGTGACCCGGATGCCCTGGGTGGAGTGAGTTTAGGGGGGTGAGTGTAACGGAGGTACCGCGTGTCTATCCACAGTCACGATGGACAGTGTGAAGTGGCTGTGGACGTTAAGGGTTCCTGCAGGGAAACTCACTCCCCATAGTAGGGCTGCAACTAACGATTATTTTGGTAGTCGACTAATCTGTCGATTCTTTTTCTTTTTTCGATTAGTCGACTAATCTAACGATTATTTTTGTCATTCGATTAGTCGACTAATCTAACGATTATTTTTGTCACACCCTCAATCTCTGCTTCCTGTGGGCGCGGCTCCTTCTCCAGTGCATGTTTTACCTCACATGCTCAAGTCTGCACACCTGTGAATATCACCCTGTTGTCCAGTCCCTCTGCCTTAACACGTTGAGTGCCAGCGATGAGATTTCTCGTCTCTCTGTTTAATTAATTTATCCACTCTGGTTGGATGGTGTGTATGTATATGTATGTATTGTGCTGTATAATGACAATACATTTGAATCGAATCTCATTTTGAAATCGCTATGCTGCCTATGGACACGACAGTGGCAGACAGCTTCGGAGGTGATTGTAGAGCCATGTGAAATCCGCATTTACGGAATCGCGGATGGAATCGCGGAATTAACCAATTAAAAATGGAATCAACTGCAAAACATGGAATATTGCAGAATTTGGCCTAATCTGGACTGAAATTCCGTTTTTGGGTGGAACGTTTGGTGCACACGCGACCGGGGAGGCGGGGACGCTATAGCGTGTTACACACAACACAGCGGTGCTCAAGCGTCTGGCTGCTTCAGTGTTAACATCGTCAAGAAGCTAAGAAATTCTGCAATAAGCCCTCAATTCAGAGCAGAACAGTATCCTAATGACTTTTATGCCTCCGGTGATAAGGTGTTTTGCAAATTCTTCAACGTTCCCTGGACTGGACCCGCAAAAACACTTGCGACACTATTGTGATTAAATAGCTATAACGTTAGGACATGATAGCTTCTAGCTAAATCTAGTGCACCCATCCATTTGTTTAATGCAAACGATTGTCATTATACACTGCCCTTTATAATCTAAATAAACTTAAATAGCTATGAAACGTTACAGTACATAGGACTATAGATGGAAATGATAGCTTCTTGCTAAATCTGGTGCACTCATCCATTTGTTTAATGCAAACGATTGTCATTATACACTGCCCTTTATAATCTAAATAAACTTAAATAGCTATGAAACGTTACAGTACATGGAAAGTATAGATGGAAATTAGGGATGCCCCGATCACGTTTTTTGCCACCGATCACCGATCGTCGTGAGCCATATCGGCCGATACCGATCGTTTTTGATTAAAAAGAAATTAATTTTATATAATTTTTTTTTATATAAAATATATATATTATATAATTAGACTTGTACTTGTATTATCTGCGAGACATCGCCACCACGCAACAAGTCAAAATGCTCGCTATCTGCAAACAGCGCCACTGTCTGTGTACTCTAGTAGCCTCCAGCTCCAAAAAGGATTCTCCGGCGCTGCAGCTGGACCCTATTGGTATAACGTTACTACTGTCACATTCAGCAAGCCCTCAGCTCGAATACGCATTCAATCAATGTTATAAGACATTGATATCTGTAGCTACTGCTAGCCGGCTAGATGACGTTAAGACAACTATTTAGTTCAATCGGACATTTCGTCCACTAACTAACGTCAGATAACGCAAGCTAACGGAGATATCAACATGGACTACTAGACTTCCTGGGGCATTTGTTGATATCCGGAGCTATCAGTAGCTAGCCGGCTAAATACCGTTAGACAATGCCTACTAAAAGTGAATAGTTGACTGGGTAATTTTGTTTAAACAGTAACGATAGCTAGGTAGCTAACGTTAGCTCAGGTCGAATGCACTATCTAGACTCAGCAGAGGAGCCGCTTCCTCTGTGTTTACAAACTCTACACGGGTGCGGGCGTGGCTAGGGAGGAGGAGCAGTTTGCAGGTCCTGTGCGTCTGAGACAAGCGAGTGAGATATCCACTTGATCAGTTTCCGCGATCAGCGAATATGACTCATTATCGGAATTCCCCGATCTCATATTTATACTCAATATCGGCCGATACCGATCGCTGGCCGATCGATCGGGGCATCCCTAATGGAAATGATAGCTTCTTGCTAAATCTAGTGCACCCATCCATTTGTTTAATGCAAATGATTGTCATTATACACTGTCCTTTATAAACGAAATAAACTAAACTAAAGGTGCCTAAATTATGCATTACTATATTTCATCACAATATAATAGATATAGCTAGGCTAACATTGTCATTGTGATAATGTCAGTAGTAGCTAGCTGTATCTATTGTTTACACTTGAAATGTGTATTTTTATTTTGTCACAATATTAATTGAAAAATATGTGTAAAATTGAACTGTATTTCTGAGTTGCAGCACTTAAACACTGTAGCGGCCTCTGCCTGGGTCCGCTTCCAGTGGCAGTCGGGGAGTGATTCCATACGCGCTCCATCCAAAGAATAGTCTCCACACCTTGAGTTCCGTTATCAGATACCGACGTGGCTATCCGATTTATTTAGAAAATGTAGGTTACATGGGAGAGGTGATCAAAGCGATCCTAAAGCGTCTTATAACCGTGGTTCTAATTGTTCAAAGTGTTTCCTAAGATAAGACTATTCTAAAGCGTTCCCGAAGCGATCTAATGCTTCCTGAAGCGGTCAGAAAATATTATGCGTTCCCCGTGCTACAGCCCAACAGCTGATTCCTATCACCTATTTAATGATCTCCGCCGCGCTGTGGCTGATCCACCCGACAGGTGCAGGTGATCCACCCACAGTACAACAGAGTCCACCAACTGGTTACACAGATAATCATAACATTCCCATAAATCATAACCTTCTATTGGTAATAATAATAATAATGATAATAATATTAATAATAATAATAATAATAATAATAATAATAATAATAATAATCCATATAACCAAAAACACTCATTCGGCCTTTACACCGGCCCCTAATTGTGCCTACACAATTACAAAACAAATAACATGGTCGGGTGAGTGTTCATTACGGCTGGCAATCCTCCTTTTGGCTCCAGTAGTAGGCACTTCGTACTGAACCTTTGTCATCTGGAAAGGCTTTCTAGGATCCGTCCGAGCGGCCAGGGTTCCTGGGCGCTGTGTAGTCCTGGGCGCTGTGTAGTCCACTATAATGGCTGAGGCACAGTCCTTACCGGCCCCATTATCTTCACCAAGCCTCACCTTTCTCTCTTTAACCGGTGCGGCTGATGCTCCTGCTCGTGTTTGCCATCCAGAGGCTGCTATCCTGAGGGCTTGGGGCAGCTCTGTCATGGCTCATGTAGTCCACCATAATGGATATGATAATGTTCATTCAAAGTCCATATTCTGCTCTTCTGGACATTCCATGTTACAAAACAACAAATCTTCATGTCGATGATTAATTCATAACTTAAAAAGAGTCTATAATAAACTTAAATGCCTTAATGATGCATATTCCTTGGTCTTAATTATGCATATTCCTTGGTCTTTAGTGATGCATTTTCCATTGTGTTAATGATGCATGTTCTATTGTTCCATGGTCTTTAGTGATGCATTTTCCATTGTATTAATTGGGTATTATTGTCGTGTGATCAATACACCAATGCATCATGTGTTCTTGTGTTTGTGTTTCCTTTTCTCAAAGTCAAGACCTTGTCAAGACCTTGGTCAGCCTCTCCCTTACCCTACCAAAGTGGGCTGAAAGGGGGGGGCTTGAGAGTCCACAATCCACCTCACTCCAGAGTTTGCCATGGTGGTGCCCTGGAATGATGATGTGAATCAAGCACCACTCATGTCCTCTTCTCTTTCCTTCTTTTATGATACACCCTGTACCAGACATGGCCATCTTCTTTGCTTAGCTCTTGAAGAGGTACATTCTCTGTGCTTTTAGATATGCCAGTCTTCTCTCTGCTTTTAGATCTTCTAGTCTTTTCTTTGCTCCTAGATCTTCCAGAGTTGTCTCTGCTCTGAGATCTTCCAAACTTGTCTTTTCCATCTGTTAAGTACCGGTCGTAAACCGAGGTCAGATTGATTATCCCATAACTCATTGGTCCGAATCCCAGCTTCAAGCAGCGTCCTGCGAAGTTTGGGACGTCTAGGACTCAATTGTGTCTATAAACTTCAGGGCTTAAACTCAGCCGACCTCGGCTCACACACAGGCACCCCCCCGTCCCCTCCAGTCATACAGTTGATTGATTGGAGTTGCGGAGTTTACTTTTCTTTATTTTGCTTTAATCTACTCGGTTCGCCGTATTACCACTGTATGGCATTACTTGATAAAACCAGGCTTACAGAACCCACCTTTAGTCCTTAATGCATAATCCTATTTCTCCTTCTACTCCGTCTGGGGAAAGCCACACTCAGGAGGTTTTTTACATCATAAATCAGGCACATTACTGGACCGCGTGGTTGACATATTTCTCTTTAGGCCTCCGTATGGATAAAGCCCCACTTCTAAAGTTTTTACATCATTAATCAAAACGCAAAGGGTGAAGTTACAATG
Organism: Notolepis coatsorum; assembly: GCF_963971535.1. NCBI lineage: Eukaryota > Metazoa > Chordata > Actinopteri > Aulopiformes > Paralepididae > Notolepis > Notolepis coatsorum. The sequence goes on along the minus strand of NC_140171.1, from coordinate 165,263,118 downwards.
CAGAACACATTTCAATGCTTACCCGGCCGTCTGGTCAGAAGAAAGGATACAAAGGATATATTTATAGAGAGGTATTTTTAATTAGAAAAGGCTAGTTACAAGAAGAGACTGAAGTGGAAAATTTCCAATTCAGTTAAAATAAGCATAAAACAGAACATCTCATCATTGCACGGCTTGTGCCCCGTGTATGGCAGCAGCATCTTCATCTCTCAAAAAAGTTCCCCCTTGAATGGGCAACCGTCCCTTTTATATCGACATTGTACCATATTTCCGATTGGTCTAAACACAGTGATGTCACAGGGATGTCATTTTTGTTTAGCAAACCAAAATACAATACATAATTCGTATGAACTCCTCCTTCTTTGTACTAGCGTTACTTCTAGTTACCTAGTGGTTTAAGTAAGAGAAAGTCCCTTATTCCTTCAGAACAGACAACTGCTTTGTCTGTGGTGACCACGTGATCTGTTACCAGGCACGAGGCCATCCATAGGATTTCTTATCAGGATTCCTTAAAGATCCCCTCTCGAAACAGTTTTACACATCATTCTTTTAGTTTTATTCTCTACTGACAGTTAATTATAAGCATGCCATTTATGAAAACTTTTACTGTACACATTAAACATTTAATTGTTATATAGTTTTTTAAGATTCCCTCTATAGTTTCAGGACTCCCTGTTTTTCAACCCTCAACCTTTAATTCCCTTCCCGTCTGAAAGGGTTAACATTTTACAGCTTTCTCTCCTCTGCTGAGGCCCACATTCCCTAGGTTGACTCCCTTTTGCCTGTTGTCTGTGGAGAACTGTGAAGAACAGGCCCCTTCTATGGAGACATTAAAGGCTCAGTTCCATTTTTTATAAGTAGAGCCATCATAGAGCTATCCTCCAGAGTTCAGTTTAAAGATTATTCTGGTCATATAGGAACGACTCAGGATGTCATTGTCCAAAAGTGTCACTTGTTCTGTGGCACTTCACACCCACTCTGCCATCCTGGGAGGTCATTGTCCATCGTCAATTGAATAATTGAATAATGAAGCATATAATTACATGTGAAAAATAGGTATATAGGGCTATATTGGAACGAATCAGGATGTCAATTTCCAAAAGTGTCACTTGTTCTGTGGCACTTCACACCCACTCTGCCATCCTGGGAAGTCATTGTCCATCGTCAATTGAATAATTGAATAATGAAGCATATAATTACATGTGAATGCTATATTGCTATATGCTATATTGGAACGAATCAGGATGTCAATTTCCAAAAGTGTCACTTGTTCTGTGGCACTTCACACCCACTCTGCCATCCTGGGAAGTCATTGTCCATCGTCAATTGAATAATTGAATAATGAAGCATATAATTACATGTGAATGCTATATTGCTATATGCTATATTGGAACGAATCAGGATGTCAATTTCCAAAAGTGTCACTTGTTCTGTGGCACTTCACACCCACTCTGTCATCCTGGGCGGTCATTTTCCATTGTCTTAATAGCGTCTGTACTGGGGGACGAGATGGCGATTGTGGGGTCACGTGGCTGTGACTCTCCACACCCCCTCTGCCATCTTGGTACCTTGTTACCCTGGTAGCCGGCGGGAAGACTTGCATCTGTTGTTCCCTGGCTGGACGGCTCGACAGGATAGGGGTCACGTTGTTGCTTGGTATCCGGCGGGAAGACTTGCATCTGTTGTTCCCGGCCGATGCACCCAGGTTGTTGTCGTCTTCGTCATCTTGGTCATCTTGGTCATCTTGGTCATCTTGGTCATCTTGGGGTCACCCCCTCTGACCTCTTGGATCTCTCCCATAGTTTGAGGTAGGTTGATTTGTCACTTCTCGGGCGACCCCCACGGGTCCCCGAGAATTGTAGCAGCAGTCCTCTATTGAAGTGTGGTTGGCCTGGTCGTGTGACCCTGTCCGTAGGCCTCGCAGGACATCACAGATACAGTCCACAGAGGACTCATTTCTTTTCTCTCTTTCAGGTCCATTCAGGGCTCTCGTCGCCCTGTAACCTGGGTTCAGGCCGATGTCTCTCTGTCCGGTCTAGGAGGTCTAGGAGGTCTGGGAGGTCTGGGAGGTCTGGGAGGTCTGGGAGGTCTAGATGAGGACCTTGAGGATGCTCTGGAGCTTGACCTATCCCGGTCTTCCTCCATTTCCGATTTCTGACCTGAGTCAGTATATTCCTTCTTGCCATTCGCTGCGTCGTCCGCTGACTCCGGGGGACAGCCCCCCCCCCCCCCTGTCTAAGAGTGTGGCACTGGTTCAGGTTTTGTCCCTTTACCAGCGCACCTTTACCAGCGCACATTGTTCACAGGCCTTCCGGACTGTTATCGCTCTTTGTTTGGCTTTAGGTATGAGAATGTTGTTAGTTCTCAGGTATACCAACATCCTCTTACTTCCGGCATGTCCAAGGTTATCATATACCTGTCTGATCATGTGAGTAGCCTCGTCCTTTTAGCAATGGCTAGTTAGCCTGCTATTCGCTCCTATTCGCAATGGCTATTTCAGCCTGCTCGCAATGGCTATTTCAGCCTGCTATTCGTCTCGATGGTACTGGTTCAGGTTTTGTCCCCCTTACCAGCGCACATTGTTCACAGACCTTTCGGACAGTTGTTTCCGTCCACTTCCTTCTTGCACAGGGGGTCTACCCTGTGTTGTGCTTGTCTCGGTCCAGACTGGGTAGTTAGTTACTGTTTATGTCTGGTATTAGCTCCGGCTAGTTAGCCAGCTTGTAGATTCAGGCTATGTAGCCTCTTATAGACTCAGCTCCTGCTGATAACACCAGCCTGTATCATTACGCCGGTTCCACTTCCGTCACAGTAGCAGGACTTATGCAGGACTTATTCTGATTTTAAGTAAACATTAGGTTATTTCTAGTTCAGGTGACCTGGTACCTATTTTTCTACTTAGGTTTCGACTGTAAGTAAACATTACGTAACTTTTTAGTCATGAGTGATCTTTCACTGCAATCACAAAAATATACTTTAAGTGTGATTCTTTCTTTGAGTAGAACCTTCTACGTTTTTGACTGTAAGAAAACATTACGTAACTTTTTAGTCATGAGTGATCTTTCACTGCAATCACAAAAATATACTTCAAGTGTGATTCTTTCTTTGAGTAGAACCTTCTACGTTTTTGACTGTAAGAAAACATTACGTAACTTTTTAGTCATGAGTGATCTTTCACTGCAATCACAAAAATATACTTTAAGTGTGATTCTTTCTTTGAGTAGAACCTTCTACGTTTTTGACTGTAAGAAAACATTACGTAACTTTTTAGTCATGAGTGATCTTTCACTGCAATCACAAAAATATACTTTAAGTGTGATTCTTTCTTTGAGTAGAACCTTCTACGTTTTTGACTGTAAGAAAACATTACGTAACTTTTTAGTCATGAGTGATCTTTCACTGCAATCACAAAAATATACTTTAAGTGTGATTCTTTCTTTGAGTAGAACCTTCTACGTTTTTGACTGTAAGAAAACATTACGTAACTTTTTAGTCATGAGTGATCTTTCACTGCAATCACAAAAATATACTTTAAGTGTGATTCTTTCTTTGAGTAGAACCTTCTACGTTTTTGACTGTAAGAAAACATTACGTAACTTTTTAGTCATGAGTGATCTTTCACTGCAATCACAAAAATATACTTTAAGTGTGATTCTTTCTTTGAGTAGAACCTTCTACGTTTTTGACTGTAAGAAAACATTACGTAACTTTTTAGTCATGAGTGATCTTTCACTGCAATCACAAAAATATACTTTAAGTGTGATTCTTTCTTTGAGTAGAACCTTCTACGTTTTTGACTGTAAGAAAACATTACGTAACTTTTTAGTCATGAGTGATCTTTCACTGCAATCACAAAAATATACTTTAAGTGTGATTCTTTCTTTGAGTAGAACCTTCTACGTTTTTGACTGTAAGAAAACATTACGTAACTTTTTAGTCATGAGTGATCTTTCACTGCAATCACAAAAATATACTTTAAGTGTGATTCTTTCTTTGAGTAGAACCTTCTACGTTTTTGACTGTAAGAAAACATTACGTAACTTTTTAGTCATGAGTGATCTTTCACTGCAATCACAAAAATATACTTTAAGTGTGATTCTTTCTTTGAGTAGAACCTTCTACGTTTTTGACTGTAAGAAAACATTACGTAACTTTTTAGTCATGAGTGATCTTTCACTGCAATCACAAAAATATACTTTAAGTGTGATTCTTTCTTTGAGTAGAACCTTCTACGTTTTTGACTGTAAGAAAACATTACGTAACTTTTTAGTCATGAGTGATCTTTCACTGCAATCGCAAGTGTGATTCTTTCTTTGAGTAGAACCTTCTACGTTTTTGACTGTAAGAAAACATTACGTAACTTTTTAGTCATGAGTGATCTTTCACTGCAATCACAAAAATATACTTTAAGTGTGATTCTTTCTTTGAGTAGAACCTTCTACGTTTGGTTTTTTCAAATCTGTAATTAATTCTACTCCAGAGGCACCTGACAGCAGTCATTTCGGTTCATATTCTTTCGGCTTTTGATACCTATTTAAATAGTATAAAGCCCAACTCACTTGAACTTATGTTCTTAGCCCCGGAACCTCCAATCCGTTTTGACAGACCTATAAACCAGTGACTTGGCCGCCCAAGCACCACAGCGTCCTGTATGCTGAGGCTTCCAAGTCCCCACAAATCTGATAGGCCCGTCGGATACAGAGACCCTGATGCTCGCTCTGTCCCCCCGCGTCAAGGTGCTAAGCTTGATGAGAGTTTGCAGAGTCTCAATTTTTTACCCATAGGCGCTGGTGAGTGTACATCTCATGCAGCTGATATGGCTGGTAGGGTGCTAACCCACCAAATGGTTGCTGTCAGGAAATCCCTTCCGAATGAAATAGATTACAAATTCACTTTACTTTACTCTGGGTTTAGAGCAAGGACGGACATCTTTACATATTATACTTAGAATATATACAAAATGCATGTAGTATTCTATGTCATGTTTCTTCCTAAATGACAATAACACTTTATATTATTCCTCTTGACAGATGAGCTGTATGTCAAGTGCAGTTTGCACTTGCTTGAGTCACTTGTGTCAGGGCCCCAGAGGGTAAGGATACTATTGATTCTCCTTCCGGGCTTTGAATTCCTCCCTTGTTGTCCTCACCTCTGCTTGCTGTTCTGGGGTTAGTGCGGCCCACTCGTCTGCAGGTAGGTATTGGTACTTCTTTTTCCCTGTTCTGTCCTTGGTTGTTTTCGGGGGGAACTCCTGGGAGGCCCCCCTTTTGTCAGATAGCATTTTAACTTGGTCATACAGCATACATTCGATACGTAACTGGTCTTGTGACCATGCTGCGCATCGGGCTGCCAGTGGGTTACCCCCTGGGACTCCTCTGAATAGCTTTTCAAGCAGTAAGCATGATCCTTGCATAGGTGTTCCATTCATGACTGATCCTGCTGCATCATTGAGAGACATGCTCCCGCCTCGCACCTGTGGGATTAGTTTCTCCACCATCTTATACCCTGGATCTTGACCGGGGGTCCTTACTTCTCTTTCCATCAGTTGGTCCATTGAGGCCCTTTCGGGGATCTCTAGTCCTTTGAGATGTCTCAACATGCGAGCTAGCGTCTCGTGTGCTTGTATCTCCTGAGCGAGCATCTGCTGCGGCAGCTTTTCATGAGCTAGCATCTGCTGCGCCAGTTTCTTCTGAGCTACCCGTGCCAACTTCTCCTGAGCTAGCATCTGCCGCGCCAGCCTCTCCTGAGCTACCCGTGCCAGCTTCTCCTGGGCTAGCATCTCCTGGGCTAGCTTCTCTTGTGCTAGCTCCTCCTGAGCTAGCTTCTCTTGTGCTAGCTTCTCCTGAGCTAGCTTCTGGCGTGCCAGCTCCTCCTGAGCTAGCTTCTCTTGTGCTAGCTCCTCCTGAGCTGGCTTCTCTTGTGCTAGCTCCTCCTGAGCTAGCTTCTCTTGTGCTAGCTCCTCCTGAGCTAGCTTCTCTTGTGCTAGCTTCTGCTGAGCTAGCTTTGGGCGTGCCAGCTCCTCCTGAGCTAGCATCTCCTGGGCTAGCTCCTCCTGAGCTAGCGTTGGTCGTGCCAGCTCCTCCTGAGCTAGCTTCTCTCGTGCTAGCTCCTCCTGAGCTAGCTTCTCTTGTGCTAGCTCCTCCTGAGCTAGCTTCTGGCGTGCCAGCTCCTCCTGAGCTAGCTTTGGGCGTGCCAGCTCCTCCTGAGCTAGCATCTCCTGGGCTAGCTCCTCCTGAGCTAGCGTTGGTCGTGCCAGCTCCTCCTGAGCTAGCTTCTCTCGTGCTAGCTTCTCCTGAGCTAGCTTTGGGCGTGCCAGCTCCTCCTGAGCTAGCATCTCCTGGGCTAGCTCCTCTTGTGCTAGCTCCTCCTGAGCTAGCTTCTCTTGTGCTAGCTTCTCCTGAGCTAGCTTCTGGCGTGCCAGCTCCTCCTGAGCTAGCTTCTCTTGTGCTAGCTCCTCCTGAGCTAGCTTCTCTTGTGCTAGCTCCTCCTGAGCTAGCTTCTCTTATGCTAGCTCCTCCTGAGCTAGCTTCTCTTGTGCTAGCTTCTCCTGAGCTAGCTTTGGGCGTGCCAGCTCCTCCTGAGCTAGCATCTCCTGGGCTAGCTCCTCCTGAGCTAGCGTTGGTCGTGCCAGCTCCTCCTGAGCTAGCTTCTCTCGTGCTAGCTCCTCCTGAGCTAGCTTCTCTTGTGCTAGCTCCTCCTGAGCTAGCTTCTGGCGTGCCAGCTCCTCCTGAGCTAGCATCTCCTGGGCTAGCTCCTCTTGTGCTAGCTCCTCTTGTGCTAGCTCCTCCTGAGCTAGCTTCTCTTGTGCTAGCTCCTCCTGAGCTAGCTTCTCTTGTGCTAGCTTCTCCTGAGCTAGCTTCTGGCGTGCCAGCTCCTCCTGAGCTAGCATCTCCTGGGCTAGCTCCTCTTGTGCTAGCTCCTCCTGAGCTAGCTTCTCTTGTGCTAGCTTCTCCTGAGCTAGCTTCTGGCGTGCCAGCTCCTCCTGAGCTAGCTTCTCTTGTGCTAGCTCCTCCTGAGCTAGCTTCTCTTGTGCTAGCTCCTCCTGAGCTAGCTTCTGGCGTGCCAGCTCCTCCTGAGCTAGCTTCTCTTGTGCTAGCTCCTCCTGAGCTAGCTTCTGGCGTGCCAGCTCCTCCTGAGCTAGCATCTCCTGGGCTAGCTTCTCCTGAGCTAGCTCTGGCTTGTTAGCCGATGGTGAGCTAGTTAGCTTCCGTCTGGCTAGGGCCAGCTCATGGGTGTTAGCTCTGGCTTGTTAGCCGATGGCGAGCTAGTTAGCTTCCATCTGGCTAGGGCCAGCTCATGGGTGTTAGCACTGGCTTGTTAGCCGATGTCGTGCTAGTTGGCTTCCGTCTGGCTAGGGCCAGCTCATGGGTGTTAGCACTGGCTTGTTAGCCGATGTCGTGCTAGTTGGCTTCCGTCTGGCTAGGGCCAGCTCATGGGTGTTAGCACTGGCTTGTTGGCCGATGGTGAGCTAGTTAGCTTGCAGTCCTGTGAACGGCCGTTTTGGCTTCGTGTCACGTAGCTTTGGGCTAGGTAGCCATCCAGTTCGCCTTTCTGTGAACGGCCGTTTTGGCTGCGCTTCACATACAGTCTCCCATACTCACATACGGTATCTTTGGGCTAGGTACAGTTTTAACAGTTTAACAGTCGAAACAGTTTTACACATCATTCTTTTAGTTTTATTCTCTACTGACAGTTAATTATAAGCATGCCATTTATGAAAACTTTTACTGTACACATTAAACATTTAATTGTTATATAGTTTTTTAAGATTCCCTCTATAGTTTCAGGACTCCCTGTTTTTCAACCCTCAACCTTTAATTCCCTTCCCGTCTGAAAGGGTTAACATTTTACAGCTTTCTCTCCTCTGCTGAGGCCCACATTCCCTAGGTTGACTCCCTTTTGCCTATTGTCTGTGGAGAACTGTGAAGAACAGGCCCCTTCTATGGAGACATTAAAGGCTCAGTTCCATTTTTTATAAGTAGAGCCATCATAGAGCTATCCTCCAGAGTTCAGTTTAAAGATTATTCTGGTCATATAGGAACGACTCAGGATGTCATTGTCCAAAAGTGTCACTTGTTCTGTGGCACTTCACACCCACTCTGCCATCCTGGGAGGTCATTGTCCATCGTCAATTGAATAATTGAATAATGAAGCATATAATTACATGTGAAAAATAGGTATATAGGGCTATATTGGAACGAATCAGGATGTCAATTTCCAAAAGTGTCACTTGTTCTGTGGCACTTCACACCCACTCTGCCATCCTGGGAAGTCATTGTCCATCGTCAATTGAATAATTGAATAATGAAGCATATAATTACATGTGAATGCTATATTGCTATATGCTATATTGGAACGAATCAGGATGTCAATTTCCAAAAGTGTCACTTGTTCTGTGGCACTTCACACCATCCACCACTACTCCTTTCTTGTTCTTAGTCTTCTTGGGCTTGATGTCCTCTTCTTCATCCCGTTTACTTTTCTTGACCTTGTTTTTAGTCTTGATTTTCTTAGGTTTGAAGTCGATTCCTGTCACATCATCTCGCTCCCTCTTCAGAGACTTCTGGTGTTTAGGAGAGTGGTAGAGGTCTTCTTCATGCTCAGACTTCATATTTATACGTGAACTGTTCTCTTCCAATACAGAACTGTTCTCTTCCTTCTTAATCTTGCCGTCAAGGCACTTTCTCCTCCTTTCTCTTGTCCTTGTACTTGTCCTTGTCCTTCCGTTTATCCGTGCCGTCATCTTTGCGCTCTGCATCCTTCATGAGCTTATTTTGCAGGTGCGTGGAAACCTGAGCCACCTGTGGCTTGGTGGCGGCTGCCTGCTGCTGTTTCAGCTGTTGTCTTTGTTTGCCATCAAGGGTCTTCACTTTCTCCTCTGGCTTCTTCTTCAGCTGAGCCTGGCTCACCACAGACTTCGGGCTTGGTGCCATCTGGACCTGGTTCTGTTGCTGGTTCTGCTGAGCCTGGAGGACCAGGCTCTGGGCTAGCTTCTGTTGTTGTTGTTGTTGTTGTTGTTGTTGTTGTTGTTGTTGTTGCTGCTGCTGCTGCTGTTGCTGCTGCTGCTGCTGCTGCTGTTGCTGCTGTTGTTGTTGTTGTTGTTGCTGTTGCTGCTGTTGCTGCTGTTGCTGCTGCTGTTGTTGTTGTTGTTGCTGCTGTTGTTGTTGTTGTTGTTGCTGTTGTAGAGACACGAGGTAGGCCCTCTCCTGTTGAAGCTGTCTCTGCAACCGCAGAAGCTGTCGCTGCTCCTCAATCCGTCTACGCTTGTACTTCCGCTCTCTCTCCTCCTCTCTTCTCAGCTGCTCTTTGCAGGCAGGCATGTCACTTGGGTTGACAGCGTCAGAGAAACTGTTTCTTGTCAGCCGGTCTGGCCTCCTGTTGCTGTTGCTGGTGGCTAATTAGCTGGAGCTGCTGTGAGGGTGGCTGAAATGTCTGTGGACCTTCTGAGACCGTCTCAGTCTTTAATTTAGCTTTTAGTTTAGCGTCCTGCAGCTTTAATTTAGCCTTTAATTCAGCCTTTAAATTAGCCTCCTGCAGCCTTAATCTATCCTCTAATTCATAACGTTCCATTACATTGATTTTGGCCTTTGATACAGCGATGTCTGTTTCCATGTCAAGTTTCTCCCTCTCAGCCTTTAATACCGCTCTGGCTGAAAGTGCAGTGGCATTTAATTGAGCCTCTAATGCAGCTCTGGCTGAAAGTGCAGTGGCCTCTAATGCAGCTGTCTTTAGACTTAATTCAGCCTCTAATTCAGCTCTCTTTAAACTTAATTTATCCAATTTATCCTGAGCACTCTCAACCCGTCTTTGGACCACAGACTCAATTTGGCCGGGAGCTAGGGTTTGGCTTTTCAACCAATTATCCGTCTCATTAATAAATGCATTGAATACATCCATCTTCTGGCTACACCATTGTGCTGTAACATCTTCACAGTCTTCCATCATATGCATCCAGTCTTGTAGAACCTCATTAGCGACCATAAGCTCTTTGAGTGCAATATTAATTAATGCCAGGTGCGATCTTACACCTACTACATCTTTTAATTGCACCTTTTGTTCAATCTCATGTTGTTTGCTGGTGCAAATTGTGAGCTTCTCTTTACATGCTGTCCACATTTGTTGCACATAATTATTATCCTCCTCTTCACCAGGGTAAGAATAAGACATTTTCGTTAATGGTTACTGGCCTTTACAACTTTATAATTATTTTATATTCCACAGCGCCGTGTGCGCGCGCAACGTAAGTAGTAGTCCGTATTTCATTCATAGATTTCTACTCACGAATCCTCTTGATGTCCTCGGGAGGGAAGAACCTCCACTCGCTGTGATGCCGTCGTTGATCGATCCTTCCTGCTGATCACAGCGATGTCCTCGGGCTGTGATGCCGTCGGTGATCGATCCTTCCTGCTGATCACAGCGATGTCCAAACACAACCAGTTTCCTTGTCCTGGTTGTCTCTCTCAACAATGCTGTCAGTCCTCTTGCGAGTCCTCTCTCGTCAGTTGTCACTTTATTGACGCGCGCCTCTACCTGGGTCGCTATCAATAATCTGCGAGTCCTCTCGTCAGAGTTGTCACTTATTGACGCGCGCCTCTACCTGGGTCGCTATCAATAATCTGCGAGTCCTCGTCAGTTGTCACTTATTGACACGCGCCTCTACCTGGGTCGCCATCAATAACCTGCGCGAGTCCTCCTTTGACAACCTGACGAGTCCTTCTGTCACTTTATTGAAGCGCGCCTCTCCATGGGTGGCTCAATAACAGCGTATTTTCTGACTTAATGCTTATTGAAGTGCGCCTCTAGCCTGGACTCACTTCAATAACGCATAGTCAGACGCATATTTTCTGACTTAATATAGCGGCCTCTGCCTGGGTCCGCTTCCAGTGGCAGTCGGGGAGTGATTCCATACGCGCTCCATCCAAAGAATAGTCTCCACACCTTGAGTTCCGTTATCAGATACCGACGTGGCTATCCGATTTATTTAAAAAATTTAGGTTACATGGGAGAGGTGATCAAAGCGATCCTAAAGCGTCCTATAACCGTGGTTCTAATTGTTCAAAGTGTTTCCTAAGATAAGACTATTCTAAAGCGTTCCCGAAGCGATCTAAAGCTTCCTGAAGCGGTCAGAAAATATTATGGGTTCCCCGTGCTACAGCCCAACAGCTGATTCCTATCACCTATTTAATGATCTCCGCCGCGCTGTGGCTGATCCACCCGACAGGTGCAGGTGATCCACCCACAGTACAACAGAGTCCACCCAACTGGTTACACAGATAATCATAACATTCCCATAAATCATAACCTTCTATTGGTAATAATAATAATAATAATCCATAACAAAAAACACTCATTCGGCCTTTACAAACACATTAAATGGACTGTTATATCTTATTCAATTGTGGAAATTTATTCATTCCCACTTATTAGACACTTTCTGATGGTAAAATGAGCATAAAAAGCAAAATACAGAATTCTGAAATATTAAAACGGAAAAAACGGAATTTGGGAAAAAAAATTATGGAATTTGGAAAATAATAAAACGGATTTCATATGGCTCTAGGTGATTGCATTGCACCATGGTGATCCACTCAACAGGTAGCGATTTCAAAATGAGATTCGATTCAAATGTATTGTCATTATACAGCACAATACATACATATACATACACACCATCCAACCAGAGTGTGCCAGTGGGTCCTGGACTTCCTGACGGGCAGACCCCAGGTGGTAAGAGCCGGCAACTGCACCTCCTCATCCATCACGCTCAACATAGGGGCCCCCCAGGGCTGTGTTCTGAGCCCCCTCCTCTACTCCCTGTACACACATGACTGCGTAGCACAGCGGAACAACAACACCATCATCAAATTTGCTGATGACACAGTAGTGGTGGGCCTGATCTCTGCCAACGACGAAAGGGCCTACCTGGAAGAGGTAGAGAACCTGTCACAGTGGTGTCAGGAGAACTGCCTCTCCCTGAACGTCAGCAAAACAAAAGAGATGATTGTGGACTTCAGGAGGTCGGGGGTCAAGGACTACAGCCCCCTCAGCATCGACGGGGCACCAGTTGAGAGAGTGAACAGTTTCAAGTACCTCGGAGCCCACATATCCGAGGACTTGACATGGACCACACACATTGACAGTGTTGTGAAGAAGGCACGACAACGCCTCTACTTCCTCAGGCGCCTAAGGAAGTTCCAAGTCAGTCAGAAGATCCTTAGGAACTTCTACTCATGTACAATAGAGAGCATCCTGACCGGCAACATCACCTCCTGGTTTGGGAATAGCACTGCACAAGACCGTAGCAGACTACAAAGAGTGACACGTTCAGCCGAACGCACAATTAGAGGGGGGCTTCCCACCCTCCAGAACATTTACAACAAGCGGTGCAAGGGGAAGGGTAAGAGAATTATTAAGGACTCGAGCCACCCGAACAACTGCCTCTTTGAACTGCTGCCGTCAGGCAAGCGATACCGGAGTCTTATGGCGAGCACAGAAAGACTCAGAAGGAGCTTCTATCCCCAGGCCATCAGGCTGCTAAACGAACAATAATCGCTAAACGAACAATAATCACTATGCAACAACCATCAAATGCACACAGCACACACACCCACACGCACACACACACTCACTCAAACAAACAACACACTGCAGCACCCACTCTCCACACTTTAGATCACACAAACACACTTACACTTTATATTTATTGATAAAGGATTTGCACTACAACTCGTACACCTACTGTGAATTGTACCTAAACTGCACCTCGTCCATTTATGCCTTGCACTATATAGTATTGTATATTAGTACACTGCACAGTATTGTATATTGTATGGTAACTACGTCTACGAACATTGTACATATGTCTAAACTGAACACTGTGACCTCTTTTTTTTTTCTTCTAATTTTTACTATGTTTTTATTTCATACTTATCTTGTCATGCACAGTCTCTGGAGCGCAACAGTAAGAAGCATTTTGTACAAAAGTATTCTGTACTTCTGTATGACAACTATTAAAGAAACTTGAAACTTGAAACTTGAGTGGATAAATTAATTAAACGTAAAAAAAAAGAAAAACTTGAACCAAGAGTGATTTGAACTTGTGACCATAGGATCCACAGCCAGCAGACTAACGAGGTGAGCTAAGTCGGATGTTAAAACTGAGTGACTAATCCATGATTTACACTTGTGCCAATTGCATTTGTCCCTAATCTTTAGTATTGGCATTAATAAATCAGATGTCATGCTAATATGTCATGTTCTACAGTAGGACTTACTACTGTGATACCCATTAAAACAGTAATTCGAATAATAGAAGCCTGCTTTGCTGGAATGATTCATTTCAAAGATGAATTGGATAATGCAGGCGCGAGCTGGGCGTAACTGGCGTAGATAACTTACCGGGGGCAAAACTAGCGTACGTCAGTGGCGACCGGTACCCTGTCCCGCACCAACAGGACTTCTCTACCCACCTAGCGGGGGCCATCATCTTCTCCAAGGTGGACCTGGTGCGCGTGTACCACCAGGTGCCGGTCCATCCACGGGATGTGCCAAAAACAGCTGTCATTACACCCTTTGGACTTTTTGAATTCCTAAGAATGCCTTTCGGGCTCATGGGGGCGGCGCAGACGTTTCAGCGCCTGATGGACTCTGTGCTCCAGGACATGCCATTTTTGTTTGTGTACTTGGATGACATTCTTGTAGCCAGTACGTCCATAGAGGAGCACATGACACACCTCCAGCAGCTGTTTGAGCAGCTCAGTAAACACGGCCTCATCGTCAACCCGACCAAGTGCCAGTTTGGGCAGTCCTCCATCACCTTCCTCGGACACCATGTCACTCCACAGGGAGCCACCCCATTGCCAGTTTTCCTCGTCCCCGCACCGTACGGTCTCTACAGGAGTTCCTGCGCATGGTGAACTTTTACCACCGGTTCCTTCCCCATGCTGCCCACCTCATGCGCCCCTTGTACGAGGCCCTGCGGGGCAAAGTGCCCAAGGACGAGTTAGATTGGTCCTCGGGGATGGACGGCGCCTTTGGGGCTGCCAAGACCGCGTTAGCCAACGCTGCTCTGCTGGCGCACCCCTCTCCCACTGCCCCAGTCGCGTGTACCACTTCCGCAACGCATTTGATTTCCGGGGTTGGCCTGACGGCCACGTGACGCGCGTGGCACGCCCCCGCGGTAGCCGCAGCGGCAAGCGCGCTACTGCTGGAGTTCGCGTCGCCTTTCACATAGCTGCCGTTGGCGAAAGCAGGATGAGAGAGCATAGATTTCGCTATGTATAATTTAATCATTTATCATTTAACATTTGAAAGGCATGGGACCCGACTACAGAAAGCAGCAACATTCTTCTTGTAAATTTTTTTTTAAATATGTTATAATCGCATCGCAAATCGCAATCGCAATATCTGTCAGAATAATCGCAATTAGATTATTTCCCAAAATCGTGCAGCCCTTCCTGCTGATCACAGCGATGTCCTCGGGCTGTGATGCCGTCGGTGATCGATCCTTCCTGCTGATCACAGCGATGTCCAAACACAACCAGTTTCCTTGTCCTGGTTGTCTCTCTCAACAATGCTGTCAGTCCTCTTGCGAGTCCTCTCTCGTCAGTTGTCACTTTATTGACGCGCGCCTCTACCTGGGTCGCTATCAATAATCTGCGAGTCCTCTCGTCAGAGTTGTCACTTATTGACGCGCGCCTCTACCTGGGTCGCTATCAATAATCTGCGAGTCCTCGTCAGTTGTCACTTATTGACACGCGCCTCTACCTGGGTCGCCATCAATAACCTGCGCGAGTCCTCCTTTGACAACCTGACGAGTCCTTCTGTCACTTTATTGAAGCGCGCCTCTCCATGGGTGGCTCAATAACAGCGTATTTTCTGACTTAATGCTTATTGAAGTGCGCCTCTAGCCTGGACTCACTTCAATAACGCATAGTCAGACGCATATTTTCTGACTTAATATAGCGGCCTCTGCCTGGGTCCGCTTCCAGTGGCAGTCGGGGAGTGATTCCATACGCGCTCCATCCAAAGAATAGTCTCCACACCTTGAGTTCCGTTATCAGATACCGACGTGGCTATCCGATTTATTTAAAAAATTTAGGTTACATGGGAGAGGTGATCAAAGCGATCCTAAAGCGTCCTATAACCGTGGTTCTAATTGTTCAAAGTGTTTCCTAAGATAAGACTATTCTAAAGCGTTCCCGAAGCGATCTAAAGCTTCCTGAAGCGGTCAGAAAATATTATGGGTTCCCCGTGCTACAGCCCAACAGCTGATTCCTATCACCTATTTAAATAACGTAACTAATAACGTTAGTAAGCACTAGGGCTGCACGATTAATCTTTTTTAATCGAAATCGCGATTTGGAATGATGCAATTATCAAATCGCCAAGCCTGCAATAAAAAAAAAAAAAAAAAAAAAAAATTATTTATTTAACCAGGAAGTCCCATTGAGATACAAGATCTCCTTTGCAAGGTAGACCTGGCCAAGATGACAGCAATAACATTTGCAATACATCACACAGCAATAAAATGTGCGATACATCACACAAGAACATAATAAATGTGCATGTATACAATACATCACATGTAAACACAAAGCAGAATAGTCTACATGATAGTAAAAGTGTATAATACAGGGTAATACAGTAATTTTGCAGTTGGGACCCGACTACAGAAAGCCGCAACATTCTTCTTGTAATTTTTTTTTAAAATATGTTATAATCGCATCGCAAATCGCAATCGCAATATCTGTCAGAATAATCGCAATTAGATTATTTCCCAAAATCGTGCAGCCCTAGTAAGCACTGCTTATATGCTTATTATGTCTGCGGGGTACAGTAAACGTTTCTCCCGGTACATTCTGAGGAGCACACCGCTGTATGTTGGAGAACCAGCGGTCTTCCGCTCCTCCTCACTCGAGTGAGAGCAAAGCCGTGCACAGCTCAGCCCTGTGTGAGACGCGAGCAGGAAGGAGGAGATGGGAGTCCTTCCAATCGGAATATGTTGTTTCTTTACACATATGTTGGATTATGAATATGTCTTTATAGCTACAAATGAATGACTAGTTGCAATGTTGTGTTACTGCTTCTCGGCATAAGCCCCATAATAAGACAGTCTCTGGTTTGCTCCAGCGGACACCAGAGCTCAGCGATGCCGCTCGCGTGAGCATATTCTCCCCGCTGGTGATCGCAGCACGGAGGGTCGCGGACCAGCCTGGCAGCATAGCTATAAAGACATATTCATAATCCAACATATGTGTATAGGCTCGCTACTTTCTTATCGCCACAGCAGCCTATTACTAGCCTCTAGGGCTGACTCCTATTAGTAATTAGTCGACTAATCGGTCGAAAGGAGCCGTAGTCGACTAGCCAACCTCTTAGTCGAATACAAAAAAAAATATATATATATATATATATATTTATAATTTTTTATTTTTTTTCATTCTTTCCAAAACAAAAGAGGCCTAGAAGCATGGTTAACGCTAACGGCACGCATACCAGAGGCTAACTGCCTACGAAAACAGGCACAGAGGCACTGAAAGAGGCTTTCACCCATCTAATGAACACACTAGACGAGACAAATATCAAGATGTATCCATCAGTGTACCAATTGCATGCTTTTGCAGAGGACAAGAAGCCTTCAGTTGACTCCTTCAGACATTAACCCCCCCCCCCACAGCCCAAATGGAATGATAAAAATATATATATATATTTGTTTTTTAATATTAAAAATATGATACTTTAAAATAAAATATTGACCAATAGGCGACTAACAGCACATTTTGGCCAATCATAGTCGACCATCCAAATCCTTAGTCGGGGACAGCCCTACTAGCCTCCCAGGAATTACCCTAAACCGCTCTAAAACCATACAATAAATTATTCCTTTTTCACATCTTGAATGATAGATACTCGATGTCAAATGGGCCATGTGTTAATGATGAAAAGGTATCTACTGCATCTTTATGTTTGTTATTCATATTATTATTATTCCTCCCTCCAGACACCCCACAGCTCTCTGTCTGTGAAGAGGAGGTTCCCCCTGAGCAGCAGGAGAGGAGCCCCAGTCTGAGCCAGGAGGAGCCAGAGCGCCTACAGATGAAAGAGGAACAGGAGGAACTCTGGAGCAGTCAGGAGGGAGAGCAGCTTCAAGGTCTGGAGGAGGCTGATATCATCAAGTTCACTTTCAACCCTGTCCCTGTGAAGAGTGAAGATGATGAAGAGAAACCTCAGTCCTCATGGTTTAACCAAACCCAGGACCCAGAGTCCCTACAGATTAAAGGGGAACAGGAGGAACTGTGTCAAGATCTAGAGGAGGCTGATGGCTCCAAGATGACCTTACACCCTGTGAAATATGAACATGGTGGAGAGAATACTCTGTCCTCACTGCTCAGCCAAACCCAGGACTCAGAGCTCCTACAGATCAAAGAGGAACTAAATCAAGGGCTGGAAGAAGCTGATCTCTCCAAGATCACAGTAGACCCAGTGAAATGTGAAGATGGTCAAGAGAACGCTCTGTCCTTCCAGCCTCTTCAAACCCAGGGGGAGAAAAACAGAGAAGCTTACTCTTTACCCAGCACCTCAACTGGACAGATGAAAACAGAACCTGGTGGAGAGGACTGTGGAGTATCAGAACCAGCCAGTAACTTATATCCAGATGGTGATTTAGAACCAACTAGAGATGGCCAGCTTCTCTCTTCAGACTGTCCTGAGACTGATGACAGTGATGATTGGAAGGAGAGTGGGGAACCTCAGTCAGGTTTAAAGATGCTAATATCAAACAAGAAGCAAAAAACATTAAGTTTGTCTCATACAGGAGAGAAACCATTTAGTTGTTCAGTTTGTTCAAAAGGGTTCAGTCACAAAGGAACTTTGAACAGACACATGTCAACTCATACAGGAGAGAAACCATTTAGTTGTTCAGTTTGTTCAAAAGGGTTCAATCGGAAAGGACTTTTGAAGATCCACATGACAAGTCATACAGGAGAGAAACCATTTAGTTGTTCAGTTTGTTCAAAAGGGTTCAGGGATAAAGGACATTTGAATATCCACATGTCAACTCATACAGGAGATAAACCATTTAGTTGTTCCGTTTGTGGAAAAGGGTTCACTCACAAAGGACATTTGAATATCCACATGAGAACTCATACAGGAGAGAAACCATTTAGTTGTTCAGTTTGTGGGAAAGGGTTCAGTGAGAAAGGACTTTTGAATATCCACATGAGAACTCATACAGGAGAGAAACCATTTAGTTGTTCAGTTTGTGGGAAAGGGTTCAGTCAGAAAGGAAATTTGAACAGACACATGAGAACTCATACAGGAGAGAAACCCTTTAGTTGTTCAGTTTGTGAAAAAGGCTTCAGTCACAAAGGAACTCTGAAAATACACATGAGAACTCATACAGGAGAGAAATCCTGAAGTTTGTGGAAATTGTTCAGTGATAATGGGGTTCTGAGAAGACACATGGGAAGTCATACTGGAGAGAAACTCTAGTTGTTTAATTTGTTGGAACAGGTTCAGAGGTTCAGAGATAAAGGGAATGTGAAAAAGCACAATAAGTCATTGTAGACCATTTAGCTGTCCAGTTTGTGGCAAAATATTTATTCAGAAAGGTAATTAACATGGAAACAACATGTTAACTATATTCAAGGGGAAATATCTAAGTCAGTAGAAATCTTGTATAAATGTAAGGATATATTAAACTATAAAGCCTTGTACATTATCTACTGCTCACCTTACATATCTTACTATGGGGATATGTAAGTATGGGGGTCGACATAAAATACTGTAAATCCGATAGTCTTACTGCAAAAGCGCTCCATCCGGAGCCTTCATAAGGCTGGTTACTATGACCACACAAATCCACTGTTTATAAAGTCTCATGTTATGACATTTAATGATTTGGTTTATTATAAAATTATGCAAATAATGTACAGCGCTAAAGCAAAGTTACTCCCGGACGGTGTGCAAAGGTTTTTTTTCAATACATAAAAGAAAATATGATTTGAGAGACATTTGTAAATGTACTGTTCAAAAAGCTAAGAAAGGGATTAAAAGGAGATGTATTTCTATTGTTGGGGTTAACTTGTGGAACAATGCTGATATACATAAGAATGAGTCATTCGGGGCGGTCAGGTGGCGTAACGGAGATTGCGTTCGTCACCAAACCCCGGAGCGGCTAGATTCGCCTGTTCGAATCCAGCTCACAGCTCCGGGGTTGTCACCAGCTTGGCTGGCCGTTCACACTAATACAATTGGCAGTATTAGAGGGTGGGAGAAAAGTCTCAATCTGGATCAGGGTGATCCTATCCTGGATTCAGTGGCGGCCGGTGGGTACTTCGCCACTAGGGGCGCTATACCAAACATTTTGCAAAATGCAAACATGTACAGTACAGTACCACGCAACACTCATGGCAAGACGTGAGCGATTCGACTCACGCTCACGGCAATGAATCGGCTCTTATGAACGAGTCGCTCAGCTGTTACTACAACAACACACAACCAGTCAAATAAAGTATAGTCTAGACTCTAATTCACAACTTGAAACACAATATATAAATAGAAAAGTTAGAAACAAAACTCGCCCGTCTACAAACACAGGCAGATCTCTCCCTCTCTCCTTCCCTCTCTCACACACAGCGCGACGTGGAATCGATTCGTTACACAATCAGACCTATTATATACCAAGAATAACTTCAGTATGAGTACAGGGCTGTACACATATTTTGCATATTGTTAAACGAGCCAAGGCTAGCTATTAAACTATCGATATGAATCGAAAATCTGGGACCCTGATGTAAACAAGACAAACGTCTTTCTCTGGTCTGCATCCCCTTAACAATTGTGTGTATTGAGCCGTACTGTATTGTACCCATTCTGCAATCTGTTAATAAAGTTCTCATTCATTCATTCATTCAAACATAGACGATATTGAACAAGCCATAATCCACGTATTTTCAATCCGAGAGAGCTGCAGTAGTTAAATCAATGAGCCATCGATAAATAAACAATCAGCAATGTCTCGCTTCATGAATGGCCAGCAGTAGTACTGCTCCTAAAAAAACTATTTACAAACGTTAACGTTAAGCAGAGAGAGAGAGAGAGAGAGAGAGAGAGAGAGATTTCTTCAACCTCGAACCTAAATTCCTTAGCAACCCGTGTTACCAAGTAAACAAATCACGGAACGATAGCCTAGTACTACTAACGTTAGCTCCCAGAACGATAGCCAGTTAGCCCGCACCAGTCTAGTACTACTAACGTTAGCTCCCAGAACGATAGCCAGTTAGCCCGCACCAGTCTAGTACTACTAACGTTAGCTGCCAGAACGATAGCCAGTTAGCCCGCACCAGTCTAGTACTACTAACGTTAGCTCCCAGAACGATAGCCAGTTAGCCCGCACCAGTCTAGTACTACTAACGTTAGCTGCCAGAACGATAGCCAGTTAGCCCGCACCAGTCTAGTACTACTAACGTTAGCTCCCAGAACGATAGCCAGTTAGCCCGCACCAGTCTAGTACTACTAACGTTAGCTGCCAGAACGATAGCCAGTTAGCCCGCACCAGCCTAGTACTACTAACGTTAGCTGCCAGAACGATAGCCAGTTAGCCCGCACCAGCCTAGTACTACTAACGTTAGAGAGAGAGAGAGAGAGACTCACTGTTTAGTTGAAACGTCCAGGGCAGGAGAGCTTGATAAACGTGTATAATCCGCCATATAGCTTGTTAGCCAAGTGTTAGCTCAGCTGATCTCGTCGACGTTAGCACAACACTCAACAAGTACATTCCTTTGTCCATTTCCGCTCGAACAGACTGTGGTAGAGCCGCCACTGCCTGGATTGCTTTGAAATACCGGGACAAAATCTGGCCGAGTTGTCTGATCCTGGGTCACAAAAAATGGGATTTAAAAATCGGATCGGATCAGATAGGGATTAAAAGTTTTGAACTCCTGGGCCCTGGGCATAGAAGCTCCTTCTGAGTCTCTCTGTACTGGCCATGAGACTCCGGTAGCGCTTGCCTCCAGTACTGCGCTACATTAACCACTAGAGAGCAACCACCGGTCTCATCAGTCTTGGATATGTCAAAGATTAGACAAAATATTGACTTTGATGCATTATTCGTTTTTGTGTAGCAGATTTACAATTCTGTAATAATTCTTAAGTAATTTGAGGACAGAAATGTCCCATTAACTCCCATTAAAACCACATGTTTTAATCTCATAGCCATTACAAATAATATTCATGCATTCTGTAATGTTAGGGTTTCATCTTTGAGAAAAATAGTAAAGTTTGTCATTTTTACTGTTCACCACTAAAATCTGCCATTTCCCCATTATAGGCCTATAGAAAGTGTGTGTGTTTGCTGTTTCGTGTCTTTGAAGTAGACAGACCAGTGGCGGCCGCCACTGGGGGGCGCTAGGGCGCCGCCCCCCCTCAGGCCCTGCCCTGCCCCTGGTTATATGAGAAAATAACAAGAAAAAATATTTTTTAGTTTTTTGTTTTATAGCCCTATAAATAATATAAACATGTTTAAAATGAATAATATTTACTCATTTTAAGTGTTTGTGTTTCCAATGCACAATATAACGTTAACGCGATAGCGCTCTGAGTGCGCGTCACTGTGTGATCGCTGTATCCGTAGCAGCCAATCAGTGCGTAACGCGTTGTGCGTTGAAATATGACTATTATGTTGGAATCCGGGCGCGATTTGAAGCGGTCTAGGCAGCAGCGTCACGAATTTCTGTAGCCGCATTTCGCGGAGACGCTCTCTGATTGGCCGACGCCAGTATTTTTTTCCGTAGCAGCATTTCGCGGAGACGATCTCTGATTGGCCGAATCCACTTTCTAATGTTCCAATTCTAGCTTATTCCTAGGTTGGTGCGGTAGAGATAGTTGTTGTTGTTGTGAGATGTAGCTGTTTGTCTTGGAGCGTGATGGCAAGTTCTTTCAACGGTTAGGCTTAGGCACTCTTTCAAAGTTGGTTAAGGTTAGAGTTTGTCTTAGAGCATGGCGATAGAACACCAGGTAGTTTGCAGGCTGTTCGAGGCGGACATGGACAAAGGCACTCACAGTACTTGTTGGCTATTAACAAGCTATATTATGGATGCAGTGTGGAGGGACATGCATGGACAATGGATGGACATCAACACAGGCTGGATGGACAATGCCATGGAGTGGATAATATATACTTTATCAACAAGCCCTTCTGCCAACAACAAGGTAGATGAGCGATATTTCTCTCTCTCTCTCTCTCTCTCTCTCTCTCTCTCTCTCTCTGCCACTCAGATAACGCTTCTCTCTCAGCCACTCAGCTAACGCTGGCTTCTCTCTCTCTCTCTCTCTCTCTCTCTCTCTCTCTCTCTCTCTCTCTCTCTCTCTCTCTCTCTCTCTCTCTCTCTCTCTCTCTCTCTCTCTCTTTCTTTTGGATTGAAAATACGTGGATTATGGCTTGTTCAATATCGTCTATGTTTGAATGAATGAATGAATGAAAACTTTATTAACAGATTGCAGAATGGGTACAATACAGTACGGCTCAATACACACAATTGTTAAGGGGATGCAGACCTGAGAAAGACGTTTGTCTTGTTTACATCAGGGTCCCAGATTTTCGATTCATATCGATAGTTTAATAGCTAGCCGTGGCTCGTTTAACAATATGCAAAATATGTGTACAGCCCTGTACTCATACTGAAGTTATTCTTGGTATATAATACTACATATACTAGGTCTGATTGTGTAACGAATCGATTCCACGTCGCGCTGTGTGTGAGAGAGAGAAGGAGAGAGAGGGAGAGATCTGAGTGTGTTTGGAGACGGAGCGAGTTTTGTTTCTAACTTTTCTATTTATATATTGTGTTTCAAGTTGTGAATTAGACTATACTTTATTTGACTGGTTGTGTGTTGTTGTAGTAACAGCTGAGCGACTCGTTCATACGAGCCGATTCATTGCCGTGAGCGTGAGTCGAATCGCTCACGTCTTGCCATGAGTCGGTTGCACTGTACATGTTTGCAAAATGTTTTGGTATAGCGCCCCTAGTGGAGAGAGAACCAGCAGCCACTACTGAGACAGACTGACCTTAGGTTGACCTTATTGCAGAACTTGTAATGTCTGATATAGTTACTTTAGTATACTGTCATACACAGCCATACATGCACTATTTCAAGTAAATAAAAACATGGCTCCCCTTCTCTTACACTTCAAAGAGGTCACTGTGGAGATGGCAGCAAACAGGTCTCACCCATGCAGAGGGGAAAACATTCTATCCTCTGGACTGGACAGGATATTCCTTTAGTGATCCCCTTTGGGAGATTCAGTCGTCATAGCAGCAAGAGGGGTACAGATAATGCTCACGGTAATAGGAGAGTAATATATATAGGCAATAAACGAATTAAATCTAAATATACAATTTTAATAAAATAAACCATATACACAGAGGTGCAGATGATGGTCTGTATACCCTATTGGTCATAATATAAGTTACAATCAATATAAGCAATATAAAATATGACAAAGTAAACCGTATACACAAAGGTGCAGAGGATGGTCATAATAATATGCGTTATAGTCCATGCAGGGTTATCCCCTCTAATTCCATTCTCTTTTTCATATATTAAAATTAATATTCTTCCACAAATTAGCGTTTTCAGCTCCATGCTCCCTCTGGCAGACTCAAACTTTCAACCCTCCAGAGGGAAAAAGGTGAAGGTGGATCGGGACTACCAACCTCCTTCCAATGGTATTATTGGTGTCCTGGCACCCTATATAGAGGGACATTCTGTACGGCCCTCATAGGTTACAATTACAATATGTAATCTATTCCAATATATCTATCAAACAATCAAAACTAATTTGGCTCCATCATTATTGAGCTAATCTCAGTTCGCAGTCTTGCAGAAAATCTCAGGAAAATGACACCAAATTTGTACCTTCAATCGCCCATGATAACACTGGTCTCCAGTTGGGAGGCGTCCAATACTGCCCCCCAGTGGTGTAATAAGGGAGTTCTTACACTTGCTGATTTGTTTGGGGTAGAGGGTCTCTGCTCATTCCAAGACATTCAGAAACACTTTAATTCACCTGGCACTTTCTTCTAGCTTCTATTGCGCACAGCAATGGTGTACCTTGGGATAGTCAATTAGGTACCCAACCATTTCACACAATATTTACCAGACCCAGGGGTCTGGTCTCAACGGTTTACGCCATGTTGGCAAAGACTTCTTCAAAGCCTCTACCCATTGATAGAGTGTGCCAGTGTGGATATACCATTCAATAGCAGCAGTCTAAATGGGCTATTAATCTGGCAAAACATTTTGCTATCCTCCAGAATTCCCAACCACCAAGTCATCCATTTTGATTTTATACATAGGACATACTTTACTCCATGCATATTACATAAAGAAAGCCATACCATCACCTAAAAGCGCTTTGTGCACACAAAAACGCCTTGTGTACCTTTTTCCATATGGTATGGGAGTGCCCAGGATTGGTTGATTTCTGGAGGAAGGATGCTTATGGTTGTCCTTTTTTTTTTTTTTTTTTTTTTTTTTTTAAATCTTTTTCCCCCTCCATTTTCCTCCGATTTTCTCCCATCCCAATGTTAGTCGTTATGCCAATTCCCAATCCCCTTCCTGGTCGCTGCGCACTTACCCCCCAAAGTCGGTCTGGGAGAGTGGAGGCTACCACGTGCTTCCTCCGACACACGTCCAGCCAATCAACCGCTTCTTTTCACCTGGCAGCGCGGATTCTCATTGAGAGGGCGTAGCGTGTGGAAGGATCACACTATCCCACTCAGGTCCTATCCGCGCTTAGCAGGCGCCCCGACCGAACTGTAGGAGTCGCTGTTTACAACGACCCGGACCCACCCCGCCAGCTTCTCCCACCCTCTAATACTGCCAATTGTATTAGTGTGAACGGCCAGCCAAGCTGGTGACAACCCCGGAGCTGTGAGCTGGACTCTCCGGGGTTTGGTGACGAACGCAATCTCCGTTACGACACCTGACCGCCAGTCAATGTGGAACGCCCTACCCAAAGCTGTAAAGGAATGTGAATCCCTACCCACATTCAAAACCTACGGGAGGCTGCAATTCGAAACTGGCCACCGTAAATGTCCAAACCCCCCCACCCCCTCCTAATAGACAGTCTCCTCCCCACCGCATGTATATTTCTCTCCCACCCACCCACCCCCTCCTAATGTACAGTCCCCTCCCCATCATATACTCTGTCAGGATCTATGGGTAACAGTACTGTATATTTGCATATCGTATGTCACAAATGTAACAGTACTACATACCTGTATGTCATGTATGTCCCTATGCCATAAATGTCATGTATGTTGTGTATGTCATAAATGTCACTGAATGAAAATGGGGGACCCTGATGTAAACAAGACAAACGTCTTTATCTGGTCTGCATCCCCTTAACAATTGCGTGTATTGGGCCGTAGTGTATTGTACCCATTCTGCAATCTGTTAAATAAAGTTTTCATTCATTCATTCATCATTCATTCATTCATTCATTCATTCATTCATTCATTCATTCATTCATTCATTCATCCTTCATCCCTCTCTTATTGTGTTCCACAAGGAAGCATACTAGGACCGCTACTGTTCCTAATTTATGCAAATGACATGTCGTCAGCTTGTGACTGCAACTTGTTCCTGTTTGCGGACGACTCAGCCCTGCTGGTCTCTGACAAGAACAAGTTACAGGTTGAAAAAACCCTCAGCTCGGAACTAGGCAGAATCTGCATATGGCTCGCTGATAACAAACTATCATTACACATGGGCAAAACAGAGTCCATTCTCTTCGGTTCAAATAACAAACTCAGCAAGACCGACGGCTTCTCAGTTACAGTGGGTGACAATATTGTCACAAGGAAAGATGAAATTACCTACCTGGGTTCCATCCTAGAGGCTAATCTCTCCTGTGACAAAATGGCATCCAATGTAATAAAAAAAAGTCAACCAACGAACTCGATTCTTGTACCGGATCTCCTCTCTGGTAAACAAGAATACCCTGAAGACTCTGGCAGGAGCACTCATTCAGGGGTACTACGACTATGCTTGCACCTCATGGTACCAAAGCACCTCAAAGGCGCTAAAAACAAAATTACAAACATCTCAAAACAAACTGGTCAGACTACTGCTTGACCTTACTCCTAGAACCCACCTCACCCCTGCCCACTTTGACAACCTAGGATGGCTTAGAGTAGACGACAGAGTACAGCAACTTGCAATGGGCCTGGTCTACAAGATACACTACACGACCAAGGTACCCATGTACATGTCAAAATACTTCCCAAAGGTCAGTGAATACCACGATCACAACACCAGAGGGAGCTCCACAAATCATGTTAAACCCAGATTCGGCTCAAATAAGGGACTAAACACGTTTCGCAATTATGCCACATCAATGAGGAACGCCCTACCCAAAGCTGTAAAGGAATGTGGATCACTACCCACTTTCAAAACCTCTCTCAAGGGACACCTACGGGAGACTGCAATTCAAAACTGGCCCCTGTAAATATCCTAACCCAACCCCCTCCAATGTACAGTCATTTACCTAGTATGGTTTTGTCAATAGTCCAATGTACAATTTTGCTTGTTTGTACAATGTCTCCCCCCCCCCTCAATTGTACAGTTTTGCTTGTTTATACAGTGTTCCCCCCCCCCCCAACCACCTCCAATGTAAATTACCCAGTATGGTTGTCAATATCCCAATGTACCCCACCCCCCCCACCCAACCTCCTCCAATGTACAGTTTCTACGTCAAATGTATATACTTCCAAAGGGGCGGGGCGTGGTGTGCCGCGTGACGCGGACGTAGCTGATTGCTCCAGCCCTCCCTGACGTCACCAGGAAATACGGAAATGCCATGCAATGTCTCGTCCTAGCCACCAGGGGCACCACACTCCATGCTTCACCTCGTTGTCGTTGTCTGTTGCTATAACGAGCTAATGCTGCTAATCTCTAACGTTAACTCTCTGAACAGATCTAGATGCAGTGATCGTGTAAAGAACGGACTAACTGCAGCTGCTGGAGACAGATTTGAACTAAGGAGGAGTCGAGACTGGCCGTAAACTTCAGAGTGTTGTGAAAGTGAGATGAAGAAACACAAAGCAGGTTTGTTTAATCAGAAGGTCCTTTGGACATTATTCTTTGATCAATATGTTCCCGTTTGTGATTACGGTATTTCACAATTGCCTAACCCTTAATAATAATGTACCCAACAGTTAGACCAGCGGTGCTGCCATAAATAAAACAGTAGATGCGACATTACGCCATAAATCATGGGATAACCGTCCGCCATCTTACCTGGATATTGTTTAGGCAGCAACTATGTTTGTCGGCTGTGCAGCCTAGTTACTGTACTAACATGATCAGAGAGACTAGTGCAGCCTAGTTACTGTACTAACATGATCAGAGAGACTAGTGCAGCCTAGTTACTGTACTAACATGATCAGAGAAACTAGTGCAGCCTAGTTACTGTACTAACATGATCAGAGAGACTAGTGCAGCCTAGTTACTGTACTAACATGATCAGAGAGACTAGTGCAGCCTAGTTACTGTACTAACATGATCAGAGAGACTAGTGCAGCCTAGTTACTGTACTAACATGATCAGAGAGACTAGTGCAGCCTAGTTACTGTACTAACATGATCAGAGAGACTAGTGCAGCCTAGTTGTATGCGTTGAGCTGCGTTTTTATTACATATTACATACATATTCATTTCATAACCTACATAACATACATGTTCATCTCATAACCTTATATAAGACTTTTGATTTGGATTCTTGATTTTCGATTTGGATTCTAGCTAATGTTACCTAACTAGTAGTAGTACCTAATGTTAGCCTGAATGAATGATTGAAAACTTTATTTAACAGATTGCAGAATGGGTACAATACAGTACGGCTCAATACACACAATTGTTAAGGGGATGCAGACCAGAGAAAGACTTTCGTCTTGTTTACATCAGGGTCCCCCATTTTCAATTCGTAGTGGTGCCTTGATTGATTGATTGATTGATTGAAAAGTTTATTAACAGATTGCAGAATGGGTACAGTACAGCTCAATACATACAATTGTTAAGGGGATGCAGACCAGAGAAAGACTTTCGTCTTGTTTACATCAGGGTCCCCCACTTTCAATTCATCATAACATATATGACATACATGACATACAGATAGACAGTACTGCTACATCTATACATTTATGACATATCAGATTTGCAAATACAGTACTGTTTGTGATACAAAAGTGTCCAGAAAAGGAGTGTATATACATTTGGCGTAGAAACTGTACATTGGAGGAGATTGGATGTGTGGGGTGGGGTTGGGTGGGTTGGGTGAGGGCTGTACATTGGAGGTGGGGGGGGGGGGGGGGGTTGGGTAGGGGACACACACACATTTTACACTGTACATTGGAATATTGACAAAGCCTTACTTGGTCATTTACTGTACAACTAGGTTAGGACATTTGTAGTGGCCAGTTTCGAATTGCAGTCTCACGTAGGTGTTTTTTGAGAGTGTTTTTGAAAGTGGGTAGTGATTCACATTCCTTTACAGCTTTAGGTAGGGCGTTCCACATTGATGTGGCATAATTGCAAAACGTGTTTAGTCCCTTGTTTGAGCCGAATCTGGGTTTTACATGATTTGTGGAGCTCCCTCTGGTGTTGTGATCGTGGTATTCACTGACCTTTGGGAAGTATTTTGACATGTACATGGGTACCTTGGTCGCATAGTATATCTGGTATACCAGGCCCATTGCAAGTTGCTGTACTCGGTCGTCTACTCTAAGCCATCCTAGGTTGTCAAAGTGGGCAGGGGTGAGGTGGGTTCTAGGAGTCAGGTCAAGTAGTAGGTCAAGCCTGCCGTTAGCCTACCTGTTAATTATTGTTTATCATTGAGATCAAACTTACTGTATCAACTTCAGGCTTCAGCCACCTTCTCTTCTCTTTGTCGTCGGGAGGAAAGCGGTAATAAGATACCGTTTTGTTGACATCGTTGAACGTTTATTGCAACACGGAACACAGAACTAACTGACTATTACCGGAGCCCGGCTTCCTGGGTTGTTGTGATCACATGACTGACAAAGCCGTGCAGTGATAGGCCAGAAGTCAGTTCGATCACATTCAGCTCGATTGCTTTATCCTCTCTGGGTAACCCGGATGTTGGGTTTTTTACGTCGAAATCCACACACCGCAATTTTTGACATCGAATTATATACACCGCAATTATGCATCGAATTTTTTAATGAACACTGCATTTTTACATTGAATTTTATTATGCATTTGAATTTTTTTATTAACACTGCATTTTTGGTAAACTCTGAGCAAAAAAATTCAGATACATGATTTTCAAAGTATTTATTTGCAATGCTATAAATTCGGTGTCTGAAACTATAAATGCGGTGTCTGGAACTATAAATGCGGTGTCTGAAAAAATTCAGATACATGTTTTCAAAGTTATTATACATGTTTTCAAAGTAATTATTTTCAATGCTATAAATGCGGTGTCTGATTAAATTCAAATACTTATGGCACTCATTTGCTTCCATATCAGTTTGTTCAAAAGGGTTCCGTGAGAAAGGAAGTTTGAAGATCCACATGATAACTCATACAGGAGAGAAACCCTTTAATTGTTCAGTTTGTGGAAAAGGGTTCACTCTGAAAGGAAATTTGAACAGACACACGACAAGTCATACGGGAGAGAAATCCTGAAGTTTGTATTTTTTGGTTCAGTGATAAAGGGGTTCTGAGAAGACACATGGGAAGTCATACTGGAGAGAAACTCTAGTTGTTTAATTTGTTGGAACAGGTTCAGAGATAAAGGGAATGTGAAAATGCACAATAAGTCATTGTAGACCATTTAGCTCTCCAGTTTGTGGCAAAATATTTATTCAGAAAGGTAATTAACATGGAAACAACATGTTAACTATATTCAAGGGGAAATATCTAAGTCAGTAGAAATCTTGTATAAATGTAAGGATATATTAAACTATAAAGCCTTGTACATTATCTACTGCTCACCTTACATATCTTACTATGGGGGATATGTAAGTATGGGGGTCGACATAAAATACTGTAAATCCAATAGTCTTACTGCAACAGCGCTCCACCCGGAGCCTTCATAAGGCTGCTTACTATGACCACACAAATCCACTGTTTATAAAGTCTCATGTTATGACATTTAATTATTTGGTTTATTATAAAATTATGCAAATAATGTACAGAGCTAAAGCAAAGTTACTCCCGGACGGTGTGCAAAGTTTTTTTTTCAATACACGAAAGAAAATATGATTTGAGAGACATTTGTAAATGTACTGTTCAAAAAGCTAAGAAAGGGATTAAAAGGAGATGTATTTCTATTGTTGGGGTTAACTTGTGGAACAATGCTGATATACATAAGAATGAGTCATTCGCTTTTGGTTTTTAAGACAATGGTTTGTATAGCTATTTTTTAAGATTACAAATGTGAATAATTCTTTTTTTGTTATTTTCTTTTAGAATACTGTTTTGGAGTCTTAATTTTGTTAAGAATATAGGACAGGCATGTATAAGCATTATGCTTCAGTCTGTACCTTTTCAGTCACTGCAAAATCAAATATTGTGGAATGATTGTGTTGTATTGGATGTGATGACTGAATAAAACTACTACTACTACAATATAATTAGACATTATAGATGTCTCTGCAATGTGGTCCTTGTCTTCCTTTTTTCCCATCGGAGATCGGTAGGATTAAAGCACTGATATTCGGATCTAGTAATCTTGAAAAGTCTCAATCTGGATCAGGGTGATCCTATCCTGGATTGCTTTGAAATACCGGGACAAAATCTGGCCGAGTTGTCTGATCCTGGATCACAAAAAATGGGATTTAAAAATCGGATCGGATCAGATAGGGATTAAAAGTTTTGAACTCCTGGGCCCTGGGCATAGAAGCTCCTTCTGAGTCTCTCTGTACTGGCCATGAGACTCCGGTAGCGCTTGCCTCCAGTACTGCGCTACATTAACCACTAGAGAGCAACCACCGGTCTCATCAGTCTTGGATATGTCAAAGATTAGACAAAATATTGACTTTGATGCATTATTCGTTTTTGTGTAGCAGATTTACAATTCTGTAATCATTCTTAAGTAATTTGAGGACAGAAATGTCCCATTAACTCCCATTAAAACCACATGTTTTAATCTCATAGCCATTACAAATAATAATCATGCATTCTGTAATGTTAGGGTTTCATCTTTGAGAAAAATAGTAAAGTTTGTCATTTTTACTGTTCACCACTCAAATCTGCCATTTCCCCATTATAGGCCTATAGAAAGTGTGTGTTTGCTGTTTCGTGTCTTTGAAGTAGACAGACTGACCTTAGGTTGACCTTATTGCAGAACTTGTAATGTCTGATATAGTTACTTTAGTATACTGTCATACACAGCCATACATGCACTATTTCAAGTAAATAAAAACATGGCTCCCCTTCTCTTACACTTCAAAGAGGTCACTGTGGAGGGACTAAACACGTTTCGCAATTATGCCACATCAATGTGGAACACCCTACCCAAAGCTGTAAAGGAATGTGAATCCCTACCCACATTCAAAACCGCTCTTAAAGAGCACCTACGGGAGGCTGCAATTCGAAACTGGCCACCGTAAATGTCCAAACCCCCCCACCCCCTCCTAATAGACAGTCTCCTCCCCACCGCATGTATATTTCTCTCCCACCCACCCACCCCCTCCTAATGTACAGTCCCCTCCCCATCATATACTCTGTCAGGATCTATGGGTAACAGTACTGTATATTTGCATATCGTATGTCACAAATGTAACAGTACTAAATACCTGTATGTCATGTATGTCCCTATGCCATAAATGTCATGTATGTTGTGTATGTCATAAATGTCACTATGAATGAAAATGGGGGACCCTGATGTAAACAAGACAAACGTCTTTCTCTGGTCTGCATCCCCTTAACAATTGTGTGTATTGGGCCGTACTGTATTGTACCTATTCTGCAATCTGTTAAATAAAGTTTTCATTCATTCATTCATTCATTCATTCATCATTCATTCATTCATCATCCCTCTTTCTCGCACTCTCTCCAACCGCACGTCTCAACCGAGCCTCGTCAGGGGGGAGGGGCTAGGCCCAATGTGGAGTGACGTCCCCTCTCCGCCAATCAGCGTGCGGTCTGTCGCGGCCACAGGCTTTCCCAGTGTGAGGCAGCTATTGGCTGTTTATTTCCAAAGGGGCGGGGCGTGGGGTGACGCAAACGTAGCTGATTGGTCCAGTCCTCCCTGACGTCACCAGGAAATACGGAAATGCCGTGCAATGTCTCGTCCTAGCCACCAGGGGCACCACACTCCATGCTTCACCTCGTTGTCTGTTGCTATAACGAGCTAATGCTGCTAATCTCTAACGTTAACTCTCTGAACAGATCTAGATGCAGTGATCGTGTAAAGAACGGAGTAACTGCAGCTGCTGGAGACACATTTGAACTAAGGAGGAGTCGAGACTGGCCGTAAACTTCAGAGTGTTGTGAAAGTGAGATTTTTGCGGACGACTCAGCCCTGCTGGTCTCTGACAAGAACAAGTTACAGGTTGAAAAAACCCTCAGCTCGGAACTAGGCAGAATCCGCATATGGCTCGCTGATAACAAACTATCATTACACATGGGCAAAACGGAGTCCATTCTCTTCGGTTCAAATAAAAAACTCAGCAAGACCGACGGCTTCTCAGTTTGTCACAAGGAAAGATGAAATTACCTACCTGGGTTCCATCCTAGAGGCTAATCTCTCCTGTGACAAAATGGCATCCAATATAATAAAAAAAGTCAACCAATGAACTCGATTCTTGTACCGGCGCTCCTCTCTGGTAAACAGGAATACCCTGAAGACTCTGGCAGGAGCACTCATTCAAGGGTACTACGACTATGCTTGCACCTCATGGTACCAAAGCACCTCAAAGGCGCTAAAAACAAAATTACAAACATCTCAAAACAAACTGGTCAGACTACTGCTTGACCTTACTCCTAGAACCCACCTCACCCCTGCCCACTTTGACAACCTAGGATGGCTTAGAGTAGACGACAGAGTACAGCAACTTGCAATGGGCCTGGTCTACAAGATACACTACACGACCAAGGTACCCATGTACATGTCAAAATACTTCCCAAAGGTCAGTGAATACCACGATCACAACACCAGAGGGAGCTCCACAAATCATGTTAAACCCAGATTCGGCTCAAATAAGGGACTAAACACGTTTCGCAATTATGCCACATCAATGTGGAACGCCCTACCCAAAGCTGTAAAGGAATGTGGATCACTACCCACTTTCAAAACCAATCTCAAGGGACACCTACGGGAGACTGCAATTCAAAACTGGCCCCTGTAAATATCCTAACCCAACCCCCTCCAATGTACAGTCATTTACCTAGTATGGTTTTGTCAATAGTCAATATCCCAATGTACCCAACCCCCCCCCCACACAACCCCACCCAACCTCCTCCAATGTACAGTTTCTACGTCAAATGTATATACTCCCTTTTCTTGACTCCTTTTGTATCACAAACAGTACTGTATTTGCAAATCTGGTATGTCATAAATGTATAGATGTAGCAGTACTGTCTATATGTATGTCATGTATGTCATATATGTCCTGATGAATTGAAAATGGGGGACCCTGATGTAAACAAGACGAAAGTCTTTCTCTGGTCTGCATCCCCTTAACAATTGTGTGTATTGAGCTGTACTGTATTGTACCCATTCTGCAATCTGTTAATAAAGTTTTCAATCAATCAATCAGATGAAGAAACACAAAGCAGGTTTGTCAGAAGGTCCTTTGGACATTATTCTTTGATCAATATGTTCCCGTTTGTGATTACGGTATTTCACAATTGCCTAATGTGGTAGTTTTGTCAACCAATCTGTATAAAATGTACTGCACACCATGGATCACAGAATGGCGAAAATGGGAAAGGTAATTTACACCACATAAATGCACAACACAAGATTAGAAAATGCAGACAAATCAATCAGAGAACCAGATGGCTGCAGTAAGCTAATTCAACCAGAAGACAGTGGCTGTTTTATCTCCTGAGAAGGTGATAAAATCAGCAGCTGCGTGGTTTTACAGTTTTAAGATCAAAGGACCTCCAGGAGACATCTGGTCTGTGAGGTTGAATACACAGGATATACTCAAACGGCCTTAGGAGCCAGACATTTGGTCTACAAGAATAGATCAAAGAGTTATATCTGTTGCCCCTTTTGGCCTTCGACCCCCCTCTTTTGCCCAGTAGGGGTATCTTGAAACTGTTGGAAAAACGCCCACTAATAAATTCAGTTCTGACGTCACGGTAGTGGAGTAGCCTATTGACAAGCCAGAGCGAATGTTTGTCCAATTAGAAAGCTCGATACGACTCAGACGGATACGCCCGCTTGACGTAAAATTAGGGGCGGAGTCTAGATTTGAATATGGCCGGCTCCACGGAGAGATGAGACACACAAAATCCCACAAACGAGACAAGGACACAGATCATTCTACACTCCCTTTGACTCAAGGAAAACCCGACCGACGAGAAGATACAGCAGAGAGACGGCAAATTCCAAACTACCATCTGAAGAAGCCGAGACGCGAGATGTTTATAGACAAGCTTTTTTATTGAATATTTAGTCTGAATTCTACGATCCTCCGGCATATTGGATGCATCTCGTAGGTTCATTGCACATATTCTTTTGTAATATCTGTTGAAATCCTTTTCATTAAACACGGATTCTCTTCAAACTGCTCGGAACTCGCTTTCTTCAAACCGCCGCGCCGTGGTCTCTGTTGGTAACGAGCAGAAACCATTACATGGTTATCTGCATTTGTAGATTTAGTACTTCAAGAGCTTTTTAAGGTTTAACACAACGCAGAGCAGTAGGTAGATAGATAGATTAAGCTAGGAAGTTACTACACTAACCTTAAATAATGTACCCAACAGTTAGACCAGTGGTGCTGCCATAAATAAAACATTAGATGCGACATTACGCCATAAATCATGGGATAACCGTCCGCCATCTTACCTGGATATTGTTTAGGCAGCAACTATGTTTGTCGGCTGTGCAGCCTAGTTACTGTACTAACATGATCAGAGAGACTAGTGCAGCCCAGTTACTGTACTAACATGATCAGAGAGACTAGTGCAGCCTAGTTACTGTACTAACATGATCAGAGAGACTAGTGCAGCCTAGTTACTGTACTAACATGATCAGAGAGACTAGTGCAGCCTAGTTACTGTACTAACATGATCAGAGAGACTAGTGCAGCCTAGTTACTGTACTAACATGATCAGAGAGACTAGTGCAGCCTAGTTACTGTACTAACATGATCAGAGAGACTAGTGCAGCCTAGTTACTGTACTAACATGATCAGAGAGACTAGTGCAGCCTAGTTACTGTACTAACATGATCAGAGAGACTAGTGCAGCCTAGTTACTGTACTAACATGATCAGAGAGACTAGTGCATCCTAGTTACTGTACTAACATGATCAGAGAGACTAGTGCAGCCTAGTTACTGTACTAACATGATCAGAGAGACTAGTGCAGCCTAGTTACTGTACTAACATGATCAGAGAGACTAGTGCAGCCTAGTTACTGTACTAACATGATCAGAGAGACTAGTGCAGCCTAGTTACTGTACTAACATAATCAGAGAGACTAGTGCAGCCTAGTTACTGTACTAACATGATCAGAGAGACTAGTGCAGCCTAGTTACTGTACTAACATGATCAGAGAGACTAGTGCAGCCTAGTTACTGTACTAACATGATCAGAGAGACTAGTGCAGCCTAGTTACTGTACTAACATGATCAGAGAGACTAGTGCAGCCTAGTTACTGTACTAACATAATCAGAGAGACTAGTGCAGCCTAGTTACTGTACTAACATGATCAGAGAGACTAGTGCAGCCTAGTTACTGTACTAACATGATCAGAGAGACTAGTGCAGCCTAGTTACTGTACTAACATGATCAGAGAGACTAGTGCAGCCTAGTTACTGTACTAACATGATCAGAGAGACTAGTGCAGCCTAGTTACTGTACTAACATGGTCAGAGAGACTAGTGCAGCCTAGTTACTGTACTAACATGATCAGAGAGACTAGTGCAGCCTAGTTACTGTACTAACATGACCAGAGAGACTAGTGCAGCCTAGTTAAATGGGGGACCCTGATGTAAACAAGACAAAAGTCTTTCTTTGGTCTGCATCCCCTTAACAATTGTGTGTATTGAGCTGTAGGCTACTGTATTGTACCCATTCTGCAATCTGTTAATAAAGTTTTCAATCAATTACTGTACTAACATGATCAGAGAGACTGAGGAGGCTGGCATCACTTTATACACGAGTATGGAGGAGATTAGATCACACAAGGCTCAACTACTCTCTTTCTAACACACACAAGACACTGACGTCACGAGACCGCCGCCATCTTAGTTTTGGAGACAACCAACCAGCAAAAGTGAGCTCTGTTTTTAAAAAGTAGTAACATAACATGAAAAAGGCATGTAGGCTATTTGAAGCCTCCAGTGCACACGTACACTGAGAATGGACTATATGGCGAAGTAGCTAGTGTAATGTTTCTGTTCTGGCTGTCACTCAGGGACGTGCACAGGACTTTAGAAAGGCAGGTGCCCGTAATCATAAAAGGGCATTAATTATTAAATGTAATGCGAGCGCGATTTTTGGGGTTAATACAAGTCTATCATGGTACATTCAGTTTCACCGATAGATGTCACCAAAACTACATAGTGTCCCTTTAATAACACAATATGCGCTCCAGAGAGAGAGAGAGAGAGAGAGAGAGAGAGAGAGAGAGAGAGAGAGAGAGAGAGAGAGAGAGGGAGAGAGAGAGAGTATGCTGCGTGTTTTCCTGCACTAGCAGCAGGGAGGGAGGGGCTGGGGACTGGGAAGGGCTGATCTGGCGACGTGTTTCACGAAAATATACAGTGCACTGCAAACCCGACATTTTATTTTGTTGGGCAAATACCTTACCTGATGTGTACTCTTGCTTTGTTTTAGTTGAAATAGTAACTGTAAAAAAACAGGTCTCGACTCGAGTGTGAGGGCACTGTGAGCTCAACAACAGCTGGATATCAATTTCCTGTTCAGTGCACTGCTGGCCCTGCGCGGTTTACAGGTCTCATTGATCATCACTCACCCACGTGCTATGCCTATGCGTAAGGCTGGAAGGACCTATTATTTACGAGAGGGGTGGCATTTCTCTCTCTTTCTTTACCTAATATTTAGATTCTATCGTGACATCTTTCATTTGGAAGGGCAGGGCAGTATATATATATATATATATATATATATATGTGCAACAGTATAAAAAAAAAAAAAAGAGGGTGGCATAAAAAGGGCACTTTCTAATGAGAAATGAAAAAGGCAGGTGCCCGGGCACCCCTTCACCCCTATGTATGCACGTGCCTGCTGTCACTCTTAGTGTCTAGCAGAAAGGATTGAATGTCCACACGATGACAATATAGCTGAAGGTTCTTTACTTCCACACTTTGGGTTAACTTGCATACATCCA
Organism: Notolepis coatsorum; assembly: GCF_963971535.1. Lineage (NCBI taxonomy): Eukaryota > Metazoa > Chordata > Actinopteri > Aulopiformes > Paralepididae > Notolepis > Notolepis coatsorum. The sequence continues at coordinate 165,225,560 of NC_140171.1, read as the reverse complement.
ACTGGCGGGCACCGTATATGACGTCATTAACATGAGTCTGGGCTAAACCAACATATGGGTGAAACCATTATTCCAGGATACCACATCCCCCTACTTTTTTTTTAAAATATTTTATTTTGATTTTCCATTATTCAAAACATACACAAATGCCAATACTGAGACAATTACAGGACAGTAATAACAGCAACAATAACAACAACTATATGTGGGTGCCTATATACGCCTATGGTTAATGGTTGTAAATGTGTGGGATAAAGTGATAGAGGTCCCTACATATGTAAACAAACGCATCAGGAAAACAAACGACAACAAAAAAACAGAACAAAAAATAACAATATTTTCAGAGACATTGAGAGATACAGGATGTCCTCAACACATCTTTACCAGAATGGAGCTACTAGAGAGATCAATGAGAAGGTCATTCAGTCAAGTCGGGTGGGAGATCTCCAAGATAGTCCAGAAAAGACTGCCAAATTTTATTGAAATGATCAACCCTGTTCCTTAGTGAATAAGTCACCTTTTCTAGAGGGATACAGCTCTTCACCTCTGAAAGCCACATCCCAAATGGCAAAGGGAGATCTGACTTCCATTTTGTTGCAATACATTTTTTGGCAATAACCAGGAGTTCTGTAAGTTTGATGGAATGACTGCGTGTAAGGTTTGAGTTTGTAAAGTTACCAAGGAGGCATATTTCGGGATCAGTCGGAAATGTAATATTATGAATTTGTGCTATAGCCTCACAGACCCGCTCCCAGAAACGTTGCAGTTTGATACAATGCCAAGTGGAGTGAAGGAACGTGCCCTCCTCCTGGCCACACCTAAAACAGAGGGACGAGATACTAGAGTTGAACCCATGTAATTTGGAGGGGGTAAAATAGACCTGATGCAGAAAATTGAATTGAATCAGTCTTATCTTGAATTTAGTGTGCATGTGACCCCATCTTTACATAGGTCCTCCCAGAGGTCTAAATCTCTCTCCCATCTAGTCCTGGACCCATCAGGTTCAGTGGTCGGCAGAGAGGGTAGTAAGGTGTTATAGACTTGAGAGATGGTTCTCACCATCCTTTGATCATTATGCAAAAGACTTTCAATGGGAGATTTTTTTGGTAGTTTCCATTGACCTTGAGTGTTAACCCTCACAAAATCTCTCAGTTGCAGGTATTTAAAGAAATCTCTTCCAGGAAGTTGATATTTCTCTTTCATTTGCTGGAAGGACATAAAAACCTCATTTTCATAACAATGTTCCAGTCGAGTGATACCTTGTAAAGGCCAGGACTCAAAGTCTCTATTCTGGTATAAGATAGGTATAAGCCTATTTCCCCATAGGGGGGTTTTAGGTGATAGAGGGCTATTGTGTCTGAAATGTATTTGTAATTTTAACCAGGTTTGGACTGAATGGATCATGAAGGGGTTCTGGGTGATGGTCTTAATTGATTTCACGTCCCATTTGTACAAGGTGTCAGACGGGGTGGTCTCGTTAATGTCTAGACATTCAATGTTCAACCATGAGGCTGAGAGGTCCCCCTCAAACATTTGAGCCAAAAATCTGGCTTGTGCCGCCAAGTAATACAATCTAAAATTAGGACGTTTCAGTCCTCTCTTTGTATAGTCTAAAGTAAGTTTAATTAAGGCGATCCTTGGGGATTTACCTCGCCATATAAACCGTCTGATCAATCCGTCCAAGGAGGAGAAAAATTTAGAAGGGACTTGGATTGGGAGGGACTGAAATATATAAAGAAACTTTGGCAGGACATTCATTTTTATAGCATTAATTCGGCCTAGTAAGGTGAGAGGGAGGTTCATCCATTTTTTCAAGTCCTCCCCTAGGATTTGTAACTGTTTTAACAGATTGAGCTTATATAGATTCCCCATCTCCTTATCTATTAGTATACCCAAGTATCTTATACCATTTGGTGACCATTTAAAAGGGAAGTTATGTTTGTTTCATTTGTTTGTTTCTTTAATAGTTGTCATACAGAAGTACAGAATACTTTCATACAAAATGCTTCTTACTGTTACGCTCCAGAGACTGTGCTAGACAAGATAGTATCAAATAACATAGTATAGCATGTAATTTATAAGAAGAAAGTGAGGTCACAGTGTTCGGTATAGACATATGTACAATGTTCTGAGTTACCATATAATTAAGCATTACATCACGCGCAGGAGTGGTTTGTGACCAATAAACCATGCCTAGGGGTGGTCGTTAGGCCCGAGGCGCAGCCGAGGGTCGTTAGACCCCCCTAGGCATGGTTTATTGGTCACAAATCACGACTACAAGTGGGGTAAAGCTTTTATACAACTGCCAGATTCATCCAACCTTATTTCTATACAATAAACACACATTAATCGAAGATTTATTGAAAAAACCATCCGCCAGAAAAAGTAGTTCCCACAACTACAAAAAAGACAAGTTGCCTCCATGTGGAAGCAGCTTGAAGTGCATCCAACCAAACTAACACATCCAACTGTGTATTATTGGAATGATTGAGAGAAGTTGCCTCATGTGGAAGCAGCTTGAAGTGCATCCAACCAACTAACACATCCAACTGTGTATTATTGGAATGATTGATTGAAAATTTTATTACCAGATGCAGAATGGGTACAATACAGTACGGCTCAATACACACAATTGTTAAGGGAATGCAGACCTACTTTCCATAGAACTTCATTCTTAGATGCTTCTATATAAAGTAGGTAAAACAAATTAAAACGTTTTCTTTGCCCTATAGGAAAAAAACGTTTTCTTCGCCCTATTTTTTTATTTATTTCTTTTAGCCTAAACTTAACCAGTTGGAAACCAGGGGTACAGTAATAAAATTAGCAATCAACCAATCAATCAATTCAATAGACCATGCTCACTTAAAACAGCGCTGCTTCTCTCTCAGTCTGACTCCCCCGCTGTTGCAGACAGGAGTGTGTGTGTGTGTGTGTGTCACAGTGTGTGTGTCACAGTGTGTGTGTGTGTGTGTGTGTGTGTGTGTGTGTGGGTGTATGTGTGTGTGTGTGTGTATGTGTGTGTTTGTGGGTACGCCAGCGTCGGACAGTGTGAGAGTGAACGCTGCAGTCAGTGGGAAGGAAGTAGAAATTTAAATCAATCAATTAATCAATCAATCCACGATTTTTCTTTTGTTCTAGATTGACTCAAGACCCATCAATTACATCATCCAACATTGTTTAAAGGACTAACACATTCCCCTTGACAGAATCGCTTCATATTTAGTCGTCATGGTGCTATCAACATATCCATTTGTTGTCCGCGATCTTGTTTTCTCCCGGAGTGAGCCGGGGAGTGATATGTGATTCGGTTGTGGGCGGGTCCTGAGCCCAGGACCGTGGATTGTTGCCAATAAAGACGTGTAAATGGCCAATCAGAATCGAGAAATTTGCATGCCGTTGTATAATATACAATAATATGCAGTGTACTAATGTACAGTACTATATAGTGCAAAGCAGAAATGGGATGAGGTAAAATTTAGGTACAATTTACAGTAAGGTGTACGAGTTGTAGTGCAATCCTTCATCAATAAATATAAAGTGTGGGGAGTGGGTGCTACAGTGTGTTTGTTTAAAGTGGGTGTGTGCTATAAAGTGTGTGGAGTGGGTGCTACAGTGTGTTTGTTTAAAGTGAGTGGATGTGTGTGCTATGTGCGTTTGGTGGTTGTTGTTGTGTAGTGTTCATTGTTCGTTTAGCAGCCTGATGGCCTGGGGATAGAAGCTTCTTCTGAGTCTTTCTGTGCTCGCCTTGAGACTCCGGTATCGCTTGCCTGACCGCAGCAGTTCAAAGAGGCAGTTGTTCGGGTGACTGGAGTCTTTAATGATTATCTTAGCCTTGCCCTTGCAACGCTTGTTGTAAATGTTCTGGAGGGTGGGGAGCCCCCCTCCAATTGTGCGTTCGGCTGAACGTGTCACTCTTTGTAGTCTGCTTCGGTCTTGTGCAGTGCTATTCCCAAACCTGGAGGTGATGTTGCCAGTCAAGATGCTCTCTATTGTACATGAGTAGAAGTTCTTAAGGATCTTCTGACTGACTTGGAACTTCCTTAGGCGCCTGAGGAAGTAGAGGCGTTGTCGTGCCTTCTTCACAACACTGTCAATGTGTGTGGTCCATGTCAAGTCCTCGGATATGTAGGCTCCGAGGTACTTAAAGCTGTTGACTCTCTCAACCGGTGCCCCGTCGATGCTGAGGGGGCTGTAGTCCTTGACCCCCGACCTCCTGAAGTCCACAATCATCTCCTTTGTTTTGCTGACGTTCAGGGAGAGGCTGTTTTCCTGGCACCATCCCGCCAGGACCTTGACCTCTTCCAGGTAGGCCCTCTCGTCGTTGGCAGAGATCAGGCCCACCACCACTGTGTCGTCAGCAAATTTGATGATTGTATTGCTACTCCGCTGAGCCACACAGTCGTGTGTGTACAGGGAGTAGAGGAGGGGACTCAGAACACAGCCCTGGGGGGCCCCTATGTTGAGGGTGATGGATGAGGAGGTGCAGTTGCCTGCTCTCACCACCTGGGGTCTGCCAGTCAGGAAGTCCAAGACCCACTGGCAGAGGTCATAGTTCAAGCCCAGGTCCCTGAGCTTGGCTATGAGTATGGAGGGGACTATGGTATTGAATGCCGAGCTGTAGTCGATGAATAGCATTCTCACATAGTTCCCCTGCCTCTTGTCCAGGTGTGATGCTGCTGTGTGCAGCACATGGGCTATGGCGTCCTCCGTGGACCTGTTGGGGCGGTATGCAAATTGCAGGGGGTCCATGTTGATGGGGAGGGAGGAGCAGATGTAGCCCTTTACTAGCTTCTCAAAGCACTTCATGGCTATGGAGGTGAGAGCTACAGGGCGGTAGTCGTTGAGGCAAGCAGGCTTGGATTTTTTGGGTACAGGGATAATAGTGGACTTCTTCAGGCAGGTGGGGATGACAGCCTGTTCTAAGGACAGGTTAAATATGTCAGTGAATACTGGGGCCAGTTGGTCGGCACAGACTTTTAGGACGCGGCCGGGGATGCCGTCCGGACCTGCTGCCTTCCTGATATTCACTTTTTTAAAGGTCCGCCTCACCTCATGCTCTGTTATCCTGAACACTGCGTCTCCATCAGCAGCCGACCCCCCCCCCCCCCCCCCATTGCCGTGGCTTGTGGGCTGGTGTTGTTATTACCAGCATCAAACCTCGCATAGAAGGTATTGAGGTCATTTGCTAAGGAGATGTCACTGTTCAGTTTGAGGGAGGCGCCTCTGTAGTCTGTCATCGTTTTGAGCCCCTTATGTTGAATGGTGTCTTTAATATAATCTGATAAGGGCAGTATTTCACTTTTGTCAAGGTTAATTTTATATCCGGAAAAGGAGCTATATAAGTCCAACAGTTCGACTAAACGTGAGAGGGAGCTTTCCGCGTTTGTTAAAAAGAGAAGAATATCGTCGGCAAAGAGCGAGATTTTATGTGTGTTCGGTCCAATTTCGAAGCCCGTCATTTTAGTGTCTATTCTGATTGCTTCTGCTAGGGGTTCTAGGGCGAGCGTAAATAAGGCGGGGCTAAGAGCGCAGCCCTGTCGGTTACCTCTATGTATGGAGAAATAATCTGAGGTAGTCCCATTGACCGCAATCTTAGCTTTGGGGGAGCCATAGAGTGATTTGATCAAGTCGACAAATTGAGCGTCAAAACCAAATTTTTTAAGGACTTTGAAGAGATAGGGCCATTCCAACCGGTCAAAGGCCTTTTCGGCATCGAGGGAGAGAGCAATGCTGGGAATCTTGTTTTTATGTGCGAAATGGATAATATTAAAAAAGCGTCTAAGATTGTTATAGGAATGTCTGTTAATTATAAAGCCAGTCTGATCGGAATTAACAAGGCGGGGAAGGAATGTTTCTAATCTTTTGGATGTCATCTTAGTTACAAGTTTATAGTCTGTATTTAGGAGCGAGAAAATGTGCCGGAAAGTATGGGTTCTTACCTATCTCGATGTGATTTATCTAGAGATATCTACCGCAAGAATTTTAGGTGTCAATGAAGCCGGCATAGCAATCTGGTTAGAGGTGGTGGTGAGGATAAAGGTTAGCATATGAATTTGTAATTCCTGGTGTTGGCGGAGTAATGGATGGATTGTCCAAGGGGGGGTCCTGAGGGGGGGGGGGGGGGGAGAGCGAGCAAGAGCATAGGTATTGTATTGTATTTATTATGGGTAAATATTTTAATCTACATTTATTTTGATTTAAGTACTGGACTGTCATTTTTGTTATTATTATGTCAATCATAGTCCTGTGATTTATTGTGGATTCCTACTGTTTATGTATTGTGTGTCTGGTTTTATGTAAAAAAAAAAAAGGGGGGGAAAATTAAAAACATTTGTTCAAAAAAAAATATATACTCTATGACATTGGTGAGTGGATAGCAGGAAGTTATCTATACACGTGTGGGTGCCGTGGGGGTGAGAATAGAAGGAGTAATCTCTAACCCCTGGGTGGATTCCCCTCCAGGTGTCTGTCAAGTTATAGTCCTTCATAAAAGAAATTGTTGTTTTTGCTGCCTTGGTAGGGGAAGCCGGGTTGGTTGAGGACCTATCTAGTACTGTATCCAGGCAGAAGTTGAAGTCCCCTCCCACTAAAATTATGCCAGTTGCCTGAGCTATAAGAAGGAAAATATTTTGGATGAAGGCGGGGTCGTCGAAGTTAGGTGCATAAATGTTCAATAGTGTCCAACGTTCCGAGTACATTTGTCCCTCAACAAGTACAAATCTGCCTCTAGGGTCAGAGGTGGTTTTGGTGGCAACGAAAGGGATGTTTTTGTTAATAAGGATTGCGGTTCCTCTTGATTTGGTATTAAAGGAGGAAGCAAACACCTGTCCAACCCATTCTCTCGAGTTTCTTATGCTCCTCATCAGAGAGATGCGTTTCCTGTAGGTGTACAATGTCTGCTTTGAGTTTCTTTAGGTATGAATAGACCTTTTTCCTTTTGATTGGGTTGTTTAGGCCTTTGATATTGAATGTTATGAATTTAACTGGCTCCATCATTTGATCTGTGTGGTTGTGTTGTAAAGTAGTCTCCATCTCCCCACCACTCCATGTCTGGATTATTCTCTATTAGAGTATAAGGGTACCGATATCTCTCTATATGAAAAAATATACATGTAGTACAGACGGAAACATACATAGAATACAAATAGAACATAAAAATATTTACCCCTATGCCTGTCTCCCCAATTGAGACAGGCTGATAAATCCCCTGTTGACAGAGTGTCTTCCAATTGTGCAGCTTCACTCTTAGCCTATGTAGAGAGGCTCCTGTCTCTCATTATGTTATACACATCTTATTTGTGCTTTAACCGAAACTATTGCTGAGGAGCAAATGAACATTGTTATTTACATGAACAACCAATAACTTGGACAACTGGATATAAGTATGTGTAGAATTGTACCCAACCCTTGTTTAATGTTCAAAAGTGACATCAATTTAAAGGGAGAAAAAATAATAGATGGATATTTAAAAGATATATATATAGTAGGTCAAACTGTCCTTACTTATATAAAACCATTGTCATTCGCGAAGTGACAGTGATATGAAAAGTTCCACCTTAAGTTCTAGGAAACAGAAAAAGCAATCCCATATCCAAATTAACTCTGGCAGGTCGATTTAGCAATATGTCAATTATTATGTAAAACTTGTCCTTCAAGAAGTGATAGTGGTATGAGAAAAAAAAAAAAAGTTCCACCTTTGATTCTAAGAAGACCCAACCCTTGTTTCATGTTCGAACGCGACATCCATTTGAAGGGAGAAAAAATAATAGATGGATATTCAAAAGATACGTATATATATATATAGTTGGTCAACATGTCCTTATTTATATAAAACCGTTGTCATTCGCAAAGTGACAGTAATATGAAAAGTTCCACCTTAAGTTCTAGGAAACAGAAAAAGCAATCCCATATCCAGATTAACTATGGCAGGTCGATTTTGCAGTGGTATGAGAAAAAAATTTAAATAAAATAAAAATTCCACCTTAGATTCTAAGAAACAAAGAGCAAACGGAGAAGAAAAAAATTAAGATGGCAAACTATGGTAGGTCGACTTTGTAACATGTCCATATTTATATAAAGCCATTTTCATTCAAGAAGTGACAGTGAAATGGGAAATTCCACCTTAATCTCTAAGAACCAGAAAAAGTGTATACTGTACATATACCCATAAATTCTTTCACGGTCGATGTGGAACGTCTATTGTAGTTTGGTGTCCCGGTCTTTGAACGGGTTAATCAGACAAACTATGGCAGGTCTACTTTGCAGTATGTCCGTAATTATATAAAACCATTATCATTCAAAAAGTTACGGTGAAATGAAAAGTTCCACCTTTAGATTCTGAGAAACAACAAGAAGTGATCACATATCTATACAAAATGTGGCAGGTCAACTTTGCAACATGTCAATAATTATATATAACCACTGTCATTCAAGAAGTGACATTACCACAGGAAGATCCACCTTAAATTCTAAACCTGGGGAAGCGATCACGTACCCATACCAACTATGACCGGTCGACTCTGCTTGTTTTCTTTCACGGTCGATGTGGATCGTCTTTATAGCCTGGTGTCCCAGTCATTCATTTAACAGGGTTTTCAGCTTGGCCAAATCATTCCTTGCAAAATGTCTTGGCTTCCTCCGGTGTGGTGAAAGTGTAGACTTCTCCCTCCGCCAGTGTCACCCGGAGGCGGGCGGGGTGAAGGTGCCCGAAGCGTATGCCTTTACGGTACGGGATAGTTTTGACCTCATTAAACGCTGCACGTTTTTTAGAAAGGGCTGCGCTGTAATCCGGGTAGAATCTCAGAGTTTTATTCTGATAGCGGGGTTCGTTTTCTCTGGCCCAGCGTAATGCTTGTTCCTTCTCCTGGAACCGGTGGAAGCATACTATGATGTATCGTGGCGGGGTACCCGTTTTGGGTTTGGGGAGTAGAGATCGGTGTGCTCTCTCCAGCTCTGGTGGCTTGTTGAATACGTCGGGACCCATGACTTCCATCAGTAGATTTGCGACAAATTTAATAGGGTCTTGTCCCTTTTCGCTGTCTTCGGGTACGTTTACAATACAGAGGTTGACTCGCCTTGAACGATTTTCCAGCTCGCCGACCCGGTCTAGGAGGGTGGTGTTGTCTTGTTTCCAATTTGCGTATGGTTTTCTCCGCTTTGACGAGACCATCAAAGTTATCTCCCATGGTGGTTTCAACTCCGGCGAGGTGTGCTTGAAAGGAATTAACCGTTTCGTTGAAAAGTCTTCTCTGAGGCTGGATCTTTGTTTTGCTAGAACTTAGAGTAGAATAGTCATGGATAGGGCGTCTTGACCGTCTTCTCTGTGCTCCGTATTGACTGCGACGTCTCGTGCGGCCATTGTCTTGCTAGTAGCGTTAGCTCTATTGATTGGAGTTGTCCGTGTCGGTTGTAAGGTCGCTTGTTTAAGATGTCTGGTCCTGTCGTTGTTCATTTTTACCTCAGTAGGGTGTTTGTTAAGTAGGAGTTTCGATTTTCTGTGGTTGAAACGTTTTTTAGATGTTAGAAATGTAAATTATTAGCGTGAGGCAGGAGAGCCTTCTCGACCACGTCCTTCTCCTACGCCGACATAACCGGAAGTCCCCCCCCTTCTTTTAAAGGAGAAGCATGACACATAGCTGAAAATCAAAGCACAAAAATGTATCAACTTTTCAGACAGTCTCGTCCTTGTTCAGCTTTATTCCTCTCTGTCTGGTTCTCTCTAGCATGGCACGCAGGTTGGCATCGTGCTCCTCTTTCGTGCGGCCATACACAATGATGTCATCGACAATGGCGGCGACGCCCGGGAGGCGTCTATTCGAAATGCAACCGGTTCATGCTTCCGCGTTTGTGTTTTGCGCTCTGATTGGCCACTGCTGTTTCTGGTCGCACCAATCGTGTAACGGCAAGTTCTTTCGCCGGTTAAGCTTAGGCACTCTTTCTTTTTGGTTAAGGTTAGAGTTTGTCTTAGAGCAGGGTGATGGAACGCCAGCCCTGATTTCAAACTCTAACCTTAACCAACTTCGAAAGAGTCGCCTAAGCTTAACCAGTGATAAACTAGGCGTTAGGTAGTTTGCTGCTGGTCGAGGCGGAAATGGGCGCGTCACGTGATTGGGCGCACATGTCACATGACCAGAAACGTCAGTGGCCAATCAGATTAGCAAAACGCATGAACCGGATGCCTTTCGAATAGACGCGCCCTGGAGTCCCTCGTAGGCCTCATCCACTCGTCTCATCTGAGTTTTATTGTCCAGTACCCAGACCTGGCGTCTAGCAGACTGAAATACTGTGCACCTGCTAATTTTGGGGTAATGTCATCTAGAATAGGGAGCGGGTAGTAGGGTCTCTGGATGGCTTTGTTCAGGGGGCGGGGATCTAGACAAATCCTAAGCTTTCCTGTTTTGGGCTTTTCTACAACCACCAGTGCATTAACCCAGTCTGTTGGCTCAGTGACCTTCTGGATTATGTCCATTTTCTCCATTGCATCCAGCTTATTTTTGAGCCGACTGCGTAGGGCGTATGCCATGGTATGCGGCGAGGTGGGCACACCACTGGTGTTGCGTCAGGTTTGAGGTGAATGGTACACTCACCGGGAAACAGTCCAATGCCTTCAAAATACATCTGCATATTCATTCATGATGTTCATGTGTGGTTTGGGCTGTGCATTGACCGTATGGATTATTTTGACCAAATTCAGGTCTAGACATGCTCTCATGCCCAACACAGGTGGAGCTTTGGCATCAATTATATCAAAGTCAAGCATGACTGTCTTCTAGCTCTCAGGCTATGGTGGGCATGTTAGCCTGCAGGCCCCTTTTACAGTAAGCACATGCCCACCATAGCCTGAGAGCTTGCTGGCTTGCGGGCTTAATACTACATTTCCAAATAGCTCATGGAATGTGTTGGCTGGTATTACATTAGCCTGTAATACCTGTGTCAATTTTGAATTTTAGCTTGTGCCTCTGTTTTCCAATTTGTAATTCTTGTTCTTTGTCTGTGCTTGCATGCTGTTTTGTTATAGTATCAGTGTACAGTTCATCATCATCACGTTGCTGCTCACCAGTGTCAGATATAGCAGCATCCTCTTTGCCTGTGGCTTGATCTGACGTCGCTGTGGTGCTGACCTGCACATCCTGGCAAAGTGGTTGAATTAGTTGCAGTTGTTACATTGACGTCCCGTAGCTGGACATTCCTCAGCACGGCTGTGCTCTCTCCCGCATGCTCCACAGTCCTCCTGCATGACGCCAGCCTTGCTTACTGTTTTGCGACCATACCGTGCTTGGTTCGGTTTGAATGGTCTCTTGCTGCTAACTGCGTGGACAGACTGATTAGCTCCACTCACAGTCGCACACTCCATTGTTTTTAGTTGTTGCTGTGAAACTTCATGTGATCTTGCGATGTCAATCGTCTTCTCCAGCGTTAAGTCTGGACCGTAGCAGAGTAGCTTCTGCCTCACTCTTGCTGAGTTAGTGGCAAACACGATTCTGTCTCTGACCATTTTGTCACTTTTGTTGTAAGTACGGTCCTTCACTAGCAGCTTAAGCTCAGTTACAAACTGATCAAAGTTCTCACTGTCGCCTTGCATCCTTTCGTGGAACTTATAACGTGCAAAAATGGGGTTAGCTTTGGGTATAACATAGGCTTCAAAACCTTCATAGTACGTCTTCAGTACCTTCCTTTCGTCTACCGACAGAGTCCACGTATTGAAGACGTCTCTCTCTGCCCTTCTCTCCTATCCACAGGAGTAGGTAGCTGCATTTCGCCTCCTCTGTTTTTGCAGACAAAGGTCCCGAAAACATTAACTCCACAGCGAAACTTTCTCCATGCATCGGGTAGGTTGGAGGAGTCCCAGTCCATTCTCGGCATTGAATCACCCGAACTGTCCATTCCAAAATAAGCTTAAAATTCTGATCCCACTTTAAAAAAATATATATATATTTTAATCCTATCTTTCTCTGATTTTTCCCTTTTTTTTTCTCCCTGTCCCAATTTAGTCGTTGTGCCAATTCCCCCCCCCCCCTCCCCTACCTGGTTGTTGTGCGCATGTTCCTCCTACTGGTCGGTACAAGGGAACCCTGAAGTCCACCACATGCTTCCTCCGACACATGTGGAGACAGCCAGTGGTTCTCTTCTCACCTGGCAGCTAGGACTCTCATTGGTGAAGTGTAACACGTGGGAGGTCACGCTGCCCCCACCAATTCCTGCCTTTCGCTGAGCAGGCGCCCAGACCTGACCTGTAGGCGTTCCTGTCCACAACGCCAGATTACCACCCTCGACTTGCCCTCCCCCTAACCAGGGAACAAAATTTACTTTTTGACTTACCAGCCATTTGGCTGGTAGATTTTAAAAACTACCAGCCAGGCAGATTTTTTACCAGCCAAAGATTATAAATAGCTTTTTAGTATATCGCCATGTGTTATTATTACTATATAATACTCTCATATGCTATTTTCAATTAATATCATAAACAACATAAGGAATATTAGTATAATTTTGAGTGGACTGAAGGAATGAGTCAGCGTTAATAGTTTTAAATGCAAATAATTTGTTGAAACATAGAAGTGGGGTCGGGACACACACACACACGCACACTGTTTCAACTCACCACCCCCGTATCATATTGTAGTCTAGTCTGTCTTCAAACGTCCACTCCTCTCGAAACTTTCTTTTTCGTCTGAGAAAGGCGCGGTGGGTTTTCTTTTTAGCTGCAGGCTTACTCCTTCCATATGGTTCCACTTCCACATATTTGTAATTGTAACCCATTTAATAATAATTATATTTACATTTATATATTTAATTACCGCATATATATATATATATTATAGGGCAACCAACCTTTTTTACACTGCCATACACTGAGGCATCAGGGCATGTATAAACCCCTTCCTCTCCCAAACCGTTAATACAATTGTTTTATGTTGCATGATGATCATGAATTAATTTATTATTAATTTTTTTATATTTGAATATCAACATTATCTGGCCATCCTCAGTAATCCTCAATTTACTATAATATACTCCTGACTTCATCGTCTTTCCAAACACGCACACACACACAGAGAAAGGGAGAGTCCCCCCCCCCCCCCCATTTCCCTTTCCCCAGTCTGCACTTTCTGCTGTTCTCTGGCTCTGCCTCTGATCAGGATTAGCTTGTGAGCTTACGCTAACGTAACGTTAATTTCGGGCAACGTGGGCATAAAGGAATGGCGACGATGCAAAGCATGTTAGATGCATTTGACCCGTTGTGAGAAAAAAAAACACCACAGACTTATTTCGGGTCGCAAAATAGGCGCACTGCTGTGTAGCCCTGCTCTGCTTAAAGGATAACTCCACTATTTTCGGAAATTAGCTTATTTAACATCTTCCCTGGAGTTAGACAAGAAGATGCATACCTTTTTTGTCTCTGTGCGTGCATTTTAGCTTTGGGAATAGATGCTCCGTTAGCATAGCTTAGCTTCATCACTGGAAGTGAGGCAGGACAGTAGCCTTACAGTGCCTTACAGTGTATTGCAAGGTCTGACATTGACCAAACTTGATATGCATGACCTTGGTGGGCTCTAGGTCAACTCCTGAAAAGGGGGTCAATGTCAGACCTTGCAATCAAAAGTTAGGGGCGCACTAAAATTATGGCAAGGGTTATTAGCCCCCTAACTTTTGATTGCAAAGTCTGACATTGACCCCCTTTTCAGGAGTTGACCTAGAGCCCACCAAGGTCATGCATATCAAGTTTGGTCAATGTCAGACCTTGCAATACACTGTAAGGCACTGTAAGGCTACTGTCCTGCCTCACTTCCAGTGATGAAGCTAAGCTATGCTAACGGAGCATCTATTCCCAAAGCTAAAATGCACGCACAGAGACAAAAAAGGTATGCATCTTCTTGTCTAACTCCAGGGAAGATGTTAAATAAGCTAATTTCCCAAAATAGTGGAGTTATCCTTTAATGCCAGCAGAAGCACGGACTGGGCGGATATGACGCCGAGTTGCCACGGGATTTTCAAAATAAGAGTATCGATACGAACCGAACGTTGCTAGCTGCCGGAGCCATAGATATTATAGCTGGAGCTGCGCTTGGGGCGGAAATGAGACCCGCCACAGGATTTTCAAAATAAGAGTATCGATATGAACTATTTTGTTACCGGACAGGTGGCGGGCAGACCTCTCATTGTTACTCGCCAAACCTTAAATCTGCCCGCCATTGGCGCTTGGCACCCTGCCCCTAACCCAGCCAAACGAGTTAGTATGACGATCAGCCCAAGTCGCAAGCAATGCTGACTCCGGGAGTCGAGACCGCAGCCTCTTGCATTGGTGATGAGCGCAATCTCCGCTACGCCACCTGACCGCCCCGAAATTCTGATCCCACTTCTGACACCATGTAATGTTTCTGTTCTGGCTATCGCTCTTAGTTTCTAGCAGAAATAATTGAATGTCCACACGATGACAATATAGCTGAAGGTTCTTTACTTCCACACTTTGGGTTGCATACATCCAACTGGCGGGCACCGTATCTGACGTCATTAACATGAGTCTGGGCTAGGGCTGGGCGATAAAACGATAACGATAACTATCGCGATAAATGATTTCCTCGAAATAAACATGAAACGTGGTCGCAAAGTTTCGATATATCGATTTTCCAAGCTTGGATATGAGCACACGCACTAACAACCAATCAATGAAGGAGATGGCCGACAGCGGAAGGAGACCCGAAAGGAGACCCGGAGATAGGACTCAACAACAAGGCTGGCTAGACTAATTCAAGTTCAAGTTCAAGTTCTTTAATAGTTGTCATACAGAAGTACAGAATACTTTCATACAAAATGCTTCTTACTGTTACGCTCCAGAGACTGTGCTAGACAAGATAGTATCAAATAACATAATATAGCATGTAATTTAGAAGAAGAAAAATGAGGTCACAGTGTTCGGTATAGACATACAGATGTGAAAAGTCCTGGAACAGCTGTTTGCCTGCCGTTATGAAGTCGTTTTGGTGTGGTTAATGTTAACAATGACCAGCGGGGGCGCTCTCATACAGCTGGTGACAACGTGCTGGACGAGCTCCGCCCTCGGCAAAATGAGAGAGAGGCAGAGAGAGAGTGCCGTCATGAACTAGGAAGTAAATATTGCGTCTCTTCTGTCGGCAGTGGATTGCAATCGGTAAGCTCTTAATTTATATACATTACTATTGAAATGCATTTTTACTTAACTTTACAGCATTATTCAAACGTGATAGGAAGTTATGAGTCATCAGCCGTTTATATATGCAGTCCGTTTTGCCTACAGATTATACATGGCAAATGCCGCAGCCAGCCAGCTCACATACAGTAGAGTAACGTTATGTAACTTTCTCAGATAGCAATCTAACATTACGTTAGTGGAAATCAAACAACTCTAACCCAATACTAATAAGTTGTTTCACATTCTTGTTGGGTGTTACACTATGAATGACACTCCGATCAGCGTATGTGGCTACTGAGGCTAACGCGGTTATTGGTAATCAATAGGGATGTCCCGAGAGAGAATGAGAGCGAATGGACTAAATGCACTGTGTTCTGACCACATGTTTTGGCTAAAATATATAGTATTGTATTGTATGTATTGTATCATGCCTCGTCTAGCCTTAACATGGTGAAAACACGTCTTTAAGCTATTGTATTGTACCCATTCTGCAATCTGTTAATAAAGTTTTCAATCGATCAATCATATCATATTGCATATCGTATATGTCACAAATGTAACAGTACTATATACCTGTATGTCATGTATGTCCCTACGTCATAAATGTCATGTATGTTGTGTGTGTCATAAATGTCACTATGAATTGAAAATAGGGGACCCTGATGTAAACAAGACAAACGTCTTTCTCAGGTCTGCATCCCCTTAACAATTGTGTGTATTGAGCCGTACCGTAGTAAATCTTCCATGTTCTGTGTGTATTCTGTCCCACTTCAGGAGCAAGTCCTTCATGTTCTGCGGCCTGTATGCCGCCATCATATTCGGCGGGCAGTACTTCATGAGGGAGAGGCCCAAGCTGAACCTGCAGAGGCCAATGGTGCTGTGAGCCACACGCCGGGACCGAACAAGATTTAAATTGTAGCTATTCCCCTAATCTGTTAGCAATTTTAGTATATAAACCAAACTTAGGTGTGAGGTTAAAATCTTTCTCCGTTTAAACAAACAGGACTCACAACAGAGCAGAAAACTGTCTTGAGTCTGATCTCTATTGTTAAACCTACATGTATGTAATCCAAGCCTGCTTGATTAATAACAAACACATCTTTCTATAATGTTGTGATAGAGCCTGCACAAGTATTATCTGTTCCAAGGTGATGGAGCCTACGGTAGTAAAGATGTAAAGAGTCTGCGGACAGTGTCTGGTTTTAATGTACTAATGGACTGATGGTCATTGTGTTTATGTTTGTGTACTTGTGCATGTGATTGTGTGTGTGTGTGTGTACTTATGTGCTCCAGCTCCTATCATATGTATTGTACTAATAATAGTGTTTACGTTCCATGTGTCCATATCTGGCTGCCAAGAGGTGCGAGGAGCTGAAGGAGAACACAGAGCTGCTGCGGGACCTGGAGCAGAAGAACGCCATGATCTCGGTCCTGGAGAGCAGCATCAAGGACATAAACTGTACATTGGAAGAGGTCTACAAATATACAGCATTGTTGGGGGGGGGGGCTCTCTCGCATATAGTAATAATAGAGTATATACATTTGAGGGGGAATAAACTGTACATATACAGCACTGTTTGTGATACAAAAATAGTAGAGTACATTAACCTGGCACACAACATACTTGTTCACATGTCATTTTTCTTTCACTGTGGTTAATATTGTGATATATTCATGCTGTGATGTGAATGCCGTCCATGTTAGTTTACCTTCAATGGAGAAGTGCATTAAATAATTTTAATGCAAAAAAAGTGTCCTCTGTTCTTTCATTTCAGCATTGTCTATCGCAGAACACATTCCATTGTGGGCAGAGTGTATGCTTGGTTTCATTCCAGCCTTGCCTAAACAACAGCTGATGATTTCACTAATTGGCTCACCTCATCAACTAACTCACCTGGTGCAATGTATAGTTAAAATGAAAACTTGGCCCACGATGGGTTGAGTTTGAGACCCCTGGTGTATCCGCTTTTTTTTTAAATGTACTTTTACTTTTTAGTACTTAAGTACATTTAAAAGTAGGACTTTTTGACTTTTACTCAAGTGTGTTTTTAGCCAGATACTTTTGACTTTTACTTGAGTCAGATTTTGAGATGGTACCCATACTTTCACTTAAGTATAATTTCTGGGTACTTTTTACACCCCTGATAAATGTCATGTATGTTGAGTGTCATAAATGTCACTATGAATTGAAAATGGGGGACCCTGATGTAAACAAGACAAACGTCTTTCTCTGGTCTGCATCCCCTTAACAATTGTGTGTATTGAGCCGTACTGTATTGTACCCATTCTGCAATCTGTTAAACAAAGTATTCATTCATTCAACCAAAACCACAAAAACAAAACAACTGGATGAATGAATGAAAACTTTATTTAACAGATTGCAGAATGGGTACAATACAGTACGGCTCAATACACACAATTGTTAAGGGGATGCAGACCAGAGAAAGACGTGTGTCTTGTTTACATCAGGGTCCCCCATTTTCAATTATAGTGACATGACATTTATGACACTCAACATACATGACATCATGACATTTATGGCATAGGGACATACATGACATACAGGTATACTATATAGTACTGTAGTGTTACAATTGTGACATATACGATATGCAAATATACAGTACTGTTACCCAGAGATCCTAACAGAAAATATATACATATGATGGGGAGGAGATTGTACATTAGGAGGGGGGGGGGTTTGGACATTTACGGTGCCCAGTTTCTAATTGCAGCCTCCCGTAGGTGCTCTTTAAGAGCGGTTTTGAATGTGGGCAGGGGTAAAGTGGGTTTTAGGAGTGAGGTTAAGCAGTAGTCTGACCAGTTTGTTTTGTGATGTTTGTAATCTTGTTTTTAGGGCCTTTGAGGTGCTTTGGTACCATGAGGTGCAAGCATAGTCGTAGTACCCTTGAATGAGTGCTCCTGTTAGAGTCTTAAGGGTATTCTTGTTTACCAGAGAGGAGATCCGGCACAAGAATCTTGTTTGTTGGTTGACTTTTTTGATACCCTGGGGAGGGTGGTAATAGTTATGTGTTCTGACAGTGGCTGTTGCACTTGCTGCTTGGCCCCTGGTATATTTTGTATAGATATATTTGCTATTTATGTTTGGTCACCCCTTTGTTGAAATTCATCCAATCCAGTTACTCCTTTAAGTTCAAGATTTTTAAGTTTCCAAGTTATGTTTTTATAAACATCTTTGGACCAATGTGTCCCTAAACTTAAACTAATTGGTGTCGTTGCATGATTTTTGTTATTGTGAAATTGGTATTAAATTTAATTCCGAGTGGCATTAAAAAGTCTTAAAAAGCATTAAATATGACTGGGCTAAACCTGCAGATACCCTGCCACCTCACATTCACTCACAGACGGCAGAGGTGCCAACCTGCTCATCAGGAGCAATTGGGGGTTAAGCGTCTTGCTCAAGGACACTTTGACACGCTGCCGTTGGAATGCGCTGGCTGCAACCCCCACACACACACCATTGAAATGCTAATAGTATTTACTACTCTCATGATGGAAGCAAGCTACTCTCTCATGATAGCAACCAGCTAGTCTTCCTGGGGTCCACACACAAAAAAACACAAAAACAATCACCATTGCAAAAAAACAAAATTATTAAAAGTCAGTACACACAATGCATAATGAACCTACTGTAACAATTAATATAGCTAAAATTACATTAGTGTAAAACAAAAACAAAAAACCAATTTACAGTGTTAAAAACAATTTAAAAACAATTTAAGATTCTTTTTAAAAGTGAATCTACTGTAAATGCAGCAGAGGTTCCGAGGCAGGCCATTCCACAGAGTTAATGCTCTAAAAATAAAAGATCTCCCCAGAGCGCTGGTTCTAGGACCTGGCAATTCAAGCTGCCCACTACTGGAACCTCTAGTGTAATGCTCGTGCACAGTATTACTAAAAACAATCTGATTATGTATAAAAACAGGAGTCTTACTGCTCATGACCAACTTGAACAGCACAAGTATATTAAAAGACAATCTATTTTCAACGTTAAGCCAAGAGAGGCGTGCAGCCACTTTCTTTGTTAGGCAGACATCTGCAGAGGGCATCTGCCTTTTTTTAATATTAGCATTTTATATAAAAGTATTCTGTACTTCTGTATGACAACTAATAAAGAAACTTGAACATCAAAAAATCAACATTCTGTTCTCTATTCCAGGCTAGATCTGACCTAGACTCATGTTACAGGATTAATACACATAATCATGTATCATTATGTTTAAAATAAATTGCATTTTGGTACAAACCTTGTCAACTTTGCCTTCCTGTGGGCTATGTTATGTATATGAGCAAATTGCATATAGCATTCTCTTTGGTAGCATTCATTCTGTGTTTATTGTGTCATACTGGGGAATAATATTAATATTATTATGTCCTTTTGGGGACACAATTTTAAATTCTGAGCAATTCAATCGTTTTTTTATAGAGCTCATCTGTGACGTCGGTACAGTGCGAAATGCAATCTTATAGTAACAAAACAATACACAAATTGAACATAGTTTTGAACGTTTTATTACAATAGTATTTACTGTCATGTTGCAATGTATAATCCAGCTAGCGTTCCAGTCAGATCCATTCTCCGTTCTTGGGAGATGGCTTCCCATCTCTGAAGTGCTTTGGGGTGATATTCCAATGTACAGTTTTGCTTGTTCAGTTGTACAGTGTCCCCCACCCACTCTTCCTACCCAACCTCCCCCCCAACATCCTCCAATGTACAGTTTCTATGTCAAATGTATATACTCTCTTTTCTGGACTCTTTTCGTATCACAAACAGTACTGTATTTGCAAATCTGGTATGTCATAGATGTAGCAGTACTGTCTATCTGTATGTCATGTATGTCATATATGTTATGATGAATTGAAAATGGGGGACCCTGATGTAAACAAGACGAAAGTCTTTCTCTGGTCTGCATCCCCTTAACAATTGTATGTATTGAGCTGTACTGTAATGTACCCATTCTGCAATCTGTTAATAAACTTTTCAATCAATCAATCAAGTATTGATTATTTTTTTTATATCACTTTAACAATCAAATGGCTAGCAAGCTCACCTGTGACATGCATACTGTACAGTGCAAAATACTTTCGTCTTGTTTACATTATTACTGACTGTGGATCGCTCGTGCTATCGCGCAACGTGATTGGTTGTTTCAAAACAAAGTGGGTCTGGGAAATGAAGTGTGGATTCGCGCAAAATGAATTAATATATATACATTTAATAACGTTAATTTTTAATCGTTGGGCATGGGGGGAGGTATCAAGTCTTTTCAAGTCAAGTGAAGTTGCGTAGCAACAACAGACAATAAGTTGACTCAGAATAACTCATGTACAAATGCCGATATGCCCTACTTTGTTTACTTGTTTATTGCACAATGTCGCTCTATTGGTTGGATTCTTATTATATATTATTACTATTGTATTATGCACATCGTTGCGGGCAATTTAATTTTATAAATAATAAAAAAAAATATAAATATTAGAAAGGCCTGGGAATCAAACCCCGGGCGTCGGCTTGAAAGGAATGGGGATAAACCAGTAGACCACGGTACTAGACAAAATATATCATTATAAATAGAGCCCACCTAGCTATCTACACAAAATATATACATTGACTGCTCCATTCGACAGGTTTTAACTGGTTAATTATTTTATTCAGCAACATTGCTTTAGACATGGTATGGTATTTATTTTAGACAACAAAACATACAGATCGTTATACAGTATACTGTGTAGGACGTTGTAGCGTCCGTCTAATGACTTTGCGCCTCCTGGCGGCATAAAATAGAACAGCAGCCTGGGTTCCTAATTCATTTCCACGACGTGATATAACCGTGCTCACGTCGCGGCAAAGCGCCCAGGAAAACTAAAAGCTTCATCTGTATGTACAATGTTCTGAGTTACCATATAATATACAATACTATGCAGTGTACTAATGTACAGTACTATCTAGTGCAAAGCAGAAATGGGATGAGGTACAATTTTAGGTACAATTTACAGTAAGGTGTACGAGTTGTAGTGCAATCCTTCATCAATAAATATAAAGTGTGGGGAGTGGGTGCTACAGTGTGTTTGTTTAAAGTGGGTGTGTGCTATAAAGTGTGTGGAGTGGGTGCTACAGTGTGTTTGTTTAAAGTGAGTGTGTGCGTGTGGATGTGTGTGCTATGTGCGTTTGGTGGTTGTTGTTGTGTAGTGTTCATTCATTGTTCGTTTAGCAGCCTGATGGCCTGGGGATAGAAGCTTCTTCTGAGTCTTTCTGTGCTCGCCTTGAGACTCCGGTATCGCTTGCCTGACCGCAGCAGTTCAAAGAGGCAGTTGTTCGGGTGACTGGAGTCTTTAATGATTCTCTTAGCCTTACCCGTGCAACGCTTGTTGTAAATGTTCTGGAGGGTGGGGAGCCCCCCTCCAATTGTGCGCTCGGCTGAACGTGTCACTCTTTGTAGTCTGCTTCGGTCTTGTGCAGTGCTATTCCCAAACCAGGAGGTGATGTTGCCGGTCAAGATGCTCTCTATTGTACATGAGTAGAAGTTCTTAAGGATCTTCTGACTGACTTGGAACTTCCTTAGGCGCCTGAGGAAGTAGAGGCGTTGTCGTGCCTTCTTCACAACACTGTCAATGTGTGTGGTCCATGTCAAGTCCTCGGATATGTAGGCTCCGAGGTACTTAAAGCTGTTGACTCTCTCAACCGGTGCCCCGTCGATGCTGAGGGGGCTGTAGTCCTTGACCCCCGACCCCCTGAAGTCCACAATCATCTCCTTTGTTTTGCTGACGTTCAGGGAGAGGCTGTTTTCCTGGCACCATCCCGCCAGGACCTTGACCTCTTCCAGGTAGGCCCTCTCGTCGTTGGCAGAGATCAGGCCCACCACCACTGTGTCGTCAGCAAATTTGATGATTGTATTGCTACTCCGCTGAGCCACACAGTCGTGTGTGTACAGGGAGTAGAGGAGGGGACTCAGAACACAGCCCTGGGGGGCCCCTATGTTGAGGGTGATGGATGAGGAGGTGCAGTTGCCTGCTCTCACCACCTGGGGTCTGCCAGTCAGGAAGTCCAAGACCCACTGGCAGAGGTCATAGCCCAAGCCCAGGTCCCTGAGCTTGGCTATGAGTATGGAGGGGACTATGGTATTGAATGCCGAGCTGTAGTCGATGAATAGCATTCTCACATAGTTCCCCTGCCTCTTGTCCAGGTGTGATGCTGCTGTGTGCAGCACATGGGCTATGGCGTCCTCCGTGGACCTGTTGGGGCGGTATGCAAATTGCAGGGGGTCCATGTTGATGGGGAGGGAGGAGCAGATGTAGCCCTTTACTAGCTTCTCAAAGCACTTCATGGCTATGGAGGTGAGAGCTACAGGGCGGTAGTCGTTGAGGCAAGCAGGCTTGGATTTTTTGGGTACAGGGATAATAGTGGACTTCTTCAGGCAGGTGGGGATGACAGCCTGTTCTAAGGACAGGTTAAATATGTCAGTGAATACTGGGGCCAGTTGGTCGGCACAGACTTTTAGGACGCGGCCGGGGATGCCGTCCGGACCTGCTGCCTTCCTGATATTCACTTTTTTAAAGGTCCGCCTCACCTCATGCTCTGTTACCCTGAACACTGCGCCTCCATCAGCAGCCGACCCCCCCCCCCCCCCCCATTGCCGTGGCTTGTGAGCTGGTGTTGTTATTACCAGCATCAAACCTCGCATAGAAGGTATTGAGGTCATTTGCTAAGGAGATGTCACTGTTCAGTTTGAGGGAGGCGCCTTTGTAGTCTGTCATCGTTTTGAGCCCCTGCCACATAGCTCTAGAGTCAGCTTGTTCAAACTGGAGTTCAATTTTATCCCTGTAGCGCCGTTTGGCCTCTGACACTGTCCTCCTTACGTTGTATCGCGCCACCTTGTGGTCATTCATGTTGCCTGCCACTAGGCCGTCGTTGTATGCTTTGGTGCGCTCTCTCAGAGCTTCACGGACGGATTTGTCTACCCAGGGTTTTTGATTTGGGTAAACTCTCATTGTGGTAGTGGGGATTGTTTCTTCCACCCTAGTACAAACATAGTCCAGCACTGTCTCCGTGTAGACATTAATGTTATCTGTGTCGTGGAACACATTCCAATCTGTGCAGTGAAACACAGACCGGAGCGTCTCCTCTGACGTCAAATCCCATTTCTGCACCTCTCGCGAGACTACAGGAGTACTTTTGATTCTCTGTTTGTACTTTGGTGAAAGAAAGATTGACGCGTGATCTGATTTACCAAAGCCACTATCAGAATGAGCCTTGTAGCCACCTTTAAATTGCGTGTAACAGTGATCTAGGATGTTACCGCCTCTGGTGTTGCAAGTCACATGCTGATAGAAGTCAGGTAATACCTTTCTCAGATTGGCGCTGTTGAAATCGCCCAGCACCAGAATGGCGGCGTTAACGTTCGCCACTTGTATTCTATTTACCTCGTCGTGGAGTCTGGAGAGCGCGGCGTTGTTGCTGGCTTGCGGTGGAATATACACTCCGATCAGGATGATCGCCGTTAACTCCCTCGGGAGGAAGAAAGGACGACACTTGATGGTTATATATTCCAGTTCTGGGGAGCAGTGGTTGGATAATTCCTTCACGTTAGTTGGATCGCTCCAATTTTTGTTAAACATGAAGGCAATACCTCCTCCACGTTGTTTACCGGACTCTGATGTCCGATCCTTGCGATGGATAAAGAAATGATCGGCCGGTTGAATTGCGTGGTCTGGGACCTCCGGCGTGAGCCACGTTTCAGTGAAGCAGAGAACGTTGCAGTCCCTAACGTCTCTTTGATATTGAATCCTTGCTCGGATGTCATCCAGTTTATTGTCAATTGATTGTACATTGGCTAGCAATATACTGGGTAGTGGTGTCCTGTGCCGCCTGGTTCTCAGCCTGTTACGGACTCCAGCTCTCTTTCCTCGTCGTCTGGGTCCTCTTTTCCTGGGATCAAGGAACAAAGGATCTGGTCCTAATCTCCGGAGAATTTCTTCAGGCCATTGTTGCGGTTCGGAAAGCTGGTCCAGTGAGTAATACAGTTGGTAAGTTTCCCGTAATCCAATGTCTATGAGTGACTGACGGTCATATACATTAAATGCACCAACAGTTGGTACAAACAAAACTCTAAAAACTATAAATATTAACAAAAGTAAGCACAGTCTCGACGGAGCGCACAGACAGGCAGCCGTTCGTTGCGGCGCCATCCTCCATATAATTAGATTGCACGGCGCTATTTTATATATTTACGTGCTGAGTATGTGTGTGGCGTGAATTCTGATGCCACGGTTATAGTAGTGTGTGGTATACGGTGGACGTCATTGCAATGTATTGGGGCGGAACAGAGTATTTTAGGGATATTTAGTACTTTGTCATGGGATACACTGCTCGCTCTGGCTAACTGCTAACGTGCGCGGACTGATGACGACATCAACTCGAGACATTCGCAGCAGAAAAACAAGTCTATTAATAGCCCGTCCATCGGCGCTGGGCATAATAAGTTAATTAAACTTGACAGACATTATATCGACGATAATTATCGATAGCGAGTTATATGAAAAATGTTTCTATAATTTTATCGCGATAACGTTTTTGGCCATATCGCCCAGGCCTAGTCTGGGCTAAACCAACATATGGGTGAAACTATTATTCCAGGATACCACAGCTAGCAACTAACATTTATCTGCTGTTTACAGCCTCACAGCCAATAATACATTTACGTTATAATATTTGTTCCTTATTCTCACCTGTTATGAAATGGGTAGAGCAGATATACATATGATTTGACTTGGGGGACCAGTGTCTGCTTTGATCGACTCTCCCGTCTGCATCTACGTGTGCCCTCTTGATAGCCACCAGCCACTTTTCCTCTGTGATGCCTCAGCTGGTAAATTATATAAAACTTGCGATTTTGATTTAGTTATTAGTACAAAACGTAACACAGCAGCTCTTTGGCATTGTGATGCACTGAAGAAAATTAACCTTGATTGTGTTTACTTTGCCGCTTTTCCGATCCGTTTTCTGCACTAAATGAAGCGTTCACAATGTACTCGTGGTGCATGTTTCCCCCCAAGCCATAGTTGCCTAGCAACAACAGACAGGACGTTGACTTCGAGAATATCTCTCTGTCTCTCTTACTATCCCACATGCACACACTCTCTCCCGGTCTCTCTTACTATCCCACATGCACACACTCTCTCCCGGTCTCTCTTACTATCCCACATGCACACACACACACACTCTCTCCCGGTCTCTGGTGTTCCACAAGGAAGCATACTAGGACCGCTACTGTTCCTAATTTATGCAAATGACATGTCGTCAGCTTGTGACTGCAACTTGTTCCTGTTCGCGGACGACTCAGCCCTGCTGGTCTCTGACAAGAACAAGTTACAGGTTGAAAAAACCCTCAGCTCGGAACTAGGCAAAATCTGCACCTGGCTCGCTGATAACAAACTATCATTACACCTGGGTAAAACAGAGTCCATTCTCTTCGGTTCAAATAACAAACTCAGCAAGGCCGACGGCTTCTCAGTTACAGTGGGTGACAATATTGTCACAAGGAAAGATGAAATTACATACCTAGTGTTACAAAGGATCAGATTAAACCGAATATATATATTTATTTATTGATATATATTGCATAGTATTTGTATATCGTTTGATATCCCTTGTATATTCCTTGTACATATACACGGAATATCCCTTTAGCCCAGACCATAATATTTCATTCTCCTATTGGACAGCGGTCCACAGGCGCCAGAACCATGCCTCCGGAGTCAGGTTCAAAGTCACCGTCAAGACATGTCTGTGCACGACAGAAATGAGGTTGGCACTAGTTTGTTCACCGTGCATATAAATATGGCGCAGGTGAATACAGAAGCACTTAGTCTTACTTAGTCAGAAGTCAAGAGTTACCCAATAAGTTGAAGCCTCACCCACGATACTCCATGCGGTGAAGTATGGCCTGTTTGGCCCCAGAATAGAGCATTGAGACCGCGTGCGAATTAATAACTGAATTGTCAGAGTTTGGCGCTATACCGTCGAGTGCGACATATTTCTATTAAGTCAGTAATAGTCTTTTTGTGTATAGTGTATCGTGCGGCTAAAGTTCTACAGTGACCAGCATCACCAACGCTTCCTCGTATCAGCTAGAGTTCTTATCCAGGCTGGGCTGCTTTCGTGGCGCTTTCACCCGAGGAGACCTAGACGAGAACCGTGTGGACATGTACACTGGATTAATCTACCCGACGACTACATAGCCCTTTGCGGCTGGATTATATTTGTTTTGGTCCTGTGATTTATGGAGCGGAGAATCTACCCGACGCCTACACGTGTGGGATTTACCCTGTGAGGAGCCAGGTCGAGTCGGCGCCTCAGAGAGCCTGAGGCCGGCTAGCTTTCTTCACTGTGGAGCTACAGTCTACGGAGAACAGCTGTATTCGTCTGTGGATCAAGAGGCTATTGCACCGTCTCTTGTACTTGGAGTCTCCTTAGTCATCGTTGACCAGACTCTCTACTACCGACAGATCCTCTACCCCTGCTGGCTTACAACCAGGGGGACCCTTCCAGTATCTCCCGCTATATATTACTAGTGTACCATAGATATAATTCCCTAAGATTCAGGTTGTATAATTACCTCCTGCGTAACCAGAGAATGGACATTCATTGTTGATTTGCCTACGCACATTCCTTTGCCTTACAAGTGCATTCAAAGTATAATAGAGAAGTATTATGTACCTTTTGCTGCAATAAATACTTAAAGACAACTTTGTGTAGAACCGGTTCATTGTGGGAAGTGTTCATTATATTTAGATATCATGTACTGTATGGCCAGTAATTAAAGTACATAAAGCGGTAGTGGTTTAATGATACCATACTTATCAATACAGTCAGGGAATTGTACCCCTCAGTTACAATTGGTCCTTCGAGCCGGAGGGTAACTAGCGTAATATTAATATAGTGGTATTAATATTGACATGGCCTATGATGAACACTCCACAAAACGGTTCTCCTAAAGTAGATCGCCCGCAGCGTAGACGGCAGACACCTCAGTACTTAGAGGATTACGTTGCCAATATACTACCTAGCTTTCTACAGACGGTAAACGCGGAAAAAGTAGATAGTAAAATTATGTCCGACCCTATCAACCAGGCTACCCCGCCAATAGAGGCCCTAGTGGGTTCTAACGTAACTGACCAAGCTCACGGTAGGGACCAGGAGGGACCCGACATGACTTTACCCCCCGCCAAGACCGAAGAAGTAGTCCCCGGAGAGCTCCAGGATAAAGACAGCTCTCCAGGGATGGAACTCTACCCGCTACAAGAAGAGGAGAGCACCCCGGAGATGGATCTCCAGGACTCGCCACAGGAGAACAGATCTCCAACGAGTACTGCCAGGAGCGGATCACCTCAACCAGCGTCTTCCCCCAGCGAGGCGGACAAGATGCTGGCACAGGCATTCCTCGCCAGCCTAGCAGCCTCAACAGAGCGCGATCGACTCCAAGCCCAGACGCTTAGTGAGCGCGAACATTCTTCCATGGAAAGAGAACGCCTTCAGGCGCAGCAACGGAGCGACGAAGATCGTATACGTCTAGAGATTAGACGCCTTCAGACGGAAGAGAATATGGTAAGGGACCGGGCCGAAGCCCAGCGCGCCGCCGCCGAAGCCCAGCGCGCCGCTGCCGGTGCCCAAAGAGAAGCAGAGCGCGACCTCGCTCTCACCAAGCATGAAGCCGAGCGCGACCGATTACAAGCGCAGATAATGGAGCAGCTGATCACCAGGGCAACACCCCCTCCCTCCGCACGGGGTTCCAGGGCCTCGTCAAGACAAGGGTCAAGGGCACCCTCCCCTACCCGATCAAGCGACCCTGAGCCCGACCACCAGAGAGAGCCTATACCCCCCTCCGAACCCCTTCCCCGACCGGTCCAAGTGAGACCCAGCTACAAGGAAGAAACGGTCTACACCGCGGAGAGGCTAAATAGACGACTACAGGATCTAGAGGACCTGCCAGAGGAAGAAGAAGAGGGAGAGGAGGAGAGTCAAGCCCGACAGCAGCACAGTACTCCACAGGACCAGGAGGTCCAGTACAGCCCAGGCTCTACCCCCGCGGCTCTGCGCTACAGACCCCTGACTCAATTCACGGGTGAGCTTGACGCACGACCAGCCCCGAGGAATAGCACCTGGATACGCGGGCCATGGTACCCAGCAGGTACCAGCCCACCAAGAGGCGTAAGAGGAGACTCGCCTAGGAGGCCTCTCTTCCAACGCTCACCGATGTGCCAGCCATCCATGGCATCATACATTGGCACACCGACGTTTCCGGACTTCACCCACGAGAACAGAGCACAGTACACGGAGCTACGAATGTGCTTAGAGACAATGATGTCCGATGTAGCTGATGAACCGTACAAGTATGCTATCCTACTGAAGCACCTCAAGGTGCCCCGAGCGCACAATATAGCGCTGGCCTATGCCACCTCTACTACCCCATACACAGCGGCTCTAGCAGCACTCGACCAAAGATATGGACGCATATGGGACTACGTAATACAAGAGATAAGGCATATTGACCGCCTACCCCCAGCCACAGACAATCGCTCACTAGATGACCTGTCTATCAAGGTACAATCCCTGGTAGGGATGCTGGGGGCGCAAAGAGAAAAGGGTATGCACGAACTGTACGCAAACTCTAATGTCGAGAGGATTTTAGAGAAGCTTCCGCCCGCCCGACAAGAGCGCTTCAGGCGGCAAAGAGACCACCGTGATCCTAACGGTCCCGAGCCATCCCTCCTAGACCTAGCCGACTTCCTGGCGAGAGAAGTCAACAGCCTACGGTTGGATACGTTCATGCGGAGCACCCCAAGCTCCAGAGAGGGACCTAGGAGAGCAAACGATGGCCGAAGATTGGTGACCGTCATGCACCAATCAGAATCAGTACCGAGCAGCAAGAACCACAGTACCCCCTCGATGAAAGAGAAGTGGAAGATGGTGTGCCCGTACTGCGAAAAGGAACACTGGTTGTCACAATGTGACACGTTCAAGAGGATGACCGCCGACGAGGTGAGTCAATGGATAAAGTCCAACCGACGCTGTTACCGATGTGCGCGCAGTCACATGGCAGCCGATTGCCGCTTAAAGAAGAGGTGTAGTCGGTGTGACGGAGCCCACCTAGATGTCCTACACGACAGTAACAGAAGAAAGCCTGCACCCTCAAGCAGCACAAAGGCAAGTGTTATGTACATTGACCCCGCCAGCAGCGGGGGCGCCCGGGTGCTCTTAAAGGTGGTCCGCGTAACACTGAGTTACCAAGACAAGGTCATGGACACTTACGCCGTCCTTGACGACGGGTCAGAGAAGACCCTTCTCCTCGCGTCCGCTGCGGCCCAGCTGGGGCTGCGGGGGAGCGAAAACCAGATGACGATTCGGACAATAAGAAGAGATCTAAAGACGATAAAGGGCGAGAATGTCTCCTTCACTATCGCAGCAAGCGGGCAGCCAGAGAGACGGTATAGGATTACTAACGCTTTCACCAGCCAAGAAATAGGCCTGTCGCAGTACACCTACCCCATCGCCAAGCTGATGGATAAATATGTGCACCTGCGTCAACTACCTATACCGCTCATAGACGGTGCCACCCCGACCCTGCTGATAGGCTCCGACCATGCAGACCTCATAGTCCCGATTGACCGGGTCCACACAGGGCCCAGAGGCTGTCCTGCAGCAGTCGAGACCCGCCTAGGATGGACATTACAAGGCCCCCTCGCTAAGTCTCTTAACCGAACAGCAGCCACTAGCTGCCTCCACTCCAGAGTGACAGAAGAAGACACCACCCTCCTACAGCATGTCGAGAGGCTATGGACACTAGAGACAATGCCCTTTAAGAACGAAAAGAAAGACATTCGTTCCAAGGAAGACATTTACGCTATAGCCCTCCTCGAGCAAGGGACAAAGAGAGTCAAAGTCAACGGAGTGATGAGATACGCAACTCCACTCCTGAGGCGAGAGGGTATGCCTACCTTCCACGCCCCAAAAGAAGCGACGGAGCGGTATCTATTGAACACAGAGCGGCGCCTAGCCAGAGACCCCGCTCAAGAGACTGTGTACCGCGCTGAGATTAACAAGCTAATCACAGCGGGACACATAAAGAAAATTGACATTAAAGAGGCCGATCAGACGGCCGAATCATGGTACGTGCCGCACCACAAAGTCCACCACAACGGCAAGGATCGTATTGTGTTCAACTGCAGCTACCAGATCGGATCACAAAATCTGAATAAAGAGCTCTTGCCCGGCCCAACACTCGGCCCCTCTCTACTAGGCGTGTTACTACGTTTCCGCCAAGACAAGGTGGCCATCAGCGGCGACATCAAAGGGATGTTCCTGCAGGTGAGACTAGTGGAGGAGGACAAGCCCCTGCTGCGGTTCCTATGGAGAGAGAGGATCGGGGATGAGCAACCAGCCATCTATCAATGGGAAGTCCTCCCTTTCGGAACCACATGCAGCCCATGCTGTGCTACGTTTGCACTGCAAAAACACGTCGCAGAGGACCCAGCAGCTGATGAAGAGGTCCGACAAAGTGTAGGAAATAGTTTCTACGTGGACAACTGTCTGCAAAGCGTCTCGACGCCAGAAGAAGCCGAGGCCCTTCTACTCAAGCTCCGCGCCTCCCTGATCAAAG
This sequence comes from Notolepis coatsorum, assembly GCF_963971535.1. Taxonomy (NCBI): domain Eukaryota; kingdom Metazoa; phylum Chordata; class Actinopteri; order Aulopiformes; family Paralepididae; genus Notolepis; species Notolepis coatsorum. The sequence goes on along the minus strand of NC_140171.1, from coordinate 165,194,714 downwards.
GCGGCTTTGATCTCAGGCAGTGGGCCAGCAGCGACCCGCAAGTATTGCGCAGCCTCTCCCCCGAGGACAAGGCAGCAAGCAGCGAGACCTGGATGGCGACCATCCCAGGAGAAGCCCAAGAAATGACATTAGGACTAGTCTGGCGCTTCAAAACAGACTCGCTCCATTATAAACACACACCCCTGACCAAGGAGCAGGGAAGGTCGACTGCACTACCGACCACCAGACGGAGTGTATACAGAACACTCGCCAGACAATATGACCCGTTGGGATGTATTCTACCTTACACCACCAGGGCAAAGATGATTGTAAGAGCGTTATGGGACAAGGACCAGGGCTGGGACGACCCCATACCCGAACACCTTGCATCCACATGGAGAGAGTGGGAGACGGAACTCAGCTCACTCCCAGGTGTCAACATACGCCGCAGCTACTTCCCACCCACAGTGGGGCCGGAGACGTGCCAGATGGACCTGCACGTCTTCAGCGACGCCTCCGAAGTAGCCTACGGTTCGGTGGCCTACTTGCGTGCCCGAGAGGAGGGAGGAGAAATACATACTGCTTTCATCCTGGCTCGCTCAAGAATAGCCCCACGAAAGCAACAATCTATCCCGCGTCTAGAGCTCTGCGCAGCCCTAGCAGGAGCGCAACTCGCCACGTTAATCCAACGTGAACTCACCATTCCGGTGCAAAGAACAATCTTGTGGTCAGACTCCACGACAGTACTCACATGGATCCGGTCTGATTCGTGCAGATACAAGGTCTTCGTGGGAGTCAGAGTCACAGAGATTCAAGATTTAACAGAAGTAGCAAGCTGGAGGTATGTGGACACAAAACACAACCCAGCTGACGTCATCACCCGGGGAATGTCCCTGGATGACCTCACCCGTCACAACCTATACAGTGACGGGCCAGAGTTCCTCAAGCTCCCGGAAGAAGAGTGGCCTACACCCACCCCACGGGAAGCGAGTAAAGAGGAGGCCGAAAACAAGAAATCTATGTTCTGTGGATTGAACACACTCGTCTCCACAGACCCCGACATAGACGATTGCCTCACCCTAGAGAGTGCGCAGCTAAAGACATTCCTGTGGCACCACCCAGAGGTTCAGCTCACTACTGACATTACAGCAGCTGACTACGAAGAAGCAGAACTTCTTCTACTACAACGAGCCCAGAGAGACTCGTTCCCCGATGAGCTAGACTGTCTACAGGGAGCAAAGCCCGTCCCATCAGACAGCAGACTGCTCCACCTAGCCCCCGAGAGAGACGCCCATGGTCTCATCAGAGTGGGTGGTCGTCTGCGGAGAGCTCCAGACTTACCGGATGACGTCAAGTACCCGATAGTCTTAAACAGCCGACACAAGGTCACAGAGCTGATCATAAAGAAATACGACGAGGATGTGCATCACGCCGGGGCAGAGAGAGTCTTCGCGGAGATCAGACGTCGTTATTGGATACTGCAAGGGAGAGAAGCAGTGCGGCGCTTCCAGCGAACCTGTCTAGACTGTCGTAAGTGGCGAGCGCAGCCCAGTATACCCCGGATGGCTGACCTACCTCCCTGTCGCCTCCGACTCGGCGACAAGCCTTTTCACTCCACCGGTATGGACTGTTTCGGCCCGCTGTATATAAAGAAAGGAAGAGGAACCGAGAAGCGGTAGGGTATTGTATTCAAATGCATGACCACCCGAGCGATGCATATAGAACTCCTTCCAACCATGAGCACAGACTCATTCCTTATGGCCTTCCTAAGATTCACATCGCGGAAAGGCAAACCGTCTATATTGTTGTCTGATCACGGGACAAACTTCAAAGGCAGTTCAGAGTATCGGGGAAGATACTCCAGTCCTTCTACTCAGGAGCTGTAGAGAGCATCCTGACCGGAAACATCACTGCCTGGTATGGAAACAGCACGGCACAGGACAAGAAGGCCCTACAGAAAGTGGTGCGCTCAGCCGAGCGTACCACGGGTATTGCACTACCCCCCCTGCAGGTTCTATACAACAAGAGGTGCAAATCCAGAGCCTGCAGGATAATGAAAGACCCTCACCACCCCAATAACAGCCTGTTCCAGCTGCTGAGGTCAGGCAGACGCCTGCAAATCCCAGCTACTAGGACAGAGCGGCTTAGGCTCAGCTTCTTCCCCCAGGCCATCAGAGCCATGAACAATGTACATTGAGTGCTCAGAACATTGAACTGTCCACACACAAGCACACATGAACACACACACGACACGCACACTGTGCACGCTCACACACGAGCAGCCACTTAACACTTTAACATGAGCGGGCACACACTCATGTCGCACACACGCACACTTATGGCCAAAGGAAAGGACACTTTAAATTAGAATAACAGGAACAGTGTATTGCACTACCAAAGCTAACTAGCATGTCACACATGCGCTGTAAATAACTATGTACAGATACCGAGATGTCACTCCATGTTACCTGCTATCTGTTACTGCACAATGTTGTTTCTTCTTTGATTCTATTATATGTACCACTGTATTGCACATCGTTGCGGGCAAGACCACCCGCATTTCATTGTATACCTGTATGCCGTGACAATTAAAACTCTTGACTTGACTTGACTTGAAAGGCGGAGAAAGAGAGCTGAGAGAGAGCTTCCAAGCTATGGGCCCAGAACTTAAGACCCACCTCGCTCCATCCCAGATTGACTTCCAGTTTAATCCCCCGAACGCACCTCACTTCGGTGGAACTTGGGAACGAGAAGTACGTTCAATAAAGACAGCCCTGTACGCCGTGCTTGGGGCCCAGACCGTGGCGGAAGAAGTCTTAATGACAGTCCTCACAGAGATCGAGGGAGTATTGAACTCAAAGCCCCTCGGTTACGTCTCAAGTGATGTAGCAGATGTCGACCCAGTCACCCCCAACACACTCTTGATGGGGCGGCTGGACCCCGCGCTACCACAGACAATGTACAGGCCTGAAGAAGCGAACGGCCGAAGAATGTGGAGGTACAGTCAAGTATTGGCTGACAAGTTTTGGAACAGCTTCCTACTCCACTATCTACCGTCTCTACAGACCCGCCAGAAATGGGTGAAAGAGAGAGACAATTTGACAGAAGGAACAGTCGTCATGATTATCGACCAGTCACTACCCCGAGCTATGTGGCCGGCTGGCCGCGTAAGCAAAGTGATCACCAGTGCCGACGGAAAGGTCCGAGCAGCCGAAGTGCTCGTCCAAGGACGGATCTACACCCGACCCGTGGCGAGGCTAATAGAACTGCCAAGGCTCCCCGATACTATCGATGACGACCATGACCCCATGACTTTGTGAACTGACCGACCCCTCACAACAGACATTGAGTAGTGGACAGTGCGGTTAATCTGTCTCTGCTTAGCTAATTAGGTGGGACTAATTAGGGGGCGGCTGTTACAAAGGATCAGATTAAACCGAATATATATATTTATTTATTGATATATATTGCATAGTATTTGTATATCGTTTGATATCCCTTGTATATTCCTTGTACATATACACGGAATATCCCTTTAGCCCAGACCATAATATTTCATTCTCCTATTGGACAGCGGTCCACAGGCGCCAGAACCATGCCTCCGGAGTCAGGTTCAAAGTCACCGTCAAGACATGTCTGTGCATGCCCGGCCTTGCCCAGGGATACGCGACAGAAATGAGGTTGGCACTAGTTTGTTCACCGTGCATATAAATATGGCGCAGGTGAATACAGAAGCACTTAGTCTTACTTAGTCAGAAGTCAAGAGTTACCCAATAAGTTGAAGCCTCACCCACGATACTCCGTGCGGTGAAGTATGGCCTGTTTGGCCCCAGAATAGAGCATTGAGACCGCGTGCGAATTAATAACTGAATTGTCAGAGTTTGGCGCTATACCGTCGAGTGCGACATATTTCTATTAAGTCAGTAATAGTCTATTTGTGTATAGTGTATCGTGCGGCTAAAGTTCTACAGTGACCAGCATCACCAACGCTTCCTCGTATCAGCTAGAGTTCTTATCCAGGCTGGGCTGCTTTCGTGGCGCTTTCACCCGAGGAGACCTAGACGAGAACCGTGTGGACATGTACACTGGATTAATCTACCCGACGACTACATAGCCCTTTGCGGCTGGATTATATTTGTTTTGGTCCTGTGATTTATGGAGCGGAGAATCTACCCGACGCCTACACGTGTGGGATTTACCCTGTGAGGAGCCAGGTCGAGTCGGCGCCTCAGAGAGCCTGAGGCCGGCTAGCTTTCTTCACTGTGGAGCTACAGTCTACGGAGAACAGCTGTATTCGTCTGTGGATCAAGAGGCTATTGCACCGTCTCCTGTACTTGGAGTCTCCTTAGTCATCGTTGACCAGACTCTCTACTACCGACAGATCCTCTACCCCTGCTGGCTTACAACCAGGGGGACCCTTCCAGTATCTCCCGCTATATATTACTAGTGTACCATAGATATAATTCCCTAAGATTCAGGTTGTATAATTACCTCCTGCGTAACCAGAGAATGGACATTCATTGTTGATTTGCCTACGCACATTCCTTTGCCTTACAAGTGCATTCAAAGTATAATAGAGAAGTATTATGTACCTTTTGCTGCAATAAATACTTAAAGACAACTTTGTGTAGAACCGGTTCATTGTGGGAAGTGTTCATTATATTTAGATATCATGTACTGTATGGCCAGTAATTAAAGTACATAAAGCGGTAGTGGTTTAATGATACCATACTTATCAATACAGTCAGGGAATTGTACCCCTCAGTTACACCTAGGTTCCATCCTAGAGGTTAATCTTTCCTGTGACAAAATGGCATCCAATGTAATAAAAAAAAGTCAACCAACAAACTAGATTCTTGTAATGGATCTCCTCTCTGGTAAACAAGAATACCCTGAAGACTCTGGCAGGAGCACTCATTCAAGGGTACTACGACTATGCTTGTACCTCATGGTACCAAAGCACCTCAAAGGTGCTAAAAACAAAATTACAAACATCACAAAACATACTGGTCAGACTACACCCCTGCCCACTTTGACAACCTAGGATGGCTTAGAGTAGACGACGGAGTACAGCAACTTGCAATGGGCCTGGTCTACAAGATACACTACACGACTAAGGTACCCATGTACATGTCAAAATACTTCCCAAAGTTCAGTGAATACAACGACCACAACACCAGAGGGAGCTCCACAAATCATGTTAAACCCAGATTCGGCTCAAACAAGGGACTAAACATGTTTCGCAATTATGCCACATCAATGTGGAACGCCCTACCCACAGCTGTAAAGGAATGTGAATCACTACCCACTTTTAAAACCACTCTCAAGGAGCACCTACGGGAGACTGCAATTCGAAACTGGCCCCTGTAAATGTCCTAACCCAACCCCCTCCAATGTACAGTAAATGTCCTAACCCAATAATACACAAGACCCTCTTCTTGGAACCAAGTAAGTTTTCGTCGATAATCCAATGTACAGTTACCCCCCCCCCCCCCCACCCCGCCTACCCACCCCCTACCCACCCCACCCACCCAACCACCTCCTATGTACAGTCCCCCCACCCACCTCCTCCAATGTACAGTTTCTTCGTCAAATGTATATACTCTCTTTTTTAAACTCTTTTTGTATCACAAACAGTACTGTATTTGTAAATCTGGTATGTCATAAATGTATAGATGTAGAGTACTGTCTATCATGTATGTCATATATGTTATGATGAATTGAAAATGGGGGACCCTGATGAAAACAAGACGAAAGTCTTTCTCTGGTCTGCATCCCCTTAACAATTGTGTGTATTGAGCTGTACTGTATTGTACCCATTCTGCAATCTGTTAATACAATTTTCAATCAATCAATCAATCCTTGGAATGCCATCATTATTTAAATTTTTTTATTCTATTTATTTTTGGGCTTTCTGTATTTTTCACCCATCCCAAATTAGTCGTTATGCCAATTCCCTTCCTGGTCGTGTCTATTCTTATCCTAACGCATGTTTGCCTCCGCGTTCGCGTTTTGCGCTCTGATTGGCCACTTTTTTTTTGCACTACCACCCCTGCAGGTTCTATACAACAAGAGGTGCAAATCCAGAGCCTGCAGAATAATGAAAGACCCACACCACCCCAACAACAGCCTGTTCATGCTGCTCAGGTCAGGCAGACGCCTGCGAACACCAGCTGCTAGGACAGAGAGACTTCGGCTCAGCTTCTTCCCCCAGGCCATCAGAGCCCTGAACACTGAACTCTCCACACACAAGCACACATGAGCACACACACAACACACACACTGTACACGCTCACACACTAGCAGCCACTTTAACATGAGCAAGCACACACTCATGCTGCACACGCCCACACTTATGGCCACTAAGGAAAGGTCACTTTAAAAATAGTATAGTATAACCGGAGATTGTATAAATTAGCATGTACAGAAAGACACTACCAAAGGACCTAGCATGCTCTGTAAATAACTTATGTACATATACCGATATGCCCTAACACGTTACTTGTTTATTGCACAATGTTACTTGTTTATTGCACAATGTTGATTCTAATATATGTTATTTGCACATCGTTGCGGGCAAGACCACCCACATTTCATTGTATACTTGTATGCCGTGACAAATAAATCTCTTGACTTGACTTGACTTGATGTACGCACACACCGGAACACACACGCATGCATGCATTGTCTCTTTAGAATCGCCGATGCGATTCGTCTCTGCGATTACCCATCCCGTCGTCCTTCCCCCCCAAGGGCAGCCGGGAGCAGACAGGCGTCAACGTGAGCCGCGCCAGGGGACCAATCCAAGTGCTCCTGTCCGTCTTCGTCAAGGACGCCACAGCGTTAGCGATCTGTTGTTGTGCATGTTTTTCCATTGGGTTTATCTTATCGGGGGGAAACCCTTGCGAGCACGGGGAGAACATGCAAACTCCACACAGAAAGGCCTGGGAGATACCCCACCTGGGTACCTGGCATCATGGAAACCTGGTCCCCAAGCGGGAATCGAACCCTGGACCTTCTTGCTGTGAGGCGACAGTGTTAACCACTACACCACCGTGCCGCCTTTTAATGCCAATACTAATGCGTCGAGAGCGAGCCTCGCACACACGCACTTTGAAATGGGTATCACAGTAGTAAGTCCTACTGTAGAACATGACATATTAGCATGACATCTGATTTATTAATGCCAATACTGAAGATTAGAGACAAACGCAATTGGCACAAGTGTAAATCATGGATTAGTCACTCATTTTTAACATCTGACTTAGCTCACCTCATTTGTCTGCTGGCTGTGGATCCTATGGTCACAAGTTCAAATCACTCTTGGTTCAATTTTTTTTTTTTTTTTTAACGTTTAATTAATTTATCCACTCTGGTTGGATGGTGTGTATGTATGTATGTATTGTGCTGTATAATGACAATACATTTTAATCAAATCTCATTTTGAAATCGCTACGCTGCCTATGGACACGACAGTGGCAGACAGCTTCGGAGGTGATTGCATTGCACCATGGGGATCCACTCAACAGGTAGCGATTTCAAAATGAGATTCGATTCAAATGTATTGTCATTATACAGTACAATACATACATATACATACACACCATCCAACCAGAGTGGATAAATTAATTAAACGTAAAAAAAAAAAAAATTAACCAAGAGTGCTTTGAACTTGTGACCATAGGATCCACAGCCAGCAGACAAACAAGGTGAGCTAAGTCGGATGTTAAAACTGAGTGACTAATCCATGATTTACACTTGTGCCAATTGCGTTTGTCCCTAATCTTTAGGGACAAACGCAAGGTCGAGGGGCATCTAAATGGCTCTGACCCCCGGCGCATGTGGCAGGGCTTGCAGGCCATTACAGACTACAAACCCAAACACGCCACCCCCCCCCCCGACCACTGACCTCTCCCTCCCAGACGACCTAAACTACTTTTACGCCCATTTTGACAGGGACCACGAGAGGGCCATCACGACCCCCACCCCCGGCCAACCACCTGACCCTCACACTCTCCCCCACTGACGTGTTTCCGGAACTGTGCAAAACCAACACACGAAAAGCTGCCGGACCCGATGGGATCCCCGGGCGGGTACTCAGTGTCTGTGCTGGGCAGCTGACAGGGGTCCTGACTGATATATATATATATATATATTTTTTTTTTATCTTTTCCCCCCTCCTTTTTCCGATTTTTCTCCCATCCCACTGTTAGTCGTTATGCCAATCCCCTTCCTGGTCGTTGCGCACCCCCCCCCCCCCCTACTGTTGGTCCGGGAGGCCGGAGACTATCACATGCTTTCCTCCGACACATGTGCAGCCAGCCGGCAGCCAGCCTGGCAGCGCGGACTCTCACTGGGAGAGTGTAACGTGTGGAAGGTCACACTACCTCTCTCCAGATCCTTCCCTCGCTGTGCAGGCGCCCCGACCGAACTGTAGGAGTCGCTGTTTACAACGACCAGAACCCACCCACGCCGGCTTCCCACCCACTGACACTGCCAATTGTGTCAGCACGGACGACCGACAAGCCGGAGGTACCGCTGGCAGTTGGATTCGATCCCACTGTCTCCGCGGTGGTAGGCAGACGCTTAGTCCGCTGCGCTACCCGGCCGCCCCTGACTGAGATTTTCAATCTGTCCCTGGCCCAGGCAAAAGTTCCCACATGCTTCAAAGTCACCTCCATCATTCCTGTCCCTAAACACGCCTCCCCAGAGAGCCTCAATGACTACCGACCCGTAGCACTCACCTCCATCATCATGAAGTGCTTCGAGAGGCTAGTCCTGGCTCACCTTAAATCCTGACTATCACCCTCACTTGACCCCTACCAGTTTGCCTACCGCCCTCACTTGACCCCTACCAGTTTGCCTACCGCCCTCACTTGACCCCTACCAGTTTGCCTACCGCCCTCACTTGACCCCTACCAGTTTGCCTACCACCCTCACTTGACCCCTACCAGTTTGCCTACCACCCTCACTTGACCCCTACCAGTTTGCCTACCACCCTCACTTGACCCCTACCAGTTTGCCTACCACCCTCACATGACCCCTACCAGTTTGCCTACCGCCCTCACTTGACCCCTACCAGTTTGCCTACCACCCTCACTTGACCCCTACCAGTTTGCCTACCACCCTCACTTGACCCCTACCAGTTTGCCTACCGCCAGAACAGGTGTAATGACAATAAAGTTAATCTAATCTAATCTAATAAATGATGTCATTGATTGAAAAGTAGAGCCAGGTACTAATATTTAATTGTGTGCCCAGGTAAACGAGAAGCCATTCTTCCTGTTTTCAATGATCAATATTGAGATATGGGGGAAGGCCAATACCAGTGATGTATAGAGATATCCAGGAGAGGTCATATTCCAGGTGGAGTGAACTCCTATTGAGCGGAGCATTTAACGCCTTACTTTTATAAATAATAAAGTACCTTGGACCTGATGAGGAACTAAATGTTAACAAAGTATATAGAACAAATATTATTCACCTGATTTTATTTGAGGTAAACAGATGGATAGGTCTTTACTGAATGTGTCATTAGGAAGGGAAGTAGAAGCCATTCTGGAAGGATTTCTGGTAATCAGGTCTGAGACTTGAGTAACAATAATCAATAGTTTAACATCAAATTCCTCAATAGGTGCTTAATCATGATTAGTATGCCCTCTAAAGTAAATGTTACTGTATTTATAAAGGACCTTTCAAAACAGGATTTTACACATTAAGAAAAATGCCTGTTGGTTGTTTTTCAAATTCAAATCAAACTTTATTTATATAGAGCCTTTTGTGCAAGATTGAAATACAAAGTGCTTAACGTAGAAATCATGTAAAATAAATACAACACAATAATTGAAATAGGAATAAAACAACAATAGTGGTAATGAAGTAATGAATTAGATAAAAGCTAATAAAAGGAGCATGGTGAGACAGACTGATGCAGCACAGCAAAAGCAGTCAAATTAAAACGGAATGGGTTAAACAACCATTTAAAAAAAGCAACTGGTTGGGCTGATCTAATCCCACAACTGGTTGGTGTAGTGGGAATTGAGATTAAAAGAACTCGAACAGCCAGAGAGTGCGTTTCTCCGGTACTTTATTCAATCACATCATGTGTTCTCTTCCTCACACTCCCACAGAGTCAGTGGTTGTGGAAAAGAGCCCCGACCACTTGTCCGCTGACCCCTCATATAGACAATAGATCACAGAAGTGTCTGGTTATTCTCCTGATCAGTTATATTTATGGCCAATGTATTGACAGCTATAGACCCTTTCAGTTCTGTACTGGGGATCCTGGTTAAGTTCAAGTTCAAGTTTGTCAGAACAAAATACAGGATACTAGGGGTGCACCGATATATCGGTCGGGTATCGGTATCGGCCGATAAGTGCCTTGTTGACTGCTATCGGCCTATCGGCCGATAAGCTCAAATGTGCCGATAGCAGTCGCCGATAAATACCCATCAATTTGTGTAGCGTCAAAAGGCAAAAAAAAAAAAGTTCACTCACACACACACAACGCCTGCCGTCCCCCCCACACACACACACAATCTACTGCATCAAAGTAACTACTTATGATTAACAAGGCATTCGTTTTGTGGCATTAGCGTTATATAGTTAGTGTTACACGGACAATAACATCAGCATATTATTATTACCCATAGCAGCAAGGCATTACTCCGAGTCCGTTCATTAGCTCGGTTCCATTCCGTTGCTCATTCCGTACCCAACTACACATTCTGCAATCTGTTAATAAAGTTTTCAACCAGACAAATGTATAGAAAGGCTTTGTTTTATTATAACATTTGTTGCAGTAAAATCATTATGTCTCATTTGGTCATGCGTGGAGCGCCGGTCGGCGGGCCGGGCAGCTAACGTAGCTACGTTATTAGCTATTAGATGCAAGACTAACGTTACTGGTGAAAATGTGATTTGCGTTGGAATACTCATTTGTCAACTTGCTGTACTTTGCTTGCAGGTCTGCAGTCATTATTGCTGCATTAAGAATAGCCCCAACTTTAGCCAAGGTAACGTTATGGCTAAACCTTTAACAATAGTTAACGCTAGCTTTCGGTTAGCTGTTCAATGCTATTAATAACACAACTCCCCGTCAACACCCTCTCTCGGGAAGATGGCATTTAAGAAAGTATCTGCTGTTAAAATGAAGTGTTACACGTTCAATAACAAGCATTATTATTTACCCGAAGATAGCAGTAAACAAGGCATTACTCCGTTAGCCCGTTCATAGCTCGGTTCCATTCCGTTGCTCATTCCGTACCCAGCTACACATTCTGCAATCTGTTAATAAAGTTTTCAACCAGACAAATGTATAGAAAGGCTTTGTTTTATTATAACATTTGTTGCAGTAAAATCATTATGTCTCATTTGGTCATGCGTGGAGCGCCGGTCGGCGGGCCGGGCAGCTAACGTAGCTACGTTAAGTGTGTTCTGCTCTCGCATTCGCAAACAGAACAATGGCGGCATGCCCGGAAGTAGAAAAATGTATAAACGCTTGCCGATTGGTGGTAAGGACAGCAGGAGTGGCGTAGCGGTGTGGCGTAATTGGCCGAATCGACTGTCAATCAAAATGGTTCCATTGCATTGGTTGAAAGCTCTGGTTGAGAGAATAGTATCCCGCTGCAGGCCGCAAGAATGGTTCCATTGCATTGGTTGAAAGCTCTGGTTGAGAAAATAGTATCCCTCTGCAGGCCGCAAGACGATACTGGGAGAGAGATAGTGATACCATAAACATATTTCTTGATGTTTCCTTTTTTTAAGTAAGTAAAGAGGCCTACAAATACAAACATACACATACAAATATACAGTAGTTTCATTAAAAAAAATAAATAAAAATTTTTACAAATACTTATATACAAATATACAAATATCGGTATCGGTATCGGTATCGGCCGATAGTGTTAGTTGAACAATCGGTATCGGTATCGGCGGCCAATTTTCATATCGGTGCATCCCTACAGGATACTTTATGATGAAATGCTTGTTTCTGTATTGGCCCCTGAGAGTGTGCTACATACAGTAAAGAGAAAGTAAGTACAAAATAATTAAGAAGTAAAAAGTAGGTAAAGTCAATATACATATATACAATACAGAGTAAAATGACTACCAGTGAGGTAGAATGCAGAGAGAAAAATTGGGGTAGGGTGCAAATGAGGTATGAAAGTGGTGCAAATCTCTTTAATAATAGATAAATATAAAGTGAGTGGTACGGTGAGTGTTTGTTTAAAGTGAGTGTGTACATGTGGATGTGTGTGCAGTGAGTGTAGATGATGGGTTGTTACATGGAGTCATTGAGCATCCTGATGGCCTGGGCCCAGGAGTTCAACACTTTTAATCCCTATCAGATTTGGATTGTGGGTAGTTCTAAACCAAAAAACAGGATCAGGATCACTTTGATATCCGATCAGATCAGGAAATCAAATCCAAGCTTTAATCTGGATCAAATCTTCAAAACGGGTATTTCAAACCGACAACACAGGATTGGGATCAATTTGATCCCAAAAAACTGGATTCTCTTGATCCCATCAGAGGGGTGGATTTCCAAAAAAATATGTTTCAATATAAATAAGATGGCAAAGTTTGTTAACTGAAATAATACACAATTCTTAGCCTTCATGGCAAATCAATCTTTTATTTTTATTTTTTGGTCACGTTAATGGTGGCCTATTTTGTTTTCAACCAAATGCTGATGACATAAATGTTTATGCTCATAAAAGTATCACAACAAAGATTGTCAATCACAAATGTAATTTAGGTTAAAGAAAAAATATCTTCAACAAAAAAAAAGTCCATCTGTCATCACCTTCAGCAAACAGAAATCTCACTTAGAATTCAGCTCCTCAAAGCACGTCTGGATGATCCAGCTGCCTTTGAATCAAGTTTTTTTTATGTTACCCATGGGAGTCTTTTTAAAAAAGAATTACAATTCCATTATGATTTGATGTCCTTTATGTATTTAACAATATAATTAGACATTATAGATGTCTCTGCAATGTGGTCCTTGTCTTCCTTTTTTCCCATCGGAGATCGGTAGGATTAAAGCACTGATATTCGGATCTAGTAATCTTGAAAAGTCTCAATCTGGATCAGGGTGATCCTATCCTGGATTGCTTTGAAATACCGGGACAAAATCTGGCAGAGTTGTCTGATCCTGGATCACAAAAAATGGGATTTAAAAATGGGATCGGATCAGATAGGGATTAAAAGTTTTGAACTCCTGGGCCCTGGGCATAGAAGCTCCTTCTGAGTCTCTCTGTACTGGCCATGAGACTCCGGTAGTGCTTGCCTCCAGTACTGCGCTACATTAACCACTAGAGAGCAACCACCGGTCTCATCAGTCTTGGATATGTCAAAGATTAGACTAAATATTGACTTTGATGCATTATTTGTTTTTGTGTAGCAGATTTACAATTCTGTAATAATTCTTAAGTAATTTGAGGACAGAAATGTCCCATTAACTCCCATTAAAACCACATGTTTTAATCTCATAGCCATTACAAATAATAATCATGCATTCTGTAATGTTAGGGTTTCATCTTTGAGAAAAATAGTAAAGTTTGTCATTTTTACTGTTCACCACTCAAATCTGCCATTTCCCCATTATAGGCCTATAGAAGGTGTGTGTGTTTGCTGTTTCGTGTCTTTGAAGTACATTTACATTTACATTTAGTCATTTAGCTGACGCTTTTATCCAAAGCGACTTACAAGTTCTGTGCGACAAGACAGCAAGAAGGGTACAATTCTATCAGCTGAGTAACATTGTTCATCAAAGTGTTGCGTGTTACAGTGTAGGTTAGTTTATTAGGACAAGTGCATGACATTAAGGTTAGTCGGGGTTAGATTTTTTATCATTTCAGATAATGGTTGAAGAAGTGAGTCTTTAGTCGACGGCGAAAGATTGGACGGGATTCGGCTGTCCTAACTGGGACGGGTAGTTCATTCCACCATTGTGGGGCAAGGACTGAGAATAGGCGGCTTCTCTTTGATGACCCTCCGGGAGCTTGGATAGGAGTAGATCTGAGGCGGCCAGAAGATGCAGAGCGTAGGGGTCTTGAGGGTGTGTAGTTAGAGACAGTAGACAGACTGACCTTAGGTTGACCTTATTGCAGAACTTGTAATGTCTGATATAGTTACTTTAGTATACTGTCATACACAGCCATACATGCACTATTTCAAGTAAATAAAAACATGGCTCCCCTTCTCTTACACTTCAAAGAGGTCACTGTGGAGATGGCAGCAAACAGGTCTCACCCATGCAGAGAGGAAAACATTCTATCCTCTGGACTGGACAGGATATTCCTTTAGTGATCCCCTTTGGGAGATTCAGTCGTCATAGCAGCAGGAGGGGTACAGATAATGCTCACGGTAATAGGAGAGTAATATATATAGGCAATAAACGAATTAAATCTAAATATACAATTTTAATAAAATAAACCATATACACAGAGGTGCAGATGATGTATACCCTATTGGTCATAATATAAGTTACAATCAATATAAGCAATATAAAATATGACAAAGTAAACCGTATACACAAAGGTGCAGAGGATAATAATAATATTCTTCCACAAATTAGCGTTTTCAGCTCCATGCTCCCTCTGGCAGACTCAAACTTTCAACCCTCCAGAGGGAAAAAGGTGAAGGTGGATCGGGACTACCAACCTTCCAATGGTACTATTGGTGTCCTGGCACCCTATATAGAGGGAAATTCTGTACGGCCCTCATAGGTTACAATTACAATATGTAATCTATTCCAATATATCTATCAAACAATCAAAACTAATTTGGCTCCATCATTATTGAGCTAATCTCAGTTCGCAGTCTTGCAGAAAATCTCAGGAAAATGACACCAAATTTGTACCTTCAATCACCTTGACTCCTTCTGTATCACAAACAGTACTGTATTTGCAAATCTGGTATGTCATAAATGTATAGATGTAGCAGTACTGACTATCTGTATGTCATGTATGTCATATATGTCTATATGAATTGAAAATGGGGGACCCTGATGGAAACAAGACAAACGTCTTTCTCAGGTCTGCATCCCCTTAACAATTGTATGTATTGAGCCGTACTGTATTGTACCCATTCTGCAATCTGTTAAATAAAGTTTTCATTCATTCATTCATTCATTCATTTTCATTCATTCATCGCCCATGATAACACTGGTCTCCAGTTGGGAGACGTCCAATACTGCCCCCCAGTGGTGTAATAAGGGAGTTCTTACACTTGCTGATTCGTTTGGGGTAGAAAGAGGGTCTCTGCTCATTCCAAGACATTCAGAAACACTTTAATTCACCTGGCACTTTCTTCTAGCTTCTATTGCGCACAGCAATGGTGTACCTTGGGATAGTCAATTAGGTACCCAACCATTTCACACAATATTTACCAGACCCAGGGGTCTGGTCTCAACGGTTTACGCCATGTTGGCAAAGACTTCTTCAAAGCCTCTACCCATTGATAGAGTGTGCCAGTGTGGATATACCATTCAATAGCAGCAGTCTAAATGGGCTATTAATCTGGCAAAACATTTTGCTATCCTCCAGAATTCCCAACCACCAAGTCATCCATTTTGATTTTATACATAGGACATACATGCATATTACATAAAGAAAGCCATACCATCACCTAAAAGCGCTTTGTGCACACAAAAACGCCTTGTGTACCTTTTTCCATATGGTATGGGAGTGCCCAGGATTGGTTGATTTCTGGAGGAAGGATGCTTATGGTTGTCCTTCTTATTGATTGATTGATTGATTGATTGAAAACGTATTAACAGATTGCAGAATGGGTACAATACTAAGAGGATGCAGACCAGAAAAATACTTTCGTTTTGTTTACATCGGGGTCCCCCATTTTCAATTCATCAGGACATTTATGACATACAATCAATCAAATCAAGGTCAGTGAATACCACGACCACAATGAATGAATGAAAACTTTATTTAACAGATTGCAGAATGGGTACAATACAGTACAGCTCAATATACACAATTGTTAAGGGGATGCAGACCTGAGAAAGACGTTTGTCTTGTTTCCATCAGGGTCCCCCATTTTCAATTCATATAGACATTTATGACATACACAACATTGATTGATTGATTGATTGATTGAAAACTTTATTAACAGATTGCAGAATGGGTACAATACAGTACAGCTCAATACACACAATTGTTAAGGGGATGCAGACCAGAGAAAGACTTTCGTCTTGTTTACATCAGGGTCCCCCATTTTCAATTCATCAGGACATATATGACATACATGACATACAGATAGTCAGTACTGCTACATCTATACATTTATGACATACCAGATTTGCAAATACAGTACTGTTTGTGATACAGGAGGAGTCAAGAAAAGGGAGTATATACATTTGACGTAGAAACTGTACATTGGAGGAGGTTGGGTGGGGTTGTGTGGGGGGGGTTGGGTACATTGGGATATTGACAACCATACTGGGTAATTCACATTGGAGGTGGTTGGGGGGGGGGGGAGAAACACTGTATAAACAAGCAAAACTGTACATACATGACATTGATGGCATAGGGACATATAGGTATTTAGTACTGATACACAGGCCCGGACTGGCCATCGGGAGCACCGGGAGTTTTCCCGGTGGCCTGGCCTGCACAGATAAAAAAAAAATTATAAAAAAAAAGAAAAAAAACATTTATTTTCTTTTTTTTATTATAATTTTTTGAATTTTTTTTGCCAGGCCATTGTTTCTAGTTATGGCGGCGGCGCGGCGCGATAGTTAGATAACCTAGGTGGGTGGGGAACAACCAGGATTTCACTGTCTGCGACAGAGTTGGAGAACTATCTCTGACTCTCTCCCTCACGCGGACACACACACACAATGGAGCCGTGCTGCCGCTTGTGATTGGTGGAGGCGGGACCAGGCGATACAACTGATTGACAGCGGTGGCGGCGAATGGAATGGCAGACGGCACTCAGATGCAGAATAACAGCCAGGCAATGAGCCAGGTAGTGAGGGACTCGGGAGAGATACAGCAGAGCGAAAGTCAATTAACGTTGATGTCAAGATGGACAGTGGAAGAAAGAGAAAGGGTGGAAGAGAGAGGGATAAAACAAAGAAAAATAAAGGCCCTTACAGGAGAGAGTGGTTAACTGTATTATAATAGTAAATAGAAAAATATGTTGTGCTCTTGCTTTTTGAAGGTGGAGAGAGAGTAGCATTGCTAGTGCCACAACAGTTTTATTTGAGGTCCATAACAGTACATTGTACTAAGCAATTGTTGGCTCATTAGTTTGTGATTCACATGCACTCAAATTCACCAGAATGCAGGAAATTAAGTCTTTGTAACAACAAATTTCCTGGTGGGGGACCCCCAGACCCCCCGCTTAAAAAGTGGCCTGATTGGGGCTATATTTCGCGCTATATCTCCCGGTATGAATTATTTCCCCAGTCCGGCCCTGCTGATACATACTTCACTTCGCCTCTTGCAGAGACGTTCGTTCACTCATTCATGGTGTCTTCATGAAGAAACACGCTCCTCGATGTCAGTTTCAGTATTTAATAAAAGACAAAGATGAAGACACCCTGAAACAGACACAGACAGCACAGTCAGCTGACAACGTATATCATGATTCATGAATACACAATAACACTATAGTAACACATAAATATATATATCTATATAATGCATATATAATATAATATATAATATGTATGAACAGTAATGGTGCATCAAGCATCTCACATGAATGAGTGAACGAACGTCTCTGCAAGAGGCGAAGTGAAGAATGAGAACTAAGATGGCCGCTCAGCAATACCAGCGCAGTGCAAGGCATATCCGGTTGGATGCTGGTAAGACGCTGCCCTCTAGTGGCCGGCGATAAACTCTTCAATTTGTGACATAAACGATATTAAAAAATACAGTACTGTTACCCCTAGATCCTGACAGAGTATATACATATGATGGGGAGGGGACTGTACATTAGGAGGGGGTGGGTGGGTGGGAGAGAAATATACATACGGCGGGGAGGGAATATATACATGCGGTGGGGAGGAGGCTGTCTATTAGGAGGTGGTGGGGGTTTTGGGCATTTACGGTGGCCAGTTTCGAATTGCAGCCTCCCGTAGGTGCTCTTTAAGAGCGGTTTTGAATGTGGGTAGGGATTCACATTCCTTTACAGCTTTGGGTAGGGTGTTCCACGTTGATGTGGCATAATTGCTAAACGTATTTAGTCCCTTGTTTGAGCCGAATCTGGGTTTAACATGATTTGTTGAGCTTCCTCTGGTGTAGTGGTTGTGGTATTCACTGACCTTTGGGAAGTATTTTGACATGTACATGGGTACCTTAGTCGTATAGTGTATCTTGTAGACCAGGCCCATTGCAAGTTGCTGTACTCTGTCGTCTACTCTAAGCCATCCTAGGTTGTCAAAGTGGGCAGGGGTGAGGTGGGTTCTGGGGGTAAGGTCAAGTAGTAGTCTGACCAGTTTGTTTTGTGATGTTTGTAATTTTGTTTTAAGCGCCTTTGAGGTGCTTTGGTACCATGAGGTGCACGCATAGTCGTAGTACCCTTGAATGAGTGCTCCTGCCAGAGTCTTCAGGGTATTCTTGTTTACCAGAGAGGAGATCCGGTACAAGAATCTAGTTCGTTGGTTGACTTTTTTTATTACATTGGATGCCATTTTGTCACAGGAAAGATTAGCCTCTAGGATGGAACCCAGGTAGGTAATTTCGTCTTTCCTTGTGACAATATTGTCACCCACTGCAACTGAGAAGCCGTCGGTCTTGCTGAGTTTGTTATTTGAACCGAAGAGAATGGACTCTGTTTTGCCCATGTGTAATGATAGTTTGTTATCAGCGAGCCATATGCAGATTTTGCCTAGTTCCGAGCTGAGGGTTTTTTCAACCTGCAACTTGTTCTTGTCAGAGACCAGCAGAGCTGAGTCGTCCGCAAACAGGAACAAGTTCCAGTCACAGGCTGACGACATGTCATTTGCATAAATTAGGAAGGAAGCTCAACAAATCATGTTAAACCCAGATTCGGCTCAAACAAGGGACTAAACACGTTTCGCAATTATGCCGCATCAATGTGGAACGCCCTACCCAAAGCTGTAAAGGAATGTGAATCCCTACCCACATTCAAAACCTACGGGAGGCTGCAATTCGAAACTGGCCACCGTAAATGTCCAAACCCCCCCACCCCCTCCTAATAGACAGTCTCCTCCCCACCGCATGTATATTTCTCTCCCACCCACCCACCCCCTCCTAATGTACAGTCCCCTCCCCATCATATACTCTGTCAGGATCTATGGGTAACAGTACTGTATATTTGCATATCGTATGTCACAAATGTAACAGTACTAAATACCTGTATGTCATGTATGTCCCTATGCCATAAATGTCATGTATGTTGTGTATGTCATAAATGTCACTATGAATGAAAATGGGGGACCCTGATGTAAACAAGACAAACGTCTTTATCTGGTCTGCATCCCCTTAACAATTGTGTGTATTGGGCCGTACTGTATTGTACCCATTCTGCAATCTGTTAAATAAAGTTTTCATTCATTCATTCATTCATTCATTCATTCATTCATTCATTCATTCATTCATTCATTCATTCATCATTCATCACTCACTCTCACTCAAGGCTGACTGGGGCAAGATGGCGGCGGTTCAGTGACGCTGGTGACTCCTCCTTAAGCTATCTAGTGTTCTATAGATATCTATGCTCTCTCCAACCGCACGTCTCAACCGTGCCTGGTCAGGGGGGAGGGGCTAAGCCCAATGTGGAGTGACGTCCCCTCTCCGCCAATCAGCGCGCGGTCTGTCGCGGCCACAGGCTTTCCCCGTGTGAGGCAGCTATTGGCTGTTTATTTCCAAAGGGGCGGGGCGTGGGGTGCCGCGTGACGCGGACGTAGCTGATTGGTCCAGCCCTCCCTGACGTCACCAGGAAATACGGCAATGCCATACAATGTCTCGTCCTAGCCACCAGGGGCACCACACTCCATGCTTCACCTCGTTGTCGTTGTCTGTTGCTATAACGAGCTAATGCTGCTAATCTCTAACGTTAACTCTCTGAACAGATCTAGATGCAGTGATCGTGTAAAGAACGGACTAACTGCAGCTGCTGGAGACAGATTTGAACTAAGGAGGAGTCGAGACTGGCCGTAAACTTCAGAGTGTTGTGAAAGTGAGATGAAGAAACACAAAGCAGGTTTGTTTAATCAGAAGGTCCTTTGGACATTATTCTTTGATCAATATGTTCCCGTTTGTGATTACGGTATTTCACAATTGCCTAACCTTAAATAATGTACCCAACAGTTAGACCAGCGGTGCTGTCATAAATAAAACATTAGATGCGACATTGCCATAAATCATGTGATAACCGTCCGCCATCTTACCTGGATATTGTTTAGGCAGCAACTATGTTTGTCGGCTGTGCAGCCTAGTTACTGTACTAACATGATCAGAGAGACTAGTGCAGCCTAGTTACTGTACTAACATGATCAGAGAGACTAGTGCAGCCTAGTTACTGTACTAACATGATCAGAGAGACTAGTGCAGCCTAGTTACTGTACTAACATGATCAGAGAGACTAGTGCAGCCTAGTTACTGTACTAACATGATCAGAGAGACTAGTGCAGCCTAGTTAAATGGGGGACCCTGATGTAAACAAGACGAAAGTCTCTCTGGTCTGCATCCCCTTAACAATTGTGTGTATTGTTGAGCTGTACTGTATTGTACCCATTCTGCAATCTGTTAATAAAGTTTTCAATCAATCAATTACTGTACTAACATGATCAGAGAGACTGAGGAGGCTGGCATCACTTTATACACATGAGTATGGAGGAGATTATATCACACAAGGCTCAACTACTCTCTTTCTAACACACACACATGCACACACAATGAATGAATGAATGAAAACTTTATTTAACAGATTGCAGAATGGGTACAATACAGTACGGCTCAATACATACAATTGTTAAGGGGATGCAGACCTGAGAAAGACGTTTGTCTTGTTTCCATCAGGGTCCCCCATTTTCAATTCATATAGACATTTATGACATACACAACATACATGACATTTATGGCATAGGGACATATAGGTATTTAGTACAAGACACTCTGACGTCACGAGACCGCCGCCATCTTAGTTTTGGGGACAAACCAACCAGCAAAAGTGAGCTCCGTTTTTAAAAAGTAGTAACATATAAACATGAAAAAGGCATAGGCTACTTGAAGCCTCCAGTGCACACCAGTGGAGGCTGCTGACCAAATTTTTAGGTGAAGCACAAATTATTATATTATATTATATATTAAATTATATTTTTTAAACATCCCCAACGCTGCAACACCCCCATTCCTCCCAGGTGTCAGGCTCCTCATTCGCTTCCATTCATTTTGGGGACCATGTTTAAATATCATACTTCTGAAGTATACACAAACTATACTGCTGTGACGATTTCAATAACACAGACCATTCTGAGTCAATGGTATGCAAAACTGTACATTGGAATATCTAACATGTATTTACCACTTTCCTCTGCACGAGGCCACAGGTGGGTTTTATGTAACACAAGGACAATGAATGAATGAGAGAGAGAGACAGAGAGAGACCACGGCGGGTTTATATTAACACAACAGAACTGAATGAGAGAGAGAGAGAGAGAGAGTGTGTGTGTGTGTGTCTGTGTGATAACAAGTATACTATAATCACAGGTGTATTATGGTGCAGGGTCCATGTGTGTGGCTTGTGTCCAATAACAATAGTCCATGTATATTTTGTGTGTGCGACTGTGCGTGTGTTTAAGACTGTGGTCTTTGAGAATGAGAATGTTATAGTTCTTCTTTCTACACATGAATGAATGATGAATGAAAACTTTATTTAACAGATTGCAGAATGGGTACAATACAGTATGGCTCAATACACACAATTGTTAAGGGGATGCAGACCAGAGAAAGACTTTCGTCTTGTTTACATCAATTCAGTGCCACATACACACAGTCCTCATATCCCTCCTAGTTACACACAGTCATCATTATCCCTCCCATACAATACGCACAACACAACAGACTAACGATAGGTTATGACTATAACCAAGTTCTGTTAGTTAGGGGCGATGCTTGGCATCACTACTGCACTATCTCGCGTACGTGCACGCGTACTGAATAAACCACAAATGTACCTCTAATACCAGTATTAGTCTGACCACACCCCTCATCAGCTTACCTTCATAAGCAGGTGTGTGGTCACCTGCTCTCCTCCTTCCCAAGCTTTCACCACAAGGTGAGGACAAGGGCTGCAGCGGCCGTCTGATGCCAAGCATCGCCCCTAACTAACAGAACTTGGTTATAGTCATAACCTATCGTTCTGTATCGTTAGTGGCTTAGCTTGGCATCACTACTGCACAAGGGAGGCCAAGCGGAGCCACTTGGCTGACAAATACACCCCGCTGACAGCCCCCCAAAACCATCAGAACAGGGAGGGCCGAGCCCCCCCGACCCCCCCTAATGGAGGGTATCCCCCCTATTAGAGGCTTCACGGGAAGGCGACGGACCCGACCGTGCGAAGAGGCACTCAAGCAACTTAACGCACAGGGTGAGCAGACCGTGGCCTGACCCCACGACTACACACACGCACAACCCGCATGCCACCCGGGAACGAACGGAGGAACAACCTCGTTACTGCCCCCAGAATCACGGGGCCAAGGGCAAACCCAACCCCGTGGCAAGGCCGTAGCAGCGGAGCGCGAAGGAAGACCCAGACCCACCAAAAGGACTGGACTCCCTGGAATGGGGGCCCGGAGAAGTCCATGATGCCAGCATCAAGACCCCACCAGGTGGGCACGTAGTGCCCCGCCCCCCACATCGCCAGCGTATTCGGACAAAGGCCCCTCAGTTACTGCACCTGGTTAAGTACTAACCAGGCCAGAACCTGCTTAGCTTCCGAGATCGGACGAGATCGGGCGTGTTCAGGTTGGTATGGCCGTAAGCCGAGCGGGCCCCGTCCCCCCAATAGTACACCGCCTGGCACACTGACCCTGCAGAACAGGCAGTCAGCATGGCCGTAAGCACACAAAAAGGTTAACCAACGGAGCAGGCAGCGCACCGGGGAAAAACCAGGCAACAGGCTGTTAACCCTAGCCTGGAGACTGCGGACGAGACAGGCGCCAGAGGGGACAGCTGAACACAGCCGCCCCGGCGGAAGGAGCGTAAGCTGGCGGTGTTGCATGACCAAGCCTCCATTTAAAAACCCCCACCCAGAGGGGTCGAGGCAGAGAAGGCTGACACGATCGGCAGACGTCATGAACGTGCAGGGGCACCCTCAAACGGTGAACCCGGGAGTTGACACTGCTCCAACACACCAGGGAATCAACCACCTCGGTGTTACCCAATGCGGTGGTTGTTCCTATAACCCCTCAAGAAAAAACTCCAAAACACACCTGCGGGCATACACCGGCTATACCGCAGTACAAGTGTTTCAGTTTCCAAAAAGGGTTAACCCAGGCCTACGGGTCGCAAACATCACTTCGGACCGGGCCTGGCGGTACGGGAAGCACAGGGTCACCAGAGGAGGTCAAAAAACCACCCCCACAGGCCCCTCTTCGCCATGCGTGAGAGAGGAGCGAAAAATAATGGAGAACCAGCCCCTAAGCACACCGTACCTGGTATTCCCCGGCGGTCTCCCAACCAAGTACTAACCAGGACCAACCTGTGTAGCGGCCGAGATCCGACGAGATCGAGCGCGTACAGAATGGCATGGCTGTAAGCCATGACGACAGTGCTGAGTAAAAACATACCCAACCAGGGTCTCCATAGCGCTTAACCCTGTGACACCCAGACCGACCCGGCATTTTTCCCCCTGAAAAAAAGCCCAAGTCCCTCAGGGTACCAGAACAGCAGATCTGCATCCCCGGCGGACAACGGGTTCAACTGATCTGGACCAGCGTGACCAGAACCAGTCCCGTGCCCTAACCACGCCGACATGCCTACTCCAGGAGAAGGGCAGATATGCGTGTTGATCTTAACATGAAAAGAAGGCGCCACCCAGACGTCGGACGAACCGCGCCTGGTGGCCCACCCCAAGGGCGTGAGACCCCACTACATATGTTCAGATCCATCCCGTCATCATCCCCCAGACATGAACGAGAATCCGTCGACAACCCACCCAGGTCATGGGATGTGGTCGTTGGAAGAGGAAAAACCCCCATCTCAGTTGCTTTATAAAAACGCTGTTTCAACCACAAGCAACCAAGGCGTGCCAGTCAATCGCCTGTTTACAGCGAGCTAGCACTATACGTGCGTCGGGACACACCCCCATCAATGAACAGGCTATTTAGACCTGTCATTGAATCCCCAAGGCGCCCAGGGGAACGACAAGAGGGGTGTGACACTCCCTAACTCCAACACTTCTGGAATAGAAAGAAGGAAGCATCAACAGTATGTATCCCAGTCTACACAGCCGGGGTAAAAAAAATTCACATTTTTACATCCCACCACCCTCCCATAGGAAAGAGACGGGGATCCCCAGAGAGACTTCCCACGCGAGCTGTACAGATTGAAAAGAATATATTGCACCTTGAGCCATGTAAAAAACTGGTTTTAGGGCCTCCGGGGAAGAGGCACTGAACCCATACACACTCAATAAACGAATTGAATCGAATATACATACAATAGAAAAGGACCCTTCTAGAGGGTCCACTCACTTTGACAATCTGAGGAGGAAGGCTCTGTACTCTGATGGAGGCTTCCTCACATGGAAGAAGGAGTCCGAACTCACAGAAGGCCTGAATAGGCGCTTGGTGAGGAGGAGCCCTGACCACCCCCCCTGAAAACAGATCCATCACATGGACCTGAACAGCACACGGAAGTCCTACCAACAGAGACGCGCACGGTGACGTACTCTATGGCGGGGGAATTCCTGCGGTGCACACGCCCAATATACCAGGCCGTGGGACCAGGAACTCCCCCCCCCCCCCCCCCCCCCCCCCCCGTAACGTGCCGAACCGCCACGTGACGGGAACCTTGAAGGACAGGGGGTGTACCCCTGACCGACAGACAATGGGGAGAGGAAAGGTTACCAGTTCACCCCTTTACGACCCCACACCCATGATACGACGTAACGACAAAAAGAGAATATGACACAGTCATAGTCAGCTCTATGAAGCGTTTCACAGCTCCACACAGCGCATGAGCTAACCTGCCATCTGATTTTTACTAAGGAAAAACACAGAATAGAGAGGGCTCTAAGAACCCCGGTCCAACATACACATGTGCTTCTGTGGCCAGTACAACCCAGTTGTAGGTCACATGACACACACAACCCATCATCACCTACAAAAAATGGCAAAAACACTCAACAGAGGAACGCCGTTTTTTTCACAATGAGAGAATACATCATTCTTGATTAGTATCGACCACAGGCCTTGCTAAGCACACATGACAGCAACCAAACCAATTTCCCTTTAGGAAATAAGTTTCTCCAGCAGATTTAGCACAACCTCAGCAATCAAGCTAAGAGTTACATCGTATCCCTACCACACAAAAGACACAATTAATGCACAACATGTCTGATAGGAGGTGATAAAGTCCCCAGGGAACCGGGGGGGAAAAACACAATCCTCCTATTTTACCCTCAATACGGCCAGTTAAAACAGGAAAACCTGTTAATGTGTGAACACACTGTTCATTGTCATTACAGTCTGAGAAAGAATATTCCTTCTCACTTGTCACCAAGCATAGCTTCATAGGTTAGTTACCTTAGTTGTGAGTACACGGCCGTGTTACTCACACAACAACCAGATCATTACATCCCGTTTGCACGGAGAAGCTAACTGCCAGTGACAAAAACAGCTCACACATAACCCGCAACGTATCCTAAATGCATTGTAGCCACACACGTTTTGGGAAAAACACCGTTATTCACAATACATTTAGCAAAGTAAAACCAGAAGACGTGTTATGAGGTCTGGCCAACCCCGTACCTACCCGGAACGCAGATCAGCGAAGTGCAGTCACAAGACACCGTAGAACACAGCCGTCCTGTGTTGTTCGATCCGGGCAGCGTCGCCGCTCCAACCAGTCGCTACAGTCCTCTTTGTTGACGCAATCCCCGTCCAGGCTCAGGGCAGGGTCGACGAACATCCCCTGTCAAGGATGACGTCGTGGTCAAGAGTGTAAAACATGTTAAAATCAAAGCACGTTCAACAGAATAGCATCAAGCTAACGGCTGCTCCAACCGTTCGGGTGCTATTGCTTCCGCTCGCGAGACGCCAATCTAACGACGCACGCGATCAGAAGCGAGCTCCCGGCGGCGCGCGAGAAGCTAAGCTACCCCGCGCCAGGCCATGGCCATAGCAGCAAGCTAACGTCACCTAGCGACCACGACATGCTAGCCCCGCAGCTAACAGCTGACTGGCTAATAGTAGGCCTTAAGCAGGCCATGCAGCGATCCAGCAGGCTAACGCAGCAGTTAACAGCTGACCGGCTAACCGTAAGCTATGAACATGTAAACAATGACATAACACTCACCCAGACAGGCCGCCGTTCTGAACCTCTCCTCACTTTTTAAGAGAAAAGAGAAAACAAGATGTCCACACCGCTTCACAACGGTGACATTACCACATCCGACGGATCAGCACAGTACCAACTGGCCTGTGTAGCTGACATTGAACATGAATCTGCCGCTATCGCACATTACATGCACATATCCCCTCGTGAAGGAATACTCTCATTTGGATATGAAAGATGGGGCCTTAACACGGTGACAGAGAGAATCCACTCGTCCAGAACACACAGGGATCACCAGTGTCAATTGTCGCGGCCCACTAGTTAAAACTATAATGGTCTCCAGACCAAGGCCTTCTGTCGCCTAGGTGGCTGAACAAAGGACCCTAGTCTGGGGCCGGTTTCCATAAACTTTGTCAAGTAGCCCCCATAGCACTAACAGACAAGTGGAGCCCGCCAGCAAACACTACTCACCCAACCTGGAACGCACCGCTTCTCACAACAGCGGCATGTCCGACAGTTCAGCTGTGGCCTGACAGGTTTCACCCCAACAAACACAGCAAGGAACTGCAGTTGAGAAGCATGCAGCGGCGTGCTCCCAATACGAAAACCGGTGGAGGGTTTTTAGAATGATCATCATCTTCCAGACACTCCAGTACGAAGACAATATCGCCGTATTTTCTCGAAAATAGTGAGAGAGAAAATAAAGATATGATGTCAACGTATCCTTGTTTCCCAAGCTGTTCCTAATCCAATTTCTTCCATCATGGTGTCAAGTGTGGGGATCTACCGAGGCACTTCTTCCTTGTGGTGAAAGCGAGAAGGAGGAGAGCAGGTGACCACACACCTGCTTATGAAGGTAAGCTGATGAGGGGTGTGGTCAGACTAATACTGGTATTAGAGGTACATTTGTGGTTTATTCAGTACGCGTGCACGTACGCGAGATAGTGCAGTAGTGATGCCAAGCTAAGCCACTAACGATACAGAACTCGTCTTGCTCAATACTTGTTTATGAGTTTTAAGAGACAGCACTGTAATCTGTCTCAACAAAAGCTCTACTAGTTAAAGATCTCCACCTTGCTATCTGAAACACTGACACCATTATCAACCTAATAATATCAACCTGATAATATTGAAACATTATCAATATAACGTTAGCTACCAACTTTAGCAGGGCTCCTAATAACACAAGATACATTTCACTATGAATTGAAAATGGGGGACCCTGATGTAAACAAGACGAAAGTCTTTATCTGGTCTGCATCTCCTTAATAATTATGTGTATTGAGCCGTACTGTATATTGTACCCATTCTGCAATCTGTTAAATAAAGTTTTCATTCATTCATGCCTTTTGAAAAGTGACATGGTCGATGTAGGAGTTATGATGCTGTTTCAATTCGGTTACAGTAACGTTACACAAACTGACATTCTAAAGCCAAGAAGACACGACTTACCCATAAAGACGGTATCTCGATCGATCTCATCGATCGTTGAATAGTGCAGCTTCTCCATGTGACGAGTCCGACTCGAGCCGCGTTCATTAATCCCATGGAAAATGTAAACAATAGTGCATCGCGAGCCAGCTTGTTGCATCAATGTTTGGCTTTTGTCTCCCGAGTGAAGTTAGAACTACTACACTTCGGCTGAGGCTAAGCACTGCAGGCTTTCATTTTACAACGACTGAGATAAAAAAAAATATATATATATATCATCAAACGATGCACAATGGAGAGGCATTGTTGTTATTGATATCATCTTCATCAATGCCATCAGCCCTGTTTAGACATTCACAAGACCTGCGTAACGTTAGCTAGCAAGCAAGCTAGTCAACAATATCTCCTTCCTCCATTGCAACGCTATCTACAGTACTAGAGAATTCAAAGTGCCCGCGAGGCGATGACGTTGTTGTTGTCACATTTAGCTTTTATCGCAGGTGTATATCATCAAACGATGCACAATAAGTTCATGAACAATAACAAAACACTCCACCCTGGGCCTGATAGCTGCGGTGGTAGCCCTTTAGCTACGTTAGCTCCAACAAGTTATCTTCCTGAGATAAAAATTATTTTGTAAACAAGCTGCAGAGCCGCAGTATGACACAAGAGAAACCATTATCTGATTGGGCCACAAGGCTGTCAATCATGCTAGCTGCAGAGCCGCAGAGCAGCAAAAGAGAAACCATTAGCTGATTGGATAACAAGGCTGTCAATCATTCAATCCCCCATTCAATGGCAAGAGTTAAACTGCACAGACCGTGCTTAGATGACATTAATAGCCTATTTTGATTGGCTATTATTTATTTAAATAAACCTGTGCAGATATTCTGCACGAATATTACTGCAGTCATTACTGCAGTGCAGGCCTGCTCAGAGCTGTACATTTGGGCCATTTTTCAAGAAAAAAAAAATTCACTGGCATTTTTTTTACAGAGGAAAACGTTTCTAATAAAAAAAATTAAATAATAATAAAAAAAAAATAAAAAAAATATAATATATATATATTATGTAAATTAATAATAATTATGAATTATGAGTGAATTTGTATTTCACGTGTTGTCATAGAGAAACCTCCACTGGTGCACACGTACACTGAGAATGGACTATATGGCGAGTAATGTTTCTGTTCTGGCTGTCACTCTTAGTGTCTAGCAGAAAGAATTCAATGTCCACACGATGACAATATAGCTGAAGGTTCTTTACTTCCACACTTTGGGTTAACTTGCATACATCCAACTGGCGGGCACCGTATCTGACGTCATTAACATGAGTCTGGGCTAAACCAACATATGGGTGAAACTATTATTCCAGGATACCACAGCTAGCAGCTAACATTCATCTGCTGTTTACAGCCTCACAGCCAATAATACATTTACGTTATAATATTTGTTCCTTATTCTCACCTGTTATGAAATGGGTAGAGCAGATACACGTATGATTTGACTTGGGGGACCAGTGTCTGCTTTGATGGACTCTCCCGTCTGCATCTACGTGTGCCCTCTTGATGGCCACCAGCCACTTTTCCTCTGTGATGCCTCAGCTGGTAAATTAAATAAAACTTGCGATTTTGATTTAGTTATTAGTACAAAACGTAACACAGCAGCTCTTTGGCATTGTGATGCACTGAAGAAAATTACCCTTGATTGTGTTTACTTTGCCGCTTTTCCGATCCGTTTTCTGCACTAAATGAAGCGTTCACAATGTACTCGTGGTGCATGTTTCCCCCCAAGCCATAGTTGCCTAGCAACAACAGACAGGACGTTGACTTCGAGAATATCTCTCTGTCTCTCTTACTATCCCACATGCACACACTCTCTCCCGGTCTCTCTTACTATCCCACATGCACACACTCTCTCCCGGTCTCTCTTACTATCCCACATGCACACACTCTCTCCCGGTCTCTCTTACTATCCCACATGCACACACTCTCTCCCGGTCTCTCTTACTATCCCACATACACACACTCTCTCCTGGTCTCTCTTACTATCCACATGCACACACTCTCTCCCGGTCTCTCTTACTATCCCACATGCACACACTCTCTCCCGGTCTCTCTTACTATCCCACATACACACACTCTCTCCTGGTCTCTCTTACTATCCCACATGCACAAACACACACACATGCATAATTGCATACACATATCAGCCTTCAATCCCAGACATATCTCTTAGAGCCATATGAAATCCGTTTAATTTTTTTCCAAATTCAATTTTATTTTTTTCCAAGTTCAGTTTTTTTCATTTTAATATTTCAGAATTCTGTATTTTGCTTTGTACGCTCATTTTACCATCAGAAATAGTGTCTAATAAGTGGGAATGAATAAATGTCCACAATTTAATAAGATATAACAGTCCATTTAATAGGGCTGTCTTAAATACTTCGAAGCTTCGTTCGATGGGCATGGGATTCGAATATGAAAATAAAATTTGATTATTAAAAAAAAAAAAAAAAAATCGTGTATATATATATATATATATATATATATATATATATATATATATATATATTATTTTTTTTTGCAAAATCAACTCTGCCTCTCTTTGTTAACTACAACAAGCAATGCTGTTTGTTTGTTATTTAAAATGAGGTCGGACTCGGCACAGATTTGTGTTCATTGTGCTGCTTTTATAAAGCCTCAAATGACGGCTTACAATATTTCATGAAAGCAAAGTATTTTGTTTGTCTAAGATTTAAAAAGGTTTAAACTTTACAGCACTGACAAAGTGCTGTACAAGTCCCACAACATAAAAAAATATATATATATTCTTTTAATTTTTTTTACAGTTGATTCCATTTTTATTGCTCAATTCCGCGATTCCGTGAACGCGGATTCCATATGGCTCTAATATCTCTCTACACACACTACCCCACCCCCCTTGCAACTTGTACACATATGCACAAAATACAGCCTTCTCATGTCTATGATCTCCCTTTCTGACGCACACATGTAACGGAGGTACCGCGTGTCTATCCACAGTCACGATGGACAGTGTAGTGAAGTGGCTGTGGACGTTAAGTGTCATCCAGAGGCATCCAGAGTTCACCTCTTGGTATAGCGGTCTGCGATGTCGCCCGCGGCGCGGGAGACCGGGGTTCAACTCTCACTCAGGGCATGTCAAATGAGACCGGTTTCAGTGGTGCCCAGTGACCCGGATGCCCTGGGTGGAGTGAGTTTAGGGGGTGAGTGTAACGGAGGTACTGCGTGTCTATCCACAGTCACGATGTGTGAAGTGGCTGTGGACGTTAAGGGTTCCTGCAGGTAAACTCACTCCCCATAGTAGGGCTGCAACTAACGATTATTTTGGTAGTCGACTAATCTGTCGATTCTTTTTTCGATTAGTCGACTAATCTAACGATTATTTTTGTCATTCGATTAGTCGACTAATCTAACGATTATTTTTGTCACACCCTCAATCTCTGCTTCCTGTGGGCGCGGCTCCTTCTCCAGTGCATGTTTTACCTCACATGCTCAAGTCTGCACACCTGTGAATGTCACCCTGTTGTCCAGTCCCTCTGCCTTAACACTTTGAGTGCCAGCGATGAGATTTCTTGTCTCTCTGTTTAATTAATTTATCCACTCTGGTTGGATGGTGTGTATGTATATGTATGTATTGTGCTGTATAATGACAATACATTTGAATCGAATCTCATTTTGAAATCGCTATGCTGCCTATGGACACGACAGTGGCAGACAGCTTCGGAGGTGATTGCATTGCACCATGGTGATCCACTCAACAGGTAGCGATTTCAAAATGAGATTTGATTAAAATGTATTGTCATTATACAGCACAATACATACATATACATACACACAGGGACCGAAACTAAAGCCCGCCGCCCGCCAGGGGCGGTCTGTTTTTACCTTTGGCGCATGACACTTAGAGGGCTGCCCGCCGTGTGGCGTGTAGACGTGTAGTTCATAACGATACTCTTGTGCGAGTACAGATTATAGCCGCTCGTCTTTTTTTTCTCCGCCGCGAGATCGTTAAAAAACTACAAGTCCCACATTGCACTCAAGTCAACGGTCCAATCACAGTAGAGTGACGTGACTGGTTTCACGAGAAAGAAAGCAAATGACTAATCGGAAGCTCTCATTTGGCTTGTTTACTTCCGTCTGCTCTAGTCTATATCGGACCTCCATGAGCTAACGTTACTGTTTAAACAATGACCCAGTCAACTATTCACTTTTAGTTTAATACATGACGAGGCATTGTCTAACGGTATCTAGCTGGCTAGCTACTGATAGCTGCTGATATCAACAAATGCTCCAGCAATAGTCGACTCGAGTGCTCCGTTCCCTCGTTAGCTAGCTCACGTTAAATCCATCTGTCCCAGTAAACTAAATTGTCTTAACGTTATCTACCGGGCTAGCAGTAGCTACAGATAGCTCCAGATATCAATGTCTTATAACATTGATTGAATGCGTATTCTAGCTGAGGGCATGTTGAATGTGATTTGACAAAATAACCGTAACGTTAAATAGGGTCCAGCTGCATCGCCGGAGAATCCTTGCATGCTGAATGTAGGGTCTAGCTGAATATGGGGTCTAGCTGCAGGGCCGGAGAATCCTTGCTGGAGCTGGAGGCTACTCAAGTATACACACAGACAGTGGAGCTGTTTGCAGATAGCAAGCATTTTGACTTATTGCGTGGTGGCGATGTCTCGCAGATAATACAACTACAAGTATGATTATATAATATATATTTTATTAAAAAAATCTTTTTTTATATAAAATATATATATATATTTTTTTAATCAAAAAAATTTTGGCAGGTAAGAAATATGCTTGGCGGGTAGACTCTTCCCATCTACCCGCCACTGGCCGGTGAGTCAAAAAGTTAATTTCGCTCCCTGCATACACACCATCCAACCAGAGTGGATAAATTAATTAAACGTAAAAAAAAAAAAAGAAATTGAACCAAGAGTGATTTGAACTTGTGACCATAGGATCCACAGCCAGCAGACTAACGAGGTGAGCTAAGTCAGATGTTAAAACTGAGTGACTAATCCATGATTTACACTTGTGCCAATTGCGTTTGTCCCTAATCTTTAGTATTGGCATTAATAAATCAGATGTCATGCTAATATGTCATGTTCTACAGTAGGACCTACTACTGTCATACCCATTAAAACAGTAATTCGAATAATAGAAGCCTGCTTTGCTGGAATGATTCATTTCAAAGATGAATTGGATAATGCAGGCGCGAGCTGGGCGTAACTGGCGTAGATAACTTACCGGGGGCAAAACTAGCGTACGTCAGTGGCCAATCGGGCCACGCAAACCGAACACGGAAGTGCAATCCCCTTAGGGAAAGTATTCACGCGACCGGTACCCTGTCCCGCACATACAGGACTTCTCTACCCACCTAGCGGGGGCCATCATCTTCTCCAAGGTGGACCTGGTGCGCGTGTACTTGGATGACATTCTTGTAGCCAGTACGTCCATAGAGGAGCACATGACACACCTCCAGCAGCTGTTTGAGCAGCTCAGTAAACACGGCCTCATCTTCAACCCGACCAAGTGTCAGTTTGGGCAGTCCTCCATCACCTTCCTCGGACACCATGTCACTCCACAGGGAGCCACCCCACTCCCCGCCCGGCTGGAGGCCATTGCCAGTTTTCCTCGTCCCCGCACCGTACGGTCTCTACAGGAGTTCCTGGGCATGGTGAACTTTTACAACCGGTTCCTTCCCCATGTGCCCAAAGACGAGTTAGATTGGTCCTCGGGGATGGACAGCGCTTTTGGGGCTGCCAAGACCGCGCTAGCCAACGCTGCTCTGCTGGCGCACCCCTCTCCCACTGCCCCGGTCGCCCTCACGACAGACGCCTCTGACTATGCAGTGGGAGCGGTGTGCGAGCAGTGGGTGGGCGGTTCCTGGCAGCCACTGGCCTTTTTTAGCAAACAGCTCCGCGACAACGAGCGTAAGTACAGTACTTTCGACAGGGAACTGCTGGGTCTGTTCCTCGCCACTAGGCACTTTAGATGCCTGTTGGAAGGCCGCCAGTTCACTGCCTTTGTGGACCACAAGCCGCTAACGTTCTCCATGGCCAAGACCTTGGAGCCGTGGTCGGGACGTCAGCAGCGGCAGCTCTCTGCGATCTCCGAGTTAATCACGGACATTGAGCACGTGGCGGGCAAGGACAACTTGCCACTTCCGACTGCCTCTCTCTGGCGGTCATCGGGTCCGTCCACTTGGGACTCGATTATGCCACCAATGGCGGCAGACCAAGCCACAGACTCAGACATTCAGGCCTATCGGACGGGCCCTACTGCACTGCAGCTGGAGGATGTGGTGTTCGACACAGCTAACGCCACTCTCCTCTGCGACATCTCCACTGGCCAACCGCGCCCTATGGTGCCTACGGCCTGGCGGCGCCGGGTTTTTAACATGATCCACAGCCTTTCCCACCCAGGTGTGAAGGCCTCGACTAAGCTGGTGGGGGTCAAGTTGGCCTCCAGAAGGATGTTAGGACCTGGGCTAGCTCATGTGTGGCATGCCAGCGTGCCAAGGTGCACCGCCATACCAAAGCCCCTTTGGCACCGTTTATAGTGCCAGAGAGGCGGTTCGACCACGTGAATGTGGACCTGGTGGGCCCCCTGCCCCCCTCCCACGGATATACTCACCTCCTCACCATGGTGGACAGGACCACCAGGTGGCTGGAGGCTGTTCCACTGTCCTCCACTACGGCAGCGGAGGTGGCCCAGGCGTTCATCGGCTGCTGGGTGGCCCGTTTTGGCACACCGGGGGACATCACAAGCGACAGGGGCCCCCAGTTCACTTCGGAGCTCTGGACTGCAGTTGCGGAGCACCTGGGGGTGAAGATCCACCGCACTACGGCGTACAACCCGCAGGGCAACAGACTTTGTGAGCGGTTCCATAGGGACATGAAGGCCGCTCTTCGGGCTGCCCTTACGGATGGCGACTGGGTTGACCGCCTCCCGTGGGTCTTGCTTAGTCTTCGTTCTGCCCCCAAAGAGGACCTCCAGGCCTCGTCCGCTGAGCTGGTGTACGGCCAGCCGCTGCGGGTCCCTGGGGAGTTGTTTCCGGAGGCCACAGCTTCCTGGTCCGTCGCCTCCCATCGAACAGTGTCCCGGGGTGTTGCCGATGCCCTTATTCCCATTCCAACATCCCGCCACTGCCTTCCCCAGTCCTACGTCCCCAGGGACCTGCCATTGTCCAAATATGTGTTCATCCGGCACGACAGCCATCGGACCCCGCTGCAGCCCCCTTATGACGAGCCTTTCCGTGTCCTGGAGGCAGGCACTAAAAACGTTGTTGTGGACATGGGGGGCAGGCCAGAGCGGGTCACTATAGACCGTCTTAAGCCTGCTCACTTGGACAAGGACGAACCAGTTCAGTCGGCCCCCCCGGTTTCGGCTCAGACCCCTTCCCCGTCCTCTGTTCCGGCCTTGGCCCCTTCCATGGCCCGGCCGCTGGTCCCACTTCTCTCCCTTAATCCCCCTCTTGTTAAGCACAGTCGGTTCGGCCGCTTGATCCGTCCCCCTCCACCTTGACTATTTCATGCGGTAATCTGTTCACTGATGGACTGTTCACTGGCTATTAATTAGTTGCAGTTTTTGTATTGGTGAATTCTGGGGGGGCCTGTGTGGTGAGCTATATTAAGAGACATTCACCAAGGTGGGCTTGTGCCTTTTAAAGGGGAGATGAAGCAGTGAACAATGTGATCCTAGTTTGTTTGTTGTGTACCTTGTGTAAGACAGGGTCCTATAATAAAATGTGAAATCCTGCTTATTTGTCTAAAAAATCAAATGTAATTTCCCTGTTTTCGCCATGGGCGGCGCCATTTTGTTGCTGACGTCACGGTGTTGGTTTGGTGTATACACTGCTGGGCAGCTGCATAGTAAACATGGATTGTTGGGTCAGTCAGTAAATAAAATGTTGCCTACAAAACAACGGGACCGCGGTGGTTCTTTTTGTATTGCTCCTGGCTGTTCAAACAAATTTTACCATGTGAAAGAGAGGAAAGTTGGTTCATTTCAACAAACTACCAGTGAAAAAAACAGTGTTGTTGGCACGTTGGCTCAGGCTGGCTGCACTCAGGCGGCGCAATCAGCCTGTTGGACAGGGAATGAAGATCTCCAGAGAACACTTCATTGCCTCGGATTATGTTGTTGGGGGTGGGAGGTTTGTCCAGAAGACCACTAATCAGCTGAAGCCCGATGCGGTTCCCTCGGTCTTCGACAGACAGACCGGCGCAGGCAGTTCAGCGTTGCGGAGCATTTAGCCTGCTGGCTACCTAGCTCCACTTCAACCAGCATCGGGATCTCCAGCAGCTTGTCGATGTGCTAATAGCCTCAGCAAGCTAACGTTAGCTGGCTCCAGCAGCTTGTCGATCAAGATGTATCCATCAGTGGACCAATTGCATGCTTTTGCAGAGGACAAGAAGCCTTCAGTCGACTCCTTCAGACATTAAGCACCCCCCACAGCCCAAATGGAATGATAAAATATATATATATATTTTTTTTTAATATAAAAAATTGATCATTTTAATAATACTAATAGCACATTTTGGCCAATCATAGTCGACCATCCAAATCCTTAGTCGGGGACAGCCCTACTAGCCTCCCAGGAATTACCCTAAACCGCTCTAAAACCATACTTATATTCACCACGGTATAAAACGGGAATGTATGGATGGAGGGGGGCTTCCCACCCTCCAGAACATTTACAACAAGCGGTGCAGGGGTAAGGCTAAGAGAATCATCAAGGACTCCAGCCACCCAAACAACTGCCTCTTTGAACTGCTGCGGTCAGGCAAGCGATACCGGAGTCTCATGGCGAGCACAGACTCAGAATAAGCTTCTATCCCCAGGCCATCAGGCTGCTCAACTAACAATAAACACTATGCAACAACCATCAAATGCACACAGCACACACATGTGATCTGTCCTGTCTAAATGTTTAAATGTTGAGCGATCTGCTGTGTCAAATTTCCCACGGGATAATAAAAGTATTTCTATTCTATTCTATCCACACGCACACACTCACTTTAAACAAACAACACACTGCAGCACCCACTCTCCACACTTTAGATCACCTAAACACACTTTATATTTATTGGTAAAGGATTTGCACTACAACTCGTACACCTTACTGTAAATTGTACCTAAATTGTACCTCATCCCATTTCTGCTTTGCACTATATAGTATTGTATATTAGTACATTGCATAGTATATTGTATGGTAACTCAGTTACTTCTATTCTGCATCGAACATTGTACATATGTCTATACTGAACACTGACTTCTATTTTTACTTCTATTTTACATGCTATACTATTTTATTTTATTTCATACTTATCTTGTCTAGCACAGTCTCTGGAGCGTAACAGTAAGAAGCATTTTGTATAAAAGTATTCTGTACTTCTGTAAAACTATTAAAGCTTTAAATTAAAACTTGAAAAATTATTCCTTTTTCACATCTTGAATGATAGATACTCGATGTCAAATGGGCCATGTGTTAATGATAAAGTTATCTACTGCATCTTTATGTTTGTTATTCATATTATTATTATTCCTCCCTCCAGACCCCCCACAGCTCTCTGTCTGTGAAGAGGAGGTTCCCCCTGAGCAGCAGGAGAGGAGCCCCAGTCTGAGCCAGGAGGAGCCAGAGCCCCTACAGATGAAAGAGGAACAGGAGGAACTCTGGAGCAGTCAGGAGGGAGAGCAGCTTCAAGGTCTGGAGGAGGCTGATATCATCAAGTTGACATACAATCCTGTCCCTGTGAAGAGTGAAGATGATGAAGAGAAACCTCAGTCATCATGGTTTAACCAAACCCAGGACCCAGAGTCCCTACAGATTAAAGAGGAACAGGAGGAACTATTTCAAGATCGAGAGGAGGCTGATGGCTCCAAGATGACCTTACAACCTATGAAATATGAACATGGTGGAGAGAATACTCTGTCCTCACTGCTCAGCCAAACCCAGGACCCAGAGCTCCTACAGATCAAGGAGGAACTACATCAAGGGCTGGAAGAAGCTGATCTCTCCAAGATCACAGTAGACCCAGTGAAATATGAAGATGGTCAAGAGAACGCTCTGTCCTTCCAGCCTCGTCAAACCCAGAGGGAGAAAAACAGAGAAGCTTACTCTTTACCCAGCACCTCAACTGGACAGATGAAAACAGAACCTGGTGGAGAGTACTGTGGAGTATCAGAACCAGCCAGTAACTTATATCCAGATGGTGATGTAGAACCAACTAGAGATGGCCAGCTTCTCTCTTCAGACTGTCCTGAGACTGATGACAGTGATGATTGGAAGGAGAGTGGGGAACCTCAGTCAGGTTTAAAGATGCTAATATCAAACAAGAAACAAAAAACATTAAGTTTGTCTCATACAGGAGAGAAACAATTTAGTTGTTCAGTTTGTGGAAAAGGGTTCAGTGACAAAGGAACTTTGAACAGACACATGTCAACAACTCATACAGGAGAGAAACCATTTAGTTGTTCAGTTTGTTCAAAAGGGTTCAGTGATAAAGGACATTTGAATATCCACATGAGAACTCATACAGGAGAGAAACCATCTAGTTGTTCAGTTTGTGGAAAAGGGTTCACTCACAAAGGACATTTGAAGATCCACATGAGG
Source organism: Notolepis coatsorum (assembly GCF_963971535.1). NCBI lineage: Eukaryota > Metazoa > Chordata > Actinopteri > Aulopiformes > Paralepididae > Notolepis > Notolepis coatsorum. The sequence goes on along the minus strand of NC_140171.1, from coordinate 165,156,136 downwards.
ACTCATACAGGAGAGAAACCATTTAGTTGTTCAGTTTGTGGGAAAGGGTTCAGTGAGAAAGGACATTTGAAGATCCACATGAGAACTCATACAGGAGAGAAACCATTTAGTTGTTCAGTTTGTGGAAAAGGCTTCAGTGAAAAAGTTAGTTTGAACAGACACATGTCAACTCATACAGGAGAGAAACCATTTAGTTGTTCAGTTTGTTCAAAAGGGTTCAGTCAGAAAGGACATTTGAATATCCACACGAGAACTCATACAGGAGAGAAACCATTTAGTTGTTCAGTTTGTGAAAAAGGCTTCAGTCACAAAGGAACTCTGAAAATACACATGGGAACTCATACAGGAGAGAAACCATTTAGTTGTTCAGTTTGTTCAAAAGGGTTCAGTGATAAAGGACATTTGAAGATCCACATGAGAACTCATACAGGAGAGAAACGATTTAGTTGTTCAGTTTGTGGGAAAGGGTTCAGTGATAAAGTACATTTGAATATCCACATGAGAACTCATACAGGAGAGAAACCATTTAGTTGTTCAGTTTGTGGGAAAGGGTTCAGTGAGAAAGGACATTTGAATATCCACATGAGAACTCATACAGGAGAGAAACCATTTAGTTGTTCAGTTTGTGGGAGAGGGTTCAGTCAGAAAGGACATTTGAAGATCCACATGAGAACTCATACAGGAGAGAAACCATTTAGTTGTTCAGTTTGTGGAAAAGGCTTCAGTGAAAAAGTTAGTTTGAACAGACACATGTCAACTCGTACAGGAGAGAAACCATTTAGTTGTTCAGTTTGTGGAAAAGGGTTCATTCACAAAGGACATTTTAATATCCACATGAGAACTCATACAGGAGAGAAACCATTTAGTTGTTCAGTTTGTTCTAAAGGGTTCAGTGAGAAAGGACATTTGAATATCCACATGAGAACTCATACAGGAGAGAAACCATTTAGTTGTTCAGTTTGTTCTAAAGGGTTCACTCACAAAGCACATTTGAAGATCCACATGTCAACTCATACAGGAGAGAAACAATTTAGTTGTTCAGTTTGTGGGAAAGGGTTCACTCACAAAGGACATTTGAGTATCCACATGAGAACTCATACAGGAGAGAAACCTTTTAGTTGTTCAGTTTGTTCAAAAGGGTTCAGTGAGAAAGGACATTTGAATATCCACATGAGAACTCATACAGGAGAGAAACCATTTAGTTGTTCAGTTTGTGGGAAAGGGTTCAGTGAGAAAGGACATTTGAAGATCCACATGATAACTCATACAGGAGAGAAATCATTTAGTTGTTCAGTTTGTGGAAAAGGCTTCAGTCACAAAGGAACTCTGAAAATACACATGAGAACTCATACAGGAGAGAAATCCTGAAGTTTGTGGAATGGTTCAGTGATAATGGGGTTCTGAGAAGACACATGGGAAGTCATACTGGAGAGAAACTCTAGTTGTTTAATTTGTTGGAACAGGTTCAGAGGTTCAGAGATAACTGGGAATGTGAAAATGCACAATAAGTCATTGTAGACCATTTAGCTGTCCAGTTTGTGGCAAAATATTTATTCAGAAAGGTAATTAACATGGAAACAACATGTTAACTATATTCAAGGGGAAATATCTAAGTCAGTAGAAATCTTGTATAAATGTAAGGGTATATTAAACTATAAAGCCTTGTACATTATCTACTGCTCACCTTACATATCTTACTATGGGGATATGTAAGTATGGGGGTCGACATAAAATACTGTAAATCCGATAGTCTTACTGCAACAGCGCTCCATCCGGAGCCTTCATAAGGCTGGTTACTATGACCACACAAATCCACTGTTTATAAAGTCTCATGTTATGAAATTTAATGATTTGGTTTATTATAAAATTATGCAAATAATGTACAGAGCTAAAGCAAAGTTACTCCCGGACGGTGTGCAAAGGTTTTTTTTTCAATACACAAAAGAAAATATGATTTGAGAGACATTTGTAAATGTACTGTTCAAAAAGCTAAGAAAGGGATTAAAAGGAGATGTATTTCTATTGTTGTGGAACAATGCTGATATACATAAGAATGAGTCATTCGCTTTTGGTTTTTAAGACGATGGTTTGTATAGTTATTTTTTAAGATTACAAATGTGAATAATTCTTTTTTTGTTATTTTCTTTTAGAATACTGTTTTGGAGTCTTAATTTTGTTAAGAATATAGGACAGGCATGTATAAGCATTATGCTTCAGTGTGTACCTTTTCAGTCACTGTCAAATCAAATATTGTGGAATGATTGTGTTGTATTGGGTGTGATGACTGAATAAAACTACTACTACTACCTATAAAATAACTTTTTGAGTGATAAACCCAGCTTGTAACTATTTTCACATTGGTCACACCAATTATTATATTCTTAGTCTTCTAGTTTATAACAGAAGTATTGTGTTAAAAGCCCATGACTTGATGCATAACAGCATTCTCCTACACACGAGCAGAATATGTCAGGTAAACTGGCTCCCCCTTGTGGTTGATCCTTTATTTCAGATCTACAGTCAGTAGCCAGTGTTGAAACTATTCCAGTCAGAGATGGTTGTTATTGCTGGTATGAGGTTGACTGTTTAATATCTGAGATGAAAGAGATTCGCCTTTAATACACATGTTGCTGCTGCTGGTCATGTATTTCAAAATGAAAACAGGGTCCCTTCTTATTAATGATAGTGTGCAATAAGTCACCCACTAAGTGATATTTCTCTGTAAACTACAGCCTTCCTCTCCTAGTGTTATTGAGGCAGTGCAAGACATTGATAAGAGGAGTCATTTGATCCTTTATCTAAAGCTATCTGCTCCATTGATTACAGAGTAAATAACACCTATTTTAATAATATTTAATCTGGCATAGTTTGTAGGTTTTTGAAAGTCATGACTCATTCCGTTAAATAGGGTGAAGATAGAAGTGATCTCAATAATTACAGACCAATTTACAAACTATTCTGTAACACAAATCCTGTAATCATTGGTAATGAATAATAAACCCAGTGTATTCTGTATTGAGCTCTCAACAGTTAGTTCCAGAGTTAAGTTATGTTATTAGGTCTTAAATAGTGTATCTGCTATGGGCAACAGAAAACATTGTGCTGTTCTTTTCATCAATCTGGATTGCATTGATATAATTCACTGCTTTTTGAGAGATTACATAGGATTGGTTTTGATTCAACAGGGATTCAACTAAATGTGTTCCAGAGGGATCAATGTTGGGTCCTGTCCTGTTTACTATTTCTATTATTGACATTAGAAAGCATAGCACAGCTATTAGGAGCATTAGGAGCATAGCTGTGACAAGAAAATGTACAAAGTATTTAACACCAACCACTTGATCATCACCACGAGACATCCACCACCTTGATCATCACCAGGAGACATCCACCACCTTGATCATCACCACGAGACATCCACCACCTTGATCATCACCAGGAGACATCCACCACCTTGATCATCACCACGAGACATCCACCACCTTGATCATCACCATGAGACATCCACCACCTTGATCATCACCAGGAGACATCCACCACCTTGATCATCACCAGGAGACATCCACCACCTTGATCATCACCATGAGACATCCACCACCTTGATCATCACCACGAGACATCCACCACCTTGATCATCACCACGAGACATCCACCACCTTGATCATCACCAGGAGACATCCACCACCTTGATCATCACCAGGAGACATCCACCACCTTGATCATCACCATGAGACATCCACCCCCTTGGCCATCACCACGAGACATCCACCACCTTGATCATCACCACGAGACATCCACCACCTTGATCATCACCACGAGACATCCACCACCTTGATCATCACCAGGAGACATCCACCACCTTGATCATCACCACGAGACATCCACCACCTTGATCATCACCACGAGACATCCACCACCTTGGTCATCACCAGGAGACATCCACCACCTTGATCATCACCATGAGACATCCACCACCTTGATCATCACCATGAGACATCCACCACCTTGATCATCACCATGAGACATCCACCACCTTGGCCATCACCATGAGACATCCACCACCTTGATCATCAAACTAGAAAGAAACAGACTAAGAAATGACGTAAACTCCATGATCAAAACTGCTAAAAATAAATTCATCAATGACAAAACTGAGGAAAACAAAAATAAACCACGTGAACTTTGGAAATTACTCAACAATCAACTAGGCTGCAGTAAAAAACTTAAAACCAGGTTCTCAAACATAAACATAAAGACGGACAACACACTCATCACAGACAAGCTGGATGTAGCCAATTACTTAAACACTTTCTTCACAAACATAGCCACAACACTGGTAAACAAACTACCCTCCCACTCAGGGCAGTATGGGGTAGAACACATAGTAGCATACTACAAGAACCTAGGTGTCCACAAAGACGACTTCAAACTAGAAATGGTAACTACAGATGAGGTACTCAAAAAACTGAGCGCCCTCCAACCGAACAAGGCCACTGGCCATGACAACATCCCCTCCAAATTCCTCAGAGACTCAGCAGCCGCCATCACCCCAGTCATCACACACATAATAAACCTCTCCATTAAACAGGGACACGTCCCCAAGGACTTCAAAATTGCGAGAGTAACACCCCTGCACAAAAAGGGCAGCAAACTAGACCCAGGCAACTACCGCCCTGTTTCTATCCTTACATCCATCTCGAAAGTCATGGAAAAAATAGTATACCTCGCGGAAAAAAATCTAATCTACGAATTCCAATCTGGCTTCAGAACATCCCACTCCACTGACACATGCCTTCTCTATTTGAACGACCACATCAAACAAGAGGTGGACGCGGGCAAATACTGCGGCATGGTCATGCTGGACCTACAAAAGGCCTTCAACACTGTCAATCACACCATTCTGATTGACAAGCTAAAAGCAATAGGTTTTGATCATTTATCAGTGAGCTGGATACAATCCTACCTGGAGGGGAGAGAACAGATGGTGGAGGTAAACGGTACCCTATCCCCCCCCCCCTCACAGTGAGCTGTGGTGTTCCACAAGGAAGCATACTAGGACCGCTACTATTCCTAATTTATGCAAATGACACGTCGTCAGCTTGTGACTGCAACCTGTTCCTGTTTGCGGACGACTCAGCCCTGCTGGTTTCTGACAAGAACAAGTTACAGGTTGAAAAAGCCCTCAGCTCGGAACTAGGCAAAATCTGCATATGGCTCGCTGACAACAAACTATCATTACACATGGGCAAAACAGAGTCCATACTCTTCAGTTCAAATAACAAACTCAGCAAGACCGACGGCTTCTCGGTTACAGTGGGTGACAATATTGTCACAAGGAAAGATGAAATTACCTACTTAGGTTCCATCCTAGAGGCTAATCTTTCCTGTGACAAAATGGCATCCAATGTAATAAAAAAAGTCAACCAACGAACTCGATTCTTGTACCGGATCTCCTCTCTGGTAAACAAGAATACCCTGAAGACTCTGGCAGGAGCACTCATTCAAGGGTACTACGACTATGCTTGCACCTCATGGTACCAAAGCACCTCAAAGGCACTAAAAAACAAATTACAAACATCTCAAAACAAGCTAGTCAGACTACTGCTTGACCTGACTCCTAGAACCCACCTCACCCCGGCCCACTTTGACAAACTAGGATGGCTTAGAGTAGACGACAGAGTACAGCAACTTGCAATGGGCCTGGTCTACAAGATACACTACGCGACCAAGGTACCCATGTACATGTCAAAATACTTCCCAAAGGTCAGTGAATACCACGATCACAACACCAGAGGGAGCTCCACAAATCATGTTAAACCCAGATTCGGCTCAAACAAGGGACTAAACACGTTTCACAATTATGCCACATCAATGTGGAACGCCCTACCCAAAGCTGTAAAGGAATGTGAATCACTACCCACTTTCAAAAACACTCTCAAAGAACACCTATGGGAGACTGCAATTCGAAACTGGCCCCTACAAATGTCTTAACCCAGTTGTACAGTAAATTACCATGTATGGCTTTGTCAGTATTCCAGTGTACAGTGTCCCCCCCTACCCCAACCCCCCCCCCCCCCCCCCTCCAATGTACAGCCCCCACCCACCAACCCCACCCCACCCACCCAACCTCCACCAATGTACAGTTTCTACGTCAAATGTTTATACACTCTTTTTCTGGACACTTTTTGTATCACAAACAGTACTGTATTTGCAAATCTGATATGTCATAAATGTATAGATGTAGCAGTACTGTCTATCTGTATGTCATGTATGTCATATATGTTATGATGAATTGAAAATGGGGGACCCTGATGTAAACAAGACGAAAGTATTTCTCTGGTCTGCATCCCCTTAACAATTGTATGTATTGAGCTGTACTGTACTGTACCCATTCTACAATCTGTTAATAAACTTTTCAATCAATCAATCAATCAATCACCAGGAGACATCCACCACCTTGGCCATCACCATGAGACATCCACCACCTTGATCATCACCATGAGAGACATCCACCACCTTGGCCATCACCACGAGACATCCACTCACAGACAGACAGGGAGACGAGGACAGGGGTTAGAGAGTTCCCTATGAAAACCTGGAAGAGGATCATCAACAAACAGCAGATCAAGCACCCGGAAGCCGCGACGATAGTGACTGGTGATTTCAACCAGGCAAACCTGAAAAAAGTGATGCCGACTTTTTTTCAGCACATCGCCTGCTCCACAAGAGGGGGGAACACACTGGACCACTGCTACACCCCGTTCAGAGCTGCCTACAAGGCTGTAGCGGCTCCGCCACTGATGGGCTCTGTAAGCGCGAGCGATCACGACTCCATCTTTTTAATCCCAGCATACAAACAGAGATCACGCGAAGTCGTCGTGTCACGTGAGACAAAAAAGTGGTCTGACGAATCAGAGGCCGAGCTCCGTGACGCGTTCAAGGATACAGACTGGGACATGTTTGAAGGAAGCGCCAGTGACGTCAGCGAGTATGCTGATACCGTTGTAAGCTACATAACTACAGTGGCAGACGGCATTGTCCTCACAAAGACGGCGCGGGTTTTCCCAAACCAGAAACCTTGGGTGGACAGCACTATAAGAACAGCCCTAAACTCACGCACCACGGCTTATAACCTGGGCAGAGAGTCAGGAAATATGGAAGAGTACAAGGCTTCAGTCTACACTCTGCGCAAGGCTGTTAAACTTGCTAAGAGGACATATGCTGAGAAACTGGAGACACAAATGGCACAAAACGACACAAGAGGCTTGTGGAGGGGACTGAAGACAATAACTGACTACAAAGTCAGCGCCCCCTCAATGAGGAGCGACGACGCCTCTCTAGCGGACAAACTCAACTCCTTCTACGCTCGGTTCGGTGTAGACAGTGTCGCCGCTAGCCCTCTGGCTAGTGACGTCACTGGCGCACCGGCTGTTGTGGAGGGGGGGGGGCAACCGCGGGGGGGCGGGGGCGCTCTCTCGTTGTCGGAACACAGTGTGAGAAGAGCATTTATGCAGGTGAACACCAGGAAGGCTGCAGGCCCAGATGGTATAACAGGACGCATACTTAAGTCCTGTGCAAACCAGCTTGCCCCGGTGTTCACCGCCATATTTAATCAATCCCTGGCGGAGTCAGTAGTCCCTGCCTGCTTCAAGATGTCTATCATCATCCCTGTACCGAAGAAACCCTCCCCAACATGTCCAAATGATTACAGACCGGTGGCACTCACCTCTGTGGTCATGAAATGTTTCGAGAGGCTGGTCAAGGACCACATTTGTGCCTCTCTCCCCAGTGATATGGACCCTATGCAATTTGCATACAGGACAAACAGGTCCACTGATGACGCGGTCTCCCAGGTACTGCACAGCACTCTCTCCCACCTTGACCGTCAGAAGGGGGGCTATGTGAGACTGTTGTTCATTGACTACAGCTCAGCGTTCAACACCATAGTCCCCACCAGACTGGTGGACAAGCTGATCGAGCTAGGCCTGAGCTCCGCCCTGAGCGCCTGGGTACTGGACTTTCTGAGTGAAAGACCCCAGGCGGTCAGGGTGGGGGGTCAGACCTCCAACACCATCACCCTGAGCATCGGGTCCCCCCAGGGCTGTGTTCTAAGCCCCCTGCTGTACTCACTCTACACACACGACTGTGTGGCCAAGTTCAGCTCCAACTCCATTGTGAAGTTCGCCGACGACACGGTGGTGGTGGGGCTGATCTCGGACAACGACGAGAAGGCCTACCGGGAGGAGGTTGAGGTACTGGAACGTTGGTGCCAGGACAACAGCCTGCTCCTGAACATTGGTAAAACCAAGGAGCTGATCGTGGATTATAGGAGAGGACAGCGGGAGACACACACACCACTGAGGATTAACGGGGCTACCGTGGACAGGGTGAGCAGCTTCAAGTACCTGGGGGTCCACATCTCAGAGGACCTGACATGGTCAACACACATAGGCACAGTAGTAAAGAAAGCGAAGCAGCGCCTCTACCACCTGAGACAGTTAAGGAAGTTCAGAGTATTGGGGAAGATACTCCAGTCCTTCTACTCAGGAGCTGTAGAGAGCATCTTGACCGGAAACATCACTGCCTGGTATGGGAACAGCACGGCACAGGACAAGAAGGCCCTACAGAGTGTGGTGCGCTCAGCCGAGCGTACCACGGGTATTGCGCTACCTCCCCTGCAGGCTCTATACAACAAGAGGTGCAAATCCAGAGCCTGCAGGATAATGAAAGACCCCCACCACCCCAATAACAGCCTGTTCCAGCTGCTGAGGTCAGGCAGACGCCTGCGAATTCTAGAGACTAAGACGGAGAGGCTTAGGCTAAGCTTCTTCCCCCAGGCCATCAGAGCCTTGAACAATGAACATTGAGAGACACAGAACTGAACTATCCACACACAAGTACATACACGACACGCACGCTGAGCACGCTCACACACTAGCAGCCACTTAAAGTGGAAAGGCCACTTAAAGTAATATAACATCAGGAACAGTGTATTGCACTACTAAAGCTAACTAGCATGTCCTATATGCTCTGTAAATACTAATGTACAGATACCGAGATGGCACACCATGTACCTGTTTATTGCACTGTTTTATTGGATTCTATTAATATGTTGTACCACTGTATTTTTATTGGATTCTATTATATGTTGTACCACTGTATTGCACATCGTCGCGGGCAAGACCAGCCGCATTTCATTGTATACCTGTATGCCGTGACAATTAAAACTCTTGAATCTTGAATCTTGAATCTTGAAGCCAGTTTCTTGGCAGTTTTGGATTACGGTGATACCTGGAGGGTATGGCAATCACTCCTGTGGTCATTCTGTCTGTCTGTCTGCATTAGCCATAACTTCTAAGGTTCTGGTCTGATTTGGATGAAACATCGCCCAGGCCAAGGACCTGAATTCCAGAATATTTTTCAAATCTGTCAATGACAAGCATTTTATTTGAATTAATTTCCATTATTGTGCATTGAATAGATACAGTATGAAGTTCCACCTTATGAACACATGATGGCGATACAACACAGGTTGCTGCTCAGAGCCACTGCTTCTCCACAAGCTGCTCTCTCCCCCTAGCCCCTTTTGTGACTTTCGGTTTGCAAGCCTGTGGCTTTTGTGACCGGAGTCACTTGCCCACACGCCCCGATTACCCAGTAGAGAAACGACCAAGCGGCATCAAGGGGCTCGCGGTGTGTCAAGAATACATCAGATCTGAATTTCAAAGATACCCAGCGTACAATATGGGTCTAACACAGCTTCACGATGGGGTCTGGAAGCTCGGAGTTGCCAATAAACAGTTTAAAACATTGTTGGGAAACACAAGTGCTACTCACAGCGAACTCTGGCAGCAAGATGGCGTCTTCTCCTTCTGCAACTTTCCTTGTCGCATGCCTGGTGCGTTTAGCAATCACTGCGCTCCCTATCGGTCCCTGTTGGTCATTACCTATAGGCCATTACAGGGTAGAATCTGCTGAGCGCGTCTCCTGTGTATTGTTGTAATGACCAACAGGGACCGATAGGGAGTGCAGTGATCGCTGGACGCACCAGCCATTTTGCCAAGGTTCGCTCTGTGAGTACACTCGTTTTATGAAAATGATTTAAAATGTTTATCAGCAACTCCGAGCTTCCAGACCCCATCGTGAAGCTGTGTTAGACCCATATTGTACGCTGGGTATCTTTGAAATTCAGATCTGATGTATTCTTGACACACCGCGAGCCCCTTGATGACGCTTGGTCGTTTCTCTACTGGGTAATCGGGGCGTGTGGGCAAGTGACTCCGGTCACAAAAGCCACAGGCTTGCAAACCGAAAGTCACGAAAGGGGCTACTCTCCCCCATGCTTGCTTTTTTCGCGTAGCCTCTGTGAGCGAAGACGCTCTTTGATTGCAGCGAAGAAGAAAAAGACGCTCTCCGATTGGCTAACCCTAACTCTAAGCATAACCACGTCGAAAGAGGGCCTAAGCATAACCACTTCGAAAGAATGTCTAAGCATAACTACTTCGAAAGAATGCCTAAGCATAACCACTTCGAAAGAATGCCTAAGCATAACCACTTCGAAGCAGAGAATATATGTATAATATATTTTGGGGTAGAACACATCATAGCCTACTACAATAACCTAGGGGTCCACAAAGACGATTTCAAACTAGAAATGGTAACAACAGCTGAGGTACTCAAAAGACTGAGCGCCCTCCAACCTAACAAGGCCACTGGCCATGACAATATCCCCTCCAAATTCCTTGGAGACTCAGCAGCCGCCATCACCCCAGTCATCACACACATAATAAACCTCTCCATAAAACAGGGATACGTACCCAAAGACTTCAAAATTGCAAGAGTAACCCCCCTGCACAAAAGGGCAGCAAATTAGACCCAGGCAACTACCGCCCTGTTTCTATTCTTACCTCCATCTCGAAAGTCATGGAAAAAATAGTATACGAACAGGTCGAAAAGTACCTTGCGGAAAAAAATCTAATCTTCGAATTCCAATCTGGCTTCAGAACATCCCACTCCACTGACACATGCCTTCTCTATTTGAACGACCACATCAAACAAGAGGTGGACGTGGGCAAATACTGCGGCATGGTCATGCTGGACCTACAAAAGACCTTCGACACTGTCAATCACTCTATTCTGATTGACAAGCTAAAAGCAATTGATTTTGATAGTCTATCAGTGAGCTGGATGCAATCCTACCTGGAGGGGAGAGAACAGATGGTGGAGGTAAACGGTACCCTATCCCCCCCCCCTCCCAGTGAGCTGTGGTGTTCCACAAGGAAGCATACTAGGACCGCTACTGTTCCTAATTTATGCAAATGACATGTCGTCAGCTTGTGACTGCAACTTGTTCCTGTTCGCGGACGACTCAGCCCTGCTGATCTCTGACAAGAACAAGTTACAGGTTGAAAAAACCCTCAGCTCGGAACTAGGCAAAATCTGCACCTGGCCCGCTGATAACAAACTATCATTACACCTGGGTAAAACAGAGTCCATTCTCTTCGGTTCAAATAACAAACTCAGCAAGGCCAACGGCTTCTCAGTTACAGTGGGTGACAATATTGTCACAAGGAAAGATGAAATTACATACCTAGGTTCTATCCTAGAGGCTAATCTTTCCTGTGACAAAATGGCATCCAATGTAATAAAAAAAAAGTCAACCAACGAACTAGATTCTTGTACCGGATCTCCTCTCTGGTAAACAAGAATACCCTGAAGACTCTGGCAGGAGCACTCATTCAATGGTACTACGACTATGCTTGCACCTCATGGTACCAAAGCACCTCAAAGGTGCTAAAAACAAAATTACAAACATCACAAAACAAACTGGTCAGACTACTGCTTGACCTTACTCCTAGAACACACCTCACCCCTGCCCACTTTGACAACCTAGGATGGCTTAGAGTAGACGACAGAGTACAGCAACTTGCAATGGGCCTGGTCTACAAGATACACTACACGACTAAGGTACCCATGTACATGTCAAAATACTTCCCAAAGGTCAGTGAATACCACGATCACAACACCAGTCTCAAGCGAACGCCGGTGGTCTCGTGAGAGGTTAAGCGTTGGACCGTGACGTCAAGCTGCACTTGAAGTGACTGGAGTGTATTCCGTGATAACACAGCCAATATTAACCAATACACTGAAACGGTGCTTGACTATGTCTGTACTCTGGTAGAAGAAACAATCCCCTCCACCACAATTAAAATCTACCCAAATCAAAAGCCCTGGGTAGACAAATCCGTCCGTGAGGCTCTGAAAGTGCGCACATCAGCATACAACACCGGGCTGGTGACAGGCAACATGGAAGAACACAAGATGGCAAGATACAACGTCAGGAGAGCAGTAATAGAGGCAAAACGGCGTTACAGGGATAAAGTTGAACTTCAGTTTGAACAGGCTGACTCTAGAGGCATGTGGCAGGGCCTCAGAACAATGACAGACTACAAAGGCACCTCCCTCAAACTGAACAGTGACATCTCCTTAGCAAATGATCTCAATTCCTTCTATGCAAGGTTTGAGGCTGTGAATAAAAACACCAGCCTACAAACCACGGCAATGGGGGGGGGGGGGTCTGCTGATGGAGACTCAGTGTTCAGGGTAACAGAGCATGAGGTGAGACGGATCTTTAAAAAAGTGAATATCAGGAAGGCAGCAGGACCGGACGGCATCCCCGGCCGTGTCCTAAAAGTCTGTGCCGACCAACTGGCCCCGGTATTCACTGACATCTTCAACCTGTCCTTGGAACAGGCTGTCATCCCCACCTGTCTGAAGAAGTCCACCATCATCCCTGTACCCAAAAAATCTACGCCCGCTTGCCTCAACGACTACCGCCCTGTAGCCCTCACCTCCATAGCCATGAAGTGCTTTGAGAAGCTAGTGAAGGGCTACATCTGTTCCTCCCTCCCCATCAACCTGGACCCTCTGCAATTTGCATATCGCCCCAACAGGTCCACGGAGGACGCCATAGCCCATGTGCTGCACACAGCAGCATCACACCTGGACAAGAGGCAGGGGAACTATGTGAGAATGCTGTTCATCGACTACAGCTCAGCATTCAATACCATAGTCCCCTCCAAACTCATAGCCAAGCTCAGGGACCTGGGCTTGAACTATGACCTCTGCCAGTGGGTCTTGGACTTCCTGACGGGCAGACCCCAGGTGGTAAGAGCAGGCAACTGCACCTCCTCATCCATCACGCTCAACATAGGGGCCCCCCAGGGCTGTGTTCTGAGCCCCCTCCTCTACTCCCTGTACACACATGACTGCGTAGCACAGCGGAACAACAACACCATCATCAAATTTGCTGATGACACAGTAGTGGTGGGCCTGATCTCTGCCAACGACGAAAGGGCCTACCTGGAAGAGGTAGAGAACCTGTCACAGTGGTGTCAGGAGAACTGCCTCTCCCTGAACGTCAGCAAAACAAAAGAGATGATTGTGGACTTCAGGAGGTCGGGGGTCAAGGACTACAGCCCCCTCAGCATCGACGGGGCACCGGTTGAGAGAGTGAACAGTTTCAAGTACCTCGGAGCCCACATATCCGAGGATTTGACATGGACCACACACAGTGTTGTGAAGAAGGCACGACAACGCCTCTACTTCCTCAGGCGCCTAAGGAAGTTCCAAGTCAGTCAGAAGATTCTTAGGAACTTCTACTCATGTACAATAGAGAGCATCCTGACCGGCAACATCACCTCCTGGTTTGGGAATAGCACTGCACAAGACCGTAGCAGACTACAAAGAGTGACACGTTCAGCCGAACGCACAATTGGAGGGGGGCTTCCCACCCTCCAGAACATTTACAACAAGCGGTGCAAGGGGAAGGCTAAGAGAATTATTAAGGACTCGAGCCACCCGAACAACTGCCTCTTTGAACTGCTGCGGTCAGGCAAGCGATACCGGAGTCTTAAGGCGAGCACAGAAAGTCTCAGAAGAAGCTTCTATCCCCAGGCCATCAGGCTGCTAAACGAACAATAAACACTATGCAACAACCATCAAATGCACACAGCACACACACCCACACGCACACACTCACTTAAACAAACAACACACTGCAGCACCCACTCTCCACACTTTAGATCACACAAACACACTTTATATTTATTGATAAAGGATTTGCACTACAACTCGTACACCTACTGTAAATTGTACCTAAATTGCACCTCATCCCATTCTGCCTTGCACTATATAGTATTGTATATTAGTACACTGCACAGTATTGTATATTATATGGTAACTCAGTTACGTCTATTCTGCATCGAACATTGTACATTATGTCTAAACTGAACACTGTGACCTCATTTTTTTTTTACTTCTAATTTACATGCTATACTATGTTATTTTATTTCATACTTATCTTGTCTTGCACAGTCTCTGGAGCGTAACAGTAAGAAGCATTTTGTATAAAAGTATTCTGTACTTCTGTATGACAACTATTAAAGAAACTTGAAACTTGAAGAGGGAGCTCCACAAATCATGTTAAACCCAGATTCGGCTCAAACAAGGGACTAAACATGTTTCGCAATTATGCCACATCAATGTGGAACGCCCTACCCACAGCTGTAAAGGAATGTGAATCACTACCCACTTTTAAAACCACTCTCAAGGAGCGCCTACGGGAGACTGCAATTCGAAACTGGCCCCTGTAAATGTCCTAACCCAACCCCCTCCAATGTACAGTAAATGTCCTAACCCAAGTGAGGGTGGTAGGCAAACTGGTAGGGGTCAAGTGAGGGTGGTAGGCAAACTGGTAGGGGTCAAGTGAGGGTGGTAGGCAAACTGGTAGGGGTCAAGTGAGGGTGGTAGGCAGGCTGTTTACAACGACCAGGACCCACCCACGCCGGCTTCCCACCCACTGACACTGCCAATTGTGTCAGCACGGACGACCGACAAGCCGGAGGTACCGCTGGCAGTTGGATTCGATCCCACTGTCTCCGCGGTGGTAGGCAGACGCTTAGTCCGCTGCGCTACCCGGCCGCCCCTGACTGAGATTTTCAATCTGTCCCTGGCCCAGGCAAAAGTTCCCACATGCTTCAAAGTCACCTCCATCATTCCTGTCCCTAAACACGCCTCCCCAGAGAGCCTCAATGACTACCGACCCGTAGCACTCACCTCCACCATCATGAAGTGCTTCGAGAGGCTAGTCCTGGCTCACCTTAAATCCTGCCTACCACCCTCAATTGACCCCTACCAGTTTGCCTACCACCCTCACTTGACCCCTACCAGTTTGCCTACCACCCTCACTTGACCCCTACCAGTTTGCCTACCACCCTCACTTGACCCCTACCAGTTTGCCTACCACCCTCACTTGACCCCTACCAGTTTGCCTACCACCCTCACTTGACCCCTACCAGTTTGCCTACCGCCCTCACTTGACCCCTACCAGTTTGCCTACCGCCCTCACTTGACCCCTACCAGTTTGCCTACCGCCCTCACTTGACCCCTACCAGTTTGCCTACCGCCCTCACTTGACCCCTACCAGTTTGCCTACCGCCCTCACTTGACCCCTACCAGTTTGCCTACCACCCTCACTTGACCCCTACCAGTTTGCCTACCACCCTCACTTGACCCCTACCAGTTTGCCTACCGCCCTCACTTGACCCCTACCAGTTTGCCTACCGCCCTCACTTGACCCCTACCAGTTTGCCTACCGCCCTCACTTGACCCCTACCAGTTTGCCTACCGCCCTCACTTGACCCCTACCAGTTTGCCTACCGCCCTCACTTGACCCCTACCAGTTTGCCTACCGCCCTCACTTGACCCCTACCAGTTTGCCTACCACCCTCACTTGACCCCTACCAGTTTGCCTACCGCCCTCACTTGACCCCTACCAGTTTGCCTACCACCAGAACAGGTGTAATGACAATAAAGTGAATCTAATCTAATCTAAAAAATTATGTCATTGATTGAAAAGTAGAGCCAGGTACTAATATTTAATTGTGTGCCCAGGTAAACGAGAAGCCATTCTTCCTGTTTTCAATGATCAATATTGAGATATGGGGGAAGGCCAATACCAGTGATGTATAGAGATATCCAGGAGAGGTCATATTCCAGGTGGAGTGAACTCCTATTGAGCGGAGCATTTAACGCCTTACTTTTATAAATAATAAAGTACCTTGGACCTGATGAGGAACTAAATGTTAACAAAGTATATAGAACAAATATTATTCACCTGATTTTTATTTGAGGTAAACAGATGGATAGGTCTTTACTGAATGTGTCATTAGGAAGGGAAGTAGAAGCCATTCTGGAAGGATTTCAGGTAATCAGGTCTGAGACTTGAGTAACAATAATCAATAGTTTAACATCAAATTCCTCAATAGGTGCTTAATCATGATTATTATGCCCTCTAAAGTAAATGTTACTGTATTTATAAAGGACCTTTCAATACAGTTAAGTAACAAAGAAACACAAATAAAAAAAACAGGATTTTACACATTAAGAAAAATGCCTGTTGGTTGTTTTTCAAATTCAAATCAAACTTTATTTATATAGAGCCGTTTGTGCAAGATTGAAATACAAAGTGCTTAACGTAGAAATCATGTAAAATAAATACAACACAATAATTGAAATAGGAATAAAACAACAATAGTGGTAATGAAGTAATGAATTAGATAAAAGCTAATAAAAGGAGCATGGTGAGACAGACTGATGCAGCACAGCAAAAGCAGTCAAATTAAAACGGAATGGGTTAAACAACCATTTAAAAAAAGCAACTGGTTGGGCTGATCTAATCCCAGCAACTGGTTGGTGTAGTGGGAATTAAGATTAAAAGAACTCGAACAGCCAGAGAGTGCGTTTCTCCGGTACTTTATTCAATCACATCATGTGTTCTCTTCCTCACACTCCCACAGAGTCAGTGGTTGTGGAAAAGAGCCCCGACCACTTGTCCGCTGACCCCTCATATAGACAATAGATCACAGAAGTGTCTGGTTATTCTCCTGATCAGTTATATTTATGGCCAATGTATTGACAGCTATAGACCCTTTCTGTCATAATCACAGCACGGGCCTACTTCACTCCCCCTCCTTTTCCCCTCACGTCCTCCACACGCTCCTCTTCATCCCCCTCTCTATCCACTGCGCACTCCTCATCATCCTCTCTTTCTTCAGTCACCCCTTCCTTCACCCTCATTCACCCAGCTGTATTCCATCCCCCTAATTCACACACGGGCAAACACCCCACTCTCCCCAGCTGCATCCTATCCTCCCCTGATGAGGGGACTATATCTGCACCTCGACGCTGACCAGAAGCGGTCGTGGTATTAATTACCACTGCCCAGGTACGACGTCTCTGCCACAAGCTCTACTGCTAGATACCCTCCGTGTATTGGCTTACTCTAACCCGTTTCTCTCCTGTGCCCCAAAGGACCGCCGTCCCTGTCTGGACGTCACCTGTTCCCGAAGAGGAACACCTTTTCTCCCGCTGCCACCCAGCAGCTCCAGCGTCCCTGTCTGGACGTCACCTGTTCCCGAAGAGGAACACCTATCTCCCGCTGCCACCCAGCAGCTCCAGCGTCCCTGTCTGGACGTCACCTGTTCCCGAAGAGGAACACCTATCTCCCGCTGCCACCCAGCAGCTCCAGCGTCCCTGTCTGGACGTCACCTGTTCCCGAAGAGGAACACCGTTTCTCCCGCTGCCACCCAGCAGCTCCAGCGTCCCTATCTGGACATCACCTGTTCCCGAAGAGGAACACCGTTTCTCCCGCTGCCACCCAGCAGCTCCAGCGTCCCTGTCTGGACGTCACCTGTTCCCGAAGAGGAACACCGTTTCTCCCGCTGCCACCCAGCAGCTCCAGCGTCCCTGTCTGGACGTCACCTGTTCCCGAAGAGGAACACCTTTTCTCCCGCTGCCACCCAGCAGCTCCAGCGTCCTTGTCTGGACGTCACCTGTTCCCGAAGAGGAACACCGATTCACCCGCTGCCACCCAGCAGCTCCTCCGTGGCAGCCACAGGACAGAACATTAACCCCGTTCTATTTCCCCCCAATTCCTGTGTTGCTCAATTACCATTAAACACCCTTGAAACCGCTCCTTTCTCTTCTCGTGTATTCAGCAATTGGGCTGTGCTCCAGACCCCAGTTCTCACACTTTCAGTTCTGTACTGGGGATCCTGGTTAAGTTCAAGTTTGTCAGAACAAAATACAGGATACTTTATGATGAAATGCTTGTTTCTGTATTGGCCCCTGAGAGTGTGCTACATACAGTAAAGAGAAAGTAAGTACAAAATAATTAAGAGGTAAAAAGTAGGTAAAGTCAATATACATATATACAATACAATACAGAGTAAAATGACTAGTGAGGTAGAATGCAGAGAGAAAACTTGGGGTAGGGTGCAAATTAGGTATGAAAGTGGTGCAAATCTCTTTAATAATAGATAAATATAAAGTGAGTGGTACGGTGAGTGTTTGTTTAAAGTGAGTGTGTACATGTGGATGTGTGTGCAGATGTAGCAGAGTGAAGTTGTTATGCTAGAATCATGGACAGAAACTGTTATCTTTTATCTTAAATAAGTAGGCCAAGACGGAAACACTCTTACTTTGAAGGAACAAAGTGGATCGAGCTCACTCTAGTGTTGTGGAGGGGTGCCTTGGTTACTAGTTTATATTAATTTCCTCATATTGAGTTATTGATTCTCCAAACGAAATCCCTTTTGGGTCTTTTACAATGGGTTTAGAGAGGATAGGATATCTTTCCATTGAATATTTGTTGTATTGTAAATACTTTCAACCAATGTACAAAATGGTTTAGCCGGTTTGTCGGCAAGGTAGACGCCGGCGGAAGTGGTCGCTCTCTTTGAGTTTGCTGAGAACGAGAGCAGAGGTACGCGCTTTCGGTTACCTAATATTGGATTTAATTGCTATGTATAACTTGTAAAATTGATTTATATTTTGGTTTTGGTACTGAAATACCCTGTTGTGTAATGACATTAATTCGCCCTGTGTAAAACAGCCATAGTACCGTTGTGGGCTAACTCGTATTCTGTTTGGCAATCACAGGTGGACTACGTGATGATGGTCGCTTACGCCATGTTTTTGTGTACGTGCTGTTTTGGTTTGCTAACAGGTATGAACCGTTGTTTTTGTATTTCGGTTTAATTAATGCTTACACACTGCCTTTCATTTCATATTATTTCATATGTTTTTGCTGAAGTTGACTTGTACTGAGCTACATGTATTTAATAGTAGCTAACAATTGTTGTAACTGTGGATGGCGCGCTGTTTTGAATGTGCGCGCGCTCTCTTTGAGTTTGCCGAGAACGAGAGCAGAGGTGGACTACACGGTGATGATGGTCGCTCACGCCATGTTTTGTGTATGTGCTGTTTTGGTTTGATAACAGGAGATCACCAATAAAACAACCATCAATTGAGTACCGTTGTCCGAGTCTACGTCCACCTCACACCAGACACAATGCAGATTGGATCACGCTACACAGACAGTGAGTGTAGATGATGGGTTGTTACATGGAGTCATTGAGCATCCTGATGGCCTGGGCCCAGGAGTTCAACACTTTTAATCCCTATCAGATTTGGATTGTGGGTAGTTCTAAACCAAAAAACAGGATCAGGATCACTTTGATATCCGATCAGATCAGGAAATCAAATCCAAGCTTTAATCTGGATCAAATCTTCAAAACAGGTATTTCAAACCGACAACACAGGATTGGGATCAATTTGATCCCAAAAAACTGGATTCTCTTGATCCCATCAGAGGGGTGGATTTCCAAAAAAAGATGTTTCAATATAAATAAGATGGCAAAGTTTGTTAACTGAAATAATACACAATTCTTAGCCTTCATGGCAAATCAATATTTTATTTTTTTTTATTTTTTTTTGTCACGTTAAGTGGCCTATTTTGTTTTCAACCAAATGCTGATGACATAAATGTTTATGCTCATAAAAGTATCACAACAAAGATTGTCTTTTTTTTTTATCCACTTTTTCTCCCATTTTTCTATATTTTCTCCCATCCCAATTTCGTATCATCCAATTCAACCCTCCCCTGTCACGGACGCTGTTTCTTGCCTCCCACAAGCCGGCTGCAATGTGGACTAAGTCATACATAGCACAAGTCCCCTCCGGTACTTGAGGTAACAGCAGTCGCATCTTTTCACCTGCGCAGCTCGATCTCTCAGTGTCGAGGAGTAACGCGTGGGAGGCTCACGCTGCCCCCGACACTTCCTGATTCTACTGCGCAGGCGCACCAACCGACTTGTAGGAGTCGCTTGTTCACAACGTTCGATCCCCACCCTTCAGTTTCCCTCCCCGTAATACGGCCAATGTGTATTACTGCGGACGACCAGCTAAACTGAAAACAATGTGGAGAGCTGGATTCGAACACGCGAACCCAGCTTCTCCACACTGGTGGCGAGTGCCTTGCCCACTACACCACCTAGCCGCCCTCACAACAAAGATTGTCAATCACAAATGTAATTTAGGTTAAAGAAAAAATATCAACAAAAAAAAAGTCCATCTGTCATCACCTTCAGCAAACAGAAATCTCACTTAGAATTCAGCTCCTCAAAGCACGTCTGGATGATCCAGCTGCCTTTGAATCAAGTTTTTTTTATGTTACCCTAGTGGGAGTCTTTTTTTAAAAGAATTACAATTCCATTATAATTTGATGTCCTTTATGTATTTAACAATATAATTAGACATTATAGATGTCTCTGCAATGTGGTCCTTGTCTTCCTTTTTTCCCATCGGAGATCGGTAGGATTAAAGCACTGATATTCGGATCTAGTAATCTTGAAAAGTCTCAATCTGGATCAGGGTGATCCTATCCTGGATTGCTTTGAAATACCGGGACAAAATCTGGCCGAGTTGTCTGATCCTGGATCACAAAAAATGGGATTTAAAAATGGGATCGGATCAGATATGGATTAAAAGTTTTGAACTCCTGGGCCCTGGGCATAGAAGCTCCTTCTGAGTCTCTCTGTACTGGCCATGAGACTCCGGTAGCGCTTGCCTCCAGTACTGCGCTACATTAACCACTAGAGAGCAACCACCGGTCTCATCAGTCTTGGATATGTCAAAGATTAGACAAAATATTGACTTTGATGCATTATTTGTTTTTGTGTAGCAGATTTACAATTCTGTAATAATTCTTAAGTAATTTGAGGACAGAAATGTCCCATTAACTCCCATTAAAACCACATGTTTTAATCTCATAGCCATTACAAATAATAATCATGCATTCTGTAATGTTAGGGTTTCATCTTTGAGAAAAATAGTAAAGTTTGTCATTTTTACTGTTCACCACTCAAATCTGCCATTTCCCCATTATAGGCCTATAGAAGGTGTGTGTGTTTGCTGTTTCGTGTCTTTGAAGTAGACAGACTGACCTTAGGTTGACCTTATTGCAGAACTTGTAATGTCTGATATAGTTACTTTAGTATACTGTCATACACAGCCATACATGCACTATTTCAAGTAAATAAAAACATGGCTCCCCTTCTCTTACACTTCAAAGAGGTCACTGTGGAGATGGCAGCAAACAGGTCTCACCCATGCAGAGGGGAAAACATTCTATCCTCTGGACTGGACAGGATATTCCTTTAGTGATCCCCTTTGGGAGATTCAGTCGTCATAGCAGCAGGAGGGGTACAGATAATGCTCACGGTAATAGGAGAGTAATATATATAGGCAATAAACGAATTAAATCTAAATATACAATTTTAATAAAATAAACCATATACACAGAGGTGCAGATGATGGTCTGTATACCCTATTGGTCATAATATAAGTTACAATCAATATAAGCAATATAAAATATGACAAAGTAAACCGTATACACAAAGGTGCAGAGGATGGTCATAATATGCGTTATAGTCCATGCAGGGTTATCCCCTCTAATTCCATTCTCTTTTTCATATATTAAAATTAATATTCTTCCACAAATTAGCGTTTTCAGCTCCATGCTCCCTCTGGCAGACTCAAACTTTCAACCCTCCAGAGGGAAAAAGGTGAAGGTGGATCGGGACTACCAACCTCCTTCCAATGGTACTATTGGTGTCCTGACACCCTATATAGAGGGACATTCTGTACGGCCCTCATAGGTTACAATTACAATATGTAATCTATTCCAATATATCTATCAAACAATCAAAAAACGAATTTGGCTCCATCATTATTGAGCTAATCTCAGTTCGCAGTCTTGCAGAAAATCTCAGGAAAATGACACCAAATTTGTACCTTCAATCGCCCATGATAACACTGGTCTCCAGTTGGGAGGCGTCCAATACTGCCCCCCAGTGGTGCAATAAGGGAGTTCTTACACTTGCTGATTTGTTTGGGGTAGAGGGTCTCTGCTCATTCCAAGACATTCAGAAACACTTTAATTCACCTGGCACTTTCTTCTAGCTTCTATTGCGCACAGCAATGGTGTACCTTGGGATAGTCAATTAGGTACCCAACCATTTCACACAATATTTACCAGACCCAGGGGTCTGGTCTCAGCGGTTTACGCCATGTTGGCAAAGACTTCTTCAAAGCCTCTACCCATTGATAGAGTGTGCCAGTGTGGATATACCATTCAATAGCAGCAGTCTAAATGGGCTATTAATCTGGCAAAACATTTTGCTATCCTCCAGAATTCCCAACCACCAAGTCATCCATTTTGATTTTATACATAGGACATACTTTACTCCATGCATATTACATAAAGAAAGCCATACCATCACCTAAAAGCGCTTTGTGCACAAAAAAACGCCTTGTGTACCTTTTTCCATATGGTATGGGAGTGCCCAGGATTGGTTGATTTCTGGAGGAAGGATGCTTATGGTTGTCCTTCTTATTGATTGATTGATTGAAAACGTATTAACAGATTGCAGAATGGGTACAATGCTAAGAGGATGCAGACCAGAAAAATACTTTCGTTTTGTTTACATCGGGGTCCCCCATTTTCAATTCATCAGGACATTTATGACATACAATCAATCAAATCAAGGTCAGTGAATACCACGACCACAACACCAGAGGAAGCTCAACAAATCATGTTAAACCCAGATTCGGCTCAAACAAGGGACTAAACACGTTTCGCAATTATGCCACATCAATGTGGAACGCCCTACCCAAAGCTGTAAAGGAATGTGAATCCCTTCCTATATTCAAAACCACTCTTAAAGAGCACCTACGGGAGGCTGCAATTCGAAACTGGCCACCGTAAATGTCCAAACCCCCCCACCCCCTCCTAATAGACAGTCTCCTCCCCACCGCATGTATATTTCTCTCCCACCCACCCACCCCCTCCTAATGTACAGTCCCCTCCCCATCATATACTCTGTCAGGATCTATGGGTAACAGTACTGTATATTTGCATATCGTATGTCACAAATGTAACAGTACTAAATACCTGTATGTCATGTATGTCCCTATGCCATAAATGTCATGTATGTTGTGTATGTCATAAATGTCACTATGAATGAAAATGGGGGACCCTGATGTAAACAAGACAAACGTCTTTCTCTGGTCTGCATCCCCTTAACAATTGTGTGTATTGGGCCGTACTGTATTGTACCCATTCTGCAATCTGTTAAATAAAGTTTTCATTCATTCATCATTCATTCATTCATTCATTCATTCATTCATTCATTCATTCATTCATTAATCATCATTCATGCATTCATTCATTCATCATCCCTCTCTCTATCGCACTCTCTCCAACAGCACGTCTCAACCGAGCCTGGGCTAGGCCCAATGTGGAGTGACGTCCCCTCTCCGCCAATAAGCGCGCGGTCTGTCGCGGCTACAGGCTTTCCCCGTGTGAGGCAGCTATTGGCTGTTTATTTCCAAAGGGGCGGGGCGTGGGGTGCCGCGTGACGCAGATGTAGCTGATTGGTCCAGCCCTCCCTGACGTCACCAGGAAATACGGAAATGCCATGCAATGTCTCGTCCTAGCCACCAGGGGCACCACACTCCATGCTTCACCTCGTTGTCGTTGTCTGTTGCTATAACGAGCTAATGCTGCTAATCTCTAACGTTAACTCTCTGAACAGATCTAGATGCAGTGATCGTGTAAAGAACGGACTAACTGCAGCTGCTGGAGACACATTTGAACTAAGGAGGAGTCGAGACTGGCCGTAAACTTCAGACTGTTGTGAAAGTGAGATGAAGAAACACAAAGCAGGTTTGTTTAATCAGAAGGTCCTTTGGACATTATTCTTTGATCAATATGTTCCCGTTTGTGATTACGGTATTTCACAATTGCCTAACCCTTAATAATAATGTACCCAACAGTTAAGACCAGCGGTGCTGCCATAAATAAAACATTAGATGTGACATTACGCCATAAATCATGGGATAACCGTCCGCCATCTTGGTCTGGATATTGTTTAGGCAGCAACTATGTTTGTCGGCTGTGCAGCCTAGTTACTGTACTAACATGATCAGAGAGACTAGTGCAGCCTAGTTACTGTACTAACATGATCAGAGAGACTAGTGCAGCCTAGTTACTGTACTAACATGATCAGAGAGACTAGTGCAGCCTAGTTACTGTACTAACATGATCAGAGAGACTAGTGCAGCCTACTGTAGTTACTGTACTAACATGATCAGAGAGACTAGTGCAGCCTAGTTACTGTACTAACATGATCAGAGAGACTAGTGCAGCCTAGTTACTGTACTAACATGACCAGAGAGACTAGTGCAGCCTAGTTAAATGGGGGACCCTGATGTAAACAAGACGAAAGTCTTTCTCTGGTCTGCATCCCCTTAACAATTGTGTGTATTGTTGAGCTGTACTGTATTGTACCCATTCTGCAATCTGTTAATAAAGTTTTCAATCAATCAATTACTGTACTAACATGACCAGAGAGACTGAGGAGGCTGGCATCACTTTATACACATGAGTATGGAGGAGATTAGATCACACAAGGCTCAACTACTCTCTTTCTAACATGCACACACAAGACACTCTGACGTCACGAGACCGCCGCCATCTTAGTTTTGGGGACAACCAGCAAAAGTGAGCTCCGTTTTTAAAAAGTAGTAACATATAAACATGAAAAAGGCATAGGCTACTTGAAGCCTCCAGTGCACACCAGTGGAGGCTGCTGACCAATTTTTTAGGTGAAGCACAAATTATTATATTATATATTAAATTATATTTTTTAAACATCCCCAACGCTGCAACACCCCCATTCCTCCCAGGTGTCAGGCTCCTCATTCGCTTCCATTCATTTTGGGGACCATGTTTAAATATCATACTTCTGAAGTATACACAAACTATACTGCTGTGATGATTTCAATAACACAGACCATTCTGAGTCAATGGTATGCAAAACTGTACATTGGAATATCTAACATGTATTTACCACCTTCCTCTGCACAAGGCCACAGATGGGTTTTATGTAACACAAGGACAATGAATGAATGAATGAGAGAGAGAGACAGAGAGAGACCACGGCGGGTTTATATTAACACAACAGAACTGAATGAGAGAGAGAGAGAGTGTGTGTGTGTGTGTGTGTGATAACAAGTATACTATAATCACAGGTGTATTATGGTGCAGTGCAGGGTCCATGTGTGTGGCTTGTGTCCAATAACAATAGTCCATGTATCTTTTGTGTGTGCGTGTGTTTAAGACTGTGGTCTTTGAGAATGAGAATGTTATAGTTCTTCTTTCTACACATGAATGAATGAATGATGAATGAAAACTTTATTTAACAGATTGCAGAATGGGTACAATACAGTACGGCTCAATACACACAATTGTTAAGGGGATGCAGACCAGAGAAAGACTTTCGTCTTGTTTACATCAATTCAGTGCCACATACACACAGTCCTCATATCCCTCCTAGTTACACATACATCAACCGTACTGACCTTAACCATGATGAAATTGAAACTGTTTGGATTGAAATCTTATTAGACAGGGCGAAACCAGTACTAGTAGACACAATATATAGACCGCCAGAACAGAGTGGCTTTTATGACACACTTGATGGGTGTTTAGCTGGGGTGGAGGGGGTAGAATTTTTTTTTATTGGGGACTGGAACACTGATATGCTGCGTAAAGCAGCACCCGTCTTCAAGGCCTTCAGTAGATTTTCTGATCTGCACGGTTTCAGCCAGCTAATCACCCAACCCACAAGGGTATGTGATTCGACACAAACCACCATTGACCTCATTTTGACCTCTGACAAGTCCATGATCTCCAATAAAGGGGTGATAGCATGCGGGTTAAGTGATCATTATATGATTTTCTGTACCCGCAAAAAGCTAAAACAGAAGGCCGGCTGTCACAAAACAGTCACATCTAGAGACCTCAAAACTTACTCTAGAGAGGCCTTTAACCTAGAACTGGGGAGCTTGGACTGGTCAGATGAACTCAGTGGTACACAGGTTGAAGAAACATGGCTTGGATTCAAAACCAAATTCACAGCAATACTCAACAACATGGCACCCCTAAGAACCACCAGGGTTAAAAATCGCGCTGAGCCATGGATGCACACTGAAATACTGGCCGCTATGAAAACCAGAGACAAAAAATGCTCTGAACTTCATAAAAGTCAGACAAAGCTTTCCAAAAGCTCAAACAGTGAACTCCAAGCCCACGTGGTTGATCTAAAAATTCAAAGAAACAGACTAAGAAATGACGTAAACACCATAATCAGAACCGCAAAAAGAAATTTCATCAACGACAAAACTGAGGAAAACAAAAACAAACCACGCGAACTTTGGAAATTACTCAATAATCAACTAGGCTGCAGTAAAAAACTTAAAACCAGATTCTCAAACATAAACATAAAGACGGACAACACGCTCATCACAGACAAGCTGGATGTAGCCAATTACTTAAACATCTTCTTCACAAACATAGCCACAACACTGGTAAACAAACTACCCTCCCACTCAGGGCATTATGGGGTAGAACACATAGTAGCATACTACAAAAACCTAGGGGTCCACAAAGATGACTTCAAACATGAAATGGTAACAACTGATGAGGTACTCAAAAAATTGAGCGCCCTCCAACCTAACAAGGCCACTGGCCATGACAACATCCCCTCCAAATTCCTCAGAGACGCAGCAGCCGCCATCACCCCAGTCATCACACACATAATAAACCTCTCTATAAAACAGGGACACGTCCCCAAGGACTTCAAAATTGCGAGAGTGACCCCTCTGCACAAAAAGGGCAGCAAATTAGACCCAGGCAACTACCGCCCTGTTTCTATTCTTACCTCCATCTCGAAAGTCATGGAGAAAATAGTCTACGAACAGGTCGAAAAGTACCTGGCGGAAAAAAATCTAATCTACGAATTCCAATCTGGCTTCAGAACGTCCCACTCCACTGACACATGCCTCCTCTATTTGAACGACCACATCAAACAAGAGGTGGATGCGGGCAAATACTGCGGCATGGTCATGCTGGACCTACAAAAGGCCTTCGACACTGTCAATCACTCCATTCTGATGGACAAGCTAAAAGCAATTGGTTTTGATAGCTTATCAGTGAGCTGGATGCAATCCTACCTGGAGGGGAGAGAACAGATGGTAGAGGTAAACGGTACTCTATCCCCCCCCCTCACAGTGAGCTGTGGTGTTCCACAAGGAAGCATACTGGGACCGCTACTCTTCCTAATTTATGCAAATGACATGTCATCAGCCTGTGACTGCAACTTGTTCCTGTTTGCGGACGACTCAGCCCTGCTGGTCTCTGACAAGAACAAGTTGCAGGTTGAAAAAACCCTCAGCACGGAACTAGGCAAAATCTGCATATGGCTCGCTGATAACAAACTATCATTACACATGGGCAAAACAGAGTCCATTCTCTTCGGTTCAAATAACAAACTCAGCAAGGCCGACGGCTTCTCAGTTACAGTGGGTGACAATATTGTCACAAGGAAAGACGAAATTACCTACCTGGGTTCCATCCTAGAGGCAAATATTTCCTGTGACAAAATGGCATCCAATGTAATAAAAAAAGTCAACCAACGAACTAGATTCTTGTACCGGATCTCCTCTCTGGTAAACAAGAATACCCTGAAGACTCTGGCAGGAGCACTCATTCAAGGGTACTACGACTATGCGTGCACCTCATGGTACCAAAGCACCTCAAAGGCGCTTAAAACAAAATTACAAACATCACAAAACAAACTGGTCAGACTACTACTTGACCTGAACCCCAGAACCCACCTCACCCCTGCCCACTTTGACAACCTAGGATGGCTTAGAGTAGAGTACAGCAACTTGCAATGGGCCTGGTCTACAAGATACACTATACGACCGGGGTGCCCATGTACATGTCAAAATACTTCCCAAAGGTCAGTGAATACCACAACCACTACACCAGAGGAAGCTCAACAAATCATGTAAAACCCAGATTCGGCTCAAACAAGGGACTAAACACGTTTTGCAATTATGCCACAACAATGTGGAACGCCCTACCCAAAGCTGTAAAGGAATGTGAATCACTACCCACATTCAAAACCGCTCTTAAAGAGCACCTACCGGAGGCTGCATTTCGGAACTGGCCACCGTAAATGCCCAAAACCCCCACCACCTCCTAATAGACAGTCTCCTCCCCACCGCATGTATATATTCCCTCCCCGCCGTATGTATATTTCTCTCCCACCCACCCACCCCCTCCTAATGTACAGTCCCCTCCCCATCATATATACTCTGTCAGGATCTAGGGGTAACAGTACTGTATATTTGAATACCGTTTATGTCACAAATGTATCAGTACTAAATACCTATATGTCCCTATGCCATAAATGTCATGTATGTTGTGTATGTCATAAATGTCTATATGAATTGAAAATGGGGGACCCTGATGGAAACAAGACAAACGTCTTTCTCAGGTCTGCATCCCCTTAACAATTGTATGTATTGAGCCGTACTGTATTGTACCCATTCTGCAATCTGTTAAATAAAGTTTTCATTCATTCATTCATTCACACACAGTCATCATTATCCCTCCCATACAATACGCACAACACAACAGACTAACTCGTCTTGCTCAATACTTGTTTATGAGTTTTAAGAGACAGCACTGTAATCTGTCTCAACCAAAGCTCTACTAGTTAACAAAGATCTCCACCTTGCTATCTGAAACACTGACACCATTATCAACCTAATAATATCAACCTGATAATATTGAAACATTATCAATATAACGTTCGCTACCAACTTTAGCAGGGCTCCTAATAACACAAGATACATTTCACTATGAATTGAAAATGGGGGACCTTGATGTAAACAAGACGAAAGTCTTTATCTGGTCTGCATCTCCTTAATAATTATGTGTATTGAGCCGTACTGTATATTGTACCCATTCTGCAATCTGTTAAATAAAGTTTTCATTCATTCATGCCTTTTGAAAAGTGACATGGTCGATGTAGGAGTTATGATGCTGTTTCAATTCGGTTACAGTAACGTTACACAAACTGACATTCTAAAGCCAAGAAGACACGACTTACCCATAAAGACGGTATCTCGATCGATCTCATCTATCGTTGAATAGTGCAACTTCTCCATGTGACGAGTCCGACTCGAGCCGCGTGCATTAATCCCATGGAAAATGTAAACAATAGTGCATCGCGAGCCAGCTTGTTGCATCAAATTGATGTTTGGCTTTTGTCTCCCGAGTGAAGTTAGAACTACTACACTACACTTCAGCTGAGGCTAAGCACTGCAGGCTTTTGTTTTACAACGACTGTTATTGATATCATCTTCATCAATGCCATCAGCCCTGTTTAGACATTCACAAGACTTGCGTAACGTTAGCTAGCAAGCAAGCTAGTCGACAATATCTCCTTCCTCCATTGCAACGCTATCTACAGTACTAGAGAATTCAAAGTGCCCGCGAGGCGATGACGTTGTTGTTGTTGTTGTCACATTTAGCTTTTATCGCAGGTGTATATATATATCATCAAACGATGCACAATAAGTTCATGAACAATAACAAAACACTCCACCCTGGGCCTGATAGCTGCTTATCGAATTGTTAAGTATTAATCTTTTTTTTTATTTTTTTACAACAGATGTATGTTTATTTTGCAGCAATTCTTTGTCATTGCCGCCATCTTTAGTGTTACATCCCCTCACACTCCAGTTCTCAGGCTGCAGCTGGTTTAAAAGCGAAAGTAAACCGGTAGAACACATAGTAGCTTACTACAAAAACCTAGGGGTCCGCAAGGACGACTTCAAGCTGGAAATGGTAACAACAGATGAGGTACTCAATAAACTGAGCGCCCTCCAACCTAACAAGGCCACTGGCCATGACAACATCCCCTCCAAATTCCTCAGAGACTCAGCAGCCGCCATCACACCAATCATCACACACATAATAAACCTCTCCATAAAACAGGGACACGTCCCCAAGGACTTCAAAATTGCGAGGGTGACCCCTCTGCACAAAAAGGGCAGCAAATTAGACCCAGGCAACTACCGCCCTGTTTCTATTCTCACCTCCATCTCGAAAGTCATGGAAAAAATAGTCTACGAACAGGTCGAAAAGTACCTAGCGGAAAAAAATCTAATCTACGAATTCCAATCTGGCTTCAGAATCACTCCATTCTGATTGACAAGCTAAAAGCAATTGGTTTTGATAGTCTATCAGTGAGCTGGATGCAATCCTACCTTGAGGGGAGGGAACAGATGGTGGAGGTAAACGGTACCCTATCCCCCCCCCTCAGTGAGCTGTGGTGTTCCACAAGGAAGCATACTAGGACCGCTACTGTTCCTAATTTATGCAAATGACATGTCGTCAGCTTGTGACTGCAACTTGTTCCTGTTTGCGGACGACTCAGCCCTGCTGGTCTCTGACAAGAACAAGTTACAGGTTGAAAAAACCCTCAGCTCGGAACTAGGCAGAATCTGCATATGGCTCGCTGATAACAAACTATCATTACACATGGGCAAAACAGAGTCCATTCTCTTCGGTTCAAATAACAAACTCAGCAAGACCGACGGCTTCTCAGTTACAGTGGGTGACAATATTGTCACAAGGAAAGATGAAATTACCTACCTGGGTTCCATCCTAGAGGCTAATCTCTCCTGTGACAAAATGGCATCCAATGTAATAAAAAAAGTCAACCAACGAACTCGATTCTTGTACCGGATCTCCTCTCTGGTAAACAAGAACACCCTGAAGACTCTGGCAGGAGCACTCATTCAGGGGTACTACGACTATGCTTGCACCTCATGGTACCAAAGCACCTCAAAGGCGCTAAAAACAAAATTACAAACATCTCAAAACAAACTGGTCAGACTACTGCTTGACCTTACTCCTAGAACCCACCTCACCCCTGCCCACTTTGACAACCTAGGATGGCTTAGAGTAGACGACAGAGTACAACAACTTGCAATGGGCCTGATCTACAAGATACACTACACGACCAAGGTACCCATGTACATGTCAAAATACTTCCCAAAGGTCAGTGAATACCACGATCACAACACCAGAGGGAGCTCCACAAATCATGTTAAACCCAGATTCGGCTCAAATAAGGGACTAAACACGTTTCGCAATTATGCCACATCAATGTGGAACGCCCTACCCAAAGCTGTAAAGGAATGTGGATCACTACCCACTTTCAAAACCTCTCTCAAGGGACACCTACGGGAGACTGCAATTCAACACTGGCCCCTGTAAATATCCTAACCCAACCCCCTCCAATGTACAGTCATTTACCTAGTATGGTTGTCAATAGTTCAATGTACAATTGTGTTTGTTTGTACAGTGTCTCCTCCCCCCCCCCCCCTCAATGTACAGTGTTACTTGTTTATACAGTGTGCCCCCCGGCCCCCCCCCCCCCCCCCCAACCACCTCCAATGTAAATTACCCAGTATGGTTGTCAATATCCCAATGTACCCAACCCCCCCCCACCCAACCTCCTCCAATGTACAGTTTCTACGTCAAATGTATATACTCCCTTTTCTTGACTCCTTCTGTATCACAAACAGTACTGTATTTGCAAATCTGGTATGTCATAAATGTATAGATGTAGCAGTACTGACTATCTGTATGTCATGTATGTCATATATGTCTATATGAATTGAAAATGGGGGACCCTGATGGAAACAAGACAAACGTCTTTCTCAGGTCTGCATCCCCTTAACAATTGTATGTATTGAGCCGTACTGTATTGTACCCATTCTGCAATCTGTTAAATAAAGTTTTCATTCATTCATTCATTCATTCTCTGCTGGCTGTGGCTCCAGGGGAGTTGAACAGTTCTGGCTCTGCTAGTTTATTTTCGATATTTTGCCGCTTTTTTGGTGGACAAACCACCGCACATGTGCACCGTGACTCGTGACTGGAGTCTAGTTCTGCTAGCACACAGCTCATGTATTGAGCTGTACTGCACTGTACCCATTCTGCAATCTGTTAATAAAGTTTTCATTCATTCATTCATTCACACATAGCCTACTGTGTACAGACGGTTTCAAACTGTATTTTAAATTAGAAAGCAAACAAAATAAATGGACAAGAGAAAAATAAATCTCAATTTGGTCAGTATTGTCATTTGGACAAGCAAAGCCATTACTTTAAGTTGCAGGCAAGAAAGACAAGTCTGTCCACTGTCTCTGGTTTTAAAACTGCCCTGTTGCAGGTAAAAAAAAAAAAAAAAAAATTCGATTTTTTTTATTTCGATATTCGATATCGATTATTAAAATATATCGCGATATTTATCGTTATCGTTATATCGCCCAGCCCTATGTCACACCCTCAATCTCTGCTTCCTGTGGGCACGGCTCCTTCTCCAGTGCATGTTTTACCTCACATGCTCAAGTCTGCACACCTGTGAATGTCACCCTGTTGTCCAGTCCCTCTGCCTTAACACTTTGAGTGCCAGCGATGAGATTTCTCGTCTCTCTGTTTAATTAATTTATCCACTCTGGTTGGATGGTGTGTATGTATATGTATGTATTGTGCTGTATAATGACAATACATTTGAATCGAATCTCATTTTGAAATCGCTACGCTGCCTATGGACACGACAGTGGCAGACAGCTTCGGAGGTGATTGCATTGCACCATGGTGATCCACTCAACAGGTAGCGATTTCAAAATGAGATTAGATTCAAATGTATTGTCATTATACAGCACAATACATACATATACAATACATACACACACTTCCAACCAGAGTGGATAAATTAATTAAACGTAAAAAAAAAAAAACTTGAACCAAGAGTTATTTGAACTTGTGACCATAGGATCCACAGCCAGCAGACTAACGACGTGAGCTAAGTCGGATGTTAAATCTGATTGACTAATCTATGATTTACACTTGTGCCAATTGCGTTTGTCCCTAATCTTTAGTATTGGCATTAATAAATCAGATGTCATGCTAATATGTCATGTTCTACAGTAGGACTTACTACTGTGACCCATTAAAACAGTAATTCCAATAATAGAAGCCTGCTTTGCTGGAATGATTCATTTCAAAGATGAATTGGATAATGCAGGCGCGAGCTGGGAGCATAACTGGCGTAGATAACTTACCGGGGGCAAAACTAGCGTACGTCAGTGGCCAATCAGGCCGCGCAAACCGAACACGGAAGTGCAATCCCCTTAGGGAAAGTATTCACGCGACCGGTACCCTGTCCCGCACATACAGGACTTCTCTACCCACCTAGCGGGGGCCATCATCTTCTCCAAGGTGGACCTGGTGCGCGTGTACCACCAGGTGCCGGTCCATCCACGGGATGTGCCAAAAACAGCTGTCATTACACCCTTTGGACTTTTTGAATTCCTAAGAATGCCTTTCGGGCTCATGGGGGCGGCGCAGACGTTTCAGCACCTGATGGACTCTGTGCTCCAGGACATGCCGTTTTTGTTTGTGTACTTGGATGACATTCTTGTAGCCAGTACGTCCATAGAGGAGCACATGACACACCTCCAGCAGCGGTTTGAGCAGCTCAGTAAACACGGCCTCATCGTCAACCCGACCAAGTGCCAGTTTGGGCAGTCCTCCATCACCTTCCTCGGACACCATGTCACTCCACAGGGAGCCACCCCACTCCACCCCTTGCCAGGGTGGAGGCCATTGCCAGTTTTCCTCATCCCTGCACCGTATGGTCTCTACAGGAGTTCCTGGGTATGGTGAACTTTTACAACCGGTTCCTTCCCCATGCTGCCCACCTCATGCGCCCCTTGTACGAGGCCCTGCGGGGCAAAGTGCCCAAGGACAAGTTAGATTGGTCCTCGGGGATGGACAGCGCTTTTGGGGCTGCCAAGACCGCGCTAGCCAACGCTGCTCTGCTGGCGCACCCCTCTCCCACTGCCCCGGTCGCCCTCAGGACAGACGCCTCTGACTATGCAGTGGGAGCGGTGTGCGAGCAGTGGGTGGGCGGTTCCTGGCAGCCACTGGCCTTTTTTAGCAAACAGCTCCGCGACAACGAGCGTAAGTACAGTACTTTCGACAGGGAACTGCTGGGTCTGTTCCTCGCCACTAGGCACTTTAGATGCCTGTTGGAAGGCCGCCAGTTCACTGCCTTTGTGGACCACAAGCCGCTAACGTTCTCCATGGCCAAGACCTTGGAGCCGTTGTCGGGACGTCAGCAGCGGCAGCTCTCGGCGATCTCTGAGTTAACCACGGACATTGAGCACGTGGCGGGCAAGGACAACTTGCCACTTCCGACTGCCTCTCTCTGGCGGTCATCGGGTCCGTCCACTTGGGACTCGATTATGCCACCATGGCGGCAGACCAAGCCACAGACTCCGACATTCAGGCCTATCGGACGGGCCCTACTGCACTGCAGCTGGAGGATGTGGTGTTCGACACAGCTAACGCCACTCTCCTCTGCCACATCTCCACTGGCCAACCGCGCCCTATGGTGCCTACGGCCTGGCGGCGCTGGGTTTTTAACATGATCCACAGCCTTTCCCACCCAGGTGTGAAGGCCTCGACTAAGCTGGTGGGGGTCAAGTTGGCCTCCAGAAGGATGTTAGGACCTGAGCTAGCTCATGTGTGGCATGCCAGCGTGCCAAGGTGCACCGCCATACCAAAGCCCCTTTGGCACCGTGATCAGCCTGTTGGACAGGGAATCAAGATCTCCAGAGAACACTTCATTGCCTCGGATTATGTTGTTGGGGTGGGAGGTTTGTCCAGAAGACCACCAATCAGCTGAAGCCCGATGCGGTTCCCTCGGTCTTCGACAGACAGACGCAGGCAGTTCAGCGTCGGGATCATTTAGCCTGCTGGCTACCTAGCTCCACTTCAACCAGCGTTGGGAGCTCCAGCAGCTTGTCGATGTGCTGGTAGCATCAGCAAGCTAACGTTAGCTGGCTCCAGCAGCTTGTCGATGTGCTGGTAGCATCTGCAAGCTAACGTTAGCTGGCTCCAGCAGCTTGTCGATGTGCTGGTAGCATCTGCAAGCTAACGTTGGAGCTCCCAACGCTGGTTGAAGTGGAGCTAGGTAGCCAGCAGGCTAAATGATCCCGACGCTGAACTGTCTGCGTCTGTCTGTCGAAGACCGAGGGAACCGCATCGGGCTTCAGCTGATTAGTGGTCTTCTGGACAAACCTCCAACCCCCAACAAGATAATCCGAGGCAATGAAGTGTTCGCTGCAGATCTTCATTCCCTGTCCAACAGGCTGATTGCGCCGCCTGAGTGCAGCCAGCCTGAGTGCAGCCAGCCAACGTGCAAACAACACTGTTTTTTTCACTGGTAGTTTGTGGAAATGAACCAACTTTCCTCTCTTGCACACGGCAACATTTGTTTGAACAGCCAGGAGCAATACAAAAAGAACCACCGCGGTCCCGTTGTTTGGTAGGCAACATTTGACTGACCCGACAGTCCATGTTTACTATGCAGCTACCCAGCAGTGTATACACCAAACCAACACTGTGACGTCAGCAACAAAATGGCGGCGCACATGTTCATAAATGCTACATAAATGGACATTACAAATCGTTTTTTCTTAGAAACGCCTTATTTTTATAACGATTTTTTTCTGTGGTTTATCTAAATACTAATTTGATGCTATGACTGTGTTTATCGCTATGCTTCATCTCCACTTTAAGGGCAGGGTTTTACTGTTTAGGGGAAAGGGTAAATACTGTAAAGTCAACTCTTGCTTTCCACTCCAAAGGACATAAGGAAACAACTCCAAGTTCCAACTCCAAGTCAATTTTTATTTTCAACTTTTCAACAGTTTTAGTTGCAGTTGATTCTTGACTGGTTGGTTCTTCATATAGGTTGAAAACCTTCGAAAACAAAGAAAAAGGTTTTAACAATGCAATAAACATAAACAATAAACAACAATAACCATCTTTTCAAACCAATAAGTTCTTTTTAAACATGGTTGATTTTAAACATTAAATATATATTTTAAATAATCAAACGTCTTTTAACAATAGTGTTTACACAATGAATGCCAAAATGTAAAGTATTAAATTACCTTATAAAGTCGACATTTTAACACAGTCTTAAATTAACTCGACATTTTAACCCAATTATTAAAGTAATTTTCAATGAATCATTTCTGAATTGTAACCTTTAATAAATGATTCAAGTTAGTAAACATTTGATTCAAGTCAAGTAAACATTTGGTATTTTAAATTGAATAAGTGAAGAAATATAGCTAAACTTTAAGCTTGTAGATCAGCTCTGATTGAACAAGGCATTTTAAACCTTTAAACATGAGTTGTCGACCTTTTTAGTAGTCTTTCAAATTCTTAAATCATTTTAACATTTCTAACTTGGTCTTAACTTGTAAAGATACTTTTAAACATAAATGAAAACCAACTCTCAAGCAAGTGAATGTGTAGACTGAAACAGTTGGAGCTACTAAACACACAATTGAAATAGCCTGATTTTAACCACATTTAAGCAGAAGTATAAATAAACAGTAGAATAAGTAGAACATAACCGACCATTGGCGTCTTTGGGGGTAGAGCTCCTTGGGTCGACCTTCAGCTTGCTTTGTTTGTTTGTTCTGTGAGTGTCTCCACCACCTTCAGCTTGCTTTGTTTGCTTGTTCTGTGAGTGTCTCCACCACCTTCAGCTTGCTTTGTTTGCTTGTTCTGTGAGTGTCTCCACCACCAGCCTTTAACAGCTGTTCAATCAGCCAACGGCAGCCATCTTGCAGCTGATGCACTCTGGGAGATGTAGTTGGTAGTTGTCTGAGGTGTCTTGACATGCTCCACTCATGAGTTTTAGCAGCATTTCCTCCCTTCTTACAGTCTGCATTTCTGCATAGGAATGTCTCTCTGCAGTATGCAGTTCCGTCATGGCATCCGAGACATTTCCTGCATGCTCCCAGCTTCTTCAAGGCAGCCGTCTTCTCCGAAAGCTTCAGTCCCTTGAACTTCCGGCAAAAGAACAGTTTGTGGTTATGTCCACTGTCGCCACAGACAACACATACGTCAAGCTCTAGTCTCTTTGTGTTCTTTGTCGAGGCAAACTTTCTTTCATTCTTTTTGTCCGGGCGATCTGGCTTGTCAGTCTTCTCCACAATTCTTAGTTGATCAAGCCTCTCCAGTACGTCTTCCTGGTTCTTCAAATATTTCAAGAGCATGTCAAAATGGTTCTCTGCTGTGACATTGCTGCTGGGATCTACCATGAACATCAACCAGTCTCTCTTGATAAAGTCAGGTAACTTGCTTTCAATTGAGTTGAAAACCAAGTGCTAGCAGTGGAGGACGAGGATAAAACTGCTTCGACCCAATACTGCTGACACGGAAGGGAAAGATGGCTGAAGATATGGCGGAGGTCAAAGAACTAAAGAAGGAGAGGACCACAGCAAAACGCCGCTTCACCAAACAAGCCAACCACATTGCCAGAGGAGCAGACACCATGCTGCGATCCGAGCTGATGGATGAGTTCAGCACACTCTCACTCTGTTATAGAGCCGTGCTTGAGGCAAATGATGAATTCAGGTTTGGGCTGGAGGCTGAAGTAAAACCTGAGGATGAAGGGCTTGACGAGAAGGAAGAGGACGACCTCAAACATACTTCAAAAGAAGCCGAAACAAAGATGGGAGAGATCAAAGACATTGTGCAGCTGATCCTGTGGTCCAAATATGGAAAACATGAGCTGGAAACAGCTATTGATGGAGCTGAGAAAGTAAGTGAAGCAGCAGGAACTGTGCCAGTGAGGACTGAATCCTTAGAGTGCTATGAACAGCACCTAACGCTCTCAGGCGAGATGGGAGACAAGGCCATCTCTATAATGTCCACGTGGGAGAAATGGATACCTGACGAATCCAGAGATGAACTGAATGCGAGGCTCAAGAAGCTAGAAGACACCCTTCTCAGGCTGAAGATGAGGAAACCTCAGTTTACATCTGCACGCAGCCTGAGGAATGCTGAGCAAGGCACAGGAGTTGCACCACACCATCCGACGACACCGTTGGTGAGGATAAAGCCAACCACCCTACCTACCTTCTCTGGAAATAAGAGAGAATATCACAGATGGAGAAAAGATTGGGAAAGCCTGCAAAGGCAGGGAGAGCCATCCGGATCCCCTGAAGTTAAAAAGATCCAGCTCTTGGACAGCGTGGAGGAGAAAATCTCCAAAGAACTCAGACTTTCTACCTACACTACAGCCAGAGACATTTTCAGAGTCTTAGAGAACAGGCATGGAAATAAATCAAGCATCACTGTGGAAATCCTTGAAGAGCTCGACAGGATACCATATGTAAAAGGAAACCAGCCAAGAAAGGTCATCGACCTTATACAAACTGTGGAGAAGGCTCTGTCAGATCTCACTGAATTGGGCAACTCTGGGGCCATGAACAACGCACTTGTGATCAAATCAATTGAAAGCAAGTTACCTGACTTTATCAAGAGAGACTGGTTGATGTTCATGGTAGATCCCAGCAGCAATGTCACAGCAGAGAACCATTTTGACATGCTCTTGAAATATTTGAAGAACCAGGAAGACGTACTGGAGAGGCTTGATCAACTAAGAATTGTGGAGAAGACTGACAAGCCAGATCGCCCGGACAAAAAGAATGAAAGAAAGTTTGCCTCGACAAAGAACACAAAGAGACTAGAGCTTGACGTATGTGTTGTCTGTGGCGACAGTGGACATAACCACAAACTGTTCTTTTGCCGGAAGTTCAAGGGACTGAAGCTTTCGGAGAAGACGGCTGCCTTGAAGAAGCTGGGAGCATGCAGGAAATGTCTCGGATGCCATGACGGAACTGCATACTGCAGAGAGACATTCCTATGCAGAAATGCAGACTGTAAGAAGGGAGGAAATGCTGCAGACCACCACTATATCCTCTGCCCAAAAGGAGAATTCAAGCCTCGATGGGAAGAAGGAAGAGGTGGAAGAGACGGCAACAAAGGCAAACTCACAGAGGAACAAGAG
This sequence comes from Notolepis coatsorum, assembly GCF_963971535.1. Classification (NCBI taxonomy): domain Eukaryota; kingdom Metazoa; phylum Chordata; class Actinopteri; order Aulopiformes; family Paralepididae; genus Notolepis; species Notolepis coatsorum. Next base: position 165,116,855 of record NC_140171.1, on the reverse strand, counting down.
TCGTTCTTGTCTGAACTCTCCTCTGAAATGGCAGATCGAGGCAGAAGGGCTTTTACTAACAAAACTACAGTGGCACTCAACCTCCGGCCAGTCTGAACTACTGCGAAGAAATGGTCTCGCCGAGCTTCCTGTCATCATGATGCTGATGAAAGTCACTGCAAACGCTGGTCAGAAAATTGGGACATTGATTGACCTAGCGTCAGATACAAACTACATCACCCATAAGGCTGCTGAAAGACTTGGGTTGAGAAGAGAGAAGATAACATTGATTGTGCATGGGGTTGGAGGAATGGCCATAAAGGTGGACACTCAGAGATACCTCCTCAAAGTTAGAGTGAAGACTCCTACAGGCACTGAAAGAGCCCACAAACTAGTCTGCTATGGCCTAGATGAAATCGCCAAGGTCCATCAAGTGATTCAACCAGAGAGGTTGCAAAGGTTTTTCCCGGAGGTCAAGCTTGAAGAGCTGGAAAGGCCAGAAGAGGTTGAACTACTCATAAGCCACCGAGAGGGAAGACTTGCTCCCCAAAGAGTAAAAGTAGTTGGAGACCTTGTCTTATGGGAGAGTCCACTGGGGAAGACGGTGGGCGGAGCACATCCTGATCTGCATGAAGAGGTGGACGTGGAAGCATATGAATCAAGAACTCACTTTGCTCGCTCCATGAGAACAGCAGCAGTCAAATATCAAGAGACATTCACAGTTGCCAGTAACCGTGAGTTCCTTGAGTGGTGGCACTGGGACAGCATCGGAGCTGCATGTGAACCAAAATGTGGAGGATGTCGCTGTGAAAACTGTCCACCAGGAGGAAAAGAAATGACCCTGGCAGAGGAGAGGGAGTATGAAATCATTAAAGGAGGCCTCACCTACAAAGAGGAGGATGCTCACACCCCATCTCCACACTGGGATGCAAAATATCCTTGGACCGTAGATCCTGTCTCTCTCCCCTACAACAAAAGTGCAGTCCAGGCCTGCTTCTTAAGGATGGAAAAACAACTGAGCAAAGAACCAGACTGGAAAGTCGCATACACAACCCAAATCCAGGAAATGGTCGAACGAGGAGCAGCCATAAAACTCACCGATGACATCATTGACAAGTGGACTGGACCAGTGTGGTATGTGAGCCACCTGGTGGCGCCAAACCCCCATTCAGTGACAACACCAGTTCGTATTGTCTGGAACAGCAGCCAGAAGTACAAAGGCGTGAGCATGAATGACATCCTTCTTAAGGGACCAGATGTACTCAACCCTATTAGAGCTGTACTGCTATGGTTCAGAGAAGGTGTGCATGCAGCTCTAGGAGACATAAAGAAGATGTACAACTCTGTGTGGCTGGAGCAGCGTGGGATGCATCTACACAGATTCCTCTGGAGAGACAGCCCAGAAGAGGAGATCAGTGAATATGCAATCACCAGAGTCAACATCGGGGACAAACCTGCTGGTTGCATCGCTCAGTTGGCTATGAGAGAAACGGCGAGCCTGCCCAGCTTTGTTCACTTGGAAGATGAATGCAGAGTCATTGAAGAGGACAGTTATGTGGACGACCTCTTGACCTCCCACAATAACCTGGATCAACTCGACAAAATCACTGCAAAAGTTGAAGAGATTTTGGGAGCTGGCGGCTTCTTCCTCAAACCATGGGTCCGGTCAGGGCAAAGTGGGAGGAAAGGAACAGAGAAGGAAGTCCTAAAAGAGGAACAAGGGAAAACCTTCATTCTCCCAAATCAAATGAGGGAAGAAGACAACAAAGCTCTAGGCATCGGCTACCAAGTGGACGAAGACAAGCTCTACATGTTGACCTCTGTTAACTTTTCCAAAAGAAAGAAGAAAATGAGAGTTGGCAAAGATCTCCTCAAAGAAGAGGTGAGAACCGAAACACCAAACCCACTGACTAGAAGGGCTCTCTTAAGCCAAGTAGCCGGGCTGTACGACCCAATTGGCCTAGTAGCACCGGTCAAGCAGAAGGGAGCAATTCTTGTCAGAAAGGCATTCCAAGAGGGAGGAGGTGGCAAGCTGACCCAAGAAACCTGGGACAAACCACTCTCGGAAAGCATCAGAGAAGAAGCCATACAGCTTTTTGAAGAATATGTACAGCTTGTCAGGTGAAATTCTACAGAAGCCTCACACCAGCTGACTGGAAAGGAAACCCTTGGGGCATCACATTCTCTGATGGAAGTGACAAAACCTTTGGAGCTGTGATGTACTTAAGGTGGGAAACATGTCATGGCATTGAAGTTCGGTTCGTGGAATCAAAAGCCAAACTGACACCTCTGGATCAAAAGGGAGAAGCTGTAAAAGCTGAGATCTGTGGAGCAGTCTTCGCAGCCAGAATCAGGAAGTATGTGGAAAAGCATGCTCGAATGAAGATCGAGAAATGGTTCCATCTGCTGGACAGTCAGACGGTCCTTGGGGCAATCCAGAGAGACAGTTATGGGTACCAAAGCTTCTTTGCCAACAGAGTGGGTGAAATCCAAAAGACTGCACCAGTGCAGGACTGGTGGTGGATCCGTGGAGGTCTGAACATAGCTGACATCATTACAAGAGGAGGCACTCCTCAAGATTTAAAAGAGGATTCCACCTGGCAAAATGGACCAGATTTCCTGAAGTGGCCAGTGGAGGAGTGGCCCATTAAATCAGCTGGAGAGGTAGCTGCCCAGGCCAGGGAGAGCGTAAACAGACTCCAAAGGAAGGCATTTTCAGCTGCAATCACACGAGCTCAAGCTAAAATCAGTCCGCAGGAAGACGACCCTCTGACCACACAGGAAAGTCAAAAGGAAATGCCAACTCCTCTAAGAAGGAAGCCCACTGGCTGGGTCAAAGATCTTGTGGAAATAAGAAGATTCAGCAACCTGTCCAAACTGGTGAGAGTCATCGCCTGGGTCTATCGAGCTGTCAAGCAGTGGCTAGAGAGGAAGTGCCAGGTGCCAGGGCAGTCAAAGTGGGAGGCATCACCCAAACAAGCTGGGTTGACTGTAAAAGAAATTGACAACGCATCTGAAGACCTTTTCCTCGCTGCTCAAGAAGCTATAGCCTTCCCAGAGACGACTCTAAGCAGATTGGCAGTGTACAAAGACGTGAACTCTGGACTCCTACTTTGTGGAGGCAGAATCCAGATGTTCAACGAAGTGAAGACTGCAGTGCCAGTCTTACCTTTTGAATCGTGGGTGTCTACATTGCTGGCACAAGAATCCCACAAAGCAAACCATGAGGGAGTAGCAGGAACCCTTCTTCGCATGAGGAAAAAGGCTTGGGTGATAAAAGGCCGGAGACTTGCCAAGAGGGTGGTTGACAGCTGTGTCGTTTGCAGAAAGAACAATGTAAAACAGTGTCAACAAATCATGGCTGACCTGCCTCCAGAGGGAACAGGCCCAGCTGCACCCTTTGAATTCACCACCATGGACCTGTTCGGCCCCTATGAAGTGAAGGATGAGGTCAAAAAGAGGACCAGACTCAAGGTATGGGGAATCGTCTTCTGCTGCATGGCTTTCCGAGCCATGCACACTGAAGTGGTGAGTGACCAGTCATCCGAAGGATTCCTGCTCGCCTATCAAAGGTTCACTTCGCTGAGAGGACACCCCAGGAAACTCTGGTCAGACCCTGGCTCTAACTTTGTGGGAGCCAAGCCTGCTCTGGAAAAGCTTTACAAATTCCTTGACCAACTGAACAGGCCTGAACTTGAAGGAAGAGCTGCCAAACATGGCACAGAATGGTCGTGGAAGATCCACCCCGCAGACTCTCCCCACAGGAACGGTGCAGCAGAGGCAGCTGTCAGAATAGTGAAGCGGGCCTTAAGCAACCTTGGTGGAGAAGGTGTTTTCACATGGGGAGAATTCCAAACGTTTCTCTTCATGGCAGCCAACCTTGCTAATGAGAGACCCATCGATGCAAGAACTCAAAGCAGGGAAGACTGCATAGAGTACATCACTCCAAACTCTCTGCTTTTAGGACGTGCCCATCCTAAAGGTGACCCTGGGGACTTTCAGTTTGATGGCTACCCATACAAAAGACTTCAGAATATTCAGGTAGAAGTCAGCAAGTTCTGGAAGAAATGGAGCCAATTGGCCGGTCCTAATTTGTTCATAAGGAACAAATGGCACACCAAAGAGCGAAATGTTGCTGTTGGAGATGTGGTCTGGTTGGCTGACCAAAATGCCCTGAGAGGACAGTACAAGCTGGCTAGAGTAGTCAGTGTCAACGCTGACCGCAAAGGCATCGTAAGAGATGTGCTGGTGAGGACCTTTCCCAGCTATCCTGTCCCCATCACGAAAGCAAATGACAAAGGAAAGCCCACAAAATCAAATAGTGAAAAAACCAAAATCCCGGCCACAATTCTGCATCGAGATGTCAGACGGCTGGTCATTCTACTGTAAAGTCAACTCTTGCTTTCCACTCCAAAGGACATAAGGAAACAACTCCAAGTTCCAACTCCAAGTCACTTTTTATTTTCAACTTTTCAACAGTTTTAGTTGCAGTTGATTCTTGACTGGTTGGTTCTTCAGCCAATCATCATATGGCTCTAGTCTCTGGCTCGCTACTTTCTTATCGCCACAGCAGCCTATTACTAGCCTCTAGGGCTGACCCCTATTAGTAGATTAGTCTATTAATCGGTCGAAAGGAGCCATAGTCGACTAGCCAACCTCTTAGTCGAATACAAAAAAATATATATATATATATATTTATTATTTTATTTTTTTATTTTATTTTTTTCATTCTTTCCAAAACAAAAGAGGCCTAGAAGCATGGTTAACGCTAATGGCACGCATACCAGAGGCCAACTGCCTACGAAAACAGGCACAGAGGCAATGAAAGAGGATTTCACCCATCTAATGAACACACTAGACTAGACAAATATCAAGATGTATCCATCAGTGGACCAATTGCATGCTTTTGCAGAGGACAAGAAGCCTTCAGTCGACTCCTTCAGACATTAAGCACCCCCCACAGCCCAAATGGAATGATAAAATATATATATATTTTTTTTTAATATAAAAAATATAATTTTTTTACCAATAGGCGACTAACAGCACATTTTGGCCAATCATAGTCGACCATCCAAATCCTTAGTCGGGGACAGCCCTACTAGCCTCCCAGGAATTACCCTAAACCGCTCTAAAACCATACTTATATTCACCACGGTATAAAACAGGAATGTATGGATGGAGGGGGGCTCCCCACCCTCCAGAACATTTACAACAAGCGGTGCAGGGTTAAGGCTAAGAGAATCATCAAGGACTCCAGCCACCCAAGCAACTGCCTCTTTGAACTGCTGCGGTCAGGCAAGCGATACCGGAGTCTCATGGCGAGCACAGAAAGACTCAGAAGAAGCTTCTATCCCCAGGCCATCAGGCTGCTCAACGAACAATAAACACTATGCAACAACCATCAAATGCACACAGCACACACATCCACACGCACACACTCACTTTAAACAACACACTACAGCACCCACTCTCCACACTTTAGATCCCCTAAACACACTTTATATTTATTGGTAAAGGATTTGCACTACAACTCGTACACCTTACTGTAAATTGTACCTAAATTGTACCTCATCCCATTTCTGCTTTGCATTATATAGTATTGTATATTAGTACATTGCATAGTATATTGTATATTGTATGGTAACTCAGTTACTTCTATTCTGCATCGAACATTGTACATATGTCTATACTGAACACTGACTTCTATTTTTACTTCTATTTTACATGCTATACTATTTTATTTTATTTCATACTTATCTTGTCTAGCACAGTCTCTGGAGCGTAACAGTAAGAAGCATTTTGTATAAAAGTATTCTGTACTTCTGTAAAAATATTAAAGAAACTTGAAGAAACTTGAACTTGAAAAATTATTCCTTTTTCACATCTTGAATGATAGATACTCGATGTCAAATGGGCCATGTGTTAATGATGAAAAGTTATCTACTGCATCTTTATGTTTGTTATTCATATTATTATTATTCCTCCCTCCAGACCCCCCACAGCTCTCTGTCTGTGAAGAGGAGGTTCCCCTTGAGCAGCAGGAGAGGAGCCCCAGTCTGAGCCAGGAGGAGCCAGAGCCCCTACAGATGAAAGAGGAACAGGAGGAACTCTGGAGCAGTCAGGAGGGAGAGCAGCTTCAAGGTCTGGAGGAGGCTGATATCATCAAGTTCACTTTCAACCCTGTCCCTGTGAAGAGTGAAGATGATGAAGAGAAACATCAGTCCTCATGGTTTAACCAAACCCAGGACCCAGAGTCCCTACAGATTAAAGAGGAACAGGTGGAACTATTTCAAGATCTAGAGGAGGCTGATGGCTCCAAGATGACCTTACACCCTGTGAAATATGAACATGGTGGAGAGAATACTCTGTCTTCACTGCTCAGCCAAACCCAGGACCCAGAGCTCCTACAGATCAAAGAGGAACTACATCAAGGGCTGGAAGAAGCTGATCTCTCCAAGATCACAGTAGACCCAGTGAAATGTGAAGATGGTCAAGAGAACGCTCTGTCCTTCCAGCCTCTTCAAACCCAGGGGGAGAAAAACAGAGAAGCTTACTCTTTACCCAGCACCTCAACTGGACAGATGAAAACAGAACCTCGTGGAGAGGACTGTGGAGTATCAGAACCAGCCAGTAACTTATATCCAGATGGTGATTTAGAACCAACTAGAGATGGCCAGCTTCTCTCTTCAGACTGTCCTGAGACTGATGACAGTGATGATTGGAAGGAGAGTGGGGAACCTCAGTCAGGTTTAAAGATGCTAATATCAAACAAGAAACAAAAAACATTAAGTTTGTCTCATACAGGACAGAAACAATTTAGTTGTTCAGTTTGTGGAAAAGGGTTCAGTGACAAAGGACAGTTGAATATCCACATGAGAACTCATACAGGAGAGAAACCATTTAGTTGTTCAGTTTGTTCAAAAGGGTTCACTCAGAAAGGACATTTGAAGATCCACATAACAAGTCATACAGGAGATAAACCATTTAGTTGTTCAGTTTGTTCAAACGGGTTCAGTGATAAAGGACATTTGAATATCCACATGAGAACTCATACAGGAGAGAAACCATTTAGTTGTTCAGTTTGTGGAAAAGGGTTCAGTGAGAAAGGACATTTGAAAATCCACATGAGAACTCATACAGGAGAGAAACTATTTAGTTGTTCAGTTTGTGGAAAAGGTTTCAGTGAGAAAGGAAATTTGAACAGACACATGTCAACTCATACAGAAGGGAAACCCTTTAGTTGTTCAGTTTGTGGAAAAGGCTTCAGTGACAAAGGAACTTTGAACAGACACGTGACAAGTCATACAGGAGAGAAACCATTTAGTTGTTCAGTTTGTGGAAAAGGCTTCAGTGACAAAGGAACTTTGAACAGACACATGTCAACTCATACAGGAGAGAAACCATTTAGTTGTTCAGTTTGTGGAAAAGGCTTCAGTGACAAAGGAACTTTGAACAGACACATGTCAACTCATACAGGAGAGAAACAATTTAGTTGTTCAGTTTGTGGAAAAGGGTTAACTCACAAAGGACAGTTGAATATCCACATGAGAACTCATACAGGAGAGAAACCATTTAGTTGTTCAGTTTGTTCAAAAGGGTTCAGTGAGAAAGGACATTTGAATATCCACATGAGAACTCATACAGGAGAGAAACCATTTAGTTGTTCAGTTTGTGGGAAAGGGTTCAGTGAGAAAGGACATTTGAAGAGCCACATGATAACTCATACAGGAGAGAAACCCTTTAGTTGCTCAATTTGTGAAAAAGGCTTCAGTCACAAAGGAACTCTGAAAATACACATGAGAACTCATACAGGAGAGAAATCCTGAAGTTTGTGGAATGGTTCAGTGATAATGGGGTTCTGAGAAGACACATGGGAAGTCATACTGGAGAGAAACTCTAGTTGTTTAATTTGTTGGAACAGGTTCAGAGGTTCAGAGATAACTGGGAATGTGAAAATGCACAATAAGTCATTGTAGACCATTTAGCTGTCCAGTTTGTGGCAAAATATTTATTCAGAAAGGTAATTAACATGGAAACAACATGTTAACTATATTCAAGGGGAAATATCTAAGTCATTAGAAATCTTGTATAAATGTAAGGATATATTAAACTATAAAGCCTTGTACATTATCTACTGCTCACCTTACATATCTTACTATGGGGATATGTAAGTATGGGGGTCGACATAAAATACTGTAAATCCGATAGTCTTACTGCAAAAGCGTGCCATCCGGAGCCTTCATTTGATTTGATTTTTGATTTGATATTTTTTATTTTCGTGTCTTACATACAGATGTATGCCCAGCCCATATGGGCTTACAAGACACATAACAATAAGTATATAATAATATACTTTACCAATTACTTAACAAATGACATAGACCAAGATGGCCATAAAAAAAGAAAAATACAAGAAAATACAATAAAACGTAATATAACACAAGCTGTACTCAATGTAAATAAACAGAAAAACAGAAAAACAAGGTGAATTCAAATACAATTATATAGGATACAGTGTGTTTTGTCTCAGGTGCCATGCCTTCTCCAAAAATCCTGCAAAACCGAAGATGTCCTCCACAAAAAAACAACTCAACATACAGCTCTCAGACTGCCAAAACAAATCTGGGTTTGCAATTTGAATTTTTTCAAATAAAGCCCTCCTCAAAGTGGTGTACAAAGGGCAATAAAAAACAAAATGATATTCATCCTCCACCACTCCCAGATCACACAGAACACACAGCCGCTCCTCCTCAGGTTTACCCTGGAATCTACCCACTTCCACAGCCAATGGCAGGGTGCCAGACCTCAACTGGGCACACAGAGACCTCCGTCTTCTCTTTAAGTTTAACATTACATAAGGTTCAGTAAAATACTAATTTTTAATTGCAATATATTTTCTAAGTTTAGGTTTTTTCAAAATCTCCACCTTCCACTTATCCTGATGGATTGTTGATAATTTTGTTTTAATTATGTGAACCTTACACTTCAAATTGTTCATAAAAATCATACTCAAGTCAGTAGAAGAAAAAATCATAGACATCTCTCTTGACCAGGGATGACCGTGTGCTCTGTCCCAATTAAAAATCTTTTTAGTCACCCTGCCATTTGGCAGCTGGACCAGGCGGTTCCATAACCTCACCATTTCACCCTTTTGCTTGACCAAGCAAGAATCCCACCCCATGTCCCCTTCTATAGCCCCTTTTGGTGTGTATTTATGGACTCCTAAAAAGTATCTTATGGCCCGGTTCTGGATCGCATTACATTCAGGAGCATCATCAAAACCCCATACTCCAGCAGCATAAAACAAAACAGAACCCACCATTGAATCAAATAATTGTGTATATGTTGAAAACCCAAGGTCAGTGCACACTTTCATTTTACTCAACACGCCCCCTAGCGCCCTTCCTGCTGACTCAGACATTATTTTCCTTCCTTCTATGAAGCACATGTACTCATTAAAGGTAAAACCAAGATATTTATAAGAATGTGTGTAAATCAGAGGCGTTGGTCCAAATTGAAACTTATGCCTACTCTGCTGTTCGTGTTTTTTCCTAAAGTGCATAATCTGTGTTTTTTCACTGTTAATCGCAAGTCTCCATTTCATGCACCAAGAACTCATAATATTCAACATGTTTTGTAAATTTGCTTCGTTTTCTGCAAACAAAACAATATCATCAGCGTACAATAAAATACTTAGGATTATATTATCTATTGGAATACCAAGATTGGCTTGCTTGATTTCTTGCGCCAGGTCATTAACATAAAGGGCGAATAAAGTAGGAGAAAGCACATCTCCCTGTTTTACACCGAATGGTGTGGGGAACCAGCCGGTCCTAACATCATTCAGCTGCAGACATTCATAAGGCTGCTTACTATGACCACACAAATCCACTGTTTATAAAGTCTCATGTTATGAAATTTTATGATTTGGTTTATTATAAAATTATGCAAATAATGTACAGAGCTAAAGCAAAGTTACTCCCGGACGGTGTGCAAAGGTTTTTTTTTCAATACATGAAAGAAAATATGATTTGAGAGACATTTGTAAATTTACTGTTCAAAAAGCTAAGAAAGGGATTAAAAGGAGATGTATTTCTATTGTTGGGGTTAACTTGTGGAACAATGCTGATATACATAAGAATGAGTCATTCGCTTTTGGTTTTTAAGACAATGGTTTGTATAGTTATTTTTTTAAGATTACAAATGTGAATAATAATTTTTTTGTTATTTTCTTTTAGAATACTGTTTGAGTCTTAATTTTGTTAAGAATATAGGACAGGCATGTATAAGCATTATGCTTCAGTCTGTACCTTTTCAGTCACTGCCAAATCAAAGATTGTGGAATGATTGTGTTGTATTGGGTGTGATGACTGAATAAAACTACTACTACTACCTATAAAATAACTTTTTGAGTGATAAACCCAGCTTGTAACTATTTTCACATTGGTCACACCAATTATTATATTCTTAGTCTTCTAGTTTATAACAGAAGTATTGGGTTAAAAGTAGGGATGCTCGATATTGGCTTTTTTACCAATACCGATATACCGATATTGTCCAACTCTTAATTTCCGATACTGATATCAACCGATACAGATATATGCAGGGTCCCCCCCCCCCCCAAATGGAATAATTTCAGGTAATTAACATTACATATCTCTTGTTGTGGAATTAACACAACATTATGCATACTTTTGACAATAAATAAAATCAGAATTTGTTCTTACTTGCTTGCCTGGGTAAATAAAGGTTATAGAAAAAAAAAAAAAAAAAATTGTTTTTGAAAACCGATACCTACGGATGGGTACCTGTGAATCGATATCGGTACCCAACGGTACCTTTTTTCGGTACTTTAGTCTCAAAAAAAATTATTTACCTACCTCAGTCGTGAAAAAAATAATCCCAAACTTCAAATAACTACAATTTCGACCGTTTTTGGCTTGCCATTGCTCCGACTGCTTTGTTGTTGAATCAAGTCAAATCCTAGGTAAGCATATATTGTGCGTGTGAACGTTGCCATGAAAAGAATAAAGCTATTTTTTTTTTTTTTTTTTTTTCTTCGGTATCTCACTTGAATCGATACTCGGTAGTACCGACGTGTTTCGGTTCGGTACCTCAAAAGTACCGAATTCGGTACCCATCCCTACCGATACCGATCTTTCCCGATATCACATTTTAATGCCGATATCGGCCGATAATATCGGACATCCCTAGTTAAAAGCCCATGATTTGATGCATAACAGCTTTCTCCTACACAAGAGCAGAATATGTCAGGTAAACTGGCTCCCCCTTGTGGTTGATCCCTTATTTCAGATCTACAGTCAGTAGCCAGTATTGAAACTATTCCAGTCATAGATGGTCATTATTGCTGGTATGAGGTTGACTGTTTAATATCTGAGATGAAAGAGATTCGCCTTTAATACACATGTTGCTGCTGCTGGTCATGTATTTCAAATTGAAAACAGGGTCCCTTCTTATTAATGATAGTGTGCAATAAGTCACCCACTAAGTGATATTTCTCTGTAAACTACAGCCTTCCTCTCCTAGTGTTATTGAGGCAGTGCAAGACATTGATAAGAGGAGACATTTGATCCTTTATCTAAAGCTATCTGCTCCATTGATTACAGAGTAAATAACACCTATTTTAATAATATTTAATCTGGCATAGTTTGTAGGTTTTTGAAAGTCATGACTCATTCCGTTAAATAGGGTGAAGATAGAAGTTATCTCAATAATTACAGACCAATTTCCAAACTATTCTGTAACACAAATCCTGTAATCATTGGTAATGAATAATAAACCCAGTGTATTCTGTATTGAGCTCTCAACAGTTAGTTCCAGAGTTAAGTTATGTTATTAGGTCTTAAATAGTGTATCTGCTATGGGCAACAGAAAACATTGTGCTGTTCTTTTCATCAATCTGGATTGAATTGATATAATTCACTGCTTTTTGAGAGATTACGTAGGATTGGTTTTGATTCAACAGGGATCAATTGAACCCTATCCGAGTTCTTACCGGTAACTAAATGTGTTCCAGAGGAATCAATGTTGGGTCCTGTCCTGTTTATTTCTATTATTGATATTAGAAAGCATAGCACAGCTATTAGGAGCATTAGGAGCATAGCTGTAACAAGAAAATGTCCAAAGTATTTAACACCAACCACTTTGAAAGAAGTCATCCAGGCTCTGGTTTTGTCTTGAGTACTGTCCGGTCATATGGTCATCAGCAGCAAAAACACATATAGCAATTACAAATAGCTCAAAACAAGGCTGCCAGACTAGCTCTCCACTGTTCAAAGCGCACTAATATTGGAGTTATGCACAGAAATGTATCATTGCTTCTGGTTGAGAAACATCTGCAATCTCGTCTTATTACTTTTCTCAGACATTTTCAAGTTGTCAAAAAAACACAGTATTTTTATGATAGAATTGTTCACGTAAGGGAAGAACATGACCATATGACCAGGCAAGCTACGTCAGGCCATCTACTGGCACATAAACCCAGGACAAATCTACTCAAATCTTCTGTGACTTACAGAGCTATCATGGAATGAAACTCATTGTCAAGCTACTTCGCTGAAATAGAATCCAAAACTACTTTCAAGAAGAAATTTAAATACCATCTACTAACGAGCATGCACTGAACCCTTATGGCATAGCGGTGAAAACCAATTGACTTTGTTAATTGTATTTATGTTGATGGCAGTGAGTGCTGCTATCTTATCTTGTACACTGTCATCCTTAACTGAGGATGAGATTGTTAATGATGTAATGTCTTGAATATTGTTGTATTGTTTTAAGTGTCGGACCCCAGGAAGAGTAGCTTTTGTCAAGTGCAAAAGCTAATGGGGATCCTAAATAAACATAAGCATATTGTCTCATCTCATTTTCATGCAGATGATGCTGTACTGTATTGTTTACAGACTCTAGAATTAGCTGTTGAGAACCTGCCACTTTAGTGCTGAGTAAGATATGTATTAATGTTAAACTGGTACTGAATGAAAATTAAACAAATTAGTTTTAAGCGTCTTTGGGTACCCAGAAAAGTGATATATAAGTTGGATGTATTATTATTATTATTAATAAAGTTCCAGCTGTTTTCTAGATCACTGTGAATGGATCTAACATTGAGAGTGTTGTGGAATATTTAAAATGAGCCAAGACGGTGAACTGTAGAAATTCAGATCGAGTCAAACAATTTCAAAAGAAAATCGTTTATTTCTGTGATCACAGAAGAGTCCTCAGTTTACAATCAGAGACAAGTATACACAAGCATCTGACCAGAAAGTGAGACCGAGGTCTGGTCAGACTTACAATCAAATACACAAGCTTGGAGTGACAAATGAAAACAAAGATGACAAATGAAAAAACGTTAGTTTATGCAACACTCCCAGACATTCCCCAGTGAAGGTAAGGGAAAAACTCACTAAAAACCTAGCAATAGGGAAAAAGCACTACAGACGATGTGGAGGAGAGAAACCTTAGAATGGCCGTTCAAAGGGGGATCCCCCAACTTGGATGTCGGTGATCATATAGTGTTGCTATGGATGATCGATGGGTGGAGAATATAACAGGTGAATAGTTGGTATGTATGTACATATACCTGTAATAAAACACATGTACATGCAATAGCAACTGGGGTACAAGCTAAGGACAACAGCAACAAAATAAAAAGCATAGAGGAATGAGCACTAGTATGAAAATAAGATAAAGGCTAAATGTCAAGGCTCGGAGCTCAAAATATCAGTCATATACCATTTGGATGAATGTATGTATTCCACTCTGATCCATTTGAAGTAGGGGGAGAAGAGAGAGTAGAGAAGATCACACCCCCTTGGTCATCACCATGAGACATCCACCACCTTGATCATCACCAGGAGACATCCACCACCTTGATCATCACCCTGAGACATCCACCACCTTGATCATCACCACGAGACATCCACCACCTTGGTCATCACCACGAGACATCCACCACCTTGATCATCACCACGAGACATCCACCACCTTGATCATCACCACGAGACATCCACCACCTTGGCCATCACCATGAGACATCCAACACCTTGATCATCACCACGAGACATCCACCACCTTGATCATCATGAGACATCCACCACCTTGATCATCACCACGAGACATCCACCACCTTGATCATCACCACGAGACATCCACCACCTTGATCATAACCATGAGACATCCACCACCTTGATCATCACCACGAGACATCCACCACCTTGATCATCACCACGAGACATCCACCACCTTGATCATCATGAGACATCCACCACCTTGATCATCATCATGAGACATCCACCACCTTGATCATCACCACGAGACATCCACCACCTTGATCATCACCACGAGACATCCACCACCTTGATCATCACCAGGAGACATCCACCACCTTGATCATCACCACGAGACATCCACCACCTTGATCATCACCATGAGACATCCACCACCTTGATCATCACCATGAGACATCCACCACCTTGGCCATCACCATGAGACATCCACCACCTTGATCATCACCATGAGACATCCACCACCTTGATCATCACCATGAGACATCCACCACCTTGATCATCACCATGAGACATCCACCACCTTGATCATCACCACGAGACATCCACCACCTTGATCATCACCACGAGACATCCACCACCTTGGCCATCACCATGAGACATCCACCACCTTGGTCATCACCATGAGACATCCACCACCTTGGTCATCACCATGAGACATCCACCACCTTGATCATCACCATGAGACATCCACCACCTTGATCATCACCACGAGACATCCACCACCTTGGTCATCACCATGACACATCCACCACCTTGATCATCACCACGAGACATCCACCACCTTGGCCATCACCATGAGACATCCACCACCTTGATCATCACCATGAGACATCCACCACCTTGATCATCACCATGAGACATCCACCACCTTGATCATCACCATGAGACATCCACCACCTTGATCATCACCACGAGACATCCACCACCTTGGCCATCACCACGAGACATCCACTCACAGACAGACAGGGAGACGAGGACAGGGGTTAGAGAGTTCCCTATGAAAACCTGGAAGAGGATCATTGAAGCCAGTTTCTTGGCAGTTTTGGATTACGGTGATACCTGGAGGGTATGGCAATCACTCCTGTGGTCATTCTGTCTGTCTGTCTGCATTAGCCATAACTTCTAGGTTCTGGTCTGATTTGGATGAAACATCGCCCAGGCCAAGGACCTGAATTCCAGAATATTTTTCAAATCTGTCAATGACAAGCATTTTATTTGAATTAATTTCCATTATCGTCCATTGAATAGATACAGTATGAAGTTCCACCTTTTGAACACAAGATGGCGATACGACACAGGTTGCTGCTCAGAGCCACTGCTTCTCCACAAGCTGCTCTCTCCCCCATGCTTGCTTTTTTCCGTAGCCTCTGTGAGCGAAGACGCTCTTTGATTGCAGCGAAGAAGAAAAAGACGCTCTCCGATTGGCTAACCCTATACTCTAAGCATAACCACGTCGAAAGAGGGCCTAAGCATAACCACTTCAAAAGAATGCCTAAGCATAACCACTTCGAAAGAATGCCTAAGCATAACCACTTCGAAAGAATGCCTAAGCATAAGAACTTCGAAGCAGAGAATATATGTACAAGGCGGAAAAGACCCTTCGGAGCTAAACCAGTCAGAGAGGGTCTTTTCTTCTTCGCTGTACGCGGCCTAGCCAATCAGAGAGCGTCTTCGCAAACAGAGGCTACGGGAAAAAATCACGCCTCTCCCACGGAGCGCCTGAGTGTATCGTGACAACCACTGAGCAAAGGCTCGGATATTTCACGTACTGGCCGAAAGAGAGACCAGATCCCAGCGATTCTCATAGTTACATCAATATTGTGCTGTCAGAACCATTTCATGTTTGTAGGTTAATTATTTATTAATGTTCGCTATATGGCCACTTCCGGACAACACGCTCATCACAGACAAGCTGGATGTGGCCAATTACTTAAACATTTTCTTCACAAACATAGCCACAACACTGGTAAATAAACTACCCACCCACTCAGGGCATTTTGGGGTAGAACACATCATAGCCTACTACAATAACCTAGGGGTCCGCAAAGACGATTTCAAACTAGAAATGGTAAGAACAGCTGAGGTACTCAAAAAACTGAGCGCCCTCCAACCTAACAAGGCCACTGGCCATGACAATATCCCCTCCAAATTCCTCTGATACTCAGCAGCCGCCATCACCCCAGTCATCACACACATAATAAACCTCTCCATAAAACAGGGATACGTACCCAAAGACTTCAAAATTGCGAGAGTAACCCCCCTGCACAAAAGGGCAGCAAATTAGACCCAGGCAACTACCGCCCTGTTTCTATTCTTACCTCCATCTCGAAAGTCATGGAAAAAATAGTATACAAACAGGTCGAAAAGTACCTTGCGGAAAAAAATCTAATCTTCGAATTCCAATCTGGCTTCAGAACATCCCACTCCACTGACACATGCCTTCTCTATTTGAACGACCACATCAAACAAGAGGTGGACGTGGGCAAATACTGCGGCATGGTCATGCTGGACCTACAAAAGACCTTCGACACTGTCACTGATTGACAAGCTAAAAGCCATTGGTTTTGATAGTCTATCAGTGAGCTGGATGCAATCCTACCTGGAGGGGAGAGAACAGATGGTGGAGGTAAACGGTACCCTATCCCCCCTCCCTCCCAGTGAGCTGTGGTGTTCCACAAGGAAGCAGTAGCGGCCGGTGTGAACTACATTTGGGTGGGCGTGACTTGTACATTGGAGGGGGGGGGGGGGGGGGTGGGCGGTTGGGGTAGGGGGGGGGGGACACTGTACACTGTACATTGGAATACTGACAAAGCCATACTTGGTAATTTACTGTACAACTGGGTTAAGACATTTGTAGGGGCCAGTTTCGAATTTATCGAATTGATAAAGTGTATAATTATGTCCACTGTTGTCCCCAGACTGTTGATGTATATCCACTCTGTCCAGACTGCATCCAGCTATTAGCCAAATAGCTTCTATTAGCCAAATAGCTTGTTGTTAGCACAACACAACAGTACTGTGATGAATGAATGAATGAGTCTGTCTTTGCCCATTTCCGCATCGAACAGCCTGGAAACTACCTGCCGTTCTATCGCCCTGCTCTAAGACAAACTCTAACCTTAACCAACTTTGAAAGAGTGCCTAAGCTTAACCGTCGAAAGAACTTGCCGTCGCGCTCTAAGACAAACTCTAACCTTACCTTGTCCTTAACCTACTTCGAACGAAGAGTGGCTACGCTTTCCCAGTGTAGAACCTGGCGTCGGCCAATCAGAGAGCGTCTCCGAGAAATGCGTCTACGGAAATTATTGACGCCGCTTGCTTAGATGATAATAGATTGCTTCAAAACGCGCCCGGTTTCCATCATAATACATCATATTTCAACGCACAGCGAATTACGCACTGATTGGCTGCGACAGTACAGCGATGAAACCAGTGCACGCCCACTGTAAGCGCTATGCGTCTAGCCCAGGAGAAATGCGGCTATGGAAAGTATAGAGGCGGTATTATTCTCTAGCAGACATTCACTTCCTGTCTGAAAACAATTATTTATATTTGATATATTAACGTTATATTGTGCATTGGAAACACAAACATACTTAAAATGAGTAAATATTATTAAATTTAAACATGTTTATTTGATTTCTAGGGCTCTAAAATAAAAAATAAAACATTTTCTTCTTCTTCTCTCTCTTTACCAGGGCGGTCGGCGCCCCAGCGCCCCTAGTGGAGAAACCGCCACTGCAAGGAAGCATACTAGGACCGCTACTGTTCCTAATTTATGCAAATGACATGTCGTCAGCTTGTGACTGCAACTTGTTCCTGTTCGCGGACGACTCAGCCCTGCTGGTTTCTGACAAGAACAAGTTACAGGTTGAAAAAACCCTCAGCTCGGAACTAGGCAAAATCTGCACCTGGCTCGCTGATAACAAACTATCATTACACCAGGGTAAAACAGAGTCCATTCTCTTCGGTTCAAATAACAAACTCAGCAAGGCCGACGGCTTCTCAGTTACAGTGGGTGACAATATTGTCACAAGGAAAGATGAAATTACCTACCTGGGTTCCATCCTAGAGGCTAATCTTTCCTGTGATAAAATGGCATCCAATGTAATAAAAAAAATAACTAGATTCTTTTACCGGATCTCCTCTCTGGTAAACAAGAATACCCTGAAGACTCTGGCAGGAGCACTCATTCAAGGGTACTACGACTATGCTTGCACCTCATGGTACCAAAGCACCTCAAAGGTGCTAAAAACAAAATTTCAATAACATCACAAAACAAACTGGTCAGACTACTGCTTGACCTCACTCCTAGAACCCACCTCACCCCGGCCCACTTTGACAACCTAGGATGGCTTAGAGTAGACGACAGAGTACAGCAACTTGCAATGGGCCTGGTCTACAAGATACACTACCAGTGGCGGCTCGCCACTGGGGGCGCTAGGGCGCCGACCCACCTGTTAAATGAGAGAAGAAGAAAAAAAACTTTTTTGTTTTTTGTTTTATAGCCCTATAAATAATATAAACATGTTTAAAATGAATAATATTTACTCATTTTAAGTATGTTTGTGTTTCCAATGCACAATATAACTTAATTTTACAAAGATTAATAATAGTTTTCCTGAACAGGAAGTGACGATTCTGTCTGATATAGACCTTTTCATTACCGTAGCCGCAGGCATTTCTCCTCGCCGTATTTCTCTCTGGGCTAGGCGCAATTGCGCCTGGAGTGCGCGTGCCCGCCGTGCACTGGTTCATCGCTGTATCCGTCGCAGCCACGCGCTTTGCGTTGAATATGATGTATTATGATGGAACTCGGGCGCTGGTTTGAAACGACCTAGCAAGCAGCCGAGCGTCTAAAAGCTCTCTGATTGGCCGACGCGGTACTTTCCGTAACCGCAGTTTGCAACATGAGTTTATGCTGTTGTTGTGTTGTGTGATGCAGATATTTGTCTTGGAGCGTGATGGCAAGTTCTTTCAACGGTTAGGCTTAGGCACTCTTTCAAAGTTGGTTAAGGTTAGAGTTTGTCTTAGAGCATGGTGATAGAACACCAGTTAGTTTGCAGGCTGTTCGAGGCGGACATGGACAAATGCACTCACAGTACTTGTTGGCTATTAACAAGCTATATTATGGATGCAGTGTGGAGGGACATGCATGGACAATGGATGGACATCAACACAGGCTGGATGGACAATGCCATGGAGTGGATATACTTTATCAACAAGCCCGGCTTCTGCCAACAACAAGGTAGATCAGCGATCTTTCTCTCTCTCTCTCTCTCTCTCTCTCTCTCTCTCTCTCTCTCTCTCTCTCTCTCTCTCTCTCAGCCACTCAGATAACGCTTCTCTCTCTCTCTCTCTCTCTCTCTCTCTCTTTCTTTTGGATTGAAAATACGTGGTTTATGGCTTTATTCAATATCGTCTATGTTTGAATGAATGAATGAATGAAAACTTTAACAGATTGCAGAATGGGTACAATACAGTACGGCTCAATACACACAATTGTTAAGGGGATGCAGACCTGAGAAAGACGTTTGTCTTGTTTACATCAGGGTCCCAGATTTTCGATTCATATCGATAGTTTAATAGCTAGCCTTGGCTCGTTTAACAATATGAAAAATATGTGTACAGCCCTGTACTCATACTGAAGTTATTCTTGGTATATAATACTACATATACTAGGTCTGATTGTGTAACGAATCGATTCCACGTCACGCTGTGTGTGAGAGAGAGAAGGAGAGAGAGGGAGAGATCTGCGTGTGTTTGGAGACGGAGCGAGTTTTGTTTCTAACTTTTCTATTTATATATTGTGTTTCAAGTTGTGAATTAGACTATACTTTATTTGACTGGTTGTGTGTTGTTGTAGTAACAGCTGAGCGACTCGTTCATAAGAGCCGATTCATTGCCGTGAGCGTGAGTCGAATCGCTCACGTCTTGCCATGAGTCGGTTGCGTGGTACTGTACATGTTTGCAAAATGTTTTGGTATAGCGCCCCTAGTGGAGAGAGAACCAGCAGCCGCTACTGTACACTACACGACTAAGGTACCCATGTACATGTCAAAATACTTCCCAAAGGTCAGTGAATACCACGACCACAACACCAGAGGGAGCTCCACAAATCATGTTAAACCCAGATTCGGCTCAAACAAGGGACTAAACATGTTTCGCAATTATGCCACATCAATGTGGAACGCCCTACCCACAGCTGTAAAGGAATGTGAATCACTACCCACTTTTAAAACCACTCTCAAAGAGCACCTACGGGAGACTGCAATTCGAAACTGGCCCCTGTAAATGTCCTAACCCAACCCCCTCCAATGTACAGTAAATGTCCTAACCCAATAATACACAAGACTCTGTTCTTGGAACCAAGTAAGTTTTCGTCGATAATCCAATGTACAGTTACCCCCCCCCGCCCACCCACCCACCCCACCTACCCAATTACCCCTCCTATGTACAGTTACCCCCCATCCCACCTCCTCCAATGTACAGTTTCTTCGTCAAATGTATATACTCTCTTTTTTAAACTCTTTTTGTATCACAAACAGTACTGTATTTGTAAATCTGGTATGTCATAAATGTATAGATGTAGCAGTACTGTCTATCTATATGTCATGTATGTCATATATGTTATGATGAATTGAAAATGGGGGACCCTGATGTAAACAAGACGAAAGTATTTCTCTGGTCTGCATCCCCTTAACAATTGTGTGTATTGAGCTGTACTGTATTGTACCCATTCTGCAATCTGTTAATACAATTTTCAATCAATCAATCAATCCTTGGAATGCCATCATTATTATTTTTTTTTTTTTTTTTTTTACCCATCCCAAATTAGTCGTTATGCCAATTCCCTTCCTGGTTGCGTCTATTCTTATCCTAACGCATGTTTGCATCCGCGTTCGCGTTTTGCGCTCTGATTGGCCACTGACGTACGCTAGTTCCCCCCCCCCCCCCCCCGGTATGAGTGTAGAAATAATGCGTGGAGAGCGAGCCTCGCACACACGCACTTTGAAATGGGTATCACAGTAGTAAGTGTTATGGTTTGAAAACGACCCCAATCTCACAACACAAGACAGGTATGAGAGTAAGCCAAAACAGGGCATTATTTATTATATAACAAAAAGCGGCACAGTCCCTTTAAGGGAGAACACAAAAAACACTAGAGTCCATGAATTACGAAAACTGCGGCACTGTGCCTTTAACGGGCACTGGAGAGGGGGACAGGGACAGATGCCCGGAGAGGCGGGCTAGAAACAGGGACAGAGGCCCGGAGAGAGGGGCTGGGGACGGGGACAGGAATCCAACGGCGGAGGCCGGGCACAGGGGCCCGAGGGCGGAGGCCGGGCACGGGGACCGGGGCCCGACAGCGGAGGCCGGGCACAGGGATCCTCTTCCGTCCCTACACCGAGTAGGGCTCTGCTACTCAGAAAGGAATCCTCCTCCTCCTCCTCGGATGCTGCAGACGGGCAGCGCAGAACAAAGGGGGTCCCAGGGGACCGGGGCGAGAACACGCCATCCTCCCGTGGAATAGGGAGCGATGGCGAGCCGGGGTCCGAGGGAAAACACGCCGTCCCCCCGTGGAATAGGGAGCGATGGCGAGCCGGGGTCCGAGGGAGAACACGCCATCCCCCCGTGGAACAGAACGACCCGACCAGGACTGGAGGGGAGTCGGCAACCTAAGTACTCTCCCGAGCTGATCGCAAACTCCCAACAGGTGCGTGAAGGTAGAGGAACAAGAATGTCCAAAGGTGGGGGCTGGTGAAGAATAGGAGACAGGGAAATGTTCTCGCAAGGGTGGGGGCTGGTGAAGAGTAGGAGACAGGGAAAAGTTCTCGCAAGGGTGGGGGCTGGTGAAGAGTAGGAGACAGGGAAAAAAGGTCCAGGGACAGGCGAATCCTCACAGTACCTCCCCCTCCACGGGAGCCACCGGGCGACCCAAAAATCAGACAGCGGGGCAGGGGACATGACAGAGCAACCAAACAACAAAAAAAAAAATGGGCCATGCTAGCAGGGGAAGCTACACCTAAAGTGGGGCTAGCAGAGGGACAGGGTAGCTGCCAGGGCATTGCTAGCTACAGGGCCTATGCTAGCTGTAATGCTACATTAGCATAGAGGCTGCGCTAGCTGCCGGATCTAGGCTAGCAGACAGGGCTGGACTAGCATGAGAACACATGGGGTTAGCTGCAGGGGCTAAGCTAGCAGGAGACGGCTGGACTAGCTGAGGAAGCCGGTTAGCTGCAGGGGCTAAGCTAGCAGACGGCTGGACTAGCTGAGGAAGCCGGTTAGCTGCAGGGGCTAAGCTAGCAGACAGGCTGGACTAGCTGAGGAAGCCGGTTAGCTGCAGGGGCTAAGCTAGCAGACGGCTGGACTAGCAGAGGAGAACAAGCTAGCTGAAAGGACAGTCCTAGCTGTGGGGAACAGGGTAGCTATCAGGGGAGCTAACGAGGCTAACAGGGGAGCTAACAGGGGAGCCAACAGGGGAGCTAACAGTGGAGCTAAAGAGGCTAACAGGGGAGCTAACAGGGGAACTAACAGGGGAGCTAACAAGGGAGCTAACAGGGGAGCTAACAGGGGAGCTAAAGAGGCTAACAGGGGAGCTAACAGGGGAACTAACAGGGGAGCTAAAGAGGGGCTCTCTAATACACTGTCTGTGCTGGCTGGGGTTGTCGACTGGTCGGGTCGTACTGTTATGGTTTGAAACCGACCCCAATCGCACAACACAAGACAGGTATGAGAGTAAGCCAAAACAGGGCATTATTTATTATATAACAAAAAGCGGCACAGTCCCTTTAAGGGAGAACACAAAAAACACTAGAGTCCATGAATTATGAAAACTGCGGCACTGTGCCTTTAACGGGCACTGGAGAGGGGGACAGGGACAGAGGCCCGGAAAGGCGGGCTAGAGACAGGGACAGAGGCCCGGAGAGAGGGGCTGGGGACGGGGACAGGAATCCAACGGCGGAGGCCGGGCACAGGGGCCCGACGGCGGAGGCCGGGCATGGGGACCGGGGCCCGACGGCGGAGGCCGGGCACGGGGATCCTCTTCCGTCCCTACACCGAGTAGGGCTCTGCTACTCAGAAAGGAATCCTCCTCCTCCTCCTCGGATGCTGCAGATGAGCAGCGCAGAACAAAGGGGGTCCCAGGGGACCGGGGCGAGAACACGCCATCCTCCCGTGGAAAGGGAGCGATGGCGAGCCGGGGTCCGAGGGGGAACACGCCATCCCCCCGTGGAATAGGGAGCGATGGCGAGCCGGGGTCCGAGGGAGAACACGGCATCCCCCCGTGGAATAGGGAGCGATGGCGAGCCGGGCGTCCGAGGGAGAACACCCCATCCCCCCATGGAATAGGGAGCGATGGCGAGCCGGGGTCCGAGGGAGAACACGCCATCCCCCCGTGGAATAGGGAGCGATGGCGAGCCGGGGTCCGAGGGAGAACACGCCATCCCCCCGTGGAATAGGGAGCGATGGCGAGCCGGGGTCCGAGGGAGAACACGCCATCCCCCCGTGGAATAGGGAGCAATGGCGAGCCGGGGTCCGAGGGCAAACACGCCATCCCCCCGTGGAATAGGGAGCGATGGCGAGCCGGGGTCCGAGGCCAAAGACGCGGCAGGTGATGGTAGCGACAGAAGCGTACAGCGTACCGAACCAGCTTACAGAAGCGTACAGCGTACAGACGCATACAGCGTACAGAACCGACGTACAGAACACAGAACGACCCGACCAGGACTGGAGGGGAGTCTGCAACCTAAGTACTCTCCCGAGCTGATCGCAAACTCCCAACAGGTGCGTGAAGGTAGAGGAACAAGAATGTCCAAAGGTGGGGGCTGGTGAAGAGTAGGTGTAGTGACTATCCTCATGTCCTGGTAGACGCTCGGTTGGGTGCGGGGATTCCTCGTCTTTGACGCGCAATTAGAAAAAACACAATATCGAGTCCGTGTCACCTGCCGTTGGGTGAAGTTCCCATTTAATTGGAAGTATTCAACATAATACATGTGTTGAGCCAAACAATAATTTCTGCATAATGCTGTTAATAATACTGAAAACGAGCGAGGGTACGTGCGTGTGTTCGTGCGGTAAAAACCGTGAGATCTCTCCGTCACCCATACCTAGATACCTTGATTGACAAGCCTACACCTGTGCCTTTATTCAAAACATATGCGCTCCGTGCTGCCACCCAGTGCTCCGTGCTGCCACCCAGTGATGAACTTAACAAACTAAGCACAAAAACCATCAAATAGCTCCTACATACCGGCCCCAAATGTGAAGGTGGAAAACAATTACATTAAAGAAGAAAAAAGGAGCTATAACAAGTGTTCTTGGTTCTTCTCTGAGCCAGAGGTTACCAGCACGTAACTCAACGTTGGGTCGTGACCTTTACCGCCAGACCTTCCACTGCTTCTTGAAGCAGAAATAGCTTGGATATGGGCCGCTCCAACTGCCCTGTCTTGGTCTTCAACCGTACTGCCCGTACAAGCCCTTTGCCCATCGCTGTGAGAATGTCTGGGGTATGGGGTCATCCCAAGACATGTTCCTTCGACACATTTCTTGCAACAACAGTTTTGGTAGCAAGGTGAATGGTGACGAGAACCCCAACTGGTCACTGGGACTGACGATTGGAAAAATTCCACGTCTGGTGTGTGCTCGCTTTTCCACTCTCAGTCTTTCCTTCTTTGGGTGGCACACCCAGTGATGAGGGCGATACCACACACTGCCATTTTTGTAGTCCGGCTGGACTTGAGGCACAATTTCTCCGTAGCCACTGTCACTCGCATGAGTAAGAAAATCTGTGTACTCATTTTGGTAGTCCTTATTCCGTTCACACTTTATTTTCGGACTCTGTTGTTCCACAATGCACCTGTTGTTTGGCATGGTGATGTCATCCATTTTAAAAGGCAAGTCCATGCAATAATGTCCTTCCTGCATGCAAATAGACTTCTCCAAGATCTCCATAAAACTTGGGTCCTCTCTTGACATCTCCTGCTGCTCCTCCAGTGACTTCTCGTTTAACTCTTGGTTGTACTGAGAGACCAACAGCTCCTCCAGTTTGACAATGGATGTCCTATTGGCATATATGGTCAAGCAGCTTCTCTGACAACCATTATTACCCCTCAAAGGACCGTTGACGACCCACCCCAATAGGGTCTTCACGGCATAAGGTCCATCACCTTGGCTGTTGATAATTTCCCAGGGTTCCATGAGTTTTGATGCATTAGCTCCAATCAAAAGTTCAACATCGGCGTCCAATTCTGGGATCCTGATACCCTTCAGATATTCCCATTTTTCAATATCTCGCTGAGTAGGGATGTTACTCTTTGAAACAGGGATTGTTTCATGTGTGAACGTTTCTGGGAGCTCCATAAAGTGGTTATTATCCAACTTCGACACCTCCAGTCCTGTAAGGATTTGGCTTTCAATTACCTTTTCTTGACCCATAGTGCGCATAAGAATGTTGGTCTTTGTACCCTGTAGATTCAGCTTCTTCATAAGATGGTTGGTACAGAAGGTTGCTGTACTTCCTGGGTCTAAGAAGGCGTAGGTCTGCAGCACTCCATTTCCTTTCTTGGATCTCAACTGTACTGGAACAATGGAAAGGGTACAGTCGTGGTCTCCGGCCCCAGTACAACCACATGCCTGAAGAGACACAAGTGCACTACTGACTGATGTTTCTTGTGACTTGGTCAATTTGTCGTTGTTGTGGACATGCAGAATAGTCGGGTGTTTAAGATTGCATTCATCACAGGTCAGACGACTTCTGCATTCCTTACTCATGTGACCAGCCTTTAAGCATCCAAAACAAATTCCTTTTCCTCTCAGAAAATCAATTTTCTCCCTTTGAGAAATCGTATTCAGTTTAAAACACTTAGAAAATGGATGTGACTCTTCACAATAGAGGCAGGCCTCTGAGGACAACTCCTTATTTACGGTAGGCTGCTTTGGCATCATGTGCACTGTGGGCACAGTTTCAGCTTGGTTGGTTGCGATGGTTATTGCAAAACTGCTTCCTTTAATGCTGCTCCTGGGTAGCAGCGCGCTCTTATCTACAGGCTTTATTGTGATGCTTGGTCGTGCATCTGAAATGTCGCCAAAAATGGGATGAGACAAGATTTTGACTTGTTTCTCCAAAAAGTTTACCATCTCTGGGAAGGTGGCCCTGTAGCCTTGCCGTTCTTGTATCTCACAAGCTGTAGACCTCCATCTTTCCCGCAGCTTGTATGGCCATTTCATCATAACATTCCTCATGTTTGACGGAACGTTCATCTCCTCCATGTACTGTATCTCTGTTATAGCGTTGCAGCACCCTCTTATTAACAGTGTGAACTCCTGCAGCGCCTCTACATCCTCTGCTTTAATAACAGGCCAGCGAAAGGCTTTTTCCATGTAGGCTGTTGCTATCCTGTGCTCATTACCAAAGTGTTCTTTCAAAAGACCTTTTGCTCTTTGATATCCTTGTTGTGGTGGCATGTGTAAGCAGCTTCGCACCAGCTCTCTGGGCTTCCCCCTGGTGTACTGCTCCAGAAAATACAAACAGTCTTGATAACTGCATGTTACCTCTTCAACACAATGTTCAAATGTCCTAACAAAGGAAATGAAGTGCAATGGATCACCATCAAATACGGTTATATCTCTTTTTGGTAGATAACATTTGCTGTTGAATGAGCAATGTGGTGAGTTCATTCTGCCTTCCTGGTCCACTGTATTTTGCACTGTAGCGTTCTGTGTAGACTGTCGTTCCTGTGCAGCTACTGACCTACGAGGTGCAGCAGTGGAGGCTGTGAAAGCGTTTTGAGACTGATGCTTTAGAGTAGTGGTGAGAGACGTCCCAGTGTTTGGTTGCCACTGTGGCATGAGAGTAGTATCCTTTGCTTGTGGAATTCCATGATGTTGTACTTTCTCCTGAAAGTGTGTGTGCATATTCACCTTTGGTCGCACATCATATGTGGAAAAGATAGGTGGCGCTCTTGAGCCTTGATCCGAAATCAGGGTGTTCTCCTTCGGCACAAATGCAGTTGCCTGTAAGTTGAATTGAGGTCTCAGCTCTTTAATAGATTTGCTCAGGTAGGAATTCATTCCATCTGAAGGGGCCTTTCCTCCAACAGCACTGCCTTCCAGCACAGAAAGTCTTGCAGTAACAACAGCCATTTGTGTATCAAGCTCCAGTTGCTCCTTAACTTTTCTGAGTTTCTCTTGTTCCTGTCTGAGTTTCTCCTCTTGTGCCTCTATTTCATGTTTCCTTTGCAGAGCAGCGGTTTGCTCCATTAAAGCCGCTTTCTCTGCCATGGCATTTAAGCGTGCAGATGCAGTACTAGAACCTGATGCTCTACTGGCATTGCTTCTTCTGCTTGACCTTTTACTAGACACATTAGACGCACTGTCTCCAGCTTTAATTTCCTCATGCAAATCAGATTTCATTTTTTCCAATTCAGCATTATCATCATTGACCTGAAAAATCCCATTTTCGCTCAACCATGTTGACACTTCATTTACAATTTGTTTCCTTTGTTGCATAAAACCATTCGTCCTGCTTTCTCTGTGTATCCTCAGTTGTAGGACACTCAGTCATCAATGTATTATGTGCCTCAGAGGCAACTTGACATAGGGCTTTGAACTGTTTTAGACTTTGGTGCACAAGATTTACATTGTCGTTGGAAACTAGAAGAGTGATGATTTTCCTTTTCAATTTCCTTGCTTGTGTACAATATAATAATAATAATAATTCATTTAATTTATATAGCGCTTCTCAATAACCCGAAGTCGCTGACAGTAGTCGGGAGCAGGGGTACAAACAAAGAAATGAAAGCAAAGAAACAAAAACAACAAAGAAACAAAAACAAAAGGAACATGAGACCATGGGGGGAACAGGGGAGACAGCCTGATAGCACAAAAAAGACTGGAGACAGATATCAATCAGGTTGGAGGGGAGGGGGGGGTTTAGGGGTGGGGGGGGTTGAAGGCAAGGGAGAACAGGTGGGTTTTGAGGCGAGCTTTGAAGGTGGAGAGTGTAGGGGAGTCTCTGATGGACTGGGGGAGGGAGTTCCAGAGTCGGGGTGCAGTGCGAGAGAAGGCCCGATCTCCGAAGTTTTTAAGCTTGGATGTCGGGACAGTGAGGGAGGCAGTGGAGGAGGACCGGAGGGAACGGGTGGGGCGGTAGGGGAGAAGGAGATCAGTCAGGTAGGGGGGGGCCAGGCTGTGGAGGGCTTTGAAGGTGAGGAGTAGTGTTTTAAAGTTAATGCGGTGTTTGATCGGGAGCCAGTGGAGGGAGTTGAGGACAGGAGTGATGTGTTCGCGGGACCGGGTGTTAGTGAGGAGGCGGGCGGCTGAATTTTGGACCATTTGCAGTTTATGGAGGGAGCGGGAGGTGATACCAGTGAGGAGGGAGTTGCAGTAGTCCAGGCGGGAGGAGATGAAGGCGTGAATGAGGGATTCAGCAGCGGGGGGGGAGAGGCAGTGACGGATCTTTGCGACGGAATATGCATTTCTGTCCGTTTGAAGCCTTTCAATCATAATTGATAATCCCTTTAAAGAAGGCTTTCTTATTCTTGGCTCACAAACATTTTGCCCTTCTATCGGCTCCACAATATCATGATGTGAATCCATTTTTGATAATACGTACTGTTCCTTTAAGAGACTGTCTCTTTCATGAAAAAAAGTCAATACAATAACAACAAAACTTTCAATGCTGCTGCTCCATTAGCAAGCAACCCATAGCGATACACTATACCAGTCCTCCTTTGGTGTGCTATCTCGGGATGATGATCTTTATCCAGAAGCAGCATTCCAAGCCAGGTTCCAAAATCCTCCATTGTCCTGTGCTGCCACCCAGTGATGAACTTAACAAACTAAGCACAAAAACCATCAAATAGCTCCTACAGTAGGAGACAGGGAAAAGTTCTCGCAAGGGTGGGGGCTGGTGAAGAGTAGGAGACAGGGAAAAGTTCTCGCAAGGGTGGGGGCTGGTGAAGAGTAGGAGACAGGGAAAAAAGGTCCAGGGACAGGCGAATCCTCACAGTAAGTCCTACTGTAGAACATGACATATTAGCATGAGTCTGACATCTGATTTATTAATGCCAATACTAATGCGTCGAGAGCGAGCCTCGCACACACGCACTTTGAAATGGGTATGACAGTAGTAAGTCCTACTGTAGAACATGACATATTAGCATGACATCTGATTTATTAATGCCAATACTGAAGATTAGAGACAAACACAATTGGCACAAGTGAAAATCATGGATTAGTCACTCAGTTTTAACATCTGACTTAGCTCACCTTGTTTGTCTGCTGGCTGTGGATCCTATGGTCACAAGTTCAAATAACTCTTGGTTCAAGTTTTTTACGTTTAATTAATTTATCCACTCTGGTTGGATGGTGTGTATGTGTGTATGTATGTATTGTGCTGTATAATGACAATTCATTTTAATCGAATCTCATTTTGAAATCGCTACGCTGCCTATGGACACGACAGTGGCAGACAGCTTCGGAGGTGATTGCATTGCACCATGGTGATCCACTCAACAGGTAGCGATTTCAAAATGAGATTCGATTCAAATGTATTGTCATTATACAGCACAATACATACATACATACACACCATCCAACCTGAGTGGATAAATTAATGAAACGTAAAAAAAAAAAAAATTAACCAAGAGTGCTTTGAACTTGTGACCATAGGATCCACAGCCAGCAGACAAACAAGGTGAGCTAAGTCAGACGTTAAAACTGAGTGACTAATCCATGATTTACACTTGTGCCAATTGCGTTTGTCCCTAATCTTTAGGGACAAACGCAAGGTCGAGGGGCATCTAAATGGCTCTGACCCACGGCGCATGTGGCAGGGCTTGCAGGCCATTACAGACTACAAACCCAAACACGCCACCCCCCCCGACCACTCCCTCCCAGACGACCTAAACTACTTTTACGCCCATTTTGACAGGGACAACCACGAGAGGGCCATCACGACCCCCACCCCCGGCCAACCACCTGACCCTCACACTCTCCCCCACTGACGTGTTTCCGGAACTGTGCAAAACCAACACACGAAAAGCTGCCGGACCCGATGGGATCCCCGGACGGGTACTCAGTGTCTGTGCTGGGCAGCTGACAGGGGTCCTGACTGAGATATATATATATTTTTTTTTTTAATCTTTTCCCCCCTCCTTTTTCCGATTTTTCTCCCATCCTACTGTTAGTCGTTATGCCATTCCCCTTCCTGGTCGTTGCGCACCCCCCCCTACTGTTGGTCCGGGAGGCCAGAGACTATCACATGCTTTCCTCCGACACATGTGCAGCCAGCCGGCAGCCAGCCCCTGACCCCTACCAGTTTGCCTACCACCCTCACTTGACCCCTACCAGTTTGCCTACCGCCCTCACTTGACCCCTACCAGTTTGCCTACCACCCTCACTTGACCCCTACCAGTTTGCCTACCACCCTCACTTGACCAGTTTGCCTACCGCCCTCACTTGACCCCTACCAGTTTGCCTACCACCCTCACATGACCCCTACCAGTTTGCCTACCACCCTCACATGACCCCTACCAGTTTGCCTACCACCCTCACTTGACCCCTACCAGTTTGCCTACCACCCTCACTTGACCCCTACCAGTTTGCCTACCACCCTCACATGACCCCTACCAGTTTGCCTACCACCCTCACATGACCCCTACCAGTTTGCCTACCACCCTCACTTGACCCCTACCAGTTTGCCTACCACCCTCACTTGACCCCTACCAGTTTGCCTACCACCCTCACTTGACCCCTACCAGTTTGCCTACCACCCTCACTTGACCCCTACCAGTTTGCCTACCACCAGAACAGGTGTAATGACAATAAAGTGAATCTAATCTAATCTAAAAAATTATGTCATTGATTGAAAAGTAGAGCCAGGTACTAATATTTAATTGTGTGCCCAGGTAAACGAGAAGCCATTCTTCCTGTTTTAAATGATCAATATTGAGATATGGGGAAGGCCAATACCAGTGATGTATAGAGATATCCAGGAGAGGTCATATTCCAGGTGGAGTGAACTCCTATTGAGCGGAGCATTTAACGCCTTACTTTTATAAATAATAAAGTACCTTGGACCTGATGAGGAACTAAATGTTAACAAAGTATATAAAACAAATATTATTCACCTGATTTTTATTTGCGGTAAACAGATGGATAGGTCTTTACTGAATGTGTCATTAGGAAGGGAAGTAGAAGCCATTCTGGAAGGATTTCAGGTAATCAGGTCTGAGACTTGCGTAACAATAATCAATAGTTTAACATCAAATTCCTCAATAGGTGCTTAATCATGATTATTATGCCCTCTAAAGTAAATGTTACTGTATTTATAAAGGACCTTTCAATACAGTTAAAGGGTAACTATCTTATAAATGGCCTTTTTGAGTGTTTAGCATTGTTTCCTAGCTATGTGAACTTATATTAATATGATCTATGTCTCTAATTCTCATATTGGCACATTCTTCCAATTCTCCTCTCACAATATTCACCCTCACTGAACTGAGTCATCTGAAAATGTGATGATTTGTGATGTCAGAAAGACACCGCTGCATGATAATGGCGAGGTACATGATGAGCTGCACACAGTGGCTGGAGCCCAGGCTCAAAACGGCTCGAGATCTTGAGGTAGAAAAATGCTGTTTTTGAGGACTTGATTAGAAATACAAAACAATGAATAAAAAAAATATATATATTACAGAGGTGTTCCATAGACTCACAGAAATTGTGTAAAAGTGCCCAAATAGTGAAAGAAATAGTAAAATAGTTCCCATTTAAGTAACAAAGAAACACAAAGAAAAAAAAACAGGATTTTACACATTAAGAAAAATGCCTGTTGGTTGTTTTTAAAATTCAAATCAAACTTTATTTATATAGAGCCTTCTGTGCAAGATTGAAATACAAAGTGCTTAACGTAGAAATCATGTAAAATAAATACAACACAATAATTGAAATAGGAATAAAACAACAATAGTGGTAATGAAGTAATGAATTAGATAAAAGCTAATAAAAGGAGCATGGTGAGACAGACTGATGCAGCACAGCAAAAGCAGTCAAATTAAAACGGAATGGGTTAAACAACCATTTAAAAAAAGCAACTGGTTGGGCTGATCTAATCCCAGCAACTGGTTGGTGTAGTGGGAATTGGAGATTAAAAGAACTCGAACAGCCAGAGAGTGCGTTTCTCCGGTACTTTATTCAATCACATCATGTGTTCTCTTCCTCACACTCCCACAGAGTCAGTGGTTGTGGAAAAGAGCCCCGACCACTTGTCCACTGACCCCTCATATAGACAATAGATCACAGAAGTGTCTGGTTATTCTCCTGATCAGTTATATTTATGGCCAATGTATTGACAGCTATAGACCCTTTCAGTTCTGTACTGGGGATCCTGGTTAAGTTCAAGTTCAAGTTTGTCAGAACAAAATACAGGATACTTTATGATGAAATGCTTGTTTCTGTATTGGCCCCTGAGAGTGTGCTACATACAGTAAAGAGAAAGTAAGTACAAAATAATTAAGAGGTAAAAAGTAGGTAAAGTCAATATATACATATATACAATACAGAGTAAAATGACTACCAGTGAGGTAGAATGCAGAGAGAAAACTTGGGGTAGGGTGCAAATGAGGTATGAAAGTGGTGCAAATCTCTTTAATAATAGATAAATATAAAGTGAGTGGTACGGTGAGTGTTTGTTTAAAGTGAGTGTGTACATGTGGATGTGTGTGCAGACAGTGAGTGTAGATGATGGGTTGTTACATGGAGTCATTGAGCATCCTGATGGCCTGGGCCCAGGAGTTCAACACTTTTAATCCCTATCAGTTTGGATTGTGGGTAGTTCTAAACCAAAAAACAGGATCAGGATCACTTTGATATCCGATCAGATCAGGAAATCAAATCCAAGCTTTAATCTGGATCAAATCTTCAAAACGGGTATTTCAAACCGACAACACAGGATTGGGATCAATTTGATCCCAAAAAACTGGATTCTCTTGATCCCATCAGAGGGGTGGATTTCCAAAAAAATATGTTTCAATATAAATAAGATGGCAAAGTTTGTTAACTGAAATAATACACAATTCTTAGCCTTCATGGAAAATCAATATTTTTTTTCTTTTCTTTTTTTTGGTCACGTTAATGGTGGCCTATTTTGTTTTCAACCAAATGCTGATGACATAAATGTTTATGCTCATAAAAGTATCACAACAAATATTGTCAATCACAAATGTAATTTAGGTTAAAGAAAAAATATATTCAACAAAAAAAAAGTCCATCTGTCATCACCTTCAGCAAACAGAAATCTCACTTAGAATTCAGCTCCTCAAAGCACGTCTGGATGATCCAGCTGCCTTTGAATCAAGTTTTTTTTTATGTTACCCTAGTGGGAGTCTTTTTAAAAAAGAATTACAATTCCATTATGATTTGATGTCCTTTATGTATTTAACAATATAATTAGACATTATAGATGTCTCTGCAATGTGGTCCTTGTCTTCCTTTTTTCCCATCGGAGATCGGTAGGATTAAAGCACTGATATTCGGATCTAGTAATCTTGAAAAGTCTCAATCTGGATCAGGGTGATCCTATCCTGGATTGCTTTGAAATACAGCGACTAAATCTGGCCGAGTTGTCTGATCCTGGATCACAAAAAATGGGATTTAAAAATGGGATCGGATCAGATAGGGATTAAAAGTTTTGAACTCCTGGGCCCTGGGCATAGAAGCTCCTTCTGAGTCTCTCTGTACTGGCCATGAGACTCCGGTAGTGCTTGCCTCCAGTACTGCGCTACATTAACCACTAGAGAGCAACCACCGGTCTCATCAGTCTTGGATATGTCAAAGATTAGACAAAATATTGACTTTGATGCATTATTCGTTTTTGTGTAGCAGATTTACAATTCTGTAATAATTCTTAAGTAATTTGAGGACAGAAATGTCCCATTAACTCCCATTAAAACCACATGTTTTAATCTCATAGCCATTACAAATAATAATCATGCTAATGTTAGGGTTTCATCTTTGAGAAAAATAGTAAAGTTTGTCATTTTTACTGTTCATCACTCAAATCTGCCATTTCCCCATTATAGGCCTATAGAAGGTGTGTGTGTTTGCTGTTTCGTGTCTTTGAAGTAGACAGACTGACCTTAGGTTGACCTTATTGCAGAACTTGTAATGTCTGATATAGTTACTTTAGTATACTGTCATACACAGCCATACATGCACTATTTCAAGTAAATAAAAACATGGCTCCCCTTCTCTTACACTTCAAAGAGGTCACTGTGGAGATGGCAGCAAACAGGTCTCACCCATGCAGAGGGGAAAACATTCTATCCTCTGGACTGGACAGGATATTCCTTTAGTGATCCCCTTTGGGAGATTCAGTCGTCATAGCAGCAGGAGGGGTACAGATAATGCTCACGGTAATAGGAGAGTAATATATATAGGCAATAAATGAATTAAATCTAAATATACAATTTTAATAAAATAAACCATATACACAGAGGTGCAGATGATGGTCTGTATACCCTATTGGTCATAATATAAGTTACAATCAATATAAGCAATATAAAATATGACAAAGTAAACCGTATACACAAAGGTGCAGAGGATGGTCATAATATGCGTTATAGTCCATGCAGGGTTATCCCCTCTAATTCCATTCTCTTTTTCATATATTAAAATTAATATTCTTCCACAAATTAGCGTTTTCAGCTCCATGCTCCCTCTGGCAGACTCAAACTTTCAACCCTCCAGAGGGAAAAAGGTGAAGGTGGATCGGGACTACCAACCTCCTTCCAATGGTACTATTGGTGTCCTGACACCCTATATAGAGGGACATTCTGTACGGCCCTCATAGGTTACAATTACAATATGTAATCTATTCCAATATATCTATCAAACAATCAAAAAACGAATTTGGCTCCATCATTATTGAGCTAATCTCAGTTCGCAGTCTTGCAGAAAATCTCAGGAAAATGACACCAAATTTGTACCTTCAATCGCCCATGATAACACTGGTCTCCAGTTGGGAGGCGTCCAATACTGCCCCCCAGTGGTGCAATAAGGGAGTTCTTACACTTGCTGATTTGTTTGGGGTAGAGGGTCTCTGCTCATTCCAAGACATTCAGAAACACTTTAATTCACCTGGCACTTTCTTCTAGCTTCTATTGCGCACAGCAATGGTGTACCTTGGGATAGTCAATTAGGTACCCAACCATTTCACACAATATTTACCAGACCCAGGGGTCTGGTCTCAGCGGTTTACGCCATGTTGGCAAAGACTTCTTCAAAGCCTCTACCCATTGATAGAGTGTGCCAGTGTGGATATACCATTCAATAGCAGCAGTCTAAATGGGCTATTAATCTGGCAAAACATTTTGCTATCCTCCAGAATTCCCAACCACCAAGTCATCCATTTTGATTTTATACATAGGACATACTTTACTCCATGCATATTACATAAAGAAAGCCATACCATCACCTAAAAGCGCTTTGTGCACACAAAAACGCCTTGTGTACCTTTTTCCATATGGTATTGCCCAGGATTGGTTGATTTCTGGAGGAAGGATGCTTATGGTTGTCCTTCTTATTGATTGATTGATTGAAAACATATTAACAGATTGCAGAATGGGTACAATACTAAGAGGATGCAGACCAGAAAAATACTTTCATTTTGTTTACATCGGGGTCCCCCATTTTCAATTCATCAGGACATTTATGACATACAATCAATCAAATCAAGGTCAGTGAATACCACGACCACAATGAATGAATGAATGAATGAAAACTTTATTTAACAGATTGCAGAATGGGTACAATACAGTACGGCTCAATATACACAATTGTTAAGGGGATGCAGACCTGAGAAAGACGTTTGTCTTGTTTCCATCAGGGTCCCCCAT
Source organism: Notolepis coatsorum (assembly GCF_963971535.1). NCBI lineage: Eukaryota > Metazoa > Chordata > Actinopteri > Aulopiformes > Paralepididae > Notolepis > Notolepis coatsorum. The sequence continues at coordinate 165,080,887 of NC_140171.1, read as the reverse complement.
TTTCAATTCATATAGACATTTATGACATACACAACATACATGACATTCATGGCACAGGGACATATAGGTATTTAGTACTGATACATTTGTGACATAAACGGTATTCAAATATACAGTACTGTTACCCCTAGATTCTGACAGAGTATATACATATGATGGGGAGGGGACTGTACATTAGGAGAGGGTGGGTGGGTGGGAGAGAAATATACATACGGCGGGGAGGGAATATATACATGCGGTGGGGAGGAGGCTGTCTATTAGGAGGTGGTGGGGGTTTTGGGCATTTACGGTGGCCAGTTTCGAATTGCAGCCTCCCGTAGGTGCTCTTTAAGAGCGGTTTTGAATGTGGGTAGGGATTCACATTCCTTTACAGCTTTGGGTAGGGCGTTCTACATTGATGTGGCATAATTGCGAATCGTATTTAGTCCCTTGTTTGAGCCGAATCTGGGTTTAACATGATTTGTTGAGCTTCCTCTGGTTCAAGTTTCTTTATTAGTTGACATGCAAAGATACAGAATACCTTCACATGGAATGCTTTTTTCTGTTATGCTCCTATGAGGATCATAGGACGCTTGGATCATACACATACAGCTCATTACAGTAATATTCCACAATTATTACATTTTAGATAGTAATAATGGTACAGAGCCTTGAGACAAACATATGCATATTCACCACCGCAAACAGACTGGCAGCCGTCATAGGCAGCGCCATTTACGGAAGGAGGGGGGAGTGGGTTGGGGTTGTTACAGGGCTGTAGGGGGGGGGGGGTGATCCCTCACACGAGGCAGCCGACAGTGCAGCGCCAATGCAGAGGAAGGGGGGGGGGGGAGTGCACAAGCCAAGTCCTGGGTGGGGGAGGTAGGGATTGCGGGTGGGGAAGCCGCTCGCCACTCTTATCTCCCAGAGGGCCTTCGACTCCAGCAGCTCCCTGTTTCGACCTTGGTCCAGGAATTTGTTTTGGCTGACTGACTGGCCCATTTATCCCAGCCACGTCACTTTAAATTTGATTTGAATAGAGTGAAATATAACTCTATTGATTTGAGTGGAGTGAGTTTTAACAACTCCGTCCAAATGACTGAATGCATTATTAGTCCAAGTGTCCAAGTGTCTTATCAGTTCATTTTGGTAGATCCTGTGCGCGGTAAACAGATCCAAAATCTTCTTATTGCAGTCCAAAAGCTTCGATAATCCAAAAATGACCACGTCATTTTGGTAGCCCGATTATGATGTCCCAATACATTTACATTTACATTTAGTCATTTAGCTGACGCTTTTATCCAAAGCGACTTACAAGTTCTGTACGACAAGACAGCAAGAAGGGTACAACTCTATCAGCTGAGTAACAATGTTCATCAAGTGTTGCGTGTTACAGTGTAGGTTAGTTTATTAGGACAAGTGCATGACAGTAAGGTTAGTCAGGGTTAGATTTATTTTTTTATTTTTATTTTTTTAATCATTTCAGATAGTGGTTGAAGAAGTGAGTCTTTAGTCGACGGCGAAAGATTGGACGGGATTCGGCTGTCCTAACTGGGATGGCTAGTTCATTCCACCATTGTGGGGCAAGGACTGAGAATAGGCGGCTTCTCTTTGATGCCCCTCCGGGAGCTTGGATAGGAGTAGCTCTGAGGCGGCCAGAAGATGCAGAGCGTAGGGGTCTTGAGGGTGTGTAGTTAGAGACCATTGACCGGAGGTAGGCGGGAGCGGTTCCCTTTGCTGCACGGTATGCTAGGTAGAGGGCCTTGAAGCGGATACGTGCAGCAATGGGGAGCCAGTGCAGGTCCCTAAGAAATGGGGTGACATGGGCCGACTTCGGTAGGTTTGATATCAGGCGGGCCGCTGCGTTTTGAATGAGTTGAAGAGGCTTGGTGGCAGTGGCCGGGAGGCCAGCTAGCAGTGCGTTGCAGTAGTCGAGGCGGGAGATGACTGTTGATTGGACGAGGAGTTGGGTGACTTCTTTTGTCAGGAAGGGGCGTATCCTTCTGACGTTGCTCAGGAGGAATCTGCAGGTTCTGGTTGTCGCTGCGATGTGAGCAGAGAAGTTCAACTGGTCTTCAAGGACAACACCAAGGTTCTTGGCGGTCGGGGACGTGGTCACAGCTGCATTCTCGACTGTGATGGAGAGGTCGGTCAGGGGGGAGGATTTGGCCGGCAGGTGGAGCAATTCTGTTTTGCTTAGGTTCAGTTTGAGGTGGTTGGTCGTCATCCAGGCGGAGATGTCGGACAGACAGGCCGAGATCCGCTCAGAGACGTGGATATCTGAGGGAGGGAAGGAGAGGAAGAGTTGAGTATCATCGGCATAACAATGATATGAGAAGCCATGAGACGTGATAATGTTACCCAGTAATTTAGTGTAGAGGGAGAAGAGAAGGGGTCCTAGGACCGAGCCCTGGGGGACACCCGTCCGGAGGGGGCGGGTGGCCGACAGAGTCCCTCTCCATGACACTTGGTAGGAGCGGTCGTTGAGGTATGATGTCAGCCATGTCAGCGCAGATCCAGCCACTCCCATTCCTGCGAGGGCCGTGAGGAGGATCTGATGGTTGACTGTGTCGAAGGCTGCAGATAGATCTAGGAGAATCAGGACAGAGGAGAGGCCTTTCGCTTTTGCTAAGTGAAGTGCCTCTGTGACCGCAATGAGGGCCGTTTCTGTGGAGTGGCCAGTCCGGAAGCCAGACTGATTGGGGTCTAGGAGGTCATTCTTTAAGAGATAAGCAGTAAGTTGGTTGGATACAGCACGTTCAAGTGTTTTAGAAAGAAAGGAGAGAAGAGAGACAGGAAGATAGTTGGCTATGACACTGGGGTTCAGGGTTGGTTTTTTTATGAGGGGCGTGACTCTGGCTTGTTTTAGGGAGGTGGGGACCACCCCCGAGTTGAGTGAGGAGTTGATGGTTGCAGTTAGGAATGGGAGGATGTCCGGTGCTATGGTCTGGAGGAGTGGGGAGGGTAGCTGGTCCAGCTGGCATGTAGTCGGACGGTTCGACGTTACAAGTGTCAGGGTCTCGGCTTCTGTAATGGGAGAGAAAGATGACAGAGTGAAGGATGAGGTTCTCGATTCAGCGTTTGGAATGGGTGGGGGTTGGGAGAAGGAGCTGCGGATGTTCTCCACTTTTTCCTCAAAGAAGATCGCAAAGTCTTCGGCAGAAAAAGATGAGGGAGGAGGGGGTGGGGGGGGAGTGAGGAGGGAGGACATGGTAGCATGCAGTTTGCGAAGATTCTTGGCAGAGGCCTCGATCCTATGGTGAAAGAAAGAAGCTTTGGCATTAGTAATGGTTTTGGAGAATGTTAACAAGAGGTTGTGATATGTGTCGATGTCAGCAGTGAGGCGTGATTTTCTATACTTCCTCTCAGCCGCTCTCAGGACCTGTCTTTGTTCTCTCACTGCATCCGTCAGCCATGGACTGGGTGGGGAACGGCGGGCATGTTTCTCAACGAGGGGACAGAGCTTGTCAAAGGAGGTTGCAAGGGCTGAGAGGAGGGTGGAGGTTGCCATCTCTGTGGGGAGAGCAGAGAAGGTGTCACTCAAAGGTAGAGCGGACATTATGTCAGAGGAGAGGGTGGAGGGGGATAGGGAGGCCAGGTTACGTCTGAGTGAGACGGTTTGAGTTGGGGTGAAGACCTTTCGGTTAAGCATGAGAGTTAGTGAGAAGGATATGAAGGAATGGTCAGATACATGTAGGGGAGTTACCGTGGTGTTAATGATGCTGGAGTTACGGGAAAATATGAGATCCAAGGAGTTGCCTGCTTTGTGGGTGGGAGGCATGGCAGTGGGAGTCAGGTCAAATTGTTGTAGGAGGGAGACCACTGGGACCGACTGAGATGAGTCAGGCAGGTTGAAGTCGCCCAATAGAAGGAGAGGGGTACCATCTTCCGGTAAGGAGCTTAGAAGCATGTCCAGCTCATCTGTGAAGTGATCGAGGGGACCTGGAGGGCGATAGAGTGTAACAATGGTGAGATTGAAAGGATTAGAGACAGATACTGCATGATATTCGAGGGAGGAGAGTGACAGTTCTGGGAGTTGTGTTAGGTTTGTAGCCCATGAAGGAGATGTCATGAGGCCAGTGCCTCCACCCCGTCTGGAGGGTCGAGGTGTGTGAGTGAAGTTATAGTTTGTAGATAATGCTGCAGGTGTTGATGAGTTATTGGGAGTTATCCAGGTCTCAGTTAGAGCCAGGAGCTGCAGATTTAGACTATGGGCGTAGGCAGTAATGAAGTCAGTTTTCTTGACTGCTGATTGACAATTCCATAAGCCTCCCCGTACTGTGACAGGTGTATTAGTGGCTGTAGGAGGGTAGGAGAGATTTGCCGGGTTGCTAGCAAACTGGCGTGGATGGGTAGAGTCAGTTCTGGAGGAGCAGATTGTGGATATAGGTATGAGGCACATTGTGGTGTCAAGAGTGGCAGGGAGAAGGTTGTAGGGAGGACGCGAGATAGTAGGGAAATAGCAGAGTGGGAGGGAAATATAGGATTATGGTGTGCTTAGCACTGGGTGGATCGGTGGATCCCTCTGCGAATAACTCCAGGAAAACTCCTCTTCGTTCCTCGACGCTTCGCTGACGCTAGGCCAGCAAATCCTTAAATCACTATCACTAATTACTGATGAGTGACACCTGCAGCAAAAGGCCACACCTCCAGTTTCTGTCAGCTGGGTGAAACTAATTACAAACTATTCCACAACACAATTTAGTCACACACTTCAAAATGATGTACACAGTATTATTCAGTTAAAAGATCCTACCCTCTCTGCTGCTGTCATCAGAATGATTCCAACAGAGAAAAAGCTGGTCTTTAAGCAAAAAAAAATGTCACAAGTGCCCACTTAACTTACAAAAGCCACATGCACAAAGGCCACACCTCCAGTTTCTGTCAGCTGGGTGAAACTAATTACAAACTATTTCCACAACACAATTTAGTCACACACTTCAAAATGATGTACACAGGCAGAAAGGGTTAGCCTTATTCTGCTTCTTGAAGAAAATATGCAATCCACTGATTAGATCCATTTAGAGTTGATTTGAGTATAGTCCGGCCACCGGCACGAAGCAGAGCATAGCAGCGTCGGGCTCCATGGAGCAGTAGAGGCGGCGGTAGGAACGGCCTTGAAGGCCTAGGGAGAGAGGAAAGAAATGCGACTTGTCTCTGCAAGAGGTGGGAGGTTGTGTAGTGGTTGTGGTATTCACTGACCTTTGGGAAGTATTTTGACATGTACATGGGTACCTTAGTCGTATAGTGTATCTTGTAGACCAGGCCCATTGCAAGTTGCTGTACTCTGTCGTCTACTCTAAGCCATCCTAGGTTGTCCAAGTGGGCAGGGGTGAGGTGGGTTCTGGGGGTAAGGTCAAGTAGTAGTCTGACCAGTTTGTTTTGTGATGTTTGTAATTTTGTTTTAAGCGCCTTTGAGGTGCTTTGGTACCATGAGGTGCACGCATAGTCGTAGTACCCTTGAATGAGTGCTCCTGCCAGAGTCTTCAGGGTATTCTTGTTTACCAGAGAGGAGATCCGGTACAAGAATCTAGTTCGTTGGTTGACTTTTTTTATTACATTGGATGCCATTTTGTCACAGGAAAGATTTGCCTCTAGGATGGAACCCAGGTAGGTAATTTCGTCTTTCCTTGTGACAATATTGTCACCCACTGCAACTGAGAAGCCGTCGGTCTTGCTGAGTTTGTTATTTGAACCGAAGAGAATGGACTCTGTTTTGCCCATGTGTAATGATAGTTTGTTATCAGCGAGCCATATGCAGATTTTGCCTAGTTCCGAGCTGAGGGTTTTTTCAACCTGCAACTTGTTCTTGTCAGAGACCAGCAGGGCTGAGTCGTCCGCAAACAGGAACAAGTTGCAGTCACAGGCTGACGACATGTCATTTGCATAAATTAGGAAGGAAGCTCAACAAATCATGTTAAACCCAGATTCGGCTCAAACAAGGGACTAAACACGTTTCGCAATTATGCCACATCAATGTGGAACGCCCTACCCAAAGCTGTAAAGGAATGTGAATCCCTACCCACATTCAAAACCTACGGGAGGCTGCAATTCGAAACTGGCCACCGTAAATGTCCAAACCCCCCCACCCCCTCCTAATAGACAGTCTCCTCCCCACCGCATGTATATTTCTCTCCCACCCACCCACCCCCTCCTAATGTACAGTCCCCTCCCCATCATATACTCTGTCAGGATCTATGGGTAACAGTACTGTATATTTGCATATCGTATGTCACAAATGTAACAGTACTAAATACCTGTATGCAGGGGTGCAGTCGTAATATGCGTGGAGGCCAAACGGTATCTTATTATTATGCAAAGTCTAGGCACTTATCACCTAGACTTTGCATAATAATAGGATGCGCGCACTTCGAAGCCCAAACGCCGTTTGACCGCGGTTGCCCAGCACTGCACCACTGCCTGTATGTCATGTATGTCCCTATGCCATAAATGTCATGTATGTTGTGTATGTCATAAATGTCACTATGAATGAAAATGGGGACCCTGATGTAAACAAGACAAACGTCTTTATCTGGTCTGCATCCCCTTAACAATTGTGTGTATTGGGCCGTACTGTATTGTAGCCATTCTGCAATCTGTTAAATAAAGTTTTCATTCATTCATCATTCATTCATTCATCCCTCTCTCTCGCACTCTCTCCCATAGATATATATAGAACACTAGATAGCTTACCCGCGCTGCCGGCCAATGGAGAGCGACGTCACTGAACCGCCGCCATCTTACCCCAGTCAGCCTGGAGTGAGAGTGAGTGAGCTGCACAGACAAAAATACTCATAACTCGCTAAAATATTGACGGATTTAGAAACGGTTTGGTTTATTACAAGCATTATTAACGTGGCTATGATTCAAGCGTGTAGTGTAGTGTAGGACTACAACTCCCCTGATGTTAAGGTGTCACATGTCTTGCTTATCATTGGTTACTGTTACGTGAACCAGAGGCGCCTCGGAGCGCTCTGGGTCAGAATAAGGCAGCAGCCAGAGGGACTGGCTGCGGGTTTCACTGTTTACCTGTATGAATACCAACTGTGAATAAAGCACAACTGAGCACTACCACGGTCTCTTCTATTAAGATACTACAGTGGCGACGAGGATAAAGGAAAACACACGTTTGTGTCCACCTCGGAAATAGAGGTTGTAGGCTTGTAGCCGAAGAAAGAATAATAGTCAAGCTAGCTTCCACGTTTTTTTTTTCTCTCTTGGGACTCGTGGCGGGGAAGTGCAAAAAGGAATGGCGCTGTACAGTCTAGAAACGGGACTGGTGTTTGATGAGACGATAGAGACATTTGAAGCCTATGAAGAGAGACTTCAGCAGTTTTTCATCGCAAACAACATCGCGGCAGGCCGGCAAAGGGCTGTGTTTCTCTCCATGGTAGGAGCTAAAACGTTTACATTGCTCAAGGATTTGGTGGCGCCGGACAGGCCAGGCGACGTGGACTTGAAGGACTTGTTAACGGCAGTGAGAGCCTATTTTTCACCAAAGAAGAATGTGCTAGCAGAGAGGTATACGTTCAGAAATCGCAAACAGCTCTCTGGTGAATCGCTCACGGAATATGTGGCGGCATTGAAAGGATTGGCTTCTTGGTGTGCGTTTGGAACATCAATGGAAGAGCAGCTTCGTGACCAGTTTATCTGCGGTATCACAAGTAACGATCTGCGCAGTAAGCTGCTGAATGCAGCTTGTGATGGGGTTTTAGCGTGGACCAAGACGCTGGAGATCACCAACAACTATGAATGCACCGTGGTCAGCATGAAAAGGTTTGTCCCAGAGCCGCAGTTCAGAACCGACAGAGTGGAGATGACGGGAAGACAACGTGAAGACGCTACGGGAGGACAGCGACCACCGAGAGCAGGAACAGAGCAGAAGAGCGGCAATGCGTCGGAATGTAACCGCTGCAACGGGAGAGGGCATTCGGCGGGAGATTGTCGCTACAAGGATTTCCAGTGTCGGTTTTGCAAGACGACGGGGCATCTGGAGAGGGCTTGCAGGAAGAGGGGCCAATTCAACGGACAAGATCAGCGAGGGAGAGCAACGCGCGCGGCCCAGCACAGAGGCGGGCGAGGAGGAGGAGTCAACATGATCTCAGAGACTGAACATGAACAGGCAGAGTACGGGTCCGGTTCAGAGGAACAGACTCAAATGGGACTGTATACAGTCCGACCTAATATGGATTGTGAGTATGAGAAACCATACAATGTGTTTGTGAAATGTAATGATCAGAAAATATGTATGGAGGTGGATACAGGTGCCGCGTTGTCAGTCATATCAGAGAGTATGTACCATGCCAAGTTCAAAAATGTAACATTACTTCCATGTATGACTAAGTTGAAAACGTACACAGATGAGCCATTGGAGCTAATGGGGAAGATAATGGTCACAGTTGAGAGTGGGGAACAGAAGTTGCAGTTACCCTTAGTGGTAGCCAGGGGGCGGGGTCCTGCACTCATGGGTCGTAATTGGATAAGACCATTAAACCTAGACTGGTCTAAGGTCAACAGGATAGGGGATCCGGTGGAGTCCCTGTGTCAGACATATATGCAGGTATTTGGCAATGGTTTGGGTAAAGTGACAGGGGTTAAGGCTAAAATGTATGTGTCCCCACATGCAAAACCTAGGTTTTGCAAAGCCAGGTCTGTTCCTTATGCTTTGAGGGAAGCTGTAAACAAACAGCTAGATGACTTGGAGAAGCAAGGGGTTATTTCTCCAGTGCCACACAGTGAGTGGGCAGCACCCATAGTGAATATTCCAAAGAGAGACAACACAGTTCGCATATGTGGGGACTACAAAGAAACAGTAAATCCATTTCTGGATGTAGATCAGTATCCTCTTCCCAGAACACAAGACCTATTTGCCAAGTTAGCAGGAGGGAAACATTTTACAAAGCTAGATTTGACACAGGCATATCAGCAGATGGAATTAGAAGAGGAGAGCAAGAAATACTTAACAATCAACACACCAAAAGGGTTGTACAGATACAATCGCTTGCCTTATGGGGTAGCCAGCGCTCCAGCCATATTTCAACGAACAATGGATCAAGTGCTGCAAGGGTTAGATGGGGTAGTCTGTTTTCTAGACGACATATTGGTGACAGGCAATGACACAGACAGTCATATGAAAAATCTAGAAAGGGTACTGCAGAGGTTGGATCAATATGGGCTGAGAGTAAACAAGGGAAAGTGTGCTTTCTTTCAGGACAGTGTGTGCTATTTGGGCCATCGCATAGATGCGCAGGGGTTACACCCCCTTCAGGAGAAAACGGAGGCCATTGAAAAGGCCCCGGTGCCCAAAAACACCACAGAGTTGAGGGCGTTTCTGTCTTTGTTAACCTACTATGGGAAATTCATGCCTTCTTTATCTACACAGATAAAACCTATGACATAACTACTACAGAAAGGACAGGAATGGGTCTGGTCAAAGCAGCGTCAAGAGGCTTTTGAGAGAACCAAGAAGATGCTGACAGCAGCACCAGTGCTAGCGCATTTTGACCCCCAGTTACCAGTGATAATGGCCTGTGATGCTTCCCCATACGGGATAGGGGCGGTGATATCACACAAGCTACCAGATGGCAGTGAGCAGCCAATAGCATATGCCTCACGGACCCTGTCCAAGGCAGAGGTAAATTATGCGCAAATAGAGAAGGAGGCCCTCAGTATAATTTTTGGAGTAAAAAAGTTCCATGAATATTTGTATGGTCGAAAATTTACCCTCTGTACAGACCATCAGCCACTGGTCAAGATCTTAGGACCAAAGACAGGTGTTCCCACATTAGCAGCAGCAAGACTGCAGAGATGGGCCCTAATTCTAGCAGCCTACCAGTACGATATTCAGTATAAGGCCGCCCTGACACATGGGAATGCGGATGCATTATCTAGGTTACCGATGCAGGCAGAGGCACAAGAGTGTAGCCCGGACTTCAGAGTCTCGTTCTTAGATGAGATCCCTATCTCTGCTAGAGAGATTGCAGAGCACACCAAGAGTGATGCAGTAATGAGAACAGTGAAAGATTTCACACAGAAAGGGTGGCCTAAGCATGTCACGGAGGAGGAACTAAAACCATACTGGGTGAGATGTACAGAACTGTCTGTAGAGAGTGATTGTGTGATGTGGGGTTTTAGAGTGGTCATTCCTCCCGTACTGAGGTCACAAATGTTAAAAGAGTTACATGACGATCACCTGGGTATAGTGAGAATGAAGACCAGAGCACGTAGCCATTTTTGGTGGCCAAACCTGGACAGAGACATTGAAAACCTGGTGGCCACATGTAACCCTTGTCAACTGACTAGGAACACACCACCGACGGCTCCGGTGCATGCATGGACTGGGGCAGTGAGACCGTGGCAGAGGGTCCACGTGGATTTTGCAGACAAAGGCAAACATAAGTTCATGGTGTTAACAGACAGTTTCTCTAAGTGGCCGGAAGTGTCATTGATGATGACAACGACAGCGGAGAAAACAGTGGAGGTTCTGAGGGGGTTCTTCGCAAACTATGGACTGCCAGAGGAACTGGTGTCAGACAATGGCCCCCCATTTCAGTCACGGACATTTCAGGACTTTCTCAGGAACAATGGGGTGAAACACACACGGTCGCCGCCGTACCACCCTGCCTCTAATAGGGCTGCAGAGCGCCTGGTGCAGAATCTGAAAAAGGCGCTGGAAAAAGCAAAGAGTCAGAGTATCACAACGCAGCACTCTATTCAAGACTTTTTGTTTTGTTACAGGAGCACCCCCCATTGTGTGACGGGTAAAACACCGGCAGAACTGTTCTTGGGACGGAAACTGAGAACGAGACTGTCGCTGATACAGCCCAGCGGTGCAGAGACGGGACAACAGAGCACACAGCGGAGCCCGGAGGGACCGCAGAAGAGGGTCCGATCATTTCAACCTCACCAGCGGGTGTTGGTGAAAAACTATGGGGGAGGGGAAGGAGAAAAGTGGGTTCATGGGAGGATTGTGAGGCCATTAGGCCCGGTTACATACATGGTTGAGGTTCAGAACAAAGTATGTAAAAGACATGTGAATCAAATGGTGTCAACTAAGTTACCACAGCCTGAAACGGAAGAGCGAGTAATACTAGGGCCTGATGGTCCTCAGGTCAGGGGAAGTAGTAGACCAAAACGAAATGCAAAACCCCCAGACAGATTAGATCTGTAATCTCAGGAATCAGGGTAGGGGAGGAGTGTAGTGTAGTGTAGGACTACAACTCCCCTGATGTTAAGGTGTCACATGTCTTGCTTATTATTGGTTACTGTTACGTGAACCAGAGGCGCCTCGGAGCGCTCTGGGTCAGAATAAGGCAGCAGCCAGAGGGACTGGCTGCGGGTTTCACTGTTTACCTGTATGAATACCAACTGTGAATAAAGCACAACTGAGCACTACCACGGTCTCTTCTATTAAGATACTACAAAGCGGTTTGTAAAAAAAACATCTTTAAATTTTTTTTTTATAAGTATTCAGTATCATAACTACATCTTTGATGTTTATAGCAAACCAACCCGTTTGTAAATCCGTCAATATTTCAGCGAGTTATGAGTATTTTTGTCTGTGCAGCTCACTCACTCTCACTCAAGGCTGACTGGGGCAAGATGGCGGCGGTTCAGTGACGCTGGTGACTCCTCCTTAAGCTATCTAGTGTTCTATAGATATCTATGCTCTCTCCAACCGCACGTCTCAACCGAGCCTGGTCAGGGGGGAGGGGCTAGGCCCAATGTGGAGTGACGTCCCCTCTCCGCCAATCAGCGCGCGTTCTGTCGCGGCCACAGGCTTTCCCCGTGTGAGGCAGCTATTGGCTGTTTATTTCCAAAGGGGCGGGGCGTGGGGTGCCGCGTGACGCAGATGTAGCTGATTGGTCCAGCCCTCCCTGACGTCACCAGGAAATACGGAAATGCCATGCAATGTCTCGTCCTAGCCACCAGGGGCACCACAATCCATGCTTCACCTCGTTGTCTGTTGCTATAACGAGCTAATGCTGCTAATCTCTAACGTTAACTCTCTGAACAGATCTAGATGCAGTGATCGTGTAAAGAACGGACTAACTGCAGCTGCTGGAGACACATTTGAACTAAGGAGGAGTCGAGACTGGCCGTAAACTTCAGAGTGTTGTGAAAGTGAGATGAAGAAACACAAAGCAGGTTTGTTTAATCAGAAGGTCCTTTGGACATTATTCTTTGATCAATATGTTCCAGTTTGTGATTACGGTATTTCACAATTGCCTAACCCTTAATAATAATAATGTACCCAACAGTTAGACCAGCGGTGCTGCCATAAATAAAACATTAGATGCGACATTACGCCATAAATCATGTGATAACCGTCCGCCATCTTACCTGGATATTGTTTAGGCAGCAACCATGTTTGTCGGCTGTGCAGCCTAGTTACTGTACTAACATGATCAGAGAGACTAGTGCAGCCTAGTTACTGTACTAACATGATCAGAGAGACTAGTGCAGCCTAGTTACTGTACTAACATGATCAGAGAGACTAGTGCAGCCTAGTTACTGTACTAACATGATCAGAGAGACTAGTGCAGCCTAGTTACTGTACTAACATGATCAGAGAGACTAGTGCAGCCCAGTTACTGTACTAACATGATCAGAGAGACTAGTGCAGCCTAGTTACTGTACTAACATGATCAGAGAGACGTGCAGCCTAGTTACTGTACTAACATGATCAGAGAGACTAGTGCAGCCTAGTTACTGTACTAACATGATCAGAGAGACTAGTGCAGCCTAGTTACTGTACTAACATGATCAGAGAGACGTGCAGCCTAGTTACTGTACTAACATGATCAGAGAGACTAGTGCAGCCTAGTTACTGTACTAACATGATCAGAGAGACTAGTGCAGCCTAGTTACTGTACTAACATGATCAGAGAGACTAGTGCAGCCTAGTTAAATGGGGGACCCTGATGTAAATAAGACAAAAGTATTTCTCTGGTCTGCATCCCCTTAACAATTGTGTGTATTGTTGAGCTGTACTGTATTGTACCCATTCTGCAATCTGTTAATAACGTTTTCAATCAATTACTGTACTAACATGATCAGAGAGACTGAGGAGGCTGGCATCACTTTATACACATGAGTATGGAGGAGATTAGATCACACAAGGCTCAACTACTCTCTTTCTAACATGCACACACAAGACACTCTGACGTCACGAGACCGCCGCCATCTTAGTTTTGGGGACAAACCAACCAGCAAAAGTGAGCTCCGTTTTTAAAAAGTAGTAACATATAAACATGAAAAAGGCATAGGCTACTTGAAGCCTCCAGTGCACACCAGTGGAGGCTGCTGACCACATTTTTAGGTGAAGCACAAATTATTATATTATATTATATATTAAATTATATTTTTTAAACATCCCCAACGCTGCAACACCCCCATTCCTCCCAGGTGTCAGGCTCCTCATTCGCTTCCATTCATTTTGGGGACCATGTTTAAATATCATACTTCTGAAGTATACACAATCTATACTGCTGTGACGATTTCAATAACACAGACCATTCTGAGTCAATGGTATGCAAAACTGTACATTGGAATATCTAACATGTATTTACCACTTTCCTCTGCACGAGGCCACAGATGGGTTTTATGTAACACAAGGACAATGAATGAATGAGAGAGAGAGACAGAGAGAGACCACGGCGGGTTTATATTAACACAACAGAACTGAATGAGAGAGAGAGAGAGAGAGAGAGAGAGAGAGAGTGTGTCTGTGTGATAACAAGTATACTATAATCACAGGTGTATTATGGTGCAGGGTCCATGTGTGTGGCTTGTGTCCAATAACAATAGTCCATGTATCTTTTGTGTGTGCGTGTGTTTAAGACTGTGGTCTTTGAGAATGAGAATGTTATAGTTCTTCTTTCTACACATGAATGAATGAATGATGAATGAAAACTTTATTTAACAGATTGCAGAATGGGTACAATACAGTACGGCTCAATACACACAATTGTTAAGCAGACCAGAGAAAGACTTTCGTCTTGTTTACATCAATTCAGTGCCACATACACACAGTCTTCATATCCCTCCTAGTTACACACAGTCATCATTATCCCTCCCATACAATACGCACAACACAACAGACTAACTCGTCTTGCTCAATACTTGTTTATGAGTTTTAAGAGACAGCACTGTAATCTGTCTCAACCAAAGCTCTACTAGTTAACAAAGATCTCCACCTTGCTATCTGAAACACTGACACCATTATCAACCTAATAATATCAACCTGATAATATTGAAACATTATCAATATAACGTTAGCTACCAACTTTAGCAGGGCTCCTAATAACACAAGATACATTTCACTATGAATTGAAAATGGGGGACCCTGATGTAAACAAGACGAAAGTCTTTATCTGGTCTGCATCTCCTTAATAATTATGTGTATTGAGCCGTACTGTATATTGTACCCATTCTGCAATCTGTTAAATAACGTTTTCATTCATTCATGCCTTTTGAAAAGTGACATGGTCGATGTAGGAGTTATGATGCTGTTTCAATTCGGTTACAGTAACGTTACACAAACTGATATTCTAAAGCCAAGAAGACACGACTTACCCATAAAGACGGTATCTCGATCTCATCTATCGTTGAATAGTGCAGCTTCTCCATGTGACGAGTCCGACTCGAGCCACGTGCATTAATCCCATGGAAAATGTAAACAATAGTGCATCGCGAGCCAGCTTGTTGCATCAAATTGATGTTTGGCTTTTGTCTCCCGAGTGAAGTTAGAACTACTACACTTCGGCTGAGGCTAAGCACTGCAGGCTTTCGTTTTACAACGACTGAGATAAAAAAATATATATATATATATCATCAAACGATGCACAATGGAGAGGCATTGTTGTTATTGATATCATCTTCATCAATGCCATCAGCCCTGTTTAGACATTCACAAGACTTGCGTAACGTTAGCTAGCAAGCAAGCTAGTCAACAATATCTCCTTCCTCCATTGCAACGCTATCTACAGTACTAGAGAATTCAAAGTGCCCGCGAGGCGATGACGTTGTTGTTGTTGTTGTTACATTTAGCTTTTATCGCAGGTGTATATATATATCATTAAACGATGCACAATAAGTTCATGAACAATAACAAAACACTCCACCCTGGGCCTGATAGCTGCGGTGGTAGCCCTTTAGCTACGTTAGCTCCAACAAGTTATCTTCCTGAGATAAAAATTATTTTGTAAACAAGCTGCAGAGCCGCAGTATGGCACAAGATAAACCATTATCTGATTGGGCCACAAGGCTGTCAATCATTCAATCCCCCATTCAATGGCAAGAGTTAAACTGCACAGACCGTGCTTAGATGACATTAATAGTAGGGATGCTCGATATTGGCTTTTTTACCGATACCGATATTCCGATATTGTCCAACTCCAATTTCCGATACCGATACCGATACCGATATCAACCGATACCGATATATGCAGGGTTTCCCCCCCAAAAAACGGAATAATTTCAGGTAACTAATAATTTCACTGGATGCATTCAAAAGGCTTTCTAAATGTAAGCATTATCTGTGCAAAATATGATCATTAAAAAAGTAAAAATGAACATTTTAAACCAACATGCATACTTTTGACAATAAATAAAATAAGAATTGGTTCTTACTTGCTTGCCTGGGTAAATAAAGGATAAATAAATGTTAAAAAAAAAAAAAAAAAAAAAAAAATTGTTATTGTTTTTTTTTTTTTTTTTACCGATACCGATATTTTCCGATATCACATTTTACTGCCGATATCGGCCGATAATATCGGTCGGCCGATAATATCGGACATCCCTAATTAATAGCCTATTTTGATTGGCTATTATTTATTTAAATAAACCTGTGCAGATATTCTGCACGAATATTACTGCAGTGCAGGCCTGCTCAGAGCTGTACATATTGGCAATTTTTTGAAGAAAAAAAAATTCACTGGCATTTTTTTACAGAGGAAAACTTTTCTAATAAAAAAAAATTAAATAATAATAATTAAAAAAAAAATATATATATATATATATATATATATATATATATGTAAATTAATAATAATTATGAATTATGCGTGAATTTGTATTTCACGTGTTGTCATAGAGAAACCTCCACTGGTGCACACGTACACTGAGAATGGACTATATGGTCGAAGTAGCTAGTGTAATGTTTCTGTTCTGGCTGTCACTCTTAGTGTCTAGCAGAAAGAATTGAATGTCCACACGATGACAATATAGCTGAAGGTTCTTTACTTCCACACTTTGGGTTAACTTGCATACATCCAACTGGCGGGCACCGTATCTGACGTCATTAACATGAGTCTGGGCTAAACCAACATATGGGTGAAACTATTATTCCAGGATACCACAGCTAGCAGCTAACATTCATCTGCTGTTTACAGCCTCACAGCCAATAATACATTTACGTTATAATATTTGTTCCTTATTCTCACCTGTTATGAAATGGGTAGAGCAGATACACGTATGATTTGACTTGGGGGACCAGTGTCTGCTTTGATCGACTCCCGTCTGCATCTACGTGTGCCCTCTTGATAGCCACCAGCCACTTTTCCTCTGTGATGCCTCAGCTGGTAAATTATATAAAACTTCCGATTTTGATTTAGTTATTAGTACAAAACGTAACACAGCAGCTCTTTGGCATTGTGATGCACTGAAGAAAATTACCCTTGATTGTGAGAGAGAGATTAGGTATACGGCACCTGTCAACTTATGCAAAACACGCCCCTTTTAGTTTGATTGATTGTAGCCACTCTGATTGTAGCCGTTCTGATTGGCCGAGAGGTTTAAGGGGGCGGGACTTAGGGTAGGTTATTTTGAGATGATTTATGACCCCCTAGGGCTTCTCTGATTGGTCTAGGATGTAAGGAGGCGGGACATCCGGTTTTGAGGGAGGGACATCCGGTTTTCAAAATAAACGTTTTTTATTTATTTTTTTCAAAAAAAAAGTCCTTCAAAATAAAAGATTCAATTTTTTTTTTTAGATTCAAAAGTTTTTTTTTATTTTCAGATTGTATGTATTCCATGGTTTTCACAATATGTATTTCTGTATTCCAAGGTTTTCAGATTAAACATTTCACAATATGTTTTATGTGTATCTTCACAATATGTATTCCAAAAGTCTTAAGAATATATCTTCACAATTAAGAATATATGTATATCTTCTGAATAAAATACATTATGTGTATTCCAAATGCTAAATGTAAAATACAATGTGTGTTTTCTTCAGAAAGTGCATTTATTCCAAATGCTAAATGTAAAATACAATGTGTGTTTTCTTCAGAAAGTGCATTTATTTCAAATGTGTGTGTGTTTTTTCTTAATGCCAAATGCTAAATGTAAAATACATTTAGTGTAACTGAGGGGTACAATTCCCTGACTGTATTGTTAGATATGATACTTACTACCACTACCTCTTGTACTTTAGACTCTGGCCACCCAGTACTAGGCATAAATAATTATGGTAAACACTCCCACGTAGATGAAATGATCCAACACAAATGTACCAAGTCGAAAGTCTGCGTTTAATAATAATTAATACATAGCAAAAGGTATGTAGAGCAATCACTTAATTACATTTATGATTTGAAATAGGATGCACTTTTATGGCAAATGAGTATTCGTTGGTATATCAATAGAGAACGTCCAATCTCTGGTGGCGCAGGCGGTAAATATACAACCTGGAATATTTAAGGAATAATAGCAATGATACTTTAATGATTATAGAACTGGATACACTAGGGGGGAATTCCGGTCGCTTGTAAGACAACTGGAGAAGGGGGGGGGGGGTAGAGTCTGGCTGTATCCGTCTGGCCGAGGGTATCCTGGGAGAACCCACGGTTGTGCGGCTCGGTGCCTCAGCGATCCTCGATCCTCAGATGAAAGCAGTTGGACTCTCTGTGGGCCGGCTTCCTCCGGTCCACGATGGAGAGACGTGAAGCGACCTCGTCGTGTAGAGCGTCTCCTCACCTGTCGTCCTCTCCGGGGGGGGGGGTTTCCAACACACGGCAGTGTTGGTCTTTATCCATAGAATAATCACTGTATACAAAGCATAATCCGTCCCTGGGAAGGCGGGCTGTCGTCGGTAGAATAATCCGGTATGCAGGTCCACTCGCTCGTCGGCTCTGGGGTTCCTCGGGTGCAGCCTCACATGGGGTCGGCCACCCTGGATAAGCAGCCAGTTCTCTGCCCGAAACGATGGGGTACTGACTACGATAGTATTCTCACCGCACGAAGCACTACATATGAATAGACTATTATTAGCTTAATAGACTACGTCCAACTCGACGATATAGTGCCAAATATGACTATTCAAATATTAATATACACGATGTCTCAATACCGATGGTAGGCCGAACTTGGCCTTACTCCCACACGTGGCATCGCGGGGAGGCTTTACATCTGTCACTCTATTGGAGGGTAAGAAACTGGACTAAGAAAAGGAAGTCCTACTTTAGTAGCGCAGTATATATACGCACTATGAACAAATAGTACCGTTAGTGGTGCGGTAGCCAGATTCCTACGCGGAACTAGGACTTGTTCGTACATGTTGAGCGGTACGTTTGAACTGGGTCTGGGGGGTATGGCAGCCTGGCACCAAGGTCTCGACCAATAGTAGAATGGAGACTATTATGGGATGTTCAGTAGGCTAGAATGGATATTCAATGCATATTGTACAAGGAATATACAAGGGATATCAGGGAATATTAGAGAATATACAAATACAATTAAATATATATATACAAATAAATATATATATTCGGTTTAATCTGGCCCTTCACAACAGCCACCCCCTGATTGGTCCCAGACCTAATCAGTTAAGCAGAGACAGATTAATCGCGTTGTCTATTTACACATAAGGGTTTGCTGTAGGGGTCAGTCAACTTCACAAAGTCATAGGGTTATAGGGTCATGGTCATCATCGATTGTGTCTGGGAGTCGGGGCAGTTCTATGAGCCTCGCCACGGGACGGGTGTAAGTGCGACCCTGGACAAGCACTTCAGCTGCTCGGACCTTGCCGTCGGCACCGGTGATCACTGTCTTTATGGAACGCACTTCCCGTTCCCAAGTACCACCGAAGTGGGGTGCGTTTGGGGGGTTGAATTGGAAGTCAATCTGTGCTGGAGCGAGGTGGGTCTTAAGTTCTGGGCCCATAGCTTGGAAGCTCTCTCTCAGCTCTCTTTCGCCGCCTTTGAAGTTTGTCCCATGATCGGACAATAGTGTAGACGGTCTTCCTTTCCGTGATGTGAATCTACGGAAGGCCATAAGGAATGAGTCTGTGCTCATGGTCGGGAGAAGCTCGATGTGTATCGCTCTGGTGGTCATGCATTTGAATACAATACCCCACCGCTTCTCGGTTCCTCTTCCTTTCTTTATGTGCAGCGGGCCAAAGCAGTCCATACCCGTTGAGTGGAATGGCTTGTCACCGATTCGGAGGCGACATGGAGGAAGGTCAGCCATCCTTGGTATGCTGGGCTGCGCGCGCCACTTGCGGCAGTCTAGACATGTTCGCTGGAAGCGTCGTACCGCCTCTCTTCCTTGTAGGATCCAGTAACGACGTCTGATCTCCGCGAAGACTCTTTCTGCTCCTGCGTGATGTACATCCTCATCGTATTTCTTTATAATCAGCTCTGTGACCTTGTGTCGGCTGTTCAATACGATCTGGTATTTAATGTCATCCGGTAGATTGGGGGCTCTGCGTAGGCGACCACCCACTCTGATGAGGGTATGAGCGTCGCTCTCGGAGGCCAGATGAATTAATCTGCTGTCGGATGGGACGGGCTTTCCTCCCTGTAGACAGGCCAATTCATCGGGGAACGAGTCTCTCTGGGCTCGCTGCAGTAGAAGCAATTCTGCTTCCTCGTAGTTAGCTGCTGACATTTCAGCGGGGGACTTACACTCCGGGTGGTGCCGCAGGAATGTCCTTTGTTGTGCACTCTCTATGGTAGTGCAATCATCTATGTTGGGGTCTGCGGAGATAACAGTGCTCAATCCACAGAACACAGGCTTCTTATTCTCAGCCTCCTCCTGACTGGCTTCCCTCGGGATAGGCGTGGGCCACTCTCCTTCCGGGAGCTTTAGGAATGCTGGGCCGTCACTGTAGACATTGCGACGGGTGAGGTCATCTAGGGGCATTCCCCGGGTGATGACGTCAGCTGGGTTCTGTTTTGTATCAACGTAGCGCCACTCTGTTTCTCCGGTTAACTCTTCGGTTAAGTCTTGAATCTCGGTGACTCTGACTCCCACGAAGACTTTGTACTTGCATGAGTCCGATTTGATCCAGGCGAGTACTGTCGTGGAATCTGACCACAGGATTGTTCTAGACACCGGTATGGTGAGCTCACGTTGGATGAGCGTGGCTAGGTGCGCTCCGGCTAGGGCTGCGCAGAGCTCTAGGCGTGGGATAGATTGTTGCTTGCGTGGGGCTATTCTCGAGCGGGCGAGGACAAATGCTGTGTAGATCTCTTCCCCCCTCTTCTTGGGCCCGCAAGTAGGCTACTGATCCGTATGCGACCTCTGAGGCGTCACTGAAGACGTGTAAGTCCATTTTACATGTCTCTGGCCTCACCGTGGGTGGGAAGTAGCTTCGGCGCATATTAACGCCTGGGAGTGAGTGGAGCTCCATCTCCCACTCTCTCCAGGTGGATGCAAAGTGTGCGGGAATGGGGTCGTCCCAGCCCTGGTCCTTGTCCCACAATGCTCGTACAATCATTTTTGCCCTGGTGGTGTACGGTAGAATACATCCTAGCGGGTCATATTGTCGGGCGAGTGTTGTGTACACACTCCGTCTGGTGGTCGGCGCCGCCGCCGGCCTTCCCTGCTCCGTAGTCAGGGGCTTGTGTCTGTAGTGAAGCGAATCTGTTTTGAATCGCCACACCAATCCCAGGGTCATCTCCTGGGCTTCTCCCGGGATTGTAGCCATCCAGGTCTCGCTGCTGGCTGCCTTGTCCTCGGAGGAGAGGCTGCGCAGTACTTGCGGATCGCTGCTGGCCCACTGCCTGAGATCAAAGCCGCCTTTGATCAATGAGGCGCGGAGTTTAATCAGGAGAGCCTCGGCTTCTTCCTGGGTTGAAAGGCTTTGTAGACAGTTGTCTACGTAGAAGCTGTTCTTTACGCTGTGTCGGACCTCTTCGTCCGCTGCTGGGTCCTCTGCTACATGTTTCTGTAGTGCAAATGTAGCACAGCAGGGGCTGCACGTCGTTCCGAAGGCGAGGACTTCCCATTGGTAGATGGCTGGGTGCTCATCTCCTGGCTTCTCTCTCCATAGGAACCGTAACAGGGGCTTGTCCTCCTCTACTAATCTCACCTGCAGGAACATTCCTTTAATGTCCCCGCTGATGGCCACCTTTTCTTGGCGGAAGCGGAGTAGAACGCCGAGTAGGGAGGGGCCGAGTGTGGGACCGGGCAGTAACTCTTTATTCAGATTTTGGGATCCGATCTGGTAGCTGCAGTTAAATACTATGTGGTCTTTACCGTTGTGATGGACCTTGTGGTGAGGCACGTACCACGATTCAGTGGTCTGGTCAGCCTCTTTAATGTCCATCTTTGTGACGTGTCCCGCTGTGATGAGCTTCTCAATCTCGGCGCGGTATACACTCTCTTGGGCGGGGTTCTTGGCTAAGCGCCGCTCCGTGTTCAGCAGGTACCGTTCTGTGGCGTCTGTCTTGGCGTGGAAAGTAGGCATTCCTTCTCGCCGCAGGAGTGGCGTGGCGTATCTCAACACGCCGTTGACCGGGACTCTCTTGGTCCCTGTCTCGAGGAGGTGAATGGCGTAAATGTCATCTTTAGAGCGAATGTCTTTCTTTCCGTTCTTAAAGGGCATTTGTTCCAAGGTCCATAGCCGCTCTACGTGTTGCAGGAGTGCGGTTTCTCCCTCTGTGACTCGGGAGTGTAGACATCTAGTGGCTGTACTTCGGTTGAGAGATTTGGCGAGCGGGCCTTGGAGAGTCCATCCCAAACGGGTCTCGACTGCTGCAGGACAGCCTCGGGGTCCGGTATGAACCCGGTCTATCGGGACAATGAGGTCTGCATGGTCGGAGCCTATCAACAGGGTCGGCATAGCATTGTCTATGAGCGGGATCGGTAACTTGCGCAGATGTGCATATTTCTCCATCAGCTTGGCGACGGGGTATGTGTACCGCGACAGTCCTATTTCTTGGCTGGTGAAAGCGTCTGTAATCTGGTACCGTCGCTCAGGCTGGCCGCTTGCTGCGATAGAGAATGAGACATTCTCGCCCTTTATCGTCTTCAAATCTCGTCTTATTGTCCGAATTGTCATTTGGGTTTCGCTTCCCCGCAGCCCTAGCTGGGCCGCAGCGGAGGCGAGCAGAAGGGTCTTCTCTGACCCGTCATCGAGGACGGCGTAAGTGTCCAGGACTTTATTCTGGTAGCTTAGTGTCACACGCACTACTTTTAGGAGTACTCGGGCTCCACTGCTGCTGGCGGGATCGATGTACATGACGCTCGCTTTGCTGCTGGATGGTGCGGGTGAAGGGCGCCGTCTGTTACTGTCGTGAAGTATGTCCAGATGGGCTCCATCGCACTTGGTGCACCTTTTCTTTAAGCGGCATTCGGCTGCCATGTGTGAGCGCGCACAGCGAAAACAGCGCTTGTTGGACTTTATCCATTGACTTGCTTCCTCCGCGTTCAGCTTGGGGAAGGAGTCACATTGCGCTAGCCAGTGTTCTTTCTCACAGTAGGGGCACACTATCTTCCACTTCTCCGTTCTGGAGGGGGTACTGTGGCTCCTGCTGCTCGGTACTGACTCCGATTGGTGCATCACAGTCACCGATCTTCTTCCATCATTTAGTCGTCTGGTTCCTTCTCTGGAGCCAGGGGTGCTCCGTCCGAATGTATCTAGCCGTAGGCTGCTGACTTCTCTCGCCAGGAAGTCTGCTAGATCGAGGAGGTTCGGTTCAGGGCCATTCGGGTCTCGGTGGTCTCTCTGCCGCCTAAAACGCTCCTGTCGAGCGGGCGGCAGCTTCTCCAAGATCCTTTCCACATTTGAGTTGGCGTAAAGTTCATGCCTCCCCTTCTCTCTCTGCGCTCCCAACATCCCTACCAGGGACTGCACTCTGATGGACAGGTCGTCCAGTGCTCGATTGTCTATTGCTGGGGGTAAGCGGTCGATGTGTCGGATCTCCTGGATCACGTAATCCCATATGCGCCCATACCTCTGGTCCAATGCTACCAGCGCTGCTGTGTATGGGGTGGTGGAAGTCGCGTAGGCGAGCGCTATATTATGTGCGCGGGGTACCTAAGTGCTTCAGTAGGATGGCGTATTTATGGCGTTCATCCAATACATCCACCAACATGGTCTCCAGACACATGCGGAGTTCTGTATACTGGGCCCGGTTCTCTTGGGTGAAGTCGGGTACCATAGGCGTGCCAATGTATGACGCTGACTGTGGATACATCGGCGAGCGTTGGGGGAGAGGCCTCCTAGGCGAGTCTCCTCCCGCTCCTTGGTATGGGCTGGTACCGGCAGTGTACCATGGCCCGCTTGTCCAGGTGCTGTTCCTCGGTGCGGGTCGTGCGTCGTGCTCACCCGGGTATAGAGTCGGGGGTCTGTAGCGCAGCTCCGCGGGAGTATAGCCTGGGCTGTACCGGACCTCCTGGTCCGGTAGAGTACTGTGCTGTCGTCGGGCGTGGTTCTCCTCCTCTTCCTCTTCGTCTTCAGTTAGGTCATCCAGTGCTTGTAGTCTCTGGTTCAGCCTCTCCACAGGATATGCTGCTCCTTCCCGGTTGCTAGGTCTCGCTTGGACCGGTGGGGGGAGGTGGTCTGTGGGGGGTATAGACCTCGTCTGTTGGTCAAGTTCAGGGTTGTTTACTCGGCTAGGGGATGCCGCCCTGGAGGTGTGTCTAGACGAGTTCCTGGAGCCTCTGGCGGAGGGAGAGGGTGTTGTCCGTCTGATCAGCTGTTCTATTAGTTGCGCTTGCTGTCTGTCGCGCTCTGCGTCCCGTAGAGCACCAGCAGCTGCTCGCTGGCTGTCTGCTCGGTCTCGGGCCACATTCTCTTCCATCTGAATGCGTCTTATTTCTAGACGTATATGCTCTTCTTTGCTCCGCTGCTGGATCTGCAGTCGGTCGCGTTCAGCAGCGGCGTTCAGGCTGATGAGGAAGGCCTGCTGTAGGGTCCTCTCTGCCTCGCTGGGGGAAGGCGGTTGTATAGGGGAGCCTTCCCTCGGGGTACTCCTTGCGGAGCCTTGGGGCTCTATCTCCACGGTGCTCTCCCCGTCTTCTTCCGTGCCGAGTTCTCTCTCGGTAGCGTTGTATTCCTCCCGGGACTCATCGGGGACTACTTCTTCAGTACTGGCGGGTGTGAAGTCATGTCTGGTTCCCACTGGTCCCCACCGTGAACTTGGTCAGTTACATTAGAACCCGTAGGGGCCTCTATGGTCGGGGTAGTCTGGGCGTTGGGGTTAGACATACTTTTACTTTCTAGTTTTACCGCGTTTACTGTTAGTAGAAGACTAGGTTGTTGACTGACAGCGTAAGCCTCTAAGTACTGAGGGAGCCGTCGTTCGCGCTGCGGGCGTTGGTTAGGAGGATCGTTTCGTGGAGTTTTCATCATAGGCCATTTCAATATTAATAACACTATATTAATATTACACTAATTACCCTCCGGCTCGAAGGACCAATTGTAACTGAGGGGTACAATTCCCTGACTGTATTGTTAGATATGATACTTACTACCACTACCTCTTGTACTTTAGACTCTGGCCACCCAGTACTAGGCATAAATAATTATGGTAAACACTCCCACGTAGATGAAACGATCCAACACAAATGTACCAAGTCGAAAGTCTGCGTTTAATAATAATTAATACATAGCAAAAGGTATGTAGAGCAATCACTTAATTACATTTATGATTTGAAATAGGATGCACTTTTATGGCAAATGAGTATTCGTTGGTATATCAATAGAGAACGTCCAATCTCTGGTGGCGCAGGCGGTAAATATACAACCTGGAATATTTAAGGAATAATAGCAATGATACTTTAATGATTATAGAACTGGATACACTAGGGGGGAATTCCGGTCGCTTGTAAGACAACTGGAGAAGGGGGGGGGGGGGGGTAGAGTCTGGCTGTATCCGTCTGGCCGAGGGTATCCTGGGAGAACCCACGGTTGTGCGGCTCGGTGCCTCAGCGATCCTCGATCCTCAGATGAAAGCAGTTGGACTCTCTGTGGGCCGGCTTCCTCCGGTCCACGATGGAGAGACGTGAAGCGACCTCGTCGTGTAGAGCGTCTCCTCACCTGTCGTCCTCTCCGGGGGGGGGGTTTCCAACACACGGCAGTGTTGGTCTTTATCCATAGAATAATCACTGTATACAAAGCATAATCCGTGCCTGGGAAGGCGGGCTGTCGTCGGTAGAATAATCCGGTATGCAGGTCCACTCGCTCGTCGGCTCTGGGGCTCCTCGGGTGCAGCCTCACATGGGGTCGGCCACCCTGGATAAGCAGCCAGTTCTCTGCCCGAAACGATGGGGTACTGACTACGATAGTATTCTCACCGCACGAAGCACTACATATGAATAGACTATTATTAGCTTAATAGACTACGTCCAACTCGACGATATAGTGCCAAATATGACTATTCAAATATTAATATACACGATGTCTCAATACCGATGGTAGGCCGAACTTGGCCTTACTCCCACACGTGGCGTCGCGGGGAGGCTTTACGTCTGTCACTCTATTGGAGGGTAAGAAACTGGACTAAGAAAAGGAAGTCCTACTTTAGTAGCGCAGTATATATACGCACTATGAACAAATAGTACCGTTAGTGGTGCGGTAGCCAGATTCCTACGCGGAACTAGGACTTGTTCGTACATGTTGAGCGGTACGTTTGAACTGGGTCTGGGGGGTATGGCAGCCTGGCACCAAGGTCTCGACCAATAGTAGAATGGAGACTATTATGGGATGTTCAGTAGGCTAGAATGGATATTCAATGCATATTGTACAAGGAATATACAAGGGATATCAGGGAATATTAGAGAATATACAAATACAATTAAATATATATATACAAATAAATATATATATTCGGTTTAATCTGGCCCTTCACAACATTTAGTGTGTTTGTGAGTAGAAAGTGCATTTATTTCAAATGTGTGGGTGTATTAAGAAAGTGCATTTTCTTCCAAGTGTTGTTTGTATCTTAAGAAATACCCTCTCTCTGTCTGTCTCCACACTGTAGGGTGTAGGCTGTCTCCTCTCTCAAATGTCTCTCAGCCGATTGAAATGAAAAGCTGCAGCTTCTCTGAAAATTCTGATAGTGACAAACCCCCGTAGATGTCATAGGAGGCTGGAGAATGACTAAGGCCAATGAGATGACTCAAAACCATCTGCCAAAAGCAGATTTATGACTCTGCGACTTCCCGTTTCTGTAGACCACACAATCCCCCCAAGGTGTGTGTATGTGTCTGTGTGTGTTTTCTTAATGCTAGATGCCAAATGTCACAATCTTTAGATAATTGTATTCCAAATTACAAATGTAATGTGTCTAATGTGTTTAAGCAAAAGTCTAAATAAATGTAAAATTAATTTTTTTGTATTCCAAATTACAAATGTATGTATGTCTATATATTAGTTTCTTGGATAAAGACATAATCTTTATACACTTGTGTTTAAGCAAAAAGAAAATTACAAATGTAATTTGTAAAATTAAAAGTGCACCATTTCATTAGCATGCAAGGGTCTAGGGTTTGAATTCTTTGAATTCTAGATTATTTAAAAAGGTTGCATTACAGTGTTTTATATTATTCACTTTAATTATTTTAGAGTTATTATTATTAAAGAGTTGGGCTGAAAATATAAAGTACTGAAAAGATCTATGTGTGTCTGTGAGGCTATGTCTCTGATCGGGGGTGTGAACAGGGCCCTCTCTTAGGTGCTAAAACACAGCATGGGAGGCTTGAAGATTAGGGCACATGTAAACTCGGCACACATTTACAGTCATCATTCAAATGGTTTATATCTTTGTAACATGTACAACATTATACTCATAGCATATTTTAGTTCACACAATTTTCACATGTTTTCACACATATTTTAAAAGATTTCCCATAAACATGCATTATGTCCTAATAAACTAACCTACACTTTGATGAATATTGTTACACCGCTGACAGAGATGTATTATAATTATAATTTGGATAAAAACGTCAACTAATTGACTAAATGTAAATGGTGTAATACCAACTAATTGACAGTTTGGGTGGTGATTCTTATTTTCTTATTTTGTAAAACTAAAATTAAAAGGCTACAGATCATAGAAAGACTTATGTCTTGTTTACATCAGAGTCCCCCTTTTTTCAATACATCCAGACATTTAGGACATAGCAGATTTACAAATACAACACTGTTTGTGAAAACAGTCCAGAAAATATATGTCCAAGCTGTTTTAACTGTTTAAATAGGGTATTTCAATCATCTTTAATTAAGACTTATTTTGGATATAGATAACTTCAAAGCCTGAATGTCCATATACTGTAGCAATGGTAAGCCTGCATTTTAGGTCAACTTCCCCTTTTTTAGCACGGTTCAGACATCGCCACCCCCCCTTTAATGTCACAGTACCCTGAAATAGCACAGAGTGTGGGGAAAAGGCCTTATTCAAAATAAAAAACTTTGAAACTGTACCCATTCTGCAATCTGTTAATAAACTTTTCAATCAATCAATATATGATTAGGTATAAAAGTTAAAGACATGATAGCTTAGAGTTGGGGGCGAAAATATAAAGTGCTGTAAATATCTGTCTTTTTGAGGATCTGGGTGTGAACAGGGGGCCCTGTTATAGGTGTCAAAATGCTGCAAGGGGGGTGTGAAAGTTTAGGGACCAAACAACCTCTGTATATTTGCTTGTAATACTCTGCATTTACTCTAAACAAAACTAATAAAGTCTGTATTACAGCTAACTTTAAGTTTCAATAGTTTGCATTTAATACATAATTCATTGGTATGTTCTCTTGAATCTACATTGTGAACTATTCTTACTGCTCTCTTCTGTAATATAAATAAGGGCTTTATGTTGCTTTCATACGTGTTACCCCACACTTCCACACAGTAACTCAAATATGGTAGGATGAGTGAACAATATAATATTCGCATAGAATTATAATCAAGCACATTCTTTGCCTTGTTCAAAACAAAACACTCTTGGCTACCTTATTTTTTATGTACATTATATGTGGCTTCCATGTCATTTTCTCATCCAACATAATCCTTGGATTCCTTTGTCAATACATAATGCCACATTGTCCTTCTCTCGATTAGTAAATATCATACATTTCGTTTTTCCAAATTTAGGGATAGCTTATTGTTATTAAACCATATCTTAAGTTTACACATTTCATTTGTAATTTGGAATACAGAAATTTGTATCGACAGCAAATAAAACAAATTGCAATATGTTTGACACTTCACATATATCATTAATATATAAAATAAAAAGTATGGGCCCCAGGACCGAACCTTGAGGGACAACACATTCAATATTCATACATTCAGATGTGTAACCAGAGAGTTGTACATATTGTTGTCTATTTTCAAGATAGCCACTTAACCAGTTAATCGCCACCCCCGCTCACACCGCATGTTTGTAATTTAGAAATTAAAACGTGATGATCAATCGTATCAAATGTTTTTTTAAGTGTATTTCCTATTCCTATTGTGTAATTCCACTCATCTACGGTTGTGGTTATTTCTTCATATATATTCATTAAGGCTAATGCTGTAGATCGATTTGCCCTGAATCCATACCGACTCTCACTCAGAATCTAAGAATCTAAGAATCATGAATCAAGAATCTTGGACAATTGTGAAAACAAAGACAATGGTCTGTAGTTGGTAAAACTGTGTTTGTCCCCAGATTTAAATAGAGGAATAATAATTATTTGAAAAAATTAATAGAAATGTCCCACAGGGATAAGGTTTATCTTATCTAAGTATGCTAGTGTTTAATAGTGTATAGGGACATAGTGTGTAATAGTGTAATATTGTGCAAATGTGTAATCATATAATAGTATGTAATAGTGTTATATAGTGTAATATTGTGCAAATGTGTAATCATGCAATAGTGTAATAGTGTGTAATACTGCAATAGTTTAATACATTATTTTGTTTCCTCAAACAGACATGTTCATGTAACTTGCATCAATCCAGTTTTCAGTCACCTTTTCAGTCACCTTTCAGCCAGTTGAAGAGTTGTAGCATGGTCCAGAGTTTTTTTTTTTACCTACCAGATCATCTGTAGCAGGCTAAATGTGAATAAAACACATTGAAAGCCAGGTCAAGAGGCTAAAAGTGAGGTTAGGTTTCTTTTTCAGAAACAAATCGTGCTTTTTTTCTTTGATTGTCAAGGATAAACATAAATTATAGATATCTAAAATCATGAAACAGGGCGATTTTTAGTAAATTTAATCAATAGTCAGAAGGATAATGCTATTTTAGTTAAGGGTTGAGATATATCACCCCCATGACACATCCCTATTTTGTAAGACAGTTTGATGTTGTAATTTCAGTGATTAGGCTCGCTTGCCTGTATACATTTTTAACAATCTGCTTTTGGTGTATTTTTTAGGTGTTTGGTTATGTTTTCTATCTGTCATTTTGATCAGGTCTAGCTAAAAGAGGAGATTTATGATCTCAAATGACTAAGGTTTACCAATTGTCATGCACGAATTTCAACTCTAACGTGTTACATAAGTAAAACAGACTATTTGCAAACACCATTGTATCTACTATAGACGGTGTGTATTTATATTTTAGCTAAATGTAAAAAACATGAGAACACAATCCTAGTGAATTCTGATTTTGATGTTTATTGGTTGAATGTCAAGGATAAACATAAATTATAAACATCTAAAACCATGAAACTGACTGATGCACTTAAAACAGACATGTCAACATAGTTCTTTTTACCTGTTTGCATAATGATAAGGTATAAAAACAAGTGCTTCAATACAAATGTATTTTTTAGAAGTTTAGTAATATCAAGCCCCAAATGTATTTTCTTTAACCTGATCTAAGCTACATTATACAACTCATTTATGAATTACTTTGCAACGTCTAGTTTTTTAGCCCCCCAGAGTTTTATGCTCTCAATATTATGGATATGCATTAAATCCTACACACGATAGGAAATATTCAATCAACTCAAAGATGATGGTTCTAAGGTAAATAAAATGTAATTCAGTCAACATAGTTAGTGTATAGTATGGCTAAACATGTATGAAAGTTGTTGATACAATATTATAATTCATAATTCATTTCAAAATAATTACAGGTGAGGTTGTTTGATTTTTGTCCCGATGATTGAAGGAAATTCATTTTTAAGAACTATTTAGCATGAAATATCTTAAAGATGTATTTTATTCATTATAACCATGAAAATAATGCAATGTTAGGTTTTACCGTGATTTTAGTGTTCACAGATAGGAATGTATCATTCACATTCAATTATCCAAATGTACTCTGAACAGACTTGTGAAGTTAGAGATAGGAATGTATTATTCACATTCAATTATCCAAATGTACTCTGAGTAAAATTTACTCTGTGAAATGTACTCTGCGAAATGTACTCTGCGAAAGTTCCCTGCAATATGCAGGGTTTTACATAGACTACTAGCAAAAACAATTCATATTGTTTCAGTGATGGCCTGGTTGATAGCTACATTGTCGACATGTCTTATTTTTTATTCTTATTTCATTGTATAGTGAATCCAGGGGTATAGTGGAGCGATTATATTTTGTTTTTATAATATTTTATAATATCAAAACATGTATTATGTTCTTATATATCTACAAGTCTTATATAGAATGCTGTAAAAAGAGTCCTACTAATATATTTCACTTAAAAAACTTGTACAGAAAGATAAATATCTGACCCCCGGAGCCCTGTCAGAGTGTATACAGGTTCTGTACAGTATACCATATGCAAATCCCATATGGTCTAGCGGTAATGATGCCCTGCTTTCATCAGGGAGACGCGGGTTCGACTCCTGCTATGGGAATAACACTTTTTTTCTATAACAAATGTGATGGTATGTTTTATTGTAACTGTTTGACTGTTTTTAGTGCAACACTACTGTCACCAACATCTAAGAAGGGTCTAGGGTTATCTCCTCAACACTAGGTCTGAGATGCATTTAAGTCCTATTGATAGGTTTTTCCATACCATTGCAAGGATATGTATGACTGTGTTGCATTCATTTATTTAAAATTTGGTGGACTTTATGGTATTTTATGGTTTATTTATGATTGTGATACTTCTTAGTGAATTGTTTAAAGAATATGTGTTTAACCAGAGTATAGTAGGACCTTACAAATATGATTTGATCCCCACAACTGGTGACATTTCGAAGTCTTTAAGGGATCACATTCACATAGCTGAATATAGTTGCACAACTGGATAATATTTGTATTATTACTAGGATGAACTTAAAATCATTCAAAACAAGTATTACATAACAATTATTACAATGAAACGCAGATGGGTATATTATAAAATATTTATTAAAGAATATTACAAATCATGCTGCAACCTTTTTTATCAATAATATAAGCGTGCATAACATCAATAATGTGATTAATATCTAAAGTTTCTAAACACTTATGATTTTTCAGCTTAAAAGCCGTAACATCCACTATTACTGTGTATAAACATAACAGGTGTGCTCTGTTAAAATGACCATTCATATGATCTAAAATAGTAACTAAGCCGTTTTCAGATAGAAGACTTTCATCCTCTGAGAGTGTCTCTATCATATATAACCAATTATTTAACAAGCCTTTCTCTCTCACCAGCTTCAACATATTTTCAAAAAGCCTTAAGCGCAGGCTATTGACATTCCCGGTTACAGTGTACAAGTGGGCATCGTTGACTTTATTAGCTATAGCATGCTTTAAAAGCAATGCGATATCATAGTTTATAGAGCTCGTAATACAGCTGGTAGTCCTACTGAAGAAATTCCCCATTTCCTATGCTACGATCCTGATACTTTAAACAACAGCTGATATAGGGTGTGTATTTCTGTTTGGGGGTGGGGATGAAGCTTCGGACGGGTCTGTATGACGCTATAGATGTGTAGGATAGAAACCTATATATTTAGAGAGTTCCCTCTTAGAGAGACCCTAGAAAGAAAAATGGCGAGCAGTCTAGCTACATCTACTATACGCACGTCAGCCCTAGTAGCGCATTTTAAGGCAGATTTACTTGCACCATCCAAATTTGGTAGCGTGTTTTATAAAGAGATATGGCCCCTCAGGGATGGGGTACTCGGATTCTGTTATGATGTTAAATTTGAGAGAGTTGTCTTCTACAAGACCTCCTTGGAGAATTTCCAGGGTGTTGGAAGAAGATCTGAGATAGACCTATCGGAGACGGAATTTTGGAAAATGAAAAAAGCTTTGTATGAGGCTATGGATGGATTAGTGATTTGATTTGATTTTATTAGGGATCCCCATTAGCTGGTGCGATAGCAACCAGCTAGTCTTCCTGGGGTCCACACAAAAAAACACAAAAACAATCACCATTGCAAAAAAACAAAATTATTAAAAGTCAGTACACACAATGCATAATGAACCTACTGTAACAATTCTAAAATTACATTAGTGTAAAACAAAAACAAAAAACCACTTTACAGTGTTAAAAACAATTTAAGATTCTTTTTAAAAGTGAATCTACTGTAAATGCAGCAGAGGTTCCGAGGCAGGCCATTCCACAGAGTTAATGCTCTAAAAATAAAAGATCTCCCCAGAGCGCTGGTTCTAGGACCTGGCAATTCAAGCTGCCCACTACTGGAACCTCTAGTGTAATGCTCGTGCACAGTATTACTAAAAACAATCTGATTATGTATAAAAACAGGAGTCTTACTGCTCATGACCAACTTGAACAGCACAAGTATATTAAAAGACAATCTATTTTCAACGTTAAGCCAAGAGAGGCTTAGAGTGGGTAGAACGCTTAAGGATGGGGTGATATTCACCCTGGTAATAAGCTCGATAGACTACGGGTATGTGTATTACGGGCGGATATCTATAAAAAGTACTCTGGCTTTTGGTGTAGAGACTAATCTAACCATCTTCTCAAGGTTCCTTAATACAAGTCATGAGTATATCCTTTTCTCAGTACCGGTACCGGCCTGGTTAGAATGTCTACGGACTTGCGGATTGGTTACTAACGAAGGGGTTAAGGTGAGGACAGACCTGGTTCATTTAAAAAGACGTCTATTCCCATACACCGAATCAGAGGAGATGGAGTGCGTTTGACCCTCATCGAAGGGGCGGAGGATGGGGCGTGTCAACCCTAAATCCTCCTTTAAAAAGACTTACAGTGCATTTTGTACTTTTAGATAGCAATCATGGCTTTGTATGTGGCACATGAGGCTGATCCTGCTAACTCTGCATTGGATACATTAGATTGCCTGTCTCCACTAAACACGCCTGACGATGTTGAGACACTACCCGCTGGCGGTTATAGATTCATGGACCCTCCTTCACAGCAACCAAACTTTGCTTGGTATGAGGCTGATCCTTCTAAGAATGGATTGGATACACTAGATAGCCTGTTTCCACTATACGCTCCAGACGAGGAAGTTGAGACATTACCCGTACCCCTGTATGGTTCAACTAAAACTCCTTCACTGCAAAGCCTCCTAGACAGCTTTAGGACTAGATACAGCCCTCTTACAACGATTTGGGAGACTTCGTCGCCGGATTCATCACCGCCAAACCCCGTCCGGCATATGGATGTCCCTCCTAATAGCCCCTGTTACACCCCTCCTACATCAGAATCTGATGTATTCCACCCTGATCCTGAAGAAATACCTATCGTTGATGTAACTAACATAGCATCAACACTGCCATCCCCAACCGGGGGTACGGTTAAGAGACTGTGTCCTACTAGAAGAAAAACCTTCCACTTCCCAATCAAAGTATCTACTCTTAAAGCCTTAGTGACAGCCGCGGAGCTGTCAGGACAATTGTACATCGATGGGTAACCTGGAATGTCAATAGCCTGCGCTTAAGGCTTTTTGAAAATATGTTGAAGCTGGTGAGAGAGAAAGGCTTGTTAAATAATTGGTTATATATGATAGAGACACTCTCAGAGGATGAAAGTCTTCTATCTGAAAACGGCTTAGTTACTATTTTAGATCATATGAATGGTAATTTTAACAGAGCACACCTGTTATGTTTATACACAGTAATAGTGGATGTTACGGCTTTTAAGCTGAAAAATCATAAGTGTTTAGAAACTTTAGATATTAATCACATTATTGATGTTATGCACGCTTATATTATTGATAAAAAAAGGTTGCAGCATGATTTGTAATATTCTTTAATAAATATTTTATAATATACCCATCTGCGTTTCATTGTAATAATTGTTATGTAATACTTGTTTTGAATGATTTTAAGTTCATCCTAGTAATAATACAAATATTATCCAGTTGTGCAACTATATTCAGCTATGTGAATGTGATCCCTTAAAGACTTCGAAATGTCACCAGTTGTGGGGATCAAATCATATTTGTAAGGTCCTACTATACTCTGGTTAAACACATATTCTTTAAACAATTCACTAAGAAGTATCACAATCATAAATAAACCATAAAATACCATAAAGTCCACCAAATTTAAAATAAATGAATGCAACACAGTCATACATATCCTTGCAATGGTATGGAAAAACCTATCAATAGGACTTAAATGCATCTTAGACCTAGTGTTGAGGAGATAACCCTAGACCCTTCTTAGATGTTGGTGACAGTAGTGTTGCACTAAAAACAGTCAAACAGTTACAATAAAACATACCAACACATTTGTTATAGAAAAAAAGTGTTATTCCCATAGCAGGAGTCGAACCCGCGTCTCCCTGATGAAAGCAGGGCATCATTACCGCTAGACCATATGGGATTTGCATATGGTATACTGTACAGAACCTGTATACACTCTGACAGGGCTCCGGGGGTCAGATATTTATCTTTCTGTACAAGTTTTTTAAGTGAAATATATTAGTAGGACTCTTTTTACAGCATTCTATATAAGACTTGTAGATATATAAGAACATAATACATGTTTTGATATTATAAAATATTATAAAAACAAAATATAATCGCTCCACTATACCCCTGGATTCACTATACAATGAAATAAGAATAAAAAATAAGACATGTCGACAATGTAGCTATCAACCAGGCCATCACTGAAACAATATGAATTGTTTTTGCTAGTAGTCTATGTAAAACCCTGCATATTGCAGGGAACTTTCGCAGAGTACATTTCACAGAGTAAATTTTACTCAGAGTACATTTGGATAATTGAATGTGAATAATACATTCCTATCTCTAACTTCACAAGTCTGTTCAGAGTACATTTGGATAATTGAATGTGAATGATACATTCCTATCTGTGAACACTAAAATCACGGTAAAACCTAACATTGCATTATTTTCATGGTTATAATGAATAAAATACATCTTTAAGATATTTCATGCTAAATAGTTCTTAAAATGAATTTCCTTCAATCATCGGGACAAAAATCAAACAACCTCGCCTGTAATTATTTTGAAATGAATTATGAATTATAATATTGTATCAACAACTTTCATACATGTTTAGCCATACTATACACTAACTATGTTGACTGAATTACATTTTATTTACCTTAGGAAATATTCAATCAACTCAAAGATGATGGTTCTATCGTGTGTAGGATTTAATGCATATCCATAATATTGAGAGCATAAAACTCTGGGGGGCTAAAAAACTAGACGTTGCAAAGTAATTCATAAATGAGTTTTATAATGTAGCTTAGATCAGGTTAAAGAAAATACATTTGGGGCTTGATATTACTAAACTTCTAAAAAATACATTTGTATTGAAGCACTTTGTTTTTATACCTTATCATTATGCAAACAGGTAAAAAAAACTATGTTGACATGTCTGTTTTAAGTGCATCAGTCAGTTTCATGGTTTTAGATGTTTATAATTTATGTTTATCCTTGACATTCAACCAATAAACATCAAAATCAGAATTCACTAGGATTGTGTTCTCATGTTTTTTACATTTAGCTAAAATATAAATACACACTGTCTATAGTAGATACAATGGTGTTTGCAAATAGTCTGTTTTACTTATGTAACACGTTAGAGTTGAAATTCGTGCATGACAATTGGTAAACCTTAGTCATTTGAGATCATAAATCTCCTCTTTTAGCTAGACCTGATCAAAATGACAGATAGAAACATAACCAAACACCTAAAAAATACACCAAAAGCAGATTGTTAAAAATGTATACAGGCAAGCGAGCCTAATCACTGAAATTACAACATCAAACTGTCTTACAAAATAGGGATGTGTCATGGGGGTGATATATCTCAACCCTTGACTAAAATAGCATTATCCTTCTGACTATTGATTAAATTTACTAAAAATCGTCCTGTTTCATGATTTTAGATATCTATAATTTATGTTTATCCTTGACAATCAAAGAAAAAAAAGCACGATTTGTTTCTGAAAAAGAAACCTAACCTCACTTTTAGCCTCTTGACCTGGCTTTCAATGTGTTTTATTCACATTTAGCCTGCTACAGATGATCTGGTAGGTAAAAAAAAAACTCTGGACCATGCTACAACTCTTCAACTGGCTGAAAGGTGACTGAAAAGGTGACTGAAAACTGGATTGATGCAAGTTACATGAACATGTCTGTTTGAGGAAACAAAATAATGTATTAAACTATTGCAGTATTACACACTATTACACTATTGCATGATTACACATTTGCACAATATTACACTATATAACACTATTACATACTATTATATGATTACACATTTGCACAATATTACACTATTACACACTATGTCCCTATACACTATTAAACACTAGCATACTTAGATAAGATAAACCTTATCCCTGTGGGAAATTTCTATTCATTTTTTCAAATAATTATTATTCCTCTATTTAAATCTGGGGACAAACACAGTTTTACCAACTACAGACCATTGTCTTTGTTTTCACAATTTTCCAAGATTCTTGATTCATGATTCTTAGATTCTTAGATTCTGAGTGAGAGTCGGTATGGATTCAGGGCAAATCGATCTACAGCATTAGCCTTAATGAATATATATGAAGAAATAACCACAACCGTAGATGAGTGGAATTACACAATAGGAATAGGAAATACACTTAAAAAAACATTTGATACGATTGATCATCACGTTTTAATTTCTAAATTACAAACATGCGGTGTGAGCGGGGGTGGCGATTAACTGGTTAAGTGGCTATCTTGAAAATAGACAACAATATGTACAACTCTCTGGTTACACATCTGAATGTATGAATATTGAATGTGTTGTCCCTCAAGGTTCGGTCCTGGGGCCCATACTTTTAATTTTATATATTAATGATATATGTGAAGTGTCAAACATATTGCAATTTGTTTTATTTGCTGTCGATACAAATTTCTGTATTCCAAATTACAAATGAAATGTGTAAACTTAAGATATGGTTTAATAACAATAAGCTATCCCTAAATTTGGAAAAACGAAATGTATGATATTTACTAATCGAGAGAAGGACAATGTGGCATTATGTATTGACAAAGGAATCCAAGGATTATGTTGGATGAGAAAATGACATGGAAGCCACATATAATGTACATAAAAAATAAGGTAGCCAAGAGTGTTTTGTTTTGAACAAGGCAAAGAATGTGCTTGATTATAATTCTATGCAAATATTATATTGTTCACTCATCCTACCATATTTGAGTTACTGTGTGGAAGTGTGGGGTAACACGTATGAAAGCAACATAAAGCCCTTATTTATATTACAGAAGAGAGCAGTAAGAATAGTTCACAATGTAGATTCAAGAGAACATACCAATGAATTATGTATTAAATCCAAACTATTGAAACTTAAAGAGTTAGCTGTAATACAGACTTTATTAGTTTTGTTTAGAGTAAATGCAGAGTATTACAAGCAAATATACAGAGGTTGTTTGGTCCCTAAACTTTCACACCCCCCTTGCAGCATTTTGACACCTATAACAGGGCCCCCTGTTCACACCCAGATCCTCAAAAAGACAGATATTTACAGCACTTTATATTTTCGCCCCCAACTCTAAGCTATCATGTCTTTAACTTTTATACCTAATCATATATTGATTGATTGATTGAAAAGTTTATTAACAGATTGCAGAATGGGTACAGTTTCAAAGTTTTTTTATTTTGAATAAGGCCTTTTCCCCACACTCTGTGCTATTTCAGGGTACTGTGACATTAAAGGGGGGGTGGCGATGTCTGAACCGTGCTAAAAAAGGGGAAGTTGACCTAAAATGCAGGCTTACCATTGCTACAGTATATGGACATTCAGGCTTTGAAGTTATCTATATCCAAAATAAGTCTTAATTAAAGATGATTGAAATACCCTATTTAAACAGTTAAAACAGCTTGGACATATATTTTCTGGACTGTTTTCACAAACAGTGTTGTATTTGTAAATCTGCTATGTCCTAAATGTCTGGATGTATTGAAAAAAGGGGGACTCTGATGTAAACAAGACATAAGTCTTTCTATGATCTGTAGCCTTTTAATTTTAGTTTTACAAAATAAGAAAATAAGAATCACCACCCACACTGTCAATTAGTTGGTATTACACCATTTACATTTAGTCAATTAGTTGACGTTTTTATCCAAATTATAATTATAATACATCTCTGTCAGCGGTGTAACAATATTCATCAAAGTGTAGGTTAGTTTATTAGGACATAATGCATGTTTATGGGAAATCTTTTAAAATATGTGTGAAAACATGTGAACATTGTGTGAACTAAAATATGCTATGAGTATAATGTTGTACATTACTTGTACATGTTACAAAGATATAAACCATTTGAATGATGACTGTAAATGTGTGCTGAGTTTACATGTGCCCTAATCTTCAAGCCTCCCATGCTGTGTTTTAGCACCTAAGAGAGGGCCCTGTTCACACCCCCGATCAGAGACATAGCCTCACAGACACACATAGATCTTTTCAGTACTTTATATTTTCAGCCCAACTCTTTAATAATAATAACTCTAAAATAATTAAAGTGAATAATATAAAACACTGTAATGCAACCTTTTTAAATAATCTAGAATTCAAAGAATTCAAACTCTAGACCCTTGCATGCGAATGAAATGGTGCACTTTTAATTTTACAAATTACATTTGTAATTTTCTTTTTGCTTAAACACAAGTGTATAAAGATTATGTCTTTATCCAAGAAACTAATATATAGACATACATACATTTGTAATTTGGAATACAAAAAAATTTATTTTACATTTATTTAGACTTTTGCTTAAACACATTAGACACATTACATTTGTAATTTGGAATACAATTATCTAAAGATTGTGACATTTGGCATCTGGCATTAAGAAAACAAACACACACAGACACATACACACACCTTGGGGGGATTGTGTGGTCTACAGAAACGGGAAGTCGCAGAGTCATAAATCTGCTTTTGGCAGATGGTTTTGAGTCATCTCATTGGCCTTAGTCATTCTCCAGCCTCCTATGACATCTACGGGGGTTTGTCACTATCAGAATTGTCAGAGAAGCTGCAGCTTTTCATTTCAATCGGCTGAGAGACATTTGAGAGAGGAGACAGCCTACACCCTACAGTGTGGAGACAGACAGAGAGAGGGTATTTCTTAAGATACAAACAACACTTGGAAGAAAATGCACTTTCTTAATACACCCACACATTTGAAATAAATGCACTTTCTACTCACAAACACACTAAATGTATTTTACATTTAGCATTTGGCATTAAGAAAAAACACACACACACATTTGAAATAAATGCACTTTCTGAAGAAAACACACATTGTATTTTACATTTAGCATTTGGAATAAATGCACTTTCTGAAGAAAACACACATTGTATTTTACATTTAGCATTTGGAATACACATAATGTATTTTATTCAGAAGATATACATATATTCTTAATTGTGAAGATATATTCTTAAGACTTTTGGAATATATATTGTGAAGATACACATATAACATATTGTGAAATGTTTAATCTGAAAACCTTGGAATACAGAAATACATATTGTGAAAACCATGGAATACATACAATCTGAAAAAAAAAAAAAAAAATTGAATCTAAAAAAAAAAAAAGTTGAATCTTTTATTTTGAAGGACTTTTTTTTTGAAAAAAAATAAATAAAAAACTTTTATTTTGAAAACCGGATGTCCCTCCCTCAAAACCGGATGTCCCGCCTCCTTACATCCTAGACCAATCATAGAAGCCCTAGGGGGTCATAAATCATCTCAAAATAACCTACCCTAAGTCCCGCCCCCTTAAACCTCTCGGCCAATCAGAACGCTCCAAATTGCATAAGTTGACAGGTGCCGTATACCTAATCTCTCTCTAAATTATATAAAACTTGCGATTTTGATTTAGTTATTAGTACAAAACGTAACACAGCAGCTCTTTGGCATTGTGATGCACTGAAGAAAATTACCCTTGATTGTGTTTACTTTGCCGCTTTTCCGATCCGTTTTCTGCACTAAATGAAGCGTTCACAATGTACTCGTGGTGCATGTTTCCCCCCAAGCCATAGTTGCCTAGCAACAACAGACAGGACGTTGACTTCGAGAATATCTCCCGGTCTCTCTTACTATCCCACATGCACACACTCTCTCCCGGTCTCTCTTACTATCCCACATGCACACACTCTCTCCCGGTCTCTCTTACTATCCCACATGCACACACTCTCTCCCGGTCTCTCTTACTATCCCACATGCACAAACACACACACACACACATGCCTGCATGCATCGAAGCTTCGTTCGATAGGCATGGGATTCGAATATGAAAATAAAATTCGATTATTAAAAAAAAATAATAATCATATATATATATATATATATATATATATATATATATGCTTTTTTTTTTTTTTTTTTTTTCAAAATCAACTCTGCCTCTCTTTGTTAACTACAACAAGCAATGCTGTTTGTTATTTAAGATGAGGTCGGACTCGGCACTGACAGATTTGTGTTCATTGTGCTGCTTTTATAAAGCCTCAAATGACGGCTTACAATATTTCATGAAAGCAAAGTGTTTTGTTTGTCTAAGATTTAAAAAGGTCTAAACTTTACAGCACTGACAAAGTTGAACAAAGTGCTGTACAAGTCCCACAACATAAAAAAAATATTATTATTTTATTCTTTTTACAGTTGATTCCATTTTTATTGCTCAATTCCGCGATTCCGTCCGCGATTCCGTGAACGCGGATTCCATATGGCTCTAATATCTCTCTACACACACTACCCCACCCCCCTTGCAACTTGTACACATATGCACAAAATACAGCCTTCTCATGTCTATGATCTCCCTTTCTGACACACACATGTGACGGAGGTACCGCGTGTCTATCCACAGTCACGATGGACAGTGTAGTGAAGTGGCTGTGGACGTTAAGTGGTACTGCAAGTAAACTCACTCCCCAGAGGCATCCAGAGTTCACCTCTTGGTATAGCGGTCTGCGATGTCGCCTGCGGCGCGGGAGACCGGGGTTCAACTCCCACTCAGGGCATGTCAAATGAGACCGGTTTCAGTGGTGCCCAGTGACCCGGATGCCCTGGGTGTAGTGATGTGTCGGTCATGAGCGACTCGTTCATAAGAGCCGATTCAGTGCCGTGAGCGTGAGTCGAATCGTTCACGTCTGGCAATGAGTCGGTTCACGCCCCCCCCCACCCACCCCCCACCCCCGGCACGCACACAGACACACACACACACAATGAACTCAACGGATATCGTCGATCGGGGGCTCAACTGAGTCTGACACAGACAACTGAATGAATAGCATACTACTTATTTGGTTGTATAGGAGTCGAGTGGCGCTAATGAGTGTCTTTTGTCAAACAACAGTAGCCTATGAAGAATAGGCTATGACTAACGTAACGAGATGCAAATATGCAATTGATCACTTGCCTGCTGCGCCTGCTGTGTGCTGTGAGTGTCAGTGTTGCTACAGTACAGTCACAGTCGTCAGTCAGTCACACTTATTTAACATGATCAAATGATCATTTAACATGATCAAATAATTATTATAATATTTTTTACTTCACTTTGAAATATTATAGTGAAATATTTTGCAATGTTGTCGCATTTATCTTGTTGAAATCCTCCAACAGGCTCTTTTTTGTAAGTTGACTGGTTTGCACACCAATAATACAGTGCAATAATAGAATAGTAGAATATATAGTAAAAGTATGCAATAGAATGGCCAGAGTAAAATAGTGCTACAGTACAATCAACAGCGGGATGTATTAGAAGGCTATGGTGAAGAGGTACGTTTTTAGCTTATTTCTGAAAATATTAAGAGATCTAGCTTCCCTAATGTCCATAGGTAGTGTGTTCCATAACTTTGGTGCATAGTTAGCAAAGGCTGCATCCCTGATTTTCTTTAGACTGTGGCTTGGAACCTTCAATAGTAGATGATCGCAATGTTTATACTTTGTATATAAGGAGGAGGACCTTGAAATCAATTCTAAATCAATGTTCTAAATGTTACAGATGATCAGGGACCCTGATCATGTAAACAAGATGAAAGTCTTTCTCTGGTCTGCATCCCCTTAACAATTGTATGTATAATTGTATGTAATTGTATGTATAACATCAGCCAATTTTTTTTTTCATATCTTTTGGCTCGCTGCACGATCCGGAAGCGCCACTGAACGGTGAACCGTGAGTCGCATCAGTGAATCGGATCATTGCCGTGAGCGTGAATTGAATCGCTCACTCACTGAAATGATCCGTTTGGGCACATCACTACCGGGGTGGAGTGAGTTTAGGGGGGTGAGTGTAA
The DNA here is from genome assembly GCF_963971535.1 of Notolepis coatsorum. NCBI lineage: Eukaryota > Metazoa > Chordata > Actinopteri > Aulopiformes > Paralepididae > Notolepis > Notolepis coatsorum. Next base: position 165,038,014 of record NC_140171.1, on the reverse strand, counting down.
CGGAGGTACTGCGTGTCTATCCACAGTCACGATGGACAGTGTGAAGTGGCTGTGGACGTTAAGGGTTCCTGCAAGTAAACTCACTCCCCATAGTAGGGCTGCAACTAACGATTATTTTGGTAGTCGACTAATCTGTCGATTCTTTTTTCGATTAGTCCACTAATCTAACTATTATTTTTGTCATTTGATTAGTCGACTAATCTAACGATTATTTTTGTCACACCCTCAATCTCTGCTTCCTGTGGGCGCGGCTCCTTCTCCAGTGCATGTTTTACCTCACATGCTCAAGTCTGCACACCTGTGAATGTCACCCTGTTGTCCAGTCCCTCTGCCTTAACACTTTGAGTGGCAGCGATGAGATTTCTTGTCTCTCTGTTTAATTAATTTATCCACTCTGGTTGGATGGTGTGTATGTATATGTATGTATTGTGCTGTATAATGACAATACATTTCAATCGAATCTCATTTTGAAATCGCTACGCTGCCTATGGACACGACAGTGGCAGACAGCTTCGGAGGTGATTGCATTGCACCATGGTGATCCACTCAACAGGTAGCGATTTCAAAATGAGATTCGATTAAAATGTATTGTCATTATACAGTACAATACATACATATACATACACACCATCCAACCAGAGTGGATAAATTAATTAAACGTAAAAAAAAAAAAATTGAACCAAGAGTGATTTGAACTTGTGACCATAGGATCCACAGCCAGCAGACTAATGAGGTGAGCTAAGTCGGATGTTAAAAATGAGTGACTAATCCATGATTTACACTTGTGCCAATTGCGTTTGTCCCTAATCTTTAGTATTGGCATTAATAAATCAGATGTCATGCTAATATGTCATGTTCTACAGTAGGACGTACTACTGTGATACCCATTAAAACAGTAATTCGAATAATAGAAGCCTGCTTTGCTGGAATGATTCTTTTCAAAGATGAATTGGATAATGCAGGCGCGAGCTGGGCGTAACTGGCGTAGATAACTTACTGGGGGCAAAACTAGCGTACGTCAGTGGCCAATCAGGCCACGCAAACCGAACACGGAAGTGCAATCCCCTTAGGGAAAGTATTCACGCGACCGGTACCCTGTCCCGCACACACAGGACTTCTCTACCCACCTAGCGGGGGCCATCATCTTCTCCAAGGTGGACCTGGTGCGCGTGTACCACTAGGTGCCGGTCCATCCACGGGATGTGCCAAAAACAGCTGTCATTACACCCTTTGGACTTTTTGAATTCCTAAGAATGCCTTTCGGGCTCATGGGGGCGGCGCAGACGTTTCAGCGCCTGATGGACTCTGTGCTCCAGGACATGCCGTTTTTGTTTGTGTACTTGGATGACATTCTTGTAGCCAGTACGTCCATAGAGGAGCACATGACACACCTCCAGCAGCTGTTTGAGCAGCTCAGTAAACACGGCCTCATCGTCAACCCGACCAAGTGCCAGTTTGGGCAGTCCTCCATCACCTTCCTCGGACACCATGTCACTCCACAGGGAGCCACCCCACTCCCTGCCAGGGTGGAGGCCATTGCCAGTTTTCCTCGTCCCCGCACCGTACGGTCTCTACAAGAGTTCCTGGGCATGGTGAACTTTTACAACCGGTTCCTTCCCCATGCTGCCCACCTCATGCGCCCCTTGTACGAGGCCCTGCGGGGCAAAGTGCCCAAGGACGAGTTAGATTGGTCTAGGGATGCCCCGATCACGTTTTTTGCCACCGATACCGATCACCGATCGTCGTGAGCCATATCGGCCGATACCGATCCGATACCGATTGTTTTTGATTAAAAAGAAATTAAAGATTATTTTATATAATTTTTTTTTTAATAAAATATATATATTATATAATTAGACTTGTACTTGTTTTATCTGCGAGACATCGCCACCATGCAACAAGTCAAAATGCTCGCTATCTGCAAACAGCTCCACTGTCTGTTTGTACTCTAGTAGCCTCCAGCTCCAAAAAGGATTCTCCTGTGCTGCAGCGGGACCCTATTGGTAACGTTACTGTGCTTTGGTCATTTCACATTCAGCAAGCCCTCAGCTCGAATACGCATTGAATCAATCTTATAAGACATTGATATCAAGAGCTATCTGTAGCTACTGCTAGCCGGCTAGATGACGTTAAGACAGAACTTTTTTAGTTCAATGGGACATTTCGTTTTGAACAGAGAACTAACGTCAGCTAACGCAAGCTAACGGAGGTATGAACATGGACTACTAGACTTGCTGGATCATTTGTTGATATCAGGAGCTAGCCGGCTAAATACCGTTAGACAATGCCTACTAAACGTGAATAGTTGACTGGGTAATTTTGTTTAAACAGTAACGATAGCTAGGTAGCTAACGTTAGCTCAGGTCGAATGCACTATAGACTCGAGCAGAGGAGCCGCCTCTCAGTCCTCAGTCTTTACAAACTGTACACAGGTGCGGGCGGGGCAAGGGAGCAGCGGCAGTTTGCAGGTTGTGTGTGTCTGAGACAGACAGCGAGTGAGATCTTCGCTTGATCGGTTTCCGCGATCGACGAATATGACTCATTATCGGAATTCACAGATCGCATATTTATACTGAGTATCGGCCGATAACGATCGGTGGCCGATCGATCGGGGGCATCCCTAGATTGGTCCTCTGGCATGGACAGCGCTTTTGGGGCTGCCAAGACCGCGCTAGCCGACGCTGCTCTGCTGGCGCACCCCTCTCCCACTGCCCCGGTCGCCCTCACGACAGACGCCTCTGACTATGCGGTGGGAGCGGTGTGCGAGCAGTGGGTGGGCGGTTCCTGGCAGCCACTGGCCTTTTTTAGCAAACAGCTCCGCGACAACGAGCGTAAGTACAGTACTTTCGACAGGGAACTGCTGGGTCTGTTCCTCGCCACTAGGCACTTTAGATGCCTGTTGGAAGGCCGCCAGTTCCCTGCCTTTGTGGACCACAAGCCGCTAACGTTCTCCATGGCCAAGACCTTGGAGCCGTGGTCGGGACGTCAGCAGCGGCAGCTCTCGGCGATCTCCGAGTTAACCACGGACATTGAGCACGTGGCGGGCAAGGACAACTTGCCACTTCCGACTGCCTCTCTCTGGCGGTCATCGGGTCCGTCCACTTGGGACTCGATTATGCCACCATGGCGGCAGACCAAGCCACAGACTCAGACATTCAGGCCTATCGGACGGGCCCTACTGCACTGCAGCTGGAGGATGTGGTGTTCGACACAGCTAACGCCACTCTCCTCTGCGACATCTCCACTGGCCAACCGCACCCTATGGTGTCTACGGCCTAGCGGCGCCGGGTTTTTAACATGATCCACAGCCTTTCCCACCCAGGTGTGAAGGCCTCGACTAAGCTGGTGGGGGTCAAGCTGGCCTCCAGAAGGATGTTAGGACCTGGGCTAGCTAGTGTGTGGCGTGCCAGCGTGCCAAGGTGCACCGCCATACCAAAGCCCCTTTGGCACCGTTTATAGTGCCAGAGAGGCGGTTCGACCACGTGAATGTGGACCTGGTGGGCCCCCTGCCCCCCTCCCACGGATATACTCACCTCCTCACCATGGTGGACAGGACCACCGGGTGGCTGGAGGCTGTTCCACTGTCCTCCACTACGGCAGCGGAGGTGGCCCAGGCGTTCATCGGCTGCTGGGTGGCCCGTTTTGGCACACCGGGGGACATCACAAGCGACAGGGGCCCCCAGTTCACTTCGGAGCTCTGGACTGCAGTTGCGGAGCAACTGGGGGTGAAGATCCACCGCACTACGGCATACAACCCGCAGGGCAACGGACTTTGTGAGCGGTTCCATAGGAACATGAAGGCCGCTCTTCGGGCTACCCTTACAGATGGCGACTGGGTTGACCGCCTCCCGTGGGTCTTGCTTGGTCTTCGTTCTGCCCCCAAAGAGGACCTCCAGGCCTCGTCCGCCAAGCTGGTGTACGGCCAGCCGCTGCGGGTCCCTGGGGAGTTTTTCCGGAGGCCACAGCTTCCTGGTCCGTCGCCTCCCATCGAACAGTGTCCCGTGGTGTTGCCGATGCCCTTTTTCCCATTCCAACATCCCGCCACTGCCTTCCCCAGTCCTACGTCCCCAGGGACCTGCCATTGTCCAAATATGTGTTCATCCGGCACGACAGCCATCGGACCCCGCTGCAACCCCCTTATGACGAGCCTTTCCGTGTCCTGGAGGCAGGCACTAAAAACTTTGTTGTGGACATGGGGGGCAGGCCAGAGCGGGTCACTATAGACCGTCTTAAGCCTGCTCACTTGGACAAGGACGAACCAGTTCAGTCGGCCCTACCCCCGCGGCGGGGGCAGCGTTTCCGTTAGCCGGTAATTACCGGTATTTGACCGGCAAAATCTGTTGAAGTCCGACATATTTAATCTCTCCGGTCTTAATGTCCGGTGAAAATAATTCCCTGAGTCTAAGCACAATTTGATTATTTGAATTGTATTAAAATAGGCTAAAATTAAATAGCCTATGCGATGAACGAAACAATCATTACATTTGTTTCATCGTTGCTTCTAATAATGACAACGACGTTGTCAGCGAGAGCTTAGTGCTGGGTGTGCGAGTGCATGTGAGGCTGCAGAGCCGGAGCAGCAGCGGCACAGTGCAGTACTCCAATTCAGCCATTGGCAATTCAGCTGTTGGGTGGGGGGCGCTGCTGTGCGGTCCCCAGATAGAGCCAGAAAACAGCTGAATCTGCTGCTCTGCATCGACATACTCTCGCAAATAAGTCGTTGGGAGGTGGAGAGAGAGAGAGTCGTCACGCAAACCCACGATAATGTTGCCGTCTCTCTCTGCCAAATTTCTCAGTTCTTCGCTTGATATAATTAATACAAATGTCCAATATAACGGAATTCGTTAGCTCATAAAAATGTACAGCTGTTTATTAATGTCGGGCGACTGCCCACAGACACCTATTTGATTTAAAGTCGGCAGCAGCACGGAGTCTCTGGACTTATTTTATTTGGAATATAATGACTTTATACGCAAAAGTAGCCTAGTTTTAAGTAAAAATATTATAAATCTACATGCCTTGATGATGTCATTATTTTGTTTTGTTGTCATTCTTTTGCCTATCAATTGTTTTTAAGCTCAATAAACTCTGACCGGAATTTCTCTCATTTGACCGGTAGATTGAAATCTACCGGACACTGAGGCCGGCAACAATTTTTTCTAACGGAAACCCTGGGCGGGGGCGCCCCCCGGTTTCGGCTCAGACCCCTTCCCCGTCCTCTGTTCCGGCCTTGGCCCCTTCCATGGCCCGGCCGCTGGTCCCACTTCTCTCCCTTAATCCCCCTCTTGTTAAGCACAGTCGGTTCGGCCGCTTGATCCGTCTCCCTCCACGTTGAATATTTCATGCGGTAATCTGTTCACTGATGGACTGTTCACTGTAGGGCTGGGCGATATGACCAAAAACGTTATCGCGATAAAATTATAAAATTATTTTCATATAATTCGATATCGATAATTATCGTCGATATAATGTCTGTCAAGTTTAATTAACTTCTAATATGCTGCTGCGAATGTCTCAAGTCGAGTTGATGTCGTCATCAGTCCTCGCACGTTAGCAGTTAGCCGACAAGCGGAGTATCTCATGACAATAAATATGACACTAAAATACTCTCTTCCGCCACAATATATTGAAACGACGTCCACTCCCACACTATTATAAACGTGGCCTCAGAATTCAAAACACACACATACTCGGCACGTAAATATATAAAACAGTGCCGTGCAAGCTAGTTAACCTAGCCAGCCTGTTGCTTCTACGCGGTGTATTCCATGACAATGTGCTAAATATCACACTAAAATACTCTCTTCCGCCACAATATATTGAAACGACTACCACTGTATACCCCCACTACTATAAACGTGGCCTCAGAATTCACCACACACACATACTCGGCACGTAAATATATAAAACAACGCCGTGCAAGCTAATTAGCCTAGCAAGCCTTGTTGTTGAGTGAGTCCTACCGCTCTGGGTCTCCTTCCGGGTCTCCGTCGATCTCGGCCATCTCCTTCACTGATTGGTTGTTAGCTGTTGTGCGTAGCACGTCATCACGTAAGGTTGGTTGTTGTTAGTGAGTGTGTTGAGCCGAGGCTGAACGGAGCCAAGCTTGGAAAATCGATATATCGAAACTTTGCGACCACGTTTCATGTTTATTTCGAGGAAATAATTTATCGCGATAGTTATCGTTATCGTTTTATCGCCCAGCCCTAGTTCACTGGCTATTAATTAGTTGCAGTTTTTGTATTGGAGAATTCTGGGGGGCCTGTGTGGTGACCTATATTAAGAGACATTCACCAAGGTGGGCTTGTGCCTTTAAGGGCGGGGGTTTTACTGTTTAGGGGAAAGGGTAAATACCACTTCCGGTTCCGGGTTAAGTTGGTTGTTATTGTAAATGCTATGTGCAGTGAGAAGTAAAGTACCTCAACTCGAACCACGTCTCTGGTAGAGCCATATGAAATCAGTTTTATTTTTTTCCAAATTCCATTAAATCTTTTTCCAAATTCCGTTTTTTCCGTTTTTAATATTTCAGCATTCTGTATTTTTCTTTGTACGCTCATTTTACCATCAGAAATAGTGTCTAATAAGTGGGAATGAATAAATGTCCACAATTTAATAAGATATAACAGCCCATTTAATAGGGCTGTCTTAAATACTTCAAAGCTTCGTTCGATGGGCATGGGATTCGAATATGAAAATAAAATTTGATTATTAAAAAATATAAAAATATAAACGATAGATATATATTTTTTTGCAAAATCAACTCTGCCTGTCTTTGTTAATTACAAGTATTAAGTAATGCTGTTTGTTATTTAAGATGAGGTCGGACTCGGCACTGACAGATTTGTGTTCATTGTGCTGCTTTTATAAAGCCTCAAAATCAAATGACGGCTTACAATATTTCATGAAAGCAAAGTGTTTTGTTTGTCTAAGATTTAAAAAGGTTTAAACTTTACAGCACTGACAAAGTTGAACAAAGTGCTGTACAAGTCCCACAACAGTTGATTCCATTTTTATTGCTCGATTCCGTGAACACGGATTCCATATGGCTCTAATATCTCTCTACACACACTACCCCACCCCCCTTGCAACTTGTACACATATGCACAAAATACAGCCTTCTCATGTCTATGATCTCCCTTTCTGACACACACATGTAACGGAGGTACCGCGTGTCTATCCACAGTCACGATGGACAGTGTAGTGAAGTGGCTGTGGACGTTAAGTGGTACTGCAAGTAAACTCACTCCCCAGAGGCATCCAGAGTTCACCTCTTGGTATAGCGGTCTGCGATGTCACCCGCGGCGCCGGAGACCGGGGTTCAACTCCCACTCAGGGCATGTCAAATGAGACCGGTTTCAGTGGTGCCCAGTGACCCGGATGCCCTGGGTGGAGTGAGTTTAGGGGGGTGAGTGTAACGGAGGTACCGCGTGTCTATCCACAGTCACGATTGGACAGTGTGAAGTGGCTGTGGACGTTAAGGGTTCCTGCAGGTAAACTCACTCCCCATAGTAGCTGCAACTAACGATTATTTTGGTAGTCGACTAATCTGTTGATTCTTTTTTCGATTAGTCCACTAATCTAACGATTATTTTTGTCACACCCTCAATCTCTGCTTCCTGTGGGCGCGGCTCCTTCTCCAGTGCATGTTTTACCTCACATGCTCAAGTCTGCACACCTGTGAATGTCACCCTGTTGTCCAGTCCCTCTGCCTTAACACTTTGAGTGCCAGCGATGAGATTTCTCGTCTCTCTGTTTAATTAATTTATCCACTCTGGTTGGATGGTGTGTATGTATATGTATGTATTGTGCTGTATAATGACAATACATTTGAATCGAATCTCATTTTGAAATCGCTACGCTGCCTATGGACACGACAGTGGCAGACAGCTTCGGAGGTGATTGCATTGCACCATGGTGATCCACTCAACAGGTAGCGATTTCAAAATGAGATTCGATTAAAATGTATTGTCATTATACAGCACAATACATACATATACATACACACCATCCAACCAGAGTGGATAAATTAATTAAACGTAAAAAAAAAAGAAATTGAACCAAGAGTGATTTGAACTTGTGACCATAGGATCCACAGCCAGCAGACTAACGAGGTGAGCTAAGTCGGATGTTAAAACTGAGTGACTAATCCATGATTTACACTTGTGCCAATTGCGTTTGTCCCTAATCTTTAGTATTGGCATTACTGAATCAGATGTCATGCTAATATGTCATGTTCTACAGTAGGACTTACTACTGTGATACCCATTAAAACAGTAATTCGAATAATAGAAGCCTGCTTTGCTGGAATGATTCATTTCAAAGATGAATTGGATAATGCAGGCGCGAGCTGGGCGTAACTGGCGTAGATAACTTACCAGGGGCAAAACTAGCGTACGTCAGTGGCCAATCATCATATGGCTCTAGTCTCTGGCTTGCTACTTTCTTATCGCCACAGCAGCCTATTACTAGCCTCTAGGGCTGACCCCTATTAGTAGATTAGTCGACTAATCGGTCGAAAGGAGCCATAGTCGACTAGCCAACCTCAAGTCGAATACAAAAAAATATATATATATATATTTATAATTTTTTCATTTTTTCATTTTTTCATTCTTTCCAAAAGAAAAGAGGCCTAGAAGCATGGTTAATGCTAATGGCACGCATACCAGAGGCTAACTGCCTACGAAAACAGGCACAGAGGCACTGAAAGAGGCTTCACCCATCTAATGAACACACTAGACTAGACAAATATCAAGATGTATCCATCAGTGGACCAATTGCATGCTTTTGCAGAGGACAAGAAGCCTTCAGTCGACTCCTTCAGACATTAAGCACCCCCCACAGCCCAAATGGAATGATAAAATATATATATATATATATATATATATATATATATATATATATATATATATATATATATATATATATTGTTTTTTAATATTAAAAATATGATGCCTTTTAATTTTTTTTGACCAATAGGCGACTAACAGCAAATTTTGGCCAATCATAGTCGACCATCCAAATCCTTAGTCGGGGACAGCCCTACTAGCCTCCCAGGAATTACCCTAAACCGCTCTAAAACCATACTTATATTCACCACGGTATAAAACGTATGGATGGAAAAAAATTTCCTTTTTCACATCTTGAATGATAGATACTCGATGTCAAATGGGCCATGTGTTAATGATGAAAAGTTATCTACTGCATCTTTATGTTTGTTATTCATATTATTATTATTCCTCCCTCCAGACCCCCCACAGCTCTCTGTCTGTGAAGAGGAGGTTCCCCCTGAACAGCAGGAGAGGAGCCCCAGTCTGAGCCAGGTGGAGCCAGAGCCCCTACAGATTAAAGAGGAACAGGAGGAACTCTGGATCAGTCAGGAGGGAGAGCAGCTTCAAGGTCTGGAGGAGGCTGATATCATCAAGTTCACTTTCAACCCTGTCCCTGTGAAGAGTGAAGATGATGAAGAGAAACCTCAGTCCTCATGGTTTAACCAAACCCAGGACCCAGAGTCCCTACAGATTAAAGAGGAACAGGAGGAACTATTTCAAGATCTAGAGGAGGCTGATGGCTCCAAGATGACCTTACAACCTATGAAATATGAACATGGTGGAGAGAATACTCTGTCCTCACTGCTCAGCCAAACCCAGGACCCAGAGCTCCTACAGATCAAAGAGGAACTACATCAAGGGCTGGAAGAAGCTGATCTCTCCAAGATCACAGTAGACCCAGTGAAATGTGAAGATGGTCAAGAGAACGCTCTGTCCTTCCAGCCTCTTCAAACCCAGGGGGAGAAAAACAGAGAAGCTTACTCTTTACCCAGCACCTCAACTGGACAGATGAAAACAGAACCTGGTGGAGAGGACTGTGGAGTATCAGAACCAGCCAGTAACTTATATCCAGATGGTGATTTAGAACCAACTAGAGATGGCCAGCTTCTCTCTTCAGACTGTCCTGAGACTGATGACAGTGATGATTGGAAGGAGAGTGGGGAACCTCAGTCAGGTTTAAAGATGCTAATATCAAACAAGAAACAAAAAACATTAAGTTTGTCTCATACAGGAGAGAAACCATTTAGTTGTTCAGTTTGTGGAAAAGGGTTCAGTGACAAAGGAACTTTGAACAGACACATGTCAACTCATACAGGAGAGAAACCATTTAGTTGTTCAGTTTGTTCAAAAGGGTTCAATCGGAAAGGACTTTTGAAGATCCACATGACAAGTCATACAGGAGAGAAACCATTTAGTTGTTCAGTTTGTTCAAAGGGGTTCAGGGATAAAGGACATTTGAATATCCACATGAGAACTCATACAGGAGAGAAACCATTTAGTTGTTCAGTTTGTGAAAAATGCTTCAGTCACAAAAGAACTCTGAAAATACACATGGGAACTCATACAGGAGAGAAACCATTTAGTTGTTCAGTTTGTTCAAAAGGGTTCAGTGATAAAGGATATTTGAAGATCCACATGAGAACTCATACAGGAGAGAAACCATTTAGTTGTTCAGTTTGTTCAAAAGGGTTCAATCGGAAAGGACTTTTGAAGATCCACATGACAAGTCATACAGGAGAGAAACCATTTAGTTGTTCAGTTTGTTCAAAAGGGTTCAGGGATAAAGGACATTTGAATATCCACATGAGAACTCATACAGGAGAGAAACCATTTAGTTGTTCAGTTTGTGGAAAAGGGTTCAGTGACAAAGGAACTTTGAACAGACACATGAGAACTCATACAGGAGAGAAACCATTTAGTTGTTCAGTTTGTGAAAAATGCTTCAGTCACAAAATAACTCTCAAAATACACATGGGAACTCATACAGGAGAGAAACCATTTAGTTGTTCAGTTTGTTCAAAAGGGTTCAGTGATAAAGGATATTTGAAGATCCACATGAGAACTCATACAGGAGAGAAACCATTTAGTTGTTCAGTTTGTTCAAAAGGGTTCAATCGGAAAGGACTTTTGAAGATCCACATGACAAGTCATACAGGAGAGAAACCATTTAGTTGTTCAGTTTGTTCAAAAGGGTTCAGGGATGAAGGACATTTGAATATCCACATGAGAACTCATACAGGAGAGAAACCATTTAGTTGTTCAGTTTGTGGAAAAGGGTTCAGTGACAAAGGAACTTTGAACAGACACATGTCAACTCATACAGGAGAGAAACCATTTAGTTGTTCAGTTTGTTCAAAAGGGTTCAATCGGAAAGGACATTTGAATATCCACATGAGAACTCATACAGGAGAGAAACCATTTAGTTGTTCCGTTTGTGGGAAAGGGTTCATTGAGAAAGTACATTTGAATATCCACATGAGAACTCATACAGGAGAGAAACCATTTAGTTGTTCAGTTTGTGGGAAAGGGTTCAGTCAGAAAGGACATTTGAAGATCCACATGAGAACTCATACAGGAGAGAACCCATTAAGTTGTTTAGTTTGTGGAAAAGGGTTCAGTGAGAAAGGACATTTGAAGATCCACATGAGAACTCATACAGGAGAGAAACCCTTTAGTTGTTCAGTTTGTGAAAAAGGCTTCAGTCACAAAGGAACTCTGAAAATACACATGAGAACTCATACAGGAGAGAAATCCTGAAGTTTGTGGAATGGTTCAGTGATAATGGGGTTCTGAGAAGACCCATGGGAAGTCATACTGGAGAGAAACTCTAGTTGTTTAATTTGTTGGAACAGGTTCAGAGGTTCAGAGATAAAGGGAATGTGAAAATGCACAATAAGTCATTGTAGACCATTTAGCTGTCCAGTTTGTGGCAAAATATTTATTCAGAAAGATAATTAACATGGAAACAACATGTTAACTATATTCAAGGGGAAATATCTAAGTCAGTAGAAATCTTGTATAAATGTAAGGATATATTAAACTATAAAGCCTTGTACATTATCTACTGCTCACCTTACATATCTTACTATGGGGGATATGTAAGTATGGGGGTCGACATAAAATACTGTAAATCCGATAGTCTTACTGCAAAAGCGTGCCATCCGGAGCCTTCATAAGGCTGGTTACTATGACCACACAAATCCACTGTTTATAAAGTCTCATGTTATGAAATTTTATGATTTGGTTTATTATAAAATTATGCAAATAATGTACAGAGCTAAAGCAAAGTTACTCCCGGACGGTGTGCAAAGGTTTTTTTTCAATACATGAAAGAAAATATGATTTGAGAGACATTTGTAAATTTACTGTTCAAAAAGCTAAGAAAGGGATTACAAGGAGATGTATTTCTATTGTTGGGGTTAACTTGTGGAACAATGCTGATATACATAAGAATGAGTCATTCGCTTTTGGTTTTTAAGACAATGGTTTCTATAGCTATTTTTTAAGATTACAAATGTGAATAATTCTTTTTTTTATTTTATTTTAGAATACTGTTTTGGAGTCTTCATTTTGTTAAGAATATAGGACAGGCATGTATAAGCATTATGCTTCAGTGTGTACCTTTTCAGTCACTGTCAAATCAAATATTGTGGAATGATTGTGTTGTATTGTGTGTGATGATGACTGAATACAACTACTACTACTACTACCTATAAAATAACTTTTTGAGTGATAAACCCAGCTTGTAACTATTTTCACATTGGTCACACCAATTATTATATTCTTAGTCTTCTAGTTTATAACAGAAGTATTGGGTTAAAAGCCCATGACTTGATGCATAACAGCATTCTCCTACACAAGAGCAGAATATGTCAGGTAAACTGGCTCCCCCTTGTGGTTGATCCTTTATTTCAGATCTACAGTCAGTAGCCAGTATTGAAACGATTCCAGTCAGAGATGGTCGTTATTGCTGGTATGAGGTTGACTGTTTAATATCTGAGATGAAAGATTCGCCTTTAATACACATGTTGCTGCTGCTGGTCATGTATTTCAAAATGAAAACAGGGTCCCTTCTTATTAATGATAGTGTGCAATAAGTCACCCACTAAGTGATATTTCTCTGTAAACTACAGCCTTCCTCTCCTAGTGTTATTGAGGCAGTGCAAGACATTGATAAGAGGAGACATTTGATCCTTTATCTAAAGCTATCTGCTCCATTGATTACAGAGTAAATAACACTTATATTAATAATATTTAATCTGGCATAGTTTGTAGGTTTTTGAAAGTCATGACTCATTCCGTTAAATAGGGTGAAGATAGATGTTATCTCAATAATTACAGACCAATTTCCAAACTATTCTGTAACACAAATCCTGTAATCATTGGTAATGAATAATTAACCCAGTGTATTCTGTATTGAGCTCTCAACAGTTAGTTCCAGAGTTAAGTTATGTTATTAGGTCTTAAATAGTGTATCTGCTATGGGCAACAGAAAACATTGTGCTGTTCTTTTCATCAATCTGGATTGCATTGATATAATTCACTGCTTTTTGAGAGATTACGTAGGATTGGTTTTGATTCAACAGGGATCAATTGAACCCTATCCGAGTTCTTACCGGTAACTAAATGTGTTCCAGAGGGATCAATGTTGGGTCCTGTCCTGTTTATTTCTATTATTGATATTAGAAAGCATAGCACAGCTATTAGGAGCATAGCTGTGACAAGAAAATGTACAAAGTATTTAACATAGAGGAATGAGCACTAGTATGAAAATAAGATAAAGGCTAAATGTCAAGGCTCGGAGCTCAAAATATCAGTCATATACCATTTGGATGAATGTATGTATTCCGCTCTGATCCATTTGAAGTAGGGGGGCGACGTAGATAAGATCACACCCCCTTGGCCATCACCACGAGACATCCACCACCTTGATCATCACCACGAGACATCCACCACCTTGATCATCACCACGAGACATCCACCACCTTGATCATCACCATGAGACATCCACCACCTTGATCATCACCACGAGACATCCACCACCTTGATCATCACCATGAGACATCCACCACCTTGATCATCACCATGAGACATCCACCACCTTGATCATCACCATGAGACATCCACCACCTTAATCATCACCACGAGACAATGACATCCACCACCTTGATCATCACCACGAGACATCCACCACCTTGATCATCACCACGAGACATCCACCACCTTGATCATCACCACGAGACATCCACCACCTTGATCATCACCACGAGACATCCACCACCTTGATCATCACCACGAGACATCCACCACCTTGATCATCACCATGAGACATCCACCACCTTGATCATCACCATGAGACATCCACCACCTTGATCATCACCACGAGACATCCACCACCTTGATCATCACCACGAGACATCCACCACCTTGATCATCACCACGAGACATCCACTACCTTGATCATCACCACGAGACATCCACCACCTTGATCATCACCATGAGACATCCACCACCTTGATCATCACCACGAGACATCCACCACCTTGATCATCACCATGAGACATCCACCACCTTGATCATCACCAGGAGACATCCACCACCTTGGTCATCACCATGAGACATCCACCACCTTGATCATCACCAGGAGACATCCACCACCTTGATCATCACCAGGAGACATCCACCACCTTGGCCATTACCACGAGACATCCACCACCTTGGCCATCACCACGAGACATCCACCACCTTGATCATCACCATGAGACATCCACCACCTTGATCATCACCACGAGACATCCACCACCTTGATCATCACCACGAGACATCCACCACCTTGATCATCACCACGAGACATCCACCACCTTGGTCATCACCATGACACATCCACCACCTTGATCATCACCATGAGACATCCACCACCTTGATCATCACCACGAGACATCCACCACCTTGGCCATCACCACGAGACATCCACTCACAGACAGACAGGGAGACGAGGACAGGGGTTAGAGAGTTCCCTATGAAAACCTGGAAGAGGATCATTGAAGCCAGTTTCTTGGCAGTTTTGGATTACGGTGATACCTGGAGGGTATGGCAATCACTCCTGTGGTCATTCTGTCTGTCTGTCTGCATTAGCCATAACTTCTAGGTTCTGGTCTGATTTGGATGAAACATCGCCCAGGCCAAGGACCTGAATTCCAGAATATTTTTCAAATCTGTCAATGACAAGCATTTTATTTGAATTAATTTCCATTATCGTCCATTGAATAGATACAGTATGAAGTTCCACCTTTTGAACACAAGATGGCGATACGACACAGGTTGCTGCTCAGAGCCACTGCTTCTCCACAAGCTGCTCTCTCCCCCATGCTTGCTTTTTTCCGTAGCCTCTGTGAGCGAAGACGCTCTTTGATTGCAGCGAAGAAGAAAAAGACGCTCTCCGATTGGCTAACCCTAACTCTAAGCATAACCACGTCGAAAGAGGGCCTAAGCATAACCACTTTGAAAGAATGCCTAAGCATAACCACTTCAAAAGAATGCCTAAGCATAACCACTTCGAAAGAATGCCTAAGCATAACCACTTCGAAGCAGAGAATATATGTACAAGGCGGAAAAGACCCTTCGGAGCTAAACCAGTCAGAGAGGGTATTTTCTTCTTCGCTGTACGCGGCCTAGCCAATCAGAGAGCGTCTTCGCAAACAGAGGCTACGGGAAAAAATCACGCCTCTCCCACGGAGCGCCTGAGTGTATCGTGACAACCACTGAGCAAAGGCTCGGATATTTCACGTACTGGCCGAAAGAGAGACCAGATCCCAGCGATTCTCATAGTTACATCAATATTGTGCTGTCAGAACCATTTCATGTTTGTAGGTTAATTATTTATTAATGTTCGCTATATGGCCACTTCCGGACAACACGCTCATCACAGACAAGCTGGATGTGGCCAATTACTTAAACATTTTCTTCACAAACATAGTGTGAAGTGCCACAGAACAAGTGACACTTTTGGACAATGACATCCTGAGTCGTTCCTATATGACCAGTATAAATCTTTAAACTAAACTCTGGAAAGATAGCTCTATGATGGCTCTACTTATAAAAAATGGAACTGAGCCTTTAAATGTCTCCATAGAACAGAGTGTAGTGTTATATACAGTACACACTCTGTAGTGTTATATACAGTATACATTCTGTAGTGTTATATACAGTATACACTCTGTAGTGTTATATACAGTATACACTCTGAAGTGTTATATACAGTACACACTCTGTAGTGTTATATACAGTATACAGTATACACTCTGTAGTGTTATATACAGTACACACTCTGTAGTGTTATATACAGTACACACTCTGTAGTGTTATATACAGTACACACTCTGTAGTGTTATATACAGTACACACTATGTAGTGTTATATACAGTACACACTCTGTAGTGTTATTGTGAAGTGTCACAAAACAAGCGACACTTTTGGACAATGACATCCTGAGTCGTTCCTGTGTGACCAGTATAAATCTTTAAACTGAACTCTGGAAAAATAGCTCTATGATGGCTCTACTTATAAAAAAATAGAACTGAACCTTTAATATCTCCATAAAGAGAGGTCTGTTCTCCACAGTTCTTCACAGGCAAAAGGGAGGAAACCTGCGGAATGTGGGCCCCAGTGAAGGAGATAGAGAGCTGTAAGATGTTAACCCTTTCAGACGGGAAGGGTTGCTGGTTGAAGTCTTGAATCAGAAGAGGAAGGAGAGGAGAGCAGACTATAATGACTATAATGTAATGTAAACTAATGTAATATAGTACACCGAGTACTGTATTGTACCTATAACCTATTGTACCTGTATATATCTGTATATGTATGTGTTGGGCTATGTAAGATATATTACGGCAGTCTGCCTCGTCCTCGTCTCAGAACGAAAGAGGCCCCATGCAGTAGGGAAGTGACCGGCTGGAATGCAAGGCCAAGAAGAGGGAGCTCTAGTCAGAGGGGCATTGTATTCTTATGAATTACTTGATTTGATATGTAACTGCAAAGTAACAAATAACTGAAGGAGGGATATGACACGTACTGTACAGTGATTGGAGCTATGTACTGATGATGGCGTGACGTGACGGACCTTATAAAAAGGGCCAACTGGCGAGAGCACAGGAGATTTTTTACACTGAGCTGGAGAGAGAAGAAGAATGGTGCTTAGAGACTTTTTTGAGAGATTTTGAAGTTTTTACCATTGTGTGACTTGGAAGACAAGATGTTGCTTGCGGGCACAAGACGTGCCAGGTGAGATGTTTTTTGTTTTATACTTCTTTTAAGCTGTAATGGATATTTTAGCTCAAGTCTTTTTCTGTAACTTCATTGAAATAAAAATGACTTTTTATAATCCATTGAGTTCGTGGACTGATTCCTGCCAGCAATGCCAGCAAATACCAGCCGCGCCCTGATTTCCTCTGAGGTGACTATGTCCTGAAATACAGATTGAATCAATTGACTGGTTAATGCTTTTCAGCTAAAAAATATATATATATATATATATGTATATGCTATGTACTGATAAGAAATACTATGCATGTAGATGGGTGTTGTTTGCGGGTTCCGGTGTCTCTGTGTCCAGACTGACTCTGTCTTATGTGGGACCTCGACCGTCCGAATCACTGCAGGGTCAGACGGTCGGTTCCGTTGACGGAGGAGGAGGAGGAGGAGGACAGGAGGGGCCGGGGAGTGCAAACAATGATTACGTGTTAGTACAGTGGTAATACTTATTAAAAAAGTAGTAATACAACCAAGCTTTCAAATGAGCAGTATTACAAGCCCTTTCGTAAAATGATGATAATGATGATAATGATAATAATAATATTAGTTTTATTACATGATATAATAGTTCTCCTAAACAAAATATTCGGTTTATTTCAAACAAGAAGAGATTAACAACTCTTCATGATTACATTTCATACCAACTGGATATCACAAGACCAGTGACTTGAAGTAATCTAGACAGAAATAGTAAATTGACTCGAGAACTTGGCGAGTTTAGCACCTCGCCGGGGGATATCGAGCGGCCGCAGGTTTATATCTCGAGTAGGTGATTGAGACGTATAGAGGCGACCTGTAGCTTTCAACATGGCGTCCCTGGGTTAGGGCTGAGATCGGTAAGATAACAGCCAAAATAAAATAAACTAGAAATATATAAAAAAAAAAAAAACGGAGAACCGAGTTTTAGAATACACCAGTCAAAGGATATTGATCTGTAGGGCCCTCGATGGAGAGCAGTGGCAAATTAAAGGCATCTGCATAGTGGGGGCATTGCTGGTGGAGCGGTTGAGCCCGCAAAATTGGATTAAAGAAAAAAAAAAAGGGGTAAAGAAAACCCTCTCTCTAAAATGTCTGGCAGTTTAGAGAGACAGAAGCGAGCCAAAACGGCCGTTCACAGAAAGGCGAGGGCTCCCTAGCCCAGAGACACTTTGTAAGGAGCGGAGTGTGGATGTGAAGCGAGCCAAAACGGCCGTTCACAGAAAGGCGAGGGCTCCCTAGCCCAGAGACACTTTGTAAGGAGCGGAGTGTGGATGTGAAGCGAGCCAAAACGGCCGTTCACAGAAAGGCGAGGGCTCCCTAGCCCAGAGACACTTTGTAAGGAGCGGAGTGTGGATGTGAAGCGAGCCAAAACGGCCGTTCACAGAAAGGCGAGGGCTCCCTAGCCCAGAGACACTTTGTAAGGAGCGGAGTGTGGATGTGAAGCGAGCCAAAACGGCCATTCACAGAAAGGCGAGGGCTCCCTAGCCCAAAGACACTGTTTGTAAGGAGGGGAGACTGGATGTGAAGCGAAGCCAAAACGGCCGTTCACAGAAAGGCGAGGGCTCCCTAGCCCAAAGACACTGTTTGTAAGGAGGGGAGACTGGATGTGAAGCGAAGCCAAAACGGCCGTTCACAGAAAGGCGAGGGCTACCTAGCCCAAAGATACCGTATGTGAGTATGGGAGACTGGATGTGAAGCGCAGTCAAAACGACCGTTCACAGAAAGGCGAGCTGGATGGCTACCTAGCCCAAAGATACCGTATGTGAGTATGGGAGACTGGATGTGAAGCGAAGTCAAAACGACCGTTCACAGAAAGGCGAAGCTAACTAGCACTACATCGGCTAACAAGCCAGTGCTAACACCCATGAGCTGGCTTTAGCCAGACGGAAGACCCATGAGCTAGCCAGACGGTGCGACCCATGAGCTGGCTAGACGGAAGACCCAGGAGCTGGCCGTAGCCAGACGGAAGCTAACTAGCACTACATCGGCTAACAAGCCAGTGCTAACACCCAGAAGCTAGCTCAGGAGGAGCTAGCACGAGAGAAGCTAGCTCAAGAGGAGCTAGCACAAGAGAAGCTAGCTCAGGAGGAGCTAGCACGAGAGAAGCTAGCTCAAGAGGAGCTAGCACAAGAGAAGCTAGCTCAAGAGGAGCTAGCACGAGAGAAGCTAGCTCAGGAGGAGCTAGCACAAGAGAAGCTAGCTCAAGAGGAGCTAGCACGAGAGAAGCTAGCTCAAGAGGAGCTAGCACGAGAGAAGCTAGCTCAGGAGGAGCTAGCACGAGAGAAGCCAGCTCAAGAGGAGCTAGCACGAGAGAAGCTAGCTCAGGAAGAGCCAGCACGAGAGATGCCAGCTCAGGAGGAGCTGGCACGCCAGAAGCCAGCTCAGGAGGAGCTAGCACGAGAGATGCTAGCTCAGGAGGAGCTGGCACGCCAGAAGCTAGCTCAGGAGGAGCTAGCACAAGAGAAGCCAGCCCAGGAGATGCTAGCCCAGGAGAAGCTGGCACGGGTAGCTCAGGAGAGGCTGGCGCGGCAGATGCCAGCTCAGGAGAAGTTGGCACGGGTAGCTCAGAAGAAACTGGCGCAGCAGATGCTAGCTCATGAGAAGCTGGCGCAGCAGATGCTCGCTCAGGAGATACAAGCACACGAGACGCTAGCTCGCATGTTGAGACATCTCAAAGGACTAGAGATCCCCGAAAGGGCCTCAATGGACCAACTGATGGAAAGAGAAGTAAGGACCCCCGGTCAAGATCCAGGGTATAAGATGGTGGAGAAACTAATCGCACAGGTGCGAGGCGGGAGCATGTCTCTCAATGATGCAGCAGAATCAGTCATGAATGGAACACCTATGCAAGGATCATGCTCACTGCTTGAAAAGCTACTCAGAGGAGTCCCAGGGGGTAACCCACTGGCAGCCCGATGCGCAGCATGGTCACAAGACCAGCTACGTATCGAATGTATGCTGTATGACCAAGTTAAAATGCTATCTGACAAAAGGGGGGCCTCCCAGGAGTTCCCCCCGAAAACAACCAAGGACAGAACAGGGAAAAAGAAGTACCAATACCTACCTGCAGACGAGTGGGCCGCACTAACCCCAGAACAGCAAGCAGAGGTGAGGACAACAAGGGAGGAATTCAAAGCCCGGAAGGAGAATCAATAGTATCCTTACCCTCTGGGGCCCTGACACAAGTGACTCAAGCAAGTGCAAACTGCACTTGACATACAGCTCATCTGTCAAGAGGAATAATATAAAGTGTTATTGTCATTTAGGAAGAAACATGACATAGAATACTACAAAAGTTTTGTATATATTCTAAGTATAATATATAAAGATGTCCGTCCTTGCTCTAAACCCAGAGTAAAGTAAAGTGAATTTGTAATCTATTTCATTCGGAAGGGATTTCCTGACAGCAACCATTTGGTGGGTTAGCACCCTACCAGCCATATCAGCTGCATGAGATGTACACTCACCAGCACCTATGGGTAAAAAATTGAGACTCTGCAAACTCTCATCAAGCTTAGCACCTTGACGCGGGGGGACAGAGCGAGCATCAGGGTCTCTGTATCCGACGGGCCTATCAGATTTGTGGGGACTTGGAAGCCTCAGCATACAGGACGCTGTGGTGCTTGGGCGGCCAAGTCACTGGTTTATAGGTCTGTCAAAACGGATTGGAGGTTCCGGGGCTAAGAACATAAGTTCAAGTGAGTTGGGCTTTATACTATTTAAATAGGTATCAAAAACCGAAAGAATATGAACCGAAATGACTGCTGTCGGGTGCCTCTGGAGTAGAATTAATTACAGATTTGAAAAAAACCAAACGTAGAAGGTTCTACTCAAAGAAAGAATCACACTTAAAGTATATTTCTGTGATAGCAGTAAAAGTTTACTCACGACTAAAAAGTTACGTAATGTTTTCTTACAGTCAAAAAACGTAGAAGGTTCTACTCAAAGAAAGAATCACACTTAAAGTATATTTCTGTGATAGCAGTAAAAGTTTACTCACGACTAAAAAGTTACGTAATGTTTTCTTACAGTCAAAAAACGTAGAAGGTTCTACTCAAAGAAAGAATCACACTTAAAGTATATTTCTGTGATAGCAGTAAAAGTTTACTCACGACTAAAAAGTTACGTAATGTTTTCTTACAGTCAAAAGACGTAGAAGGTTCTACTCAAAGAAAGAATCACACTTAAAGTATATTTCTGTGATAGCAGTAAAAGTTTACTCACGACTAAAAAGTTACGTAATGTTTTCTTACAGTCAAAAAAACGTAGAAGGTTCTACTCAAAGAAAGAATCACACTTAAAGTATATTTCTGTGATAGCAGTAAAAGTTTACTCACGACTAAAAAGTTACGTAATGTTTTCTTACAGTCAAAAAACGTAGAAGGTTCTACTCAAAGAAAGAATCACACTTAAAGTATATTTCTGTGATAGCAGTAAAAGTTTACTCACGACTAAAAAGTTACGTAATGTTTTCTTACAGTCAAAAAACGTAGAAGGTTCTACTCAAAGAAAGAATCACACTTAAAGTATATTTCTGTGATAGCAGTAAAAGTTTACTCACGACTAAAAAGTTACGTAATGTTTTCTTACAGTCAAAAAACGTAGAAGGTTCTACTCAAAGAAAGAATCACACTTAAAGTATATTTCTGTGATAGCAGTAAAAGTTTACTCACGACTAAAAAGTTACGTAATGTTTTCTTACAGTCAAAAGACGTAGAAGGTTCTACTCAAAGAAAGAATCACACTTAAAGTATATTTCTGTGATAGCAGTAAAAGTTTACTCACGACTAAAAAGTAACGTAATTACAGTCGAAACCTAAGTAGAAAAAATAGGTACCAGGTCACCTCAACCAGAAGTAACCTAATGTTTACTTAAAATCAGAATAAGTCCTGCTACTGGGACGGAAATGGAACCGGCGTAATAATACAGGCTGGTGTTATCAGCAGGAGCTGAGTCTATAAGAGGCTACATAGCCTGAATCTACAAGCTGGCTAACTAGCCGGAACTAATACCAGACATAAACAGTAACTAACTACCCAGTCTGGACCGAGACAAGCACAACACAGGGTAGACCCCCTGTGCAAGAAGGAAGTGGACGGAAACAACAGTCCGAAGGATCTGTGAACAATGTGCGCTGGTAAAGGTGCGCTGGTAAAGGGACAAAACCTGAATCAGTGCCACACTCCTAGACGGGGGGGCGGTCCCCCGGAATCAGCGAACGACGCAGCGGATGGCAAGAAGGAATATACTGACTCAGGTCAGAAATCGGAACTGGAGGAAGACCGGGATAGGTCAAGCTCCAGAGCATCCTCAAGGTCCTCATCTAGACCTCCTAGACCTCCCAGACCTCCCAGACCTCCTAGACCTCCCAGACCTCCCAGACCTCCTAGACCGGACAGAGAGACATCGGCCTGGACCCAGGTTACAGGGCGACGAGAGCCCTGAATGGACCTGAAAGAGAGAAAAGAGATGTGTCCTCTGTGGACTGTATCTGTGATGTCCTGCGAGGCCTACGGACAGGGTCACGCGACCAGGCCAACCACACTTCAATGGAGGACTGCTGCTACAATTCTCGGGGACCCGTAGGGGTCGCCCGAGAAGTGACAAATCGACCTCCCAGACCTCCTAGACCTCCCAGACCGGACAGAGAGACATCGGCCTGGACCCAGGTTACAGGGCGACGAGAGCCCTGAATGGACCTGAAAGAGAGAAAAGAAATGAGTCCTCTGTGGACTGTATCTGTGATGTCCTGCGAGGCCTACGGACAGGGTCACACGACCAGGCCAACCACACTTCAATAGAGGACTGCTGCTACAATTCTCGGGAACCCGTGGGGGTCGCCCGAGAAGTGACAAATCAACCTACCTCAAACTATGGGAGAAAACCAAGAGGTCAGAGGGGGTGACCCCAAGATGACCAAGATGACCAAGATGACCAAGATGACGAAGACGACAACAACCTGGGTGCATCGGCCGGGAAGTCTTCCCGCCGGATACCAAGCAACAACGTGACCCCTATCCTGTCGAGCCGTCCAGCCAGGGAACAACAGATGCAAGTCTTCCCGCCGGCTACCAGGGTAACAAGGTACCGAGATGGCAGAGGGGGTGTGGAGAGTCACAGCCACGTGACCCCACAATCGCCATCTCGTCCCCCAGTACAGACGCCATTAAGACAATGGAAAATGACCGCCCAGGATGACAGAGTGGGTGTGAAGTGCCACAGAACAAGTGACACTTTTTGACAATGACATCCTGAGTCGTTCCAATATAGCCGTATATACCTATTTTTCACATGTAATCATATGCTTCATTATTCAATTATTCAATTGATGATGGACAATGATCTCACAGGATGGCAGAGTGGGTGTGAAGTGCCACAGAACAAGTGACACTTTTGGACAATGACATCCTGAGTCGTTCCTATATGACCAGTATAAATCTTTAAACTAAACTCTGGAAAGATAGCTCTATGATGGCTCTACTTATAAAAAATGGAACTGAGCCTTTAAATGTCTCCATAGAACAGAGTGTAGTGTTATATACAGTACACACTCTGTAGTGTTATATACAGTATACACTCTGTAGTGTTATATACAGTATACACTCTGTAGTGTTATATACAGTATACACTCTGAAGTGTTATATACAGTACACACTCTGTAGTGTTATATACAGTATACAGTATACACTCTGTAGTGTTATATACAGTACACACTCTGTAGTGTTATATACAGTACACACTCTGTAGTGTTATATACAGTACACACTCTGTAGTGTTATATACAGTACACACTATGTAGTGTTATATACAGTACACACTCTGTAGTGTTATTGTGAAGTGTCACAAAACAAGCGACACTTTTGGACAATGACATCCTGAGTCGTTCCTGTGTGACCAGTATAAATCTTTAAACTGAACTCTGGAAAAATAGCTCTATGATGGCTCTACTTATAAAAAAATAGAACTGAACCTTTAATATCTCCATAAAGAGAGGTCTGTTCTCCACAGTTCTTCACAGGCAAAAGGGAGGAAACCTGCGGAATGTGGGCCCCAGTGAAGGAGATAGAGAGCTGTAAGATGTTAACCCTTTCAGACGGGAAGGGTTGCTGGTTGAAGTCTTGAATCAGAAGAGGAAGGAGAGGAGAGCAGACTATAATGACTATAATGTAATGTAAACTAATGTAATATAGTACACCGAGTACTGTATTGTACCTATAACCTATTGTACCTGTATATATCTGTATATGTATGTGTTGGGCTATGTAAGATATATTACGGCAGTCTGCCTCGTCCTCGTCTCAGAACGAAAGAGGCCCCATGCAGTAGGGAAGTGACCGGCTGGAATGCAAGGCCAAGAAGAGGGAGCTCTAGTCAGAGGGGCATTGTATTCTTATGAATTACTTGATTTGATATGTAACTGCAAAGTAACAAATAACTGAAGGAGGGATATGACACGTACTGTACAGTGATTGGAGCTATGTACTGATGATGGCGTGACGTGACGGACCTTATAAAAAGGGCCAACTGGCGAGAGCACAGGAGATTTTTTACACTGAGCTGGAGAGAGAAGAAGAATGGTGCTTAGAGACTTTTTTGAGAGATTTTGAAGTTTTTACCATTGTGTGACTTGGAAGACAAGATGTTGCTTGCGGGCACAAGACGTGCCAGGTGAGATGTTTTTTGTTTTATACTTCTTTTAAGCTGTAATGGATATTTTAGCTCAAGTCTTTTTCTGTAACTTCATTGAAATAAAAATGACTTTTTATAATCCATTGAGTTCGTGGACTGATTCCTGCCAGCAATGCCAGCAAATACCAGCCGCGCCCTGATTTCCTCTGAGGTGACTATGTCCTGAAATACAGATTGAATCAATTGACTGGTTAATGCTTTTCAGCTAAAAAATATATATATATATATATATGTATATGCTATGTACTGATAAGAAATACTATGCATGTAGATGGGTGTTGTTTGCGGGTTCCGGTGTCTCTGTGTCCAGACTGACTCTGTCTTATGTGGGACCTCGACCGTCCGAATCACTGCAGGGTCAGACGGTCGGTTCCGTTGACGGAGGAGGAGGAGGAGGAGGACAGGAGGGGCCGGGGAGTGCAAACAATGATTACGTGTTAGTACAGTGGTAATACTTATTAAAAAAGTAGTAATACAACCAAGCTTTCAAATGAGCAGTATTACAAGCCCTTTCGTAAAATGATGATAATGATGATAATGATAATAATAATATTAGTTTTATTACATGATATAATAGTTCTCCTAAACAAAATATTCGGTTTATTTCAAACAAGAAGAGATTAACAACTCTTCATGATTACATTTCATACCAACTGGATATCACAAGACCAGTGACTTGAAGTAATCTAGACAGAAATAGTAAATTGACTCGAGAACTTGGCGAGTTTAGCACCTCGCCGGGGGATATCGAGCGGCCGCAGGTTTATATCTCGAGTAGGTGATTGAGACGTATAGAGGCGACCTGTAGCTTTCAACACATAGCCACAACACTGGTAAATAAACTACCCACCCACTCAGGGCATTTTGGGGTAGAACACATCATAGCCTACTACAATAACCTAGGGGTCCGCAAAGACGATTTCAAACTAGAAATGGTAAGAACAGCTGAGGTACTCAAAAAACTGAGCGCCCTCCAACCTAACAAGGCCACTGGCCATGACAATATCCCCTCCAAATTCCTCTGAGACTCAGCAGCCGCCATCACCCCAGTCATCACACACATAATAAACCTCTCCATAAAACAGGGATACGTACCCAAAGACTTCAAAATTGCGAGAGTAACCCCCCTGCACAAAAGGGCAGCAAATTAGACCCAGGCAACTACCGCCCTGTTTCTATTCTTACCTCCATCTTGAAAGTCATGGAAAAAATAGTATACGAACAGGTCGAAAAGTACCTTGCGGAAAAAAATCTAATCTTCGAATTCCAATCTGGCTTCAGAACATCCCACTCCACTGACACATGCCTTCTCTATTTGAACGACCACATCAAACAAGAGGTGGACGTGGGCAAATACTGCGGCATGGTCATGCTGGACCTACAAAAGACCTTCGACACTGTCACTGATTGACAAGCTAAAAGCCATTGGTTTTGATAGTCTATCAGTGAGCTGGATGCAATCCTACCTGGAGGGGAGAGAACAGATGGTGGAGGTAAACGGTACCCTATCCCCCCTCCCTCCCAGTGAGCTGTGGTGTTCCACAAGGAAGCAGTAGCGGCCGGTGTGAACTACATTTGGGTAGGCGCGACTTGTACATTGGAGGGGGGGGGTGGGCGGTTGGGGTAGGGGGGGGGGGACACTGTACACTGTACATTGGAATACTGACAAAGCCATACTTGGTAATTTACTGTACAACTGGGTTAAGACATTTGTAGGGGCCAGTTTCGAATTTATCGAATTGATAAAGTGTATAATTATGTCCACTGTTGTCCCCAGACTGTTGATGTATATCCACTCTGTCCAGACTGCATCCAGCTATTAGCCAAATAGCTTCTATTAGCCAAATAGCTTGTTGTTAGCACAACACAACAGTACTGTGATGAATGAATGAATGAGTCTGTCCTTGCCCATTTCCGCGTCGAACAGCCTGGAAACTACCTGCCGTTCTATCGCCCTGCTCTAAGACAAACTTAACCAACTTTGAAAGAGTGCCTAAGCTTAACCGTCGAAAGAACTTGCCGTCGCGCTCTAAGACAAACTCTAACGTTACCTTGTCCTTAACCTACTTCGAACGAAGAGTGGCTACGCTTTCCCAGTGTAGAACCTGGCGTCGGCCAATCAGAGAGCGTCTCCGAGAAATGCGGCTACGGAAATTATTGACGCCGCTTGCTTAGATGATAATAGATTGCTTCAAAACGCGCCCGGTTTCCATCATAATACATCATATTTCAACGCACAGCGAATTACGCACTGATTGGCTGCGACAGTACAGCGATGAAACCAGTGCACGCCCACTGTAAGCGCTATGCGTCTAGCCCAGGAGAAATGCGGCTATGGAAAGTATAGAGGCGGTATTATTCTCTAGCAGACATTCACTTCCTGTCTGAAAACAATTATTTATATTTGATATATTAACGTTATATTGTGCATTGGAAACACAAACATACTTAAAATGAGTAAATATTATTAAATTTAAACATGTTTATTTGATTTCTAGGGCTCTAAAATAAAAAATAAAAATAAAAAATGTTCTTCTTCTTCTCTCTCTTTACCAGGGCGGTCGGCGCCCCAGACTACTGCTTGACCTTACTCCTAGAACCCACCTCACCCCTGCCCACTTTGACAACCTAGGATGGCTTAGAGTAGACGACAGAGTACAGCAACTTGCAATGGGCCTGGTCTACAAGATACACTACCAGTGGCGGCTCGCCACTGGGGGCGCTAGGGCGCCGACCCACCTGTTAAATGAGAGAAGAAGAAAAAAAACTTTTTTGTTTTTTGTTTTATAGCCCTATAAATAATATAAACATGTTTAAAATGAATAATATTTACTCATTTTAAGTATGTTTGTGTTTCCAATGCACAATATAACTTAATTTTACAAAGATTAATAATAGTTTTCCTGAACAGGAAGTGACGATTCTGTCTGATATAGACCTTTTCATTACCGTAGCCGCAGGCATTTCTCCTCGCCGTATTTCTCTCTGGGCTAGGCGCAATTGCGCCTGGAGTGCGCATGCCCGCCGTGCACTGGTTCATCGCTGTATCCGTCGCAGCCACGCGCTTTGCATTGAATATGATGTATTATGATGGAACTCGGGCGCTGGTTTGAAACGACCTAGCAAGCAGCCGAGCGTCTAAAAGCTCTCTGATTGGCCGACGCGGTACTTTCCGTAACCGCAGTTTGCAACATGAGTTTATGCTGTTGTTATGTTGTGTGATGCAGATATTTGTCTTGGAGCGTGATGGCAAGTTCTTTCAACGGTTAGGCTTAGGCACTCTTTCAAAGTTGGTTAAGGTTAGAGTTTGTCTTAGAGCATGGTGATAGAACACCAGTTAGTTTGCAGGCTGTTCGAGGCGGACATGGACAAAGGCACTCACAGTACTTGTTGGCTATTAACAAGCTATATTATGGATGCAGTGTGGAGGGACATGCATGGACAATGGATGGACATCAACACAGACTGGATGGACAATGCCATGGAGTGGATATACTTTATCAACAAGCCCGGCTTCTGCCAACAACAAGGTAGATCAGCGATCTCTCTCTCTCTCTCTCTCTCTCTCTCTCTCTCTCTCTCTCTCTCTCTCTCTCTCTCTCTCTCTCTCTCTCTCTCTCTCTCTCTCTCTCTCTCTCTCAGCCACTCAGATAACGCTTCTCTCTCTCTCTCTCTCTCTCTCTCTCTCTCTCTCTCTCTCTCTCTCTCTCTCTCTCTCTCTCTCTCTCTCTCTCTCTCTTTCTTTTGGATTGAAAATACGTGGATTATGGCTTGTTCAATATCGTCTATGTTTGAATGAATGAATGAATGAAAACTTTAACAGATTGCAGAATGGGTACAATACAGTACGGCTCAATACACACAATTGTTAAGGGGATGCAGACCTGAGAAAGACGTTTGTCTTGTTTACATCAGGGTCCCAGATTTTCGATTCATATCGATAGTTTAATAGCTAGCCTTGGCTCGTTTAACAATATGCAAAATATGTGTACAGCCCTGTACTCATACTGAAGTTATTCTTGGTATATAATACTACATATACTAGGTCTGATTGTGTAACGAATCGATTCCACGTCGCGCTGTGTGTGAGAGAGAGAAGGAGAGAGAGGGAGAGATCTGCGTGTGTTTGGAGACGGAGCGAGTTTTGTTTCTAACTTTTCTATTTATATATTGTGTTTCAAGTTGTGAATTAGACTATACTTTATTTGACTGGTTGTGTGTTGTTGTAGTAACAGCTGAGCGACTCGTTCATAAGAGCCGATTCATTGCCGTGAGCGTGAGTCGAATCGCTCACGTCTTGCCATGAGTCGGTTGCGTGGTACTGTACATGTTTGCAAAATGTTTTGGTATAGCGCCCCTAGTGGAGAGAGAACCAGCAGCCGCTACTGTACACTACACGACTAAGGTACCCATGTACATGTCAAAATACTTCCCAAAGGTCAGTGAATACCACGACCACAACACCAGAGGGAGCTCCACAAATCATGTTAAACCCAGATTCGGCTCAAACAAGGGACTAAACATGTTTCGCAATTATGCCACATCAATGTGGAACGCCCTACCGACAGCTGTAAAGGAATGTGAATCACTACCCACTTTTAAAACCACTCTCAAAGAGCACCTACGGGAGACTGCAATTCGAAACTGGCCCCTGTAAATGTCCTAACCCAACCCCCTCCAATGTACAGTAAATGTCCTAACCCAATAATACACAAGACTCTCTTCTTGGAACCAAGTAAGTTTTCGTCGATAATCCAATGTACAGTTACCCCCCCCCCCCCCGCCCACCCACCCACCCCACCTACCCAATTACCCCTCCTATGTACAGTTACCCCCCACCCCACCTCCTCCAATGTACAGTTTCTTCGTCAAATGTATATACTCTCTTTTTTAAACTCTTTTTGTATCACAAACAGTACTGTATTTGTAAATCTGGTATGTCATAAATGTATAGATGTAGCAGTACTGTCTATCTATATGTCATGTATGTCATATATGTTATGATGAATTGAAAATGGGGGACCCTGATGTAAACAAGACGAAAGTCTTTCTCTGGTCTGCATCCCCTTAACAATTGTGTGTATTGAGCTGTACTGTATTGTACCCATTCTGCAATCTGTTAATACAATTTTCAATCAATCAATCAATCCTTGGTGTAACTGAGGGGTACAATTCCCTGACTGTATTGATAAGTATGGTATCATTAAACCACTACCGTCTTATGTACATTCCTACTGGCCATACAGTACACAGGTATCTAATGATGAACACTTCCCACAATGACTCGGTTCCACACAAAACTGGATTTAAGTATTTATTAGCAGCAATAATAGTACATAATATACTTTACTTTACTTTGGGTGCGCTTATAAGGCAAAGGAATGTGCGTAGGCAAATCAATAACGAATGTCCATTCTCATGTTACGCAGGAGATAATAATACAACCTGAATCTTAGGAATTATATCTATGGTACACTAGTAATATAGCGGGAGATACTGGTAGGGTCCCCCCGGTTGTAAGCCAGCAAGGGTAGAGGATTTGTCGGTAGTAGAGTCTGGGTCAACGATGATAAGGAGACTCCAAGTACAGGAGACGGTGCAATAAGATCTTGATCCACAGACGAATACAGCTGTTCTCCGTAGCATGCAGCTCCGCATGGAAGAAAGCTAGCCGGCCTCAGGCTTCTGAGAGGCGGACTCGACGTAGCTCCTCACAGGGTAAATCCCACACAATTGTGGGTGTCGGCGATTCTCCGCTCCATCAATTACAGGACCAAAAGCAAATATAATCCAGCCGAAAAGGGCTATGCAGTCGTCGGTAGGTTATCCAGTGTACATAATCCACACGGTCCTCGTCTAGGGCCCCTCGGGTGAAAGCGCCATGGTAAGCAGCCCAGCCTGGATAAGCACTCTAGCTGATACGAGGAAACGTTGGTGATGCTGGTCACTGTAGAACTTTAGCCGCACGATATACTATACACAAATAGACTATTACTGACTTAATAGAATAGGTCGAACTCGACTGTACAGCGTTAAACTCTGATACTTCAGTTATTAATTTGCACGCGGTCTCAATGCTCTATTTGGGGCCAAACAGGCCATACTTCACCACACGTTGTATCGTGGGTGAGGCTTCAACTTTTAGTTACTAAGTGCTTCTGTATTCACCTGCGCCGTATTTATACGTTACGTGAACAAACTAGTACCAGCTTTATTCCTGTCTCATATCCTTGCGCAGAACCGTTCATGTCCAGGCAAGTCCCCGGCGGTGACTTTGAACCAGACCTTGGAGGTATGGCTATGGCGCCTGTGGACCGCTGTCCAATAGGAGAATGAAATATTATGGTCTGTACTAGGCTAAAGGGATATTCCGTGTATATGTACAAGGAATATACAAGGGATATCAAACGATATACAAATATTATGCAATATATATCAATCAATAAATATATATATTCGGTTTAATCTGATCCTTCGTAACAGCCGCCTCCTAATTAGTCCCACCTAATTAGATAAGCAGAGACAGATTAACCGCACTGTCCACTACTCAATGTCTGTTGGGAGGGTAGGGCAGTTCACAAAGTCAGGGGGTCATGGTCGTCATCAATAGTATCGGGGAGCCTTGGCAACTCTATTAGCCTCGCCACGGGTCGGGTGTAGATCCGCCCTTGGACGAGCACTTCTGCCGCTCTGACCTTTCCGTCGGCACCGGTGATCACTTTGCTTACACGGCCGGCCGGCCACATAGCTCGGGGTAGTGACTGGTCGATAATCATGACGACTGTTCTTTCTGTCAAATTGTCTCTCTCTTTCACCCATTTCTGGCGGGTCTGTAGAGACGGTAGATAGTGGAGTAGGAAACTGTTCCAAAACTTGTCAGCCAATACTTGACTGTACCTCCACATTCTTCGGCCGTTCGCTTCTTCAGGCCTGTACACTGTCTGTGGTAGCGCGGGGTCCAGCCGCCCCATCAAGAGTGTTGGGGGTGACTGGGTCGACATCTGCTACATCACTTGAGACGTAACCGAGGGGCTTTGAGTTCAATACTCCCTCGATCTCCGTGAGGACTGTCGTTAGGACTTCTTCCGCCACGGTCTGGGCCCCAAGCACGGCGTACAGGGCTGTCTTTATTGAACGTACTTCTCGTTCCCAAGTTCCACCGAAGTGAGGTGCATTCGGGGGATTAAACTGGAAATCAATCTGGTATGGAGCGAGGTGGGTCTTAAGTTCTGGGCCCATAGCTTGGAAGCTCTCTCTCAGCTCTCTTTCTCTCTTTACATACAGCGGGCCGAAACAGTCCATACCGGTGGAGTGAAAAGGCTTGTCGCCGAGTCGGAGGCGACAGGGAGGTAGGTCAGCCATCCGGGGTATACTGGGCTGTGCTCGCCACTTACGACAGTCTAGACAAGTCCGCTGGAAACGTCGTACTGCTTCTCTCCCTTGCAGTATCCAATAACGACGTCTGATCTCCGCGAAGACTCTCTCTGCCCCGGCGTGATGCACGTCCTCGTCGTATTTCTTTATGATAAGCTCTGTGACCTTGTGTCGGCTGTTTAAGACTATCGGGTACTTGACGTCATCCGGTAAGTCTGGAGCTCTCCTCAGACGACCACCCACTCTGATGAGATTATGGGCGTCGCTCTCTGGGGCTAGGTGGAGCAATCTGCTGTCTGACGGGACGGGCTTTGCTCCCTGTAGACAGTCTAGCTCGTCGGGGAACGAGTCTCTCTGGGCTCGCTGTAGGAGAAGAAGTTCTGCTTCTTCGTAGTTAGCTGCAGTAATGTCAGTAGTGGGCTGAACCTCTGGGTGGTGCCACAGGAATGTCTTTAGCTGCGCACTCTCAAGGGTGAGGCAATCGTCTATGTTGGGGTCTGTGGGGACGAGTGTGTGTGTCAACCCACAGAACATAGATTTCTTGTTCTCTGCCTCCTCTTTACTCGCCTCCCGTGGGGTGGGTGTAGGCCACTCTTCTTCCGGGAGCTTGAGGAACTCTGGCCCGTCACTATATAGATTGTGACGGGTGAGGTCATCCAGGGACATTCCCCGGGTGATGACGTCAGCTGGGTTGTGTTTTGTGTCCACATACCTCCAGCTTGCTGCTTCTGTTAAATCTTGGATCTCTGTGATTCTGACTCCCACGAAGACCTTGTATCTACACGAATCAGACCGGATCCATGTGAGTACGGTCGTGGAGTCTGACCACAAGATTGTTCTTTGCACCGGGATGGTGAGTTCACGTTGGATTAACGTGGCGAGTTGCGCTCCTGCTAGGGCTGCGCAGAGCTCTAGACGCGGGATAGATTGTTGCTTGCGTGGGGCTATTCTTGAGCGAGCCAGGATGAAAGCAGTATGTATTTCTCCTCCCTCCTCTCGGGCACGCAAGTAGGCCACCGAACAGTAGGCTACTTCGGAGGCGTCGCTGAAGACGTGCAGGTCCATCTGGCACGTCTCCGGCCTCACTGTGGGTGGGAAGTAGCTGCGGCGTATGTTGACACCTGGGAGTGAGCTGAGTTCTGTCTCCCACTCTCTCCATGTGGAGGCAAGGTGTTTGGGTATGGGGTCGTCCCAGCCCTGGTCCTTGTCCCATAACGCTCTTACAATCATCTTTGCCCTGGTGGTGTAAGGTAGAATACATCCCAACGGGTCATATTGTCTGGCGAGTGTTCTGTATACACTCCGTCTTATGGTCGGTAGTGCAGTCGACCTTCCCTGCTCCTTGGTCAGGGGTGTGTGTTTATAATGGAGCGAGTCTGTTTTGAAGCGCCAGACTAGTCCTAATGTCATTTCTTGGGCTTCTCCTGGGATGGTCGCCATCCAGGTCTCGCTGCTTGCTGCCTTGTCCTCTGGGGAGAGGCTGCACAATACTTGAGGGTCGCTGCTGGCCCACTGCCGGAGATCAAAGCCGCCTTTGATCAGGGAGGCGCGGAGCTTGAGTAGGAGGGCCTCGGCTACTTCTGGCGTCGAGACGCTTTGCAGACAGTTGTCCACGTAGAAACTATTTCCTACACTTGGACCTCTTCATCAGCTGCTGGGTCCTCTGCGACGTGTTTTTGCAGTGCAAACGTAGCACAGCATGGGCTGCATGTGGTTCCGAAAGGGAGGACTTCCCATTGATAGATGGTTGGTTGCTCGTCCCCGATCCTCTCTCTCCATAGGCACCGCAGCAGGGGCTTGTCCTCCTCCACTAGTCGCACCTGCAGGAACATCCCTTTGATGTCGCCGCTGATGGCCACCTTGTCTTGGCGGAAACGTAGTAACACGCCTAGTAGAGAGGGGCCGAGTGTTGGGCCGGGCAAGAGCTCTTTATTCAGATTTTGTGATCCGATCTGGTAGCTGCAGTTGAACACAATACGATCCTTGCCGTTGTGGTGGACTTTGTGGTGCGGCATGTACCATGATTCGGTCGTCTGATCGGCCTCTTTAATGTCAATTTTCTTTATGTGTCCCGCTGTGATTAGCTTGTCAATCTCAGCGCGGTACACAGTCTCTTGAGCGGGGTCTCTGGCTAGGCGCCGCTCTGTGTTCAATAGATACCGCTCCGTCGCTTCTTTTGGGGCGTGGAAGGTAGGCATACCATCTCGCCTCAGGAGTGGAGTTGCGTATCTCATCACTCCGTTGACTTTGACTCTCTTTGTCCCCCGCTCGAGGAGGGCTATAGCATAAATGTCTTCCTTGGAACGAATGTCTTTCTTTTCGTTCTTAAAGGGCATTGTCTCTAGTGTCCATAGCCTCTCGACATGCTGTAGGAGGGTGGTGTCTTCTTCTGTCACTCTGGAGTGGAGGCAGCTAGTGGCTGCTGTTCGGTTAAGAGACCTAGCGAGGGGGCCTTGTAGTGTCCATCCTAGGCGGGTCTCGACTGCTGCAGGACAGCCTCTGGGCCCTGTGTGGACCCGGTCCATCGGGACGATGAGGTCTGCATGGTCGGAGCCTATCAGCAGGGTCGGGGTGGCACCGTCTATGAGCGGTATAGGTAGTTGACGCAGGTGCACATATTTATCCATCAGCTTGGCGATGGGGTAGGTGTACTGCGACAGGCCTATGTCTTGGCTGGTGAAAGCGTTAGTGATCCTATACCGTCTCTCTGGCTGCCCGCTTGCTGCGATAGTGAAGGAGACATTCTCGCCCTTTATCGTCTTTAGGTCTCTTCTTATTGTCCGAATCGTCATCTGGTCTTCGCTCCCCCGCAGCCCCAGCTGGGCCGCAGCGGACGCGAGGAGGAGGGTCTTCTCTGACCCGTCGTCAAGGACGGCGTAGGTGTCCATGACCTTGTCTTGGTAACTCAATGTTACGCGGACCACCTTTAAGAGCACCCGGGCGCCCCCGCTTCTGGCGGGGTCAATGTACATAACACTTGCCTTTGTGCTGCTTGAGGGTGCAGGCTTTCTTCTGTTACTGTCATGTAGGACGTCTAAGTGGGCTCCGTCACACCGACTACACCTCTTCTTTAAGCGGCAATCGGCTGCCATGTGACTGCGCGCACATCGGTAACAGCGTCGGTTGGACTTTATCCATTGACTCACCTCGTCGGCGGTCATCTTCTTGAACGTGTCACAGTGTGACAGCCAGTGTTCCTTTTCGCAGTACGGGCACACCATATTCCACTTCTCTTTCATCGAGGGGGTACTGTGGTTCTTGTTGCTCTGTACTGATTCTGATTGGTGCATGACGGTCACCAATCTGCGGCCATCGTTTGCTCTCCTAGGTCCCTCTCTGGAGCTTGGTGTGCTCCGCACGAACGTATCCAACCGTAGGCTGTTGACTTCTCTCGCCAGGAAGTCGGCTAGGTCTAGGAGGGATGGCTCGGGACCGTTAGGATCACGGTGGTCTCTTTGCCGCCTGAAGCGCTCTTGTCGGGCGGGCGGAAGCTTCTCTAAAATCCTCTCGACATTAGAGTTTGCGTGTAGTTCGTACATACCCTTTTCCTTTTGCGCCCCCAGCATCCCTACCAGGGATTGTACCTTGATAGACAGGTCATCTAGTGAGCGATTGTCTGTGGCTGGGGGTAGACGGTCAATATTCCTTATCTCTTGTATTACGTAGTCCCATATGCGTCCATATCTTTGGTCGAGTGCTGCTAGAGCCGCGGTGTATGGGGTAGTAGAGGTGGAATATGCCAGCGCTATATTGTGCGCTCGGGGCACCTTGAGGTGCTTGAGTAGGATAGCATATTTGTACGGTTCATCAGCTACATCGGACATCATTGTCTCTAAGCACATTCGTAGCTCTGTGTACTGTGCTCTGTTCTCGTGTGTGAAGTCCGGGAACGTCGGTGTGCCAAGGTACGATGCCATGGATGGCTGGCACATCGGTGAGCGTTGGAGGAGAGGCCTCGTAGGCGAGTCTCCTCTTACGTTTCGTGGTGGGCTGGTACCTGCTGGGTACCATGGCCCGCGTACCCAGGTGCTGTTCCTCGGGGCTGGTCGTGCGTCAAGCTCACCCGTGAATTGAGTCGGGGGTCTGTAGCGCAGAGCCGCGGGGGTAAAGTCTGGGCTGTACTGGACCTCCTGGTCCTGTGGAGTACTGTGATGCTGTTGGGCTTGACTCTCCTCCTCTCCCTCTTCTTCTTCCTCTGGCAGGTCATCTAGATCCTGTAGTCGTCTATTTAGCCTCTCCGCGGTATAGACCGGTTCTTCCCTGTAGCTGGGTCTCGCTTGGACCGGTCGGGGAAGGGGTTCGGAGAGGGGTATAGGCTCTCTCTGGTGGTCGGGCTCAGGGTCGCTTGATCGGGTAGGGGAGGGTGCCCTTGACCCTTGTCTTGACGAGGCCCTGGAGCCCCGTGTGGAGGGAGGGGGGGTTGCCCTGGTAATCAGCTGCTCCATTATCTGCGCTTGTAATCGGTCGCACTCGGCTTTGCGCTTGGTGAGAGCGAGGTCGCGCTCTGCTTCTCTTTGGGCACCGGCGGCGGCGCGCTGGGCTTCGGCGCGGTCTCTTCCCATATTCTCTTCCGTCTGGAGGCGTCTAATCTCTAGACGTATACGGTCTTCGTCACTCCGTTGCTGCGCTTGAAGGCGTTCTCTTTCCATGGAAGAATGTTCGCGCTCACTAAGCGTCTGTGCTTGGAGTCGATCGCGCTCGGTTGAGGCTGCCAGGCTGGCGAGGAAGGCCTGCGCCAGCATCTTGTCCGCCTCGCTGGGGGAAGACGCTGGTTGAGGTGATCCGCTCCTGGTAGTACTCGTTGGAGATCCGTTCTCCTGTGGCGAATCGAGGAGATCCATCTCCGGGGTGCTCGTCCCTTCTTGTAGTGGGTCGAGTTCCATCCCTGGAGGGCTTTCTTTATCCTGGAGCTCTCCGGGGACTACTTCTTCGGTCTTGGCGGGGGGTAAAGTCGTGTCAGGTCCCTCCTGGTCCCCACCGTGAGCTTGGTCAGTTACGTTAGAACCCACTAGGGTCTCTACTGGCGGGGTAGCCTGGTCGGTAGGGTCGGACATAATTTTACTATCTACTTTTTCCGCGTTTACCGTCTGTAGAAGGCTAGGTAGTATACTGGCAACGTAATCCTCTAAGTACTGAGGTGTCTGCCGTCTACGCTGCGGGCGATCTATTTTAGGAGAACCGTTTTGTGGAGTGTTCATCATTGGCCATGTCAATATTAATACCACTATATTAATATTACGCTAATTACCCTCCGGCTCGAAGGACCAATTGTAACTGAGGGGTACAATTCCCTGACTGTATTGATAAGTATGGTATCATTAAACCACTACCGTCTTATGTACATTCCTACTGGCCATACAGTACACAGGTATCTAATGATGAACACTTCCCACAATGACTCGGTTCCACACAAAACTGGATTTAAGTATTTATTAGCAGCAATAATAGTACATAATATACTTTACTTTACTTTGGATGCGCTTATAAGGCAAAGGAATGTGCGTAGGCAAATCAATAACGAATGTCCATTCTCATGTTACGCAGGAGATAATAATACAACCTGAATCTTAGGAATTATATCTATGGTACACTAGTAATATAGCGGGAGATACTGGTAGGGTCCCCCCGGTTGTAAGCCAGCAAGGGTAGAGGATTTGTCGGTAGTAGAGTCTGGGTCAACGATGATAAGGAGACTCCAAGTACAGGAGACGGTGCAATAAGATCTTGATCCACAGACGAATACAGCTGTTCTCCGTAGCATGCAGCTCCGCATGGAAGAAAGCTAGCCGGCCTCAGGCTTCTGAGAGGCGGACTCGACGTAGCTCCTCACAGGGTAAATCCCACACAATTGTGGGTGTCGGCGATTCTCCGCTCCATCAATTACAGGACCAAAAGCAAATATAATCCAGCCGAAAAGGGCTATGCAGTCGTCGGTAGGTTATCCAGTGTACATAATCCACACAGTCCTTGTCTAGGGCCCCTCGGGTGAAAGCGCCATGGTAAGCAGCCCAGCCTGGATAAGCAC
The DNA here is from genome assembly GCF_963971535.1 of Notolepis coatsorum. Taxonomy (NCBI): domain Eukaryota; kingdom Metazoa; phylum Chordata; class Actinopteri; order Aulopiformes; family Paralepididae; genus Notolepis; species Notolepis coatsorum. The sequence continues at coordinate 164,999,808 of NC_140171.1, read as the reverse complement.
TCTAGCTGATACGAGGAAACGTTGGTGATGCTGGTCACTGTAGAACTTTAGCCACACGATACACTATACACAAATAGATTATTACTGACTTAATAGAATAGGTCGAACTCGACGGTACAGCGTTAAACTCTGATACTTCAGTTATTAATTCGCACGCGGTCTCAATGCTCTATTTGGGGCCAAACAGGCCATACTTCACCACACGTTGTATCGTGGGTGAGGCTTCAACTTTTAGTTACTAAGTGCTTCTGTATTCACCTGCGCCGTATTTATACGTTACGTGAACAAACTAGTACCAGCTTTATTCCTGTCTCATATCCTTGCGCAGAACCGTTCATGTCCAGGCAAGTCCCCGGCGGTGACTTTGAACCAGACCTTGGAGGTATGGCTATGGCGCCTGTGGACCGCTGTCCAATAGGAGAATGAAATATTATGGTCTGTACTAGGCTAAAGGGATATTCCGTGTATATGTACAAGGAATATACAAGGGATATCAAACGATATACAAATATTATGCAATATATATCAATCAATAAATATATATATTCGGTTTAATCTGATCCTTCGTAACACTTGGAATGCCATCATTATTTTAATTTTTTTATTCTATTTATTTTTGGGCTTTCTGTATTTTTCACCCATCCCAAATTAGTCGTTATGCCAATTCCCTTCCTGGTCGCGTCTATTCTTATCCTAACGCATGTTTGCATCCGCGTTCGCGTTTTGCGCTCTGATTGGCCACTGACGTACGCTAGTCCCCCCCCCCCCCCCCCCCCCCCCCGGTATGAGTGTAGAAATAATGCGTGGAGAGCGAGCCTCGCACACACGCACTTTGAAATGGGTATCACAGTAGTAAGTGTTATGGTTTGAAACCGACCCCAATCGCACAACACAAGACAGGTATGAGAGTAAGCCAAAACAGGGCATTATTTATTATATAACAAAAAGCGGCACAGTCCCTTTAAGGGAGAATACAAAAAACACTAGAGTCCATGAATTACGAAAACTGCGGCACTGTGCCTTTAACGGGCACTGGAGAGGGGGACAAGGACAGAGGCCCGGAGAGGCGGGCTAGAGACAGGGACAGAGGCCCGGAGAGAGGGGCTGGGGACGGGGACAGGAATCCAACGGCGGAGGCCGGGCACAGGGGCCCAAAGGCGGAGGCCGGGCACGGGGACCGGGGCCCGACGGCGGAGGCCGGGCACGGGGATCCTCTTCCGTCCCTACACCGAGTAGGGCTCTGCTGCTCAGAAAGGAATCCTCCTCCTCCTCCTCGGATGCTGCAGACGGGCAGCGCAGAACAAAGGGGGTCCCAGGGGACCGGGGCGAGAACACGCCATCCTCCCGTGGAAAGGGAGCGATGGCGAGCCGGGGTCCGAGGGAGAACACGCCATCCCCCGTGGAATAGGGAGCGATGGCGAGCCGGGGTCCGAGGGAGAACACGGCATCCCCCCGTGGAATAGGGAGCGATGGCGAGCCGGGGTCCGAGGGAGAACACGCCATCCCCCCGTGGAATAGGGAGCGATGGCGAGCCGGGGTCCGAGGGAGAACACGCCGTCCCCCCGTGGAATAGGGAGCGATGGCAAGCCGGGGTCCGAGGGAGAACACGCCATCCCCCCGTGGAACAGAACGACCCGACCAGGACTGGAGGGGAGTCGGCAACCTAAGTACTCTCCCGAGCTGATCGCAAACTCCCAACAGGTGCGTGAAGGTAGAGGAACAAGAATGTCCAAAGGTGGGGGCTGGTGAAGAGTAGGAGACAGGGAAAAGTTCTCGCAAGGGTGGGGGCTGTGAAGAGTAGGAGACAGGGAAAAGTTCTCGCAAGGGTGGGGGCTGGTGAAGAGTAGGAGACAGGGAAAAAAGGTCCAGGGACAGGCGAATCCTCACAGTACCTCCCCCTCCACGGGAGCCACCGGGCGACCCAAAAATCAGACAGCGGGGCAGGGGACATGACAGAGCAACCAAACAACAACAAAAAAAATGGGCCATGCTAGCAGGGGAAGCTACACCTAAAGTGGGGCTAGCAGAGGGACAGGGTAGCTGCCAGGGCATTGCTAGCTACAGGGCCTATGCTAGCTGTAATGCTACATTAGCATAGAGGCTGCGCTAGCTGCCGGATCTAGGCTAGCAGACAGGGCTGGACTAGCATGAGAACACATGGGGTTAGCTGCAGGGGCTAAGCTAGCAGACGGCTGGACTAGCTGAGGAAGCCGGTTAGCTGCAGGGGCTAAGCTAGCAGACGGCTGGACTAGCTGAGGAAGCCGGTTAGCTGCAGGGGCTAAGCTAGCAGACGGCTGGACTAGCAGAGGAGAACAAGCTAGCTGAAAGGACAGTCCTAGCTGTGGGGAACAGGGTAGCTATCAGGGGAGCTAACGAGGCTAACAGGGGAGCTAACAGGGGAGCCAACAGGGGAGCTAACAGTGGAGCTAAAGAGGCTAACAGGGGAGCTAACAGGGGAACTAACAGGGGAGCTAACAGGGGAGCTAACAGGGGAGCTAACAGGGGAGCTAAAGAGGCTAACAGGGGAGCTAACAGGGGAACTAACAGGGGAGCTAAAGAGGGGCTCTCTAATACACTGTCTGTGCTGGCTGGGGTCGTCGACTGGTCGGGTCGTACTGTTATGGTTTGAAACCGACCCCAATCGCACAACACAAGACAGGTATGAGAGTAAGCCAAAACAGGGCATTATTTATTATATAACAAAAAGCGGCACAGTCCCTTTAAGGGAGAACACAAAAAACACTAGCGTCCATGAATTATGAAAACTGCGGCACTGTGCCTTTAACGGGCACTGGAGAGGGGGACAGGGACAGAGGCCCGGAGAGGCGGGCTAGAGACAGGGACAGAGGCCCGGAGAGAGGGGCTGGGGACGGGGACAGGAATCCAATGGCGGAGGCCGGGCACAGGGGCCCGACGGCGGAGGCCGGGCACGGGGACCGGGGCCCGACGGCGGAGGCCGGGCACGGGGATCCTCTTCCGTCCCTACACCGAGTAGGGCTCTGCTACTCAGAAAGGAATCCTCCTCCTCCTCCTCGGATGCTGCAGATGGGCAGCGCAGAACAAAGGGGGTCCCAGGGGACCGGGGCGAGAACACGCCATCCTCCCGTGGAAAGGGAGCGATGGCGAGCCGGGGTCCGAGGGAGAACACGCCATCCCCCCATGGAATAGGGAGCGATGGCGAGCCGGGGTCCGAGGGAGAACACGCCATCCCCCCGTGGAATAGGGAGCGATGGCGAGCTGGGGTCCGAGGGAGAACACGCCATCCCCCCGTGGAATAGGGAGCGATGGCGAGCCGGGGTCCGAGGGAGAACACGCCATCCCCCCGTGGAATAGGGAGCGATGGCGAGCCGGGGTCCGAGGGAGAACACGCCATCCCCCCGTGGAATAGGGAGCGATGGCGAGCCGGGGTCCGAGGCCGAAGACGCAGCAGGTGATGGTAGCAACAGAAGCGTACAGCGTACCGAACCAGCTTACAGAAGCGTACAGCATACAGACGCATACAGCGTACAGAACCGACGTACAGAACACAGAACGACCCGACCAGGACTGGAGGGGAGTCGGCAACCTAAGTACTCTCCCGAGCTGATCGCAAACTCCCAACAGGTGCGTGAAGGTAGAGGAACAAGAATGTCCAAAGGTGGGGGCTGGTGAAGAGTAGGTGTAGCGACTATCCTCATGTCCTGGTAGACGCTCGGTTGGGTGCGGGGATTCCTCGTCTTTGACGCGCAATTAGAAAAAACACAATATCGAGTCCGTGTCACCTGCCGTTGGGTGAAGTTCCCATTTAATTGAAGTATTCAACATAATACATGTGTTGAGCCAAACAATAATTTCTGCATAATGCTGTTAATAATACTGAAAACGAGCGAGGGTACGTGCGTGTGTTCGTGCGGTAAAAACCGTGAGATCTCTCCGTCACCCATACCTAGATACCTTGATTGACAAGCCTACACCTGTGCCTTTATTCAAAACATATGCGCTCCGTGCTGCCACCCAGTGCTCCGTGCTGCCACCCAGTGATGAACTTAACAAACTAAGCACAAAAACCATCAAATAGCTACTACACACCGGCCCCAAATGTGAAGGTGGAAAACAATTACATTTAAGAAGAAAAAAGAAGCTATAACAAGTGTTCTTGGTTCTTCTCTGAGCCAGAGGTTACCAGCACGTAACTCAACGTTGGGTCGTGACCTTTACCGCCAGACCTTCCACTGCTTCTTGAAGCAGAAAGAGCTTGGATATGGGCCGCTCCAACTGCCCTGTCTTGGTCTTCAACCGTACTGCCCGTACAAGCCCTTTGCCCATCGCTGTGAGAATGTCTGGGGTATGGGGTCATCCCAAGACATGTTCCTTCGACACATTTCTTGCAACAACAGTTTTGGTAGCAAGGTGAATGGTGACGAGAACCCCAACTGGTCACTGGGACTGACGATTGGAAAAATTCCACGTCTGGTGTGTGCTCGCTTTTCCACTCTCAGTCTTTCCTTCTTTGGGTGGCACACCCAGTGATGAGGGCGATACCACACACTGCCATTTTTGTAGTCCGGCTGGACTTGAGGCACAATTTCTCCGTAGCCACTGTCACTCGCATGAGTAAGAAAATCTGTGTACTCATTTTGGTAGTCCTTATTCCGTTCACACTTTATTTTCGGACTCTGTTGTTCCACAATGCACCTGTTGTTTGGCATGGTGATGTCATCCATTTTAAAAGGCAAGTCCATGCAATAATGTCCTTCCTGCATGCAAATAGACTTCTCCAAGATCTCCATAAAACTTGGGTCCTCTCTTGACATCTCCTGCTGCTCCTCCAGTGACTTCTCGTTTAACTCTTGGTTGTACTGAGAGACCAACAGCTCCTCCAGTTTGACAATGGATGTCCTATTGGCATATATGGTCGAGCAGCTTCTCTGACAACCATTATTACCCCTCAAAGGACCGTTGACGACCCACCCCAATAGGGTCTTCACGGCATAAGGTCCATCACCTTGGCTGTTGATAATTTCCCAGGGTTCCATGAGTTTTGATGCATTAGCTCCAATCAAAAGTTCAACATCGGCGTCCAATTCTGGGATCCTGATACCCTTCAGATATTCCCATTTTTCAATATCTCGCTGAGTAGGGATGTTACTCTTTGAAACAGGGATTGTTTCATGTGTGAACGTTTCTGGGAGCTCCATAAAGTGGTTATTATCCAACTTCGACACCTCCAGTCCTGTAAGGATTTGGCTTTCAATTACCTTTTCTTGACCCATAGTGCGCATAAGAATGTTGGTCTTTGTACCCTGTAGATTCAGCTTCTTCATAAGATGGTTGGTACAGAAGGTTGCTGTACTTCCTGGGTCTAAGAAGGCGTAGGTCTGCAGCACTCCATTTCCTTTCTTGGATCTCAACTGTACTGGAACAATGGAAAGGGTACAGTCGTGGTCTCCGGCCCCAGTACAACCACATGCCTGAAGAGACACAAGTGCACTACTGACTGATGTTTCTTGTGACTTGGTCAATTTGTCGTTGTTGTGGACATGCAGAATAGTCGGGTGTTTAAGATTGCATTCATCACAGGTCAGATGACTTCTGCATTCCTTACTCATGTGACCAGCCTTTAAGCATCCAAAACAAATTCCTTTTCCTCTCAGAAAATCAATTTTCTCCCTTTGAGAAATCGTATTCAGTTTAAAACACTTAGAAAATGGATGTGACTCTTCACAATAGAGGCAGGCCTCTGAGGACAACTCCTTATTTACGGTAGGCTGCTTTGGCATCATGTGCACTGTGGGCACAGTTTCAGCTTGGTTGGTTGCGATGGTTATTGCAAAACTGCTTCCTTTAATGCTGCTCCTGGGTAGCAGCGCGCTCTTATCTACAGGCTTTATTGTGATGCTTGGTCGTGCATCTGAAATGTCGCCAAAAATGGGATGAGACAAGATTTTGACTTGTTTCTCCAAAAAGTTTACCATCTCTGGGAAGGTGGCCCTGTAGCCTTGCCGTTCTTGTATCTCACAAGCTGTAGACCTCCATCTTTCCCGCAGCTTGTATGGCCATTTCATCATAACATTCCTCATGTTTGACGGAACGTTCATCTCCTCCATGTACTGTATCTCTGTTATAGCGTTGCAGCACCCTCTTATTAACAGTGTGAACTCCTGCAGCGCCTCTACATCCTCTGCTTTAATAACAGGCCAGCGAAAGGCTTTTTCCATGTAGGCTGTTGCTATCCTGTGCTCATTACCAAAGTGTTCTATCAAAAGACCTTTTGCTCTTTGATATCCTTGTTGTGGTGGCATGTGTAAGCAGCTTCGCACCAGCTCTCTGGGCTTCCCCCTGGTGTACTGCTCCAGAAAATACAAACAGTCTTGATAACTGCATGTTACCTCTTCAACACAATGTTCAAATGTCCTAACAAAGGAAATGAAGTGCAATGGATCACCATCAAATACGGTTATATCTCTTTTTGGTAAAGTAGATAACATTTGCTGTTGAATTAGCAATGTGGTGAGTTCATTCTGCCTTCCTGGTCCACTGTATTTTGCACTGCAGCGTTCTGTGTAGACTGTCGTTCCTGTGCAGCTACTGACCTACGAGGTGCAGCAGTGGAGGCTGTGAAAGCGTTTTGAGACTGATGCTTTAGAGTAGTGGTGAGAGACGTCCCAGTGTTTGGTTGCCACTGTGGCATGAGAGTAGTATCCTTTGCTTGTGGAATTCCATGATGTTGTACTTTCTCCTGAAAGTGTGTGTGCATATTCACCTTTGGTCGCACATCATATGTGGAAAAGATAGGTGGCGCTCTTGAGCCTTGATCTGAAATCAGGGTGTTCTCCTTCGGCACAAATGCAGTTGCCTGTAAGTTGAATTGAGGTCTCAGCTCTTTAATAGATTTGCTCAGGTAGGAATTCATTCCATCTGAAGGGGCCTTTCCTCCAACAGCACTGCCTTCCAGCACAGAAAGTCTTGCAGTAACAACAGCCATTTGTGTATCAAGCTCCAGTTGCTCCTTAACTTTTCTGAGTTTCTCTTGTTCCTGTCTGAGTTTCTCCTCTTGTGCCTCTATTTCATGTTTCCTTTGCAGAGCAGCGGTTTGCTCCATTAAAGCCGCTTTCTCTGCCATGGCATTTAAGCGTGCAGATGCAGTACTAGAACCTGATGCTCTACTGGCATTGCTTCTTCTGCTTGACCTTTTACTAGACACATTAGACGCACTGTCTCCAGCTTTAATTTCCTCATGCAAATCAGATTTCATTTTTTCCAATTCAGCATTATCATCATTGACCTGAAAAATCCCATTTTCGCTCAACCATGTTGACACTTCATTTACAATTTGTTTCCTTTGTTGCATAAAACCATTCGTCCTGCTTTCTCTGTGTATCCTCAGTTGTAGGACACTCAGTCATCAATGTATTATGTGCCTCAGAGGCAACTTGACATAGGGCTTTGAACTGTTTTAGACTTTGGTGCACAAGATTTACATTGTCGTTGGAAACTAGAAGAGTGATGATTTTCCTTTTCAATTTCCTTGCTTGTGTACAATATAATAATAATAATAATAATTCATTTAATTTATATAGCGCTTCTCAATAACCCGAAGTCGCTGACAGTAGTCGGGAGCAGGGGTACAAACAAAGAAATGAAAGCAAAGAAACAAAAACAAAAACAACAAATAAACAAAAACAAAAGGAACATGAGACCATGGGGGGAACAGGGGAGACAGCCTGATAGCACAAAAAAGACTGGAGACAGATATCAATCAGGTTGGAGGGGAGGGGGGGGTTTAGGGGTGGGGGGGGTTGAAGGCAAGGGAGAACAGGTGGGTTTTGAGGCGAGTTTTGAAGGTGGAGAGTGTAGGGGAGTCTCTGATGGACTGGGGGAGGGAGTTCCAGAGTCGGGGTGCAGTGCGAGAGAAGGCCCGATCTCCGAAGTTTTTAAGCTTGGATGTCGGGACAGTGAGGGAGGCAGTGGAGGAGGACCGGAGGGAACGGGTGGGGCGGTAGGGGAGAAGGAGATCAGTCAGGTAGGGGGGGGGCAGGCTGTGGAGGGCTTTGAAGGTGAGGAGTAGTGTTTTAAAGTTAATGCGGTGTTTGATCGGGAGCCAGTGGAGGGAGTTGAGGACAGGAGTGATGTGTTCGCGGGACCGGGTGTTAGTGAGGAGGCGGGCGGCTGAATTTTGGACCATTTGCAGTTTATGGAGGGAGCGGGAGGTGATACCAGTGAGGAGGGAGTTGCAGTAGTCCAGGCGGGAGGAGATGAAGGCGTGAATGAGGGATTCAGCAGCGGGGGGGAGAGGCAGTGACGGATTTTTGCGACGGAATATGCATTTCTGTCCGTTTGAAGCCTTTCAATCATAATTGATAATCCCTTTAAAGAAGGCTTTCTTATTCTTGGCTCACAAACATTTTGCCCTTCTATCGGCTCCACAATATCATGACGTGAATCCATTTTTGATAATACGTACTGTTCCTTTAAGAGACTGTCTCTTTCGTGAAAAAAAGTCAATACAATAACAACAAAACTTTCAATGCTGCTGCTCCATTAGCAAGCAACCCATAGCGATACACTATACCAGTCCTCCTTTGGTGTGCTATCTCGGGATGATGATCTTTATCCAGAAGCAGCATTCCAAGCCAGGTTCCAAAATCCTCCATTGTCCTGTGTGCCACCCAGTGATGAACTTAACAAACTAAGCACAAAAACCATCAAATAGCTCCTACAGTAGGAGACAGGGAAAAGTTCTCGCAAGGGTGGGGGCTGGTGAAGAGTAGGAGACAGGGAAAAGTTCTCGCAAGGGTGGGGGCTGGTGAAGAGTAGGAGACAGGGAAAAAAGGTCCAGGGACAGGCGAATCCTCACAGTAAGTCCTACTGTAGAACATGACATATTAGCATGACATCTGATTTATTAATGCCAATACTAATGCGTCGAGAGCGAGCCTCGCACACACGCACTTTGAAATGGGTATGACAGTAGTAAGTCCTACTGTAGAACATGACATATTAGCATGACATCTGATTTATTAATGCCAATACTGAAGATTAGAGACAAACGCAATTGGCACAAGTGAAAATCATGGATTTTATCCAACCAGAGTGGATAAATTAATTAAACGTAAAAAAAAAAAAAAAAAAATTGAACCAAGAGTTATTTGAACTTGTGACCATATGATCCACAGCCAGCAGACAAACGAGGTGAGCTAAGTCAGATGTTAAAACTGAGTTCAGATCCTAATCGAATCTCATTTTGAAATCGCTACGCTGCCTATGGACACGACAGTGGCAGACAGCTTCGGAGGTGATTGCATTGCACCATGGTGATCCACTCAACAGGTAGCGATTTCAAAATGAGATTCGATTCAAATGTATTGTCATTATACAGCACATTACATACATATACATACACACCATCCAACCAGAGTGGATAAATTAATGAAACGTAAAAAAAAAAAAAATAACCAAGAGTGCTTTGAACTTGTGACCATAGGATCCACAGCCAGCAGACAAACGAGGTGAGCTAAGTCAGACGTTAAAACTGAGTGACTAATCCATGATTTACACTTGTGCCAATTGCGTTTGTCCCTAATCTTTAGGGACAAACACAAGGTCGAGGGGCATCTAAATGGCTCTGACCCCCGGCGCATGTGGCAGGGCTTGCAGGCCATTACAGACTACAAACCCAAACACGCCACCCCCCCCCCCCCCCCCCCCCCCGACCACTGACCCCTCCCTCCCAGACGACCTAAACTACTTTTACGCCCATTTTGACAGGGACAACCACGAGAGGGCCATCATGACCCCCACCCCCGGCCAACCACCTGACCCTCACACTCTCCCCCACTGACGTGTTTCCGGAACTGTGCAAAACCAACACACGAAAAGCTGCCGGACCCGATGGGATCCCCGGGCGGGTACTCAGTGTCTGTGCTGGGCAGCTGACAGGGGTCCTGACTGAGATATATATATATATTTTTTTTAAATCTTTTCCCCCCTCCTTTTTCCGATTTTTCTCCCATCCCACTGTTAGTCGTTATGCCAATCCCCTTCCTGGTCGTTGCGCACCCCCCCCTACTGTTGGTCCGGGAGGCCGGAGACTATCACATGCTTTCCTCCGACACATGTGCAGCCAGCCGGCAGCCAGCCTGGCAGCGCGGACTCTCACTGGGAGAGTGTAACGTGTGGAAGGTCACACTACCTCTCTCCAGATCCTTCCCTCGCTGTGCAGGCGCCCCGACCGAACTGTAGGAGTCGCTGTTTACAACGACCAGGACCCACCCACGCCGGCTTCCCACCCACTGACACTGCCAATTGTGTCAGCACGGACGACCGACAAGCCGGAGGTACCGCTGGCAGTTGGATTCGATCCCACTGTCTCCGCGGTGGTAGGCAGACGCTTAGTCCGCTGCGCTACCCGGCCGCCCCTGACTGAGATTTTCAATCTGTCCCTGGCCCAGGCAAAAGTTCCCACATGCTTCAAAGTCACCTCCATCATTCCTGTCCCTAAACACGCCTCCCCAGAGAGCCTCAATGACTACCGACCCGTAGCACTCACCTCCATCATCATGAAGTGCTTCGAGAGGCTAGTCCTGGCTCACCTTAAATCCTGCCTACCACCCTCACTTGACCCCTACCAGTTTGCCTACCGCCCTCACTTGACCCCTACCAGTTTGCCTACCACCCTCACTTGACCCCTACCAGTTTGCCTACCACCCTCACTTGACCCCTACCAGTTTGCCTACCGCCCTCACTTGACCCCTACCAGTTTGCCTACCACCCTCACATGACCCCTACCAGTTTGCCTACCACCCTCACTTGACCCCTACCAGTTTGCCTACCACCCTCACTTGACCCCTACCAGTTTGCCTACCACCCTCACTTGACCCCTACCAGTTTGCCTACCGCCTTCACTTGACCCCTACCAGTTTGCCTACCACGCTCACTTGACCCCTACCAGTTTGCCTACCACCCTCACTTGACCCCTACCAGTTTGCCTACCACCCTCACTTGACCCCTACCAGTTTGCCTACCGCCCTTACTTGACCCCTACCAGTTTGCCTACCACCCTCACTTGACCCCTACCAGTTTGCCTACCACCCTCACTTGACGCCTACCAGTTTGCCTACCGCCCTCACTTGACCCCTACCAGTTTGCCTACCACCCTCACTTGACCCCTACCAGTTTGCCTACCACCCTCACATGACCCCTACCAGTTTGCCTACCACCCTCACATGACCCCTACCAGTTTGCCTACCACCCTCACTTGACCCCTACCAGTTTGCCTACCGCCAGAACAGGTGTAATGACAATAAAGTGAATCTAATCTAATCTAAAAAATTATGTCATTGATTGAAAAGTAGAGCGCGGTACTAATATTTAATTGTGTGCCCAGGTAAACGAGAAGCCATTCTTCCTGTTTTCAATGATCAATATTGAGATATGGGGGAAGGCCATACCACAATGGTCACAATACCAGTGATGTATAGAGATATCCAGGAGAGGTCATATTCCAGGTGGAGTGAACTCCTATTGAGCGGAGCATTTAACGCCTTACTTTTATAAATAATAAAGTACCTTGGACCTGATGAGGAACTAAATGTTAACAAAGTATATAAAACAAATATTATTCACCTGATTTTTATTTGAGGTAAACAGATGGATAGGTCTTTACTGAATGTGTCATTAGGAAGGGAAGTAGAAGCCATTCTGGAAGGATTTCAGGTAATCAGGTCTGAGACTTGAGTAACAATAATCAATAGTTTAACATCAAATTCCTCAATAGGTGCTTAATCATGATTATTATGCCTTCTAAAGTAAATGTTACTGTATTTATAAAGGACCTTTCAATACAGTTAAAGGGTAACTATCTTATAAATTGCCTTTTTGAGTGTTTAGCATTGTTTCCTAGCTATGTGAACTTATATTAATATGATCTATGTCTCTAATTCTCATATTGGCACATTCTTCCAATTCTCCTCTCACAATATTCACCCTCACTGAACTGAGTCATCTGAAAATGTGATGATTTGTGATGTCAGAAAGACACCGCTGCATGATAATGGCGAGGTACAGATGTGGGACTGGAAAACGAGGCGTCTACCGCCGGTAGCAAGCTAGATGACGCTAGATGACGTCTTTTTACCCTGCTCTGCCTGGTTCAACCAGTAGGGGGAGTCGAGTTACACGGTGGAGAGAGGGAGCTATTCTACAATCTGTGTGTGTGTGTGCATGCGACACTAGTCTTGGACATATTATTTTGCAATGTAATGCTTTTCTGTAGATTATTTGACTGTCATTGGTACAGTAATGGTGTGGTATTTTCGATTAACGTGCGTTTTTTATGGATAATCATCTAGATACTCAGATACAGTGCAGTATTATTCTTTACGAGACAACCCAAACGTGCTGGCACCGAAGACCCGCCCTACTCTGCCTCTGATTGGCAGAATGTGGCTCTAGTTAGGCTCTGGTTGGGGGAAATGTAACTGGCCCGTCGATTATTGTGATCAGGCTGTCCTGTGGATTTCAGCTGTCGCTGTACTGAATTTACTGGTAAACTAAATTAGGTTTAACGTTAGTTTGTTTACTACAGTTATGTAGTCAACTAAGGTAACGTTACAGTAGCAACTGCTCAAATAAAGCTGTATCGACATTGCTGTCAAGTTAACGTTATGGTCTCTCGAAAATTGAATGCGACCTCAAGGCTTTTCAACACTGGCCGCGTAATATTAGTTAACGTTCATTTAGCAGAATGTAATGTGTAACGTTTAATCAACGTGAAATGGCCCTGAATACATCATATAATGTGTTTCCCAGCTGCTTATATTGTAAGTGTATGCCCAAAAATATATATCACTGAATTGAAAATGGGGGACCCTGATGTAAACAAGACTAAAGTCTTTCTCTGGTCTGTGCATCCCCTTAACAATTGTGTGTATTGAGCTGTACTGTATTGTACTCATTCTGCAATCTGTTAATGACATTTACATATCTGTAGATACTATATCTATATCTGTACATCCCTTACCTACTCTTACTAGTTACGCTGCTGGCCAGTATGACTTACTACCATATAGTGTCTTTATACCTGTATCACTGTACATATTAATACTATCTATATCTGTACATATCTCTTACCTACTCTTACTAGTTACACTGCTGGTCAGTATGACTTACTACCATAGTGTCTTTATACCTGTATCACTGTACATATTAATACTATATCTCTTACCTACTCTTACTAGTTACACTGCTGGTCAGTATGACTTACTAGTTACTACCATAGTGTCTTTATACCTGTATCACTGTACATATTAATACTATATCTATATCTGTACATATCTCTTACTAGGGACACTGTACATTGGAATACTGACATACATTTGCCATGGAAACTGTACATTGGAGGAGGTTGGGTAGGTGGGGTGGGGTTGGGTGGGGCTGTACATTGGAATACTGACAAAGCCATGCTTGGTCTTTATTGTACAACTGGGTTAGGACATTTGTAGGGGCCAGTTTTGAATTGCAGTCTCCCGTAGGTGTTCTTTGAGAGTGTTTTTGAAGGTGGGTAGTGATTTACATTCCTTTACAGCTTTGGGTAGGGCGTTCCACATTGTTGTGGCATAATTGCGAAACGTGTTCAGTCCCTTGTTTGAGCCGAATCTGGGTTTTACATGATTTGTGGAGCTCCCTCTGGTGTTGTGATCATGGTATTCACTGACCTTTGGGAAGTATTTTGACATGTACATGGGTACCTTGGTCGTGTAGTGTATCTTGTAGACCAGGCCCATTGCAAGTTGCTGTACTCTGTTGTCTACTCTAAGCCATCCTAGGTTGGCAAAGTGTGCAGGGGTGAGGTGGGTTCTAGGAGTCAGGTCAAGCAGTAGTCTGACTAGTTTGTTTTGAGATGTTTGTAATTTGGTTTTTAGTGCCTTTGAGGTGCTTTGGTACCATGAGGTGCAAGCATAGTCGTAGTACCCTTGAATGAGTGCTCCTGCCAGAGTCTTCAGGGTATTCTTGTTTACCAGGGAGGAGATCCGGTACAAGAATCGAGTTCGTTGATTGACTTTTTTTTATTACATTGGATGCCATTTTGTCACATCTGGACATTAATAAATACAAAAGTGTATTGTTATTGTTGTCATGTATTGTTGTCATGAACTGAATAGATTCCAGAAGTCATAATCCACTTAGTCCTGCTCCCAAAACTATTTTGAATATGTTGTAAAATAAATGCAACTACTGCAGAAGTAGGAATATCATTAGAATACAGTACAGTATTCTAAGGCGAGCACAGAAAGACTCAGAAGAAGCTTCTATCCCCAGGCCATCAGGCTGCTAAACGAACAATGAATGAACACTACACAACAACAACCACCAAACGCACATAGCACACACATCCACACGCACACACTCACTTTAAACAAACACACTGTAGCACCCACTCCACACACTTATAGCACACACCCACTTTAAACAAACACACTGTAGCACCCACTCCCCACACTTTATATTTATGGATGAAGGATTGCACTACAACTCGTACACCTTACTGTAAATTGTACCTAAAATTGTACCTCATCCCATTTCTGCTTTGCACTAGATAGTACTGTACATTAGTACACTGCATAGTATTGTGTATTGTATATTATATGGTAACTCAGAACATTGTACATATGTCTATACCGAACACTGTGACCTCATTTTCTTCTTCTAAATTCATGCTATATTATGTTATTTGATACTATCTTGTCTAGCACAGTCTCTGGAGCGTAACAGTAAGAAGCATTTTGTATGAAAGTATTCTGTACTTCTGTATGACAACTATTAAAGAACTTGAACTTGAACTTGTATGTATTACTATCTACTACTACAGTACTACCTATGCTGCTATGTCTATACTACTATGTATCACAAACAGTACTGTATTTGCAAATCTGGTATGTCATAAATGTATAGATGTAGCAGTACTGTCTATCTGTATGTCGTGTATGTCATATATGTTACGATGAATTGAAAATGGGGGACCCTGATGTAAACAACCAGTATGGCCACTACAATACTGTAACAAAAATGAGCAGAAGTATTTCAATTATTAGACGGAATGCCTATTTTTTAACAGACACAGCTACTGTACCAAGCAAGTCATACAATCACTCGTTTTGTCACATCTGGACTACTGTCCAGCAATCTAAAAAATAGTAAGATAAAATAGACAGAGTAAAATAGTGCAGTGCAATAAAATAGTAGAATAGAATAGATACAACTTATTTTTTTACAATGAGAATTTTATTACCATTGCAGAATGGGTAAACTACAGTCAATACACACAATTGTTAAGGGGATGCAGACCAGAGAAAGACGTTTGTACATTGCAAAGTTCATCCTTCCTCTGCAGAGTTCAAATAAAGCTGACTTGACCTGACTTGAAAAAAACAGTGTTGAGACAACCCCCCCCCCCCCCCTCACCATCAATGTACAGCCCCCCACCCCACCTACCCACCTATTAACACCTCATCAAGGAGAGGGGGCAGGGAGGTGTCGGTCACAGTCACAGTACGGTCACAGTTCCATCCTAGAGGCTAATCTTTCCTGTGACAAAATGGCATCCAATGTAATATATTCCATAGTATATTCCACTACAATGGGTACAATACTGACCAGAGAAAGACTTTCGTCTTGTTTACATCTACTATTTTTATTATTGTCTATTTAAAACTTAAAAAAAGGGGTGAAACGATACAGCATTCACTTTACGGCCTATAGGGATATTTTATTTCAATTCTCTGTTAGAAAAGAGAAATATTAAGCCCTGTGCAAGGAATAATATGAAAATGTGCCATTGAATAGCCTGTAGCTAGATATGACATTTGGACATGACATGTTTGTCCTCCATAGATACAGTAATTTAATGGAAATTGTATTAACAGATTGCAAAATGGGTACAATACAGTACAGCTCAATACACACAATTGTTAAGGGGATGCAGACCAGAGGAAGACTTTCGTCTTGTTTACATCAGGGTCCCCCATTTTCAATTCATAATGACAACAGTACCGATAGGAGATAAGATAAGATAAAAAACTGAAGAATATTGATCAGGCCAGAGTTACATTATTATTTCAGGTGTATTCTCATCAGAAGCCATGGAGAACTATAAGTCTTTAGAGGCATACCGCTTCTTTGTCTCTGGTTGGGTAGAAACCGTGTTCCACCGGAAACTGACAAGGTGCACCTTGTTGCGGGCGGATGTCAGACCATCCTACAGAGTGAATGATGATCCACATCATCCTTGGGTGGCCTTAGATGGCACGGGAAAGGTGGTTGCAGGTCACTGTGACTGTATGGCAGGGTGAGTTATACAAAATAATATTTTTTAAATAAAAAATAAATAATAAAAAGAATGTTGCCACAAATTTACCAGTGTTACCCACCCAACAGGAGCAACAGGCAACCAGCAGCACAAGCACTCCAGTCTACTGCTTGTGTAAAACAACAACAGAATCAGAGAGCATGGTTGGCTGTGACACCTGTGATGACTGGTTCCATCCCAGGTGTCTAAACCTCAAAAGGCTACCGAAAAGCAAGACATGGTATTGCCCGGAGTGCAGAAAAAAGAAAAAGAAGTCTAACCCTAACTAAGTTGCTGTACTCTGTCGTCTACTCTAAGCCATCCTAAGTTGTCAAAGTGGGCAGGGGTGAGGTGCGTTCTAGGAGTAAGGTCAAGCAGTAGTCTGACCAGTTTGTTTTGTGATGTTTGTAATTTAGTTTTTAGCCCTTTTGAAGTTTTATGTTATGGCTTCCTTCTTGGAGAAAATGTAGGTCTGCCAATGCTGCTGTTATGCATATGTTATGCATTGTTGTGCATGTTGAAACTTGAAATAGCACTTTTGTATTTTTGTATATAAAAAAAATAAGCATTTTTTACATGCATTGTTGTGCATGTTGAAATTGTAGGCCTGCCAATTGATGTCCACAGATGAAGCGGTCAAGGAGCTTGACTCGACCTTGGTTCTCTGTTGGTCACCATCCTCCTTGGCTGCATCCCTCTCCTCTCTGAGAGACTGCATCTCGTCAAACAGAGACTGCTCAGTGATGGGAGGTGTGGCTGCTTCCTCAACTTGGGCTGCTGCCTCAACTTGGATGTCTTGGCTGCAACGTTTAGTCCTCTTGTGGGGAGTCACTTTAAATGAAATAAAAACCATACTAATAAGAAACTGCAATTTAGGAACCCATTGATTTTGGCACATAACTGAAAACTAGATGATATCACTTACGATGGTATGAAGAGGAGTTCCTTTTTGCACGCCGCTCATGGCGACTGATGTTCGTTGACGTAGATGGTGTAGACTGTGATGTTGAAGGGAATACAGATGGAATGTAGTCTGGGTGTGTTTGGTCATTGACCTTTGCACCTGAATGAATGAATGAATGAATGAATGAATGAATGAATGAATGAATGAATGAATGAATGAATGAATGAAAACGTTATTAACAGATTGCAGAATGGATACAATACAGTACGGCTCAATACACACAATTGTTAAGGGGATGCAGACCAGAGAGACTTTCGTCTTGTTTACATCAGGGTCCCCCATTTTCAATTCATAGTGACATTTGTGACATACTCAACATACATGACATCATGACATTTATGGCATAGGGACATACATGACATACAGGTATATAGTACTGTTACATTTGTGACATAATATGATATGCAAATATACAGTACTGTTACCCCATAGATCCTGACAGAGAGTATATACATATGACATGTATATTACAAGCAATACGACTATTCAATAACAAGTCCTTAGAGCAAGGACAACAACACTGAATGTGATTGATAAATAGTATACTAGTAACATATAAAAATGAAAAAGGCATGTAGGCTACACTGAGAATGGACTATTATGGGGAAGTAGCTAGCAGAGACTGCTAGCTAATCAATCAATCAGCTAGCAGCTAACATCTGCTGTTTACAGCCTCACAGCCAATACAACTTAATTTACTATATAAATATGTGTTCCTTATTCTCACCTGTTATGAAATGGGTAGAGCAGACATACGTAGAATTTGACTTGGGGGACCAGGGTCTGCTTTTGCACGCTGCTCATGGCGACTGATGTTCGTTGACGTAGATGGTGTAGACTGTGATGTTGAAGGGAATACAGATGGAATGTAGTCTGGGTGTGTTTGGTCGTTGACATTTGCACCTGAATGAATGAATGAATGAATGAATGAAAACGTTATTAACAGATTGCAGAATGGATACAATACAGTACGGCTCAATACACACAATTGTTAAGGGGATGCAGACCAGAGAGACTTTCGTCTTGTTTACATCAGGGTCCCCCATTTTCAATTCATAGTGACATTTGTGACATACTCAACATACATGACATTTATGGCATAGGGACATACATGACATACAGGTATATAGTACTGTTACATTTGTGACATAATATGATATGCAAATATACAGTACTGTTACCCCATAGATCCTGACAGAGAGTATATACATATGACATGTATATTACAAGCAATACGACTATTCAATAACAAGTCCTTAGAGCAAGGACAACAACACTGAATGTGATTGATAAATAGTATACTAGTAACATATAAAAATGAAAAAGGCATGTAGGCTACACTGAGAATGGACTATTATGGGGAAGTAGCTAGCAGAGACTGCTAGCTAATCAATCAATCAGCTAGCAGCTAACATCTGCTGTTTACAGCCTCACAGCCAATACAACTTAATTTACTATATAAATATGTGTTCCTTATTCTCACCTGTTATGAAATGGGTAGAGCAGACATACGTAGAATTTGACTTGGGGGACCAGGGTCTGCTTTGGTCGACCCTCCTGTCTGCTCTACCCAGTCAAAGGAAGTTGACTTCGAGAATATACAGTACTGTTTACAGTATGTGTACAAGGGAAGACTACTCGAAATGTGTTGTTTTCTTTGTGCATTAAGCCAGTCAATTTGCTCTTTGTATGGGATTATAACGGAGTTGTTCTTGTTTGTGTGCTCCCCTCGCATTTGGCGATCAATTGGACTTGAAAACAGCAGTGACCACCACTCGTTAGATCATATGAAACAGTAGCCCCTGTCACGTCACGTAAGCGGCAGATAAAACAGTGAAGATCAGATCATTTGACTTACCACTTAATCCAACGTTCATTCCCCACAAGCGTCTCCGGTGACCCGAACACCAGCCAGTATTTACCCTGGTCGATTTGGTCGTCCACTCCTGCACTGTTCCCGGCACACGCTGCCGATTAAGGGCACGTACTTGGTCCTCAATAATGGACATTAGTGGACAAACCACTAAAACAATGGGGTTTACGTGCCATTTGGAATAGCCATAGGTCTTTGCTGTAGCCGGTATTTTTGTATTTCCGATTCACATTTAGGAGGCATAGCAAGTTCGGTTGTCTCGAAGGAAGGATATAATTCCAATTTGACTTTGACTTTGCGCCTCCTGGCGGCACAAAACAGAAACCGCACCCACCCTAATAAAACCATTTGACGAGAGCCGTTAACGGGCGGCAGAGGGCGTTGAAACGGCGGTAGGAGGGACCTCAATTTGCAATGCTGTAACTGTACATGATGAGCTGCACACAGTGGCTGGAGCCCAGGCTCAAAACGGCTCGAGATCTTGAGGTAGAAAAATGCTGTTTTTGAGGACTTGATTAGAAATACAAAACAATGAATAAAAAAAATATATATATTACAGAGGTGTTCCATAGACTCACAGAAATTGTGTAAAAGTGCCCAAATAGTGAAAGAAATAGTAAAATAGTTCCCATTTAAGTAACAAAGAAACACAAAGAAAAAAAAACAGGATTTTACACATTAAGAAAAATGCCTGTTGGTTGTTTTTAAAATTCAAATCAAACTTTATTTATATAGAGCCTTTTGTGCAAGATTGAAATACAAAGTGCTTAACGTAGAAATCATGTAAAATAAATACAACACAATAATTGAAATAGGAATAAAACAACAATAGTGGTAATGAAGTAATGAATTAGATAAAAGCTAATAAAAGGAGCATGGTGAGACAGACTGATGCAGCACAGCAAAAGCAGTCAAATTAAAACGGAATGGGTTAAACAACCATTTAAAAAAAGCAACTGGTTGGGCTGATCTAATCCCAGCAACTGGTTGGTGTAGTGGGAATTGGAGATTAAAAGAACTCGAACAGCCAGAGAGTGCGTTTCTCCGGTACTTTATTCAATCACATCATGTGTTCTCTTCCTCACACTCCCACAGAGTCAGTGGTTGTGGAAAAGAGCCCCGACCACTTGTCCGCTGACCCCTCATATAGACAATAGATCACAGAAGTGTCTGGTTATTCTCCTGATCAGTTATATTTATGGCCAATGTATTGACAGCTATAGACCCTTTCAGTTCTGTACTGGGGATCCTGGTTAAGTTCAAGTTCAAGTTTGTCAGAACAAAATACAGGATACTTTATGATGAAATGCTTGTTTCTGTATTGGCCCCTGAGAGTGTGCTACATACAGTAAAGAGAAAGTAAGTACAAAATAATTAAGAAGTAAAAAGTAGGTAAAGTCAATATACATATATACAATACAGAGTAAAATGAGTACCAGTGAGGTAGAATGCAGAGAGAAAACTTGGGGTAGGGTGCAAATGAGGTATGAAAGTGGTGCAAATCTCTTTAATAATAGATAAATATAAAGTGAGTGGTACGGTGAGTGTTTGTTTAAAGTGAGTGTGTACATGTGGATGTGTGTGCAGACAGTGAGTGTAGATGATGGGTTGTTACATGGAGTCATTGAGCATCCTGATGGCCTGGGCCCAGGAGTTCAACACTTTTAATCCCTATCAGATTTGGATTGTGGGTAGTTCTAAACCAAAAAACAGGATCAGGATCACTTTGATATCCGATCAGATCAGGAAATCAAATCCAAGCTTTAATCTGGATCAAATCTTCAAAACGGGTATTTCAAACCGACAACACAGGATTGGGATCAATTTGATCCCAAAAAACTGGATTCTCTTGATCCCATCAGAGGGGTGGATTTCCAAAAAAATATGTTTCAATATAAATAAGATGGCAAAGTTTGTTAACTGAAATAATACACAATTCTTAGCCTTCATGGCAAATCAATCTTTTATTTTTATTTTTTGGTCACGTTAATGGTGGCCTATTTTGTTTTCAACCAAATGCTGATGACATAAATGTTTATGCTCATAAAAGTATCACAACAAAGATTGTCAATCACAAATGTAATTTAGGTTAAAGAAAAAATATCTTCAACAAAAAAAAAGTCCATCTGTCATCACCTTCAGCAAACAGAAATCTCACTTAGAATTCAGCTCCTCAAAGCACGTCTGGATGATCCAGCTGCCTTTGAATCAAGTTTTTTTTATGTTACCCTAGTGGGAGTCTTTTTAAAAAAGAATTACAATTCCATTATGATTTGATGTCCTTTATGTATTTAACAATATAATTAGACATTATAGATGTCTCTGCAATGTGGTCCTTGTCTTCCTTTTTTCCCATCGGAGATCGGTAGGATTAAAGCACTGATATTCGGATCTAGTAATCTTGAAAAGTCTCAATCTGGATCAGGGTGATCCTATCCTGGATTGCTTTGAAATACCGGGACAAAATCTGGCCGAGTTGTGATCCTGGATCACAAAAAATGGGATTTAAAAATGGGATCGGATCAGATAGGGATTAAAAGTTTTGAACTCCTGGGCCCTGGGCATAGAAGCTCCTTCTGAGTCTCTCTGTACTGGCCATGAGACTCCGGTAGCGCTTGCCTCCAGTACTGCGCTACATTAACCACTAGAGAGCAACCACCGGTCTCATCAGTCTTGGATATGTCAAAGATTAGACAAAATATTGACTTTGATGCATTATTCGTTTTTGTGTAGCAGATTTACAATTCTGTAATAATTCTTAAGTAATTTGAGGACAGAAATGTCCCATTAACTCCCATTAAAACCACATGTTTTAATCTCATAGCCATTACAAATAATAATCATGCATTCTGTAATGTTAGGGTTTCATCTTTGAGAAAAATAGTAAAGTTTGTCATTTTTACTGTTCATCACTCAAATCTGCCATTTCCCCATTATAGGCCTATAGAAAGTGTGTGTGTTTGCTGTTTCGTGTCTTTGAAGTAGACAGACTGACCTTAGGTTGACCTTATTGCAGAACTTTAATGTCTGATATAGTTACTTTAGTATACTGTCATACACAGCCATACATGCACTATTTCAAGTAAATAAAAACATGGCTCCCCTTCTCTTACACTTCAAAGAGGTCACTGTGGAGATGGCAGCAAACAGGTCTCACCCATGCAGAGGGGAAAACATTCTATCCTCTGGACTGGACAGGATATTCCTTTAGTGATCCCCTTTGGGAGATTCAGTCGTCATAGCAGCAGGAGGGGTACAGATAATGCTCACGGTAATAGGAGAGTAATATATATTATAGACAATAAACGAATTAAATCTAAATATACAATTTTAATCAAATAAACCATATACACAGATGGTCTGTATACCCTATTGGTCATAATATAAGTTACAATCAATATAAGCAATATAAAATATGACAAAGTAAACCGTATACACAAAGGTGCAGAGGATGGTCATAATATGCGTTATAGTCCATGCAGGGTTATCCCCTCTAATTCCATTCTCTTTTTCATATATTAAAATTAATATTCTTCCACAAATGAGCATTTTCAGCTCCATGCTCCCTCTGGCAGACTCAAACTTTCAACCCTCCAGAGGGAAAAAGGTGAAGGTGGATCGGGACTACCAACCTTCCAATGGTACTATTGGTGTCCTGGCACCCTATATAGAGGGAAATTCTGTACGGCCCTCATAGGTTACAATTACAATATGTAATCTATTCCAATATATCTATCAAACAATCAAAACTAATTTGGCTCCATCATTATTGAGCTAATCTCAGTTCGCAGTCTTGCAGAAAATCTCAGGAAAATGACACCAAATTTGTACCTTCAATCGCCCATGATAACACTGGTCTCCAGTTAGGGGGATAGGGAGGCCAGGTTACGTCTGAGTGAGACGGTTTGAGTTGGGGTGAAGACCTTTCGGTTAAGCATGAGAGTTAGTGAGAAGGATATGAAGGAATGGTCAGATACATGTAGGGGAGTTACCGTGGTGTTAATGATGCTGGAGTTACGGGAAAATATGAGATCCAAGGAGTTGCCTGCTTTGTGGGTGGGAGGCATGGCAGTGGGAGTCAGGTCAAATTGTTGTAGGAGGGAGACCACTGGGACCGACTGAGATGAGTCAGGCAGGTTGAAGTCGCCCAATAGAAGGAGCGGGGTACCATCTTCCGGTAAGGAGCTTAGAAGCATGT
Organism: Notolepis coatsorum; assembly: GCF_963971535.1. Lineage (NCBI taxonomy): Eukaryota > Metazoa > Chordata > Actinopteri > Aulopiformes > Paralepididae > Notolepis > Notolepis coatsorum. The sequence goes on along the minus strand of NC_140171.1, from coordinate 164,976,449 downwards.
CCAGCTCATCTATGAAGTGATCGAGGGGACCTGGAGGGCGATAGAGTGTAACAATGGTGAGATTGAAAGGATTAGAGACAGATACTGCATGAATGATATTCGAGGGAGGAGAGTGACAGTTCCGGGAGTTGTGTTAGGTTTGTAGCCCATGAAGGAGATGTCATGAGGCCAGTGCCTCCACCCCGTCTGGAGGGTCGAGGTGTGTGAGTGAAGTTATAGTTTGTAGATAATGCTGCAGGTGTTGATGAGTTATTGGGAGTTATCCAGGTCTCAGTTAGAGCCAGGAGCTGCAGATTTAGACTATGGGCGTAGGCAGTAATGAAGTCAGCTTTCTTGACTGCTGATTGACAATTCCATAAGCCTCCCCGTACTGTGACAGGTGTATTAGTGGCTGTAGGAGGGTAGGAGAGATTTGCCGGGTTGCTAGCAAACTGGCGTGGATGGGTAGAGTCAGTTCTGGAGGAGCAGATTGTGGATATAGGTATGAGGCACATTGTGGTGTCAAGAGTGGCAGGGAGAAGGTTGTAGGGAGGAAGCGAGATAGTAGGGAAATAGCAGAGTGGGAGGGAAATATAGGATTATGGTGTGCTTAGCACTGGGTGGATCGGTGGATCCCTCGCGAATAACTCCAGGAAAACTCCTCTTTGTCCCTCGACGCTTCGCTGACGCTAGGCCAGCAAGTCCTTAAATCACTATCACTAATTACTGATGAGTGACACCTGCAGCAAAAGGCCACACCTCCAGTTTCTGTCAGCTGGGTGAAACTAATTACAAACTATTTCCACAACACAATTTAGTCACACACTTCAAAATGATGTACACAGTATTATTCAGTTAAAAGATCCTACCCTCTCTGCTGCTGTCATCAGAATGATTCCAACAGAGAAAAAGCTGGTCTTTAAGCAAAAAAAACTGTCACAAGTGCCCACTTAACTTACAAAAGCCACATGCACAAAGGCCACACCTCCAGTTTCTGTCAGCTGGGTGAAACTAATTACAAACTATTTCCACAACACAATTTAGTCACACACTTCAAAATGATGTAAACAGGCAGAAAGGGTTAGCCTTATTCTGCTTCTTGAAGAAAATATGCAATCCACTGATTAGATCCATTTAGAGTTGATTTGAGTATAGTCCGGCCACCGGCACGAAGCAGAGCATAGCAGCGTTGGGCTCCATGGAGCAGTAGAGGCGGCGGTAGGAACGGCCTTGAAGGCCTAGGGAGAGAGGAAAGAAATGCGACTTGTCTCTGCAAGAGGTGGGAGGTTGTGTAGTGGTTGTGGTATTCACTGACCTTTGGGAAGTATTTTGACATGTACATGGGTACCTTAGTCGTATAGTGTATCTTGTAGACCAGGCCCATTGCAAGTTGCTGTACTCTGTCGTCTACTCTAAGCCATCCTAGGTTGTCAAAGTGGGCAGGGGTGAGGTGGGTTCTGGGGGTAAGGTCAAGTAGTAGTCTGACCAGTTTGTTTTGTGATGTTTGTAATTTTGTTTTAAGCGCCTTTGAGGTGCTTTGGTACCATGAGGTGCACGCATAGTCGTAGTACCCTTGAATGCTCCTGCCAGAGTCTTCAGGGTATTCTTGTTTACCAGAGAGGAGATCCGGTACAAGAATCTAGTTCGTTGGTTGACTTTTTTTATTACATTGGATGCCATTTTGTCACAGGAAAGATTTGCCTCTAGGATGGAACCCAGGTAGGTAATTTCGTCTTTCCTTGTGACAATATTGTCACCCACTGCAACTGAGAAGCCGTCGGTCTTGCTGAGTTTGTTATTTGAACGGCGGTTTGTAAAAAAAACATCTTTAAAATTTTTTTTTTTATAAGTATGCAGTATCATAACTACATCTTTGATGTTTATAGCAAACCAACCCGTTTGTAAATCCGTCAATATTTCAGCGAGTTATGAGTATTTTTGTCTGTGCAGCTCACTCACTCTCACTCAAGGCTGACTGGGGCAAGATGGCGGCGGTTCAGTGACGCTGGTGACTCCTCCTTAAGCTATCTAGTGTTCTATAGATATCTATGCTCTCTCCAACCGCACGTCTCAACCGAGCCTGGTCAGGGGGGAGGGGCTAGGCCCAATGTGGAGTGACGTCCCCTCTCCGCCAATCAGCGCGCGTTCTGTCGCGGCCACCGGCATTCCCCGTGTGAGGCAGCTATTGGCTGTTTATTTCCAAAGGGGCGGGGCGTGGGGTGCCGCGTGACGCAGATGTAGCTGATTGGTCCAGCCCTCCCTGACGTCACCAGGAAATACGGAAATGCCATGCAATGTCTCGTCCTAGCCACCAGGGGCACCACAATCCATGCTTCACCTCGTTGTCTGTTGCTATAACGAGCTAATGCTGCTAATCTCTAACGTTAACTCTCTGAACAGATCTAGATGCAGTGATCGTGTAAAGAACGGACTAACTGCAGCTGCTGGAGACACATTTGAACTAAGGAGGAGTCGAGACTGGCCGTAAACTTCAGAGTGTTGTGAAAGTGAGATGAAGAAACACAAAGCAGGTTTGTTTAATCAGAAGGTCCTTTGGACATTATTCTTTGATCAATATGTTCCCGTTTGTGATTACGGTACTTCACAATTGCCTAACCCTTAATAATAATAATGTACCCAACAGTTAGACCAGCGGTGCTGCCATAAATAAAACATTAGATGCGACATTACGCCATAAATCATGTGATAACCGTCCGCCATCTTACCTGGATATTGTTTAGGCAGCAACTATGTTTGTCGGCTGTGCAGCCTAGTTACTGTACTAACATGATCAGAGAGACTAGTGCAGCCTAGTTACTGTACTAACATGATCAGAGAGACTAGTGCAGCCTAGTTACTGTACTAACATGATCAGAGAGACTAGTGCAGCCTAGTTACTGTACTAACATGATCAGAGAGACTAGTGCAGCCTAGTTACTGTACTAACGTGATCAGAGAGACTAGTGCAGCCTAGTTACTGTACTAACATGATCAGAGAGACTAGTGCAGCCTAGTTACTGTACTAACATGATCAGAGAGACTAGTGCAGCCTAGTTACTGTACTAACATGATCAGAGAGACTAGTGCAGCCTAGTTACTGTACTAACATGATCAGAGAGACTAGTGCAGCCTAGTTACTGTACTAACATGATCAGAGAGACGTGCAGCCTAGTTACTGTACTAACATGATCAGAGAGACTAGTGCAGCCTAGTTACTGTACTAACATGATCAGAGAGACTAGTGCAGCCTAGTTACTGTACTAACATGATCAGAGAGACTAGTGCAGCCTAGTTAAATGGGGGACCCTGATGTAAATAAGACAAAAGTCTTTCTCTGGTCTGCATCCCCTTAACAATTGTGTGTATTGTTGAGCTGTACTGTATTGTACCCATTCTGCAATCTGTTAATAAAGTTTTCAATCAATTACTGTACTAACATGATCAGAGAGACTGAGGAGGCTGGCATCACTTTATACACATGAGTATGGAGGAGATTAGATCACACAAGGCTCAACTACTCTCTTTCTAACAGACACACATGCACACACAAGACACTCTGACGTCACGAGACCGCCGCCATCTTAGTTTTGGGGACAAACCAACCGGCAAAAGTGAGCTCCGTTTTTAAAAAGTAGTAACATATAAACATGAAAAAGGCATAGGCTACTTGAAGCCTCCAGTGCACACCAGTGGAGGCTGCTGACCAAATTTTTAGGTGAAGCACAAATTATTATATTATATTATATATTAAATTATATTTTTTAAACATCCCCAACGCTGCAACACCCCCATTCCTCCCAGGTGTCAGGCTCCTCATTCGCTTCCATTCATTTTGGGGACCATGTTTAAATATCATACTTCTGAAGTATACACAAACTATACTGCTGTGACGATTTCAATAACACAGACCATTCTGAGTCAATGGTATGCAAAACTGTACATTGGAATATCTAACATGTATTTACCACTTTCCTCTGCACGAGGCCACAGATGGGTTTTATGTAACACAAGGACAATGAATGAATGAGAGAGAGAGACAGAGAGAGACCACGGCGGGTTTATATTAACACAACAGAACTGAATGAGAGAGAGAGAGAGAGAGAGTGTGTGTGTGTGTGTCTGTGTGATAACAAGTATACTATAATCACAGGTGTATTATGGTGCAGGGTCCATGTGTGTGGCTTGTGTCCAATAACAATAGTCCATGTATCTTTTGTGTGTGCGTGTGTTTAAGACTGTGGTCTTTGAGAATGAGAATGTTATAGTTCTTCTTTCTACACATGAATGAATGAATGATGAATGAAAACTTTATTTAACAGATTGCAGAATGGGTACAATACAGTACGGCTCAATACACACAATTGTTAAGCAGACCAGAGAAAGACTTTCGTCTTGTTTACATCAATTCAGTGCCACATACACACAGTCTTCATATCCCTCCTAGTTACACACAGTCATCATTATCCCTCCCATACAATACGCACAACACAACAGACTAACTCGTCTTGCTCAATACTTGTTTATGAGTTTTAAGAGACAGCACTGTAATCTGTCTCAACCAAAGCTCTACTAGTTAACAAAGATCTCCACCTTGCTATCTGAAACACTGACACCATTATCAACCTAATAATATCAACCTGATAATATTGAAACATTATCAATATAACGTTAGCTACCAACTTTAGCAGGGCTCCTAATAACACAAGATACATTTCACTATGAATTGAAAATGGGGGACCCTGATGTAAACAAGACGAAAGTCTTTATCTGGTCTGCATCTCCTTAATAATTATGTGTATTGAGCCGTACTGTATATTGTACCCATTCTGCAATCTGTTAAATAAAGTTTTCATTCATTCATGCCTTTTGAAAAGTGACATGGTCGATGTAGGAGTTATGATGCTGTTTCAATTCGGTTACAGTAACGTTACACAAACTGATATTCTAAAGCCAAGAAGACACGACTTACCCATAAAGACGGTATCTCGATCTCATCTATCGTTGAATAGTGCAGCTTCTCCATGTGACGAGTCCGACTCGAGCCACGTGCATTAATCCCATGGAAAATGTAAACAATAGTGCATCGCGAGCCAGCTTGTTGCATCAAATTGATGTTTGGCTTTTGTCTCCCGAGTGAAGTTAGAACTACTACACTTCGGCTGAGGCTAAGCACTGCAGGCTTTCGTTTTACAACGACTGAGATAAAAAAAATATATATATATATATCATCAAACGATGCACAATGGAGAGGCATTGTTGTTATTGATATCATCTTCATCAATGCCATCAGCCCTGTTTAGACATTCACAAGACTTGCGTAACGTTAGCTAGCAAGCAAGCTAGTCGACAATATCTCCTTCCTCCATTGCAACGCTATCTACAGTACTAGAGAATTCAAAGTGCCCGCGAGGCGATGACGTTGTTGTTGTTGTTGTCACATTTAGCTTTTATCGCAGGTGTATATATATATCATCAAACGATGCACAATAAGTTCATGAACAATAACAAAACACTCCACCCTGGGCCTGATAGCTGCGGTGGTAGCCCTTTAGCTACGTTAGCTCCAACAAGTTATCTTCCTGAGATAAAAATTATTTTGTAAACAAGCCGCAGTATGGCACAAGAGAAACCATTATCTGATTGGGCCACAAGGCTGTCAATCATGCTAGCTGCAGAGCCGCAGCGCAGCAAAAGAGAAACCATTAGCTGATTGGATAACAAGGCTGTCAATCATTCAATCCCCCATTCAATGGCAAGAGTTAAACTGCACAGACCGTGCTTAGATGACATTAATAGCCTATTTTGATTGGCTATTATTTATTTAAATAAACCTGTGCAGATATTCTGCACGAATATTACTGCAGTGCAGGCCTGCTCAGAGCTGTACATATTGGCAATTTTTTGAAGAAAAAAAAATTCACTGGCATTTTTTTACAGAGGAAAACTTTTCTAATAAAAAAAAATTAAATAATAATAATAAAAAAATATATATATATGTATATATATATGTAAATTAATAATAATTATGAATTATGAGTGAATTTGTATTTCACGTGTTGTCATAGAGAAACTTCCACTGGTGCACACGTACACTGAGAATGGACTATATGGTCGAAGTAGCTAGTGTAATGTTTCTGTTCTGGCTGTCACTCTTAGTGTCTAGCAGAAAGAATTGAATGTCCACACGATGACAATATAGCTGAAGGTTCTTTACTTCCACACTTTGGGTTAACTTGCATACATCCAACTGGCGGCCACCGTATCTGACGTCATTAACATGAGTCTGGGCTAAACCAACATATGGGTGAAACTATTATTCCAGGATACCACAGCTAGCAGCTAACATTCATCTGCTGTTTACAGCCTCACAGCCAATAATACATTTACGTTATAATATTTGTTCCTTATTCTCACCTGTTATGAAATGGGTAGAGCAGATACACGTATGATTTGACTTGGGGGACCAGTGTCTGCTTTGATGGACTCTCCCGTCTGCATCTACGTGTGCCCTCTTGATAGCCACCAGCCACTTTTCCTCTGTGATGCCTCAGCTGGTAAATTATATAAAACTTCCGATTTTGATTTAGTTATTAGTACAAAACGTAACACAGCAGCTCTTTGGCATTGTGATGCACTGAAGAAAATTACCCTTGATTTTGTTTACTTTGCCGCTTTTCCGATCCGTTTTCTGCACTAAATGAAGCGTTCACAATGTACTCGTGGTGCATGTTTCCCCCCAAGCCATAGTTGCGTAGCAACAACAGACAGGACGTTGACTTCAAGAATATCTCCCGGTCTCTCTTACTATCCCACATGCACACACTCTCTCCCGGTCTCTCTTACTATCCCACATGCACACACTCTCTCCTGGTCTCTCTTACTATCCCACATGCACACACTCTCTCCTGGTCTCTCTTACTATCCCACATGCACACACTCTCTCCTGGTCTCTCTTACTATCCCACATGCACACACTCTCTCCTGGTCTCTCTTACTATCCCACATGCACACACTCTCTCCCGGTCTCTCTTACTATCCCACATGCACACACTCTCTCCTGGTCTCTCTTACTATCCCACATGCACAAACTCTCTCCCGGTCTCTCTTACTATCCCACATGCACACACTCTCTCCTGGTCTCTCTTACTATCCCACATGCACACACTCTCTCCTGGTCTCTCTTACTATCCCACATGCACACACTCTCTCCTGGTCTCTCTTACTATCCCACATGAACACACTCTCTCCCGGTCTCTCTTACTATCCCACATGCACACACTCTCTCCTGGTCTCTCTTACTATCCCACATGCACACACTCTCTCCCGGTCTCTCTTACTATCCCACATGCACACACTCTCTCCCGGTCTCTCTTACTATCCCACATGCACAAACACACACACACACATGCATAATTGCATACACATATCAGCCTTCAGTCTCAGACATATCTCTTAGAGCCATATGAAATCCGTTTTATTTTTTTCCAAATTCCATTAAATTTTTTTCCAAATTCAGTTTTTTCCGTTTTAATATTTCAGAATTCTGTATTTTGTAGGGATGCCCCGATCGATCGGCCACCGATCGTTATCGGCCGATAATCAGTATAAATATGCGATCGCGGAATTCCGATAATTAGTCATATTCGCCGATCGCGGAAACTGATCAAGTGGATATCTCACTCGCTTGTCTCAGACGCACAGGACCTGCAAACTGCTCCTCCTCCCTAGCCCCGCCCGTACCCGTGTAGAGTTTGTAAACACGGAGGAGGCGGACCTCCTCTGCTGAGTCTACATAGTGCATTCGTAACGTTAGCTACCTAGCTATCGTTACTGTTTAAACAAAATTACCCAGTCAACTATTCACTTTTAGTAGGCATTGTCTAACGGTATTTAGCCGGCTAGCTACTGATAGCTCCGGATATCAACAAATGCCCCAGGAAGTCTAGTAGCCCATGTTGATATCTCCGTTAGCTTGCGTTAGCTGACGTTAGTTCACGGTTCAAAACGAAATGTCCGATTGAACTAAATAGTTGTCTTAACGTCATCTAGCCGGCTAGCAGTAGCTACAGATAGCTCCTGATATCAATGTCTTATAACATTGATTGAATGCGTATTCGAGCTGAGGGCTTGCTGAATGTGAAATGACCAAAGCATAACGTTACCAAGGCAATAGGGTCCCGCTGCAGCGCCGGAGAATCCTTTTTGGAGCTAGGGCTACTAGAGTACACACAGACAGTGGAGCTGTTTGCAGATAGCGAGCATTTTGACTTGTTGCGTGGTGGCGATGTCTCGCAGATAATACAAGTACAAGTCTAATTATATAATATATATATTTTATAAAAAAAAAAAAAAAAAACTTTTTATATAAAATAATTTTTAATTTCTTTTTAATCAAAAACGATCGGTATCGGATTGGTATCGGCCGATATGGCTCACGACGATCGGTGATCGGTATCGGTGGCAAAAAACGTGATCGGGGCATCCCTAGTATTTTGCTTTGTACGCTCATTTTACCATCAGAAATAGTGTCTAATAAGTGGGAATGAATAAATGTCCACAATTTAATAAGATATAACAGTCCATTTAATAGGGCTGTCTTAAATACTTCGAAGCTTCGTTCGATAGGCATGGGATTCGAATATGAAAATAAAATTCGATTATTAAAAAAAAAAAAAAAATCATATATATATATATATATATATGCTTTTTTTTTTTTTTTTTTTTTTTTAAATCAACTCTGCCTCTCTTTGTTAACTACAACAAGCAATGCTGTTTGTTATTTAAGATGAGGTCGGACTCGGCACTGACAGATTTGTGTTCATTGTGCTGCTTTTATAAAGCCTCAAATGACGGCTTACAATATTTCATGAAAGCAAAGTGTTTTGTTTGTCTAAGATTTAAAAAGGTTTAAACTTTACAGCACTGACAAAGTTGAACAAAGTGCTGTACAAGTCCCACAACATAAAAAAAATATTATTATTTTATTCTTTTTACAGTTGATTCCATTTTTATTGCTCAATTCCGCGATTCCGTCCGCGATTCCGTGAACGCGGATTCCATATGGCTCTAATATCTCTCTACACACACTACCCCACCCCCCTTGCAACTTGTACACATATGCACAAAATAGAGCCTTCTCATGTCTATGATCTCCCTTTCTGACACACACATGTAACGGAGGTACCGCGTGTCTATCCACAGTCACGATGGACAGTGTAGTGAAGTGGCTGTGGACGTTAAGTGGTACTGCAAGTAAACTCACTCCCCAGAGGCATCCAGAGTTCACCTCTTGGTATAGCGGTCTGCGATGTCGCCTGCGGCGCGGGAGACCGGGGTTCAACTCCCACTCAGGGCATGTCAAATGAGACCGGTTTCAGTGGTGCCCAGTGACCCGGATGCCCTGGGTGTAGTGATGTGTCGGTCATGAGCGACTCGTTCATAAGAGCCGATTCAGTGCCGTGAGCGTGAGTCGAATCGTTCACGTCTGGCAATGAGTCGGTTCACGCCCCCCCCCACCCACCCCCCCCCCCTGGCACGCACACAGACACACACACAATGAACTCAACGGATATCGTCGATCGGGGGCTCAACTGAGTCTGACACAGACAACTGAATGAATAGCATACTACTTATTTGGTTGTATAGGAGTCGAGTGGCGCTAATGAGTGTCTTTTGTCAAACAACAGTAGCCTATGAAGAATAGGCTATGACTAACGTAACGAGATGCAAATATGCAATTGATCACTTGCCTGCTGCGCCTGCTGTGTGCTGTGAGTGTCAGTGTTGCTACAGTACAGTCACAGTCGTCAGTCAGTCACACTTATTTAACATGATCAAATGATCATTTAACATGATCAAATAATTATTATAATATTTTTTACTTCACTTTGAAATATTATAGTGAAATATTTTGCAATGTTGTCGCATTTATCTTGTTGAAATCCTCCAACAGGCTCTTTTTTGTAAGTTGACTGGTTTGCACACCAATAATACAGTGCAATAATAGAATAGTAGAATAGATAGTAAAAGTATGCAATAGAATGGCCAGAGTAAATAGTGCTACAGTACAATCAACAGCGGGATGTATTAGAAGGCTATGGTGAAGAGGTACGTTTTTAGCTTATTTCTGAAAATATTAAGAGATCTAGCTTCCCTAATGTCCATAGGTAGTGTGTTCCATAACTTTGGTGCATAGTTAGCAAAGGCTGCATCCCTGATTTTCTTTAGACTGTGGCTTGGAACCTTCAATAGTAGATGATCGCAATGTTTATACTTTGTATATAAGGAGGACCTTGAAATCAATTCTAAATCAATGTTCTAAATGTTACAGATGATCAGGGACCCTGATCATGTAAACAAGACGAAAGTCTTTCTCTGGTCTGCATCCCCTTAACAATTGTATGTATAATTGTATGTATAACATTGGCCACATTTTTTCCGCGGTCGCGCTACGTGCTCCCACTTCATATCTTTTGGCTCGCTGCACGATCCGGAAGCGCCACTGAACGGTGAACCGTGAGTCGCATCAGTGAATCGGATCATTGCCGTGAGCGTGAATCGAATCGCTCACTCACTGAAATGATCCGTTTGGGCACATCACTACCGGGGTGGAGTGAGTTTAGGGGGGTGAGTGTAACGGAGGTACTGCGTGTCTATCCACAGTCACGATGGACAGTGTGAAGTGGCTGTGGACGTTAAGGGTTCCTGCAAGTAAACTCACTCCCCATAGTAGGGCTGCAACTAACGATTATTTTGGTAGTCGACTAATCTGTCGATTCTTTTTTCGATTAGTCCACTAATCTAACTATTATTTTTGTCATTTGATTAGTCGACTAATCTAACGATTATTTTTGTCACACCCTCAATCTCTGCTTCCTGTGGGCGCGGCTCCTTCTCCAGTGCATGTTTTACCTCACATGCTCAAGTCTGCACACCTGTGAATGTCACCCTGTTGTCCAGTCCCTCTGCCTTAACACTTTGAGTGCCAGCGATGAGATTTCTCGTCTCTCTGTTTAATTAATTTATCCACTCTGGTTGGATGGTGTGTATGTATATGTATGTATTGTGCTGTATAATGACAATACATTTGAATCGAATCTCATTTTGAAATCGCTACGCTGCCTATGGACACGACAGTGGCAGACAGCTTCGGAGGTGATTGCATTGCACCATGGTGATCCACTCAACAGGTAGCGATTTTAAAATGAGATTTGATTAAAATGTATTGTCATTATACAGTACAATACATACATATACATACACACCATCCAACCAGAGTGGATAAATTAATTAAACGTAAAAAAAAAAAAATTTTAACCAAGAGTGATTTGAACTTGTGACCATAGGATCCACAGCCAGCAGACTAACGAGGTGAGCTAAGTCAGATGTTAAAACTGAGTGACTAATCCATGATTTACACTTGTGCCAATTGCGTTTGTCCCTAATCTTTAGTATTGGCATTAATAAATCAGATGTCATGCTAATATGTCATGTTCTACAGTAGGACGTACTACTGTGATACCCATTAAAACAGTAATTCGAATAATAGAAGCCTGCTTTGCTGGAATGATTCTTTTCAAAGATGAATTGGATAATGCAGGCGCGAGCTGGGCGTAACTGGCGTAGATAACTTACCGGGGGCAAAACTAGCGTACGTCAGTGGCCAATCAGGCCGCGCAAACCGAACACGGAAGTGCAATCCCCTTAGGGAAAGTATTCACGCGACCGGTACCCTGTCCCGCACACACAGGACTTCTCTACCCACCTAGCGGGGGCCATCATCTTCTCCAAGGTGGACCTGGTGCGCGTGTACCACCAGGTGCCGGTCCATCCACGAGATGTGCCAAAAACAGCTGTCATTACACCCTTTGGACTTTTTGAATTCCTAAGAATGCCTTTCGGGCTCATGGGGGCGGCGCAGACGTTTCAGCGCCTGATGGACTCTGTGCTCCAGGACATGCCGTATTTGTTTGTGTACTTGGATGACATTCTTGTAGCCAGTACGTCCATAGAGGAGCACATGACACACCTCCAGCAGCTGTTTGAGCAGCTCAGTAAACACGGCCTCATCGTCAACCCGACCAAGTGCCAGTTTGGGCAGTCCTCCATCACCTTCCTCGGACACCATGTCACTCCACAGGGAGCCACCCCACTCCCTGCCAGGGTGGAGGCCATTGCCAGTTTTCCTCATCCCCGCACCGTACGGTCTCTACAGGAGTTCCTGGGCATGGTGAACTTTTACAACCGGTTCCTTCCCCATGCTGCCCACCTCATGCGCCCCTTGTACGAGGCCCTGCGGGGCAAAGTGCCCAAGGACGAGTTAGATTGGTCTAGGGATGCCCCGATCACGTTTTTTGCCACCGATACCGATCACCGATCGTCGTGAGCCATATCGGCCGATACCGATCCGATACCGATTGTTTTTGATTAAAAAGAAATGAAAGATTATTTTATATAATTTTTTTTTATAAAATATATATATTATATAATTAGACTTGTACTTGTTTTATCTGTGAGACATCGCCACCACGCAACAAGTCAAAATGCTCGCTATCTGCAAACAGCTCCACTGTCTGTGTGTACTCTAGTAGCCTCCAGCTCCAAAAAGGATTCTCCTGTGTTGCAGCGGGACCCTATTGGTAACGTTACTGTGCTTTGGTCATTTCACATTCAGCAAGCCCTCAGCTCGAATACGCATTGAATCAATGTTATAAGACATTGATATCAAGAGCTATCTGTAGCTACTGCTAGCCGGCTAGATGACGTTAAGACAGAACTTTTTAGTTCAATGGGACATTTCGTTTTTAACAGAGAACTAACGTCAGCTAACGCAAGCTAACGCAAGCTAACGGAGGTATGAACATGGACTACTAGACTTGCTGGATCATTTGTTGATATCAGGAGCTATCAGTAGCTAGCCGGCTAAATACCGTTAGACAATGCCTACTAAACGTGAATAGTTGACTGGGTAATTTTGTTTAAACAGTAACGATAGCTAGGTAGCTAACGTTAGCTCAGGTCGAATGCACTATAGACTCGAGCAGAGGAGCCGCCTCTCAGTCCTCAGTGTTTACAAACTGTACACGGGTGCCGGCGGGGCAAGGGAGCAGCGGCAGTTTGCAGGTTGTGTGTGTCTGAGACAGACAGCGAGTGAGATCTTCGCTTGATCGGTTTCCGCGATCGGCGAATATGACTCATTATCGGAATTCACAGATCGCATATTTATACTGAGTATCGGCCGATAACGATCGGTGGCCGATCGATCGGGGCATCCCTAGATTGGTCCTCTGGGATGGACAGCGCTTTTGGGGCTGCCAAGACCGCGCTAGCCAACGCTGCTCTGCTGGCGCACCCCTCTCCCACTGCCCCGGTCGCCCTCACGACAGACGCCTCGGACTATGCGGTGGGAGCGGTGTGCGAGCAGTGGGTGGGCGGTTCCTGGCAGCCACTGGCCTTTTTTAGCAAACAGCTCCGCGACAACGAGCGTAAGTACAGTACTTTCGACAGGGAACTGCTGGGTCTGTTCCTCGCCACTAGGCACTTTAGATGCCTGTTGGAAGCCCGCCAGTTCCCTGCCTTTGTGGACCACAAGCCGCTAACGTTCTCCATGGCCAAGACCTTGGAGCCGTGGTCGGGACGTCAGCAGCGGCAGCTCTCGGCGATCTCCGAGTTAACCACGGACATTGAGCACGTGGCGGGCAAGGACAACTTGCCACTTCCGACTGCCTCTCTCTGGCGGTCATCGGGTCCGTCCACTTGGGACTCGATTATGCCACCATGGCGGCAGACCAAGCCACAGACTCAGACATTCAGGCCTACCGGACGGGCCCTACTGCACTGCAGCTGGAGGATGTGGTGTTCGACACAGCTAACGCCACTCTCCTCTGCGACATCTCCACTGGCCAACCGCGCCCTATGGTGCCTACGGCCTGGCGGCGCCGGGTTTTTAACATGATCCACAGCCTTTCCCACCCAGGTGTGAAGGCCTCGACTAAGCTGGTGGGGGTCAAGCTGGCCTCCAGAAGGATGTTAGGACCTGGGCTAGCTCGTGTGTGGCGTGCCAGCGTGCCAAGGTGCACCGCCATACCAAAGCCCCTTTGGCACCGTTTATAGTGCCAGAGAGGCGGTTCGACCACGTGTATGTGGACCTGGTGGGCCCCCTGCCCCCCTCCCACGGATATACTCACCTCCTCACCATGGTGGACAGGACCACCAGGTGGCTGGAGGCTGTTCCACTGTCCTCCACTACGGCAGCGGAGGTGGCCCAGGCGTTCATCGGCTGCTGGGTGGCCCGTTTTGGCACACCGGGGGACATCACAAGCGACAGGGGCCCCCAGTTCACTTCGGAGCTCTGGACTGCAGTTGCGGAGCAACTGGGGGTGAAGATCCACCGCACTACGGCGTACAACCCGCAGGGCAACGGACTTTGTGAGCGGTTCCATAGGGACATGAAGGCCGCTCTTCGGGCTGCCCTTACGGATGGCGACTGGGTTGACCGCCTCCCGTGGGTCTTGCTTGGTCTTCGTTCTGCCCCCAAAGAGGACCTCCAGGCCTCGTCCGCTGAGCTGGTGTACGGCCAGCCGCTGCGGGTCCCTGGGGAGTTTTTTCCGGAGGCCACAGCTTCCTGGTCCGTCGCCTCCCATCGAACAGTGTCCCGGGGTGTTGCCGATGCCCTTATTCCCATTCCAACATCCCGCCACTGCCTTCCCCAGTCCTACGTCCCCAGGGACCTGCCATTGTCCAAATATGTGTTCATCTGGCACGACAGCCATCGGACCCCGCTGCAGCCCCCTTATGACGAGCCTTTCCGTGTCCTGGAGGCAGGCACTAAAAACTTTGTTGTGGACATGGGGGGCAGGCCAGAGCGGGTCACTATAGACCGTCTTAAGCCTGCTCACTTGGACAAGGACGAACCAGTTCAGTCGGCCCTACCCCCGCGGCGGGGGCAGCGTTTCCGTTAGCCGGTAATTACCGGTATTTGACCGGCAAAATCTGTTGAAGTCCGACATATTTAATCTCTCCGGTCTTAATGTCCGGTGAAAATAATTCCCTGAGTCTAAGCACAATTTGATTATTTGAATTGTATTAAAATAGGCTAAAATTAAATAGCCTATGCGATGAACGAAACAATCATTACATTTGTTTCATCGTTGCTTCTAATAATGACAACGACGTTGTCAGTGAGAGCTTAGTGCTGGATGTGCGAGTGCATGTGAAGCTGCAGAGCCGGAGCAGCAGCGGCACAGTGCAGTACTCCAATTCAGCCATTGGCAATTCAGCTGTTGGGTGGGGGGCGCTGCTGTGCGGTCCCCAGATAGAGCCAAAAAAGAGCCAGAAAACAGCTGAATCTGCTGCTCTGCATCGACATACTCTCGCAAATAAGTCGTTGGGAGGTGGAGAGAGAGAGAGTCGTCACGCAAACCCACAATAATGTTGCCGTCTCTCTCTGCCAAATTTCTCAGTTCTTCGCTTGATATAATTAATACAAATGTCCAATATAACGGAATTCGTTAGCTCATAAAAATGTGATTATAACAGACTGCTGTTTAAAACGATGACAGACTACAAAGGCGCCTCCCTCAAACTGAACAGTGACATCTCCTTAGCAAATGACCTCAATACCTTCTATGCGAGGTTTGATGCTGGTAATAACAACACCAGCCCACAAGCCACGGCAATGGGGGGGGGGGGGGGTCTGCTGCTGATGGAGACTCAGTGTTCAGGGTAACAGAGCATGAGGTGAGGCGGACCTTTAAAAAAGTGAATATCAGGAAGTAGAGCTGCCGCGATAACCGCATTACCGCGGTATCGCTGTTGCATCACGCCCACCGCAGAGTTGGGCTGAATACCGCATCACAGCTGATTTTTTTAATAATAATAAAGTAGCGCCCAGACGTTGGACTTGCGGCTCTGCAGATCTACCCTACTCGGTTCCAAGCGACCCTATTGGGTAGAAGTGGTACCAGAAAAGTCATGTGAAACATTGCAGACCACTGATTGGTCAGAAGAGAGACTGGGGGGTGAAGATCCACCGCACTACGGCGTACAACCCGCAGGGCAACAGACTTTGTGAGCGGTTCCATAGGGACATGAAGGCCGCTCTTCGGGCTGCCCTTACGGATGGCGACTGGGTTGACCGCCTCCCGTGGGTCTTGCTTGGTCTTCGTTCTGCCCCCAAAGAGGACCTCCAGGCCTCGTCCGCTGAGCTGGTGTACGGCCAGCCGCTGCGGGTCCCTGGGGAGTTTTTTCCGGAGGCCACAGCTTCCTGGTCCGTCGCCTCCCATCGAACAGTGTCCCGGGGTGTTGCCGATGCCCTTATTCCCATTCCAACATCCCGCCACTGCCTTCCCCAGTCCTACGTCCCCAGGGACCTGCCATTGTCCAAATATGTGTTCATCTGGCACGACAGCCATCGGACCCCGCTGCAGCCCCCTTATGACGAGCCTTTCCGTGTCCTGGAGGCAGGCACTAAAAACGTTGTTGTGGACATGGGGGGCAGGCCAGAGCGGGTCACTATAGACCGTCTTAAGCCTGCTCACTTGGACAAGGACGAACCAGTTCAGTCGGCCCTACCCCCGCGGCGGGGGCAGCGTTTCCGTTAGCCGGTAATTACCGGTATTTGACCGGCAAAATCTGTTGAAGTCCGACATATTTAATCTCTCCGGTCTTAATGTCCGGTGAAAATAATTCCCTGAGTCTAAGCACAATTTGATTATTTGAATTGTATTAAAATAGGCTAAAATTAAATAGCCTATGTGATGAACGAAACAATCATTACATTTGTTTCATCGTTGCTTCTAATAATGACAACGACGTTGTCAGTGAGAGCTTAGTGCTGGATGTGCGAGTGCATGTGAAGCTGCAGAGCCGGAGCAGCAGCGGCACAGTGCAGTACTCCAATTCAGCCATTGGCAATTCAGCTGTTGGGTGGGGGGCGCTGCTGTGCGGTCCCCAGATAGAGCCAAAAAAGAGCCAGAAAACAGCTGAATCTGCTGCTCTGCATCGACATACTCTCGCAAATAAGTCGTTGGGAGGTGGAGAGAGAGAGAGTCGTCACGCAAACCCACAATAATGTTGCCGTCTCTCTCTGCCAAATTTCTCAGTTCTTCGCTTGATATAATGAATACAAATGTCCAATATAACGGAATTCGTTAGCGCATAAAAATGTGATTATAACAGACTGCTGTTTAAAACGATGACAGACTACAAAGGCGCCTCCCTCAAACTGAACAGTGACATCTCCTTAGCAAATGACCTCAATACCTTCTATGCGAGGTTTGATGCTGGTAATAACAACACCAGCCCACAAGCCACGGCAATGGGGGGGGGGGGGTCTGCTGCTGATGGAGACTCAGTGTTCAGGGTAACAGAGCATGAGGTGAGGCGGACCTTTAAAAAAAGTGAATATCAGGAAGTAGAGCTGCCGCGATAACCGCATTACCGCGGTATCGCTGTTGCATCACGCCCACCGCAGAGTTGGGCTGAATACCGCATCACAGCTGATTTTTTTAATAATAATAAAGTAGCGCCCAGACGTTGGACTTGCGGCTCTGCAGATATACCCTACTCGGTTCCAAGCGACCCTATTGGGTAGAAGTGGTACCAGAAAAGTCATGTGAAACATTGCAGACCACTGATTGGTCAGAAGAGAGACGCGTCACACATTGGAGTCTCTGAACAAAAACAGAAAGCCGCCATCTTTACTGCCTCGCTAAGGATGTATTTCATTCAGGATTTGTTTGCGACAGCACCGAGTGTAATAAACAGAAAAGGATGGATTCACTGTGTATTCAGCCTCATTTATTGATGAAACAAAACCGACATCAACCCAATTTACCACAGAGCGGAAAGTTTAGTGTCACAACAAGATCGCTGATGTGTTAAGTTTGTTGTTATTAGCCTAATACTAACGTCAGCAGATATACACGAGAGGTAACGTTAAACCCGGGTTGCTTGGTAGAATAGACACAATGAGGTAACGTTAGCTTTAGCACAATAGACACAACGAGAGTCTGGTTAATGTTGTTATTGATTGATTGAAACTGTGTTAAACTCTGGCTTGCTGCAAGCCCTCGGACATGCCCACGGAGCTTTCAGTGTACACAAGCGGCCCCGCCTGCATCCCCACACGGAGACAAACAGAGTTTTTTTTTTGTGTGTGCGCACTGTGCGGTAATAACCGCGGCGGTAGGAAATATTTCGCAAATTTGTGCGGTAAGGAAAATATCAATACCGCGGCAGCTCTATCAGGAAGGCAGCAGGTCCGGACGCGTGAATATTAAAGGCAACCAACTTGTGTTCGGCTTTTCTCTGATTGGCCGCGCCCCCCCGCCCCCACGCGCAGGCAAGCGCAGCCGTCCCACGTCCCAAATGAAATCCAAAGAGCAAGCGCGGCAGCGCGGCAGCGCGGGCAACCAACTTCTGTAGTGTTGGGCTGCTGTTCCAACGCACTTGTGTTGGGCTGTGGTAGCAGTGGAGCGTGGAGCGCTGCTGACTGATTATTATGTTTCGCGTTTTTAACAACCAACGGTAGATTCACTCGTCACTGTACATGTATAAACAAAGCCCATACAGTTATGAAATAATAAACACTGTTAGGACTCGCAATAATAAACACTGTTACGACTATATATATACTAGACTAGACTAGACACATAGCCATAATTTAAGATATAGTTTATGTATTCGCAAATATGAGAGCTCTGTCATTGAAGTGGGTGGTGGCAGTGTAACAACGTTCACCCTGATGTAAAGTAGCGATTTTTATTGTTTTGTCATGACAACCCAATTACATAATCCAACATATGTGTAAAGAAACAACATATTCCAGTTAACGGAATATTTTTTAATGATTCATTACGGTATAAATTAGGTTAACTAGAGCCAGCGGGGCAATGCGGTTGTTCATTCACCGGCTTCAGTGCGCCGCCCGCGGCTTGACTCGGTTCAGCGTTCACCCTGATGTAAAGTAGCGATTTTTATTGTTTTGTCATGACAACCCAATTACATAATCCAACATATGTGTAAAGAAACAACATATTCCAGTTAACGGAATATTTTTTAATGATTCATTACGGTATAAATTAGGTTAACTAGAGCCAGCGGGGCAATGCGGTTGTTCATTCACCGGCTTCAGTGCGCCGCCCGCGGCTTGACTCGGTTCAGCGTTCACCCTGATGTAAAGTAGCGATTTTTATTGTTTTGTCATGACAACCCAATTACATAATCCAACATATGTGTAAAGAAACAACATATTCCAGTTAACGGAATATTTTTTAATGATTCATTACGGTATAAATTAGGTTAACTGGAGCTGTGGAAACTATTATCTTAAATTATGGCTATGTGTCTAATATGGCTGTCTCAAACACAAGGACCTGGGGGAGCCTCATGCGCATGCGCGGCTCTCTGCCGCGACTCTCTTGTCTCTCTTGTCTCTCTTGCCGCAAGGCCGCGTGCTAGTGGATTGATTGATTGGCCGTGTGGCCAATCAGAGAAACGCTGAACGAAAAGCTGAACACAAGTTGGTTGCCTTTAATATTCACGCGGTCCGGACGGCATCCCCGGCCGCGTCCTAAAAGTCTGTGCCGACCAACTGGCCCCGGTATTCACTGACATATTTAACCTGTCCTTAGAACAGGCTGTCATCCCCACCTGCCTGAAGAAGTCCACTATTATCCCTGTACCCAAAAAATCCAAGCCTGCCTGCCTCAACGACTACCGCCCTGTAGCTCTCACCTCCATAGCCATGAAGTGCTTTGAGAAGCTAGTAAAGGGCTACATCTGCTCCTCCCTCCCCATCAACATGGACCCCCTGCAATTTGCATACCGCCCCAACAGGTCCACGGAGGACGCCATAGCCCATGTGCTGCACACAGCAGCATCACACCTGGACAGGCAGGGGAACTATGTGAGAATGCTATTCATCGACTACAGCTCGGCATTCAATACCATAGTCCCCTCCATACTCATAGCCAAGCTCAGGGACCTGGGCTTGAACTATGACCTCTGCCAGTGGGTCTTGGACTTCCTGACGGGCAGACCCCAGGTGGTGAGAGCAGGCAACTGCACCTCCTCATCCATCACCCTCAACATAGGGGCCCCCCAGGGCTGTGTTCTGAGTCCCCTCCTCTACTCCCTGTACACACACGACTGTGTGGCTCAGCGGAGTAGCAATACAATCATCAAATTTGCTGACGACACAGTGGTGGTGGGCCTGATCTCTGCCAACGACGAGAGGGCCTACCTGGAAGAGGTCAAGGTCCTGGCGGGATGGTGCCAGGAAAACAGCCTCTCCCTGAACGTCAGCAAAACAAAGGAGATGATTGTGGACTTCAGGAGGTCGGGGGTCAAGGACTACAGCCCCCTCAGCATCGACGGGGCACCGGTTGAGAGAGTCAACAGCTTTAAGTACCTCGGAGCCTACATATCCGAGGACTTGACATGGACACACACATTGACAGTGTTGTGAAGAAGGCACGACAACGCCTCTACTTCCTCAGGCGCCTAAGGAAGTTCCAAGTCAGTCAGAAGATCCTTAAGAACTTCTACTCATGTACAATAGAGAGCATCTTGACTGGCAACATCACCTCCTGGTTTGGGAATAGCACTGCACAAGACCGAAGCAGACTACAAAGAGTGACACGTTCAGCCGAACGCACAATTGGAGGGGGGCTCCCCACCCTCCAGAACATTTACAACAAGCGTTGCAGGGGCAAGGCTAAGAGAATCATTAAAGACTCCAGTCACCCGAACAACTGCCTCTTTGAACTGCTGCGGTCAGGCAAGCGATACCGGAGTCTCAAGGCGAGCACAGAAAGACTCAGAAGAAGCTTCTATCCCCAGGCCATCAGGCTGCTAAACGAACAATGAACACTACACAACAACAACCATCAAACGCACATAGCACACACATCCACACGCACACACTCACTTTAAACAAACACACTGTAGCACCCACTCCACACACTTTATAGCACACACCCACTTTAAACAAACACACTGTAGCACCCACTCCCCACACTTTATATTTATTGATGAAGGATTGCACTACAACTCGTACACCTTACTGTAAATTGTACCTAAATTGTACCTCATCCCATTTCTGCTTTGCACTATATAGTACTGTACATTAGTACACTGCATAGTATTGTATATTATATGGTAACTCAGTTACGTCTATTCTGCATCGAACATTGTACATATGTCTATACTGAACACTGTGACCTCATTTTCTACTTCTAAATGACATGCTATACTATGTTATTTGATACTATCTTGTCTAGCACAGTCTCTGGAGCGTAACAGTAAGAAGCATTTTGTATGAAAGTATTCTGTACTTCTGTATGACAACTATTAAAGAAACTTGAAACTTGAACTATTAATGTCGGGCGACTGCCCACAGACACCTATTTGATTTAAAGTCGGCAGCAGCACGGAGTCTCTGGACTTATTTTATTTGGAATATAATGACTTTATACGCAAAAGTAGCCTAGTTTTAAGTAATAATATTATAAATCTACATGCCTTGATGATGTCATTCTTTTGTTTTGTTGTCATTCTTTTGCCTATCAATTGTTTTTAAGCTCAATAAACTCTGACAGGAATTTCTCTCATTTGACCGGTAGATTGAAATCTACCGGACACTGAGGCCGGCAACAATTTTTTCTAACGGAAACCCTGGGCGGGGGCGCCCCCCCGGTTTCGGCTCAGACCCCTTCCCCGTCCTCTGTTCCGGCCTTGGCCCCTTCCATGGCCCGGCCGCTGGTCCCACTTCTCTCCCTTAATCCCCCTCTTGTTAAGCACAGTCGGTTCGGCCGCTTGATCCATCCCCCTCCACGTTGACTATTTCATGCGGTAATCTGTTCACTGATGGACTGTTCACTGGCTATTAATTAGTTGCAGTTTTTGTATTGGTGAATTCTGGGGGGGCCTGTGTGGTGACCTATATTAAGAGACATTCACCAAGGTGGGCTTGTGCCTTTAAGGGCGGGGGTTTTACTGTTTAGGGGAAAGGGGAAATACCACTTCCGGTTCCGGGTTAAGTTGGTTGTTATTGTAAATGCTATGTGCAGTGAGAAGTAAAGTACCTCAACTCGAACCACATCTCTGGTAGAGCCATATGAAATCCGTTTAATTTTTTTCCAAATTCCATTTATTTTTTTTCCAAATTCCGTTTTTTCCGTTTTTAATATTTCAGAATTCTGTATTTTTCTTTGTACGCTCATTTTACCATCAGAAATAGTGTCTAATAAGTGGGAATGAATAAATGTCCACAATTTAATAAGATATAACAGTCCATTTAATAGGGCTGTCTTAAATACTTCGAAGCTTCGTTCGATGGGCATGGGATTCGAATATGAAAATAAAATTTGATTATTAAAAAATATAAATGATAGATATATATTTTTTTGCAAAATCAACTCTGCCTGTCTTTGTTAATTACAACAAGTAATGCTGTTTGTTATTTAAGATGAGGTCGGACTCGGCACTGAAAGATTTGTGTTCATTGTGCTGCTTTTATAAAGCCTCAAAATCAAATGACGGCTTACAATATTTCATGAAAGCAAAGTGTTTTGTTTGTCTAAGATTTAAAAAGGTTTAAACTTTACAGCACTGACAAAGTTGAACAAAGTGCTGTACAAGTCCCACAACATAAAAAAAATATTATTATTTTATTTTTTTTACAGTTTATTCCATTTTTATTGCTCAATTCCGCGATTCCGTCCGCGATTCCGTGAACGCGGATTCCATATGGCTCTAATATCTCTCTACACACACTACCCCACCCCCCTTGCAACTTGTACACATATGCACAAAATACAGCCTTCTCATGTCTATGATCTCCCTTTCTGACACACACATGTAACGGAGGTACCGCGTGTCTATCCACAGTCACGATGGACAGTGTAGTGAAGTGGCTGTGGACGTTAAGTGGTACTGCAAGTAAACTCACTCCCCAGAGGCATCCAGAGTTCACCTCTTGGTATAGCGGTCTGCGATGTTGCCCGCGGCGCGGGAGACCGGGGTTCAACTCCCACTCAGGGCATGTCAAATGAGACCGGTTTCAGTGGTGCCCAGTGACCCGGATGCCCTGGGTGGAGTGAGTTTAGGGGGGTGAGTGTAACGGAGGTACCGCGTGTCTATCCACAGTCACGATGTGTGAAGTGGCTGTGGACGTTAAGGGTTCCTGCAGGTAAACTCACTCCCCATAGTAGGGCTGCAACTAACGATTATTTTGGTAGTCGACTAATCTGTCGATTCTTTTTTCGATTAGTCCACTAATCTAACGATTATTTTTGTCACACCCTCAATATCTGCTTCCTGTGGGCGCGGCTCCTTCTCCAGTGCATGTTTTACCTCACATGCTCAAGTCTGCACACCTGTGAATGTCACCCTGTTGTCCAGTCCCTCTGCCTTAACACTTTTGAGTGCCAGCGATGAGATTTCTTGTCTCTCTGTTTAATTAATTTATCCACTCTGGTTGGATGGTGTGTATGTATATGTATGTATTGTGCTGTATAATGACAATACATTTCAATCGAATCTCATTTTGAAATTGCTACGCTGCCTATGGACACGACAGTGGCAGACAGCTTCGGAGGTGATTGCATTGCACCATGGTGATCCACTCAACAGGTAGCGATTTCAAAATGAGATTCGATTAAAATGTATTGTCATTATACAGTACAATACATACACACCATCCAACCAGAGTGGATAAATTAATTAAACGTAAAAAAAAAAAAATTGAACCAAGAGTGATTTGAACTTGTGACCATAGGATCCACAGCCAGCAGACTAACGAGGTGAGCTAAGTCAGATGTTAAAACTGAGTGACTAATCCATGATTTACACTTGTGCCAATTGCGTTTGTCCCTAATCTTTAGTATTGGCATTAATAAATCAGATGTCATGCTAATATGTCATGTTCTACAGTAGGACTTACTACTGTGATACTAATAGAAGCCTGCTTTGCTGGAATGATTCTTCTCAAAGATGAATTGGATAATGCAGGCGCGAGCTGGGCGTAACTGGCGTAGATAACTTACCGGGGGCAAAACTAGCGTACGTCAGTGGCCAATCAGGCCGCGCAAACCGAACACGGAAGTGCAATCCCCTTAGGGAAAGTATTCACGCGACCGGTACCCTGTCCCGCACATACAGGACTTCTCTACCCACCTAGCGGGGGCCATCATCTTCTCCAAGGTGGACCTGGTGCGCGTGTACCACCAGGTGCCGGTCCATCCAAGGGATGTGCCAAAAACAGCTGTCATTACACCCTTTGGACTTTTTGAATTCCTAAGAATGCCTTTCGGGCTCATGGGGGCGGCGCAGACGTTTCAGCGCCTGATGGACTCTGTGCTCCAGGACATGCCGTTTTTGTTTGTGTACTTGGATGACATTCTTGTAGTCAGTACGTCCATAGAGGAGCACATGACACACCTCCAGCAGCTGTTTGAGCAGCTCAGTAAACACGGCCTCATCGTCAACCCGACCAAGTGCCAGTTTGGGCAGTCCTCCATCACCTTCCTCGGACACCATGTCACTCCACAGGGAGCCACCCCACTCCCCGCCAGGGTGGAGGCCATTGCCAGTTTTCCTCGTCCCCGCACCGTACGGTCTCTACAGGAGTTCCTGGGCATGGTGAACTTTTACAACCGGTTCCTTCCCCATGCTGCCCACCTCATGCGCCCCTTGTACGAGGCCCTGCGGGGCAAAGTGCCCAAGGACGAGTTAGATTGGTCTAGGGATGCCCTGATGACGTTTTTTGCCACCGATACCGATCACCGATCGTCGTGAGCCATATCGGCCGATACCGATCCGATTGTTTTTGATTAAAAAGAAATTAAAGATTATTTTATATAATTTTTTTTTATAAAATATATATATTATATAATTAGACTTGTACTTGTTTTATCTGCGAGACATCGCCACCACGCAACAAGTCAAAATGCTCGCTATCTGCAAACGGCTCCACTGTCTGTGTGTACTCTAGTAGCCTCCAGCTCCCAAAAGGATTCTCCTGTGCTGCAGCGGGACCCTATTGGTAACGTTACTGTGCTTTGGTCATTTCACATTCAGCAAGCCCTCAGCTCGAATACGCATTGAATCAATGTTATAAGACATTGATATCAAGAGCTATCTGTAGCTACTGCTAGCCGGCTAGATGACGTTAAGACAGAACTTTTTAGTTCAATGGGACATTTAGTTTTGAACAGAGAACTAACGTCAGCTAACGCAAGCTAACGGAGGTATGAACATGGACTACTAGACTTGCTGGATCATTTGTTGATATCAGGAGCTATCAGTAGCTAGCCGGCTAAATACCGTTAGACAATGCCTACTGTTACGAAGGATCAGATTAAACCGAATATATATATTTACTACTTGATATATATTGCATAATATTTGTATATCGTCTGATATCCCTTGTGTATTCTTTGTACATATACACGGAATATCCCTTTTACCTAGTACAGACCATAATATTTCGTTCTCCTATTGGATAGCGATCCACTAGGCGCCACTGCCATACCCCCAATGTCTAGTTCAAAGTCACCGCCAAGGCTTGCCTGGACATGCCCGGTTCTGCGCAAGAATACGAGACAGGAATAAGGCTGGTACTAGATTATTCACCGTACGTATAAATACGTCGCAGGTGGATACAGCAGCACTTAGTCTAAAGTCAAGTTAACCTAGAA
This sequence comes from Notolepis coatsorum, assembly GCF_963971535.1. Classification (NCBI taxonomy): domain Eukaryota; kingdom Metazoa; phylum Chordata; class Actinopteri; order Aulopiformes; family Paralepididae; genus Notolepis; species Notolepis coatsorum. The sequence goes on along the minus strand of NC_140171.1, from coordinate 164,950,767 downwards.
ACGTGTTACCCTCAAAACGTAAAAGCCTTCATCACGAGTCAACGACCAAGTGAAGTGAGCAACCGTGCATCTAAATAGAGCACTTATAACCGCGTGCGAATAGGACAGTAAAAGTGTCAGAGCTTAGTGTAATAACGTCAAGTTCGACCTAGTTAATGTGAAGTACCGCGCACCGGAGAATCTACACCGGTGAATGCAGAGCCCTTTTCCGGCTGGATTATTATTATAATGAACACTACACAACAACAACCACCAAACGCACATAGCACACACATCCACACGCACACACTCACTTTAAACAAACACACTGTAGCACCCACTCCACACACTTTATAGCACACACCCACTTTAAACAAACACACTGTAGCACCCACTCCCCACACTTTATATTTATGGATGAAGGATTGCACTACAACTCGTACACCTTACTGTAAATTGTACCTAAAATTGTACCTCATCCCATTTCTGCTTTGCACTAGATAGTACTGTACATTAGTACACTGCATAGTATTGTGTATTGTATATTATATGGTAACTCAGAACATTGTACATATGTCTATACCGAACACTGTGACCTCATTTTTCTTCTTCTAAATTCATGCTATATTATGTTATGTTATTTGATACTATCTTGTCTAGCACAGTCTCTGGAGCGTAACAGTAAGAAGCATTTTGTATGAAAGTATTCTGTACTTCTGTATGACAACTATTAAAGAACTTGAACTTGAACTTGAACTGTGGCTGTTGGAGCGGAGGAGAATCGTCTACACCCACTACTGTGTGGGATTTACCCGTGAGGAACATCACTCGAGCCCGTCTCAAGGAGAGGCTGGCTGACTTTCACCTATGCTGCACGCATACTTGGATTACAGCTGCTGCTTTCGTCTGCCGATCAAGGGAGTAATGTACCGACTCCCGTAGCTGGAGCTTATTGATTCCCCGTTGATCCAGAGTTTGCATTCGAACATTTCCTCCCCCTGCTGGCCTACAACCGGAGGGACCCTACTAGTATCTCCCGCTGCCCTACTAGTGTACCATAGATATAATTCCTATTGATACAGGTGGTATTTATTATCTCCTGCATACTATTCTAATGGACTTACGCTCTTGACTTACTCACGCACATTCTTCGCCTTACAAGCGCAATTCATAGTTATCATTCTGTAACCTACCGTTCAGTGTTTCCGTTAGAAAAAATTGTTGCCGGTCTCCGTGACCTGCAAGATTTCAATCTACCGGACAAATGAGATTAATTCCGGTCATAGTTTATTGAGCTTTAAAACAATTGATAGGCAGGGCAGGCTATATAAAGAATGTCATCCTCAAGGCATGTAGATTTATTTATTTACTAGGCTACTTTTGCGTATACAGTCATTAATATATTCCAAATAAAATAAGTCCCTCGATACTCCGTGCTGCTGCTGACTTGAAATAAAATAGACCGCGTATGTGGGCAGTCGGTCTGACACTAAACAGCAGTCTGTTATAATCACATTTTTATGAGCTAACGAATTCCGTTATATTGGACATTTGTATTAATTATATCAAGCGAAGAACTGAGAAAGCAGAGAGACGGCAACATTATCGTGGTTTGCGTGACGACTCTCTCCACCTCGCAACGACTTGGTGCTGGTCATAATGTCCGGTGAAAACAACTCCCTCCAAGCACAACTTGACCACCCGAACCGTACCAAAACAGGCCAAAATTAAATAGCCCATGCGACGAACGATTCATTACATTCGTTTCATCGTTGCTCCACCAAGCAGCCGGTCCAACAATGAAAGCTGTTATCAGCGCGAGCCGGCCGCAGTTAGTTTGCAAGAAGCATCCAGCTGCAGACCCGCAGAGCAGCTTTCCAGGTCTGGGGACCGCACTGTGCCAGCAAAGCTGGTGGGTTCTGTGGGTCTGCAGCTGCATGCCTTCCGCAAATCCAGCAGCAAGCTCTCGCTGAGCGAAGCAACGACAACAAACGCAATGATTGTTTCGTTCATCGCATAGGCCACCCAACTCCAGCCCATCCAAATACAATTCAAATAATCAAACTGTGCCCAGAGGGAACTATTTTCACCGGACACTATGACCGGAGAGATTAAATATGTCGGACTTCAACAGATTTTGCCAGTCAAATACCGGTAATTACCGGCTAACGGAAACGCTGCTACCGTTGCTATAATAATAAATATTATTCTAACCAAGATTTGTTGTGGAACCGTGCCATTGTGGAGGTGTTCATATCATATACCTGTGTACTGTATGGCCAGTAGTAATGTACATAAGACAGTAGTGGTTTAATGATACCATACTTATTAATACAGTCAGGGAATTGTACCCCTCAGTTACAATTGGTCCTTCGAGCCGGAGGGTAATTAGCGTAATATTAATATAATATTAATATTAACATGGCCGATGATGAACACTCCACAAACGGTTCTCCTAAACTAGATCGCCCGCAGCGCAGACAGCAGCCACCTCTTTCCCTAGAAGACTACGCTGACAGTCTACTACCTAGCTTTATAAAGAAGTTAAGTACGGATAAAATAAATAAAGCGGATAGTAAAAGTATGTCAAACCCTACCGACCAGGCGAGCCCGCCAGTAGAGACCCTAGTGGGTTCTAACGTAACTGACCAAGCTCACGGGGGGGACCAGGAGGGACCTGACATGACTTTACCCCCCGCCGACGCCAACGAGGTAGTCCCCGGAGAGCTCCAGGATAAAGAAAGCCCTCCAGGGACGGAACCCGACCCACTACCAGAAGAGACTCACACCCAGGAGATGGATCTCCTCGGAGCGCGACAGGAGAACGGATCTCCAACGAGCACTGCCAGAAGCCGATCACCTCCGCCTGTGTCTTCCCCCAGCGAAGCGGACAAGATGCTGGCGCAGGCACTCATCGCCACCCTGGCAGCCTCCACCGAGCGCGAACGAGCTGCAGACCAACGAGAGCGCCTTCACGCGCAACTCCAAGCGCAAGCCCTCAGTGAACGCGAACATTCTGCAACCGAGCGAGAGCGCTTCCAGGCACAACAAAGGAGTGAAGACGACCGCATAAGACTGGAGACCAGACGCCTTCAGACGGAAGAGAACATTGAAAGAAGCCGCGCCGATGCACAGTGCGCCGCCGCCAATGCACAGCGCGACGCCGCCCATGCCAGCGCCAATGCGCAGCGCGACGCCGCCAATGCCCAGCGCGAAGCAGTGCGCGAAGCCGCCCATGCCCAGCGCGAGGCAGAGCGCGACCGGCTGCAGGCGCAGCTGATGGACAAATTGATTGCCATGGCGACACCCCCTCAATCCGCACGGAGCTCCCGGAGATCGTCAAGACAAGGGTCTAGGACACATTCCCCTACCCGACTAAGCGACCCGGGACCCCGCCAACAGGAGGATCCTGTCCACGTCTCCGAACCCCCTCCCCGGCCGGTCCATACGAGACCCAGCAACCGGGAAGAACCGGACCACGCCGAGAGACTGAACAGAAGACTCCAGGACCTAGCAGAGGAAGAGGAAGAGGAGGAATGTCAAGCCGACCAGCAGCAACGTACTCTGGACCAGGAGGCCCAGTACAGCCCCGACCAGCAGCAACGTACTCTGGACCAGGAGGCCCAGTACAGCCCCGACCAGCAGCAACGTACTCTGGACCAGGAGGTCCAGTACAGCCCAGACGTCAGCCCCGAGGCACTGCGCTACAAACCCCCGACTCAACTCACGGGTGAGTTTGACGCACCGTCAGCACCGAGGAACAGCACCTGGGTACCCGACCTTCGGTACCCACCAAGTACCAGCCCAAGACGACACGCACGGGGAGACTCGCCCCAGGAGGCCTCTCCCCCAACGCTCACCGATGTGCCAGCCATCCATGGCATCGTACCTTGGCACACCGACGTTCCCGGACTTCACACACGAACAGAGCACAGTACACAGAGCTACGAATGTGCTTAGAGACAATGATGTCCGATGTACCGGATGAAACGTACAAGTATGCTATCCTACTCAAGCACCTGAAGGTGCCCAGAGCGCACAATATAGCGCTGGCATATTCCAACTCTACTACCCCATACACCGCGGCTCTAGTAGCCCTCGACCAATGTTATGGACGCATATGGGACTACGTGATACAAGAGATAAGAGACATTGACCGTCTCCCCCCAGCCAGAGACAACAGAGCACTAGATGACCTCTCTATCAAGGTACAGTCCCTGGTAGGGATGCTGGGGTCCCAAAAGGAAAAAGGGATCTATGAACTGTACGCTAACTCTAATGTAGAGAGGATATTAGAGAAGCTTCAGGCGGCAGAGAGACCACCGCGACCCCAACGGCCCAGAGGCATCCCTCCTAGACTTGTCTGACTTCCTCGCGAGAGAAGTCAGCAGCTTACGACTGGACACGTTTGTATGGAGTGGACCAAGCCCAAGACCAGGACCTCGGGGATTAAATGATAACCGCCGGTCGGTGACCGTTATGCACCAAGCCGAATCAGTACCGCAGCACAAGAACCACAACACCCCCTCGACGAAAGAGGAGTGGAAGATTGAATGCCAGTACTGTGAAGGAGAACATCGGCTGTATCAATGCGACAAGTTCAAGACGCTGACCACGGACGAGGTGAGTCAGTGGGTCAAAGACCACCGCCGCTGCGCGCGCAGCCATATGGCAGCTGAGTGCCGCTTGAAGAAGAAGTGCGGCAGGTGCGGCGGCGCCCACCTGGAGGTCCTGCATGACATCAACAGGCGTCCGCCAGGACAACAGAGTGGGCCCGTCACGGTAATGTACCAGGCCGAGGCGGTGGCACCAGTACCAAAGATCCACCAGACCGCTCCCTACTGTTCCGACTGCTACAGCAGACACTGGGAGTCACGGTGCTACTCGGACGACCGCGAGTCGGCACCACCCCAGACGATCCAAAGCAACCGACCAACAGGAGTGCTCCACATTGACCAGCATAGCGGGACCCCCCGAGTGCTCATCAAAGTGGTCAGAGTGCTCCTGAGCTACGAGGACAAGGTCCTGGACACTTACGCCGTCCTGGACGATGGGTCTGAAAAGACTCTCCTCCTCGCTTCCGCAGCAGCCCAGTTGGGCCTGCGGGGTGCCAAAGGTACCATGACAATACGCACCATCAGAAGGGACCAGAAGACCATAAAAGGTGAGAAGGTCTCCTTCAAGATAGCAGCGGTGGACCAGCCCGAGAAGCAGTATAGTATAACCAACGTCTTCACCAGCCACGACATAGGCCTATCACAGTACACCTACCCCATCCCACAGCTGATGGCGAAGTATGTGCACATACGTCAACTACCTATACCGCTTATCGATGGCGCCACACCGACCCTGCTCATCGGCTCCGACCACGCGGACCTCATTCTCCCAATTGAGGCGGCCCACATCGGACCCAAAGGATGCCCAGTCGCGGTTCAGACCCGACTGGGGTGGACGCTCCAGGGCCCCCTCTACGGACTTGACAGTCAACCCACGTCTACACGCTGCCTACACACAAAGGCGAGCGACACCGGCCACTCCCTCGTACAGCCCGTTGAGAGGCTATTGACATTAAGCGAGAGGCCTGTGAGAGAACCGTGGGCACAAGAGGGAGTTCGGAACTCCAGACGTAGCTGACCTCGAACCCAGCACCCCGAGCGACTCCTTGATGGTGCGGCCGGAACCGGCCCCTCCTCAGACGGGGTACAGAGCAAACAAGAGAAACAGACGGAGGAGGTGGAGGCGCAGCCAAGCACAGATCAAAGCAGTCTCAGGCCCGCTTCCTCCTAACCCCCCTACCATCCCTTCCAGCCCGGCAGAAGCGGGTCAAGGACGGGGACAACTTAAAAGTGAACACAGTCGTCATGACCATAGACCAGTCACTACCCAGAGCTGCGTGGCCGGCCGGCCGCGTAAGCAACGTGATCACTGGTGCCGACGGAAAGGTCAGAGCGGCAGAAGTGCTTGTCCAGGGGCGGACATACACCCGACCCGTGGCGAGGCTGATAGAGTTGCCAAGGCTCCCCGACTCTCTTGATGACGACCATGACCCCCTGACTTTGTGAACTGCCCTACCCTCACAACGGACATTGAGTAGTGGACAGTGCGGTTAATCTGTCTCTGCTTATCTAATTAGGTGGGACTAATTAGGAGGCGGCTGTTACGAAGGATCAGATTAAACCGAATATATATATTTACTACTTGATATATATTGCATAATATTTGTATATCGTCTGATATCCCTTGTGTATTCTTTGTACATATACACGGAATATCCCTTTTACCTAGTACAGACCATAATATTTCGTTCTCCTATTGGATAGCGATCCACTAGGCGCCACTGCCATACCCCCAATGTCTAGTTCAAAGTCACCGCCAAGGCTTGCCTGCAGGGGAGGAAACTAACTTTTTGGCTTACCAGCCAACTGGCGAGTATCTGATTTTTTTTACCAGCCAAACAGATTTTTTACCAGACAAAAAAAATCGCTAATTGTGATAATTACTTCTTTGTATGTCAAGCCGCGTCAATGTTGTGTATGCATCTGGGTAGGCACACTGTGCCTTTAAGACAGCACGGTGGTCTTACGACAGTGCTGTGACGTACCGTCAAGTGTTGTGGTAACGTCAGTTGGGTTGGTGTGCTGTTGTCTGGTTGAGCTTAGCTAGCCCCTTTCGTGACTGCGATGTGCAAGCCAGGGGCTTTTGAGCATGAAATAAAATGTCTAACCTTACGTCGTAGTCCGGTGCTTTTTCGGAAACATTATAGTCATAACAGATACACCTAGCTGGCTGCTTTGAGCACACGGGGCTAACGTTAGCTAGCAAGCAGCTATATAACGCTAACTAGAAGCTAACCACTGTATACAGTTCCAGTAGACAACATTACACCTCTGATTTAAATGTGTCCTTAGTAACTTATACTCGATGGTTGTACTAGGGTTGGATGCAGTTCCCCGTTGGTCAGTCTGTCTGTTTTCCATATTCTAGCTATGAGGTCACCGAGGTCCGGACCTCGGTAACTATTTGTAACTATTAAAAAAAAATATATATATATATATAATTTTTTTTTTATAAAAAAAATTATAATTTTTTTTTTTTTTTTTTTGTCAACGACTGGCCCACTACTAGGCTGAGACATCGGCCCATTGGTACTGACTGACACTGGGCTGGCCCAATCACATCTCTTACTAAGCACCCCCCCGCCAGTCGTGCAGGTATATGACTGAGAGGGGGGCTGGTACATGACTGAGATGGGGCTGGTACATAACAGAGGGGGCTGTGGTACATGACTGAGAGGGGGCTGGTACATGACTGAGAGGGGCTGGTACATGACTGAGAGGGGGCTGTGGTACATGACTGAGAGGGGGCTGTGGTATATGACTGAGAGGGGGCTGTGGTACATGACTGAGAGGGGGCTGGCTGGTACATGACTGAGAGGGGGCTGGTACATGACTGAGAGAGGGCTGGTACATGACTGAGAGGGGGGCTGGTATACATGACTGAGAGGGGGCTGTGGTACATGACTGAGATGGGGCTATGGTACATGACTGAGATGGGGCTGTGGTACATGACTGAGAGGAGGCTGGTACATGACTGAGAGGGGGCTGGTACATGACTGAGAGGGGGCTGGTACATGACTGAGAGGGGGCTGGTACATGACTCAGATGGGGCTGTGGTACATGACTGAGAGGGGGCTGGTAGATGACAGAGGGGGCTGGTATACATGACTGAGAGAGGGCTGGTACATGACTGAGAGGGGCTGGCTGGTACATGCCTGAGAGGGGCTGGTATAAATAATAATTTAGGACCTGCTCCGAGGTCATCAATTGGCACACATGCGATGCATGCATGCAATTCGTATCTGCGATTAACCCATCCCGTCGTCCTTCCCCCCCAAGGGCAGCCGGGAGCAGACAGGCGTCAACGTGAGCCGCGCCAGGGGACCAATCCAAGTGCTCCTGTCCGTCTTCGTCAAGGACGCCACAGTGTTAGCGATCTTGTTGTTGTGCATGTTTTTCCATTGGGTTTATCTTATCGGGGGGAAACCCTTGCGAGCACGGGGAGAACATGCAAACTCCACACAGAAAGGCCTGGGAGATACCCCACCTGGGTAACTGGCATCATGGAAACCTGGTCCCCAAGCGGGAATCGAACCCTGGACCTTCTTGCTGTGAGGCGACAGTGTTAACCACTACACCACCGTGCCACCATGACTGAGAGGGGGCTGGTACCATGTATTGTGCATCATTGTAGGTCAAACCATTAAAAAGTTAATTTCCACGGCAGCCATTTTGGATTTTGGTCTCTCACAAATTTCCCCCGCCTTTTTAAAAAATCCATTGAGAAACAAAGTGCCACAGATGACCCAACTACTAGGTCCATATCGTATCATCATAATATTATTTTTTAAATCATTAGGATAAGGGTTCCCTTGATAAAGATGCATGAAAAGGCTGTATAATATACAACACCAGTAGCTCAACTGCAAAAACTGCTTTTTTATTTGATTAGATTTATTTGGAAATTAAAAACACATCATAAAAACAAATGATCTTGACCAATTTGTATTCCTGAGGATATCACCTAAAAGCATTCATTAACAAGCATTAACACTTATTTCCAAGGTGGTCCTCGATGGAAGACATAAAAACACAGCACATTATAGCCTACTCAACTGCAAATTTTTCCTCAACTGCAAAAATGTATGCCTACTTATGTATTAGCCTACAGGGAAAAACACATTCACAACAGGCAGCAAAGTTTGTTTTAAGCCAAGTATGGTAATAAGGTAACTATTAGGATATATATGGTATGGATTACTTACTCTTAATAACTTATTACTATCTGTGGTAGCTCTAGTCTCCACCTACACAAATTGTTTTTGTGCTGTCCATTGATCGCACCTTCACGTGGTAGGCACATAGGTCAAACTCCCCAAACAAACACACCATTGATTTAATTGCCATATAAGATTAATATAAAACAAGAAGGTGATCTATTAACTGTGTAAACCTTATGCAATATTCATCATTGATATTTGAATACTTGAAATCTGTATGAACTGAGTAGTTGGTATCAAATGAAATAAGATGGAACTGCTCCATGCATTCATTGAATAAACAACTATTTTCTCATTACCAGTATGGTATTGTTTAAATTGTACAGCTTTTTGCACATCTTTGTCAGGGGATTCCAACAATTCTGGACCTGAATGTACCAGTTAATTGTAATCATCTCTCTCCTTATGCCTAGTCAAGCCAGGTTGTGGAGGAGAGAGACAGGGATGAACAGGCTATAGACTACGTTGCCCATCCTGAGCCTGCTATGATGCAGGTGTTTTTACATCACCACCCAAAACAAGATTCAGCCAAGAGCGAGTGAGTACACTGGTCCACTTGTCCATGGCACTTACTACCCAGCTTTGTAATTGGTTGGGGGGGGGGATAGTACAGTAGGTACGCATATTTAAGGGGACCGTAAGGATGGTGTACTGGTGGGTGGTGTCCGACCGATTATAGTGGGCCGGTCTGGGCCAAAAAAATAAATGGACCTCCCTAATTTCTAAACCCTGGCTACGGCCCTGTTTGCGAGTGCTCCTGATGGCTAGCCTAGTAGTACCGCGGGACTTTTATTATTATATGTCCGCGGGTTGGCCAGTACTGCGCAAACGTTTATTAAACATTATATGTCCGCGGGTGGTCTTGTGCAGTGCTCTCGTGGCACTGTCAACTAAAGCGAACACTCAGAAGACGCGCACCGTTTGCCAGTGCAGTGATTGCAGAATGTTTTATTTTTTTGTATACTCGCCAGACTGGCGAGTGGTCTTCATGAATCACTCACCAAACGTAAAAAATACTCGCATTTGGCGAGTAAAGTGGCCTAATTTCCTCCCCTGCTTGCCTGGACATGCCCGGTTCTGCGCAAGAATACGAGACAGGAATAAGGCTGGTACTAGATTATTCACCGTACGTATAAATACGTCGCAGGTGGATACAGCAGCACTTAGTCTAAAGTCAAGTTAACCTAGAAACGTGTTACCCTCGAAACGTAAAAGCCTTCATCACGAGTCAACGACCAAGTGAAGTGAGCAACCGTGCATCTAAATAGAGCACTTATAACCGCGTGCGAATAGGACAGTAAAAGTGTCAGAGCTTAGTGTAATAACGTCAAGTTCGACCTAGTTAATGTGAAGTACCGCGCACCGGAGAATCTACACCGGTGAATGCAGAGCCCTTTTCCGGCTGGATTATTATTATATTGCTTTGGTCCTGTGGCTGTTGGAGCGGAGGAGAATCGTCTACACCCACTACTGTGTGGGATTTACCCGTGAGGAACATCACTCGAGCCCGTCTCAAGGAGAGGCTGGCTGGCTTTCACCTATGCTGCACGCATACCTGGATTACAGCTGCTGCTTTCGTCTGCCGATCAAGGGAGTAATGTACCGACTCCCGTAGCTGGAGCTTATTGATTCCCCGTTGATCCAGAGTTTGCGTTCGAACATTTCCTCCCCCTGCTGGCCTACAACCGGAGGGACCCTACTAGTATCTCCCGCTGCCCTACTAGTGTACCATAGATATAATTCCTATTGATACAGGTGGTATTTATTATCTCCTGCGTACTATTCTAATGGACTTACACTCTTGACTTACTCACGCACATTCTTCGCCTTACAAGCGCAATTCATAGTTATCATTCTGTAACCTACCGTTGCTATAATAATAAATATTATTCTAACCAAGATTTGTTGTGGAACCGTGTCATTGTGGAGGTGTTCATATCATATACCTGTGTACTGTATGGCCAGTAGTAATGTACATAAGACAGTAGTGGTTTAATGATACCATACTTATTAATACAGTCAGGGAATTGTACCCCTCAGTTACACCTACTAAACGTGAATAGTTGACTGGGTAATTTTGTTTAAACCGTAACGATAGCTAGGTAGCTAACGTTAGCTCAGGTCGAATGCACTATAGACTCGAGCAGAGGAGCCGCCTCTCAGTCCTCAGTGTTTACAAACTGTACACGGGTGCGGGCGGGGCAAGGGAGCAGCGGCAGTTTGCAGGTCGTGTGTGTCTGAGACAGACAGCGAGTGAGATCTTCGCTTGATCGGTTTCCGCGATCGGCGAATATGACTCATTATCGGAATTCACAGATCGCATATTTATACTGAGTATTGGCCGATAACGATCGGTGGCCGATCGATCGGGGCATCCCTAGATTGGTCCTCTGGGATGGACAGCGCTTTTGGGGCTGCCAAGACCGCGCTAGCCGACGCTGCTCTGCTGGCGCACCCCTCTCCCACTGCCCCGGTCGCCCTCACGACAGACGCCTCTGACTATGCAGTGGGAGCGGTGTGCGAGCAGTGGGTGGGCGGTTCCTGGCAGCCACTGGCCTTTTTTAGCAAACAGCTCCGCGACAACGAGCGTAAGTACAGTACTTTCGACAGGGAACTGCTGGGTCTGTTCCTCGCCACTAGGCACTTTAGATGCCTGTTGGAAGGCCGCCAGTTCCCTGCCTTTGTGGACCACAAGCCGCTAACGTTCTCCATGGCCAAGACCTTGGAGCCGTGGTCGGGACGTCAGCAGCGGCAGCTCTCGGCGATCTCCGAGTTAACCACGGACATTGAGCACGTGGCGGGCAAGGACAACTTGCCACTTCCGACTGCCTCTCTCTGGCGGTCATCGGGTCCGTCCACTTGGGACTCGATTATGCCACCATGGCGGCAGACCAAGCCACAGACTCAGACATTCAGGCCTATCGGACGGGCCCTACTGCACTGCAGCTGGAGGATGTGGTGTTCGACACAGCTAACGCCACTCTCCTCTGCGACATCTCCACTGGCCAACCGCACCCTATGGTGCCTACGGCCTGGCGGCGCCGGGTTTTTAACATGATCCACAGCCTTTCCCACCCAGGTGTGGAGGCCTCGACTAAGCTGGTGGGGGTCAAGCTGGCCTCCAGAAGGATGTTAGGACCTGGGCTAGCTCGTGTGTGGCGTGCCAGCGTGCCAAGGTGCACCGCCATACCAAAGCCCCTTTGGCACCGTTTATAGTGCCAGAGAGGCGGTTCGACCACGTGAATGTGGACCTGGTGGGCCCCCTGCCCCCCTCCCACGGATATACTCACCTCCTCACCATGGTGGACAGGACCACCAGGTGGCTGGAGGCTGTTCCACTGTCCTCCACTACGGCAGCGGAGGTGGCCCAGGCGTTCATCGGCTGCTGGGTGGCCCGTTTTGGCACACCGGGGGACATCACAAGCGACAGGGGCCCCCAGTTCACTTCGGAGCTCTGGACTGCAGTTGCGGAGCAACTGGGGGTGAAGATCCACCGCACTACGGCGTACAACCCGCAGGGCAACAGACTTTGTGAGCGGTTCCATAGGGACATGAAGGCCACTCTTCGGGCTGCCCTTACGGATGGCGACTGGGTTGACCGCCTCCCGTGGGTCTTGCTTGGTCTTCGTTCTGCCCCCAAAGAGGACCTCCAGGCCTCATCCGCCGAGCTGGTGTACGGCCAGCCGCTGCGGGTCCCTGGGGAGTTTTTCCGGAGGCCACAGCTTCCTGGTCCGTCGCCTCCCATCGAACAGTGTCCCGGGGTGTTGCCGATGCCCTTATTCCAATTCCAACATCCCGCCACTGCCTTCCCCAGTCCTACGTCCCCAGGGACCTGCCATTGTCCAAATATGTGTTCATCCGGCACGACAGCCATCGGACCCCGCTGCAGCCCCCTTATGACGAGCCTTTCCGTGTCCTGGAGGCAGGCACTAAAAATGTTGTTGTGGACATGGGGGGCAGGCCAGAGCGGGTCACTATAGGCCGTCTTAAGCCTGCTCACTTGGACAAGGACGAACCAGTTCAGTCGGCCCAACCCCCGCGGCGGGGGCAGCGTTTCCGTTAGCCGGTAATTACCGGTATTTGACCGGCAAAATATGTTGAAGTCCGACATATTTAATCTCTCCGGTCTTAATGTCCGGTGAAAATAATTCCCTGAGTCTAAGCACAATTTGATTATTTGAATTGTATTAAAATAGGCTAAAATTAAATAGCCTATGCGATGAACGAAACAATCATTACATTTGTTTCATCGTTGCTTCTAATAATGACAACGACGTTGTCAGCGAGAGCTTAGTGCTGGGTGTGCGAGTGCATGTGAAGCTGCAGAGCCGGAGCAGCAGCGGCACAGTGCAGTACTCCAATTCAGCCATTGGCAATTCAGCTGTTGGGTGGGGGGCGCTGCTGTGCGGTCCCCAGATAGAGCCAGAAAAGAGCCAGAAAACAGCTGAATCTGCTGCTCGGCATCGACATACTCTCGCAAATAAGTCGTTGGGAGGTGGAGAGAGAGAGAGTCGTCACGCAAACCCACAATAATGTTGCCGTCTCTCTCTGCCAAATTTCTCAGTTCTTCGCTTGATATAATTAATACAAATGTCCAATATAACGGAATTCGTTAGCTCATAAAAATGTGATTATAACAGACTGCTGTTTATTAATGTCGGGCGACTGCCCACAGACACCTATTTGATTTAAAGTCGGCAGCAGCACGGAGTCTCTGGACTTATTTTATTTGGAATATAATGACTTTATACGCAAAAGTAGCCTAGTTTTAAGTAAAAATATTATAAATCTACATGCCTTGATGATGTCATTCTTTTGTTTTGTTGTCATTCTTTTGCCTATCAATTGTTTTTAAGCTCAATAAACTCTGACCGGAATTTCTCTCATTTGACCGGTAGATTGAAATCTACCGGACACTGAGGCCGGCAACAATTTTTTCTAACGGAAACCCTGGGCGGGGGCGCCCCCCGGTTTCGGCTCAGACCCCTTCCCCGTCCTCTGTTCCGGCCTTGGCCCCTTCCATGGACCGGCCGCTGGTCCCACTTCTCTCCCTTAATCCCCCTCTTGTTAAGCACAGTCGGTTCGGCCGCTTGATCCGTCCCCCTCCACGTTGACTATTTCATGCGGTAATCTGTTCACTGATGGACTGTTCACTGGCTATTAATTAGTTGCAGTTTTTGTATTGGAGAATTCTGGGGGGCCTGTGTGGTGACCTATATTAAGAGACATTCACCAAGGTGGGCTTGTGCCTTAAGGGCGGGGGTTTTACTGTTTAGGGGAAAGGGGAAATACCACTTCCGGTTCCGGGTTAAGTTGGTTGTTATTGTAAATGCTATGTGCAGTGAGAAGTAAAGTACCTCAACTCGAACCGCGTCTCTGGTAGAGCCATATGAAATCCGTTTTTCCCCCCCCAAATTCCATTAAATTTTTTCCAAATTCCGTTTTTTCGTTTTTCTAAAATTTCTGTTCATTGTGCTGCTTTTATAAAGCCTCAAAATCAAATGACGGCTTACAATATTTCATGAAAGCAAAGTGTTTTGTTTGTCTAAGATTTAAAAAGGTTTAAACTTTACAGCACTGACAAAGTTGAACAAAGTGCTGTACAAGTCCCACAACAGTTGATTCCATTTTTATTGCTCGATTCCGTGAACACGGATTCCATATGGCTCTAATATCTCTCTACACACACTACCCCACCCCCCTTGCAACTTGTACACATATGCACAAAATACAGCCTTCTCATGTCTATGATCTCCCTTTCTGACACACGCATGTAACGGAGGTACCGCGTGTCTATCCACAGTCACGATGGACAGTGTAGTGAAGTGGCTGTGGACGTTAAGTGGTACTGCAAGTAAACTCACTCCCCAGAGGCATCCAGAGTTCACCTCTTGGTATAGCGGTCTGCGATGTCGCCTGCGGCGCGGGAAAACGGGGTTCAACTCCCACTCAGGGCATGTCAAATGAGACCGGTTTCAGTGGTGCCCAGTGACCCGGATGCCCTGGGTGGAGTGAGTTTAGGGGGGTGAGTGTAACGGAGGTACCGCATGTCTATCCACAGTCACGATGTGTGAAGTGGCTGTGGATGTTAAGGGTTCCTGCAACTAAACTCACTCCCCATAGTAGGGCTGCAACTAACGATTATTTTGGTAGTCGACTAATCTGTCGATTCTTTTTTCGATTAGTCCACTAATCTAACGATTATTTTTGTCACACCCTCAATCTCTGCTTCCTGTGGGCGCGGCTCCTTCTCCAGTGCATGTTTTACCTCACATGCTCAAGTCTGCACACCTGTGAATGTCACCCTGTTGTCCAGTCCCTCTGCTTTAACACTTTGAGTGGCAGCGATGAGATGTCTCGTCTCTCTGTTTAATTAATTTATCCACTCTGGTTGGATGGTGTGTATGTATATGTATGTATTGTGCTGTATAATGACAATACATTTGAATCGAATCTCATTTTGAAATCGCTATGCTGCCTATGGACACGACAGTGGCAGACAGCTTCGGAGGTGATTGCATTGCACCATGGTGATCCACTCAACAGGTAGCGATTTCAAAATGAGATTCGATTCAAATGTATTGTCATTATACAGCACAATACATACATATACATACACACCATCCAACCAGAGTGGATAAATTAATTAAACGCAAAAAAAATAATAATAATTGAACCAAGAGTGATTTGAACTTGTGACCATAGGATCCACAGCCAGCAGACTAACGAGGTGAGCTAAGTCGGATGTTAAAACTGAGTGACTAATCCATGATTTACACTTGTGCCAATTGCGTTTGTCCCTAATCTTTAGTATTGGTAGTGATGCACCGATGTGAAAATTGTGGCCGATACCGATAACCGATATTAATATTGCTGTTCTGGCCGATACCGATATTTACCGATGTCGATATCTCTGTATAGAAAACACTTTTTTATGATAATCAAATAAAGAGCTATTTTCCAAAACGCAATTTTTTTGTACTTTTGTAACTTATTTTCAGAAATGACTGATATTTTGAAACTATTTGAGGCCAAAACATGTAAAAGTTTTTTTTTTTTTTTTTATATATATATCGGCCCTATCTTGATATCGGACCGATACCGATGTGTAAAAAAACTGCCATATCGGCCGATATTATATCGGCGGCCGATATATCGTGCATCACTAAGTATTGGCATTAATAAATCAGATGTCATGCTAATATGTCATGTTCTACAGTATGACTTACTACTGTGATACCCATTAAAACAGTAATTCGAATAATAGAAGCCTGCTTTGCTGGAATGATTCTTTTCAAAGATGAATTGGATAATGCAGGCGCGAGCTGGGCGTAACTGGCGTAGATAACTTACCGGGGGCAAAACTAGCGTACGTCAGTGGCCAATCATCATATGGCTCTAGTCTCTGGCTCGCTACTTTCTTATCGCCACAGCAGCCTATTACTAGCCTCTAGGGCTGACCCCTATTAGTAGATTAGTCGACTAATCGGTCGAAAGGAGCCATAGTCGACTAGCCAACCTCTTAGTCGAATACAAAAAAAAATATATATATATATATATTTATAATTTCTTTATTTCTTTATTTTTATTTTTTTCATTCTTTCCAAAAGAAAAGAGGCCTAGAAGCATGGTTAACGCTAATGGCACGCATACCAGAGGCTAACTGCCTACGAAAACAGGCACAGAGGCACTGAAAGAGGATTTCACCGATCTAATGAACACACTAGACTAGACAAATATCAAGATGTATCCATCAGTGGACCAATTGCATGCTTTTGCAGAGGACAAGAAGCCTCCAGTCGACTCCTTCAGACATTAAGCACCCCCCACAGCCCAAATGGAATGATAAAATATATATATATATATATATTTGTTTTTTAATATTAAAAATATGATGCCTTTTAATTTTTTTTGACCAATAGGCGACTAACAGCAAGTTTTGGCCAATCATAGTCGACCATCCAAATCCTTAGTCGGGGACAGCCCTACTAGCCTCCCAGGAATTACCCTAAACCGCTCTAAAACCATACTTATATTCACCACGGTATAAAACGGGAATGTATGGATGGAAAAATTATTCCTTTTTCACATCTTGAATGATAGATACTCGATGTCAAATGGGCCATGTGTTAATGATAAAGTTATCTACTGCATCTTTGTTTGTTATTCATATTATTATTATTCTCTCCTCCAGACCCCCCACAGCTCTCTGTCTGTGAAGAGGAGGTTCCCCCTGAACAGCAGGAGAGGAGCCCCAGTCTGAGCCAGGAGGAGCCAGAGCCCCTACAGATGAAAGAGGAACATGAGGAACTCTGGATCAGTCAGGAGGGAGAGCAGCTCCAAGGTCTGGAGGAGGCTGATATCATCAAGTTCACTTTCAACCCTGTCCCTGTGAAGAGTGAAGATGATGAAGAGAAACCTCAGTCCTCATGGTTTAACCAAACCCAGGACCCAGAGTCCCTACAGATTAAAGAGGAACAGGAGGAACTATTTCAAGATCTAGAGGAGGCTGATGGCTCCAAGATGACCTTACAACCTATGAAATATGAACATGGTGGAGAGAATACTCTGTCCTCACTGCTCAGCCAAACCCAGGACCCAGAGCTCCTACAGATCAAAGAGGAACTACATCAAGGGCTGGAAGAAGCTGATCTCTCCAAGATCACAGTAGACCCAGTGAAATGTGAAGATGGTCAAGAGAACGCTCTGTCCTTCCAGCCTCTTCAAACCCAGGGGGAGAAAAACAGAGAAGCTTACTCTTTACCCAGCACCTCAACTGGACAGATGAAAACAGAACCTGGTGGAGAGGACTGTGGAGTATCAGAACCAGCCAGTAACTTATATCCAGATGGTGATTTAGAACCAACTAGAGATGGCCAGCTTCTCTCTTCAGACTGTCCTGAGACTGATGACAGTGATGATTGGAAGGAGAGTGGGGAACCTCAGTCAGGGTTAAAGATGCTAATATCAGACAAGAAACAAAAAACATTAAGTTTGTCTCATACAGGACAGAAACAATTTAGTTGTTCAGTTTGTAGAAAAGGGTTCAGTGACAAAGGAACTTTGAACAGACACATGTCAACTCATACAGGAGAGAAACCATTTAGTTGTTCAGTTTGTTCAAAAGGGTTCAATCGGAAAGGACTTTTGAAGATCCACATGACAAGTCATACAGGAGAGAAACCATTTAGTTGTTCAGTTTGTGGAAAAGGGTTCAGTGACAAAGGAATTTTGAATATCCACATGAGAACTCATACAGGAGAGAAACCATTTAGTTGTTCAGTTTGTGGAAAAGGGTTCAGTGACAAACGAATTTTGAATATCCACATGAGAACTCATACAGGAGAGAAACCATTTAGTTGTTCAGTTTGTTCAAAAGGGTTCAGTGAGAAAGGATATTTGAAGATCCACATGAGAATTCATACAGGAGAGAAACCATTTAGTTGTTCAGTTTGTTCAAAAGGGTTCAATCAGAAAGGACTTTTGAAGATCCACATGACAAGTCATACAGGAGAGAAACCATTTAGTTGTTCAGTTTGTTCAAAAGGGTTCAATCAGAAAGGACTTTTGAACAGACACATGTCAACTCATACAGGAGAGAAACCATTTAGTTGTTCAGTTTGTTCAAAAGGGTTCAGGGATAAAGGACATTTGAATATCCACATGAGAACTCATACAGGAGAGAAACCATTTAGTTGTTCAGTTTGTGGCAAAGGGTTCAGTGACAAAGGAACTTTGAATATCCACATGATAACTCATACAGGAGAGAAACCATTTAGTTGTTCAGTTTGTGAAAAATGCTTCAGTCACAAAAGAACTCTGAAAATACACATGGGAACTCATACAGCAGAGAAACCATTTAGTTGTTCAGTTTGTTCAAAAGGGTTCAGTGATAAAGGATATTTGAAGATCCACATGAGAACTCATACAGGAGAGAAACCATTTAGTTGTTCAGTTTGTTCAAAAGGGTTCAATCGGAAAGGACTTTTGAATATCCACATGAGAACTCATACATGAGAGAAACCATTTAGTTGTTCAGTTTGTTCAAAAGGGTTCAATCAGAAAGGACATTTGAATATCCACATGAGAACTCATACAGGAGAGAAACCATTTAGTTGTTCCGTTTATGGGAAAGGGTTCATTGAGAAAGTACATTTGAATATCCACATGAGAAACCATTTAGTTGTTTAGTTTGTGGAAAAGGGTTCAGTGAGAAAGGACATTTGAAGATCCACATGAGAACTCATACAGGAGAGAAACCCTTTAGTTGTTCAGTTTGTGAAAAAGGCTTCAGTCACAAAGGAACTCTGAAAATACACATGAGAACTCATACAGGAGAGAAATCCTGAAGTTTGTGGAATGGTTCAGTGATAATGGGGTTCTGAGAAGACGCATGGGAAGTCATACTGGAGAGAAACTCTAGTTGTTTAATTTGTTGGAACAGGTTCAGAGGTTCAGAGATAAAGGAAATGCACAATAAGTCATTGTAGACCATTTAGCTGTCCAGTTTGTGGCAAAATATTTATTCAGAAAGGTAATTAACATGGAAACAACATGTTAACTATATTCAAGGGGAAATATCTAAGTCAGTAGAAATCTTGTATAAATGTAAGGATATATTAAACTATAAAGCCTTGTACATTATCTACTGCTCACCTTACATATCTTACTACGGGGGATATGTAAGTATGGGGGTCGACATAAAATACTGTAAATCCGATAGTCTTACTGCAAAAGCGTGCCATCCGGAGCCTTCATACGGCTGGTTACTATGACCACACAAATCCACTGTTTATAAAGTCTCATGTTATGACATTTAATGATTTGGTTTATTATAAAATTATGCAAATAATGTACAGAGCTAAAGCAAAGTTACTCCCGGACGGTGTGCAAAGGTTTTTTTTCAATACACGGAAGAAAATATGATTTGAGAGACATTTGTAAATTTACTGTTCAAAAAGCTAAGAAAGGGATTACAAGGAGATGTATTTCTATTGTTGGGGTTAACTTGTGGAACAATGCTGATATACATAAGAATGAGTCATTCACTTTTGGTTTTTAAGACAATGGTTTCTATAGCTATTTTTTAAGATTACAAATGTGAATAATTATTTTTTTATTTTATTTTAGAATACTGTTTTGGAGTCTTAATTTTGTTAAGAATATAGGACAGGCATGTATAAGCATTATGCTTCAGTGTGTACCTTTTCAGTCACTGCCAAATCAAATATTGTGGAATGATTGTGTTGTATTGTGTGTGATGATGACTGAATACAACTACTACTACTACTACCTATAAAATAACTTTTTGAGTGATAAACCCAGCTTGTAACTATTTTCACATTGGTCACACCAATTATTATATTCTTAGTCTTCTAGTTTATAACAGAAGTATTGGGTTAAAAGCCCATGACTTGATGCATAACAGCATTCTCCTACACAAGAGCAGAATATGTCACGTAAACTGGCTCCCCCTTGTGGTTGATCCTTTATTTCAGATCTACAGTCAGTAGCCAGTATTGAAACTATTCCAGTCAGAGATGGTCATTATTGCTGGTATGAGGTTGACTGTTTAATATCTGAGATGAAAGATTCGCCTTTAATACACATGTTGCTGCTGCTGGTCATGTATTTCAAAATGAAAACAGGATCCCTTCTTATTAATGATAGTGTGCAATAAGTCGCCCACTGAGTCATATTTCTCTGTAAACTACAGCCTTCCTCTCCTAGTGTTATTGAGGCAGTGCAAGACATTGATAAGAGGAGACATTTGATCCTTTATCTAAAGCTATCTGCTCCATTGATTACAGAGTAAATAACACTTATATTAATAATATTTAATCTGGCATAGTTTGTAGGTTTTTGAAAGTCATGACTCATTCCGTTAAATAGGGTGAAGATAGATGTTATCTCAATAATTACAGACCAATTTCCAAACTATTCTGTAACACAAATCCTGTAATCATTGGTAATTAATAATTAACCCAGTGTATTCTGTATTGAGCTCTCAACAGTTAGTTCCAGAGTTAAGTTATGTTATTAGGTCTTAAATAGTGTATCTGCTATGGGCAACAGAAAACATTGTGCTGTTCTTTTCATCAATCTGTATTGCATTGATATAATTCACTGCTTTTTGAGAGATTACGTAGGATTGGTTTTGATTCAACAGGGATCAATTGAACCCTATCCGAGTTCTTACCGGTAACTAAATGTGTTCCAGAGGGATCAATGTTGGGTCCTGTCCTGTTTATTTCTATTATTGATATTAGAAAGCATAGCACAGCTATTAGGAGCATAGCTATGACAAGAAAATGTACAAAGTATTTAACATAGAGGAATGAGCACTAGTATGAAAATAAGATAAAGGCTAAATGTCAAGGCTCGGAGCTCAAAATATCAATCATATACCATTTGGATGAATGTATGTATTCCACTCTGATCCATTTGAAGTAGGGGGGCGACGTAGAGAAGATCACACCCCCTTGGCCATCACCACGAGACATCCACCCCCTTGATCATCACCATGAGACATCCACCACCTTGATCATCACCATGAGACATCCACCACCTTGATCATCACCACGAGACATCCACCACCTTGATCATCACCAGGAGACATCCACCACCTTGGCCATCACCATGAGACATCCACCACCTTGATCATCACCATGAGACATCCACCACCTTGATCATCACCATGAGACATCCACCACCTTGATCATCACCACGAGACATCCACCACCTTGATCATCACCATGAGACATCCACCACCTTGATCATCACCATGAGACATCCACCACCTTGATCATCACCACGAGACATCCACCACCTTGATCATCACCAGGAGACATCCACCACCTTGGCCATCACCATGAGACATCCACCACCTTGATCATCACCACGAGACATCCACCACCTTGATCATCACCAGGAGACATCCACCACCTTGATCATCACCACGAGACATCCACCACCTTGATCATCACCACGAGACATCCACCACCTTGATCATCACCAGGAGACATCTACCACCTTGATCATCACCACGAGACATCCACCACCTTGATCATCACCACGAGACATCCACCACCTTGATCATCACCAGGAGACATCCACCAACTTGATCATCACCATGAGACATCCACCACCTTGGCCATCACCACGAGACATCCACCACCGTGATCATCACCAGGAGACATCCACCACCTTGATCATCACCACGAGACATCCACCACCTTGATCATCACCACGAGACATCCACCACCTTGATCATCACCAGGAGACATCCACCACCTTGGCCATCACCATGAGACATCCACCACCTTGATCATCACCACGAGACATCCACCACCTTGGTCATCACCACGAGACATCCACCACCTTGATCATCACCATGAGACATCCACCACCTTGGCCATAACCACGAGACATCCACCACCTTGATCATCACCATGAGACATCCACCACCTTGGCCATAACCACGAGACATCCACCACCTTGGCCAGCACCACGAGACATCCACCACCTTGGCTATCACCACGAGACATCCACTCACAGACAGACAGGGAGACGAGGACAGGGGTTAGAGAGTTCCCTATGAAAACCTGGAAGAGGATCATTGAAGCCAGTTTCTTGGCAGTTTTGGATTACGGTGATACCTGGGCCCTCATTCATCAACGTGTTCTACACACAGATCTGTGCTTACCCTGTGCGTACGATCATTTCTAAGCAAAGAGTGGGATTCATCAATTTCGATTTGAACTTGACTCCGTGCTTACGTCTACGCACAGGTCAGACCATGCGTACCTGGCGCCCAGTGGTAGAATATATTATTACAACAAGGAAATGAGCTTCTGTGCATAATAACACTGGCATGTTCTGTACGAACCGTAGTTCATTATAGTTCATTGTAAAATAGCAACAGTAGTGTAATTATGGTCAAAACCCTATAAATAGCATTTGGAATAATAGATCTTTCTCTCAGAATGAATGCAGCATGGTTTATATAGCGTTATCGGAATATACGGGGTGTAGGCTACTGACTGACTGCGCTCCGCGTAGCTTGATTGATTGATTGATTGAAACGTTTATTAACAGATTGCAGAATGGGTACAGTACAGTACAGCTCAGTACATACAATTGTTAATTGGGGATGCAGACCAGAGAAAGACTTTCGTCTTGTTTACATCAGGGTCCCCCATTTTCAATTCATCATAAATCATAAAGCTCAACTCGTTATTATTTTGCGCAGACCGCAGAAACACGGGAACGTTTTGATTATATTTAAAAGGCTTTACGTTAAACGAAACAAGTGGAATTTCGAAGCTGTAAGCAGAATACAAGTCATATGAATATAGTGTTCTTCCCCCTTTTTACTGTATAAGAAAGAATAGAAAACGCATTGCAATGACACCAGATAGTGGACAGACTATGTATATGATGGGATTCAAGTTCGCGTTTTTGTTGATCATAGGCATGCTGTCAGAGTATGATATCTTAATCAAACATTCTAGAACATTTGTCGTCACAGATCATGTCCTAATAGAACATAGGCTATGGCATGGATCGTGATATTGTGTGGACTGTTATTATTACCGGTACCACCCATTGTGACAACAGCCTTGTGAGTCCCGCACACAAACATGATGGAATTCAAGTTCATGTATTGAAAGGCAGGCTACATCATACATGCAGTGAGATTCATTGTTCTTGTATATGCTCTCGTATTATTGTTTATATGTGACTCCGCCCAGCGTGCGCGCCTACAACTCGGCGACCCAGGTTCCTCACGAGAA
This sequence comes from Notolepis coatsorum, assembly GCF_963971535.1. Lineage (NCBI taxonomy): Eukaryota > Metazoa > Chordata > Actinopteri > Aulopiformes > Paralepididae > Notolepis > Notolepis coatsorum. Next base: position 164,927,157 of record NC_140171.1, on the reverse strand, counting down.
GAGAAAGAATTTTTTATTTTTTTTTTTTTTTTCATTTCCGTTTTTTTTTTTTTTTTATATATACTTACAGTTCGAGGGTTGAAGAACATATTTAGTATAACAGCGAACATATATAATAACTCTAATTGTGTTTAAATTGTGTTTAAAAATGGCTCCTTGAGACATACTCTGATCGTCTCTCACGAAGCTGTGGGGGCAGTTCCCTCGGGCTGTCCCATTTTTGCATGTGAAAGGCTGCTGTTGATGTGAGGTACGCCCCCACACGGTGTGGTGTTTATATTCACAGCACCTGTAGCAGAGAACACTTTTTTGCTGCTTAGATAACATCGACATGGCCGCACAAAAATTATCAGCTGCTCTTAATAGAGGAAGAGATGGAATGAGTATAGACTCCTCGGCGACGATGAGTGACCACATCACGGACTACATGGTCATCACTGAAGGTGAGCCGCCACCAGCTCTTTTATCCGACGATGAGACCGAAGACGCAGATGAAGACGCAGATGAAATTGTCCCAGATCCAATCGAATCTGCCGACGATGGTGAAACAGAGGAAGACGGAGACCTTTGCGTTGAAACTGTAGCATTGGGCTTTTCAGCTGAATCGACCATGCGATCAGTTGAAAAGATGTCTGGTTTAACGGTGGAGGGCGAAATAGAAGAGGAACTCGGAAAGATAAACTCTTTCCACTGCAAGTGCCAGGCGCGCCGAAAGGAAAATTCAGAACGATCTGCCCTGTCTTGTTCAAGCTTGAGCTAATTTACCAAAACCGATTGGACACCGCGTCGTTGACACCAAGAGAAAGGGACATGTGTCTGTTGTCCATTATTGGAACATGCCAAAATGTTTCAGAGATGACGCAAAGTACAAAGAAAGTCAACGCTATACGCCTGGCTTCAAGGACAACGTACAGATTCCACGACGTTGTCGTCTGTCGTCCAACGTTCTGTTTCATTTATGGGTAAGTGTTTTTATGCTTGTATATTGTATTGGACGTAGATGTATTGTATTGGACGTATATGTATGTTTAGCAATAGGTTTAAATAGGTTTAAATAGGTGTTAAAGTCTAGATATAGTCGTCGAATCCTATTCTACCCTGCGAGGGCGTCCATTTTGGATATTCTGGGTAGTGTAGTTTTTGTGCGGCCATTTTGTAATGCACATCGCTAGGATAGGGATTCTTAAAAACTACACCTGAATGTAAACAAGAGTGATTGATTGATTGATTGAAAAGTTTATTAACAGATTGCAGAATGGGTACAGTACAGTACAGCTCAATACATACAATTGTTAAGGGGATGCAGACCAGAGAAAGACTTCCATCTTGTTTACATCAGGGTCCCCCATTTTCAATTCATCATAACATAATATATGACATACAGATACAGTGTGTACAATGTGTGTATTTCATTCATTAATTCTCTTCCCTATTGTTAACATTTTTGTTTAGGATCAGCGATGCGCTTCTCAAAAGCCTTTTCAAACACTACAAGACAGATGGCCTCACACCGCGGGAGAGGAAGAAACAGCCGAGAAATCACAAGCGTTTTTTGTCTCTTTTTGACGTAAAAAGGGTTGTGAAATTTCTGATCAACTTTGCTGTCCTCCATGCGATTGTGTTGCCTGGCCGTCATGCTGGTCACAAGGATTTCACTGCAAAGTTACTGCCAACCAATCTGACCAAAGCTGCCCTGTGGCGCCTTTACAGCGATATAGAAGGTATGTCATAAAACCACCCCTTTCTTTCTCTCTCACACACACACATGGTTCCCACTTTTTCTTATTCTACCAATCTAACAAAAACACTTGTCTTTTCAGGATTTCGTGTTGTTGGTCAGAGATCCTTCCTTCGGTTGTGGAAAGCACTCCTTCCGCAGATAATGATCACAAAACCCAGGACAGATCTGTGTTCTCAATGCTACTCCAACAATCACCAATTACAGCAAGCCGCGGGAAGGCCAGAGAAGTTGCAGGTGGAGAAACTCCAGGGCCCTCATTCATCAACGTGGACTTTGACCTTGACCTACTTCCACACGTAAGCACGGAATTTAGAACTAGCGCACGCACAGGGAAGTCGGCATTCATCACACGTGCGTAAGCAGGCTCTACGCACACCTGTCATGATGAATCCCACCTTGGCCCTGCGCCGCAGCTCGTGCACGCTTTCACGTATTTGCATACCAAAACCGCCCGACCAACCAAATATGGTCAGGCCCTCCCCTTCAAATACCATGAGGGAATCCCTGTGCGTGGAATGTTGGAGGATGGCAAAGCGAACGAAAAAGAGAAACTACACAGACACCGAGGTGGAGGTCCTCGTAACGGAGGTGGATAAATAAAAGGAGGATTTGTAAACGGTGATGTCAGATATCAACGGCTCCCTAAGACCATTGCTGCAATTCTGCCTGGACAGCTCAAAATACTAATAAAGACCGTTCGTTGACCACTGTTTGGCGTTGGTTGTGTTGTGTCATTATAACCGTGCTGTACAATATGAATGCCTTTATTAGTTGTGTTCGATTGGCTATATGATTTTTAGAGGCATCTATTTTGTTGTCGGCTAATAAAGACCGCGCTGGAATATGACTGCCTTTTCCCGTGTTGTTTGATTAATACCCACGGATTAAAGTTCTCCTCAATTCTATTCCAAATCGCGATGGATCTCCCGTCAATTTTCTACCTGCTGCATGATTTCTAGAGGCATACTACTACAATCTATTTTGATGTCAGTATTGGGTAGCCTATATAAACAATATAATACGAGAGCATATACAAGAACAATGAATCTCACTGCATGTATGATGTATCCTGCCTTTCAATACATGAACTTGAATTCCATCATATAGTCTGTACACTATCTGCATGGTGTCATTGCAATGCGTTTTCTATTCTTTCTTGTACAGTAAAAAGGGGGAAGAACACTATATTCATATGACTTATTCTGCTTACAGCTTCGAAATTCCACTTGTTTCGTTTAACGTAAAGCCTTTTAAATATAATCAAAACGTTCCCGTGTTTCGGCGGTCTGTGCGCAAAATAATAACGAGTTGAGCTTTATGATTTATGATGAATTGAAAATGGGGGACCCTGATGTAAACAGGACGAAAGTTGGTCTGCATCCCCAATTAACAATTGTATGTACTGAGCTGTACTGTACTGTACCCATTCTGCAATCTGTTAATAAACTTTTCAATCAATCAATCAATCAAGCTACGCGGAGCGCAGTCAGTCAGTAGCCTACACCCCGTATATTCCGATAACGCTATATAAACCATGAATGAATGAATGAATGAATGAGAACTTTATTAACAGATTGCAGAATGGGTACAGTACAGTACAGCTCAATACATACAATTGTTAAGGGGATGCAGACCAGAGAAAGACTTTCGTCTTGTTTACATCAGGGTCCCCCATTTTCAATTCATCGTAACATATATGACATGCTGCATTCATTCTGAGAGAAAGATCTATTATTCCAAATGCTATTTATAGGGTTTTGACCATAATTACACTACTGTTGCTATTTTACAATGAACTATAATGAACTACGGTTCATAGAACATCCAGTGTTATTATGCACAGAAGCTCATTTCCTTGTTGTAATAATATATTCTACCACTGGGCGCGAGGTACGCCAGGTCCGAAATGTGCGTAGATGTAAGCACGAAGTCAAGTTCAAGTTGAAGTTGATGAATCCCACTCTTTGCTTAGAAATGATCGTACGCACGGGTTACGCACAGATCTGTGCGTAGAACACGTTGATGCATGAGGGCCCAGGTGTGTACAGTCTACTTTCACTACTACACTACAGACTGTTTTTTACCACCATCTATTCCCCTGTACCCCCGTCCATAGTGGCTTGTTTACAGTATTTACCCAAACATAGCAACGTCCGATGACGACATAGAATGGGTACAATACAGTACAGCTCAATACAACAACAGTGGACTGGAGGATGAAGACCAGAAAAAGACTTTCGCCTTTTTTACATAAGGGTCCTCCATTTTCAATTCATCAAAACATTTAGAGACATACAAATATACAGTAGTTTCATAAAAATGCTAAAATGCTATTTATTGATTGATTGATTGATTGATTTAAAACTTTATTAACATATTGCAGAATGGGTACAGTACAGCTCAATACATACAATTGTTAAGGGGATGCAGACCAGAGAAAGACTTTCGTCTTGTTTACATCAGGGTCCCCCATTTTCAATTAATCATATTTCATATCTAAATCATATAATATCTCATTGCTAAATATATGCAATATATAATCTAATAATCCAATAATCTAAATCTAATATATAATATAAAAATGCTAAATGCATGGGTATTTTATTTTGTCTTTAATGTTAGCTTGCAAACTCGAATACTGTCTTGGTAAGCCTCATAATGAATTGTTTGGGGGAAAAAAGAAAAACATTGTGATGTGTATCGTGTATCGCCGAAAGGTCAGAAAATATCGTGATATCATATTTAGGACATATCGCCCAGCCCTAGCTTCAACACACATGACATTAGGATAACCTGAGGATAACTGAGCACTGCCACCTCATTAGCCGTGTGTGTGTGTGTGTGTGTGTATTGAGCCGTACTGTGTTGTACCCATTCTGCAATCTGTTAAATAACGTTTTCTTTCATTCATGCTTTCATCCAGGTGCAGTTAAAACATCTGGCCCTTGTTGACAGAGAACGCGAGCTGTTGCAGGAGATGACTGTCGCCACAAAGCGCACATGCGCCGAGAACATGGATCTGTCGCTAGGCCCCTCCCCACCTGCAAGCAGAGATATCACGATGCACTACAGCTTTGATTACGCACAGCAGGTGAATATCCAATATAATGTTGCTTTTTGTTGTTAAAGGAAAACTTACAGGAACGTTTGAGTTGTATTTGGAGTGTATTTAGATAAGATGAGAGTGGGAGGAGAGAGGAGAGAGAAAATAGGAGAAGAGAGGAGAGAATAGGAAAAGAGAGGAGAATTTTTTATGTAAAAATAGTTCCTTATAGTTTTAGCAGTATTTTTTCATGAATCACTCGCCAAACATAAAAAATACTTGCATTTGGCTAGTAAAGTGGCCTAATTTCCTCCCCTGTTCCCTTATTTCAATGTCCCTTATTTCAATGTCCTTTTTTCTTTTTCTTCTTTCTCTGTCCTGCAGGTTCATTTTCCATCTCACCCTTTTCAAGTGGGTCCCATCTTTTTTCAAACACCGCGCAAATGTGGCCTGTTCGGTGTCCACTGTGAAGGGCTGACGAAGCAAGTGAATTACCTAATTGATGAAGGGATGTCAACTGGTAAAGGCAGCAATGCCGTTATCAGCTATGTGGATCATTTCTTCACCAACTATGGAGTTGGAGAAAAATCAGTGGACCTGCACTGCGACAATTGCTCCGGGCAAAATAAAAACAATTATGTCTTGTGGTATTTTGCGTGGCGTACTATTCACAAACTTCACCTGCAGCTTGCTCTCCACTTCCTAATTGCAGGCCACACTAAATTTGGCCCCGACTGGTGCTTTGGTTTGATAAAGCAGGTTTACAGGAAGACTGCGGTCGACACCCTGGCAGGCATCGCAGACATCGTCAGGAAAAGCTCTGCAGTGAAAGGAGTCAATATCCCCCAACTTGTCGGTCGCGAAGATGGCACAGTTTATGTTCCAAGCCACGACTGGCAGCAACATCTCGGAGGCTTCTTCAAAAGATTCCCACAAATAAAGAAATACCAGCACTTCAGCTTCGATGCCAACAGTCCTGGCATGGTGACGGCGAAATTACACTGTGACGATACAGAGCCATTCACGTTTCAGCTGTTGAAAGACCCAAAACGCTACCCAACCATCTCTGGTTTTCCTGTCCTCACCCCACCTGGTCTAGACAATGACCGACAGGAATATCTTTATAAGGAGATAAGACAATACTGTTCTGATGACGCAAAAGACATTACATGCCCACTCCCAACATCTAGAGCACCTCAGAACAAGAAGACTGTACGATGTTAGACACATGGATGTAGAGCACACACACACACACACACACACACACTGTACTAGCAGTCACTTTAACATGAACACACACACACACTCATGCTGCACACGCTCACAATGTAAGGTCACTTTAAAAAAATTAAACAAGAACAGGAGTGGTTCTTGTAGAGTAAAAGCTTATTACTTGTTCTTATTACTTGTATTATTGCACAATGTCGCATTCTCATCCTATTGGAATCTTATTATTGCATTCTTGACTTGACTTGATAGTATAGTAGTACTAGTATAGCATAGGGACATAGAAGAATTGTATTGTTGTACCGGTACATCATACATGTACATTATATTTTTATTACTATTGTTTTATTGCACAATCGTAGCGGGCATGGCCAACCGCATTTCACTGTATGCCCTGGTATGCAATGAATAAAAAAAAATGTCACTTTAAACTAAATGGAAAGGTCACTTTAAAGGAAAGAACCGATGTGGTTCTTGTATAGTTTAGATTATTGTAGTATAGCATAATGACAGCATGTCTATTTTTATCATGCACATCTTATGCCTTCTTATTACCTGTTTATGTATTTTATTATTAGTATTATTGCACAATCGATGCGGGCATGACCACCCGCATTTCACTGTATGCCCTGGTATGATATGCAATGAATAAAAAAAAATGTCACTTTAAACTAAATGGAAAGGTCACTTTAAAAGAAAGAACCGATGTGGTTCTTGTATAGTTTAGATTATTGTAGTATAGCATAATGACAGAGATGAAACTGTATTAGCATGTCTATTTTTATCATGCACATCTTATGCCTTCTTATTACCTGTTTATGTATTTTATTATTAGTATTATTGCACAATCGATGCGGGCATGACCACCCGCATTTCACTGTATGCCCTGGTATGTATGTGACGAATAAACCTCTTGAATTGATTTGATATTGTCTGCTGATTTTCGTCCAGTTGTCACATGAAAGGTGGTAACAAAGACTGATAATGATAACAATAATAATGATAATAGGCTACCTGTTTTAGGTCCAATTAATATAATAAGCAATGTGAGAAGATGCAATCTTTATCTGTGTAGGCTACACGACATAACATTTAATGGGGGCAGAGGTAATGCCACACTAGAAGATATTCCATGTTTATCACCTCGTGCTTCCCTCCTTGGAGACCTGTTTCAGAACCACAACCCAAGATGCTTCTATCCACCCTTTGCTGGGTTCAGTGTAAATAAGCAAAGCCGGCAGAATGAGGGGTCTTCTTTAATGCATTATTATTTATTGCATTTCTGTATAAAAAAGGCTTGTGTCTATCACTCCGCTGGCCAGTTCTACCAACTATGCATTAAAATTCCCTGCGGTCAACATAATTTCTTCCTATTTTGGTTGTAATTGTGTAATGATAGATGTATAACCTGAACACTGTACATATCTGTTTTCAGGAAACACTGGGCTATACAAAGAATATGCTGTGATGTCACATGAATGTATAAATATATGGCCATGCATTTAATCTCTCTCTTTTTTATAAAATCATTATAGCCAACATGCAATATATCCCATTGATTGGTACAATGGGACAGACATTTGTTTTATACAGCTATAACCTGCATTCTTTCAAAATATATCATTAATCAATAAAACAGATATTGGAATACACTATGTAGCCTATGTGTCTAATGAATAATGCTGCGAAAGATTGGACACAACACAAGCTGTGTAAACAAATAGGTCAATATAATTTAATTTAATAAATAAAGGTTTTCAATTCAATAACTGAAATATACATTATTCAGACTAGTAGTTATATTACTACTACAATACAAAATGTTTGATTTTGTATCTGATCTGTCATGACAGCATGGCTGTCACAGCACTTAATTATGTTAATACTATTCAGGGGAGAGGTGTGGCTGGGAGGTATTGTTTACGCCCAGCAGAATCCTGGCAAAAGGTGTCAAATCTTTAAGAGCTGTTTTCTCTGCTTAGGTCTCTGGGGAAAAAAGACTGCTACAAGATTTAAAATTAGCACATCACAATAATAACATTCTCAGATTTCAAAGTATGACACATCATTTGAAAGCTTACATTCTGTACTTTCACAATCTGGAAAAATCTGGAAAATGAAAAAATAGACATGTAGGCTATAGCACTGGTCGGGGTCACATATAGGCTACCCAATACTGACATCAAAATAGATTGTAGTATGCCTCTAGAAATCATATGCAGCAGGCAGAAAATTGACGGGAGATCCATCGCGATTTGGAATAAAATTGAGGAGAACTTTAATCCCTGGGTATTAATCAAACAACACGGGAAAAGGCAGTCATATTCCAGCACGGTATTTATTAGTGTTTGCGCTGCCCAGGCAGCAATGGTTAATAGATATCATATCCGACATCACCGTAAGTGTACACGTCTGTCAGCCTGTCTCATGACACGCTTCCCTCGGCTTAGTCCATTTTCCCACATTTCATGGGTGTATTCCATTACGGTATATGGTTAATCGGGGCGTTCCTGGTATGCAAATACGTGAAAGTGTGCACGAGCCTCGGCGCAGAGCCAAGGTGGGATTCATCATGACAGGTGTGCGTAGAGCCTGCGTACGCACGTGTGATGAATCCCGACTTCCCTGTGCGTACACTGGTTCTACATTCCGTGCTTACGTGTGGAAATAGAACATGTTCTACGCACACATTGATGAATGAGGGCCCTGGAGGGTATGGCAATCACTCATGTGGTCATTCTGTCTGTCTGTCTGCATTAGCCATAACTTCTAAGGTTCTGGTCTGATTTGGATGAAACATCGCCCAGGCCAAGGACCTGAATTCCAGAATATTTTTCAAATCTGTCAATGACAAGCATTTTATTTGAATTAATTCCCATTATCGTGCATTGAATAGATACTGTATGAAGTTCCACCTTTTGAACACAAGATGGCGATACGACACAGGTTGCTGCTCAGAGCCACTGCTTCTCCACAAGCTGCTCTCTCCCCCATGCTTGCTTTTTCCCGTAGCCTCTGTGAGCGAAGACGCTCTTTGATTGCAGCGAAGAAGAAAAAGACGCTCTCCGATTGGCTAACCCTAACTCTAAGCATAACCACGTCGAAAGAGGGCCTAAGCATAACCACTTCGAAAGAATGCCTAAGCATAACCACTTCGAAAGAATGCCTAAGCATAACCACTTCGAAAGAATGCCTAAGCATAACCACTTCGAAAGAATGCCTAAGCATAACCACTTCGAAAGAATGCCTAAGCATAACCACTTCGAAAGAATGCCTAAGCATAACCACTTCGAAGCAGAGAATATATGTACAAGGCGGAAAAGACCCTTCAGAGCTAAACCAGTCAGAGAGGGTCTTTTCTTCTTCGCTGTACGCGGCCTAGCCAATCAGAGAGCGTCTTCGCAAACAGAGGCTACGGGAAAAAATCATGCCTCTCCCACGGAGCGCCTGAGTGTATGATTGATTGATTGAATTGATTGATTGAAAAGTTTATTAACAGATTGCAGAATGGGTACACTACAGTACAGCTCAAAACATACAATTGTTAAGGGGATGCAGACCAGAGAAAGACTTTCGTCTTGTTTACATCAGGGTCCCCCATTTTCAATTCATCATATGACACACACGACATACAGATAGACAGTACTGCTACATCATCTATACATTTATGACATACCAGATTTGCAAATACAATACCGTTTGTGATACTAAAAAAAATCCAGAAAGAGTGTATATACATTTGACATAGAAGCTGTACATTGGAGGAGGTTGGGTAGGTGGGGTGGGGTTGGGTGGGGCTGTACATTGGAGGTGGGGGGTTGGGTAGGGGGGGGGGGCACTGTACACTGTACATTCTCGTATCGTGACAACCACTGAGCAAGGGCTCGGATATTTCACATACTGGCCGAAAGAGAGACCAGATCCCAGCGATTCTCATAGTTACATCAATATTGTGCTGTCGGAACCATTTCATGTTTGTAGGTTAATTATTTATTAATGTTCGCTATATGGCCAATTCCGGACAACACGCTCATCACAGACAAGCTGGATGTGGCCAATTACTTAAACATTTTCTTCACAAACATAGCCACAACACTGGTAAATAAACTACCCACCCACTCAGGGCATTTTGGGGTAGAACACATCATAGCCTACTACAATAACCTAGGGGTCCACAAAGACGATTTCAAACTAGAAATGGTAACAACAGCTGAGGTACTCAAAAGACTGAGCGCCCTCCAACCTAACAAGGCCACTGGCCATGACAATATCCCCTCCAAATTCCTCGGAGACTCAGCAGCCGCCATCACCCCAGTCATCACACACATAATAAACCTCTCCATAAAACAGGGATACGTACCCAAAGACTTCAAAATTGCGAGAGTAACCCCCCTGCACAAAAGGGCAGCAAATTAGACCCAGGCAACTACCGCCCTGTTTCTATTCTTACCTCCATCTCGAAAGTCATGGAAAAAATAGTATACGAACAGGTCGAAAAGTACCTTGCGGAAAAAAATCTAATCTTCGAATTCCAATCTGGCTTCAGAACATCCCACTCCACTGACACATGCCTTCTCTATTTGAACGACCACATCAAACAAGAGGTGGACGTGGGCAAATACTGCGGCATGGTCATGCTGGACCTACAAAAGACCTTTGACACTGTCAATCACTCTATTCTGATTGACAAGCTAAAAGCAATTGGTTTTGATAGTCTATCAGTGAGCTGGATGCAATCCTACCTGGAGGGGAGAGAACAGATGGTGGAGGTAAACGGTACCCTATCCCCCCCCCTCCCAGTGAGCTGTGGTGTTCCACAAGGAAGCATACTAGGACCGCTACTGTTCCTAATTTATGCAAATGACATGTCGTCAACTTGTGACTGCAACTTGTTCCTGTTCGCGGTCGACTCAGCCCTGCTGGTCTCTGACAAGAACAAGTTACAGGTTGAAAAAACCCTCAGCTCGGAACTAGGCAAAATCTGCACCTGGCTCGCTGATAACAAACTATCATTACACCTGGGTAAAACAGAGTCCATTCTCTTCGGTTCAAATAACAAACTCAGCAAGGCCGACGGCTTCTCAGTTACAGTGGGTGACAATATTGTCACAAGGAAAGATGAAATTACATACCTAGGTTCCATCCTAGAGGCTAATCTTTCCTGTGACAAAATGGCATCCAATGTAATAAAAAAAAGTCAGCAACGAACTAGATTCTTGTACCGGATCTCCTCTCTGGTAAACAAGAATACCCTGAAGACTCTGGCAGGAGCACTCATTCAAGGGTACTACGACTATGCTTGCACCTCATGGTACCAAAGCACCTCAAAGGTGCTAAAAACAAAATTACAAACATCACAAAACAAACTGGTCAGACTACTGCTTGACCTTACTCCTAGAACCCACCTCACCCCTGCCCACTTTGACAACCTAGGATGGCTTAGAGTAGACGACAGAGTACAGCAACTTGCAATGGGCCTGGTCTACAAGATACACTACACGACTAAGGTACCCATGTACATGTCAAAATACTTCTCAAAGGTCAGTGAATACCACGACCACAACACCAGAGGGAGCTCCACAATTCATATTAAACCCAGATTCGGCTCAAACAAGGGACTAAACATGTTTCGCAATTATGCCACATCAATGTGGAACGCCCTACCCACAGCTGTAAAGGAATGTGAATCACTACCCACTTTTAAAACCACTCTCAAGGAGCACCTACGGGAGACTGCAATTCGAAACTGGCCCCTGTAAATGTCCTAACCCAACCCCCTCCAATGTACAGTAAATGTCCTAACCCAATAATACACAAGACCCTCTTCTTGGAACCAAGTAAGTTTTCGTCGCTGTTTACAACAACCAGGACCCACCCACGCCGGCTTCCCACCCACTGACACTGCCAATTGTGTCAGCACGGACGACCGACAAGCCGGAGGTACCGCTGGCAGTTGGATTCGATCCCACTGTCTCTGCGGTGGTAGGCAGACGCTTAGTCCGCTGCGATTTTCAATCTGTCCCTGGCCCAGGCAAAAGTTCCCACATGCTTCAAAGTCACCTCCATCATTCCTGTCCCTAAACACGCCTCCCCAGAGAGCCTCAATGACTACCGACCCGTAGCACTCACCTCCATCATCATGAAGTGCTTCGAGAGGCTAGTCCTGGCTCACCTTAAATCCTGCCTACCACCCTCACTTGACCCCTACCAGTTTGCCTACCACCCTCACTTGACCCCTACCAGTTTGCCTACCACCCTCACTTGACCCCTACCAGTTTGCCTACCACCCTCACTTGACCCCTACCAGTTTGCCTACCACCCTCACTTGACCCCTACCAGTTTGCCTACCGCCCTCACTTGACCCCTACCAGTTTGCCTACCACCCTCACTTGACCCCTACCAGTTTGCCTACCACCCTCACATGACCCCTACCAGTTTTCCTACCACCCTCACTTGACCCCTACCAGTTTGCCTACCACCCTCACTTGACCCCTACCAGTTTGCCTACCGCCCTCACATGACCCCTACCATTTTGCCTACCGCCCTCACTTGACCCCTACCAGTTTGCCTACCACCCTCACTTGACCCCTACCAGTGTGCCTACCGCCAGAACAGGTGTAATGACAATAAAGTGAATCTAATCTAATCTAAAAAATTATGTCATTGATTGAAAAGTAGAGCCAGGTACTAATATTTAATTGTGTGCCCAGGTAAACGAGAAGCCATTCTTCCTGTTTTCAATGATCAATATTGAGATATGGGGGAAGGCCAATACCAGTGATGTATAGAGATATCCAGGAGAGGTCATATTCCAGGTGGAGTGAACTCCTATTGAGCGGAGCATTTAACGCCTTACTTTTATAAATAATAAAGTACCTTGGACCTGATGAGGAACTAAATGTTAACAAAGTATATAGAACAAATATTATTCACCTGATTTTTATTTGAGGTAAACAGATGGATAGGTCTTTACTGAATGTGTCATTAGGAAGGGAAGTAGAAGCCATTCTGGAAGGATTTCAGGTAATCAGGTCTGAGACTTGAGTAACAATAATCAATAGTTTAACATCAAATTCCTCAATAGGTGCTTAATCATGATTAGTATGCCCTCTAAAGTAAATGTTACTGTATTTATAAAGGACCTTTCAATACAGTTAAGTAACAAAGAAACACAAATAAAAAAAACAGGGGTTTACACATTAAGAAAAATGCCTGTTGGTTGTTTTTAAAATTCAAATCAAACTTTATTTATATAGAGCCTTTTGTGCAAGATTGAAATACAAAGTGCTTAACGTAGAAATCATGTAAAATAAATACAACACAATAATTGAAATAGGAATAAAACAACAATAGTGTTAATGAAGTAATGAATTAGATAAAAGCTAATAAAAGGAGCATGGTGAGACAGACTGATGCAGCACAGCAAAAGCAGTCAGATTAAAACGGAATGGGTTAAACAACCATTTAAAAAAAAGCAACTGGTTGGGCTGATCTAATCCCAGCAACTGGTTGGTGTAGTGGGAATTGGAGATTAAAAGAACTCGAACAGCCAGAGAGTGCGTTTCTCCGGTACTTTATTCAATCACATCATGTGTTCTCTTCCTCACACTCCCACAGAGTCAGTGGTTGTGGAAAAGAGCCCCGACCACTTGTCCGCTGACCCCTCATATAGACAATAGATCACAGAAGTGTCTGGTTATTCTCCTGATCAGTTATATTTATGGCCAATGTATTGACAGCTATAGACCTTTTCAGTTCTGTACTGGGGATCCTGGTTAAATTCAAGTTCAAGTTTGTCAGAACAAAATACAGGATACTTTATGATGAAATGCTTGTTTCTGTATTGGCCCCTGAGAGTGTGCTACATACAGAGAAAGTAAGTACAAAATAATTAAGAAGTAAAAAGTAGGTAAAGTCAATATACATATATACAATACAGAGTAAAATGAGTACCAGTGAGGTAGAATGCAGAGAGAAAAATTGGGGTAGGGTGCAAATGAGGTATGAAAGTGGTGCAAATCTCTTTAATAATAGATAAATATAAAGTGAGTGGTACGGTGAGTGTTTGTTTAAAGTGAGTGTGTACATGTGGATGTGTGTGCAGTGAGTGTAGATGATGGGTTGTTACATGGAGTCATTGAGCATCCTGATGGCCTGGGCCCAGGAGTTCAACACTTTTAATCCCTATCAGATTTGGATTGTGGGTAGTTCTAAACCAAAAAACAGGATCAGGATCACTTTGATATCCGATCAGATCAGGAAATCAAATCCAAACTTTAATCTGGATCAAATCTTCAAAACGGGTATTTCAAACCGACAACACCGGATTGGGATCAATTTGATCCCAAAAAACTGGATTCTCTTGATCCCATCAGAGGGGTGGATTTCCAAAAAAATATGTTTCAATATAAATAAGATGGCAAAGTTTGTTAACTGAAATAATACACAATTCTTAGCCTTCATGGCAAATCAATCTTTTATTTTTATTTTTTGGTCACGTTAATGGTGGCCTATTTTGTTTTCAACCAAATGCTGATGACATAAATGTTTATGCTCATAAAAGTATCACAACAAAGATTGTCAATCACAAATGTAATTTAGGTTAAAGAAAAAATATCTTCAACAAAAAAAAAGTCCATCTGTCATCACCTTCAGCAAACAGAAATCTCACTTAGAATTCAGCTCCTCAAAGCACGTCTGGATGATCCAGCTGCCTTTGAATCAAGTTTTTTTTTTATGTTACCCTAGTGGGAGTCTTTTTAAAAAAGAATTACAATTCCATTATGATTTGATGTCCTTTATGTATTTAACAATATAATTAGACATTATAGATGTCTCTGCAATGTGGTCCTTGTCTTCCTTTTTTCCCATCGGAGATCGGTAGGATTAAAGCACTGATATTCGGATCTAGTAATCTTGAAAAGTCTCAATCTGGATCAGGGTGATCCTATCCTGGATTGCTTTGAAATACCGGGACAAAATCTGGCCGAGTTGTGATCCTGGATCACAAAAAATGGGATTTAAAAATGGGATCGGATCAGATATGGATTAAAAGTTTTGAACTCCTGGGCCCTGGGCATAGAAGCTCCTTCTGAGTCTCTCTGTACTGGCCATGAGACTCCGGTAGTGCTTGCCTCCAGTACTGCGCTACATTAACCACTAGAGAGCAACCACCGGTCTCATCAGTCTTGGATATGTCAAAGATTAGACAAAATATTGACTTTGATGCATTATTCGTTTTTGTGTAGCAGATTTACAATTCTGTAATAATTCTTAAGTAATTTGAGGACAGAAATGTCCCATTAACTCCCATTAAAACCACATGTTTTAATCTCATAGCCATTACAAATAATAATCATGCATTCTGTAATGTTAGGGTTTCATCTTTGAGAAAAATAGTAAAGTTTGTCATTTTTACTGTTCATCACTCAAATCTGCCATTTCCCCATTATAGGCCTATAGAAAGTGTGTGTGTTTGCTGTTTCGTGTCTTTGAAGTAGACAGACTGACCTTAGGTTGACCTTATTGCAGAACTTTAATGTCTGATATAGTTACTTTAGTATACTGTCATACACAGCCATACATGCACTATTTCAAGTAAATAAAAACATGGCTCCCCTTCTCTTACACTTCAAAGAGGTCACTGTGGAGATGGCAGCAAACAGGTCTCACCCATGCAGAGGGGAAAACATTCTATCCTCTGGACTGGACAGGATATTCCTTTAGTGATCCCCTTTGGGAGATTCAGTCGTCATAGCAGCAGGAGGGGTACAGATAATGCTCACGGTAATAGGAGAGTAATATATATTATAGACAATAAACGAATTAAATCTAAATATACAATTTTAATCAAATAAACCATATACACAGATGGTCTGTATACCCTATTGGTCATAATATAAGTTACAATCAATATAAGCAATATAAAATATGACAAAGTAAACCGTATACACAAAGGTGCAGAGGATGGTCATAATATGCGTTATAGTCCATGCAGGGTTATCCCCTCTAATTCCATTCTCTTTTTCATATATTAAAATTAATATTCTTCCACAAATGAGCATTTTCAGCTCCATGCTCCCTCTGGCAGACTCAAACTTTCAACCCTCCAGAGGGAAAAAGGTGAAGGTGGATCGGGACTACCAACCTCCTTCCAATGGTACCAGGGGCGGAGCTATAGGCGCGGCTGCAGAGGCAGCTGCCTTAGGGCCCGCCCACCGTCTGGCGGGAGGGGGGCCCGGGCCCAGGCCCGGGACTGAATGGAGTTGCCGTTCGCGTGTGGGACTGGATCGAACGGTAACTGGTAACGGCAACTGGGACTGGTGCGTTTGTTTTGATTCTAGGCTCCTCCCGTTTTGCCAGTACTGTGGTACGAGTACGACTGATAGCGTGTGGTTTAGGAACAGGGCGTTTTGCACAAATCCAGCGATCCCTTTCCTTGGCTGTGACGTAGCCACGTAAGTCTCACAAGCAGCGCGGAGGTGGGAAGCGATATTTTTCTCTGATGTCGCGTTCATGTTACGTGGGAAGAATCGGAAGAACCGGCTTCCGACTGGGAAAAACCATTCACGTCAGCCTCCTAGTTGTAATTCCTACTAGGACATATGGGATTTCATTTTTTATAGACCCCGATATCTCCCACTTCGCGTCACGAATTGCGGAAGTATGGATGTGGGCGTTTTGATCGAGTCAATGCGTGAAGGCTTCCTAGTTGTAGCAACGAGATGTCCTCTGGTTCTTCCGCTTCTTCCCACGTAACGTGAACGCGACATCAGAGAAAAATATCGCTTGCTGCAACAAGCTATGTCCAAATAATAAGTCACCTGAAACATCACCACCGCTACCATGGTGTATTAAAATCCGACGACGCCGAGCAGCTAAAGGGGACATTTACCGAGGACCAGCACAAAGTGTGGATACATTATGATTTAACAAGTCTTATCTGTCCAGGACGATGACAACATTATTGCAGGTAAGCTAACTACTAACGTTATCACGGTAGCTTGGATGCTAACTAACGTAATGTGAATGAATGAAAACTTTATTTAACAGATTGCAGAATGGGTACAATACAGTACGGCTCAATACACACAATTGTTAAGGGGATGCAGACCAGAGAAAGACGTTTGTCTTGTTTACATCAGGGTCCCCCATTTTCAATTCATAGTGATCATAGAAAACATATACGTTACCACCTAGCCACAATCTATGGTATTTCTAGGTTACCACATGGGTGGCGCACGTGAACACTTTGTGAATTATGTGAGGGTGTATCATGATGATGGTAATTTGGCACTTAACGACCATTACCTATCTCTTTGCCGTTTTGCATAGTGCACTGCATAGTACCAGAGATGACAAAAGTTATGTGGTAACATAGATCGCATCACTGCCAGTAGTCTGCCTATTACCCAATTCTGACTCTGGTATTAGTCAACTAACGTACTGTTAGCCAGTTAGTACTGTTAGCCAGTTAGTACTGTTAGCCAGCTACTGTAATAACGAAACTGAAATATCTAATGATGATAGTCAATCATAAAGACAGAAAACACTCTCATCACAGACAAGCTGGATCTGGCCAAATACCTAAACATGTCATGGTGAATGAATGAAAACTTTATTTAACAGATTGCAGAATGGGTACAATACAGTACAGCTCAATACATACAATTGTTAAGGGAATGCAGACCAGAGAAACACTTTCGTCTTGTTTACATCAGGGTCCCCCATTTTCAATTCATTATAACATAATGACATACAGATAGACAGTAGTGCTACATCTATACATGACATACCAGATTTGCAAATACAGTACTGTTTGTGATACGAAAAGAGTCCAGAAAAGAGAGTATATACATTTGACGTATTATTATTGTATTGTGATATGTTTTGTTTCATGTTGGGGGGGGGGGCCGAGCTGTCAATCTCGCCTCGGGGCCCGTGGGGCATTCCAACCGCCACTGAATGGTACTATTGGTGTCCTGGCACCCTATATAGAGGGACATTCTGTACGGCCCTCATAGGTTACAATTACAATATGTAATCTATTCCAATATATCTATCAAACAATCAAAAACTAATTTGGCTCCATCATTATTGAGCTAATCTCAGTTCGCAGTCTTGCAGAAAATCTCAGGAAAATGACACCAAATTTGTACCTTCAATCGCCCATGATAACACTGGTCTCCAGTTGGGAGGCGTCCAATACTGCCCCCCAGTGGTGTAATAAGGGAGTTCTTACACTTGCTGATTTGTTTGTGGTAGAGGGTCTCTGCTCATTCCAAGACATTCAGAAACACTTTAATTCACCTGGCACTTTCTTCTAGCTTCTATTGCGCACAGCAATGGTGTGCCTTGGGATAGTCAATTAGGTACCCAACCATTTCACACAATATTTACCAGACCCAGGGGTCTGGTCTCAACGGTTTACACCATGTTTGCAAAGACTTCTTCAAAGCCTCTACCCATTGATAGAGTGTGCCAGTGTGGATATACCATTCAATAGCAGCAGTCTAAATGGGCTATTAATCTGGCAAAACATTTTGCTATCCTCCAGAATTCCCAACCACCAAGTCATCCATTTTGATTTTATACATAGGACATACTTTACTCCATGCATATTACATAAAGAAAGCCATACCATCACCTAAAAGCGCTTTGTGCACACAAAAACGCCTTGTGTACCTTTTTCCATATGGTATTGCCCAGGATTGGTTGATTTCTGGAGGAAGGATGCTTATGGTTGTCCTTCTTATTGATTGATTGATTGAAAACGTATTAACAGATTGCAGAATGGGTACAATACTAAGAGGATGCAGACCAGAAAAATACTTTCGTTTTGTTTACATCGGGGTCCCCCATTTTCAATTCATCAGGACATTTATGACATACAATCAATCAAATCAAGGTCAGTGAATACCACGACCACAATGAATGAATGAATGAATGAATGAATGAAAACTTTATTTAACAGATTGCAGAATGGGTACAATACAGTACGGCTCAATATACACAATTGTTAAGGGGATGCAGATCAGAGAAAGACGTTTGTCTTGTTTCCATCAGGGTCCCCCATTTTCAATTCATATAGACATTTATGACATACACAACATACATGACATTTATGGCATAGGGACATATAGGTATTTAGTACTGATACATTTGTGACATAAACGGTATTCAAATATACAGTACTGTTACCCCTAGATTCTGACAGAGTATATACATATGATGGGGAGGGGACTGTACATTAGGAGGGGGTGGGTGGGTGGGAGAGAAATATACATACGGCGGGGAGGGAATATATACATGCGGTGGGGAGGAGGCTGTCTATTAGGAGGTGGTGGGGGTTTTGGGCATTTACGGTGGCCAGTTTCGAATTGCAGCCTCCCGTAGGTGCTCTTTAAGAGCGGTTTTGAATGTGGGTAGGGATTCACATTCCTTTACAGCTTTGGGTAGAGCGTTCCACATTGATATGGCATACTTGCTAATCGTATTTAGTCCCTTGTTTGAGCCGAATCTGGGTTTAACATGATTTGTTGAGCTTCCTCTGGTTCAAGTTTCTTTATTAGTTGACATGCAAAGATACAGAATACCTTCACATGGAATGCTTTTTTCTGTTATGCTCCTATGAGGATCATAGGACGCTTGGATCATACACATACAGCTCATTACAGTAATATTCCACAATTATTACATTTTAGATAGTAATAATGGTACAGAGCCTTGAGACAAACATATGCATATTCACCACCGCAAACAGACTGGCAGCCGTCATAGGCAGCGCCATTTACGGAAGGAGGGGGGAGTGGGTTGGGGTTGTTACAGGGCTGTAGGGGGGGGGGGGGGTGATCCCTCACACGAGGCAGCCGACAGTGCAGCGCCAATGCAGAGGAAGGGGGGGGGGGGGGGTGGGGGGGAGTGCACAAGCCAAGTCCTGGGTGGGGGAGGTAGGGATTGCGGGTGGGGAAGCCGCTCGCCACTCTTATCTCCCAGAGGGCCTTCGACTCCAGCAGCTCCCTGTTTCGACCTTGGTCCAGGAATTTGTTTTGGCTGACTGACTGGCCCATTTATCCCAGCCACGTCACTTTAAATTTGATTTGAATAGAGTGAAATATAACTCTATTGATTTGAGTGGAGTGAGTTTTAACAACTCCGTCCAAATGACTGAATGCATTATTAGTCCAAGTGTCCAAGTGTCTTATCAGTTCATTTTGGTAGATCCTGTGCGCGGTAAACAGATCCAAAATCTTCTTATTGCAGTCCAAAAGCTTCGATAATCCAAAAATTACCACGTCTTGAAGTTGGTAGCCCGATTATGATGTCCCAATACATTTACATTTACATTTAGTCATTTAGCTGACGCTTTTATCCAAAGCGACTTACAAGTTCTGTACGACAAGACAGCAAGAAGGGTACAACTCTATCAGCTGAGTAACAATGTTCATCAAGTGTTGCGTGTTACAGTGTAGGTTAGTTTATTAGGACAAGTGCATGACAGTAAGGTTAGTCAGGGTTAGATTTTTTTTTTTTTTTTTTTTTTTTTAATCATTTCAGATAGTGGTTGAAGAAGTGAGTCTTTAGTCGACGGCGAAAGATTGGACGGGATTCGGCTGTCCTAACTGGGATGGGTAGTTCATTCCACCATTGTGGGGCAAGGACTGAGAATAGGCGGCTTCTCTTTGATGACCCTCCGGGAGCTTGGATAGGAGTAGCTCTGAGGCGGCCAGAAGATGCAGAGCGTAGGGGTCTTGAGGGTGTGTAGTTAGAGACCATTGACCGGAGGTAGGCGGGAGCGGTTCCCTTTGCTGCACGGTATGCTAGGTCGAGGGCCTTGAAGCGGATACGTGCAGCAATGGGGAGCCAGTGCAGGTCCCTAAGAAGTGGGGTGACATGGGCCGACTTCGGTAGGTTTGATATCAGGCGGGCCGCTGCGTTTTGAATGAGTTGAAGAGGCTTGGTGGCAGTGGCCGGGAGGCCAGCTAGCAGTGCGTTGCAGTAGTCGAGGCGGGAGATGACTGTTGATTGGACGAGGAGTTGGGTGGCTTCTTTTGTCAGGAAGGGGCGTATCCTTCTGACGTTGCTCAGGAGGAATCTGCAGGTTCTGGTTGTCGCTGCGATGTGAGCAGAGAAGTTCAACTGGTCTTCAAGGACAACACCAAGGTTCTTGGCGGTCGGGGACGTGGTCACAGCTGCATTCTCGACTGTGATGGAGAGGTCGGTCAGGGGGGAGGATTTGGCCGGCAGGTGGAGCAATTCTGTTTTGCTTAGGTTCAGTTTGAGGTGGTTGGTCGTCATCCAGGCGAAGATGTCGGACAGACAGGCCGAGATCCGCTCAGAGACGTGGATATCTGAGGGAGGGAAGGAGAGGAAGAGTTGAGTATCATCGGCATAACAATGATATGAGAAGCCATGAGACGTGATAATGTTACCCAGTGATTTAGTGTAGAGGGAGAAGAGAAGGGGTCCTAGGACCGAGCCCTGGGGGACACCCATCCGGAGGGGGCGGGTGGCCGACAGAGTCCCTCTCCATGACACTTGGTAGGAGCGGTCGTTGAGGTATGATGTCAGCCATGTCAGCGCAGATCCAGCCACTCCCATTCCTGCGAGGGCCGTGAGGAGGATCTGATGGTTGACTGTGTCGAAGGCTGCAGATAGATCTAGGAGAATCAGGACAGAGGAGAGGCCTTTCGCTTTTGCTAAGTGAAGTGCCTCTGTGACCGCAATGAGGGCCGTTTCTGTGGAGTGGCTAGTCCGGAAGCCAGACTGATTGGGGTCTAGGAGGTCATTCTGTAAGAGATAAGCAGTAAGTTGGTTGGATACAGCACGTTCAAGTGTTTTAGAAAGAAAGGAGAGAAGAGAGACAGGAAGATAGTTGGCTATGACAGTGGGGTTCAGGGTTGGTTTTTTTATGAGGGGCGTGACTCTGGCTTGTTTTAGGGAGGTGGGGACCACCCCCGAGTTGAGTGAGGAGTTGATGGTTGCAGTTAGGAATGGGAGGATGTCCGGTGCTATGGTCTGGAGGAGTGGGGAGGGTAGCTGGTCCAGCTGGCATGTAGTCGGACGGTTCGACGTTACCAGTGTCAGGGTCTCGGCTTCTGTAATGGGAGAGAAAGATGACAGAGTGAAGGATGAGGTTCTCGATTCAGCGTTTGGAATGGGTGGGGGTTGGGAGAAGGAACTGCGGATGTTCTCCACTTTTTCCTCAAAGAAGATCGCAAAGTCTTCGGCAGAAAAAGATGAGGGAGGAGGGGGTGGGGGGGGAGTGAGGAGGGAGGACATGGTAGCATGCAGTTTGCGAAGATTCTTGGCAGAGGCCTCGATCCTATGGTGAAAGAAAGAAGCTTTGGCATTAGTAATGGTTTTGGAGAATGTTAACAAGAGGTTGTGATATGTGTCGATGTCAGCAGTGAGGCGTGATTTTCTATACTTCCTCTCAGCCGCTCTCAGGACCTGTCTTTGTTCTCTCACTGCATCCGTCAGCCATGGACTGGGTGGGGAACGGCGGGCAGGTTTCTCAACTAGGGGACAGAGCTTGTCAAAGGAGGTTGCAAGGGCTGAGAGGAGGGTGGAGGTTGCCATCTCTGTGGGGTGAGCAGAGAAGGTGTCACTCAAAGGTAGAGCGGATATTATGTCAGAGGAGAGGGTGGAGGGGGATAGGGAGGCCAGGTTACGTCTGAGTGAGACGGTTTGAGTTGGGGTGAAGACCTTTCGGTTAAGCATGAGAGTTAGTGAGAAGGATATGAAGGAATGGTCAGATACATGTAGGGGAGTTACCGTGGTGTTAATGATGCTGGAGTTACGGGAAAATATGAGATCCAAGGAGTTGCCTGCTTTGTGGGTGGGAGGCATGGCAGTGGGAGTCAGGTCAAATTGTTGTAGGAGGGAGACCACTGGGACCGACTGAGATGAGTCAGGCAGGTTGAAGTCGCCCAATAGAAGGAGCGGGGTACCATCTTCCGGTAAGGAGCTTAGAAGCATGTCCAGCTCATCTATGAAGTGATCGAGGGGACCTGGAGGGCGATAGAGTGTAACAATGGTGAGATTGAAAGGATTAGAGACAGATACTGCATGAATGATATTCGAGGGAGGAGAGTGACAGTTCCGGGAGTTGTGTTAGGTTTGTAGCCCATGAAGGAGATGTCATGAGGCCAGTGCCTCCACCCCGTCTGGAGGGTCGAGGTGTGTGAGTGAAGTTATAGTTTGTAGATAATGCTGCAGGTGTTGATGAGTTATTGGGAGTTATCCAGGTCTCAGTTAGAGCCAGGAGCTGCAGATTTAGACTATGGGCGTAGGCAGTAATGAAGTCAGCTTTCTTGACTGCTGATTGACAATTCCATAAGCCTCCCCGTACTGTGACAGGTGTATTAGTGGCTGTAGGAGGGTAGGAGAGATTTGCCGGGTTGCTAGCAAACTGGCGTGGATGGGTAGAGTCAGTTCTGGAGGAGCAGATTGTGGATATAGGTATGAGGCACATTGTGGTGTCAAGAGTGGCAGGGAGAAGGTTGTAGGGAGGAAGCGAGATAGTAGGGAAATAGCAGAGTGGGAGGGAAATATAGGATTATGGTGTGCTTAGCACTGGGTGGATCGGTGGATCCCTTGCGAATAACTCCAGGAAAACTCCTCTTTGTCCCTCGACGCTTCGCTGACGCTAGGCCAGCAAGTCCTTAAATCACTATCACTAATTACTGATGAGTGACACCTGCAGCAAAAGGCCACACCTCCAGTTTCTGTCAGCTGGGTGAAACTAATTACAAACTATTTCCACAACACAATTTAGTCACACACTTCAAAATGATGTACACAGTATTATTCAGTTAAAAGATCCTACCCTCTCTGCTGCTGTCATCAGAATGATTCCAACAGAGAAAAAGCTGGTCTTTAAGCAAAAAAAACTGTCACAAGTGCCCACTTAACTTACAAAAGCCACATGCACAAAGGCCACACCTCCAGTTTCTGTCAGCTGGGTGAAACTAATTACAAACTATTTCCACAACACAATTTAGTCACACACTTCAAAATGATGTAAACAGGCAGAAAGGGTTAGCCTTATTCTGCTTCTTGAAGAAAATATGCAATCCACTGATTAGATCCATTTAGAGTTGATTTGAGTATAGTCCGGCCACTGGCACGAAGCAGAGCATAGCAGCGTTGGGCTCCATGGAGCAGTAGAGGCGGCGGTAGGAACGGCCTTGAAGGCCTAGGGAGAGAGGAAAGAAATGCGACTTGTCTCTGCAAGAGGTGGGAGGTTGTGTAGTGGTTGTGGTATTCACTGACCTTTGGGAAGTATTTTGACATGTACATGGGTACCTTAGTCGTATAGTGTATCTTGTAGACCAGGCCCATTGCAAGTTGCTGTACTCTGTCGTCTACTCTAAGCCATCCTAGGTTGTCAAAGTGGGCAGGGGTGAGGTGGGTTCTGGGGGTAAGGTCAAGTAGTAGTCTGACCAGTTTGTTTTGTGATGTTTGTAATTTTGTTTTAAGCGCCTTTGAGGTGCTTTGGTACCATGAGGTGCACGCATAGTCGTAGTACCCTTGAATGCTCCTGCCAGAGTCTTCAGGGTATTCTTGTTTACCAGAGAGGAGATCCGGTACAAGAATCTAGTTCGTTGGTTGACTTTTTTTATTACATTGGATGCCATTTTGTCACAGGAAAGATTTGCCTCTAGGATGGAACCCAGGTAGGTAATTTCGTCTTTCCTTGTGACAATATTGTCACCCACTGCAACTGAGAAGCCGTCGGTCTTGCTGAGTTTGTTATTTGAACCGAAGAGAATGGACTCTGTTTTGCCCATGTGTAATGATAGTTTGTTATCAGCGAGCCATATGCAGATTTTGCCTAGTTCCGAGCTGAGGGTTTTTTCAACCTGCAACTTGTTCTTGTCAGAGACCAGCAGGGCTGAGTCGTCCGCAAACAGGAACAAGTTGCAGTCACAGGCTGACGACATGTCATTTGCATAAATTAGGAAGGAAGCTCAACAAATCATGTTAAACCCAGATTCGGCTCAAACAAGGGACTAAACACGTTTCGCAATTATGCCACATCAATGTGGAACGCCCTACCCAAAGCTGTAAAGGAATGTGAATCCCTACCCACATTCAAAACCTACGGGAGGCTGCAATTCGAAACTGGCCACCGTAAATGTCCAAACCCCCCCACCCCCTCCTAATAGACAGTCTCCTCCCCACCGCATGTATATTTCTCTCCCACCCACCCACCCCCTCCTAATGTACAGTCCCCTCCCCATCATATACTCTGTCAGGATCTATGGGTAACAGTACTGTATATTTGCATATCGTATGTCACAAATGTAACAGTACTAAATACCTGTATGCAGGGGTGCAGTCGTAATATGGGCGGAGGCCAAACGGTATCCTATTATTATGCAAAGTCTAGGCACTTATCACCTAGACTTTGCATAATAATAGGATGCGCGCACTTCGAAGCCCAAACGCTGTTTGACCGCGGTTGCCCAGCACTGCACCACTGCCTGTATGTCATGTATGTCCCTATGCCATAAATGTCATGTATGTTGTGTATGTCATAAATGTCACTATGAATGAAAATGGGGACCCTGATGTAAACAAGACAAACGTCTTTATCTGGTCTGCATCCCCTTAACAATTGTGTGTATTGGGCCGTACTGTATTGTAGCCATTCTGCAATCTGTTAAATAAAGTTTTCATTCATTCATCATTCATTGCTGACGACACAGTGGTGGTGGGCCTGATCTCTGCCAACGACGAGAGGGCCTACCTGGAAGAGGTCAAGGTCCTGGCGGGATGGTGCCAGGAAAACAGCCTCTCCCTGAACGTCAGCAAAACAAAGGAGATGATTGTGGACTTCAGGAGGTCGGGGGTCAAGGACTACAGCCCCCTCAGCATCGACGGGGCACCGGTTGAGAGAGTCAACAGCTTTAAGTACCTCGGAGCCTACATATCCGAGGACTTGACATGGACCACACACATTGACAGTGTTGTGAAGAAGGCACGACAACGCCTCTACTTCCTCAGGCGCCTAAGGAAGTTCCAAGTCAGTCAGAAGATCCTTAAGAACTTCTACTCATGTACAATAGAGAGCATCTTGACCGGCAACATCACCTCCTGGTTTGGGAATAGCATTGCACAAGACCGAAGCAGACTACAAAGAGTGACACGTTCAGCCGAACGCACAATTGGAGGGGGGCTCCCCACCCTCCAGAACATTTACATCAAGCGTTGCAAGGGCAAGGCTAAGAGAATCATTAAAGACTCCAGTCACCCGAACAACTGCCTCTTTGAACTGCTGCGGTCAGGCAAGCGATACCGGAGTCTCAAGGCGAGCACAGAAAGACTCAGAAGAAGCTTCTATCCCCAGGCCATCAGGCTGCTAAACGAACAATGAATGAACACTACACAACAACAACCACCAAACGCACATAGCACACACATCCACACGCACACACTCACTTTAAACAAACACACTGTAGCACCCACTCCACACACTTTATAGCACACACCCACTTTAAACAAACACACTGTAGCACCCACTCCCCACACTTTATATTTATGGATGAAGGATTGCACTACAACTCGTACACCTTACTGTAAATTGTACCTAAAATTGTACCTCATCCCATTTCTGCTTTGCACTAGATAGTACTGTACATTAGTACACTGCATAGTATTGTATATTATATGGTAACTCAGAACATTGTACATATGTCTATACCGAACACTGTGACCTCATTTTTCTTCTTCTAAATTACATGCTATATTATGTTATTATGTTATTTGATACTATCTTGTCTAGCACAGTCTCTGGAGCGTAACAGTAAGAAGCATTTTGTATGAAAGTATTCTGTACTTCTGTATGACAACTATTAAAGAACTTGAACATTCATTCATCCCTCTCTCTCGCACTCTCTCCCATAGATATATATAGAACACTAGATAGCTTACCCGCGCTGCCGGCCAATGGAGAGCGACGTCACTGAACCGTCGCCATCTTACCCCAGTCAGCCTGGAGTGAGAGTGAGTGAGCTGCACAGACAAAAATACTCATAACTCGCTGAAATATTGACGGATTTACAAACGGTTTGGTTTATTACAAGCATTATTAACGTGGCTATGATTCAAGCGGTTTGTAAAAAAAAACATCTTTAAATTTTTTTTTTTTATAAGTATGCAGTATCATAACTACATCTTTGATGTTTATAGCAAACCAACCCGTTTGTAAATCCGTCAATATTTCAGCGAGTTATGAGTATTTTTGTCTGTGCAGCTCACTCACTCTCACTCAAGGCTGACTGGGGCAAGATGGCGGCGGTTCAGTGACGCTGGTGACTCCTCCTTAAGCTATCTAGTGTTCTATAGATATCTATGCTCTCTCCAACCGCACGTCTCAACCGAGCCTGGTCAGGGGGGAGGGGCTAGGCCCAATGTGGAGTGACGTCCCCTCTCCGCCAATCAGCGCGCGTTCTGTCGCGGCCACCGGCATTCCCCGTGTGAGGCAGCTATTGGCTGTTTATTTCCAAAGGGGCGGGGCGTGGGGTGCCGCGTGACGCAGATGTAGCTGATTGGTCCAGCCCTCCCTGACGTCACCAGGAAATACGGAAATGCCATGCAATGTCTCGTCCTAGCCACCAGGGGCACCACAATCCATGCTTCACCTCGTTGTCTGTTGCTATAACGAGCTAATGCTGCTAATCTCTAACGTTAACTCTCTGAACAGATCTAGATGCAGTGATCGTGTAAAGAACGGACTAACTGCAGCTGCTGGAGACACATTTGAACTAAGGAGGAGTCGAGACTGGCCGTAAACTTCAGAGTGTTGTGAAAGTGAGATGAAGAAACACAAAGCAGGTTTGTTTAATCAGAAGGTCCTTTGGACATTATTCTTTGATCAATATGTTCCCGTTTGTGATTACGGTACTTCACAATTGCCTAACCCTTAATAATAATAATGTACCCAACAGTTAGACCAGCGGTGCTGCCATAAATAAAACATTAGATGCGACATTACGCCATAAATCATGTGATAACCGTCCGCCATCTTACCTGGATATTGTTTAGGCAGCAACTATGTTTGTCGGCTGTGCAGCCTAGTTACTGTACTAACATGATCAGAGAGACTAGTGCAGCCTAGTTACTGTACTAACATGATCAGAGAGACTAGTGCAGCCTAGTTACTGTACTAACATGATCAGAGAGACTAGTGCAGCCTAGTTACTGTACTAACATGATCAGAGAGACTAGTGCAGCCTAGTTACTGTACTAACATGATCAGAGAGACTAGTGCAGCCTAGCCCCTTTCGTTACTGGGAAGAAGCGGAAGAACCAGAGGACATCTCGTTGCTACAACTAGGAAGCCTTCACGCTTTGACTCTATATATATCTATGGATGAAACGCCCACATCCATACTTCCGCAATTCGTGACGCGAAGTGGGAGATATGGGGTCTATAAAAGAATCCCATATGTCCTAGTAGGAATTACAAGTGACTCCGGTGTGTCAAGTGACTCCGGTCACAAAAGCCACAGGCTTGCAAACCGAAAGTCACGAAAGGGGCTAAGTGCAGCCTAGTTAAATGGGGGACCCTGATGTAAATAAGACAAAAGTCTTTCTCTGGTCTGCATCCCCTTAACAATTGTGTGTATTGTTGAGCTGTACTGTATTGTACCCATTCTGCAATCTGTTAATAAAGTTTTCAATCAATTACTGTACTAACATGATCAGAGAGACTGAGGAGGCTGGCATCACTTTATACACATGAGTATGGAGGAGATTAGATCACACAAGGCTCAACTACTCTCTTTCTAACAGACACACATGCACACACAAGACACTCTGACGTCACGAGACCGCCGCCATCTTAGTTTTGGGGACAAACCAACCGGCAAAAGTGAGCTCCGTTTTTAAAAAGTAGTAACATATAAACATGAAAAAGGCATGTAGGCTACTTGAAGCCTCCAGTGCACACCAGTGGAGGCTGCTGACCAAATTTTTAGGTGAAGCACAAATTATTATATTATATTATATATTAAATTATATTTTTTAAACATCCCCAACGCTGCAACACCCCCATTCCTCCCAGGTGTCAGGCTCCTCATTCGCTTCCATTCATTTTGGGGACCATGTTTAAATATCATACTTCTGAAGTATACACAAACTATACTGCTGTGACGATTTCAATAACACAGACCATTCTGAGTCAATGGTATGCAAAACTGTACATTGGAATATCTAACATGTATTTACCACTTTCCTCTGCACGAGGCCACAGGTGGGTTTTATGTAACACAAGGACAATGAATGAATGAGAGAGAGAGACAGAGAGAGACCACGGCGGGTTTATATTAACACAACAGAACTGAATGAGAGAGAGAGAGAGAGTGTGTGTGTGTCTGTGTGATAACAAGTATACTATAATCACAGGTGTATTATGGTGCAGGGTCCATGTGTGTGGCTTGTGTCCAATAACAATAGTCCATGTATCTTTTGTGTGTGCGTGTGTTTAAGACTGTGGTCTTTGAGAATGAGAATGTTATAGTTCTTCTTTCTACACATGAATGAATGAATGATGAATGAAAACTTTATTTAACAGATTGCAGAATGGGTACAATACAGTACGGCTCAATACACACAATTGTTAAGCAGACCAGAGAAAGACTTTCGTCTTGTTTACATCAATTCAGTGCCACATACACACAGTCTTCATATCCCTCCTAGTTACACACAGTCATCATTATCCCTCCCATACAATACGCACAACACAACAGACTAACTCGTCTTGCTCAATACTTGTTTATGAGTTTTAAGAGACAGCACTGTAATCTGTCTCAACCAAAGCTCTACTAGTTAACAAAGATCTCCACCTTGCTATCTGAAACACTGACACCATTATCAACCTAATAATATCAACCTGATAATATTGAAACATTATCAATATAACGTTAGCTACCAACTTTAGCAGGGCTCCTAATAACACAAGATACATTTCACTATGAATTGAAAATGGGGGACCCTGATGTAAACAAGACGAAAGTCTTTATCTGGTCTGCATCTCCTTAATAATTATGTGTATTGAGCCGTACTGTATATTGTACCCATTCTGCAATCTGTTAAATAAAGTTTTCATTCATTCATGCCTTTTGAAAAGTGACATGGTCGATGTAGGAGTTATGATGCTGTTTCAATTCGGTTACAGTAACGTTACACAAACTGATATTCTAAAGCCAAGAAGACACGACTTACCCATAAAGACGGTATCTCGATCTCATCTATCGTTGAATAGTGCAGCTTCTCCATGTGACGAGTCCGACTCGAGCCACGTGCATTAATCCCATGGAAAATGTAAACAATAGTGCATCGCGAGCCAGCTTGTTGCATCAAATTGATGTTTGGCTTTTGTCTCCCGAGTGAAGTTAGAACTACTACACTTCGGCTGAGGCTAAGCACTGCAGGCTTTCGTTTTACAACGACTGAGATAAAAAAAAAATATATATATATATATATCATCAAACGATGCACAATGGAGAGGCATTGTTGTTATTGATATCATCTTCATCAATGCCATCAGCCCTGTTTAGACATTCACAAGACTTGCGTAACGTTAGCTAGCAAGCAAGCTAGTCGACAATATCTCCTTCCTCCATTGCAACGCTATCTACAGTACTAGAGAATTCAAAGTGCCCGCGAGGCGATGACGTTGTTGTTGTTGTTGTCACATTTAGCTTTTATCGCAGGTTTATATATATATCATCAAACGATGCACAATAAGTTCATGAACAATAACAAAACACTCCACCCTGGGCCTGATAGCTGCGGTGGTAGCCCTTTAGCTACGTTAGCTCCAACAAGTTATCTTCCTGAGATAAAAATTATTTTGTAAACAAGCCGCAGTATGGCACAAGAGAAACCATTATCTGATTGGGCCACAAGGCTGTCAATCATGCTAGCTGCAGAGCCGCAGCGCAGCAAAAGAGAAACCATTAGCTGATTGGATAACAAGGCTGTCAATCATTCAATCCCCCATTCAATGGCAAGAGTTAAACTGCACAGACCGTGCTTAGATGACATTAATAGCCTATTTTGATTGGCTATTATTTATTTAAATAAACCTGTGCAGATATTCTGCACGAATATTACTGCAGTGCAGGCCTGCTCAGAGCTGTACATATTGGCAATTTTTTGAAGAAAAAAAAATTCACTGGCATTTTTTTACAGAGGAAAACTTTTCTAATAAAAAAAATTAAATAATAATAATAAAAAAAAAAATATATATGTATATATATATATGTAAATTAATAATAATTATGAATTATGAGTGAATTTGTATTTCACGTGTTGTCATAGAGAAACTTCCACTGGTGCACACGTACACTGAGAATGGACTATATGGTCGAAGTAGCTAGTGTAATGTTTCTGTTCTGGCTGTCACTCTTAGTGTCTAGCAGAAAGAATTGAATGTCCACACGATGACAATATAGCTGAAGGTTCTTTACTTCCACACTTTGGGTTAACTTGCATACATCCAACTGGCGGGCACCGTATCTGACGTCATTAACATGAGTCTGGGCTAAACCAACATATGGGTGAAACTATTATTCCAGGATACCACAGCTAGCAGCTAACATTCATCTGCTGTTTACAGCCTCACAGCCAATAATACATTATGTTATAATATTTGTTCCTTATTCTCACCTGTTATGAAATGGGTAGAGCAGATACACGTATGATTTGACTTGGGGGACCAGTGTCTGCTTTGATGGACTCTCCCGTCTGCATCTACGTGTGCCCTCTTGATAGCCACCAGCCACTTTTCCTCTGTGATGCCTCAGCTGGTAAATTATATAAAACTTCCGATTTTGATTTAGTTATTAGTACACAGCAGCTCTTTGGCATTGTGATGCACTGAAGAAAATTACCCTTGATTGTGTTTACTTTGCCGCTTTTCCGATCCGTTTTCTGCACTAAATGAAGCGTTCACAATGTACTCGTGGTGCATGTTTCCCCCCAAGCCATAGTTGCCTAGCAACAACAGACAGGACGTTGACTTCGAGAATATCTCTCTGTCTCTCTTACTGTCCCACATGCACACACTCTCTCCCGGTCTCTCTTACTATCCCACATGCACACACTCTCTCCTGGTCTCTCTTACTATCCCACATGCACACACTCTCTCCCGGTCTCTCTTACTGTCCCACATGCACACACTCTCTCCTGGTCTCTCTTACTATCCCACATGCACACACTCTCTCCCGGTCTCTCTTACTGTCCCACATGCACACACTCTCTCCCGGTCTCTCTTACTATCCCACATGCACACACTCTCTCCTGGTCTCTCTTACTATCCCACATGCACACACTCTCTCCCGGTCTCTCTTACTGTCCCACATGCACACACTCTCTCCCGGTCTCTCTTACTATCCCACATGAACACACTCTCTCCTGGTCTCTCTTACTATCCCACATGCACACACTCTCTCCCGGTCTCTCTTACTGTCCCACATGCACACACTCTCTCCCGGTCTCTCTTACTATCCCACATGCACACACTCTCTCCCGGTCTCTCTTACTATCCCACATGCACAAACACACACACACACATGCATAATTGCATACACATATCAGCCTTCAGTCTCAGACATATCTCTTAGAGCCATATGAAATCCGTTTTATTTTTTTCCAAATTCCATTAAATTTTTTTCCAAATTCTGTTTTTTCCGTTTTAATATTTCAGAATTCTGTATTTTGTAGGGATGCCCCGATCGATCGGCCACCGATCGTTATCGGCCGATAATCAGTATAAATATGCGATCGCGGAATTCCGATAATTAGTCATATTCGCCGATCGCGGAAACTGATCAAGTGGATATCTCACTCGCTTGTCTCAGACGCACAGGACCTGCAAACTGCTCCTCCTCCCTAGCCCCGCCCGTACCCATGTAGAGTTTGTAAACACAGAGGAGGCGGACCTCCTCTGCTGAGTCTAGATAGTGCATTCGTAACGTTAGCTACCTAGCTATCGTTACTGTTTAAACAAAATTACCCAGTCAACTATTCACTTTTAGTAGGCATTGTCTAACGGTATTTAGCCGGCTAGCTACTGATAGCTCCGGATATCAACAAATGCCCCAGGAAGTCTAGTAGCCCATGTTGATATCTCCGTTAGCTTGCGTTAGCTGACGTTAGTTCACGGTTCAAAACGAAATGTCCGATTGAACTAAATAGTTGTCTTAACGTCATCTAGCCGGCTAGCAGTAGCTACAGATAGCTCCTGATATCAATGTCTTATAACATTGATTGAATGCGTATTCGAGCTGAGGGCTTGCTGAATGTGAAATGACCAAAGCATAACGTTACCAATAGGGTCCCGCTGCAGCGCCGGAGAATCCTTTTTGGAGCTAGGGCTACTAGAGTACACACAGACAGTGGAGCTGTTTGCAGATAGCGAGCATTTTGACTTGTTGCGTGGTGGCGATGTCTCGCAGATAATACAAGTACAAGTCTAATTATATAATATATATATTTTATAAAAAAAAAAAAAAAAAAACTTTTTATATAAAATAATTTTTAATTTCTTTTTAATCAAAAACGATCGGTATCGGATCGGTATCGGCCGATATGGCTCACGACGATCGGTGATCGGTATCGGTGGCAAAAAACGTGATCGGGGCATCCCTAGTATTTTGCTTTGTACGCTCATTTTACCATCAGAAATAGTGTCTAATAAGTGGGAATGAATAAATGTCCACAATTTAATAAGATATAACAGTCCATTTAATAGGGCTGTCTTAAATACTTCGAAGCTTCGTTCGATAGGCATGGGATTCGAATATGAAAATAAAATTCGATTATTAAAAAAATCATATATATATATATATATATATATGCTTTTTTTTTTTTTTTTTTTTTCAAAATCAACTCTGCCTCTCTTTGTTAACTACAACAAGCAATGCTGTTTGTTATTTAAGATGAGGTCGGACTCGGCACTGACAGATTTGTGTTCATTGTGCTGCTTTTATAAAGCCTCAAATGACGGCTTACAATATTTCATGAAAGCAAAGTGTTTTGTTTGTCTAAGATTTAAAAAGGTTTAAACTTTACAGCACTGACAAAGTTGAACAAAGTGCTGTACAAGTCCCACAACATAAAACAAATATTATTATTTTATTCTTTTTACAGTTGATTCCATTTTTATTGCTCAATTCCGCGATTCCGTCCGCGATTCCGTGAACGCGGATTCCATATGGCTCTAATATCTCTCTACACACACTACCCCACCCCCCTTGCAACTTGTACACATATGCACAAAATAGAGCCTTCTCATGTCTATGATCTCCCTTTCTGACACACACATGTAACGGAGGTACCGCGTGTCTATCCACAGTCACGATGGACAGTGTAGTGAAGTGGCTGTGGACGTTAAGTGGTACTGCAAGTAAACTCACTCCCCAGAGGCATCCAGAGTTCACCTCTTGGTATAGCGGTCTGCGATGTCGCCTGCGGCGCGGGAGACCGGGGTTCAACTCCCACTCAGGGCATGTCAAATGAGACCGGTTTCAGTGGTGCCCAGTGACCCGGATGCCCTGGGTGTAGTGATGTGTCGGTCATGAGCGACTCGTTCATAAGAGCCGATTCAGTGCCGTGAGCGTGAGTCGAATCGTTCACGTCTGGCAATGAGTCGGTTCACGCCCCCCCCCACCCACCCCCCACCCCCGGCACGCACACAGACACACACACACTGAACTCAACGGATATCGTCGATCGGGGGCTCAACTGAGTCTGACACAGACAACTGAATGAATAGCATACTACTTATTTGGTTGTATAGGAGTCGAGTGGCGCTAATGAGTGTCTTTTGTCAAACAACAGTAGCCTATGAAGAATAGGCTATGACTAACGTAACGAGATGCAAATATGCAATTGATCACTTGCCTGCTGCGCCTGCTGTGTGCTGTGAGTGTCAGTGTTGCTACAGTACAGTCACAGTCGTCAGTCAGTCACACTTATTTAACATGATCAAATGATCATTTAACATGATCAAATAATTATTATAATATTTTTTACTTCACTTTGAAATATTATAGTGAAATATTTTGCAATGTTGTCGCATTTATCTTGTTGAAATCCTCCAACAGGCTCTTTTTTGTAAGTTGACTGGTTTGCACACCAATAATACAGTGCAATAATAGAATAGTAGAATAGATAGTAAAAGTATGCAATAGAATGG
The DNA here is from genome assembly GCF_963971535.1 of Notolepis coatsorum. Classification (NCBI taxonomy): domain Eukaryota; kingdom Metazoa; phylum Chordata; class Actinopteri; order Aulopiformes; family Paralepididae; genus Notolepis; species Notolepis coatsorum. The sequence goes on along the minus strand of NC_140171.1, from coordinate 164,891,931 downwards.
CCAGAGTAAAATAGTGCTACAGTACAATCAACAGCGGGATGTATTAGAAGGCTATGGTGAAGAGGTACGTTTTTAGCTTATTTCTGAAAATATTAAGAGATCTAGCTTCCCTAATGTCCATAGGTAGTGTGTTCCATAACTTTGGTGCATAGTTAGCAAAGGCTGCATCCCTGATTTTCTTTAGACTGTGGCTTGGAACCTTCAATAGTAGATGATCGCAATGTTTATACTTTGTATATAAGGAGGACCTTGAAATCAATTCTAAATCAATGTTCTAAATGTTACAGATGATCAGGGACCCTGATCATGTAAACAAGACGAAAGTCTTTCTCTGGTCTGCATCCCCTTAACAATTGTATGTATAATTGTATGTAATTGTATGTATAACATTGGCCACATTTTTTCCGCGGTCGCGCTACGTGCTCCCACTTCATATCTTTTGGCTTGCTGCACGATCCGGAAGCGCCACTGAACGGTGAACCGTGAGTCGCATCAGTGAATCGGATCATTGCCGTGAGCGTGAATCGAATCGCTCACTCACTGAAATTATCCGTTTGGGCACATCACTACCGGGGTGGAGTGAGTTTAGGGGGGTGAGTGTAACGGAGGTACTGCGTGTCTATCCACAGTCACGATGGACAGTGTGAAGTGGCTGTGGACGTTAAGGGTTCCTGCAAGTAAACTCACTCCCCATAGTAGGGCTGCAACTAACGATTATTTTGGTAGTCGACTAATCTGTCGATTCTTTTTTCGATTAGTCCACTAATCTAACTATTATTTTTGTCATTTGATTAGTCGACTAATCTAACGATTATTTTTGTCACACCCTCAATCTCTGCTTCCTGTGGGCGCGGCTCCTTCTCCAGTGCATGTTTTACCTCACATGCTCAAGTCTGCACACCTGTGAATGTCACCCTGTTGTCCAGTCCCTCTGCCTTAACACTTTGAGTGCCAGCGATGAGATTTCTCGTCTCTCTGTTTAATTAATTTATCCACTCTGGTTGGATGGTGTGTATGTATATGTATGTATTGTGCTGTATAATGACAATACATTTGAATCGAATCTCATTTTGAAATCGCTACGCTGCCTATGGACACGACAGTGGCAGACAGCTTCGGAGGTGATTGCATTGCACCATGGTGATCCACTCAACAGGTAGCGATTTTAAAATGAGATTTGATTAAAATGTATTGTCATTATACAGTACAATACATACATATACATACACACCATCCAACCAGAGTGGATAAATTAATTAAACGTAAAAAAAAAAAAAATTTAACCAAGAGTGATTTGAACTTGTGACCATAGGATCCACAGCCAGCAGACTAACGAGGTGAGCTAAGTCAGATGTTAAAACTGAGTGACTAATCCATGATTTACACTTGTGCCAATTGCGTTTGTCCCTAATCTTTAGTATTGGCATTAATAAATCAGATGTCATGCTAATATGTCATGTTCTACAGTAGGACGTACTACTGTGATACCCATTAAAACAGTAATTCGAATAATAGAAGCCTGCTTTGCTGGAATGATTCTTTTCAAAGATGAATTGGATAATGCAGGCGCGAGCTGGGCGTAACTGGCGTAGATAACTTACCGGGGGCAAAACTAGCGTACGTCAGTGGCCAATCAGGCCGCGCAAACCGAACACGGAAGTGCAATCCCCTTAGGGAAAGTATTCACGCGACCGGTACCCTGTCCCGCACACACAGGACTTCTCTACCCACCTAGCGGGGGCCATCATCTTCTCCAAGGTGGACCTGGTGCGCGTGTACCACCAGGTGCCGGTCCATCCACGAGATGTGCCAAAAACAGCTGTCATTACACCCTTTGGACTTTTTGAATTCCTAAGAATGCCTTTCGGGCTCATGGGGGCGGCGCAGACGTTTCAGCGCCTGATGGACTCTGTGCTCCAGGACATGCCGTATTTGTTTGTGTACTTGGATGACATTCTTGTAGCCAGTACGTCCATAGAGGAGCACATGACACACCTCCAGCAGCTGTTTGAGCAGCTCAGTAAACACGGCCTCATCGTCAACCCGACCAAGTGCCAGTTTGGGCAGTCCTCCATCACCTTCCTCGGACACCATGTCACTCCACAGGGAGCCACCCCACTCCCTGCCAGGGTGGAGGCCATTGCCAGTTTTCCTCATCCCCGCACCGTACGGTCTCTACAGGAGTTCCTGGGCATGGTGAACTTTTACAACCGGTTCCTTCCCCATGCTGCCCACCTCATGCGCCCCTTGTACGAGGCCCTGCGGGGCAAAGTGCCCAAGGACGAGTTAGATTGGTCTAGGGATGCCCCGATCACGTTTTTTGCCACCGATACCGATCACCGATCGTCGTGAGCCATATCGGCCGATACCGATCCGATACCGATTGTTTTTGATTAAAAAGAAATGAAAGATTATTTTATATAATTTTTTTTTATAAAATATATATATTATATAATTAGACTTGTACTTGTTTTATCTGTGAGACATCGCCACCACGCAACAAGTCAAAATGCTCGCTATCTGCAAACAGCTCCACTGTCTGTGTGTACTCTAGTAGCCTCCAGCTCCAAAAAGGATTCTCCTGTGTTGCAGCGGGACCCTATTGGTAACGTTACTGTGCTTTGGTCATTTCACATTCAGCAAGCCCTCAGCTCGAATACGCATTGAATCAATGTTATAAGACATTGATATCAAGAGCTATCTGTAGCTACTGCTAGCCGGCTAGATGACGTTAAGACAGAACTTTTTAGTTCAATGGGACATTTCGTTTTTAACAGAGAACTAACGTCAGCTAACGCAAGCTAACGCAAGCTAACGGAGGTATGAACATGGACTACTAGACTTGCTGGATCATTTGTTGATATCAGGAGCTATCAGTAGCTAGCCGGCTAAATACCGTTAGACAATGCCTACTAAACGTGAATAGTTGACTGGGTAATTTTGTTTAAACAGTAACGATAGCTAGGTAGCTAACGTTAGCTCAGGTCGAATGCACTATAGACTCGAGCAGAGGAGCCGCCTCTCAGTCCTCAGTGTTTACAAACTGTACACGGGTGCCGGCGGGGCAAGGGAGCAGCGGCAGTTTGCAGGTTGTGTGTGTCTGAGACAGACAGCGAGTGAGATCTTCGCTTGATCGGTTTCCGCGATCGGCGAATATGACTCATTATCGGAATTCACAGATCGCATATTTATACTGAGTATCGGCCGATAACGATCGGTGGCCGATCGATCGGGGCATCCCTAGATTGGTCCTCTGGGATGGACAGCGCTTTTGGGGCTGCCAAGACCGCGCTAGCCAACGCTGCTCTGCTGGCGCACCCCTCTCCCACTGCCCCGGTCGCCCTCACGACAGACGCCTCGGACTATGCGGTGGGAGCGGTGTGCGAGCAGTGGGTGGGCGGTTCCTGGCAGCCACTGGCCTTTTTTAGCAAACAGCTCCGCGACAACGAGCGTAAGTACAGTACTTTCGACAGGGAACTGCTGGGTCTGTTCCTCGCCACTAGGCACTTTAGATGCCTGTTGGAAGCCCGCCAGTTCCCTGCCTTTGTGGACCACAAGCCGCTAACGTTCTCCATGGCCAAGACCTTGGAGCCGTGGTCGGGACGTCAGCAGCGGCAGCTCTCGGCGATCTCCGAGTTAACCACGGACATTGAGCACGTGGCGGGCAAGGACAACTTGCCACTTCCGACTGCCTCTCTCTGGCGGTCATCGGGTCCGTCCACTTGGGACTCGATTATGCCACCATGGCGGCAGACCAAGCCACAGACTCAGACATTCAGGCCTACCGGACGGGCCCTACTGCACTGCAGCTGGAGGATGTGGTGTTCGACACAGCTAACGCCACTCTCCTCTGCGACATCTCCACTGGCCAACCGCGCCCTATGGTGCCTACGGCCTGGCGGCGCCGGGTTTTTAACATGATCCACAGCCTTTCCCACCCAGGTGTGAAGGCCTCGACTAAGCTGGTGGGGGTCAAGCTGGCCTCCAGAAGGATGTTAGGACCTGGGCTAGCTCGTGTGTGGCGTGCCAGCGTGCCAAGGTGCACCGCCATACCAAAGCCCCTTTGGCACCGTTTATAGTGCCAGAGAGGCGGTTCGACCACGTGAATGTGGACCTGGTGGGCCCCCTGCCCCCCTCCCACGGATATACTCACCTCCTCACCATGGTGGACAGGACCACCAGGTGGCTGGAGGCTGTTCCACTGTCCTCCACTACGGCAGCGGAGGTGGCCCAGGCGTTCATCGGCTGCTGGGTGGCCCGTTTTGGCACACCGGGGGACATCACAAGCGACAGGGGCCCCCAGTTCACTTCGGAGCTCTGGACTGCAGTTGCGGAGCAACTGGGGGTGAAGATCCACCGCACTACGGCGTACAACCCGCAGGGCAACGGACTTTGTGAGCGGTTCCATAGGGACATGAAGGCCGCTCTTCGGGCTGCCCTTACGGATGGCGACTGGGTTGACCGCCTCCCGTGGGTCTTGCTTGGTCTTCGTTCTGCCCCCAAAGAGGACCTCCAGGCCTCGTCCGCTGAGCTGGTGTACGGCCAGCCGCTGCGGGTCCCTGGGGAGTTTTTTCCGGAGGCCACAGCTTCCTGGTCCGTCGCCTCCCATCGAACAGTGTCCCGGGGTGTTGCCGATGCCCTTATTCCCATTCCAACATCCCGCCACTGCCTTCCCCAGTCCTACGTCCCCAGGGACCTGCCATTGTCCAAATATGTGTTCATCTGGCACGACAGCCATCGGACCCCGCTGCAGCCCCCTTATGACGAGCCTTTCCGTGTCCTGGAGGCAGGCACTAAAAACTTTGTTGTGGACATGGGGGGCAGGCCAGAGCGGGTCACTATAGACCGTCTTAAGCCTGCTCACTTGGACAAGGACGAACCAGTTCAGTCGGCCCTACCCCCGCGGCGGGGGCAGCGTTTCCGTTAGCCGGTAATTACCGGTATTTGACCGGCAAAATCTGTTGAAGTCCGACATATTTAATCTCTCCGGTCTTAATGTCCGGTGAAAATAATTCCCTGAGTCTAAGCACAATTTGATTATTTGAATTGTATTAAAATAGGCTAAAATTAAATAGCCTATGCGATGAACGAAACAATCATTACATTTGTTTCATCGTTGCTTCTAATAATGACAACGACGTTGTCAGTGAGAGCTTAGTGCTGGATGTGCGAGTGCATGTGAAGCTGCAGAGCCGGAGCAGCAGCGGCACAGTGCAGTACTCCAATTCAGCCATTGGCAATTCAGCTGTTGGGTGGGGGGCGCTGCTGTGCGGTCCCCAGATAGAGCCAAAAAAGAGCCAGAAAACAGCTGAATCTGCTGCTCTGCATCGACATACTCTCGCAAATAAGTCGTTGGGAGGTGGAGAGAGAGAGAGTCGTCACGCAAACCCACAATAATGTTGCCGTCTCTCTCTGCCAAATTTCTCAGTTCTTCGCTTGATATAATTAATACAAATGTCCAATATAACGGAATTCGTTAGCTCATAAAAATGTGATTATAACAGACTGCTGTTTAAAACGATGACAGACTACAAAGGCGCCTCCCTCAAACTGAACAGTGACATCTCCTTAGCAAATGACCTCAATACCTTCTATGCGAGGTTTGATGCTGGTAATAACAACACCAGCCCACAAGCCACGGCAATGGGGGGGGGGGGGGGGTCTGCTGCTGATGGAGACTCAGTGTTCAGGGTAACAGAGCATGAGGTGAGGCGGACCTTTAAAAAAGTGAATATCAGGAAGTAGAGCTGCCGCGATAACCGCATTACCGCGGTATCGCTGTTGCATCACGCCCACCGCAGAGTTGGGCTGAATACCGCATCACCGCTGATTTTTTTAATAATAATAAAGTAGCGCCCAGACGTTGGACTTGCGGCTCTGCAGATATACCCTACTCGGTTCCAAGCGACCCTATTGGGTAGAAGTGGTACCAGAAAAGTCATGTGAAACATTGCAGACCACTGATTGGTCAGAAGAGAGACGCGTCACACATTGGAGTCTCTGAACAAAAACAGAAAGCCGCCATCTTTACTGCCTCGCTAAGGATGTATTTCATTCAGGATTTGTTTGCGACAGCACCAAGTGTAATAAACAGAAAAGGATGGATTCACTGTGTATTCGGCCTCATTTATTGATGAAACAAAACCGACATCAACCCAATTTACCACAGAGCGGAAAGTTTAGTGTCACAACAAGATCGCTGATGTGTTAAGTTTGTTGTTATTAGCCTAATACTAACGTCAGCAGATATACACGAGAGGTAACGTTAAACCCGGGTTGCTTGGTAGAATAGACACAATGAGGTAACGTTAGCTTTAGCACAATAGACACAACGAGAGTCTGGTTAATGTTGTTATTGATTGATTGAAACTGTGTTAAACTCTGGCTTGCTGCAAGCCCTCGGACATGCCCACGGAGCTTTCAGTGTACACAAGCGGCCCCGCCTGCATCCCCACACGGAGACAAACAGTTTTTTTTTTGTGTGCGCACTGTGCGGTAATAACCGCGGCGGTAGGAAATATTTCGCAAATTTGTGCGGTAAGGAAAATATCAATACCGCGGCAGCTCTATCAGGAAGGCAGCAGGTCCGGACGGCATCCCCGGCCGCGTCCTAAAAGTCTGTGCCGACCAACTGGCCCCGGTATTCACTGACATATTTAACCTGTCCTTAGAACAGGCTGTCATCCCCACCTGCCTGAAGAAGTCCACTATTATCCCTGTACCCAAAAAATCCAAGCCTGCTTGCCTCAACGACTACCGCCCTGTAGCTCTCACCTCCATAGCCATGAAGTGCTTTGAGAAGCTAGTAAAGGGCTACATCTGCTCCTCCCTCCCCATCAACATGGACCCCCTGCAATTTGCATACCGCCCCAACAGGTCCACGGAGGACGCCATAGCCCATGTGCTGCACACAGCAGCATCACACCTGGACAAGAGGCAGGGGAACTATGTGAGAATGCTATTCATCGACTACAGCTCGGCATTCAATACCATAGTCCCCTCCATACTCATAGCCAAGCTCAGGGACCTGGGCTTGAACTATGACCTCTGCCAGTGGGTCTTGGACTTCCTGACGGGCAGACCCCAGGTGGTGAGAGCAGGCAACTGCACCTCCTCATCCATCACCCTCAACATAGGGGCCCCCCAGGGCTGTGTTCTGAGTCCCCTCCTCTACTCCCTGTACACACACGACTGTGTGGCTCAGCGGAGTAGCAATACAATCATCAAATTTGCTGACGACACAGTGGTGGTGGGCCTGATCTCTGCCAACGACGAGAGGGCCTACCTGGAAGAGGTCAAGGTCCTGGCGGGATGGTGCCAGGAAAACAGCCTCTCCCTGAACGTCAGCAAAACAAAGGAGATGATTGTGGACTTCAGGAGGTCGGGGGTCAAGGACTACAGCCCCCTCAGCATCGACGGGGCACCGGTTGAGAGAGTCAACAGCTTTAAGTACCTCGGAGCCTACATATCCGAGGACTTGACATGGACCACACACATTGACAGTGTTGTGAAGAAGGCACGACAACGCCTCTACTTCCTCAGGCGCCTAAGGAAGTTCCAAGTCAGTCAGAAGATCCTTAAGAACTTCTACTCATGTACAATAGAGAGCATCTTGACTGGCAACATCACCTCCTGGTTTGGGAATAGCACTGCACAAGACCGAAGCAGACTACAAAGAGTGACACGTTCAGCCGAACGCACAATTGGAGGGGGGCTCCCCACCCTCCAGAACATTTACAACAAGCGTTGCAGGGGCAAGGCTAAGAGAATCATTAAAGACTCCAGTCACCCGAACAACTGCCTCTTTGAACTGCTGCGGTCAGGCAAGCGATACCGGAGTCTCAAGGCGAGCACAGAAAGACTCAGAAGAAGCTTCTATCCCCAGGCCATCAGGCTGCTAAACGAACAATGAACACTACACAACAACAACCATCAAACGCACATAGCACACACATCCACACGCACACACTCACTTTAAACAAACACACTGTAGCACCCACTCCACACACTTTATAGCACACACCCACTTTAAACAAACACACTGTAGCACCCACTCCCCACACTTTATATTTATTGATGAAGGATTGCACTACAACTCGTACACCTTACTGTAAATTGTACCTAAATTGTACCTCATCCCATTTCTGCTTTGCACTATATAGTACTGTACATTAGTACACTGCATAGTATTGTATATTATATGGTAACTCAGTTACGTCTATTCTGCATCGAACATTGTACATATGTCTATACTGAACACTGTGACCTCATTTTCTACTTCTAAATGACATGCTATACTATGTTATTTGATACTATCTTGTCTAGCACAGTCTCTGGAGCGTAACAGTAAGAAGCATTTTGTATGAAAGTATTCTGTACTTCTGTATGACAACTATTAAAGAAACTTGAAACTTGAACTATTAATGTCGGGCGACTGCCCACAGACACCTATTTGATTTAAAGTCGGCAGCAGCACGGAGTCTCTGGACTTATTTTATTTGGAATATAATGACTTTATACGCAAAAGTAGCCTAGTTTTAAGTAAAAATATTATAAATCTACATGCCTTGATGATGTCATTCTTTTGTTTTGTTGTCATTCTTTTGCCTATCAATTGTTTTTAAGCTCAATAAACTCTGACAGGAATTTCTCTCATTTGACCGGTAGATTGAAATCTACCGGACACTGAGGCCGGCAACAATTTTTTCTAACGGAAACCCTGGGCGGGGGCGCCCCCCGGTTTCGGCTCAGACCCCTTCCCCGTCCTCTGTTCCGGCCTTGGCCCCTTCCATGGCCCGGCCGCTGGTCCCACTTCTCTCCCTTAATCCCCCTCTTGTTAAGCACAGTCGGTTCGGCCGCTTGATCCGTCCCCCTCCACGTTGACTATTTCATGCGGTAATCTGTTCACTGATGGACTGTTCACTGGCTATTAATTAGTTGCAGTTTTTGTATTGGAGAATTCTGGGGGGGCCTGTGTGGTGACCTATATTAAGAGACATTCACCAAGGTGGGCTTGTGCCTTAAGGGCGGGGGTTTTACTGTTTAGGGGAAAGGGTAAATACCACTTCCGGTTCCGGGTTAAGTTGGTTGTTATTGTAAATGCTATGTGCAGTGAGAAGTAAAGTACCTCAACTCGAACCATGTCTCTGGTAGAGCCATATGAAATCCGTTTTATTTTTTTCCAAATTCCATAATATTTTTTTCCAAATTCCGTTTTTTTCGTTTTTAATATTTCAGAATTCTGTATTTTTCTTTGTACGCTCATTTTACCATTAGAAATAGTGTCTAATAAGTGGGAATGAATAAATGTCCACAATTTAATAAGATATAACAGTCCATTTAATAGGGCTGTCTTAAATACTTCGAAGCTTCGTTCGATGGGCATGGGATTCGAATCTGAAAATAAAATTTGATTATTAAAAAAATATAAATGATAGATATATATTTTTTTGCAAAATCAACTCTGCCTGTCTTTGTTAATTACAACAAGTAATGCTGTTTGTTATTTAAGATGAGGTCGGACTCGGCACTGAAAGATTTGTGTTCATTGTGCTGCTTTTATAAAGCCTCAAAATCAAATGACGGCTTACAATATTTCATGAAAGCAAAGTGTTTTGTTTGTCTAAGATTTAAAAAGGTTTAAACTTTACAGCACTGACAAAGTTGAACAAAGTGCTGTACAAGTCCCACAACAGTTGATTCCATTTTTATTGCTCGATTCCGTGAACACGGATTCCATATGGCTCTAATATCTCTCTACACACACTACCCCACCCCCCTTGCAACTTGTACACATATGCACAAAATACAGCCTTCTCATGTCTATGATCTCCCTTTCTGACACACGCATGTAACGGAGGTACCGCGTGTCTATCCACAGTCACGATGGACAGTGTAGTGAAGTGGCTGTGGACGTTAAGTGGTACTGCAAGTAAACTCACTCCCCAGAGGCATCCAGAGTTCACCTCTTGGTATAGCGGTCTGCGATGTCGCCTGCGGCGCGGGAAAACGGGGTTCAACTCCCACTCAGGGCATGTCAAATGAGACCGGTTTCAGTGGTGCCCAGTGACCCGGATGCCCTGGGTGGAGTGAGTTTAGGGGGGTGAGTGTAACGGAGGTACCGCATGTCTATCCACAGTCACGATGTGTGAAGTGGCTGTGGACGTTAAGGGTTCCTGCAACTAAACTCACTCCCCATAGTAGGGCTGCAACTAACGATTATTTTGGTAGTCGACTAATCTGTCGATTCTTTTTTCGATTAGTCCACTAATCTAACGATTATTTTTGTCACACCCTCAATCTCTGATTCCTGTGGGCGCGGCTCCTTCTCCAGTGCATGTTTTACCTCACATGCTCAAGTCTGCACACCTGTGAATGTCACCCTGTTGTCCAGTCCCTCTGCCTTAACACGTTGAGTGGCAGCGATGAGATTTCTCATCTCTCTGTTTAATTAATTTATCCACTCTGGTTGGATGGTGTGTATGTATATGTATGTATTGTGCTGTATAATGACAATACATTTGAATCGAATCTCATTTTGAAATCGCTACGCTGCCTATGGACACGACAGTGGCAGACAGCTTCGGAGGTGATTGCATTGCACCATGGTGATCCACTCAACAGGTAGCGATTTCAAAATGAGATTCGATTCAAATGTATTGTCATTATACAGCACAATACATACATATACATACACACCATCCAACCAGAGTGGATAAATTAATTAAACGTAAAAAAAAAAAAATTGAACAAAGAGTGATTTGAACTTGTGACCATAGGATCCACAGCCAGCAGACTAACGAGGTGAGCTAAGTCGGATGTTAAAACTGAGTGACTAATCCATGATTTACACTTGTGCCAATTGCGTTTGTCCCTAATCTTTAGTATTGGCATTAATAAATCAGATGTCATGCTAATATGTCATGTTCTACAGTAGGACTTACTACTGTGATACCCATTAAAACAGTAATTCGAATAATAGAAGCCTGCTTTGCTGGAATGATTCATTTCAAAGATGAATTGGATAATGCAGGCGCGAGCTGGGCGTAACTGGCGTAGATAACTTACCGGGGGCAAAACTAGCGTACGTCAGTGGCCAATCATCATATGGCTCTAGTCTCTGGCTCGCTACTTTCTTATCGCCACAGCAGCCTATTACTAGCCTCTAGGGCTGACCCCTATTAGTAGATTAGTCGACTAATCGGTCGAAAGGAGCCATAGTCGACTAGCCAACCTCTTAGTCGAATACAAAAAAATATATATATATATATTTATAATTTCTTTATTTATTTATTATTATTTTTTTCATTCTTTCCAAAAGAAAAGAGGCCTAGAAGCATGTTTAACGCTAATGGCACGCATACCAGAGGCTAACTGCCTACGAAAACCGGCACAGAGGCACTGAAAGAGGATTTCACCCATCTAATGAACACACTAGACTAGACAAATATCAAGATGTATCCATCAGTGGACCAATTGCATGCTTTTGCAGAGGACAAGAAGCCTTCAGTCGACTCCTTCAGACATTAAGCACCCCCCACAGCCCAAATGGAATGATAAAATATATATATATATATATATTTGTTTTTTAATATAAAAAATATGATGCCTTTTAATTTTTTTTGACCAATAGGCGACTAACAGCAAGTTTTGGCCAATCATAGTCGACCATCCAAATCCTTAGTCGGGGACAGCCCTACTAGCCTCCCAGGAATTACCCTAAACCGCTCTAAAACCATACTTATATTCACCACGGTATAAAACGGGAATGTATGGATGGAAAAATTATTCCTTTTTCACATCTTGAATGATAGATACTCGATGTCAAATGGGCCATGTGTTAATGATAAAGTTATCTACTGCATCTTTATGTTTGTTATTCATATTATTATTATTCTCTCCTCCAGACCCCCCACAGCTCTCTGTCTGTGAAGAGGAGGTTCCCCCTGAGCAGCAGGAGAGGAGCCCCAGTCTGAGCCAGGAGGAGCCAGAGCCCCTACAGATGAAAGAGGAACAGGAGGAACTCTGGAGCAGTCAGGAGGGAGAGCAGCTTCAAGGTCTGGAGGAGGCTGATATCATCAAGTTCACTTTCAACCCTGTCCCTGTGAAGAGTGAAGATGATGAAGAGAAACCTCAGTCCTCATGGTTTAACCAAACCCAGGACCCAGAGTCCCTACAGATTAAAGAGGAACAGGAAGAACTGTGTCAAGATCTAGAGGAGGCTGATGGCTCCAAGATGACCTTACACCCTGTGAAATATGAACATGGTGGAGAGAATACTCTGTCCTCACTGCTCAGCCAAACCCAGGACTCAGAGCTCCTACAGATCAAAGAGGAACTACATCAAGGGCTGGAAGAAGCTGATCTCTCCAAGATCACAGTAGACCCAGTGAAATGTGAAGATGGTCAAGAGAATGCTCTGTCCTTCCAGCCTCTTCAAACCCAGGGGGAGAAAAACAGAGAAGCTTACTCTTTACCCAGCACCTCAACTGGACAGATGAAAACAGAATCTGGTGGAGAGGACTGTGGAGTATCAGAACCAGCCAGTAACTTATATCCAGATGGTGATTTAGAACCAACTAGAGATGGCCAGCTTCTCTCTTCAGACTGTCCTGACACTGATGACAGTGATGATTGGAAGGAGAGTGGGGAACCTCAGTCAGGTTTAAAGATGCTAATATCAAACAAGAAACAAAAAACATTAAGTTTGTCTCATACAGGACAGAAACAATTTAGTTGTTCAGTTTGTGGAAAAGGGTTCAGTGACAAAGGAACTTTGAACAGACACATGTCAACTCATACAGGAGAGAAACCATTTAGTTGTTCAGTTTGTTCAAAAGGGTTCAATCGGAAAGGACTTTTGAAGATCCACATGACAAGTCATACAGGAGAGAAACCATTTAGTTGTTCAGTTTGTTCAAAAGGGTTCAGGGATAAAGGACATTTGAAGATCCACATGAGAACTCATACAGGAGAGAAACCATTTAGTTGTTCAGTTTGTGAAAAATGCTTCAGTCACAAAAGAACTTTGAATATCCACATGAGAACTCATACAGGAGAGAAACCATTTAGTTGTTCAGTTTGTGGAAAAGGGTTCAGTGATAAAGGACATTTGAATATCCACATGGGAACTCATACAGGAGAGAAACCATTTAGTTGTTCAGTTTGTTCAAAAGGGTTCAGGGATAAAGGACATTTGAATATCCACATGAGAACTCATACAGGAGAGAAACCATTTAGTTGTTCAGTTTGTGGAAAAGGGTTCAGTGACAAAGGAACTTTGAATATCCACATGAGAACTCATACAGGAGAGAAACCATTTAGTTGTTCAGTTTGTGGAAAAGGGTTCAGTGACAAAAGAAAACTGAAAATACACATGGGAACTCATACAGGAGAGAAACCATTTAGTTGTTCAGTTTGTTCAAAAGGGTTCAGTGAGAAAGGATATTTGAAGATCCACATGAGAATTCATACAGGAGAGAAACCATTTAGTTGTTCAGTTTGTTCAAAAGGGTTCAATCAGAAAGGACTTTTGAAGATCCACATGACAACTCATACAGGAGAGAAACCATTTAGTTGTTCAGTTTGTTCAAAAGGGTTCAATCAGAAAGGACTTTTGAATATCCACATGAGAACTCATACAGGAGAGAAACCATTTAGTTGTTCAGTTTGTGAAAAATGCTTCAGTCACAAAAGAACTCTGAAAATACACATGGGAACTCATACAGGAGAGAAACCATTTAGTTGTTCAGTTTGTTCAAAAGGGTTCAGTGATAAAGGATATTTGAAGATCCACATGAGAACTCATACATGAGAGAAACCATTTAGTTGTTCAGTTTGTTCAAAAGGGTTCAATCAGAAAGGACATTTGAATATCCACATGAGAACTCATACAGGAGAGAAACCATTTAGTTGTTCCGTTTGTGGGAAAGGGTTCATTGAGAAAGTACATTTGAATATATCCACATGAGAACTCATACAGGAGAGAAACCATTTAGTTGTTCAGTTTGTGGGAAAGGGTTCAGTCAGAAAGGACATTTGAAGATCCACATGAGAACTCATACAGGAGAGAACCCATTAAGTTGTTTAGTTTGTGGAAAAGGGTTCAGTGAGAAAGGACATTTGAAGATCCACATGAGAACTCATACAGGAGAGAAACCCTTTAGTTGTTCAGTTTGTGAAAAAGGCTTCAGTCACAAAGGAACTCTGAAAATACACATGAGAACTCATACAGGAGAGAAATCCTGAAGTTTGTGGAATGGTTCAGTGATAATGGGGTTCTGAGAAGACGCATGGGAAGTCATACTGGAGAGAAACTCTAGTTGTTTAATTTGTTGGAACAGGTTCAGAGGTTCAGAGATAAAGGGAATGTGAAAATGCACAATAAGTCATTGTAGACCATTTAGCTGTCCAGTTTGTGGCAAAATATTTATTCAGAAAGGTAATTAACATGGAAACAACATGTTAACTATATTCAAGGGGAAATATCTAAGTCAGTAGAAATCTTGTATAAATGTAAGGATATATTAAACTATAAAGCCTTGTACATTATCTACTGCTCACCTTACATATCTTACTATGGGGGATATGTAAGTATGGGGGTCGACATAAAATACTGTAAATCCGATAGTCTTACTGCAAAATCGCTCCACCCGGAGCCTTCATAAGGCTGGTTACTATGACCACACAAATCCACTGTTTATAAAGTCTCATGTTATGACATTTTATGATTTGGTTTATTATAAAATTATGCAAATAATGTACAGAGCTAAAGCAAAGTTACTCCCGGACGGTGTGCAAAGGCTTTTTTTCAATACATGAAAGAAAATATGATTTGAGAGACATTTGTAAATGTACTGTTCAAAAAGCTAAGAAAGGGATTACAAGGAGATGTATTTCTATTGTTGGGGTTAACTTGTGGAACAATGCTGATATACATAAGAATGAGTCATTCACTTTTGGTTTTTAAGACAATGGTTTCTATAGCTATTTTTTAAGATTACAAATGTGAATATTTATTTTTTTATTTTATTTTAGAATACTGTTTTGGAGTCTTAATTTTGTTAAGAATATAGGACAGGCATGTATAAGCATTATGCTTCAGTGTGTACCTTTTCAGTCACTGCCAAATCAAATATTGTGGAATGATTGTGTTGTATTGTGTGTGATGATGACTGAATACAACTACTACTACTACTACTACTACCTATAAAATAACTTTTTGAGTGATAAACCCAGCTTGTAACTATTTTCACATTGGTCACACCAATTATTATATTCTTAGTCTTCTAGTTTATAACAGAAGTATTGGGTTAAAAGCCCATGACTTGATGCATAACAGCATTCTCCTACACAAGAGCAGAATATGTCAGGTAAACTGGCTCCCCCTTGTGGTTGATCCTTTATTTCAGATCTACAGTCAGTAGCCAGTATTGAAACTATTCCAGTCAGAGATGGTCATTATTGCTGGTATGAGGTTGACTGTTTAATATCTGAGATGAAAGATTCGCCTTTAATACACATGTTGCTGCTGCTGGTCATGTATTTCAAAATGAAAACAGGATCCCTTCTTATTAATGATAGTGTGCAATAAGTCGCCCACTAAGTGATATTTCTCTGTAAACTACAGCCTTCCTCTCCTAGTGTTATTGAGGCAGTGCAAGACATTGATAAGAGGAGACATTTGATCCTTTATCTAAAGCTATCTGCTCCATTGATTACAGAGTAAATAACACCTATATTAATAATATTTAATCTGGCATAGTTTGTAAGTTTTTGAAAGTCATGACTCATTCCGTTAAATAAGGTGAAGATAGATGTTATCTCAATAATTACAGACCAATTTCCAAACTATTCTGTAACACAAATCCTGTAATCATTGGTAATTAATAATTAACCCAGTGTATTCTGTATTGAGCTCTCAACAGTTAGTTCCAGAGTTAAGTTATGTTATTAGGTCTTAAATAGTGTATCTGCTATGGGCAACAGAAAACATTGTGCTGTTCTTTTCATCAATCTGGATTGCATTGATATAATTCACTGCTTTTTGAGAGATTACCTAGGATTGGTTTTGATTCAACAGGGATCAATTGAACCCTATCCGAGTTCTTACCGGTAACTAAATGTGTTCCAGAGGGATCAATGTTGGGTCCTGTCCTGTTTATTTCTATTATTGATATTAGAAAGCATAGCACAGCTATTAGGAGCATAGCTGTGACAAGAAAATGTACAAAGTATTTAACATAGAGGAATGAGCACTAGTATGAAAATAAGATAAAGGCTAAATGTCAAGGCTCGGAGCTCAAAATATCAGTCATATACCATTTGGATGAATGTATGTATTCCACTCTGATCCATTTGAAGTAGGGGGGCGACGTAGAGAAGATCACACCCCCTTGGCCATCACCATGAGACATCCACCACCTTGATCATCACCATGAGACATCCACCACCTTGATCATCACCAGGAGACATCCACCACCTTGATCATCACCACGAGACATCCACCACCTTGATCATCACCACGAGACATCCACCACCTTGATCATCACCATGAGACATCCACCACCTTGGCCATCACCACGAGACATCCACCACCTTGATCATCACCACGAGACATCCACCACCTTGATCATCACCAGGAGACATCCACCACCTTGATCATCACCAGGAGACATCCACCACCTTGATCATCACCACGAGACATCCACCACCGTGATCATCACCAGGAGACATCCACCACCTTGATCATCACCACGAGACATCCACCACCTTGATCATCACCACGAGACATCCACCACCTTGATCATCACCAGGAGACATCCACCACCTTGGCCATCACCATGAGACATCCACCACCTTGATCATCACCACGAGACATCCACCACCTTGGTCATCACCACGAGACATCCACCACCGTGATCATCACCAGGAGACATCCACCACCTTGATCATCACCACGAGACATCCACCACCTTGATCATCACCACGAGACATCCACCACCTTGATCATCACCAGGAGACATCCACCACCTTGGCCATCACCATGAGACATCCACCACCTTGATCATCACCACGAGACATCCACCACCTTGGTCATCACCACGAGACATCCACCACCTTGATCATCACCATGAGACATCCACCACCTTGGCCATAACCACGAGACATCCACCACCTTGGCCAGCACCACGAGACATCCACCACCTTGGCTATCACCACGAGACATCACAGACAGACAGACAGGGAGACGAGGACAGGGGTTAGAGAGTTCCCTATGAAAACCTGGAAGAGGATCATTGAAGCCAGTTTCTTGGCAGTTTTGGATTACGGTGATACCTGGGCCCTCATTCATCAACGTGTTCTACGCACAGATCTGTGCTTACCCTGTGCGTACGATCATTTCTAAGCAAAGAGTGGGATTCATCAATTTCGATTTGAACTTGACTCCGTGCTTACGTCTACGCACAGGTCAGACCATGCGTACCTGGCGCCCAGTGGTAGAATATATTATTACAACAAGGAAATGAGCTTCTGTGCATAATAACACTGGCATGTTCTGTACGAACCGTAGTTCATTATAGTTCATTGTAAAATAGCAACAGTAGTGTAATTATGGTCAAAACCCTATAAATAGCATTTGGAATAATAGATCTTTCTCTCAGAATGAATGCAGCATGGTTTATATAGCGTTATCGGAATATACGGGGTGTAGGCTACTGACTGACTGCGCTCCGCGTAGCTTGATTGATTGATTGATTGAAAAGTTTATTAACAGATTGCAGAATGGGTACAGTACAGTACAGCTCAGTACATACAATTGTTAATTGGGGATGCAGACCAGAGAAAGACTTTCGTCTTGTTTACATCAGGGTCCCCCATTTTCAATTCATCATAAATCATAAAGCTCAACTCGTTATTATTTTGCGCAGACCGCAGAAACACGGGAACGTTTTGATTATATTTAAAAGGCTTTACGTTAAACGAAACAAGTGGAATTTCGAAGCTGTAAGCAGAATACAAGTCATATGAATATAGTGTTCTTCCCCCTTTTTACTGTATAAGAAAGAATAGAAAACGCATTGCAATGACACCAGATAGTGGACAGACTATGTATATGATGGGTTTCAAGTTCACGTTTTTGTTGATCATAGGCATGCTGTCAGAGTATGATATCTTAATCAAACATTCTAGAACATTTGTCGTCACAGATCATGTCCTAATAGAACATAGGCTATGGCATGGATCGTGATATTGTGTGGACTGTTATTATTACCGGTACCACCCATTGTGACAACAGCCTTGTGAGTCCCGCACACAAACATGATGGAATTCAAGTTCATGTATTGAAAGGCAGGCTACATCATACATGCAGTGAGATTCATTGTTCTTGTATATGCTCTCGTATTATTGTTTATATAGGCTACCCAATACTGACATCAAAATAGATTGTAGTATGCCTCTAGAAATCATATGCAGCAGGTAGAAAATTGACGGGAGATCCATCGCGATTTGGAATAAAATTGAGGAGAACTTTAATCCCTGGGTATTAATCAAACAACACGGGAAAAGGCAGTCATATTCCAGCGCGGTATTTATTAGTGTTTGCGCTGCCCAGGCAGCAATGGTTAATAGATATCATATCCGACATCACCGTAAGTGTACACGTCTGTCAGCCTGTCTCATGACACGCTTCCCTCGGCTTAGTCCATTTTCCCACATTTCATGGGTGTATTCCATTACGGTATATGGTTAATCGGGGCGTTCCTGGTATGCAAATACGTGAAAGTGTGCACGAGCCTCGGCGCAGAGCCAAGGTGGGATTCATCATGACAGGTGTGCGTAGAGCCTGCGTACGCACGCGTGATGAATCCCGACTTCCCTGTGCGTACACTGGTTCTACATTCCGTGCTTACGTGTGGAAATAGAACATGTTCTACGCACACATTGATGAATGAGGGCCCTGGAGGGTATGGCAATCACTCCTGTGGTCATTCTGTCTGTCTGTCTGCATTAGCCATAACTTCTAAGGTTCTGGTCTGATTTGGATGAAACATCGCCCAGGCCAAGGACCTGAATTCCAGAATATTTTTCAAATCTGTCAATGACAAGCATTTTATTTGAATTAATTCCCATTATCGTGCATTGAATAGATACTGTATGAAGTTCCACCTTTTGAACACAAGATGGCGATACGACACAGGTTGCTGCTCAGAGCCACTGCTTCTCCACAAGCTGCTCTCTCCCCCATGCTTGCTTTTTTCCGTAGCCTCTGTGAGCGAAGACGCTCTTTGATTGCAGCGAAGAAGAAAAAGACGCTCTCCGATTGGCTAATCCTATACTCTAAGCATAACCACGTCGAAAGAGGGCCTAAGCATAACCACTTCGAAAGAATGCCTAAGCATAACCACTTCGAAAGAATGCCTAAGCATAACCACTTCGAAAGAATGCCTAAGCATAACCACTTCGAAAGAATGCCTAAGCATAACCACTTCGAAAGAATGCCTAAGCATAACCACTTCGAAGCAGAGAATATATGTACAAGGCGGAAAAGACCCTTCGGAGCTAAACCAGTCAGAGAGGGTCTTTTCTTCTTCGCTGTATGCGGCCTAGCCAATCAGAGAGCGTCTTCGCAAACAGAGGCTACGGGAAAAAATCACGCCTCTCCCACGGAGCGCCTGAGTGTATGATTGATTGATTGAATTGATTGATTGAAAAGTTTATTAACAGATTGCAGAATGGGTTCACTACAGTACAGCTCAAAACATACAATTGTTAAGGGGATGCAGACCAGAGAAAGACTTTCGTCTTGTTTACATCAGGGTCCCCCATTTTCAATTCATCATATGACACACACGACATACAGATAGACAGTACTGCTACATCTATACATTTATGACATACCAGATTTGCAAATACAATACCGTTTGTGATACTAAAAAAAATCCAGAAAGAGTGTATATACATTTGACATAGAAGCTGTACATTGGAGGAGGTTGGGTAGGTGGGGTGGGGTTGGGTGGGGCTGTACATTGGAGGTGGGGGGTTGGGTAGGGGGGGGGGGGGGCACTGTACACTGTACATTCTCGTATCGTGACAACCACTGAGCAAGGGCTCGGATATTTCACGTACTGGCCGAAAGAGAGACCAGATCCCAGCGATTCTCATAGTTACATCAATATTGTGCTGTCGGAACCATTTCATGTTTGTAGGTTAATTATTTATTAATGTTCGCTATATGGCCAATTCCGGACAACACGCTCATCACAGACAAGCTGGATGTGGCCAATTACTTAAACATTTTCTTCACAAACATAGCCACAACACTGGTAAATAAACTACCCACCCACTCAGGGCATTTTGGGGTAGAACACATCATAGCCTACTACAATAACCTAGGGGTCCACAAAGACGATTTCAAACTAAAAATGGTAACAACAGCTGAGGTACTCAAAAGACTGAGCACCCTCCAACCTAACAAGGCCACTGGCCATGACAATATCCCCTCCAAATTCCTCGGAGACTCAGCAGCCGCCATCACCCCAGTCATCACACACATAATAAACCTCTCAGAACCTCTCAAAACAGGGATACGTACCCAAAGACTTCAAAATTGCGAGAGTAACCCCCCTGCACAAAAGGGCAACAAATTAGACCCAGGCAACTACCGCCCTGTTTCTATTCTTACCTCCATCTCGAAAGTCATGGAAAAAATAGTATACGAACAGGTAGAAAAGTACCTTGCGGAAAAAAATCTAATCTTCGAATTCCAATCTGGCTTCAGAACATCCCACTCCACTGACACATGCCTTCTCTATTTGAACGACCACATCAAACAAGAGGTGGACGTGGGCAAATACTGCGGCATGGTCATGCTGGACCTACAAAAGACCTTCGACACTGTCAATCACTCTATTCTGATTGACAAGCTAAAAGCAATTGGTTTTGATAGTCTATCAGTGAGCTGGATGCAATCCTACCTGGAGGGGAGAGAACAGATGGTGGAGGTAAACGGTACCCTATCCCCCCCCCCTCCCAGTGAGCTGTGGTGTTCCACAAGGAAGCATACTAGGACCGCTACTGTTCCTAATTTATGCAAATGACATGTCGTCAACTTGTGACTGCAACTTGTTCCTGTTCGCGGTCGACTCAGCCCTGCTGGTCTCTGACAAGAACAAGTTACAGGTTGAAAAAACCCTCAGCTCGGAACTAGGCAAAATCTGCACCTGGCTCGCTGATAACAAACTATCATTACACCTGGGTAAAACAGAGTCCATTCTCTTTGGTTCAAATAACAAACTCAGCAAGGCCGACGGCTTCTCAGTTACAGTGGGTGACAATATTGTCACAAGGAAAGATGAAATTACATACCTAGGTTCCATCCTAGAGGCTAATCTTTCCTGTGACAAAATGGCATCCAATGTAATAAAAAAAAGTCAGCAACAAACTAGATTCTTGTACCGGATCTCCTCTCTGGTAAACAAGAATACCCTGAAGACTCTGGCAGGAGCACTCATTCAAGGGTACTACGACTATGATTGCACCTCATGGTACCAAAGCACCTCAAAGGTGCTAAAAACAAAATTACAAACATCACAAAACAAACTGGTCAGACTACTGCTTGACCTTACTCCTAGAACCCACCTCACCCCTGCCCACTTTGACAACCTAGGATGGCTTAGAGTAGACGACAGAGTACAGCAACTTGTAATGGGCCTGGTCTACAAGATACACTACACGACTAAGGTACCCATGTACATGTCAAAATACTTCTCAAAGGTCAGTGAATACCACGACCACAACACCAGAGGGAGCTCCACAATTCATATTAAACCCAGATTCGGCTCAAACAAGGGACTAAACATGTTTCGCAATTATGCCACATCAATGTGGAACGCCCTACCCACAGCTGTAAAGGAATGTGAATCACTACCCACTTTTAAAACCACTCTCAAGGAGCACCTACGGGAGACTGCAATTCGAAACTGGCCCCTGTAAATGTCCTAACCCAACCCCCTCCAATGTACAGTAAATGTCCTAACCCAATAATACACAAGACCCTCTTCTTGGAACCAAGTAAGTTTTCGTCGATAATCCAATGTACAGTTACCCCACCCCGCCTACCCACCCACCCCCCACCCACCCCACCCACCCAACCACCTCCTATGTACAGTAAATCCTTGGAATGCCATCATTATTTAAATTTTTTTATTCTATTTATTTTTGGGCTTTCTGTATTTTTCACCCATCCCAAATTAGTTGTTATGCCAATTCCCTTCCTGGTCGCGTCTATTCTTATCCTAACGCATGTTTGCTCCCGCGTTCACGTTTTGCGCTCTGATTGGCCACTGACGTACTCTTTTTACCAAGAGTGCTTTGAACTTGTGACCATAGGATCCACAGCCTGCAGACAAACGAGGTGAGCTAAATCAGACGTTAAAACTGAGTGACTAATCCATGATTTACACTTGTGCCAATTGCGTTTGTCCCTAATCTTTAGGGACAAACACAAGATCGAGGGGCATCGACGCCATAGCCCATATGCTGCACACAGCAGCATCACACCTGGACAAGAGGCAGGGGAACTATGTGAGAATGCTATTCATTGACTACAGCTCGGCATTCAATACCATAGTCCCCTCCATACTCATAGCCAAGCTCAGGGACCTGGGCTTGAACTATGACCTCTGCCAGTGGGTCTTGGACTTCCTGACTGGCAGACCCCAGGTGGTGAGAGCAGGCAACTGCACCTCCTCATCCATCACCCTCAACATAGGGGCCCCCCAGGGCTGTGTTCTGAGTCCCCTCCTCTACTTCCTGTACACACACGACTGTGTGGCTCAGCGGAGTAGCAATACAATCATCAAATTTGCTGACGACACAGTGGTGGTGGGCCTGATCTCTGCCAACGACGAGAGGGCCTACCTGGAAGAGGTCAAGGTCCTGGTCGGGATGGTGCCAGGAAAACAGCCTCTCCCTGAACGTCAGCAAAACAAAGGAGATGATTGTGGACTTCAGGAGGTTGGGGGTCAAGGACTATAGCCCCCTCAGCATCGACGGGGCACCGGTTGAGAGAGTCAACAGCTTTAAGTACCTCGGAGCCTACATATCCGAGGACTTGACATGGACCACACACATTGACAGTGTTGTGAAGAAGGCACGACAACGCCTCTACTTCCTCAGGCGCCTAAGGAAGTTCCAAGTCAGTCAGAAGATCCTTAAGAACTTCTACTCATGTACAATAGAGAGCATCTTGACCGGCAACATCACCTCCTGATTTGGGAATAGCACTGCACAAGACCGAAGCAGACTACAAAGAGTGACACGTTCAGCCGAACGCACAATTGGAGGGGGGCTCCCCACCCTCCAGAACATTTACAACAAGCGTTGCAAGGGCAAGGCTAAGAGAATCATTAAAGACTCCAGTCACCCGAACAACTGCCTCTTTGAACTGCTGCGGTCAGGCAAGCGATACCAGAGTCTCAAGGCGAGCACAGAAAGACTCGAACAATGAATGAACACTACACAACAACAACCACCAAACGCACATAGCACACACATCCACACGCACACACTCACTTTAAACAAACACACTGTAGCACCCACTCCACACACTTTATAGCACACACCCACTTTAAACAAACACACTGTAGCACCCACTCCCCACACTTTATATTTATTGATGAAGGATTGCACTACAACTCGTACACCTTACTGTAAATTGTACCTAAATTGTACCTCATCCCATTTCTGCTTTGCACTATATAGTACTGTACATTAGTACACTGCATAGTATTGTATATTATATGGTAACTCAGAACATTGTACATATGTCTATACCGAACACTGTGACCTCATTTTCTTCTTCTAAATTACATGCTATACTATGTTATTTGATACTATCTTGTCTAGCACAGTCTCTGGAGCGTAACAGTAAGAAGCATTTTGTATGAAAGTATTCTGTACTTCTGTATGACAACTATTAAAGAAACTTGAAACTTGATCTAAATGGCTCTGACCCCCGGCGCATGTGGCAGGGCTTGCAGGCCATTACAGACTACAAACCCAAACACGCCACCCCCCCCCCCCCCCCCCCGACCACTGACCCCTCCCTCCCAGACGACCTAAACTACTTTTACGCCCATTTTGACAGGGACAACCACGAGAGGGCCATCACGACCCCCACCCCCGGCCAACCACCTGACCCTCACACTCTCCCCCACTGACGTGTTTCCGGAACTGTGCAAAACCAACACACGAAAAGCTGCCGGACCCGATGGGATCCCCGGGCGGGTACTCAGTGTCTGTGCTGGGCAGCTGACAGGGGTCCTGACTGAGATATATATATATATATTTTTTTTTATCTTTTCCCCCCTCCTTTTTCCGATTTTTCTCCCATCCCACTGTTAGTCGTTATGCCAATCCCCTTCCCCTGGTCGTTGCGTACCCCCCCCCCCCCCCCCCCCCCCCCTACTGTTGGTCCGGGAGGCCGGAGACTATCACATGCTTTCCTCCGACACATGTGCAGCCAGCCGGCAGCCAGCCTGGCAGCGCGGACTCTCACTGGGAGAGTGTAACGTGTGGAAGGTCACACTACCTCTCTCCAGATCCTTCCCTCGCTGTGCAGGCGCCCCGACCGAACTGTAGGAGTCGCTGTTTACAACGACCAGGACCCACCCACGCCGGCTTCCCACCCACTGACACTGCCAATTGTGTCAGCACGGACGACCGACAAGCCGGAGGTACCGCTGGCAGTTGGATTCGATCCCACTGTCTCCGCGGTGGTAGGCAGACGCTTAGTCCGCTGCGATTTTCAATCTGTCCCTGGCCCAGGCAAAGGTTCCCACATGCTTCAAAGTCACCTCCATCATTCCTGTCCCTAAACACGCCTCCCCAGAGAGCCTCAATGACTACCGACCCGTAGCACTCACCTCCACCATCATGAAGTGCTTCGAGAGGCTAGTCCTGGCTCACCTTAAATCCTGCCTACCACCCTCACTTGACCCCTACCAGTTTGCCTACCACCCTCACTTGACCCCTACCAGTTTGCCTACCGCCCTCACTTGACCCCTACCAGTTTGCCTACCACCCTCACTTGACCCCTACCAGTTTGCCTACCGCCCTCACTTGACCCCTACCAGTTTGCCTACCGCCCTCACTTGACCCCTACCAGTTTGCCTACCGCCCTCACATGACCCCTACCAGTTTGCCTACCACCCTCACTTGACCCCTACCAGTTTGCCTACCACCCTCACTTGACCCCTACCAGTTTGCCTACCACCCTCACTTGACCCCTACCAGTTTGCCTACCACCCTCATTTGACCCCTACCAGTTTGCCTACCACCCTCACTTGACCCCTACCAGTTTGCCTACCACCCTCACTTGACCCCTACCAGTTTGCCTACCACCCTCACTTGACCCCTACCAGTTTGCCTACCGCCAGAACAGGTGTAATGACAATAAAGTGAATTTAATCTAATCTAAAAAATTATGTCATTGATTGAAAAGTAGAGCCAGGTACTAATATTTAATTGTGTGCCAGGTAAACGAGAAGCCATTCTTCCTGTTTTCAATGATCAATATTGAGATATGGGGGAAGGCCAATACCAGTGATGTATAGAGATATCCAGGAGAGGTCATATTCCAGGTGGAGTGAACTCCTATTGAGCGGAGCATTTAACGCCTTACTTTTATAAATAATAAAGTACCTTGGACCTGATGAGGAACTAAATGTTAACAAAGTATATAGAACAAATATTATTCACCTGATTTTTATTTGAGGTAAACAGATGGATAGGTCTTTACTGAATGTGTCATTAGGAAGGGAAGTAGAAGCCATTCTGGAAGGATTTCAGGTAATCAGGTCTGAGACTTGAGTAACAATAATCAATAGTTTAACATCAAATTCCTCAATAGGTGTTTAATCATGATTATTATGCCCTCTAAAGTAAATGTTACTGTATTTATAAAGGACCTTTCAAAACAGGATTTTACACATTAAGAAAAATGCCTGTTGGTTGTTTTTCAAATTCAAATCAAACTTTATTTATATAGAGCCTTTTGTGCAAGATTGAAATACAAAGTGCTTAACGTAGAAATCATGTAAAATAAATACAACACAATAATTGAAATAGGAATAAAACAACAATAGTGGTAATGAAGTAATGAATTAGATAAAAGCTAATAAAAGGAGCATGGTGAGACAGACTGATGCAGCACAGCAAAAGCAGTCAAATTAAAACGGAATGGGTTAAACAACCATTTAAAAAAAGCAACTGGTTGGGCTGATCTAATCCCACAACTGGTTGGTGTAGTGGGAATTGGAGATTAAAAGAACTCGAACAGCCAGAGAGTGTGTTTCTCCGGTACTTTATTCAATCACATCATGTGTTCTCTTCCTCACACTCCCACAGAGTCAGTGGTTGTGGAAAAGAGCCCCGACCACTTGTCCGCTGACCCCTCATATAGACAATAGATCACAGAAGTGTCTGGTTATTCTCCTGATCAGTTATATTTATGGCCAATGTATTGACAGCTATAGACCCTTTCAGTTCTGTACTGGGGATCCTGGTTAAGTTCAAGTTCAAGTTTGTCAGAACAAAATACAGGATACTTTATGATGAAATGCTTGTTTCTGTATTGGCCCCTGAGAGTGTGCTACATACAGTAAAGAGAAAGTAAGTGCAAAATAATTAAGAAGTAAAAAGTAGGTAAAGTCAATATACATATATACAATACAGAGTAAAATGACTACCAGTGAGGTAGAATGCAGAGAGAAAACTTGGGGTAGGGTGCAAATGAGGTATGAAAGTGGTGCAAATCTCTAATAGATAAATATAAAGTGAGTGGTACGGTGAGTGTTTGTTTAAAGTGAGTGTGTACATGTGGATGTGTGTGCAGTGAGTGTAGATGATGGGTTGTTACATGGAGTCATTGAGCATCCTGATGGCCTGGGCCCAGGAGTTCAACACTTTTAATCCCTATCAGATTTGGATTGTGGGTAGTTCTAAACCAAAAAACAGGATCAGGATCACTTTGATATCCGATCAGATCAGGAAATCAAATCTAAGCTTTAATCTGGATCAAATCTTCAAAACGGGTATTTCAAACCGACAACACAGGATTGGGATCAATTTGATCCCAAAAAACTGGATTCTCTTGATCCCATCAGAGGGGTGGATTTCCAAAAAAATATGTTTCAATATAAATAAGATGGCAAAGTTTGTTAACTGAAATAATACACAATTCTTAGCCTTCATGGCAAATCAATCTTTTTTTTTGGGTCACGTTAATGGTGGCCTATTTTGTTTTCAACCAAATGCTGATGACATAAATATTTATGCTCATAAAAGTATCACAACAAAGATTGTCAATCACAAATGTAATTTAGGTTAAAGAAAAAATATCTTCAACAAAAAAAAAGTCCATCTGTCATCACCTTCAGCAAACAGAAATCTCACTTAGAATTCAGCTCCTCAAAGCACGTCTGGATGATCCAGCTGCCTTTGAATCAAGTTTTTTTTATGTTACCCTAGTGGGAGTCTTTTTAAAAAAGAATTACAATTCCATTATGATTTGATGTCCTTTATGTATTTAACAATATAATTAGACATTATAGATGTCTCTGCAATGTGGTCCTTGTCTTCCTTTTTTCCCATCGGAGATCGGTAGGATTAAAGCACTGATATTCGGATCTAGTAATCTTGAAAAGTCTCAATCTGGATTAGGGTGATCCTATCCTGGATTGCTTTGAAATACCGCGACTAAATCTGGCCGAGTTGTCTGATCCTGGATCACAAAAAATGGGATTTAAAAATCGGATCGGATCAGATAGGGATTAAAAGTTTTGAACTCCTGGGCCCTGGGCATAGAAGCTCCTTCTGAGTCTCTCTGTACTGGCCATGCGACTCCGGTAGCGCTTGCCTCCAGTACTGCGCTACATTAACCACTAGAGAGCAACCAGCGGTCTCATCAGTCTTGGATATGTCAAAGATTAGACAAAATATTGACTTTGATGCATTATTTGTTTTTGTGTAGCAGATTTACAATTCTGTAATAATTCTTAAGTAATTTGAGGACAGAAATGTCCCATTAACTCCCATTAAAACCACATGTTTTAATCTCATAGCCATTACAAATAATAATCATGCATTCTGTAATGTTAGGGTTTCATCTTTGAGAAAAATAGTAAAGTTTGTCATTTTTACTGTTCACCACTCAAATCTGCCATTTCCCCATTATAGGCCTATAGAAAGTGTGTGTGTTTGCTGTTTCGTGTCTTTGAAGTAGACAGACTGACCTTAGGTTGACCTTATTGCAGAACTTGTAATGTCTGATATAGTTACTTTAGTATACTGTCATACACAGCCATACATGCACTATTTCAAGTAAATAAAAACATGGCTCCCCTTCTCTTACACTTCAAAGAGGTCACTGTGGAGATGGCAGCAAACAGGTCTCACCCATGCAGAGGGGAAAACATTCTATCCTCTGGACTGGACAGGATATTCCTTTAGTGATCCCCTTTGGGAGATTCAGTCGTCATAGCAGCAGGAGGGATACAGATAATGCTCACGGTAATAGGAGAGTAATATATATAGACAATAAACGAATTAAATCTAAATATACAATTTTAATAAAATAAACCATATACACAGAGGTGCAGATGATGGTCTGTATACCCTATTGGTCATAATATAAGTTACAATCAATATAAGCAATATAAAATATGACAAAGTAAACCGTATACACAAAGGTGCAGAGGATGGTCATAATATGCGTTATAGTCCATGCAGGGTTATCCCCTCTAATTCCATTCTCTTTTTCATATATTAAAATTAATATTCTTCCACAAATTAGCGTTTTCAACTCCATGCTCCCTCTGGCAGACTCAAACTTTCAACCCTCCAGAGGGAAAAAGGTGAAGGTGGATCGGGACCACCAACCTTCCAATGGTACTATTGGTGTCCTGGCACCCTATATAGAGGGACATTCTGTACGGCCCTCATAGGTTACAATTACAATATGTAATCTATTCCAATATATCTATCAAACAATCAAAAAACTAATTTGGCTCCATCATTATTGAGCTAATCTCAGTTCGCAGTCTTGCAGAAAATCTCAGGAAAATGACACCAAATTTGTACCTTCAATCGCCCATGATAACACTGGTCTCCAGTTGGGAGGCGTCCAATACTGCCCCCCAGTGGTGTAATAAGGGAGTTCTTACACTTGCTGATTTGTTTGGGGTAGAGGGTCTCTGCTCATTCCAAGACATTCAGAAACACTTTAATTCACCTGGCACTTTCTTCTAGCTTCTATTGCGCACAGCAATGGTGTGCCTTGGGATAGTCAATTAGGTACCCAACCATTTCACACAATATTTACCAGACCCAGGGGTCTGGTCTCAACGGTTTACGCCATGTTTGCAAAGACTTCTTCAAAGCCTCTACCCATTGATAGAGTGTGCCAGTGTGGATATACCATTCAATAGCAGCAGTCTAAATGGGCTATTAATCTGGCAAAACATTTTGCTATCCTCCAGAATTCCCAACCACCAAGTCATCCATTTTGATTTTATACATAGGACATACTTTACCCCATGCATATTACATAAAGAAAGCCATACCATCACTTCCGGTTTGACCGCGGAAGAACATGGCAGCTTAACTCACGAGCTCCCCGACAGCAAAATGATATAGCCCCGGAAAACATTTATTAACAACACCAGGGTATATATTTAATAGGGATGAAAGAAGGGGCTATCACAAGACGTACAGTAGGGCGAACACGATTACAACTGGAAAAGACGACGGAATGGCAGAGAATGGCGATACAACGGGAGAAAAAGATGGCGACGATGAATCTGAACGAGAGGCCACGCTGGTGAACATCTTCAAGGAGCTTAAAGAGTTCAGAAGAGATAATGAGCGTCAATTTCGGGAAATAAAAAATGAGATGAACAAAATGGGCGACAGACTCGATGAGGCGGAGGGAAGAATCGGAGAAAATGAGGATGTGCTTGATGCGGCGACGGTGTTGATCAAGAGGCTAATGCAGGGACAGGCCGACATGGAGGCTAAACTGCTCGATCAGGAGGGCAGAGCGAGGAGGGACAACCTACGGGTATATGGTATCCCAGAGGAGAAAGAGGAAAAGGACATGCATGGATTTCTAGACGGCCTGTTTAAGGACGCACTCGGCCTGCCTCAGGACATGGACCTTCTTATCGAACGAGCACACCGGGCATTAGCCCCAAGGCCTAACAGCCCGCAGCTGAAGCCACGGTCAATTGTGGTTAAGTTTGGGAGCTACAAAATGAAGGAAGAGATAATACGTCGGACGTGGCAGAAGAAAAACGTCTCATGTGACAATGAACGTTTCTATGTCGATCATGCTTTCCCCACTGAAGAAATGAGGAGAATATGCCGAGGCCAAGAGAATGATGAAGGAGAAGAATCTCAAGTTCCAGACACCGTATCCTGCGAAAATGAGGGTGTTTTACGAAGATGGCACCTGTCTGTACCAGAGCGCGGCGGAGGCGACGCAAAGTGCCAATTTGTGTAAAAAAAATATATATATATCCTGGATAGATAAAAAGGGATGGCGAAATGAACCATAGTCCAATATGGATATGGCATGGAAGTTACAATGTACCAATATATATCTAGGGGATATACAAATGTTAATTGTTGGAAGAGAAAAAAACTTCACCATTTTGACGAGTTCAGTTGAATTGATCACACTGTATATAGACTACAGTGTGAGCCATACGTTACATTAGGGTATACAAAATAGTAGGGGCACAGTTTTGGGCAACCTGCCTTGTGCCAAATGCACTCCTCTGTTAGACGAGGGGGACCAAAGTGCACGGGTGAGTATCGATCTCACCCTCGGTGCAATTGTTCTATTTGGGGTCATATCGAACGTAGCTTGGGTAAGTGTGGGGGGGGGGAAATGTATTTATGTTTTTATGTGTTCCTTTTTATTTCATCATATACTATGCTGTTGTATGTATATCATCACAGTCTCAGGTCCTAGATATGGAAATATGGGATATAGCGCCCCAGACATAGAAGAACTATGTGCAGGAATGCACAGGGGAGATACATTACAAGGGATATGGGGCTGATTAAAATAGTATCGTGGAATATAGACAGATGTCATCATCCCATTAAGAGAAAAAAAATACTGACGTTCTTGAAACAAAAAAAGACGGATATTGCACTAATTCAAGAATCACACCTGAATGAGGAAGAGTCGGCCAAGCTTAAGAGGGATTGGGTGGGACAAATATTCTATAGTACGTTCTCCTCTAGGAAGAGGGGGGTGGCAATATTAGTGAGAAAAAACATAGACATTAAGGTGCACAACAGTTTCTCGCATGATGAGGGGAGATGGGTTATATTGGATGCAGATTTGGAGGGACAGAGAACTACATTAGCTAATATATATGCGCCCAACGTGTCGTCCTCAGACTTTTTTCATGAAGTATGTGAGGTGATTAGGAAGATAGGGAATAGCAACGTAATCATAGCCTGGTTGGAAACACCTTGCTGGACAAATCATCTCAACCCAGGACCGCTGACAATGCAGGGAGACTTGCGGTCGGTGTACTTGTAGAGGAATTGGGTCTAGTGGATATCTGGAGGGTTCTGAACCCACAGGAAAGAGACTACATGTTTTACTCTCACCCACATGCCTCATACTCTAGAATAGACTATTTCCTGATCTCTAGCGCACTGGTAGAACAAATAGCAGATAGTAGGATAGGGAACATTGTAATATCTGATCATGCTCCGGTTGATTTGGTAATCACATCCATAGAGGAGGGGCAACGGTCTCGGAGATGGCGATTCAATAACCTAATGTTGAATGATGAAGTGTCATGTGCATACATTAGAACTATATTTAAGGAATTCTGGGAACTTAATGAAGGGTCAATAGATGATAGTGGCATAATGTGGGACACATGTAAAGCATACATGAGAGGACGACTCATACAATACAGTGCAATACTAAAAAGGGCAGAGAAACAA
Source organism: Notolepis coatsorum (assembly GCF_963971535.1). NCBI lineage: Eukaryota > Metazoa > Chordata > Actinopteri > Aulopiformes > Paralepididae > Notolepis > Notolepis coatsorum. Next base: position 164,859,894 of record NC_140171.1, on the reverse strand, counting down.
AAAATGACAGCATTGGACGAGGAAATTAAAGCACTCTCGAAACAGCACAGTCAGAGACCAGACCCAGAAACTGTTATGGTTTGTAACCGACCCCAATCGCACAACACAAGACAGGTATGATGGTTTGCCAAGAAACAGATATTTATTGAGAACAGGGAAAAAGGGCACTGTCCCTTTAAGGGAGAAAACACAAAACACTGGAATAACACAAGAGGGGAAGGTAAAGTGCCTTTAAGAGGCGGGCAGGAAAGGGAACACTAAGGGAAGGTATAAGGGAACGCCTAGGGACAGAGGAACTAGAGACTAGGAGAACTAGGGACAAGGACTAGGGACTAGGAGAGCTAGGGATAGAGGACTAGGGACTAGGAGAACTAGGGATAGAGGACTAGGGACAGAGGAACTAGAGACTAGGAGAACTAGGGACAAGGACTAGGGACTAGGAGAGCTAGGGATAGAGGACTAGGGACTAGGAGAACTAGGGATAGAGGACTAGGGACAAAGGCCCGCGGAGGCGGGCTGGGGACAGGGAGGACTGGGAGGACTGGTGGGAAAACCTGGGCCGCTCTGCAGAACTCTCGGCAGATCTCCGAGGTGGGTAACGGCGGCCGAGAGGGAGAGAGGAGAGGGTTAATGTACAAAGGGGAAAAACAGAGCAGATGCAGGAGAGGTGACCAGTCCAAATACCAAAGTTAAACAAAGTAAAACTATCTTCGTGAAAAATACACAAAGAGCAAAGTACCAAAACAAATACAAAGAGAATACTATCTTTGGTGTGAACAAACACACAGTGGGAGATGTAACGTCCAAAATAATATCCAAGTGAAACAAACAGAGGCACAACGCTGGGTGAGTGACTGTCAGATTAAAAGGTGGTAATTCTTCAGTGTTAGAAACACACGAAAACGGAGATGATCTAGACAGTCAAAACTCACCCAGACGTATGCGTAATGGTGCAGGAACAGCAGCGGCGGCGAGGGTGTCGCCACCGGGTAGCTGGCTGTCCGAGCCGAGAACAGAGTGGTGCTGGAACAGGCGGCGGTGGCGAGGGTATAATATCCACGAGAGAACAAAACAGGCATTACGCTGGGTGAGTGACTTAACAGTCAAACTCACCCAGGAGGCACAACGCTGGGTGAGTGACTTAACAATCAAAACTCACCCAGGAGGCAACACGCTGGATGAGTGACTTAACAATCAAAACTCACCCAGGCGTATGCGTAATGGTGCAGGAACAGCAGCGGCGGCGAGGGAGTCGCCACCGGGTAGCTGGCTGTCCGAGCCGAGAACAGAGTGGTGCTGGAACAGGCGGCGGTGGCGAGGGTGTCGCCACCGGGTAGCCGGCTGTCCGAGCCGAGGAACAGAGTGGCGCTGGAACAGGCGGCGGTGGCGAGGGTGTCGCCACCGGGAAGCCGGCTGTCCGAGCCGAGGACAGAGTGGTGCGCCACAACTTGGAGTGTGCCAAGCACGAAGGTCTGGAAGATGCGCTCCTGCGCGCTGGTCTGGAGAGCGTGCCAAGCTCGAAGGTCTAGGAGATGCGCGTCTGCGCGCTGGTCGGGAGAGCGTGCCAAGCTCGAAGGTCTAGTAGATGCGCGTCTGCGTGCTGGTCGGGAGAGCGTGCCAAGCTCGAAGGTCTAGGAGATGCGCGTCTGCGCGCTGGTCGGGAGAGCGTGCCAAGCTCGAAGGTCTAGGAGATGCGCGTTTGCGCGCTGGTCGGGAGAGCGTGCCAAGCTCGAAGGTCTAGGAGATGCGCGTCTGCGCGCTGGTCGGGAGAGCGTGCCAAGCTCGAAGGTCTAGGAGATGCGCGTCAGCGCGCTGGTCGGGAGAGCGTGCCAAGCTCGAAGGTCTAGGAGATGCGCGTCTGCGCGCTGGTCGGGAGAGCGTGCCAAGCTCGAAGGTCTAGGAGATGCGCGTCTGCGCGCTGGTCGGGAGAGCGTGCCAAGCTCGAAGGTCTAGGAGATGCGCGTCTGCGCGCTGGTCGGGAGAGCGTGCCAAGCTCGAAGGTCTAGGAGATGCGCGTCTGCGCGCTGGTCGGGAGAGCGTGCCAAGCTCGAATGTCTAGGAGATGCGCGTCTGCGCGCTGGTCGGGAGAGCGTGCCAAGCTCGAAGGTCTAGGAGATGCGCGTCTGCGCGCTGGTCGGGAGAGCGTGCCAAGCTCGAAGGTCTAGAAGATGCGCGTTTGCGCGCTGGTCGGGAGAGCGTGCCAAGCTCGAAGGTCTAGGAGATGCGCGTCTGCGCGCTGGTCGGGAGAGCGTGCCAAGCTCGAAGGTCTAGAAGATGAGCGTTGCGCGCTGGTCTGGATGTGCGTCAGGACGAACAGCTGCGCGGGGGTCTGCAGTGGAACGCTGGGGTGCCTCCCGTGGAAGTACAGGGAGCGCAGACCAGTCTCCCCCACAGGCAACGGCGACAGAGGATCTCCCGAAAGAGTCTAGATGTTTAGAGAATATGACTCGGCAAGTATACAACACGACCCCACGCCGAAACGAGGGGAAGCGCCCTGGTATTTAAAGCCCACAGGGGGACTAATTAGCCTGCCACCACAGGTGCGAGAGATAATAGATAATCGAACAGGTGTGGCCACTGAGGGTAAAGAACGAGAGGGTGGGGGCTAGAGAGAGTGAGTGAGAAGGGAAAATAAACAGTATAGGCTTAAAGAAACAGAGAAAAGGTGGTGAGCAGCGGGCAAAACCTCACAGTACCCCCCCCTCAACGGGAGCCACCCGGCGACCCAAAACAAATACAGACAGAGTGGCAGGGGGCAAAACAAGAGGTAATGGCCAAGCCAGCAGGGGAAGCCACCACAAGAGTGGGGCTAGCAAAAGAAACAGGGTCGCCGAGGGGTAACTAGGGTAGCAGAGGGGCAACTGGGGGAACTGGTCTAGAGGAACTGGGTCTAGAGAACCAGTCTAGCGAACTGGGCAAGAGAACTGGTCTAGAGAACTGGTTTAGAGAACTGGTCTAGAGAACTGGTCTAGAGAACTGGTCTAGAGGAACTGGTCTAGAGGAACTGGGTCTAGAGAACTGGTCTAGAGCAACTGGTCTAGAGGAACTGAGGGGCAAGCAGGGTAGCAAAGGGGTAACCATGGTAGCACCGGGAAAGGGCTAGCAGAGGGAAGGTTAGCTGCCAGAGCACTGATAGCTACAGGGCCTATGCTAGCTGTACTGCTACATCAACATAGAGGCTGCGCAAGCTGCCGGAGCCAGGCTAGCAGAGGGAAAGGGTAGCTGCCAGGGCACTGATAGCTACAGGGCCTATGCTAGCTGTACTGCTACATCAACATAGAGGCTGCGCTAGCTGCCGGAGCTAGGCTGGCAGACAGGGCTGGACCAGCATGAGAGAACAAGCTAGCTGGAAGGACAGTCCTAGCTGTGTGAGATAAACTGACCTTGCTAGCTGAAAGGGCAGTCCTAGCAGTGGGATAAACTACACAAAAAAGTGGAGGCCATGCAGAGGGACCGGGTTAGCTGCTTGGGCCTGGCTAGCTACAGGGCCTATGCCAGCTGCAAGGCTGCATTAACATAGAGGCTGTGCTAACAGCCGGGGCCAAGCTAGCAGACCAGGGCCATGCAGAGGGAAACTGGGTTAGCTGCCAGGGCATGGCTAGCTACAGGGCCCATGCCAGCAGCAAGGGCTGCATAAACATAGAGGCTGTGCTAGCAGCCGGGGCAAAGCTAGCAGACAGGGGCTCTGCTGAGGGACTGGGTTAGCCGCCAGGGCATGGCTAGCTACAGGGCCTATGCCAGCAGCAAGGGCTGCATAAACATAGAGGCTGTGCTAGCAGCCGGGGCTAAGCTAGCAGACAGGGGCTCTGCTGAGGGACTGGGTTAGCTGCCAGGGCATGGCTAGCTACAGGGGGGTCAAACAGGGCAAAACGGGAAGCAAACAGGGGAGCACAGGGCTAACAGGGGAGCTAGAGGGAACAAGAAAAAAAAAAGGCAAACTCAACATACACCGTCTGTGCTGGCTGGGGTCGTAGACTTGGTGGGGTCGTACTGTTATGGTTTGTAACCGACCCCAATCGCACAACACAAGACAGGTATGATGGTTTGCCAAGAAACAGATATTTATTGAGAACAGGGAAAAAGGGCACTGTCCCTTTAAGGGAGAAAACACAAAACACTGGAATAACACAAGAGGGGAAGGTAAAGTGCCTTTAAGAGGCGGGCAGGAAAGGGAACACTAAGGGAAGGTATAAGGGAACGCCTAGGGACAGAGGAACTAGAGACTAGGAGAACTAGGGACAAGGACTAGGGACTAGGAGAGCTAGGGATAGAGGACTAGGGACTAGGAGAACTAGGGATAGAGGACTAGGGACAGAGGAACTAGAGACTAGGAGAACTAGGGACAAGGACTAGGGACTAGGAGAGCTAGGGATAGAGGACTAGGGACTAGGAGAACTAGGGATAGAGGACTAGGGACAGAGGCCCGCGGAGGCGGGCTGGGGACAGGGAGGACTGGGAGGACTGGTGGGAAAACCTGGGCCGCTCTGCAGAACTCTCGGCAGATCTCCGAGGTGGGTAACGGCGGCCGAGAGGGAGAGAGGAGAGGGTTAATGTACAAAGGGGAAAAACAGAGCAGATGCAGGAGAGGTGACCAGTCCAAATACCAAAGTTAAACAAAGTAAAACTATCTTCGTGAAAAATACACAAAGAGCAAAGTACCAAAACAAATACAAAGAGAATACTATCTTTGGTGTGAACAAACACACAGTGGGAGATGTAACGTCCAAAATAATATCCAAGTGAAACAAACAGAGGCACAACGCTGGGTGAGTGACTGTCAGATTAAAAGGTGGTAATTCTTCAGTGTTAGAAACACACGAAAACGGAGATGATCTAGACAGTCAAAACTCACCCAGACGTATGCGTAATGGTGCAGGAACAGCAGCGGCGGCGAGGGTGTCGCCACCGGGTAGCTGGCTGTCCGAGCCGAGAACAGAGTGGTGCTGGAACAGGCGGCGGTGGCGAGGGTATAATATCCACGAGAGAACAAAACAGGCATTACGCTGGGTGAGTGACTTAACAGTCAAACTCACCCAGGAGGCACAACGCTGGGTGAGTGACTTAACAATCAAAACTCACCCAGGAGGCAACACGCTGGATGAGTGACTTAACAATCAAAACTCACCCAGGCGTATGCGTAATGGTGCAGGAACAGCAGCGGCGGCGAGGGAGTCGCCACCGGGTAGCTGGCTGTCCGAGCCGAGAACAGAGTGGTGCTGGAACAGGCGGCGGTGGCGAGGGTGTCGCCACCGGGTAGCCGGCTGTCCGAGCCGAGGAACAGAGTGGCGCTGGAACAGAGTGGCGCTGGAACAGGCGGCGGTGGCGAGGGTGTCGCCACCGGGAAGCCGGCTGTCCGAGCCGAGGACAGAGTGGTGCGCCACAACTTGGAGTGTGCCAAGCACGAAGGTCTGGAAGATGCGCTCCTGCGCGCTGGTCTGGAGAGCGTGCCAAGCTCGAAGGTCTAGGAGATGCGCGTCTGCGCGCTGGTCGGGAGAGCGTGCCAAGCTCGAAGGTCTAGTAGATGCGCGTCTGCGCGCTGGTCGGGAGAGCGTGCCAAGCTCGAAGGTCTAGGAGATGCGCGTCTGCGCGCTGGTCGGGAGAGCGTGCCAAGCTCGAAGGTCTAGGAGATGCGCGTTTGCGCGCTGGTCGGGAGAGCGTGCCAAGCTCGAAGGTCTAGGAGATGCGCGTCTGCGCGCTGGTCGGGAGAGCGTGCCAAGCTCGAAGGTCTAGGAGATGCGCGTCAGCGCGCTGGTCGGGAGAGCGTGCCAAGCTCGAAGGTCTAGGAGATGCGCGTCTGCGCGCTGGTCGGGAGAGCGTGCCAAGCTCGAAGGTCTAGGAGATGCGCGTCTGCGCGCTGGTCGGGAGAGCGTGCCAAGCTCGAAGGTCTAGGAGATGCGCGTCTGCGCGCTGGTCGGGAGAGCGTGCCAAGCTCGAAGGTCTAGGAGATGCGCGTCTGCGCGCTGGTCGGGAGAGCGTGCCAAGCTCGAAGGTCTAGGAGATGCGCGTCTGCGCGCTGGTCGGGAGAGCGTGCCAAGCTCGAAGGTCTAGGAGATGCGCGTCTGCGCGCTGGTCGGGAGAGCGTGCCAAGCTCGAAGGTCTAGGAGATGCGCGTCTGCGCGCTGGTCGGGAGAGCGTGCCAAGCTCGAAGGTCTAGGAGATGCGCGTCTGCGCGCTGGTCGGGAGAGCGTGCCAAGCTCGAAGGTCTAGGAGATGCGCGTCTGCGCGCTGGTCGGGAGAGCGTGCCAAGCTCGAAGGTCTAGGAGATGCGCGTCTGCGCGCTGGTCGGGAGAGCGTGCCAAGCTCGAAGGTCTAGAAGATGCGCGTTTGCGCGCTGGTCGGGAGAGCGTGCCAAGCTCGAAGGTCTAGGAGATGCGCGTCTGCGCGCTGGTCGGGAGAGCGTGCCAAGCTCGAAGGTCTAGAAGATGAGCGTTGCGCGCTGGTCTGGATGTGCGTCAGGACGAACAGCTGCGCGGGGGTCTGCAGTGGAACGCTGGGGTGCCTCCCGTGGAAGTACAGGGAGCGCAGACCAGTCTCCCCCACAGGCAACGGCGACAGCTGGCGAAGGCTGGAGCAAACATCTCGACGCCGGAGAATGGAACAGCATAGGCAGACAGAGGATCTCCCGAAAGAGTCTAGATGTTTAGAGAATATGACTCGGCAAGTATACAACACGACCCCACGCCGAAACGAGGGGAAGCGCCCTGGTATTTAAAGCCCACAGGGGGACTAATTAGCCTGCCACCACAGGTGCGAGAGATAATAGATAATCGAACAGGTGTGGCCACTGAGGGTAAAGAACGAGAGGGTGGGGGCTAGAGAGAGTGAGTGAGAAGGGAAAATAAACAGTATAGGCTTAAAGAAACAGAGAAAAGGTGGTGAGCAGCGGGCAAAACCTCACAGTACCCCCCCCTCAACGGGAGCCACCCGGCGACCCAAAACAAATACAGACAGAGTGGCAGGGGGCAAAACAAGAGGTAATGGCCAAGCCAGCAGGGGAAGCCACCACAAGAGTGGGGCTAGCAAAAGAAACAGGGTCGCCGAGGGGTAACTAGGGTAGCAGAGGGGCAACTGGGGGAACTGGTCTAGAGGAACTGGGTCTAGAGAACCAGTCTAGCGAACTGGGCAAGAGAACTGGTCTAGAGAACTGGTTTAGAGAACTGGTCTAGAGAACTGGTCTAGAGAACTGGTCTAGAGGAACTGGTCTAGAGGAACTGGGTCTAGAGAACTGGTCTAGAGCAACTGGTCTAGAGGAACTGAGGGGCAAGCAGGGTAGCAAAGGGGTAACCATGGTAGCACCGGGAAAGGGCTAGCAGAGGGAAGGTTAGCTGCCAGAGCACTGATAGCTACAGGGCCTATGCTAGCTGTACTGCTACATCAACATAGAGGCTGCGCAAGCTGCCGGAGCCAGGCTAGCAGAGGGAAAGGGTAGCTGCCAGGGCACTGATAGCTACAGGGCCTATGCTAGCTGTACTGCTACATCAACATAGAGGCTGCGCTAGCTGCCGGAGCTAGGCTGGCAGACAGGGCTGGACCAGCATGAGAGAACAAGCTAGCTGGAAGGACAGTCCTAGCTGTGTGAGATAAACTGACCTTGCTAGCTGAAAGGGCAGTCCTAGCAGTGGGATAAACTACACAAAAAAGTGGAGGCCATGCAGAGGGACCGGGTTAGCTGCTTGGGCCTGGCTAGCTACAGGGCCTATGCCAGCTGCAAGGCTGCATTAACATAGAGGCTGTGCTAACAGCCGGGGCCAAGCTAGCAGACCAGGGCCATGCAGAGGGAAACTGGGTTAGCTGCCAGGGCATGGCTAGCTACAGGGCCCATGCCAGCAGCAAGGGCTGCATAAACATAGAGGCTGTGCTAGCAGCCGGGGCAAAGCTAGCAGACAGGGGCTCTGCTGAGGGACTGGGTTAGCTGCCTGGGCATGGCTAGCTACAGGGCCTATGCCAGCAGCAAGGGCTGCATAAACATAGAGGCTGTGCTAGCAGCCGGGGCTAAGCTAGCAGACAGGGGCTCTGCTGAGGGACTGGGTTAGCTGCCAGGGCATGGCTAGCTACAGGGGGGTCAAACAGGGAAAAACGGGAAGCAAACAGGGGAGCACAGGGCTAACAGGGGAGCTAGAGGGAACAAGAAAAAAAAAAGGCAAACTCAACATACACCGTCTGTGCTGGCTGGGGTCGTAGACTTGGTGGGGTCGTACTGTTATGGTTTGTAACCGACCCCAATCGCACAACACAAGACAGGTATGATGGTTTGCCAAGAAACAGATATTTATTGAGAACAGGGAAAAAGGGCACTGTCCCTTTAAGGGAGAAAACACAAAACACTGGAATAACACAAGAGGGGAAGGTAAAGTGCCTTTAAGAGGCGGGCAGGAAAGGGAACACTAAGGGAAGGTATAAGGGAACGCCTAGGGACAGAGGAACTAGAGACTAGGAGAACTAGGGACAAGGACTAGGGACTAGGAGAGCTAGGGATAGAGGACTAGGGACTAGGAGAACTAGGGATAGAGGACTAGGGACAGAGGAACTAGAGACTAGGAGAACTAGGGACAAGGACTAGGGACTAGGAGAGCTAGGGATAGAGGACTAGGGACTAGGAGAACTAGGGATAGAGGACTAGGGACAGAGGCCCGCGGAGGCGGGCTGGGGACAGGGAGGACTGGGAGGACTGGTGGGAAAACCTGGGCCGCTCTGCAGAACTCTCGGCAGATCTCCGAGGTGGGTAACGGCGGCCGAGAGGGAGAGAGGAGAGGGTTAATGTACAAAGGGGAAAAACAGAGCAGATGCAGGAGAGGTGACCAGTCCAAATACCAAAGTTAAACAAAGTAAAACTATCTTCGTGAAAAATACACAAAGAGCAAAGTACCAAAACAAATACAAAGAGAATACTATCTTTGGTGTGAACAAACACACAGTGGGAGATGTAACGTCCAAAATAATATCCAAGTGAAACAAACAGAGGCACAACGCTGGGTGAGTGACTGTCAGATTAAAAGGTGGTAATTCTTCAGTGTTAGAAACACACGAAAACGGAGATGATCTAGACAGTCAAAACTCACCCAGACGTATGCGTAATGGTGCAGGAACAGCAGCGGCGGCGAGGGTGTCGCCACCGGGTAGCTGGCTGTCCGAGCCGAGAACAGAGTGGTGCTGGAACAGGCGGCGGTGGCGAGGGTATAATATCCACGAGAGAACAAAACAGGCATTACGCTGGGTGAGTGACTTAACAGTCAAACTCACCCAGGAGGCACAACGCTGGGTGAGTGACTTAACAATCAAAACTCACCCAGGAGGCAACACGCTGGATGAGTGACTTAACAATCAAAACTCACCCAGGCGTATGCGTAATGGTGCAGGAACAGCAGCGGCGGCGAGGGAGTCGCCACCGGGTAGCTGGCTGTCCGAGCCGAGAACAGAGTGGTGCTGGAACAGGCGGCGGTGGCGTCTGCGCGCTGGTCGGGAGAGCGTGCCAAGCTCGAAGGTCTAGGAGATGCGCGTCTGCGCGCTGGTCGGGAGAGCGTGCCAAGCTCGAAGGTCTAGGAGATGCGCGTCTGCGCGCTGGTCGGGAGAGCGTGCCAAGCTCGAAGGTCTAGAAGATGCGCGTTTGCGCGCTGGTCGGGAGAGCGTGCCAAGCTCGAAGGTCTAGGAGATGCGCGTCTGCGCGCTGGTCGGGAGAGCGTGCCAAGCTCGAAGGTCTAGAAGATGCGCGTTGCGCGCTGGTCTGGATGTGCGTCAGGACGAACAGCTGCGCGGGGGTCTGCAGTGGAACGCTGGGGTGCCTCCCGTGGAAGTACAGGGAGCGCAGACCAGTCTCCCCCACAGGCAACGGCGACAGCTGGCGAAGGCTGGAGCAAACATCTCGACGCCGGAGAATGGAACAGCATAGGCAGACAGAGGATCTCCCGAAAGAGTCTAGATGTTTAGAGAATATGACTCGGCAAGTATACAACACGACCCCACGCCGAAACGAGGGGAAGCGCCCTGGTATTTAAAGCCCACAGGGGGACTAATTAGCCTGCCACCACAGGTGCGAGAGATAATAGATAATCGAACAGGTGTGGCCACTGAGGGTAAAGAACGAGAGGGTGGGGGCTAGAGAGAGTGAGTGAGAAGGGAAAATAAACAGTATAGGCTTAAAGAAACAGAGAAAAGGTGGTGAGCAGCGGGCAAAACCTCACAGAAACGTGGAGAAATTTTAACAAATCCAAATATGAATTGAACAACGTATATCAAAAAAAGGCTGAATATGCTTTATTTAGGACCAACCAAAGATATTATGAACAGGGGGAGAGAGCGGGTAAAATACTAGCAAATCGGGTTAAACAAATGCAAAATCAAAATATTATATCCTCAATTCGTAATAAGAATGACAAAATTATTACGGACAAAAAGGAAATTAATAATGTTTTCAGGTGCGTTTACCAGGATTTATATACCCCACAGGCGGCGGTGGATCGGGTAAAAATGGACGCGTTCTTCAACAAGATTGAATTACCGTCGTTATCGAAACAACAAGTAAAGTCAATGGAGGGGGAGGTCTCAATAGAGGAAATACATGCGGCAATCAACAGCCTTAAATTAGGTAAAGCACCAGGAGACGATGGGTTTACTCCCGATTTCTACAAACAATTCAGTGATATAATCTCTCCAAGACTATTGAAAGTATATCAAAATTCACTGTTAAAAGGGAGCTTGCCCACTAGCCTGAGATCGGCCACTATTACGTTACTACAGAAAAAGGGCAAAGACCCTCAATACTGTGGGAACTATAGGCCTATATCCCTGAGCAATTTGGAAGAAAAAGTATTGGCAAAAATACTAGCGAATAGAATAGAAGATGTACTACCAAGTTTGGTACACTCAGACCAAGTGGGTTTTGTGAAGGGGAGAAACTCAGCTGATAATATTCGCAGACTCCTACACATAATGTGGAAGGTTAGGAATGATGTAGAGCCTACAGTGGCCTTCTCATTGGACGCCGAAAAGGCCTTTGATAAGGTGGAATTTGCATTCTTATTTCACACGCTAGAGCGCTTCGGATTTGGACCATCGTTTACTGGATGGGTAAAGCTGTTATACACAAATCCGATGGCCTCTGTCTTGACTAACGGGATCGTATCCTCGCCCTTTAATCTAGGACGGGGGACGAGGCAAGGTTCTCCGCTTTCTCCCCAAATGTTCGCGCTTTTCCTCGAACCACTTGCTATCGCACTAAGGACTAATCAAGACATTAAAGGGGTAATAGCGGGACAGGTGGAACATAAACTATTTTTATATGCGGATGATATCTTATTGGTATCCAGCAATCCCCAAACAGCAGCTGGGGTCATTGGAACTGTTATCGAGTCCTTCTCCGAAATTTCTGGATACACAATCAACTGGAGCAAGTCAGAAGCAATGCCTCTCTCTAAGTGCTGTCCCCCTTCTATTAGGAGGGGATGGCAGTACAGGTGGATGCCGTCAGGGTTGATATACCTTGGAATAAAGCTGATCCCAGGTCTGAAAGAGATAGTACAAGCCAATATTGCCCCTATAATTGAACACGTTAGTGCTCTGACCCAGAATTGGGCCAAGATGAATATGTCCCTCCTTGGGAAGATAAACTTAGTAAAAATGATATTGGCTCCCAAATTAAATGATATCCTATATATGCTGCCGCTGACTCTCCCAACTCAGTTACTCAAACAGTATGACAAAGTCATTAATGTATATTTATGGGGGGGCAAAAGGCCACTATTTGGTCGGGCCAAAATGTATGCAGCAAAGGAAAATGGCGGCTTGTCCCTGCCTAAGCTAGACTGGTATCACTATGCGTTCTCGCTCTTCCTTGGAACACAAGGAACAGAGGTTCCTCTGAGGTTCACGCCCCTTTCCAAGATGGCTGCACGTTTGTGAGTTGTGAGTTTGTCTCTGTTTTTACCTCGTCTAATGTCGGCTAAACTGGATTGAATTCCCATTTTTCTTGGAAGCAACAGTAGTCTACATGCTACATGAAAATCAACCTTTGAGCTGGACTACGTGCTTACTCCTAAACTCCTGCTTGCTGCTACAATAGCTGAGTTACTGTCAACTGAGCTGTGAGTTTGTCTGATTGATAATCAATCAATCAGTCTCTGTTTTTACCTCGACTAATGTCGGCTGAACTGGATTAAATTCCCAATCATTTTGTCTGGAAGCAACAGTAGTCTACATGCTACATGAAAATCAATCTTTGAGCTGGACTACGTGCTTACTCCTAAACTCCTGCTTGCTGCTACAATAGCTGAGTCACTGTCAACTGAGTTGTGAGTTTGTCTGATTGATAATCAATCAATCAGTCTCTGTTTTTACCTCGACTAATGTCGGCTGAACTGGATTAAATTCCCAATAATTTTGTCTGGAAGCAACAGTAGTCTACATGCTACATGAAAATCAATCTTTGAGCTGAACTACATGCTTACTGCTAAACTCCTGCTTGCTGCTACAATAGCTGAGTCACTGTCAACTGCGTTTGACTAAACACCACCAAGCATCACCACCAACTGTGCTGCTCTTCACTCCTCTCCTATAATCGGTCTGCTCATCTCACACTGCTTGCTGTTCCCGGGCCTGGCTCCGGGTCTAGTCAACGACCCCTTACCCCTCTGCGATCCTCTCATACCTCCCCCTGGTCTCGTCCAACTGCTACCCCTCGAATCCCCTACCCTCTCGTACACATTTGTGTTCAAAGCCGTTCTGTTGTGCATCGAACTTTTGCTGAAATCATGCGTGTTGCGTTCGCTGTACTAACTCTGTTCTATTTGCTAACACAAATGGAACAGCAAGGAAATGGACTTGGTGAACTTTTCTCGTCCCGTTTATCACTCCAGCACACAAAATCCACTTGGACCTTTCTATCTAGGTTCAGGTGTAGTAGACCTACTAGAATTGTGACTTTATCCCCAGATCAATTGTCTGTTACCATGATATGTCACTATGCACTAAAAAACTATTTCACTATGTCAATGGACTCTCTTTTCTACTCCATTCTAAGCTCTGATGTAAATTCAAAGTGTAACTCCCCTAAAATGGCTAAATTAAGATGCATGGTTGTGTTACTGCTGATGATCTCTGGTAATGTTCAACCAAATCCTGGTCCTGATCTTCATTGTATTCAGACTCCTTCTGACTTCAATGCAAGATCTGGACTTGGCATCATTCATGTAAATGTTAGAAGTCTCTTGCCGAAAATTGATTTTGTTCGAATCTGGGCGCAGACAACGGGAGCTGATATCATTATAATTTCTGAGACTTGGTTAAACAAATCTATTTGCGATAACGACATTTCCATTGATGGCTATAATTTAAGTCGTACTAATCGTCCTAAACGTGGTGGTGGCATAGCTGTCTATGTTAAATCCAAATACCACACCAAAGTGTTAGTAACGAAATCTATACCTAAGCATTTCGAAATAATCGCCTTACAAATTGAATTATCAAAGGGTTGCAATGTCACGGTTGTCGGCTGTTACAGACCTAATTCTGCTGTAAAGGAAACGTTAGCCGCAATATCTGACATTATTTCCCAATTAACGGACAATGAAATAGTCATTGTTGGTGATTTCAATTGGGACTGGTTATCTCCGGCGTCAGATGAATTTAAAGCATATTGCAATTCAATGAATTTTATGCAATTAATACTCTCCCCAACTCGCCCAAATCTGAAATGTCCTGAAAAATCTACACTTATTGACTTGTTCTTAACAAATAATCCTCATAAGTATACCTCGATAGGCATGTTTCCTAATGACTAGAGTGACCATTGTGTTATTGCGGGTGTTAGGGATACAAAGATATCGAAGTCAAAACCTCGCTACATTATTAAACGTGATACAAAGCACTTTTTTGAACAGGGATTTTGGCAGGATATGTACCTAAATGATTGGAGCAGGGTCTCTTTAATACCTGACGTTGAATTAGCATGGAATCTCTTCCTGGATATGTTTTTGCCAATTGTAGACAGACACGCCCCCTTTAGGAAGTATAGAGTTAGGGGCAGGGATAACCCCTGGTTTTCTAAAGATTTATCCAACCTCATACGAGAAAGGAATCTCATCTGGGCCAAGGCAAGGAAGGCAAACTCTGAAGCTCTCTGGACCACTTTTAGATGTTTAAGAAATAAATGTACTTCCTTAGTAAAGAAGGCCAAATCAAGTTTTTATCTCACTCTCACAACAGAAAACCTAAATAACCCACAGAAATTTTGGCAGACAATCAAATCCTTATCCCCAAATAGCACAGCTGGTCTTCCACCCTGTATTGTATCTGGTCTATCTACTGTGTATGAGAAAACTGAGATGCTCAACTGCTTTAACAAACACTTTGTCTCTTCTGGGTTTCTCTTTGATCAAGTAACAAACAATACCACAACACAGGTCCCACTTGAAACTGAGCCCCCATCACATAATACATTTGATTTTCAGCCCTTCTCTATTGGTGAAGTGCATAAAGCCCTTAAGAATTTGAATCCTAAAAAACGGGCTGGGCCAGACAAACTGGATCCCTATTATTTAAAGCTTTCTGCTGATTTTATTGCAGAACCTCTAACTTATATTTTTAACTTAACCTTGACTTGTAATAAAATACCCAAGATTTGGAAAAAGGCTTATGTTCTACCCCTGTTAAAAGGTGGTGAGCCTTCAAACCCCAACAACTACAGGCCCATTTCTAATTTGTCAGCTTTAGCCAAGATACTGGAAACTCTGGTAAGTAATCAGCTGAAGGAGTTCTTATATAACAATGCTATTTTATCTTGTGATCAATCTGGTTTTAGGAAATGTCACAGTACCGTTACAGCAGCTACAAAGGTAGTAAACGACATAATTGGGGCTTTAGATAGGAAACAACATTGTGCTTCCCTTTTTATTGATTTTTCAAAGGCATTTGATACAGTGGACCATAATATAATGAAGCATAGGCTAATTAATGTAGGACTGTCTGACTCTGCTGTTGGCTGGTTCTGTAATTATCTTGCTGACAGGACTCAATGTGTTCAGGCTGATGGTTTTTATTCTGATGTTTTATCTGTCCACAAGGGGGTGCCACAAGGTTCTGTTCTAGGACCATTGTTATTTACAATCTATATCAATAATCTAGGCAAAAATGTTCCAAATGCAAACTTTCATTTTTATGCTGATGACACTGTCATTTACTGTTGTGCTAATACGTTGACAAAAGCTCTGGAAAGTTTGCAAAATACGTTTAAAGAAATAGAATCCCAACTTCAGCAACTAAAGCTTGTTTTAAATCCGGAAAAAACAAAAATTATGATTTTTACTAAATCCATAACAAAAATGCCTTGTCTTGCCTCTATACACACATCGCAAGGCATTCCTATTCAGATTGTGTCAACTTTTAAATACCTTGGCTTTTTACTTGATGACAGCTTGTCTTTTAAACCACACGTTGAAAGCCTGGTCAAGAGGCTAAAAGTGAGGTTGGGTTTCTTTTTCAGAAACAAATCGTGCTTTTCTTTTAATGCAAAGAAGCAACTAGTTGCTGCCACTTTTTTACCAGTATTAGATTATGGTGATGTTTTATACATGAATGCCTGTTCCACCTCACTACACATGTTGGACACTGCTTACCATGGTGTATTAAGATTTATTTCTGGATATAGATCACTTACCCATCATTGCACTCTGTATGCTAAAGTTAACTGGCCGTCCTTGACTGCCCGTAGACTGCTTCATTGGTACACCTTCATTTATAAAGCAATTATTGGTCAGCTCCCTTTTTACCTCGGTTCATACCTCACCATCACATCAAACCCATTTTACAGCTTACGATCCCAGGACTATTTATATGCCTCAGTACCCAGAACCCGCACAGAGTTTGGGAAAAGGTCATGTTCTCTGCTCCCTCTGCCTGGAATGGACTTCAAAAAACTTTGAAACTGCAGGCCCTCACTACCATATCTGATTTTAAAGTTCAAATTAAGGGCATTTTAAAGAATGAGATGGGAGAATGTCGCTGCTTCACTGCATAATGTGCTGTTATATTTTATGTTTTTAACCTGACCTTCTCTCCCCAGCAACCTCCTGCAGGGCCTCACCTTCCATCCTCTTTCTACCTTTTTACCCTACCCTCCAATCTCCCCCAATCCCATTCAATCTGATTTGCTGCAGCTCAAATGTATCCCCTTGCCCCACTTTGCCTTTTATGTCTTTGTCTGTGTTTTGTGTATTTTTGTATGTTTGTTTTTAGTTTTTGCTGCCATTTTGGCCAGGTCTTGCTCGAAAAAAAGATCTTTGATCTCAAGTGACTACCTGGTAAAATAAAGGTTATCGAGTCCTTCTCTGAAATTTCTGGATACACAATCAACTGGAGCAAATCAGAAGCAATGCCTCTCTCTAAGTGCTGTCCCCCTGCTATTAGGAGGGGATGGCAGTACAGGTGGATGCCGTCAGGGTTGATATACCTAGGAATAAAGCTGATCCCAGGTCTGAAAGAGATAGTACAAGCCAATATTGCCCCTATAATCGAACACGTTAGTGCTCTGACCCAGAATTGGGCCAAGATGAATATGTCCCTCCTTGGGAAGATAAACTTAGTAAAAATGATATTGGCTCCCAAATTAAATGATATCCTATATATGCTGCCGCTGACTCTCCCAACTCAGTTACTCAAACAGTATGACAAAGTCATTAATGTATATTTATGGGGGGGGCAAAAGGCCACTATTTGGTCAGGCCAAAATGTATGCAGCAAAGGAAAATGGCGGCTTGTCCCTGCCTAAGCTAGACTGGTACCACTATGCGTTCTCGCTCTCCCAGCTCTCCAAATTGAATCACTCGACTGAGGAGGCACCTGCTTGGGTCAAGATAGAGGAGGAAATGGTATATCCCTCGTCTCTGGAATCCTTCCTGACACAATCAGACAGACCTATACCTCTTAAGAACCCTCTAATGGCGTTTGCCAGGGAAACTTGGAATCAGTCGCATAGGCTGACTGGTGATAGCCCATATCTAACTACAAGAGCCTCTATATAGTATAATAAAAAACTAAAGATTGGTAAGAAATCAGTCATATGGGACGACTGGATTAAAAGGGGGATACATGTACTGGGTGATATAGCCGGGGAAGATGGGGTTTTACCTTTTGAGGATATTAAAGAGGATTTTGGTATAGATAATAAAAACTTCTATAAATTCCTACAGATTAGACATTGTATATCGTCATCAATGGGAGGGCCAAAGTGTGGCCCGATTACTGCAATTCAAGAAATATTTTATAAAGGATGGCGTAGTGGGATGGCGTGGTGTGACGAATGTGAGAAGGTCCGGAAAATGTGGGATCAAATTGTGATATTCCTAAGTAAGGTTCTGAATGTGAGGATAAATAACGCCCCAATGGCATGTGTTTTGGGTATAGTACCGAAAGGGATTAAACTGCCTAAATACCGGGGAATGTGGTATAGAATGGCCATGATATCAGGATGTAGAATTGCATTACGACATTGGAAATCACCTGTTGATATTACTTTTAAAGAATGGATGGAACTAATGTTCCGGACAGCATCATATGAAAGGGTGACATATAGAGTCGCAGGAAGAGAGGATATCTTCGCTGAGGTATGGGACAGTTTTCTACACCTGACTGAACGGTCTGGGGACAAATGACTAAGGTGGGGTTACAATGGTATCAAGGAGGAATATAAAAAAGGGGATCTGATCTGATGGTACTTGTACTTTATATTGTATTATGTATGTATATGCATAGATTTTATGTATGCAGGACATACCTGCTCACAGGTAGATCGGTCTACATGTAAGGTATATGCATCAGGGATATATGTGCACAATGTATAGTATAGTATCTTTCTTTTTTCGTAAGTCTTTTTTTAATTTCCATGTCAGTTTTTAATGTATTTGTATGAGTCTTGTACATGTTTTGTATGTTCTTACAAAAAAAGAAAAAGGCAAATCTTGGACGTTGCATACTGTGATGTGGAAAAATATGTTTTGAATATTTGAGATTTGTGCAAAAAATATCAAAAAAAAAAAAAAAAAAAAAACGAAAGCCATACCATCACCTAAAAGCGCTTTGTGCACACAAAAACTCCTTGTGTACCTTTTTCCATATGGTATGGGAGTGCCCAGGATTGGTTGATTTCTGGAGGAAGGATGCTTATGGTTGTCCTTCTTATTGATTGATTGATTGATTGAAAACGTATTAACAGATTGCAGAATGGGTACAATACTAAGAGGATGCAGACCAGAAAAATACTTTTGTTTTGTTTACATCGGGGTCCCCCATTTTCAATTCATCAGGACATTTATGACATACAATCAATCAAATCAAGGTCAGTGAATACCACGACCACAATGAATGAATGAATTAATGAAAACTTTATTTAACAGATTGCAGAATTGGTACAATACAGTACAGCTCAATACACACAATTGTTAAGGGGATGCAGACCTGAGAAAGACGTTTGTCTTGTTTCCATCAGGGTCCCCCATTTTCAATTCATATAGACATTTATGACATACACAACATACATGACATTTATGGCATAGGGACATATAGGTATTTAGTACTGATACATTTGTGACATAAACGGTATTCAAATATACAGTACTGTTACCCCTAGATCCTGACAGAGTATATGATGGGGAGGGGACTGTACATTAGGAGGGGGTGGGTGGGTGGGAGAGAAATATACATGCGGTGGGGAGGAGACTGTCTACTAGGAGGGGGTGGGGGGGTTTG
Source organism: Notolepis coatsorum (assembly GCF_963971535.1). Classification (NCBI taxonomy): domain Eukaryota; kingdom Metazoa; phylum Chordata; class Actinopteri; order Aulopiformes; family Paralepididae; genus Notolepis; species Notolepis coatsorum. Next base: position 164,841,162 of record NC_140171.1, on the reverse strand, counting down.
GACATTTACGGTGCCGCGTGACGCAGATGTAGCTGATTGGTCCAGCCCTCCCTGACGTCACCAGGAAATACGGAAATGCCATGCAATGTCTCGTCCTAGCCACCAGGGGCACCACACTCCATGCTTCACCTCGTTGTCGTTGTCTGTTGCTATAACGAGCTAATGCTGCTAATCTCTAACGTTAACTCTCTGAACAGATCTAGATGCAGTGATCGTGTAAAGAACGGACTAACTGCAGCTGCTGGAGACAGATTTGAACTAAGGAGGAGTCGAGACTGGCCGTAAACTTCAGAGTGTTGTTTCTTCACAAACATAGCCACAACACTGGTAAACAAACTACCCTCCCACTCAGGGCAGTATGGGGTAGAACACATAGTAGCATACTACATGAACCTAGGCGTCCACAAAGACGACTTCAAACTGGAAATAGTAACTACAGATGAGGTACTCAAAAAACTGAGCGCCCTCCAACCAAACAAGGCCACTGGCCATGACAACATCCCCTCCAAATTCCTCAGAGACTCAGCAGCAGCCATCACCCCAGTCATCACACACATAATAAACCTCTCCATAAAACAGGGACACGTCCCCAAGGACTTCAAAATTGCGAGAGTAACACCCCTGCACAAAAAGGGCAGCAAATTAGACCCGGGTAACTACCGCCCTGTTTCTATCCTTACATCCATCTCGAAAGTCATGGAAAAAATAGTATACGAACAGATCGAAAAGTACCTCGCGGAAAAAAATCTAATCTACGAATTCCAATCTGGCTTCAGAACATCCCACTCCACTGACACATGCCTTCTCTACTTGAACGACCACATCAAACAAGAGGTGGACGCGGGCAAATACTGCGGCATGGTCATGCTGGACCTACAAAAGGCCTTCGACACTGTCAATCACACCATTCTGATTGACAAGCTAAAAGCAATTGGTTTTGATAGTTTATCAGTGAGCTGGATACAATCCTACCTGGAGGGGAGGGAACAGATGGTGGAAGTAAACGGTACCCTATCCCCCCCCCTCACAGTGAGCTGTGGTGTTCCACAAGGAAGCATACTAGGACCGCTACTATTCCTAATTTATGCAAATGACATGTCGTCAGCTTGTGACTGCAACTTGTTCCTGTTTGCGGACGACTCAGCCCTGCTGGTCTCTGACAAGAACAAGTTACAGGTTGAAAAAGCCCTCAGCTCGGAACTAGGCAAAATCTGCATATGGCTCGCCGACAACAAACTATCATTACACATGGGCAAAACAGAGTCCATTCTCTTCGGTTCAAATAACAAACTCAGCAAGACCGACGGCTTCTCGGTTACAGTGGGTGACAATATTATCACAAGGAAAGATGAAATTACCTACCTGGGTTCCATCCTAGAGGCTAATCTTTCCTGTGACAAAATGGCATCCAATGTAATAAAAAAAGTCAACCAACGAACGCGATTCTTGTACCGGATCTCCTCTCTGGTAAACAAGAATACCCTGAAGACTCTAGCAGGAGCACTCATTCAAGGGTACTACGACTATGCTTGCACCTCATGGTACCAAAGCACCTCAAAGGCACTAAAAAACAAATTACAAACATCTCAAAACAAGCTAGTCAGACTACTACTTGACCTGACTCCTAGAACCCACCTCACCCCTGCCCACTTTGACAACCTAGGATGGCTTAGAGTAGACGACAGAGTACAGCAACTTGCAATGGGCCTGGTCTACAAGATACACTACGCGACCAAGGTACCCATGTACATGTCAAAATACTTCCCAAAGGTCAGTGAATACCACTATCACAACACCAGAGGGAGCTCCACAAATCATGTAAAACCCAGATTCGGCTCAAACAAGGGACTAAACACGTTTCGCAATTATGCCACATCAATGTGGAACGCCCTGCCTAAAGCTGTAAAGGAATGTGAATCACTACCCACCTTCAAAAACACTCTCAAAAAACACCTACGTGAGACTGCAATTCGAAACTGGCCCCTACAAATGTCCTAACCTAGTTGTACAGTAAATGACCAAGTAAGGCTTTGTCAATATTCCAATGTACAGTGTAACATGTGTGTGTGTCCCCTACCCAACCCCCCCCACCTCCAATGTACAGCCCTCACCCAACCCCACCCCACCAACCTCCTCCAATGTACAGTTTCTACGCCAAATGTATATACACTCCTTTTCTGGACACTTTTGTATCACAAACAGTACTGTATTTGCAAATCTGATATGTCATAAATGTATAGATGTAGCAGTACTGTCTATCTGTATGTCATGTATGTCATATATGTTACGATGAATTGAAAATGGGGGACCCTGGTGTAAACAAGTCGAAAGTCTTTCTCTGGTCTGCATCCCCTTAACAATTGTATGTATTGAGATGTACTGTACTGTACCCATTCTGCAATCTGTTAATAAACTTTTCAATCAATCAATCAATTGTGAAAGTGAGATGAAGAAACACAAAGCAGGTTTGTTTAATCAGAAGGTCCTTTGCTTTGGACATTATTCTTTGATCAACATGTTCCCGTTTGTGATTACGGTATTTCACAATTGCCTAACCCTTAATAATAATGTACCCAACAGTTAGACCAGCGGTGCTGCCATAAATAAAACATTAGATGCGATATTACGCCATAAATCATGTGCGTCTGCAGCTAATGCAGCTTCACCAATGGGCGCTCGCAAAATCGTGTCTTTTAGCTTCAGAATGTGTAAACGGCTAAGGAATCTCGTCTCCCACAGATCATATCTATCTTCTTTTCCATCGAATATAATCTGCTGGTGTAGTGTTCCTGCAACAGCTATTTTCACGTTACTTCAGAGTCTACCAGTGGAGGCTGCTGACCAAATTTTTAGGTGAAGCACAAATTATTATATTATATTATATATTAAATTATATTTTTTAAACATCCCCAACGCTGCAACACCCCCATTCCTCCCAGGTGTCAGGCTCCTCATTCGCTTCCATTCATTTTGGGGACCATGTTTAAATATCATACTTCTGAAGTATACACAAACTATACTGCTGTGACGATTTCAATAACAGACCATTCTGAGTCAATGGTATGCAAAACTGTACATTGGAATATCTAACATGTATTTACCACCTTCCTCTGCACGAGGCCACAGATGGGCTTTATGTAACACAAGGACAATGAATGAATGAATGAGAGAGAGAGACAGAGAGAGACCACGGCGGGTTTATATTAACACAACAGAACTGAATGAGAGAGAGAGAGAGAGTGTGTGTGTGTGTGATGTGTGTGTGATAACAAGTATACTATAATCACAGGTGTATTATGGTGCAGGGTCCATGTGTGTGGCTTGTGTCCAATAACAATAGTCCATGTATCTTTTGTGTGTGCGTGTGTTTAAGACTGTGGTCTTTGAGAATGAGAATGTTATAGTTCTTCTTTCTACACATGAATGAATGAATGATGAATGAAAAACTTTATTTAACAGATTGCAGAATGGGTACAATACAGTACGGCTCAATACACACAATTGTTAAGCAGACCAGAGAAAGACTTTCGTCTTGTTTACATCAATTCAGTGCCACATACACACAGTCCTCATATCCCTCCTAGTTACACACAGTCATCATCATTATCCCTCCCATACAATACGCACAACACAACAGACTAACTCGTCTTGCTCAATACTTGTTTATGAGTTTTAAGAGACAGCACTGTAATCTGTCTCAAGTCAACCAAAGCTCTACTAGTTAACAAAGATCTCCACCTTGCTATCTGAAACACTGACACCATTATCAACCTAATAATATCAACCTGATAATATTGAAACATCAAAAATAACGTTAGCTACCAACTTTATCAGGGCTCCTAATAACACAAGATACATTTAACTATGAATTGAAAATGGGGGACCCTGATGTAAACAAGACGAAAGTCTTTATCTGGTCTGCATCTCCTTAATAATTATGTGTATTGAGCCGTACTGTATATTGTAGCCGTACTGTATATTGTACCCAATCTGTTAAATAAAGTTCTCATTCATTAATGCCTTTTGAAAAGTGACATGGTCGATGTAGGAGTTATGATGCCGTTTCAATTCGGTTACAGTAACGTTACACAAACTGACATTCTAAAGCCAAGAAGACACGACTTACCCATAAAGACGGTATCTCGATCGATCTCATCTATCGTTGAATAGTGCAGCTTCTCCATGTGACGAGTCCGACTCGAGCCGCGTGCATTAATCCCATGGAAAATGTAAACAATAGTGCATCGCGAGCCAGCTTGTTGCATCAAATTGATGTTTGGCTTTTGTCTCCCGAGTGAAGTTAGAACTACTACACTTCGGCTGAGGCTAAGCACTGCAGGCTTTCGTTTTACAATGACTGAGATAAAAAAATATATATATATATATCATCAAACGATGCACAATGGAGAGGCATTGTTGTTATTGATATCATCTTCATCAATGCCATCAGCCCTGTTTAGACATTCACAAGACTTGCGTAACGTTAGCTAGCAAGCAAGCTAGTCGACAATATCTCCTTCCTCCATTGCAACGCTATCTACAGTACTAGAGAATTCAAAGGGCCCGCGAGGCGATGACGTTGTTGTTGTTGTCACATTTAGCTTTTATCGCAGGTGTATATATATATCATCAAACGATGCACAATAAGTTCATTAACAATAACAAAACACTCCACCCTGGGCCTGATAGCTGCAGTGGTAGCCCTTTAGCTACGTTAGCTCCAACAAGTTATCTTCCTGAGATAAAAATTATTTTGTAAACAAGCTGCAGAGCCGCAGTATGGCACAAGAGAAACCATTATCTGATTGGGCCACAAGGCTGTCAATCATGCTAGCTGCAGAGCCGCAGAGCAGCAAAAGAGAAACCATTAGCTGATTGGATAACAAGGCTGTCAATCATTCAATCCCCCATTCAATGGCAAGAGTTAAACTGCACAGACCGTGCTTAGATGACATTAATAGCCTATTTTGATTGGCTATTATTTATTTAAATTGGGTCAACCTGTGCAGATATTCTGCACGAATATTACTGCAGTCATTACTGCAGTGCAGGCCTGCTCAGAGCTGTACATTTTGGCAATTTTTGAAGAAAAAAAAAATCACTGGCATTTTTTTTACAGAGGAAAACTTTTCTAATAAAAAAAAATGAAATAATAATAATTTAAAATATATATATATGTAAATTAATCATTTATGAATTATGAGTGAATTTGTATTTCACGTGTTGTCATAGAGAAACCTCCACTGGTGCACACGTACACTGAGAATGGACTATATGGCGAAGTAGCTAGTGTAATGTTTCTGTTCTGGCTGTCACTCTTAGTGTCTAGCAGAAATAATTGAATGTCCACACGATGACAATATAGCTGAAGGTTCTTTACTTCCACACTTTGGGTTGCATACATCCAACTGGCGGGCACCGTATCTGACGTCATTAACATGAGTCTGGGCTAAACCAACATATGGGTGAAACTATTATTCCAGGATACCACAGCTAGCAGCTAACATTCATCTGCTGTTTACAGCCTCACAGCCAATAATACATTTACGTTATAATATTTGTTCCTTATTCTCACCTGTTATGAAATGGGTAGAGCAGATACACGTATGATTTGACTTGGGGGACTCTCCCGTCTGCATCTACGTGTGCCCTCTTGATAGCCACCAGCCACTTTTCCTCTGTGATGCCTCAGCTGGTAAATTATATAAAACTTGCTATTTTGATTTAGTTATTAGTACAAAACATAACACAGCAGCTCTTTGGCATTGTGATGCACTGAAGAAAATTACCCTTGATTGTATTTACTTTGCCGCTTTTCCGATCCGTTTTCTGCACTAAATGAAGCGTTCACAATGTACTCGTGGTGCATGTTTCCCCCCAAGCCATAGTTGCCTAGCAACAACAGACAGGACGTTGACTTCGAGAATATCTCCCGGTCTCCCTTACTATCCCACATGCACACACTCTCTCCCGGTCTCTCTTACTATCCCACATGCACACACTCTCTCCCGGTCTCTCTTACTATCCCACATGCACACACTCTCTCCCGGTCTCTCTTACTATCCCACATGCACACACTCTCTCCCGGTCTCTCTTACTATCCACATGCACACACTCTCTCCTGGTCTCTCTTACTATCCCACATGCACACACTCTCTCCTGGTCTCTCTTACTATCCCACATGCACACACTCTCTCCCGGTCTCTCTTACTATCCCACATGCACACACTCTCTCCCGGTCTCTCTTAGAGCCATATGAAATCCGCGTTCACGGAATCGCGGACGGAATCGCGGAATTAACCAATAAAAATGGAATCAACTGCAAAACGTGGAATATTGCAGAATTTGGCCTAATCTGGACTGAAATTTCGTTTTTGGGTGGAACGTTTGGTGCACACGCGACCGGGGAGGCGGGGACTCTACAGCGCGTTACACACAACACAGCCGCGGTGCTCAAGCGTCTGGCTGCTTCAGTGTTAACATCGTCAAGAAGCTAAACAATTCCAAAATAAGCCCTCAATTCAGAGCAGAACAGTATCCTAATGACTTTTATGCCTCCGGTGATAGTCAAGTCAAGTCAAGTCAAGAGTTTTAATTGTCACGGCATACAGGTATACAATGAAATGCGGGTGGTCTTGCCCGCAACGATGTGCAATACAGTGGTACATATAATAGAATCAAAAGAAGAAACAACATTGTGCAGTAACAGGTAGCAGGTAACATGGAGTGACATCTCGGTATCTGTACATAGTTATTTACAGAGCATGTGTGACATGCTAGTTAGCTTTGGTAGTGCAATACACTGTTCCTGTTATTCTAATTTAAAGTGTCCTTTCCTTTGGCCATAAGTGTGCGTGTGTGCGACATGAGTGTGTGCCCGCTCATGTTAAAGTGTTAAGTGGCTGCTCGTGTGTGAGCGTGCACAGTGTGCGTGTCGTGTGTGTGTTCATGTGTGCTTGTGTGTGGACAGTTCAATGTTCTGAGCACTCAATGTTCATTGTTCATGGCTCTGATGGCCTGGGGGAAGAAGCTGAGCCTAAGCCGCTCTGTCCTAGTAGCTGGGGTTCGCAGGCGTCTGCCTGACCTCAGCAGCTGAAACAGGCTGTTATTGGGGTGGTGAGGGTCTTTCATTATCCTGCAGGCTCTGGATTTGCACCTCTTGTTGTATAGAACCTGCAGGGGGGGTAGTGCAATACCCGTGGTACACTCGGCTGAGCGCACCACTTTCTGTAGGGCCTTCTTGTCCTGTGCCGTGCTGTTTCCATACCAGGCAGTGATGTTTCCGGTCAGGATGCTCTCTACAGCTCCTGAGTAGAAGGACTGGAGTATCTTCCCCGATACTCTGAACTTCCTTAACTGTCTCAGGTGGTAGAGACGCTGTTTCGCCTTCTTTACTACTGTGTCTATGTGTGTTGACCATGTCAGGTCCTCTGAGATGTGGACCCCCAGGTACTTGAAGCTGCTCACCCTGTCCACGGTAGCCCCGTTTATCATCAGTGGTGTGTGTGTCTCCTGCTGTCCTCTCCTATAATCCACGATCAGTTCCTTGGTTTTGCCAATGTTCAGGAGCAGGCTGTTGTCCTGGCACCAGCGTTCCAGTACCTCAACCTCCTCCCGGTAGGCCTTCTCGTCGTTGTCCGAGATCAGCCCCACCACCACAGTGTCATCTGCGAACTTCACTATGGAGTTGGAGCTGAACTTGGCCACACAGTCATGTGTGTAGAGTGAGTACAGCAGGGGGCTCAGAACACAGCCCTGGGGGGACCCGATGCTCAGGGTGATGGTGTTGGAGGTCTGACCCCCCACCCTGACCGCCTGGGGTCTTTCGCTCAGAAAGTCCAGTACCCAGGCGCTCAGGGCGGAGCTCAGACCTAGCTCGATCAGCTTGTCCACCAGTCTGGTGGGGACTATGGTGTTGAACGCTGAGCTGTAGTCAATGAACAACAGTCTCACATAGCCCCCCTTCTGACGGTCAAGGTGCGAGAGGGTGCTGTGCAGTACCTGGGAGACCGCGTCGTCGGTGGACCTGTTTGTCCTGTATGCAAATTGCATAGGGTCCATATCACTGGGGAGGGAGTAGGGCTGGGCGATATGGCCTAAATATGATATCACGATATTTTCTGACCTTTCGGCGATACACGATACACATCACGATGTTTTTCTTTTTTTCCCCAAACAATTCATTATGAGGCTTACCAAGACAATTTGAGTTTGCAAGCTAACATTAAAGACTAAATAAAATACCCATGCATTTAGCATTTTTATATTATATATTAGATTTAGATTATTGGATTATTAGATTATATATTGCATATATTTAGCAATGAGATATTATATGATTTAGATATGAAATATGATTAATTGAAAATGGGGGACCCTGATGTAAACAAGACGAAAGACTTTCTCTGGTCTGCATCCCCTTAACAATTGTATGTATTGAGCTGTACTGTACCCATTCTGCAATATGTTAATAAAGTTTTAAATCAATCAATCAATCAATAAATAGCATTTTAGCATTTTTATGAAACTACTGTATATTTGTATGTCTCTAAATGTTTTGATGAATTGAAAATGGAGGACCCTTATGTAAAAAAGCCGAAAGTCTTTTTCTGGTCTTCATCCCCCAGTCCACTGTTGTTGTATTGAGCTGTACTGTATTGTACCCATTCTGCAATCGTTAATAACGTTTCCATTCATTCGATCATTCAGCCGGCAGAGTCTGCCAATTACGTCACACCGATTGAACCCGCCCTGCTGTTCTTAGCACCAATCGGCAAGCTCTATGCGTTTTTTACTTCCGCAATTGATTTTGACGAGAGCTGAGCTCAGCTCAACGACAACAACAGCTCCCTGCGGCAGACGAGTGATTACCAGCGCACCGCAGCATGACTAAACAAGCCATAATGATTTTATTGCAACGAATGTTATAATAAAAGCCTTTCCATACATCTGTCTGATTGAAAACTTTATTAACAGACCGCAGAATGGGCATGCACAACTCCGCACGGGCTGAGATATGAACAGTAACGCTTGCTATCTATGTCGTCATTGGACATTGCTATGTTTGGGTAAATACGCTAATGTTATTGAACGTGTAACTATATAACGTTAATGCCACAAAACGAATGCCTTTGTTAATAATAATTAGTAACTTTGATGCAGTAGTGTGTGTGGGGGCGGCGTTGTTCAAAAGTTTGAACGGGTGTGGACCAGATTGACGCGACACAATCCTCTTGGGCAAAACATCACGATATCCACAATACGTTAAAAAAGTGTATCGTTAATGAACTGTACCCGATATTTATATAATATCGTCATATCGCCCAGCCCTAGGAGGGAGGCACAAATGTGGTCCTTGACCAGCCTCTCGAAACATTTCATGACCACAGAGGTGAGTGCCACCGGTCTGTAGTCATTTGGACATGCTGGGGAGGGTTTCTTCGGCACAGGGATGATGGTAGACATCTTGAAGCAGGCAGGGACCACTGACTCCGCCAGTGATTGATTAAATATGGCGGTGAACACAGGGGCCAGCTGGTTGGCACAGGTCTTGAGTATACGTCCTGTTATGCCATCTGGGCCAGCAGCCTTCCTGGTGTTCACCTGCATAAATGCTCTTCTCACACTGTGTTCCGACAACGAGAGAGCGTCCCCCCCCCCTCGCGGTTGCCCCCCCCCCCCCCCTCCACAACAGCCGGCGCGCTGTTGTGGATTCTGTCAACGTTGCTAATTCTGTCAACGTTCCGTGGACTGGACCCGCAAAAACACTTGCGACACTATTGTGATTAAATAGCTATAACGTTAGGACGTTTAGCGTCTAGCTAAATCTAGTGCACCCATCCATTTGTTTAATGCAAACGATTGTCATTATACACTGCCCTTTATAAACTAAATACACTTAAATAGCTATGTAACGTTATAGGACTATCTATGGAAATGATAGCTTCTAGAAGTTCTAGCTAAATCTGGTGCACCCATATTTGTTTAAAGGGGAACTATTTTACTATTTCTTTCACTATTTGGGCACTTTTACACAATTCCTGTGAGTCTATGGAACACCTCTGTAATATATATATTTTTTTTATTCATTGTTTTGTATTTCTAATCAAGTCCTCAAAAACAGCATTTTTCTACCTCAAGATTTCGAGCTGTTTTGAGCCTGGGCTCCTAAACCACTGCGCCGGGCCTGCTGAGCGTCGTGTTCGCCTGAACATTAACATGCAGCAGTGACTATATGACATCACATATAGGCACATTTTCAAACGACTCAGTTCAGTGAGGGTGAATATTGTGAGAGGAGAATTGGAAGAATGCACCAATATGAGAATTTTGAGACATAGATCATATTAATATAAGTTCACATAGCTAGGAAACAATGCTAAACACTCAAAAAGGCCATTTATAAGATAGTTCCCCTTTAATGCAAACGATTGTCATTATACACTGCCCTTTATAATCTAAATAAACTTAAATAGCTATGAAACGTTACAGTACATAGGACTATAGATGGAAATGATAGCTTCTTGCTAAATCTAGTGCACCCATCCATTTGTTTAATGCAAACGATTGCCATTATACACTGTCCTTTATAAACGAAATAAACTAAACTAAAGGTGCCTAAATTATGCATTACTAAATTTCATCACAATATAATAGATATAGCTAGGTTACTGACATTGTCATTGTGATAATGTCAGTAGTAGCTAGCTGTAAAAAATGGAATTTGGGAAAAAATTAAATGGAATTTGGAAAATAATAAAACGGATTTCATATGGCTCTAGTCTCTCTTACTATCCCACATGCACACACTCTCTCCTGGTCTCTCTTACTATCTCACATGCACACACTCTCTCCCGGTCTCTCTTACTATCCCACATACACACACTCTCTCCTGGTCTCTCTTACTATCCCACATGCACAAACACACACTCATGCATAATTGCATACACATATCAGCCTTCAGTCTCAGACATATCTCTTAGAGCCATATGAAATCTGTTTAATTTTTTTCCAAATTCCATATTTTTTTTTCCAAATTCAGTTTTTTCCGTTTTTAATATTTCAGAATTCTGTATTTTGCTTTGTACGCTCATTTTACCATCAGAAATAGTGTCTAATAAGTGGGAATGAATAAATGTCCACAATTTAATATAAGATATAACAGTCCATTTAATAGGGCTGTCTGAAATACTTCAAAGCTTCGTTCGATGGGCATGGGATTCGAATATGAAAATAAAATTCGACTAATAACACTTTGAGTGCCGGGACCCGTCTTTAGACGTCTTTCCTGGCCATGCTAAAGTTGCCGGGGGACGCTGTACAGCGTCCCTATATCAATATTTCAAAAATCTGCGATCGGATTCATAATGTCCCTCCGCTGGCCTGAGATCCACCAGCAGGACCCACTGAGCTCTCTGGCGGTTCAGGAGCGCCATCTGGTGGCCGATCGGCGCAACCGCTTAACAGGAAGCGCAGTAGAGGTTTTGCTGGTCGGCCATATTACTTCCGGGCACTCGGTATAGGTTCCGGCACTCTAGCTCGTCACACTCCATAGCGATCGATTGCCAATAACTCGATAAACAACATGATTTGGACGTATATACCATTATACAAGCTGGAGATGGACCGGGTAATAATATATCCCATAATGATAAAATTTCTACTCGACGATGATCGCCCAACGGCGCGCGGAGACTGGGGTGAGTTTCAGCGTGTAACGTTACCGTCTTCGATAATAACTGATATTATCAACATTTGACCCACATTAGATGATTGGTATAACGCTGCCCACGGAATTATAAACGCCCCCTCGCCCATCCGGTCAACATCAGATGACGTGTAGTAACTTCTAGATGTACGTCTAGTTGGAATTTTTTATATCGCGCTGATTGCCATCAAACTGTATTTCATCATCAATATAATGCATTTGGGGCTATATATCACGTTCTGGAGAAAGCTGCAGAAAGAGATGAAAACATACTTATACATTAGACCATACTTTACTATGAATATGTGAATGAAAAAGTTTAACGTTGCTACACAATGAACAATACATATAGGACTTTGAATGGGCCCTAATAATGGCAATGTAGCAATAGAATTTAAAAAGTTATAGCCCTGCAAAGAAGGGGACTTTCTCCATAGACAAATAGCGCTGGCAATCTATGGTATATCATTAATTTAACCTTAGGCAACCAAAGTGTTAAAAAAAAAAAAAAAAAAAAATCATATATATATATATATATTTTTTTTTTGCAAAATCAACTCTGCCTCTCCTTGTTAACTACAACAAGTAATGCTGTTTGTTATTTAAGATGAGGTCGGACTCAGCACTGACAGATTTGTGTTCATTGTGCTGCTTTTATAAAGCCTCAAATGACTGCTTACAATATTTCATGAAAGCAAAGTGTTTTGTTTGTCTAAGATTTAAAAAGGTTTAAACTTTACAGCACTGACAAAGTTGAACAAAGTGCTGTACAAGTCCCACAACATAAAACAAATTAAAAATTTAAAAATATTATTATTTTTATTTTTTTTACAGTTGATTCCATTTTTATTGCTCAATTCCGCGATTTCGTCCGCGATTCCGTGAACGCGGATTCCATATGGCTCTAATATCTCTCTACACACACTACCCCCACCCCCCTTGCAACTTGTACACATATGCACAAAATACAGCCTTCTCATGTCTATGATCTCCCTTTCTGACACACACATGTAACGGAGGTACCGCGTGTCTATCCACAGTCACGATGGACTGTAGTGAAGTGGCTGTGGACGTTAAGTGGTACTGCAAGTAAACTCACTCCCCAGAGGCATCCAGAGTTCACCTCTTGGTATAGCGGTCTGCGATGTTGCCCGCGGCGCGGGAGACCGGGGTTCAACTCCCACTCAGGGCATGTCAAATGAGACCGGTTTCAGTGGTGCCCAGTGACCCGGATGCCCTGGGTGGAGTGAGTTTAGGGGGGTGAGTGTAACGGAGGTACCGCGTGTCTATCCACAGTCACGATGGACAGTGTGAAGTGGCTGTGGACGTTAAGGGTTCCTGCAGGTAAACTCACTCCCCATAGTAGGGCTGCAACTAACGATTATTTTGGTAGTCGACTAATCTGTCGATTATTTTTGTCACACCCTCAATCTCTGCTTCCTGTGGGCGCGGCTCCTTCTCCAGTGCATGTTTTACCTCACATGCTCAAGTCTGCACACCTGTGAATGTCACCCTGTTGTCCAGTCCCTCTGCCTTAACTGAGTGCCAGCGATGAGATTTCTCGTCTCTCTGTTTAATTAATTTATCCACTCTGGTTGGATGGTGTGTATTTATATGTATGTATTGTGCTGTATAATGACAATACATTTGAATCGAATCTCATTTTGAAATCGCTACGCTGCCTATGGACACGACAGTGGCAGACCGCTTCGGAGGTGATTGTAGAGCCATATGAAATCCGCATTCACGGAATCGCGGACGGAATCGCGGAATTAACCAATTAAAAATGGAATCAACTGCAAAACGTGGAATATTGCAGAATTTGGCCTAATCTGGACTGAAATTCCGTTTTTGGGTGGAACGTTTGGTGCACACGCGACCGGGGAGGCGGGGACGCTATAGCGTGTTACACACAACACAGCGGTGCTCAAGCGTCTGGCTGCTTCAGTGTTAACATCGTCAAGAAGCTAAGAAATACTGCAATAAGCCCTCAATTCAGAGCAGAACAGTATCCTAATGACTTTTATGCCTCCGTGATAAGGTGTTTTGCAAATTCTTCAACGTTCCCTGGACTGGACCCGCAAAAACACTTGCGACACTATTGTGATTAAATAGCTATAACGTTAGGACATGATAGCTTCTAGCTAAATCTAGTGCACCCATCCATTTGTTTAATGCAAACGATTGTCATTATACACTGCCCTTTATAATCTAAATACACTTAAATAGCTATGAAACGTTACAGTACATAGGACTATAGATGGAAATGATAGCTTCTTGCTAAATCTGGTGCACTCATCCATTTGTTTAATGCAAACGATTGTCATTATACACTGCCCTTTATAATCTAAATAAACTTAAATAGCTATGAAACGTTACAGTACATAGGACTATAGATGGAAATGATAGATTCTTGCTAAATCTAGTGCACCCATCCATTTGTTTAATGCAAACGATTATCATTATACACTGTCCTTTATAAATGAAATAAACTAAACTAAAGGTGCCTAAATTATGCATTACTATATTTCTTTTTTTTTAAACTTTCTTTTTTAGTGTTTATCGCTTTTCTCTGGTCAAGCATGACCGACAGAAACAGGTTGAAATGGGAGGTAGAGCAGGGGAAGACATTCTGAGAAATGACGGCGGGTCCGGGAATCGAACTCGTGTCCCCCAGATCCGTGACGAGCACGGTTTTCCCCGACGCAGAAATAGCGCAGAGATATGCGGTGAGCTACGGGAGCTCCCCTGCATTACTATATTTCATCACAATATAATAGATATAGCTAGGCTAACATTGTCATTGTGATAATGTCAGTAGTAACTAGCTGTATCTATTGTTTACACTTGAAATGTGTATTTTTATTTTGTCACAATATTAATTGAAAAATATTGTGTAAAATTGAACTGTATTTCTGAGTTGCAGCACTTAAACACTGTAGCGGCCTCTGCCTGGGTCCGCTTCCAGTGGCAGTCGGGGAGTGATTCCATACGCGCTCCATCCAAAGAATAGTCTCCACACCTTGAGTTCCGTTATCAGATACCGACGTGGCTATCCGATTTATTTAGAAAATGTAGGTTACATGGGAGAGGTGATCAAAGCGATCCTAAAGCGTCCTATAACCGTGGTTCTAATTGTTCAAAGTGTTTCCTAAGATAAGACTATTCTAAAGCGTTCCCGAAGCGATCTAAAGCTTCCTGAAGCGTTCAGAAAATATTATGCGTTCCCCGTGCTACAGCCCAACAGCTGATTCCTATCACCTATTTAATGATCTCCGCCGCGCTGTGGCTAATCCACCCGACAGGTGCAGGTGATCCACCCACAGTACAACAGAGTCCACCAACTGGTTACACAGATAATCATAACATTACCATAAATCATAACCTTCTATTGGTAATATTAATAATAATAATAATAATAATAATAATAATAATAATAATAATAATAATAATAATAATAATAATAATAATAATAATAATAATAATAATAATAATAATAATAATAATAATAATAATAATAATAATAATAATAATAATAATAATAATAATAATAATAATAATAATAATAATAATAATAATAATAATAATAATAATAATAATAATAATCCATAACAAAAAACACTCATTCGGCCTTTACACCGGCCCCTAATTGTGCCTACACAATTACAAAACAAATAACATGGTCGGGTGAGTGTTCATTACGGCTGGCAATCCTCCTTTTGGCTCCAGTAGTAGGCACTTCGTACTGAACCTTTGTCATCTGGAAAGGCTTCCAGGATCCGTCCGAGCGGCCAGGGTTCCTGGGCGCTGTGTAGTCCTGGGCGCTGTGTAGTACACTATAATGGCTAAGGCACAGTCCTTACCGGCCCCATTATCTTCACCAAGCCTCACCTTTCTCTCTTTAACCGGTGCGGCTGATGCTCCTGCTCGTGTTTGCCATCCAGAGGCTGCCATCCTGAGGGCTTGGGGCAGCTCTGTCATGGCTCATGTAGTCCACCATAATGGATATGATAATGTTCATTCAAAGTCCATATTCTGCTCTTCTGGACATTCCATGTTACAAAACAACAAATCTTCATGTCGATGATTAATTCATAACTTAAAAAGAGTCCATAATAAACTTAAATGCCTTAATGATGCATATTCCTTGGTCTTAATTATGCATATTCCTTGGTCTTTAGTGATGCATTTTCCATTGTGTTAATGATGCATGTTCTATTGTTCCATGGTCTTTAGTGATGCATTTTCCATTGTATTAATTGGGTATTATTGTCGTGTGATCAATACACCAATGCATCATGTGTTCTTGTGTTTGTGTTTCCTTTTCTCAAAGTCAAGACCTTGTCAAGACCTTGGTCAGCCTCTCCCTTACCCTACCAAAGTGGGCTGAAAGGGGGGGGGCTTGAGAGTCCACAATCCACCTCACTCCAGAGTTTGCCATGGTGGTGCCTTGGAATGATGATGTGAATCAAGCACCACTCATGTCCTCTTCTCTTTCCTTCTTTTATGATACACCCTGTACCAGACATGGCCATCTTCTTTGCTTAGCTCTTGAAGAGGTACATTCTCTGTGCTTTTAGATATGCCAGTCTTCTCTCTGCTTTTAGATCTTCTAGTCTTTTCTTTGCTCCTAGATCTTCCAGAGTTGTCTCTGCTCTGAGATCTTCCAGACTTGTCTTTTCTCTTAGATCTTCCAGAGTTGACTCTGCTCTGAGATCTTCCAAACTTGTCTTTTCCATCCACCACTACTCCTTTCTTGTTCTTAGTCTTCTTGGGCTTGATGTCCTCTTCTTCATCTTGTTTACTTTTCTTGACCTTGTCGTTTTTAGTCTTGATTTTCTTAGGTTTGAAGTCGATTCCTGTCACATCATCTCGCTCCCTCTTCAGAGACTTCTGGTGTTTAGGAGAGTGGTAGAGGTCTTCTTCATGCTCAGACTTCATATTCATACGTGAACTGTTCTCTTCCAATACAGAACTGTTCTCTTCCTTCTTAATCTTGCCGTCAAGGGACTTCACTTTCTCCTCCTTTCTCTTGTCTTTGTACTTGTCCTTGTCCTTCCGTTTATCCGTGCCGTCATCTTTGCGCTCTGCATCCTTCATGAGCTTATTTTGCAGGTGCGTGGAAACCTGAGCCACCTGTGGCTTGGTAGCGGCTGCCTGCTGCTGTTTCAGCTGTTGTCTTTGTTTGCCGTCAAGGGACTTCACTTTCTCCTCTGGCTTCTTCTTCAGCTGAGCCTGGCTCACCACAGACTTCGGGGTTGGTGCCACCTGGACCTGGTTCTTCTGCTGGTTCTGCTGAGCCTGGAGGACCAGGCTCTGGGCTAGTTGTTGTTGCTGCTGCTGCTGTTGTTGCTGTTGCTGCTGCTGTTGCTGCTGCTGTTGTTGCTGCTGTTGCTGCTGTTGTTGCTGCTGCTGTTGCTGCTGCTGCTGTTGTTGTTGCTGTTGTTGTTGTTGCTGCTGTTGCTGCTGCTGTTGTTGCTGTTGTTGTTGTTGCTGTTGTTGTTGCTGCTGCTGTTGTTGTTGTTGTTGCTGCTGTTGCTGCTGCTGTTGTTGTTGTTGTTGTTGTTGTTGTTGCTGTTGTAGAGACACGAGGTAGGCCCTCTCCTGTTGAAGCTGTCTCTGCAACCGCAGAAGCTGTCACTGCTCCTCAATCCGTCTACGCTTGTACTTCCGCTCTCTCTCCTCCTCTCTTCTCAGCTGCTCTTTGCAGGCAGGCATGTCACTTGGGTTGACAGAGTCAGAGTAAAACTGTTTCTTGTCAGCCGGTCTGGCCTCCTGTTGCTGTTGCTGGTGGCTAATTAGCTGGAGCTGCTGTGAGGGTGGCTGAAATGTCTGTGGACCTTCTGAGACCGTCTCAGTCTTTAATTTAGCTTTTAGTTTAGCGTCCTACAGCTTTAATTTAGCCTTTAATTCAGCCTTTAAATTAGCCTCCTGCAGCCTTAATCTATCCTCTAATTCATAACGTTCCATTACATTGATTTTGGCCTTTGATACAGCGATGTCTGTTTCCATGTCAAGTTTCTCCCTCTCAGCCTTTAATACCGCTCTGGCTGAAAGTGCAGTGGCATTTAATTGAGCCTCTAATGCAGCTCTGGCCGAAAGTGCAGTGGCCACTAATGCAGCTGTCTTTAGACTTAATTCAGCCTCAAATTCAGCTCTCTTTAAACTTAATTTATCCAATTTATCCTGAGCACTCTCAACCCGTCTTTGGACCACAGACTCAATTTGGCTGGGAGCTAGGGTTTGGCTTTTCAACCAATTATCCGTCTCATTAATAAATGCATTGAATACATCCATCTTCTGGCTACACCATTGTGCTGTAACATCTTCACAGTCTTCCATCATATGCATCCAGTCTTGTAGAACCTCATTAGCGACCATAAGCTCTTTGAGTGCAATATTAATTAATGCCAGGTGTGATCTTACACCTACTACATCTTTTAATTGCACCTTTTGTTCAATCTCATGTTGTTTGCTGGTGCAAATTGTGAGCTTCTCTTTACATGCTGTTCGCATTTGTTGCACATAATTATTATCCTCCTCTTCACCAGGGTAAGAATAAGACATTTTCGTTAATGGTTACTGGCC
This sequence comes from Notolepis coatsorum, assembly GCF_963971535.1. Lineage (NCBI taxonomy): Eukaryota > Metazoa > Chordata > Actinopteri > Aulopiformes > Paralepididae > Notolepis > Notolepis coatsorum. Next base: position 164,822,867 of record NC_140171.1, on the reverse strand, counting down.
TTTACAACTTTATAATTATTTTATATTCCACAGCGCCGTGTGCGCGCGCAACGTAAGTAGTAGTCCGTATTTCATTCATAGATTTCTACTCACGAATCCTCTTGATGTCCTCGGGAGGGAAGATCCTCCACTCGCTGTGATGCCGTCGTTGATCGATCCTTCCTGCTGATCACAGCGATGTCCTCGGCTGTGATGCCGTCGGTGATCGATCCGTCCTGCTGATCACAGCGATGTCCAAACACAACCAGTTTCCTTGTCCTGGTTGTCTCTCTCAACAATGCTGTCAGTCCTCTTGCGAGTCCTCTATCGTCAGTTGTCACTTTATTGACGCACGCCTCTACCTGGGTCGCTATCAATAATCTGCGAGTCCTCTCGTCAGAGTTGTCACTTATTGACGCGCGCCTCTACCTGGGTCGCTATCAATAATCTGCGAGTCCTCGTCAGTTGTCACTTATTGACGCGCGCCTCTACCTGGGTCGCCATCAATAACCTGCGCGAGTCCTCCTTTGACAACCTGAGTCCTTCTGTCACTTTATTGAAGCGCGCCTCTCCATGGGTGGCTCAATAACAGCGTATTTTCTGACTTAATGCTTATTGAAGTGCGCCTTTAGCCTGGACTCACTTCAATAACGCATAGTCAGATGCATATTTTCTGACTTAATATAGCGGCCTCTGCCTGGGTCCGCTTCCAGTGGCAGTCGGGGAGTGATTCCATACGCGCTCCATCCAAAGAATAGTCTCCACACCTTGAGTTCCATTATCAGATACCGACGTGGCTATCAGATTTATTTAGAAAATGTAGGTTACATGCAGGGGAGGAAATTAGGCCACTTTACTCGCCAAATGCGAGTATTTTTTACGTTTGGCGAGTGATTCATGAAGAGCACTCGCCAGTCTGGCGAGTACTAGTAATTACAAAACAAAACAAAAAAATCATTCTGCAATCTTCTGATTCGCTCACTGGCACAAGCCGAAATCTGACTCCCCCCTTGATTCTTCCCATTTGTGCCTCATAATAATCCGACCATAACCAATGAACATCATCGTTGTACAGATGCGCTCTAAGCTCCTCCAATGAACACTCGTTTTCTAGAAGATGTCGCGCATCTAGGGGAAGTGGACAGACCACTGCGCGCAGACCTACAAACTCCTGTCACCGGCTTGACAACGTAGACACACTTAGACAAAAACACATTGTGGATGAAAATAATTGCATGTAGAGTCGTCGCTTTCGGATATCAGTGCGGTCTGACATGGGGACGAACAACAGCACACGACGTTCTCCTTCGAGTCGGATGAGAATGACAAGTGGACGTGAGGCTAACCAGCATTAGCCGGCTAGCTACCTAGCATCAAGCTACCATAACGCGCATTCAACATAGTGGACTATACTGAGCGGCTTTGCTTAAATGCAGCCGAGTGACATTTTATTATTACCGGGTTTCACCCCATATCACCACTCGCCCATATGCCCTTCACAACGGTGATGTTGTCATACTTGGCATTCAGAATACACCTGCTGAACCCCTAGCGTTGTCAACTTGTCATGAGATTCGGTTCCAATGTATTGTCATCATACAGCACAAGTACAGTACAACCAGAATACGTTTGGTATCCAACCAGAGTGCAAATGTAACAAGTCAAGTTGTTTTATTTAGCTATTACATTACAGTGAAATGCTTGGTTCTTTCACTGCCCAACTCAGTCCAACCTAGACCAGCCCAACCCAGCATCTTTCACTGCCTAGTTCAGCCCAACCCAGTCCAGAATAGTTCCCTCTTTCATGTTAATATGTGATATCCTAATATTTTGAAGAGTAGAGACAGTGTGATTAATACATGTTATATGCTAATATTGTGAAGAGTAGAGACTGTTATTAATGTTTTATGCTAATAAATATTTTAAAGAGTAGAGACACGGTGTGATTTTTACTATGATTGAAAATCAATTTAGACGAAGACATACAAAGAAGTAATTATCACAATTAGCGATTTTTTTTGGCTGGTAAAAAATCAGTTTGTCTGGTAAAAAAAATCAGATACTCGCCAGTTGGCTGGTAAGCCAAAAAGTTAGTTTCCTCCCCTGGTTACATGGGAGAGGTGATCAAAGCGATCCTAAAGCGTCCTATAACCGTGGTTCTAATTGTTCAAAGTGTTTCCTAAGATAAGACTATTCTAAAGCATTCCCGAAGCGATCTAAAGCTTCCTGAAGCGGTCAGAAAATATTATGCGTTCCCCGTGCTACAGCCCAACAGCTGATTCCTATCACCTATTTAATGATCTCCGCCGCGCTGTGGCTGATCCACCCGACAGGTGCAGGTGATCCACCCACAGTACAACAGAGTCCACCCAACTGGTTACACAGATAATCATAACATTCCCATAAATCATAACCTTCTATTGGTAATAATAATAATAATAATAATAATAATAATAATAATAATAATAATAATAATAATAATAATAATAATAATAATAATAATAATAATAATAATAATAATAATAATAATAATAATAATAATAATAATAATAATAATAATAATAATAATAATCCATAACAAAAAACACTCATTCGGCCTTTACAAACACATTAAATGGACTGTTATATCTTATTCAATTGTGGAAATTTATTCATTCCCACTTATTAGACACTATTTCTGATCATAAAATGAGCATAAAAAGCAAAATACAGAATTCTGAAATATTAAAACGGAATTTGGGAAAAAATTTAATGGAATTTGGAAAATAATAAAACGGATTTCATATGGCTCTAGGTGATTGCATTGCACCATGGTGATCCACTCAACAGGTAGCGATTTCAAAATGAGATTCGATTCAAATGTATTGTAATTATACAGCACAACACATACATATACATACACACCATCCAACCAGAGTGGATAAATTAATTAAACGTAAAAAAAAAAAACTTGAACCAAGAGTTATTTGAACTTGTGACCATAGGATCCACAGCCAGCAGACTAACGAGGTGAGCTAAGTCGGATGTTAAAACTGAGTGACTAATCAATGATTTACACTTGTGCCAATTGCATTTGTCCCTAATCTTTAGTATTGGCATTAATAAATCAGATGTCATGCTAATATGTCATGTTCTACAGTAGGACTTACTACTGTGATACCCATTAAAACAGTAATTCGAATAATAGAAGCCTGCTTTGCTGGAATTTCATTTCAAAGATGAATTGGATAATGCAGGCGCGAGCTGGGCGTAACTGGCGTAGATAACTTACCGGGGGCAAAACTAGCGTACGTCAGTGGCGACCGGTACCCTGTCCCGCACATACAGGACTTCTCTACCCACCTAGCGGGGGCCATCATCTTCTCCAAGGTGGACCTGGTGCGCGTGTACCACCAGGTGCCGGTCCATCCACGGGATGTGCCAAAAACAGCTGTCATTACACCCTTTGGACTTTTTGAATTCCTAAGAATGCCTTTCTGGCTCATGGGGGCGGCGCAGACGTTTCAGCGCCTGATGGACTCTGTGCTCCAGGACATGCCGTTTTTGTTTGTGTACTTGGATGACATTTTTGTAGCCAGTACGTCCATAGAGGAGCACATGACACCTCCAGCAGCTGTTTGAGCAGCTCAGTAAACACGGCCTCATCGTCAACCCGACCAAGTGCCAGTTTGGGCAGTCCTCCATCACCTTCCTCGGACACCATGTCACTCCACAGGGAGCCACCCCATTGCCAGTTTTCCTCGTCCCCGCACCGTACGGTCTCTACAGGAGTTCCTGGGCATGGTGAACTTTTACCACCGGTTCCTTCCCCATGCTGCCCACCTCATGCGCCCCTTGTACGAGGCCCTGCGGGGCAAAGTGCCCAAGGACGAGTTAGATTGGTCCTCGGGGATGGACGGCGCCTTTGGGGCTGCCAAGACCGCGTTAGCCAACGCTGCTCTGCTGGCGCACCCCTCTCCCACTGCCCCGGTCGCGTGTACCACTTCCGCAACGCATTTGATTTCCGGGGTTGGCCTGATTGGCCGAGATGGCCACGTGACGCGCGTGGCACGCCCCCGCGGTAGCCGCAGCGGCAAGCGCGCTACTGCTGGAGTTCGCGTCGCCTTTCACATCGCTGCCATTGGCGAAAGCAGGATGAGAGAGCGTAGATTTAGCTGTGTATCATTTAATCATTTATCATTTAACATTTGAAAGGCATACATTGTTGTCATACAGAAGTACAGAATACTTGTATCCAAAATGCTTCTTACTGTTACACTGTTAGAGACTGTGCTAGACAAATGAATGACTAATTCGGTCAGAAATAACGTAACTAATAACGTTAGTAAGCACTGCTTATATGCTTATTATGTCTGCGGGGTACAGTAAACGTTTCTCCCGGTACATTCTGAGGAGCACACCGCTGTATGTTGGAGAACCAGCGGTCTTCCGCTCCTCCTCACTCGAGTGAGAGCAAAGCCGTGCACAGCTCAGCCCTGTGTGAGACGCGAGCAGGAAGGAGGAGATGGGAGTCCTTCCAATCGGAATATGTTGTTTCTTTACACATATGTTGGATTATGAATATGTTTTTATAGCTACAAATGAATGACTAATTCGGTCAGAAAGCAGTAACACAACAGTTGCAATGTTGTGTTATTGCTTCTCGGCATAAGCCCCAATATAAGACCGTCACCAGAGCTCAGCGATGCCGCTCGCGTGAGCATATTCTCCCCGCTGGTGATCGCAGCACGGAGGGTCGCGGACCAGCCTGGCAGCATAGCTATAAAGACTAGGGCTGACCTTTGAAGTTTTTTTTTTTTTTATCTTATGTTGTGGGACTTGTACAGCACTTTCGTAAACTTTGTTGTTTTTAAATGTGCTCTATAAATAAAGTGGGTTGGATTAATTAATTAAGTAGCCCCTTTCGTGACTGTGACGCAGCCAACAAGGTTTCACTCGGCTGTGTGATTTAATTCAAGATGGATCGCTGTTGTCGTTTGAACAACTTCAGATTTCATGGGAACTACCAATCCCCCAAATCAAGAATGTTTGAGATGAATGAAGTAAGATTTTGATTATTTGAAATATGGCCTGTGTAGACTAAACTATGCACAGAATTATGTCAGTCTACAAGGTCCGGATTCTACATGGTCCGGCAATGTAGACCTTGTAGACTCCACTACAGACCAATTATCAGTGAATGTTCATGCATTTTTAAGAAGGGCAACTTCCACAAAAAAACAAAGAACTCACACAAACATCTCAGTAGAACCTTATATTTCATATATGGAGATTCATATTTATTTATGTATTGCATGCATTTCTACATTTTATTTCCTATTTTGTTTATTCATCCCAGTATCTTTCTTTCTTATGTGTGGAATTCTACAAGGCGCGCGCACACACACACACACACACACACACACACACACACACCTACACACACACACACACACACACACTTACATTTAGTCATTTAGCTGACGCTTTTATCCAAAGCGACTTACAAGTTCTGTACGACAAGACAGCAAGAAGGGTACAACTCTATCAGCTGAGTAACAATGTTCATCAAAGTGTTGCGTGTTACAGTGTAGGTTAGTTTATTAGGACAAGTGCGTGACAGTAAGGTTAGTCACGTTTTTTTTTTTTTTTTTTTTTTTTTTTATCATTTCAGATAATGGTTGAAGAAGTGAGTCTTTAGTCGACGGCGAAAGATTGGACGGGATTCGGCTGTCCTAACTGGGATGGGTAGTTCTCACTCACTCACTCACTCACTCACTCACACACACACACGCACACGCACACGCACACGCACACGCACACTTACATTTAGTCATTTAGCTGACGCTTTTATCCAAAGCGACTTACAAGTTCTGTACGACAAGACAGCAAGAAGGGTACAACTCTATCAGCTGAGTAACAATGTTCATCAAAGTGTTGCGTGTTACAGTGTAGGTTAGTTTATTAGGACAAGTGCATGACAGTAAGGTTAGTCACGGTTAGATTTTTTTTTTTTTTTTTTTTATCATTTCAGATAATGGTTGAAGAAGTGAGTCTTTAGTCGACGGCGAAAGATTGGACGGGATTCGGCTGTCCTAACTGGGATGGGTAGTTCACACACGCACACACACACACACACACACACAAATCGAAGTAAAACATTTTTGAACACTTTTTTTTGAAAAAAAAATTAATATTTTTTTTTTTTTTTTTTTTAAATTCGATTTTTTTTTTAATGTTCGAAGCTTGTGCCATCGAACGAAGCTTCGAATCTTCGAAGTATTTAAGACGGCCCTAATAAAGACATATTCATAATCCAACATATGTGTAAAGAAACAACATATTCCGATTGGAAGGACTCCCATCTCCTCCTTCCTGTTTGCGTCTCACACAGGGCTGAGCTGTGCGCGGCTTTGCTCTCACTCGAGTGAGGAGGAGCGGAAGACCGCTGGTTCTCCAACATACAGCGGTGTGCTCTTCAGAATGTACCGGGAGAAACGTTTACTGTACCCCGCAGACATAATAAGCATATAAGCAGTGCTTACTAACATTATTAGTTATGTTATTTCTGACCGAATTAGTCATTCATTTGTCTAGCACTAGGGCTGCAACTAATGACTAATTTGGTAGTCGACTAATCTGCCGATTATTTTTTCGATTAGTCGACTAATCGAAAACCAATGTAAACAACAACAAACCAAAAAAAATGATTTTTTTTTTTCTTTTTTTCTTTTTTTAATTACCTATCTTTGTGAAAGTGGCTTCTCAGCTCTGGTCCAGCTGAAGACAGAGCAGAGGAACAGATTGGACATTGAGCATGACCTCAGAGTTGCTTGTCTACCATCACCCCAGACTTTGAGACTCTTGTCAGGACCAAACAACAACATCATAACATGATGATCCCATAGCAAATTAAAATAATGACTCATGAAACATTTGAATTTGGATCTTTAAGCCACTTTAAATGAAAATGTATTTGAAGAACAATACAGCAATCACTCATAACAAGATAAATAAATTAAATAATACAAATTAAAGTGGAAGTGTACTTTAAATAACTTTTGTTTGCTGTGTGTGAGAGGAGTCCGTGTGTGTGTGTATGTGTGTGTGTCTTACTCTGATCGCTGTGTGAGTGAGAGGAGTGTGTGTACTGTGTAATTTGTGTGTCTTACTCTGATCGCTGTGTGAGTGAGAGGTGTGTACTGTGTAATTTGTGTATGTGTGTGTGTCTTACTCTGATCGCTGTGTGTGAGTGAGAGGAGTGTGAATGTGTGTGTGTCTTACTCTGATCGCTGTGTGTGAGAGAGAGGAGTGTGAATGTGTGTGTGTGTCTTACTCTGATCGCTGTGTGTGAGTGAGAGGAGTGTGTATGTGTGTGTGTCTTACTCTGATCGCTGTGTGTGAGTGAGAGGAGTGTGTATGTGTGTGTCTTACTCTGATCGCTGTGTGTGAGTGAGAGGAGTACGTGTGTAATGTATTGTGTGTCTAGTCTGATCATCATCTCCTGCAGGGGAACAATGTTTTCAATGTCCAAAATTTGCTATGGGATCATCATGTTATGATGTTGTCTGGAACCCTGAGAAGCCACTCTCACAAAGATAGGTAGTGCACACAAAAAAAAAAAAAAAAAAAATTAAATAAAGTTTTTTTTTTTTTTTTTTTTTAATGACTAATCGACGCAACAATTTCTCGTCAACGATTTTTTATAATCGACATCGTCGATTATGTCGACTAATCGTTGCAGCCCTATCTAGCACAGTCTCTAACAGTGTAACAGTAAGAAGCATTTTGGATAAAAGTATTCTGTACTTCTGTATGACAACAATGTATGCCTTTCAAATGTTAAATGATGAATGATTAAATGATACACAGCGTGTACACATGCTTACGTGATACACGTACCCACATACATGTGTCGGAGACATGCGTGCATGCATGTTATCATGCACAACTGCATATGTCTGGGGCGCTTTCTCTCACATGCAATATGGAGAAGGGTGGCATCCCGATAGAGGATGCAGCACATACCTGCTCGAAGGTAGTTCGGTCTACATGCAAGGTATATATATCAGGAATGTATACGCATAATGTATAGTATAGTATGTTTCTTTTTTCGTAAGTCTTTTTTTATTTTCCATGTCAGTTATTAATGTATTTGTATGAGTCCTTTACATGTTTTGTATGTTCTTACAAAAAAGAAAAAGGCAAATCCTGGAAATTGAATATGATGATGTGGAAAGAGATGTTTGGAATGTTGGAGAGATTTGTGCAAAAAATTAAAATATAAAAAAAAAAATGATACACAGCGAAATCTACGCTCTCTCATCCTGCTTTCGCCAACGGCAGCGATGTGAAAGGCGAAGTGAACTCCAGCAGTAGCGCGCTTGCCGCGGGGGTGTGCCACGCGCGTCACGTGGCCGTCTCGGCCAATCAGACCAACCCCGGAAATCAAATGCGTTGCGGAAGTGGTACACGTCACGCGCCCCGGTCGCCCTCACGACAGACGCCTCTGACTATGCAGTGGGAGCGGTGTGCGAGCAGTGGGTGGGCGGTTCCTGGCAGCCACTGGCCTTTTTTAGCAAACAGCTCCGCGTCAATGAGCGTAAGTACAGTACTTTCGACAGGGAACTGCTGGGTCTGTTCCTCGCCACTAGGCACTTTAGATTCCTGTTGGAAGGCCGCCAGTTCACTGCCTTTGTGGACCACAAGCCGCTAACGTTCTCCATGGCCAAGACCTTGGAGCCGTGGTCGGGACGTCAGCAGCGGCAGCTCTCGGCGATCTCCGAGTTAACCACGGACATTGAGCACGTGGCGGGCAAGGACAACTTGCCACTTCCGACTGCCTCTCTCTGGCGGTCATCGGGTCCATCCACTTGGGACTCGATTATGCCGCCATGGCGGCAGACCAAGCCACAGACTCAGACATTCAGGCCTATCGGACGGGCCCTACTGCACTGCAGCTGGAGGATGTGGTGTTCGACACAGCTAACACATCTCCACTGGCCAACCGCGCCCTATGGTGCCTACGGCCTGGCGGCGCCGGGTTTTTAACATGATCCACAGCCTTTCCCACCCAGGTGTGAAGGCCTCGACTAAGCTGGTGGGGGTCAAGTTGGCCTCCAGAAGGATGTTAGGACCTGGGCTAGCTCATGTGTGGCATGCCAGCGTGCCAAGGTGCACCGCCATACCAAAGCCCCTTTGGCACTGTTTATAGTGCCAGAGAGGCGGTTCAACCACGTGAATGTGGACCTGGTGCGCCCCCTGCCCCCCTCCCACGGATATACTCACCTCCTCACCATGGTGGACAGGACCACCGGGTGGCTGGAGGCTGTTCCACTGTCCTCCACTACGGCAGCGGAGGTGGCCCAGGCGTTCATCGGCTGCTGGGTGGCCTGTTTTGGCACACCGGGGGACAACACAAGCGACAGGGGCCCCCAGTTCACTTCGGAGCTCTGGACTGCAGTTGCGGAGCACCTGGGGGTGAAGATCCACCGCACTACGGCGTACAACCCGCAGGGCAACAGACTTTGTGAGCGGTTCCATAGGGACATGAAGGCCGCTCTTCGGGCTGCCCTTACGGATGGCGACTGGGTTGACCGCCTCCTGTGGGTCTTGCTTGGTCTTCGTTCTGCCCCCAAAGAGGACCTCCAGGCCTCGTCCGCTGAGCTGGTGTACGGCCAGCCGCTGCGGGTCCCTGGGGAGTTCTTTCCGGAGGCCACAGCTTCCTGGTCCGTCGCCTCCCATCGAACAGTGTCCCGGGGTGTTGCCGATGCCCTTATTCCCATTCCAACATCCCGCCACTGCCTTCCCCAGTCCTACGTCCCCAGGGACCTGCCATTGTCCAAATATGTGTTCATCCGGCACGACAGCCATCGGACCCCGCTGCAGCCCCCTTATGACGAGCCTTTCCATGTCCTGGAGGCAGGCACTAAAAACTTTGTTGTGGACATGGGGGGCAGGCCAGAGCGGGTCACTATAGACCGTCTTAAGCCTGCTCACTTGGACAAGGACGAACCAGTTCAGTCGGCCCTACCCCCGCGACGGGGGCGCCCCCCGGTTTCGGCTCAGACCCCTTCCCCGTCCTCTGTTCCGGCCTTGGCCCCTTCCATGGCCCGGCCGCTGGTCCCACTTCTCTCCCTTAATCCCCCTCTTGTTAAGCACAGTCGGTTCGGCCGCTTGATCCGTCCCCCTCCACGTTGACTATTTCATGCTGTGATCTGTTCACTGATGGACTGTTCACTGGCTATTAATTAGTTGCAGTTTTTGTATTGGTGAATTCTGGGGGGGGCCTGTGTGGTGACCTATATTAAGAGACATTCACCAAGGTGGGCTTGTGCCTTAAGGGCGGGGGTTTTACTGTTTAGGGGAAAGGGGAAATACCACTTCCGGTTCCGAGTTAAGTTGGTTGTTATTGTAAATGCTATGTGCAGTGAGAAGTAAAGTACCTCAACTCGAACCACGTCTCTGGCTCGCTACTTTCTTATCGCCACAGCAGCCTATTACTAGCCTCTAGGGCTGACCCCTATTAGTAGATTAGTCGACTAATCGGTCGAAAGGAGCCGTAGTCGACTAGCCAACCTCTTAGTCGAATACAAAAAAAAAATATATATATATTATTATTTTTATTTATTTATTATTATTTTTTCATTCTTTCCAAAAGAAAAGAGGCCTAGAAGCATGGTTAAAGCTAATGACACGCATACCAGAGGCTAACTGCCTACGAAAACAGGCACAGAGGCACTGAAAGAGGATTTCACCCACACACTAGACTAGACAAATATCAAGATGTATCCATCAGTGGACCAATTGCATGCTTTTGCAGAGGACAAGAAGCCTTCAGTCGACTCCTTCAGACATTAAGCACCCGCCACAGCCCAAATGGAATGGATTTTTTTTTTATATATGTGACTTGCTCTTACAAAATCAGTCACATTGACCCGAAAACACATGAGATGTATACACCACTGGAAAGAGGAGAATGTTAGCTTTCCAATGATACCAATATCACCTTTCTACTCCAAATATAAAGCAAGTTATTACAATAGTTAGTTACTACATATCGGATGTCAGCAAAACCTTATTTAATTGTGGAGAAAAAAGCCTTCAAAGTTTTCGGTTAATTAATTAGAATACATTTATTTAATTTTATTTTTATTTTTTTTACTCACACACCTGGCCCGAGGGACAGAATGTCTGGGACATGTAAGTAGATCTCAAAGTAATATCCTGCAGGGACCCTCAATGGGGAAAACACGTACATAGGATGAAATCTGAGAACACACACTTAACGTTAGATCATACAAGTAATTTCCAACGCCTTGGCCCGAGACAACAAACACCATGCTATTTTTCAACATGGCATCAAGGATATCAATGACGTTATGCTGCCACCCTCAGTTTACAAAAAGTAACAGCAGTCACGTTAACAAAACTATAAGCTAACCTAAACATTTCACATAACTGTACCTGTCAGGGCTGTACGCTAAGCTTTTTCACTAGGGGCACACTTGCCCCTAAATGAGAAATTTAGGGGCAAAGAATATTTTTTAGGGGCAAATTTTTAAATAACTATTTTACCATTATAGTAGGGCTGGGCGATATGGCCTCTAAATGATATCGTGATATTTTGACATTTCCTCTCTAAAGCACTTAAAAATGCTTGATTTAACCCTTTGATGCATACAGTCACGCCAATATGATGATTATAATAAGTCCCTGCAACATATGTTTGAATTATTAAACCATGAAGATGCTTTAAAAAATTATTTAATGAAAATGTACTAAGAGTAGTCTACTGACACACTAATAAAAATAAATCTAAGACAATTTATATAAAAACTCTTGGGTGCCTTTTACACGGTACTGTGTTTTCTATCCACGTTAGCCAAACACACACACATATATGTATATATATATATATATATATATATATATATATATATATATATATATATATATATATATATATATATATATATATATATATATATATATATATATATATATATATATATATATATACACACACACTACTGTGAGAAAATAATAATCACACAGACTTAATGATTTTAGAATATTTCAGATAATGAAATTAAATGTTTATATCATCAACTATCCAGTTAGTATTTATACTGTGTGTAACATTTGGCTACTTTAAATCATTGAATGTAGAGAGAGAGCGAGAGAGAGAGAGAGAGAGAGAGAGAGAGAGAGAGGGGGGGGGCGAGAACGAACAAGAGAGCCAGCCCCCCCCTTCGGGTTTTGTTCTAGGTTCGCGTTTTGATCGTCTAAGGCTCTAAGCTGCCGTAGGTGATGACGTCACACTCGAATGTAAACAGGAAGAGATGGAGATGGAGACACACGGAGATCGAAATTGAATGATATACAGAAATGAATAACCAATAAATATGAAGTTGTAGGAATGCAGGTAATAATAGTGAAAACGGAGTCGTGTTCCGATGCAATAATACTATTTTAATACGCACTCTACTGTCGCACAACAACACTGCCATTCATCTTTCATTCGTCTCACTTTAACTACGTCATCCCCCGCTAAGGATCACGGGAGATGTAGTAAACACCACCTAAGGCTAGGATGCCGTGAATTATGTCCCAGTAGCCACTACACATAGTAAACACCACCTAAGGCTAGGATGCCGTGAATTATGTCCCAGTAGCCACTACACACGTCCCCCCAGAATTCACAAGAACTGGCCCCAAAAAACGTCCAGGGGCTCTGACGACCCGCCCAAAACGACTCCGGTACCCCTGGGCAGGCACAGGAACCCGAGGCAGTGGTAAAGCAGTAGGCTGGCCCTGAACAGGCCTCGGACGGCAGGTCCGGGGGTCCGCCGTAGCTAGAGTAGGCGTCGGGACTGCCCTACCAAGGGGCCGACCGCGGCGGGGCGGTTGGGCCAACTCAATGGGGCGGTCCAAATCCAGGTGAGCAGGCTTCAGGCGATCCACCGAGATCCGTTCTTCCCTCCCCCCCATGTCAACGACGAAGGTCTTATCGCCTGCCTTCACAACCCGGTAAGGACCATCGTAGGGGGCCTCGATGGGCGTCGCAGCGGATAAACACGTACCCCGCTGCTTGCAGATCAGGCGGGACACGCACCCTTGGAACGCCGTGGCACGAGGTGGGGATGGGCAAGAAAGCCTTGGCCTTGTCCAGCAGAGCATCCCGCTGTTCCAGTGCTGACCAGGAGGCCGTAACACAGAGAAGAAAATCCCCTGGGACACGGAGGGGTTGGCCGTATACCAGCTCAGCTGAAGATGAAAGAAGGTCCTCCTTAGGCGCAGTACGGAGCCCCAGCATCACCCAAGGAAGTCTGTCGACCCAGGTGTCGCCTCGGAGATCGGCCTTGAGAGCAGCTTTCATCGACCGGTGAAAACGTTCACACAGGCCATTGGCCTGTGGATGGTAAGCCGTAGTGCGGTGGAGGGAGACACCCAACTGCTGGGTAATGGAAGTCCATAACGCGGAAGTGAATTGGGCCCCTCGGTCAGAGGACAGATCAGAGGGAACACCGAACCGGGTGACCCAGGTACCGATGAACGCGCGAGCCACGTCGGCTGTAGTAGTCGCAGTGAGTGGGACAGCCTCCGGCCAATGGGTGGTCCTGTCCACCATCGTCAGAAGGTGAGTGTACCCCCTGGAGGGAGGAAGGGGTCCCACCAGATCCACGTTGATGTGGTCAAAACGCCTCTCAGGCACATCAAACCGCTCCAACGGGGCTTTAACATGTCGATGGACCTTCGCACGTTGGCATGCCATGCAGGTCTTGACCCAACCTCCAATGTCAACCTTCATCCTGGGCCAGACGAATTTTGCTGCCATTAGGCGCTGTGATGGTTTCCTGCCCGGGTGCGAGAGGCCATGGATAGCGTCGAAAACTTGTTGTCTCCATGCCCGTGGAACAACTGGCCTTGGCTGCGCCATAGATATATCACATAGCAGCGTCGTGCCATCATCAACGAAGGGGACGTCCGCCAACTGGAGGCCAGTAACCGCCATCCTGCATGCCTGGATGTCTGGGTCTGAAACCTGATCCGCAGCCATACGGGCGTAATCAATTCCCAGGTGGACAGCACCAATGGCGGCCCGCGAGAGGCAGTCAGCCACGGGGTTGTCCTTCCCCGCCACATGCTGGATGTCAGTGGTGAACTCAGAGATGAAAGCCAGATGGCGCTGTTGCCTGGCAGACCACGGTTCAGACACCTTCGACATAGCAAAAATGAATGGTTTGTGGTCTACAAAAACAGTGAAAGGGCGAGCCTCCAGCAGGAAACGGAAATGTCTGACCGCCAAGTACAGGGCGAGGAGCTCACGGTCAAAGGTGCTGTACTTCTGTTCGCTAGAACGGAGCTGTCGGCTGAAGAACGCCAGGGGTTGCCAAATGCCCTCGACCAACTGTTCATATACGGGAGCCTCAGGCACGGGGTGCGTCAGCATGGTTGCACTCGCAAGGGCCTCCTTGGTATCCGAGAACGCCTTTGACATGTCGTCGGCCCAGGCGATGGCATGCTTGGGAGTCTTGCCCTTGAGAGCCCCATACAGGGGGTGCATTAGGTGGGCAGCCTGAGGGATGAACTGATGGTAGAAATTCACCATCCCCAGGAACTCCTGCAAGGCCCTAACCGTGGTAGGGCGTGGGAGCCGCAGCACCGCTTCCACCTTTACTGGTAATGGGACCGCTCCAGCAGTAGTGATGTGGTGGCCAAGGAAGTCCATGGCAGGCAGACCAAACTGACACTTTGCTGGGTTGATGATTAATCCATGCTCTCTGAGGCGACTGAAGAGGAGTCGGAGGTGTGTTAGGTGTTCCGCCTTGGACGTGCTGGCTACCAGGATATCGTCTAGGTAGACGAACACGAAAGACAGGTTGCGCAGCATGGCGTCCATTAACCTCTGAAAGGTCTGAGCCGCATTTTTGAGGCCAAAAGGCATCCTCAAAAATTCAAAGAGCCCGAATGGGGTTATAACTGCCGTCTTGGGGATGTCCTGAGGGCTAACCGGCACCTGGTGGTATCCTCTCACCAGATCCACCTTTGAAAAAACAGACGCTCCAGCCAGGTGGGCTGAAAAATCTTGTATGTGTGGAACCGGGTAACGATCAGGTGTAGTGGCGTCGTTAAGGCGCCGGTAGTCGCCACACGGACGCCAGCCGCCGTTGGCCTTTGGAACGAGATGGAGAGGCGAGGCCCAAGGACTGTCGGACCGACGAACGATGCCCAGTGCCTCCATGGAGGCAAACTCATTCCTAGCGATGGTGAGCTTGTGTGGGTCGAGACGATGAGCCCTAGCATGTACTGGCGGGCCCTCCGTGGAGATGTAATGCACGACTCCATGCTTAGTGGCCGCGGACGAGAAGGTGGGTGTTGTGATGTCCGAGAACTCCAACAGGAGGCGGGAGAAATCATCAGTGGGCGCGACGGCGCTGGACAGTGTCATTGTGGCCGTGTCACTGCGCTCACATGCTAAGGAGCCAAAAGTCTCAGCATTGACGAGCCGGCGATTCCCCACGTCTACCAAGAGACTGTTGGCGCAGAGAAAGTCAGCGCCTAGGAGGGGAGTAGACACCTTGGCCAACACAAAATCCCAGCTGAAACGCTGGTCAGCAAAACAAAAAAAGATAGAGAGTGGCTGGAACCCCTGCTCATCAACGGTGTAGGCTGATGCTGCCACACACCTCTTCCCAGCTGAGAAAAATACATCTGCTTCCCTAGCTAGCTGGCGAAAGTCAGTTTTGATGGAATTAGCCATAGGTAAACGCACATAGTCTGGCAGCTGTTGCAAGAAAAGCTCCTTAAATAGAAAACATGGCCCATGGTCACCCAGCAGAGCTAACATGTGATCCATCAGTTCAGAGGGCTTTGAGTCACCCAATCCAGGTAGAGAGAGAAGCTGGCGAGCACGGTCAGATTCAGACAGACCGAAAGCCTCCTTCAGGTGTGTTTTTATAGCCACATATTTGTCATGTGTAGGTGGGTTTTCCAGCAAACTCACCACTCTTGCCGCAGTTGAGTTCGTCAGGGCTGCTACCACATAGTAGTACTTTGTGGCGTCCGCGGTAATGTCCCTGAGAGCGAATTGGGCTTCAGCCTGTGCAAACCAAGCGTTGGCGCTCCGCTCCCAAAACTCCGGCAGCTTGAGTGAAACGGCGTTCAAAGTGCTGCGATCTGCGTTCTGTTGTTCATCAGGCATGTTCAATGTAATCTCCGAAATACGTCCAGGAGAAATGTCAGGGTCACCAATGTAGGAATGCAGGTAATAATAGTGAAAACGGAGTCGTGTTCCGATGCAATAATACTATTTTAATACGCACTCTACTGTCGCACAACAACACTGCCATTCATCTTTCATTCGTCTCACTTTAACTACGTCATCCCCCGCTAAGGATCACGGGAGATGTAGTAAACACCACCTAAGGCTAGGATGCCGTGAATTATGTCCCAGTAGCCACTACACATAGTAAACACCACCTAAGGCTAGGATGCCGTGAATTATGTCCCAGTAGCCACTACAAAGTTATGTTTAAACTTCTGTTGTCAAGCGTTGTCAATATAACCCACCCCCTTTCCTCACGAATGGAACTAGTCTTGTGGAGTCCGCTTTGACCGTTTTCCAGGGTTAGCAGAGATCGCTAGTTAGCTTAGCATAATCCTAATGGACACCTTGGTTAGCAGCTACCGTTAGCTCATTGCTTGTGTCAATTAAATTGCATGCTATTAAAGGTCCGCGCTGGTCTGTCTAATGAAATTACAACCGCAACATTATATTGCACTGTACAGCCCTGGTTGTAGGCTAATGTTTTACTACAATTTGTATGGATTAATTTAGGAGTGAAATGCGAATGAAGGGTTGAAATCACCACTCGCAAGCTTGCCCCCAGATATTATTTTAAACTCGCACGGACCAAATTAGGGGGCAATTTGCGATCATATCATCGCACTGTACAGCCCTGCCTGTGAATGGGACACACACAACCAGCAGGTCAAACAATACAGTCGGTCGCTCGCTCCAGCTTGCATCAAGCTACAGAACAGAAAAATGCACATTAGCAACTAGCAACATGTGCATAAAAGCAGCGTGCACTTCCGTCACCTCTCAGTCAGTAATAAAGGTATTTACACAAATTATCAGCGAACTAATTGTGGTCTACATAAGTTACAGTGAGTCATAAAATTATACTGATGACTTTTCCACACTGTGATCACTTAAATTATAGTATTAACAGTTTTTCTATACGGAGCGAGGAGCAGAGCATCTTACTCACAGCTGAAGACATCTTTGCAATGCACCGGTATTATGAATCGCACCACAAAAGCCTTGACTTTTTCACACCTGTAGGTGGTGCACTTGTACATTAAATAAAAGGACTTTTATTTACAATGGCTGCTTGACCCAAATTATTCACAATTTAACAATACTAAAACGGTATTACTAACATACTGTAGCTGAACATCATTCTTCACACCATTACAAGTGCATACACTACTACACTCACTCACTCACACACACCTGACCGAGGGACAGAAGGTCAGGGACATGTAATGTCCTTGGTCTCCTCAGTGCAATAGTCTCTTATCTTGTCGAAGAGGTACCATTGCCTTTTGGCATCCAGTCCTGGCCTCTCCTGCTGACATGGATCTTCCTGCCTCACCATTGCATCAGGGCGCAGTAGCTCAAACTCTTGCTCTGGTGAGTGTTGGAACTCCTTGGCCAGGACGACCCCAGGCTTTTGGTGTGTGAAGCGGAGGTGGTGAAACCGCTTGATTCCGGGTAGTGGGCGGTAACTGGGGGATAGGAAGGTTTGCCAGTCATACGATGGCACCAAACCCTCCCTAGACTCCAACCCAACCAGCTGCGGGATGTTCACACCGCTGACTGTGCTTTGTCTCAATGCCCAGCAGATGTCTTCAAGGCAGGAGACAGGTGTGCGGCGGAACTTCTGCTTGAAAAGCCCAAAGCACCAGTCAGGGGCAAACTTGGTGTGACCCACCAAGAGGAAGTTCAGTGAGATGGTGTCATGCAGGCCCACCATGCAGCGCCAAGCACAGTACCAGAGCAGGTATCTGTTCTTGTTCTGCCCGGAACAATTGTCGCAGTGCAGCTGCAGATGCCTCTCCCCAAGGCCATAGTGTGCAAAAAATGGTGGAGGTAGCTGATCACTGCATTAGACCCTTTGCTGCTGCAGTGGGCCTCGTCGATCAGGTAGTTTACCTGCTGGGGTACTCCCTCGCAACAAACACCAAATACTCCACACTTTCTTGGCACAAGAAAATATACTGGGCCAGGCTGAAGAGGGTCACTGGGGTAGTGGACCTGCAACATTAAATGAAGAAATGTATCAGCTGAATGAAAGAATATTGTAAATTACAAATGGGTGATAATTCAATTACAGTAATTAAACTAACCTGATGTGCAAAGTCAAAACTGTAATGTACAGTTACATCTCTACTGCAGGGTGGGTTAGGGCCAAGCTTAGCAGAGAGATCCTCTACCACCACCTTGCATCTGTCGGTCATCCCCCGTAAGATGTCCCGCTCCTTTCCCACCAGGCGTAGGTGTTCCTCCAGCTTCTGAAGTTTGGCAGACTTCACACATTCGGGCAGGTTGGAGCTCCGATATATGGCCACGTTATGTTTTTGACACTGCCAGCAGAGGTCCGTCATTGGTTTGCCAATTACAATGTATGGCAGAAGTTGGCACCACATCTTCCGGAAAGTGCTGTTGCCAGCAGCACGATAACTTGAACAGTGAACACACAGTGATAAAATAAGACAGGTTCGTAGTAGCAGTAGTCCACTTAAGCAAATCAAGGGCCTAATTTATAATGAGCCATTAATCATTATTATTGTCAAATAACACTAATTAATCAATCAAATGCAATGAAAGCATTTTGGTCCTTGTCGTCTAGTGTTAGTCCTTGAATCAAGAGTTCAGTCAGTCGAATAGAGAATAAAAACATGCCCATTTCTTTTTTTGGTGGTGGGGCCACCCATTTGTTATAATGTGGATCATTGACTGGATCTTTAACAACATAAAACATTTTTTTATAAACTTTTTATTTATTTATTTTCATTTTGAATCATTTTTATCAACACAAAAAATATACATTCATAAAATATTGATAGACGAGTATGTATAATTTATGTGTGTTAAATGTAACCTTTCTGGTGTTTCCTTTAATAATAAAAAAAAAAAAAGTGTCACCTGTTTGTATGTCTGCAGTCATAATAACAAGTATCTTAAGACAAAGAAAATATTAAGACATACACACCAGTTTCATGCATTGACGCCTTGTACTTCCGCCACACAGAGGACTTAGTCTCCGTTGTTGGAAGCACACGGATGTCTGCCCTCTTGAAGCCGGGAATGCGTCCTGGGAGTGACATGGCACAGTCATCTACAAAGTTGCTGATGAATCTCACGATCCTCCTGATGTCTTCATATAGAAGCACCTTCTTGTTGGCCAAGCGACCCCCACCCCTCTTTATCCTGGGAGCCACACCATACTCCTTGTAGAATTTGATGGTTGCCGTGAGCTTGTCTTGTGAAATTCTGAAACACATAAACATGGACATTAAGCCAAATAAGAACGTGAGAAATAACAATCTATTTATTGTGCAAACACAAAGCAATGAACTGTAATGCAGAGGGGAGTTTGTTATGATCGTTAAGGAAATCTATGAATGACATTGGACTAGTTTTTAACTTTTGTAAATAGAATATAATGCATTTATTTATCATTGTCACAAGAGTAAGTAATCATTGGTGATTATATTCTAAAACAAAACACTTGTAGCTTTCAGAAAATGTATTGTTGGGCAATGTTACAGCATGCTTTTAAAGTTGTGGACCCAGTACCGGGCATTGATTTGTTCCAATGTCTTTAATACAAAAATAATACTTACACATGAAGAAACTTGAATGTTTCTCTGCATATTTGTTGGCCATCTATGAAATAAGACGTCCTCTGGTGCTTCTTCTCTTTCTGATCTTTCCTTTTGGAACATGCAGTGTCTTTGGAGAGGTTCATGGTGCTGCTTATCTTTCCTAACAGGAACATGTGTTTTTCACCTGGGACATGACACCAAAATTACCGTTATTCACTGCCATCAGTTAAAAACATACATGTACATCACACACACAATTTATGTGCAGCATTATCACAATCTACAGTTCTGAAGTTGATCAAGTTCTCTCACTCACTCGCTCTGTTTCTTGCACACACACACACACACACACACACACACACACACACACACACACACACACACACACACACACACACGGAGCAAATAGAATAATTTGACATCTTTACATGTTATTTCTTTCACCTAGTAACTATTCAAACCCTGCAGCAACAAGCTGTTATACACCAGAGAGAGAGATAGATAGAGAGAGAGACACACACAGATACAGAGAGAGAGAAAGAGAGATAGACACTCTCTCTCTCTCTCTCTCTAGCGAAGTGGATAAGTTCTTACCAGCAGTCAGCTCTTGAACCTGGTCGCGCATTTTCACCATATCTTCAGGAGTAAACCGCGTACAGCAGGCTTGCCCTTTGTTAAGCTTGCAGGTACAAGCAAATAAACGAGCCTTTTCGAGATCGCATCCAACCTCAACACTTGCGTATTCGCCCTGTAGTCTTTGAAGCACTTCAGCTGTCGGGTCTATTAAAAAAAGCGGTTCTCCATCTCGCTCCATCTCGCTCGTCTCTTCTTCATCACTATCCGAGACCGAGAGCTGCAGGGGTCCCACAGAGTCTGAATCTGAGCTTGTCTCAGTGTCACTGGATGAGTCCGAGTCTGATTTATTAATAGTTTGATCAGGTCCCGGTGCAAAAAAGTAATCACGAATAAGCTGGCGCCATCTATCACCAGACTCTGCAGACAGCTGTTTAACAGCCGAGCGATTACATCTTCTTCACCCCGGTCCGGATCGCGGGATGCCATTATGAACTAAAATAGAATACAAATCTAAAAAGAAAACGGATGATACAGATGTAGAGTGTAGACCGATCGATACCAGCGTTAACGTGTTGGCTGGGCCAGCATAAGCATAACGTTGACCGTGAGCTCTGACAGAAGTGACAGGTGCGTCGCCTCCTTCGCGCGACTTGTATAGCAACACTCATTGATTGGACAATCAAGAGACAAACAAACAAACAAACAAGCCTATCATTCATAGTTATTCTTGTTGCCATGCTGTGTCATGTGTCAGAGAAGATTGGCAGGGCGATTGACGAGTCAGTTTTGGGAGGAGACAGTAAACTGACGCTTGAGTAAAACTGCGACCTGATTATTATTATTCCCCCCATCTCTCATTGCTACGCTTCAAAATCATATTTCCCAGTCGAAATGAGAAATAATATATACATATTATGAAAGCCAATGTGTTGTTTTATTAGAATAATGTTTTAAAAAAAAAAGAAAAAATGAAAAAAAATCCACGGTTTGACAGAAAAAGGCATTCCTATGTAAATGAGCAATTGCGACATCCGACTGATTCTGTGAGAGCATGTCACATATTAAAAATATGATAATTTTTAATTTATTTTGACCAATAGGCGACTAACAGCAAATGTTGGCCAATAATAGTCGACCATCCAAATCCTTAGTCGGGGACAGCCCTACTAGCCTCCCAGGAATTACCCTAAACCGCTCTAAAACCATACTTATATTCACCACGGTATAAAACGGGAATGTATGGATGGAAAAATTATTCCTTTTTCACATCTTGAATGATAGATACTCGATGTCAAATGGGCCATGTGTTAATGATGAAAAGGTATCTACTGCATCTTTATGTTTGTTATTCATATTATTATTATTCCTCCCTCCAGACCCCCCACAGCTCTCTGTCTGTGAAGAGGAGGTTCCCCCTGAGCAGCAGGAGAGGAGCCCCAGTCTGAGCCAGGAGGAGCCAGAGCCCCTACAGATGAAAGAGGAACAGGAGGAACTCTGGATCAGTCGGGAGGGAGAGCAGCTTCAAGGTCTGGAGGAGGCTGATATCATCAAGTTCACTTTCAACCCTGTCCCTGTGAAGAGTGAATATGATGAAGAGAAACCTCAGTCCTCGTGGTTTAACCAAACCCAGGACCCAGAGTCCCTCCAGATTAAAGAGGAACAGGAGGAACTGTGTCAAGATCTAGACGAGGCTGATGGCTCCAAGATGACCTTACACCCTGTGAAATATGAACATGGTGGAGAGAATACTCTGTCCTCACTGCTCAGCCAAACCCAGGACTCAGAGCTCCTACATATCAAAGAGGAACTACATCAAGCGCTGGAAGAAGCTGATCTCTCCAAGATCACAGTAGACCCAGTGAAATGTGAAGATGGTCAAGAGAATGCTCTGTCCTTCCAGCCTCTTCAACCCCAGAGGGAGAAAAACAGAGAAGCATACTCTTTACCCAGCACCTCAACTGGACAGATGAAAACAGAACCTGGTGGAGAGGACTGTCGAGTATCAGAACCAGCCAGTAACTTATATCCAGATGGTGATTTAGAACCAACTAGAGATGGCCAGCTTCTCTCTTCAGACTGTCCTGAGACTGATGACAGTGATGATTGGAAGGAGAGTGGGGAACCTCAGTCAGGTTTAAAGATGCTAATATCAGACAAGAAACAAAAAACATTAAGTTTGTCTCATACAGGACAGAAACCATTTAGTTGTTCAGTTTGTGGAAAAGGCTTCAGTGTCAAAGGAACTTTGAACAGACACATGTCAACTCATACAGGAGAGAAACCATTTAGTTGTTCAGTTTGTGGAAAAGGGTTTACTCACAAAGCACATTTGAAGATCCACATGTCAACTCATACAGGAGAGAAACAATTTAGTTGTTCAGTTTGTGGAAAAGGGTTCACTCACAAAGGACATTTGAATATCCACATGGGAACTCATACAGGAGAGCCATTTAGTTGTTCAGTTTGTGGGAAAGGGTTCAATGAGAAAGGACATTTGAAGATCCACATGATAACTCATACAGGAGAGAAACCATTTAGTTGTTTAGTTTGTGGAAAAGGGTTGACTCACAAAGGACATTTGAATATCCACATGAGAACGCATACAGGAGAGAAATCATTTAGTTGTTCAGTTTGTGGAAAAGGCTTCAGTGTCAAAGGAACTTTGAACAGACACATGTTAACTCATACAGGAGAGAAACAATTCAGTTGTTCAGTTTGTGGAAAAGGGTTCACTCAAAAAGGACATTTGAATATCCACATGAGAACTCATACAGGAGAGAAACCATTTAGTTGTTCAGTTTGTTCAAAAGGGTTTACTCACAAAGCACATTTGAAGATCCACATGAGAACTCATACAGGAGAGAAACCCTTTAGTTGTTCAGTTTGTGAAAAAGGATTCAGTCACAAAGGAACTCTGAAAATACACATGAGAACTCATACAGGAGAGAAATCCTGAAGTTTGTGGAATGGTTCAGTGATAATGGGGTTCTGAAAAGACACATGGGAAGTCATACTGGAGAGAAACTCTAGTTGTTTAATTTGTTGGAACAGGTTCAGAGATAAAGGGAATGTGAAAATGCACAATAAGTCATTGTAGACCATTTAGCTGTCCAGTTTGTGGCAAAATATTTATTCAGAAAGGTAATTAACATGGAAACAACATGTTAACTATATTCAAGGGGAAATATCTAAGTCAGTAGAAATCTTGTATAAATGTAAGGATATATTAAACTATAAAGCCTTGTACATTATCTACTGCTCACCTTACATTTCTTACTATGGGGGATATGTAAGTATGGGGGTCGACATAAAATACTGTAAATCCAATAGTCTTACTGCAAAAGCATGCCATCCGGAGCCGTCATAAGGCTGGTTACTATGACCACACAAATCCACTGTTTATAAAGTCTCATGTTATGACATTTAATGATTTGGTTTATTATAAAATTATGCAAATAATGTACAGCGCTAAAGCAAAGTTACTTCCGGACGGTGTGCAAAGTTTTTTTTTCAATACATGAAAGAAAATATGATTTGAGAGACATTTGTAAATTTACTGTTCAAAAAGCTAAGAAAGGGATTAAAAGGAGATGTATTTCTATTGTTGGGGTTAACTTGTGGAACAATGCTGATATACATAAGAATGAGTCATTCGCTTTTGGTTTTTAAGACAATGGTTTGTATAGCTATTTTTTAAGATTACAAATGTGAATAATTCTTTTTTTGTTATTTTCTTTTAGAATACTGTTTTGGAGTCTTAATTTTGTTAAGAATATAGGACAGGCATGTATAAGCATTATGCTTCAGTCTGTACCTTTTCAGTCACTGCCAAATCAAAGATTGTGGAATGATTGTGTTGTATTGGGTGTGATGACTGAATAAAACTACTACTACTACCTATAAAATAACTTTTTGAGTGATAAACCCAGCTTGTAACTATTTTCACATTGGTCACACCAATTATTATATTCTTAGTCTTCTAGTTTATAACAGAAGTATTGGGTTATAAAAGCCCATGACTTGATGCATAACAGCATTCTCCTACACAAGAGCAGCATATGTCAGGTAAACTGGCTCCCCCTTGTGGTTGATCTTTTATTTCAGATCTACAGTCGGTAGCCAGTATTGAAACTATTCCAGTCAGAACTGGTCATTATTGCTGGTATGAGGTTGACTGTTTAATATCTGAGATGAAAGAGATTCGCCTTTAATACACATGATGCTGCTGCTGGTCATGTATTTCAAAATGAAAACAGGGTCCCTTCTTATTAATGATAGTGCAATAAGTCGCCCACTAAGTGATATTTCTCTGTAAACTACAGCCTTCCTCTCCTAGTGTTATTGAGGCAGTGCAAGACATTGATAAGAGGAGACATTTGATCCTTTATCTAAAGCTATCTGCTCCATTGATTACAGAGTAAATAACACCTATTTTAATAATATTTAATCTGGCATAGTTTGTAGGTTTTTGAAAGTCATGACTCATTCCGTTAAATAGGGTGAAGATAGAAGTTATCTCAATAATTACAGACCAATTTCCAAACTATTCTGTAACACAAATCCTGTAATCATTGTTAATGAATAATTAACCCAGTGTATTCTGTATTGAGCTCTCAACAGTTAGTTCCAGAGCTAAGTTATGTTATTAGGTCTTAAATAGTGTATCTGCTATGGGCAACAGAAAACATTGTGCTGTTCTTTTCATCAATCTGGATTGCATTGATATAATTCACTGCTTTTTGAGAAATTACGTAGGATTGGTTTTGATTCAACAGGGATCAATTGAACCCTATCAGAGTTCTTACCGGTAACTAAATGTGTTCCAGAGGGATCAATGTTGGGTCCTGTCCTGTTTATTTCTATTATTGATATTAGAAAGCATAGCACAGCTATTAGGAGCATTAGGAGCATAGCTGTGACAAGAAAATGTACAAAGTATTTAACATAGAGGAATGAGCACTAGTATGAAGATAAGATAAAGGCTAAATGTCAAGGCTCGGAGCTCAAAATATCAGTCATATACCATTTGGATGAATATGTATTCCGCTCTGATCCATTTGAAGTAGGGGGGCGACGTAGAGAAGATCACACCCCCTTGGCCATCACCACGAGACATCCACCACCTTGATCATCACCATGAGACATCCACCACCTTGATCATCACCATGAGACATCCACCACCTTGATCATCACCATGAGACATCCACCACCTTGATCATCACCATGAGACATCCACCACCTTGATCATCACCATGAGACATCCACCACCTTGATCATCACCACGAGACATCCACCACCTTGGCCATCACCATGAGACATCCACCACCTTGATCATCACCATGAGACATCCACCACCTTGATCATCACCATGAGACATCCACCACCTTGGTCATCACCATGAGACATCCACCACCTTGATCATCACCATGAGACATCCACCACCTTGATCATCACCATGAGACATCCACCACCTTGATCATCACCAGGAGACATCCACCACCTTGATCATCACCACGAGACATCCACCACCTTGATCATCACCACGAGACAATCCACCACCTTGATAATCACCATGAGACATCCACCACCTTGGCCATCACCATGAGACATCCACCACCTTGATCATCACCATGAGACATCCACCACCTTGGCCATCACCATGAGACATCCACCACCTTGGCCACATCACCACGAGACATCCACCCCTTTGGCCATCACCACGAGACATCCACCACCTTGATCATCACCATGAGACATCCACCACCTTGATCATCACCACGAGACATCCACCACCTTGATCATCACCACGAGACATCCACCACCTTGATCATCACTAGGAGACATCCACCACCTTGATCATCACCATGAGACATCCACCACCTTGATCAGAACCACGAGACATCCACCACCTTGATCATCACCACGAGACATCCACCACCTTGGCCATCACCATGAGACATCCACCACCTTGGCCATCACCACAAGACATCCACCACCTTGATCATCACCATGAGACATCCACAACCTTGGCCATCACCATGAGACATCCACCACCTTGGCCACATCACCATGAGACATCCACCACCTTGGCCAGCACCACGAGACATCCACCATCTTGGCCATCACCATGAGACATCCACCACCTTGATCATCACCACGAGACATCCGCCACCTTGATCATCACCAGGAGACATCCACCACCTTGATCATCACCACGAGACATCCACCACCTTGGCCATCACCACGAGACATCCACTCACAGACAGACAGGGAGACGAGGACAGGGGTTAGAGAGTTCCCTATGAAAACCTGGAAGAGGATCATTGAAGCCAGTTTCTTGGCAGTTTTGGATTACGGTGATACCTGGAGGGTATGGCAATCACTCCTGTGGTCATTCTGTCTGTCTGTCTGCATTAGCCATAACTTCTAAGGTTCTGGTCTGATTTGGATGAAACATCGCCCAGGCCAAGGACCTGAATTCCAGAATATTTTTCAAATCTGTCAATGACAAGCATTTTATTTGAATTAATTTCCATTATCGTGCATTGAATAGATACAGTATGAAGTTCCACCTTTTGAACACAAGATGGCGATACGACACAGGTTGCTGCTCAGAGCCACTGCTTCTCCACAAGCTGCTCTCTCCCCCATGCTTGCTTTTTTCCGTAGCCTCTGTGAGCGAAGACGCTCTTTGATTGCAGCGAAGAAGAAAAAGACGCTCTCCGATTGGCTAACCCTAACTCTAAGCATAACCACGTCGAAAGAGGGCCTAAGCATAACCACTTCGAAAGAATGCCTAAGCATAACCACTTCGAAAGAATGCCTAAGCATAACCACTTCGAAAGAATGCCTAAGCATAACCACTTCGAAAGAATGCCTAAGCATAACCACTTCGAAGCAGAGAATATATGTACAAGGCGGAAAAGACCCTTCGGAGCTAAACCAGTCAGAGAGGGTCTTTTCTTCTTCGCTGTACGCGGCCTAGCCAATCAGAGAGCGTCTTCGCAAACAGAGGCTACGGGAAAAGATCACGCCTCTCCCAAGGAGCGCCTGAGTGTATCGTGACAACCACTGAGCAAGGGCTCGGATATTTCACGTACTGGCCGAAAGAGAGACCAGATCCCAGCGATTCTCATAGTTACATCAATATTGTGCTGTCAGAACCATTTCATGTTTGTAGGTTAATTATTTATTAATGTTCGCTATATGGCCAATTCCGGACAACACGCTCATCACAAACAAGCTGGATGTGGCCAATTACTTAAACATTTTCTTCACAAACATAGCCACAACACTGGTAAATAAACTACCCACCCACAGCTGAGGTACTCAAAAAACTGAGCGCCCTCCAACCTAACAAGGCCACTGGCCATGACAATATCCCCTCCAAATTCCTCGGAGACTCAGCAGCCGCCATCACCCCAGTCATCACACACATAATAAACCTCTCCATAAAACAGGGATACGTACCCAAAGACTTCAAAATTGCGAGAGTAACCCCCCTGCACAAAAGGGCAGCAAATTAGACCCAGGCAACTACCGCCCTGTTTCTATTCTTACCTCCATCTCGAAAGTCATGGAAAAAATAGTATACGAACAGGTCGAAAAGTACCTTGTGGAAAAAAATCGAATCTTCGAATTCCAATCTGGCTTCAGAACATCCCACTCCACTGACACATGCCTTCTCTATTTGAACGACCACATCAAACAAGAGGTGGACGTGGGCAAATACTGCGGCATGGTCATGCTGGACCTACAAAAGACCTTCGACACTGTCAATCACTCTATTCTGATTGACAAGCTAAAAGCAATTGGTTTTGATAGTCTATCAGTGAGCTGGATGCAATCCTACCTGGAGGGGAGAGAACAGATGGTGGAGGTAAACGGTACCCTATCCCCCCCCCTCCCAGTGAGCTGTGGTGTTCCACAAGGAAGCATACTAGGACCGCTACTGTTCCTAATTCATGCAAATGACATGTCGTCAACTTGTGACTGCAACTTGTTCCTGTTCGCGGTCGACTCAGCCCTGCTGGTCTCTGACAAGAACAAGTTACAGGTTGAAAAAACCCTCAGCTCGGAACTAGGCAAAATCTGCACCTGGCTCGCTGATAACAAACTATCATTACACCTGGGTAAAACAGAGTCCATTCTCTTCGGTTCAAATAACAAACTCAGCAAGGCCGACGGCTTCTCAGTTACAGTGGGTGACAATATTGTCACAAGGAAAGATGAAATTACATACCTAGGTTCCATCCTAGAGGCTAATCTTTCCTGTGACAAAATGGCATCCAATGTAATAAAAAAAAGTCAACCAACTAACTAGATTCTTGTACCGGATCTCCTCTCTGGTAAACAAGAATACCCTAAAGACTCTGGCAGGAGCACTCATTCAAGGGTACTACGACTATGCTTGCACCTCATGGTACCAAAGCACCTCAAAGGTGCTAAAAACAAAATTACAAACATCACAAAACAAACTGGTCAGACTACTGCTTGACCTTACTCCTAGAACCCACCTCACCCCTGCCCACAATGACAACCTAGGATGGCTTAGAGTAGACGACAGAGTACAGCAACTTGCAATGGGCCTGGTCTACAAGATACACTACACGACTAAGGTACCCATGTACATGTCAAAATACTTCCCAAAGGTCAGTGAATACCACAACCACAACACCAGAGGGAGCTCCACAATTCATGTTAAACCCAGATTCGGCTCAAACAAGGGACTAAACATGTTAGTCAATTATGCCACATCAATGTGGAACGCCCTACCCACAGCTGTAAAGGAATGTGAATCACTACCCACTTTTAAAACCACTCTCAAGGAGCACCTACGGGAGACTGCAATTCGAAACTGGCCCCTGTAAATGTCCTAACCCAACCCCCTCCAATGTACAGTAAATGTCCTAACCCAATAATACACAAGACCCTCTTCTTGGAACCAAGTAAGTTTTTGTCGATAATCCAATGTACAGTTACCCCCCACCCCGCCTACCCACCCCCCACCCACCCAACCACCTCCTATGTACAGTCCCCCCACCCCACCCCACCTACCCAATTACCCCTCCTATGTACAGTTACCCCCCACCCCACCTCCTCCAATGTACAGTTTCTTCGTCAAATGTATATACTCTCTTTTTTAAACTCTTTTTGTATCACAAACAGTACTGTATCTGTAAATCTGGTATGTCATAAATGTATAGATGTAGCAGTACTGTCTATCTATATGTCATGTATGTCATATATGTTATGATGAATTGAAAATGAGGGACCCTGATGTAAACAAGACTAAAGTCTTTCTCTGGTCTGCATCACCTTAACAATTGTGTGTATTGAGCTGTACTGTATTGTACCCATTCTGCAATCTGTTAATACAATTTTCAATCAATCAATCAATCCTTGGAATGCCATCATTATTTGTATTTTTTTATTCTATTTATTTTTGGGCTTTCTGTATTTTTCACCCATCCCAACGTTTTTTTTTTTTTAACGTTTAATTAATTTATCCACTCTGGTTGGATGGTGTGTATGTATGTATGTATTGTGCTGTATAATGACAATACATTTTAATCAAATCTCATTTTGAAATTGCTACGCTGCCTATGGACACGACAGTGGCAGACAGCTTCGGAGGTGATTGCATTGCACCATGGTGATCCACTCAACAGGTAGCGATTTCAAAATGAGATTCGATTCAAATGTATTGTCATTATACAGCACAATACATACATACATACACACCATCCAACCAGAGTGGATAAATTAATTAAACGTAAAAAAAAAATTAACCAAGAGTGCTTTGAACTTGTGACCATAGGATCCACAGCCAGCAGACAAACGAGGTGAGCTAAGTCGGATGTTAAAACTGAGTGACTAATCCATGATTTACACTTGTGCCAATCTTTAGGGACAAACACAAGGTCGAGGGGCATCTAAATGGCTCTGACCCCCGGCGCATGTGGCAGGGCTTGCAGGCCATTACAGACTACAAACCCAAACACGCCACCCCCCCCCGACCACTGACCCCTCCCTCCCAGACGACCTAAACTACTTTTACGCCCATTTTGACAGGGACAACCACGAGAGGGCCATCACGACCCCCACCCCCGGCCAACCACCTGACCCTCACACTCTCCCCCACTGACGTGTTTCCGGAACTGTGCAAAACCAACACACGAAAAGCTGCCGGACCCGATGGGATCCCCGGGCGGGTACTCAGTGTCTGTGCTGGGCAGCTGACAGGGGTCCTGACTGAGATATATATATATATATATATTTTTTTTTATCTTTTCCCCCCTCCTTTTTCCGATTTTTCTCCCATCCCACTGTTAGTCGTTATGCCAATCCCCTTCCTGGTCGTTGCGCACCCCCCCCTACTGTTGGTCCGGGAGGCCGGAGACTATCACATGCTTTCCTCCGACACATGTGCAGCCAGCCGGCAGCCAGCCTGGCAGCGCGGACTCTCACTGGGAGAGTGTAACGTGTGGAAGGTCACACTACCTCTCTCCAGATCCTTCCCTCGCTGTGCAGGCGCCCCGACCGAACCGTAGGAGTCGCTGTTTACAACGACCAGGACCCACCCACGCCGGCTTCCCACCCACTGACACTGCCAATTGTGTCAGCACGGACGACCGACAAGCCGGAGGTACCGCTGGCAGTTGGATTCGATCCCACTGTCTCCGCGGTGGTAGGCAGACGCTTAGTCTGCTGCGCTACCCGGCCGCCCCTGACTGAGATTTTCAATCTGTCCCTGGCCCAGGCAAAAGTTCCCACATGCTTCAAAGTCACCTCCATCATTCCTGTCCCTAAACACGCCTCCCCAGAGAGCCTCAATGACTACCGACCCGTAGCACTCACCTCCATCATCATGAAGTGCTTCGAGAGGCTACTCCTGGCTCACCTTAAATCCTGCCTACCACCCTCACTTGACCCCTACCAGTTTGCCTACCACACTCACTTGACCCCTACCAGTTTGCCTACCACCCTCACTTGACCCCTACCAGTTTGCCTACCACCCTCACTTGACCCCTACCAGTTTGCCTATCACCCTCACTTGACCCCTACCAGTTTGCCTACCGCCCTCACTTGACCCCTACCAGTTTGCCTACCGCCCTCACTTGACCCCTACCAGTTTGCCTACCGCCCTCACTTGACCCCTACCAGTTTGCCTACCACCCTCACTTGACCCCTACCAGTTTGCCTACCACCCTCACTTGACCCCTACCAGTTTGCCTACCGCCCTCACTTGACCCCTACCAGTTTGCCTACCGCCCTCACTTGACCCCTACCAGTTTGCCTACCACCCTCACCTGACCCCTACCAGTTTGCCTACCGCCAGAACAGGTGTAATGACAATAAAGTGAATCTAATCTAATCTAAAAAATTATGTCATTGATTGAAAAGTAGAGCCAGGTACTAATATTTAATTGTGTGCCCAGGTAAACGAGAAGCCATTCTTCCTGTTTTCAATGATCAATATTGAGATATGGGGGAAGGCCAATACCAGTGATGTATAGAGATATCCAGGAGAGGTCATATTCCAGGTGGAGTGAACTCCTATTGAGCGGAGCATTTAACGCCTTACTTTTATAAATAATAAAGTACCTTGGACCTGATGAGGAACTAAATGTTAACAAAGTATATAGAACAAATATTATTCACCTGATTTTTATTTGAGGTAAACAGATGGATAGGTCTTTACTGAATGTGTCATTAGGAAGGGAAGTAGAAGCCATTCTGGAAGGATTTCAGGTAATCAGGTCTGAGACTTGAGTAACAATAATTGTAACTGAGGGGTTACAAAACCCTGACTGTATTAAAGATTGTGATAGATTAAACCACTGCTAGTTATGTACTTAGTATTACTGGCCAGACAGTACATCTAAATATGGCAGACACTCATAATAACACGGCACGGGACAAAGAAATATCATTGAGGGTATTTATTATTATGCAGTAAATGTACAGATATGAGAATTAGGGTCGCGCTTGTATGGCGAAGAATATGCATAAGTCAATCAGTAGCAGAAGTCAGTGGGAATAGAATAATTCCTACGATGGGGTACTAGGCTAACGCCGCCTGGCGTAGGATGGCAATTATAGGGGGCAACGCTGGTACCGCTGGAGACAAGGGGTTCCTCCCAGAGTTGTAAGCTCTGGAGGAGAGAGGAATGTTCGGATACTCAGTCTGATCAATTGAAGAATAAGGGGGTTCACGTACAGAATCCAGTCCTTGTAATCCAAAGCTCAGCATCAAAGCAATAACTGTAATCCAATTGCACGATAGCAATGATGATAGCCAGCTAGCCTCGGTCCATGAGGCCAGCCCGAATGTAGATCCTCAAGGTGGTTAAATCCAAACGACAGTGGAGATTAACGATGCTCTTCTCCAAGGGTACGTTCCACAATCAATATAATCCAACCAATACTGGTTCTGCAATCGCCGCCGTCGGTTCCAATGTGCACATGTCCAGTAGGTTCTCCGACTAGGCCTCCTCGTGTGCTGGCACCAATGTATTTAGTCCATGCACCCTGGCTAAGGTCCACTAGCTAAACGAACGAACTGCTGGGTAATGCTGCACACGAACGAACTGCTGTTGGCACGATACACAATAATTAACGACTCTTTACTTCACATTAAGCTAAGTCGAACTTGACGTTACTGCATTAAATCTGACACGTTTACTATTCACTTCGCACGTGGTTCTCAATGCTCTGTTAGACGAACTGCTTCTCACTACATGACTGGATGAACGAACCTCTACTGTTCGCACCTGCCGCCATATATATATACTTAAGTGGCTATCTAGTGCCGAACCTCAGTTCTTGTCTCGAATCAATGCGCCGTCTCCGGGCATGTTGCGTCGCATTTGAACCTGACTTTGGGGGCTTACGGTCTGGCGCCGATAGCGTTATCCAATAAGGAAAGCGAATATTACTAGGATTCAAACGCAGGCTTAAAGGGATATAACGTGTATATATAAATAATATACAAGGTATATAAAACAATAAATGTAGATTCTCAGCTTTAATCTGGCCCTTCACAACAGCCGCCTCCTAATTAGTCCGCACCTAATTAGTTAAGGGAGACAGATTAATAGTCCAGTCAACTGCTCAATATTTGTTGTGAGGAGTAGGGCAATCTACAAAGTCAGTGGGTCATGGTCGTCATCAGGGGAGTCAGGGAGCTCCGGCAACTCTATCAGCTTCGCCACGGGTCGGGTGTAGGTCCGCCCTTGGACTATGACTTCTGCCGCTCTGACCTTCCCATCGGCACCAGTAATCACTTTGCTTACGCGGCCGGCCGGCCACGTAGCTCGGGGTAGTGACTGGTCTATGATCATAACGACTGTGTCCACCTTCAGGTTGTCCCTGTCCCTTACCCACTTCTGACGGGCTTGGAGGGACGGTAGGTAGTGGAGGAGGAAACTGGGCAGGGTCCAGCCGCCCCATCAAGAGATAGTTTGGGGTGACTGGGTCGAAGTCTGCTACATCACTTGAGACGTAACCGAGGGGCTTCGAGTTCAAGACGCCCTCGATCTCTGTGAGGACTGTCGTGAGGACTTCTTCCGCCACGGTCTGGGCCCCAAGCACGGCGTACAGAGCAGTCTTTATAGAACGGACTTCTCTTTCCCAGGTTCCCCCGAAATGAGGGGCGTTCGGGGGGTTGAACTGGAATTCGATCTGATAGGGAGCGAAGTGGGTCTTAAGTTCTTCACCCATGGCCTGGAAACTCTCTCTCAGTTCCCTTTCTCCGCCTTTGAAGTTTGTCCCTTGATCGGACAACAACACAGACGGGTTTCCTTTTCGTGATATAAATCTCCGGAAGGACATGAGGAATGAATCCGTACTCATGGTCTGGAGGATTTCTATATGAACAGCTCGTGTGGTCATACACTTGTACACAATGCCCCACCTCTTCTCCGTCCCTCTTCCTTTCTTGACGTAGAGCGGGCCGAAGCAGGCCACGCCTGTGGAGTGGAAGGCCTTCTCGCCGAGTCGGAGGCGGCAGGGAGGCAGGTCGGCCATCATAGGTATACTGGGCTGTGCTCGCCACTTGCGACAGTCTAGACAAGTCCGTTGGAAGCGACGTACTGCTTCTCTCCCTTGCAGTATCCAGTAACGGCGTCGGATCTCAGCGAAGACTCTCTCTGCCCCCGCGTGGTGCACATCCTCGTCGTACTTCTGTATGATAAGCTCGGTAACCTTGTGTCGGCTGTTGAGGACGATAGGATACTTGACAGCATCCGTCAAGTCCGGGGCCCGTCTCAGACGACCACCCACCCTGATTAGGTCCTGGGTGTCGAGCTCGGGGGCCAACGTGAGCAGTCGGCTGTCTGAAGGGATTGGCTTTTTTCCCTGCAGGCAGTCTAGCTCATCTGGAAAGGAGTCTCTTTGGGCTCGCTTTAGCAGAAGGAGTTCTGCCTCTGCGTAGTTCGATGCGTCAATGTCTGTGGTGGGGGGAACCTCAGGGTGGTGCCACAAGAATGTCTTTTTCTGAGCACTCTCAAAGGTTAAGCAGTCGTCTATATTAGGGTCCGTGGGAGCTGGGACGTGCGTCAGCCCGCAGAACATAGACTTCTTGATCTCTGCCTCCTCTTGACTAGCCTCCTGTACTGAGCTCTGTTAAGGAAGGACAGGACACACTCACTGAGAAACATTGCTTTATACTGAAAACTAGGGTAAGCCATTTTAAGTTTATTAGTGAATCTTAAAAGTGAGGAACCAGCTGACTTGATTAAAGGGGCGTGTTTAAAACGGCCATTTTGTTTAGTTAAGTGCCCCCATTAAGGGACTGTTTCCTGTTTACTAGTAGCAACTGATTTGCTGAGTGAGCCATTAAGAGCCTGCCCTGTTTAAAAGCAGAGGTCCAGACTGTGTTGAAATCACTCTGTACTGAGCTCTGTTAAGGAAGGACAGGACACACTCACTGAGAAACATTGCTTTATACTGAAAACTAGGGTAAGCCATTTTGAGTTTATTAGTGAATCTTAAAAGTGAGGAACCAGCTGACTTGATTAAAGGGGCGTGTTTAAAACTGCCATTTTGTTTAGTTAAGTGCCCCCATTAAGGGACTGTTTCCTGTTTACTAGTAGCAACTGATTTGCTGAGTGAGCCATTAAGAGCCTGCCCTGTTTAAAAGCAGAGGTCCAGACTGTGTTGAAATCACTCTGTACTGAGCTCTGTTAAGGAAGGACAGGACACACTCACTGAGAAACATTGCTTTATACTGAAAACTAGGGTAAGCCATTTTAAGTTTATTAGTGAATCTTAAAAGTGAGGAACCAGCTGACTTGATTAAAGGGGCGTGTTTAAAACAGCCATTTTGTTTAGTTAAGTGCCCCCATTAAGGGACTGTTTCCTGTTTACTAGTAGCAACTGATTTGCTGAGTGAGCCATTAAGAGCCTGCCCTGTTTAAAAGCAGAGGTCCAGACTGTGTTGAAATCACTCTGTACTGAGCTCTGTTAAGGAAGGACAGGACACACTCACTGAGAAACATTGCTTTATACTGAAAACTAGGGTAAGCCATTTTAAGTTTATTAGTGAATCTTAAAAGTGAGGAACCAGCTGACTTGATTAAAGGGGCGTGTTTAAAACGGCCATTTTGTTTTGTTAAGTGCCCCCATTAAGGGACTGTTTCCTGTTTACTAGTAGCAACTGATTTGCTGAGTGAGCCATTAAGAGCCTGCCCTGTTTAAAAGCAGAGGTCCAGACTGTGTTGAAATCACTCTGTACTGAGCTCTGTTAAGGAAGGACAGGACACACTCACTGAGAAACATTGCTTTATACTGAAAACTAGGGTAAGCCATTTTAAGTTTATTAGTCAATCTTAAAAGTGAGGAACCAGCTGACTTGATTAAAGGGGCGTGTTTAAAACGGCCATTTTGTTTTGTTAAGTGCCCCCATTAAGGGACTGTTTCCTGTTTACTAGTAGCAACTGATTTGCTGAGTGAGCCATTAAGAGCCTGCCCTGTTTAAAAGCAGAGGTCCAGACTGTGTTGAAATCACTCTGTACTGAGCTCTGTTAAGGAAGGACAGGACACACTCACTGAGAAACATTGCTTTATACTGAAAACTAGGGTAAGCCATTTTAAGTTTATTAGTCAATCTTAAAAGTGAGGAACCAGCTGACTTGATTAAAGGGGCGTGTTTAAAACGGCCATTTTGTTTTGTTAAGTGCCCCCATTAAGGGCCAGGTGTTAAGACAGCACTAATTAGTGTTAGAGATTTAAAGGCTTGCTGGTGTAGCGTCAGCGAAGCGTCGAGAAACGAAGAGGGACAAAGAGGAGGAGTTTTCCTGGAGTTCTTCGCAGAGGGACCCACCGATCCACCTAGTGCTAAGTACACCCTAGTCCTATCTTACACTCCACTCTGAAAAATCCTTTCCCTCCCACTCTGCTATTTCTCTACTTCCTCCCTGCCACTCTTGACAAGACAATGTGTCTCATACCTATATCCACAATCTGCTCCTCTAGAACAGATTTAACCCACCCACGGCAGTTTGCTAGCAACCCGGCTAATCTCTCCTACCCTCCTACAGCCACTAATACACCTGTCACAGTACGGGGAGGCTTATGGAATTGTCAATCAGCAGTCAAGAAAGCTGACTTCATTACTGCCTACGCCCATAGTCTAAATCTGCAGCTCCTGGCTCTAACTGAGACCTGGATAACCCCCAATAACTCATCAACACCTGCAGCATTATCTACAAACTATAACTTCACTCACACACCTCGACCTTCCAGACGGGGTGGAGGCACTGGCCTCATGACATCTCCTTCATGGGCTACAAACGTAACACCACTCCCAGAACTGTCACTCTCCTCTCTCGAATATCATGCAGTATCTGTCTCTAATCCTTTCAATCTCACCATTGTTACACTCTACCGCCCTCCAGGTACACTCGATCACTTCACAGATGAGCTGGACATGCTTCTTAGCTCCTTACCGGAAGATGGTACCCCTCTCCTTCTATTGGGCGACTTCAACCTGCCTGACTCATCTCAGTCAGTCATAGTAGTCTCCCTCCTACAATCGTTTGACCTGACTCCCACTGCCATGCCTCCCACCCACAAAGCAGGCAACTCCTTGGATCTCATATTTTCCCGTAACTCCAGCATCATTAACACCACGGTAACTCCCCTACATGTATCTGACCATTCCTTCATATCCTTCTCACTAACTCTCATGCTTAACCGAAAGGTCTTCACCCCAACTCAAACAGTCTCACTCAGACGCAACCTGCCCTCCCTATCCCCCTCCACCCTCTCCTCTGACATACTATCCGCTCTACCTTTGAGTGACACCTTCTCTGCTCTCTCCACAGAGATGGCAACCTCCACCCTCCTTTCAGCCCTTGCAACCTCCTTCAACAAGCTCTGTCCCCTCGTTGAGAAACCTGCCCGCCGTTCCCCACCCAGTCCATGGCTGACAGATCCAGTGAGAGAACAAAGACAGGTCCTGAGAGCAGCTGAAAGGAAGTATAGAAAGTCACGCCTCACTGCTGACATCGACACATATCACAACCTCTTGTTAACATTCTCCAAAACCATCACTAATGCCAAAGCTTCTTTCTTCCACCATAGGATCGAGGCCTCTGCCAAGAATCTTCGCAAACTGCATGCTACCATGTCCTCCCTCCTCACTCCCCCCCCCACCCCCCCCTCCCTCATCTTTCTCTGCCGAAGACTTTGCAATCTTCTTTGAGGAAAAAGTGGAGAACATCCGCAGCTCCTTCTCCCAACCCCCACCCATTCCAAATGCTGAATCGAGAACCTCATCCTTCACTCTGTCATCTTTCTCTCCCATTACAGAAGCATAGACCCTGACACTGGTAACGTCGAACCGTCCGACTACTTGCCAGCTGGACCAGCTACCCTCCCCACTCCTCCAGACCATAGCACCAGACATCCTCCCATTCCTAACGGCAACCATCAACTCCTCACTCAACTCGGGGGTGGTCCCCACCTCCCTAAAACAAGCCAGAGTCACGCCGCTCATAAAAAAACCAACCCTGAACCCTACCGTCATAGGCAACTACCGTCCTGTCTCTCTTCTCTCCTTCCTTTCTAAAACACTTGAACGTGCTGTATCCAACCAACTTACTGCTTATCTCTTACAGAATGACCTCCTAGACCCTAATCAGTCAGGCTTCAGGACTGGTCACTCCACAGAGACAGCCCTCATTGCGGTCACAGAGGCACTTCACTTAGCAAAAGCGAAAGGCCTCTCCTCTGTCCTGATTCTCCTAGATCTATCTGCAGCCTTCGACACAGTCAACCACCAGATCCTCCTTGCGGCCCTCGCAGGAATGGGAGTGGCTGGCTCTGCGCTGACATGGCTGTCATCATACCTCAATGACCGCTCCTACCAAGTGTCATGGAGAGGGACCCTGTCGGCCACCCGCCCCCTGCGGACGGGTGTCCCCCAGGGCTCGGTTTTAGGACCCCTTCTCTTCTCCCTCTACACTAAATCACTGGGTAACATTATCACGTCTCATGGCTTCTCCTACCATTGTTATGCCGACGATACTCAACTCTTCCTCTCCATCCCTCCCTCAGATATCCACGTCTCTGAGCGGATCTCGGCCTGTCTGTCCGACATCTCCGCCTGGATGACGTCCAACCACCTCAAACTGAACCTAAGCAAAACAGAATTGCTCCACCTGCCGGCCAAATCCTCCCCCCTAACCGACCTTTCAATCACAGTCGAGAATGCAGCTGTGACTGCGTCCCCGACCGCCAAGAACCTTGGTGTTGTCCTCGACGACCAGTTGAACTTCTCTGCTCACATCGCAGCGACGACCAGAACCTGCCGATTCCTCCTGAGCAACGTCAGAAGGATCCGCCCCTTCCTGACAAAAGAAGCCACCCAACTCCTCGTCCAATCAACAGTCATCTCCCGCCTCGACTACTGCAATGCACTGCTCGCTGGCCTCCCGGCCACTGCCACTAAGCCTCTTCAACTCATTCAGAACGCAGCGGCCCGCCTGATCTCAAACCTACCGAAGTCGGCCCATGTCACCCCACTTCTTAGGGACCTGCACTGGCTCCCCATTGCTGCACGAATCCGCTTCAAGGCCCTCGACCTAGCATACCGTGCGGCAAAGGGAACCGCTCCCGCCTACCTCCGGTCAATGGTCTCTAACTACACACCCTCAAGACCCCTACGCTCTGCATCTTCTGGCCGCCTCAGACCTACTCCTATCCAAGCTCCGGGAGGGTCATCAAAGAGAAGTCGCCTATTCTCAGTCCTTGCCCCACAATGGTGGAATGAACTACCCACCCCAGTTAGGACAGCCGAATCACGTCCAATCTTTCGCC
This sequence comes from Notolepis coatsorum, assembly GCF_963971535.1. Lineage (NCBI taxonomy): Eukaryota > Metazoa > Chordata > Actinopteri > Aulopiformes > Paralepididae > Notolepis > Notolepis coatsorum. The sequence goes on along the minus strand of NC_140171.1, from coordinate 164,783,105 downwards.
GTCGACTAAAGACGCACTTCTTCAACCATTATCTGAATTAAAAAAAAAAAAAAAAAAAAAATCTAACCCTAACTAATCGTACTGTCATGCACTTGTCCTAATAAACTAACCTACACTGTAGCACTCAACACTTTGATGAACATTGTTACTCAGCTGATAAGAGTTGTGCCCTTCCTGATGGCTTGTCGTACAGAACTTGTAAGTCGCTTTCGATAAAAGCGTCAGCTAAATGACTAAATGTAAATGTAAAATGTAAATGTGTGGGGGTAGGCCACTCCTCCTCCGGGAGCTTGAGGAACTCAGGACCGTCACTGTAAATGTTGGGACGTGTGAGGTTGTCTAGAGACATCCCCCGTGTGATGACATCTGCTGGGTTCTGCTTGGTGTCAACGTACCTCCAACACGCTGATCCTACCAAGTCTTGAATCTCGGTGACTCGGACTCCGACGAAGACTTTGTATCGACAAGAATCGGACTGGATCCATGTGAGCACAGTCATGGAGTCTGACCACAAGATTGTCTTTTGCACCGTTATGGTGAGTTCACGTTGTATCAGCGTGGCGAGTTGCACGCCTACCAGAGCTGCGCAGAGCTCTAGACGCGGGATAGATTGTTGCTTGCGGGGGGCTATTCTTGAGCAAGCCAGGACAAAAGCTGTGTTTACTTCTCCTCCCTCCTCTCGGGCTCTCAAGTAAGCCACCGAACCGTAAGCTACTTCTGAGGCGTCACTGAAGACGTGCAGGTCCATCTGACACGTCTCCAGCTGCACTGTGGGTGGGAAGTAGCTCCGGCGAATGTTCACATTTTGGAGCGAGTTGAGTTCTCTCTCCCACTCTCTCCAGGTGGAAGCTAGGTGGTCGGGTATGGGGTCGTCCCAGCCCTGCTCCTTGTCCCACAGTTCTCGCACAAGCATCTTCGCCCAAGTGGTGTAAGGTAGGATACACCCCAGCGGGTCATATTGGCTTGCGAGTGTTCTGTATACGCTCCGTCGAGTGGTCGGTAGAGGGGTCGACCTTCCCTGCTCCTGGGTCAGGGGTGTGTGCTTATAATGGAGCGAGTCTGTTTTGAAGCGCCAGACGAGGCCCAATGTCATTTCCTGTGCTTCACCTGGGGTGGTCCCCATCCAGGTCTCGCTGCTTGCTGCCTTTGTCTCTGGGGAGAGGCTGCAAAGTACTTGAGGGTCACTGCTGGCCCACTGCCTAAGGTCGAAGCCGCCTTTGATCAGGGAGGCTCGGAGCTTAAGTAGGATGGCTTCGGCTTCTTCTGGCGTTGATACGCTTTGTAGACAGTTGTCCACGTAGAAACTCCTCTCTACGCTTTGTCTGACCTCCTCGTCAGCTCCAGGGTCTTCGGTCACGTGCTTTTGTAGTGCGAACGTGGCACAGCATGGGCTGCATGTGGTGCCGAAGGGGAGGACCTCCCATTGATAGATGGAGGGTTGTTCATCGTCGATCCTCTCTCTCCACAGGAACCGCAGCAGGGGCTTGTCCTCCTCCATCAGTCGCACCTGCAGGAACATCCCTTTGATGTCGCCGCTGATGGCCACCTTGTCTTGGCGGAAACGTAGTAGTACGCCGAGGAGGGAGGGGCCGAGTGTCGGGCCGGGCAAGAGCAATTTATTCAGGTTCTGTAGTCCGATCTGGTAGCTGCAGTTGAATACAATGCGGTTCTTGCCGTTGTGGTGGACCTTGTGGTGGGGCACGTACCAGGATTCAGTCGTCTGGTCTGCCTCTTGATTGTCGATTTTCTTGATATGTCCCGCTGTGATCAGTTTGTCGATCTCAGCGCGGTATATAGTGGCTTGAGGGGGGTCTTTAGCTAGACGCCGCTCGGTGTTCAGTAGATAGCGTTGTGTCGCTTCTTTTGAGGCGTGGAGGGTGGGCATCCCCTCTCGCCTCAAGAGTGGAGTTGCGTATCTCATCACTCCGTCGACCTCGACCCTCTTTGTCTTCTGCTCGAGGAGAGCTATGGCATACGTGTCTTCCTTGGAACAAACTAGTTTCCGTTCGTTCTTGAAGGGCATCGAGTCTAATGTCCATAGTCTCTCGACGTGCTGCAAGAGGGTGGTGTCGTCTTTGCTTACCCTCGTGTAGAGGCAGCGGGTGGCTGTCGGTCGGTTGGAAGACCCGGAGAGGGGGCCTTGTAGTGTCCAACCCAGGCGGGTCTTGACCGCTGCTGGGCAGCCTCTGGGTCCGATGTGGACCTGGTCCGTTGGGACGATGAGGTCGGCGTGGTCGGAGCCTATGAGCAGGGTCGGGGTGGCGCCGTCGATGAACGGTATAGGCAGTTGACGTAGGTGCACGTATTTCTCCATCAGCTGTGGGATGGGGTAGGTGTAACGTGACAGACCTATGTCATGGCTTGTGAAGGCATTAGTGATGCTGTACCGCTTCTCTGGCTGCTCGACCGCTGCTATTGTGAATGAGACGTTTTCACCCTTTATGGTCTTTAGGTCTCGCCGAATAGTACGGATTGTCATTATTTCTTCGGTACCCCGCAGGCCCAACTGGGCTGCGGCGGAAGCGAGGAGGAGAGTCTTTTCAGACCCATCGTCGAGGACGGCGTAAGTGTCCAGGACCTTGTCCTCGTAGCTTAGGAGCACTCGGACCACCTTCAAGAGCACTCGGGAGCTCCCGCTCTTCGCAGGGTCTATATACATGACATTTTGTGTCATTTTGTGTTGACGCTTTGTGGTACGGGTCTCCTCTTGTTGCTGTCGTGCAGGACCTCCAGGTGGGCGCCGTCGCACTTGCTGCATCTTTTCTTCAGGCGGCACTCAGCTGCCATGTGGCTGCGCGCACAGCGGAAGCAGCGGCGGTTCGCCTTGATCCACTGACTCACTTCGTCAGCAGTCAGCTTCTTAAAGGTGTCACATTGAGACAGCCAATGTTCATGTTCACAATACTGGCAGGCAATCTTCCACTTTCCCTTCGCGTGGGGGGTGTTGTGGTTCTTGTGCTGCGGCACTGACTCGGCCTGGTGCATAACTGTCACGGACCGGCGGTTGTCATTGAACCTCCGCGGTCCATCTCTAGGGCTAGAGCCACTCCACACGAATGTGTCCAATCGTAGACTGCTGACCTCCCTGGCGAGGAAATCAGCCAGGTCTAGGAGGGATGGTTCTGGGCCGTGGGGGTCACGGTGGTCTTTCTGCCGCCGAAAACGCTCTTGACGGGCTGGAGGGAGCTTCTCCAGTATCCGCTCCACATTGGAATTTGCATATAGTTCATATCTCCCTTTCTCCTTTTGTGACCCCAGCATCCCCACGAGGGATTGTACCTTGATAGAGAGGTCATCTAGTGCTCTATTGTCTTTGGCTGGGGGGAGGCGGTTGATATCTCGTATTTCTTGGATCACGTAATCCCATATGCGTCCATAGCGCGCGTCGAGGGCCACCAGAGCATCTGAGTAGGGGGTTCTTGAGTTCGAATATGCCAGCGCTATGTTATGCGCTCTGGGCACTTTGAGATGCTTGAGGAGGATGGCATATTTATAAGACTCGTCGTGGACATCGGACATTATAGTCTCTAAACACATGCGTAATTCTGTGTACTGTGCTCTGTCCTCGCGCGTAAAGTCTGGGAACGTCGGTGTTCCATGGATGGCTGGGACACCGATGAGCGTAGGGGGAGAGGCCTCCTGGGTGAGTCTCCCCGTATGGGTGGTCGTTGGTTAGTGCTGGGTGGGTACCAGAGGCCGGGCCCCCAGGTGCTGCTCCTCGGTACTGACTGTGCATCAAACTCACCCATGGGTTGGGTCGGGGGTTTGTAATGCAGTGACTCGGGGCTGGGGTCGGGGCTGTACTGGGCCTCCTGGTCCAAAGTAGGTTCGTTCCTCGTCCTCCGCTAGGTCCTGGAGTCTTCTAGTTAGTCTCTCGGCGACGTAGGCCGGTTCTTCTCGTTGGCTGGGTCCCGTATAGACCGGTCGGGGAGGGGGCTCGGCGACGTAGGCAGGTTCTTCCTGTTGGCCGGGTCCCGTGTAGATTTGTCGGGTAGGGGAAGGTGCCCTAGACCCGTGTCGTGATGATCTCCGGGAGCTCCGTGTGGAGGAGGGGGGGGTCGCCCTCTGGATCAATTGTTCTATCATCTGCGCCTGCAGACGGTCTCTTTCCATCTCGCGCTGTGCATTGGCGGCATCGCGCTGTGCATTGGCGCGGTCTCTCTGAATGTTCTCTTCAACCTGGAGGCGCCTCTCTTCCAGTCTGATAGTCATCGCTGCGTCAGCCTGGAGGCGACTCTCTTCCAGTCGGATGCGTTCGTGCTCACTCTGTTGTTGAGCTTGGAGACGTTCGCGCTCCACTGCAGACTGTTCGCGCGCACTCTGTTGTTGCGCTTGGAGGCGCTCTCGTTCCGCTGCAGAGTGTTCGCGCTCACTAAGTGTCTGTGCTTGGAGACGGTCTCTTTCGGTTGATGCTGTCAGTGTGGCAATCAAGGCTTGTGCTAGTCGCTGGTCAGCCTCGCTGGGGGATGACACTGATGGAGGTGATCGGGCGCTGACAGGACTTGGTGGGGACCTGTTCTCTTGGCGCGCTCCGAGGTCGATCTCTTGAGCGCTGCTTCTTGATTTCTCCCGCGCCCCGAGGTCCATCTCTTGAGCGCGGTACTCTTCTCTGGGGTGCGCGCCGAGGTCTATCTCGGGTGCACGCTCTTGGGTCTCTTGCGTTCCGGGGTCTATCCCGGTGGCACTTTCTTTATCCTGGGGCGCTCCGGGGTCTATCCCGGTGGCGCTGTCTTTCTCCTTTGGCGCTCCGGGGTCTATCCCGGTGGCGCTGTCTTGGGGTATAGTCACGTCATGTCCCGCTTGTTCCCCCCGTGAGCTAAGTCAGTTTCGTTTGAACCCACTGGGGTCTCTACTGGTGGGGCCGACAAGTCGATAGGATTGGGCATGCTTAAGCTATCAGTTTTATCCGTGCTTAACGTCTTTTTAGATAAGCTAGGAGGTAAAACGAAAGCGTAGTCCTCCAGGTGTGGAGGTGGCTGACGTTTGCGCCGAGGGCGCTCTAGTTTGGGAGAGCCGTCTGGAGAGTGTCCGCCGCTGGCCATATCAATATTAATATGATATTAAAGATTACTGGCTCGAAGGACCAATTGTAACTGAGGGGTTACAAAACCCTGACTGTATTAAAGATTGTGATAGATTAAACCACTGCTAGTTATGTACTTAGTATTACTGGCCAGACAGTACATCTAAATATGGCAGACACTCATAATAACACGGCACGGGACAAAGAAATATCATTGAGGGTATTTATTATTATGCAGTAAATGTACAGATATGAGAATTAGGGTCGCGCTTGTATGGCGAAGAATATGCATAAGTCAGTCAGTAGCAGAAGTCAGTGGGAATAGAATAATTCCTACGATGGGGTACTAGGCTAACGCCGCCTGGCGTAGGATGGCAATTATAGGGGGCAACGCTGGTACCGCTGGAGACAAGGGGTTCCTCCCAGAGTTGTAAGCTCTGGAGGAGAGAGGAATGTTCGGATACTCAGTCTGATCAATTGAAGAAGAAGGGGGTTCACGTACAGAATCCAGTCCTTGTAATCCATAGCTCAGCATCAAAGCAATAACTGTAATCCAATTGCACGATAGCAATGATGATAGCCAGCTAGCCTCGGTCCATGAGGCCAGCCCGAATGTAGATCCTCAAGGTGGTTAAATCCAAACGACAGTGGAGATTAACGATGCTCTTCTCCAAGGGTACGTTCCACAATCAATATAATGCAACCAATACTGGTTCTGCAATCGCCGCCGTCGGTTCCAATGTGCACATGTCCAGTAGGTTCTCCGACTAGGCCTCCTCGTGTGCTGGCACCAATGTATTTAGTCCACGCACCCTGGCTAAGGTCCACTAGCTAAACGAACGAACTGCTGGGTAATGCTGCACACGAACGAACTGCTGTTGGCACGATACACAATAATTAACGACTCTTTACTTCACATTAAGCTAAGTCGAACTTGACGTTACTGCATAAAATCTGACACTTTTACTATTCACTTCGCACGTGGTTCTCAACGCTCTGTTAGACAAACTGCTTCTCACTACATGACTGGATAAACGAACCTCTACTGTTCGCACCTGCCGCCATATATATACTTAAGTGGCTATCTAGTGCCGAACCTCAGTTCTCGTCTCGAATCAATGCGCCGTCTCCGGGCATGTTGCGACATGCCCGGACTCGCATTTGAACCTGACTTTGGGGGCTCTAAAGTAAATGTTACTGTACTGTATTTATAAAGGACCTTTCAATACAGTTAAGTAACAAAGAAACACAAAGAAAAAAAAACAGGATTTTACACATTAAGAAAAATGCCTGTTGGTTGTTTTTAAAATTCAAATCAAACTTTATTTATATAGAGCAGGCACGTGCATACATAGGGGTGAAGGGGTGCCCGGGCACCTGCCTTTTTCATTTCTCATTAGAAAGTGCCCTTTTTATGCCACCCTCTTTTTTTATTTTTTTTTACAGTTGCACATATATATATACTGCTCTGCCCTTCCAAATGAAAGATGTCACGATAGAATCTAAATATTAGGTAAAGAAAGAGAGAGAAATGCCACCCCTCTCGTAAATAATAGGTCCTTCCAGCCTACGCAGCATACTCTCTCTCTCTCTCTCTCTCTCTCTCTCTCTCTCTCTCTCTCTCTCTCTCTCTCTCTCTCTCTCTCTCTCTCTCTCTCTCTCTCTCTCTCTCTCTCTCTCTCTCTCTCTCTCTCTCTCTCTCTCTCTCTAATTTTTTTCCTTAGCCGCATTTCGCGGAGACGTTCTCTCTGATTGGCCAACACCATTTTCTGGCTGTGTTGTTGTGAGATGCAGCTATTTGTCTTAGAGCGTGAAGGCAAGTTCTTTCGACGGTTAACTAAGCTTAGGCACTCTTTCAAAGTTGGTTAAGGTTAGAGTTTGTCTTAGAGCAGGGCGATAGAACGCCAGGTAGTTTGCAGGCTGTTTGATGAGGAAATGGGCAAAGACACAGCTCTGCACAGTACTTGTTGCCGTTGTTGGCTAACAACAAGCTATATGGATGCAGTGTGGACAACTGGACATGCATGGACAATGGACATCAACACAGTCTGGACAGTGGAGTGGAGTGGATATACTTTATCAAGCCATTCTGCCCTGCTGGACCACTGTGCGTTTCAACTTAACAAGGTATAGTTGCGATGATGCGATCTCTCTCTCTCTCTCTCTCTCTCTCTCTCTCTCTCTCTCTCTCTCTCTCTCTCTCTCTCTCTCTCTCTCTCTCGCAGCTGTTGGTCTGGAGCGCATATTGTGTTATTAAAGGGACACTTCTGGAGCGCATATTGTGTTATTAAAGGGATACTATGTAGTTTTGGTGACATCTATCGGTGAAACTGAATGTACCATGATAGACTTGTATTAACCCCAAAAATTGGGCTCGCGCGCTGCGCGCGCTCGCCTTACATTTACTAATTAATGCCCTTTTAATGATTTTGGGCACCTGCCTTTCTAAAGTCCTGTGCACGTCCCTGATATAGAGCCTTTTGTGCAAGATTGAAATACAAAGTGCTTAACGTAGAAATCATGTAAAATAAATACAACACAATAATTGAAATAGGAATAAAACAACAATAGTGGTAATGAAGTAATGAATTAGATAAAAGCTAATAAAAGGAGCATGGTGAGACAGACTGATGCAGCACAGCAAAAGCAGTCAAATTAAAACGGAATGGGTTAAACAACCATTAAAAAAAAAAAAAAAAATTGTTGGGCTGATCTAATCCCAGCAACTGGTTGGTGTAGTGGGAATTGGAGATTAAAAGAACTCGAACAGCCAGAGAGTGCGTTTCTCCGGTACTTTATTCAATCACATCATGTGTTCTCTTCCTCACACTCCCACAGAGTCAGTGGTTGTGGAAAAGAGCCCCGACCACTTGTCCGCTGACCCCTCATATAGACAATAGATCACAGAAGTGTCTGGTTATTCTCCTGATCAGTTATATTTATGGCCAATGTATTGACAGCTATAGACCCTTTCAGTTCTGTACTGGGGATCCTGGTTAAGTTCAAGTTCAAGTTTGTCAGAACAAAATACAGGATACTTTATGATGAAATGCTTGTTTCTGTATTGGCCCCTGAGAGTGTGCTACATACAGTAAAGAGAAAGTAAGTACAAAATAATTAAGAAGTAAAAAGTAGGTAAAGTCAATATACATATATACAATACAGAGTAAAATGAGTACCAGTGAGGTAGAATGCAGAGAGAAAACTTGGGGTAGGGTGCAAATGAGGTATGAAAGTGGTGCAAATCTCTTTAATAATAGATTCAGTTCAGAGTTCAGAGTTTTTTATTTGCCACATGGAATCATACAATCATAGTTTCTTCATTACACAATCATAAATAGTCATTTCATGGACAAAAGGAGCAGGAAGAAGAATACATCTTATAGTTACCTGCCCCTTATTCCTAAACTAACAAGTATTTACTTAATGGTCGGCGTACAACCTAATTTACACAAATAATCATTTATACCATTATAAAAGAAACACACAATCCACAGTTAAACAAGAACAAATTTAATAATAATAATAATGATAAAGAATAAAGAATAAAAGAAAGAGAAGAAGAAAAAAAGAAAAGATCTCACTATTCAGATCACATTTGATTTTCATACTGACTAAATTAATTTTTTTATAAAGATTTTCTTAACTGAACTGAACTGAACTTTAATAATAGATAAATATAAAGTGAGTGGTACGGTGAGTGTTTGTTTAAAGTGAGTGTGTACATGTGGATGTGTGTGCAGACAGTGAGTGTAGATGATGGGTTGTTACATGGAGTCATTGAGCATCCTGATGGCCTGGGCCCAGGAGTTCAACACTTTTAATCCCTATCAGATTTGGATTGTGGGTAGTTCTAAACCAAAAAACAGGATCAGGATCACTTTGATATCCGATCAGATCAGGAAATCAAATCCAAGCTTTAATCTGGATCAAATCTTCAAAACGGGTATTTCAAACCGACAACACAGGATTGGGATCAATTTGATCCCAAAAAACTGGATTCTCTTGATCCCATCAGAGGGGTGGATTTCCAAAAAAATATGTTTCAATATAAATAAGATGGCAAAGTTTGTTAACTGAAATAATACACAATTCTTAGCCTTCATGGCAAATCAATCTTTTATTATTATTTTTATTTTTTGGTCACGTTAATGGTGGCCTATTTTGTTTTCAACCAAATGCTGATGACATAAATGTTTATGCTCATAAAAGTATCACAACAAAGATTGTCAATCACAAATGTAATTTAGGTTAAAGAAAAAATATCAACAAAAAAAAAGTCCATCTGTCATCACCTTCAGCAAACAGAAATCTCACTTAGAATTCAGCTCCTCAAAGCACGTCTGGATGATCCAGCTGCCTTTGAATCAAGTTTTTTTATGTTACCCTAGTGGGAGTCTTTTTTTAAAAGAATTACAATTCCATTATGATTTGATGTCCTTTATGTATTTAACAATATAATTAGACATTATAGATGTCTCTGCAATGTGGTCCTTGTCTTCCTTTTTTCCCATCGGAGATCGGTAGGATTAAAGCACTGATATTCGGATCTAGTAATCTTGAAAAGTCTCAATCTGGATCAGGGTGATCCTATCCTGGATTGCTTTGAAATACCGGGACAAAATCTGGCCGAGTTGTCTGATCCTGGATCACAAAAAATGGGATTTAAAAATCGGATCGGATCAGATAGGGATTAAAAGTTTTGAACTCCTGGGCCCTGGGCATAGAAGCTCCTTCTGAGTCTCTCTGTACTGGCCATGAGACTCCGGTAGCGCTTGCCTCCAGTACTGCGCTACATTAACCACTAGAGAGCAACCACCGGTCTCATCAGTCTTGGATATGTCAAAGATTAGACAAAATATTGACTTTGATGCATTATTCGTTTTTGTGTAGCAGATTTACAATTCTGTAATAATTCTTAAGTAATTTGAGGACAGAAATGTCCCATTAACTCCCATTAAAACCACATGTTTTAATCTCATAGCCATTACAAATAATAATCATGCATTCTGTAATGTTAGGGTTTCATCTTTGAGAAAAATAGTAAAGTTTGTCATTTTTACTGTTCACCACTCAAATCTGCCATTTCCCCATTATAGGCCTATAGAAAGTGTGTGTGTTTGCTGTTTCGTGTCTTTGCAGTAGACAGACTGACCTTAGGTTGACCTTATTGCAGAACTTGTAATGTCTGATATAGTTACTTTAGTATACTGTCATACACAGCCATACATGCACTATTTCAAGTAAATAAAAATGGCTCCCCTTCTCTTACACTTCAAAGAGGTCACTGTGGAGATGGCAGCAAACAGGTCTCACCCATGCAGAGGGGAAAACATTCTATCCTCTGGACTGGACAGGATATTCCTTTAGTGATCCCCTTTGGGAGATTCAGTCGTCATAGCAGCAGGAGGGGTACAGATAATGCTCACGGTAATAGGAGAGTAATATATATAGGCAATAAACGAATTAAATCTAAATATACAATTTTAATAAAATAAACCATATACACAGAGGTGCAGATGATGGTCTGTATACCCTATTGGTCATAATATAAGTTACAATCAATATAAGCAATATAAAATATGACAAAGTAAACCGTATACACAAAGGTGCAGAGGATGGTCATAATATGCATTATAGTCCATGCAGGGTTATCCCCTCTAATTCCATTATCTTTTTCATATATTAAAATTAATATTCTTCCACAAGGGGTTCCGGTTCCGGGTCGGAAGGATGTGAACGTCTCTGAGCCACGCTGCCGCTCCCGTACTTTTATTTTACTTTAAAAAGCCTTTTTTTATTTTCAAGATAATTGAACCACTAATATACAACATCCGTATCTAAGACTGTACTATTCGACCCAAAAAGGAAAAGAATAACGAGCGTGATGACTGCGCAAGAAGCGAGGCCGCCCCTGTGGATGGGGCTACCATGGCTAAGCTAATGGAGGAGCTCAAACAGGCCTTCACCACGGAGTTCAGAACGTTTGCTGCCTCGCTCGAGTCTAGACTCGACGGCTTCCAGCAGGAGATCGCAGACCATACCCAACGCTTGACCTCCGTGGAGGGCGGCATGGATAGGTGGTCGGATAGGATGGTGGAGCTGGAAGTAAGATGCACAGCTCAGGATGTAGTCATCGACAAGCTAAGAAACAAGCTAATTGATGTTGAATCACGTAGTCGGCGTTCTAACATATGCATCCTGGGCCTGGACGAATCCCTGCACAGCAACCGTCCCAGTGTCTTTTTCGCGGAGGTCCTGGTGGAAATCATGGGGAAAGATGTCCTCGCTACACCACCGGAGCTTGACCGATGCCACAGGACGCTAACACCCAGACCAGCGCCAGGCTCCAGGCCTAGGGCCGTAATTGCCCGCTTACATCACTACAAGATCAAAGAGACTATTATCCTGGAAGCTCGCAAAAGGAGGGGGAATCTGACATACAGAGGGAAACCAGTCTCGATCTTCGAAGATTATCCCCCCGAGGTGGTCGAGCAACGATCACAATACCGAGATGTCATGGGGCCCCTGTACAAGCGCGGATTTAAACCATCGCTCCAGTTCCCTGCGAAGCTAATCATCAGAACCAAGGAGGGCAGGTTGCATCTACCATCGCCCAAGGACGCCGTGGACTTCCTGAGGACCCGGCCCAGAGGGACCTCGACACCGGTTTCACCAGGGCGAGACGCGGACCCGACACCGGCTTCACCGGGGCGAGACGTGGACCCGACACCGGCTCCACCAGGGCGAGACGCGGACCCGACACCGGCTTCACCAGGGCGAGACGTGGACCTGACGCTGGCTCCACCGGGGCGAGACGCGGACCTGACGCTGGCTCCACCGGGGCGAGACGCGGACCCGACACCGGCTTCACCAGGGCGAGACGTGGACCTGACGCTGGCTCCACCGGGGAGAGACGCGGACCTGACGCTGGCTCCACCGGGGCGAGACGTGGACCTGACGCTGGCTCCACCGGGGCGAGACGTGGACCTGACGCTGGCTCCACCGGGGACGAGACGTGGACCTGACGCTGGCTCCACCGGGGCGAGACGTGGACCTGACGCTGGCTCCACCGGGGTGAGACGTGGACCTGACGCTGGCTCCACCGGGGCGAGACGCGGACCCGACACCGGCTTCACCGGGGCGAGACGTGGACCTGACGCTGGCTCCACCGGGGCGAGACGCGGACCTGACGCTGGCTCCACCGGGGCGAGACGTGGACCTGACGCTGGCTCCACCAGGGCGAGACGTGGACCTGACGCTGGCTCCACCGGGGCGAGACGCGGACCCGACACCGGCTTCACCAGGGCGTGACGTGGACCTGACGCTGGCTCCACCGGGGCGAGACGCGGACCTGACGCTGGCTCCACCAGGGCGAGACGTGGACCTGACGCTGGCTCCACCGGAGCTGAACGCGGACCCGACACCGGCCTCATCAGATCCTGACGTGGTAGTAGCGATGGGCCGTTAGCATCCTGCTACGGCTATCACACAGAGAGGGGTCGCATTTGATATTTTATTACATATGTGAGTATGGATGAATACTTGACGTTAGGCCTCGCCTGGAAAGTTATCTTTTTATTTTTCTCTCGCTATCTGACATAAGGGGAGGAGGGGGACAAGTATGTTGTATATGACTGTTGTACTGTTGCACGACTATAGCCACGGGCTAGGATGCTAACTGCTAATGTCTCGGAAGGAGCGGGACCTATTCTATTTTGTTTCGGATATTTCTGCCACGCTTATAACTTCTGCGCGATATACCAGCTCCCGGCCATGTTTTTGGTCATTGCCACCGGGATGCGTTTACTGTTGATTACACGTCGAGCGAGATGGGGTCTCGTGGCTGCGCCAACTGTTTGACTCCTAACCGGTTCATGCAACCCGCATGGCTCCCATTAATGTTTGCTGCTGACATTGTGCTCGCTGGAGCGGCGGGCGGCACAGCGCCCTCCTCTGGTGGGGAGGCCTAACTGTGTAGGGTCAAACCAGCGTCAGGGGAGATAACAGTCTCACGGACAGGGTATCGCCCGGCCTGGTGGATGTACTGCGCGCCTGTTTTGTCGCAACATGCCTGGCAGATACACCCCCCCCCCCCCTTTTTACCGACAGTTCTGGGTTCCAGCCGTTGACCTTACTAATGGCTTATGGTTCAATTTGATTTTTTCTTGTTTACTTTACACTTTGAGGCACTTTTGTATACAGGGGAATGTGGCAGTTGGCCACTGAGATGGTTCTACGAGTGGTAGGTTTGAAGTCTCTGGAAATGTTGGTGAGTCCCTGTGATCATCACTGATACAAAGATGGCTGCTGATTGAAGTGCTGAGCTGCACTCCGTGCCAAACTTCCCTTTAAATGCCATTATATATGCTTTGATCAGAGATAAAACTTAACTTTTTCCAATCTGGATTCACCTGTTAACGAGACGGTGGAGGGACTGGAAGCCTATATTGACACGTTTTATAAAGAAAACGCTATGGCGGGCACCAAACCCGATACCAAACGCACCCGAAGTGAGCTGGGCTCGAGTGATGCGGATGACCCAACCAGCGACATCCGTGAGTCTTTAACATCTATTCAACATCAACTCCAGAAGCTTGATCTACTCGAACAGCTGACAAACAATGTCAAAGAGTTAAAAGCTTCTGTGGAGTACAACAACTCACTCATCGAGGTGCTAAAGGCAGACAATGCCTCACTCAGGATCGACGTAAACAAACTACAACGTCTGACGGGTAATCTCCAAAAAGAAAATTTCAACATGGCTAATAACATTCTTGACCTACAATGTAGAAGCATGAGAGACAACATAATAATTCACGGACTTCCTGAAACTAAAAGTGAATCCGAGGAACTTTTTAGGTTATTCCTGTCAGATAACCTGAAAATGAAGTCGGTTGAAACCGAAGCTATCCGCTTTTCCAGAGTCCATCGCTTGGGGAAAGCCAAAGTCGACCAGCAGAGGCCCCGTCCCATTGTGGCCAAAGTCATCGATTCAAAGATGAAATCTGCTATTATGTCCAACGGTAGAGAGCTGAAAGGATCCAAATATTCCATCAGTGACCAGTTCCCGGCAGAGATCATGAGTAGACGCAGGCTGCTCTACCCGGTCATGGCGGATGCGAGGAAAAACAAACGGAATGCTCGTATGTTCATGGATAAACTTTATATTGATGGAACTATGTACAGGAATCCCTGTATTACATACTGGCTGAGTGGAGGCGACGAAAACATCTTTCATGACGCTCAGGAGGAGATACTGACTCCAAGTATCCAGCGTGCTACCCGAGCTGCTGTAAACAATGACCCTTGAAGATGACGTCATCATCACCAAGGCGTCCTCGTTGCTATGACTACCCGGGACCATGACTGAATACACGTAGGACACTGCATGCAGAATGCTGCAGATGTCAATGTTTGATTCTCTCTCTCTCTCTCTCTCTCTCTCTCTCTCTCTCTCTCTCTCTCTCTCTCTCTCTCTCTCTCTCTCTCTCTCTCTCTCTCTCTCTCTCTCTCATATATATATATATTTTCCCTCATCTTTGGCTAGGGAAATGCGGTTAACGTTGGGCTACTCACCCAGACCCTTGGGCTAATGGGTTTGAATGGAGTGGCCTTGGGTTATTGTTATTTTTGTTATCTGTTTTTGTCTTTCTGTCACCTTTTCCTTTTGTCTTATGCGTTTGTTTATGTTCTTTGTCTGCTCTCTCGTCTTGTCTGTGTCTTTGTTGTCTGTCTGTGTTTTTGTTTGTATGTTCTGCTTGCTGCTATCACTCTCTACCTGCACCCGTCGGTTGTCTGTCCGCTGGTTGGTCTTGTCCGTGGCTCTCGCTTTCAACCCCTTGATATTCGCTCTGATGTCCACTTTCCAAGTTCCAATTTACTTGGATAGTTGTGTATGAATGGTGACGATGATGATGAATACTCATCCCTAATAGAGAGTGAGAATTTGAACGAAACCTCCACGAATTTTGATTACGAGAGTCTAGAATTTGAAACGTTTGAGTATACTGACTATAAATCTCAAAATACGGTGAATGAAATTGATCCAGATAATAACATCTTTATAGATATTAAGAAAGACTGCAAATATTATACAGAAACTAAATTTAATGAAATGATTGATGCGAAACACAAAATATCATTCATTCATTTTAATAGTAGGAGCCTGTATGCTAATTATGAGCACATTCAGGATTACTTGATGCAATTTAATTCACCGTTTAGCATAATAGCCATTTCAGAGACTTGGTTAAACCTTGACAGAGGTACAGATCTTAATATGCCTGGTTATGACATGTTTTACACAAACAGACAAAATAAAAGTGGAGGGGGTGTGGCATTATATGTTGATAGTAAAATGGATTGTAAAGTGTTGGATAAGATGTCATTGGCAGTAGAAAATGTGTTTGAATGTGTAAAAAGAAGAATGTAGTTGTTAGCTGTATATATCGGACACCAAGATCAGATATTAATGTGTTTAACAACTGGATGGAAAAACTATTTTCTATAAATAATCAAAAAGATGTATTCATATGTGGGGATTTCAATATTGATCTGCTAAATCCACAGAAACATAGATTGACAGAGGAATTCATTGACACTATGTTCAGCATGAGCCTATATCCTAAAATCACCAGACCCAGCAGAATAACTTCACATAGTGCCACACTGATAGATAACATTTTTACAAACATAATAGATAACAATACTGTGAGTGGGCTATTACTTAATGACATTAGTGACCATCTACCAATTGTTGTTGTGTATGATACTATGTATAGAAAAGTCATGGAGGCAAAAAATGTATACTATAGCCGTGTAAGAAGTGAGGAGTCATTGACTGCTCTGAGAAATAACTTAATTGAACAGGATTGGAATACAGTATACCAAGCAAATAATATCGATGTCGCCTATGACTCCTTTCTGGAAATATTTAAAGCATCATATGACAACAAATGTCCAATAAAAAAACAGGACAAGAGAAGAAATACCTCAAAGAATCCATGGTTAACAAAGGGGCTATTAAATGCTTGCAAAAAGAAAAACCTGTTGTATAGAAAATTTATTAAATACAGAACTAATGAAACAGAGTCTAAATATAAAATGTATAAAAACAAGTTAACTATTATTATGAGAAACTGTAAAAAGGAATATTATGCCAATCTACTAGAAAGTAAAAAAAACATGATATTAAGGGTATTTGGAAGGTGCTTAATAATCTTATCAGAAAGGGGTCTAATGGTGAGAACTATCCAGATCATTTTATTGTAAATGAAAAGTCCATAAGCAACATGGATGAGGTGGTTGATGGTTTTAATAAATTCTTTGTACGTATTGGACCTGAATTGGCAGATAAAATTACATTCACAACTGGGTCACTGGATAAACTGATAGACTTCAATTCAAGCTCAATGTTTCTTTATCCGGTAGATGAAAATGAAGTAATGGACACTGTATTGAACTGTAAGAATAAAAAATCTAAAGATTATAATGATATTGATATGGAGATGATTAAGAAAATTGTTGGGGGAATTATAAAACCACTAACTCACATTTGCAACTTATCCTTTCAAACAGGAACATTTCCAAATAAAATAAAATAGCAAAAGTAATACCATTATTTAAATCAGGGGATAAACATACTTTTACAAATTACCGGCCAGTCTCTCTCCTACCTCAGTTCTCAAAAATTCTAGAAAAGCTCTTTTCAATAAGACTTTTCAGTTTTATTGAAAAAAATAACTTGCTTTCCGACAGCCAGTATGGTTTCCGAAAAAATAGATCAACTTCATTGGCGCTTACAGACCTAATTGAGGAAATCACCACATGTATGGACAATAAGAAATTTGCTGTAGGAATATTTATAGATTTTAAGAAGGCGTTTGATACTATAGATCATGGTATATTATTAAAAAAAACTGGATCGATGTGGTATTAGAGGAACAGTTCTAAATTGGTTGGAAAGTTATTTGGAAGACAGGAAACAATTTGTACAAATTGACAAACATAGGTCAACATTGAGGAACATAGTCTGCGGAGTACCGCAAGGGTCAATTTTGGGTCCGATACTGTTTTTATTATACATTAATGACATATGTGACCACGCCCAGCGTGCGCGCCTACAACTCGGCGACCCAGGTTCCTGACGAGAAGGGAAAGTATTTTTTTTTTTTTTTTTTTTTCATTTCCGTTTTTTTTTTTATATATATATATATACTTACAGTTCGAGGGTTGAAGAACATATTTAGTATAACAGCGAACATATATAATAACTCTAATTGTGTTTAAATTGTGTTTAAAAATGGCTCCTTGAGACATACTCTGATCGTCTCTCACGAAGCTCTGGGGGCAGTTCCCTCGGGCTGTCCTATTTTTGCATGTGAAAGGCTGCTGTTAATGTGAGGTACGCCCCCACACTGTCTGGTTATAATTCACAGCACCTGTAGCCCACAACACTTGTTTGCTGCTTAGATAACATCGACATGGCCGCACAAAGATTATCAGCTGCTCTTAATAGAGGAAGAGATGGAATGAGTATAGACTCCTCGGCGTTAATGAGTGACCACATCACGGACTACTTCGGTGACAACAACGAAGGTGAGCGGCCACCAGCTCTATCATCCGACGACGAGGAGACCGAAGGTGCAGGTGAAATTGTCCCAGATCCAATCGAACCTACCGACGAAACAGAAGAGGAAGACGGGGACATTTGCGTTGAAACTGTAGCATTGGGCTTTTCAGCTGAATCGACCATGCGATCAGTTGAAAAGATGTCTGGTTTAACGGTGGAGGGCGAAATAGAAGAGGAACTCAGAAAGATACACGCTTTCCACTGCAAGTGCCAGGCGCGCCGAAAGGAAAATTCAGAACGATCTGCCCTGTCTTGTTCAAAAAAACTGTCGGTTGAGCTAATTTACCAAAACCGATTGGACACCGCGTCGTTGACACCAAGAGAAAGGGACATGTGTCTGTTGTCCATTATTGGAACATGCCAAAATGTTTCAGAGAAGACGCAAAGTACAAAGAGAGTAAACGCTGTCCGTGTGGCTTCGAGGACAACATACAGATTTCACGACGTTGTTGTCTGTCGTCCAACGTTCTGTTTCATTTATGGGTAAGTGTCTTTATGCTTGTATATTGTATTGGACGTAGATGTATTGTATTGGACGTATATGTATGTTTAGCAATAGCAATAAATCGGTTTAAATAGGTGTTAAAGTCTAGAGATAGTCGTCGAATCCTATTCTACCCTGCGAGGGCGTCCATTTTGGATATTCTGGGTAGTGTAGTTTTTGTGCGGCCATTTTGTAATGCACATCGCTAGGATAGGGATTCTTAAAAACTACACCTGAATGTAAACAAGAGTGATTGATTGATTGATTGAAAAGTTTATTAACAGATTGCAGAATGGGTACAGTACAGTACAGCTCAATACATACAATTGTTAAGGGGATGCAGACCAGAGAAAGACTTTCATCTTGTTTACATCAGGGTCCCCCATTTTCAATTCATCATAACATAATATATGACATACATGACATACAGATACAGTGTGTACAATGTGTGTATTTCATTCATTAATTCTCTTCCCTATTGTTAACATTTTTGTTTAGGATCAGCGATGCGCTTCTCAAAAGCCTTTTCAAACACTACAAGAGAGATGGCCTCACACCGCGGGAGAGGAAGAAACAGCCGAGAAATCACAAGCGTTTTTTTTCTCTTTTTGACGTAAAAAGGGTTGTGAAATTTCTGATCAACTTTGCTGTCCTCCATGCGATTGTGTTGCCTGGCCGCGTGAATATTAAAGGCAACCAACTTGTGTTCAGCTTTTCGTTCAGCGTTTCTCTGATTGGCCACACGGCCAATCAATCAATCCACTAGCACACGCCCTTGCGGCAAGAGAGACGCGCGGCAGAAGCGCTGGTCGAACCAGCGGTGTTCTGTTGTGTGACTGTACTAAACTCTTCCACCACATGACCGACATTTGACATACAGTATACCTCCTATCTATGTTGGGATTATGTTTGGTCATGACAAAACAATACAAATCGCTACTGTTAGTAATGCTGCCACCACCCACTTCAATGACAGAGCTCTCATATTTGTGAATGCATAAACTATATCTTAAATTATGGCGATGTGTCTAATATGGCTGTCGCAAAGTCATTGATAAGCGACAGCCATATTAGACACATAGCCATAATTTAAGATATAGTTTATGCATTCGCAAAATATGAGAGCGCTTGTCATTGAAGGGCTTCCTACAATGGAGGAACGGCCGCTGCTGCTGCTGGAGCTGAACCGAGTCAAGCCGCGGGCGGCGCACGCAAGCCGGGGAAAAAACAACCGCGTCGCCCCGCTGGCTCTTCAGCAAGGAGCCTCCACAGCTCCAGATAACCTAATTTATACCGTAATGAATCATTAAAAAATATACCGTTAACTGGAATATGTTGTTTCTTTACACATATGTTGGATTATGTAATTGGGTTGTCATGACAAAACAATAAAAATCGCTACTTTACATCAGGGTGAACGCTGTTACACTGCCACCACCCACTTCAATGACGCAGCTCTCATATTTGCGAATGCATAAACTATATCTTAAATTATGGCTATGTGTCTAATATGGCTGTCGCGAAGTCATTGATAAGCGACAGCCATATTAGACACATAGCCATAATTTAAGATATAGTTTATGCATTCGCAAAATATGAGAGCTCTGTCATTGAAGGGCTTCGTTCTACAACGGAGCACGGTCGCTGCTGCTGGAGCTGGACCGAGTAGAGCCGGCGGGGGTGCACGGAAGCCGGGGACAAACCACCGCATCGCCCCGCTGACGTTAAAAACGCGAAATAACGTTACAGCTTACATTTCCACACTGATGTACAGTGACACCCAGAGTTTCTAGTTACAGTAGTGACGCGTGAATCGAGATAGTCCTAACACTGTAACAGTGTTTATTATTAAGAGTCAGACCATAGTCCTGAATGAATGAATGAATGAATGAATGAATGAATGAATGAATGAATGAATGAATGAATGAAAACTTTATTAACAGATTGCAGAATGGGTACAGTACAGTACAGCTCAATACATACAATTGTTAAGGGGATGCAGACCAGAGAAAGACTTTCGTCTTGTTTACATCAGGGTCCCCCATTTTCAATTCATCGTAACATATATGACATACATGACATACAGATAGACAGTACTGCTCCATCTATACATTTATGACATACCAGATTTGCAATTACAGTACTGTTTGTGATACAAAAAGAGTCCAGAAAGAAAAGAGTATATACATTAGGCGTGGAAACTGTACATTGGATTGGGTAGGTGGGGGTGGGGGGGGACTGTACATTGGAGGTGGTTGGGTGGGTGGGGGGGGGGGTTGGGGTGGGTTAGGAGTGGGGGGGGGGGGGGTTGGGTAGGAGGGGTGGGTGGGGGACACTGTACAACTGTACAAACAACACTGTACATTGGATTATTGACAAGACCATACTTGGTAATTTACTGTACATTGGAGGGGGTTGTGTTCGGACATTTACAGGGGCCAGTTTCGAGTTGCAGTCTCCCTTAGGTGTTTTTTGAGAGTGTTTTTGAAAGTGGGTAGTGATTCACATTCCTTTACAGCTTTGGGTAGGGCGTTCCACATTGATGTGGCATAATTGCGAAACGTGTTTAGTCCCTTGTTTGAGCCGAATCTGGGTTTAACATGATTTGTGGAGCTCCCTCTGGTGTTGTGATCGTGGTATTCACTGACCTTTGGGAAGTATTTTGTCATGTACATGGGTACCTTGGTCGTGTAGTGTATCTTGTAGACCAGGCCCATTGCAAGTTGCTGTACTCTGTTGTCTACTCTAAGCCATCCTAGGTTGTCAAAGTGGGCAGGGGTGAGGTGGGTTCTAGGAGTAAGGTCAAGCAGTAGTCTGACCAGTTTGTTTTGAGATGTTTGTAATTTTGTTTTTAGCGCCTTTGAGGTGCTTTGGTACCATGAGGTGCAAGCATAGTCGTAGTACCCTTGAATGAGTGCTCCTGCTAGAGTCTTCAGGGTATTCTTGTTTACCAGTGAGGAGATCCGGTACAAGAATCGAGTTCGTTGGTTGACTTTTTTTATTACATTGGATGCCATTTTGTCACAGGAAAGATTTGCCTCTAGGATGGAACCCAGGTAGGTAATATCTTCTTTCCTTGTGACAATATTGTCACCCACTGTAACTGAGAAGCCGTCGGTCTTGCTGAGTTTGTTATTTGAACCGAAGAGAATGGACTCTGTTTTGCCCATGTGTAATGATAGTTTGTTATCAGCGAGCCATATGCAGATTTTGCCTAGTTCTGAGCTGAGGGTTTTTTCAACCTGTAACTTGTTCTTGTCAGAGACCAGCAGGGCTGAGTCGTCCGCAAACAGGAACAAGTTGCAGTCACAAGCTGACGACATGTCATTTGCATAAATTAGGAACAGTAGCGGACCTAGTATGCTTCCTTGTGGAACACCACAGTTTACTGTGAGGGGGGGGATAGGGTACCGTTTACCTCCACCATCTGCTCTCTCCCCTCCAGGTAGGATTGCATCCAGCTCACTGATAGACTATCAAAACCAATTGCTTTTAGCTTGTCAATCAGAATGGTGTGATTGACAGTGTCGAAGGCCTTTTGTAGGTCCAGCATGACCATGCCGCAGTATTTGCCCGCGTCCACCTCTTGTTTGATGTGGTCGTTTAAATAGAGAAGGCATGTGTCAGTGGAGTGGGATGTTCTGAAGCCAGATTGGAATTCGTAGATTCGATTTTTTTCCGCAAGGTATTTTTCGACCTGTTCGTATACAATTTTTTCCATGACTTTCGAGATGGAGGTAAGGATAGAAACAGGGCGGTAGTTGCCTGGGTCTAATTTACTGCCTTTTTTGTGCAGAGGGGTCACTCTCGCAATTTTGAAGTCCTTGGGGATGTGTCCCTGTTTTATGGAGAGGTTTATTATGTGTGTGATGACTGGGGTGATGGCGGCTGCTGACTCTCTGAGGAATTTGGAGGGGATGTTGTCATGGCCAGTGGCCTTGTTGGGTTGGAGGGCGCTCAGTTTTTTGAGTACCTCATCTGTTGTTACCATTTCCAGTTTGAAGTCGTCTTTGTGGACCCCTAGGTTCTTGTAGTATGCTACTATGTGTTCTACCCCATAATGCCCTGAGTGGGAGGGTAGTTTGTTTACCAGTGTTGTGGCTATGTTTGTGAAGAAACTATTTAAGTAATTGGCTACATCCAGCTTTTCTGTGATGAGCGTGTTGTCCGTCTTTATGTTTATGTTTGAGAATCTGGTTTTAAGTTTTTTACTGCAGCCTAGTTGGTTATTGAGTAATTTCCAAAGTTCACGCGGTTTGTTTTTGTTTTCCTCGGTTTTGTCATTGATGAATTTTTTCTTTGCTGTTTTGATCATGGAGTTTACATCATTTCTTAGTCTGTTTCTTTCCAGTTTGAGTTCAGTCACGTGGGCTTGGAGTTCACTGCTCGTGCTTTTGGTAAGCTTTGACTGACTTTTACGAAACTCAGAGCATTTTTTGTCTCTGGTTTTCATAGCGGTCAGTATTTCAGTGTGCATCCACGGCTCAGCGCGATTTTTTACCCTAGTGGTTCTTAGGGGGGCCATGTTGTTTAGTATCCTAACAGTGTTTTTTTTTTTTTTGATCCACTTTTTCTCCCATTTTTCTATATTTTTCTCCCATCCCAATTTCGTATCATCCAATTCAACCCTCCCCTGTCACGAACGCTGTTTCTTGCCTCCCACAAGCCGGCTGCAATGTGGACTAAGTCATACATAGCACAAGTCCCCTCCGGTACTTGAGGTAACAGCAGTCGCATCTTTTCACCTGCGCAGCTCGATCTCTCAGTGTCGAGGAGTAACGCGTGGGAGGCTCACGCTGCCCCCGACACTTCCTGATTCTACTGCGCAGGCGCACCAACCGACTTGTAGGAGTCGCTTGTTCACAACGTTCGATCCCCACCCTTCAGTTTTCCCTCCCCGTAATACGGCCAATGTGTATTACTGCGGACGACCAGCCAAACTGAAAAACAATGTGGAGAGCTGGATTCGAACACGCGAATCCTAGCGTCTCCACACTGGTGGCGAGTGCCTTAGACCACTACACCACCTAGCCGCCCGTATCCTAACAGTGTTTATAGTCCTAACACAGTATGGGCTTTGTTTATACATGTACAACGACGAGTGAATCTACCGTTGGAACGCGAAACATAATAATCAGTCAGCAGCGCTCCACTGCTACCGCAGCCCAACACAAGTGCGTTGGAACAGCAGCCCAAAACAACACAAGTTGGTTGCCCGCGCTGCCGCGCTTGCTCCTTGGATTTCATTTGGGACGTGGGACGGCTGCGCTTGCCTGCGCGTGGGGGCGGGGGGGCGCGGCCAATCAGAGAAAAGCCGAACACAAGTTGGTTGCCTTTAATATTCACGCTGCCGTCATGCTGGTCACAAGGATTTCACTGCAAAGTTACTGCCAACCAATCTGACCAAAGCTTCCCTGTGGCGCCTTTACAGCAGTATAGAAGGTATGTCACAAAACCACCCCTTGCTCTCTCTCTTTCTCTCTCACACACACACATGGTTCCCACTTTTTCTTATTCTACCAATCTAACAAAAACACTTGTCTTTTCAGGATTTCGTGTTGGTCAGAGATCCTTCCTTCGGTGGTGGAAAGCACTCCTTCCGCAGATAATGATCACAAAACCCAGGACAGATCTGTGTTCTCAATGCTACTCCAACAATCACCAATTACAGCAAGCCGCGGGAAGGCCAGAGAAGTTGCAGGTGGAGAAACTCCAGGTGTGTACAGTCTACTTTCACTACTACACTACAGACTGTTTTTTACCACCATCTATTCCCCTTTCAATAACATCAGCGTATTTACCCAAACATAGCAACGTCCGATGACGACATAGATAGCAAGCATTTTACTGTTCATATCTCAGCCGCAGGGAGCTGTTGTTGTTGTCGTTGAGCTGAGCTCTCGTCAAAATCAATGGCGGACAAAAGCGGAAGTAAAAAACGCATAGCGCTCGCCGATTGGTGCAAGCGGTGTGACGTAATTGGCAGACTCGACTGTCAATCAAAATTATTCTGTTGCCGGCTGAATGATTGAATGCAGAATGGGTACAATACAGTACAGCCAGCTCAATACAACAACAGTGGACTGGAGGATGAAGACCAGAAAAAGACTTTCGCCTTTTTTACATAAGGGTCCTCCATTTTCAATTCATCAAAACATTTAGAGACATACAAATATACAGTAGTTTCATAAAAA
This sequence comes from Notolepis coatsorum, assembly GCF_963971535.1. Taxonomy (NCBI): domain Eukaryota; kingdom Metazoa; phylum Chordata; class Actinopteri; order Aulopiformes; family Paralepididae; genus Notolepis; species Notolepis coatsorum. The sequence continues at coordinate 164,758,770 of NC_140171.1, read as the reverse complement.
TGCTAAAATGCTATTGATTGATTGATTTAAAACTTTATTAACATATTGCAGAATGGGTACAGTACAGCTCAATACATACAATTGTTAAGGGGATGCAGACCAGAGAAAGACTTTCGTCTTGTTTACATCAGGGTCCCCCATTTTCAATTAATCATATTTCATATCTAAATCATATAATATCTCATTGCTAAATATATGCAATATATAATCTAATAATCCAATAATCTAAATCTAATATATAATATAAAAATGCTAAATGCATGGGTATTTTATTTTGTCTTTAATGTTAGCTTGCAAACTCGAATACTGTCTTGGTAAGCCTCATAATGAATTGTTTGGGGAAAAAAAGAAAAACATTGTGATGTGTATCGTGTATCGCCGAAAGGTCAGAAAATATCGTGATATCATATTTAGGACATATCGCCCAGCCCTAGCTTCAACACACATGACATTAGGATAACCTGAGGATAACTGAGCACTGCCACCTCATTAGCCGTGTGTGTGTGTGTGTGTGTGTGTGTGTATTGAGCCGTACTGTGTTGTACCCATTCTGCAATCTGTTAAATAACGTTTTCATTCATTCATGCTTTCATCCAGGTGCAGTTAAAACATCTGGCCCTTGTTGACAGAGAACGCGAGCTGTTGCAGGAGATGACTGCTGCCACAAAGAGCACATGCTCCACGAACATGGATCTGTCGCTAGGCCCCTCCCCACCTGCAAGCAGAGATATCACGATGCACTACAGCTTTGATTACGCACAGCAGGTGAATATCCAATATAATGTTGCTTTTTGTTGTTAAAGGAAAACTTACAGGAACGTTTGAGTTGTATTTGGAGTGTATTTGGTGACTGTAGGACCCTGTAGGGAACGTCATGCTATTGATTAGAGATAGCATTAGAGGAGAAAAGAGAGGAGAGGAGAATAGAAAAGGGGTGGGGTGAGGTAATGAGAGGGGAAGAGAGAAGAGAGGAGAGAGAAACATGGATAGGAGAAGAGAGGGGAGGAGTGAGGATAGGAGAGAGGAGAGGAAAGGAGAGGAGAGAGAAGAGAGGAGATAAGATGAGAGGAGAGAGAAAATAGGAGAGGTGGGGAGAAGAGAGGAGAGGAGAGATGAGAGAAAATGGGAGATGAGAGGAGAAGAGAGTAGATGAGATGAGAGTGGGAGGAGAGAGGAGAGAGAAAATAGGAGAAGAGAGGAGAGGAGAAGAGAGGAGAGAATAGGAAAAGAGAGGAGAATAGAGAGAGAGAGAAGCACTTTGAGCTGCAATTCTTGGAATGAAGGTGCTATACAAATACGGTTTATTATTGTTATTATAGTTTATTCAGTTTTAATGTAAAAATAGTTCCTTATAGTTTTAGCAGTATTTTTTCATGAATCACTCGCCAAACATAAAAAAGACTTGCATTTGGCTAGTAATGTCCTTTTTTCTTTTTCTTCTTTCTCTGTCAGGTTCATTTTCCATCTCACCCTTTTCAAGTGGGTCCCATCTTTTTTCAAACAACGCGCAAATGTGGCCTGTTCGGTGTCCACTGTGAAGGGCTGACGAAGCAGGTGAATTACCTGATTGATGAAGGGATGTCAACTGGTAAAGGCAGCAATGCCGTTATCAGCTATGTGGATAATTTCTTCACCAACTATGGAGTTGGAGAAAAATCAGTGGACCTGCACTGCGACAATTGCTCCGGGCAAAATAAAAACAATTATGTCTTGTGGTATTTTGCGTGGCGTACTATTCACAAACTTCACCTGCAGCTTGCGCTCCACTTCCTAATTGCAGGCCACACTAAGTTTGGCCCGGACTGGTGCTTCGGTTTGATAAAGCAGGTCTACAGGAAGACTGCGGTCGACACCCTGGCAGGCATCGCAGACATCGTCAGTAAAAGCTCTGCAGTGAAAGGAGTCAATATCCCCCAACTTGTCGGTCGCGAAGATGGCACAGTGTATGTTCCAAGCTACGACTGGCAACAACATCTGGGAGGCTTCTTCAAAAGATTCCCACAAATAAAGAAATACCAGCACTTCAGCTTCGATGCCAACAGTCCTGGCATGGTGACGGCGAAATTACACTGTGACGATACAGAGCCATTCACGTTTCAGCTGTTGAAAGACCCAAAACGCTACCCAACCATCTCTGGTTTTCCTGTCCTCCCCCCACCTGGTCTAGACAACGACCGACAGGAATATCTTTATAAGGAGATAAGACAATACTGTTCTGATGACGCAAAAGACATGACATGCCCACTCCCAATGTCTAGAGCACCTCAGAACAGGAAGACTGTACGATGTTAGATACCATGGAGAAGACACATGGATGTAGAGCACACACACACACACACACACACACACACACTGTACTAGCAGTCACTTTAACATGAACACACACACACACTCATGCTGCACACGCTCACAATGTAAGGTCACTTTAAAAAAATTAAACAAGAACAGGAGTGGTTCTTGTAGAGTAAAAGCTTTTGTAAAACTCATGTACATATACCTGATATGTCTTATTCTTATTACTTGTATTATTGCACAATGTCGCATTCTCATCCTATTGGATTCTTATTATTGCATTCTTGACTTGACTTGATAGTATAGTAGTACTAGTATAGCATAGGGACATAGAAGAATTGTATTGTTGTGTACCGGTACATGTACATTATATTTTTATTATTATTACTATTGTTTTATTGCACAATCGTAGTGGGCATGGCCAACCGCATTTCACTGTATGCCCTGGTATGTATGCAATGAATAAAAAAAAGTCACTTTAAACTAAATGGAAAGGTCTGTGAGGTTCGCCTTTCCCTTGACCTTTAATTCCCTGTCTCCTCACCTCACTAGCCCCCACCCTCGCATTCGTTTACTCTCGTTTGCTCTTCAGCAGCCACACCCTTGGACTACCTGTCATTATGTGTTTGATTGGTCTGGTGCCGAACACACACTTCTAGTTCGAGTATCAATTACCATCACGCACCTGATGTGTATTCTAATTAGTGCCCCTGTGGGCTTTAAGTACCTCGCTCTTCCCCTCTGTCCTTGTCGGGTCGTTCCGTATCATATCTCTATCACCAAACTCCTTCGGGAGGTTCTCTGTCTGTAGGCTCCTACGGGAGTTTCTGTCTGTATGCTGTTTTATCTCCGGCGTGAGACGAGGTGCAAGCTTTGGCCACCTGTCGCCGTTTGCCTGGAGGGAGACATTGTACTGCGCTCTCTAATCCTCTACGGGAGGTATTCCAATGTTCCACTCCAGACCTCCGCGCCAGATGCGCTCAAGCCTTCGCCACCTGTCGCCGTTTGCCTGGAGGGAGACATTGTACTGCGCTCTCTAATCCTCTACGGGAGGTATTCCAATGTTCCACTCCAGACCTCCGCGCAGCAGATGCGTTCTCCGTACCGGCGCGTACTCCAAGCAGACGCGCATCCAGACCTCCGAGCCAGACGCGCTCTTCACTCCAGACGCGCATCCAGACGCGCATCCAGACCTCCGAGCCAGACGCGCTCTTCACTCCAGACGCGCATCCAGACGCGCATCCAGACCTCCGAGCCAGACGCGCTCTTCACTCCAGACGCGCATCCAGACGCGCATCCAGACCTCCGAGCCAGACGCGCTCTTCACTCCAGACGCGCATCCAGACGCGCATCCAGACCTCCGAGCCAGACGCGCTCTTCACTCCAGACGCGCACCACTCAGACCTCCGCGCCAGATGCGCTCTCCGTACCGGCGCGTACTCCAAGCAGACGCGCACCACTCAGACCTCCGCGCCAGATGCGCTCTCCGTACCGGCGCGTACTCCAAGCAGACGCGCACCACTCTGACCTCCGCGCCAGATGCGCTCTCCGTACCGGCGCGTACTCCAAGCAGACACGCACCACTCAGACCTCCGCGCCAGATGCGCTCTCCTCCAGACGTCTAGCCTGCGCCTTCCTACTCCTCCCTGTAAGCAGCTCCAGCCCTCGCCCTGTTCCAAGGCCTTACCCTGTTTTCTCTATCTAGTCCTCCTAGTCCTCCCGGTCCAGTTCTCTAGTCCTCCTAGTCCTCCCTGTCCAGTCCTTCTAGTCCTCCTAGTCCTCCCTGTCCCCAGCCCGCCTCCGCGGGCCTCTGTCCCTGTTTCCCCTCTCTAGTCCTCCTAGTCCTCCCTGTCCAGTCCTCTAGACCTCCTAGTCCTCCCTGTCCAGTCCTTCTAGTCCTCCTAGTCCTCCCTGTCCCCAGCCCGCCTCCGCCGGCCTCTGTCCCTGTTTCCCCTCTCTAGTCCTCCTAGTCCTCCCTGTCCAGTCCTCTAGACCTCCTAGTCCTCCCTGTCCAGTCCTTCTAGTCCTCCTAGTCCTCCCTGTCCCCAGCCCGCCTCTGCGGGCCTCTGTCCCTGTTTCCCCTCTCTAGTCCTCCTAGTCCTCCCTGTCCAGTCCTCCTAGTCATCCTAGTCCTCCCTGTCCAGTCCTCCTAGTCCTCCTAGTCCTCCCTGTCCAGTCCTCCTAGTCCTCCCTGTACCTGCCTGTTCCCCTGCCCTGGCCCAGTCCGTTAGCCTTCCCTAGCCTTCCCCTTAGCCAGCTCGCCTCTTAAAGGCACTGGGCCTTTTCCCTATTCTTGTTTTCCTGTGATTTATGTTCTCCCTTAAAGGGACAGTGCCGTTTTCTGTTGTTTTCAATAAATGCCCAGTTCTTGGCTTACTCTCATACCTGTCTTGTGTTGTGCGATTGGGGTCGGTTACAAACCATAACAAGGTCACTTTAAAGGAAAGAACCGATGTGGTTCTTGTATAGTTTAGATCAGGGGTAGGCAACCCTAGGCACGCGTGCCTGCATAGGCACGCGGGGGCATTTGCATAGGCACAGGGGGCAGCATTAAAAAAAAATAAAAAATTATTTTTGTTTTTGAAATATTATAGTGAAATATTTTGCACTGTTGTCACATTTATCTTGTTGAAATCCTCCCACAGGTTCTTTCTACTACCACATATTTAATTGAGACCCTTTATTTGTTTATTATTTCAATTTAGCTGGAAATACATTGCTACATCATTCAGTAACATTTGCAGAGCCTTATAACAAAAACATTATTACGGTCACCATTGTGACCAGTGGGATTAATCAACAAATTGTATTATTTATTTTTCTATTTCATTGAACATTGCACATGTTAAAAGCCACTTTTTTTTACTCAAAATGTGAGTATTACCAAGTCAACTTGTGTTCTTAAAACAATGACAATAAACATAGTTTTATTAGGTTGAAATAATGTGGTTGTGTACTTATTTTTCTGTTAACTTATTATGGATTGAAAACTGAAAACCTTAATGCACAGTAACTGAACTCAATATTTTTAAGTTCTGGTAACTTATTATTATATTTCTTTTTACAGTGTAGTCTTGCGATCAATCAAAACTTATTTACACAATATACCTCACATTGACCCTCCATTCACATCCTGGTGTTCTCCATTAGGCCTGTAGGTGGAGCTATGACAGCACACGTACAGTGCACACACCAATGGTGTGTGATGTGTCCAAAAATGAATGGGCAAATGTGAGTGAAATGGTCGCACTGTATGCAGCTGTTTGTCTGCATTGCATCCCCCCCCCCCAACTCAGATTTAGGGTTGATACAACCATCATAATAATATTGTTAATAATAACAATAACAATAATGATGTAATAATGTAAAAATTATCATTAAAAAGACCTGATTATGAGAACAAATTTTTACGATGAATGGAATATTGTTGAGGCACACTAGTTACAACTATATTTCAAACAGGCACTCCATGTCAAAAAGGTTGCTGACCCCTGGTTTAGATTATTGTAGTATAGCATAATGACAGAGTTGAAACTGTATTAGCATGTCTATTTTTATCATGCACATCTTATGCCTTCTTATTACCTGTTTATGTATTTTATTATTAGTATTATTGCACAATCGATGCGGGCATGACCACCCGCATTTCACTGTATGCCCTGGTATGTATGCAATGAATAAAAAAAAGTCACTTTAAACTAAATGGAAAGGTCACTTTAAAGGAAAGAACCGATGTGGTTCTTGTATAGTTTAGATTATTGTAGTATAGCATAATGACAGAGTTGAAACTGTATTAGCATGTCTATTTTTATCATGCACATCTTATGCCTTCTTATTACCTGTTTATGTATTTTATTATTAGTATTATTGCACAATCGATGCAGGCATGACCACCCGCATTTCACTGTATGCCCTGGTATGTATGTGACTAATAAACCTCTTGAATTGATTTGATATTGTCTGCTGATTTTCGTCCAGTTGTCACATGAAAGGTGGTAACAAAGATAATGATAATGATAATAATGAGGCTTGTGTCTATCACTCCGCTGGCCAGTTCTACCAACTATGCATTAAAATTCCCTGCGGTCAACATAATTTCTTCCTATTTTGGTTGTAATTGTGTAATGATAGATGTATAACCTGAACACTGTACATATCTGTTTTCAGGAAACACTGGGCTATACAAAGAATATGCTGTGATGTCACATGAATGTATAAATATATGGCCATGCATTTAATCTCTCTCTTTTTTATAAAATCATTATAGCCAACATGCAATATATCCAATTGATTGGTACAATGGGACAGACATTTGTTTTATACAGCTATAACCTGCATTCTTTCAAAATATATCATTAATCAATAAAACAGATATTGGAATACATAAATAAAGGTTTTCAATTCAATAACTGAAATATACATTATTCAGACTAGTAGTTATATTACTACTACAATACAAAATGTTTGATTTTGTATCTGATCTGTCAGCATGGCTGTCACAGCACTTAATTATGTTAATACTATTCAGGGGAGAGGTGTGGCTGGGAGGTATTGTTTACGCCCAGCAGAATCCTGGCAAAAGGTGTCAAATTTTTAAGAGCTGTTTTCTCTGCTTAGGTCTCTGGGGAAAAAAGACTGCTACAAGATTTAAAATTAGCACATCACAATAATAACATTCTCAGATTTCAAAGTATGACACATCATTTGAAAGCTTACATTCTGTACTTTCACAATCTGGAAAAATCTGGAAAATGAAAAAATAGACATGTAGGCTATAGCACTGGTCGCGGTCACATATGTAGAGTATCATCAATCATGAAATTCATCCTTTTTGCAGATGACACTAATATAATTTGTTCAGGGCAAAATTTGCAGGGTCTTTTGCAGGTGATCACACAGGAGTTGATAAAGTTAAAAAAATGGTTTGATGAGAATAAATTGTCGTTGAATTTGAGTAAAACTAAATTAATGTTATTTGGAAAGCGAAATAGTGATTTAACAGTGAAAGTTATGATAGACAATGTATGTATTGAAAGAGTAAAGCAAACCACATTCCTGGGTGTAATCATAGATGACAGGATATGCTGGAAACCTCACATCAGTCATGTAAAATCCAAGATGGCCAAAAGTGTGGGGATTATGTATCGATCCAAGAATTTTGTCAACCAAAGGTCACTTCTCATCCTCTACCATGCACTTTTAGTCCCATATTTAAATTATTGTCTGGAAGTATGGGGTAATACTTATCGTTCCAATATATCACCTCTTTATATTCTGCAAAAAAAGGCCATAAGGATTGTGTACAGTGCTAAGTACAACCAACACTCTACCCCATTATTTTTACAAGCATCAGCTTTTAAATTATGGGACTTGATCAAAATTAAAACTGCCGAAATTATGTTCAAAGCTTCACATAACTCTCTTCCAACCCCCATCCAATATCGGTTCACTGAGAGGGTAGGAACCAGGAATTATAATCTTAGAGGGAAACAGAAACTCCAGCAACCGGGTGTAAGAACCACTCTAAAATCTATGTGTATATCTGTTTGTGGAGTAAAATTATGGAATGGATTGGACGAGGACGTTAAACTGAGTAAAAACATATACCAGTTTAAAAGAAAGTTAAAAAAAGGAATATTGGAAAGGTATAAGGAGGAGGGTGAACATGATGTTTGGCATTAAAAGGAGTATGTATATAAAATATGTATTGACGGGTCAGACTCATGTATGTCTTGTTGAGATGTCGGGGGATGTGGGAAGCGGAGCTGTGTTACATGTTGTATGTAGAGGGTGATGGCCGGGGTGTGGGGAATGGAAGTTCACAGGATTGGCTTCTTCCATCCCACTTTTCGGACCATGGGTGGTGTCTGTTGTTGCTGTTGTCTATTGTTTTGTGGTGGTTGTAGTGTTGTTTTGTGGTTGTTTTGTATTGTATAGGTTGTATGGTTTGAAATGAAAAAATGAAACTGATACTGATACTTGTTTAGTTTAAAAATAGGGGGCAGGTAACCATAAGATTTATTCTTCTTCCTGCTCCTTTTGCCCATGGTAGAACTCTATTTATGATTTTGTATGAAAACTGTATGATTGTATTGCTTCCATGTGGCAAATAAAAAAAAATCTGAATCTGAATGTTGGGGAAAGACCCACCGGTCCCACACATTTATATGTTTTTTATGTCATTAATATTTGTTTTATGTATGGCTCAAAATACGTGTGCATAGTGTTTAAGATAAGTGAATTCTACATGCCCACAGGCTTGCCCAGGTCTGCCCCACCTGCACGCCCCTCAATGTTCTATGGCTACGGCTAACTCTGAGAGCTTCAAGCTCTGCTCCTGGAATGTTCGAGGCCTGCAGAAGTTGGCTAAGAGGAAGGCGATTCTGACCTTTTTAAGGAGGGAGAATGTGTCTATTGCTTTTTTACAAGAAACTCATATGGGGCCCATATGGGCGGAGACTTTAACTGTCACCTCATACCGTCTCTTGACAAACTCCCACCCAGTCTGGCTCCCCCCTCTAGGCAAGCAAAGATGCTCACCTCCCTATGCGAAGACACTGGATACTCAGATGTCTGGAGAACCCTTTGCCCATCCGAACTGAAGTTCACCTTTTTTAGCGGCCCACACAAGAGCAACAGTAGAATAGACTATTTCTTCATCCCTTCCTCTAAGCTCTTTCTAGTATCGTCCTGCACAATCGGAAGCATCGTTCTATCGGATCACGCCCCTATATACCTGGTCTACTCCCTGTCAGAAGAGAGAGCGCTGTTGAGGCGTTGGCGCCTCAACCCATACATCCTCAAAGATGATATATTTGTCTCCTATTTCGAATCGGAATTTAAAATGTTCTACTCAATTAACTTTCATTCTACGGATAACCCGTCTCTACTCTGGGAAACATCTAAGGTCTTTTCTCGTGGACTGATTATATCTTATGTATCATCCAAGAAGCGCAAGAAAAATGAACAATGCAAACTTCTTGAATCCAAACTAGCCGACCTTGAAAATCAACATGTTTCAAACCCAGCCCCGGCTGTGCTTATAGAGCTTACGGCCACCAGAGCGGCGCTAAACACTCTTCTGATCCAGGACGCCGAATATTCTCTTAAATTTGCCAAACAGAGAATGTACGAACACGGTGACAAGCCGGGTAGGTGCCTGGCTAACTTGGCAAAAAAAAGGGCTGACACCCAAGTAATAGCCTCAATCTCTGACTCCAACGGGGTCAGGTCCTTTGACACCAAAACTATTAACAAAGAGTTTGCCTCTTTCTATGCCCAACTCTATAGGACCGAGCGACCCGATGGTGCTCTCTCTGACATGCAGGCCTTCTTCGCTGAATTACACCTCCCTAAGGTATCGAAAGATCAGAACATGCTCCTTAACGCCCCAATTATGAAGGAAGAAGCTCTGGGCGCCCTTAAGGCTATGCCATCTGGTAAGGCTCTGGGCCCGGACGGTTTCGGATGCGAGTTTTATAAGGAATTCGGTCATATTCTATTGGATCCCCTGCTGGCAATGCTTAATCACTCCGCTGAGGTGGGGATACTGCCCCAGTCTCTACGGGAAGCTAATATCTGCCTTCTCCTTAAGAAGGGTAAATGCCCTGAGGAGTACGCCTCCTATAGGCCTATAGCCCTACTCAATTCGGACCAAAAGTTGCTTTCCAAGATCCTGTCCATGCGCCTGGAAAAAGTACTCCCTTTTATTATTAACGAGGATCAGACCGGTTTTATTAAGGGTAGGAGCTCTACCGACAACATGAGACGGCTCCTCAATATCATCCAAATGACTCGTGAGACAGACCACCCCGCGGTGGTTCTGTCTCTCGACGCGGAGAAGGCATTTGACCGTGTAGAATGGCCGTATCTATTTTTAACCCTCGCTGAATTTGGCTTAGGTGACACCTTTATTGACTGGGTCAAGGTTCTTTACAACTCGCGGATGTCGGCGGTCCTGACTAATGGACTTAGGTCTAGCAACTTTCCTCTACAACGGGGGAACCCCCAGGGGGATCCTCTTAGCCCTTTACTATTCGACATGGCCATAGAACCACTCGCACAAGCCGTAAGGCAGTCAGCCGAGATCTCAGGTATTAGAGTGGGCGGGAGGGAGCACAAAATCACTCTTTACGCGGACGACGTGCTGATCTTTGTGTCTAAGCCTGACTCTTCAATTCCATGTCTAACCCGCATGATTTCCACATTTGGAACCTTCTCGGGGTACAAAATAAACTTTTCCAAATCCGAAGCAATGCCACATGGGACACTCAAATCTATTCCGATACTGCCCGAGCCCTTTCCATTTCGCTGGTCGCCCTCCGGCTTTGTTTACCTAGGAGTATTTGTGCCACCCACCTATGATACGTTGTCTAAGGCCAATTTTCCCCCTCTTTTAGACACCATAAGGGCAGACTTAGTTAGATGGGCCCCTTTACCGATCTCCTGGCTGGGTAGGATAGCCCTTGTCAAGATGAACGTACTCCCCAGACTGTTGTACCCTCTCCAGTGCTGCTGACAAACAAGGTTATCAAGGTGCTAGAAGACTGGCTAAGCTCATTCATTTGGAATGGGAAGAAACCGCGTCTGAAAATGGCCAAATTACAGATGGATAGTGAAGATGGGGGTCTAGACTGTCGTGTTACTTTGCACGGTAACAAATACGTGAGTCCTCTGCTTTGGTTGTAAGTATGTTTATTAGCTTAGCCTCGCTACGTTACACGGGTGTGCATCCTAGGTTCCTCTCGAACATCCCGTGACCCCCAGTACGGTGGCCTGTACCTTCGCGTATAGCGCACACACATTAACATAACACCACATCTCCCTTTCTAGAATCAATGGGTAGACTGCCATTGATTCCCCAGACCTTAGAGGATTATTCTGCCTCTATATCTAAAAGGTCTGTTCATCTGAACTGATCTAAACAATTTCTTTAACACCATATAAACCATGGGTTATATTAAACATAGCAATTGCTTTCTTTCGAAATGTATATCTAAACGAATAATATATATAAACATGAAACAATGTCTTATCTTAACATAAACCTCTATCATTCTATCGCATGAATGTCACTTTTCTTTACTCTCTCTCTCTCTACTGTCTCTTACAAGTCCAACCTAGTTGGTTTCACCACACATCTCCCAGACCTGGTTCTGGGAGTAGCTGGTGGTTCCAGGACCTCCTGCTCCGCAGGTTCTGCTGCACTCTGCTCCGGTGAGGGCTCCATGGGGACGAGATGGCGACGGTTTCGCCTTAATGTTCCATGGGGTCCATCTATGATGTACGAACGTGGAGTGGGGTGACTGCTGACCACAACTCCAGTTGCACTTTGATCTGTGACCCACACCTCCTTTCCTGGAGTGAGCCTGTCGAGACTTCGCGTACGATGACGCCGGTTGTAGCTTTGTGCATCTCTCATTCTCCTCTCCTCCTCCTTCTGAACCACTGCCTTACTGTCAGGAAGAGTAGGGACCAGTAGAGCAGGAAGCGTTGGCACCGTCGTGCGGAGTCTCCTCCCCATAAGGAGCTGGGCTGGACTGTATCCGTTATGCAACGGGGTGGCTCTGTATGCCAGCAGAGCACGGTATGGGTCGGCTGCCTTCTTCAGGAGGCCTTTTATTGTCTTGACAGCACGTTCTGCCTCCCCATTACTCTGGGGATATCTCGGGCTGCTTGTGACATGGCGAAACCCATATGATGTCGCAAACGCTGCAAAGGCCATTCCGGAGAATTGCGGCCCGTTATCCGTCACCAGTTCCTCCGGGATACCATGGCGTGCGAAGATTGACTTCAAGTGGTGGATGACGTCTGTTGATTTTGTGGGAGTCAGCAGAGCGATCTCCACGTACCTTGATGCATAATCCACGACCAGCAGGTAAGTCTTGCTCTCCAGCATGAACAGGTCTGCTCCCAACTTCTGCCACGGTCGCCCCGGGTATTGAGATGGCATCAGGGGCTCCCTTTGGTTCTCTCTCTCTTTGCTGCATGTTCGGCAGTTGAGGACCAGCTCATTCAGCTGCTGGCTGAGCCCGGGCCACCATACAGACTGCCGTGCTCGCTCCCTGCACTTTACCACCCCCTGGTGGCCTTCATGCAGCCTGGCAAGCACGTCGTTTCTCATTGTTGAAGGGATTACAAGCCTGCTTCCCCTCAGCAACAGTCCATCCTCTACTGTGAGTGACGCCTGTTCCGCCCAGTACAGCCTGAGAGCCGGTTCACTGTTGTGTGCTGGCCATCCCTCTGCACACCGCTGCTTCACCTGTGCGCACACACTGTCCCCCTCCAACTGCTCTCTCAGCTCGTCCAGGTAGGCAGTGCTCGCTGGCAGGTTCTCCATTACCATGTCCACATAGATATTTGTATTCTCAAATAACTCTTCCTCCTCCGGTGTCTCTCTCCTCTTCACAGGAGCACGTGAGAGCATATCAGCAGTCCACAGGCTCTTCCCTGGCACATGGGCAATGGAATAGGAATAGGGCATCAGGCGCATCCGGAAGCGCAGAATCCGTGGAGGGAGATCATCCAATGCCTGAGACCCCAGGAGACTCAGGAGAGGCTTGTGGTCCGTCTCCAGCTGGAAGCGTCTGCCGATGAGAAAATTTCTAAACCTCTCACAAGCCCAGGTCAAGCCCAGGGCCTCCTTCTCAACCTGTGCGTATCTCTGCTCAGTCTGTGTGAGAGACCGCGACACATAGGCTACTGGTCTCCACACTCCATCCCATTTTTGGAGAAGCACACTCCCCAAGCCGTACGACGACGCGTCCGCTGAGACCTTGCACTCCCTGTGGTTATCGTACATGGCCAACACTGGTGGAGATATTAGTGCATCTTTTAAATCTTGAAAGGCTTTGGCCTGCTCGATGCCCCACAGCCAGCAGTTCTTCTTTGACAGAAGGTCTCGCAGGGCCTTGTCTCTCTCCGCCAGCCGCGGGATAAACTTCCCCAGCTGGTTTACCATGCCGAGAAAGCTTCTCAGCTCACTGACATTTGTCGGCTCCTCCATCCTCCTCGCGGCATCCGTCTTACTCGGGTCGGGGTTAATGCCACTGCTGGAGATCACATGGCCTAGAAAGGTCACCTCTTCCTTTGACAGGTCGCACTTGCCTGTGTTCAGGGTGATTCCTGCTTTCTCGATCCTCCCCAGCACGACATGCAGACGAGCGTCATGCTCCTCCTGTGATCGGCCCCACACCAGCACATCATCCATGTGGCAGACGACACCCTCCAGCCCCTCTGTGACCTCAGTCACCATTCTGTTTTGGAAGTGTTCTGGGGCGGAGGCGATGCCGAAAGGTAGGCGATTGAAGTGGTAACGACCAAACGGCGTGATGAAAGTTGTATACTTTGACGACTCCTCAGTCAGGGGTATTTGCCAAAATCCCATGTTCGCGTCTAACTTGCTGAATATCCTGGCTCCGGCCAGCATTCCCAGTGTTTCCTCGACTGTCGGCAGGGTGTATTTCTCCCGGCACACTGACTCATTGAGGTTTGTGAGATCGACACATATGCGTACCTCCTCTGTCTTCTTCTTAGGGACCACTACCATGCCAGCGCACCAGTCGGTTGGCTCTTCGATCCGGCTGATCACTCCGAGGCTTTCCATGCGGGACAGTTCTTGCTTGACTTTGTCCATCAGTGGCAATGGAATCCTTCTGGGCGTCTTCAGTGAGAATGGTTGAGCCCCCGGTTTCAGCCTGATTGCATACGGCTGTTTCATCTCCCCGAGACCACTGCATATCTTTGGGTAGGTCGTCTTGAGCGTCTCCATCGTTATACTGTCTAGACGTGCCACAAGCTCCATCTTGCTGATAGCAGGTCTCCCCAGCAACGCTGAGTGTAGGTGTCGAGCGACGTACACGTCCTCCAACACCTCTCTCTCTCCTCTCCTCAGCAACAGCTTGGCGACGCCCACAACATCTAGTGGACTCCTCCCAGGTCCCATCAGTGGTTTTGTCGCTTTCTGCAGGGTAGGTGGATCCTTGTGTTTGTATATCTCTCTGAATACAGTGTGAGGCATCACAGTAACATCAGCGCCAGTGTCTATTTTGAATGGCACACATCTGCCATTGATGTCTATGTCGACCATCCATGGCTCCCCATCAGTTGTGATGCTGCCCAAGAACATGTGCTCCTCCTCCCCATCACAGGAGCAGGAATAGTCTTCTTCAACCTCATGTACATTTTTGGAAGATTTACACACACGTTTATAATGGCCCATCTTCCCACATGAATGGCACTTCACCTCGTTAGCAGGGCAATCGCGCTGTGGGTGGAGCTGAGAACTGCCACATTTATGACACTGGACACTTCTCCCCCTCGGGTACTGGGTACTGAGTGGTTTGGCTGTGTAGCTGTTAGCCTGTTGGGGGCTGTTCTTAGCATAGTTCTTGCTACTGCTCTTAAACACCCTGTCCACCAATTTAATGTCACTTGCCTCTGTCCTGGTATCCCCTCGCAGAGAGGATTGCTGTCGTTTCACCTCCTCACTCTGCCTCGCCATGTTCAATGCCCTCTCCAAGGTTAAGTCTGGGTCCAGCTGCATGCGTTCTGACAGCCGCTTATCCATCAGACCGACGACAAGCCTGTCACGTATAAGTTCATTATGCAACACACCGTATGTACAATGCTCCGCCAGCGCATACAATGACGTCACAAAGGAATCGACTGTTTCACCTTCTCCCTGTTTGCGCATGTTAAACTTGGCTTGTTCATATATCACGTTCTTCTTGACCACGAAGAAACCTTGCAATCCATCCCGCACTCCTTGGTACGTACGTCGTAGATCAACAGCCAGATTCAGTCCACGTAAAATATCGTCCGCCTCATCGCCCATACAATATATTAGCGTGTTGACTTGATTCTCTTCAGAGCTAGCATTTAGGTTACTTGCCAGGCGAAATCTTTCAAACCTGCGTATCCACTTGGCCCACTCTTGCGGCTTTGAGAAGTCGAAGGACTCAGGAGGCTGGATGCTAAACGTAGCACTTGAAACCGCAGCCGCTACCGGAGCTACAGGGTTATTAGCGTTATCCACCATCTTTTTCTTTCTCCTTCTGCTTTTCTTCGTCATAAACGAGTCTCAAATGGCACTTTAATGTCCGACCGAACTCACACACAACTCTAGCAGGACTTCTGACACCATGTCGTGTTACTTTGCACGGTAACAAATACGTGAGTCCTCTGCTTTGGTTGTAAGTATGTTTATTAGCTTAGCCTCGCTACGTTACACGGGTGTGCATCCTAGGTTCCTCTCGAACTCCCCGTGACCCCCAGTACGGTGGCCTGTACCTTCGCGTATAGCGCACACACATTAACATAACACCACATAGACCTACCTAATATTAGACACTACCAGCTAGCGGCACACCTTAGGGTACTGGTTGGCTGGTTCAAGACCTGGTATAAGCAGGGCATAACCGATCTTGGCCACCTGTTTGATGGCCAGACCCTAATGTCCTTTACACAGCTGCAGCAGCGATATGGCCTACTGAAAGCGGAATTTTTTAGATACCTACAAATTAGGCAGTTTATCACCAAGGACACCTCACTTTTAACTGACATCTCCACCTCGCAGGTGGAGAAAGCCCTCTCCTTGCAGATCCCCAAAAAACAAATATCTATCTTCTATAGTACTCTGAACCTTAATTCATCTTTATCTTCCTATGTTACTAAACAGTCCTGGGAAAAGGATTTGGACATAGAAATCACAGATGCAGACTGGCAGGATACGTGGACCTACACAAAAAGAATCTCGGTTTGCAACCGCACCAAGGCCATCCAAATTAGAATATTGCATCGCATTCATATTACCCCCGCCCGTAAAAGTAAAATGGATCCCAATACGTCCCCACTTTGCTTTAAATGCAAGATAGAGATTGGAAACCACGTCAACTGTTTTTGGACCTGTGTAAAACTCCAGAGCTATTGGTACGACATTGTAGAAGAACTGTCTGACATATTTCACACCCCCATCGAGCTGGATCCCCTCTGCCTTTTGCTGGGCCTCCCAGATATTCATGTTACCAATTTCAAACATAACAGACTGTTCAATTTGTTGACATTTGCTGCTAGAAAGAACATCCTATTGTTTTGGATCAAGGACGAGGTCCTGTCAATAAGGTCGTGGCACAATATCATAATGGAATGCATTCCCTGTGAGTATATTACGTGCATGCTGCTTTCCAAGTTGGACACTTTTTATGAGATCTGGGACCCTTATCTGTCACATATTGGGCCTGCGCTATCCACCACTGTACTCGCTGGATTTCCCCATTACCAGTAACCTCCCACTGCTGCCTTGTTTTGTCTGACGGGACTGGCATTGTAATACTGTACATGTACACTTGGCTACAGTAATACTGTACATGTCCTCTTGGCTACAGAGATACTGTACATGTCCTCTTGGCTACAGTAATACTGTACATGTACACTTGGCTACAGTAATACTGTACATGTCCTCTTGGCTACAGTAATACTGTACATGTCCTCTTGACTACAGTAATACTGTACATGTCCTCTTGACTACAGTAATACTGTACATGTCCTCTTGACTACAGTAATACTGTACATGTCCTCTTGACTACAGTAATACTGTACATGTCCTCTTGACTACAGTAATACTGTACATGTCCACTTGACTACAGTAATACTGTACATGTCCTCTTGACTACAGTAATACTGTACATGTTCTCTTGACTACAGTAATACTGTACATGTCCTCTTGACTACAGATATACTGTACATGTTCTCTTGACTACAGTAATACTGTACATGTCCTCTTGACTACAGTAATACTGTACATGTCCTCTTGACTACAGATATACTGTACATGTTCTCTTGACTACAGTAATACTGTACATGTCCTCTTGACTACAGTAATACTGTACATGTCCTCTTGACTACAGTAATACTGTACATGTCCTCTTGACTACAGTAATACTCTACATGTCCTCTTGACTACAGTAATACTGTACATGTCCTCTTGGCTACAGTAATACTGTACATGTCCTCTTGACTACAGTAATACTGTACATGTCCTCTTGGCTACAGTGATACTGTACATGTCCTCTTGACTACAGTAATACTGTACATGTCCTCTTGACTACAGTAATACTGTACATGTCCTCTTGACTACAGATATACTGTACATGTCCTCTTGACTACAGTAATACTGTACATGTCCTCTTGACTACAGTAATACTGTACATGTCCTCTTGGCTACAGTAATACTGTACATGTCCTCTTGGCTACAGTAATACTGTACATGTCCTCTTGACTACAGTAATACTGTACATGTTCTCTTGACTACAGTAATACTGTACATGTCCTCTTGACTACAGTAATAATGTACATGTACTCTTGACTACAGTAATACTGTAAATGTCCTCTTGGCTACAGATATACTGTACATGTCCACTTGACTACAGTAATACTGTACATGTCCTCTTGACTACAGTAATACTGTACATGTTCTCTTGACTACAGTAATACTGTACATGTCCTCTTGACTACAGATATACTGTACATGTTCTCTTGACTACAGTAATACTGTACATGTCCTCTTGACTACAGTAATACTGTACATGTCCTCTTGACTACAGATATACTGTACATGTTCTCTTGACTACAGTAATACTGTACATGTCCTCTTGACTACAGTAATACTGTACATGTCCTCTTGACTACAGTAATACTGTACATGTCCTCTTGACTACAGTAATACTCTACATGTCCTCTTGACTACAGTAATACTGTACATGTCCTCTTGGCTACAGTAATACTGTACATGTCCTCTTGACTACAGTAATACTGTACATGTCCTCTTGGCTACAGTGATACTGTACATGTCCTCTTGACTACAGTAATACTGTACATGTCCTCTTGACTACAGTAATACTGTACATGTCCTCTTGACTACAGATATACTGTACATGTCCTCTTGACTACAGTAATACTGTACATGTCCTCTTGACTACAGTAATACTGTACATGTCCTCTTGACTACAGTAATACTGTACATGTCCTCTTGGCTACAGTGATACTGTACATGTCCTCTTGACTACATATATACTGTACATGTCCACTTGACTACAGTAATACTGTACATGTCCACTTGGCTACAGATATACTGTACATGTCCACTTGACTACAGTAATACTGTACATGTCCACTTGACTACAGTAATACTGTACATGTCCTCTTGACTACAGTAATACTGTACATGTCCTCTTGGCTACAGTAATACTGTACATGTCCACTTGACTACAGTAATACTGTACATGTCCTCTTGGCTACAGTAATACTGTACATGTCCTCTTGACTACAGTAATACTGTACATGTCCTCTTGACTACAGTAATACTGTACATGTCCACTTGACTACAGATATACTGTACATGTCCACTTGACTACAGTAATACTGTACATGTCCACTTGGCTACAGATATACTGTACATGTCCACTTGACTACAGTAATACTGTACATGTCCACTTGACTACAGTAATACTGTACATGTCCTCTTGACTACAGTAATACTGTACATGTCCTCTTGGCTACAGTAATACTGTACATGTCCACTTGACTACAGTAATACTGTACATGTCCTCTTGGCTACAGTAATACTGTACATGTCCTCTTGACTACAGTAATACTGTACATGTCCTCTTGACTACAGTAATACTGTACATGTCCTCTTGACTACAGATATACTGTACATGTCCTCTTGACTACAGTAATACTGTACATGTACTCTTGACTACAGTGATGCTGTACATGTCCACTTGACTACAGTAATACTGTACATGTACTCTTGACTACAGTAATACTGTACATGTACTCTTGACTACAGTAATACTGTACATGTCCTCTAGACTACAGTAATACTGTACATGTCCTCTTGACTACAGATATACTGTACATGTCCTCTTGACTACAGATATACTGTACATGTCCACTTGACTACAGTAATACTGTACATGCCCACTTGACTACAGTAATACTGTACATGCCCACTTGACTACAGTAATACTGTACATGTCCTCTTGACTACAGATATACTGTACATGTCCACTTGGCTACAGAGATACTGTACATGTCCACTTGACTACAGTAATACTGTACATGCCCACTTGACTACAGTAATACTGTACATGTCCTCTTGACTACAGTAATACTGTACATGTCCTCTTGACTACAGTAATACTGTACATGTCCTCTTGACTACAGTAATACTGTACATGTCCTCTTGACTACAGTAATACTGTACATGTCCACTTGACTACAGTAATACTGTACATGTACTCTTGACTACAGTAATACTGTACATGTCCTCTTGACTACAGATATACTGTACATGTCCACTTGACTACAGATATACTGTACATGTCCTCTTGACTACAGATATACTGTACATGTCCACTTGACTACAGTAATACTGTACATGCCCACTTGACTACAGTAATACTGTACATGTCCTCTTGACTACATATATACTGTACATGTCCACTTGACTACAGTAATACTGTACATGTACTCTTGACTACAGTAATACTGTACATGTACTCTTGACTACAGATATACTGTACATGTCCTCTTGACTACAGATATACTGTACATGTCCACTTGACTACAGTAATACTGTACATGCCCACTTGACTACAGTAATACTGTACATGCCCACTTGACTACAGTAATACTGTACATGTCCTCTTGACTACAGATATACTGTACATGTCCTCTTGACTACAGATATACTGTACATGTCCTCTTGACTACAGAGATACTGTACATGTCCTCTTGACTACAGATATACTGTACATGTCCACTTGGCTACAGAAATACTGTACATGTCCTCTTGGCTACAGTAATACTGTACATGTCCACTTGACTACAGTAATACTGTACATGTCCACTTGACTACAGTAATACTGTACATGTCCTCTTGACTACAGTAATACTGTACATGTCCTCTTGGCTACAGTGATGCTGTACATGTACTCTTGGCTACTAGGGAATACACGGTCACATGCACACGTTCACACCACACATATATGCATGTACACATAAAACATATACATAGGTAAAGCACACGCACATATGAGTAGGTAGAACACACATATATATAGCACACGAGATAATGCGCACACGTGAAAGCCACACTTATTTTTTTTTTTTTTTTTCATTTATTGTCATTTTCTTATTTAATTTTTATTGTCTTACTTTTTTGTTTGCCTGTCTTGTGCTGTTATTACTGTTGTTAGTGTCATTATTTTTATTATTGTTAACGGTATTGTATTGTGATGTCTTGTTCTATGTTGAAAATTTAAAATAAAAACATTTATAAAAAATAAAAAATAAATATATATATTCTTCCACAAATTAGCGTTTTCAGCTCCATGCTCCCTCTGGCAGACTCAAACTTTCAACCCTCCAGAGGGAAAAAGGTGAAGGTGGATCGGGACTACCAACCTTCCAATGGTACTATTGGTGTCCTGGCACCCTATATAGAGGGACATTCTGTACGGCCCTCATAGGTTACAATTACAATATGTAATCTATTCCAATATATCTATCAAACAATCAAAAAACAAATTTGGCTCCATCATTATTGAGCTAATCTCAGTTTGCAGTCTTGCAGAAAATCTCAGGAAAATGACACCAAATTTGTACCTTCAATCGCCCATGATAACACTGGTCTCCAGTTGGGAGGCGTCCAATACTGCCCCCCAGTGGTGTAATAAGGGAGTTCTTACACTTGCTGATTAAGAGGGTCTCTGCTCATTCCAAGACATTCAGAAACACTTTAATTCACCTGGCACTTTCTTCTAGCTTCTATTGCGCACAGCAATGGTGTACCTTGGGATAGTCAATTAGGTACCCAACCATTTCACACAATATTTACCAGACCCAGGGGTCTGGTCTCAACGGTTTACGCCATGTTGGCAAAGACTTCTTCAAAGCCTCTACCCATTGATAGAGTGTGCCAGTGTGGATATACCATTCAATAGCAGCAGTCTAAATGGGCTATTAATCTGGCAAAACATTTTGCTATCCTCCAGAATTCCCAACCACCAAGTCATCCATTTTGATTTTATACATAGGACATATACTTTACTCCATGCATATTACATAAAGAAAGCCATACCATCACCTAAAAGCGCTTTGTGCACACAAAAACTCCTTGTGTACCTTTTTCCATATGGTATGGGAGTGCCCAGGATTGGTTGATTTCTGGAGGAAGGATGCTTATGGTTGTCCTTCTTATTGATTGATTGATTGATTGAAAACGTATTAACAGATTGCAGAATGGGTACAATACTAAGAGGATGCAGACCAGAAAAATACTTTCGTTTTGTTTACATCGGGGTCCCCCATTTTCAATTCATCAGGACATTTATGACATACAATCAATCAAATCAAGGTCAGTGAATACCACGACCACAATGAAGGAATGAATGAATGAAAACTTTATTTAACAGATTGCAGAATGGGTACAAAACAGTAAGGCTCAATATACACAATTGTTAAGGGGATGCAGACCTGAGAAAGACGTTTGTCTTGTTTCCATCAGGGTCCCCCATTTTCAATTCATATAGACATTTATGACATACACAACATACATGACATTTATGGCATAGGGACATATAGGTATTTAGTACTGATACATTTGTGACATAAACGGTATTCAAATATACAGTACTGTTACCCCTAGATCCTGACAGAGTATATACATATGATGGGGAGGGGACTGTACATTAGGAGGGGGTGGGTGGGTGGGAGAGAAATATACATACGGCGGGGAGGGAATATATATGCGGTGGGGAGGAGGCTGTCTATTAGGAGGTGGTGGGGGTTTTGGGCATTTACGGTGGCCAGTTTCGAATTGCAGCCTCCCGTAGGTGCTCTTTAAGAGCGGTTTTGAATGTGGGTAGGGATTCACATTCCTTTACAGCTTTGGGTAGGGCGTTCCACATTGATGTGGCATAATTGCGAAACGTATTTAGTCCCTTGTTTGAGCCGAATCTGGGTTTAACATGATTTGTTGAGCTTCCTCTGGTGTAGTGGTTGTGGTATTCACTGACCTTTGGGAAGTATTTTGACATGTACATGGGTACCTTAGTCGTATAGTGTATCTTGTAGACCAGGCCCATTGCAAGTTGCTGTACTCTGTCGTCTACTCTAAGCCATCCTAGGTTGTCAAAGTGGGCAGGGGTGAGGTGGGTTCTGGGGGTAAGGTCAAGTAGTAGTCTGACCAGTTTGTTTTGTGATGTTTGTAATTTTGTTTTAAGCGCCTTTGAGGTGCACGCATAGTCGTAGTACCCTTGAATGAGTGCTCCTGCCAGAGTCTTCAGGGTATTCTTGTTTACCAGAGAGGAGATCCGGTACAATAATCTAGTTCGTTGGTTGACTTTTTTTTATTACATTGGATGCCATTTTGTCACAGGAAAGATTTGCCTCTAGGATGGAACCCAGGTAGGTAATTTCGTCTTTCCTTGTGACAATATTGTCACCCACTGCAACTGAGAAGCCGTCGGTCTTGCTGAGTTTGTTATTTGAACCGAAGAGAATGGACTCTGTTTTGCCCATGTGTAATGATAGTTTGTTATCAGCGAGCTATATGCAGATTTTGCCGAGTTCCGAGCTGAGGGTTTTTTCAACCTGCAACTTGTTCTTGTCAGAGACCAGCAGGGCTGAGTCGTCCGCAAACAGGAACAAGTTGCAGTCACAGGTTGACGACATGTCATTTGCATAAATTAGGAAGGAAGCTCAACAAATCATGTTAAACCCAGATTCGGCTCAAACAAGGGAGTAAACACGTTTCGCAATTATGCCACATCAATGTGGAACGCCCTACCCAAAGCTGTAAAGGAATGTGAATCCCTACCCACATTCAAAACCTACGGGAGGCTGCAATTCGAAACTGGCCACCGTAAATGTCCAAACCCCCCCACCCCCTCCTAATAGACAGTCTCCTCCCCACCGCATGTATATTTCTCTCCCACCCACCCACCCCCTCCTAATGTACAGTCCCCTCCCCATCATATACTCTGTCAGGATCTATGGGTAACAGTACTGTATATTTGCATATCGTATGTCACAAATGTAACAGTTGTAGTGCCGAGAGATGGGAGTCGGAGACGGTAGCTCGGTAGAGCGAACAGCTTTTATTCAATACACAAAATACAACAAGCTACTGCTCCGTTGCGTGCAGAACGACTCGTGTGTGGTGGCAGGCAGTGCCACCTCCTATAATGTTCGGGCGGAACTCTTGTTCCCAACAATAGTTCCGTGGGTGAATTATGTACCATTAACAATCACTACACAAGCCCCCCCAGAATTCAACCATGGTCAAAATCTCCACGGCGGGGAGAGACCACGACCCGGCCGCGGCGTGAGCGGACAACCCGGGGCGCGGTGCAAGCGATTGCGCCCTCCACGGCGCCCGGGGGCATGAACCGGCCACGGTGAGTGCGGAAAGCCAGGGGCGGGGAGGTAGGGGCGGCGCAAGCGCCCGTGTCCTCCCCGACACCCGGGGGCACAGACGTCGACGAGGCCAACGGCGGCTCCGTCGTTGGCGGGTCCCGGGGTAGCGGCGCACGGCCTCGGCGGGGGGAGAGGGCCAGCTCCAAGGGCTGGGAAATGTCCACGTGGGCGGGTTCCATCTTGTGGTGGTTGTACCCCACCTCAAAGGCGAGCCTTCGCCAGTCCTCAGGGGCCTGTGGGCTAGGGTGTCCGGTGGATAGGTCATTCAGCGGCGTCGGACCCGAGTGACCAATCGCGACGCCCTCCCGGCGTAGACTGGAATCTGCAGTCCCGAGGGCCTGGATGTCGTGGTCGGAGGCCTGTTCCGAGCCCCTGTTGACATAGTCGAGGTCCGGCTGTACAGCTCCGACGACGACGTTGGGCTTCTCGGCGACGTGTCTCGCGGCGCACTCGGAATCGTACTCGAGCTGTTGTCGTGCCGACCATGGCTCCGCTACCCTTGACTCAGACGTCGTGAGGGGTTCGTGGTCGGTGAAAGCTGTAAGAAGGCCGCCGTATGTCGCCTCATCGCGGACACATGCCAACGAAGCCCGTGTCTGTGCGTTTATTAGGCGGCCATGTCTAATGTCCACGAGGAGACCGTGTGCACCCAGGAAATCTGCCCCCAGTAGTGGGAACGAAATGTCGGCCGTGATGCAGTCCCACGTGAACCGCTGGCCCCCAAAACACAGTTCCACGGTCCTTGTACCGTAGGTGCGGATAGGGGTATCGTTGGCGGTCGTCAGGCGCGGACCTCTATTATCGCCGGCGGTGTCCTCTTTCGTAGCTGGCAGGACGCTCCTCTGAGCTCCGGTGTCGCAGAGGAATTTGCAACCGGAGAGTGTGTCTCTAATGAAAAGCAGCCGGTCCGACATACCTGTGCTCACCGCTGCTACTGGGCGCAGGTGTCTGCGTTTCTGCGTTATGCCGAAAGTGCAAGGGGAACGGCATCTTGTCGCCCTGGCGCCGAAACGTGCGTGGTAAAAACACAGGCCTGCGGCAGCGCTGCTCCTGTTCTTCCTCGCCCCTCCCCCCTGCGGCGTGTAACCGCGAGTCGAGGCTATTAGCCCTGGGGTAAAGTGTCGAGTGGCCAGGTAGAACCGATCTGCCTCCTCTGCCAGAGCACGGGGATCCACAATGTTTGTATTGGCTAGTGCCGTCTGTACCCGTGGCGGCATGTGTCTGAGGAACAGCTCTTTAAATAAAAAGTTCGGCTGCTCGGCGCCCAGCAGGTTCAGCATCATCTCCATATGCGCCGACGGCCTGCTGTCTCCCAAGCCACGTATATCCAACAAGCGTCGGGCCCGCTCAGACGGCGACAACTCGAATATTCCGAGTAGGTGCGTCTTAAACGCCTCATATTTATTCCGTGCAGGCGGAGCTGTTATGAAGCCTACCGTCCTCGCCGCTGTAGTGCTCCCGAGGCTCGAGACGACGTGGTAATATCGCGCGGCGTCGTCGTCAACCCCTCGTAGGGCGAACTGCGCCTCCGCTTGCGCGAACCACGCCGCCGCAGAATGCTCCCAAAACTCCGGCAATCGAATAATAACGGCATCGTTTGCCATGTTCGGTTCGGTCCCTGATACTTCAGCGAGACCAACGTCAGGGTCACCAGTGTAGTGCCGAGAGATGGGAGTCGGAGACGGTAGCTCGGTAGAGCGAACAGCTTTTATTCAATACACAAAATACAACAAGCTACTGCTCCGTTGCGTGCAGAACGACTCGTGTGTGGTGGCAGGCAGTGCCACCTCCTATAATGTTCGGGCGGAACTCTTGTTCCCAACAATAGTTCCGTGGGTGAATTATGTACCATTAACAATCACTACACAGTACTAAATACCTGTATGTCATGTATGTCCCTATTCCATAAATGTCATGTATGTTGTGTATGTCATAAATGTCACTATGAATGAAAATGGGGGACCCTGATGTAAACAAGACAAACGTCTTTATCTGGTCTGCATCCCCTTAACAATTGTGTGTATTGGGCCGTACTGTATTGTACCCATTCTGCAATCTGTTAAATAAAGTTTTCATTCATTCTCTCCAACCGCACGTCTCAACCGAGCCTGGTCAGGGGGGAGGGGCTAGGCCCAATGTGGAGTGACGTCCCCTCTCCGCCAATCAGCGCGCGGTCTGTCGCGGCCACAGGCTTTCTCCGTGTGAGGCAGCTATTGGCTGTTTATTTCCAAAGAGGCGGGGCGTGGGGTGCCGCGTGACGCAGATGTAGCTGATTGGTCCAGCCCTCCCTGACGTCACCAGGAAATACGGAAATGCCATGCAATGTCTCGTCCTAGCCACCAGGGGCACCACACTCCATGCTTCACCTCGTTGTCGTTGTCTGTTGCTATAACGAGCTAATGCTGCTAATCTCTAACGTTAACTCTCTGAACAGATCTAGATGCAGTGATCGTGTAAATAACGGACTAACTGCAGCTGCTGGAGACAGATTTGAACTAAGGAGGAGTCGAGACTGGCCGTAAACTTCAGAGTGTTGTGAAAGTGAGATGAAGAAACACAAAGCAGGTTTGTTTAATCAGAAGGTCCTTTGGACATTATTCTTTGATCAATATGTTCCCGTTTGTGATTACGGTATTTCACAATTGCCTAACCCTTAATAATAATGTACCCAACAGTTAGACCAGCGGTGCTGCCATAAATAAAACATTAGATGCGATATTACGCCATAAATCATGGGATAACCGTCCGCCATCTTACCTGGATATTGTTTAGGCAGCAACTATGTTTGTCGGCTGTTTTGATTGATTGATTGAAAAGTTTATTAACAGATTGCAGAATGGGTACAGTACAGTACAGCTCAATACATACAATTGTTAAGGGGATGCAGACCAGAGAAAGACTTTCGTCTTGTTTACATCAGGGTCCCCCATTTTCAATTCATCATAACATATATGACATACATGATTGATTGATTGATTGATTGAAAAGTTTATTAACAGATTGCAGAATGGGTACAGTACAGTACAGCTCAATACATACAATTGTTAAGGGGATGCAGACCAGAGAAAGACTTTCGTCTTGTTTACATCAGGGTCCCCCATTTTCAATTCATCATAATACACATGACATACAGATAGACAGTACTGCTACATCTATACATTTATGACATATCAGATTTGCAAATACAGTACTGTTTGTGATACAAAAGTGTCCAGAAAAGGAGTGTATATACATTTGGCGTAGAAACTGTACATTCGAGGAGGTTGGTTGGGTGGTGGGGTGGGGTTGGGTGGGTTGGGTGAGGGCTGTACATTGGAGGTGGGGGGGGGGGGTTGGGTAGGGGACACACACACATTTTACACTGTACATTGGAATATTGACAAAGCCTTACTTGGTCATTTACTGTACAATAGGACATTTGTAGGGGCCAGTTTCGAATTGCAGTCTCACGTAGGTGTTTTTTGAGTGTTTTTGAAAGTGGGTAGTGATTCACATTCCTTTACAGCTTTAGGTAGGGCGTTCCACATTGATGTGGCATAATTGCGAAACGTGTTTAGTCCCTTGTTTGAGCCGAATCTGGGTTTTACATGATTTGTGGAGCTCCCTCTGGTGTTGTGATCGTGGTATTCACTGACCTTTGGGAAGTATTTTGCCATGTACATGGGTACCTTGGTCGCGTAGTGTATCTTGTAGACCAGGCCCATTGCAAGTTGCTGTACTCTGTCGTCTACTCTAAGCCATCCTAGGTTGTCAAAGTGGGCAGGGGTGAGGTGGGTTCTAGGAGTCAGGTCAAGTAGTAGTCTGACTAGCTTGTTTTGAGATGTTTGTAATTTGTTTTTTAGTGCCTTTGAGGTGCTTTGGTACCATGAGGTGCAAGCATAGTCGTAGTACCCTTGAATGAGTGCTCCTGCTAGAGTCTTCAGGGTATTCTTGTTTACCAGAGAGGAGATCCGGTACAAGAATCGCGTTCGTTGGTTGACTTTTTTTATTACATTAGATGCCATTTTGTCACAGGAAAGATTAGCCTCTAGGATGGAACCCAGGTAGGTAATTTCATCTTTCCTTGTGATAATATTGTCACCCACTGTAACAGAGAAGCCGTCGGTCTTGCTGAGTTTGTTATTTGAACCGAAGAGAATGGACTCTGTTTTGCCCATGTGTAATGATAGTTTGTTGTCGGCGAGCCATATGCAGATTTTGCCTAGTTCCGAGCTGAGGGCTTTTTCAACCTGTAACTTGTTCTTGTCAGAGACCAGCAGGGCTGAGTCGTCCGCAAACAGGAACAAGTTGCAGTCACAAGCTGACGACATGTCATTTGCATAAATTAGGAATAGTAGCGGTCCTAGTATGCTTCCTTGTGGAACACCACAGCTCACTGTGAGGGGGGGGGGATAGGGTACCGTTTACTTCCACCATCTGTTCCCTCCCCTCCAGGTAGGATTGTATCCAGCTGCTCACTGATAAACTATCAAAACCAATTGCTTTTACCTTGTCAATCAGAATGGTGTGATTGACAGTGTCGAAGGCCTTTTGTAGGTCCAGCATGACCATGCCGCAGTATTTGCCCGCGTCCACCTCTTGTTTGATGTGGTCGTTCAAGTAGAGAAGGCATGTGCAGCCTAGTTACTGTACTAACATGATCAGAGAGACTAGTGCAGCCTAGTTACTGTACTAACATGATCAGAGAGACTAGTGCAGCCTAGTTACTGTACTAACATGATCAGAGAGACTAGTGCAGCCTAGTTACTGTACTAACATGATCAGAGAGACTAGTGTAGCCTAGTTACTGTACTAACATGATCAGAGAGACTAGTGCAGCCTAGTTACTGTACTAACATGATCAGAGAGACTAGTGCAGCCTAGTTAAATGGGGGACCCTGATGTAAACAAGACGAAAGTCTTTCTCTGGTCTGCATCCCCTTAACAATTGTGTGTATTGAGCTGTACTGTATTGTACCCATTCTGCAATCTGTTAATAAAGTTATCAATCAATCAATTACTGTACTAACATGATCAGAGAGACTGAGGAGGCTGGCATCACTTTATACACATGAGTATGGAGGAGATTAGATCACACAAGGCTCAACCACTCTCTTTCTAACACATGCACACACAAGACACTCTGAAGTCACGAGACCGCTGCCATCTTAGTTTTGGGGACAACCAACCAGCAAAAGTGAGCTCCGTTTTTAAAAAGTAGTAACATATAAACATGAAAAAGGCATGTAGGCTACTTGAAGCCTCCAGTCCACACGTACACTGAGAATGGACTATATGGCGAAGTAGCTAGTGTAATGTTTCTGTTCTGGCTGTCACTCTTAGTGTCTAGCAGAAAGAATTGAATGTCCACACGATGACAATATAGCTGAAGGTTCTTTACTTCCACACTTTGGGTTGCATACATCCAACTGGCGGGCACCGTATCTGACGTCATTAACATGAGTCTGGGCTAAACCATTGTGCTTAGAGGGAATTATTTTCACCGGACATTATGACCGGAGAGATTAAATATGTCGGACTTCAACAGATTTTGCCGGTCAAATACCGGTAATTACCGGCTAACGGAAACGCTGGCCTCGATACAGGCTCCACATAAAAAAAGCTGGATTGCTCGACACAAGCTCCGAAGCCTCGCTTCAAACGTCACATCACTACTAAACCAACATTATGGGTGAAACCATTATTCCAGGATACCACATCCCCCTTTTTTTTTTTTTTTATATTTTATTTTGATTTTCCATTATTCAAAACATACACAAATGCCAATACTGAGACAATTACAGGACAGTAATAACGGCAACAATAACAACAACAACAACTATATGTGGGTGCCATATACCCCTTAATGGTTGTAAATGTGTGGGATAAAGTGATAGAGGCCCCTACATATGTAAACAAACACATCAGGAAAACAGAAACAAACGACAACAAAAAAAACAGAACAAAAAATAACAATATTTTCAGAGACATTGAGAGATACAGGATGTCCTCAACACATCTTTACCAGAATGGAGCTACTAGAGAGATCAATGAGAAGGTCATTCAGTCAAGTCGGGTGGGAAATCTCCAAGATAGTCCAGAAAAGGCTGCCAAATTTTATTGAAATGATCAACCCTGTTCCTTAGTGAATAAGTCACCTTTTCTAGAGGGATACAGCTCTTCACCTCTGAAAGCCACATCCCAAATGGCAAAGGGAGATCTGACTTCCATTTTGTTGCAATAAATTTTTTGGCAATAACCAGGAGGAGTTCTGTAAGCTTGATGGAATGACTGCGTGTAAGGTTTGAGTTTGTAAAGTTACCAAGGAGGCATATTTCGGGATCAGTCGAAAATGTTATATTATGAATTTGTGCTATAGCCTCACAGACCCGCTCCCAGAAACGTTGCAGTTTGATACAATGCCAAGTGGAGTGAAGGAACGTGCCCTCCTCCTGGCCACACCTAAAACAGAGGGACGAGATACTAGAGTTGAACCCATGTAATTTGGAGGGGGTAAATAGACCTGATGCAGAAAATTGAATTGAATCGGTCTATCTTGAATTTAGTGTGCATGTGACCCCATCTTTACATAGGTCCTCCCAGAGGCCTTGATCAATTTCTGTGTCTAAATCTCTCTCCCATCTAGGTCTCCTGGACCTATCGGGTTCAGTGGTCGGCAGAGAGGGTAGTAAGGTGTTATAGACTTGAGAGATGGTTCTCACCATCCTTTGATCATTATGAAAAAGCCTTTCAATGGGAGATTTTTCTGGTAGTTTCCATTGACCTTGAGTGTTAACCCTCACAAAATCTCTCAGTTGCAGGTATTTAAAGAAATCTCTTCCAGGAAGTTGATATTTCTCTTTCATTTGCTGGAAGGACATAAAAACCTCATTTTCATAACAATGTTCCAGTCGAGTGATACCTTGTAAAGGCCAGGACTCAAAGTCTCTATTCTGGTATAAGATAGGTATAAGCCTATTTCCCCATAGGGGGGTTTTAGGTGATAGAGGGCTAATATTGTGTCTGATTTTTTTTTGTAATTTTAACCAGGTTTGGACTGAATGGATCATGAAGGGGTTCTGGGTGATGGTCTTAATTGATTTCACGTCCCATTTGTACAAGGTATCAGACGGGGTGGTCTCGTTAATGTCTAGACATTCAATGTTCAACCATGAGGCTGAGAGGTCCCCCTCAAACATTTGAGCCAAAAATCTGGCTTGTGCCGCCAAGTAATACAATCTAAAATTAGGACGTTTCAGTCCTCTCTTTGTATAGTCTAAAGTAAGTTTAATTAAGGCGATCCTTGGGGATTTACCTCGCCATATAAACCGTCTGATCAATCCGTCCAAGGAGGAGAAAAATTTAGAAGGGACTTGGATTGGGAGGGACTGAAATATATAAAGAAACTTTGGCAGGACATTCATTTTTATAGCATTAATTCTGCCTAGTAAGGTGAGAGGGAGGTTCATCCATTTTTCCAAGTCCTCCCCTAGGATTTGTAACTGTTTTAACAGATTGAGCTTATATAGATTCCCCATCTCCTTATCTATTAGTATACCCAAGTATCTTATACCATTTGGTGACCATTTAAAGGGAAGTTATGTTGAATGGTGTCTTTAATAGAATCTGATAAGGGCAGTATTTCACTTTTGTCAAGGTTAATTTTATATCCGGAAAAGGAGCTATATAAGTCCAACAGTTCGACTAAACGTGAGAGGGAGCTTTCCGCGTTTGTTAAAAAGAGAAGAATATCGTCGGCAAAGAGCGAGATTTTATGTGTGTTCGGTCCAATTTCGAAGCCCGTCATTTCAGTGTCTATTCTGATTGCTTCTGCTAGGGGTTCTATGGCGAGCGTAAATAAGGCAGGGCTAAGAGCGCAGCCCTGTCGGCAGGGCTCCAGACTAACTTTTTTCACCACCGTCCCAGAACCGTCCCGAAATACAATTTTAACCGTCCCAAAGTGAATGTAACCGTCCCAAAAATCAAATGTCGTTTCTTTACTTTGGTTTTGTCATCTATAGTTGTTATTTCCATAAGAAACACCATTCAGAGAAGGGGAGAATAAATTGATTTAGTCAAAAGGCTCCCAGGTGGAAAGATTTCACAAGAATAATTATGATTAAAAATAAATATATATATATATATATATAAAAAAAGTGTTTAACAAGGTGCTAGTATAGGGATATTTGGTCACGGTGCCGTTATAGTCAACCAATTGGAGCCATGTTGATTATTCCTTCCATAGGAAAATATATTTAAATGTATTTGTATTTTATTTCGTTTTGTTTTTTTTGTTTTTACAAATGTGTGTGTTTATGGTTGAAAATGTTAGAGATAAATAAAGATCAAATCAAATCTAACTGAATAAGTTATCCCTCTTCTAACAAGAAAGAAAAACGTAGTTTAGCTTTAAACTATATAATGTCATTGCGTCCAGAGATTCCACCTTTGATAACTAAAGTAATGACACTTGACTAGTAATGAAACTTAATGTCCCTTAGATCGCGCTGTCCTCCTGGTCGATATTGATAACTGCTGCTAAAATAAAATAAGTCCTGAGTCGCGACTCCGTGCTGCTCCCAACGAATCCCAATAGTATGCAACTGCAGAGCCGCAGAGCAGGGGCGCTTTCAGGTCCGGTCACAGGCCCGCTCAACAGCACCCCCCCACCCAACGGCTGAATTGCCAATGGCTGAATTGGAGTATTGCACTGTGCAGCTACATGCTTCTCGCAAAATCCAGCGTCCAGCTTCCGCTGCCCAGCCGTCGTTATCAGAACACTACACACATATCATAATGTTCACAGCAAACTTTAGTTGATCACCAGGTATGTTTTATTAATGTAGAATAATTCGTATATATATATGCGCGCACTGACAGTCAGCTAATTGACATTTCCTGTGAAAAAAATAAAATCCTCTCCGTCCCGTTTACGTCCCAAAAAAGATTTCTGTTCGTCCCAAATCAATATTTGATCGTCCCCGGGACGACGGGACATCGTTAGTCTCGAGCCCTGCCTGTCGGTTACCTCTATGTATGGTAGGGGTGGGAATCATCAGTTTCATCACGATACGATACGATATCGATTCTTTGGACAACGATACGATATTTGCCGATATCACAAAGTCTGCCACGATACGATACGATACGATTCAATTCAGGTGTCTGCGATCGATATGAGGCGATATTATGTGCCCATTTAACACAATCAGTCACATTTAGATCAACTAAAAAAAGGCTACGGAAATATCAATTGATGTATTTATTTTTGAGCTCTTCCAGACATTTAAATGAAAAACAATCTATTGTTTTTAATACAAATAGACCTCCTGTTCACTTTTGTTTTTAT
Source organism: Notolepis coatsorum (assembly GCF_963971535.1). NCBI lineage: Eukaryota > Metazoa > Chordata > Actinopteri > Aulopiformes > Paralepididae > Notolepis > Notolepis coatsorum. The sequence continues at coordinate 164,725,667 of NC_140171.1, read as the reverse complement.
ATATTGAGCTTTAACACACACACAGACACACACACACACACACACACACACACACACACACACACACACACACACACACACACACACACACACAGTCCCCCACAGCCCCCACCCCTCCTCCTTCCAAGTCCCCTCTTCACTCTCCTGTTCTCTCTCACGGTTAGCTGCTTAGCTTTTAGCAGCCAACGCGACGTTCATTTAGATATTTAACGCGACGTTGGCATAAAGGAATGGCGACGATGCAACGCCTGTTATATGCATTTGACCCGTTGCGGGGAAAAAACTGCACAGACTTATATCGGCTCGCAAAATAGACGCTCTGTAGTGCTTTACAGCAGACGCAAACACTGCTGTAATTTCTACACGGAGTTTCACAATACTGGGCGCCGGCGGATATGACTCGCGGGGATTTTCAAAATAAGAGTATCGCAATATGAATCGATCTTTTTACGTTGCGTCGATCCTATTTGATTATTGATAATAGATCGATATATCGATCTGGATCGATGTATTGTCCCACCCCTAATGTATGGAGAAATAATCTGAGGTAGTCCCATTGACCGCAATCCTAGCTTTGGGGGAGCCATAGAGTGATTTGATCAAGTCGACAAATTGAGCGTCAAAACCGAATTTTTTAAGGACTTTGAAGAGATAGGGCCATTCCAACCGGTCAAAGGCCTTTTCGGCATCGAGGGAGAGAGCAATGCTGAGAATCTTGTTTTTATGTGCGAAATGGATAATATTAAAAAAGCGTCTAAGATTGTTAGAGGAATGTCTGTTAATTATAAAGCCAGTCTGATCGGAATTAACAAGGCGGGGAAGGAATGTTTCTAATCTTTTGGATGTCATCTTAGTTACAAGTTTATAGTCTGTATTTAGGAGCGAGATTGGCCTGTAGGAGGCGCACTTTAAAGGGTCCTTCCCCGTCTTGTGAATAACCGATATAATGGCCAGAGAGAACGTCTCAGGAAATTGTTTTTCTTCTCTAGCTAATTGAAGGACTTCCATTAAGGGAGGGATTAAGAGGTCTTGAAATTCCTTGTAGAACTCTGGGGGGAAACCATCGTCCCCAGGAGATTTATTTGACGGTAGAAGTTTAATGGTCGCAAAATACTTCGCAAATTGAAAATGGTTTGCTCATAAACTCACTATCCTCGACAGACAAGCTTGGGAGATCAAGTTTGGAAAGAAAGGAGTCTATTGCTGTGCTGTCCCTGCTAGGTTGTGCAGTGTATAAGTCACTGTAATAGTTTCTAAAAGCATCGCTAATTTCTGTGGGTTTATTGGAGATTTTGCCCGGGGCCGTATAAAGTTTCAAGTTTCTTTAATAGTTGTCATACAGAAGTACAGAATACTTTCATACAAAATGCTTCTTACTGTTACGCTCCAGAGACTGTGCTAGACAAGATAGTATCAAATAACATAGTATAGCATGTAATTTAGAAGTAGAAAATGAGGTCACAGTGTTCAGTATAGACATATGTACAATGTTCGATGCAGAATAGACGTAACTGAGTTACCATATAATATACAATACTATGCAGTGTACTAATGTACAGTACTATATAGTGCAAAGTAGGGCTGCAACGATTAGTCGACATAATTGACGACGTCGATTATAAAAAATCGTCGACGAGAAATTGTTGCGTCGATAAAAAAAAAAAAAAAAAAAAATTATTTAATTATTTTTTTCTTTTTCTTTTTGTGCACTACCTATCTTTGTGAGAGTGGCTTCTCAGGGTTCCAGACAACATCATAACATGATGATCCCATAGCAAATTTTGGACATTGAAAACATTGTTCCCCTGCAGGAGATGATGATCAGACTAGACACACAATACATTACACACGCACTCCTCTCACTCACACACAGCGATCAGAGTAAGACACACACATACACACTCCTCTCACTCACACACAGCGATCAGAGTAAGACACACACACATACACACTCCTCTCACTCACACACAGCGATCAGAGTAAGACACACACATTCACACTCCTCTCTCTCACACACAGCGATCAGAGTAAGACACACACACATTCACACTCCTCTCACTCACACACAGCGATCAGAGTAAGACACACACACATACACAAATTACACAGTACACACCTCTCACTCACACAGCGATCAGAGTAAGACACACACACATACACACACACGGACTCCTCTCACACACAGCAAACAAAAGTTATTTAAAGTACACTTCCACTTTAATTTGTATTATTTAATTTATTTATCTTGTTATGAGTGATTGCTGTATTGTTCTTCAAATACATTTTCATTTAAAGTGGCTTAAAGATCCAAATTCAAATGTTTCATGAGTCATTATTTTAATTTGCTATGGGATCATCATGTTATGATGTTGTTGTTTGGTCCTGACAAGAGTCTCAAAGTCTGGGGTGATGGTAGACAAGCAACTCTGAGGTCATGCTCAATGTCCAATCTGTTCCTCTGCTCTGTCTTCAGCTGGACCAGAGCTGAGAAGCCACTTTCACAAAGATAGGTAATTAAAAAAAAAAAAATATATATACTTTTTTTTTTTTTTTTTTTTTTTTTACATTGGTTTTCGATTAGTCGACTAATCGAAAAAATAATCGGCAGATTAGTCGACTACCAAATTAGTCATTAGTTGCAGCCCTAGTGCAAAGCAGAAATGGGATGAGGTACAATTTAGGTACAATTTACAGTAAGGTGTACGAGTTGTAGTGCAATCCTTCATCAATAAATATAAAGTGTGGGGAGTGGGTGCTACAGTGTGTTTGTTTAAAGTGAGTGTGTGCTATAAAGTGTGTGGAGTGGGTGCTACAGTGTGTTTGTGTGTGTGCGTGTGGATGTGTGTGCTATGTGCGTTTGATGGTTGTTGTTGTGTAGTGTTCATTGTTCGTTTAGCAGCCTGATGGCCTGGGGATAGAAGCTTCTTCTGAGTCTTTCTGTGCTCGCCTTGAGACTCCGGTATCGCTTGCCTGACCGCAGCAGTTCAAAGAGGCAGTTGTTCGGGTGACTGGAGTCTTTAATGATTCTCTTAGCCTTGCCCCTGCAACGCTTGTTGTAAATGTTCTGGAGGGTGGGGAGCCCCCCTCCAATTGTGCGTTCGGCTGAACGTGTCACTCTTTGTAGTTTGCTTCGGTCTTGTGCAGTGCTATTCCCAAACCAGGAGGTGATGTTGCCAGTCAGGATGCTCTCTATTGTACATGAGTAGAAGTTCTTAAGGATCTTCTGACTGACTTGGAACTTCCTTAGGCGCCTGAGGAAGTAGAGGCGTTGTCGTGCCTTCTTCACAACACTCAATGTGTGTGGTCCATGTCAAGTCCTCGGATATGTAGGCTCCGAGGTACTTAAAGCTGTTGACTCTCTCAACCGGTGCCCCGTCGATGCTGAGGGGGCTGTAGTCCTTGACCCCCGACCTCCTGAAGTCCACAATCATCTCCTTTGTTTTGCTGACGTTCAGGGAGAGGCTGTTTTCCTGGCACCATCCCGCCAGGACCTTGACCTCTTCCAGGTAGGCCCTCTCGTCGTTGGCAGAGATCAGGCCCACCACCACTGTGTCGTCAGCAAATTTGATGATTGTATTGCTACTCCGCTGAGCCACACAGTCGTGTGTGTACAGGGAGTAGAGGAGGGGACTCAGAACACAGCCCTGGGGGGCCCCTATGTTGAGGGTGATGGATGAGGAGGTGCAGTTGCCTGCTCTCACCACCTGGGGTCTGCCCGTCAGGAAGTCCAAGACCCACTGGCAGAGGTCATAGTTCAAGCCCAGATCCCTGAGCTTGGCTATGAGTATGGAGGGGATTATGGTATTGAATGCCAAGCTGTAGTCGATGAATAGCATTCTCACATAGTTCCCCTGCCTCTTGTCCAGGTGTGATGCTGCTGTGTGCAGCACATGGGCTATGGCGTCCTCCGTGGACCTGTTGGGGCGGTATGCAAATTGCAGGGGTTCCATGTTGATGGGGAGGGAGGAGCAGATGTAGCCCTTTACGAGCTTCTCAAAGCACTTCATGGCTATGGAGGTGAGAGCTACAGGGCGGTAGTCGTTGAGGCAAGCAGGCTTGGATTTTTTGGGTACAGGGATAATAGTGGACTTCTTCAGGCAGGTGGGGATGACAGCCTGTTCTAAGGACAGGTTAAATATGTCAGTGAATACCGGGGCCAGTTGGTCGGCACAGACTTTTAGGACGCGGCCGGGGATGCCGTCCGGACCGCGTGAATATTTTAGGCAACCAACTTGTGTAAAGCGTTTCTCTGATTGGCCAATACGCCCATGTGACCACGGCAGCGCGAGAGAGCGGCAGCGCGGAAATAGGCTGTCTATTGCCTCGCGCTGCAGCGCGGAAATAGGCTGTCTATTGCCATTCTCTAAGTCAAACTCTAACCTTAACCAGCTCCTTAACAGCGCCTAAACTTAACCCTTCTAACCTTAAGCAACTCCGAAACAATGCCTAACCTTAACCAACTCCGAAACAATGCCTAAACTTAACCGGCGAAATGAATGCACGTTAAAAAATATTGCCATTCTCTAAGTCAAACTCTAACCTTAACCAGATCCTTAACAGCGCCTAAACTTAACCCTTCTAACCTTAAGCAACTCCGAAACAATGCCTAACCTTAACCAACTCCGAAACAATGCCTAAACTTAACCGGCGAAATGAAACGGCAAAAGAATGCGAATGCACGTTAAAAAAAAATAAAAATTGAAGGGAATCGAACTCGCCAGCAACGAGCCGTAGGATCCACAGCCATGCAGTCTTGCCAATTGAGCTATTTCTGGATACTGAATAAGGGGTGGTTACTTGCATATAATGAGCTCCGCTCTGCCGCTACGCTCCGCGGCGGGGGCGTGGCGAGACGCAAGTTGGGCGTGGTTAGACACAAGTTGGTTGCCTTTAATATTTAGGCGTCCGGACCTGCTGCCTTCCTGATATTCACTTTTTTAAAGGTCCGCCTCACCTCATGCTCTGTTACCCTGAACACTGAGTCTCCATCAGCAGCAGACCCCCCCCCCCCCCCCCCCCTTGCCGTGGCTTGTGGGCTGGTGTTGTTATTACCAGCATCAAACCTTGCATAGAAGGTATTGAGGTCATTTGCTAAGGAGATGTCACTGTTCAGTTTGAGGGAGGCGCCTTTGTAGTCTGTCATCGTTTTGAGCCCCTGCCACATAGCTCTAGAGTCAGCCTGTTCAAACTGGAGTTCAATTTTATCCCTGTAGCGCCGTTTGGCCTCTGTCACTGTCCTCCTTACGTTGTATCGCGCCACCTTGTGGTCATTCATGTTGCCTGCCACTAGGCCGTCGTTGTATGCCTTGGTGCGCGCTCTCAGAGCTTCACGGACGGATTTGTCTACCCAGGGTTTTTGATTTGGGTAAACTCTCATTGTGGTAGTGGGGATTGTTTCTTCCACCAAAGTACGAACATAGTCCAGCACTGTCTCCGTGTAGACATTAATGTTATCTGTGTCGTGGAACACGCTCCAGTCTGTGCAGTCAAACGCAGCCTGGAGCGTCTCCTCTGACGTCAAATCCCATTTCTGCACCTCTCGCGAGACTACAGGAGTGCTTTTGATTCTCTGTTTGTACTTTGGTGAAAGAAAAATGGCCGCGTGATCCGACTTGCCAAAGCCACTAGCAGAATGAGCCTTGTAGCCACCTTTGAATTGCGTGTAACAGTGATCTAGGATGTTACCGCCTCTGGTCAGGGACCGAAACTAGAGAGCGCCACCCGCCATTTGCGCTCAGTTTTTACGTTTGGCGCCTCCCACTGAGACGTCTGAGCGCCGTGTGACGGGCAATCAAATAGTCATGTGAAAACCGAAAATCATGATCCAATTCTTTAGCGGAGTTCTCACTCGCTGTCTCAGCAGACATGAAGCGCGCACTGCTGCTGCTACCCCCTCCCCACCTGTTTCTGTATGCCAATGCCTGCATGTAAACAGAGGCTATTGCCTCCGAGTCACCGTGACGTTAGTTAGCACTGCTGCTCCTACCCCTGTATGCCTGCATGTAAACATAGGCTATTGCCTCACCGTGACGTTAGTCTAGTCAGTGTGGGACCTTCGTGAGATAACGTTAGCTACCGTTACAAAATGACCCAGTCAACTATTCACTTAGTTTAATACACAAGGCATTGTGTAACGTTATCCAGCCGGCTAGCTACGGATAGCTCCCGACATCAACAAATCCTCCAGCAATAGTCCAGTGCATAATACCTCCGTTGGCTAGGTAACTAGTCACTACGAAATGTCGCAGTAAACTAAATAGTTCACTGAGGCGTTGTCCCAACGCCATCCAGCAGTAGCTACAGATAGCTCTTGGCATCAATGTCCTACAACAACAACATGCGTATTCGAGTCCCTGGTTTACATCGCATGAGTGAGGGCTGCTGACTAGGGTCCAGGTGCAGCGCCGGAGAATTCTTTTGCATGCTGAATGTAGAGTTTAGGGTCCAGCTGCACCCCCGGAGAATCCTTGCTGGAGCTGGAGGCCACTTGAGTATACACACAGACAGTGGAGCTGTTTGCAGACAGCGAGGTGGCGATGTCTCGCAGATAACACAATCACAAGTATGATTATATAATATATATATTTTATTAAAAAAAAAATCTATATAAAATAATAATAAAAAAAAAAAGTATCAAAAAAAAGTTGGCGGGTAAGAAATATGCTTGGCGGGTAGATTCTTCCCATCTACCCGCCACAGGCCGGTGAGTCAAAAAGTTAATTTCGCTCCCTGCCTCTGGTGTTACAAGTCACATGCTGATAGAAGTCAGGTAAGACCTTTCTCAGATTGGCGCTATTGAAATCACCCACCACTATAATGTTAATTATATTAATTAAATGTTAATGTAATGTAAAATGTAATGTAAAATAAATGTAGCTACACATTTACATATTGTTAAACATGGTGTTTCTGTATTTATTACTTATTCAAGTTATACATATTGCATATTCATTTGCATAAATGTAAAAATATATGTTAGCTTATGTTATTTTAACAAATAATTTTAGTTTATCAGAACCCCATATTACTCCAAGTCCACCAATCAATGATCAAACCATTCAAGTAAATAACAAAGAAGAATATCATCAAATACAAGCTATGACATTAAGTTTGTTCAAAACCTTTTTGTCACAGTCAAGAGGGGCAGAACTAACAACTGTGAGCTGCAAAGAACACGTGGGACAGATGTAGCAGATGTTACAAAAACAAATGGCTGCACACAACCTTGCAGAGGCCATACATCCAACTAATGGAAGATAGTTTAATTAACTTTAATTAACAGATTGCAGAATGGGTACAGTACAGTACAGCTCAATACACACAATTGTTAAGGGGATGCAGACCAGAGAAAGACTTTCGACTTGTTTACATCAGGGTCCCCCATTTTCAATTCGGAATGAAATTGCTATTATGTGTCTGCATGAACACACAACTGTAACTGTACTCAAAAATAACAAAATAAGGGTTGTCTCAGTTCACAACTATATTGGTCAAGTTTTGGGTGGGACTTGTTTGCATCCCTACAGCTTCTTATTCAATTGAGCGAGATGCTCGGTTATGTCACACAGCCAGTTTGCATCTGACAGTTCAGACAATATTTCTTCAACCCTTTGTTACCTATTCCGCCTGGATCTTTTTTGTATTTTGGGCTGTAAAATTGTCAAAGAATGTCTGAGGAGTAAGTGCTTTTGGCTTTTTTCCTTTGTTACCTCAGATGTTCAACATACATGTATGTGTAAGAATGTGTAATAACTAAGGCTGTCAAAGTTAAAGCTTTATTAACGCATTAACCCACAATTATTTTAACACTGCTATTTTTTAACCCAATATTAACACTTTGGCTGCCAGGAGCCGTGTTAAAGCGTCATTCCCGGCCATGCTCAAGTTGCCGGAGGACGCTTTACAGCGTCCTTATATCAATATTTCAAAAATCTGCGATCGGATTCATATGTCCCCTCCGCTGGCCTGAGATCCACCAGGAGGACCCACTGAGCTCTCTGGCGGTTCAGGAGCGCCATCTGGTGGCCGATCGGCGCAATCGCTTAACAGGAAGTGGCATAGAGGTTGTGCTGGACGGTCGTATTACTTCCGGGCACTCGCTATAGGTCCCGGCATTCTAGCTCGTCACAATACACAGTGATCGATTGCCAATACCTCGATAAACAACATGATTTGGACGTATATACCATTATACAAGCTGGAGATGGACCGGGTAAATCTACATCCCATAATGATAAAATTTCTACTCTACGATGATCGCCCAACGGCGCGCGGAGACTGGGGTGAGTTTTAGCGTGTAACGTTACCGTCTTCGATACTAACTGCTATTATCAACATTTGACCCACATTAGATGATTGGTATAACGCTGCCCACGGAATTATAAACGCCCCCTAGCCCATCCGGTCAACATCAGATGACGTGTAGTAACTTCTAGAAGTACGTCTAGTTGGAATTTTTTATATCGCGCTGATTGCCATAAAACTGTATTGCATCATCAATATAATGCATTTGGGGCTATAGATCACATTCTGGAGAAAGCTGCAGAAAGAGATGAAAACATACTTATACATTAGACCATACTTTACTATGAATATGTGAATGAAAAAGTTTAACGTTGCTACACAATGAACAATACATATAGGACTTTGAATGGGCCCTAATAATGGCAATGTAGCAATAGAATTAAAAAAGTTATAGCCATGCAAAGAAGGGGTACTTCTCCATAGACAAATAGAGCCAGCAACCTATGGTATATCATGAATTTAACCCATGGCAACCAAAGTGTTAATGTAAAAAAAAAAAAAAAATGTATATCTGAGCTCTTGGGGGGCCACATCAAATGACGTGGCGGGCCGGATTTGGCCCGCGGGCCGTGAGTTTGACACCTATGGTATACGGTATAAACGGTATGAATTTGCTCTACGGTATGGATTTTGACTATACCGTGTAACCGGTAGAGCAGCTCTAAAATAGCAATGACGTCATGTAACCACAGCGCGACTATTTCACTCGCATTTGCCCCTAAAAATAGATAGAATTAGTCATAGATAATAGATATGTGCAAACTGGAAAAAGTTATTTAGGAGGCTTCGTGCAGTGGGTGTGTCAACACGCAATTGTCATTTCATAATAAACACATATCACCGCAGCGCACAGCAAGTTTCAATTTCAGTTCCTGGCATTTTTAACCAGTGGAGAAAGGTAAGAGATTTCCCTATCGTTTTTCTTATATGAATTATTCTACGTTAATAAAACATACCTGGTGATCAACTACAGTTTGCTGTGAACATTATGATGTGTAGTGTTCTGACGGCTGGGCAGCGCGAGCTGGATGCGAGAAGCATATGCAGCTGCAGAGCCGCAGAATCCACCATAACCCACCCATCTGTACCGGCAAAGTGCAGTACTCCAATTCAGCCATTGGCAATTCAGCTGTTGGGTGGGGGGCGCTGTTGAGCGGTCCCCAGATAGAGCCTTAAAACAGCTGAATCTGCTGCTCTGCAGCAACATACTCTTTGCAAATAAGTCGTTGCGAGGTGGAGAGAGTCATCACGCAAACCCACGATAATGTTGCCGTCTCTCTCTGCCAAATTTCTCAGTTCTTCGCTTGATATAATTAATACAAATGTCCAATATAACGGAATTGGTTAGCTCATAAAAATGTGATTATAACAGACTGCTGTTTATTAATGTCGGGCGACTGCCCACAGACACCCATTTGATTTAAAGTCGGCAGCAGCAAGGAGTCTCGGGACTTATTTTATTTGGAATATAATGACTGTATATACGCAAAAGTAGCCTAGTTTTAAGTTAAAATATTATAAATCTACATGCCTTGAGGATGTCATTATTTATATAGCCTGCCTATCAGGCAAAAAAAATTATTCTAACGGAAACACTGATACCGTGATATATACCGTTACCGTCTATGCTTCAAATTATACCGTGATATAAATTTTAGACCATACCTACCGTCCACCCCTAAGTTCAGCACAGTATTTCTTTTTCAGTCCCTTTGTATAGGAGATAATGTGGCCCCTTATGTAAGCCTTGAGTGTATCCCAAAAGATGAGTGGCAGATTGTTTATTTGTTAGTGTAAAGAATGCAATTTGTTCTCTAATAAAGGAGCAAAATTCTGGTTGTTTGAGAAGCATTGGATTAAATCGGCATCTATTGTTTTTATCTTTCTGGCATAAATAAGGATATAATCAGGGGGGAATGATCGCTCAGTAGTCGAGTAAGGTATTGAGCGTTCAATACTCTATGGCCCGAGAGTACTATTTTTTTTCTCAGGAAGACACAAGACATTTTCTAGAATAGATTATGTTTTTGCTTCCCCTAGACTATTTGATAGCTTTGACGTGGAATTGGTAACCAGTGCACTATCAGATCACAGCTATTTACTCCTAAAGGGCTCTTTTAGTAGAATGACCTCCCCAAGATGGCGTTTTAACACTGTTGAAAAACACTGAATTCAATTTACAATTCAACATTAAACTAAATTATTTCCTAAAGAGTAATACAGGTTCTGTACAAGACCCCAGAATGTTATGGAGATCGGTAAAGGGTTTTATTAAGGAAAACACTACTGTATTTGCCTCCAACCTCCGCAAGAAACGTCAATCCAAATTGGTAGAACTGGAAATGCTACACTCATCGCTATTCTCCTCCTTACAACGCAACTACTCATGTCAAGTGGAGTATCAAATCAAAGTGTTAAAAAAGAGATTAATTCCATTTAATATAATTATTTAAATTTTTTTTACAGTTTATTCCATTTGTATTGCTCGATTCCGTGAACGCGGATTCCATATGGCTCTAATATCTCTCTACACACACTACCCCACCCCCCTTGCAACTTGCACAAAATACAGCCTTCTCATGTCTATGATCTCCCTTTCTGACACACACATGTAACGGAGGTACCACGTGTCTATCCACAGTCACGATGGACAGTGTAGTGAAGTGGACGTTAAGTGGTACTGCAAGTAAACTCACTCCCCAGAGGCATCCAGAGTTCACCTCTTGGTATAGTGGTCTGCGATGTCGCCCGCGGCGCGGGAGACCGGGGTTCAACTCTCACTCAGGGCATGTCAAATGAGACCGGTTTCAGTGGTGCCCAGTGACCCGGATGCCCTGGGTGGAGTGAGTTTAGGGGGGTGAGCAGGGCTCTACATTGCGACCAAATTGCTCGCATATGCCCCTAAAAATATGTGTGTGCGAACCGTAAAACTCAATTACGCTCTACTTCCTCAGGCGCCTAAGGAAGTTCCAAGTCAGTCAGAAGATCCTTAGGAACTTCTACTCATGTACAATAGAGAGCATCCTGACCGGCAACATCACCTCCTGGTTTGGGAATAGCACTGCACAAGACCGTAGCAGACTACAAAGAGTGACACGTTCAGCCGAACGCACAATTAGAGGGGGGCTTCCCACCCTCCAGAACATTTACAACAAGCGGTGCAAGGGGAAGGCTAAGAGAATTATTAAGGACTCGAGCCACCCGAACAACTGCCTCTTTGAACTGCTGCCGTCAGGCAAGCGATACCGGAGTCTTATGGCGAGCACAGAAAGACTCAGAAGGAGCTTCTATCCCCAGGCCATCAGGCTGCTAAACGAACAATAATCGCTAAACGAACAATAACCACTATGCAACAACCATCAAATGCACACAGCACACACACCCACACGCACACACACACTCACTCAAACAAACAACACACTGCAGCACCCACTCTCCACACTTTAGATCACACAAACACACTTACACTTTATATTTATTGATAAAGGATTTGCACTACAACTCGTACACCTACTGTGAATTGTACCTAAACTGCACCTCGTCCATTTATGCCTTGCACTATATAGTATTGTATATTAGTACACTGCACAGTATTGTATATTGTATGGTAACTACGTCTACGAACATTGTACATATGTCTAAACTGAACACTGTGACCTCTTTTTTTTTTCTTCTAATTTTTACTATGTTTTTATTTCATACTTATCTTGTCATGCACAGTCTCTGGAGCGCAACAGTAAGAAGCATTTTGTACAAAAGTATTCTGTACTTCTGTATGACAACTATTAAAGAAACTTGAAACTTGAAACTTGGTGTGCGAGTACAGATTACAGCCTCTCGTCTTTTTTTTCTCCGCCGCGAGAAACGTTAAAAAACTACAAGTCCCACATTGCACTCAAGCCAACGGTCCAATCACAGTAGAGTGACGTGACTGGTTTCAAGAGAAAGAAAGCAAATGACCAATCGGAAGCTCTCATTTGGCTTGTTTACTTCCTGAAACACCACCATTGCGATATGCGAGTTTCCCGAGACATGTAACTTCTAGTCTTACCAATAGCAATATATTTTAGAACACCTAGATTTAGCGATAACAATAGTAATTTAACGTTAATGCAACAAAACGAATGCCTTGCTTTGTTAATCATAACGTTGATGCAGTAGCGTATGCCGTTGTGTTGACTGTAACGGACATGATAACAACATAACACTGTGTACACATTCAAATTGCGATAATCGATTCTAACATTTTCAAATCGATGCAGTTGAATTTCCCCCTTAGGATCGATGCATTGTTACACCCCTACACCAAAGTCACTGGCCCACTGTGTATCTGTGTGTACAGCTAACTTGGCTAGCGTTATGAACAGCAGAGGTGGGCAATAGGGTCCAGCTGCAGCGCCGGACGACCAGAGTGCAAGCGGTGTGACGTAATTGGCAGACTCGACTGTCAATCAATGGTCTACCTGACACGCAAACTCATAAACAATGTTTCTGTACTGGAGGTGTACAGTATTTCAATAGGCAACCCTGAAAGGATTATTTCTCTAGAAGAGCAACACAGCCAAAACATAGGCATTGTATGCATAAAAGGGGCAAAAGCTAAAGTTAAGTGACTGCTACTTTGTAGCAGTAGTTTGATTTGATAGTTTATTTGATAGAGACAGCACATGTTAATGAACATCAAGTACAAAATACAAAATGTAAACATGCAGGGTTGTAGCAAGAGCTAATTTACACACATGCACGCACGCACAATACGAATATAAATTTATTTTTGAAAAAAAAAAAAAAAAAATTACTTGAAATATTTTCACTGTGCTCCTAAATTTCTTTGTGTGCTCCTAACCTTTTTCATTTAAGAGCACCTGTGCCCCTAGAGAAAAAGGTTAGCGTAGAGGGTAGAGCCCTGGTGAGTGTAACGGAGGTACCGCGTGTCTATCCACAGTCACGATGGACAGTGTGAAGTGGCTGTGGACGTTAAGGGTTCCTGCAAGTAAACTCACTCCCCATAGTAGGGCTGCAACTAACGATTATTTCGATTAGTCGACTAATCTAACGATTCTTTTTGTCATTCGATTAGTTGACTAATCTAACGATTATTTTTGTCACACCCTCAATCTCTGCTTCCTGTGGGCGCGGCTCCTTCTCCAGTGCATGTTTTACCTCACATGCTCAAGTCTGCACACCTGTGAATGTCACCCTGTTGTCCAGTCCCTCTGCCTTAACACTTTGAGTGGCAGCGATGAGATGTCTCGTCTCTCTGTTTAATTAATTTATCCACTCTGGTTGGATGGTGTGTATGTATATGTATGTATTGTGCTGTATAATGACAATACATTTGAATCGAATCTCATTTTGAAATCGCTACGCTGCCTATGGACACGACAGTGGCAGACAGCTTCGGAGGTGATTGCATTGCACCATGAGGCATAACAAAAAATATTGTTTGTTTCCGGTTGCCGACCGACCCTGCCGATTTAGGTGCGACCCAATATATTTTATGAGTTTAAAAAAAAAAAAAAATTAAAAAAAAAGAAAAAGAAAGGACTTTTTTTTTTTTTTATAATAAAGTTTCATAGAAATCTTAGTCAAACCTTTAGTATTATGGATATTAAACATGCTGGCAGAGTACATGCATCTATGTTGTTGTGAACATTTTAATTAAATAAAGAAATTCCCTATCCATAGTAGCCGTGGGAAAGAATAAAATAAAAAAATAAAAAATTCCCTACCTACCCATGCCTTAACTGACAACCAACAGGAAACAAACACTATTTTTTTTTATGCCTGGTGATCCACTCAACAGGTAGCGATTTCAAAATGAGATTCGATTCAAATGTATTGTCATTATACAGCACAATATATACATACACACCATCCAACCAGAGTGGATAAATTAATTAAACGTTAAAAAAAAAAGAAACTTGAACCAGAAGTGATTTGAACTTGTGACCATAGGATCCACAGCCAGCAGACTAACGAAGTGAGCTAAATCGGATGTTAAAACTGAGTGACTAATCCAGTGTTTCTCAAAGTGGGGGGCGCGCCCCCCAGGGGGGACGCAGAGGCATGACAGGGGGCCCTTGAGATTTAAAAAAAAAAAAAAAATGGATTACAGAAAATTATCACTAAAGTGCTATCTGTTGCAGCTGCACTGTTCTCCATGAAAATACCATTTCTCAAATTCTGAAAATCATTATTTAATAAAACACAGAAAAGGATCACCAAGTTACTCTGGATAAAAGAAAACCTTTACAGACAACATTGAGACAGCTTCCTGACACATCTCCATCCAAACTCTTGGAAGAACTCTTTGAAATCTCATCTGATACCACCTGGAGAGCTAGTTTCAGAGTGTGGTGCTGAGTACCAAGTATCTCATCTCATGGCCCACCAAGTATCTCATGATGCAGCAGTTAAGGTGTTGATACCATTCAGCACCACATACAGTATCTGTGTGAAGCTGGCTTTTCATCCATGACAGCTCTGAAAACAAAATATAGGGCCAAGTTGAAAGGTCACGATATTGGTGTTATTTCAATAAATTTAAACATGGTCCATTTCATGACTATTTTGTGGGGGGGGGGACAAAATATTTTGGTCCGCCAAAGGGGGGCCTGACAGAGAAAGTTTGAGAAGCACTGGACTAATCCATGATTTACACTTGTGCCAATTGCGTTTGTCCCTAATCTTTAGTATTGGCATTAATAAATCAGATGTCATGTTCTACAGTAGGACTTACTACTGTGATACCCATTAAAACAGTCATTCGAATAATAGAAGCCTGCTTTGCTGGAATGATTCATTTCAAAGATGAATTGGATAATGCAGGCGCGAGCTGGGCGTAACTGGCGTAGATAACTTACCGGGGGCAAAACTAGCGTACGTCAGTGGCAAATCAGGCCGCGCAAACCGAACACGGAAGTGCAATCCTCTTAGGGAAAGTATTCACGCGACCGGTACCCTGTCCCGCACATACAGGACTTCTCTACCCACCTAGCGGGGGCCATCATCTTCTCCAAGGTGGACCTGGTGCGCGTGTACCACCAGGTGCCGGTCCATCCACGGGATGTGCCAAAAACAGTTGTCATTACACCCTTTGGACTTTTTGAATTCCTAAGAATGCCTTTCAGGCTCATGGGGCCTAATGGACTCTGCGCTCCAGGACATGCCGTTTTTGTTTGTGTACTTGGATGACATTCTTGTAGCCAGTACGTCCATAGAGGAGCACATGACACACCTCCAGCAGCTGTTTGAGCAGCTCAGTAAACACGGCCTCATCGTCAACCCGACCAAGTGCCAGTTTGGGCAGTCCTCCATCACCTTCCTCGGACACCATGTCACTCCACAGGGAGCCACCCCACTCCCTGCCAGGGTGGAGGCCATTGCCAGTTTTCCTCGTCCCAGCACCGTACGGTCTCTACAGGAGTTCCTGGGCATGGTGAACTTTTACAACTGGTTCCTTCCCCATGCTGCCCACATCATGTGCCCCTTGTACGAGGCCCTGCGGGGCAAAGTGCCCAAGGACGAGTTAGATTGGTCTTCGGGGATGGACAGCGCTTTTGGGGCTGCCAAGACCGCGCTAGCCAACGCTGCTCTGCTGGCGCACCCCTCTCCCACTGCCCCGGTCGCCCTCACGACAGACGCCTCTGATTATGCAGTGGGAGCGGTGTGCGAGCAGTGGGTGGGCGGTTCCTGGCAGCCACTGGCCTTTTTTAGCAAACAGCTCTGCGACAACGAGCGTAAGTACAGTACTTTTGACAGGGAACTGCTGGGTCTGTTCCTCGCCACTAGGCACTTTAGATGCCTGTTGGAAGGCCGCCAGTTCACTGCCTTTGTGGACCACAAGCCACTAACGTTCTCCATGGCCAAGACCTTGGAGCCGTGGTCGGGACGTCAGCAGCGGCAGCTCTCTGCGATCTCCGAGTTAACCACGGACATTCAGCACGTGGCGGGCAAGGACAACTTGCCACTTCCGACTGCCTCTCTCTGGCGGTCATCGGGTCCGTCCACTTGGGACTCGATTATGCCGCCATGGCGGCAGACCAAGCCACAGACTCAGACATTCAGGCCTATCGGACGGGCCCTACTGCACTGCAGCTGGAGGATGTGGTGTTCGACACAGCTAACGCCACTCTCCTCTGCGACATCTCCACTGGCCAACCGCGCCCTATGGTGCCTACGGCCTGGCGGCGCCGGGTTTTTAACATGATCCACAGCCTTTCCCACCCAGGTGTGAAGGCCTCGACTAAGCTGGTGGGGGTCAAGTTGGCCTCCAGAAGGATGTTAGGACCTGGGCTAGCTCATGTGTGGCGTGCCAGCGTGCCAAGGTGCACCGCCATACCAAAGCCCCTTTAGCACCGTTTATAGTGCCAGAGAGGCGGTTCGACCATGTGAATGTGGACCTGGTGCTCCCCCTGCCCCCCTCCCACGGATATACTCACCTCCTCACCATGGTGGACAGGACCACCGGGTGGCTGGAAGCTGTTCCACTGTCCTCCACTACGGCAGTGGAGGTGGCCCAGGCGTTCATCGGCTGCTGGGTGGCCCGTTTTTGGCACACCGGGGGACATCACAAGCGACAGGGGCCCCCAGTTCACTTTGGAGCTCTGGACTGCAGTTGCAGAGCACCTGGGGGTGAAGATCCACCGCACTACGGCGTACAACCCGCAGGGCAACGGACTTTGTGAGCGGTTCCATAGGGACATGAAGGCCGCTCTTCGGGCTGCCCTTACGGATGGCGACTGGGTTGACCGCCTCCCGTGGGTCTTGTGTGACGGATCATATTGGTCTGCGTTGTGTTGTTGTTAAATGTTAATGTCCCGAGGGGGAGTCGAACAGGGGAGCTCCCGCGCCGCGGGCGACGACACAGGCCGCTGCACTAAGAAGTGGATCCACTCCTAACTACCGTACCTATGCATCTGTTAACCCTGTTATGAGGAAGTGAGTTTAACTTACCAGCCCGTAATGCCACAGTCACTTGTCAACACCCCTGTTTCTGTGACTGTGGATAGACTCACAGGCTTCCCCGTTACACTCACCTCCCTAAACTCACGCCCCTCAGGACATCCGGGTCACGGCACCACTGTGACGGATCATATTGGTCTGTGTTGTGTTGTTGTTAAATGTTAATGTCCCGAGGGGTAGTCGAACAGGGGGCTCCCGCATCGCGGGCGACGACACAGACCGCTGCACTAAGAAGTGGATCCACTCCTCACTACCGTACCTATGCGTCTGTTAACCCTGTTATGAGGAAGTGAGTTTAACTTACCAGCCCGTAATGCCACAGTCACTTGTCAACACCCCTGTTTCTGTGACTGTGGATAGACTCACAGGCTTCCCCGTTACACTCACCTCCCTAAACTCACTTGTTGTGGACATGGGGGGCAGGCCAGAGCGGGTCACTATAGACCGTCTTAAGCCTGCTCACTTGGACAAGGACGAACCAGTTCAGTCGGCCCTACCCCCGCGGCGGGGGCGCCCCCCGGTTTCGGCTCAGACCCCTTCCCCGTCCTCTGTTCCGGCCTTGGCCCCTTCCATGGCCCGGCCGCTGGTCCCACTTCTCTCCCTTAATCCCCTTCTTGTTAAGCACAGTCGGTTCGGCCGCTTGATCCGTCCCCCTCCACGTTGACTATTTCATGCTGTGATCTGTTCACTGATGGACTGTTCACTGGCTATTAATTAGTTGCAGTTTTTGTATTGGTGAATTCTGGGGGGGCCTGTGTGGTGACCTATATTAAGAGACATTCACCAAGGTGGGCTTGTGCCTTAAGGGCGGGGGTTTTACTGTTTAGGGGAAAGGGGAAATACCACTTCCGGTTCCGGGTTAAGTTGGTTGTTATTGTAAATGCTATGTGCAGTGAGAAGTAAAGTACCTCAACTCGAACCACGTCTCTGGCTCGCTACTTTCTTATCGCCACAGCAGCCTATTACTAGCCTCTAGGGCTGACCCCTATTAGTAGATTAGTCGACTAATCGGTCGAAAGGAGCCGTAGTCGACTAGCCAACCTCTTAGTCGAATACAAAAAAATATATATAGAAGCATGGTTAACGCTAATGGCACGCATACCAGAAGCTAACTGCCTACGGAAACAGGCACAGAGGCACTGAAAGAGGATTTCACCCGTCTAATGAACACACTAGACTAGACAAATATCAAGATGTATCCATCAGTGGACCAATTGCATGCTTTTGCAGAGGACAAGAAGCCTTCAGTCGACTCCTTCAGACATTAACCACCCCCACAGCCCAAATGGAATGATAATTTCTTTTTTATATATATATTAAAAATATGATTCTTTTTTTTTGTCTACCAATAGGCGACTAATGGCAAATTTTGGCCAATCATAGTCGACCATCCAAATCCTTAGTCGGGGACAGCCCTACTAGCCTCCCAGGAATTACCCTAAACCGCTCTAAAACCATACTTGTATTCACCACGGTATAAAACGGGAATGTATGGATGGAAAAATTATTCCTTTTTCACATCTTGAATCATAGATACTCGATGTCAAATGGGCCATGTGTTAATGATGAAAAGTTATCTACTGCATCTTTATGTTTGTTATTCATATTATTATTATTCCTCCCTGCAGACCCCCCACAGCTCTCTGTCTGTGAAGAGGAGGTTCCCCCTGAGCAGCAGGAGAGGAGCCCCAGTCTGAGCCAGGAGGAGCCAGAGCCCCTACAGATTAAAGAGGAACAGGAGGAACTCTGGAGCAGTCAGGAGGGAGAGCAGCTTCAAGGTCTGGAGGAGGCTGATATCATCAAGTTCACTTTCAACCCTGTCTCTGTGAAGAGTGAAGATGATGAAGAGAAACCTCAGTCCTCGTGGTTTAACCAAACCCAGGACCCAGAGTCCATACAGATTAAAGAGGAACAGGAGGAACTATTTCAAGATTTAGAGGAGGCTGATGGCTCCAAGATGACCTTACACCCTGTGAAATATGAACATGGTCGAGATAATACTCTGTCCTCACTGCTCAGCCAAACCCAGGACTCAGAGCTCCTACAGATCAAAGAGGAACTACATCAAGGGCTGGAAGAAGCTGATCTCTCCAAGATCACAGTAGACCCAGTGAAATGTGAAGATGGTCAAGAGAATGCTCTGTCCTTCCAGCCTCTTCAAACCCAGAGGGAGAAAAACAGAGAAGCATACTCTTTACCCAGCACCTCAACTGGACAGATGAAAACAGAACCTGGTGGAGAGGACTGTGGAGTATCAGAACCAGCCAGTAACTTATATCCATATGGTGATTTAGAACCAACTAGAGATGGCCAGCTTCTCTCTTCAGACTGTCCTGAGACTGATGACAGTGATGATTGGAAGGAGAGTGGGGAACCTCAGTCAGGTTTAAAGATGCTAATATCAGACAAGAAACAAAAAACATTAAGTTTGTCTCATACAGGACAGAAACAATTTAGTTGTTCAGTTTGTGGAAAAGGGTTCAGTGACAAAGGAACTTTGAACAGACACATGTCAACTCATACAGGAGAGAAACCATTTAGTTGTTCAGTTTGTTCAAAAGGGTTCACTCACAAAGCACATTTGAAGATCCACATGAGAACTCATACAGGAGAGAAACCCTTTAGTTGTTCAGTTTGTGAAAAAGGGTTCACTCAGAAAGGAAATTTGAAGATCCACATGACAAGTCATACAGGAGAGAACCCATTTAGATGTTCAGTTTGTGGAAACGGCTTCAGTGACAAAGGAACTTTGAACAGACACATGTCAACTCATACAGGAGAGAAACCATTTAGTTGTTCAGTTTGTGGAAAAGGGTTCACTCACAAAGGACATTTGAATATCCACATGAGAACTCATACAGGAGAGAAACCATTTAGTTGTTCAGTTTGTTCAAAAGGGTTCAGTGAGAAAGGACATTTGAATATCCACATGAGAACTCATACAGGAGAGAAACCATTTAGTTGTTCAGTTTGTGGGAAAGGGTTCAGTGAGAAAGGACATTTGAAGATCCACATGATAACTCATACAGGAGAGAAACCATTTAGTTGTTTAGTTTGTGGAAAAGGGTTCACTCACAAAGCACATTTGAAGATCCACATGAGAACTCATACAGGAGAGAAACCCTTTAGTTGTTCAGTTTGTGAAAAAGGCTTCAGTAACAAAGGAAATTTGAAGATCCACATGACAAATCATACAGGAGAGAAATCATTTAGTTGTTCAGTTTGTGGAAAAGGGTTCAGTGACCAAGGAACTTTGAACAGACACATGAGAACTCATACAGGAGAGAAACCATTTAGTTGTTCAGTTTGTTCAAAAGGGTTCAGTGAGAAAGGACATTTGAAGATCCACATGATAACTCACACAGGAGAGAAACCATTTAGTTGTTTAGTTTGTGGAAAAGGGTTCACTCACAAAGCACATTTGAAGATCCACATGAGAACTCATACAGGAGAGAAACCCTTTAGTTGTTCAGTTTGTGAAAAAGGCTTCAGTCACAAAGGAACTCTGTAAATACACATGATAACTCATACAGGAGAGAAATCATTTAGTTGTTCAGTTTGTGGAAAAGGCTTCAGTGACAAAGGAACTTTGAAGATACACATGTCAACTCATACAGGAGAGAAACAATTTAGTTGTTCAGTTTGTGGAAAAGGCTTCAGTGACAAAGGAACTTTGAACAGACACATGTCAACTCATACAGGAGAGAAATCATTTAGTTGTTCAGTTTGTGGAAAAGGGTTCACTCACAAAGGACATTTGAATATCCACATGACAACTCATACAGGAGAGAAACCCTTTAATTGTTCAGTTTGTGAAAAAGGCTTCAGTCACAAAGGAACTCTGAAAATACACATGAGAACTCATACAGGAGAGAAATCCTGAAGTTTGTGGAATGGTTCAGTGATAATGGGGTTCTGAGAAGACACATGGGAAGTCATACATGCAGTCACTGTGTGTTGTTGTAGCCACCGGGTAAATCGCGATTTTTTTATTTGTTTGTCATGACAAACCAATTACATAATCCAACATATGTGTAAAGGCACAACATATTCCAGTTAACGGTATATTTTTTTACTGATTCGTTACGGCGTAGTCAATACTTCCATGCGTATAAATTGAGGAAGGCGAGAACACACAGGGACCTCTGCCGCGCGCTGCAACACACAGAGCGGCAGGTGTGGATAAGGGGGCGTGCTAGCGCGCGGTCACGTGGACGTCGTGGCCAATCAGAGAAACGCTGAACGCAAGTTAGTTACCTCAAGTGTTCACGCCTCCCGCATGCTTGCTTTTTTCCCGTAGCCTCTGTGAGCGAAGACGCTCTTTGATTGGCTAACCCTAACTCTAAGCATAACCACATCGAAAGAGGGCCTAAGCATAACCACTTCGAAAGAATGCCTAAGCATAACCACTTCGAAAGAATGCCTAAGCATAACCATTTCGTCAAAAGAATGCCTAAGCATAACCACTTCGAAGCAGAGAATACAAGGCGGAAGAGACCCTTCGGAGCTAAACCAGTCAGAGAGGGTATTTTCTTCTTCGCTGTACGCCGCCTAGCCAATCAGAGAGCGTCTTCGCAAACAGAGGCCACGGAAAGAAATCACGCCTCTCCCACGGAGCGCCTGAGTATTGATTGATTGATTGAAAACTTTATTAACAGATTGCAGAATGGGTACAATACAGTACAGCTCAATACACACAATTGTTAAGGGGATGCAGACCAGAGAAAGACTTTCGTCTTGTTTACATCAGGGTCCCCCATTTTCAATTCATCAGGACATATATGACATACATGACATACAGATAGACAGTACTGCTACATCTATACATTTATGACATACCAGATTTGAAAATACAGTACTGTTTGTGATATAAAAAGAGTCCAGAAAAGGGAGTATATACATTTGACGTAGAAACTGTACATTGGAGGAGGTTGGCTGGGGTTGAGTGGGGGGGGGGGGGGGGACACTACACCTGTACAAGCAAAACTGTACATTGGGATATTGACAATCATACTAGGTAATTTACATTGGAGGGGGGGGGGGGCATTGTACAAACAAGCAAAACTGTACATTGGAATATTGACAACCATACTAGGTAAATTACTGTACATTGGAGGGGGTTGGGTTATGACATTTACAGCGGCCAGTTTCGAATTGCAGTCTCCCGTAGGTGTTCCTTGAGAGTGGTTTTGAAAGTGGGTAGTGATTCACATTCCTTTACAGCTTTGGGTAGGGCGTTCCACATTGATGTGGCATAATTGCGAAACGTGTTTAGTCCCTTGTTTGAGCCGAATCTGGGTTTAACATGATTTGTGGAGCTCCCTCTGGTGTTGTGATTAGAGTTGTTCCGATACCGATACTGGTATCGGAAATGCCGCCGATACTGCCTAAAATGCTGGTATCGGTATCGGCGAGTACACGTAAATTCTAGCCTCCGATCCCATGATGTAATTTATCTCCTGCCGAGTCCTGCGGAGAGTGAGGATTATAAAATGAACATGTTTTAAAGTGTGATGCTGTGTCATTTTAACAGCAGATACACTTTCTTAAATTCCATTGTCCCCGACAGTGCGGTGTGACGGGGAGCTCGGACGGGAATCGGGATGTGTTTGGCTGGTGTTATGATAGCATTAGCTGGAAAGATAGCTAGTTGGAACAACATCCGCTTTTAACGTTACATCAAATCAGATGATCGCCTGTCCTTTCTCGAGGACCTAACACTGTCCGTGACCGTCTATCAACAATAATGCACCCACGGTGAATTGTATTTAAGTTAAGTAGCTACGGACTAGCGTTAGCTGACTATTACTAACGTTATCTTAATGGCAATGCGGGAAGACGAGCTAGGTCAGTTAGCTTAGCTTGATAACGTTACCGTGTCTAAAGTTGGTGCTATTCACATAATCCAGCAATAATGGCTGCAGACCTGCAAGCAAAGTACAGCAAGTGCCAAAGGATAAGAGTCTGAGGCGGAGTTTCAAAAGAGAATGTTGAATATTTATTTTGCATCAAAAATCACAACATGAACGTCTATCTGCCACTAGCTTACAGACTGAATAGGGTATATCTGCAGAGCCACTGAGTAGCGAGTGCAACACCGTTTAATGTCCGTGTGGATCATTGGAGTAGGGTATATCTGCAGTGCTGCAGCCCATACTCATTGATTAATGATACTAATACAAATCTATACAATCACCTGTTATTGAATAAATACTATACGTTCTAGTTATTACTAAAAAACAGTATAACAGTATCTAAAAAAAATAAAAAATAAAAAATGGTATAATTTATATACTTTTTTTTTTAATTTTTTTTTTATGCACTGGTATCGGATAAATATCGGTATCGGCCGATACCCAAAGCTTAGGTATCGGAATCGGATCGGAAAGGGAAAAATGGTATCGGAACATCTCTAGTTGTGATCATGGTATTCACTGACCTTTGGGAAGTATTTTGACATGTACATGGGTACCTTGGTCGTGTAGTGTATTTTGTAGACCAGGCCCATTGCAAGTTGCTGTACTCTGTCGTCTACTCTAAGCCATCCTAGGTTGTTAAAGTGGGCAGGGGTGAGGTGGGTTCTAGGAGTAAGGTCAAGCAGTAGTCTGACCAGTTTGTTTTGAGATGTTTGTCATTTTGTTTTTAGCGCCTTTGAGGTGCTTTGGTACCATGAGGTGCAAGCATAGTCGTAGTACCCTTGAATAAGTGCTCCTGCCAAAGTCTTCAGGGTATTCTTGTTTACCAGAGAGGAGATCCGGTACAAGAAACGAGTTCGTTGGTTGACTTTTTTTATTACATTGGATGCCATTTTGTCACAGGAGAGATTAGCCTCTAGGATGGAACCCAGGTAGGTAATTTCATCTTTCCTTGTGACAATATTGTCACCCACTGTAACTGAGAAGCCGTCGGTCTTGCTGAGTTTGTTATTTGAACCGAAGAGAATGGACTCTGTTTTGCCCATGTGTAATGATAGTTTGTTATCAGCGAGCCATATGCAGATTCATTTGCATAAATTAGGAACAGTAGCGGTCCTAGTATGCTTCCTTGTGGAACACCACAGCTCACTGTGAGGGGGGGGGGGGTAGTGTACCGTTTACCTCCACCATCTGTTCCCTCCCCTCAAGGTAGGATTGCATCCAGCTCACTGATAGACTATCAAAACCAATTGCTTTTAGCTTGTCAATCAGAATGGAGTGATTGACAGTGTTGAAGGCCTTTTGTAGGTCCAGCATGACCATGCCGCAGTATTTGCCCGCGTTCACCTCTTGTTTTGATGTGGTCGTTCAAATAGAGAAGGCATGTGTCAGTGGAGTGGGATGTTCTGAAGCCAGATTGGAATTCGTAGATTAGATTTTTTTCCGCTAGGTACTTTTCGACCTGTTCGTAGACTATTTTTTCCATGACTTTCGAGATGGAGGTGAGAATAGAAACAGGGCGGTAGTTGCCTGGGTCTAATTTGCTGCCCTTTTTGTGCAGAGGGGTAACCAGTGGTGCGTTGTTGAAATCATCTGGGGTTGCACGCACCTACTGGCGCCACGCGCGCTCCCGCGAATGCACATTTAATGTCCCCTTGCTTGAGCACAGACTAAAGACAGTGCCTAATTGCCTCTACGAATGGAATGTAACACATGTCATTCACAACAAGTTAGGTGTGAATGTATCTGAGAACGTATTTAACACACCTGACGACCGGCGCTATTGATATGCAAATAGCGAGTACTTATCTGGGCTTGCACGGAGTGCAACCCCGTCCCATGAAGAACGCATGCCTGGGGGTAACCCTCGCAATTTTGAAGTCCTTGGAGACGTGTCCCTGGTTTATGGAGAGGTTTATTATGTGTGTGATGACTGGGGTGATGGCGACTGCTGAGTCTCTGAGGAATTTGGAGGGGATGTTGTCATGGCCAGTGGCCTTGTTAGGTTGGAGGGCGCTCAGTTTTTTGAGTACCTCTTCTGTTGTTACCATTAGGGCTGTCTTAAATACTTCGAAGCTTCGTTCGATGGCACAAGCTTCGAACATTAAAAAAAAAATCGAAGTTTAAAAAAATAAAAAAAATATATTTTTTTTCAAATTTTCTTTTTTTTCAATTTTTTTATTTTATTTTATTTTTACTTCGGTGTGTGTGTGTGTGCATGGGGCCATTGGTGGGGCCGGGGGACAATTACACTGGAGGAAAGTAACCCAGCTCAGCACTGCCCAAATGATATCATCTCTATTGCCTGTTTGAAGGATATCATCCTCAAACACATATACACCACCTACACGCCTATTCTCAGTCCTTGCCCCACAATGGTGGAATGAACTACCCACCCCAGTTAGGACAGCCGAATCCCATCCAATCTTTCGCCGTCGACTAAAGACGCACTTCTTCAACCATTATCTGAAATAAAATTTTAAAAATAAAATAAAATAAATCTAACCCTAACTAACCTTACTGTCATGCACTTGTCCTAATAAACTAACCTACAGTGTAACACGCAACACTTTGATGAATATTGTTACTCAGCTGATAGAGTTGTATCCTTCCTGATGACCTGTCGTACAGAACTTGTAAGTCGCTTTGGATAAAAGCGTCAGCTAAATGACTAAATGTAAATGTGAATGTAAATGCCTTGTAGAATTCCACACATAAGAAAGAAAGATACTGGGATGAATAAACAAAATGTAGAAATGCATGCAATACATAAATAAATATGAATCTCCATATATGAAATAGAACATTTAGATAAGGTGCTACTGAGATGTTTTGGTGAGTTCTTTGTTTTTTTGTGGAAGTAGCCCTTCTTAAAAATGCATGAACATTCACTGATAATTGGTCTGTAGTGGAGTCTACAAGGTCTACATTGCCGGACCATGTAGAATCCGGACCTTGTAGACTGACATAATTCTGTGCATAGTTTAGTCTACACAGGCCATATTTCAAATAATCAAAATCTTACTTCATTCATCTTAAACATTCTTGATTTGGGGGATTGGTAGTTCCCATGAAATCTGAAGTTGTTCAAACGACAACAGCGATCCACAGTCACGAAAGGGGCTACTTAATTCATTAATCCACTTTATTTATAGAGCACATTTAAAAACAACAGTTTACCAAAGTGCTGTACAAGTCCCACAACATAAGATAAAAAATGATATAAAAAAAAAATGAATTACATTTTTTTTTAATTCGAAGCTTCGAATTAAAATCGAAGCTCGGCCCCGAAGCTTCGATTGCCAAAAAAATTCGAAGGTCAGCCCTAGTTACCATTTCCAGCTTGAATTCGTCCTTGCGGACCCCTAGGTTTTTGTAGTATGGTACTATGTGTTCTACCACATAAAGCCCTGAGTGGGAGGGTAGTTTGTTTACCAGTGTTGTGGCTATGTTTGTGAAGAAAATGTTTAAGTAATTGGCTACATCCAGCTTGTCCGTTTTTATGTTTATGTTTGAGAATCTGGATTTAAGTTTTTTACTGCAGCCTAGTTGATTATTGAGTAATTTCCAAAGTTCACGTGGGGTAACAACAATGGTAATGGTAACAACAGCTGAGGTACTCAAAAATCTGAGCGCCCTCCAACCTAACAAGGGCACTGGCCATGACAACATCCCCTCCAAATTCCTCTGAGACTCAGCAGCCACCATCACCCCAGTCATCACACACATAATAAACCTCTCCATAAAACAGGGATACGTACCCAAAGACTTCAAAATTGCGAGAGTAACCCCCCTGCACAAAAGGGCAGCAAATTAGACCCAGGCAACTACCGCCCTGTTTCTATTCTTACCTCCATCTCGAAAGTCATGGAAAAAATAGTATACGAACAGGTCGAAAAGTACCTTGCGGAAAATAATCTAATCTTCGAATTCCAATCTGGCTTCAGAACATCCCACTCCACTGACGCATGCCTTCTCTATTTGAACGACCACATCAAACAAGAGGTGGACGCGGGCAAATACTGCGGCATGGTCATGCTGGACCTACAAAAGACCTTCGACACTGTCAATCACTCCATTCTGATTGACAAGCTAAAAGCAATTGGTTTTCATAGTCTTATCAATGAGCTGGATGCAATCCTACCTGGAGGGGAGAGAACAGATGGTGGAGGTAAACGGTACCCTACCCCCCCCCCCCCCCTCCCAGTGAGCTGTGGTGTTCCACAAGGAAGCATACTAGGACCGCTACTGTTCCTAATTTATGCAAATGACATGTCGTCAGCTTGTGACTGCAACTTGTTCCTGTTCGCGGACGACTCAGCCCTGCTGGTCTCTGACAAGAACAAGTTACAGGTTGAAAAAACCCTCAGCTCGGAACTAGGCAAAATCTGCACATGGCTCGCTGATAACAAACTATCTTTATACCTGGGTAAAACAGAGTCCATTCTCTTCGGTTCAAATAACAAACTCAGCAAGGCCGATGGCTTCTCAGTTACAGTGGGTGACAATATTGTCACAAGGAAAGATGAAATTACATACCTAGGTTCCATCCTAGAGGCTAATCTTTCCTGTGACAAAATGGCATCCAATGTAATACAAAAAAGTCAACCAACGAACTAGATTCTTGTACCGGATCTCCTCTCTGGTAAACAAGAATACCCTGAAGACTCTGGCAGGAGCACTCATTCAAGGCTACTACGACTATGCTTGCACCTCATGGTACCAAAGCACCTCAAAGGCGCTAAAAACAAAATTACAAACATCACAAAACAAATTGGTCAGACTACTGCTTGACCTTACTCCTAGAACCCACCTCACCCCTGCCCACTTTGACAACCTATAGGATGGCTTAGAGTAGACGACAGAGTACAGCAACTTGCAATGGGCCTGGTCTACAAGATACACTACACGACTAAGGTACCCATGTACATGTCAAAATACTTCCCAAAGGTCAGTGAATACCACGACCACAACACCAGAGGGAGCTCCACAAATCATGTTAAACCCAGATTCGGCTCAAACAAGGGACTAAACACGTTTCGCAATTATGCCACATCAATGTGGAACGCCCTACCCACAGCTGTAAAGGAATGTGAATCACTACCCACTTTTAAAACCACTCTCAAGGAGCACCTACGGGAGACTGCAATTCGAAACTGGCCCCTGTAAATGTCCTAACCCAACCCCTTCCAATGTACAGTAAATGTCCTAACCCAATAATACACAAGACCCTCTTATTGGAACCAAGTAAGGTTTTGTCAATAATCCAATGTACAGTTACCCACCCCCCCCCCACCCACCCAACCACCTCCTATGTACAGTCCCCCCACCCCACCTACCCAATTACCCCTCCTATGTACAGTTACCCCCCACCCCACCTCCTCCAATGTACAGTTTCTTCGTCAAATGTATATACTCTCTTTTTTTAAACTCTTTTTGTATCACAAACAGTACTGTATTTGTAAATCTGGTATGTCATAAATGTATAGATGTAGCAGTACTGTCTATCTATATGTCATGTATGTCATATATGTTATGATGAATTGAAAATGGGGGACCCTGATGTAAACAAGACGAAAGTCTTTCTCTGGTCTGCATCCCCTTAACAATTGTGTGTATTGAGCTGTACTGTATTGTACCCATTCTGCAATCTGTTAATACAATTTTCAATCAATCCTTGGAACGCCATTATTATTTAAATTTTTTTATTCTATTTATTTTTGGGCTTTCTGTATTTTTCACCCATCCCAAATTAGTCGTTATGCCAATTCCCTTCCTGGTCGCGTCTATTCTTATCCTAACGCATGTTTGCTTCCGCGTTCGCATTTTGCGCTCTGATTGGCCACTGACCCCCCCCCCCCCCCCCCCCCCCCCCGGTATGGGCGTAGAAATAATGTATGGAGAGCGAGCCTCGCACACACGCACTTTGAAATGGGTATCACAGTAGTAAGTCCTACTGTAGAACATGACATATTAGCATGACATCTGATTTATTAATGCCAATACTGAAGATTAGAGACAAACGCAATTGGCACAAGTGAAAATCATGGATTAGTCAATCAGTTTTAACATCTGACTTAGCTCACCTTGTTTGTCTGCTGGCTGTAGATCATATGGTCACAAGTTCAAATAACTCTTGGTTAAATTTTTATTTATTTTTTTTAACGTTTAATTAATTTATCCACTCTGGTTGGATACTTTATGATGAAATGCTTGTTTCTGTATTGGCCCCTGAGAGTGTGCTACATACAGTAAAGAGAAAGTAAGTACAAAATAATTAAGAAGTAAAAAGTAGGTAAAGTCAATATACATATATACAATACAGAGTAAAATGAGTACCAGTGAGGTAGAATGCAGAGAGAAAACTTGGGGTAGGGTGCAAATGAGGTATGAAAGTGGTGCAAATCTCTTTAATAATAGATTCAGTTCAGAGTTCAGAGTTTTTTATTTGCCACATGGAATCATACAATCATAGTTTCTTCATTACACAATCATAAATAGTCATTTCATGGACAAAAGGAGCAGGAAGAAGAATACATCTTATAGTTACCTGCCCCTTATTCCTAAACTAACAAGTATTTACTTAATGGTCGGCGTACAACCTAATTTACACAAATAATCATTTATACCATTATAAAAGAAACACACAATCCACAGTTAAACAAGAACAAATTTAATAATAATAATAATGATAAAGAATAAAGAAGAAAAGAAAGAGAAGAAGAAAAAAAGAAAAGATCTCACTATTCAGATCACATTTGATTTTCATACTGACTAAATAAATTTTTTTATAAAGATTTTCTGAACTGAACTGAACTGAACTTTAATAATAGATAAATATAAAGTGAGTGGTAAGGTGAGTGTTTGTTTAAAGTGAGTGTGTACATGTGGATGTGTGTGCAGTGAGTGTAGATGATGGGTTGTTACATGGAGTCATTGAGCATCCTGATGGCCTGGGCCCAGGAGTTCAAAACTTTTAATCCCTATCAGATTTGGATTGTGGGTAGTTCTAAACCAAAAAACAGGATCAGGATCACTTTGATATCCGATCAGATCAGGAAATCAAATCCAAGCTTTAATCTGGATCAAATCTTCAAAACGGGTATTTCAAACCGACAACACAGGATTGGGATCAATTTGATCCCAAAAAACTGGATTCTCTTGATCCCATCAGAGGGGTGGATTTCCAAAAAAATATGTTTCAATATAAATAAGATGGCAAAGTTTGTTAACTGAAATAATACACAATTCTTAGCCTTCATGGCAAATCAATCTTTTATTATTATTTTTATTTTTTGGTCACGTTAATGGTGGCCTCTTTTGTTTTCAACCAAATGCTGATGACATAAATGTTTATGCTCATAAAAGTATCACAACAAAGATTGTCAATCACAAATGTAATTTAGGTTAAAGAAAAAATATCAACAAAAAAAAGTCCATCTGTCATCACCTTCAGCAAACTGAAATCTCACTTAGAATTCAGCTCCTCAAAGCACGTCTGGATGATCCAGCTGCCTTTGAATCAAGTTTTTTTTATGTTACCCTAGTGGGAGTCTTTTTTTAAAAGAATTACAATTCCATTATAATTTGATGTCCTTTATGTATTTAACAATATAATTAGACATTATAGATGTCTCTGCAATGTGGTCCTTGTCTTCCTTTTTTCCCATCGGAGATCGGTAGGATTAAAGCACTGATATTCGGATCTAGTAATCTTGAAAAGTCTCAATCTGGATCAGGGTGATCCTATCCTGGATTGCTTTGAAATACCGGGACAAAATCTGGCCGAGTTGTCTGATCCTGGATCACAAAAAATGGGATTTAAAAATCGGATCGGATCAGATAGGGATTAAAAGTTTTGAATTCCTGGGCCCTGGGCATAGAAGCTCCTTCTGAGTCTCTCTGTACTCGCCATGAGACTCCGGTAGCGCTTGCCTCCAGTACTGCGCTACATTAACCACTAGAGAGCAACCACCGGTCTCATCAGTCTTGGATATGTCAAAGATTAGACAAAATATTGACTTTGATGCATTATTCGTTTTTGTGTAGCAGATTTACAATTCTGTAATAATTCTTAAGTAATTTGAGGACAGAAATGTCCCATTAACTCCCATTAAAACCACATGTTTTAATCTCATAGCCATTACAAATAATAATCATGCATTCTGTAATGTTAGGGTTTCATCTTTGAGAAAAATAGTAAAGTTTGTCATTTTTACTGTTCACCACTCAAATCTGCCATTTCCCCATTATAGGCCTATAGAAGGTGTGTGTGTTTGCTGTTTTGTGTCTTTGAAGTAGACAGACTGACCTTAGGTTGACCTTATTGCAGAACTTGTAATGTCTGATATAGTTACTTTAGTATACTGTCATACACAGCCATACATGCACTATTTCAAGTAAATAAAAATGGCTCCCCTTCTCTTACACTTCAAAGAGGTCACTGTGGAGATGGCAGCAAACAGGTCTCACCCATGCAGAGGGGAAAACATTCTATCCTCTGGACTGGACAGGATATTCCTTTAGTGATCCCCTTTGGGAGATTCAGTCCTCATAGCAGCAGGAGGGGTACAGATAATGCTCACGGTAATAGGAGAGTAATATATATAGGCAATAAACGAATTAAATCTAAATATACAATTTTAATAAAATAAACCATATACACAGAGGTGCAGATGATGGTCTGTATACCCTATTGGTCATAATATAAGTTACAATCAATATAAGCAATATAAAATATGACAAAGTAAACCGTATACACAAAGGTGCAGAGGATGGTCATAATATGCATTATAGTCCATGCAGGGTTATCCCCTCTAATTCCATTATCTTTTTCATATATTAAATTAATATTCTTCCACAAGGGGTTCCGGGTCGGAAGGATGTGAACGTCTCTGAGCCACGCTGCCGCTCCCGTACTTTTATTTTACTTTAAAAAGCCATTTTTTTATTTTCAAGATAATTGAACCACTAATATACAACATCCGTATCTAAGACTGTACTATTCGACCCAAAAAGGAAAAGAATAACGAGCGTGATGACTGTGCGAGAAGCGAGGCCGACCCTGTGGATGGGGCTACCATGGCTAAGCTAATGGAGGAGCTCAAACAGGCCTTCACCACGGAGTTCAGAACGTTTGCTGCCTCGCTCGAGTCTAGACTCGACGGCTTCCAGCAGGAGATCGCAGACCATACCCAACGCTTGACCTCCGTGGAGGGCGGCATGGATAGGTGGTCGGATAGGATGGTGGAGCTGGAAGTAAGATGCACAGCTCAGGATGTAGTCATCGACAAGCTAAGAAACAAGCTAATTGATGTTGAATCACGTAGTCGGCGTTCTAACATACGCATCCTGGGCCTGGACCAGGGGTGGGCAATTATTTTTCCCGGGGGGCCGAATGAGCAACTGAAAATATGTTGGGGGGCCGGGCCAAAATTCCAAACTCAATTATGCATAATATACATTTTATTTCTATATAAAAAGCAGTAAATGGCATTGTTTTGACCCCTGGTAAGAGTGTATGTTATTATTTGGCAATTAAAAGGTAAGGTTAGCTTTCAAAAATATCATTTATTCAAATAGAATTTATTTCCAAAATGATAAACAAAATGTGAAACATTAATAACAAAGGGCATTTTGAGTTTCATATACTATTGAAACAAGGATTTTCTTAGCTTTCTAAAGACATCACATCATCTTATAGCAAAAATAAACAAGACATGTCACTGAACTGTGTAAAGAAAAGTGTCCCAGTTTTGTAGCCTTTTTTACTTTACATGCCTATATTAAACATTTAATGTTTTCAGAACTGTGCAAAAAAAAGAAAAAAAAAGATCAAGTGTCCCATTTCACTTGTTATATTTCCACATTTTAGTGTTCTTCAGTTCTTTTTTTTTCATTCAGTGTGAGAAATCCAGTCTCTGTTGAGCTTTAACAAGTCCATCAAAGTCAGGTTGCATGTCTGAGGTGGAGATGCGAAGCACAGCTGCCAGATGTTCATCAGTGAGAGAGGATCTGTACCTGGACTTGGTAAACATCATGACTGAGAATGTCTGTTCACATATGTAGGTGGATCCAAAGAGAACCAACATCTTCTGAGCATGTCTCCTAAGCGTATACTGTGCGTGTGAACGTTGACATGAAGAAAAAAAAAATTAAAAATATATATATTTTTTTATTTTTTTTTTATTTTTTTTATTATCATGTAATCTTTCGCGGGCAGGTCAGAATGATCCGGCCCGCGGGCCGTACAATGCCCAGGTCTGGCCTGGACGAATCCCTGCACAGCAACCGTCCCAGTGTCTTTTTCGCGGAGGTCCTGGTGGAAATCATGGGGAAAGATGTCCTCGCTACACCACCGGAGCTTGACCGATGCCACAGGACGCTAACACCCAGACCAGCGCCAGGCTCCAGGCCTAGGGCCGTAATTGCCCGCTTACATCACTACAAGATCAAAGAGACTATTATCCTGGAAGCTCGCAAAAGGAGGGGGAATCTGACATACAGAGGGAAACCAGTCTCGATCTTCGAAGATTATCCCCCCGAGGTGGTCGAGCAACGATCACAATACCGTGATGTCATGGGGCCCCTGTACAAGCGCGGATTTAAACCATCGCTCCAGTTCCCTGCGAAGCTAATCATCCGAACCAAGGAGGGCAGGTTGCATCTACCATCGCCCAAGGACGCCGTGGACTTCCTGAGGACCCGGCCCAGAGGGACCTCGACACCGGCTTCGCCAGGGCGAGACGCAGACCCGACACCGGTTTCGCCAGGGCGAGACGCGGACCCGACACCGGCTCCACCAGGGCGAGACGCGGACCCGACACCGGCTTCACCAGGGCGAGACGTGGACCTGACGCTGGCTTCACCGGGGCGAGACGCGGACCTGACGCTGGCTCCACCAGGGCGAGACGCGGACCTGACGCTGGCTCCACCGGGGCGAGACGCGGACCTGACGCTGGCTCCACCGGGGCGAGACGTGGACCCGACACCGGCTCCACCGGGGCGAGACGTGGACCTGACGCTGGCTCCACCAGGGCGAGACGTGGACCTGACGCTGGCTCCACCGGGGCGAGACGTGGACCTGACGCTGGCTCCACCGGGGCGAGACGTGGACCTGACGCTGGCTCCACCGGGGCGAGACGTGGACCTGACGCTGGCTCCACCGGGGCGAGACGTGGACCTGACGCTGGCTCCACCAGGGCGAGACGCGGACCCTACACCGGCTTCACCAGGGCGAGACGTGGACCTGACGCTGGCTTCACCGGGGCGAGACGCGGACCTGACGCTGGCTCCACCAGGGCGAGACGTGGACCTGACGCTGGCTCCACCGGGGCGAGACGTGGACCTGACGCTGGCTCCACCGGGGCGAGACGCGGACCCGACACCGGCCTCATCAGATCCTGACGTGGTAGTAGCGATGGGCCGTTAGCATCCTGCTACGGCTATCACACAGAGAGGGGTCGCATTTGATATTTTATTACATATGTGAGTATGGATGAATACTTGACGTTAGGCCTCGCCTGGAAAGTTATCTTTTTATTTTTCTCTCGCTATCTGACATAAGGGGAGGAGGGGGACAAGTATGTTGTATATGACTGTTGTACTGTTGCACGACTATAGCCACGGGCTAGGATGCTAACTGCTAATGTCTCGGAAGGAGCGGGACCTATTCTATTTTGTTTCGGATATTTCTGCCACGCTTATAACTTCTGCGCGATATACCAGCTCCCGGCCATGTTTTTGGTCATTGCCACCGGGATGCGTTTACTGTTGATTACACGTCGAGCGAGATGGGGTCTCGTGGCTGCGCCAACTGTTTGACTCCTAACCGGTTCATGCAACCCGCATGGCTCCCATTAATGTTTGCTGCTGACAATGTGCTCGCTGGAGCGGCGGGCGGCACAGCGCCCTCCTTTGGTGGGGAGGCCTAACTGTGTAGGGTCAAACCAGCGTCAGGGGAGATAACAGTCTCACGGACAGGGTATCGCCCGGCCGCGTGAATATTTTAGGCAACCAACTTGTGTTTAGCGTTTCTCTGATTGGCCAATACGCCCATGTGACCACGGCAGCGCGAGAGAGCGGCAGCGCGGAAATAGGCTGTCTATTGCCTCGCGCTGCAGCGCGGAAATAGGCTGTCTATTGCCATTCTCTAAGTCAAACTCTAACCTTAACCAGCTCCTTAACAGCGCCTAAACTTAACCCTTCTAACCTTAAGCAACTCCGAAACAATGCCTAACCTTAACCAACTCCGAAACAATGCCTAAACTTAACCGGCGAAATGAATGCACGTTAAAAAATATTGCCATTCTCTAAGTCAAACTCTAACCTTAACCAGCTCCTTAACAGCGCCTAAACTTAACCCTTCTAACCTTAAGCAACTCCGAAACAATGCCTAACCTTAACCAACTCCGAAACAATGCTTAAAGTTATGCCTAAACTTAACGGCGAAAGAATGCGAATGCACGTTAAAAAAAAAAAAAAAAATTGAAGGGAATCGAACTAGCCAGCAACGAGCCGTAGGATCCACAGCCATGCAGCCTTGCCAATTGAGCTAGTTCTGGATACTGAATAAGGGGCGGTTACTGGCATATAATGCTGCCGCGACGGAGCTCCGCGGCCGAGCCATTATATATGCTTTGATCAGAGATAAAACTTAACTTTTTCCAATCTGGATTCACCTGTTAACGAGACGGTGGAGGGACTGGAAGCCTATATTGACGCGTTTTATAAAGAAAACGCTATGGCGGGCACCAAACCCGATACCAAACGCACCCGAAGTGAGCTGGGCTCGAGTGATGCGGATGACCCAACCAGCGACATCCGTGAGTCTTTAACATCTATTCAACATCAACTCCAGAAGCTTGATCTACTCGAACAGCTGACAAACAATGTCAAAGAGTTAAAAGCTTCTGTGGAGTACAACAACTCACTCATCGAGGTGCTAAAGGCAGACAATGCCTCACTCAGGATCGACGTAAACAAACTACAACGTCTGACGGGTAATCTCCAAAAAGAAAATTTCAACATGGCTAATAACATTCTTGACCTACAATGTAGAAGCATGAGAGACAACATAATAATTCACGGACTTCCTGAAACTAAAAGTGAATCCGAGGAACTTTTTAGGTTATTCCTGTCAGATAACCTGAAAATGAAGTCGGTTGAAACCGAAGCTATCCGCTTTTCCAGAGTCCATCGCTTGGGGAAAGCCAAAGTCGACCAGCAGAGGCCCCGTCCCATCGTGGCCAAAGTCATCGATTCAAAGATGAAATCTGCTATTATGTCCAACGGTAGAGAGCTGAAAGGATCCAAATATTCCATCAGTGACCAGTTCCCGGCAGAGATCATGAGTAGACGCAGGCTGCTCTACCCGGTCATGGCGGATGCGAGGAAAAACAAACGGAATGCTCGTATGTTCATGGATAAACTTTATATTGATGGAACTATGTACAGGAATCCCTGTATTACATACTGGCTGAGTGGAGGCGACGAAAACATTTTTCATGACGCTCAGGAGGAGATACTGACTCCAAGTATCCAGCGTGCTACCCGAGCTGCTGTAAACAATGACGCTTGAAGATGACGTCATCATCACCAAGGCGTCCTCGTTGCTATGACTACCCGGGACCATGACTGAATACACGTAGGACACTGCATGCAGAATGCTGCAGATGTCAATGTTTGATTCTCTCTCTCTCTCTCTCTCTCTCTCTCTCTCTCTCTCTCTCTCTCTCTCATATATATATATATTTTCCCTCATCTTTGGCTAGGGAAATGCGGTTAACGTTGGGCTACTCACCCAGACCCTTGGGCTAATGGGTTTGAATGGAGTGGCCTTGGGTTATTGTTATTTTTGTTATCTGTTTTTGTCTTTCTGTCACCTTTTCCTTTTGTCTTATGCGTTTGTTTATGTTCTTTGTCTGCTCTCTCGTCTTGTCTGTGTCTTTGTTGTCTGTCTGTGTTTTTGTTTGTATGTTCTGCTTGCTGCTATCACTCTCTACCTGCACCCGTCGGTTGTCTGTCCGCTGGTTGGTCTTGTCCGTGGCTCTCGCTTTCAACCCCTTGATATTCGCTCTGATGTCCACTTTCCAAGTTCCAATTTACTTGGATAGTTGTGTATGAATGGTGACGATGATGATGAATACTCATCCCTAATAGAGAGTGAGAATTTGAACGAAACCTCCACGAATTTTGATTACGAGAGTCTAGAATTTGAAACGTTTGAGTATACTGACTATAAATCTCAAAATACGGTGAATGAAATT
This sequence comes from Notolepis coatsorum, assembly GCF_963971535.1. Taxonomy (NCBI): domain Eukaryota; kingdom Metazoa; phylum Chordata; class Actinopteri; order Aulopiformes; family Paralepididae; genus Notolepis; species Notolepis coatsorum. The sequence goes on along the minus strand of NC_140171.1, from coordinate 164,688,214 downwards.
GATCCAGATAATAACATCTTTATAGATATTAAGAAAGACTGCAAATATTATACAGAAACTAAATTTAATGAAATGATTGATGCGAAACACAAAATATCATTCATTCATTTTAATAGTAGGAGCCTGTATGCTAATTATGAGCACATTCAGGATTACTTGATGCAATTTAATTCACCGTTTAGCATAATAGCCATTTCAGAGACTTGGTTAAACCTTGACAGAGGTACAGATCTTAATATGCCTGGTTATGACATGTTTTACACAAACAGACAAAATAAAAGTGGAGGGGGTGTGGCATTATATGTTGATAGTAAAATGGATTGTAAAGTGTTGGATAAGATGTCATTGGCAGTAGAAAATGTGTTTGAATGTGTAAAAAGAAGAATGTAGTTGTTAGCTGTATATATAGGACACCAAGATCAGATATTAATGTGTTTAACAACTGGATGGAAAAACTATTTTCTATAAATAATCAAAAAGATGTATTCATATGTGGGGATTTCAATATTGATCTGCTAAATCCACAGAAACATAGATTGACAGAGGACTTCATTGACACTATGTTCAGCATGAGCCTATATCCTAAAATCACCAGACCCAGCAGAATAACTTCACATAGTGCCACACTCAGACCAGGCTGCAGAAACAAATGAGTGGGGGGGCATACAATTTTCTCGGGGGGGCACAATGGTTTTTCAACACCGGTTCCCTTTTATATGTTTCAGCTGGGACAACGGCGCTGTGGCTTGCTTGGCGCTGCCCACGGTGCTGAACTAAACAGCAGAGAGGCAATTGAAAAATCTAATTTCTCTCTATCTTAAGAACATTCACTTATACAAAAACAGACTGAACGGATATATATATATAACAGACCTGCTGGGGCAGTGGACTGAGAGCAGGGGACACAAACAGGCTGGATAAGATGGTCAGGAAGGCCAGTAGCGTGGTTGGGGTGGAGCTGGACTCTAGCGAGGGTGGCGGAGAGGAGGAACCTTGCTAAGCTCCAGGCCATCAGGGAAAACCCCTCCCACCCACTATACACAGACTTGGCTGACAGGAGGAGCATGTTATAGGCTCACACTACCTAAATGCAGCACTGAATGGCACAGGAAGTCCTTCATTCCGACAGCCATCAGACTATACAATGCATCACTGTGCCTCACTGCATCACTGAGCACAGAGTGACAGTTACGATCTTCCTGGACTCTTACTTTTTAAACAGCACTGTGCAATATTACACCTACTGTAGACTTCAGTATATTTTTACTGTATTTATTTACTGTATCTTTTATTCTATTTCATTTTATTCTATTCTTAGGCCATTTGTTTTGTTATTCTTATTCGTGGCTTGTTCTGTCTAAATGTTTAATGTTGAGTGATTTGCAATGTCAAATTTCCCTCAGGATAATACATTTCTATTCTATATCTTTGAAAAGTCTCCATTTATTCAACACTTCTGAATTCACTGACAAATTGAACTGAACTGACAAAAATAAGGTGCATAAAAAAGCAAACAAAATTCCTCCACAGTCTACTCACCATCATTAGTAGAGCGGCAAGCAGCGTTTGGGGACAGAGTGAAATCTTCTTAAAACACTGCCCCTCCACTCATTCCTGAACTTTTTTGTTAAGTCCTTCTCAAATGCCAACTGAATTAAATTGGCCTTGCGTCGATGAAGCATACTAAGGCGATGTTCTGTAAAGACGTTCTTGAGGGTAGAAAACTAATTCTCACAGAGTGCCGTGCTAGCTTCAGTAGTGTTGTTGTTGACATCAGTGCCCACTAGGGCTGTCCCCGACTAAGGATTTGGATAGTTGACTTTGATTGACAAAAAAAATAAAAATCTTTTTACCAGGGTGGGCACAGCTGACTCAGTGGGCGGGCCCGGCCCCCTAATGCCCGCCCATGGCGCCGGGTCTGGCCACACTGATAGATAACATTTTTACAAACATAATAGATAACAATACTGTGAGTGGGCTATTACTTAATGACATTAGTGACCATCTACCAATTTTTGTTGTATGTATAGAAAAGTCATGGAGGCAAAAAATGTATACTATAGCCGTGTAAGAAGTGAGGAGTCATTGACTGCTCTGAGAAATAACTTAATTGAACAGGATTGGAATACAGTATACCAAGCAAATAATATCGATGTCGCCTATGACTCCTTTCTGGAAATATTTAAAGCATCATATGACAACAAATGTCCAATAAAAAAACAGGACAAGAGAAGAAATACCTCAAAGAATCCATGGTTAACAAAGGGGCTATTAAATGATTGCAAAAAGAAAAACCTGTTGTATAGAAAATGTATTAAATACAGAACTAATGAAACAGAGTCTAAATATAAAATGTATAAAAACAAGTTAACTATTATTATGAGAAACTGTAAAAAGGAATATTATGCCAATCTACTAGAAAGTAAAAAAAACATGATATTAAGGGTATTTGGAAGGTGCTTAATAATCTTATCAGAAAGGGGTCTAATGGTGAGAACTATCCAGATAATTTTATTGTAAATGAAAAGTCCATAAGCAACATGGATGAGGTGGTTGATGGTTTTAATAAATTCTTTGTACGTATTGGACCTGAATTGGCAGAGAAAATTACATTCACAACTGGGTCACTGGATAAACTGATAGACTTCAATTCAAGCTCAATGTTTCTTTATCCGGTAGATGAAAATGAAGTAATGGACACTGTATTGAACTGTAAGAATAAAAAATCTAAAGATTATAATGATATTGATATGGAGACGATGAAGAAAATTGTTGGGGGAATTATAAAACCACTAACTCACATTTGCAACTTATCCTTTCAAACAGGAACATTTCCAAATAAAATGAAAATAGCAAAAGTAATACCATTATTTAAATCAGGGGATAAACATACTTTTACAAATTACCGGCCAGTGTCTCTCCTACCTCAGTTCTCAAAAATTCTAGAAAAGCTCTTTTCAATAAGGTTTTTTCAGTTTTATTGAAAAAAATAACTTGCTTTCCGACAGCCAGTATGGTTTCCGAAAAAATAGATCAACTTCATTGGCGCTTACAGACCTAATTGAGGAAATCACCACATGTATGGACAATAAGAAATTTGCTGTAGGAATATTTATAGATTTTAAGAAGGCGTTTGATACTATAGATCATGGTATATTATTAAAAAAAACTGGATCGATGTGGTATTAGAGGAACAGTTCTAAATTGGTTGGAAAGTTATTTGGAAGACAGGAAACAATTTGTACAAATTGACAAACATAGGTCAACATTGAGGAACATAGTCTGCGGAGTACCGCAAGGGTCAATTTTGGGTCCAATACTGTTTTTATTATACATTAATGACATATGTAGAGTATCATCAATCATGAAATTCATCCTTTTTGCAGATGACACTAATATAATTTGTTCAGGGCAAAATTTGCAGGGTCTTTTGCAGGTGATCACACAGGAGTTGATAAAGTTAAAAAAAATTGTTTGATGAGAATAAATTGTCGTTGAATTTGAGTAAAACTAAATTAATGTTATTTGGAAAGCGAAATAGTGATTTAACAGTGAAAGTTATGATAGACAATGTATGTATTGAAAGAGTAAAGCAAACCACATTCCTGGGTGTAATCATAGATGACAGGATATGCTGGAAACCTCACATCAGTCATGTAAAATCCAAGATGGCCAAAAGTGTGGGGATTATGTATCGATCCAAGAATTTTGTCAACCAAAGGTCACTTCTCATCCTCTACCATGCACTTTTAGTCCCATATTTAAATTATTGTCTGGAAGTATGGGGTAATACTTATCGTTCCAATATATCACCTCTTTATATTCTGCAAAAAAAGGCCATAAGGATTGTGTACAGTGCTAAGTACAACCAACACTCTACCCCATTATTTTTACAAGCATCAGCTTTTAAATTATGGGACTTGATCAAAATTAAAACTGCCGAAATTATGTTCAAAGCTTCACATAACTCTCTTCCAACCCCCATCCAATATCGGTTCACTGAGAGGGTAGGAACCAGGGCCCTTATTCATCAACGTGTTCTTCGCACAGATCTGTGCTTACCCTGTGCGTACGATCATTTCTAAGCAAAGAGTGGGATTCATCAATTTCGATTTGAACTTGACTCCGTGCTTACATCTACGCACAGGTCAGACCAGGCGTACCTGGCGCCCAGTGGTAGAATATATTATTACAACAAGGAAATGAGCTTCTGTGCATAATAACACTGGCATGTTCTGTACGAACCGTAGTTCATTATAGTTCATTGTAAAATAGCAACAGTAGTGTAATTATGGTCAAACCCCTATAAATAGCATTTGGAATAATAGATCTTTCTCTCAGAATGAATGCAGCATGGTTTATATAGCGTTATCGGAATATACGGGGTGTAGGCTACTGACTGACTGCGCTCCGCGTAGCTTGATTGATTGATTGAAACGTTTTTTTTTTTTTTTTTTTAATCTTTTTCCCCCTCCATTTTCCTCCGATTTTCTCCCATCCCAATGTTAGTCGTATGCCAATTCCCTAGTCCCTTCCTGGTCGCTGCGCACTTACCCCCCACAGTCAGATCATCTGGGAGAGTGGAGGCTACCACGTGCTTCCTCCGACACACGTCCAGCCAATCACCGCTTCTTTTCACCTGGCAGCGCGGATTCTCATCGAGAGGGCGTAGCGTGTGGGAGGACCACACTATCCCCCTCAAGTCCTATCCGCGCTTAGCAGGCGCCCCGACCGAACTGTAGGAGTCGCTGTTTACAACGACCCGGACCCACCACGCCAGCTTCTCCCACCCTCTAATACAGCCAATTGTATTAGTGCAGACGGCCAGCCAAGCTGGTGACAACCCCGGAGCTGTGAGCTGGATTCGAACAGGCGAATCCAGCTCACAGCTCCGGGGTTGGTGACGAACGCAATCTCCGCTCGGCCACCTAACCGCCTGATTGAAAAGTTTATTAACAGATTGCAGAATGGGTACAGTACAGTACAGCTCAGTACATACAATTGTTAATTGGGGATGCAGACCAGAGAAAGACTTTCGTATTGTTTACATCAGGGTCCCCCATTTTCAATTCATCATAAATCATAAAGCTCAACTCGTTATTATTTTGCGCAGACCGCAGAAACACGGGAACGTTTTGATTATATTTAAAAGGCTTTACGTTAAACGAAACAAGTGGAATTTCGAAGCTGTAATCAGAATACAAGTCATATGAATATAGTGTTCTTCCCCCTTTTTACTGTATAAGAAAGAATAGAAAACGCATTGCAATGACACCAGATAGTGGACAGACTATGTATATGATGGGATTCAAGTTTGCGTTTTTGTTGATCATAGGCATGCTGTCAGAGTATGATATCAGAACATTTGTCGTCACAGATCATGTCCTAATAGAACATAGGCTATGGCATGGATCGTGATATTGTGTGGACTGTTATTATTACTGTCTGTACCGGTACCACCCATTGTGACAACAGCCTTGTGAGTCCCGCACACAAACATGATGGAATTCAAGTTCATGTATTGAAAGGCAGGCTACATCATACATGCAGTGAGATTCATTGCTACCCAATACTGACATCAAAATAGATTGTAGTATGCCTCTAGAAATCATATGCAGCAGGTAGAAAATTGACGGGAGATCCATCGCGATTTGGAATAAAATTGAGGAGAACTTTAATCCCTGGGTATTAATCAAACAACACGGGAAAAGGCAGTCGTATTCCAGCGCGGTATTTATTAGTGTTTGCGCTGCCCAGGCAGCAATGGTTAATAGATATCATATCCGACATCACCGTAAGTGTACACGTCTGTCAGCCTGTCTCATGACACGCTTCCCTCGGCTTAGTCCATTTTTCCACATTTCATGGGTGTATTCCATTACCGTATATGGTTAATCGGGGCGTTTCTGGTATGCAAATACGTGAAAGCGTGCACGAGCCGCGGCGCAGAGCCAAGGTGGGATTCATCATGACAGGTGTGCGTAGAGCCTGCGTACGCACGTGTGATGAATCCCGACTTCCCTGTGCGTACACTAGTTCTACATTCCGTGCTTACGTGTGGAAATAGAACATGTTCTACGCACACATTGATGAATGAGGGCCCAGGAATTATAATCTTAGAGGGAAACAGAAACTCCAGCAACCGGGTGTAAGAACCACTCTAAAATCTATGTGTATATCTGTTTGTGGAGTAAAATTATGGAATGGATTGGACGAGGACGTTAAACTGAGTAAAAACATATACCAGTTTAAAAGAAAGTAAAAAAAAGGAATATTGGAAAGGTATAAGGAGGAGGGTGAACATGATGTTTGGCATTAAAAGGAGTATGTATATAAAATATGTATTGACGGGTCAGACTCATGTATGTCTTGTTGAGATGTCGGGGGATGTGGGAAGCGGAGCTGTGTTACATGTTGTATGTAGAGGGTGATGGCCGGGGTGTGGGGAATGGAAGTTCACAGGATTGGCTTCTTCCATCCCACTTTTCGGACCATGGGTGGTGTCTGTTGTTGCTGTTGTCTATTGTTTTGTGGTGGTTGTAGTGTTGTTTTGTATTGTATAGGTTGTATGGTTTGAAATGAAAAAATGAAACTGATACTGATACTTGTTTAGTTTAAAAATAGGGGGCAGGTAACCATAAGATTTATTCTTCTTCCTGCTCCTTTTGCCCATGGTAGAACTCTATTTATGATTTTGTATGAAAACTGTATGATTGTATTGCTTCCATGTGGCAAATAAAAAGAAATCTGAATGTTGGGGAAAGACCCACCGGTCCCACACATTTATATGTTTTTATGTCATTAATATTTGTTTTATGTATGGCTCAAAATACGTGTGCATAGTGTTTAAGATAAGTGAATTCTACATGCCCACAGGCTTGCCCAGGTCTGCCCCACCTGCACGCCCCTCAATGTTCTATGGCTACGGCTAACTCTGAGACCTTCAAGCTCTGCTCCTGGAATGTTCGAGGCCTGCAGAAGTTGGCTAAGAGGAAGGCGATTCTGACCTTTTTAAGGAGGGAGAATGTGTCTATTGCTTTTTTACAAGAAACTCATATGGGGCCCATATGGGCGGAGACTTTAACTGTCACCTCATACCGTCTCTTGACAAACTCCCACCCAGTCTGGCTCCCCCCTCTAGGCAAGCAAAGATGCTCACCTCCCTATGCGAAGACACTGGATACTCAGATGTCTGGAGAACCCTTTGCCCATCCGAACTGAAGTTCACCTTTTTTAGCGGCCCACACAAGAGCAACAGTAGAATAGACTATTTCTTCATCCCTTCCTCTAAGCTCTTTCTAGTATCGTCCTGCACAATCGGAAGCATTGTTCTATCGGATCACGCCCCTATATACCTGGTCTACTCCCTGTCAGAAGAGAGAGCGCTGTCGAGGCGTTGGCGCCTCAACCCATACCTCCTCAAAGATGATATATTTGTCTCCTATTTCGAATCGGAATTTAAAATTTTCTACTCAATTAACTTTCATTCTACGGATAACCCGTCTCTACTCTGGGAAACATCTAAGGTCTTTTCTCGTGGACTGATTATATCTTATGTATCATCCAAGAAGCGCAAGAAAAATGAACAATGCAAACTTCTTGAATCCAAACTAGCCGACCTTGAAAATCAACATGTTTCAAACCCAGCCCCGGCTGTGCTTATAGAGCTTACGGCCACCAGAGCGGCGCTAAACACTCTTCTGATCCAGGACGCCGAATATTCTCTTAAATTTGCCAAACAGAGAATGTACGAACACGGTGACAAGCCGGGTAGGTGCCTGGCTAACTTGGCAAAAAAAAGTGCTGACACCCAAGTAATAGCCTCAATCTCTGACTCCAACGGGGTCAGGTCCTTTGACACCAAAACTATTAACAAAGAGTTTGCCTCTTTCTATGCCCAACTCTATAGGACCGAGCGACCCGATGGTGCTCTCTCTGACATGCAGGCCTTCTTCGCTGAATTACACCTCCCTAAGGTATCGAAAGATCAGAACATGCTCCTTAACGCCCCATTTACGAAGGAAGAAGCTCTGGGCGCCCTTAAGGCTATGCCATCTGGTAAGGCTCTGGGCCCGGACGGTTTCGGATGCGAGTTTTATAAGGAATTCGGTCATATTCTATTGGATCCCCTGCTGGCAATGCTTAATCACTCCGCTGAGGTGGGGATACTGCCCCAGTCTCTACGGGAAGCTAATATCTGCCTTCTCCTTAAGAAGGGTAAATGCCCTGAGGAGTGCGCCTCCTATAGGCCTATAGCCCTACTCAATTCGGACCAAAAGTTGCTTTCCAAGATCCTGTCCATGCGCCTGGAAAAAGTACTCCCTTTTATTATTAACGAGGATCAGACCGGTTTTATTAAGGGTAGGAGCTCTACCGACAACATGAGACGGCTCCTCAATATCATCCAAATGACTCGTGAGACAGACCACCCCGCGGTGGTTCTGTCTCTCGACGCGGAGAAGGCATTTGACCGTGTAGAATGGCCGTATCTATTTTTAACCCTCGCTGAATTTGGCTTAGGTGACACCTTTATTGACTGGGTCAAGGTTCTTTACAACTCGCGGATGTCGGCGGTCCTGACTAATGGACTTAGGTCTAGCAACTTTCCTCTACAACGGGGGAACCCCCAGGGGGATCCTCTTAGCCCTTTACTATTCGACATGGCCATAGAACCACTCGCACAAGCCGTAAGCAGTCAGCCGAGATCTCAGGTATTAGAGTGGGCGGGAGGGAGCACAAAATCACTCTTTACGCGGACGACGTGCTGATCTTTGTGTCTAAGCCTGACTCTTCAATTCCATGTCTAACCCGCATGATTTCCACATTTGGAACCTTCTCGGGGTACAAAATAAACTTTTCCAAATCCGAAGCAATGCCACTTGGGACACTCAAATCTATTCCGATACTGCCCGAGCCCTTTCCATTTCGCTGGTCGCCCTCCGGCTTTGTTTACCTAGGAGTATTTGTGCCACCCACCTATGATACGTTGTCTAAGGCCAATTTTCCCCCTCTTTTAGACACCATAAGGGCAGACTTAGTTAGATGGGCCCCTTTACCGATCTCCTGGCTGGGTAGGATAGCCCTTGTCAAGATGAACGTACTCCCCAGACTGTTGTACCTTCTCCAAATGATCCCAGTGCTGCTGACAAACAAGGTTATCAAGGTGCTAGAAGACTGGCTAAGCTCATTCATTTGGAATGGGAAGAAACCGCGTCTGAAAATGGCCAAATTACAGATGGATAGTGAAGATGGGGGTCTAGACCTACCTAATATTAGACACTACCAGCTAGCGGCACACCTTAGGGTACTGGTTGGCTGGTTCAGATCAGACCCACTGTCAATATGGCTGGACGTTGAATCCTCGCAATCTAAGTCCCCCCTGTGGAACCTACTATTTATCAAAGACTTTAAGTCTGTGAGGAAAATGTGCTCCAACCCCATCACACTATGTTCCGTCAAGGCCTGGAAGACTGTCCGTAAGGTGGAGGGCCGAGCCAAGCTGACCTCTCCTCTTACCCCGATTGTAGGCAATCCTGACTTTAAGCCAGACCAAATCGGCGGCGGCTTCAAGACCTGGTATAAGCAGGGCATAACCGATCTTGGCCACCTGTTTGATGGCCAGACCCTAATGTCCTTTACACAGCTGCAGCAGCGATATGGCCTACTGAAAGCGGAATTTTTTAGATACCTACAAATTAGGCAGTTTATCACCAAGGACACCTCACTTTTAACTGACATCTCCACCTCGCAGGTGGAGAAAGCCCTCTCCTTGCAGATCCCCAAAAAACAAATATCTATCTTCTATAGTACTCTGAACCTTAATTCATCTTTATCTTCCTATGTTACTAAACAGTCCTGGGAAAAGGATTTGGACATAAAAATCACAGATGCAGACTGGCAGGATACGTGGACCTACACAAAAGAAATCTCGGTTTGCAACCGCACCAAGGCCATCCAAATTAGAATATTGCATCGCATTCATATTACCCCCGCCCGTAAAAGTAAAATGGATCCCAATACGTCCCCACTTTGCTTTAAATGCAAGATAGAGATTGGAAACCACGTCCACTGTTTTTGGACCTGTGTAAAACTCCAGAGCTATTGGTACAACATTGTAGACATATTTCACACCCCCATCGAGCTGGATCCCCTCTGCCTTTTGCTGGGCCTCCCAGATATTCATGTTACCAATTTCAAACATAACAGACTGTTCAATTAGTTGACATTTGCTGCTAGAAAGAACATCCTATTGTTTTGGATCAAGGACGAGGTCCTGTCAATAAGGTTGTGGCACAATATCATAATGGAATGCATTCCCTGTGAATATATTACGTGCATGCTGCTTTCCAAGTTGGACACTTTTTATGAGATCTGGGACCCTTATCTGTCACATATTGGGCCTGCGCTATCCACCACTGTACTCGCTGGATTTCCCCATTACCAGTAACCTCCCACTGCTGCCTTGTTTTGTCTGACGGGACTGGCATTGTAATACTGTACATGTACACTTGACTACAGTAATACTGTACATGTCCTCTTGACTACAGTAATACTGTACATGTTCTCTTGACTACAGTAATACTGTACATGTCCTCTTGACTACAGTAATACTGTACATGTCCTCTTGACTACAGTAATACTGTACATGTCCTCTTGACTACAGTAATACTGTACATGTCCTCTTGACTACAGTAATACTGTACATGTTCTCTTGACTACAGTAATACTGTACATGTACTCTTGACTACAGTAATACTGTAAATGTCCTCTTGGCTACAGATATACTGTACATGTCCTCTTGACTACAGTAATACTGTACATGTTCTCTTGACTACAGTAATACTGTACATGTTCTCTTGACTACAGTAATACTGTACATGTCCTCTTGACTACAGTAATACTGTACATGTACTCTTGACTACAGTAATACTGTACATGTCCTCTTGACTACAGTAATACTGTACATGTCCACTTGACTACAGTGATACTGTACATGTCCTCTTGGCTACATAGATACTGTACATGTCCACTTGACTACAGTAATACTGTACATGTCCACTTGACTACAGTAATACTGTACATGTACTCTTGACTACAGTAATACTGTACATGTCCTCTTGACTACAGTAATACTGTACATGTCCTCTTGACTACAGTAATACTGTACATGTCCACTTGACTACAGTAATACTGTACATGTACTCTTGACTACAGTAATACTGTACATGTCCTCTTGACTACAGTAATACTGTACATGTCCTCTTGACTACAGTAATACTGTACATGTCCACTTGACTACAGTAATACTGTACATGTACTCTTGGCTACAGAGATACTGTACATGTCCACTTGACTACAGTAATACTGTACATGTCCTCTTGACTACAGTAATACTGTACATGTCCTCTTGACTACAGTAATACTGTACATGTCCTCTTGACTACAGTAATACTGTACATGTCCTCTTGACTACAGTAATACTGTACATGTCCACTTGACTACAGTAATACTGTACATGTCCACTTGACTACAGTAATACTGTACATGTCCACTTGACTACAGTAATACTGTACATGTACTCTTGACTACAGTAATACTGTACATGTCCACTTGACTACAGTAATACTGTACATGTACTCTTGACTACAGTAATACTGTACATGTCCACTTGACTACAGTAATACTGTACATGTACTCTTGACTACAGTAATACTGTACATGTCCACTTGACTACAGTAATACTGTACATGCCCACTTGACTACAGTAATACTGTACATGTCCACTTGACTACAGTAATACTGTACATGTCCTCTTGACTACAGTAATACTGTACATGTCCACTTGACTACAGTAATACTGTACATGTCCTCTTGACTACAGTAATACTGTACATGTCCACTTGACTACAGTAATACTGTACATGTCCACTTGACTACAGTAATGCTGTACATGTCCACTTGACTACAGTAATACTGTACATGTCCTCTTGACTACAGTAATACTGTACATGTCCTCTTGACTACAGTAATACTGTACATGTCCTCTTGACTACAGTAATACTGTACATGTCCACTTGACTACAGTAATACTGTACATGTCCTCTTGACTACAGTAATACTGTACATGTCCACTTGACTACAGTAATACTGTACATGTCCACTTGACTACAGTAATGCTGTACATGTCCACTTGACTACAGTAATACTGTACATGTCCTCTTGACTACAGTAATACTGTACATGTCCTCTTGACTACAGTAATACTGTACATGTCCTCTTGACTACAGTAATAATGTACATGTCCTCTTGGCTACAGTGATGCTGTACATGTACTCTTGACTACAGTAATACTGTACATGTACTCTTGACTACAGTAATACTGTACATGTCCTCTTGGCTACAGTGATGCTGTACATGTACTCTTGGCTACAGTAATACTGTACATGTACTCAAGTCAAGTCAAGTCAAGAGTTTTAATTGTCACGGCATACAGGTATACAATGAAATGCGGCTGGTCTTGCCCGCGACGATGTGCAATACAGTGGTACAACATATAATAGAATCCAATAAAATACAGTGGTACAACATATTAATAGAATCCAATAAAACAGTGCAATAAACAGGTACATGGTGTGCCATCTCGGTATCTGTACATAGTATTTACAGAGCATATAGGACATGCTAGGTAGCTTTAGTAGTGCAATACACTGTTCCTGATGTTATACTACTTTAAGTGGCCTTTCCTCTGGCCATAAGTGTGCGTGTGTGCGGCATGAGTGTTAAAGTGGCTGCTAGTGTGTGAGCGTGCTCAGCGTGCGTGTCGTGTATGTGCTTGTGTGTGGATAGTTCAGTTTCTGTGTCTCTCAATGTTCATTGTTCAAGGCTCTGATGGCCTGGGGGAAGAAGCTTAGCCTAAGCCTCTCCGTCCTAGTAGCTGGAGTTCGCAGGCGTCTGCCTGACCTCAGCAGCATGAACAGGCTGTTGTTGGGGAGGTGAGGGTCTTTCATTATCCTGCAGGCTCTGGATTTGCACCTCTTGTTGTATAGAGCCTGCAGGGGAGGTAGCGCAATACCCGTGGTACGCTCGGCTGAGCGCACCACTCTCTGTAGGGCCTTCTTGTCCTGTGCCGTGCTGTTCCCATACCAGGCAGTGATGTTTCCGGTCAAGATGCTCTCTACAGCTCCTGAGTAGAAGGACTGGAGTATCTTCCCCGATACTCTGAACTTCCTTAACTGTCTCAGGTGGTAGAGGCGCTGCTTCGCTTTCTTTACTACTGTGTCTATGTGTGTTGACCATGTCAGGTCCTCTGAGATGTGGACCCCCAGGTACTTGAAGCTGCTCACCCTGTACTCTTGACTACAGTAATACTGTACATGTCCTCTTGGCTACAGTGATGCTGTACATGTACTCTTGACTACAGTAATACTGTACATGCCCACTTGACTACAGATATACTGTACATGTCCACTTGACTACAGTAATACTGTACATGTCCACTTGACTACAGTAATACTGTACATGTCCTCTTGACTACAGTAATACTGTACATGTCCTCTTGACTACAGTAATACTGTACATGTCCTCTTGACTACAGTAATACTGTACATGTCCTCTTGACTACAGTAATACTGTACATGTCCTCTTGACTACAGTAATACTGTACATGTCCTCTTGACTACAGATATACTGTACATGTCCTCTTGACTACAGTAATACTGTACATGTCCTCTTGACTACAGTAATACTGTACATGTCCTCTTGACTACAGTAATACTGTACATGCCCTCTTGACTACAGTAATACTGTACATGTCCACTTGACTACAGTGATGCTGTACATGTACTCTTGACTACAGTAATACTGTACATGTCCTCTTGACTACAGATATACTGTACATGTCCACTTGACTACAGTAATACTGTACTTGTACTCTTGACTACAGTAATACTGTACATGTCCACTTGGCTACAGAGATACTGTACATGTCCTCTTGGCTACAGTAATACTGTACATGTCCTCTTGACTACAGTAATACTGTACATGTCCTCTTGACTACAGTAATACTGTACATGTCCACTTGGCTACAGAGATACTGTACATGTACTCTTGACTACAGTAATACTGTACATGTCCTCTTGGCTACAGTAATACTGTACATGTCCACTTGACTACAGTAATACTGTACATGTCCACTTGACTACAGTAATATTGTACATGTCCACTTGACTACAGTAATACTGTACATGTCCACTTGACTACAGTAATACTGTACATGTCCACTTGACTACAGTAATACTGTACATGTCCTCTTGACTACAGTAATACTGTACATGTCCTCTTGACTACAGTAATACTGTACATGTCCACTTGACTACAGTAATACTGTACATGTCCTCTTGACTACAGTAATACTGTACATGTCCACTTGACTACAGAGATACTGTACATGTCCTCTTGGCTACAGTAATACTGTACATGTCCTCTTGGCTACAGTGATGCTGTACATGTCCTCTTGACTACAGAGATACTGTACATGTCCACTTGGCTACAGTGATGCTGTACATGTCCTCTTGGCTACAGTGATACTGTACATGTCCTCTTGGCTACAGTAATACTGTACATGTCCTCTTGGCTACAGTGATACTGTACATGTCCTCTTGGCTACAGATATACTGTACATGTCCTCTTGACTACAGTAATACTGTACATATACTCTTGACTACAGTAATACTGTACATGTACTCTTGACTACAGTAATACTGTACATGTCCTCTTGACTACAGATATACTGTACATGTCCACTTGACTACAGTAATACTGTACATGCCCACTTGACTACAGTAATACTGTACATGTCCTCTTGACTACAGTAATACTGTACATGTCCTCTTGACTACAGTAATACTGCACATGTCCTCTTGACTACAGTAATACTGTACATGTCCTCTTGGCTACAGTGATGCTGTACATGTACTCTTGGCTACTAGGGAATACACGGTCACATGCACACGTTCACACCACACATATATGCATGTACACATAAAACATATACATAGGTAAAGCACACGCACATATGAGTAGGTAGAACACACATATATATAGCACACGAGATAATGCGCACACGTGAAAGCCACACTTTTTTTTTTTTTTTTTTTATTTATTGTCATTTTCTTATTTAATTTGTATTGTCTTACTTTTTTGTTTGCCTGTCTTGTGCTGTTATTACTGTTGTTAGTGTCATTATTTTTATTATTGTTAACGGTATTGTATTGTGATGTCTTGTTCTATGTTGAAAATTGAAAATAAAAACATTTATAAAAAAATTAAAAATAAATATATATATTCTTCCACAAATTAGCGTTTTCAGCTCCATGCTCCCTCTGGCAGACTCAAACGTTCAACCCTCCAGAGGGGAAGTACCAACCTTCCAATGGTACTATTGGTGTCCTGGCACCCTATATAGAGGGACATTCTGTACGGCCCTCATACAGTAGGTTACAATTACAATATGTAATCTATTCCAATATATGTATCAAACAATCAAAAAACTAATTTGGCTCCATCATTATTGAGCTAATCTCAGTTCGCAGTCTTGCAGAAAATCTCAGGAAAATGACACCAAATTTGTACCTTCAATCGCCCATGATAACACTGGTCTCCAGTTGGGAGGCGTCCAATACTGCCCCCCAGTGGTGTAATAAGGGAGTTCTTACACTTGCTGATTAAGAGGGTCTCTGCTCATTCCAAGACATTCAGAAACACTTTAATTCACCTGGCACTTTCTTCTAGCTTCTATTGCGCACAGCAATGGTGTACCTTGGGATAGTCAATTAGGTACCCAACCATTTCACACAATATTTACCAGACCCAGGGGTCTGGTCTCAACGGTTTACGCCATGTTGGCAAAGACTTCTTCAAAGCCTCTACCCATTGATAGAGTGTGCGTGCCAGTGTGGATATACCATTCAATAGCAGCAGTCTAAATGGGCTATTAATCTGGCAAAACATTTTGCTATCCTCCAGAATTCCCAACCACCAAGTCATCCATTTTGATTTTATACATAGGACATATACTTTACTCCATGCATATTACATAAAGAAAGCCATACCATCACCTAAAAGCGCTTTGTGCACACAAAAACTCCTTGTGTCCCTTTTTCCATATGGTATGGGAGTGCCCAGGATTGGTTGATTTCTGGAGGAAGGATGCTTATGGTTGTCCTTCTTATTGATTGATTGATTGATTGAAAACGTATTAACAGATTGCAGAATGGGTACAATACTAAGAGGATGCAGACCAGAAAAATACTTTCGTTTTGTTTACATCGGGGTCCCCCATTTTCAATTCATCAGGACATTTATGACATACAATCAATCAAATCAAGGTCAGTGAATACCACGACCACAATGAATGAATGAATGAATGAATGAATGAAAACTTTATTTAACAGATTGCAGAATGGGTACAATACAGTAAGGCTCAATATACACAATTGTTAAGGGGATGCAGACCTGAGAAAGACGTTTGTCTTGTTTCCATCAGGGTCCCCCATTTTCAATTCATATAGACATTTATGACATACACAACATACATGACATTTATGGCATAGGGACATATAGGTATTTAGTACTGATACATTTGTGACATAAACGGTATTCAAATATACAGTACTGTTACCCCTAGATCCTGACAGAGTATATACATATGATGGGGAGGGGACTGTACATTAGGAGGGGGTGGGTGGGTGGGTGGGAGAGAAATATACATACGGCGGGGAGGGAATATATACATGCGGTGGGGAGGAGGCTGTCTATTAGGAGGTGGTGGGGGTTTTGTGCATTTACGGTGGCCAGTTTCGAATTGCAGCCTCCCGTAGGTGCTCTTTAAGAGCGGTTTTGAATGTGGGTAGGGATTCACATTCCTTTACAGCTTTGGGTAGGGCGTTCCACATTGATGTGGCATAATTGCGAAACGTATTTAGTCCCTTGTTTGAGCCGAATCTGGGTTTAACATGATTTGTTGAGCTTCCTCTGGTGTAGTGGTTGTGGTATTCACTGACCTTTGGGAAGTATTTTGAAATGTACATGGGTACCTTAGTCGTATAGTGTATCTTGTAGACCAGGCCCATTGCAAGTTGCTGTACTCTGTCGTCTACTCTAAGCCATCCTAGGTTGTCAAAGTGGGCAGGGGTGAGGTGGGTTCTGGGGGTAAGGTCAAGTAGTAGTCTGACCAGTTTGTTTTGTGATGTTTGTAATTTTGTTTTAAGCGCCTTTGAGGTGCACGCATAGTCGTAGTACCCTTGAATGAGTGCTCCTGCCAGAGTCTTCAGGGTATTCTTGTTTACCAGAGAGGAGATCCGGTACAATAATCTAGTTCGTTGGTTGACTTTTTTTTATTACATTGGATGCCATTTTGTCACAGGAAAGATTTGCCTCTAGGATGGAACCCAGGTAGGTAATTTCGTCTTTCCTTGTGACAATATTGTCACCCACTGCAACTGAGAAGCCGTCGGTCTTGCTGAGTTTGTTATTTGAACCGAAGAGAATGGACTCTGTTTTGCCCATGTGTAATGATAGTTTGTTATCAGCGAGCCATATGCAGATTTTGCCGAGTTCCGAGCTGAGGGTTTTTTCAACCTGCAACTTGTTCTTGTCAGAGACCAGCAGGGCTGAGTCGTCCGCAAACAGGAACAAGTTGCAGTCACAGGTTGACGACATGTCATTTGCATAAATTAGGAAGGAAGCTCAACAAATCATGTTAAACCCAGATTCGGCTCAAACAAGGGAGTAAACACGTTTCGCAATTATGCCACATCAATGTGGAACGCCCTACCCAAAGCTGTAAAGGAATGTGAATCCCTACCCACATTCAAAACCTACGGGAGGATGCAATTCGAAACTGGCCACCGTAAATGTCCAAACCCCCCCACCCCCTCCTAATAGACAGTCTCCTCCCCACCGCATGTATATTTCTCTCCCACCCACCCACCCCCTCCTAATGTACAGTCCCCTCCCCATCATATACTCTGTCAGGATCTATGGGTAACAGTACTGTATATTTGCATATCGTATGTCACAAATGTAACAGTACTAAATACCTGTATGTCATGTATGTCCCTATTCCATAAATGTCATGTATGTTGTGTATGTCATAAATGTCACTATGAATGAAAATGGGGGACCCTGATGTAAACAAGACAAACGTCTTTATCTGGTCTGCATCCCCTTAACAATTGTGTGTATTGGGCCGTACTGTATTGTACCAATTCTCCAATCTGTTAAATAAAGTTTTCATTCATTCTCTCCAACCGCACGTCTCAACCGAGCCTGGTCAGGGGGGAGGGGCTAGGCCCAATGTGGAGTGACGTCCCCTCTCCGCCAATCAGCGCGCGGTCTGTCGCGGTCACATGCTTTCTCCGTGTGAGGCAGCTATTGGCTGTTTATTTCCAAAGAGGCGGGGCGTGGGGTGCCGCGCGACGCAGATGTAGCTGATTGGTCCAGCCCTCCCTGACGTCACCAGGAAATACGGAAATGCCATGCAATGTCTCGTCCTAGCCATCAGGGGCATAGATATCTATAGTTATATATCTATGATCAGGGGCACCACACTCCATGCTTCACCTCGTTGTCGTTGTCTGTTGCTATAACGAGCTAATGCTGCTAATCTCTAACGTTAACTCTGAACAGATCTAGATGCAGTGATCGTGTAAAGAACGGACTAACTGCAGCTGCTGGAGACAGATTTGAACTAAGGAGGAGTCGAGACTGGCCGTAAACTTCAGAGTGTTGTGAAAGTGAGATGAAGAAACACAAAGCAGGTTTGTTTAATCAGAAGGTCCTTTGGACATTATTCTTTGATCAATATGTTCCCGTTTGTGATTACGGTATTTCACAATTGCCTAACCTTAAATAATGTACCCAACAGTTAGACCAGCGGTGCTGCCATAAATAAAACATTAGATGCGACATTACGCCATAAATCATGGGATAACCGTCCGCCATCTTACCTGGATATTGTTTAGGCAGCAACTATGTTTGTCGGCTGTTTTGATTGATTGATTGAAAAGTTTATTAACAGATTGCAGAATGGGTACAGTACAGTACAGCTCAATACATACAATTGTTAAGGGGATGCAGACCAGAGAAAGACTTTCGTCTTGTTTACATCAGGGTCCCCCATTTTCAATTCATCATAACATATATGACATACATGACATACAGATAGACAGTACTGCTACATCTATACATTTATGACATATCAGATTTGCAAATACAGTACTGTTTGTGATACAAAAGTGTCCAGAAAAGGAGTGTATATACATTTGGCGTAGAAACTGTACATTGGAGGAGGTTGGTTGGGTGGTGGGGTGGGGTTGGGTGGGTTGGGTGAGGGCTGTACATTGGAGGTGGGGGGGGGGGGGGGGGTTGGGTAGGGGACACACACACATTTTACACTGTACATTGGAATATTGACAAAGCCTTACTTGGTCATTTACTGTACAACTAGGTTAGGACATTTGTAGGGGCCAGTTTCGAATTGCAGTCTCACGTAGGTGTTTTTTGAGAGTGTTTTTGAAAGTGGGTAGTGATTCACATTCCTTTACAGCTTTAGGTAGGGCGTTCCACATTGATGTGGCATAATTGCAAAACGTGTTTAGTCCCTTGTTTGAGCCGAATCTGGGTTTTACATGATTTGTGGAGCTCCCTCTGGTGTTGTGATCGTGGTATTCACTGACCTTTGGGAAGTATTTTGCCATGTACATGGGTACCTTGGTTGCGTAGTGTATCTTGTAGACCAGGCCCATTGCAAGTTGCTGTACTCTGTCGTCTACTCTAAGCCATCCTAGGTTGTCAAAGTGGGCAGGGGTGAGGTGGGTTCTAGGAGTCAGGTCAAGTAGTAGTCTGACTAGCTTGTTTTGAGATGTTTGTAATTTGTTTTTTAGTGCCTTTGAGGTGCTTTGGTACCATGAGGTGCAAGCATAGTCGTAGTACCCTTGAATGAGTGCTCCTGCTAGAGTCTTCAGGGTATTCTTGTTTACCAGAGAGGAGATCCGGTACAAGAATCGCGTTCGTTGGTTGACTTTTTTTATTACATTGGATGCCATTTTGTCACAGGAAAGATTAGCCTCTAGGATGGAACCCAGGTAGGTAATTTCATCTTTCCTTGTGATAATATTGTCACCCACTGTAACCGAGAAGCCGTCGGTCTTGCTGAGTTTGTTATTTGAACCGAAGAGAATGGACTCTGTTTTGCCCATGTGTAATGATAGTTTGTTGTCGGCGAGCCATATGCAGATTTTGCCTAGTTCCGAGCTGAGGGCTTTTTCAACCTGTAACTTGTTCTTGTCAGAGACCAGCAGGGCTGAGTCGTCCGCAAACAGGAACAAGTTGCAGTCACAAGCTGACGACATGTCATTTGCATAAATTAGGAATAGTAGCGGTTAGGGGTGGGACAATACATCGATCCAGATCGATATATCGATCTATTATCAATAATCAAATAGGATCGACGCAACGTAAAAAGATCGATTCATATTGCGATACTCTTATTTTGAAAATCCCCGCGAGTCATATCCGCCGGCGCCCAGTATTGTGAAACTCCGTGTAGAAATTACAGCAGTGTTTGCGTCTGCTGTAAAGCACTCAGAGCGTCTATTTTGTGAGCCGATATAAGTCTGTGCAGTTTTTTCCCCGCAACGGGTCAAATGCATATAACAGGCGTTGCATCGTCGCCATTCCTTTATGCCAACGTCGCGTTAAATATCTAAATGAACTAAAAGCTAACCTAAGCTAGCTAACTAAAGCTAAGCAGCTAACCGTGAGAGAGAACAGGAGAGTGGAAAGGGGACTTGGAAGGAGGAGGGGTGGGGGCTGTGGGGGACTGTGTGTGTGTGTGTCTGTGTGTCTGTGTGTGTGTTAAAGCTCAATATATAAAAACAAAAGTGAACAGGAGGTCTATTTGTATTAAAAACAATAGATTGTTTTTCATTTAAATGTCTGGAAGAGCTCAAAAATAAATACATCAATTGATATTTCCGTAGCCTTTTTTTAGTTGATCTAAATGTGACTGATTGTGTTAAATGGGCACATAATATCGCCTCATATCGATCGCAGACACCTGAATTGAATCGTATCGTATCGTATCGTGGCAGACTTTGTGATATCGGCAAATATCGTATCGTTGTCCAAAGAATCGATATCGTATCGTATCGTGATGAAACTGATGATTCCCACCCCTAGTAGCGGTCCTAGTATGCTTCCTTGTGGAACACCACAGCTCACTGTGAGGGGGGGGGATAGGGTACCGTTTACTTCCACCATCTGTTCCCTCCCCTCCAGGTAGGATTGTATCCAGCTCACTGATAAACTATCAAAACCAATTGCTTTTAGCTTGTCAATCAGAATGGTGTGATTGACAGTGTCGAAGGCCTTTTGTAGGTCCAGCATGACCATGCCGCAGTATTTGCCCGCGTCCACCTCTTGTTTGATGTGGTCGTTCAAGTAGAGAAGGCATGTGCAGCCTAGTTACTGTACTAACATGATCAGAGAGACTAGTGCAGCCTAGTTACTGTACTAACATGATCAGAGAGACTAGTGCAGCCTAGTTACTGTACTAACATGATCAGAGAGACTAGTGCAGCCTAGTTACTGTACTAACATGATCAGAGAGACTAGTGTAGCCTAGTTACTGTACTAACATGATCAGAGAGACTAGTGCAGCCTAGTTACTGTACTAACATGATCAGAGAGACTAGTGCAGCCTAGTTAAATGGGGGACCCTGATGTAAACAAGACGAAAGTCTTTCTCTGGTCTGCATCCCCTTAACAATTGTGTGTATTGAGCTGTACTGTATTGTACCCATTCTGCAATCTGTTAATAAAGTTATCAATCAATCAATTACTGTACTAACATGATCAGAGAGACTGAGGAGGCTGGCATCACTTTATACACATGAGTATGGAGGAGATTAGATCACACAAGGCTCAACTACTCTCTTTCTAACACGTCACACACACATGCACACACAAGACACTCTGAAGTCACGAGACCGCTGCCATCTTAGTTTTGGGGACAACCAACCAGCAAAAGTGAGCTCCGTTTTTAAAAAGTAGTAACATATAAACATGAAAAAGGCATGTAGGCTACTTGAAGCCTCCAGTGCACACGTACACTGAGAATGGACTATATGGCGAAGTAGCTAGTGTAATGTTTCTGTTCTGGCTGTCACTCTTAGTGTCTAGCAGAAATAATTGAATGTCCACACGATGACAATATAGCTGAAGGTTCTTTACTTCCACACTTTGGGTTGCATACATCCAACTGGCGGGCACCGTATCTGACGTCATTAACATGAGTCTGGGCTAAACCATAGTGATGGCGAGATGAAGCTTCATGAAGCATTGAGGCTTTCCATCCAATAGTACCACACATGTGTTGAAGCTTCATGGTGTATTTGCTCTACTGTGCCATCAAGTGGACAATAAATGTAGAACAGGCAGAGTGATGATGATGCCAATAATAAACAAATAATAATGTGTCTGTTTTTCTAACAGAATGATGGCAGGGACAGAGGAGAAAGTACTTGTGTTACTACAACATTCTATAATTTAATATAGTGTGTTTTTCTAACAGAATGATGGCAGGGACAAGTGCTTGCTTCATTCATTTTTATTCAGAAAAAGCAACTCAAAATCGACATGCCATCCTGCATTTGGATCATACAGATGTGATCAGATTAGGCACAGCAAGTTAGACATTACAGCAAGTTTATATGTAACGGAGATGATATGGTCACCTTTTTTGCGTTGTGTTTAACTTTCTTCGATGACCCGAGGGAGTTTAGAACCCGGGTCTGCCGTGACACGGGCGACAGGTGACAGCACAGACCGCTACACCTGAATTCACTCTTCATGACGTGTAAAGTGTGTCTTTTTAAGTGGAGTGAGTTTAACTCGCAGTACCGCTACTCGCTAGGGATGCCCCGATCGATCGGCCGATAATCAGTATAAATATGCGATCGGGGAATTCCGATAATTAGTCATATTCGCCGATCGCGGAAACTGATCAAGTGGATATCTCACTCGCTTGTCTCAGACGCACAGGACCTGCAAACTGCTCCTCCTCCCTAGCCCCGCCCGCACCCGTGTAGAGTTTGTAAACACAGAGGAGGCGGACCTCCTCTGCGGAGTTTAGATAGTGCATTCGACCTGAGCTAACGTTAGCTACCTAGCTATCGTTACTGTTTAAACAAAATTACCCAGTCAACTAAAAAAGTGAGGCATTGTCTAACGGTATTTAGCCGGCTAGCTACTGATAGCTCCGGATATCAACAAATGCCCCAGAAGTCTAGTGGTCCATGTTGATATCTCCGTTAGCTTGCGTTAGCTTGCGTTAGCTGACGTTAGTTCACTGTTCAAAACGAAATGTCCGATTGAACTAAATAGTTGTCTTAACGTCATCTAGCCGGCTAGCAGTAGCTACAGATAGCTCCTGATATCAATGTCTTATAACTAGGGATGCTCGATATTGGCTTTTTTACCGATACCGATATTCCGATATTGTCCAACTCTTAATTTCGATACCGATACCGATATCAACCGATACCGATATATGCAGGGTTTCCCCCCAAAAAAACTGAATAATTTCAGGTAATTAATAATTTCACTGGATGCATTCAAAAGCCTTTCTAAATGTAAGCATTATCTGTGCAAAATATGATAATTAAAAAAGTTAAAATTAACATTACATATCTCTTGTTGTTGAATTAAACCAACATGCATACTTTTGACAATAAATAAAATAAGAATTGGTTCTTACTTGCTTGCCTGGGTAAATAAAGGTTAAATAAATGTAAAAAAAAAAAAAAAAAAAAAATTGTTTTTTTTATTTTTATTTTTTTGATACCGATATTTTCCGATATCACATTTTACTGCCGATATCGGCCGATAATATCGGTCGGCCGATAATATCGGACATCCCTACTTATAACATTGATTGAATGCGTATTCGAGCTGAGGGCTTGCTGAATGTGAAATGACCAAAGCATAACGTTACCAATAGGATCCCGCTGCAGCGCCGGAGAATCCTTTTGAGCTGGAGGCTACTACTAGAGTACACACAGACAGTGGAGCTGTTTGCAGATAGCGAGCATTTTGACTTGTTGCGTGGTGGCGATGTCTCGCAGATAATACAACTACAAGTCTAATTATATAATATATATATTTTATAAAAAAAAAAAAAAAAAAAAACTTTTTATATAAAATTTTTTTTAATTTCTTTTTAATCAAAAACGATCGGTATCGGATCGGTATCGGCCGATATGGCTCACGACGATCGGTGATCGGTATCGGTGGCAAAAAACATGATCGGGGCATCCCTACTACTCGCCAGTCACTTCACAACGCTTGAAGTCCATCGTGACTGACAGTGCCTCGCGCTACCATCTGTTATATATATGTTGGGATTATTAGGATACACATTTATTTGTCTTTCCCAGTACTCCACGGGATTCTCCAACGCAAAGAAACTCGTAATGAATTCCTATGTCGACACTTGTGTTGCGGGGATTTTCCGGGGATCATAGGGATGATCCCGTGTTGGGAACCAACCCCGAAGCCATTTCCTGAATCAGTGACGCGGAGTGAGGCTTCGGGGGCGGTACCCCCCGGACCGAGGCTTCGGACGTCATCAGTACGTCACCTGATACGCGCCTTGATCAGGGTTTCCGTTAGAATTTTTTTTTGCAGGTCTGAGTGTCCGGTAGATTTCAATCTACCGGACAAATGGGATAAATTCCGGTCAGAGTTTATTGAGCTTAAAAACAATTGATAGGCCTATATGACATCATCAAGGCATTTATAATATTTTAACTTAAAACTAGGCTACTTTTGCGTATACAGTCATTAATATATTCCAAATAAAATAAGTCCCTCGAGACTTCGTGCTGCTGCCGACTTGAGGTGTCGGTGGGCAGTCTGCCCGACATTAATAAACAGCAGTCTGTTATAATCACATTTTTATGAGCTAACGAATTCCGTTATATTGGACATTTGTATTAATTATATCAAGCGAAGAACTGAGAAATTTGGCAGAGAGAGACGGCAACATTATCGTGGGTTTGCGTGATGACTCCACCTCCCAACGACTTGGTGCTGGTCATAATGTCATGTGAAAATAATTCCCTCTAAGCACAATTTGATTATTTGAATTGTACTAAAATAGACAAAAATTAAATAGCCTATGCGATGAACGAAACAAACATTACATTTGTTTCATCGTTGCTTCACCAAGCAGCCGGTCTAATAATGACACCGCTGTGTCAGCGCGAGCTGGCTGTTGTTAGATTTACGTGAAGCATGGAGCTGCAGACCGACAGAGCAGCAGTGTTTTTAGGTCCGGTCCGCCTATTGCTTAATAACAGCGGAGCAGTGCTGCCTTTGCTTCCGCGTTTTCCCTGATTGGCTGCGACACGGCCCGCGGCAGGCGCGGCAACCGCGGAGCGGAGCGGCAGAGCTTGCGGAATTATGTAACCGCCCTAATCCGCCATGATTTTCATTCGACGCTCAGCTCACCTGGCAGAGCAGCGGTCCTGCGGTCCTGCGGTCCGTTGTTGACGAGTTCGAATCCCATAAATTTTTTTTTTTAACGTGATTTTTTTTTAAACGTTTCGCCGGTTAAGGTTAGGCATGGTTAAGGTTAAGGTTAGGCATTGTTTCGGAGTTGGTTAAGGTTAGAACGGTTAAGTTTAGGCGCTGTTAAGGAGCTGGTTAAGGTTAGAGTTTGTCTTAGAGAATGGCAATATTCTTTCTATGGTTAAGGTTAAGGTTAGGCATGGTTAAGGTTAAGGTTAAGGTTAGGCATTGTTTCGGAGTTGGTTAAGGTTAGAACGGTTAAGTTTAGGCGCTGTTAAGGAGCTGGTTAAGGTTAGAGTTTGTCTTAGAGACAGCCTATTTCCGCACTGCCGCTCTCCCGCGTTGCCGCGGTCACATGGTCAAATTGTCACATTCTTGCACTGCTCCGCTGTTAAAAAGCAACACGCGTCCGGTCCGGTCTGGGCTCAGCAGCGCCGCCCACCCAACAGCTGAATTGCCAATGGCTGGATTGGAGTACTGGTTTTCCTCCTATCTCACAAATAGAAGCTTTGCTGTCAACATCGCCAACTGCTCCTCCCCCTCAACCTCCCTCTCCTGTGGGGTCCCACAAGGGTCCATCCTTGGCCCGATCCTGTTCTCCCTTTACATGCTACCCCTTGGTCCAATCATTCAGAAGCACAACATCTCTTTTCACTGTTATGCTGACGACACACAGCTTTATGTTTCCCTGAAACCCAACAACCAGTCTCTACTTAACAGTCTCATATCCTGCCTGGATGATGTTAAATGTTGGATGGCACAAAACTCTCTACAACTAAATCAAAACAAATCCGAAATAATCCTCTTCGGTCCCCCAGACGCTGTCACCACCCTTACCAACAGCCTTGGCAACCTGTCCTCCCTGGTCAAGCCGTATGTCAAGAACCTAGGGGTCATTTTTGATCCACAATTTAAATTTGACAGACAAGTAAACTCGTGGTAAAGGCATGTTTTTTCCAACTACGCACCATTGCCAAACTCAAAGCCCTTCTCTCCCCTGCAGACCTTCAGAGAGTCATCCACGCCTTCATTTCATCTAGATTAGACTACTGCAACTCCCTCTATATAGGCATTAACCAGTCTTCCCTGTCCCGCTTACAACTGGTACAAAACGCTGCTGCCAGACTGTTGACCGGAACCCGCAAGAGAGACCACATCACCCCTGTCCTTGCCTCCCTTCATTGGCTCCCAGTACGCTACAGGATAGATTTTAAGGTTCTCCTATTTGTTTTTAAAGCCCTTAATGGTCACACACCCTCCTACATCTCAGACCTCCTATCCCCCTATTCCAACACCAGGTCCCTCAGGTCAGCCGATCAGAGGCTCCTGACAGTCCGGAGGTCTAACCTCAAGCTCAGGGGGGGCCGTGCCTTTGCTATCGCAGCCCCTGAACTGTGGAACAGCATCCCCACCTCCATTAGGCTCGCCCCCTCGATAGATGCCTTCAAATCGAGGCTCAAAACCCACTTCTACCTACTAGCCTTTCCCGTTCACTGACTCATGCCCTGTTTTTCTATGTGTTTGCCTGTGTGCCCTCCCATAAAACGGAGTGTGATTGTTGTCTATATGTATCTTGTGTATTTACCCTCTGTACAGCACTTTGGTTGACACGCGTCATGTGAAATGTGCTTTATAAATAAATTTGATTGATTGATTGACTGCATTCTGTGGGGCTGCAGATGGATGCTTCTCACAAATCTAGGAGCAGCAAGCTCGCGCTGACACAGCGGTGTCATTATTAGACCGACTGCTTGGTGAAGCAACGATGAAACAAATGTAATGATTGTTTCGTTCATCGCAATTCAAATAATCTAATTGTGCTTAGAGGGAATTATTTTCACCGGACATTATGACCGGAGAGATTAAATATGTCGGACTTCAACAGATTTTGCCGGTCAAATACCGGTAATTACCGGCTAACGGAAACGCTGGCCTCGATACAGGCTCCACATAAAAAAATTCAAAACATACACAAATGCCAATACTGAGACAATTACAGGACAGTAATAACGGCAACAATAACAACAACAACTATATGTGGGTGCCATATACCCCTTAATGGTTGTAAATGTGTGGGATAAAGTGATAAGCGAGGCCCCTACATATGTAAACAAACGCATCAGGAAAACAGAAACAAACGACAACAAAAAAAACAGAACAAAAAATAACAATATTTTCAGAGACATTGAGAGATACAGGATGTCCTCAACACATCTTTACCAGAATGGAGCTACTAGAGAGATCAATGAGAAGGTCATTCAGTCAAGTCGGGTGGGAAATCTCCAAGATAGTCCAGAAAAGGCTGCCAAATTTTATTGAAATGATCAACCCTGTTCCTTAGTGAATAAGTCACCTTTTCTAGAGGGATACAGCTCTTCACCTCTGAAAGCCACATCCCAAATGGCAAAGGGAGATCTGACTTCCATTTTGTTGCAATACATTTTTTGGCAATAACCAGGAGGAGTTCTGTAAGCTTGATGGAATGACTGCGTGTAAGGTTTGAGTTTGTAAAGTTACCAAGGAGGCATATTTTGGGATCAGTCGAAAATGTTATATTATGAATTTGTGCTATAGCCTCACAGACCCGCTCCCAGAAACTTTGCAGTTTGATACAATGCCAAGTGGAGTGAAGGAACGTGCCCTCCTCCTGGCCACACCTAAAACAGAGGGAGGAGATACTAGAGTTGAACCCATGTAATTTGGAGGGGGTAAAATAGACCTGATGCAGAAAATTGAATTGAATCGGTCTATCTTGAATTTAGTGTGCATGTGACCCCATCTTTACATAGGTCCTCCCAGAGGCCTTGATCAATTTCTGTGTCTAAATCTCTCTCCCATCTAGGTCTCCTGGACCTATCGGGTTCAGTGGTCGGCAGAGAGGGTAGTAAGGTGTTATAGACTTGAGAGATGGTTCTCACCATCCTTTGATCATTATGAAAAAGCCTTTCAATGGGAGATTTTTCTGGTAGTTTCCATTGACCTTGAGTGTTAACCCTCACAAAATCTCTCAGTTGCAGGTATTTAAAGAAATCTCTTCCAGGAAGTTGATATTTCTCTTTCATTTGCTGGAAGGACATAAAAACCTCATTTTCATAACAATGTTCCAGTCGAGTGATACCTTGTAAAGGCCAGGACTCAAAGTCTCTATTCTGGTATAAGATAGGTATAAGCCTATTTCCCCATAGGGGGGTTTTAGGTGATGGAGGGCTAATATTGTGTCTGAATTCTTTTTGTAATTTTAACCAGGTTTGGACTGAATGGATCATGAAGGGGTTCTGGGTGATGGTCTTAATTGATTTCACGTCCCATTTGTACAAGGTATCAGACGGGGTGGTCTCGTTAATGTCTAGACATTCAATGTTCAACCATGAGGCTGAGAGGTCCTCCTCAAACATTTGAGCCAAAAATCTGGCTTGTGCCGCCAAGTAATACAATCTAAAATTAGGACGTTTCAGTCCTCTCTTTGTATAGTCTAAAGTAAGTTTAATTAAGGCGATCCTTGGGGATTTACCTCGCCATATAAACCGTCTGATCAATCCGTCCAAGGAGGAGAAAATTTTAGAAGGGACTTGGATTGGGAGGGACTGAAATATATAAAGAAACTTTGGCAGGACATTCATTTTTATAGCATTAATTCGGCCTAGTAAGGTGAGAGGGAGGTTCATCCATTTTTCCAAGTCCTCCCCTAGGATTTGTAACTGTCTTAACAGATTGAGCTTATATAGATTCCCCATCTCCTTATCTATTAGTATACCCAAGTATCTTATACCATTTGGTGACCATTTAAAGGGAAGTTATGTTGAATGGTGTCTTTAATAGAATCTGATAAGGGCAGTATTTCACTTTTGTCAAGGTTAATTTTATATCCGGAAAAGGAGCTATATAAGTCCAACAGTTCGACTAAACGTGAGAGGGAGCTTTCCGCGTTTGTTAAAAAGAGAAGAATATCGTCGGCAAAGAGCGAGATTTTATGTGTGTTCGGTCCAATTTCGAAGCCCGTCATTTCAGTGTCTATTCTGATTGCTTCTGCTAGGGGTTCTATGGCGAGCGTAAATAAGGCAGGGCTAAGAGCGCAGCCCTGTCGGCAGGGCTCCAGACTAACTTTTTTCACCACCGTCCCAGAACCGTCCCGAAATACAATTTTAACCGTCCCAAAGTGAATGTAACCGTCCCAAAAATCAAATGTCGTTTCTTTACTTTGGTTTTGTCGTCTATAGTTGTTATTTCCATAAGAAACACCATTCAGAGAAGGGGAGAATAAATTGATTTAGTCAAAAGGCTCCCAGGTGGAAAGATTTCACAAGAATAATTATGATTAAAAATAAATATATATATATATATAAAAAAAAAAGTGTTTAACAAGGTGCTAGTATAGGGATATTTGGTCACGGTGCCGTTATAGTCAACCAATTGGAGCCATGTTGATTATTCCTTCCATAGGAAAATATATTTAAATGTATTTGTATTTTATTTCGTTTTAGTTTTTTTAGTTTTTACAAATGTGTGTGTTTATGGTTGAAAATGTTAGAGATAAATAAAGATCAAATCAAATCTAACTGAATAAGTTATCCCTCTTCTAACAAGAAAGAAAAACGTAGTTTAGCTTTAAACTATATAATGTCATTGCGTCCAGAGATTCCACCT
This sequence comes from Notolepis coatsorum, assembly GCF_963971535.1. NCBI lineage: Eukaryota > Metazoa > Chordata > Actinopteri > Aulopiformes > Paralepididae > Notolepis > Notolepis coatsorum. The sequence goes on along the minus strand of NC_140171.1, from coordinate 164,657,938 downwards.
TTGATAACTAAAGTAATGACACTTGACTAGTAATGAAACTTAATGTCCCTTAGATCGCGCTGTCCTCCTGGTCGATATTGATAACTGCTGCTAAAATAAAATAAGTCCTGAGTCGCGACTCCGTGCTGCTCCCAACGAATCCCAATAGTATGCAACTGCAGAGCCGCAGAGCAGGGGCGCTTTCAGGTCCGGTCACAGGCCCGCTCAACAGCACCCCCCCACCCAACGGCTGAATTGCCAATGGCTGAATTGGAGTATTGCACTGTGCAGCTACATGCTTCTCGCAAAATCCAGCGTCCAGTAGAGCTGCCGCGATAACCGCATTACCGCGGTATCGCTGTTGCATCACGCTCACCGCAGAGTTAGGCTGAATACCGCGTCACCGCTGTTTTTTATCATAATAATAAAGTTGGCTTGCGGCTTGCGGCTCTGCAGATATACCCTACTCGGTTCCAAGCGACCCTATTGGTCCAGCCTGGCTCTGCAGATACCCCCTACTCGACGCGTCACACTTTGTAGCCTCTGAACGAAAACAGAACGCCGCGCCGCCATCTTTACTGCCTCGCTAAGGATGCATTTCATTCAGGATTTGTTTGCGACAGAACCAAGTGCAATAAACAAAAAAGAATGGATTCACTGTGTATTCTGCCTTATTTATTGATGAAACAAAACCGACATCAACCCAATTTACCACCGAGCGGAGAGTTTAGTGTCACAACAAGATCGCTGATGTGTTAAGTTTGTTGTTGTTATTACTACAGTCAGCCGATATACACGAGAGAGGTAACGTTAAACCCGGGTTTGCTTGGTAGAATACACAATGAGAGGTAACGTTAGCGTTGGCAGAATAGACACAACGAGAGTCTGGTTAATGTTGTTATTGATTGATTGATTGAAACTGTTAAACTCTGGCTTGCTGCAAGCCCTCGGACATCTATGCCCACGGAGCTTTCAGTGTACACAAGCGAGCGGCGGCGGCCCCGCCTGCATCCCCATTCCCCACACGGAGACAAACGGAGTAGTAGTACCTGGCTGCAGTGGAAAAGGAACAAAGTACCAGGTGCCTAAAGCGGGTCGAGTCGAGTAGGTACTATGCAGTGGAAAAGCGCCATTAGACTAGAGGCAGGCTATAAGAGTAGACTACTAAAAAAAAAAAAAAATGCATTCAAACGTTTTTTTTTTTTTTGTGCGCACCGTGCGGTAATTACCGCGGCGGTAGGAAATATTTCGCAAATTCGTGCGGTAAGGAAAATATCAATACCGCGGCAGCTCTAGCGTCCAGCTTCCGCTGCCCAGCCGTCGTTATCAGAACACTACACACATATCATAATGTTCACAGCAAACTTTAGTTGATCACCAGGTATGTTTTATTAACGTAGAATAATTCGTATATATATATGCGCGCACTGACGGTCAGCTAATTGACATTTCCTGTGAAAAAAATAAAATCCTCTCCATCCCGTTTACGTCCCAAAAAAAGATTTCTGTTCGTCCCAAATCAATATTTGATCGTCCCCGGGACGACGGGACATCGTTAGTCTCGAGCCCTGCCTGTCGGTTACCTCTATGTATGGAGAAATAATCTGAGGTAGTCCCATTGACCGCAATCCTAGCTTTGGGGGAGCCATAGAGTGATTTGATCAAGTCGACAAATTGAGCGCCAAAACCGAATTTTTTAAGGACTTTGAAGAGATAGGGCCATTCCAACCGGTCAAAGGCCTTTTCGGCATCGAGGGAGAGAGCAATGCTGAGAATCTTGTTTTTATGTGCGAAATGGATAATATTAAAAAGGCGTCTAAGATTGTTAGAGGAATGTCTGTTAATTATGAAGCCAGTCTGATCGGAATTAACAAGGCGGGGAAGGAATGTTTCTAATCTTTTGGATGTCATCTTAGTTACAAGTTTATAGTCTGTATTTAGGAGCGAGATTGGCCTGTAGGAGGCGCACTTTAAAGGTCCTTCCCCGTCTTGTGAATAACCGATATAATGGCCAGAGAGAACGTCTCAGGAAATTGTTTTTCTTCTCTAGCTAATTGAAGGACTTCCATTAAGGGAGGGATTAAGAGGTCTTGAAATTCCTTGTAGAACTCTGGGGGGAAACCATCGTCCCCAGGAGATTTATTTGACGGTAGAAGTTTAATGGTCGCAAAATACTTCGCAAATTGAAAATGGTTTGCTCATAAACTCACTATCCTCGACAGACAAGCTTGGGAGATCAAGTTTGGAAAGAAAGGAGTCTATTGCTGTGCTGTCCCTGCTAGGTTGTGCAGTGTATAAGTCACTGTAATAGTTTCTAAAAGCATCGCTAATTTCTGTGGGTTTATTGGAGATTTTGCCCGGGGCTACTTCAATTCCGTTAACTGCCCTCTTGCTTTCTTCCGTTTTTAGTTGCCATGCCAGTACTTTGCTAGGTTTCTCCCCCAACTCATAGTATTTTTGTCTAGAACGCATAATGGATTTCTCAGTTTTGTATGTATTTAAGTTATTATATTGTATTTTTTTGTTCACCAGGGTCCTATATGTATCTTTTTTTGATGTTCTCTGATAGTCTTTCTCAAGTGTTTGAATTTCAGCCTCAATAGAATCAAGTTCAGCTAGGGGTGGACGGTATAAACCAGGGGTGTCAAACTCATTTTCACAGAGGGCCACATCAGCATTATGGTTGCCCTCAAAGGGCCAAAGACCGTATAAAGTTTCAAGTTTCTTTAATAGTTGTCATACAGAAGTACAGAATACTTTCATACAAAATGCTTCTTACTGTTACGCTCCAGAGACTGTGCTAGACAAGATAGTATCAAATAGGGATGCCCCGATCACGTTTTTTGCCACCGATCACCGATCGTCGTGAGCCATATCGGCCGATACCGATCCGATACCGATCGTTTTTGATTAAAAGAAATTAAAATTTATTTTATATAATTTTTGTTTTTATATAAAATATATATATTATATAATTAGACTTGTACTTGTATTATCTGCGAGACATCGCCACCACGCAACAAGCTCCACTGTCTGTGTGTACTCTAGTAGCCTCCAGCTACGGCCAGGATTATCCGGAGCTGCACCTGGACCCTATACTCGAGTAGCCTCGAGCTACGGCAAGGATTCTCCGGCGCTGCAGCTGGACCCTAGTATTGGTATAACGTTAAATCACATTCACAAGCCCTCAGCTCGAATACGCATCGAATCAGTGTTATAAGACATTGATATCAGGAGCTATCTGTAGCTACTGCTAGCCGGATATATAACGTTAATACAACGCCTCAGTGAATTATTTAGTTCAATGGGACATTTCGTTTTGAACAGTGAACTAGCTTGTGCTAACGTCAGCTAACAGGTATCATACACTCTACTAGACTTTGTGGAGCGTTTGTTTATGTCAGGAGCTATCGGTAGCTGGCCGGCTAGATACCGTTCGGTTAGACAATGCCTCATCATGTATTAAACTAAAAGTGAATAGTTGACTGGGTCATTTTGTAACAGTAGCTAAGCTAACGTTAGCTCAAGGAGACGCCGACACGCCGTCCTCCCGTGTCTCACTAGACTAGACCCGTGTTTACATGCGTGCTGGAGAGATGAGCAGAAGCCGTCCTCCCGTGTCCCGTCCCACTAGAGTAGACCACTACTAGACCCGTGTTTACATGCGTGCTGGAGAGATGAGCAGACGCCGTCCTCCCGTGTCCCGTCCCACTAGAGTAGACCACTACTAGACCCGTGTTTACATGCGTGCTGGAGAGATGAGCAGACGCCGCACCACCCGGTGTTGAGACAGAACTCAGCGACAGCGAGTGAAATCGGGTTGGACGATCGGCGAAATTAAAGCATTATCACCAATCACCGATCGCATATTTATACTGGTTATCGGCCGATAACGATCGGTGGCCGATCGATCGGGGCATCCCTAGTATCAAATAACATAGTATAGCATGTAATTTAGAAGTAGAAAATGAGGTCACAGTGTTCAGTATAGACATATGTACAATGTTCGATGCAGAATAGACGTAACTGAGTTACCATATAATATACAATACTATGCAGTGTACTAATGTACAGTACTATATAGTGCAAAGCAGAAATGGGATGAGGTACAATTTAGGTACAATTTACAGTAAGGTGTACGAGTTGTAGTGCAATCCTTCATCAATAAATATAAAGTGTGGGGAGTGGGTGCTACAGTGTGTTTGTTTAAAGTGAGTGTGTGCTATAAAGTGTGTGGAGTGGGTGCTACAGTGTGTTTGTTTAAAGTGAGTGTGTGCATGTGGATGTGTGTGCTATGTGCGTTTGATGGTTGTTGTTGTGTAGTGTTCATTGTTCGTTTAGCAGCCTGATGGCCTGGGGATAGAAGCTTCTTCTGAGTCTTTCTGTGCTCGCCTTGAGACTCCGGTATCGCTTGCCTGACCGCAGCAGTTCAAAGAGGCAGTTGTTCGGGTGACTGGAGTCTTTAATGATTCTCTTAGCCTTGCCCCTGCAACGCTTGTTGTAAATGTTCTGGAGGGTGGGGAGCCCCCCTCCAATTGTGCGTTCGGCTGAACGTGTCACTCTTTGTAGTCTGCTTCGGTCTTGTGCAGTGCTATTCCCAAACCAGGAGGTGATGTTGCCAGTCAGGATGCTCTCTATTGTACATGAGTAGAAGTTCTTAAGGATCTTCTGACTGACTTGGAACTTCCTTAGGCGCCTGAGGAAGTAGAGGCTAGAGCCATATGAAATCCGCGTTCACGGAATCGCGGACGGAATCGCGGAATTAACCAATAAAAATGGAATCAACTGCAAAACGTGGAATATTGCAGAATTTGGCCTAATCTGGACTGAAATTTCGTTTTTGGGTGGAACGTTTGGTGTACACGCGACCGGGGAGGCGGGGACGCTACAGCGTGTTACACACAACACAGCCGCGGTGCTCAAGCGTCTGGCTGCTTGTGTTAACATTGTCAAGAAGCTAAACTATTCCACAATAAGCCCTCAATTCAGAGCAGAACAGTATCCTAATGACTTTTATGCCTCCGGTGATAAGGTGTTTTGCTAATTCTGTCAACGTTCCGTTGACTGGACCCGCAAAAACACTTGCGACACTATTAGGACGTTTAGCTTCTAGCTAAATCTAGTGCACCCATCCATTTGTTTAATGCAAACGACTGCCCTTTATAAACTAAATACACTTAAATAGCTATGTAACGTTATAGGACTATCTATGGAAATTATAGCTTCTAGAAGTTCTAGCTAAATCTGGTGCACCCATCAATTTGTTTAATGCAAACGATTGTCATTATACACTGCCCTTTATAATCTAAATAAACTTAAATAGCTATGAAACGTTACATTACATAGGACTATAGATGGAAATGATAGCTTCTTGCTAAATCTAGTGCACCCATCCATTTGTTTAATGCAAACTATTGTCATTATACACTGCCCTTTATAATCTAAATAAACTTAAATAGCTATGAAACGTTACAGTACATAGGACTATAGATGGAAATGATAGCTTCTTGCTAAATCTGGTGCACTCATCCATTTGTTTAATGCAAACGTTTGCCATTATACACTGTCCTTTATAAACGAAATAAACTAAACTAAAGGTGCCTAAATTATGCATTACTATATTTCATCACAATATAATAGATATAGCTAGGTTACTGACATTGTCATTGTGATAATGTCAGTAGTAGCTAGCTGTATCTATTGTTTACACTTGAAATATGTATTTTTATTTTGTCACAATATTAATTGAAAAATATTGTGTAAAATTGAACTGTATTTCTGAGTTGAAGCACTTAAAAACATTAAATGGACTGTTATATCTTATTCAATTGTGGACATTTATTCATTCCCACTTATTAGACACTATTTCTGATGGTAAAATGAGCATAAAAGGCAAAATACAGAATTCTGAAATATTAAAACGGAAAAAATGGAATTTGGGAAAAAATAAAATGGAATTTGGAAAATAATAAAACGGATTTCATATGGCTCTAGTAGAGGCGTTGTCGTGCCTTCTTCACAACACTGTCAATGTGTGTGGTCCATGTCAAGTCCTCGGATATGTAGGCTCCGAGGTACTTAAAGCTGTTGACTCTCTCAACCGGTGCCCCGTCGATGCTGAGGGGGCTGTAGTCCTTGACCCCGGACCTCCTGAAGTCCACAATCATCTCCTTTGTTTTGCTGACGTTCAGGGATAGGCTGTTTTCCTGGCACCATCCCGCCAGGACCTTGACCTCTTCCAGGTAGGCCCTCTCGTCGTTGGCAGAGATCAGGCCCACCACCACTGTGTCGTCAGCAAATTTGATGATTGTATTGCTACTCCGCTGAGCCACACGTCGTGTGTGTACAGGGAGTAGAGGAGGGGACTCAGAACACAGCCCTGGGGGGCCCCTATGTTGAGGGTGATGGATGAGGAGGTGCAGTTGCCTGCTCTCACCACCTGGGGTCTGCCCGTCAGGAAGTCCAAGACCCACTGGCAGAGGTCATAGTTCAAGCCCAGGTCCCTGAGCTTGGCTATGAGTATGGAGGGGACTATGGTATTGAATGCCAAGCTGTAGTCGATGAATAGCATTCTCACATAGTTCCCCTGCCTCTTGTCCAGGTGTGATGCTGCTGTGTGCAGCACATGGGCTATGGCGTCCTCCGTGGACCTGTTGGGGCAGTATGCAAATTGCAGGGGGTCCATGTTGATGGGGAGGGAGGAGCAGATGTAGCCCTTTACTAGCTTCTCAAAGCACTTCATGGCTATGGAGGTGAGAGCTACAGGGCGGTAGTCGTTGAGGCAAGCAGGCTTGGATTTTTTGGGTACAGGGATAATAGTGGACTTCTTCAGGCAGGTGGGGATGACAGCCTGTTCTAAGGACAGGTTAAATATGTCAGTGAATACCGGGGCCAGTTGGTCGGCACAGACTTTTAGGACGCGGCCGGGGATGCCGTCCGGACCTGCTGCGTTCCTGATATTCACTTTTTTAAAGGTCCGCCTCACCTCATGCTCTGTTACCCTGAACACTGAGTCTCCATCAGCAGCAGACCCCCCCCCCCCCCTTGCCGTGGCTTGTGGGCTGGTGTTGTTATTACCAGCATCAAACCTCGCATAGAAGGTATTGAGGTCATTTGCTAAGGAGATGTCACTGTTCAGTTTGAGGGAGGCGCCTTTGTAGTCTGTCATCGTTTTGAGCCCCTGCCACATAGCTCTAGAGTCAGCCTGTTCAAACTGGAGTTCAATTTTATCCCTGTAGCGCCGTTTGGCCTCTGTCACTGTCCTCCTTACGTTGTATTGCGCCACCTTGTGGTCATTCATGTTGCCTGCCACTAGGCCGTCGTTGTATGCCTTGGTGCGCGCTATCAGAGCTTCACGGACGGATTTGTCTACCCAGGGTTTTTGATTTGGGTAAACTCTCATTGTGGTAGTGGGGATTGTTTCTTCCACCAAAGTACGAACATAGTCCAGCATTGTCTCCGTGTAGACATTAATGTTATCTGTGTCGCGGAACACGCTCCAGTCTGTGCAGTCAAACGCAGCCTGGAGCGTCTCCTCTGACGTCAAAAGGGTTAGGGTTAGAGTCGCGAGACTACAGGAGTGCTTTTGATTCTCTGTTTGTACTTTGGTGAAAGAAAAATGGCCACGTGATCCGACTTGCCAAAGCCACTAGCAGAATGAGCCTTGTAGCCACCTTTGAATTGCGTGTAACAGTGATCTAGGATGTTACCGCCTCTGGTGTTACAAGTCACATGCTGATAGAAGTCAGGTAAGACCTTTCTCAGATTGGCGCTATTGAAATCACCCACCACTATAATGTTAATTATATTAATTAAATGTTAATGTAATGTAAAATGTAATGTAAAATAAATGTAGCTACATATTTACATTAGGGGTGCACCGAAAATTCGGCCACCGAAAGTTTTCGGCCGAAAATGGCCAAAAATGGCCTTTCGGCTTTCGGCCGAAAGAGTTTTTTCACCGAAAATATATCACCGAAACAGAAGCAACCTAACGCGTGTTGTTGTGATGATGTCATCAAAACGCGGATTAATTACATGCGCGCTGTGAGCTCTTCAGTCCTGCGTGATACTCCTCTTGGGACTCGGGAGCAATGCATCTCCTCTGGAGTCGCGCTGTTTCTACAGTATGTAAACTCTGCGCGCAACAAGTCCAATAAATGCGTCTTTAACATACTTTATCCTTATTTACTATATATATCACTGAGTGATCTAATATGCATATTATTCAGAGCGAGAGGGGGAGGGATTGTTTCTCTCACATTGACGCTGTCTGTCCTGCGTGATACTCCTCTTGGGACTCGGGAGCAATGCATCTCCTCGGGAGTCGCGCTGTTTCTACAGTATGTAAACTCTGCGCACAACGAGTCCAATAAATGCGTCTTTAACATACTTTATCCTTATTTACTAATACTATATATATCACTGAGTGATCTAATATGCATATTATTCAGAGCGAGAGGGGGAGGGATTGTTTCTCTCACATTGATGCTGTCTACTGTGCCAAAGTCATCTGGGGACTAGAAAGGTGTGCTCAGTAGAGCACAGATGTCCGCCTCTCTCTCTCTCTCTCTCTCTCTCTCTCTCTCTCTCTCTCTCTCTCTCTCTCTCTCTCTCTCTCTCTCTCTCTCTCTCTCTGATTGATTGATTGAAAACTTTATTAACAGATTGCAGAATGGGTACAGTACAGCTCAATACACACAATTGTTAAGGGGATGCAGACCAGAGAAAGACTTTCGTCTTGTTTACATCAGGGTCCCCCATTTTCAATTCATCAGGACATATATGACATACAGATAGACAGTACTGCTACATCTATACATTTATGACATACCAGATTTGCAAATACAGTACTGTTTGTGATACAAAAAGACCCATAATAGTGATTATTTATTATTTAAGTTAAGTTTAGCCATAATCATATATTTTTCCATAATCAGGTAGCTGAACAACATTGGTAAAAAAAAATTCTATTCTATGAATCATTTTCGGCCTTTCGGCTTTCGGTTTTCGGCCAACTGTTTCCTATTTTCGGTATCGGTTTCGGCCAAGAATTTCCCATTCGGTGCATCCCTAATTTACATATTGTTAAACATGGTGTTTCTGTATTTATTACTTATTCAAGTTATACATATTGCATATTCATTTGCATAAATGTAAAAATATATGTTAGCTTATGTTATTTTAACAAATAATTTTAGTTTATCAGAACCCCATATTACTCCACCAATCAATGATCAAACCATTCAAGTAAATAACAGAAGAATATCATCAAATACAAGCTATGACATTAAGTTTGTTCAAAACCTTTTTTGTCACAGTCAAGAGGGGCAGAACTAACAACTGTGAGCTGCAAAGAACACGTGGGACAGATGTAGCAGATGTTACAAAAACAAATGGCTGCACACAACCTTGCAGAGGCCATACATCCAACTAATGGAAGATAGTTTAATTAACTTTAATTAACAGATTGCAGAATGGGTACAGTACAGTACAGCTCAATACACACAATTGTTAAGGGGATGCAGACCAGAGAAAGACTTTCGACTTGTTTACATCAGGGTCCCCCATTTTCAATTCGTAATAAAATTGCTATTATGTGTCTGCATGAACACACAACTGTAACTGTACTCAAATAACAAAATAAGGGTTGTCTCAGTTCACAACTATATTGGTCAAGTTTTGGGTGGGACTTGTTTGCATCCCTACAGCTTCTTATTCAATTGAGCGAGATGCTCGGTTATGTCACACAGCCAGTTTGCATCTGACAGTTCAGACAATATTTCTTCAACCCTTTGTTACCTATTCCGCCTGGATCTTTTTTGTATTTTGGGCTGTAAAATTGTCAAAGAATGTCTGAGGAGTAGGGATGCACCGAATGGGAAATTCTTGGCCGAAACCGATACCGAAAATAGGAAACAGTTGGCCGAAAGCCGAAAGGCCGAAAATGATTCATAGAATAGAATTTTTTTTACCAATGTTGTTCAGCTACCTGATTATGGAAAAATATATGATTATGGCTAAACTTAACTTAAATAATAAATAATCACTATTATGGGTCTTTTTGTATCACAAACAGTACTGTATTTGCAAATCTGGTATGTCATAAATGTATAGATGTAGCAGTACTGTCTATCTGTATGTCATGTATGTCATATATGTCCTGATGAATTGAAAATGGGGGACCCTGATGTAAACAAGACGAAAGTCTTTCTCTGGTCTGCATCCCCTTAACACTTTGGCTGCCATGGGTTAAATTAATGATATACCATAGATTGCCAGCGCTATTTGTCTATGGAGAACGTCCCCTTCTTTGCAGGGCTATAACTTTTTAAATTCTATTGCTACATTGCCATTATTAGGGCCCATTCAAAGTCCTATATGTATTGTTCATTGTGTAGCAACGTTAAACTTTTTCATTCACATATTCATAGTAAAGTATGGTCTAATGTATAAGTATGTTTTCATCTCTTTCTGCAACTTTCTCCAGAACGTGATATATAGCCCCAAATGCATTATATTGATGATGAAATACAGTTTGATGGCAATCAGCGCGATATAAAAAATTCCAACTAGACGTACTTCTAGAAGCTACTACACGTCATCTGATGTTGACCGGATGGGCGAGGGGGCGTTTATAATTCCGTGGGCAGCGTTATACCAATCATCTAATGTGGGTCAAATGTTGATAAAAGCAGTTAGTATCGAAGATGGTAACGTTACACGCTGAAACTCACCCCAGTCTCCGCGCGCCGTTGGGCGATCATCGTCGAGTAGAAATTTTATCATTATGGGATATATTATTACCCGGTCCATCTCCAGCTTGTATAATGGTATATACGTCCAAATCATGTTGTTTATCGAGTTATTGGCAATCGATCGCTATGTAGAGTGACGAGCTAGAGTGCCGGAACCTATCCCGAGTGGCCGGAAGCAATAGGGCCGACCAGCAAAACCTCTACTGCGCTTCCTGTTAAGCAGTTGCGCCGATCGGCCACCAGATGGCGCTCCTGAACCGCCAGAGAGCTCAGTGGGTCCTGCTGGTGAATCTCAGGCCAGCGGAGGGGGAATATGAATCCGATTCCAGATTTTTGAAATATTGATATAAGGACGCTGTACAGCGTCCCCCGGCAACTTTAGCATCGCCAGCAAAGACGTTGTAAATCGTTTTTAGGCAGTCAAAGTGTTAACAATTGTGTGTATTGAGCTGTACTGTATTGTACCCATTCTGCAATCTGTTAATAAAGTTTTCAATCAATCAATCAATCAGAGAGAGAGAGAAAGAGAGAGAGAGAGAGAGGCGGACATCTGTGCTCTACTGAGCACACCTTTCTAGTCCCCAGATGACTTTGGCACAGTAGACAGCGTCAATGTGAGAGAAACAATCCCTCCCCCTCTCGCTCTGAATAATATGCATATTAGATCACTCAAGTGATATATATAGTAAATAAGGATAAAGTATGTTAAAGACGCATTTATTGGACTTGTTGCGCGCGGAGTTTACATACTGTAGAAACAGCGCGACTCCCGAGGAGATGCATTGCTCCCGAGTCCCAAGAGGAGTATCACGCAGGACAGACAGCGTCAATGTGAGAGAAACAATCCCTCCCCCTCTCGCTCTGAATAATATGCATATTAGATCACTCAGTGATATATATAGTAAATAAGGATAAAGTATGTTAAAGACGCATTTATTGGACTTGTTGCGCGCGGAGTTTACATACTGTAGAAACAGCGCGACTCCCGAGGAGATGCATTGCTCCCGAGTCCCAAGAGGAGTATCACGCAGGACTGAAGAGCTCACAGCGCGCATGTAATGAATCCGCGTTTTGATGACATCATCACAACAACACGCGTTAGGTTGCTTCTGTTTCGGTGATATATTTTCGGTGAAAAAACTCTTTCGGCCGAAAGCCGAAAGGCCATTTTTGGCCATTTTCGGCCGAAAACTTTCGGTGGCCGAATTTTCGGTGCACCCCTACTGAGGAGTAAGTGCTTTTGGCTTTTTTCCTTTGTTACCTCAGATGTTCAACATACATGTATGTGTAAGAATGTGTAATAACTAAGGCTGTCAAAGTTAAAGCTTTATTAACGCATTAACCCACAATTATTTTAACACTGCTATTTTTTAACCCAATATTAACACTTTGGCTGCCAGGAGCCGTGTTAAAGCGTCATTCCCGGCCATGCTCAAGTTGCCGGAGGACGCTTTACAGCGTCCTTATATCAATATTTCAAAAATCTGCGATCGGATTCATATGTCCCCTCCGTTGGCCTGAGATCCACCAGGAGGACCCACTGAGCTATCTGGCGGTTCAGGAGCGCCATCTGGTGGCCGATCGGCGCAATCGCTTAACAGGAAGTGGCATAGAGGTTGTGCTGGACGGCCGTATTACTTCCGGGCACTCGCTATAGGTCCCGGCATTCTAGCTCGTCACAATACACAGTGATCGATTGCCAATACCTCGATAAACAACTTGATTTGGACGTGTATATACCATTATACAAGCTGGAGATGGACCGGGTAAATCTACATCCCATAATGATACAATTTCTACTCTACGATGATCGCCCAACGGCGCGCGGAGACTGGGGTGAGTTTTAGCGTGTAACGTTACCGTCTTCGATACTAACTGCTATTATCAACATTTGACCCACATTAGATGATTGGTATAACGCTGCCCACAGAATTATAAACGCCCCCTAGCCCATCCGGTCAACATCAGATGACGTGTAGTAACTTCTAGAAGTACGTCTAGTTGGAATTTTTTATATCGCGCTGATTGCCATAAAACTGTATTGCATCATCAATATAATGCATTTGGGGCTATAGATCACGTTCTGGAGAAAGCTGCAGAAAGAGATGAAAACATACTTATACATTAGACCATACTTTACTATGAATATGTGAATGAAAAAGTTTAACGTTGCTACACAATGAACAATACATATATGACTTTGAATGGGCCCTAATAATGGCAATGTAGCAATAGAATTTAAAAAGTTATAGCCATGCAAAGAAGGGGTACTTCTCCATAGACAAATAGAGCCGGCAACCTATTAGGCCATGAGCCAGGGCCCCAAATTTGGGCCACGGCTACCATCTTGGGGGACTAACTTTCATAGTGATTTTTGGGAAGGTATACACCCCTGCTGCTAGAAAATATGTGATAGCAATGCAGCAGTTGCCTCCAAATGTGTGCTATCATATCTTTTATAACACTACCAAGCATATTTTTCAGGCCTCCTGTCCGAAATTACATGCCCCAAATGAATCATGATAGCTCCTGAACCATAAGGCCTATATGCATGTGTCTGGTCTCCTTTGATAGGTAACAAGCTAGGACATATGAATCCAGTGTAAGTAAACCCACATATATTACCATTCCAGAGTAAATGGAGATACAATGAAGGAAAACATCATATTTTTACCCTCGCCTGGTACATAATCTTAATTTAAAAGGCAATATGACCATTATTACCAATATCACATGGATAATAATGCAACTGAATGTGTCCTCTTACTCCTTGACTACAAATGTAACTCTGGATCTGATGAAAATACCCAAAAAATACAACATCTATGATACAATTTATAAAGATATCCCATTTGATCCATGGACATGACTTTTAAAGGCTGTCTAGATCTATAATTATTAGTGTGGGTGACCTGGCGAAGCCAGGTTGCCACCCACACTATACATATCCATACTCTTTTTATTTATTTATTTATTTATTTATTACCGCTTTTGCAAACACTTTGCAACACGTAAGCGTTCGCGCCCCATACACGTGAAAGGTATCAAAACGAGCGGCTTGCCTATGGCAACACCGGTCTCCGAACTCGTAAAGTTTCACCGCACCGTCTGGCTACGAATCGACTTTAAACGGTAAAATTTCAGAAATGCATGCAATTTAGAGTGCGAGATCCAACGCTCGTGCCAGAGCGTTCGCGCCCCATACACGTGAAAGGTATCAAAACGACCGGCTTGCTCCAACTCGATGTACTATTCGAACTCGTAAAGTTTCACCGCACCGTCTGGCTACGAATCGACTTTAAACGGTAAAATTTCGGAAATACAGTGCAATTTAGAGTTTCAAACACTTTGCAACACGTAAGCGTTCGCGCACCATACACGTGAAAGGTATCAAAACGAGCGGCTTGCCTATGGCAACTGCGGTCTCCGAACTCGTAAAAGTTTCACCGCACCGTCTGGCTACGAATCGACTTTAAACGGTAAAATTTCGGTCCCATTGGGAATGCATTGCATTTTAGAGTGTAGCAGCTGAAATAATCTTTTTCCCCCTACCTTGGGTGAATTGCGAGTGTGATCTCAATTTTGGACGTAGAAATAAAACAAACACATCAAAACGATGACACGGCTGTCATCCCGCTCACAAAAGAAAAATAAATGGAATTGGACATTTCTATCTCAACTGACGACCATTTGTTTGAAGGTTCTCCCCCCCATTGACCGCCATGCAATCGCCCTCTAGAAATCAATTTTTTTTTAGCCTTCTGTTCCGATCGCCGAAGGAGTGCCACAATATCGCACGAATGCCACAATCTCGCGCACAACCCTTCGCCTACTCGTTGTAGTGCTCTTGTGCGAGTCTCAACGCTTCATCTCTTATAGTTTTCTTTTAATCAACGTGACAATGCAGTCATGTAAAGAAATTTCAGAATATGCAAGTCATTGTGCTCATGGCTGATTGGTTCAGGCTTAACAGCTGTGAGGCTCAGGGCTCATGGCTGAGCTGACCTGCCAATGACATCATCCACTTAACCCATCATTGGCCATCACTGTGTTGCACTACTGAATTGATGGACAGCGCCCTCTGTCTTGTGGGTTGTGTCATTGTACTCAGTAGGGATATGCTCTTTCATTTTTCATTGGTCCATGTTGACCACCTTTCATTGGTCGATGTTGACCACTCCCCCGATCCTTAGACCACGCCCCCTTAGGCCACACCCCCTCAGTGTAACTCTTGAACCGTTTGTCGTAGAGACTTGGGGATTGTGCCATTGGTCGATGTTGACCACCTTTCATTGGTCGATGTTGACCACTCCCCCGATCCTTAGACCACGCCCCCTTAGGCCACACCCCCTCAGTGTATCTCTTGAACCGTTTGTCGTAGAGACTTGCGGATTGTGCCATTGTACTCGGTGTAATAGTGTAATAGTGTGTAATAGTGTAATAGTGTGTAATAGTGTAATAGTGTAATAGTGTGTAATAGTGTGTAATAGTGTAATAGTGTAATAGTGTGTAGTAGTGTAATAGTGTGTAATAGTGTAATAGTGTGTAATAGTGTAATAGTGTAATAGTGTGTAATAGTGTAATAGTGTGTAATAGTGTAATAGTGTGTAATAGTGTGTAATAGTGTGTAATAGTGTAATAGTGTGTAATAGTGTGTAATAGTGTAATAGTGTAATAGTGTGTAATAGTGTAATAGTGTCTAATAGTGTAATAGTGTGTAATAGTGTAATAGTGTAATAGTGTGTAATAGTGTAATAGTGTGTAATAGTGTAATAGTGTGTAATAGTGTAATAGTGTGTAATAGTGTAATAGTGTGTAATAGTGTAATAGTGTGTAATAGTGTAATAGTGTGTAATAGTGTAATAGTGTAATAGTGTAATAGTGTAATAGTGTAATAGTGTGTAAGTGTGTAATAGTGTGTAAGTGTGTAAGTGTGTAATAGTGTGTAATAGTGTAATAGTGTGTAATAGTGTAATAGTGTGTAATAGCGTAATAGTGTAATAGTGTGTAATAGTGTAATAGTGTAATAGTGTGTAATAGTGTAATAGTGTGTAATAGTGTAATAGTGTGTAATAGTGTAATAGTGTGTAATAGTGTAATAGTGTGTAATAGTGTAATAGTGTGTAATAGTGTAATAGTGTGTAATAGTGTAATAGTGTGTAATAGTGTAATAGTGCAATAGTGTGTAATAGTGTAATAGTGTAATAGTGTTATAGTGTGTAATAGTGTAATAGTGTAATAGTGTGTAATAGTGTAATAGTGTAATAGAGTGTAATAGTGTGTAATAGTGTGTAATAGTGTGTAATAGTGTAATAGTGTAATAGTGTGTAATAGTGTGTAATAGTGTAATAGTGTGTAATAGTGTGTAATAGTGTAATAGTGTGTAATAGTGTAATAGTGTGTAATAGTGTTATAGTGTGTAATAGTGTAATAGTGTGTAATAGTGTAATAGTGTGTAATAGTGTAATAGTGTGTAATAGTGTGTAATAGTGTAATAGTGTGTAATAGTGTGTAATAGTGTAATAGTGTGTAATAGTGTAATAGTGTGTAATAGTGTAATAGTGTGTAATAGTGTGTAATAGTGTGTAATAGTGTAATAGTGTGTAATAGTGTAATAGTGTGTAATAGTGTGTAATAGTGTAATAGTGTGTAATAGTGTGTAATAGTGTGTAATAGTGTAATAGTGTGTAATAGTGTAATAGTGTAATAGTGTGTAATAGTGTAATAGTGTGTAATAGTGTAATAGTGTAATAGAGTGTAATAGTGTAATAGTGTTGTGGGTTGTGTCATTGCACTCAGTAGGGATATCCTCTTTGATTGGTCTATGTTGACCACTCCCCCGATCCTTAGGCCGCGCCCCCTTTTTGTATCCTTTGAAGCGTTTGTCATAGAGACTCGCGAGAGACCCTCTCCCCCGTTGGCCGGCGGTGCACAGGCGTCACCCACACTTTCACAATTTCCCCCGCGCGGAATTGTCTAGTTATTATTATTATCTGACTCCACCCACCCATATGAACAAAAATTTTATTGGATGTCTAAAAGCCAACCACTGTTCCACATCATCTAAAGTAGACTGCATTAGAGCCATAGCCCTCTTTCAGCAAGCATGGCCGATCGTGATGCTAGGAGAAAGCGTAAGGAACATTTTAATCAAGTAATCATGTTTACATTTTTAACACAAACCACCTTCTACTTCCTTATGCAGTAAAAACATTGACGGGTAATACTGAGCTCATCCAAACACTGAACAAGCTTGGGCATGGGGTCTATTACTCCCAACTTGAAGAGAAGGACACTGCTCTGTGTATCCAAAAGCTAGCAACAGCCTCAACTCAAAGAGTTGTACTTCCAGCATCAATCTTGCATGGGACAATATTGATAGACTTGAGGAAACTCTCACTGGAAAGGGCACATCACATAGAGTCAATGGTATAGTTGTACAGGCCAATGTCTATGGACCACAACTACCAAGAGCTGAGCTTCCACACATTGATAAACTGAAGCAGAGATCGGTCACCATTGAGGACCAAGAACTGGGAGTATATGTAGCAGGTGCGCGTGTGGGCCCACAGCCTCTCCCAACCAGGGAACACTGTGTCCAGGAAACCAAGGAAGCTGCTCTTCTTGCCTGCAAGAAGAACCTGGTGTGGGAACTTGCAAGGCAAACAGATACAGAGAATCAGACAATCCCAAGCTGGACTGGTTTTAATATCAGCACCAGGGACCAAGAACCAATCTCACAAGATATAGTTGGGTATCTGCCAACCATCAATTCACCAGCCACACAGTTGACCAGTGTTTGAAATCCTGAATCAATCAGAGATAATCAGAAAGGAACTGCATCTAGAATCAATTGTGGTAGTCATGGATCAAGCACTCTATGCGAAAGCCACTGAAATTGCCTGGAAGCACAAAGAGCGCTTCTCCAACATTCTTCTCAGAATGGGGACATTCCATACCATACTGTATGTCCTTGATGGTAAACACTATAACCGTGCTGTCAGGGTCCACATGTACACTTAAACAGATGTGTCCTTCAGTTATTGGTGTAAAGTTGTGGAATTCTCTCCATAGCGAGCTTAAGGGGTGTAATAGTGTTTATCAATTCAAAAAAAATTATAAAAAAAAAATATTTAGTCAGTATGAAAATCAAATGTGATCTGAATAGTGAGATCTTTTCTTTTTTTTCTTCTCTTTCTTTTATTCTTTATTATTTATCATTATTATTATTTAATTTTTTCTTGTTTAACTGTGGATTGTGTGTTTCTTTTATAATGGTATAAATGATTATTTGTGTAAATTAGGTTGTACGCCGACCATTAAGTAAATACTTGTTAGTTTAGGAATAAGGGGCAGGTAACTATAAGATTTATTCTTCTTCCTGCTCCTTTTTCCATGGAATGACTATTTATGATTGTGTAATGAAGAAACTATGATTGTATTATTCCATGTGGCAAATAAAAACTCTGAACTGAACTGAACTGAACATCTATGAAGCACTGATGAGACTCGCATGGGCAGAGTTCAGAGTTCACACTGTGGGTTGAGGACAGCATTCCAGAGAAGAGTGGGATGATCAAATCATTCTTGGACAATGTGACAGACATGGCCAGTGACTTGAACCAACAGACGGCGAACAATCTGCTGCAAAGTCCACTCTTAGCTGAGCTGATAACCCTGTGGACAGACTTTCTGGAACACCTCCGTCACAACAATGGAGAGCTTTCTGCATTCTGGATGTCATACATTGACATGGTAGAGGACGTAATACTTGGCCTTCTGCGTGCCTCTCGTGAGGGGGACTGGGAGTTGCACCTCCATGCTATAATAAGCATGATCCCATGGTGCTTTGCTTATGATGAGATAAATTATGCCAGGTACCTGTCCCCTTACTTCTCTCGGATGAAAAACCGCCCAGAGAAGCATCCTGCTGTGTATGAGGCCTTCAAGACAGGCCAATTCTTGGTGCAGCTGTCAAGTAACAACCCCTTTGGACGGATCCCTGTGGACCAGGCTACTGAAGTCACAGTTAACAAAGACACACAGACTCCTGGAGGCACAACAAGGTTCAGCCTGAATGCTGGAGCTGTCAAGCACCACTACATAACAGCTGAGCACCACAGTGTATTCCTGTGACAGTTAAGGGAGATGGTGCAAGGTAACAAATCAGAGGTTTGTCATACAGAGCTACAGCGGCCAAGAATCCAGAAAGATGAGGAAGCAGTTTCAGCAGTGGTTAGCCTCATACAGGAATGGGTCAACCCATTTGCAAAGAAGCGGGACCTCATTAGCATCTCTACAGCAAAGACAGCCCCCAAGGAGATTGCCTCCGACCTGATGAAAAAAAAAATTTGGATTACAGAAAATTATCACTAAAGTGCTATCTGTTGCAGCTGCACTGTTCTCCATGAAAATACCATTTCTCAAATTCTGAAAATCATTATTTAATAAAACACAGAAAAGGATCACCAAGTTACTCTGGATAAAAAAAAACCTTTACAGACAACATTGAGACAGCTTCCTGACACATCTCCATCCAAACTCTTGGAAGAACTCTTTGAAATCTCATCTGATACCACCTGGAGAGCTAGTTTCAGAGTGTGGTGCTGAGTACCAAGTATCTCATCTCATGGCCCACCAAGTATCTCATGATGCAGCAGTTAAGGTGTTGATACCATTCAGCACCACATACAGTATCTGTGTGAAGCTGGCTTTTCATCCATGACAGCTCTGAAAACAAAATATAGGGCCAAGTTGAAAGGTCACGATATTGGTGTTATTTCAATAAATTTAAACATGGTCCATTTCATGACTATTTTGTGGGGGGGGGGCAAAATATTTTGGTCCGCCAAAGGGGGGCCTGACAGAGAAAGTTTGAGAAGCACTGGACTAATCCATGATTTACACTTGTGCCAATTGTGTTTGTCCCTAATCTTTAGTATTGGCATTAATAAATCAGATGTCATGTTCTACAGTAGGACTTACTACTGTGATACCCATTAAAACAGTCATTCGAATAATAGAAGCCTGCTTTGCTGGAATGATTCATTTCAAAGATGAATTGGATAATGCAGGCGCGAGCTTGGCGTAACTGGCGTAGATAACTTACCGGGGGCAAAACTAGCATACGTCAGTGGCCAATCAGGCCGCGCAAACCGAACACGGAAGTGCAATCCTCGTAGGGAAAGTATTCACGCGACCGGTACCCTGTCCCGCACATACAGGACTTCTCTACCCACCTAGCGGGGGCCATCATCTTCTCCAAGGTGGACCTGGTGCGCGTGTACCACCAGGTGCCGGTCCATCCACGGGATGTGCCAAAAACAGTTGTCATTACACCCTTTGGACTTTTTGAATTCCTAAGAATGCCTTTCGGGCTCATGGGGGCGGCGCAGGCGTTTCAGCGCCTGATGGACTCTGTGCTCCAGGACATGCCGTTTTTGTTTGTGTACTTGGATGACATTCTTGTAGCCAGTACGTCCATAGAGGAGCACATGACACACCTCCAGCAGCTGTTTGAGCAGCTCAGTAAACACGGCCTCATCGTCAACCCGACCAAGTGCCAGTTTGGGCAGTCCTCCATTACCTTCCTCGTACACCATGTCACTCCACAGGGAGCCACCCCACTCCCTGCCAGGGTGGAGGCCATTGCCAGTTTTCCTCGTCCCCGCACCGTACGGTCTCTACAGGAGTTCCTGGGCATGGTGAACTTTTACAACTGGTTCCTTCCCCATGCTGCCCACATCATGTGCCCCTTGTACGAGGCCCTGCGGGGCAAAATGCCCAAGGACGAGTTAGATTGGTCCTCGGGGATGGACAGCGCTTTTGGGGCTGCCAAGACCGCGCTAGCCAACGCTGCTCTGCTGGCGCACCCCTCTCCCACTGCCCCGGTCGCCCTCACGACAGACGCCTCTGACTATGCAGTGGGAGCGGTGTGCGAGCAGTGGGTGGGCGGTTCCTGGCAGCCCCTTGGGACTCGATTATGCCGCCATGGCGGCAGACCAAGCCACAGACTCAGACATTCAGGCCTATCGGACGGGCCCTACTGCACTGCAGCTGGAGGATGTGGTGTTCGACACAGCTAACGCCACTCTCCTCTGCGACATCTCCACTGGCCAACCGCGCCCTATGGTGCCTACGGCCTGGCGGCGCCGGGTTTTTAACATGATCCACAGCCTTTCCCACCCAGGTGTGAAGGCCTCGACTAAGCTGGTGGGGGTCAAGTTGGCCTCCAGAAGGATGTTAGGACCTGGGCTAGCTCATGTGTGGCGTGCCTCCACTACGGCAGCAGAGGTGGCCCGGGCGTTCATCGGCTGCTGGGTGGCCCGTTTTGGCACACCGGGGGACATCACAAGCGACAGGGGCCCCCAGTTCACTTCGGAGCTCTGGACTGCAGTTGCGGAGCACCTGGGGGTGAAGATCCACGCACTACGGCGTACAACCCGCAGGGCAACAGACTTTGTGAGCGGTTCCATAGGGACATGAAGGCCGCTCTTCGGGCTGCCCTTACGGATGGCGACTGGGTTGACCGCCTCCTGTGGGTCTTGCTTGGTCTTCGTTCTGCCCCCAAAGAGGACCTCCAGACCTCGTCCGCTCAGCTGGTGTACGGCCAGCCGCTGCGGGTCCCTGGGGAGTTGTTTCCGGAGGCCACAGCTTCCTGGTCCGTCGCCTCCCATCGAACAGTGTCCTGGGGTGTTGCTGATGCCCTTATTCCCATTCGAACATCCCGCCACTGCCTTCCTCAGTCCTACGTCCCCAGGGACCTGCCATTGTCCAAATATGTGTTCATCCGGCACGACAGCCATCGGACCCCGCTGCAGCCCCCTTATGACGAGCCTTTCCGTGTCCTGGAGGCAGGCACTAAAAACGTTGTTGTGGACATGGGGGGGCAGGCCAGAGCGGGTCACTATAGACCGTCTTAAGCCTGCTCACTTGGACAAGGACGAACCAGTTCAGTCGGCCCTACCCCCGCGGCGGGGGCGCCCCCCGGTTTCGGCTCGGACCCCTTCCCCGTCCTCTGTTCCGGCCTTGGCCCCTTCCATGGCCCGGCCGCTGGTCCCACTTCTCTCCCTTAATCCCCCTCTTGTTAAGCACAGTCGGTTCGGCCGCTTGATCTGTCCCCCTCCACGTTGACCATTTCATGCTGTGATCTGTTCACTGATGGACTGTTTACTGGCTATTAATTAGTTGCAGTTTTTGTATTGGTGAATTCTGGGGGGGCCTGTGTGGTGACCTATATTAAGAGACATTCACCAAGGTGGGCTTGTGCCTTTTAAGGGCGGGGGTTTTACTGTTTAGGGGAAAGGGGAAATACCACTTCCGGTTCCGGGTTAAGTTGGTTGTTATTGTAAATGCTATGTGCAGTGAGAAGTAAAGTACCTCAACTCGAACCACGTCTCTGGCTTGCTACTTTCTTATCGCCACAGCAGCCTATTACTAGCCTCTAGGGCTGACCCCTATTAGTAGATTAGTCGACTAATCGGTCGAAAGGAGCCGTAGTCGACTAGCCAACCTCTTAGTCGAATACAAAAAAATATATATATATATATTTATAATTTTTTCATTTATTTATTATAATTTTTTCATTCTTTCCAAAAGAAAAGAGGCCTAGCAGCATGGTTAACGCTAATGGCACGCATACCAGAGGCTAACTGCCTACGAAAACAGGCACCGAGGCACTGAAAGAGGATTTCACCCATCTAATGAACACACTAGACTAGGGGTGGACGGTATGGTCTAAAATTTATATCACGGTATAATTTGAAGCATAGACGGTAACGGTATATATCACGGTATCATCGTTTTTGATCAACATTTTTTTTATTTTATTTTATATAATTTTTAATTTTTTTTTATAAAATATATATATTATATAATTAGACTTGTACTTGTATTATCTGCGAGACATCGCCACCACGCAACAAGCTCCACTGTCTGTGTGTACTCTAGTAGCCTCCAGCTACGGCCAGGATTCTCCGGAGCTGCACCTGGACCTATACTCAAGTAGCCTCGAGCAGAACTACGGCCAGGATTCTCCGGCGCTGCACCTGGACCCTATTGGCATAACGTTACGTAACTGTGCTCAGCAAGCCCTCAGCTCGAATACGCATCGAATCAGTGTTATAAGACATTGATATCAGGAGCTATCTGTAGCTACTGCTAGCCGGATATATAACGTTAATACAACGCCTCAGTGAATTATTTAGTTCAATGGGACATTTCGTTTTGAACGGTGAACTAACTTGCGCTAACGTGAGCTAACAGGTAGCATACACGTCTCTACTAGACTTTGTGGAGCGTTTGTTGATGTCAGTAGCTATCGGTAGCTGGCCGACTAGATACCGTTTGGTTAGACAATGCCTCATCATGTATTAAACTAAAAGTGAATAGTTGACTGGGTCATTTTGTAACGGTAGCTAAGCTAACGTTAGCTCAGGGAGACGCCGCCGTCCTCCCGTGTCCCGTCCCACTAGACTACTAGACCCGTGTTTACATGCGTGCGGTAGGGGCTGGCACGCCCACTGCACGAAGCCTCCTAAATAACTTTTTCCAGTTCGCACATATCTATTATCTATGACTAATTCTATCTATTTTTAGGGGCAAATGCGAGTGAAATAGTCGCTCTGTGGTTACATGACGTCATTGCTATTTTAGAGCTGCTCTACCGGTTACACGGTATAGTCAAAATACATACCGTAGAGCAAATTCATACCGTTTATACCGTATACCGTTTATACCGTCCACCCCTACACTAGACTAGACAAATATCAAGATGTATCCATCAGTGGACCAATTGCATGCTTTTGCAGAGGACAAGAAGCCTTCAGTCGACTCCTTCAGACATTAAGCACCCCCCACAGCCCAAATGGAATGATAAAATATATATATATATATATTTGTTTTTTAATATTAAAAATATGATCATTTAAAAAAGAAATTGACCAATAGGCGACTAACAGCGAATTTTGGCCAATCATAGTCAACCATCCAAATCCTTAGTCGGGGACAGCCCTACTAGCCTCCCAGGAATTACCCTAAACCGCTCTAAAACCATACTTATATTCACCACGGTATAAAACGGGAATGTATGGATGGAAAAATTATTCCTTTTTCACATCTTGAATGATGGATACTCGATGTCAAATGGGCCATGTGTTAATGATAAAAAGTTATCTACTGCATCTTTATGTTTGTTATTCATATTATTATTCCTCCCTCCAGACCCCCCACAGCTCTCTGTCTGTGAAGAGGAGGTTCCCCCTGAGCAGCAGGAGAGGAGCCCCAGTCTGAGCCAGGAGGAGCCAGAGCGCCTACAGATTAAAGAGGAACAGGAGGAACTCTGGAGCAGTCAGGAGGGAGAGCAGCTTCAAGGTCTGGAGGAGGCTGATATCATCAAGTTGACATACAATCCTGTCCCTGTGAAGAGTGAAGATGATGAAGAGAAACCTCAGTCCTCATGGTTTAACCAAACCCAGGACCCAGAGTCCCTACAGATTAAAGAGGAACAGGAGGAACTATTTCAAGATCTAGAGGAGGCTGATGGCTCCAAGATGACCTTACACCCTGTGAAATATGAACATGGTGGAGAGAATACTCTGTCCTCACTGCTCAGCCAAACCCAGGACCCAGAGCTCCTACAGATCAAAGAGGAACTACATCAAGGGCTGGAAGAAGCTGATCTCTCCAAGATCACAGTAGACCCAGTGAAATGTGAAGATGGTCAAGAGAATGCTCTGTCCTTCCAGCCTCTTCAAACCCAGGGGGAGAAAAACAGAGAAGCTTACTCTTTACCCAGCACCTCAACTGGACAGATGAAAACAGAACCTGGTGGAGAGGACTGTCGAGTATCAGAACCAGCCAGTAACTTATATCCAGATGGTGATTTAGAACCAACTAGAGATGGCCAGCTTCTCTCTTCAGACTGTCCTGAGACTGATGACAGTGATGATTGGAAGGAGAGTGGGGAACCTCAGTCAGGTTTAAAGATGCTAATATCAGACAAGAAACAAAAAACATTAAGTTTGTCTCATACAGGACAGAAACAATTTAGTTGTTCAGTTTGTGGAAAAGGGTTCAGTGACAAAGGAACTTTGAACAGACACATGTCAACTCATACAGGAGAGAAACCATTTAGTTGTTCAGTTTGTGAAAAATGCTTCAGTCACAAAAGAACTCTGAAAATACACATGGGAACTCATACAGGAGAGAAACCATTTAGTTGTTCAGTTTGTTCAAAAGGGTTCAGTGATAAAGGATATTTGAAGATCCACATGAGAACTCATACAGGAGAGAAACCATTTAGTTGTTCAGTTTGTTCAAAAGGGTTCAATCGGAAAGGACTTTTGAAGATCCACATGACAAGTCATACAGGAGAGAAACCATTTAGTTGTTCAGTTTGTTCAAAAGGGTTCAGGGATAAAGGACATTTGAATATCCACATGAGAACTCATACAGGAGAGAAACCATTTAGTTGTTCAGTTTGTGGAAAAGGGTTCAGTGACAAAGGAACTTTGAACAGACACATGAGAACTCATACAGGAGAGAAACCATTTAGTTGTTCAGTTTGTGAAAAATGCTTCAGTCACAAAATAACTCTGAAAATACACATGGGAACTCATACAGGAGAGAAACCATTTAGTTGTTCAGTTTGTTCAAAAGGGTTCAGTGATAAAGGATATTTGAAGATCCACATGAGAACTCATACAGGAGAGAAACCATTTAGTTGTTCAGTTTGTGGGAAAGGGTTCAGTGAGAAAGGAAGTTTGAAGATCCACATGAGTACTCATACAGGAGAGAAACCCTTTAGTTGTTCAGTTTGTGAAAAAGGCTTCAGTCACAAAGTAACTCTGAAAATACACATGTCAACTCATACAGGAGAGAAACAATTTAGTTGTTCAGTTTGTGGAAAAGGGTTCACTCACAAAGGACATTTGAATATCCACATGAGAACTCATACAGGAGAGAAACCATTTAGTTGTTCAGTTTGTTCAAAAGGGTTCAATGAGAAAGGAAGTTTGAAGATCCACATGAGAACTCATACAGGAGAGAAACCCTTTAATTGTTCAGTTTGTGGAAAAGGGTTCACTCTGAAAGGAAATTTGAACAAACACATGAGAACTCATACACTACAAGTCATACAGGAGAGAAATCCTGAAGTTTGTGGAATGGTTCAGTGATAATGGGGTTCTGAAAAGACACATGGGAAGTCATACTGGAGAGACACTCTAGTTGTTTAATTTGTTGGAACAGGTTCAGAGGTTCAGAGATAAAGGGAATGTGAAAATGCACAATAAGTCATTGTAGACCATTTAGCTGTCCAGTTTGTGGCAAAATATTTATTCAGAAAGGTAATTAACATGGACACAACTGTTCGGATCTTTCAAGAATGTTCTATTTGAATCCCTCCGAAAGGGCTGACAGGCACCACACAATGGATGACTCAATGGTTAGTCATTAGAGTTTGTTTATTTGAACAAACTAGTTGAGATGTTTTCTCCACAATACAACCTTTATAATTCCCACAGTTGACCACAGGCTTACCATAGGTCAAAAACCTGTGAAACAGAACAAAATGCAGTGCATACACATTAATCATAATATTAATATACAATATATATTAATATCAATACCAATCAATCAATCAATATTAATATTAATATCAATATACATATTAATATATCAATACCACTATCAAATATACATACGCTATCCATTTTATATATTATATTATATATATAATTTATATTTATATTATATATATACATTACACTATACACTATCAAACCAGTATGTCATGTCCCCTTTAATTGTGGGTGAGAGGAGGGAGAACTAGAATGACTTCATTTCCCAGAATGCATGGCAATGTTTACTTCCTCCTCCGTGAGATACGAGCCACTAAGCTCCCCACACACAACGGACAAGATAGCAGTTCTCATCAAAGCACACACACGCTCACACCAAAGTTCCCCACATGAATCTCACCGTGACAAACCGGGAAAGCCACCAGGACACTAGTTCAGCTTTGCACCTACGGCGAGGTGCGTTAGCCTAGCCATAAGCTAGCGGCAAACATTCAGACACAACGTTCATTCGTTCAGCCAGCATCACTAACACCGTGCACTATGCAAATATTATCCGCAGGCTGCATTAGCAGCCAGCAGCCAACGTGATACATTACATTGTACATATGTGACACAGCCAAGTTAACATTGCAATCCCTTAATAAAGTCCACTTACCAATGGGCGATGTGATCCTGTCAGTGCTATAGTGAGAAGTGACAGCCCGCCACCATTTGAAAGGCAGCTGCGCGAACTGCGCATGCTCAGTCCCAATCACAAACACCTGTTAACTTATTTAGACCCCTTTACACATCTGATCCTTATATTAAATAAACCAAAAGTCTTGACACCTCCCACTTGGCCGACTGATACAATCCAAGGAGGCCACTAAAATACAGGCCACTATAAATACAAGTCACTAGAGTGTTAATGGGCATCTCAGCCTTAAATCAAACTGTTGTAAGTATCTACATTAAAGTGCTTTTAACTAAGTGTCCTTCAAAGGTAAGTGGGACATTGTGAACACAACCCGCATCATGAACACAAACTAACTAAGGAGGTGGGCCCCACCACCTTTCCTCCTACTGAGTGTAGGTTTGCCCTTGAACCACTCAGTTGCCTCACAGGGTTACCCGCTAACTAAACAAAAGAGAGTCACAAAGTCTTTTGGGTACCCGATGGTGAGGACTTCTTCTGCTGGTCTTCAACCGGAATCAGGACCACCAGCCTCCACACATCCCTGCGAAGGACGATGGTTGTGGGCAGGGTAAAGTCCTTTGCCCGGGGCCTGGATACATGGGGGGCAGGAAACCCTAGGCAGGTTGTGACGTCCGCGTCACGGACCACCCCCTTCTTGTCTGGATACGTGAAGACGATCCGGCCAAGCCGGAACTGTCCTCTTAAGGCATTCTGGTCTGCGATCCAGACCACATCTCCAACCTTGACACTCCTCTCTGCTCTGTGCCACTTATGGCGGATGAACAAGTTTGGCCCTGCCAGTTCGCTCCATTTAGAGCAGAATTTGTCCACCCCAGCCTGGACAGCCCTCAGCCTGCGCCACGGATGAGTTTCCACATCAATCCCTTGCATGTCTCCTCCTTGTCCGGTGCGCCCGAGGATAAGGGAGTTAGGAGTTAAGTACTCGACTGTGTCCTCTTGTTCCTGTGCCTTGGCGTCGATGGGTCGTTCGTTGGTTAAGTTGGCTGCCGAGTAGAGGAGGGTCTGGAACTCCCCCCAGGTGTAGCAACCGGTGGTTCCATCGAGGCTGTTGAGAGTTCTTTTTATGAGCTTAACAGCTGCCTCTGCTGCTCCGTTCCTGTGGGGCGAATCCGCAGGATGGAAGTCCCACTGCCACTCAGTGCCATTCTTGGCGGCTGCATTCTCGACCGATGCCTTCTGCACACATGCTAGGTGCCTGTGCAACTCTCTCAAGGCAGGCTTGGCGCCTACAAAGTTTGAGCCTCTGTCCGACCATAACCTCCTGGGATGCCCCCTTAGAGCAGTGAATCGGGAGTAGGCCTGAAGAAAGCTCTCCGAAGACTGGTCGTCAACAAGGTCAGCGTGGACGGCCCTGGAAGCCATGCAGCAATACACGACTCCCCATACCTTCTTCCTGGTTCTTTTCTTGACGGCGTCCCTCACCTCAAGGGGCCGAAAAGGTCCAGTGTGGTATTCTCAAATGGGTTTGCCCTGCTGGTACGCTCCGGAGGGAGGTTTCCCATCACTTGCCGACATAGCTTGGCTCTCTGCTTCTTGCAAGGGACGCACTCGTTGACCACCCTTTTGACAGTTCTCCGACCTTGTACTACCCAAGACTTTCTTCTTGTGCGCAGCAGTGTGGCTGCAATGCCTTCATGATTGGCCTCATGAGCTTCTCTAGCCAGCAAGGTCCCCAGCCATGATTTGTAAGGGATTAACGGTACAGCTGTTCCGTCTTCACTCCATGATTGGACTCTACCGCCGCAAAGCAAGAGTCCTGTGTTATCTCTGGTCACAACAAGGCGGTTCAGGGTTGTGTCCTGAAAGTTTACGCCGTCTTGGGCTGCAAGGGCCAAGTCTTGGAAGGCCACCATTCTCTCTCTTGCAGAGAGCTCTGGTCCCCTTGCCTCCCACTTTGCTGAATCTGAGATTGGTATTTAGCGCTCAGCCAGGATTCCGCAGCTCGTCGGACCCAGGCGACAGTTCCACCTAGCTTTGTCAAGCTACTGAACCGTTTGGGCTCCACAAGGCTTACGAGAGCAACACCCCAGGGTGGTTTCCTCTTTGGCCTGTTTGCTTGGTCTTTTGCCTTCAGCCAGGATTCCTCAGCTCGTCGAACCTGGGCGACAGGCTTGTCGAACCATTTGGGCTCGACGAGGCTCACGAGAACAACACCCCAGGGTGGTTTCCTCTTCGGCCTGTCTGCTGCTGAAGTTGGACCTTGGTCATTCAGCGGAGGTCGCAGCGCAGAGTCTCTCGAGTCTGCACCAACGTCAGTGTTGCTGGGGCCTGAGAGCTTTTGTGATTGAGCCCTGGTAACTACAGCTGAGGATGCTTTTCTCTGCAGTCTTTGGATGTCATCAGCGACGTTAGTCACAATTTTGCTGGCCATCTTGACAGGCCACTCAGCTTCAGGCCATCCCAAGAACTTTGAGCCTCGTTGCCACTCTGACTCATAATGCTCCTCTGGAGTTGCTCCCCTTGTGACGATGTCAGATTTGTAGGGATTTCCTCTGCCCGCTTCTTGGTAGGAGTCTCTCACGATCATCACTTCTTTCCATTTTACGGGTGTGGCAAGACCCATGGGGTCGTAGAATCCAGCGACCTGGCTTAGCAGTACTCGACGGGTCAAGGGGTTTGGAGTGTTACTTCTCACTTCCTCTTGGCGCAGATCGAGTCCAGTACTCATCTTGCCTCGCTTTCTCGAGAAATTGATGGACGTCATTATGCGAAGCTCGTCAGTCTCTGGTTCATAGCCAACTCCCAGTGCTTTGCTTTCTTCATCCCGCATCTGGTTGGATAACACCAGAGTCTTGGGTGCAGACACAGTTGTCTTTGGGTTACTGGAGCTGTCCACAGTTCCAGACCTCCCACTTTGGGCTGACAAGACCCACGGTTTGAGGGAGAAGTTTAGAGTGGTCAGGGGCCTGGAGTTGTAAGCACCGGGGTATGTGCCGGAACCACCTCGCGGTGCGTGGAAGATGTCATATGGTGTGCTCATGGCATTCAGAAGTGCACCATAGTTGAGACTGGGGGCCATGCTGGGCAAGCTAGGCTGGACGCCGCCTACAGGGGTTTGAGTGACTACAGGGGTTTGAGTGACTACAAGGGAGAACTGGTCAGGGTCTGGGTGAGCACCGGTCGTTGCTGCTTGTTTATCGCTGTGCTCTTCGCCTTCAGGTTTGACCTGTTCTCGCAGGCCGTCATCGTTGTCGGGCTGGTCCCAGTCTCGCCGCGACCATTCCTCCCACAGTGTCATGTCGTAGCTTTAGCTCCTTGCTACGGTCCCTTGACTCCATTAAATTAGTTACTGGAATCAGGTCTGTCCACTCACTCACAGCTTTGTAGAGCTCGCCAATCTCCCGATTCAGCATTTTATTCACCAGTTCAATGTTCCGTTCGCGCTCCCTCCTAGTCATCTTCTTAAGGTCAGTTGCCTCGGCCTCGTCCAATGCTGCTTCAGCCCCTTTAGAGAGGGTAGCAATGTCCCATTCAGCAAACCTGGTCCAGAAGCTCTTTACGACGATGTCATTAATTCCATCAAACGTACGGTCGCACTCCGCCATTTTCTCGTCGACTTGCACCACCTTCTTTGTGGTCTCTTCATCGTCCGCTTCTCTCAGGGCCGTGCCATAATCAGAACCAGCATCTGCGACTCTGGCATGCTCCATTTTGAAGTTCGACCATGCACCTCTCAGTTCACTTTCATTTAGTGCGTGAGCCCTGGAGGTGAGATGGTTGGCTCTTCTGGCAAAAGCAAACTGGGCTGCTGAACGCCTCTGCTTCAGCTTCTCCAGCTCTTCCTCTGTCGCTGCCATCTTGCTAACTTTTCCTTCTTCGACCGTTGTTGACTTGAGCTTTTCTCCCAACTGGGCTTAATAGTCTTGTTTTCCGACTGTTCCCTTTTATTGGCATTAGCTCTTTGTCTTCGGCTAGCAGGTTTAGCAGATGTACAGGGGGCAGTATGGATGGGCTGTTAGCTAACAGTCAGATGGGTTAAGCATTGAGTCTCTTTAATTAATTATTTTGGTCCTTGCTTCAAGGTCATCCGGCCTACTCTCTTGAAAGCTGGGCCTTGGTTTATGAGAACCAATGGTTTCTTGGTTGGACCAGTGGTTTGGTTGTCACATTGGTTTATGACTTAAAACCTTTCCTGGTTTATAACTGAACCATGGTTTTTGACTGTGTCACTTGGTTGACTGCGTCACTTGGTTTTTGACTGTTCGGATCTTTCAAGAATGTTCTATTTGAATCCCTCCGAAAGGGCTGACAGGCACCACACAATGGATGACTCAATGGTTAGTCATTAGAGTTTGTTTATTTGAACAAACTAGTTGAGATGTTTTCTCCACAATACAACCTTTATAATTCCCACAGTTGACCACAGGCTTACCATAGGTCAAAAACCTGTGAAACAGAACAAAATGCAGTGCATACACATTAATCATAATATTAATATACAATATATATTAATAGCAATACCAATCAATCAATCAATCAATATTAATATTAATATCAATATACATATTAATATATCAATACCACTATCAAATATACATACACTATCCATTTTATATATTATATTATATTATATTATATATATAATTTATATTATATATATACATTACACTATACACTATCAAACCAGTATGTCATGTCCCCTTTAATTGTGGGTGAGAGGAGGGAGAACTAGAATGACTTCATTTCCCAGAATGCATTACTTCCTCCTCCGTGAGATACGAGCCACTAAGCTCCCCACACACAACGGACAAGATAGCAGTTCTCATCAAAGCACACACACGCTCACACCAAAGTTCCCCACATGAATCTCACCGTGACAAACCGGGAAAGCCACCAGGACACTAGTTCAGCTTTGCACCTACGGCGAGGTGCGTTAGCCTAGCCATAAGCTAGCGGCAAACATTCAGACACAACGTTCATTCGTTCAGCCAGCATCACTAACACCGTGCACTATGCAAATATTATCCGCAGGCTGCATTAGCAGCCAGCAGCCAACGTGATACATTACATTGTACATATGTGACACAGCCAAGTTAACATTGCAATCCCTTAATAAAGTCCACTTACCAATGGGCGATGTGATCCTGTCAGTGCTATAGTGAGAAGTGACAGCCCGCCACCATTTGAAAGGCAGCTGCGCGAACTGCGCATGCTCAGTCCCAATCACAAACACCTGTTAACTTATTTAGACCCCTTTACACATCTGATCCTTATATTAAATAAACCAAAAGTCTTGACAACAACATGTTAACTATATTCAAGGGGAAATATCTAAGTCAGTAGCAATCTTGTATAAATGTAAGGATATATTAAACTATAAAGCCTTGTACATTATCTACTGCTCACCTTACATATCTTACTATGGGGATATGTAAGTATGGGGGTCGACATAAAATACTGTAAATCCGATAGTCTTACTGCAAAAGCGCTCCATCCGGAGCCTTCATAAGGCTGGTTACTATGACCACACAAATTCACTGTTTATAAAGTCTCATGTTATGACATTTAATGAGTTGGTTTATTATAAAATTATGCAAATAATGTACAGAGTTAAAGCAAAGTTACTCCCGGACAGTGTGCAAAGTTTTTTTTTCAATACATGAAAGAAAATATGATTTGAGAGACATTTGTAAATTTACTGTTCAAAAAGCTAAGAAAGGGATTAAAAGGAGATGTATTTCTATTGTTGGGGTTAACTTGTGGAACAATGCTGATATACATAAGAATGAGTCATTCGCTTTTGGTTTTTAAGACCATGGTTTGTATAGCTATTTTTTAAGATTACAAATGTTGTTATTTTCTTTTAGAATACTGTTTTGGAGTCGTAATTTTGTTAAGAATATAGAACAGGCATGTATAAGCATTATGCTTCAGTGTGTACCTTTTCAGTCACTGCCAAATCAAAGATTGTGGAATGATTGTGTTGTATTGGGTGTGATGACTGAATACAACTACTACTACCTATAAAATAACTTTTTGAGTGATAAACCCAGCTTGTAACTATTTTCACATTGGTCACACCAATTATTATATTCTTAGTCTTCTAGTTTATAACAGAAGTATTGGGTTAAAAGCCCATGACTTGATGCATAACAGCATTCTCCTACACAAGAGCAGAATATGTCAGGTAAACTGGCTCCCCCTTGTGGTTGATCCTTTATTTCAGATCTACAGTCAGTAGCCAGTATTGAAACTATTCCAGTTAGAGATGGTCGTTATTGCTGGTATGAGGTTGACTGTTTAATATCTGAGATGAAAGAGATTCGCCTTTAATACACATGTTGCTGCTGCTGGTCATGTATTTCAAAATGAAAACAGGGTCCCTTCTTATTTATGATAGTGTGCAATAAGTCACCCACTAAGTGATATTTCTCTGTAAACTACAGCCTTCCTCTCCTAGTGTTATTGAGGCAGTGCAAGACATTGATACGAGGAGACATTTGATCCTTTATCTAAAGCTATATGCTCCATTGATTACAGAGTAAATAACACCTATTTTAATAATATTTAATCTGGCATAGTTTGTAGGTTTTTGAAAGTCATGACTCATTCCGTTAAATAGGGTGAATATAGAAGTTATCTCAATAATTACAGACCAATTTCCAAACTATTCTGTAACACAAATCCTGTAATCATTGGTAATGAATAATAAACCCAGTGTATTCTGTATTGAGCTCTCAACAGTTAGTTCCAGAGTTAAGTTATGTTATTAGGTCTGGCTAGCACTGGAAATACATTCAAGGTGATTGTTAAATACACCTGGCAGGTAATTGACACGGCAGGAAATGACAGGAAATGACATCACAACGCAGGTGTGCCTGTGCAATATGACTAAATGAATGACCTATCAAAATAGAGTCCAATCATAATTTATATATAGATATATCTATATCTAACACCAATCAATATTATAAACAATACAATACGAAACGAAACAAAATTACCAGAAACTTGATAACATATAACATGCCCATTAATTTATAGGGCTAATTGAGCCACTTTACGTAATTAATTAATTTCAAATTATCCATTGGGCATCTTTGTGAAGCATGCCTCTAGTTTGGCAACAAACAACAACTTAAATCAGACCAGAAATAACAATGTAGGAGTAAGGAGGTTAAAAGAAACAAGTTAAAACGTTTTCTTCATTCATTGCTCTAGGCTCGATGCAATTGAACAGGTGGATATAATAACATTCACGTTGCAACAGCAGCTTGTGTCTGTCTCCACCTCGCGCTGGCCTGAGTACTAACTCCAGTCCCATATATCTGAGATCATTGACGGTATGTTTACACTTAGAGAAATGTCGAGCTACCGACGACTTGACATCTGAATTCCTCACACCACATTTGTGTTCACTTATTCTTGATTTAAAGGCCTGCCAGGTGTATTTAACCATCACCTTGAATGTATTTCCAGTGCTAGCCATACCACTGAAGAAGGACATTGTCCGAAACATGTCTGCTTTTGATTCAGGCTGCCATTAAAAAACATTGAACCTGTGAGTGCTGGTCCGGCTACCCTGCTTTGATATACTGAACTTTATGGGATTACAGCACCCAGTGTGAGAACTTGTGAGCGCGGTCTAACTTGACTATATTGATTCAGAGCTACCCAAATAGCTTTCGAGACCTGCAGCTCCAAACATTTTCTACGAACCCAATTCCCTCGAGGACGACAGCAGCTCACACTGCTAAATATGCTAAATATGGAGAAAAGAGGCTATGCTTATTCAAAGGTGGAAAGCGACAGAATCTGCAGCTTATTTCCAGTGCCAGAGAGTTCGGCACCTCCACCCAAAGGAAGAGAAGCACTGGCCTTGTCGCTCTCACGTCTAAGGCAGAGAGAGACACGTACCCTACTCCACGGTACGACCCTCACCAAATACTGGCAGGATGCCATCATACCGAGGGGCCTTCGCATCAACAAAGAACCCACGCTGGGAAGAGAATCTCCTGAGTTCTGTGAAAAGTGGTGTTCGATCCTGGATAAGTGTTCTATGGATCTACTTCTTTTAATCATAGATAATGAAGGCTCTAAATTAGCCAAAGTCAGAGAGGAGCTTTCCTTGTTAGAGGAAGAAATTAAAACTATTCTAACCCCTGACCAACTGACCGAACTGCTCGAGTCAGTAAACCAGAAACTCGATAAGTATAAACATGACATCGAGCTGCACAAGAGAGCCAAGAGGAGAAGAGATGAGCAAGACTACGCAGCGCATATGGTGTATCCATGGCTCCACAATCCACCTTCCAGGAACCGCAGGCTGAATTGGCAGCCCAGAGACAGGCAACGGCATACGGACTCCTCCTCCACAGCGGTGAGCTCCGACGAGGCGCCCTCTCAGCCGGGCAGATACCCGCTCCGGAGCCAGTCTGTTTTTCGAGGCGAGCAGGACGCTCCTCTTCCTCCCCGACCGGAGAGGGAACCCATAGGAAGACGAGGCGGGGCCAGAGGAAGAAATCCGCGGTTCCGGTGATGAGCATTACATCTAACATTGTCAACATTTCAGATGTATTATTGAGCGACCCACACCACAATATCCTGTCTAAAGGTTTATCTTTTGTCCCAGCCCGCAAGGTGGATGCATTTACTACCAAGGTAGAGTTATTTAAGTTTTTTAGAAATATTAAGTTGAAAGCATTTTATGCCAGAGGGTTTGATAAGAGAACTCAATATGCTAATGAAAATGTGTTGATAAGTGATGATGTTGATGCTGATGCTAGGCCTGAGACAGAGCCAGACACCTCTAAAAGAAAAGTATTTAAACCCTGTAGCATGTTTACTCCCCATCTCAATCCTCCCTCAGTTGAAACTTTCTGCAGATTAGTACAAAATGATGTCCTTAAGTTATGTGAGACCAGTCACAAAGCCCATCTTTATCCAAATGTACTTGAATCAGAGTCTGCAGCACTGAAGGAGCTCATGAAGAAGGATGATTTAATTTTTAGAAAAGCTGACAAGGGTTCTGGTATCGTGCTCTAAAACAAGAGCTCGTATGTATCTGAGATAAACAGACAATTGAATGAGATTGAGGTATATACCCTTCTAAATTCAGACCCTGTGTTTAGATTTTCTACGGAAATCAAAACGGTCCTTAAAAGCCTGAGATTGTCAGAGGCAATTACAGAAAATGAATTTAAATTTATGTTCGTAGAGTACCCGGTTACTCCTATTATTTACACTTTACCTAAAATCCATAAGGATCTGATTAACCCTCCTGGTAGACCTATTGTTTCCGGTATTGGCTCTGCCACAGAAAAAATCTCTCAGTTCATTGATGCGCATATTAAGGATTTGGCCTCTTCTCAGCGTGGTTACTTGAAGGATACTACTACTTTTTTGAACAGGCTCTCGTCCTGCAACATTAGTCCTACAGACTTACTAGTTACCATAGATGTAGTCAGTCTTTACCCCAGCATTCCACATGCAGATGCGCTGGACGCGCTGAGTTTTTATTTAAACTCGAGGGAAGTATTACTCCCCCCTACAGAAGCGCTGGTTAGTTTAACCGATCTAGTTCTAACTAGAAATTATTTTAGATTCCAAGATAAATACTATTTGCAAAACAGAGGCCTCAGCATGGGCTCTCCAGCCGCTGTGAACCTAGCCAATCTTTATATGTCCAAATATGAAGTAGATCATATCTTTAATAATAACCCGTTTGAGAAATGTGTCAAATCTTATATGCGCTATATTGACGATCTGTTTTTTATTTGGTCTGGTTCATCATCTGAGCTTTTTTCCTTCCTTGAGTACCTGAACTCCTGCAGAAGAACGATAAAGTTTACATTAAAGTTTGATATGTATAATTTACCCTTCCTCGATGTTCTGATCAAGAAAGCCCCTGATGGCATCTCATTACACACAGAGGTTTTTAAAAAGGAGACAGACCGTAACTCGTTCTTGCATTATTCTAGTTATCACACCCCAGCCTTGACGAACAGTCTTCCTTATAGCCAAATACTTCGCTATAAGAGAATATGTGATACTGACGATACATTTATTGCACAAGCAAAGGTTCTCCGTGGCAGCTTCCACGAGAGAGGATACAGTGCCGATTTGACACTCAAAGCCTTGAATAAAACTAAGCATATCGATAGGGCCACGTTGTTTACCCCCAGAAAGAAAGAAGATAAACCTGACAAAGTATCTTTCGTGTCTACTTACAGCCCTATTACGAGAGACACAGAGTATTGTCAATAAACATTGGCATATTCTGCAGTCCGACCCTCTTATAGGGACAGCGTTTCAGCATTCGCCCAACTATTTTTACAAGAGACAAGCGAATTTATCGAATCTCCTAGTCAAAACTGATTTGCCCTTAAGGAAACCTTCTCATTTTACACATCCAAAAACGGGGAAAAATATCCCAGTCAAAGGACGGATTACGTGTAATTCGTCCAATCTGGTGTATTTGCTAAAATGTCCTTGCAATTTTTCTTATGTGGGCAAAACAACGAGAGCCTTTAAATCAAGAATAAGTGAACACAAATGTGCTGTGAGGAATTCAGATGTCAAGTCGTCGGTAGCTCGACATTTCTCTAAGTGTAAACATACCGTCAATGATCTCAGATATATGGGACTGGAGTTAGTACTCAGGCCAGCGCGAGGTGGAGACAGACACAAGCTGCTGTTGCAACGTGAATGTTATTATATCCACCTGTTCAATTGCATCGAGCCTAGAGGAATGAATGAAGAAAACGTTTTAACTTGTTTCCTTTAACCTCCTTACTCCTACATTGTTATTTCTGGTCTGATTTAAGTTGTTGTTTGTTGCCAAACTAGAGGCATGCTTCACAAAGATGCCCAATGGATAATTTGAAATTAATTAATTACGTAAAGTGGCTCAATTAGCCCTATAAATTAATGGGCATGTTATATGTTATCAAGTTTCTGGTAATTTTGTTTCGTTTCGTTTTGTATTGTATTGTTTATAATATTGATTGGTGTTAGATATATATATATCTATATATATGTATAAATTATGATTGGACTCTATTTTGATAGGTCATTCATTTAGTCATATTGCACAGGCACACCTGCGTTGTGATGTCATTTCCTGTCATTTCCTGCCGTGTCAATTACCTGCCAGGTGTATTTAACCATCACCTTGAATGTATTTCCAGTGCTAGCCATACCACTGAAGAAGGACATTGTCCGAAACATGTCTGCTTTTGATTCAGGCTGCCATTAAAAAACATTGAACCTGTGAGTGCTGGTCCGGCTACCCTGCTTTGATATACTGAACTTTATGGGATTACAGCACCCAGTGTGAGAACTTGTGAGCGCGGTCTAACTTGACTATATGTTATTAGGTCTTAAATAGTGTATCTGCTATGGGCAACAGAAAACATTGTGCTGTTCTTTTCATCAATCTGGATTGCATTGATATAATTCACTGCTTTTTGAGAGATTACATAGGATTGGTTTTGATTCAACAGGGATCAATTGAACCCTATCCGAGTTCTTACCGGTAACTAAATGTGTTCCAGAGGGATCAATGTTGGGTCCTGTCCTGTTTAGTATTTCTATTATTGATATTAGAAAGCATAGCACAGCTATTAGGAGCATTAGGAGCATACCTGTGACAAGAAAATGTACAAAGTATTTAACACCAACCACTTTGAAAGAAGTCATCGAGGCTCTGGTTTTGTCTTGAGTACTGTCCAGTCATATGGTCATCAGCAGCAAAAACACATATACAGAAATTACAAATAGCTCAAAACAAGGCTGCCAGACTAGCTCTCCACTGTTCAAAGCACACTAATATTGGAGTTATGCACAGAAATGTATCATTGCTTCCGGTTGAGAAACGTCTGCAATCTCGTCTTATTACTTTTCTCACAAATGTTCAAGTTGTCAAAAAACCACAGTATTTTTATGATAAAATTGTTCACGTAAGAGAAGAACATGACCATATGAGAGAGAGAGAGAGATGTTCCTCCCATCAGACCTCTATGCTGTTGAACCAGGATGCACCAGATGAGGGACATACAGCAGGTAGAAAAGGAGAAAACGTAGAAATCAGCAGCTCCTTGACCCTGACAAATGTAGCTACTTGTTCCAGATCTTTCCCAGACGCAACAAAGAACTAGTGTGCATTTTAACCGTATAGCCCCCCCTCCCCTCTCTTCCATTAATAGTGGTATAGCTCCCCCCTCCCCCTCTCTTCCATAAAGATAGTGGTATAGCTCCCCCCTCCCCCTCTCTTCCATAAAGATAGTGGTATAGCTCCCCCCTCCCCATCTTTTCCATAAAGATAGTGGTATAGCTCCCCCTCCCCCTCTCTTCCATAAAGATAGTGGTATAGCTCCCCCTCTCTTCCATAACGATAGTGGTATAGCTCCCCCTCCCCCTCTCTTCCATAAAGATAGTGGTATAGCTTCCCCCTCCCCTCTCTTCCATGAAAGAATGAATGTAAACTTTATTTAACAGCTTGCAGAATGGGTACAATACAGTACGACTCAATACACACAATTGTTAAGGGGATGCAGACCAGAGAAAGACGTTTGTCTTGTTTACATCAGGGTCCCCCATTTTCAATTCATAGTGACATTTATGACATACACACAACATACATGATATCATGATATTTATGACATACATACATACATACAGGTATATAGTACTGTTACATTTGTGACATACGATATGCAAATATACAGTACTGTTACCCAGAGATCCTAACAGAAAATAATATGGTGGGGAGGAGACTGTCTAGGAGGGGGTGGGGGGGGTTGGACATTTACGGTGGCCAGTTTCGAATTGCAGCCTCCCGTAGGTGCTCTTTTAGAGCGGTTTTGAATGTGGGATTCACATTTTTTTACGGCTGTGGGTAGGGCGTTCCACATTGTTGTGGCATAATTGCGAAACGTCACGTGTTTAGTCCCTTGTTTGTGCCGAATCTGGGTTGGACATGATTTGTGGAACTCCCTCTGGTGTTGTGGGTGTGGTATTCACTGACCTTTGGGAAGTATTTCGACATGTACATGGGTACCTGAGTGGTGTAGTGTCTTGTAGACCAGGCCCATTGCAAGTTGCTGTACTCTCATCTACTCTAAGCCATCCTATAGTCAAAGTGGGCCGGGGTGAGGTGGGTTTTAGGAGTAAGGTCAAGTAGTAGTCTGATCAGTTTGCTTTGTGATGTTTGTAATCTTGTTTTTAGCGCCTTTGAGGTGCTTTGGTACCATGAGGTGCAAGCATAGTCGTAGTACCCTTGAATGAGTACTCCTGCCAGAGTCTTCAGGGTATTCTTGTTTACCAGAGAGGAGATCCGGTACAAGAATCTAGTTCGTTGGTTGACTTTTTTTTATTACATTGGATGCCATTTTGTCACAGGAAAGATTTTCCTCTAGGATGGAACCCAGGTATGTAATTTTATCTTTCCTTGTGACAACATTGTCACCGACTGTAACGAAGGTTATTCTATAACCGTAGTTATATGAATACTGACAGAGCGTCTCGTTCTGCCATATTGAGATATCATCTCCATACACATATTGTGCACGTGAAAAAGTTGACACATGCACGTCACTTGCACGTGACCATGCCTACTCGTGTTCCTACAAGACACAGGAAGTGGTCACGCTTACACCCTTCCATTGCTGAATTCCATGAGTGAAAAACATCCAAGGGTCCTCATGGCGCTGAAGAGCGAGACGCTCTGTCAGTATTCATATAACTAGGGTTATAGAATAACCTTCATTATATTTCATATGTGACATCGCGTCTCACTCTGCCATTTTGAGATCAAAAGGGGCAGAGCGGAAGCGTGGCCACGTCAAATGCACCCCCTGAGGGCCCATAAGCCCCTGACCAGGGGGGGAGGGGAGTCCTGTCCACCCGCCCGTCCTAACGAGGGGGGGAGGCAGTCAACTACAACCAATGTGCGAAAAAGGGACCAGTCACCCTAGAACACACAGTGCAAGCGGGACCGCGTGTGACAGAGCACTCCGTGGTCCACACCCACACACACCTGCTAGCCCACCTGATGGCGGGGTGCAGGAGAGGTCCCGGCCCTCAGAACTGCCTGGGAGACAGAGCCCCAAGTCATGTCCATGAGGTAAAACCTAACAAAAGTACCCGGGGAGGACCAGGAGGCCGCAGCGCAGATGTCCTCCACCAAGTCCCCCCCAAGCAGGGCAGGCACCTGCGGGGGGAACCCGTCCGACCAAAGTGTAGCGGAGGGCAACGCCCACCCGCGTGAGAGCCACCGTAACAAACAAACAGTTGATCGATAGCCCTGAGATCCTGCGTGCGACTAAGGTGAACAATCAGCGCACGGACAGGACACAACAGGTGAAGGCTCGCCTCCAACACAGCGTGAGGAGGAGGGTGAAACGCCTGGAGCACAATATCCCTGGAGCGATAAGAGCTCCGGATATCCCTTGGCACAAAGGCCGGATTAGGCCTCAGAGTCGCACTGTTATCGGCCTGAATAGACAGGCACTCTGACCGCACCGAGAGAGCACACAGCTCACCCATGCGTTTAGCGGAGGTGATGGCCAGAAGGAACGTGGTCTTGAAAGAGAGTCGATCCAATGGCGCCTGCTCAAGAGGCTCAAACGGGGCCCCCAACAGCCTTTCCAGGACCAGTTGGAGGTCCCAGCTTGGAGACAGAGCACGTTCCACAGGCTTGAGACACCGTGCGCTAAGCAGGAAACGTCTCACGAGAGGGTGGCTGAACAGCATTCTGCCCTCCACTCTCGAACCATATGCCACTTCCCTGCGTAAACCGCGGTAGTGGACGGAGCGTGCGTGTTCTGGATGGTGTTAACCACAGTAGAGTTAAGACGCATCCCCTCCAGATTCACCCTTTCAACAGCCAAGCCATTAGAGGCTGCCCCAGAACAGGAGGCAGAACAGTGTTCCGCGTGCCTGAGAGAGGGCCCGCGGTGACCACGGAACAGGCCACGGCGGGGCCACCAAGAGCTGATTCAGGGCCGGGAATCACACAGCTGTGCGGCGCGACAAGGATCAAAGTCCTGCGCTCCTGACGTACCCGCTCCAACAGCTGAGCTATCAGGTGTATGGGGGGAACGCGTACAGAATCCCGGGCGGCCACGGGTACATTGAGAAGGCATCCACTCCCAGAGAGGGGTTGTACTTCTGACTGACCGATAACCACAGAGGGCACTGGTAGGACTGACTGCTTGCAAACAGGTTCACCGCGGCCTCCCCGAATCGGTCCCAGACCTGCCTGACTACGTCTGGACGTAGTCCCCACTCGTCTGGGTGGGGACCGCCCCGCGACATCACATCTGCACCCACATTCTCCCTACCGGGGATGAGGAGAGCCCTCAGGCTGCGCAGATTGAGAGACGCCCATAGCCAGAGTTCGACCGCTGCCAGGTGGAGAAGGGGGAGCGTACTCCTCCCTGTCTGTTGATATACGACGCCGACTTCGTGCTGTCCGTCCTGATCAGAACATGCTCGCCCATCACATGACGGCCGAGCTGTTCGAGGACTAGAAGCAATGCCGTCAATTGCAGTGCAGACCGGGTAGCATGGTCTTGCCTACTGCGTCGGTCCGACACGTCCCCCCCCATCCCGTGAGCGAGGCGTCGGTGAAGACCGTGACGTGTGATAGCCTGCTGCCCATGGAGACCCCGCTGGTGAGTTTCTGGAAATGTTGGTAAGTCCCTGTGATGTTGGGGAAAGACCCACTGGTTCCACACCTTTATATGTTTTAATGTCATTGATATTTGTTTTATGTATGGCTCAAGATACATGTGCTTAGTGTTTAAAATAAGTGAATTTGGCGTGCCCACAGGCCTTTCTAGGTCTGCTCTGTCTACACACCCCCTAATATTCTATGGCTATGGCTAACTTTGAGAGCTTTAAGCTCTGCTCCTGGAATGTTCGAGGTCTTCAGAAACTAGCGAAGAGGAAGGTGATTCTGACTTTTTTAAAGAAGGAGAATGTTTCTATTGCTTTATTACAGGAAACCCATATGGGACCCAACGACGCCGCTAAACTCCAAAAGAGTTGGGTGGGACAGGTCTTCGCCACAAACTATTCTACATTTAGTAGGGGAGTGGCCATACTGATCAATAAAAATCTCCCCTTTAGACTCATAACTTCCTCTGTAGATAGCCAAGGCCGCTATGTGATTATCAAAGGGGTTCTTAAGGGTAAAGAAATTACATTTATGAATGTATACTGTCCCCCAGGCTACTCCCCTGACTTTTTATCCAAAGTATTTACTGAATTTAATGGCCTGGCCACTGAGAATGCCTTTGTGGGCGGAGACCTTAACTGTCACCTTATATCGTCTCTCGACAAATTCCCACCCCCCCTCTAGGCAAGCAAAGATGCTCTCCTCCTTATGTACAGACATTGGATTCTCAGACGTCTGGAGAACCCTTTGCCCCTCCGAATTGAAGTTCACCTTTTTTAGCGGCCCACATAAGAGCAACAGTAGAATAGACAATTTTTTCATCCCTTCCTCCAAGCTGTTTCTGGTTTTGTCCTGTACTATCGGAAGTATTGTTTTATCTGATCACGCCCCTATATATCTGGTCTACTCCTTGTCAGAAGAGAGGGCACTATCGAGATGTTGGCGTCTTAACCCATACCTCCTTAGGGATGATAGGTTTGTCTCCTATTTCGAATCAGAATTTAAGATTTTCTACTCAATTAACTCACACTCTACGGACAACCTGTCTCTGCTTTAGGAAACATCTAAGGTCTTTTGTCGCGGACTGATTATGTCTTACGTATCATCCAAGAAACGCAAGAAAAATGAACAATGCAAACTTCTCGAATCCAAGCTAGCCGACCTTGAGAATCAACATGTTTCAAACCCACCCCCGGCTGTGCTTATAGAGCTGACGGCCAGCAGAACTTCGTTAAACACTCTTCTGATCCAAGACTCCGAATACTCTCTTAAATTTGCCAGACAGAGAATGTACGAACACGGTGACAAGCCTGGGAGGTGCCTTGCCAACTTGGCAAAAAAGAGGGTTGACACCCAAATAATAGACTCAATCTCAGACTCAAACGGGGTCAGGTCCTTTGACACCAAAACTATTAATAAAGAGTTTGACTCTTTTTATGCACAACTCTATAGGACTGAGCGACCCGATGGTGCTCTCTCTGACATGCACTCCTTTTGCGTTGACTTGCACCTCCCTAAGGTATCAAAAGCTCAGAACTTGCTCCTTAACGCCCCAATTATGAAGGAAGAAGCTCTGTGCGCCCTTAAGGGTATGCCATCTGGTAAGGCTCCGGGTCCGGACGGTTTCGGATGCGAATTCTATAAGGAATTCGGTCATATTCTCTTGGATCCCCTGTTGGCAATGCTTAATCACTCATCTGAGGTTGGAATATTACCCCAGTCCCTACGGGAGGCCAATATCTGCCTTCTCCTTAAAAAGCGTAAATGCTCTGAAAAGTGCCCCTCCTATAGGCCTATAGCCCTACTTAATTCGGACCAAAAATTGCTCTCCAAGATCCTGTCCATGCGCCTAGAAAAAGTGCTCCCTTTCATTATTAACGAAGATCAGACTGGTTTTATTAAGGGCAGGAACTCTACCGACAACATGAGACGGCTCCTTAATATTATCCAAATGACTTGTGAGATGGATCACCCCGCGGTGGTTCTGTCTCTTGATGCGGAGAAAGCATTCAACCGTGTAGAATGGCCGTATTTTTTTCTAACTCTTGCAGAATTTGGCCTAGGAAACACTTTTATTGACTGGGTCAAGGTTCTTTACAACTCACGGAGGGCGACGGTTCTGACTAACGGGCTTAGGTCTAACAACTTTCTCCTACAATGGGGGAACCCCCAGGGGGACCCTCTTAGCCCTTTACTATTTGACATAGCCATATAACCACTTGCTCAGGCCATAAGGCAGTCAG
Source organism: Notolepis coatsorum (assembly GCF_963971535.1). NCBI lineage: Eukaryota > Metazoa > Chordata > Actinopteri > Aulopiformes > Paralepididae > Notolepis > Notolepis coatsorum. The sequence continues at coordinate 164,613,059 of NC_140171.1, read as the reverse complement.
CCGCGATCTCAGGTATTAGGGTGGGCGAGAGGGAGCACAAAATCACTCTTTATGCGGACAACGTACTGATCTTTATATCTAAACCTGACTCTTCCATTCCATGTCTAACCCGCATGATTTCCACATTTGGAACCTTCTCGGGGTACAAAATTAACTTTTCCAAATCCGAAGCAATGCCACTTGGGACACTTAAGTCCATCTCGATCCTGCCTGAGCCCTTCCCATTCCGCTGGTCGCCCTCCGGCTTCATTTACTTAGGAGTGTTTGTGACACCCACCTATGATACATTGTTTAAGGCCAACTTTCCCCCTCTCTTAGACACCATAAGGGAAGACTTAGTTAGATGGGCCCCTTTACCAATCTCCTGGCTAGGTAGGATAGCCCTCGTCAAAATGAACGTACTCCCCAGACTATTATATCCTCTCCAAATGATCCCGGTGCTGCTGACAAACAAGGTTATCAAGGTGCTAGAAGGCTGGCTAAGCTCATTCATTTGGAATGGGAAGAAGCCACGTTTGAAAATGGCCAAATTACAGATGGACGGTGCTGATGGAGGTCTAGACCTACCTAATATAAGACATTACCAACTAGCAGCACACCTTAGGGTACTTGTAGGTTGGTGTAAACTGGACTCACTATCAATCTGGCTAGACATTGAATCCTCGCAATCTAAGTCCCCCCTGTGGAACCTACTATTTATAAACTAGGAAACTATGCTCTAACCCCATCACACTATGCTCCGTCAAGGCCTGGAAGACTGTCCGTAAGGTGGAGGGCCGAGCTAAGCTGACCTCTCCTCTTACCCTGATCGTAGGCAATCCTGACTTTAAGCCGGACCAAATCGGCGGCGGCTTCAAGATCTGGCATACGCAGGGCATAACCAATCTTGGTGACATGTTTGATGGCCAGACCCTGATATCCTTTTTACAGTTGCAGCAGCGCTACGGCTTATTGAAAACGGAATTCTTTAAATATTTACAAATTAGACAGTTTATCACCAAGGACACCTCACTGTTAACAAATAGCTCCACCTCGCAGGTGGAGAAAGCCCTCTCCTTGCAGATTTCGAAAAGACAAATATCTATTTTCTATAGTACTTTAAACCTTAATTCATCTTTATCTTCCCTTGTCACTAAACAGTCCTGGGAAAAAGATTTAGACATAGCGATTACGGACGAGGACTGGCAGGATGCATGGACCTACGCAAAAAAAAGTCTATTCAAGTTAGAATCTTAGACGGCATTCATATAACCCCTTGCCCTTAAAAGTCAAATGGATCCCAATGCGTCCCCACTCTGCTTTAAATACAAGATAGAGATAGGAAACCACGTCCACTGCTTTTGGTCCTGTGTAAAGCTCCAGAGCTACTAGTTCGACATTATAGAGGAACTGTCTGAAATATTCCAGATCTCCATAGAACTAGACCCCATGTGCCTCTTACTAGGCCTCCCAGATATTCACATCGCCAACTTCAAACATAGGAGACTGTTCAATCTGTTGACGTTTGCTGCTAGGAAAAACATTATTTTATTCTGGATAAAGGACGAGGTCCCATCAAAGAGATCATGGCACAATATTATAATGGACTGCACGCCACTCATCACGTCCTCCCATGGGACCACGACGATGGCCTGCTTCGCCACCAGAGAACGAATCTCTTCAGCCAGAGCTGTCACTGCCGCGGACTCTGACAATAGAGTCTGTACCAAACCCAAAAACGGAGGGTGGGGGTGTGCAAACTGTAACACAAGCCCCGCCCTCAGCGTTCTCTCCATCCACGCCGACATATGGCACTTCTGTACCCATACGAGGTAGGGGTGGACGGTATAAACGGTATACGGTATAAACGGTATGAATTTGCTCTACGGTATGGATTTTGACTATACCGTGTAACCGGTAGGGCAGCTCTAAAATAGCAATGACGTCATGTAACCACAGCGTGACTATTTCACTCGCATTTGCCTCCTGACAGTACAGCATTCTTGTAGGAGCCATTATGATGGTGGCATATTATTTTATTATTGTAATATTATTATTGGACACCTGGTGGCGGGTTTTAGATTTGACAGCACTGGTTAGGTATTTAGAGGGTCACAGGTGCAGTAATTAGCAGGGACACAGGTAGTGAGGAGCACACCGTTCTTAACAGAAGCTCAGCAGCTCAGCAGCCAGAAGCAGAAAGAAATACCAAATAAATATAGAATACCGTATAATTCCTACAGAACCCACACTGGCAATAAATTGAATATACAACTGCAACTTCAGCAATAAAAACCCTCTAAACCTGGAATCACGACTGGACATCCATAATTGCTGTGTCTACTGCGTAAGATCACTCCCTACCATGCCTGTGAAGTAACAGGCAAGAGAAAACAGGACATGTAGTCCATGGGCCAGAGGCCAAAATTTCACTTGTCGGTGCCACTCAGGGTGACTAAACTTAGATATAATTTTTTCAAAGATCTATGTCTGTAGATGATATTTTGGTATGATAGCCGTTCCAGAGTGGTAGCTTTATCATAATTATCAAGTGATGAAGTATACCCACCCGCTCAGGAAATTGCATTTCAGATGCTGGCATATATCCTGTTTAGACTCACGTAGAGGACATCTGTCAATGTTTCACAATATTGTGTTTGGTATCATTTTAAAGGGGACTATGTCATCTTTCATTCAAGCTAAGATGTGAATCTTTCTGACCAATATAGAGGTCACTGGAGCTCTTTGAACAGTCAACAACACACATTTTACTCGATTTTCGCCTAAATGATATACTATCTTTTAGCCTTGTGTCATCTAGGAGCAACAGGGAGACAAAATCTACAACACTCTCAGGACCATAAGGATTCAGGAAATGTATAATATGCCTATACTATTTCATTGTTACAGGTCATTGTGAGCCTTAAATTAGAAGAGCAGTATTAGGCTCCTATTAAACTATACAGAACAGCCACTATAGTTTATATGGAAACATAGGTCCACCTGCATAGGGTGGATTTGTTTTGTGTGAAAAAAAATTATTACAGCCCCCTCTCAGTCATGTACCACAGCCCCATCTCAGTCATGTACCAGCCCCCTCTCAGTCATCTACCAGCCCCCTCTCAGTTATGTACCACAGCCCCATCTCAGTCATGTACCTGCATGACTGGTGGGGGGGTGCTTAGTAAGAGATGTGATTGGGCCAGCCCAGTGTCAGTCAGTACCAATGGGCCGCTGTCCCAGCCTAGTAGTGGGCCGGTCGTTGACCAAACTAAAAAAAATATATTAAAAAAAAAAAGAAATATATAATAATACTTTTTTCTTCTATCAAATCATAACTGCCAAAAGATGCGTCTGCCCTCCGGGAAAATGCCCGGTATGCCAGATGGCCAGTAGACCCATAGCCATAATTTAAGGTATATTTTAAGCACTCGCAAATCTCCCCGTCCTCCCATTGATTAAAGCGGCAACCAATTCTAGACCTATATTAGCCATATAGCTCTGGCGCTGAATGTGTTAAAAGGAAACCCAACAGCACAGCTAACATTGGTGCCTCCCTACCGGATGTGCTGAACAGCTTTTACGCCCGTTTTGAACGGTACCACCAACCTTCCAGGGGAAGCCCCCACCACTCATTAAACCCAACAGCCAGATCCCTCAAGAATTACTCAGGGGACATTCTGAGGGCCCAGCTAGAGCAAGTGAACTGGTCTCAAGTTCTCAGGGCCAATGAGGTAGACCAAGCATGGGGCACTTTTAAATCTCTGTTCTTGAAGGTTATAAACTCTGTAGCCCCCATTAGACAAACCAGAGTGAAGCAGCGATCAGACCCATGGTTTGACCACACCATAGGTGATAGTATCAAACGGAGGGACTCTGCCCTAGCCAAGTTTAACCGTTCTCAAGATAAGGCTGACTTTGATCACTTCAAAAAACTCAGGAACCAGACTCAGGAAATGATCAGGATAGCTAAGAGAGAATACTTTGCAGAAACCATCAAGGAGAACAGCAATGACCCAACTAAACTGTGGAAAACCCTCAAGCAGCTAGGCTGTGGGGGCGATGCCAACCAAAGGACTACTGAGTCCAACATAGGCCTGTCCACAGACAAGGGAATGGAGTTTGATAAAAAGAATGTAGCCACAATCTTTAATAACTTCTTTACATCGGTAGCAGGTAAGCTTGTCTCTAACCTACCTCCCAAGACAGAGCAGTTTGGTGATGACTTTGTTTCCAACTACTATAGCCAACGAGGGGTTAAGGCAAACTCGTTCTCCTTAAGCAAGGTATCAGTAGTCAAAGTGGCTGCGATGCTGGGTGAGCTCAAAATCAAGAAGGCCACAGGTGTAGATGGCATCAGTGCCAGGTTTCTGAGGGATGCAGCCGGAGTTATAGCTCCACCAGTAACCCATATTATTAACCTCTCCCTGGACCTAGGCAAGGTACCCACCGACTTCAAGAATGCCAAAGTCATCCCTATATATAAAAAAGGGAGTAAATCTGACCCCAGCAATTATAGACCAGTCTCAATTTTAAGTGTGTTATCCAAAGTCCTAGAGAAGATAGTCCATGAACAAGTCCAGGAATATGCAAGCAGCCATGACCTCCTGTACGACCTCCAATCCGGCTTTAGGAAGTCTTACTCTACTGAAACATGTCTTCTTTATCTTACAGACAGTATCAGGAGGGAGATAGATTCAGGTAAGCTGTGTGGGCTAGTTCTTCTAGACCTACAGAAGGCTTTCGACACAGTGAACCATGACATACTGCTCTCCAAGCTTAAGGCCTTGGGTATGTCTGAGACAGTGGTCAGATGGTTCTCTTCCTACCTTGCTGATAGGGTGCAGCGGGTTGAGGTCAGTGGCACTATGTCAGAGGCCAAGCCCATTGTATGTGGGGTCCCACAAGGAAGCGTGCTAGGACCTCTCCTTTTTTTACTGTACATAAATGACATGTCAGCAGCATGCTCATGTAACTTGTTTTTATTTGCAGACGACTCAGCCCTGCTAGTCTCACACAAGGATCAGAACACACTAGAACAGCTAGGTGCTAGGTGAAGAAATTGCAGGGGTCAGCAGGTGGCTTTCGGACAACAGGCTTTCTCTTCACCTAGGTAAAACAGAGGCAGTACTATTAGCCTCCAAGCCCAAGCTCAGGAAAGCACGGGAGTTTAATATCCAGCTAGGAGCTGTAACCCTAAAACAGCAAAAAAAAGCGAAGTATCTAGGCTGTATGATAGACGGGAGCCTAGATGGGGAGGCTATGGCCTCCCAAGTACTGGGCAAAGTCAACGCCCGCACCAGGTACCTAGCTAGGAAAGCCAACCTCCTTGGCAGAGATAGCCTCAGGCTATTAGCAAATAGCCTAGTACTCTGCCACTTTGACTATGGTAGCGTATCGTGGTTCGAGGGCCTGTCAGTGAACATAAAAAAGAAGCTTCAGGTTTCCCAAAATAAGCTAGTAAGGGTGGTAATGGGTCTTGGCCCTCGCACCCACATAGGGAGGAGTCACTTCCAGGAGCTAAACTGGCTTCCTATAGAGGCCAGAGTTACCCAGCTCAGACTGAACATAGTGCACAATATTATAAACCAAAGGTCCCCTAGATACCTCCAAAACTACTTCACCCCGGTCAACGAATCCCACAACCACAGAACTAGAGCAAGCATAGCAAACCTGAAGCCTGCTTCTTTCCGATCGAAACTGGGCCAATGCTCCCTTACTTTCTCTGGAGCCCAGGATTGGAACAAGCTGCCTCTCCCCATCAAGCAGAGCTTGAGCCTCCACAGCTTCAAGAGAAGCGTCAGGAAGTGGCTCATGGACAGAATAGAAGAATAGCCCCCTATAGTTTGAATGGGTTTCCAATCAGTTTTTAGTTATTGTGGGGTATACAATTTTAGCGATAGGTTAGTCTTATAATGTTTTAAATGTATGAGTGTTGTGTTATTGTCGTGTATTTTGTTGTGGCCTAACAGCCCTGGGACCATGACGGAAATAAGGGTTTTACTCTTTCTCATGTTATCCTTTGGATCCTTGTTGTGTGTTTTTAATCCATCAATAAAATAAAATCAAATCAAAACCCCTCCCACAAGTCTGTACGATGAACGGTTCATGAGATATGAAAGGGGCGGGGCTTATTGCAATGGACAATAATTTATTCATAAATAATTTTAATGTATATCAATGACAATAGGTTCACTATGGCATGTATATATATTGTAAACAGGTGCCAGAGAGCTGATTACCAGCAAACCTGTATAATATCGCCCTCTTGTGGTCAAAAGCTGTAACTTCATACTGAATATGCATTTCAATGATGGCAATGAATTAACTTAAAATACTTGTCCAAAACTGCCCTATTGTGAGGTTAGCTGCGGACAGAGATAGACAGGTGGACAGAACCGACATAATTATATTATATAGAGGCACTAAACCAACATTAATTTCTATGTGGGGGAATGGTAGTCCAACAAACAGTAAAGTAGCAACAGAGAATGATGAATGAATGAATGAATGAATGAAAACTTTATTTAACAGATTGCAGAATGGTTACAAAGTAAGTAAGTAAGAATGGGTACAATACAGTACGGCTCAATACACACAATTGTTAAGGGGATGCAGTCCAGAGAAAGACGTTTGAGACACTTGTTTTAAATTAAACCATTATTTTATTGAATTCTTCTGCCTATGTTACGTCTCTAAACTCTTACTGACATAAAGAAATCACTTCCTGGTCCTTATATTACGGGGAGAGGGGGAGGGGCTAATAGGTTTAACCCACAACATTAAGATTTCTCACAAATGAATAATATAGCCATACCATCGGTATTATGAACAAAACAATCTTTATATAAAATCAAATTAATGTAGTGTACATTATTTCAATTAAATAATGTAAATGAGAATAAATGAATATAAAAACTTCATGAACACAAAATCACTATTCTGGCTCCTACATTTCCAATCGCTAATTGTTACTGTGGAACAATTATCAATAAATGATAATATTGCAGCCATTCTACAACATTGATACATTACAGTAATAACATTATGGAAGTCCATTTCTTTAAAAAAATTGAAGTCCAGGTCCAATGTGATGTGTCCGTCTTTCAACATTGAACACTGAAGTCTTCCTAGGGATCAGAGCGTCAAGCACGTGACCCACCAGTTCTGTGGTGAAACATGCTCTGAGGTTTTGTCAGATGCTCTCTGGCGCCACCAGTTATTGAAGGAATACACTGTTGCTGTCACACCTGTCTTCCGACTCCTACCTTGAACTACTTATGAGCGAAGCCCACTAGAGCACGACATATCTGCAGTAGAGATGTCCGCTGTCACTCCAATACAATGGAGCTAAATGGCACTGGGTTTGTGCCAAAATAATTTGAAAAACTCAACATTAATGTCAATAGACCTTTTTGTTTAATTTAGCAACTATTTTCTGTAGAGTATTCTACTTTTAACTTAAGTAAAATATCATGTCCAAATGGCTACACAGCATTTTAAATGATAACACTCATAATGAAAGTCAAAACAAGCATATCAAATATATTTTATTGACTAAATCAAAAAAGGTACAGAATCTTTGTGTTTGATATGAATGAAGAAATCAGTCACAAAATAAAAATAAGTCCTAAGGATTCCTATTGGATATACTACTTAGTATAAGTACATGGGGTTCCTATTGGGTATACTGCTTAGTATAAGTACATGGGGTTCCTGTTGAGTATACTGCTTAGTATGTACATGGCTATTGTGTATACTACTTAGTATATGTACATGGGGTTCCTGTTGAGTATACTACTTAGTATAAGTACATGGGGTTCCTGTTGAGTATACTACTTAGTATGGGAACAGAATTTTTGGGCAGCTTGGTGGTCCTGGGTTCGATTCCCGCTTGGGGACCAGGTTGCCGCGTTGCCAGGTACCCAGGTGGGGTATCTCCCGGGCCTTTCTGTGTGGAGTTTGCATGTTCTCCGCGTGCTCGCAAGGGTTTCCCCTCCAGATAAGATAAAGCCAAAGGAAAAACATGTAGAACAGATCGCTAACGCTGTTGCATCCCTGACGAAGATGGACAGGAGCACTTTGATTGCCCCCCAGGCACGGCCCATAAAACAGCCCATTTCTGCTCCCGGCTGCCCTTGGGGGGGAAGGACGACGGGATGGGAAAAGTGCAGAGAGACATTTCATCTGTGTGTGTGAGTGTTCCTGTGGGTCGCCCATCTCGCGTGCGTGTCTGTTTTCCTCTTCTAAAAAAGTACATGGGGTTTCTATTTAATATACTGCAAACTGTGTTTGGGGACCTGTTCTCTTTATTCTTTTCAAGTCTACTCTCAGCTTAAACGGAACAACTAAATGTTTTCTTTCCTGTATGAGTTCTAGTGTGTTTCTTCATATTTCCTTTATCATTGAACCCTTTCCCACAAACTGAACAATTAAATGATTTCTCTCCATTATGAGTTCTCATGTGCGTCTTCAGATTTGTTTGCTGACTGAACCCTTTCCCACAAACTGAACAACTAAATGGTTTCTCTCCAGTATGAGTTATCATGCGTCTCTTCAGATGTGCCTTCGTACTGAACCCGTTCTCACAAACTGAACAACTAAATGGCTTCTCTCCAGTGTGAGTTCTCATGTGTGTCTTTAGACTTTCTTTATGCCTGAACCCTTTCCCACAAACTGAACAGCTAAATGGTTTCTCTCCAGTGTGAGTTCTCATGTGTATCTTTAGACTTTCTGTATACCTGAACCCTTTCCCACAAACTGAACAACTAACTGGTTTCTCTCCAGTATGAGTTCTCATGTTTATTCAGATTTGATTGCTGACTGAACACTTTGCCACAAACTGAACAACTAAATGGTTTCTCTCCAGTGTGAGTTCTCATGTGTTTATCCTGACTCGTTTGCTGAATGAACCCTTTCCCACAAACTGTACAACTAAATGGTTTCTCTCTTGTATGAACTCTTGTGTGTATCTTCATGCATGTTATCATGTGTATCTTCACATATCCCTTCGTACTGAACCCTTTCCCACAAACTGAACAAACAAATGGTTTCTCTCCAGTATGAATCTTCATGTGTGTCTTCAGATCTCCCTTCGTACTGAAGCCTTTCCCACAAACTGAACAACTAAATGGTTTCTCTCCAGTATGAATTACCATGTGTGTCTTCAGACTTTCTGTATACCTGAACCCGTTCCCACAAACTGAACAACTAAATGGTTTCTCTCCAGTATGAGTTCTCATGTGTTTCTTCAGATTTATTTCCTGACTGAACCCTTTCCCACAAACTGAACAACTAAATGGTTTCTCTCCAGTATGAGTTCTCATGTGTCTCTTCAGATCTCCCTTCAAACTGAACCCTTTCCCACAAACTGAACAACCAATTGGTTTCACTCCAGTATGAGTTATCATGTGTGTCTTCAGATGTGTTTGCTGTTTGAATCCTTTCCCACAAACTGAACAACTAAATGGTTTCACTCCAGTATGATTTCTTATGTGTGTTTTAAGATCTCTCTTCTTGCTGAACCCAGGCCTGTTAGACAACGTTTGTATTTTCTGTGTCTTCTTTTGTTTTAGTGCCATCAAACCTGGACCTCCACTCTCCTTCCATTCACCACAGTCATCAGTTTCAGCTCCAGAACTGTCATCATCACTGTCATCAGTCTCAGCTCCAGAACGGTCATCATCACTGTCATCAGTCTCAGTTAGAGAACAGTCTGAAGAGAGAGGCTGGCTATCTCTAGTTGGTTCTAAATCACCAGCTGGATCTAGGTTACTGGCTGGTTCTGATACTCCACAGTCCTCTCCTTCAGGTTCTGTTTTCATGTGTTCAGTTGAGGTGCTGGGTAAAGAGTATGCTTCTCTGTTTTTCTCCCTTTGGGTTTGAAGAGGCTGGAAGGACAGAGCGTTCTCTTGACCATCTTTACATTTCACTGGGTGAACAGTGATCTTGGAGAGATCAGCTTCTTCCAGCCCTTGATCTAGTTCATCTTTAATCTGCTCTGGGTCCCGGTTTTGGCTGAGTTGTGAGGACAGAGTGTTCTCACCTTCATTTTCACATTTCATAGGTTGTAAGGTCATCTTGGAGCCATCAGCCTCCTCTAGATCTTGTCACAGTTCCTCCTGTTCCTCTTTAATCTAGAGGGGCTCTGTGTCCTGGGTTTGGCTGAGCTGTGAGGACTGAGGTTTCTCTTCATCATGTTCACTCTTCACAGAGACAGGAAGTTCCTCTCCCTCCTGACTGATCCAGAGTTCCTCCTGTTCCTCTTTCATCTGTAGGGGCTCTGACTCCTCCTGGACCAGACTGGGGCTCCTCTCCTGATGCTCAGGGGGAACCTCCTCTTCACAGATAAACAGCTGTAAGGTCATGGAGTCTAGAAAGAAGGGCAAATAATCATTTAAATGTAATTTGTTGTAACCATTGCTTTTTGAAAGTAACAAAGGGTCAGGTCACTATTTCACACTACACTCTTAACAGGAAAGTAACAACATGCTGAACCAATATATAGGGATGCACAGATCCTATACCCAACACCACTATCAGGCTGATACTAGCTACATGTGATCAGTATCGACTACAGGTGGTCTGATCCATTACCACGTTGTCATAAAGCATCCTCCTCCACTAACATCCCAGCAGCAGTGCATGGTGGAGAAGAAGGAGGACAATGTTCCTGCTGATTCTGCTTGATGAGATGTTGGACAAAGGTTTGGAGTTTTTATTATATAAGGCTATAAAATAACAAGTGTACATGTACACCTCTAATACTGTAAGAGCCATATGAGTGTTTTTAGTTATGGATTATTATGGAATGTTATGATTTATCTGTGTAGCCAAAAAGGGAATACTTGCCCAGTGTTGGCCTATTCTGGGAAAAATGGATTGGCCTCAGTTGTATTGTGGGCTGTGGTTCACCTGACTTGCCTGAACGGCACGGTCAAGGCAGACCAGTCACTGTGCAGCTGAGGGCATACATTTGTGATGGTAATCACCTGGGTGTGTAGAACGGGAAAGGCACACAGTTTTCTGACCGCTTTGGTCCCAGCTTCAATGTAAATAGTTTTTCTAAATAAATCGGATATCCATTGATATCTGACAACGGAAGAGTAAGTAAGTAAGTAAAGTTTATTTATATAGCACCTTTCACAGACCAGGGTCACAAAGTGCTTCACATAGTAAAAACATCAATAAAATGCAAAAGATAGCAGCATGGTAAAAGAAAATAATTAAAAAACGTGAAAGATCAGGAAAAGCCAAAACAGATAAAAAGACAAAAGATTTACATAGAGCATAATTCGCCAAACGCCTGTTTAAACAGCACAGTCTTTAGCTGCTTTTTAAAAGTGTTTACAGAGACGACAGATCTAAGGTCCAAGGGCAGGGCATTCCACAACCTGGGGGCCACAGTTTCGAATGCTCGGTCCCCTTTTTTCTTCAATCTAGACAGGGGGACAGCCAGCAAGCCCTTATCAGACAACCTGAGCGATCTGTTCGTGGTGTATGGACGCAGTAGGTTGCAGATGTAGGCAGGTGCCTGACCAAGGAGTGCTCTATAGGTGATGACCAGAACCTTAAAGTGAATTCTGAATTTGATGGGGAGCCAGTCAGGGGCGTTTTTAGGGTTAGAAAACATTGGGGGCTTCAGCCCAGAAATACGCAATTTTAGAGTAATTAGAGATGAATACTGAATAACTAGAATCATTCGAGGTTCTCAAAGTGAGGTCCAGGTCCATGAGAGGGATCTGGGCAGTCCCCATAGAAAATTCAAAGTTAACAGGACCAAATCATCAGTTTCTTATTTATTTATTTAACCTTTATTTAGCCAGATAAAACATTGATCTGGTCCAAGAAGCCCCAACAGGAGTACAAATATACATATATACACATATATATACATATATATATAATATATATACATATACTGTACATACATACACACATATACACCAATAACAAAATAAAAACACAGTTAAGAATCATACACATAAGCAAATAAACAAACAAACAAACAAACATATGCACAGCCTATGTACAAAAGAAATAAACAGTTAATCTCTAGTCTTTACAGTTTTCTTCAATTGCATAAACACTCAAATCAAAAGTATTACACAATTATCAAAACCTTACACACAAGGAGCAAAATATAGACCCAGATTTGCACCCCTACAATGTCAGCCTCACACTTTTTGCAAAACAATACACACAGTGATTTGCAAAACACTAAACACACTTGCATTACATTAGACACAGAATGTCAAATTACCACACATATGAGCCAATTGGTTAAACACAGCCATCAGATGCACAAACACACCATTGCTTAATTGTAGATACACCAATCAGGTTTAAGCACTATAAAAATGCAGCAGGTGAGTTCACCTGTCTTCAACCAAAATGGAAGGAGAGTGAAGTACTGTACACAGAGAACGTGAAAATATACAATACATTCACCAAACACTACACAAGACAACCAATGATGCAGACTGATGAAAATGTACATTTTCTCCCATTTTCCCAAATCAGTCAACATGGAGAATCACAACTAAAAATTATCTTGCCAGATCCAGCTAGGCAAATAGATAATGTCTAGTATTTTCTGTTTAAATTTTGTTTTTGTTTTACTGTAATTTTAACCTGTACTGGATACAGTATTTTATGTTTGTCTGATATTTGCTGAGCTTACAGTGTTATGCACATAGTAGCATGAAAACTGGGACATGTATTGTTGTGATTCTCCATGTTGAAATGTTGACTGATTTGGTTATATGGAGAGAACATTTATATTTTCATCAGTCTGCATCATTGATTTGGGTATATGGAGAGAAAATGTAATTTTTTTCATCAGTCTGCATCATTGATTTGGGTATATGTAGATAAATAAATTATATTTTCATCAGTCTACAGCATTGGTCTTGTGTAGTGTTTGGTGAATGTATTGTATATTTGCACATTCTCTGCGTACTTCACTTACAGTACTCTAATCACTGAGAAGTAGAATTGCTAAATGTGTTTTAGGTTGAGCACAGCAGTGTGTGTAACTGGTTCAAACAGAATTAAGTCGTATGAAACGTGTGTTTCATATGGTAACAAAATGTAGTTTTTATAAATTAGTGTATGGTTTTGACAAGTGTTTAATTTAGCAAAGGATCTGAGGTGATAAGTGTGTGTGGTTGTGCTAATTGTGTGTTTTGAAACACCGGGCCCCGTTTTCAAAATCATGCTTAGGCAATCGAAAAAAAACTGTATTGTGTGTTTCATTATATACATAATGTTTCAGTCTTCTCATAAAAAAAAGATTCGATTTTTGGGTCTTTTCCTGCCTTTGGTCCGCTTTGCATTTACATCTCAAATGAACCGCAGCAGGGTTCACTTGCAAGAGTGAATGAGCTTTCACACCACCCCAAACCAACCGGACTATCCGAGGAAATTAACCAGGGTTCGATTAAAGCTTATTATAGGACACTGGACATGGGTATGGATGGCTCCAGGTGCTGCTACGTTAAAGTGCACATCTTCAATATCTGTACTATTTAAGAGCACAGTGCAGGACACACTCAAAGGTTATCACACCTCAGAGATGGCAGTGGACATGTATGACAGGACAAAGGCCATATGTAATGGCCTTTGGATTGAGGAACATACTACCAGCCAAAGGAGGAAGCAGAAAAGGATGGACGAGTATGTAGTTGAGTCATCTTGTGGCACAAGCTCAGACCTCAGCTCAGGAGATCAGCTGAGACAGAGACTGTTCTATCCAGTCGTCGACAGAATGCTGCAAGAGCTTGAGAGCAGGTTCTCATGAGTTGGATAACAACTTATGAGAGGCATACAGGCATGTTATCCAGCCTCAGACCAGTTTCTCTCAGTGGAATTGCTGCAACCCCTCGCCACACATTACAATATCCAACTATTGCCAGAGGAGATCACAGTTGCAAAGTGTTTCCTGGTCAGGACAGGCAGAGATGCAGTCCCTACTATCCAAAGTGTCTTTTCCCTCCTGGATGATAATAATAATAATAATAATAATAATAATAATAATAATAATAATAATAATAATAATAATAATAATAATAATAATAATAATAATAATAATAATAATGCATTTGATTTATAAGGCGCCTTTCAGGACACTAAAAAAAAAGTCCACAAATCGGTGAATGAAAAAATTATAGGATCAAATGAAAACTACTTACTAAAAATGGATGTTTAAAAGTACTAAAAACCAACAAAAAATACCAAACACTAACAAACATTCAGCACAGACAATGGGGATGCTGACAAAAAAATAAATAAAAAAAAATAAAAAAAAATGTAAACAATTTTATTTTTATTTTTTTTAGATCCGGGGCTAGGAGAAAAACATCCAGGGCTAAAGCCCCGGAAGCCCAGGGCTAAAGCCCCGGAAGCCCAGGGCTAACGACGCCACTGGAGCCAGTGAAGGGAAACTAACATGGGAGTGATGTGGCAATATTTTCTGGACCTAGTCAGCAGCCTAGCGGCTGCGTTTTGGACCATTTGTAGCCGGCCCAAAATGGATGCATCGAGGCAAGTGAAAAGGGAGTTACAATAGTCCAGGCGGGATGAAACAAAAGCATGAATAATCATTTCCAGCTCTACCTGGGACACAACAGATCGGAGTTTGGCAATATTTCGTAGATGGAAAAAACAGGTACGTGTCAGAGATCTAATGTGGTGATCAAAGCGCATCTGCTGGTCAAAGATCACACCAAGGTTTCTGAGCTTGGGCCTCAGATTTGTTGAGAGGGTCCCCATGCATGTGGCAACTTCTGAGGTGACTTTTTCTGAGCCTATAATAAGAACCTCAGTTTTTTCTGCGTTTAACTGAAGGAAGTTGTTTGCCATCCAATCCTTGACAGCAGTCAGGCAGTCAAAGAGGGCAGATAATTTGTCAGTTTGTTCAGGCTTGAAAGAGACATAATTGGATATCGTCAGCGTAGAAATGACAAGAGACCTCTTTGAATTGACTAAGTGCAAACAGAGTAGGAGCCAGCACAGAACCCTGGGGCACGCCACAGGACAATGGAGCAGTTTCGGATGTGAAAGTGCCAGTAGACACAGAAAAACTCCTATCTTGCAGATAGGAGGAGAACCAGTCCAGCGCACTCCCAGTGATGCCAGCCCACTGCCTCAGCCTTTCGATCAAAATGCAGTGGTCGACTGTATCAAAAGCTGCAGTTAAGTCCAATAGCACCAGCACAGAAAATGTTCCCTCGTCAGATGATCTCATGATGTCATTTGAGACTCTGAGGAGGGCTGAGAAAGTGTGGAGACTATTATTGTATAGAAAGCGTGTACGGAATACTTCCCGACTGCCACCAGAAGCGGACCCAGGCAGAGGCCGCTACAATAAGTCAGAAAACTCGCTGAAGAAAACTATTTGTTTGGTGAAGAAAGAAGGTTGGAAAACGCTGTGATTGCAAAAAGGAATCGATAAACAACAGCGTTGGAAAGGAAGGAATCGATCAAAGTTTGTGTCTAGGCTCGGGACAGATTTATGAATGAACTACGTTGCGCACATACACGGCGCTGTGGGATGTAATTATACGGTAGTCTACGAGGAAATTCGTTTCCCTAAACTCCGAATGGGATCGGATTTGGATGTTATTCTTTGAAGTTGTGTTACAAATTGGCGAATAAACATAAACTAAGATGTCGGATTCTGAAATTAATAACATGAATATGGCGGACGCGGAAAATGAATTGAAGAAATTAAAAGCAACACGTAAAGGGAAGCTTGCAGCTTGCACCGAAAATGTAATGAGATCAAACAAATTCTGCTATTAAAAGATGAAGAAGGAGTAAAATTGCACCTGGCATTATTCAATAATGCACTCAGTGATTTTAAGATCACAAATGAGTCTGTACAATTGTATTTAATGGATGATGGTGAAAATGATAAAACACAATGGTATGAATCGAAAATGGATGTATTTAATGCATTTCTTACTGAAACTGATGCTTGGTTGATGGAGGAGAATCTGAACCCTAGCTCCAGGCTAAACTGCATCTGTGGTCCAAGGACGAGTTGAGACTCAAGATAAACTGGAAAAGGACCGTCAGCTACAATAAGACCAGAGGATAGCGCTTCAGGTGTGGGGGCCAGGGCCCCATCAAGATTATCATCAAGATCAAGTGGAAGTAGCTCTTCCAGGTTATCTGCCTCCCGTATCAGAGCTGAAGCTGAGCGAGCCGGCCTACAGCAGGGTATCTGCCGGTTGGAGTAACTGGATTGGATGAAACAAAGGGGTGACAAACATAAATATCTCTCCGTCTCTCTCCCTCTCTCATGTCAGAAGTCACCTCGCTGGCAGACTGCCGTCCGTCCCTCTCTCTCTCTCTCTCTCTCTCTCTCTCTCTCTCTCTCTCTCTCTCTCTCTCTCTCTCTCTCTCTCTCTCTCTCTCTCTCTCTCTCTCTCTCTCTCTCTCTCTCTCTCTCTCTCTCTCTCTCTCTCTCTCTCTCTCTCTCTCTCTCTCTGTCTCTCTCTCATGTCAGAAGTCACCTCGCTGGCAGACTGCCGTCCCTCTCTCTCTCCTGTCTCTCTCTCATGTCAGAAGTCACCTCGCTGGCAGACTGCCGTCCCTCTCTCTCTCTGTCTCTCTCTCATGTCAGAAGTCACCTCACTGGCAGACTGCTGTCCCTCTCTTTCTATGTCTCTTTCTTCAGGGGTTTTGCTGCCACTTCCTCCATTAGAACAGATTAGATTAGATTCAAATGTATTGTCATTAAAAAGCACTTAGTAGTTGTACAGTACAACGAAAAGAAGTTTGGCCTTCAACCAGAGTGCAACTGTAACAGTAAAGTGCAAAAGTAATATACAATGTACAGGTGATTAAACTGGGTATATAGCATATATGAGTAATAGTGCTAATCAGATGTATATACAGAGCTGTATTAGAGTAGTATTAATTAATGTGTACAGTGATACAGGTATAAAGACACTAAGACACCCACCCACCCTCTCCTAATGGACAGTCTCCTCCCCACCGTA
This sequence comes from Notolepis coatsorum, assembly GCF_963971535.1. Lineage (NCBI taxonomy): Eukaryota > Metazoa > Chordata > Actinopteri > Aulopiformes > Paralepididae > Notolepis > Notolepis coatsorum. The sequence continues at coordinate 164,596,071 of NC_140171.1, read as the reverse complement.
TGTATATATTTTCTCCCACCCACCCACCCCCTCCTCCTAATGTACAGTCTCCTCCCCATCATATGTATATATTTTCTGTTAGGATCTCTGGGTAACAGTACTGTATATTTGCATATCGTATATGTCACAAATGTAACAGTACTATATATACCTGTATGTCATGTATGTCCCTATGTCATAAATGTCATGATATCACGTACAGTATGTTCAGTTGTGTATGTCATAAATGTCACTATGAATTGAAAATGGGGGACCCTGATGTTTCTCTGGTCTGCATGCCCTTAACAATAGACCTATCGCTAAGCCACGCCCCCTTTGAAAAGTCGGACAAACAAAGTCGACCGTGAATGACTGTTGACGATGGCAGCAGGTAGCCCCTTTCCTGACTGTGATGCAAGCCTTGCTTCACAGTCACGAAAGGGGCTAGGCCGCGGGGGGAGCTTAAGTTCAATTGTCAGATTTACCACAGCAGGTAATAGACCCGTTTTTTAAAGATAACACAAATATTTCATCTAGAAGCAGACAGAGAGGGTTACAATATGCAGTGGAAAAGTACGTTCATGAGATACACATTTACCTTAGACCTCCATGGTGATGCAAGCATTAGCTATATATAACGTTAGCTAGCTACTCTCAAGCATTACTTACAGTTGACTTGATTGAAGATTACAAGAACTATGACGATAATCCATGATTACTACTATTGCAGATACATTTTAGTTTAGGCTAGTGGTCCAATGCAGTATACGAGCTCTCTCACTCACCCGGTATACTGAGTGGGTGGGGCAGGGCTAAAGTCAGGCAGACATTGGATTTGCATATGTCAAAGCCACTGTGTAGGCCAGTAGCTAGACCCGACAGCTGTGTCATTTATTGCATTTCGCTGTATTTCTATCACCAGCTGCTGCGGTCTACAGCGAAATGCAATTCATGCCACGAAACTGCCTAAAATATATTATATACAATATATCGTTTTCTATATAATTGTATCAACAGATAGTAGGTAGTGCACACATGCACTGCATGGCACAATATAGGGCGAATGTTTCTAGCCGAGAGGGGCTGCCGATTTGGGGGGGATAGATTCGTTCAGGTGTGGCTGGTGATGTGAGACGCGCGGCCGCTTGTGTGCACCTCGAGGCGGGCAGCGTCAGGGCGATGCAGCCCCCCCCTCCCGCATCTCTCTCCCAGACCCGTCAATAGGTCACCCTAACCCCGCTACATTTCTACCCAATGTCAGGGTATTTTATAACGTTAGCGTTTCACGTTAGCGTTTCGCCATTTCCTGACCAATATTCTTCTAATGAGCACATAATGTGAGTATAATGTGCAGCTGGTTGAAACGCTGGGATATTATGTATAAAATGTAGAAATGAATATGAACGGCCTCCCGCGGAAACAGCTGTTCCTGGAGGCAGTGCTGTGATACGCATTTGCAGCTCATAGCGAGGGGGGCGTGAACTTTTCATAGCGAGGGGGAAACAGCTGTTCGATTTAGCGTCCGTCCTTTACGCTCATAGCGAGGGGGGCGTGCTAGCGTAGGTCAGCGGCCAATCAGAGCGCAAAACGGGAACCTGGAAACGCTGATGCGTTGTAAAAAGGCTACACGCGTCCCGGAGACACGACTGCTCTCTTCAGCGCCACGCTCCATCTCAATCTCAATCCGTGACGTCATCTTTAGTGCCATGAAAACTGCATTGGAAACGTACATAAACAGACAAACAAACCTTTCACATAATGGTTTACTTTCCACAGTACAGTACAAACACTCATTAAATAACATTGGTATCAAACTACAAGGATTACATTACTACACAGGCGTAAAATCATTCATCTGCGCTCTCCAAGGAATGCAAAATGTAATTAGAAAGGTCCTTTCTTCTGTTTAAAACATGGTCAACACACAGGGATACAAAAGGATAAAAAGTCGCATAGAGATACAAAAGTTGCATCAAACTCTCCTGCTGTTTTTTAAACTTTAAACAGGTGCTTCCGGGCGGCGTAGCGGACTAAGCGTCTGTCTACCACCACAGAGACAGTGGGATCGAATCCAGCTGTGGTGCCTCCGGCTTGGTCGACCGTCCATACTGACACAATTGGCAGTGTCAGCGGGTGGGAAGCCGGTGGGTGGGTCCTGGTCGTTGTAAAACAGCGACTCCTACAGTTCGGTCGGGGCACCTGCACAGCAAGGGAAGGATCTGGGAGAGGTAGTGTGATCCTTCCACATGTTACACTCCCCCAGTGAGAGTCCACGCTGCCAGAGCACGCGACGACCAGGTAGGGGGTTGGGAATTGGCATAACGACTAACATTGGTATGGGAGAAAGACGGAAAAAGGAGGGGGGAAAAGAGAAAAGTAAAAAAAAACTAAAAACAGGTGCTTCCATTTGATCTACGGTGCGCCCAGAGGGACACACTTATGTAGGCCTATACGGGTACATTGAATTTCAGGTAAATGGTAAATGGCTGAATTTATATAGCGTTTTTATCCAAAGCGCTTGACAATTTGTTCCTCACATTTGACCCATTCACTGATACATTCACACACCGATGGCAGAGGCAACCATGCAAGGTGCCAACCTGCACATCGGGAGCAATTCCATCATCATCAAACCTTTATTTGAATAGGCAGGTTAATTAAGAACAAGTTCTTATTTTCAATAACGGCCTATAAATTAGGGGTTAAATGTCTTGCTCACTTGGACACGCTGCCCGGGAGGAGCGGGAATCAAACCAGGAACCTCCGGCTTACCAGACGACTGCTCTACCTCCTGAGCCACTGTCGCTCCCTAGGTAAAATCCTGCACGTCATTTCACAGATTAGTACCTATATATCCAAGGACTGCTCAATGACAAGAATACAAATGTATATTTATTGTTTAATGTCTATTCACTATAAACAGAATGTGAAATATATTGTAACAATATAATAGATTTACTGTATGGTAAGAGCCATTAAAAGAGATATATCTTGACTTGAATGCATAAACATGTTACTTTTTTTTTTATCTTTGACTGTGAATAACACCATGCTCAAATTGACCAGACCTGAAAAATCTAAGCAAATTATAGATGGAAGATGATTAAACAGAAGGTTTTGTAGATACAGTACTGAATTCTGCCATCCGGACACATGCAATTTGAAATATGATTATAGAATATAGAATATCAGGCATAAAATGGTTATGCGATTAAAATGTGAGTAATTAGATTAATTAATTACAAATCCTGTAATTAATTAGATTAATTTTTTTAATCGCCTGACAGCACTAATCTATATATGTAGAGACCTCTCATCATTGTAAATACATCACATATAAATATAGCACTGCCTTCATGGCACAATCTTGATGTAACGAAGACATTCTCTGAAAATAATTATTTCATGCATGGATTACTAGATTTCAACAACAATACAATACGTTCTCTTGGGCCTTTCCTGGTTGTTAACCAAGGTGAAAATAGTGGAGCTAAAGCCTGGTCTGGTTCAACAAAGAAATAAATGATGAAATAACAACAGACTGGCTGCTGGTGGTGCAGGGTTGATTGAGTAGGACACCATGACTCAACAAGGCCTTCTGATAGCAGGTGGTCCGGTTAAATGTGTGCTTCTCAGTGTTTTAGCCTGTATGAAACTATTATTAAGTGGTCATCATTTGTGAAATAGTTCAGCTTTTACTCAATAATGCTTTGGAACAGGAGATTTCTAAAATATCAAGTCAAGATGATATGCTGACCAGTTTGCTCTGATGTCTGACTGAGGATGAGAAACACTGTTTGCTCGTCATGCAAAACAGTTTATGAGTAATACAGATGTTTTGGATTGATTGTAAACTATTTATATACAGTTTCACGCTGTAAAAACCAGTTATTTGCACTGTTGGTCGCTTATTTCACTCTATATTGAATACCATTGATCCTAATTAATTTAATTTCAAACCTTTATTTTAACTAGAAAAAAGTTAAGATTGCCCTCATTCGCAGCAATGTCAGGTATAACAATAAATATTTTAAATAAATATATAAATGATGATCTTCATACACGGGAGGAGATATTGTCTCTTTCTGCGTCCTGCCCTGCTCTATCTAGAAGCCACCCCTCTAAACCACATGCAGTATTTCCTACTGAGGGCGCTTTCACATATAGTTTTGGTGGACTCAGTGCGGACTCTGTGCGGTTCGGGGGGTGAAGTTGCAACATTGTTGCATTCTTCATTTGGTTCGTCTGCATTCACACTGCAATTTGTCAAGTGCACTAAACTTTCTGAACAATGTCACGCAGTCGAAAAGGGCGCTCGTCTATTGGACACAATAGTGGAAATGTGTGTGTGTGACTGCGAGCCCTAACGTGTGTGCGTGCGCGTGCGTGTGTGTGTGTGTGTGACTGCGAGCCCTGTCTGACTCCAGATCAGCGGAGGCTCACAATTTTCAGTTGGTGGTAGGGTGACCAGGTGTCCCGCTTTTGGTTGTACTGTCCCACCATTTGACCGAATGTCCTGCGTCCCGCATATTGAGAGGATGTCGAAGCAAAAAAAAAAACATGGGTCTAAAAGCCCCTCCCCACAGTAAACGTAGCAACCCGCCTCTTGTCCACACACATTGCTCTGCTCATGACGCTACCTCATATCGCAGATCTGATTGGTTAGGTAGTAATTTAGCGCTCTGCTCGTGAGAGTCGTAACTCACTTCCTATATTTGGTCCGTGATTGGTCCGATGAAGCGAACCGAGACCTACTTTTTCAGGCGGACCAGAGTTTGCGTGTTTGGTCCGCACCAGAGTTTGACTGAGCATTCACACCACCCCAAAAAAAGCGGACTATCCGAGAAAACGAACTCTGGTCCGATAGTCCGGACCAAACAGCTCTGGTGTGAAAGCACCCTGAGTCCTGTTGCAAAGCTTACAGATGTCAAAGAATAGTCGGGAGCGACGCAATCTTTCAAAACTTAAAAATGCATTGCTGCACATATTTGATTCAATAGAAAATAAACAAATAATAAAATATTTGATAATTACCACCAGCCAGAAAATGGCATTTTCTTGACTCTGAGGGAAAGGGGCAGGTGCTCAAGCACTCCTTGGGCCTTATGTGTGTCTGGTTAGAGGCAGCCATGTTGGAAGAGAGACAACTAGTGTTGGAAGAGAGGACTAGAGAGCAAGGCCTCTATTCAAACCATGAGACTGGTGTTTGAAGATGAGTGTCAGTTCTTCTGATGTAATTGGGCCCTAACATTCTTAGATGTAATTTATTTAGAGATCTCCACAGCTTGAGTAATTGGAGTCAAGGAATCTAACATTAGCTTGTGGGCGTCGGCAGCTGAGAGAGTTAAGCCAATGATCTAGCAACAGAGCGAGATGGTTGGTCCTGGGGTGGGTTTAGGGGAAATTGTGTCGTCTTTTAGCATTATTTATATACATTTGATGTTTTTGTATTTTTATAATTATATAAATAATAATTTTTCCTGTTCTCTTGCTTGTGACCCCAAATGTTAGTTATTGTCTGTGGATCTGTTCATTATTATTGTATATTTTAGTCAAGTCAAGAGTTTTATTTGTCACAGGATACAAGCATAGTGAAATGCGGGAGGTCATGCCCGCAGCGATGTGCAATAACAAGTACATTATTTATTATTGTGTTCTGGTATGTCTTGTTGTATGTTATGTGATTATTTTTTATTATTATAGGTTATTCTGATGCAGATCACATTCGTTTTAAAATGTTACTGAAAATGTGCCTAAAAATACATACCTAATTAAATGGAGAATTGCTCCACTTCTACAAGGACCATTTGCATGTTCTTGGTATCTAGGGATATCTATGGATCTCAGGGAATGTATTCCCAGAAATATTGCGTCTGTTACTAGGCTTGAGTAAATTGTAACGAACCAAAGGAGAATATACATTTCTTTTTATTTTATTTCATATTCGACAGTGAATAACACCATGCTAACATTGACCAGATGTGAAATATTGCCACTGAGCTCATTCAGCACCTTCTTAAGATCAGGTGTACAAAGAATCTAAGCAAACTAATAAAGGACAGATGATTTACAGGGTTCTTTGTAGATGCAGTACTGAATTTTACGGCTGGGTGGCGCAGCGGTCTAAGTGCTCGTCACCAACGTGTGAGACACCGGTATCGAATCCGGCTGTCAGCGTTGCCTCCGACTTGGGCCGGCCGTCATACTAACTCAATTGGGTGGTAATCTGGTCGTTGTAAACAGCGACTCCTACAGGTCGGTCAGGGCGCCTGCACAGCAAGGACAGGAGATGTCGAGGGTAGTGTGAGCCTCCCACATGTTACACCTCGCCAATGAGAGTCCGCACTGGCAGGTGAAAAGAAGTGGCTGGCTGACTCCGCATGTATCGGAGGGGACATGCGATAGATTATTCAACCCTCCCTACAACCAACCAGTGGGGGGCACATGCGAGCAACGACTAAATTGGGATGGGAGAAAAACAGAAAAAGGAGAAAAAGTGGATAAAAAAAAAGAAAGGTAAAGCAATTAACTACGTTATATTTTATGGCAATAACATTCAGGTTGGTTGGACCCGTGAGATATGATCCCGAAATAACATAAACAAAGAAAAATAAGTCAGATGATTGACAGGGGCTGGCGTGAGCTGGGAAGTGTCGTTTTATTAAATTCGAAAGACTACACTCAAGATAGGTTTCCCCATGTCCTCGCGTCTATATACGCCGGTTTACGTCTCAATACGAAGAGATTTCTATACTCATGTGTATTCATATAACACTTAAAATAATTGGTAAACAAAAGTACCAACCCCCACCCATTCCAAATACTGAATCGAGAACCTCATCCTTCACTGTCATCTTTCTCTCCCATTACAGAAGCAGACCTACATTTGAAAAAGAAACGCAACATTAATTAATACGCTCTGTATTCATCCATTTATAGCGTGATATCAATCTCGTACCGGTAGCGGACTGCTCGGGCTTAAGTATGTTGAGTTTTTTTGCAGATTTCTACACAATTCTAGGGTTTGAAACCTGGAATATATTGGTGCTTCTTTTAAGTCTTGAGATTGTCTGAAGCTCTTCACATGCTGGTCAGAGATAAGGCTTCTCTCCTGTATGAATTCACCGGTGTAAGTTTCTCTCCTGTATGAATGTGCTGGTGTGTCTTTGAATTGAATGATCAAATTAAATGTTTCCCCCAGTCTTGAGCCTGAGCCCTATTTTCTGAAAATCCGCCTAAAATACATACCTAAGTAAATGGAAGATTGCTCCACTTCTACAATTCCATTTGCATGTTCATGGTATCTAGGGACAAATATGGATCTCATGGAATGTATTCCCAGTGTCTATATTGTGTCTATTACTAGGCTTGCTTAAATTGAAACAAAAGGAGAATATAAATTATGATTTTTCTTTGCATCTTTGACAGTGAATAACACCATGCTAAAAATGACCAGACATGAAAAACTGAGTTCGTTCAGTACCTTCTTGAGATCACGTGTACAAAAAATCATTAATAAAGGGAAGATGATTAAACAGAAGGTTTTGTGTTACGATCGGGGGTGACGATGAAGGTGAGGAGAACACAGTTTGCAGACAAAGATGAGAGAGCCGAGACAGAGACGAAGGGTGATACTTAATGAAGGGAACTTTACTGAATCATAACCAAAATACAAAACAAACGAAAGGCACTGGCACTAACATAACAACGAAGTGAAAACAAGAAAACGACAGGTGTAGACAGGCATGAACTCACTTGACAAAACACCAGGGAACACGGGCACGACACGGGGACAACGCGGAGACAATGACGCCACAATAACCCAACCAACCAACAAGCAATAAATACTTAAACTAATTAATCATCAAAAACAGCTGGGGAGAGACAGGCACTTAGAACAAAACAATAATCAAAACAACAGGAAGAAGAACTAGGCAAAACACAGGATAAGAATACCAACACAAAGAACAACCTAAACAGATAACACTTGTAACAAATAAACTAATTGCAACAACAGCATATCTTTAATGCAATCAGAGAGGATCTTTACTGACTGCATTATCTGCAGGTGAGCGCTAGATGGCACCATGCTACTACTATCAATTCCTTGTGTGGGGTAGTAACACTTATTGTTTCTACTGTCCCAGACTTGGGCTGGTCTGGGAGTGTAACAGTTTTGTAGATATATAAATACTGAATTCTGCCATTCGGACCCATGCAATTTGAAATATTATTATAGAATATAGAATATGAGGCCTATAAATTACCTTATTATAGCCAACTCGGACATATATGAATCAGGCCAAATCCCCTCTTTCAAATGGCAGAGTTCAATTTGGATTTAGTATCACCAGGCCTGCATTGAGAATGAAGAATGAAATCTACTGTATGTACAGTTCGATTCTTAGAATGGATATGGCTCCGCCATTTTGGATCGGATTTCAACACAGATGGTTGCTAAATGTTCACAGAAGGTAGACACACTAACTGCGCTCTATGCCAATAATGTTCCGTTTTGTGATAGAGTATCCTGAGAAATTTTTTTTTGCTTGCAGGAAGCTAGAATTCACTGGGTAGGGGTATATCGATCTATTATCAATAATCAAATAGGATCGATGCAACGTAAAAAGATCGATTCATATTACGATACTCTTATTTTGAAAATCCCATGGAGTGTCGTATCCGCTCGGCTCGGATCAAGAGCACACAGCACTAGCGTCTCTAGAGTGTCACTAGAGCAAGGCTAGTGTGCCTATTCTGCAACCCAAAACATGTCCCTGCTGTTTTATTCCGCAACGGGTCCAATGCATCTAACCTGCTTTGCAATCCGAGCCATTCCATTATGCCCACATCGCGTTAAAGATCAAAATTAATAGGGATGCACCGAAAATTATCGGCCGAAAATGGTTAAAAAGGCTGTTTCGGCCAAAAGGGTTTTAGCACAGAAAATATATCACTGAATGTCAAAGAACAGGGTTACGTAACGTTCGTAACCTAAAGTGTTGTTGTGATGACGTAATCAAAACGTGCAACGTGTAACGTGAGCAGCTTGGCAGCTCTTCCTGTGTTCTGCAGCCTGTGATAACTAACTCCTCTTGGGAGTCGCGCTGTTTCTATGTAAACTCGGCGACCGCAAGCAACGCATCCAATAAATGCATCTTTAACATGCTTTATATCCTCGCCATTACTATATGCCCGTCGCGGTTAAAACCTTTTGAACTAACGTTAGCGTTAAGCTAGCTAACGCTTCCATTCCTCTTTGACCCGTCTCTCGTAAGCTATGGCATCCCCCGCTAAGAGTCATGGGAGATGTAGTAAATACAACAGTCCTGTGTGTGTCGTTATGCAGTTTTAAAGCACCTTGGCTTTGTTCTGAATGCACTTTGTTGTAGTTATCCTACAGAGAAAAGAAAATGCACTTGACTTTAATGCACATTTTGTTTTATGCAAAGAGAAAATGTTTAAATTGTAAAATCTTTCAACAGTCAGTCTGGAATTAATGTATGCAGTCAAAAGTGCTGAATAAATTTTTTATGGGCCCATATTAATATTATTTAAGTTAAGCTTTGCCATAATCAGGTAGCAAAAAAAAACTGTTTTCTATTTTAGGTATCGGTTTCGGCCAAGAATTTCCCATTCGGTGCATCCCTAGAAATTAACGTTATGTTAGCGTAAGCTAACAACAAGCTAACCCAGAGCCATAGGCAGAGAGAAGTGGGGACTGGGAAGGAGGGTACATTCTCGAGACAGCGCCACTACCAGGATCTGGCCGATACTGCACCTTCGGACTCCCAATATGCCTTTTCCAGCCAAAATACAGCTCTGTGACAGTGAATAGGATATTAATATCGAAAAGAAAGAAAAACGAACCAAAAACAGTGAACAGGAGGTCTATTTGTATTAAAAACAAGATTGTTTTTCATTTAAATGTCTGGAAGAGCTCAAAAATAAAAATGTCATGATATTTCCATTGCCTTTTTTTGTTGTTGATTTAAATGTTACCGATTGTGTTAAATGGGCATATAATATAGTCTCATATCGATCGCAGGCACCTGAATCGAATCGTATCGTGGCAGACTGTGATATCAGAAAATATCATATCGTTGTCCAAAGAATCGATAGCATATCGTATCGTGATGAAACTGGTGATTCCCACCCCTATAACTGGGTACTGTCGTTTTTTAAAATTTTATTCCAACGCTCATTGAGAGCTCTGGATGCCCTGTGCTCATGACTACAAAATTGCGGATTTCCGTGAAAATATTAACAAATTTCAATTACTAAAATCTCACTAATAACACTTTACCCTATTGCTAAACAAGCATACTTCTGAAAATATACACTATGACTGCTGTTGTGACATGGTTCGGATGTTTACTCTTGGAAACATTTGGAAAAAAAACACAACATTATGTCATACAGTCTAGACAGATAGATTTATGACGAGGTGTCCAAGAGGTTAAGGCTTCTCTCCTGTATGAATCTTTAACTCTCCAGAGGCGCTGAAGCTCTTCTCACACTGGTCACAGTGGTAAGGCTTCTCTCATGTATAAATACGCTGGTGTGTCTTTAATCTATCATATCTACTGAAGCTTTTCTCACAGTGGTAAGGCTTCTCTCCTGTATGAATGTGCTGATGTAACTTCAAGGTTCCAGATCGACTGAAGCTTTTCTCACAATGGTAGGGCTTCTCTCCTGTATGAATGTGCTGGTGTGTCTTTAAGTCTGCAGAATGACAAGCTCTTCTCACACTGGTCACAGTGGTAAGGCTTCTCTCCTGTATGAATGACTACTGGTGTGGTTTTCTAGCTGCACCAGGGCAGAGAAGGAGGCCCTCCACAGAGTGGTCAAGGCTGCAAGGAGGATCACTGGAGCTAGCCTCCCAGATATCTCCACAGTCTTTACCTCCCGCTGCCTACGGCGTGTAAATAACATCTTACAAGACCAGTACCACCCAGCACACCATCTCTTTCAACTGCTGCCCTCTGGTCGAAGGTATAGATCCAGTCAGTCCGGAACCAGCAGACTGACAGCCTCTATCCACGAGCAATCAGGCTGCTCAACGAACAACATCAACTTGCCCCCCCCCCCGCACCCAACCCCCGGTGACATAACTCCCACTTCCACATTACAACAATAACTGTGAATCGGACTTGCATTGCTGCACTATACACTGTAGGGCTTCTCTCCTGTATGAATGCGCTGGTGACTCTTTAATTCTCCAGAGGTCTTGACACTCTTCCCACACTGCTCACAGTGGTAAGGCTTCTCTCCTGTATGAATGCGCTGGTGTGACATCAAGTTTCCAGCCTGACTGAAGCTCTTCTCACACTGGTCACAGTGGTAAGGCTTCTCTCCTGTATGAATGCGCTGGTGAATCTTTAAATCTCCAGCCTGACTGAAGCTCTTCTCACACTGGTCACAGTGGTAAGGCTTCTCTCCTGTATGAATGCGCTGGTGTGACATCAAGTTTCCAGCCTGACTGAAGCTCTTCTCACACTGGTCACAGTGGTAAGGCTTCTCTCCTGTATGAATGCGCTGGTGAATCTTTAATTCTCCAGCGGTACTGAAATGTGAGCCACATTGGTCACAGTGGTAAGGCTTCTCTCCTGTATGAAGGCGCTGGTGTCGCTTTAAGTGATGAGAATGACTGAAGCTCTTCTCACACTGGTCACAGTGGTAAGGCTTCTCTCCTGTATGAATGCGCTGGTGAATCTTTAATTCTCCAGCGGTACTGAAACGTGAGCCACATTGGTCACAGTGGTAAGGCTTCTCTCCTGTATGAATGCGCTGGTGATGCTTTAATTCTCGAGAGGATCTGAAGCTCTTCTCACACTGGTCACAGTGGTAAGGCTTCTCTCCTGTATGGATGCGCTGGTGAATCTTTAATTCTCCAGAGGTACTGAAATGTGAGCCACATTGGTCACAGTGGTAAGGCTTCTCTCCTGTATGAATGCGCTGGTGAATCTTTAAGTTTCCAGAGGTGCTGAAGCTCTTCTCACACTGCTCACAGTGGTAAGGCTTCTCTCCTGTATGAATGCGCTGGTGAATCTTTAAGTTTCCAGAGGTGCTGAAGCTCTTCTCACACTGGTCACAGTGGTAGGGCTTCTCTCCTGTATGAATGCGCTGGTGACTCTTTAATTCTCCAGAGGTCTTGACACTCTTCCCACACTGCTCACAGTGGTAGGGCTTCTCTCCTGTATGAATGCGCTGGTGACTCTTTAATTCTCCAGAGGTCTTGACACTCTTCCCACACTGCTCACAGTGGTAAGGCTTCTCTCCTGTATGAATGCGCTGGTGAATCTTTAAATCTCCAGCCTGACTGAAGCTCTTCTCACACTGGTCACAGTGGTAAGGCTTCTCTCCTGTATGAATGCGCTGGTGTGACATCAAGTTTCCAGCCTGACTGAAGCTCTTCTCACACTGGTCACAGTGGTAGGGCTTCTCTCCTGTATGAATGCGCTGGTGTATTAGAAAAGCTGCCTTGTTGCTGAAGGTCTTTCCACACTGGTCACAGCAGTGGCGCTGGTGACTCTTTAAGGTTCCAGAGCTACTGAATCGCGTTCCACACTGGTCACAGTGGTAGGGCTTCTCTCCTGTATGAATGCGCTGGTGTGGCCTTGACTCGTTCATATCTCTGCTTGTTGTTGGGGACCAATGCAGCGATTGTACCTGGAGAAGTACACCAATTAGTTTAGTTTGTATTTCTCACAGACCACCAGTACAAGTCAAGTCAAGTCAAGATTCAATGGACCCCGATTAGTCAAATAGTCGACAGGGGGAGAGAGATGAGGAGAGATTGCTCCGAGACTTGCACAGTATGAGCCTCTCTCTCCCTCTCTCCATCTGTCTCTCCCTCTCTCTCTCTATTTTTCTCTCTTTTGGGGAAGTGCAAGTGTCTGGCAGGGAAACCGCTTCCGCTTTATTTCCACTCGCTCCGTTTTGATCATAATTTCAACGTTATACTAACTTCCTCAAATAGTTGATTGTGGGCGGTGGCTACAACCACAGAAGGAGCTGAGGTTACGCAGATCATTATTCGTACACGTCACAGATTGAAACCGCTTCCGCTTTATTTCCACTCGCTCCGTTTTGATCATAATTTCAACGTTATACTAACTTCCTCAAATAGTTGATTGTGGGCGGTGGCTACAACCACAGAAGGAGCTGAGGTTACGCAGATCATTATTCGTACACGTCACAGATTGATGTAAATTCAGAATGGCTTGGTTTAGTGGGGGACACTGGGGGAGGATCTTGTCTCAACCAGGGTTTCCGTTAGCCGGTAATTACAGGTATTTGACCTTCAATATCTGTTGAAGTCCGACATATTAAATCTCTCCGGTCATAATGTCCGGTGGAAGTTATTCCCTCTAAGCACAATTTGATTATTTGAATTGTATTAAAATAAGCTAAAATTAAATAGCCTATGCGATGAACAAAACAATCATTACATTTGTTTCATCGTAATAATGACAGCGATGTTGTCAGCGGGAGCAGTGCTGGATTTGCGAGAGCATGCAGCTGCAGAGCCACAGAACCCACGGAGCTGTGCCCGCACAGTGCAATACTCCAATTCAGCCATTGGCAATTCAGCTGTTGGGTGGGGGGCGCTGCTGAGCCTAGTTTAAGTTAAAATATTATAAATGCCTTGAGGATGTCATTCTTTATATAGGCCTATCAATTGTTTTTAAGCTCAATAAACTCTGACCGGAATTGATCCCATTTGTCCGGTAGATTGAAATCTACCGGACACTGAGACCGGCAACAATTTTTTCTAACGGAACCCTGGTCTCAACTGAACTGGAGGAATGCGCCTGAATGAGAATTTCACACCTAGTCACAACCCCACATTGCTAGAAAACAATGCAAATCACTGGAAAAGGCCATTTATAAGATAGTTCCCCTTTAAGTTAGAATCCCAAAAACAGGCTTCGGGGACAGCTCTACAGCGCACACACATACACACACCACATTATTCTGTGGAGCAGCCCAGCACACACACATACTAGGGATGGGGATCAAATATTCGAATTTTCAAAGTCGATGCCGGTCTCCACGTTCGATTTTCATGTCAGAAAAAAAAGAGATTTCTTTAAAAAAAGAAAAAAAAATGTATTGAAGCCAAACCACTTATTTAATAATAATAATGACTTGGATTTATATAGCGCTCTTCACTGACCCAGAGCGCTTCACAGAGTCCATTATTCGTTCATACACAGTCATCCCGGTGGTGGTAAGCTACAATTGCAGCCAGAGCTGCCCTGAGGCAGACTCACGGAAGCGTGGCAAATAATCATCGCCTACGGCCCCTCCGACCACCACCAACATTCATTCACATGCATACACATTCATACGAGGCAAGTAGGTTAAGTGTCTTGCCCAAGGACACAACGGCAGTGGGATGGACATGGGCTTGAGCGGGATTCGAACCACCAACCCTTCGATCATTGGACGACCGGCTCTACCCCTGAGCCACGCCGCCCCACAATTATTTATACAAATAATTATACAATTATTTAATTCCTTTTTATATTTAGAGGCAGCCTAATTTTCATAGCCTAATTGATCTAAAAGATGCACATGCTACCGTTTCTGTGTGTTTAGTAAAACCGGTTGATAGGCCAATGCAGGGCTGGAAATTTACTTGGCGGGTAGATAGGAAAAATCGACCCGCCAAGCAGGGGTGTACAGTGCAATATATATGTCGCACGTGCGACACTGACGTCAGTCTGTGCGATGAATGAATTGACTTCACTAGCACGGGTGTGATGGCCCGTGGTGCAAGCAAAAAGAAAAAAGAAAAAAAAGTGTGATGGTAAATTAATGGACCACGGCGCTATCCACTTGGTACTTGTAGTCTTGTGCGATTAAATACAATGTCCCTTCTGCGTAAGACTCCATATATCAAACACCAAATCCCATAATCCCTAGCGAACAATATCCCCGCGAGTTGCGAGCAGTGACTCTATCCGCTCGGCTCAGCTCACAACACAGCAGGTGAGCAGGATCTCAGCAGCAGACAGTAGCCTTTGGAACGCGGACATTGAAATAGAGCTAGTGGATAGTGTTGTCGCGACCCAAAACAAATCCCTGCTGTTTTATTCGGCAACGGGTCAAATGCATATAATATGCTTTGCAATCCTCGCGTCATAAAGTCCGAAATGAACGTTACGTTAGCATGAGCTAACAACAAGCTGTTCATAGCCATATAGAGAGAACAGCAGATGGGCAGAGTGAGGAGGAGGGGGCAGACATTCTCCCTTCTCTGTGTGTGTGTGTGTGTGCGTTTGGAAAGATCACATGAAGTCAGACGAGTATATTATATTGATAGTAAATGTACTGAGGGTGGACAGATAATGTTGATATTTAAACATAAAAAAATACAATACAAAATAAATGTATTCATGATCATGCAACATAAAACGGTTGCGTGTTGTGAGTTCCAAAACATTTAACTTAAAGTTTAAAGCTCAATATATCAAAATGTGGCACTTTACAGTGAACAGGAGGTCTATGTGTATTAAAAACAATAGATTGTTTTTCCTTTAAAAGTCTGGAAGAGGTCAAAAATAAAAATGTCAAATGATATTTCCGTTGCCTTTTTTGAGTTGATCTAAATGTTACTGATTGTGTTAAATGGGCTTATGTTATGATATCGTCTCATATCGATTGCAGGCACCTGCATCGTATCATATCGTGGCATATATCAGCAAATATCGTATTGTTGTCCAAAGAATCTATATCGTATCGTATCGTGATGAAACTGGTGATTCCCACCCCTAGTAGAGTACAGCACTTTGAGCTACATGACATGTATGAAAGGTGCTTTATAAATACTTACTTACTTACATACACCCAATGCCAAATCCCATAATTCCTTACACGTAACGTGTCTGGCTGTGTGATGTCAACTTGTCAGCATAAAATGACAGCCAAACATGGCACTGCAACTAAATAACACAAATACAATAGGCACATTTGTGACTGTTACAAATATAACACATTTTATACTTGTGCTACAAGATTTTGGCCTGTGCTACAAAACGATCAACCTCTGTAGCACCAGTGCTATGTGCAAAAAAAGTTAACGTACAGCCCTGCCGCCAAGCATATTTCTTACCGGCCAAAAAAATATGCATTTTTGCGTCACATATAAAAAAAATTCAGTACATTTCAAGTAGATAAGGTATTACGTTGAAGAATACACACTTAAATAAGAGGCCAGAGTAAAATGTGTACTCTCTGAAGTCTAAACTTCACAACACACAATCTAAAATCCCTCCCTACCTCCCTCTCCCAAACCGTTCCTACAACAATTTTTTTTATAATAATAATAATAATTTGATTGGAGACGCCTTTCAAAACACCCAAGGTCACCTTACAGCGCATAAGAACAGAACAATCAAGATTAAAACAATGATCTTGGGAAAAGTGTCAGTGGAATTAAAAACAAGACAAACAATGTAAACGTATGAAATATAAAACAGTGGCACACAGGGTGCAGTTATAGTGAGTATGCCCAGTAAGCAAGGCAGTTAAAAGACACGGTTAAGAAAAGAATAAGATAAACAACAAGAAGTATAAAAAACAGTGAAGTTAAAAATAACAGACAAACAAACAGCAGGGGGTATTGGGCAGTGATGGAGGTTATAGTGAATATGCGAGTTTGAACAGATGGGTTTTCAATTGTGATCTGAATGATGAGAGTGAGTCTGACTGTCGGATGTGTGGGGGCAGGGAGTTCCAGAGTCTGGGAGCCGAGCAGCTGAACGCTCGGGCACCCATGGTACTGAGGCGTGAGCTGGGGATGGATAAGAGTCCAGTAGAGGATGAGCTGCGGGTGCGGGAGGGGGTGTAATCTTGGAGGAGATCAGTGATGGGGCTAGATTGTGGAGGGCTTTGAAGATGAGTAAGAGGTTTTTTTTAAATCAATCCGGTAGTGCACAGGGAGCCAGTGTAGTTGAATGAGGATGGGGGTGATGTGGTGGGATGAGTTTGTGCGGGTGATAATCCTAGCAGCAAGAGTTTTGGATGATTTGGAGTCTGTTGATGAGTTTGGTGGGAAGGCCGGTGAGGAGAGCGTTACAGTAATCGATCCGGGATGTGACAAATGAATGGACCAGGGTTTCTGTATTTGATTGGGACAGAGGTGGGCGGAGTCTGGAGATATTACGGAGGTGAAAGAAGACAGACCGGGTGGTGTATTTGATGTGTGGTGTAAAGGAGAGGGAACCATCCAGAATGACAGAGGCTTTTGACTTGGGGGAGAAGGGTACAGGGAAGCCGTCGATGGTGATGTTTGGAACTGGGGTGTTTTGTGATTTGGTGAGGGTGGATTTGGAGCCGATGAGCAGGGCCTCGGTTTTGCTGCCATTTAATTTCAGGAAGTTTCTGCTCATCCAGCTCCTAATGTCGTCAAGGCAGGTGGTGAGGGAGGTGGGGGGGAAGGGCAGTGGTGGGTGTTGAGGAGATGTAGACCCGTGTGTCGTCTGCATAGCAGTGGAAGTGGACCCCATGGTGACTGAGGATTGTGCCCAGGGGAAGGAGATAGATGGTGAATAGGAGGGGACCCAATACTGACCCCTGGGGGACACCCAGTGAAACAGTTGAACACCCTGACTTGTGGGTCTTGAGTTGAACAAACTGTTGTCTGTCGGTGAGGTATGATGTAAACCAGGAGAGTGCGACACCCGTAGGGATGGGTATCGTTAGGATTTTATCGATACTACTACTCTTATCGATACTGCTTAACGGTTCGGTACTTTATCGATACTCTTATCGGTTCTTTTTGGTTCTTTTTTGCAAGAAAAAAAGACAATTAATTAAGAACAGAATCAACATTGCTTTATTATTTATAAATACAACTTTATAAATAAGTATTATAAATAAATATAATTTCTTCAGCAACAGCAGCAGCAATGTTCTTTTATATAACTTTATAAATAAATATAATAAATTAATAAAATTTCTTCAGCAACAGCAGCAACAATGTTTTAAATGTGTCTGACTCTGAATTATAGACTTTTTATAATAAACAACAAATGCAAAAGGCTAACAGAACTGTGACACTTGTTCACCCTATCCTCTGTCATCCTTCCTCTAGCTGCTAGGGAGAAAGGACTTTGGGTGGTGGAGGGAGGTAGAGGGAGGATGTGTGGTGGCCCTGGGCTCACTGGCCTGGGACATAGTGGCTGACGCCTCAGCTTGACGATCTATAAAAAGTTTAGATTGTAGTATTTGTAGCTAAACAATTGTTTTGTTTATTAGCCTATTTGTAATAATTCGTTATTAGCCTAGGCAACTCCGTATCTTGGCTTACGGTTACGGCTGCAGTGGATGCAGATGGAACACTGCGCGCAAGGCAGTCGAATACGCGCATTTCTGCACACTAATATCATGTTTTGCCAACAGATGTTTTGATAAATTGATTTGCTCGTATTGCCACCCTTACTGGCAAATGTTTTGTTGCACTTGTGGCAACGTGCATTGTCGGCATTGACCCTTGTAAAGTATATCCATACTTTAGAACGCTTCGCTCTATCCGCCATGATCACGACTCAGTGCATGCAGAGCTGCTGTCTGTGTGCAGAGCGCTATAGCACGGGGCGTCGGGGACAGAACTTTCATTAAGGAGTACCCGTATGTAGTACCCGTATGTCTATGTGTAGCACTAGCGAGCGACTCGCGAGGAGTGTGTGTAATAATTGACTCGCTGGCTGCGGCTCGCTTCTCGTGCAGAGACAGAGAGGATCGTTCGCAACTTTTAAATAATAATAATAATAATTTCTCTAGAGTATCGATAGCAGTACCGAGGACGTCAGAGCTTATAAATACTCTGGTATTTTCTAATATAGTACCGGTTCCCGTTTAAAACCGGGGTCCGGGGGGCATCCCTAGACACCCGTGATCCCAATGCCAGCCAGGAGGTCCAGGAGTATTGGATGGGAGATGGTGTCGAATGCCGCACTGAGGTCGAGGAGGATGAGGATGGTGAGAAGTCCAGAGTCAGCTGCACGGAGGTCGTTGGTGATTTTGACAAGGGCTGTTTCGGTACTGTGTTGTGGGCGGAAACCGGATTGAAAGGGTTCGTGGAGATTGTTTCTGTCGAGGTGGGATTGCAGCTGTGCAGCAACCACCCTCTCAAGGGTTTTTGAGATGAAGGGAAGGTTGGAGATGGGCCTATAATGATTAAAGGCGGCTGGGTCAGCACCAGGTTTTTTGAGGATGGGGGTGATTGCAGCCAGTTTGAGAGTGGGGGGTACGATTCCAGAGGCGAGGGATGAATTTATTATGTCCGTGATCATGGGTGAGAGTGATGGCAGGCAGGCTTTGACGAGGGTGGTGGGAAGAGGATCGAGCTGACAGGTGGTGGTTTTGGTTGAGATGGTGTATTCTGATGCTGGGGTGAAGTTGGAGAGGGAGCTGATAAAATGATGGCCCGAAATTAACTTTTGACTCACCGGCCAGTGGCGGGTAAATGGGAAAATTCTACCCCCCAAGCATATTTCTTACCGGCCAAAAAAAATACGCATTTTTGTGTCACATACATTTCTTTCAGTACATTTCAAGTAGATACGCTATTACGTTGAAGAATAGACACTTAAAGAGGCCAGAGTTAAATGTGTACTCTCTCTCTCTCTGAAGTGACTTCTTGCTATCTGTGTGTATACTTAAGCCCCGTTTAGACGGAAACGCTAGCAGGTGAATCCGCAAAAATATTTTTTCGGATGTGCCTTTCGTTTATACGGAAACAGCGTTTTTACGGGGGTGAAACCGCAAAAAAGTGAGACTACCTTCCAGGGTGGAATTCCTAGAAATGCAAAACATTTGCGCTCTCGTCTAAACTGTCAAACCGTATAAATCTGTTAAAACGATGACGAAAGGGTTGTCACGGCTCTGGTCGCGCGTAAGCAGGTATGCGCCAGTAGCCGAGACGTAAACAAAGCAAGTATGTCTGACTATATCAACGGAGATCACTTGAAGGCTACATTGGCAGTACTTTTAAAGACACAATAATCTGTCCCGCGGCTATCACAACTATTATGACTGGACCCACTGTCTGTGAGTGACTCTGCTTTGGTCCAATCACATTCCCCACCCACACTCTGCGAATCAGAGGCAGAGTAGGGCGGGTCTTCACAGCACGTCATGTGACATATGCGCCAATCGTGTGACAGCGGGGCTCCGTCGTCTCGAGTTGTTACAGCCTCGTCTAGACGGAGAATTCCACCCCAAAACGCTCGTCTAAACGCAAAATTAAAAGTGAAACCGCAAGACGCCTTTTGCGGTTTCTGTTCAGACTTCCATCCCAAAACGCTCGTCTAAACGTAGCCTTAGTAGCCTCCAGATGCAGCCAGGATTCTCCGGCGCTGCAGCTGGACCCTATTGGTATACTGTGCTTTGGTCAAATCACATTCAGCATGCCCTCAGCTCGAATACGCATCAAATCAATGCTTTGATTTTAACAATCCATTCTATTAAAAAGAATAACTGAATTTAACTTAAACTGAATATTTTAACTGAATTTAAACTGAAACAGAAAATAACAATATATTTTTAATATAAAAAGATAGAAAATAAATTTTTTGGGGGGGGGTATTGAATATTCGATCTTAACTCATTGACCGCCGGGGATTAGCCTTATCCCGTGGTAGTATTGCCATGCTGTAAACGATGGGAGTTAGTCACCTTGTTTGTAGAGCTAAATCTATATTCTATATTATAGCCATGGATACAATACTATAGTCATTTGACATTGAGTTTCTTCCGGTCAAGATGCAAAAAAGAGATAATTTTTCCATCCATATCACATACCCAAACAAGTCTCCCTCAGTTAATGACCCTACTTGCAAAATGTCTGGCTATAAAATTAACATTCAAAAGAGCAAACTGATGCCTGTTGGAACTGAGGCTGGTCAGATATCTCTAAGCTCATTTACGTTTAAAATTAGCCCTAAAAAATGTATCTCAGGATATGGATCACACATGAACATAAATACCTATATATAGCTACCTATTAGTGTTGTCACGATACTGGAATTTCGACTTCGATACGATACCTTGAAAAGTTTCGATATTCTATACCATTTTCGATATATCTATCTCTGCAGACGTAGTTCTCTGTAGCTCACTTGGTAAAGCATGGCACTAACAAAGCTGAGGTTTTGGGTTCGATCCCATGGGACTACATATACTGAAAATCTATGCACTTGTGTACTGTACATTGCTATGGATAAAAGTGTCTGCTAAGAAGCTTTTTTTTTATTGGGTTTGTAGCCCTGGTTGCACTTGTTTCTTTTTGTTTCATGTTTTTAACAGTGCATGAAGGATTGTGTATTACTGCACATTGTGTGAAATAAATCAGGGTGGTTAAGAAATTTGGGTCGCAACTTAATGACTAAGGAAAAATGTGGGTCCTGAGGCTAGACCAGTTGAGAACCAGTGTATATAGAGCCTTGCATGAGAACAAGGATACCAACCAGGGTGGACCAAGCTCAGGTAAGCCATTTTAGGATGCAAATGTAACCGGTATGTTACGTCTGCGTTGTGTTCTGGTGTGTGTGGCGACATTAATCAGGCATGAGGCAGGCTCATTTACTGGAGGTCTCTGTTAACGCTTTTAAACCACCCGGGCTCCAGTTCAAGCTCCGTTCTGAACCCTCTGAACCTTGGTGCTCTGTGGCGAACCACCCCGCGTTTACACCCATTTAAGCAGAACCAACATTCCACCGTCTGCGTCATCAACGGGGGCGTTACTCAGGTAAAAATAATGCGTGGAGAGCGAGCCTCAACGCGCGAGCGCACACACACACGCTGTATACGTTTGAAATTAATCGTTCCAGCAAAGTAGGCTTCTATTATTCGAATGACTTGTTTTAATGGGTATCATATAGTAGTAAATCCTACTGTAGAACATGACATATTAGCATGACATCTGATTTATTAATGCCAATAATGGTGTAAAGTGTAAATGATGGATTAGTCAGTAGTAATTCATGACGGCCCGTTTAGCTCAGCTGGTTAGTGAGCTGCCTGTGGAGCGTATGGTGCCAGGTTAAAATCTTGGTTACTTTTTTCTTTCTTTTTTGTAACGTTAATAAATGTATCCACTCTGGTGTCCCAAAACACCAGACTCTGGGCCGTCATGAATTACTACTGACTAATCCATCATTTACACTTTTCAAGTGCCAATTGTGGTTGTCACCCATTGTTGGCATTAATAAATCAGATGTAGAATAGAATAGAATAGAAATACTTGTATTATCCCGTGGGAAATTAGACACTGCAAATCGCTCAACATTTAAACATTTAGACAGGACAGGTCACAATTTAGAATGATAACACAAATCAAATCAAGTTGCCTAGGATAAGAGTAGAGTAAAATAAAATAGGATAAAATTAAATGAAATAAAATACAGAAATAAATACAGTAAGAATATACTGAGCATACTGAGCATGGGGTAAACAATTTGGTCAATATAATTATAATTTAAATCTAACTAAATGAAATACCGGTATGAAATATATATTCCAGTATTCACAGTGTCACAAGGTGCAGTATGCTTTAGGTAGTGTATTGTCCTCCTTGGGTTCCAATAAGACCTAGATCTATGTCTGGCAGCCGTCGCTGCCCCCTGTTGTGGAGCCTGGAGGCCGCTAGTCGCATCCTCCTGCCACTAATGAGCTGCCGCTCTGTGCTTAGTGATGCAGTGAGGCACAGTGATGCATTATATAGTCTGATGGCTGTTGGAATGAAGGACTTCCTGTGCCGTTCAGTGCTGCATTTGGGTAGTGTGAGCCTAGCACTGAACATGCTCCTCCTGTCAGCCAAGTCTGTGTATAGTGGGTGGGTGGGGTTTTCCCTGATGGCCTGGAGCTTAGCGAGGCTCCTCCTCTCCGCCACCCTCGCTAGAGAGTCCAGCTCCACCCCAACCACGCTGCTGGCCTTCCTGACCAGCTTATCCAGCCTGGTTGTGTCCACTGCTCTCAGTCCGCTGCCCCAGCAGGTGACAGCGTACAAGAAGGCGCCCGCCACCACCGACTCATAGAACATCCTCAACATCCTTGTACAGACATTGAAGGATCTCAGCCTTCTGAGGAAGTAGAGTCGGCTCTGGCCCTTCTTGTACAGTGCTTCTGCATGTTTTGACCCGTTCAGTTTGTTGTCGATGTGCACACAGAGGTATTTGTACACCTCCACCATGTCCACATCAACTCCCCTGATGGAAACGGGGGTCACAGGTAGGGATGTCCCGATCCGATCACGTGATCGGCGCCGATCACGTGCTTTTCAGAGGATCGGGATCGGGAATTTTTTTTAGTAAAAATCAGCAGTCAAAAAAAGATTTTTTTTTTATTTATTTATTTTCAACAAACATGGCCATGTTCACGTCTTAAACTCATACGGAGGCCTTAGTTTTGGTTTTAAATTACATATAATATATCATTAATGTATTTATTGTCACACAGAGCAGAATAATTGTCCACAACAAACACATCCCCTTTAATTTACACCGTTGCAACAAACACATTCCCTGAAACATGGAAACATGTTATCCCCGAAACATGGTTATCCACTGACTTGAGCAGCTGCTAGAGGTTTGTAACTAAGCATTTTAAAATAGAAAGTCAAGCCAGTCCAACAGCAATTACAATGTTTGCAAGGAGGATATTTCGCGTGGAGGAAAAACTCATGAAGCAGCAGGAGGCGGAGTTTTCAGACTAACTTTTCAGATAACGGCAATTATTTGCTGTGTGACTGAGGATTATCGTCTGCGTTTCAGACCAGAATGGAGCTAATCATTACGTAAGTCGAACACTGAATGTATACTAATGTGCAAACATATATTGAAACTTTTAATATTTCTCATATGAAGCACATATGAATGTAATAACAAGAGCCGCCGCGCTCGTGCCACGGACTATAGGCAACAGAGGGGCTTCTTGCTCCGCCAGTTTCTGACACAAATGCGTCAAAATTGATTACTAATGTGAAAGATCGGATCGGGAACGATCGGAATCGGTAGATATTTAAAATCACATGATCGGGATCGGATCGGGAGCAAAAAAAGGCGATCGGGACATCCCTAGTCACAGGTGCACTCCTCCTCCTCCCCAGCTCCACAACCAGTTCCTTGGTCTTCGCCACATTTAGCTGCAGGTGGTTTTTATCGCACCATGTGACAAAGTCCACTACCAGTTCCCGGTATTCCCTCTCGTCACCGTCCGTCATGCTAATATGTCATGTTCTACAGTAGGACTTACTACTATATGATACCCATTAGGGGTGGACGGTATAAACGGTATAAATTTGGCTACGGTATGGATTTTGACTATACCTTGTGACCGGTATAAGCAGCTAAGTCACAGCAGTAGCAATTACGTCAACGTTACTTGACGATTCACTCGGCGTTTGCAGTGGTCGTTGCATAGTGTTTAATTGTACTGAGTTTTTATCCACTTGCTCACGGACCTTGCCATATAGTTTGGACATTTCAATTTGGCTAAGGAGGATGAGAGGAGACTTGCTTTAGCGCAGCAATGGGCTAACGTTATCTGCTAAGCTACCTCACGTTAGACGATAACTAATGTTATAATAATATATAATAATTGTTAGACTAGAAGTCTTTATTTGTCATGCAGTTTAACACACACACGCGAGATGGGCGACCCACAGGAACACACATGCACTGAGTCGCCGATGAAATGTCTCTCTGCACTTTTCCCATCCCGTTGTCCTTCCCCCCATGGGCAAACGTGACTCCGCTGCACCAGTTCCATGGGCTGCTCTCGTTTCCAACTCTGTGTGTGTTGACAATTCTGGTGTGACATCATCACCTACGGCATCTTAGGAATCTCTCTCTCTCTACGTTGTCAAACATGTACACTAAAGTTAAGTTATGGTGGAGTTGTATTGTGTTTGAGTTGTTTGAGGGAAAGAGACCTCCTGTCCTGCTGTAGTTTTTATTTTCAGTTTTTCAGAGATGGAAGTAACTTGAGAAAAGGTTTTGCATTTTTCTATTGCAGTTTTGCACAATAAATGTTCTTAAAATACCTCTGTACTATGTGAAATATGTTCTAGTAATACAAGAGTACAGCAATAGCTGCCATACCAGTGTTTTACCTTCAGAAGCATTTATATAGACATTTTAAGATAGATGAATATACTGTGATATATATATACCGTTATTGTCTATGCTTCAAATTATACCGTGATATACATTTTAGACCATACCGTCCAGCCCTAAATTAAAACAAGTCATTTGAATAATAGAAGCCTACTTTGCTGGAACGATTCATTTCAAACGTATACAGTGTGTGTGTGTGTATTCTTTTGTGTGTGCACTCGCGCGCTGACTCGCTACTACTAGTCTTCACAGCCTAGAATATGACACGCCCACTGATGATGTCACGGTTCGCGAGGAAAAAGCAACTATTTTCCGGTGCCAGCTGAGCACCGATTTGTCACGTTCTGAACCAATTAATCCCGGTCTGAATGCGCCGGCCGGTGCGAGATTACATTCGGGAACCGGCTCCAGCACGGAGCCTGGTCGGTGTAACAGGGATATGTGTGACACACATCAGATGCACAATCATTAGGTTTGGTGTGCACTTCATAGGCATCTGAAAATACTGTTACAAATTACACTATTATATATATTCTGTTTGGCAAAAACTAAATTAAATTCCATAAACAATCTTAACAAAAATATTAAATATGACCCATATTCACTTATATAACAAATGTGAAAATAAAACACATTATGATCAGACAGTATCATTCTTAACATTCAAATAAGGCTTCAGTAAGATTAGAACAACATGTAACTCTTGTCTTATAATAACAATCACACTAGCCAGACTCAACTTATATAGCTGAACTGATGTGGATCAGCTATAAGGCTATTAGGCCTACAGCTAGGGCTGGGCGATATAACGATAACGATAAATATCGCGATATATTTTAATAATCGATATCGAATATCGAAATAAAAAAAAAATAAAAAAATCGTTTTTTTTTTTTTTTACCTGCAACAGGGCAGTTTTAAAACCAGAGACAGTGGACAGACTTGTCTTTCTTGCCTGCAACTTAAAGTAATGGCTTTGCTTGTCCAAATGACAATACTGACCAAATTCAGATTTATTTTTCTCTTGTCCATTTATTTTGTTTGCTTTCTAATTTAAAATACATTTTGAAACCGTCTGTACACAGTAGGCTATGTGTGCTAGCAGAACTAGACTCCAGTCACGAGTCACAGTGCACATGTGCGGTGGTTTGTCCACCAAAAAAGCGCCAAAAGATCGAAAATAAACTAGCAGAGCCAGAACTGTTCAGCTCCTCTGGAGCCACAGCCAGCAGAGAAGCCGGTTTACTTTAGCTTTTAAACCAGCTGCAGCCTGAGAACTGGAGTGTGAGGGGATGTAAC
The DNA here is from genome assembly GCF_963971535.1 of Notolepis coatsorum. NCBI lineage: Eukaryota > Metazoa > Chordata > Actinopteri > Aulopiformes > Paralepididae > Notolepis > Notolepis coatsorum. The sequence continues at coordinate 164,569,663 of NC_140171.1, read as the reverse complement.
ACTAAAGATGGCGGCAATGACAAAGAATTGCTGCAAAATAAACATACATCTGTTGTTTAAAAAAAAGAAAATAAATAAAAAATGTATACTTATAACAATTCGATAATTATCGATATCGAGAAATAAAATAAAATTATCATATCGTTATCGCGATATGATTTTTTTCCATATCGCCCAGCCCTAACAGCCTTTCATTACACAGGCATTGCTGGCCAACCCGACCACTGGCACAAAGCCTCTTCAACTCATTCAGAATGCAGCGGCCCGCCTGATCTCAAACCTACCGAAGTCAGCCCACGTCACCCCACTTTTCAGGGACCTGCACTGGCTCCCCATTGCCGCACGAATCCGCTTCAAGGCCCTCGACCTGGCATATCATGCGGCGAAGGGAACCGCTCCCACCTACCTCCGGTCAATGGTCTCTAACTACACACCCTCAAGACCCCTACGCTCTGCATCTTTTGGCCGCCTCAGACCTACTCCTATCCGAGCTCCGGGAGAGTCATCAAAGAGAAGCCGCCTATTCTCGGACCTTGCCCCACAAAGGTGGAACGAACTTCCCAGTCTAGGTCCGGGCGATAAAACGATAACGATCATTATCGCGATATATTTTCCCTCGATATAAATATGAAAGGTGGTCAATAATAAAAAATATATATATATTTAAATAAAATTAATTTGTATTGTGGCCTGCACCAGAGTGGACAGACTTGTCTTTCTTGCCCGCAACTTAAAGTAATGGTTCCGCGTAGGAATACGTCTGGCGAAATACGAATGGTACTATTTGTTCACAGCGCATATATATATGGCGCAAGTAAAGTAGAACTTTATTTTAGTCCCTTAGCCCTTAGTTCTTTACCCTCCAACCTAGTGGCAAGACGTTAAGCCTCACCCACGTTACACGTGTGGTGCAGTATGGTCAATTTGGCCTCAGAATGGCATTGAGACATCGTGCGGATTAATAGTTGAATTGTCATAGTTTGGCACTATACCGTCGAGTGGGACGTATTTCTATTAAGTTAATAATAGTCTATTATGTATGGTGCATCGTTCGGTTAGAGTTATAAAGTGAGCAGTACCCCCATCGTTTCCTCGCGTTATCTAGAGTCTTAACCAGGCTGGGCAGACCACGTGTGGTGCTTTCATCCGAGGAGTTCTGGGCAAGGACGAGTGGACCTGCACATTGGATTACCTTACCCGGGCGACGGCGAGCCCTACACGGCTTGGATTATCTACTTGCTTTGGGTGCTTTGATTATGCCATGGATAACAGCCAACACTGGTAAGTGTTGGAACTACCCCCGAGAGGAGTCCAGGTGAGACGGCGCTCTAACCCGAGTGAGGTCGCCTCACGTCTCTTCGTTGTGGACCGGCAGCTACCGTCTACAAGAGGGCCCAACTGTATTCATCTGTGGACCAAGGTTCTGTGGGCACCGTGTTCAGCACTCTGAATTCTCCCAAGAAATCGTTGGCCAGATGGGATATCGCCAGCGGCTCTCCTAACCCCCCCCCCCCCTACTGACTTACAACCAGCGGGACCCCCCTTTAGTATATCCAGCTATAATCATTAAGTACCATCGCTATAGTTCCCTAAAGAACCAGGTTGTATACTTGCTTCCTGCGTAACCAGAGATTGGACATTCAATGTTGATTTGCCTACAAATACTCATTTGCCTTACAAGTGCATTCAAATCATAAATGTCATTACGTGAACGTTGTATATACCCTTTGCTATATATTAAAGATTCGACGGATACATTTGTGTGGACTTGGTTTCATCAGGTGGGAAAGTGTTCATCATATCTATATCATGTACTGTGTGGCCAGTAGTTAAAGTACATAAAGCGGTAGTGGTTTAATGATACCATACTTATCAATACAGTCAGGGAATTGTACCCCTCAGTTACAATTGGTCCTTCGAGCCGGAGGGTAACTAGTGTAATATTAATATAGTGTTATTAATATTAAAATGGCCTATGATGAACACTCCACGAAACGGTCCTCCTAACGTAGAACGCCCACGGCGCAGACGACAGCCACCTCCGTACTTAGAGGATTACGCTGTCAGTCAACTACCTAGCCTTCTACAGACGGTAAACGCGGTAAAAGTAGAAAGTAAAATTATGTCTGACCTTAACGACCAGGTTACCCCGACCACAGAGGCCCTAGTGGGTTCTAATGTAACTGACCAAGCTCACGGTGGGGACCAGGAGGGAGCTGACATGCCTTTACCCCCCGCCAATACCGAAGAAGTAGTCCCCGACCAGCCCCGGGAGGAAGACAACCCTACAGAGAGAGAACTCTGCACGGAACAAGATGAGGAGAGCGCCGAGGAAATAGAGCTCCAGGACTCCCCAACGAGTACAGCCAGGAGCGGCTCACCTCTACAACCGTCTTCTCCCAGCGAAGCGGAGAGGATGCTATCACAGGCGTTCCTCGTCAGCCTGACAGCCTCTACCGAACGCGATCGACTCCAGGGTGAACGCGATCGACTTCAGGGTGAACGCGATCGACTCCAGACACAGCAACGGAGCGAAGAAGAGCGCATACGCCTGGAGATGAGACGCCTTCAGACGGAAGAGAATATGGCAAGAGACCGAGCAGACACCCAGTGTGCCGCTGCCGGTGCCCAAAGAGAAGCAGAGCGCGACATCGCTTTCATCAAGCGCGAAGCCGAGCGCGACAGACTACAAGCGCAGCTAATGGAGCAGCTGATCACCAAGGCAACACCCTCTCCCTCCGCCAGGGGTTCAAGGAACTCGTCGAGACAACAGTCAAGGGCAGCATCCCCTAACCGAGCAAGCGACCCTGAACTTGACCAACAGACCAAGCCTATACCCCCCGCAGACCCCCTTCCCAGACCGGTCCAAGCGAGACCCAGCTACAAGGAAGGAGCAGCATACACTGCGGAGAAGCTAAATAAACGACTACAGGATCTAGAGGACCTGATAGAAGAAGAAGAGGGAGAGGAGAACCAAGCCCGACGACAGCACAGTACCGACTCTATTCACGGGTGAGCATGACGCACGACCAGCCCCGAGGAATAGCACCTGGACCAGCGGGCCATGGTACCCTGCCGGTACCAGCCCACAGAGAGGCGCAAGAGGAGAGGAGGCCTCTCCCCCAACGCTCGCCGATGTATCAGCCATCCACGGCGTCATACATTGGCACACCGACCATTCCAGACTTCACCCATGAGAATCGGGCACAGTACACGGAGCTCCGAATGTGCTTAGAGACAATGATGGTGGATGTCGCTGATGAACGCCACAAGTATGCAATATTACTGAAGCACCTGAAAGTACCCCGAGCGCACAATATAGCGCTAGCCTATGCCACCTCTACGACCCCATACACCGCGGCTCTAGCAGCGCTGGACCAGAGATATGGACGTATATGGGATTACGTAATCCAAGAGATAAGGCATATTGACCGCCTACCCCCAGCAACAGACAATCGTTCATTAGACGACCTGTCTATAAGAGTGCAGTCCCTGGTAGGGATGCTGGGAGCGCAACGAGAAAAGGGTATGCACGAGCTATACGCCAACTCTAACGTCGAGAGGATTTTAGAGAAGCTGCCACCCGCCAGACAAGAGCGCTTTAGGCGGCAGAGAGACCATGCCATGGATAACAGCCAACACTGGTAAGTGTTGGAACTACCCCCGAGAGGAGTCCAGGTGAGACGGCGCTCTAACCCGAGTGAGGTCGCCTCACGTCTCTTCGTTGTGGACCGGCAGCTACCGTCTACAAGAGGGCCCAACTGTATTCATCTGTGGACCAAGGTTCTGTGGGCACCGACCCCCACCCCTACTGACTTACAACCAGCGGGACCCCCCTTTAGTATATCCAGCTATAATCATTAAGTACCATCGCTATAGTTCCCTAAAGAACCAGGTTGTATACTTGCTTCCTGCGTAACCAGAGATTGGACATTCAATGTTGATTTGCCTACGAATACTCATTTGCCTTACAAGTGCATTCAAATCATAAATGTCATTACGTGAACGTTGTATATACCCTTTGCTATATATTAAAGATTCGACGGATACATTTGTGTGGACTTGGTTTCATCAGGTGGGAAAGTGTTCATCATATCTATATCATGTACTGTGTGGCCAGTAGTTAAAGTACATAAAGCGGTAGTGGTTTAATGATACCATACTTATCAATACAGTCAGGGAATTGTACCCCTCAGTTACATTCATTGTTAATGCCAGTTATAAACGTGTTATTGTTATACAGTTAGTGTTCAAGTTCTACCTCAGATTTGTGGTTTGGCAAGTAGGCCTAGTTTGTCATGTTCTGACAATAAAGAATATTCCGAACCACAATTAACCTTCTGGTTTCTTCAGCTTTCATTCAGCAGCAAAAATAGCCTTTAAACTTGACAGAAATAATTAGGGATGCCCCGATCACGTTTTTTGCCACCGATACCGATCACTGATCGTCTATGAGTCATATCGGCCGATACACTGCCGATACCGATCGTTTTTGGTTTTCTTATAGCAGCTGGCAGTATTATACTGTAGGTCTAACACAGGCATTCTCAAAGTCCAGTCTAAATTATCTAATCTAATCTTAGAAATTAAGTAAAGTGAATAGTACTGGGTGTTAAGCATAACAGTATCAAAGTTAATTTACTTCTGACCATTATAGTCAAAGTATTTTCCTATGAACTGAAACTTATAAGATGTTCTCAGTGTTCAGTTACAGCTATGGAGCATGATAGCTAATTAGCCAACAGCTGCAAAAACTAATGATGTCAGGAGCTATCTGTAGCTACTTCTAGCCGGCTAGATAACGTTAGACAACGCCTCATGTATTAAACTAAAGTGAATAGTTGACTGGGTCATTTTGTTTAAACAGTAACGTTAGCTAGGTAGCCAACGTTAGCTCACGGAGCGATAGCTAGTTAGCCAACACTAGCCAGCACCTGCGAAAACGAATGCCAAACTGATGACATCAGACGTTGATATCAGGAGCTATCAGTAGCTAGATAACATTAGACAACGCCTCATTCATGTATTAAACTAAAGTGAATAGTTGACTGGGTCATTTTGTTTAAACAGTAACGTTAGCTAGGTAGCTAACGTTAGCTCACGGAGCGATAGCTAGTTAGCCAATGCTAGCCAGCACCTGCGAAAACGAATGCCAAACTGATGATATCAGAAGCCATCAGTAGCTAGATAACATTAGACAACGCCTCATGTATTAAACTAAAGTGAATAGTTGACTGGGTCATTTTGTTTAAACAGTAACGTTAGCTAGGTAGCTAACGTTAGCTCACGGAGCGATAGCTAGTTAGCCAATGCTAGCCAGCACCTGCGATAACGAATGCCAAACTGATTATATCAGACATTGATATCAGGAGCTATCAGTAGCTAGATAACATTAGACAACGCCTCATGTATTAAACTAAAGTGAATAGTCGACTGGGCCATTTTGTTTAATGCTTGTTATGTTGAAAGAGGAGCTCTGAGCTGCTCATGCACTCGACTCTTGCCGTAAGGGTATGTTGACATGACTGGTCTGTGAGGGGGAGGAGGAGGGGCAAGGCGTGCAGCAACAGCAGCTGTGAGAGGAGAGCGAGTGAGAACTCCGCTAAGAATTGGATAATGTTTTCCGTGCGTGTCATCGATCGGTTTTCACGATCTGCGAAAATAAAGCATTATCGGAATTCACCGATCTCATATTTATACTGAATATCGGCCGATGCCGATCGATGGCCGATCGATCGGGGCATCCCTAGACATAATGATTTCATGTAGGGCTGTACCGAATGTAATTTTTTAACATTCAAAGCTTCTATTGAAGTATTCGAACGAAGCTTCGAATGTCTATAAAAAAATTTACTTCATAAATTTCTTTTTTAAACTAAATCCTCTATTTGAATAAAGTGATTAATCTGATATAACTCATCAGTTTCATCAACATAAATAATCCAAAAAGGGCACGGTTGGTATGAAAGTGATGGTGACGACTTATAGTATAATATTATAATATTAGTGTAGCCTAATCTTTAACTGCAACTGTGAAGAAAACCCCCATTGGTTTAAACAGATTGAATACACATTAAAAAAAGAGAATAAAAAGAATTAAAAAAAAAATTACAAATTAAAAATTCGAATGTTGCTTTAGAATTCGAATGTGAACATTATGATCGAAGCTTCGAAGCATTCGGTACAGCCCTAATTTCATGTATATCGAGATAATTATGGATAGAGTGATTTTATCGTGATAACATTTTGGCCATATCGCCCAGCCCTACTTCCCACCAGTTAGGACAGCCGAAACCCGTCCAATCTTTCGCAGTCGACTAAATACATACTTCTTTAATCAATGTCTGAAATGATTTTTTTCTTTTTATATATAAATCTAACCTCAACTAACCTTACTGTCATGCACTTGTCCTAATATACTAACCTACACTGTAGCACTCAACACTTTGATGAACATTGTTACTCAGCTGATAGAGTTGTACCCTTCCTGCTGACTTGTTGTACAAAACTTGTAAGTTGCTTTGGATAAAAGCGTCAGCTAAATAACACTCATTTCTGAACAGATTTTTATGAAATTTGGACATGTACTACACAAGAATTCAGGCTATGGTTTTTTCAGCCATACCATTTTTTTTGGAAATAGTAGACTACTAACTACTACAGAAAAACGTGAGTAACACGTTTTTCTACAACTCAAGTTCAGACCTATGTTACTCCATTTCATTAGCACTAAAAGTGAATTGTCTTTATTGTATCAGAAACTTCAGAATGTCATCTTTAAAAAGAGACCAGGCTCATGCATGTTCTAAAGGAAAAAGTATGGTATTTTGGTTTGCAAAAGTAGTATGCAGTCCTCAAGTTCAAGTAAAAACTTTTGGGGGGGCCAGTTAAGAGGTTAACAAACTTTGCCATCTTATTTATATTGAAACATGTTTTTTTATAGATTGTATAGTACATTTTGCTCTGGTAATATACTGGAAATCCACCCCTCTGGTGGGATCAAGATCCATCTTTTTTGGGATCAAACTGATCCCACTCCTGTGTTGTCGGTTTGAACTACCCGTTTTGAAGATTTGATCCAGATTAAAGCTTGGATTTGATTTTCTGATCTGATCCAATATCAAAGTGATCCTCATCCTGTTTTTTGGTTTTCAACTACCCAAAATACAAATCTGATCCATTCAGATAGTGATTAAAAGTTTTGAACTCCTGGGCCCAGGAGACTCGGGCGTATAAAAGTCTATTGGATCATGTCTCCAGCACCCCCACAGCCATAGCTACAACCACTTACGTCAAGGCTCTCATCCACATTCATTCATTTTCTCCCCCCACGCTCTCTCCCATGATTTCAGAATAACGGAAGTGTTGCTGTGGTCTATGGACAATGAATGTCTTTACAGCTACATACAGCTATCAGAGGTAGCGTCGGGTACCTCGTATCATTGTTATGCTGATGAACTCAACTCTTCCTCTCCTTCCCTCCCTCAGATATCCACATCTCTGAGCGGATCTCGGCCTGTCTGTCCGACATCTGCGCCTGGATGACGACCAACAACATTAAACTGAACCTAAGCTAAACAGAATTGCTCCACCTGCCAGCCAAATCCTCCCCCCTGACCGACCTTTCCATCACAGTCGAGAATGCAGCTGTGACCGCGTCCCCAACCGCCAAGAACCTTGGTGTTGTCCTCGACGACCAGTTGAACTTCTCTGCTCACATCGCAGCGACAACCAGAACCTGCAGATTCCTCCTGAGCAACGTCAGAAGGATCCGGCCCTTCCTGACAAAAGAAGCCACCCAACTCCTCGTCCAATCAACAGTCATCTCCCGCCTCGACTACTGCAACGCACTGCTCGCCGGCCTCCCGACCACTGCCACCAAGCCTCTTCAACTCATTCAGAATGCAGCGGCCCGCCTGATCTCAAACCTACCGAAGTCGGCCCATGTCACCCCACTTCTTAGGGACCTGCACTGGCTCCCCATTGCTGCACGTATCCGCTTCAAGGCCCTCGACCTAGCATATCGTGCGGCAAAGGGAGCCGCTCCCGCCTACCTCCGGTCAATGGTCTCTAACTACACACCCTCAAGACCCCTACGCTCTGCATCTTCTGGCTGCCTCAAACTTACTCCTATCCAAGCTCCGGGAGGGTCATCAAAGAGAAGTTGCCTATTCTCAGTCCTTGCCCCACAATGGTGGAATGAACTACCCACCCCAGTTAGGACAGCCGAAACCCATCGACTAAAGATGCACTTCTTCAACAATTATCTGAAATAATAAAAGAAATTTGAAATAAAAATAAAAGAAAAATAACTAACCCTAACTAACCATACTGTCATGCACTTGTCCTAATAAACGAACCTACACTGTAACACGCAACACTTTGATGAACATTGTTACTCAGCTGATAGAGTTGTGCCCTTCCTGATGACTTGTAAGAACTTGTAAGTCGCTTTGGATAAAAGTGTCAGCTAAATGACTAAATGTAATCTTTTATTGTGAAGAAAATTACGTCGCTGCAGTTGACCATGGAGATGGTAAAGTACTATAAATGTAAAACATTTGGCATTTTTTTAGAATTAAGGTGGGATTGTACAACTTCAAGGCTCCTTTCGAGTGCCGCTGCTGCAAGGAGGAGCAATAAGAGGAAAGCAAAGTAAACATAATTGTACTTACAGATGTTGTAGTGTCCAGTCTGCTGTCTGTTTCCAGAAGAAGAAGGTTTTGATCCAGATGTTTTGAGTAGAAAGCCTTGGTCCAGTAGAGTTCCGTCACAGAGACTTCACACTGTAAACACACAAAGCATTTGTTGAATAATCAGGGCTCCAGACTAACTTTTTACATTGGTTGCACCAGTGCGCCTAACTTTTTCATTTAGGTGCACCAGCTCATAATTTAGGTGCACCCAAAAAATTCCACTGCGCCTTTTGCCGCTGCAATAATACATTTTAAGTGTTACCTTTTTTGTCAGTTTCCATACACATTAGTAATTTCTTAAGATGTTATGTAAATTATTGTAAAAAATAACATTGTATTACAGTTAGCTCGCAAAGTCAAATCCTTCACATGTTTATGTCTATTTTAACACATTCAGCTCAGCTCCAGTTAGAGCTGTCCCCAAGCCTGTTTTTGGGATTTGAACATTCGCCAGGGTTTTTCGAACGGATGTTCGAACCATCGTTTTTAATCATGCAAACAATTTGCTCCTAAATAGGGAGGTGTAGTCGGACGTCACTTTGGACCGCCTGCGAGGTCAACCCATATAGGGATTTATCTTTGGGAAAATGGATTATCGGCTATTGTAACAATTCTACCTCATGAACATTTGGAACGCTTTCCATTTTTGCACAAAATGAGTTCCCTTCTATCACTAACATTTAGGCCTGTCACGATAAAAAAAATTGCTGGGCGATTAATTGTCCCAGAAATTATTGCGATAAGCGATATTATTGCGGTTTTGAGAGATAAATGTATTTCCCAAAAATGTTCAATTAATTTAATTTTTTTTACTAATAATAGCATAATAATGCAAGGAAACCGTTTCAAAGTGCAATAAACCTTTATTTAACATTGGAAGACATTTTAATCTTTAAGACATATCCTAAATAAAAAAATGCTCAGTTTGATTGTTTATTATAAAACAAACTGAAACTGGAAACAAGCCCTCTGTCTGGCTTTTTGTGTCATCCTTTTAACATGTACATGTATTATTAATGTACCTTGCGGTACCATGTACAAAATGTTTATAAAGTATGAGGAAAAAACTGTGGAAACATAATAAATAAAAAGGCAGTGTTCCAAATAAACACAAATATATACTATCTCTATTGGAATGGAGACTTCAGCACAGGATAAACTAGGGATGGGCAAAAATTATCCAGATCGATTGATCACATGATGTACTCGAGTACTCGTGGAGGAAAACGCTGTATAAAATAAACGTCTTTTCCGGTGTTTTAGACTTTTATTTTGAAACCCACCCACCGGAAGTATTGTTGTTATTATCCTAGCTGACCTAGCACAACGTATTGAGCGGACAACTTGTCTCGTCCGGTTCTGTGTTTTTGAGTTAATGATAAAACAAATGTTGAGATTGTTGGTGAACAACTAACTTTAGGTTAGTTTTAACGTTAGCTACTAACGTTAGATGCAGTTACTACAGGCAATCAACGATGAGGAAGCGTCAAAGCCGCATAGAATAGCCCTGTGGTGCGTACTTAGGCACGACTCGAAACTACCCGTTATAATAAATTAATTCATGTTTAACTTGTCCCCGTGTCCAGTCCTTTGACTAGCCCCACCCGTTCATTGTAAACAATGATGCATGCAATTGTATTAACGTTATTGTGTGTTGTAGGCAGCTATGCTATACATTTTATTTCGTTTGTTAGCTATTTAGCTAATATTGAATAGCATCAACGACGCTAGATCTTTAATCTTTATTTAGCAGTCCAGTTTCTCCGGGCAGTAGCGAGTAACTACTTGGGTCTAAAAATATCTAGCCTAGACTACAAAGAACGCTACTTGGCTAAAAGGAGCAACACTATTGAGAAATGTAGTTAAGCTATGTGCTCACAGGAGCTCCTGTGCTGTGCTCTAACGCCAGCGGCACGCCTCCCCACACGGAGTGACTGAATCGCGCCCGTCAAAATCATTGCATTCATTTTAATTATCGCACCGATTAATCGATTTATTGCTTATCGCGGCAGGCCTACTAACATTATTTGTTAAGCATTTTTGGTTGAAATAAAATTCAGCGATTTTATTTATTTTTACAATTAATTGCGAATATTTTCATGTTGAGCTATAGATTGTGGATGAATACACACAGAAAGGTACACCATGCAAATGTTGATGCTTTATTTGTTTTAAACAAGACGATTTAGAAATGGGCAATGGGCAAATACATTGTGTTTTCAAGATGGACCGGCCGGAAACAGCAATCATGTAACCACTACACCTCCATATACTAATAGTCTTTAGGGTATTTTATTTTGAAAAATGGCCACTTCCGTCCGTGCCTCAACCCAGCGTACTGGCGAGTCTCGACTAGCGAAGTTTAGGCACATAACGCACATTGCTGCGGTTGAGTAGTAGACGTACGGACTTACTGGTAACGGGAGGTGTTGTAGCCATATTGCTTATTATTTAAATGTTTTCTTTTTGACCATGTGTTGATATTTAGATTTAAACGTATTCTATATTGTGTATATATTTATAATGAAACAGAATCTTTTTGGTTATTTGGAATGATTGCTCCCCCTATTGGTATGAAAATGGTAGGCCTAATGGTTCGCTGTCTGATAATTATCAGGTAGTAATTGTCAGGTGTTTAAAGTGGATGTCTACCGGGAACAAGGGCAGTTTTTGATTTGGAATAGACGGGGCAATCATATAGTTTTTCGACCACACACACACCACAAGCACGTTAATACCTTGTTTGCTGGACAAGGTGCGTCTGAAAGTTTTGACCTGTTCTGATCGCGGCTGATGACGTTTTGCCGATACAAAAGTCGAAAAACTTTGATGACTTACTGGCGCAACAGTATTGCTTTATGAATGAACTGGACGCGAGCCTCATGAGTCCGCACTGCCGACGCTGCCAGACGTGAGTAAACACTCCATTGTGTGAATGAATCGCTAACCGTGTGAAACATGTCTGAGAAGCAGCCACAGGGTGCGACGGAGGATGAATATGCACATGATGAACAATATGCAGCTGAAAGAGAGCTTTTCAGGCTGGTCGGCTCTCGCTGTGGCAAATTATGTGCCCTAACGAGAAAGAGCAACGAAATTAAATCATTAATGGATCATGTCTGTACTAAAGAAAATAAAGAAAATGTCGAGCAGGATTTAAAGACATTTAACACCCTGCTGGAACAATTTATGGAGTTACAAGTGTCTGTGCAATCATTACTTCTGTCTCATGATGAACAAGAGTCAGATCATCTTGACTGGTATGAGCCTAAACTACTGCGCTTCAAACTATTTCTAAATAGTGCGGATACATGGCTGAATGATAATGGGTCAGATACTCTGACACCTGACCATGTTGTGTCTAAACAACAGACATTTGCCTCAACCCAGCGTACTGTCGAGTCTTGACTAGCAAAGTTTAGGCACATAACGCACATTGCTGCGGTTAAGTAGTAGACGTACGGACTTACTGGTAACGGGAGGCTTGAATAACGTTTGAATGATAGTCCATTTTGTGAATACATTTGTTGAAACAGCTTTATTGGCCGATGGCTCCTACTATCTTAACGTTAGCTAAAGCTAAAGGGCTACACTCTAACGGTACATAGTAGGGATGCCCCGATCGATCGGCCACCGATCGTTATCGGCCGATAATCAGTATAAATATGCGATCGGTGATCATGCTTTATTTTCGCCGATCGTCAAAACCGATCTCACTCGCTCGTCTCGCTGAGTTCTGTCTCAGACACCGGGAGCTGTGCGGCGTCTGCTCCTTTGGGATTGGGATGGGAGAAAAATAGAAAATGGGAGAAAAAGTGGATCAAAAAAAGGAAAGATTTGCCTCTAGGATGGAACCCAGGTAGGTAATTTCATCTTTCCTTGTGACAATATTGTCACCCACTGTATAGGGATGCCCCCCGGACCCCAGTTCTAAACGGGAACCGGTACTAAAAAAAAAAAAAAAACGAGTATTGATAAGCTCCGACGTTATCGGTACTGCTATAGATACATAGAAATTATTATTATTATGAGTTTTTTTTCAAGGAATTTAAACGTTGCGAACTCGCTCTCCTGTACCCAAAAAATCCAAGCCTGCTTGCCTCAACGACTACCGCCCTGTAGCTCTCACCTCTATAGCCATGAAGTGCTTTGAAAAGCTAGTGAAGGGCTACATCTGCTCCTCCCTCCCCATCAACCTAGACCCCCTGCAATTTGCATACCGCCCCAACAGGTCCACGGAGGACGCCATAGCCCATGTGCTGCACACAGCAGCATCACACCTGGACAAAAGGCAGGGGAACTATGTGAGAATGCTATTCATCGACTACAGCTCAGCATTCAATACCATAGTCCCCTCCAAACTCATAGCCAAGCTCAGGGACCTGGGCTTGAACTATGACCTCTGCCAGTGGGTCTTGGACTTCATGACGGGCAGACCCCAGGTGGTGAGAGCAGGCAACTGCACCTCCTCATCCATCACCCTCAACATAGGGGCCCCCCAGGGCTGTGTTCTGAGTCCCCTCCTCTACTCCCTGTACACACGTTACTGTGTGGCTCAGCGGAACAACAACACAATCATAACATTTGCTGACGACACAGTAGTGGTGGGCCTGATCTCTGCAAACGACGAGAGGGCCTACCTGGAAGAGGTCAAGGTCCTGGCGGGATAGTGCCAAGAGAACTGCCTCTCCCTGAACGTCAGCAAAACAAAGGAGATGATTGTGGACTTTAGGAGGTCGGGGGTCAGGGACTACAGCCCCCTCAGCATCGACGGGGCACCGGTTGAGAGAGTGAACAGTTTTAAGTACCTCAGAGCCGACATATCCGAGGACTTGACATGGACCACACACATTGACAGTGTTGTGAAGAAGGCACGGCAACGCCTCTACTTCCTCAGGCGCCTAAGGAAGTTCCAAGTCAGTCAGAAGATCCTTAAGAACTTCTACTCATGTACAATAGAGAGCATCCTGACTGGCAATATCACCTCCTGGTTTGGGAATAGCACCGCACAAGACCGTAGCAGACTACAGAGAGTGGCCCGTTCAGCCGAGCGCACAATTGGAGGGGGGCTTCCCACTCTCCAGAACATTTACAACAAGCGGTGCAGGGGTAAGGCTAAGAGAATTATCAAGGACTCCAGCCACCCAAACAACTGCCTCTTTGAACTGCTGCGTCAGGCAAGCGATACCGGAGTCTCATGGCAAGCACAGAAAGACTCAGAAGAAGCTTCTATCCCCAGGCCATCAGGTTGCTCAATGAACAATAACACTATGCAACAACCATCAAATGCACTCACAGCACACACATCCGCACACACTCACTTTAAACAATCGACCCACTGCAGCAGCCACTCTACACACTTTAGAACACCTAGACACTTTATATTTATTGGCAAAGAATTTGCACTACAACCCATACCTCAGGACACCTTACTGTAAATTGTACCTAAATTGTACCTCATCTCATTTCTGCACTATATAGTATATTGTATATTAGTATATTGCATAGTATATTGTATGGTAACTCAGTTACTGCTATCCTGCATTGAACATTGTACATACTGAACACTTGTGTCTACGTACGTGACTTCTATTTTTTACTTTTACTTGCTATACTAATTTTATTTCATACTTATCTTTTGTCTAGCACAGTCTCTGGAGCGTAACAGAAAGAAGCATTTTGTATAAAAGTATTCTGTACTTCTGTATGACAACTATTAAAGAAACTTGAACTTGAAACTCTGTCTCTGCACGAGAAGCGAGGCGCTCACACATACGGATACTTAACACTTTCAGAGCCCTTGCTTAACCTTGATTTACCTGTTGAATGCCACCATCCACTTCAATGTTAGCGTTAAAAATGCCTAATCTATGTTCTAAATGATGGCTATGTGTCTAATCTGCCCGTCGCTTTATCAATGACTCGTTTGCAGTCAACATTGTCGAAGCGGATTGTTTTTTTATCGGTTCATTTTCGTTTTATAGCATTTTGAAAAGCCCTCGTTTAAGGAAAATATAAAGATTCCATGATAAAGACATTTACTGGAATATTCTAGAATACACAAAAACTGTCATTTTTCGGCCTATTTATGAATAGTTTTCAAATAAACGCTAGATTATCGATAGTATATGTGTACGTATGCACGCTATAGACGCAAGCTGAAAAATCTATTCTCTTATTTCCTCATCAGCGATCGCGCACACACAGACACATCATCACACATGTGAGATCTCAGCAAATACAACTCTGATTATCCCAAGACTGGTAAAATAGATTCCTTACCTCAGATCAGATGTTCTGCAAAAAGATCATTCCAATTCCTGATCGCCATTCCAAATATCGATCACGCTTATTGATTGAGTATTGGCTGCTTTGAATATATATTCCAGGCTGATTCCCGTCCCGCGATGACTTCCATGTTGATCAGACTTCTTGCCAGCACAAGGAAGCAGCTGGCTCCGCCTCTACATATCTACAGATCCCAGGTCAGTCTAAGCGACTGACCTGCAGTTACACAGGGATAGACGATAGGGGGCGCTTTTTTCCATTCTGAGCTCCTGTAGGGGCTGGTGTACCAACGGGAGACTCGTTGATGAAATATGAAATCAGATCGCTAATAAAACAATAAAACGATATTTGTCGTCGTGGGCACTCAACGGGGGGCTGATAAAACGAGATATGTCGTCCGTGGCACTGAAAGGGTTAAGGGAGGTGCCTGTCCGTGGCTCCATGCTGCTGAAGCGCGCTGCACACAGACAGATCTGCATGCGCTCGTCATGGCGGAGAGAGCGAAGCGCTCAAAAGTATGGGTATACTTTACGAGAGTCGATGCCGACAACGCACGTTGCCACAAGTGCAACAAAACATTTGGCAGTAAGGGTGGCAATACGAGCAATTTATCAAAACATCTGTTGGCAAAACATAATATTAGTGTGCAGAAATGCAGTTTTTGACTGCTTTGCTCACAGTGTTCCATCTGCATCCACGTCCACTGCAGGTAAGCCAAGATACGGAGTTAGCTAGGCTAATAACGAATTATTACGAATAGGCTAATAAATAAAATATAATTGCTTAGCTAATTGTTCAGCTACAAATATATTTGAAAGATGACAACTTTTTATAGATAGTCAGGCTGAGGCTGCAGCCACCATGTCCCAGCCCACCCCTCCTCCGGTCTCAGCCAAGCCCAAAGTCCCTTCACCCTAGCAGCTAGAGGAAGGATGACAGAGGATAGGGTGAAATAGTGTCACAGCCTCTACTAATAAAATAGAGTATTGAACCGTTTTTAACAGCTGGGTATTGGGTGGGACATTCTGATTTAAGTATTTCTAAATAAAATAGAAAGTCCCAAAATAGTTAATTTATCTGACTGCTTGTATTAATTGATCAAAAAGTAGCCATGTGCAGTAATATCTAATATAGTTATATAAAAGAATAATAAAGCAATGTCGATTATGTTTTTTTTTTTTTTTACTAATTTAAATAAAAAGAATTACTAATAAACGAACCTACACTGTAACACGCAACACTTTGATGAACATTGTTACTCAGCAGATAGAGTTGTGCCCTTCGTGATGACTTGTCGTACAGAACTTGTAAGTCACTTTGGATAAAAGCGTCAGCTAAATGACTAAATGTAAATGTATCTGGAGAAATGTAATCTTTTATTGTGAAGAAAATTACGTTGCTGCAGTTGACCATGGAAATGGTAAAGTACTATAAATGTAAAACATTTGGCATTTTTTACAATTAGGGTGGGATTGTACAACTTCAAGGCTCCTTTCGGGTGCCGCTGCTGCAAGGAGGAGCAATAAGAGGAAAACAAAGTAAACATAATTGTACTTACAGATGTTGGTGTCCAGTCTGCTGTCTGTTTCCACAAGAAGAAGGTTTTGATCCAGATGTTTTGAGTAGAAAGCCTTGGTCCAGTAGAGTTCCGTCACAGAGACTTCACACTGTAAACACACAAAGCATTTGTTGAATAATCAGGGCTCCAGACTAACTTTTTACATTGGTTGCACCCAGGGCCAGGGCTGTACGCTAAGCTTTTTCACTAGGGGCACACCTGCCCCCAAATGAGAAATTTAGGGGCAAAAAATATTTTTTAGGGGCACATTTTTTAATAACAATTTTACCATTATTTAGATCGATTGTTTATAAATAAATAAAAATTAAAATTATTTTATATAATTTTTTTTTAATAAAATATATATATTATATAATCATACTTGTAGTTGTATTATCTGCGAGACATCGCTACCACGCAACAAGTCTAAATGCTCGCTATATGCAACCAGCTCCACTGTGTGTGTACTCGAGTAGCCTCCAGCTACGGCCAGGATTCCCCGGAGCTGCAGCTGGACCCTATACTGTAGCCTCCAGCTACGGCCAGGATTCTCCGGCGCTGCAGCTGGACCCTATTGACTATATTCAGCGTGCCCTCAGCTCGAAAACGCATCGACTCAGTGTTATAAGACATTGATATCAGGAGCTATCTGAACTATTTAGTTTAATGGGACGTTTCGTTTTAAACAGTAAGCTAACACGAGCTATCATGCACTACTAGACTTACTGGAGCATTTGTTGATAGCTATCAGTAGCTAGCCGGCTGGCAGGCTCACGGTCCCACTAGAGACTAGTGTTTACAACAGCCACGGGTGCGCAGCGGGAGGGAGGAGGAGCAGCAGACGCCGCAGCTCTCTCCGTGTGTCTGAGTTCAGTTCAGTTCGGCTCACTATAGGAGGTCAAACGCGTCGAAAATATGAAGCAATACTAACTTTACTTTTCTTCATAGCTAAATCAGACAGTCAGCCAGCCAGTCTATCAGAGTGAGTGCTCAGTCGATTGTTCCCACTGATCATACCTGCTGAGTGCTCACTGCTCAGCTCGCGTGAGTGACGTCGCGTCATCACACGCCTTGGATCATTTAGGAGTGAAATGCGAATGCAAGGCTTGAAAGCACTACTCGCAAGCCCGCCCCCAGATAATATTTACCAATCGCAACGGCCAATTAAAGGGGCAATTCGCGACGATATCATCGCAGTGTACAGCCCTGCCCAGGGCACGAAATTAGAGCCCGCCACCCGCCATTGGCGGGCAGATTTTAGGTTTGGCGAGTGAGACTGAGAGGTCTGTCCACCATGTGGCGGGCAACCAAATAGTCATGTGAAAACCGATCGAAAAACATGATCCAATTATTAGCGGAGTTCTCACTCGCTGACTTCTGTCTCAAGCACACAGACCTGCAGCGCACTGCTCCTCCTCCCCCTCCCAAACCCGTGTAAACACAGAGGCTCCTATTGCATCGGGCAGTCTGCTGACTGCTCTAGTCTAGTGGGACCTCCGTGAGCTAACGTTAGCTACCGTTACAAAATGACCCAGTCAACTATTCACTTTTAGTTTAATACATGAGGCATTGTCTAACGTTATCTAGCCGGCTAGCTACTGTTAGCTCCTGATATCAACAAATGCTCCAGCAATAGTCTAGTAGTGCATGATACCTCCGTTGGCTAGTTAGCTCACTACGAAATGTCCCATTAAACTAAATAGGTCACTGAGGGTTATCTAGCCGGCTAGCAGTAGCTACAGATAGCTCCTGATAGCTACCTAGTAATGGCCAACAGCTATAACAATTGTATGTATTGTACTGTACTGTACCCATTCTGCAAACTGTTAATAAACTTTTCAATCAAACAATCAATCAAAGCTAGTAGCAATCTAGCTAGTAATAGACAACAGCTAGTAGCATGAATGAATGAACGACTTTATTTGACAATATAAAAAATAAACATGTGACAGAAGAGCACAGTCAGGATATACTACCAACGATAAAACACAAAAAAGCTCAGAGCTTATTTCCATTGTGGTCCTTGTAGGGGGGTGGGGGAGTGTGATGCTTAATACATGCATCATACAAAACGTGACATCACAACACATCACATATACCATTTAACTTTTATATACATACAGACTCATACAACATGCAAGGGTGCCTTAAGCTAAGTGACTAGGTCAAGTATAGTCCCTAGCAAGCTAGCTAGTAATAGCCAACAGTTAGTAGCAAGCCATACAGGAGCTAGCAAACAGGCGGTCTCGTTAGCATTAGCCTACTTTCTCCGAGACTAAACTAATACAAAGGTGGGTTAGTGATCTTGGATCCGAACAGAATGTACACAGGATGAGTGGAATATTTTACGGAAAATGTAGCAACAAGTAGATAACGTTTAAAACACAAATTCTTCTTCTTCTTCATGTAAATTTCCGGCGGACTACGCATCTAGGCGTATTGCCGCCCTCCACATGACAGTGAGATCACTGTAGAAACAAAATTATGGCGGGTCGCGACCACAAAAGCCGCACACCGCCACCTACTGCACACACCATTCCACAATAACCTTCTTCTTCACTGGGTATAGTGGCAAATTGCGACCACAAAAGCTGCATACCGCCACCTACTGCACAATCCGTTCAACCCCATAACACACAAAACAACAAACCCATCCCTAACATCACCACCCTATCCAAACCTAATCTATGAGTCCCTCCTTGCCTCCTGTGGGCTGACTCTGGCCTCCTTGAACACTCACCACCCCCTTCTCCCAACTCTACTTGATCCCTCACCCTATTTAACTCCCTTATTTATAACGTCCTCCACTGTCAACCCCTTCATACCCAAGTGTCCCACTGCTGCTTGAACTATCAACTGGGTCCTAACTGTCCTACTACTAACCATCGCTGTTGTATTCACTACTCCTGCCACAAAGCCCACTAAATCCAACTTCTCCCCCCACACCCTCCTTTTCTCCTCCTGAACTTCCTCTACTGTCCGATGCCCTCTTCTAAAACCCTGATCCCCATCTTGCTTTCCCTGATCCTCCTGCACTATCCTCACTGCCAACTCCCCTTCTCTAAACCCCTGACCCTTGCCTTGCTGTCCCTGTCCTACCTTCCTAGCTGCCTCTGCATAAGAAATCCTACCTTCCCTTCTCACCTGCTGGACCACTACCTCTCGTTTCACCGCCTCACAACCCCAATACCCTACACTATGCTTCCCACCACAACTACAACACTTCGGCTCCACTCCCTGTTCACACTCCCCATACTTATGCTCCCCACTACACCTACCACATATCTGTCCCTTCCTACACAACTTAGCTATATGTCCAAACTCCTGGCACCTGTAACACCACCTCAAAGGATTCGGCACAAACTCCCTAACCCTATATGCCAAATACCCTAAAAATACCACTTTCGGACTAACCTCACCCTCAAACTGAATGACTATCGTCCCTGTCTCCTCCTTCTCTGCCCCTCTCTTCATCCTTTCTACACTCTTAACTTTCCCATTACGATCGTCACTCCTCAAATCTCCTAACAGCTGATCCATACTAACCTTAATTGGGATTCCACTAATCACCCCCTTACAACCCCCACCCCTTTTCTCCCCTACTATCGCTACTCTACAGATAACCACTTTGCCAATGCTCTTCATTTCCCTTGCCCTCTCTACCTGCACTACACTTACACACCCTATAAACAAGTTCCCATCCCCCAACACCTTTCCGTACCTTACCTCACCTAACTGCGCTTTAATGTGTTTAGACAACTCAGTTTTCTCCCTCAAATCGCACCACTACATTCAACCCTACAAAACCCTTTCCTCTACCCTCATCCTCTGACTCACTCGAGCTATCTCCCCCCTCTTTCTTCCTCTTACTCCCCTTCCCCTCACTCTTCTTCTCCACCTTTGTCCACTTTTCTCCCCCACTCTCCTCCCCACTACACTCCATACCGTCACCACCCGACCCCTTGCACTCGCTATTCTCACCCCCATCACTGTCGTTCCTCTCCTCCTCGATATATCTCTTCATGAGCAATTCCCACTCCTCGCAACTCCATTTGTGTATCAAGTCCTCACTGAACTTGTTCAAATCTTCATCCACCCAAAACCCTGGATAATCTTCCATGGGCCGGGGCCAACCACGAAAACTACACGTCTCAAAAACTGACCTGTGCGCCTCCCACCACTGATCACTCCCCTTCGAGCCATCAATCAAACTTCTAAATGACTCTGCCTGTCTCCACTAAAGACTTCTTCTTCTTCTTAGGCATCTAGCTACGAGTCTCCATCAACGACCAAACTCAATTTTCCTCTCCAAACAAATCTCAATTGATTTCGCAGCAACAACAACAACAACTGTGGCCGCGCCGCCAGCTTTCTCCGTCACTCCAACACACACATCACATATACCATTTACCTTTTATATACATACAGACTCATACAACATGCAAGGGTGCCTTAAGCTAAGTGACTAGGTCAAGTATAGTCCCTAGCAAGCTAGCTAGTAATAGCCAACAGCTAGTAGCAAGCCATACAGGAGCTATGTAAGCTAGCAAGGAGCTAGCAAACAGGCGGTCTCGTTAGCATTAGCCTACTTTCTCCGAGACTAAACTAATACAAAGGTGGGTTAGTGATCTTGGATCCGAACAGAATGTACACAGGATGAGTGGAATATTTTACGGAACATGTAGCAACAAGTAGATAACGTTTAAAACACGAATTACAACTTTTTTAAGCGTTTATCTGGCGGAGAGTAACACAACGCAGCTCACCTGGCTCGTAGGAGTCCGGAAGACAAGTGCAGTAGCTGCGCGCATAGATATCTATGGCCGCGCGCGCGTGATTTTTTTTCCGTAGCCGCATTTCTCGGAGACGCTCTCTGATTGGCACTGACTGACGCTCTCTGATTGGCCACTGACGCGTTTGCCCAATCGCGTGACGAGCTGTGTCTTTGTCCATTTCCACGTCAAACAGCCTGCAAACTACCTGGCGTTCTATCGCCATGCTCTAAGACAAACCCTATTGCTTAGCTAATTGTTTAACTACAAATATATTTGAAAGATGACAACTTTTTATAGATAGTCAGGCTGAGGCTGCAGCCACCATGTCCCAGCCCACCCCTCCTCCCTCTACCACCACCGGTCTCAGCCAAGCCCAAAGTCCCTTCACCCTAGCAGCTAGAGGAAGGATGACAGAGGATAGGGTGAAATAGTGTCACAGCCTCTACTAATAAAATGGAGTATTGAACCGTTTTTAACAGCTGGGTATTAGGGGTGGGACGATACATCGATCCAGATCGATACATCGATGTAATTATCAACAATCGAATCGGATCGATGCGATGTAATAAGATCGATTCATATCGATACTCTTATTTTGAAAATCCTGTGGAGAGTCTCATATCCGCCCAAGAACAACAGCAGTAGCTCCGTGTGTGTAGACGTTACAGCATAGCATTCTCCCTTTCTGTGTGTGTGTGTGCGCGCGTCTTTGGAAAGACCAGATGAGGTCAGAGGAGTTTGATGTTTAAATGTTATTTAAACATAAACAATATAATACATAATAAATGTAGGCCTATACATGATCATGCAACATCAACAAATTGTTGTAGGAACGGTTTGGGAGAGGGAGGTTGTGAGTTTTGAGTTCCAAAAAATTTAGCTTAAAGTTTAAAGCTCAATATATAAAAACGTGGCACTTTACAGTGAACAGGAGGTCTATTTGTATTAAAAACAATAGATTGATTTTCCTTTAAATGTCTGGAAGAGCTCAAAAATACAAATGTCAAATGATATTTTCATTACCTTTTTTTTGTTGATCTAAATGTTACTGATTGTGTTAAATGGGCATATGATATCATCTCATATCGATCGCAGGCACCTGAATCTAATCGTATCGTATTGTATCGTGAGAGACTTTGTGATATCGGCAAATATCGTATCGTTGTCCAAAGAATCGATATCGTATCGTATCATGATGAAACTGGTAATTCCCACCCCTACTGGGTATTGGGTGGGACATTCTGATTCAAGTACTTTGTAAATAAAATAGAAAGTCCCAAAATAGTTAATTTATCTGACTGCTTGTATTAATTGATCAAAAAGTAGCCATGTGCAGTAATATCTAATATAGTTATATAAAAGAATAATAAAGCAATGTTGAGTATGTTCTTAATAATGTTTGTGTGTGTGCAAAATACTCAAAAAGAACCGATAAGAGTATCGATAAATTCCCGAACCGTTAAGCAGTATCGATAAGAGTAGTAGTATCGATAAAATCCTAAAGATACCCATCCCTACCACTGTAACAGATAAGACATTGGCCTTGCTGAGTTTGCAATTTGATCCAAAGAGAATGGATTCCGTTTTACCCAGTTGCAATGGATGTTTGTTATCAGCGACTATGTACATGTCAAAATACTTCCCAAAGGTCAGTGAATACCACAAACACAACACAAGAGGGAGCTCCACAAATCATGTTAAACCCAGATTCGGCTCAAACAAGGCACTAAACACGTTTCGCAACTATGCAACAACAATGTGGAACGCCCTACCCACAGCTGTGAAGCAGATGGGTCGGTCATGAGCGACTCGTTCATAAGTAGGGATGGGTATCGTTAGGATTTTATCGATACTACTACTCTTATCGATACTGCTTAACGGTTCGGTACTTTATCGATACTCTTATCGGTTCTTTTTGGTTATTTTTTTGCAAGAAAAAAAGACAATTAATTAAGAACAGAATCAACATTGCTTTATTATTTATAAATACAACTTTATAAATAAGTATTATAAATAAATATAATTTCTTCAGCAACAGCAATGTTCTTTTATATAACTTTATAAATAAATATAATAAATTAATATAATTTCTTCAGCAACAGCAGCAACAATGTTTTAAATGTGTCTGACTCTGAATTATACTTTTTATAATAAACAACAAATGCAAAAGGCTAACAGAACTGTGACACTCGTTCACCCTATCCTCTGTCATCCTTCCTCTAGCTGCTAGGGAGAAAGGACTTTGGGTGGTGGAGGGAGGTAGAGGCCCTGGCCCTGGGCTCACTGGGCTGGGACATAGTGGCTGACGCCTCAGCTTGACGATCTATAAAAAGTTTAGATTGTAGTATTTGTAGCTAAACAATTGTTTTGTTTATTAGCCTATTTGTAATCATTCGTTATTAGCCTAGGCAACTCCGTATCTTGGGTTACGGCTGCAGTATGCAGATGGAACACTGCGCGCAAGGCAGTCGAATACGCGCATTTCTGCACACTAATATCATGTTTTGCCAACAGATGTTTTGATAAATTGATTTGCTCGTATTGCCACCCTTACTGGCAAATGTTTTGTTGCACTTGTGGCAACGTGCATTGTTGGCATTGACCCTTGTAAAGTATATCCATACTTTAGAACGCTTCGCTCTATCCGCCATGATCACGACTCAGTGCATGCAGAGCTGCTGTCTGTCTGTGTGCAGAGCGCTATAGCACGGGGCGTCGGGGACTTTCATTAAGGAGTACCCGTATGTAGTACCCGGATGTCTATGTGTAGCACTAGCGAGCGACTCGCGAGGAGTGTGTGTAATAATTGACTCGCTGGCTGCGGCTCGCTTCTCGTGCAGAGACAGAGAGAGGATCGTTCGCAACTTTTAAATAATAATAATAATAATAATAATAATTTCTCTAGAGTATCGATAGCAGTACCGAGGACGTCAGAGCTTATAAATACTCCGGTATTTTCTAATATAGTACCGGTTCCCGTTTAAAACCGGGGTCCGGGGGGCATCCCGAGCTGATTCATTGCCGTGAGTGTGAGTCGAATCGCTCACGTCTGGCAATGAGTCGGTTCACGCCCCCCCCACCCACCCCCGGCACGCACACAGACACACACAATGAACTCAACGGATATCGTCGATCGGGGGCTCAACTAGAGTCTGACACGTTTCTATGAGAAACTGAATGAATAGTAGTACTACCTATTGACAGACATTGACACAGACAACTGAATGAATAGCATACTACTTATTTGGTTGTATAGGAGTCGAGTGGCGCTAATGAGTGTCTTTTGTCAAACAACAGTAGCCTATGAAGAATAGGCTATGACTAACGTAACAAGATGCAAATATGCAATTGATCACTTGGTATGCTAACTGGGAGCATCACCTTGATACAAGCATTCCACCTTGCTTCTCCATCAAATGGTATGCTTAATGAAGTCCTGAGCAGAGAACTTAATGATGTGAATGATTGGATAGTAGCTAACAGGCTTGTACTGAACATCTCTAAGACAAAAAGCATGGTGTTTGGATCGAGGCATGGGTTGTCTTGTAACCCAAAGCTTATTTTAAATTCATGTAACTCCATCATTAAGAAATGGAAAGAAGAAATGGTCAGTTTGTACTCCCTCGTCCTAGAACTGCTTTAAAGCGGTCTTTTATTTATAGGTGCATAACACTCTGGATTGATTGATTGAAAAGTTTATTAAGCGATTTGCAGTGTCAAATTTCCCTCAGGATAATAAAGGTATTTATATTCTATTCTAAACAATCAAGCGTTACATTCTTTACATTATTTGGCAGTGGTTATTTAGGCTGCATTTTAAAGCTCACATATCTGAATTAGACACTGCTATGGGGTTAAACTCATGTGTTTATGTGTTTACCGTCTAGCCCAGGGGTAGGCAACCCTAGGCACGCGTGCCTGCATATAAAAAAATATATATATATAATTTTTTTTTTTTTTTAAATATTATAGTGAAATATTTTGCACTGTTGTCGCATTTATCTTGTTGAAATCTTCCCACAGGTTCTTTTTACTACCACATATTTAATTGAGACCCTTTATTTGTTTATTATTTCAATTTAGCTGGAAATACATTGCTACATCATTCAGTAACATTTGCAGAGCCTTATAACAAAAACATTATTACGGTCACCATTGTGACCAGTGGGATTAATCAACAAATTTTATTATTTATTTTTCTATTTCATTGAACATTGCACATGTTAAAAGCCATTTTTTTTACTCAAAATGTGAGTATTACCAAGTCAACTTGTGTTCTTAAAACAATGATAATAAAGATAGTTTTATTAGGTTGAAATAATGTGGTTGTGTACTTATTTTTCTGTTAACTTATTATGGATTGAAAACTGAAAACCTTAATGCGCAGTAACTGAACTCAATATTTTTAAGTTCTGGTAACTTTTTTTTTTTTTTTTTTTTTTTTACAGTGTAGTCTTGCGATCAATCAAAACTTATTTACACGATATACCTCACATTCACCCTCCATTCACATCCTGGTGTTCTCCATTAGGCCTGTAGGTGGAGCTATGACAGCACACGTACAGTACACAAACCGATGGTGTGTGATGTGTCCAAAATTGAATGGGCAAATGTGAGTGAAATGGTCGCACTGTATGCAACTGTTTGTCTGCATTGCATCCCCCCCCCCAACTCAGATTTAGGGTTGATACAACCATCATAATAATATTGTTAATAATAACAATAACAATAATGATGTAATAATGTAAAAATTATCATTAAAAATACCTGATTATGAGAAAAAAAATTACGATGCATGGAATATTGTTGAGGCACACTAGTTACAACTATATTTCAAACAGGCACTCCATGTCAAAAAGGTTGCTGACCCCTGGTCTAGCCCATAATAAGCCCACATGGACCTTAGTGTTCATTGTTATGATGAATTGAAAATGGGGGACCCTGATGTAAACAAGACGAAAGTATTTCTCTGGTTTGATTGATTGATTGAAAACTTTATTAACAGATTGCAGAATGGGTACAGTACAGTATAGCTCAATACATACAATTGTTAAGGGGATGCAGACCAGAGAAAGACTTTCGTCTTGTTTACATCAGGGTCCCCCCATTTTCAATTCATCATAACATATATGACATACAGATAGACAGTACTGCTACATCTATACATTTATGACATATCAGATTTGCAAATACAGTACTGTTTGTGATACAAAAGTGTCCAGAAAAAGAGTGTATATACATTTGACGTAGAAACTGTACATTGGAGGAGGTTGGGTGGGTGGGATTGGGTGGGTGGGTGGGGGCTGTACATTGGAGGTGGGGGGGGGGGGTTGGGTAGGGGGGGACGCCTATTGCTTATTAACAGCGGAGGAGTGCTGCCGAGTGCTTCCGCGTTTTCCCTGATTGGCTGCGACACGCCCCGCGGCAGGAGCGGCAGAGCTTGCGGCATTATGTAGCCGTAATCCGCCATGATTTTCATTCGAAGCTTAGCTCACCTGGCAGCGCTCGAATACCATCATTTTTTTTTTTTTTTTTTGTATTCTTTCGCCGGTTAAGGTTAGGCATGGTTAAGGTTAAGCATTGTTTCGGAGTTGGTTAAGGTTAGAAGGGTTAAGTTTAGGCGCTGTTAAGGAGCTGGTTACGGTTAGAGTTTGTCTTAGAGAATGGCAATATTCTTTCTATGGTTAAGGTTAGGCATGGTTAAGGTTAAGGTTAGGCATTGTTTCGGAGTTGGTTAAGGTTAGAAGGGTTAAGTTTAGGCGCTGTTAAGGAGCTGGTTAAGGTTAGCGTTTGTCTTAGAGAATGGCAATAGACAGCCTATTTCCGCACTGCCGCTCTCTCGCGCTGCCGCGGTCACATGGTCACATTGTCACATTCTTGCACTCCTCCGCTGTTAAAAAGCAACACGCGGGGGGGGGACACACACACTGAACATTGTACACAACCTACCTAGTTATCTCTACACTTTTAGTAAATCGATTTTTAAAAAGAAACTCAAATCTCAATTACAGCTGTTGCCTTAATGTGTATTGCATTTGTCGCATTTATCTTGTTGAAATCCTCCAACAGGCTCTTTTTTGTAAGTTGACTGGTTTTCACACCAATAATACAGTGCAATAATAGAATAGTAGAATAGATAGTAAAATTATGCAATAGAATGGCCAGAGTAAAATAGTGCTACAGTACAATCAACAGCGGAGTGTATTAGAAGGCTATGGTGAAGAGGTATGTTTTTAGCTTATTTCTGAAAATATTAAGAGATCTAGCTTCCCTAATGTCCATAGGTAGTGTGTTCCATAACTTTGGTGCATAGTTAGCAAAGGCTGCATCCCTGATTTTCTTTAGACTGTGGCTTGGAACCTTCAATAGTAGATGATCGCAATGTTTATACTTTGTAGTTTGTATATAAGGAGGAGGACCTTGAAATCAATTCTAAATGTTACCGATGATTACTGATGTAAACAGGGGGACCCTGATGTAAACAAGACGAAAGTCTTTCTCTGGTCTGCATCCCCTTAACAATTGTATGTATAATTTTGTATGTAATTGTATGTATAACATCGGCAAAAAAAAATCTTCTGAGTTTTTGACTCGTAGCAGGATCCGGAAGCGCCACTGAACCGTGAACCGTGAGTCGAATCAGTGAATCGGTTCATTGCCGTGAGCGTGAATCGAATCGCTCACTCACTGAAATGATCCGTTTGGGCACATCACTAGAAGGAATGTGAATCTACCCACCTTCAAAACCTCAACCCCCTCCAATCAATGTACAGCCCCCCCCCCCCCCCCCCCACCTACCCAACCTCCTCCAATGTACAGTTTCTTCCCCCTCAAATGTATATACTCTTTCTTACTCTTTTTGTATCACAAACAGTACTGTATTTGTAAATCTGGTGTGTCATAAATGTATAGATGTAGCAGTACTGTATGTCATGTAACCCCGCCTCCACCCCACCTACCCAACCTCCTCCAATGTACAGTTTCTGCCATCAAATGCATATACTCTCTTTTTTAGACAATTTGTGTATCACAAACAGTACTGTATTTGTAAATCTGGTGTGTCATAAATGTATAGATGTAGCAGTACTGTCTATCTGTATGTCATAATATGAATTGAAAATGGGGGACCCTGATGTAAACAAGACGAAAGTCTTTCTCTGGTCTGCATCCCCTTAACAATTGTGTGTATTGAGCCGTACTGTACCCATTCTGCAATCTGTTAATAAAATGTCCAATCAATCAATATATGCTGACATCTACCTTGTCTGCCTTTTTTACCCATATACCTGGCTGTACTAACAGTCAGTAAAAAAGTATAATGTTACTGACAACAATTAAAACCGATGTATTGATTCCTGCAGTTATTGTGTTACTATGTCTAAACCCTTAGGCTCTTGTTGATAGGATCAGCCGTTATTGGCTACGGCTCGAGGGTCAGTAATTTATCTCATAAGAGACAGGGTCGCAGGGCAGATGCCCTGATATAAAAAGCCTTGTATCTTTACCCTGGGCACTAACCCTGAGGGTTCATCAAAGCCAGCTGCAGATTCTGCCGAGTTCAAAGCTGAGGGCTTTTACTAGCAAGCTAGTAATAGACAATAGCTAGTAGCAAGCTCGGTTACAGTGGGTGACAATATTGTCAAAAGGAAAGATGAAATTACCTACCTGGGTTCCATCCTAGAGGCTAATCTTTCCTGTGACAAAATGGCATCCAATGTAAAAAAGTCAACCAACGAACGCAATTCTTGTACCGGATCTCCTCTCTGGTAAACAAGAATACCCTGAAGACTCTAGCAGGAGCACTCATTCAAGGGTACTACGACTATGCTTGCACCTCATGGTACCAAAGCACCTCAAAGGCACTAAAAAACAAATTACAAACATCTCAAAACAAGCTAGTCAGACTACTGCTTGACCTGACTCCTAGAACCCACCTCACCCCTGCCCACTTTGACAACCTAGGATGGCTTAGAGTAGACGACAGAGTACAGCAACTTGCAATGGGCCTGGTCTACAAGATACACTACACGACCAAGGTACCCATGTACATGTCAAAATACTTCCCAAAGGTCAGTGAATACCACGATCACAACACCAGAGGGAGCTCCACAAATCATGTAAAACCCAGATTCGGCTCAAACAAGGGACTAAACACGTTTAGCAATTATGCCACATCAATGTGGAACGCCCTACCTAAAGCTGTAAAGGAATGTGAATCACTACCCACTTTCAAAAACACCTACGTGAGACTGCAATTCGAAACTGGCCCCTACAAATGTCCTAACCTAGTTGTACAGTAAATGACCAAGTAAGGCTTTGTCAGTATTCCAATGTACAGTGTAAAATGTGTGTGTGTCCCCTACCCAACCCCCCCCCCCACCTCCAATGTACAGCCCCCAGCCCCCCACCCACCCTCCTCCAATGTACAGTTTCTACGTCAAATGTATATACACTCTTTTTCTGGACACTTTTGTATCACAAACAGTACTGTATTTGCAAATCTGATATGTCATAAATGTATAGATGTAGCAGTACTGTCTATCTGTATGTCATGTATGTCATATATGTTATGATGAATTGAAAATGGGGGACCCTGATGTAAACAAGACGAAAGTCTTTCTCTGGTCTGCATCCCCTTAACAATTGTATGTATTGAGCTGTACTGTACTGTACCCATTCTGCAATCTGTTAATAAACTTTTCAATCAATCAATCAAAAAGCTAGCTGGTAATAGCAAGCTAGCTAGTAATATCCAACAGCTAGTAGCAAGCTATACAGGAGCTATGTAAGCTAGCAAGGAGCTAGCAAACAGGAGCTAGCAAACAGGCGGTCTCGTTAGCATTAGCCTACTTTCTCCGAGACTAAACTAATACAAAGGTGGGTTAGTGATCTTGGATCCGAACAGAATGTACACAGGATGAGTGGAATATTTTACGGAACATGTACTAGCAACAAGTAGATAACGTTTAAAACACGAATTACAACATTTTAAAGCGTGTATCTGGCGGAGAGTAACACAACGCAGCTCACCTGGCTCGTAGGCGTCCGGATTCTCCGGAAATACTGTGCAGCAGCCGCGCGCAAACTCGGTTTCACTGTGCTGGGCGGCGTCTATACTTTTACCAACCGATTTCCAGTTCCGTCTATACTTTCCGTAGCCGCATTTCTGGCAGACGCTCTCTGATTGGCCGACGCCAGTTTCTACACTGGTTAAGCTTAGGCAATCTTCGAAGTTGGTTATGGTTAGAGTTTGTCTTAGAGCATGGCGATAGAACGCCAGGTAGTTTGCAGGCTGTTTGACGTGGAAATGGGACAAAGACACAGCTCGAGTCGTCACGCTATTGGGCGCACATGTCACATGACCAGAAACGTCTGCCAGAAATGCGGCTACCTTTGGTAATCACGCTGCTGGGCGGTACCAACCGATTTCCAGTTCCGCGTTCGCGACGCTGCTGGGCGTCGGGGCGTGTACCTTGTTTTGCACTACTGCGCATGCGGATGAGGGGGGGGGGGGGGGGGGGCTCTCTCGCTCTCTCTGAATGAATGAAGAATGTAAACTTTATTTAACAGATTGCAGAATGGGTACAATACAGTACGGCTCAATACACACAATTGTGCTTTCATTCATTCATTCATTCATGCAGACCAGAGAAAGACGTTTGTCTTGTTTACATCAGGGTCCCCCATTTTCAATTCATATTGACATTTATGACATACACAACATACATGCCATTTATGGCATAGGGACATACAGGTATTTAGTACTGATACATTTGTGGCATAAACGGTATTCAAATATACCGTACTGTTACTCATAGATCCTGACAGAGTATATACATATGATGGGGAGGGGACTGTACTGTGTACAATAGGAGGGGGTGGGTGGGTGGGAGAGAAATATATACTGTGGGGAGGAGACTGTACATTTGGAGGGGGTGGGTGGGTGGGAGAGAAATATACATACGGCGGGGAGAGTATATATACATGCGGTGGGGAGGAGACTGTCTATTAGGAGGGGGTGGGGGGTTTGGACATTTACGGTGGCCAGTTTCGAATTGCAGCCTCCCGTAGGTGCTCTTTAAGAGCGGTTTTGAATGTGGGTAGGGATTCACATTCCTTTACAGCTGTGGGTAGGGCGTTCCACATTGATGTGGCATAATTGTGAAACATGTTTAGTCCCTTGTTTGAGCCGAATCTGGGTTTAACATGATTTGTGTAGCTCCCTCTGGTGTTGTGGTATTCGTAGTATTCACTGACCTTTGGGAAGTATTTTGACATGTACATCGGTACCACTGTAGTGTATCTTGTAGACCAGGCCCATTGCAAGTTGCTGTACTCTGTCGTCTACTCTAAGCCATCCTAGGTTGTCAAAGTGGGCAGGGGTGAGGTGGGTTCTAGGAGTAAGGTCAAGCAGTAGTCTGACCAGTTTGTTTTGAGATGTTTGTAATTTAGTTTTTAGCGCCTTTGAGGTGCTTTGGTACCATGAGGTGCAAGCATAGTCGTAGTACCCTTGTGTGAGTGCTCCTGGACGCGTGTATGCTTTAGCCAATGCAGTTGTATTTCCGGGTTCCTCTGATTGGCCACTGACCTATGCTATTACGCCCCCCTTTACACTCTTGCCTGAGACGCGCTGTGAAGCGCCAGCGGGGCGAGGCGGTGGTTTCTCCCCGGCTCCGTGCGCCGCGCTGCCGCCGGCTTGTCTCACATGACTTGGTCCAGCTCCAGCAGCAGCGGCCGTCTTCCGCCTGCGGTATCCTCCCTCCGAGCGTAGCGTAGGAGAGTGACACCGTTCCTATTGTATTTCGCCTGCATAGAAACTGATGGCAAGAACACTCAGGGTTGCCACCTTTCATGCAGGACAATAAAGGATCCAAGGGGTGGGGTGGGCTGCCAGTGGTAGTAAATCATAACTTGTTTCAAGAAAACATTTTGAAGTGCTTTATTAAAGCAGGGTCCACACTTCAGAAATGGTCCTTTCAATTTAAGGTGTTCTATGCAGTTTTAGAAGAGACATATATATATATTCATAACTGGAAAATTGGGTCCCTGCAGCAGGTTTGAAACTAGAATACAATGTCATACAATATCAACCTTGATGGTCTCATTACTTGTGGAGTGTGTTATAAGTCTTGTCCACTAGATGTCGTCCTTTACACATCAAACAATTTATCTGCAGACCATTCCACCTTCGCTCAACCCTCTTCCACAAATACTCATCAGTTAATCAAAGTCTTCTTTCATTTCTGTGTGGAACAGGACTTAATCACTGAGCCTCAATCCAAAGTGCCGGTGGGCAAATCATCCTCAAAAGGGCCCACATGTGCAGGTTAAGTACAAACTCTTGACTGCCTGTCTCTTGGTGAAAACGTGAACAAAACACATTTCCCAAACCAGAGAAGTAAGACTCAAACCTGTGATGTCAATATCATTCAGAGGATACAATCTACAGCCTCCTAGACTCCACTGCGTACCGACCCACCTGCGAAAGTGGAGGCTTTCCTTTGTCCTCTTTTTCTCTGTCTTCCAGCGCATGATTTATCATGCAGACTCCCTTCTTTGTTCTTTATTAAATCTCAGAGAGGTACATGAGGATGGGCACTCAGTGAGTGAGTGACACACATAGACACAGTTCTGTGATACTGCCTGCATAGACAATAAGAGCTAGTAGGCAATGCTGGAAACAAGAACCCATGTTTAAAACCCCAAAGTGAAAGGTTGGCTACAGTGACACAAGTAAGGACAATAGGGCACATCTGATTTTTAATTTGGCTGTTCATGCATGTCCATGAGATTGAGAGAGAACTAAGTTATTCATATAGTCCTAAATGTAAATGTAATGTAGTCCTCAACTCTTCTAATATTGCCTAATAGCAAACCAACATTTATCATAAAGGAAAAGTTAAATGAGTTTCCTGGTGTAGCACAATGAAGGTATAAAAGACGTGTTGAAAGAACATTGCATGCTCTTTACTAGTGTGGGTGACCTGGTAGATCTATGATATTATTCTTCTGCTTTATTCTGATGTTTTTTTTGTTTGGCTACTGCTCCCTGAGCTTTCTCACTACACACACGTGTCAGGTTTCAAAACGACCGGCCTGCTCCAACTTGAGTTGCTATTGCTTTGTGGAATGTTTCACCACATTGTTTGGGAAAAATAGACTTTAAACGAACAATTTTGCTCCATAGGAATGAATGATGGAATGTTGAAAACTGTCGAAAACTGATTTAATTTTGTTTTTGCAAGATGTTTTTTTTAAATTGCGACATTGGCCTACATTTTGCACCTAGATATAAAAACAAGACATCAAAATGAGTATCAAGTCTGGTTCGAATTAACGAGACTGAATCAGCGTTCGAAGAACAGGGAAAGCCTGGATTCAAACATCGGGTTAATTGAATCTGGATCATGGGAGTTTTTATCGACTTAGTTGAACCAGGTATGGGGAATAGGCCCCTGGTGTGATCTGTTTATGTCTCCTGGTGTGATCTGTTTAACTCAACTGATGTGATCTGTTTAGGTCTCCTGATGTGACCTGTTTAGGTCTCCTGGTGTGATCTGTTTAGGTCTCCTGGTGTGATCTGTTTAGGTCTCCTGGTGTGATCTGTTTAGGTCTCCTGGTGTGATCTGTTTATGTCTCCTGGTGTGATCTGTTTAGGTCTCCTGGTGTGATCTGTTTATGTCTCCTGGTGTGATCTGTTTAGGTCTCCTGGTGTGATCTGTTTAGGTCTCCTGGTGTGATCTGTTTAACTCTCCTGGTGTGATCTGTTTAGGTCTCCTGGTGTGATCTGTTTATGTCTCCTGATGTGATCTGTTTAGGTCTCCTGGTGTGATCTGTTTATGTCTCCTGGTGTGATCTGGGCCCTATTACCTGGTTCAACTAAGTTGATCAAAAGTCCCATTAGCCAGATTCAATTAAACCGATGTTTGAAACCAGGCTTTCCCTGTCCCTTCCTTTACGTCTCTCTCTGTAAGAGTAATCAGTCCCTGTCCCCTCTTTTACGTCTCTCTCTGTAAGAGTAATCAGTCCCTGTCCCCTCCTTTACGTCTCTCTCTGTAAGAGTAAGCAGTCCCTGTCCCCTCCTTTACGCCTCTCTCTGTAAGAGTAATCAGTCCCTGTTCCCTCCTTTACGTCTCTCCCTGTAAGAGTAATCAGTCCCTGTCCCCTCCTTTACGTCTCTCTCTGTAAGAGTAAGCAGTCCCTGTCCCCTCCTTTACGCCTCTCTCTGTAAGAGTAATCAGTCCCTGTTCCCTCCTTTACGTCTCTCTCTGTAAGAGTAATCAGTCCCTGTCCCCTCCTTTACGTCTCTCTCTGTAAGAGTAAGCAGTCCCTGTCCCCTCCTTTACGTCTCTCTCTGTAAGAGTAAGCAGTCCCTGTCCCCTCCTTTACGCCTCTCTCTGTAAGAGTAATCAGTCCCTGTCCCCTCCTTTACGTCTCTCTCTGTAAGAGTAAGCAGTCCCTGTCCCCTCCTTTACGTCTCTCTCTGTAAGAGTAATCAGTCCCTGTCCCCTCCTTTACGTCTCTCTCTGTAAGAGTAAGCAGTCCCTGTCCCCTCCTTTACGTCTCTCTCTGTGAGAGTAAGCAGTCCCTGTCCCCTCCTTTACGCCTCTCTCTGTAAGAGTAATCAGTCCCTGTTCCCTCCTTTACGTCTCTCTCTGTAAGAGTAAGCAGTCCCTGTCCCCTCTTTTACGTCTCTCTCTGTAAGAGTAAGCAGTCCCTGTCCCCTCCTTTACGTCTCTCTCTGTAAGAGTAAGCAGTCCCTGTCCCCTCCTTTACGTCTCTCTCTGTAAGAGTAATCAGTCCCTGTTCCCTCCTTTACGTCTCTCTCTGTAAGAGTAAGCAGTCCCTGTCCCCTCCTTTACGTCTCTCTCTGTAAGAGTAAGCAGTCCCTGTCCCCTCCTTTATGTCTCTCTCTGTAAGAGTAATCAGTCCCTGTCCCCTCTTTTCAAGGGATTCACTCCCTCAATGCTCTGGAACCTCAGCCTACAAACCTCATGGCCTGCAGCAGTGAGATACTTGGCTACAGGAGACTTTTCATCCTGATTTCCAATGTTGCTCTTATGTTCAGAGACTTGGGTCCTCATTTCTCTCTTGATTTGACCAACAAAGCAGAATCCACATGAGTACTAAGAGGTGGATTAGGAGTAGTCTCCTTACCTCAAAATCCCCCTGTTTTACTTTCTAGATTCCCTTGCCTTTTCTTAGCTTCATGTACAGTATTGGAGGTGTACATGTAGTTGTGTGTACATGTGCCGTATTTGAGGTGTACATGTACAGTATTGGAGGTGTACATGTAGTTGCGTGTACATGTGCAGTATTGGAGGTGTACATGTAGTTGTGTGTACATGTGCAGTATTGGAGGTGTACATGTAGTACACCTCCAGTGGGAAGCCCCCCTCCAATTGTGCGTTCGGCTGAACGTGTCACTCTTTGTAGTCTGCTACGGTCTTGTGCAGTGCTATTCCCAAACCAGGAGGTGATGTTGCCGGTCAGGATGCTCTCTATTGTACATGAGTAGAAGTTCCTAAGGATCTTCTGACTGACTTGGAACTTCCTTAGGCGCCTGAGGAAGTAGAGGCGTTGTCGTGCCTTCTTCACAACACTGTCAATGTGTGTGGTCCATGTCAAGTCCTCGGATATGTGGGCTCCGAGGTACTTGAAACTGTTCACTCTCTCAACCGGTGCCCCGTCGATGCTGAGGGGGCTGTAGTCCTTGACCCCCGACCTCCTGAAGTCCACAATCATCTCTTTTGTTTTGCTGACGTTCAGGGAGAGGCAGTTCTCCTGACACCACTGTGACAGGTTCTCTACCTCTTCCAGGTAGGCCCTTTCGTCGTTGGCAGAGATCAGGCCCACCACTACTGTGTCATCAGCAAATTTGATGATGGTGTTGTTGTTCCGCTGTGCTACGCAGTCATGTGTGTACAGGGAGTAGAGGAGGGGGCTCAGAACACAGCCCTGGGGGGCCCCTATGTTGAGCATGATGGATGAGGAGGTGCAGTTGCCGGCTCTTACCACCTGGGGTCTGCCCGTCAGGAAGTCCAAGACCCACTGGCAGAGGTCATAGTTCAAGCCCAGGTCCCTGAGCTTGGCTATGAGTTTGGAGGGGACTATGGTATTGAATGCTGAGCTGTAGTCGATGAACAGCATTCTCACATAGTTCCCCTGCCTCTTGTCCAGGTGTGATGCTGCTGTGTGCAGCACATGGGCTATGGCGTCCTCCGTGGACCTGTTGGGGCGATATGCAAATTGCAGAGGGTCCAGGTTGATGGGGAGGGAGGAACAGATGTAGCCCTTCACTAGCTTCTCAAAGCACTTCATGGCTATGGAGGTGAGGGCTACAGGGCGGTAGTCGTTGAGGCAAGCGGGCGTAGATTTTTTGGGTACAGGGATGATGGTGGACTTCTTCAGACAGGTGGGGATGACAGCCTGTTCCAAGGACAGGTTGAAGATGTCAGTGAATACCGGGGCCAGTTGGTCGGCACAGACTTTTAGGACGCGGCCGGGGATGCCGTCCGGTCCTGCTGCCTTCCTGATATTCACTTTTTTAAAGATCCGTCTCACCTCATGCTCTTTTACCCTGAACACTGAGTCTCCATCAGCAGACCCCCCCCCCCCCCCCCCCCATTGCCGTGGTTTGTAGGCTGGTGTTGTTATTCACAGCCTCAAACCTTGCATAGAAGGAATTGAGATCATTTGCTAAGGAGATGTCACTCTTCAGTTTGAGGGGGGTGCCTTTGTAGTCTGTCATTGTTCTGAGGCCCTGCCACATGCCTCTAGAGTCAGCCTGTTCAAACTGAAGTTCAACTTTATCCCTGTAACGCCGTTTTGCCTCTATTACTGCTCTCCTGACGTTGTATCTTGCCATCTTGTGTTCTTCCATGTTGCCTGTCACCAGCCCGGTGTTGTATGCTGATGTGCGCACTTTCAGAGCCTCACGGACGGATTTGTCTACCCAGGGCTTTTGATTTGGGTAGATTTTAATTTTGGTGGAGGGGATTGTTTCTTCTACCATAGTACAGACATAGTCAATCACCGTTTCGGTGTATTCGTTAATATTGGCTGTGTTATCACGGAATACACTCCAGTCTGTGCATTCCAGTGCAGCTTGGAGTGACTCCTCTGACGTCACGGCCCAACGCTTAACCTCTCGCGAGACCACCGGCGTTCGCTTGAGACTTTGTTTGTACTTTGGCAAAAGAAATATGGCGGCGTGATCGATTTTACCGAATGGACTAAGAGCCTGTGACTTGTACCCATTCTTAAATTGCGAGTATACATGGTCTAATATGTTCTCGCCTCTGGTGGGACAGGTCACATGCTGATAGAAATTCGGCAACACCTTTTTAAGGCGCGCGCTGTTGAAATCACCCAGAACCAAAATGGCAGCGTCAACATTAGCTGTCTGGAGTTTGTTTACCTCGTCGTGAAGTTTTGAAAGTGCGACCCCAGTGTTCGCGTGTGGTGGAATGTACACTCCGATGAGGATGATGGACGTTAACTCTCTTGGGAGGAAGAAGGGTCGACATTTTATCGTGATAAACTCCAGGTCTGGGGAGCAGTGGTTAGACAGTTCCTTTGTGTTGCCTAAATCGCACCACTCCTTGTTTATCATGAAGGCAATGCCGCCTCCTTTCTTCTTTAGTGACTCTTCTGCCGTCCGGTCCTTGCGGAGAACGAAGAAGTGGTCTGCCGGTTCTATTGCGTGATTCGGGACATCTGGACTCAGCCAA
This sequence comes from Notolepis coatsorum, assembly GCF_963971535.1. Classification (NCBI taxonomy): domain Eukaryota; kingdom Metazoa; phylum Chordata; class Actinopteri; order Aulopiformes; family Paralepididae; genus Notolepis; species Notolepis coatsorum. The sequence goes on along the minus strand of NC_140171.1, from coordinate 164,531,613 downwards.
GTTTCTGTGAAACAGAGGACGTTACAATCCCGAATGTCCCTCTGGAATTGGATCCGTGCTCTGATGTCGTCCAGTTTATTTCCTATCGATTGCACATTGGCCAACAATATGCTGGGCAATGTGGTTCTGTGTCGTTTGGACCTCAGTCTGTTTCGGACCCCGGCTCTCTTTCCACGTCTTCGCGGCGGCTTCTCCTGGTCTTGGCCATGGCCATAACAAAGGATCTCGGCGGGCCATTTCTGCTGTTCAGCGATCCGATCCAGAGAGCAATCCAAACGGTAAGTTTTCCTTAATCCAATGTCAATGATTGACTGACGGTCATACACATATAATGCACCAACAGTTGGTGCAAATAAAACTCCTAATACTATAAAAATTAACAAAAGAAAGCACAGTCTCGACGGAGCGATCAGAAAGGCAGCCATCAGCGCAGCATGTAATTTTAATACTTGCATGTAATTTTAACCACCTTGACTGTTAGTTTCATTATGCATTGTGTGTTGAGTACTGACTTTTAATAATTTCTGTTTTGCAATAATAAAAAAAAAAAAGTCACCACATTTCACTAACATGGAAAAATAAATGCACCTCAGTAGTGGTGACTTTCATCAGTTTATGTGGAGTTTATTTATGTATGGAAAAATACGTTGTTGATGTGTTGTTGTTTTTGTTTACTGTATGTGTGTGTTGTTTGTTCCCTTGCATTCGCCCCTCCTCTTAATTCTCCCCAACGTTGTACTAATCAGAGACAATGCCCTTCGGCTGGGCGATTAGGTCACCCCCCCTTGATTGGTGCACACGTCTGGTCAGCCCTGAGTAAAACACGGACTGGGAGGTCATGCAGGAGAGAGCCTGAGACATGAGAACACGATGGACGAGTGCAAACCCAGAAAGGAGCTCTTCTTCTTCTTTTCCTGTCCATATACAAAGCTATTCAGCTTATATAACGTCCAGCCAGTGCTTGGTACATGGCTGTCCCTTGGTGTTGTAGAGTGCTAGGTCCTTTGCTGTGCAGGGTCCACCTAACAGAGGACATGGAAGGAGGTGCTCCATGGTCTGGGGTTCTGTGCCACAGTCGCATGTGGTTAGGCCACTAAGATAGCCCCATCTGCTTGGGGCTTCCCTGGAACGGCCAACACCTGGAAAGGAGCTAAGCAGCTATGACCCACGTGGCGTGTGGCCGGGACTACACACAATATCGGACCTTAACAGGAAACCCAACAGCACCGCTAACATTGCTGCCTCCCTACCGGATGAGCTGAACAGCTTTTACGGCCGTTTTGAACGGTACCACCAACCTTCCAGGGGAAGCCCCCACCACTCATTAACCCCTCCCACAAGTCTGTACGATGAACGGTTCATGAGATATGAAAGGGACAGGGCTTATTGCAATGGACAATAATTCATTCATAAATATTTGTAATGCATGTATATCAATGACACTATGGCATGTCTATTTAACAGGTGCCAGAGAGCTGATTACCAGCGAACCTGTATAATATCACCCTCTTGTGGTGAAAAGCTGTAACTTCATACTGAATATGCATTTCAATGATGGAAATGAATTAATTAAATTATTTTTCTACCTAGGTTACGTCTCTAAACTCTTACTGACATAAAGAAATCACTTCCTGTTCCTTATATTACGGGGAGAGGGGGATGGGCTAATAGGTTCAATCCACAACATTAAGAGATTTCTCACAAATTAATAATATAGCCATACCATCGGTAATATGAACACAAACTAAATCTTTATATCAAATTAGATTAGTGTAAATATTTCAATTCAATAATGTAAATGAGAATAAATTAATATAAAAACTTCATGAACAGAAAATCACTATTCTGGCTGCTACATTTCCAAGTCTAATTGTTACCGTGGAACAATTATCAATGAATGATAATATTGCAGCCACATTCTTTTGTATTTAATTTTTTTTATTATTTTTTAAACAAACACATAAACAAACATGACAACACACGATAAGATATACAAGCATTAGTTGACAGTGCACATCCAATGAAATCACCATTTAGTTAATTGTCTTATACAGGATATACCCCTAATACCTGTTATCTAAAAACCTATACACATATGCTCTAGCTCGTACCCCCCCCTCCCGGACCCCCCATTGGATAATCCAACCATTATAACTTGTTCCTAACCATACACTACCATTATATGCTAGCTTTTATTCTCTCCACCACTTCTAACCACATTGTCATTTTGGATTCATTGAGACCCAAAATTCTTGCTGTAGATATTTCTTGATAAATCACATCGAGATATGTAAGAATCCAGACCTTCCGGCACATTTTTATCGGTTGAAACCTGTTAGGGTTTGAAACTGACCTCAAACGCACGGCACAGACAGGAAGTTCAGAGTTAGCCAAATACTAGGGCGTATTTATTTACAGAGTCACAAAAGGGGTAAAGTAACAATTATGAAACAACAAGGGAGACTGCCATCGGCAGAGTTCTCTGCGGCTCTGCAGATCCTCCTGGTGATAGCGGTGGGGAATCGGTATTTGACGTTGTAGCGGCTCTGCAGATACTCCCAGCTTTAACTCGAGGTGGAAAACGGAGAGAGAGAGAGAGATATCAATAACAGTCCAACGAAACCAGAGGCAGTGTGGTTCCCTCCTCCCTTAGCTGTGTCCAGAACCAATGAACAGTGACAATCTTCAGTGTTCTCCTCAACACACAATTTAGCTGAGTTTAGTGCAAACAGAAATGATATCTTCAGTGTCTCTTCTAAACACACACTTCAACCGAGTCCAGTGCAAGCAAAAATTATAATCTTCGGTTTTCATCACACACACAGACAGAATAATCCAGAGGGGTTTGGTTCCAACTCACCCAAGCGCAAACGCGTAAAGCGGGTAAACGAGGCGCAGCTCCAAACGGGGAACAAGGTTCTCATCAGCGGATCTCCACAGAAAGTCCTGGAGGGAAAGTAGACGAGGCACAGCAACGGGGAAAAAGCAGGCAAAGCAGTTGTATTCCAAAATGACCCGACATCGATAGAAAGAAGGTCCAGGTATATAAAGCCCTCTGGGGGGCTAATCACAAACTATGACAGCTGCGTGATGAAATTGGCAATCGCTCAAAAAGCGTGTGGCGGGGAATGCACCAATCAGCACCGTACCTCAGAGGAGCGTGTGGCGGCAACGAACCAATCCTCACAGAAACCATCGTGATGCTATCAGCTTTTTAGCCACTGTGATACCAGATAAAACCAATCTCTTTCGCTGTGGATGTTCTGCATATTCAAAAACATCATTCAGCAGTAATACAGAGGGGTGTACAGGTATATTCAGAATTAAGAGATTTGATAATTGCTGGGTCACTTCTTTCCACAATATCTTAACTGGTGGGCAGTCCCAGTACATGTGCATAAATGTCCCCTCGTCCCCATTTGTACATAAGGAGCATTTGGAGTCTTGTTTAAGACCCATTCTGTTCAGTCTTATAGGAGTCAAGTATGTCCTATGGATATAGTTAAGATTGATTTGTTGATGGTCCGGGTTCCTTGATGCAAGTCGAACATTTGCCCAGGCTTCTTGCCAATCAAAGTCTATTTCCAGGTCTGGTATATCCCTCCTCCAAATAGAGTCTAGGTGGAGGGTTTCATACGAGGCCGTTAGTAATTGATGATAAAAATCTGATACAAAACCTCTCGATGTCTCTCTTTCATAGAAAAATGTGTGGTATCTGTGGTGTGCAATTGGTATCATTAATGGAACACTGTGAGCCTTCAAACATGCCAATAACTGCGCGTAAAAATAATATGTGGACTTGGTGAGATTAAATCTTTTGCGTATTTCATCGAAACTACAAAAGCCCTGTTTGTTGAAAACGTCTCCTAATGAGTGTATGCCTTGCTTTTCCCATCTAGGGAATCTTAGAGATCTCTCTCTCTCTCTCGTCAGAAGTCACCTCACTGGCAGACTGCTGTCCCTCTCTCTCTCCTGTCTCTCTCTCCTGTCTCTCCATCTCTCTCCCTCTCTCATGTCAGAAGTCACCTCGCTGGCAGACTGCCGTCCCTCTCTCTCCTGTCTCTCTCTCATGTCAGAAGTCACCACACTGGCAGACTGCCGTCCCTCTCTCATGTCAGAAGTCACCTCGCTGGCAGACTGCCGTCCCTCTCTCTCTCCTCTCTCTCTCTCATGTCAGAAGTCACCTCGCTGGCAGACTGCCGTCCCTAGATTCAAATGTATTGTCATTAAAAAGCACTTAGTAGTTGTACAGTACAACGAAAAGAAGTTTGGCCTTCAACCAGAGTGCAACTGTAACAGTAAAGTGCAAAAGTAATATACAATGTACAGGTGATTAAACTGGGTATATAGCATATATTCATTAGTACTACTGTTACAAAGGGTCAGATTAAACCGAATATATATATTTATTGCTTGATATCCCTTGTATAATATTTGTATATCGTTTGATATCCCTTGTATATTATTTGTATATATACACGGAATATCCCTTTATCTGTGTACAAACCAGAGTAATATTCGCTCTCCTATTGGACAGCGACCCCTAGGTGCCAACGGCCAAGCCCCCAACGGCAAGTTCAAAGGCAACTCCAGGCATGTCGCAACATGCCCAGAGTCTGCGCAGTAATACGAGACAGAACTGAGGTTGGCACTAGATAATTCACCTTACGTATAAATACGGCGCAGGTGTAAACAGCAGTAGTCTTACCAAAACCTTGATGCCTTCACCACGAGACAACGTGCAGTGAAGTGAGCCACTTTGTGTGAGGTTTCTGTCCTTGCTCTCTCACTCGTTCTGTTCCTTTAACCACCCTCGCTCTGTTTTCATTTGTTTTTCTGTTAATTATTTCAATTCCCTCATTCACACGCTTCTCCCCAGTGACGTCATCAGAAACGTCGCTGATTGGTTCCCTCAGGACCGCACGCTTTTCAATCACATTCCCCAGCTGTCACTGCCTTTCAATCAATCGATCCCTTATTATTTATACCCCGTTTCTCCACTCTAAGTTTGTTGGATCGTCTTGATTTTTCTCTGGTTGCATTTCCCCGTGTTGCTGCTGCTGCTGCTTTTTGCTCCTTGTGCTATCTCCAGGAATTTCCAAGAAGCCTTCCCTTGGACACCTGTTCCCGTGGCGCGTCCTCGCTCCGCTGTTTGTTCCAGCACCATTACGCATTACGTCTGGGTGAGTTTTTATTGACTGTCTTGATCTATTCCGTTTTTCGTGTGTAACTATTACACTGAAGACTACCACCTTTTGTCAGACAGTCACTCACCCAGCTTTTCTATTTTTGCTTGTTCCCTTTTGGGATAATATTTTTGGGACCTTCCATCTCCCTCTGTGTGTTGCTCACACCGAAGATATTATTTCACTATTGGATTGTTTTGGACTTCACTAACTGTGTGTATATTACACGAAGATATTCACTGGGACTGTGTTTGGATTTTTGCTAACGGTGTGTACATTACACGAAGATATTCACTGGGACTGTGTTTGGAGTTTTGCCCACTGTGTGTATTACACGAAGAGATTCACTTGGGCTGTTTTGGAATTGTGCTCACTGTGTTTAAATTACACGAAGAATTGTTCACCCTGTTCTCCTGCTCGTTCAAACTGCACTGTGTTGACTCGTTCCCTCTCTCCCTCTCTCGGTCTCGCAACACATCTGAGATTCTGCCGAGAGAATTCTGCAGAGCGGTTCAGACATCAACACCTGCTATCCCCAAGACTACCATCACGGGAGAAGCTGCAGAGCAGCAGAACTTTGCCCCTTGTCCTATGTACCTGTCTTGTTGACTTGCCTTTCCTGTACTCTTTATATTTAGTATCAAATAAACAAGCCCTCGTATTTGGCAACTCTGAATTCCTACTCTCTTGTGTTGTGCGTTTGGGGTCGGTATCAAACCCTAACATTACGATCCAACCCATATGACGACCCCAGCCGACACAGAGAGGGTCAGAACCGCACTTGCAATTCAAGTCGAGTTGACCAGGGATCACGGTCTCCAATTAGAGCGGGCTGCGGCTGCGGTGCAGAACCTCAGGGATCAGGTCCTGCCTATGCAGGGTTCAATGGCCGCTATGGCGGGACAACAGTCCGAGATTCTCGCTCAGCTTCACTCGCTGGGCGACACTGTTAATACCTTTAATCTCTCACACCCTTCAGGAACATTCCCCGCAGCCCCAGCAGATCTCGCATCTCGGGAACCCCGTCTCTCCGTCCCACGGCTGTTCGACGGTAATCCCGAGGAGTGTGCCACATTCATCATGCAATGTGAGTTGGTTTTCCGTCATCAACCAAGCCGTTTTTCTGCTCATGGGTCCCAAGTGGCTTATATAACAAACCTACTTTCAGGCCATGCTGCCCAGTGGGTCACTTCCTCCTGGGCAATGGAAGCAGATTTTTTGTTTTCCTACCCAGACTTCGTGGCGGAGCTCCGCAGAGTGTTCCACCATCCAGCCCGAGGTCTGGACCCTGGAGCCCGGTTGGGGACCTTCCGACAGGGGAGCGGCAGGGTGACGGACTATGTCATGGAGTTTCGACTGGCGGCGGTGGAGAGTGGATGGAACGAACCTGCTCTTCGCCTAACCTTCTTGAGGGGGCTCAGTGACGCAGTCCGGGACCAGCTCGCTACCCGGGAGTTGCCCGACTCCCTCGAGGAGCTGTTTAGCCTTGTCATCCGTATTGACGGACGCCTCCTGGAGAGAAGGCGCGAGAGGACCCGACTGTTACCTCCTGAAGCACCCCGGACTCCTGGACACCCCGTCCCCAACACTACTGGTGGTAACAGGCTTCCCCGTCCGGTTCGTGAGGAGGAACCCATGCAGCTGGGACGCTCTCATCTGAGCCAGGCGGAGCGTGAGGCAAGGCTCAGGTCCGGTCTCTGCCTCTACTGCGGAGGTGCGGGACACCGTATCGCCGACTGCCCTACCCGGCCAAAAGATCAGGCTCACCGAGACCCCGGGAGATCCTGGTGAGCCGTTTTTCCCATTCCCAGCGCCGCGCACCACCTGACCATCTGATGAGCGTCACCCTGGCCTGGGGGGACCAACGTGCCACGGTGGAGGCCCTCATCGACTCTGGGGCAGACGAGAACTTCCTCGACTTCGAGTTTGCCACCCGAGCCAACATACCTCTTGAGGCCCTTGTGAGGCCCTTGGAGATCTTTTCGTTGGACCAACACCGCCTGGCCGACATCTCTCAACGCACCGGCCCAGTCGTGCTGACCATCGCTGGGAACCACGTCGAGAGAATCCAGTTCCTCATTACCCAATCCCCCCTTGTCCCGGTGGTCCTGGGTAGGCCCTGGCTCGCGCTGCACGAGCCCCACATCGCCTGGTCCTCCGGTACCATCAGGGGCTGGAGCTCCTCCTGTCACGCCCGCTGTCTGCAGGCGGCGTCCTGTCCCCCGCCCCGGAGGCCGGCTGGTGAGTTGCCCCCGGACCCCTCGTCCATTCCTCCCGAGTACCACGACCTCATGGAGGTATTCAGTAAGACCAGGGCTCAGGCCCTTCCACCTCACCGCCCCTATGACTGCGCCATCGACCTCCGCCAAGGGGCTCCCCTTCCCGACAGCCGCCTCTACAGTCTGACTGTCCCGGAGAAGAAGGCGATGGATCTCTACATCTCTGAGTCATTGGAAACAGGACTCATTCGGCCTTCCTCCTCCCCGGTGGCGGCCGGGTTCTTCTTTGTTGGTAAGAAGGATGGGGACCTGCGACCCTGCATCGACTATCGTCAGCTCAACGAGATCACCATCAAGAACAAATACCCCCTACCTCTCATGAGCTCCACCTTCGAGCCACTGACCCAGGCCTCGTTCTTCACCAAGCTGGACCTCCGAAGTGCCTACCATCTTGTCCGTATCCGTGAGGGCGATGAATGGAAGACCGCCTTCAAGACCCCCAGGGGCCACTACGAGTACCTTGTAATGCCATTCGGCCTCACCAACGCCCCGGCGGTATTCCAGGCACTCATGAACGACGTCCTCCGTGACATGCTGGAGGTGTTCGTGGTGGTGTACCTGGACGACATTCTCATCTTTTCCAGGACCCTTGAGGAACACATCCTGCATGTCCGCCGTGTGCTGGAGCGCCTCCTCCACAATCGGCTCTTCGTCAAGGCGGAGAAGTGCCGTTTTCACTCCAACTCCGTCGACTACCTGGGCTTCATCGTTGAGAAGGGCTTGACCCGAGCGGATCCTCGCAAGATCCAGGCTGTGGAGGATTGGCCAGAACCCACCACTCGGAAGGAGTTACAGAGTTTCCTCGGGTTCGCCAACTTCTACCGAAGGTTCATCCGGAACTACAGTCAAGTGGCGGAGCCACTTACCAAGCTGACCTCCCCCGCTCTGCCGTTCGACTGGTCCCCAGCGGCATGCGCTGCGTTCCGCTCCCTCAAGAGAAGGTTCACTTCCGCCCCTATCCTGCTCCACCCTGACCCCAAGAGACAGTTCATCGTGGAGGTGGACGCCTCGGATTCTGGCCTGGGCGCTGTCCTATCCCAACGTTCTCTTTCAGACCAGAAGGTGCATCCTTGCGCCTTCTACTCGCGTCGCTTCCTCCCCGCCGAGAGGAACTACGACACCGGCAATCGGGAGCTGCTGGCGGTCGTGGCTGCGCTGGAAGAGTGGCGTCATTGGCTAGAGGGTGCCGAGGAGCCTTTTACCATCTGGACGGACCACAAGAACCTGACGTTCATCCGCGCTTCCAGGCGCCTCAACGGTCGGCAGGCGAGATGGGCCAGTTTCCTCAGTCGGTTCGACTTCTCGCTGACCTTCCGCCCCGGTTCCCGCAACACGAAGGCCGACTCCCTGTCCCGGATGCACTCCAAGGGGGCTCCACCCTCTGAGGACCCTTCTCCCATCCTCCCGGAGGCCCGAGTGGTTGGAGTCATCACCTTGGGCATCGAGGGTGTGGTGAGGCGTGCCCTGCGCTTCCATCGTGCTCCAAGCAACGTCCCTAGGAATCGTCTCTTCGTCCCCGACTCTGTCCGGTCCCAGGTACTGCTGTGGGGCCATACCAGCCGGTTCGCCTGCCACCCAGGCGTCCATCGCACGTTCTCCTTCCTGGCTCGTCGTTTCTGGTGGCCCACCATGCGGAACGACGTCAAGGAGTTCGTATTGGCCTGCGCGGTCTGTGCCCGCAGCAAGGCCTCTCACCAGGCACCCTCCGGGCTCTTGCAGCCACTTCCCATTCCGAGCCGTCCATGGTCACATGTGGCGCTCGACTTCGTCACTGGTCTTCCCTCCTCCCAGGGGAACACCTGCCTTCTGACCGTGGTGGATCGATTCAGCAAGGGGGTCCACCTCGTGGCCCTCTCCAAGCTTCCCTCAGCGGCCGAGACGGCGGACCTCCTGACGCACCACGTGTTCCGCCTTCATGGCTTTCCCCAGGACATCGTCTCTGACCGGGGGCCCCAGTTCACCTCCCAGGTATGGCGGGCTTTTTGCAAAGGGTTGGGGGCAACGGTCAGTCTCTCCTCTGGCTATCATCCCCAGACAAACGGGCAGACGGAGAGGATGAACCAGAGCGTAGAGTCCGCTCTTCGGTGTGTGGCAGCCGAGAGACCGGCATCCTGGAGCCGTTTCCTTCCCTGGGTTGAATACTCCATCAATTCAATGGTCAGTTCCGCCACCGGCCTCTCCCCTTTTGAGGTCTCCCTGGGCTACCAGCCCCCTCTTTTCCCCGCACAGGAGACGGAAGTGGCAGTTCCCTCCGTGCAGGTCCACCTCGACCGCTGCCGACGAGTTTGGGAGATCACCAGGACCGCGCTGCTCCGAACATCTGAGCGCGCCTGTCGTGGTGCCGACCGGCGCCGGGTTCCTGCGCCGACTTACCGCCCTGGGCAGAGGGTGTGGCTCTCTGCGAAGGACCTCCCGTTACGGTCCTCGGCCAAGAAGCTCAACCCCCGCTTCGTCGGGCCTTTCGAGGTCCTAAAGGTACTCAGTCCGGCGGCCCTGCGCCTGAAGCTTCCTGCATCCATGCACATCCACCCCGTGTTCCATGTCTCCCGGGTTAAGCCCGTCTCCCTCAGTCCCCTTATGCCTCCAGCTCCTGATCCGCCGCCTCCCGTGTTGGTGGATGGTCACCCCCAGTCCGCCGGTTGATGGGCGTTCGTCGGCGGGGCCGGGGGTTCCAATACCTGGTGGACTGGGAGGGTTACGGCCCTGAGGAGCGTAGCTGGGTCTCCCGGCAGCTCATCGTGGATCCCGGCTTTATCACCGACTTCCATCGGGCCCATCCTGACGAACCGGGTCGGCCTGGTCGCCGGGTGGCTCCCGTGGAGGGGGGGGTACTGTGAGGTTTCTGTCCTTGCTCTCTCACTCGTTCTGTTCCTTTAACCACCCTCGCTCTGTTTTCATTTGTTTTTCTGTTAATTATTTCAATTCCCTCATTCACACGCTTCTCCCCAGTGACGTCATCAGAGACGTCGCTGATTGGTTCCCTCAGGACCGCACGCTTTTCAATCACATTCCCCAGCTGTCACTGCCTTTCAATCAATCGATCCCTTATTATTTATACCCCGTTTCTCCACTCTAAGTTTGTTGGATCGTCTTGATTTTTCTCTGGTTGCATTTCCCCGTGTTGCTGCTGCTGCTGCTTTTTGCTCCTTGTGCTATCTCCAGGAATTTCCAAGAAGCCTTCCCTTGGACACCTGTTCCCGTGGCGCGTCCTCGCTCCGCTGTTTGTTCCAGCACCATTACGCATTACGTCTGGGTGAGTTTTTATTGACTGTCTTGATCTATTCCGTTTTTCGTGTGTAACTATTACACTGAAGACTACCACCTTTTGTCAGACAGTCACTCACCCAGCTTTTCTATTTTTGCTTGTTCCCTTTTGGGATAATATTTTTGGGACCTTCCATCTCCCTCTGTGTGTTGCTCACACCGAAGATATTATTTCACTATTGGATTGTTTTGGACTTCACTAACTGTGTGTATATTACACGAAGATATTCACTGGGACTGTGTTTGGATTTTTGCTAACGGTGTGTACATTACACGAAGATATTCACTGGGACTGTGTTTGGAGTTTTGCCCACTGTGTGTATTACACGAAGAGATTCACTTGGGCTGTTTTGGAATTGTGCTCACTGTGTTTAAATTACACAAAGAATTGTTCACCCTGTTCTCCTGCTCGTTCAAACTGCACTGTGTTGACTCGTTCCCTCTCTCCCTCTCTCGGTCTCGCAACACATCTGAGATTCTGCCAAGAGAATTCTGCAGAGCGGTTCAGACGTCAACACCTGCTATCCCCAAGACTACCATCACGGGAGAAGCTGCAGAGCAGCAGAACTTTGCCCCTTGTCCTATGTACCTGTCTTGTTGACTTGCCTTTCCTGTACTCTTTATATTTAGTATCAAATAAACAAGCCCTCGTATTTGGCAACTCTGAATTCCTACTCTCTTGTGTCGTGCGTTTGGGGTCGGTATCAAACCCTAACACTTTGCCTCTAAATAGAGCATTGAGAACCGCGTGCGAATTGATTGCTAAAGTGTCAGAGTTTAACGCAGTAACGTTGAGTGCGACTTATTCTAATGTGAAGTAATAGTCTATCATTTATAGTGTATCGTGCGGCTACAGTTCTTCAGTGACCAGCATTACCACCGGATCATGAAGAAGCCGATCGCCGCAGCCCCACCGCGGTTACAGAGGATGATACTGCAACTACACAAGTATAACTTCACGATCGTGCACCGCCCTGGGAAAGACATCCCAGTAGCCGACACGCTGTCCAGGAAATCACTCACCTCTCACGACGACGGTCTCAGTGAAGGGATGGACCTTCAGGTACACATGGTGTACAACAGCTTACCTGTACACGACGACAGGCTACAGGAGATCAGAGAAACGACAGACAATGACACACAGCTAAAGCTGCTCAGCCAGGCTATCCTGGAGGGATGGCCTGAGGAAAGAAAACAATGCCCCCAGAACATTACCGAATACTGGAATCACAGAGATGAACTATCCAAGACGAATGGAATAATTTTCAAGGGGGAGAAAATAGTCATCCCTACCAGCCTCAGAGGAGATATGCTGATCAAGATCCATGCAGGCCACATGGGAATGGAAAAATGCAAACTGAGAGCACGAGACATCATGTTCTGGCCTGGAATGGGTAGACATATAGAGCAAGTCGTGGAGAAGTGCTCAATATGCCAAGAGCGCCGCCCATCAAACACCAAGGAGCCCATGATGCCTCATCGTATCCAAGACCGCCCCTGGCAGGTTGTAGGGACAGATCTCTTTAACTGGAACAACCAGGACTATGTTGTGACCGTCGACTACTACAGCAGATTCTTCGAACTAGACAGACTTCACAGCACCACATCGGCAGCTGTTATCCACAAGCTAAAGGCAGCCTGTGCCAGGCATGGCGTCCCAGAGACCATAGTCTCGGACAACGGACCACAATACAAGTCTAAAGAGTTCGAGGCATTCGCCAAGTCGTGGGAGTTCACACACGTCACGTCAAGCCCACACTATCCGCAAAGCAACGGACTAGCGGAGAGAACCGTGAAGACGGCAAAATCACTCATGGACAAGGCTAAGGCAGACGGAAGAGACCCGTACCTAAGCCTCCTGGAGTATCGTAATACCCCAGTCGACAACTTCAAATCGCCGGCACAACTGTTGATGAGCCACAGGCTACGCTCAACCCTCCCGAGCACCAACCAACAGCTGCGGCCAGGGGTAGTAAGCCAAAAAGATGGACATAACAAACGAGTGCAAAGACAACAGCACCAGAAGAAATACTATGACAGGTCAGCTAGACCGCTGCCCCCACTACATTGTGGTGAATCTGTCAGGCTACAAGAACTTGGACGCTGGAGGCCAGCAGTAGTCATACAACCAGCTGACACTGCGCGGTCATACCACGTTCGCACCCAAGATGGACGCGAATACCGCCGCAACCGCAGGCACCTGAGGGACACGAAAGAGGAACACTTCCAGGACAGCGACGGTATGCCGAGTCCAGAGAGCGTCGATCAACCGCCGGAGACCAACGACCCTGAACTGCCAGAGGACTCAGAAGAGAACTCAGCTTCATACTACACCAGATCCGGCCGAGCAGTGAAGCCTCGGGACATTTTAGACCTATAAATGTACAGGGTGCAGGTGGATCGCTGCCCTACTATAACACCATTTGCCCCATTGAAAAAAAGAAAAAAAAAAAAAAAAAAAAAAGGGGGTGGTGAAATGTAACAAATATTAATGTATGCTGAAATGATGACTTACTATATGTGTTGAATATATGACCTACTTACCTTGCTTAATTGTCGATATATTCCCATTTTGTTAGCAAGCTACTTCTACAAATAAGAACTGCATATGGTAAGAGTGTTGAGACACGACCAAATAAGCCTGAATACATACCTTATTCACAGCTGAAGTATTCAAATATTAAAGCAGACTATCCAGAATAAGAGGGCACACAATACGAACTGTAATACCTTGATACATGAATCTTTATGTTTAACATATTAATCCTACCTGTTTACATTGCCTGGTCCTGACACAGGTAACGCACTTGTTATTGTTTACAAAGAAACTCTTACAGAGTATTGCACAACCATTCCTAATTTCAATTTTGTTCATAGCTTATTAAGCTTTCTCTAAAAGAAGGAGGATGTAATATTCATGCTTTGAATATATCTTTACTATATTATTCATGCTGTGAATATATCATTTACGACAGGCGCGCCAGGCGCACCTTGCTAATGTATACCTGACCAGGGGTCCTCACAGGCAGTTGGCTGCCAGCCGTGAATGGAGTTACACTCATGCTGAACGATGCTTACCTTTGAATAAACATATACATGTTATCTCCTCGTCCTGAAGATTATTCTATTTAATCGAATACGACAGTATATGTCACAAATGTAACAGTACTATATATACCTGTATGTCCCTATGTCATAAATGTCATGATATCACGTACAGTATGTTCAGCTGTGTATGTCATAAATGTCACTATGAATTGAAAATGGGGGACCCTGATGTTTCTCTGGTCTGCATCCCCTTAACAATAGACCTATCGCTAAGCCACGCCCCCTTTGAAAAGTCAGACAAACAAAGTCGACCGTGAATGACTGTTGACGATGGCAGCAGGTAGCCCCTTTCCTGACTGTGATGCAAGCCTTGCTTCACAGTCACAAAAGGGGCTAGGCCGCGGGGGGAGCTTAAGTTCAATTGTCAGATTTACCACAGCAGGTAATAGACCCGTTTTTTAAAGATAACACAAATATTTCATCTAGAAGCAGAGAGAGGGTTACAATATGCAGTGGAAAAGTACGTTCATGAGATACACATTTACCTTAGACCTCCATGGTGATGCAAGCATTAGCTATATATAACGTTAGCTAGCTACTCTCAAGCATTACTTACAGTTGACTTGATTGAAGATTACAAGAACTATGACGATAATCCATGATTACTACTATTGCTGATACATTTTAGTTTAGGCTAGTGGTCCAATGCAGTATACGAGCTCTCTCACTCACCCGGTATACTGAGTGGGTGGGGCAGGGCTAAAGTCAGGCAGACATTGGATTTGCATATGTCAAAGCCACTGTGTAGGCCAGTAGCTAGACCCGACAGCTGTGTCATTTATGTAACTCTAGTGACAGGCACTACTACATCTATTCAATGAGTAGCATTGGTGGCAAAAGCCAAACTGAACCGCAAACGGAGACCAGTGATCCCCACCTACACTCCTAACAGGTAGTTTCAAAGCACAATAAAAACAGATACATTTGGTAATAAAGGCAAAATGGAGCTCATTCAGTTTATTGAATTTTTATTTTTTTTGCACAGTCATGCAGTTTGATGTGAAAGAATAATAGCCTAGGCACAACATCCGATACATTTCTACAGTGAATAGTTAATACTATGTGTAGCAGGGTGGATTATCCCTGCTTCGTGGGAATGGTTGCTGGCAGTCAGGAGGTAGCTGGACACAGTAGAACTCTGTCTGACTGCACCCTCGTCTTTGGGCCTGGGGCGTCGACTGGAGGCTGGTAGTGTGAGTGGATGGGGCCCGGGATTTACCAACCTGGTCTGGTACTCTGGTCTTCCTTCCCTGCCGCAGGGCGGTCAGCAGTACTCCCCAACACGCTCCCACTCCTCCCAGTTGCTCCTTAGACCCTCCCACACCTCGTGACTGAATTGTAATCAAATACTCTGAGTTCCCCCCACAAGCAGTACCCTCCCTCAATGACCCTAGAAACCTTACAATGGAGATGGAAGGTGGAATAGGAAAGGGTTAATTATATTAACATTACCCACACCAAAAGGGTTAAGATAGGCTCAATAAAAGACACACACACCGTGCTCCCATTCAGTATGATTATTATTGTATCATTGGCCTAGTTACACAATAGCTACGTCTGGTGATTATTGCACCATAGTTATTGTTACACAATAATTACAGTCTGATAATTATGTAATCACTCCTAGGCACCAAGTGCTCTCGCTATACCCAGACTAAATGCTGCCCACGTCTGGGCTAGTCACAGTATCACTACCTTCCCTAAGGATTTATATATACTGCTCTCGTATTCCGTAATATGGGGAAAGAAGGGGGAACATAGAGGAGGAAAGACGGGTTCACTGAATGGGAAATATTATTACATCACACATGTTATCACGCTCAAAGGAAATGAAAATAAAACAAAATGTGAGCCCACAATTACCAAAACAAAAGCCCTATGCTAATGCCGGCATGTAATGTTTGGGGTCTGTAATCAGCAACGTTAACTTCGCCCGCAGGCTGCACCACACTGTGTATGGTGTAAGGATCCGGAGCATAGACGCTCGTTTATACTCATCGAAAATGGCCGCCTCGCCGCGCCACTGTTGTCCGTGAGGCAAGATGGCGTCGAACACTCTCGGCGAGGACACCAGCAGGCGGAGCTGTAGCAGAGAGGCAGTGCTGGCTGAGCTTGTGCTGGGCGATGACGACCTCTGCTGGTGGGAAAGAACTCCTGTGTCCTGCAGGCAGCCAGGAGCAGGTCTGCTGTAGAACGCCGGTGCAGACAGCTGTTGACGCCCGGGGCAGACTGCTTGTAGGTCCCGCACGTATCTGGGTTCGCAATCTATACCGGCACAGTAACTGCTATAACCCGACTACTGTGAACTCAGATATATTATTAGCCGCACGCTACCTATACCGCTCACTGTAACTGCTATAACCCGATACTGTTAGTCCTGTGTTCTGTACCGTTTGCTCTTACACTATCACTGGTACTTCTAGGATATCACATCCACTAGTAAGTACTTTCTATCACCCGTCACTATTCCACGAGGCTCTTCAACAGGGCTCGTCCAGAGCACACGCCTGCTGCGACCGTTCGTGTTCCAAGTTCACTGCCGAAGAGAGCGTCTTCCGTTTCTCTCCTCCATATATCTCCTTCCATCTCCCTCCGACACTCTCTGCCTGCTACTGCCCCCTGCTGGTCCCGCCTGCCAGTCACAAGGGAAAAGCATTGTAGAATATGATCCAATAATGTCGTTTATAATCCATATTCCAGTGCTCTTCGGAAGGGGACGCTTGTGTCATTGTTCGTGTGAATATCAATGAAACTAGTTAGAATGTCTTTGTGTACAAAAGGGATATAAAACACCAGTCAGCAGTTCTGAATAATATACCATATTTTCCAGACTGCTACATATGCATAACACAGTTAACCGTAACATGTATCTTTCTGCCTTTAGGAAAGAGTCAGGAATCAGTGAGGAAATATATAAGACACTGAGAGGAATGAGAGGCACACCTATAAGCTACATCGTTAACCAGACCTCTATACAGGTAGCAGTAGGTGGAAAGGACTACCCCATTGGTTGTGGCTTGAGCTATCAGGTCAGGGCTGTACACTGCGACGAGATGATCGCAAATTGCCCCTTAATTTGGCCCGTGCGAGTGGAAAATAATATTTGGGGGCAACCTTGCGAGTAGTGATTTCAACCCTTCATTCGCATTTCACTCCTAAATTAATCCATACAAATTGGATAAAAAAAAAGTAAAACATTAGCCTACAACCAGGGCTGTACAGTGCGACATAATGTCGTGGTGCTATGAAAAAATCTGTCTGCAATGAACGAATTTACTGCGATAGCCGCTGCCTGTGTGAAGAAAATATTTGCGTGTGAAGTGAATCTGGGTCACGCTATTCAACTTGGTAGTTGTAGTCTATCGTGTGATTAAATACCATGTCCCGTCTGGTAGAGTCCATACACCAAACACCAAATCCCATAATTCCTCGTGAACCATCTAAACAAAACTGAATGTGGGCTATTGCATCGCCAAAGAAGAACTTCATTTCAATAAGTTTAAGCCGCTAATTTAGCTCTGCAAGAAGAACCGAGTGGATATCAGTCCATCTTATGACAACCACGTCCGATGTGGAGAGATGATAAGAGACCATAGCCGGTGAAATTAAGTCGGATCTGGCAGTGATGATTGGCGGGGACACACTTCTAACGTTAGGTGAGTAGCCCACTATTAGGACGTTTTTCAATACCGTCTACTTAAATTTCCCTCTGGGGATCAATAAAGTATCAACCTATCTATCTAATAATGAGACAATATGCAAATAAGATAATACTAATAATTGTCACAGTTCCCCGTATGAAAGTGGCTTGCAACTTACTGCTGGTAAAATCACTGTTTATTTCTCGTTTTGCATAGTATTACATTCCTCTTCTATAAACAATCAAAGTCCTACCGTAAGAGCCTCATACGGGTCAATTAAACCTTTTTGATTAGTCTTTCCTTCGAGCTAAGTTGAACTGAACATTTCACTGTCAAAAGCACAAACGTAAACAAGGTTGCGTCGCAACACGGTTTTCAAAATAAAGGTCACATATACACATACGTAGGCCTCTCAATTCTTATAATAAAAGTCCCGGATATACATAAAACATTCATTGGCATAGATCTCTATAAACCGCCCAACACATTGATCACTTTAGGCACACCCTGAAACCAGTAACATCACAAATATGAAGCAGGTAATTACCCATACAAATAATAAACCTTTCATGGGGTTATTTACAATAATAATAATTCATTTTATTTATAAAGCACTTTTCATTGTGAAACAAAGGTATGCAGAGTTTCTTGTCCTCCTGATTAATGCAATGGTGTGTGTGTGTGTGTGTTGTGGTGATCTCATTCAAGGAGCACTACACAAGCGCGTTCTTGTTCTATTAGTGATTTACACACTTTCTCAGTTGGTTCATTATAAAAGATACAAACCTGAAAACAAACGCACTTAAATGTTAAATAAAAGGACCACAGTAATGAGGCAGGAGGAGAGACTGTTTGTAGAGACTGTTGCAGGTTGACCAGCTGCTTGATGTATGCTGTGGCCTGGAGGTAGGAGGGCCACTGCTGAGGCCTGGGCAAAGCCTGGAGGTAGGAGGGCCACTGCTGAGGCCTGGAGGTAGCAGGGCCACTGCTGAGGCCTGGGCAAAGCCTGGAGGTAGCAGGGCCACTGCTGAGGCCTGGGCAAAGCCTGGAGGTAGGAGGGCCACTGCTGAGGCCTGGGCAAAGCCTGGAGGTAGCAGGGCCACTGCTGAGGCCTGGAGGTAGCAGGGCCACTGCTGAGGCCTGGGCAAAGCCTGGAGGTAGCAGGGCCACTGCTGAGGCCTGGGCAAAGCCTGGAGGTAGCAGGGCCAATGCTGAGGCCTGGGCAAAGCCTGGAGGTAGCAGGGCCACTGCTGAGGCCTGGGCAAAGCCTGGAGGTAGCAGGGCCACTGCTGAGGCCTGGGCAAAGCCTGGAGGTAGCAGGGCCACTGCTGAGGCCTGGGCAAAGCCTGGAGGTAGCGGGGCCACTGCTGAGGCCTGGGCAAAGCCTGGAGGTAGCAGGGCCACTGGAAAACATTTAAAAAAAGGAGGATAGTTGTGGAGCCCCACAAACCACACCTGCCTTCGGCAGCCATTTTGTGCATGTGTCTACTGTATATGGGTAGACAGTGAAGCAGTAGGTAGGTATAAGTTGAGTATAGGCAACAGAGTTCAGAGTCGTACAGTCTGGGTAACAGAGCCTAGGGTGAAGGCAATGGAGTCAGAGTTTATATGGTGGGGGGGCTGTCAACGTGTTATTCATATTATTTAAACTTGATTAAAATGGTAAAACAATGAGTATTAAACAAGCATTTACACTGAAGACAGTAGGCTACTGCTGATTTAATGTAGCTGACAGACAGATATCGATGCTTTTATCATCTGGAGTTTAATTAATGTGCTGGCTAAGATTAATTACCATAGTCATTAAGTCAAATAATATGAGACACCTAGTTGGGCTGCGCTACGGTTTAATTAAGCAAATATTTTAAGCCGTTTAAACAGTTAATTTAGCAGCAAGATATCATAAGCTAACAGATGATTGTTTGTTTACATTTTCCTCATCTAGCTGACTTTTTGTTCACTGGAGACTGGAGGGTCCTGAGACTGAGGTCCTGAGACTGAGGTCCTGAGACTGAGGTCCTGAGACTGAGGTCCTGAGACTGGAGGGTCCTGAGACTGAGGTCCTGAGACTGGAGGGTCCTGAGACTGAGGTCCTGAGACTGAGGTCCTGAGACTGGAGGGTCCTGAGACTGATGTCCTGAGACTGAGGTCCTGAGACCATAATCTATTGAGAACTTGCGTATGTCCAGTAGTGATTGGCAATCAGTAGTGATTGGCGATCATATGTGATGACACACATGTTGATAAATAAACGAACTAAAGACTAAAGTTAAATAACTGTCCCAGAGGCGTGTAGCCTTTTTACAACGCATCAGCGTTTCCGGGTTCCCGTTTTGCGCTCTGATTGGCCACTGACCTACGCTAGCGCGCCCCCCTCGCTATGAGCGTAAAGGACGGACGCTAAATCGAACAGCTGTTTCCCCCTCGCTATGAAAAGTTCACGCCCCCCTCGCTATGAGCTGCAAATGCGTATCACAGTACTGCCTCCAGGAACAGCTGTTTCCGCGGGAGGCCGTTCATATTCATTTCTACATTTTATATATAATATCCCAACGTTTCAACCAGCTGCACATTATACTCACATTATGTGCTCATTAGAAGAATAAAATGTTGATACAATTATATAGAAAACGATATATTGTAATATATTTTAGGCAGTTTCGTGGCATGAATTGCATTTCGCTGTAGACCGCAGCAGCTGGTGATAGAAATACAGCGAAATGCAATTCATGCCACGAAACTGCCTAAAATATATTACAATATATGGTTTTCTATGGAATTGTATCAACAGATAGTAGGTAGTGCACACATGCACTGCATGGCACAATATAGGGCGAATGTCTCTAGCCGAGAGGGGCTGCCGATTTGGGGGGGATAGATTCGTTCAGGTGTGGCTGGTGATGTGAGACGTGCGGCCGCTTGTGTGCACCTCGAGGCGGGCAGCGTCAGCGCGAGGCAGCCCCCCCCCCCCGCATCTCTCTCCCAGACCCGTCAATAGGTCACCCTAACCCCGCTACATTTCTACCCAATGTCAGGGTATTTTATAACGTTAGCGTTTCACGTTAGCGTTTCGCCATTTCCTGACCAATATTCTTCTAATGAGCACATAATGTGAGTATAATGTGCAGCTGGTTGAAACGCTGGGATATTATGTATAAAATGTAGAAATGAATATGAACGGCCTCCCGCGGAAACAGCTGTTCCTGGAGGCAGTACTGTGATACGCATTTGCAGCTCATAGCGAGGGGGGCGTGAACTTTTCATAGCGAGGGGGAAACAGCCAGTGTTGGGAAAGTTCACTTTCTACATGAACTAGTTCAGTTCACAGTTCACAATTTTTTAAATGAACTAGTTCAGTTCATAGTTCATAATTCAAAATTTTGAACTAAAGTTCATGGTTTCAAAAATGAACTAATTTAGTTCTTTTTTGATATATATATTTTTTTTTATATAGATTTTTCACGTAGTTACTTACATTACAAAAACACACATTGGGACAATGGAGGGGGGGGGGTCCTCCAGTTCATCTCTATGCCATCATCCACACCATAAGCAAGCAAAAACAAAACAAAAAGAAGCAAGCAAAAAGGAAAAGCAAACCATCTCTATACCACATTTGTAAAAATTGAGGCTTATCCCCCCCCCCCCCCCCCCGAACCACCTCCAATGTACAGTCCCCCCCACCTACCCAACCTCCTCCAATGTACAGTTTCTATGTCAAATGTATATAGGCCTACTCTCTTTTCTGGACTCTTTTTGTATCACAAACAGTACTGTATTTGCAAATCTGGTATGTCATAAATGTATAGATGTAGCAGTACTGTCTATCTGTATGTCATGTATGTCCTGATTAATTGAAAATGGGGGACCCTGATACAGACAGTACAGCTCAATACATACAATTGTTAAGGGGATGCAGACCAGAGAAAGACTTTCGTCTTGTTTACATCAGGGTCCCCCATTTTCAATTCATGACTGAGCTGTATACTGTACCCATTCTGCAATATGTTAATAAAGTGTTCAATCAATCAATCAATCACTTGGCCCCAGAACCTGGATAAACACTTAGATTCCCAAAAGTAGTGATAGACTGTAGCCTGTAGGTACCCAGGTCTGTTTGACATTTCGAACATAAAGGAGATATTGAACGGCCCATTTTGTTAGTTCTTTTTTCAATACGTTGCTGCAAACTATTATTTGTAAAAAATATTGAACCACACAGACAGCAATCAGAATACTGGCATTTCCATAACGCTTTGCACCGCGCATTCAGTCCACACTGCAGCTTTCATCTCTACAGTATATTTTCAAAAACATGAGGAACAACTTTGCTTGAATTGTCTTTATTATGAAAACTAAAACAGGACGTTTGCATATTCTCAATGTTGCTGTCGACGTCGTCGCGTCGATGTGGGGACTTGCTTCTTCAAACCGGGTGGACAAAGTTTACAGACAAACGTTAGATTGTTTCCGTCTGAGTCAGTACTGACTTTAACGTTAAACTATTTTAAATCCCCAAGCGCCGACATCTAGAGGTAGAGTTCTCTGAGCGAGTGCTGCTCTCGACCTGCTGCTGCGCAGCTCTGGGCTTCTGCTCGCAGACGCAAGATTCAGCTGTTGTTGTGATGAGTCTGATGACGTAGCAGGGGGTGTACAGGCGCGTTGCCAGATCGGTTGGTTTTCCACATAATTTTAAAGCCTGTTTACGGTGTGTTTTAACAGGGGTTTCGGCTGAAATACATATGAAATCTGGCACATCTTTGAACGCCGTTATAACAGTGCTGAGAATGAACGCACTTTTGAACTCCGTTACACAGCGCTGAGAATGAACGCGTTCTCAATTACGTTCATTTAGCGGATAATCAGTACGTTCAGTTCACGTTCGCCCAAAATACGAACGCGTTCATGAACGATCGTTCATTGAACGCGTTCAGGTACATCACTGGAAACAGCTGTTCGATTTAGCGTCCGTCCTTTACGCTCATAGCGAGGGGGGCGTGCTAGCGTAGGTCAGCGGCCAATCAGAGCGCAAAACGGGAACCTGGAAACGCTGATGCGTTGTAAAAAGGCTACACGCGTCCCGGAGACACGACTGCTCTCTTCAGCGCCACGCTCCATCTCAATCTCAATCCGTGACGTCATCTTTAGTGCCATGAAAACTGCATTGGAAACGTACATAAACAGACAAACAAACCTTTCACATAATGGTTTACTTTCCACAGTACAGTACAAACACTCATTAAATAACATTGGTATCAAACTACAAGGATTACATTACTACACAGGCGTAAAATCATTCATCTGCGCTCTCCAAGGAATGCAAAATGTAATTAGAAAGGTCCTTTCTTCTGTTTAAAACATGGTCAACACACAGGGATACAAAAGGATAAAAAGTCGCATAGAGATACAAAAGTTGCATCAAACTCTCCTGCTGTTTTTTAAACAGGTGCTTCCGGGCGGCGTAGCGGACTAAGCGTCTGTCTACCACCACAGAGACAGTGGGATCGAATCCAGCTGTGGTGCCTCCGGCTTGGTCGACCGTCCATACTGACACAATTGGCAGTGTCAGCGGGTGGGAAGCCGGTGGGTGGGTCCTGGTCGTTGTAAAACAGCGACTCCTACAGTTCGGTCGGGGCGCCTGCACAGCAAGGGAAGGATCTGGGAGAGGTAGTGTGATCCTTCCACATGTTACACTCCCCCAGTGAGAGTCCACGCTGCCAGAGCACGCGACGACCAGGTAGGGGGTTGGGAATTGGCATAACGACTAACATTGGTATGGGAGAAAGACGGAAAAAGGAGGGGGGAAAAGAGAAAAGTAAAAAAAAAACTAAAAACAGGTGCTTCCATTTGATCTACGGTGCGCCCAGAGGGACACACTTATGTCGGCCTATACGGGTACATTGAATTTCAGGTAAATGATAAATGGCTGAATTTATATAGCGTTTTTATCCAAAGCGCTTTACAATTTGTTCCTCACATTTGACCCATTCACTGATACATTCACACACCGATGGCAGAGGCAACCATGCAAGGTGCCAACCTGCACATCGGGAGCAATTCCATCATCATCAAACCTTTATTTGAATAGGCAGGTTAATTAAGAACAAGTTCTTATTTTCAATAACGGCCTATAAATTAGGGGTTAAATGTCTTGCTCACTTGGACACGCTGCCCGGGAGGAGCGGGAATCAAACCAGGAACCTCCGGCTTACCAGACGACTGCTCTACCTCCTGAGCCACTGTCGCTCCCTAGGTAAAATCCTGCACGTCATTTCACAGATTAGTACCTATATATCCAAGGACTGCTCAATGACAAGAATACAAATGTATATTTATTGTTTAATGTCTATTCACTATAAACAGAATGTGAAATATATTGTAACAATATAATAGATTTACTGTATGGTAAGAGCCATTAAAAGAGATATATCTTGACTTGAATGCATAAACATGTTACTTTTTTTTTTATCTTTGACTGTGAATAACACCATGCTCAAATTGACCAGACCTGAAAAATCTAAGCAAATTATAGATGGAAGATGATTAAACAGAAGGTTTTGTAGATACAGTACTGAATTCTGCCATCCGGACACATGCAATTTGAAATATGATTATAGAATATAGAATATCAGGCATAAAATGGTTATGCGATTAAAATGTGAGTAATTAGATTAATTAATTACAAATCCTGTAATTAATTAGATTAATTTTTTTAATCGCCTGACAGCACTAATCTATATATGTAGAGACCTCTCATCATTGTAAATACATCACATATAAATATAGCACTGCCTTCATGGCACAATCTTGATGTAACGAAGACATTCTCTGAAAATAATTATTTCATGCATGGATTACTAGATTTCAACAACAATACAATACGTTCTCTTGGGCCTTTCCTGGTTGTTAACCAAGGTGAAAATAGTGGAGCTAAAGCCTGGTCTGGTTCAACAAAGAAATAAATGATGAAATAACAACAGACTGGCTGCTGGTGGTGCAGGGTTGATTGAGTAGGACACCATGACTCAACAAGGCCTTCTGATAGCAGGTGGTCCGGTTAAATGTGTGCTTCTCAGTGTTTTAGCCTGTATGAAACTATTATTAAGTGGTCATCATTTGTGAAATAGTTCAGCTTTTACTCAATAATGCTTTGGAACAGGAGATTTCTAAAATATCAAGTCAAGATGATATGCTGACCAGTTTGCTCTGATGTCTGACTGAGGATGAGAAACACTGTTTGCTCGTCATGCAAAACAGTTTATGAGTAATACAGATGTTTTGGATTGATTGTAAACTATTTATATACAGTTTCACGCTGTAAAAACCAGTTATTTGCACTGTTGGTCGCTTATTTCACTCTATATTGAATACCATTGATCCTAATTAATTTAATTTCAAACCTTTATTTTAACTAGAAAAAAGTTAAGATTGCCCTCATTCGCAGCAATGTCAGGTATAACAATAAATATTTTAAATAAATATATAAATGATGATCTTCATACACGGGAGGAGATATTGTCTCTTTCTGCGTCCTGCCCTGCTCTATCTAGAAGCCACCCCTCTAAACCACATGCAGTATTTCCTACTGAGGGCGCTTTCACATATAGTTTTGGTGGACTCAGTGCGGACTCTGTGCGGTTCGGGGGGTGAAGTTGCAACATTGTTGCATTCTTCATTTGGTTCGTCTGCATTCACACTGCAATTTGTCAAGTGCACTAAACTTTCTGAACAATGTCACGCAGTCGAAAAGGGCGCTCGTCTATTGGACACAATAGTGGAAATGTGTGTGTGTGACTGCGAGCCCTAACGTGTGTGCGTGCGCGTGTGTGTGTGTGTGACTGCGAGCCCTGTCTGACTCCAGATCAGCGGAGGTTCACAATTTTCAGTTGGTGGTAGGGTGACCAGGTGTCCCGCTTTTGGTTGTACTGTCCCACCATTTGACCGAATGTCCTGCGTCCCGCATATTGAGAGGATGTCGAAGCAAAAAAAAAAACATGGGTCTAAAAGCCCCTCCCCACAGTAAACGTAGCAACCCGCCTCTTGTCCACACACATTGCTCTGCTCATGACGCTACCTCATATCGCAGATCTGATTGGTTAGGTAGTAATTTAGCGCTCTGCTCGTGAGAGTCGTAACTCACTTCCTATATTTGGTCCGTGATTGGTCCGATGAAGCGAACCGAGACCTACTTTTTCAGGCGGACCAGAGTTTGCGTGTTTGGTCCGCACCAGAGTTTGACTGAGCATTCACACCACCCCAAAAAAAGCGGACTATCCGAGAAAACGAACTCTGGTCCGATAGTCCGGACCAAACAGCTCTGGTGTGAAAGCACCCTGAGTCCTGTTGCAAAGCTTACAGATGTCAAAGAATAGTCGGGAGCGACGCAATCTTTCAAAACTTAAAAATGCATTGCTGCACATATTTGATTCAATAGAAAATAAACAAATAATAAAATATTTGATAATTACCACCAGCCAGAAAATGGCATTTTCTTGACTCTGAGGGAAAGGGGCAGGTGCTCAAGCACTCCTTGGGCCTTATGTGTGTCTGGTTAGAGGCAGCCATGTTGGAAGAGAGACAACTAGTGTTGGAAGAGAGGACTAGAGAGCAAGGCCTCTATTCAAACCATGAGACTGGTGTTTGAAGATGAGTGTCAGTTCTTCTGATGTAATTGGGCCCTAACATTCTTAGATGTAATTTATTTAGAGATCTCCACAGCTTGAGTAATTGGAGTCAAGGAATCTAACATTAGCTTGTGGGCGTCGGCAGCTGAGAGAGTTAAGCCAATGATCTAGCAACAGAGCGAGATGGTTGGTCCTGGGGTGGGTTTAGGGGAAATTGTGTCGTCTTTTAGCATTATTTATATACATTTGATGTTTTTGTATTTTTATAATTATATAAATAATAATTTTTCCTGTTCTCTTGCTTGTGACCCCAAATGTTAGTTATTGTCTGTGGATCTGTTCATTATTATTGTATATTTTAGTCAAGTCAAGAGTTTTATTTGTCACAGGATACAAGCATAGTGAAATGCGGGAGGTCATGCCCGCAGCGATGTGCAATAACAAGTACATTATTTATTATTGTGTTCTGGTATGTCTTGTTGTATGTTATGTGATTATTTTTTATTATTATAGGTTATTCTGATGCAGATCACATTCGTTTTAAAATGTTACTGAAAATGTGCCTAAAAATACATACCTAATTAAATGGAGAATTGCTCCACTTCTACAAGGACCATTTGCATGTTCTTGGTATCTAGGGATATCTATGGATCTCAGGGAATGTATTCCCAGAAATATTGCGTCTGTTACTAGGCTTGAGTAAATTGTAACGAACCAAAGGAGAATATACATTTCTTTTTATTTTATTTCATATTCGACAGTGAATAACACCATGCTAACATTGACCAGATGTGAAATATTGCCACTGAGCTCATTCAGCACCTTCTTAAGATCAGGTGTACAAAGAATCTAAGCAAACTAATAAAGGACAGATGATTTACAGGGTTCTTTGTAGATGCAGTACTGAATTTTACGGCTGGGTGGCGCAGCGGTCTAAGTGCTCGTCACCAACGTGTGAGACACCGGTATCGAATCCGGCTGTCAGCGTTGCCTCCGACTTGGGCCGGCCGTCATACTAACTCAATTGGCAGAGTCAGCGGGAGGGGAGTCGATGGGTGGTAATCTGGTCGTTGTAAACAGCGACTCCTACAGGTCGGTCAGGGCGCCTGCACAGCAAGGACAGGAGATGTCGAGGGTAGTGTGAGCCTCCCACATGTTACACCTCGCCAATGAGAGTCCGCACTGGCAGGTGAAAAGAAGTGGCTGGCTGACTCCGCATGTATCGGAGGGGACATGCGATAGATTATTCAACCCTCCCTACAACCAACCAGTGGGGGGCACATGCGAGCAACGACTAAATTGGGATGGGAGAAAAACAGAAAAAGGAGAAAAAGTGGATAAAAAAAAAGAAAGGTAAAGCAATTAACTACGTTATATTTTATGGCAATAACATTCAGGTTGGTTGGACCCGTGAGATATGATCCCGAAATAACATAAACAAAGAAAAATAAGTCAGATGATTGACAGGGGCTGGCGTGAGCTGGGAAGTGTCGTTTTATTAAATTCGAAAGACTACACTCAAGATAGGTTTCCCCATGTCCTCGCGTCTATATACGCCGGTTTACGTCTCAATACGAAGAGATTTCTATACTCATGTGTATTCATATAACACTTAAAATAATTGGTAAACAAAAGTACCAACCCCCACCCATTCCAAATACTGAATCGAGAACCTCATCCTTCACTGTCATCTTTCTCTCCCATTACAGAAGCAGACCTACATTTGAAAAAGAAACGCAACATTAATTAATACGCTCTGTATTCATCCATTTATAGCGTGATATCAATCTCGTACCGGTAGCGGACTGCTCGGGCTTAAGTATGTTGAGTTTTTTTGCAGATTTCTACACAATTCTAGGGTTTGAAACCTGGAATATATTGGTGCTTCTTTTAAGTCTTGAGATTGTCTGAAGCTCTTCACATGCTGGTCAGAGATAAGGCTTCTCTCCTGTATGAATTCACCGGTGTAAGTTTCTCTCCTGTATGAATGTGCTGGTGTGTCTTTGAATTGAATGATCAAATTAAATGTTTCCCCCAGTCTTGAGCCTGAGCCCTATTTTCTGAAAATCCGCCTAAAATACATACCTAAGTAAATGGAAGATTGCTCCACTTCTACAATTCCATTTGCATGTTCATGGTATCTAGGGACAAATATGGATCTCATGGAATGTATTCCCAGTGTCTATATTGTGTCTATTACTAGGCTTGCTTAAATTGAAACAAAAGGAGAATATAAATTATGATTTTTCTTTGCATCTTTGACAGTGAATAACACCATGCTAAAAATGACCAGACATGAAAAACTGAGTTCGTTCAGTACCTTCTTGAGATCACGTGTACAAAAAATCATTAATAAAGGGAAGATGATTAAACAGAAGGTTTTGTGTTACGATCGGGGGTGACGATGAAGGTGAGGAGAACACAGTTTGCAGACAAAGATGAGAGAGCCGAGACAGAGACGAAGGGTGATACTTAATGAAGGGAACTTTACTGAATCATAACCAAAATACAAAACAAACGAAAGGCACTGGCACTAACATAACAACGAAGTGAAAACAAGAAAACGACAGGTGTAGACAGGCATGAACTCACTTGACAAAACACCAGGGAACACGGGCACGACACGGGGACAACGCGGAGACAATGACGCCACAATAACCCAACCAACCAACAAGCAATAAATACTTAAACTAATTAATCATCAAAAACAGCTGGGGAGAGACAGGCACTTAGAACAAAACAATAATCAAAACAACAGGAAGAAGAACTAGGCAAAACACAGGATAAGAATACCAACACAAAGAACAACCTAAACAGATAACACTTGTAACAAATAAACTAATTGCAACAACAGCATATCTTTAATGCAATCAGAGAGGATCTTTACTGACTGCATTATCTGCAGGTGAGCGCTAGATGGCACCATGCTACTACTATCAATTCCTTGTGTGGGGTAGTAACACTTATTGTTTCTACTGTCCCAGACTTGGGCTGGTCTGGGAGTGTAACAGTTTTGTAGATATATAAATACTGAATTCTGCCATTCGGACCCATGCAATTTGAAATATTATTATAGAATATAGAATATGAGGCCTATAAATTACCTTATTATAGCCAACTCGGACATATATGAATCAGGCCAAATCCCCTCTTTCAAATGGCAGAGTTCAATTTGGATTTAGTATCACCAGGCCTGCATTGAGAATGAAGAATGAAATCTACTGTATGTACAGTTCGATTCTTAGAATGGATATGGCTCCGCCATTTTGGATCGGATTTCAACACAGATGGTTGCTAAATGTTCACAGAAGGTAGACACACTAACTGCGCTCTATGCCAATAATGTTCCGTTTTGTGATAGAGTATCCTGAGAATTTTTTTTTTGCTTGCAGGAAGCTAGAATTCACTGGGTAGGGGTATATCGATCTATTATCAATAATCAAATAGGATCGATGCAACGTAAAAAGATCGATTCATATTACGATACTCTTATTTTGAAAATCCCATGGAGTGTCGTATCCGCTCGGCTCGGATCAAGAGCACACAGCACTAGCGTCTCTAGAGTGTCACTAGAGCAAGGCTAGTGTGCCTATTCTGCAACCCAAAACATGTCCCTGCTGTTTTATTCCGCAACGGGTCCAATGCATCTAACCTGCTTTGCAATCCGAGCCATTCCATTATGCCCACATCGCGTTAAAGATCAAAATTAATAGGGATGCACCGAAAATTATCGGCCGAAAATGGTTAAAAAGGCTGTTTCGGCCAAAAGGGTTTTAGCACAGAAAATATATCACTGAATGTCAAAGAACAGGGTTACGTAACGTTCGTAACCTAAAGTGTTGTTGTGATGACGTAATCAAAACGTGCAACGTGTAACGTGAGCAGCTTGGCAGCTCTTCCTGTGTTCTGCAGCCTGTGATAACTAACTCCTCTTGGGAGTCGCGCTGTTTCTATGTAAACTCGGCGACCGCAAGCAACGCATCCAATAAATGCGTCTTTAACATGCTTTATATCCTCGCCATTACTATATGCCCGTCGCGGTTAAAACCTTTTGAACTAACGTTAGCGTTAAGCTAGCTAACGCTTCCATTCCTCTTTGACCCGTCTCTCGTAAGCTATGGCATCCCCCGCTAAGAGTCATGGGAGATGTAGTAAATACAACAGTCCTGTGTGTGTCGTTATGCAGTTTTAAAGCACCTTGGCTTTGTTCTGAATGCACTTTGTTGTAGTTATCCTACAGAGAAAAGAAAATGCACTTGACTTTAATGCACATTTTGTTTTATGCAAAGAGAAAATGTTTAAATTGTAAAATCTTTCAACAGTCAGTCTGGAATTAATGTATGCAGTCAAAAGTGCTGAATAAATTTTTTATGGGCCCATATTAATATTATTTAAGTTAAGCTTTGCCATAATCAGGTAGCAAAAAAAAACTGTTTTCTATTTTAGGTATCGGTTTCGGCCAAGAATTTCCCATTCGGTGCATCCCTAGAAATTAACGTTATGTTAGCGTAAGCTAACAACAAGCTAACCCAGAGCCATAGGCAGAGAGAAGTGGGGACTGGGAAGGAGGGTACATTCTCGAGACAGCGCCACTACCAGGATCTGGCCGATACTGCACCTTCGGACTCCCAATATGCCTTTTCCAGCCAAAATACAGCTCTGTGACAGTGAATAGGATATTAATATCGAAAAGAAAGAAAAACGAACCAAAAACAGTGAACAGGAGGTCTATTTGTATTAAAAACAAGATTGTTTTTCATTTAAATGTCTGGAAGAGCTCAAAAATAAAAATGTCATGATATTTCCATTGCCTTTTTTTGTTGTTGATTTAAATGTTACCGATTGTGTTAAATGGGCATATAATATAGTCTCATATCGATCGCAGGCACCTGAATCGAATCGTATCGTGGCAGACTGTGATATCAGAAAATATCATATCGTTGTCCAAAGAATCGATAGCATATCGTATCGTGATGAAACTGGTGATTCCCACCCCTATAACTGGGTACTGTCGTTTTTTAAAATTTTATTCCAACGCTCATTGAGAGCTCTGGATGCCCTGTGCTCATGACTACAAAATTGCGGATTTCCGTGAAAATATTAACAAATTTCAATTACTAAAATCTCACTAATAACACTTTACCCTATTGCTAAACAAGCATACTTCTGAAAATATACACTATGACTGCTGTTGTGACATGGTTCGGATGTTTACTCTTGGAAACATTTGGAAAAAAAACACAACATTATGTCATACAGTCTAGACAGATAGATTTATGACGAGGTGTCCAAGAGGTTAAGGCTTCTCTCCTGTATGAATCTTTAACTCTCCAGAGGCGCTGAAGCTCTTCTCACACTGGTCACAGTGGTAAGGCTTCTCTCATGTATAAATACGCTGGTGTGTCTTTAATCTATCATATCTACTGAAGCTTTTCTCACAGTGGTAAGGCTTCTCTCCTGTATGAATGTGCTGATGTAACTTCAAGGTTCCAGATCGACTGAAGCTTTTCTCACAATGGTAGGGCTTCTCTCCTGTATGAATGTGCTGGTGTGTCTTTAAGTCTGCAGAATGACAAGCTCTTCTCACACTGGTCACAGTGGTAAGGCTTCTCTCCTGTATGAATGACTACTGGTGTGGTTTTCTAGCTGCACCAGGGCAGAGAAGGAGGCCCTCCACAGAGTGGTCAAGGCTGCAAGGAGGATCACTGGAGCTAGCCTCCCAGATATCTCCACAGTCTTTACCTCCCGCTGCCTACGGCGTGTAAATAACATCTTACAAGACCAGTACCACCCAGCACACCATCTCTTTCAACTGCTGCCCTCTGGTCGAAGGTATAGATCCATCCAGTCCGGAACCAGCAGACTGACAGCCTCTATCCACGAGCAATCAGGCTGCTCAACGAACAACATCAACTTGCCCCCCCCCCCGCACCCAACCCCCGGTGACATAACTCCCACTTCCACATTACAACAATAACTGTGAATCGGACTTGCATTGCTGCACTATACACTGTAGGGCTTCTCTCCTGTATGAATGCGCTGGTGAATCTTTAAGTTTCCAGAGGTGCTGAAGCTCTTCTCACACTGGTCACAGTGGTAGGGCTTCTCTCCTGTATGAATGCGCTGGTGACTCTTTAATTCTCCAGAGGTCTTGACACTCTTCCCACACTGCTCACAGTGGTAAGGCTTCTCTCCTGTATGAATGCGCTGGTGTGACATCAAGTTTCCAGCCTGACTGAAGCTCTTCTCACACTGGTCACAGTGGTAAGGCTTCTCTCCTGTATGAATGCGCTGGTGAATCTTTAAATCTCCAGCCTGACTGAAGCTCTTCTCACACTGGTCACAGTGGTAAGGCTTCTCTCCTGTATGAATGCGCTGGTGTGACATCAAGTTTCCAGCCTGACTGAAGCTCTTCTCACACTGGTCACAGTGGTAAGGCTTCTCTCCTGTATGAATGCGCTGGTGAATCTTTAATTCTCCAGCGGTACTGAAATGTGAGCCACATTGGTCACAGTGGTAAGGCTTCTCTCCTGTATGAAGGCGCTGGTGTCGCTTTAAGTGATGAGAATGACTGAAGCTCTTCTCACACTGGTCACAGTGGTAAGGCTTCTCTCCTGTATGAATGCGCTGGTGAATCTTTAATTCTCCAGCGGTACTGAAACGTGAGCCACATTGGTCACAGTGGTAAGGCTTCTCTCCTGTATGAATGCGCTGGTGATGCTTTAATTCTCGAGAGGATCTGAAGCTCTTCTCACACTGGTCACAGTGGTAAGGCTTCTCTCCTGTATGGATGCGCTGGTGAATCTTGAGAGTGGGGGGTACGATTCCAGAGGCGAGGGATGAATTTATTATGTCCGTGATCATGGGTGAGAGTGATGGCAGGCAGGCTTTGACGAGGGTGGTGGGAAGAGGATCGAGCTGACAGGTGGTGGTTTTGGTTGAGATGGTGTATTCTGATGCTGGGGTGAAGTTGGAGAGGGAGCTGATAAAATGATGGCCCGAAATTAACTTTTGACTCACCGGCCAGTGGCGGGTAAATGGGAAAATTCTACCCCCCAAGCATATTTCTTACCGGCCAAAAAAAATACGCATTTTTGTGTCACATACATTTCTTTCAGTACATTTCAAGTAGATACGCTATTACGTTGAAGAATAGACACTTAAAGAGGCCAGAGTTAAATGTGTACTCTCTCTCTCTCTGAAGTGACTTCTTGCTATCTGTGTGTATACTTAAGCCCCGTTTAGACGGAAACGCTAGCAGGTGAATCCGCAAAAATATTTTTTCGGATGTGCCTTTCGTTTATACGGAAACAGCGTTTTTACGGGGGTGAAACCGCAAAAAAGTGAGACTACCTTCCAGGGTGGAATTCCTAGAAATGCAAAACATTTGCGCTCTCGTCTAAACTGTCAAACCGTATAAATCTGTTAAAACGATGACGAAAGGGTTGTCACGGCTCTGGTCGCGCGTAAGCAGGTATGCGCCAGTAGCCGAGACGTAAACAAAGCAAGTATGTCTGACTATATCAACGGAGATCACTTGAAGGCTACATTGGCAGTACTTTTAAAGACACAATAATCTGTCCCGCGGCTATCACAACTATTATGACTGGACCCACTGTCTGTGAGTGACTCTGCTTTGGTCCAATCACATTCCCCACCCACACTCTGCGAATCAGAGGCAGAGTAGGGCGGGTCTTCACAGCACGTCATGTGACATATGCGCAAGACGCCTTTTGCGGTTTCTGTTCAGACTTCCATCCCAAAACGCTCGTCTAAACGTAGCCTTAGTAGCCTCCAGATGCAGCCAGGATTCTCCGGCGCTGCAGCTGGACCCTATTGGTATACTGTGCTTTGGTCAAATCACATTCAGCATGCCCTCAGCTCGAATACGCATCAAATCAATGCTTTGATTTTAACAATCCATTCTATTAAAAAGAATAACTGAATTTAACTTAAACTGAATATTTTAACTGAATTTAAACTGAAACAGAAAATAACAATATATTTTTAATATAAAAAGATAGAAAATAAATTTTCTGGGGGGGGGTATTGAATATTCGATCTTAACTCATTGACCGCCGGGGATTAGCCTTATCCCGTGGTAGTATTGCCATGCTGTAAACGATGGGAGTTAGTCACCTTGTTTGTAGAGCTAAATCTATATTCTATATTATAGCCATGGATACAATACTATAGTCATTTGACATTGAGTTTCTTCCGGTCAAGATGCAAAAAAGAGATAATTTTTCCATCCATATCACATACCCAAACAAGTCTCCCTCAGTTAATGACCCTACTTGCAAAATGTCTGGCTATAAAATTAACATTCAAAAGAGCAAACTGATGCCTGTTGGAACTGAGGCTGGTCAGATATCTCTAAGCTCATTTACGTTTAAAATTAGCCCTAAAAAATGTATCTCAGGATATGGATCACACATGAACATAAATACCTATATATAGCTACCTATTAGTGTTGTCACGATACTGGAATTTTGACTTCGATACGATACCTTGAAAAGTTTCGATATTCTATACCATTTTCGATATATCTATCTCTGCAGACGTAGTTCTCTGTAGCTCACTTGGTAAAGCATGGCACTAACAAAGCTGAGGTTTTGGGTTCGATCCCATGGGACTACATATACTGAAAATCTATGCACTTGTGTACTGTACATTGCTATGGATAAAAGTGTCTGCTAAGAAGCTTTTTTTTTATTGGGTTTGTAGCCCTGGTTGCACTTGTTTCTTTTTGTTTCATGTTTTTAACAGTGCATGAAGGATTGTGTATTACTGCACATTGTGTGAAATAAATCAGGGTGGTTAAGAAATTTGGGTCGCAACTTAATGACTAAGGAAAAATGTGGGTCCTGAGGCTAGACCAGTTGAGAACCAGTGTATATAGAGCCTTGCATGAGAACAAGGATACCAACCAGGGTGGACCAAGCTCAGGTAAGCCATTTTAGGATGCAAATGTAACCGGTATGTTACGTCTGCGTTGTGTTCTGGTGTGTGTGGCGACATTAATCAGGCATGAGGCAGGCTCATTTACTGGAGGTCTCTGTTAACGCTTTTAAACCACCCGGGCTCCAGTTCAAGCTCCGTTCTGAACCCTCTGAACCTTGGTGCTCTGTGGCGAACCACCCCGCGTTTACACCCATTTAAGCAGAACCAACATTCCACCGTCTGCGTCATCAACGGGGGCGTTACTCAGGTAAAAATAATGCGTGGAGAGCGAGCCTCAACGCGCGAGCGCACACACACACGCTGTATACGTTTGAAATTAATCGTTCCAGCAAAGTAGGCTTCTATTATTCGAATGACTTGTTTTAATGGGTATCATATAGTAGTAAATCCTACTGTAGAACATGACATATTAGCATGACATCTGATTTATTAATGCCAATAATGGTGTAAAGTGTAAATGATGGATTAGTCAGTAGTAATTCATGACGGCCCGTTTAGCTCAGCTGGTTAGTGAGCTGCCTGTGGAGCGTATGGTGCCAGGTTAAAATCTTGGTTACTTTTTTCTTTCTTTTTTGTAACGTTAATAAATGTATCCACTCTGGTGTCCCAAAACACCAGACTCTGGGCCGTCATGAATTACTACTGACTAATCCATCATTTACACTTTTCAAGTGCCAATTGTGGTTGTCACCCATTGTTGGCATTAATAAATCAGATGTAGAATAGAATAGAATAGAAATACTTGTATTATCCCGTGGGAAATTAGACACTGCAAATCGCTCAACATTTAAACATTTAGACAGGACAGGTCACAATTTAGAATGATAACACAAATCAAATCAAGTTGCCTAGGATAAGAGTAGAGTAAAATAAAATAGGATAAAATTAAATGAAATAAAATACAGAAATAAATACAGTAAGAATATACTGAGCATACTGAGCATGGGGTAAACAATTTGGTCAATATAATTATAATTTAAATCTAACTAAATGAAATACCGGTATGAAATATATATTCCAGTATTCACAGTGTCACAAGGTGCAGTATGCTTTAGGTAGTGTATTGTCCTCCTTGGGTTCCAATAAGACCTAGATCTATGTCTGGCAGCCGTCGCTGCCCCCTGTTGTGGAGCCTGGAGGCCGCTAGTCGCATCCTCCTGCCACTAATGAGCTGCCGCTCTGTGCTTAGTGATGCAGTGAGGCACAGTGATGCATTATATAGTCTGATGGCTGTTGGAATGAAGGACTTCCTGTGCCGTTCAGTGCTGCATTTGGGTAGTGTGAGCCTAGCACTGAACATGCTCCTCCTGTCAGCCAAGTCTGTGTATAGTGGGTGGGTGGGGTTTTCCCTGATGGCCTGGAGCTTAGCGAGGCTCCTCCTCTCCGCCACCCTCGCTAGAGAGTCCAGCTCCACCCCAACCACGCTGCTGGCCTTCCTGACCAGCTTATCCAGCCTGGTTGTGTCCACTGCTCTCAGTCCGCTGCCCCAGCAGGTGACAGCGTACAAGAAGGCGCCCGCCACCACCGACTCATAGAACATCCTCAACATCCTTGTACAGACATTGAAGGATCTCAGCCTTCTGAGGAAGTAGAGTCGGCTCTGGCCCTTCTTGTACAGTGCTTCTGCATGTTTTGACCCGTTCAGTTTGTTGTCGATGTGCACACAGAGGTATTTGTACACCTCCACCATGTCCACATCAACTCCCCTGATGGAAACGGGGGTCACAGGTAGGGATGTCCCGATCCGATCACGTGATCGGCGCCGATCACGTGCTTTTCAGAGGATCGGGATCGGGAATTTTTTTTAATAAAAATCAGCAGTCAAAAAAAGATTTTTTTTTTATTTATTTATTTTCAACAAACATGGCCATGTTCACGTCTTAAACTCATACGGAGGCCTTAGTTTTGGTTTTAAATTACATATAATATATCATTAATGTATTTATTGTCACACAGAGCAGAATAATTGTCCACAACAAACACATCCCCTTTAATTTACACCGTTGCAACAAACACATTCCCTGAAACATGGAAACATGTTATCCCCGAAACATGGTTATCCACTGACTTGAGCAGCTGCTAGAGGTTTGTAACTAAGCATTTTAAAATAGAAAGTCAAGCCAGTCCAACAGCAATTACAATGTTTGCAAGGAGGATATTTCGCGTGGAGGAAAAACTCATGAAGCAGCAGGAGGCGGAGTTTTCAGACTAACTTTTCAGATAACGGCAATTATTTGCTGTGTGACTGAGGATTATCGTCTGCGTTTCAGACCAGAATGGAGCTAATCATTACGTAAGTCGAACACTGAATGTATACTAATGTGCAAACATATATTGAAACTTTTAATATTTCTCATATGAAGCACATATGAATGTAATAACAAGAGCCGCCGCGCTCGCGCCCCGGACTATAGGCAACAGAGGGGCTTCTTGCTCCGCCAGTTTCTGACACAAATGCGTCAAAATTGATTACTAATGTGAAAGATCGGATCGGGAACGATCGGAATCGGTAGATATTTAAAATCACATGATCGGGATCGGATCGGGAGCAAAAAAAGGCGATCGGGACATCCCTAGTCACAGGTGCACTCCTCCTCCTCCCCAGCTCCACAACCAGTTCCTTGGTCTTCGCCACATTTAGCTGCAGGTGGTTTTTATCGCACCATGTGACAAAGTCCACTACCAGTTCCCGGTATTCCCTCTCGTCACCGTCCGTCATGCTAATATGTCATGTTCTACAGTAGGACTTACTACTATATGATACCCATTAGGGGTGGACGGTATAAACGGTATAAATTTGGCTACGGTATGGATTTTGACTATACCTTGTGACCGGTATAAGCAGCTAAGTCACAGCAGTAGCAATTACGTCAACGTTACTTGACGATTCACTCGGCGTTTGCAGTGGTCGTTGCATAGTGTTTAATTGTACTGAGTTTTTCTCCACTTGCTCACGGACCTTGCCATATAGTTTGGACATTTCAATTTGGCTAAGGAGGATGAGAGGAGACTTGCTTTAGCGCAGCAATGGGCTAACGTTATCTGCTAAGCTACCTCACGTTAGACGATAACTAATGTTATAATAATATATAATAATTGTTAGACTAGAAGTCTTTATTTGTCATGCAGTTTAACACACACACGCGAGATGGGCGACCCACAGGAACACACATGCACTGAGTCGCCAATGAAATGTCTCTCTGCACTTTTCCCATCCCGTTGTCCTTCCCCCCATGGGCAAACGTGACTCCGCGGCACCAGTTCCATGGGCTGCTCTCGTTTCCAACTCTGTGTGTGTTGACAATTCTGGTGTGACATCATCACCTACGGCATCTTAGGAATCTCTCTCTCTCTACGTTGTCAAACATGTACACTAAAGTTAAGTTATGTTGGAGTTGTATTGTGTTTGAGTTGTTTGAGGGAAAGAGACCTCCTGTCCTGCTGTAGTTTTTATTTTCAGTTTTTCAGAGATGGAAGTAACTTGAGAAAAGGTTTTGCATTTTTCTATTGCAGTTTTGCACAATAAATGTTCTTAAAATACCTCTGTACTATGGGAAATATGTTCTAGTAATACAAGAGTACAGCAATAGCTGCCATACCAGTGTTTTACCTTCAGAAGCATTTATATAGACATTTTAAGATAGATGAATATACTGTGATATATATACCGTTATTGTCTATGCTTCAAATTATACCGTGATATAAATTTTAGACCATACCGTCCAGCCCTAAATTAAAACAAGTCATTTGAATAATAGAAGCCTACTTTGCTGGAACGATTCATTTCAAACGTATACAGTGTGTGTGTGTGTATTCTTTTGTGTGTGCACTCGCGCGCTGACTCGCTACTACTAGTCTTCACAGCCTAGAATATGACACGCCCACTGATGATGTCACGGTTCGCGAGGAAAAAGCAACTATTTTCCGGTGCGAGCTGAGCACCGATTTGTAACGTTCTGAACCAATTAATCCCGGTCTGAATGCGCCGGCCGGTGCGAGATTACATTCGGGAACCGGCTCCAGCACGGAACCTGGGCGGTGTAACAGGGATATGTGTGACACACATCAGATGCACAATCATTAGGTTTGGTGTGCACTTCATAGGCATCTGAAAATACTGTTACAAATTACACTATTATATATATTCTGTTTGGCAAAAACTAAATTAAATTCCATAAACAATCTTAACAAAAATATTAAATATGACCCATATTCACTTATATAACAAATGTGAAAATAAAACACATTATGATCAGACAGTATCATTCTTAACATTCAAATAAGGCTTCAGTAAGATTAGAACAACATGTAACTCTTGTCTTATAATAACAATCACACTAGCCAGACTCAAACTTATATAGCTGAACTGATGTGGATCAGCTATAAGGCTATTAGGCCTACAGCCTTTCATTACACAGGCATTGCTGGCCAACCCGACCACTGGCACAAAGCCTCTTCAACTCATTCAGAATGCAGCGGCCCGCCTGATCTCAAACCTACCAAAGTCAGCCCACGTCACCCCACTTCTCAGGGACCTGCACTGGCTCCCCATTGCCGCACGAATCCGCTTCAAGGCCCTCGACCTGGCATATCATGCGGCGAAGGGAACCGCTCCCGCCTACCTCCGGTCAATGGTCTCTAACTACACACCCTCAAGACCCCTACGCTCTGCATCTTTTGGCCGCCTCAGACCTACTCCTATCCGAGCTCCGGGAGAGTCATCAAAGAGAAGCCGCCTATTTTCGGACCTTGCCCCACAAAGGTGGAACGAACTTCCCAGTCTAGGTCCGGGCGATAAAACGATAACGATAATTATCGCGATATAATTTCCCTCGATATAAATATGAAAGGTGGTCAATAATAAAAAAATATATATATATTTAAATAAAATTAATTTGTATTGTGGCCTGCACCAGAGTGGACAGACTTGTCTTTCTTGCCCGCAACTTAAAGTAATGGCTTTGCTTGTCCAAATGACAATACTGACCAAATTGAGATTTCTTTTTCTCTTGTCCATTTATTTTGTTTGCTTTCTAATTTAAAATACAGTTTGAAACCGTCTGTACACAGTAGGCTATGTGTGCTAATCAGACTTGAGATTTTATTAATTTATTTTCATTGTTAATGCCAGTTATAACGTGTTATTGTTATACAGTTAGTGTTCAAGTCTACCTCAGATTTGTGGTTTGGCAAGTAGGCCTAGTTTGTCATGTTCTGACAATAAAGAATATTCCGAACCACAATTAACCTTCTGGTTTCTTCAGCTTTCATTCAGCAGCAAAAATAGCCTTTAAACTTGACAGAAATAATTAGGGATGCCCCGATCACGTTTTTTTGCCACCGATACCGATCACTGATCGTCTATGAGTCATATCGGCCGATACACTGCCGATACCGATCGTTTTTGGTTTTCTTATAGCAGCTGGCAGTATTATACTGTAGGTCTAACACAGGCATTCTCAAAGTCCGGTCTAAATTATCTAATCTAATCTTAGAAATTAAGTAAAGTGAATAGTACTGGGTGTTAAGCATAACAGTATCAAAGTTAATTTACTTCTGACCATTATAGTCAAAGTATTTTCCTATGAACTGAAACTTATAAGATGTTCTCAGTGTTCAGTTACAGCTATGGAGCATGATAGCTAATTAGCCAACAGCTGCAAAAACTAATGATGTCAGGAGCTATCTGTAGCTACTGCTAGCCGGCTAGATAACGTTAGACAACGCCTCATGTATTAAACTAAAGTGAATAGTTGAATGGGTCATTTTGTTTAAACAGTAACGTTAGCTAGGTAGCCAACGTTAGTTCACGGAGCGATAGCTAGTTAGCCAACGCTAGCCAGCATCTGTGAAAACGAATGCCAAACTGATGATATCAGACGTTGATATCAGGAGCTATCAGTAGCTAGATAACATTAGACAACGCCTCATTCATGTATTAAACTAAAGTGAATAGTTGACTGGGTCATTTTGTTTAAACAGTAACGTTAGCTAGGTAGCTAACGTTAGCTCACGGAGCGATAGCTAGTTAGCCAAT
The DNA here is from genome assembly GCF_963971535.1 of Notolepis coatsorum. Classification (NCBI taxonomy): domain Eukaryota; kingdom Metazoa; phylum Chordata; class Actinopteri; order Aulopiformes; family Paralepididae; genus Notolepis; species Notolepis coatsorum. Next base: position 164,490,510 of record NC_140171.1, on the reverse strand, counting down.
GCTAGCCAGCACCTGCGATAACGAATGCCAAACTGATGATATCAGACATTGATATCAGGAGCTATCAGTAGCTAGATAACATTAGACAACGCCTCATGTATTAAACTAAAGTGAATAGTCGACTGGGCCATTTTGTTTAATGCTTGTTATGTTGAAAGAGGAGCTCTGAGCTGCTCATGCACTCGACTCTTGCCATAAGGGTATGTTGACATGACTGATCTGTGAGGGGGAGGAGGAAGGGCAAGGCGTGCAGCAACAGCAGCTGTGAGAGGAGAGCGAGTGAGAACTCCGCTAAGAATTGGATAATGTTTTCCGTGCGTGTCATCGATCGGTTTTCACGATCTGCGAAAATAAAGCATTATCGGAATTCACCAATCTCATATTTATACTGAATATCGGCCGATGCCGATCGATGGCCGATCGATCGGGGCATCCCTAGACATAATGATTTCATGTAGGGCTGTACCGAATGTCATTTTTTAACATTCAAAGCTTCTATTGAAGTATTCGAACGAAGCTTCGAATGTCTATAAACATTTTTACTTCATAAATTTTTTTTTTAAACTAAATCCTCTATTTGAATAAAGTGATTAATCTGATATAACTCATCAGTTTCATCAACATAAATAATCCAAAAGGGCACGGTTAGTATGAAAGTGATGGTGACGTCTTATAGTATAATATTAGTGTAGCCTAATCTTTAACTGCAACTGTGAAGAAAACCCCCATTGGTTTAAACAGATTGAATACACATTAAAAGAAAGAGAATAAAAAGAATAATACATTTTATTTTTATTACAAATAAAAAATTCGAATGTTGCTTTAGAATTCGAATGTCAACATTATGATCGAAGCTTCGAAGCATTCGGTACAGCCCTAATTTCATGTATACCGAGATAATTATGGATAGAGTGATTTTATCGTGATAACATTTTGGCCATATCGCCCAGCCCTACTTCCCACCAGTTAGGACAGCCGAAACCCGTCCAATCTTTCGCCGTCGACTAAATACATACTTTAATCAATATCTGAAATGATTTTTTTTTTTATATATAAATCTAACCTCAACTAACCTTACGGTCATGCACTCCTAATATACTAACCTACACTGTAGCACTCAACACTTTGATGAACATTGTTACTCAGCTGATAGAGTTGTACCCTTCCTGCTGACTTGTTGTACAAAACTTGTAAGTTGCTTTGGATAAAAGCGTCAGCTAAATAACACTCATTTCTGAACAGATTTTTATGAAATTTGGACATGTACTACACAAGAATTCAGGCTATGGACCTAGGATGTTTTTTCAGCTATACCAATTTTTTTGGAAATAGTAGACTACTAACTACTACAGAAAAACGTGAGTAACACGTTTTTCTACAACTCAAGTTCAGACCTATGTTACTCCATTTCATTAGCACTAAAAGTGAATTGTCTTTATTGTATCAGAAACTTCAGAATGTCATCTTTAAAAAGAGACCAGGCTCATGCATGTGCTATAAGTATAAAGTATGGTATTTTGGTTTGCAAAATTAGTATGCAGTCCTCAAGTTCAAGTAAAAACTTTTGGGGGCGCCAGTTAAGAGGTTAACAAACTTTGCCATCTTATTTATATTGAAACATGTTTTTTTATAGATTGTATAGTACATTTTGCTCTGGTAATATACTGGAAATCCACCCCTCTGGTGGGATCAAGATCCATCTTTTTTGGGATCAAACTGATCCCACTCCTGTGTTGTTGGTTTGAACTACCCGTTTTGAAGATTTGATCCAGATTAAAGCTTGGATTTGATTTTCTGATCTGATCCGATATCAAAGTGATCCTCATCCTGTTTTTTGGTTTTCAACTACCCAAAATACAAATCTGATCCATTCAGATAGTGATTAAAAGTTTTGAACTCCTGGGCCCAGGAGACTTGGGCGTATAAAAGTCTATTGGATCATGTCTCCAGCACCCCCACAGCCATAGCTACAACCACTTACGTCAAGGCTCTCATCCACATTCATTCATTTTCTCCCCCCACGCGCTCTCCCATGATTTCAGAATAACGGAAGTGTTGCTGTGGTCTATGGACAATGAATGTCTTTACAGCTACATACAGCTATCAGAGGTAGCGTCGGGTACCTCGTATCATTGTTATGCCGATGATACTCAACTCTTCCTCTCCTTCCCTCCCTCAGATATCCACATCTCTGAGCGGATCTCGGCCTGTCTGTCCGACATCTCCGCCTGGATGACGACCAACCACCTCAAACTGAACCTAAGCTAAACAGAATTGCTCCACCTGCCAGCCAAATCCTCCCCCCTGACCGACCTTTCCATCACAGTCGAGAATGCAGCTGTGACCGCGTCCCCGACCGCCAAGAACCTTGGTGTTGTCCTCGACGACCAGTTGAACTTCTCTGCTCACATCGCAGCGACAACCAGAACCTGCAGATTCCTCCTGAGCAACGTCAGAAGGATCCGCCCCTTCCTGACAAAAGAAGCCACCCAACTCCTCGTCCAATCAACAGTCATCTCCCGCCTCGACTACTGCAACGCACTGCTCGCCGGCCTCCCGACCACTGCCACCAAGCCTCTTCAACTCATTCAGAACACAGCGGCCCGCCTGATCTCAAACCTACCGAAGTCGCCCCATGTCACCCCACTTCTTAGGGACCTGCACTGGCTCCCCATTGCTGCACGTATCCGCTTCAAGGCCCTCGACCTAGTATACCGTGCGGCAAAGGGAGCAATGGTCAATGGTCTCTAACTACACACCCTCAAGACCCCTACGCTCTGCATCTTCTGGCCGCCTCAGACCTACTCCTATCCGAGCTCCGGGAGGGTCATCAAAGAGAAGTTGCCTATTCTCAGTCCTTGCCCCACAATGGTGGAATGAACTACCCACCCCAGTTAGGACAGTCGAAACCAGTCGACTAAAGACGCACTTCTTCAACAATTATCTGAAATAAAAGAAATTTGAAATAAAAATAAAAATAAAATAAAAATATCTAACCCTAACTAACCATACTGTCATGCACTTGTGCTAATAAACTAACCTACACTGTAACACGCAACACTTTGATGAACATTGTTACTCAGCTGATAGAGTTGTGCCCTTCCTGATGACTTGTCGTACAGAACTTGTAAGTCGCTTTGGATAAAAGCGTCAGCTAAATGACTAAATGTAAATGTGTCTGGATAAGTGTAATCTTTTATTGTGAAGAAAATTACGTCACTGCAGTTGACCATGGAGATGGTAAAGTACTATAAATGTAAAACATTTGGCATTTTTTACAATTAAGGTGGGATTGTACAACTTCAAGGCTCCTTTCGAGTGCCGCTGCTGCAAGGAGGAGCAATAAGAGGAAAACAAAGTAAACATAATTGTACTTACAGATGTTGTGGTGTCCAGTCTGCTGTCTGTTTCCACAAGAAGAAGGTTTTGATCCAGATGTTTTGAGTAGAAAGCCTTGGTCCAGTAGAGTTCCGTCACAGAGACTTCACACTGTAAACACACAAAGCATTTGTTGAATAATCAGGGCTCCAGACTAATCTTTTTCATTTAGGTGCACCAGCTCATCATTTAGGTGCACCCAAAAATTCCCACTGCGCCTTTTGCCGCTGCAATAATACATTTTAAGCGTTACCTTTTTTGTCAGTTTCCAGTAATTTCTAGGGCTGACCCCTATTAATCGATTAGTCGACTAATCGGTCGAAAGGAGCCGTAGTCGACTGGTTAACCTCTTAGTCGAATATAATACAAAAATTATAAAAAATAATATTTTTCTTTTTCATTCTTTCCAAAAGAAAAGAGGCATAGAAGCGTGGCTAACGCTAATGGCACGCATACCAGAGGCTAACTGCCTACGAAAACAGGCATAGAGGCACTGAAAGAGGATTTCACCCATCTAATGAACACACTAGACTAGACAAATATCAAGATGTATCCATCAGTGGACCAACTGCATGCTTTTGCATGGGACAAGAAGCCTTCAGTCGACTCCTTCAGACATTAACACTATAGGGATCAGCCACGAGTTAAGTCGTGTTTCGGTGCCATGCGTTGTGGACCAGAGCCACGAGTTAACTCGTGGCAAGTTGTTATTGTTTTATTCCATATTAATAACGCTATTAACGTCCGCGATCGACTTGCAGGACCTACCCGCATATTTGATTTTCGAAACATGCAATACCGGCCAGATCCAATTACTCCCTGTACACACACGACTGTGTGGCTCAGCGGAGTAACAACACAATCATCAAATTTGCTGACGACACAGTAGTGGTGGGCCTGATCTCTGCAAACGACAAGAGGGCCTACCTGGAAGAGGTCAAAGTCCTGGCGGGATGGTGCCAGGAGAACAGCCTCTCCCTGAACGTCAGCAAAACAAAGGAGATGATTGTGGACTTTAGGAGGTCGGGGGTCAAGGACTACAGCCCCCTCAGCATCGACGGGGCACCGGTTGAGAGAGTGAACAGTTTTAAGTACCTCGGAGCCCACATATCCGAGGACTTGACATGGACCACACACATTGACAGTGTTGTGAAGAAGGCACGACAACGCCTCTACTTCCTCAGGCGCCTAAGGAAGTTCCAAGTCAGTCAGAAGATCCTTAAGAACTTCTACTCATGTACAATAGAGAGCATCCTGACTTGCAACATCACCTCCTGGTTTGGGAATAGCACTGCACAAGACCGAAGCAGACTACAAAGAGTGACACGTTCAGCCGAACGCACAATTGGAGGGGGGCTTCCCACCCTCCAGAACATTTACAACAAGCGGTGCAGGGGTAAGGCTAAGAGAATCATCAAGGACTCCAGCCACCCGAACTGCCTCTTTGAACTGCTGCGGTCAGGCAAGCGATACCGGAGTCTCAAGGCGAGCACAGAAAGACTCAGAAGATGCTTCTATCCCCAGGCAATCAGGCTGCTCAACGAACAATAAACACTATGCAACAACCATCAAATGCACACAGCACACACATCCACACGCACACACTCACTTTAAACAAACACACTGCAGCACCCACTCTCCACACTTTAGATCACCTAAACACACTTTATATTTATTGGTAAAGGATTTGCACTACAACTCGTACACCTTACTGTAAATTGTACCTAAATTGTACCTCATCCCATTTCTGCTTTGCACTATATAGTATTGTATATTAGTACATTGCATAGTATATTGTATATTGTATGGCAACTCAGTTACTTCTATTCTGCATCGAACATTGTACATATGTCTATACTGAACACTGTGACCTCTATTTTTACTTCTATTTTACATGCTATACTATTTTATTTCATACTTATCTTGTCTAGCACAGTCTCTGGAGCGTAACAGTAAGAAGCATTTTTTATAAAAGTATTCTGTACTTCTGTATGACAACTATTAAAGAAACTTGAAACAAACGTGGGTAGAGACAGGCACTGGTGTTGGCACTTGTGTCCTCTCGGGAGCACGTCTCTGGCTCAGAGGAGTGGCTGTATAACAGGTACTTCTTCTGCCCAGAGAGTTCCAGTGCATAGGTACCCCCTGCATGTAGTAGCACGAAGATTGAGGTAGTTAGGTAGTTAGGCTCTGTAGTTAGTCAGGGTGGGGAGGTTTAATTTGATCAGACTGTCTTGTTCTTGGTGTTCACACTTCATTGTCCCAACATAAGTTGTTTGTTTGTGGCCAGTAGTGCACTATGGCACTCAGTTTTGAGCAGCTGAAGAGGAACTTCTGCTACTGCAGCACAGACGACAGTTAGCTTTAGAAGAGGTAAAGCACAGACAACAGTTGGCTTTAGAAGAGGCAAAGCACAGACAAGAGTTGGCTTTAGAAGAGGCAAAGCACAGACAAGAGTTCGCTTTGGAGGAGATTAAGCAAAAGGCTGAGCTTGCCAAATTAGATCTGCAGCATGGGGAGCTAGACCTTTTTTTGTCTCCTCGTCCGACGTTGTCTGTGTTCCCTGTTCCGGTACGTAACATTTCTCTCATTTCAGGTTTGGGAAGTGGTGATGTGCAGGGAGGTGTGCGCGCTGAGTTGCCCGTTGATGGTGTGGACATCAGACTGGGTAACAATCTTGCCGGGGTGCGGGTGTGGGCCGAGGGGCCTCTCCCAAGTGTGGTCACCCAAGACTCTCCTAGTCCAGACTCACAAGACTCTCCTAGTCCTATGTTTGACGACATATCAGATGTCGTCATTGAGCATCCAGCCTGTGCAGTGAGACAGGCAATGACTGCAACGTGTGATGCGCAGGGGGTTACCCAGGGCGCGGATGTTGAGACTGCTCATGTTAGTTTGGTTCTGCCTGGCCCATTACAGTCCATGTCGCAGACTGATTCGGGTAAAGAGCAGGACAGTGATCCGGCTTTAAAAGGGCTGTTCGAGACAGCTGTGCCGGCTTTAAAAGGGCTGTTCGAGACAGCTGTGCCATTTGAAAAAATTATTGAGACAAGTGTTGTTGGCAAGAAAGCAGTGACATGTGAACATGGGAACCTCCTAACGCCCACCGACTTTTTCCCATCTAAAGGGGGGGGGGGGGGGGGGGGAATAATAGGGAATACAATAATGTTTCTCTCTGTTCCACTTCTCCAGTAGCCGTTCCTGAGAAGGGACTGCCGTGGCTCCTACTGGCTTCCAGAGAGGTCGCCCAGGAGATCACAGGGTTTAGCAGGGGTGTTGGAGATGGTTAGTGTTACGAAGGATCAGATTAAACCGAATATATATATTTATTGATTGATATAGATTGCATAGTATTTGTATATCGTCTGATATCCCTTGTGTATTCTTTGTACATATACACGGAATATCCCTTTAACCTAGTACAGACCATAATATTTCGTTCTCTTATTGGATAGTGTTCCACCAGCGCCACTGCCATACCCCCAATGCCGAGTTCAAAGTCACCGTGAAGACATGTCTGTACATGCCCGGCTTTGCCCAGGAATACGAGACAGAAATAAGGTTGGCACTAGATTATTCACCTAAACATATAAATATGGCGCAGGTGAATACAGAAGTAGTTCGAGTTACCCAAGTGAAGCCTCACCCACGATACAACGTGCTGTGAAGTGGGCCCGTTTTGCCCCGAAATAGAGTCTTGTCTTATCCTAATACGTTCGTTCAACGTATCGTTCGCTCCTTACTAGTAAAGCCTTCATCACGAGTCAACGACCAAGTGAAGTGAGCAACCGTGCATCTAAATAGAGCACTTATAACCGCGTGCGAATAGGATAGTAAAGTGTCAGAGCTTAGTGGAATAACGTCAAGTTCTACCTAGTTAATGTGAAGTACCGCGCACCGGAGAATCTACACCGGTGAATGCAGAGCCCCTTTCCGGCTGGATTATTATTATATTGCTTTGGACCAGGCTGTTGGAGCGGAGAAGAATCGTCTACACCCCACTACTGTGTGGGATTTACCCGTGACGTGAGGAACATCATTCGAGCCCGTCTCAAGGAGAGGCTGGCCGGCTTTCACCTATGCTGCACGCATACTTGGATTACAGCTGCTGCTTTTCGTCTGCTGATCCAGGGAGTAATATACCGCCTCCCATAGCAGGAGCTTATTGAGTCCCCGTGGATCCAGACTTTGCATTCGAACATTTCCTCCCCCTGCTGGCTTACAACCGGTGGGAACCCTACTAGTATCTCCCGCTGCCTACCATACTTATCAATACAGTCAGGGAATTGTACCCCTCAGTTACAATTGGTCCTTCGAGCCGGAGATAAGAATTAGCGTAATATTAATATAATATTAATATTAACATGGCCGATGATGAACACTCCACAAACGGTTCTCCTAAGCTAGATCGCCCGGAGCGCAGACGGCAGCCACCTCTTCACCTAGAGGACTACGTTGTCAGTCCAATACCTAGCTTTAAAAGGAAGTTAAATACGGATAAAGTAACTAAAGCGGATAGTAAAATTATGTCCAACCCTACCGACCAGGCTACCCCGCCAGTAGAGACCCTAGTGGGTTCTAACGTAACTGACCAAGCTCACGGTGGGGACCAGGAGGGACCTGACATGACTTTACCCCCCGCCAAGACCAACGAGGTAGTCCCCGGAGAGCTCCAGGATAAAGAAAGCGCTCCAGGGACGGAACCCGACCCACTACCAGAAGAGACGCACACCCAGGAGATGGATCTCCTCGGTACGCGACAGGAGAACGGATCTCCAACGAGCACTGCCAGAAGCCGATCACCTCCGCCTGTGTCTTCCCCCAGCGAAGCGGACAAGATGCTGGCGCAGGCACTCATCGCCACCCTGGCAGCCTCCACTGAACGCGATCGACTCCAAGCGCAACAGACGAGAGAGCGCGAACAAGCTGCAGACGAACGAGAGCGCCTTCACGCGCAACTCCAAGCGCAAGCCCTCAGTGAACGCGAACATTCTGCAACCGAGCGAGAGCGCTTCCAGGCGCAACAAAGGAGTGAAGACGACCGCATAAGACTGGAGACCAGACGCCTCCAGACGGAAGAGAACATTGAAAGAAGCCGCGCCGAGGCGCAGCACGCCGCCGCCAATGCACAGCGCAACGCCGCCCATGCCAGCGCCAATGCGCAGCGCGACGCCGCCAATGCCCAGCGCGAAGCAGTGCGCGAAGCCGCCCATGCCCAGCGCGAGGCAGAGCGCGACCGGCTGCAGGCGCAGCTGATGGACAAATTGATTACCATGGAGACACCCCCTCACTCCGCACGGAGCTCCCGGCGATCGTCACGACAAGGGTCTAGGGCACATTCCCCTACCCGACCAAGCGACCCGGGACCCCGCCAACGGGAGGATCCTGTCCACGTCTCCGAACCCCCTCCCCGGCCGGTCCATACGAGACCCAGCAACCGGGAAGAACCGGACCACGCCGAGAGACTGAACAGAAGACTCCAGGACCTAGCCGAGGAAGAGGAGGAGGAAGAGGAGGAATGTCAAGCCGACCAGCAGAAACGTACTCTGGACCAGGAGGCCCAGTACAGCCCCGACCAGCAGCAACGTACTCTGGACCAGGAGGTCCAGTACAGCCCAGACGTCAGCCCCGAGGCACTGCGCTACAAACCCCCGACTCAACTCACGGGTGAGTTTGACGCACCACCAGCCCCGAGGAACAGAACCTGGGTACCCGACCTTCGGTACCCACCAAGTACCAGCCCAAGACGACACGCACGGGGAGACTCGCCTAGGAGGCCTCTCCCCCAACGCTCACCAATGTGCCAGCCATCCATGGCATCGTACCTTGGCACACCGACGTTCCCGGACTTCACACACGAAAACAGAGCACAGTACACAGAGCTACGAATGTGCTTAGAGACAATGATGTCCGATGTACCGGATGAAACGTACAAGTATGCTATCCTACTCAAGCACCTGAAGGTGCCCAGAGCGCACAATATAGCGCTGGCATATTCCAACTCTACTACCCCATACACCGCGGCTCTAGTAGCCCTCGACCAACGTTATGGACGCATATGGGACTACGTGATACAGGAGATAAGAGACATTGACCGTCTCCCCACAGCCAGAGACAACAGAGCATTGGATGACCTCTCTATCAAGGTACATTCCCTGGTAGGGATGCTGGGGGCCCAAAAGGAAAAGGGGATATACGAACTGTACGCTAACTCTAATGTAGAGAGAATATTAGAGAAGCTCCCTCCCGCCCGACAAGAGCGTTTTCGGCGGCAGAGAGACCACCGCGACCCCAACGGTCCAGAGGCATCCCTCCTAGACTTGTCTGATTTCCTCGCCAGGGAGGTCAGCAGCCTACGACTGGACACGTTCTTATGGAGTGGACCAAGCCCAAGACCAGGACCTTGGGGATCAACAGATAACCGCCGGTTGGTGACCGTTATGCACCAAGCCGAATCAGTACCGCAGCACAAGAACCATGACACCCCCTCGACGAAAGAGGAGTGGAAGATTGAATGCCAGTACTGTGAAGGGGAACATCGGCTGTATCAATGCGACGATTTCAAGAAGCTGACCACGGATGAGGTGAGTCAGTGGATCAAGGACCACCGCCGCTGCTTCCGCTGCGCGCGCAGCCACATGGCAACTGCGTGCCGCCTGAAGAAGAAGTGTGGCAGGTGCGGCGGCACCCACTTGGAGGTCCTGCATGACATCAACAAGCGTCAGCCAGGACAACAGAGTGGGCCCGTCGCGGTAATGTACCATGCCGAGGCGGTGGCACCAGTACCAAAGAGCCACCAGACCGCCCCCTACTGTACCTACTGCGACGGCGGACACTGGCTGGCACAGTGCGCCGAATATAAGACACTGAACCCCGTCCAAGCGGGCGCCGCTTACCGCGCAGCACTGTGCGGGGCCCACCAGAAGATCCAAGGCAACCGACCAACAGGAGTGCTCCACATTGACCAGCATAGCGGGACCCCCCGAGTGCTCATCAAAGTGGTCAGAGTGCTCCTGAGCTACGAGGAGAAGGTCCTGGACACTTACGCCGTCCTGGACGATGGGTCTGAAAAGACTCTCCTCCTCGCTTACGCCGCAGCCCAGTTGGGCCTGCGGGGTGCCAAAGGTACCATGACCATACGCACCATCAGAAGGGACCAGAAGACCATAAAAGGTGAAAGGGTCTCCTTCAAGATAGCAGCGGTGGACCAGCCCGAGAAGCAGTATAGTATAACCAACGTCTTCACCAGCCACGACATAGGCCTGTCCCAGTACACCTACCCCATCCCACAGCTGATGGCTAAGTATGTGCACCTACGTCAACTACCTATACCGCTTATCGACGGCGCCACACCGACCCTGCTCATCGGCTCCGACCACGCGGACCTCATTCTCCCAATTGAGGCGGCCCACATCGGACCCAAAGGATGCCCAGTCGCGGTTCAGACCCGACTGGGATGGACGCTCCAGGGCCCCCTCTATGGACTTGACAGTCAACCCACGTCTACACGCTGCCTACACACAAAGGCGAGCGACACCGGCCACTCCCTCGTACAGCCCGTTGAGAGGCTATTGACATTAAGCGAGAGGCCTGTGAGAGAACAGTGGGCACAAGAGGGAGTTCGGAACTCCACCCCCCTCAGCTGCGCTTCAGACGTAGCTGACCTCGAACCCAGCACCCCAAGCGACTCCTTGACGGGGCGGCCGGAACCGGCCCCTCCTCAGACGGGGTACAGAGCAAACAAGAGAAACAGACGGAGGAGGAGGAGGCACAGCCAAGCACGGATCAAAGCAGTCTCAGGCCCGCTTCCTTCTAAGCCCCCCTTCATCCCGTCCCGTCGTCATGATCATAGACCAGTCACTACCCCGAGCTGCGTGGCTGGCCGGCCGCGTAAGCAAAGTGATCACTGGTGCCGACGGAAAGGTCAGAGCGGCAGAAGTGCTCGTCCAAGGGCGGACATACCACCGACCCGTGGCGAGGCTGATAGAGTTGCCAAGGCTCCCCGACTCGCTTAATGACGACCATGACCCACTGACTTTGTGAACTGCCCTACCCTCACAACGGACATTGAGTAGTGGACAGTGTGGTTAATCTGTCTCTGCTTATCTAATTAGGTGGGACTAATTAGGAGGCGGCTGTTACGAAGGATCAGATTAAACCGAATATATATATTTATTGATTGATATAGATTGCATAGTATTTGTATATCGTCTGATATCCCTTGTGTATTCTTTGTACATATACACGGAATATCCCTTTAACCTAGTACAGACCATAATATTTCGTTCTCTTATTGGATAGCGTTCCACCAGCGCCACTGCCATACCCCCAATGCCGAGTTCAAAGTCACCGCGAAGACATGTCTGTACATGCCCGGCTTTGCCCAGGAATACGAGACAGAAATAAGGTTGGCACTAGATTATTCACCTAAACGTATAAATATGGCGCAGGTGAATACAGAAGTAGTTCGAGTTACCCAAGTGAAGCCTCACCCACGATACAACGTGCTGTGAAGTGGGCCCGTTTTGCCCCGAAATAGAGTCTTGTCTTATCCTAATACGTTTGTTCAACGTATCGTTCGCTCCTTACTAGTAAAGCCTTCATCACGAGTCAACGACCAAGTGAAGTGAGCAACCGTGCATCTAAATAGAGCACTTATAACCGCGTGCGAATAGGATAGTAAAGTGTCAGAGCTTAGTGGAATAACGTCAAGTTCTACCTGGTTAATGTGAAGTACCGCGCATTTCCTGGTTATCTGCATTTGTAGATATAGTACGCTTCAAGAGCTTTTTAAGGTTTAACACAACGCAGAGCAGAATAGAATAGATAGATTAAGCTAGGAAGCTACTACATTTATTGGTGCCGCGACCCTAGAATTAAAACGTCCGTTTTGATCGAGAACAGAAAAGGAATTTTTTTTTTCTTTTTCACCTCAACAACAACAAGTCGTCTTCGCGGATCCGGAGCAGTAACACAGGTGAGTGTGGCTATGAAGTGTACGGGCGTTCAATTCGAACCAAGAGGGGGATTGCTAAGAATTAGCCTCATGTAAAAATGAAGTCTGTATATTGGGATTCACAGCCTATCTGATTACGGGACAGGTTATAAGCGTCGTATGGCGACTGACTAAAGGTTTTCCTGGCCAGGAAACACGGTGGTCTTTGGCGTGCGATAGAGGAGCGCTTCCTGACAATACGAGTTCCCAAGAACGTATTTTCGGGAAGAGGAGCGCTAGAATGATTGGGATTTACGTATTCTGGAGGGGGACGAGAGCCGTGTGTAATAAGAAAGGCTCTGTTGCTCTTGAGAATATGTAAATCGGTTTGGTAAGATGAATTGGAACCTTCGTGAATCGGGGAAATGGCGTGTGAGGTTACGGGAATAATACGTAGTGGATTAATATAAGCGGGGTCATGTTCATGCTTGAGGGGCCTAATAATAGAATGGTTTACTGGCTGATCGCGTGATAGACAGGACGTGTCTGCGGGAACCTATTCGGCCGAATTAAATGAAGGTGCGTGTTCGATTTTAGAGCGCGTATCGAGCAGACCCGGAGGTCTTATTTGACTTTGAGCATAACAGGCGTGTTGGTTAACTGCGTTACGCTGTAACAATAAATAAGTACTTAATGGGAAGTCGATTAGAAAGTGATATAATAAACTTAAACACTGTCTATAGTACAGGGGGTAGATATGCCTGATCATGCATTTAGGAAGTCGCGCGGTGATTGTTGACGGAATGTGGGATCTGCCGCGGGCATCGGGGTCTATGATAAGTTGGTTGTGTATGATATTGCAGCTATGGTTAGGCATGTTTGAGAATGAGTGAAAGGATATATGGTTGTGTTGTACGTTGTGTGATGTGTATGGATTAAATCTGTAAATTGGCACTTACAATATGACTGAGAACGGTTTTTAAATATTGAATCTGGTACACACGCCACGTCCATTGCGCCACCCAACTATTAGTGGAGCTGCGGCGCGTGGGGTTGTACTACACGGTAGTACAACCCCAAGACGCGACGCACCTAACCATGTCCGGTCGATACGTACGGACAATTGGATTTGAGGGAGTAAACCAGCTGACGGCTGTTACCGAACCTGTGACTCTGAGATATCAAGGCAGGGAAGCGACTCTCCCTGTGCTGGTCTCGGAAAGCACACCCATTAACTTACTTGGCCGAGATGGGCTGGGGTTACTGGGGATGGACATTAAATGTACTGCGGAGGGTTGCGTGATAGCCGAACGAGAAGACCAGTACTATCAGATGGTACAACGAATTGACAGTCAACCACCAGAGATTTATTGTCTAGGGGGACTGGACCAAGAGCTGCTTGGTCCAGCCTTGCAATGGGAGAAATTTATCACTGCCAATATGCCTGAAGCAAGGGATCCAAAGACCCCCTATCATTGCACTCTGCAGTATCATAGAGATGCAGACTCGTCACAGACTAAGGAGTGGCTGAGGGTGCAACCTGACAAAGTACAGCTGAATGCTACCAATATCATATTGGGGCCACAGGGAGCAGCGCTACGTATTGCACGGAGCGACTATCTGCATAAAGAGCACGGCATTATGGACAGTGTTCCCCATGTGACTTTGAAGGTAATCAGCTCATGTGATCAACAGCACATAGGCGAAATAATGAAAAAAGCTGAAGGGATAGAATTTGAACAGATGAAAGAAAACAAACGGATCTGGATAAGCCCTGATAAAAGGTTTATTAAGATCATGGTTCAAGGCACAGGGATGGGTCGTCCCCAAACTGTGCAATTATCCCAAGAGACACTGGGAGAACTCCCTAATCCTAATGCATCAAGCCTCCAAGAGGACATGATGGAGGCGGTGCCTGAGACGCTGTGGGCAAAGAACAGCACTGACATTGGACTAATCAAGTCCGCTCAACCTGTGAAGGTGGAGCTTAGACCTGGGGCCACCCTGCCTTGGAAGAAACAGTATCCATTGAAGGAGAAAGCGGTGGCTGGAATCGAGCCACAAATTAAAGGACTTTTAGCTGCAGGAGTCCTACGGAAAACAACTGATCCCCGGAGCAACACGCCGTTGCTACCCGTGGAGAAGCCTGATACCTCTTACCGGCTGGTGCATGATCTAAGAGCTATCAACGAGGTGTTACTTGACTATCCATCAGATGTCCCCGACCCCCATGTGCTATTGACATTTATCCCGTCGAAAGCTAAATACTTTACGGTTATAGATTTGTGTAGTGCATATTTTAGTGTGCCCTTGAGCGAGGAGTGCCAGCATTTTTTTGGTTTTACTTATAAGGATGAATATTATGAGTATACTAGGATCCCGCAGGGACTAAAGCATTTGCCACACATATTCAACAAAATCCTAAGGGAGGATTTAGAGGGGTTGGATAAAGTCGTGACCTCTAGGGTCATTCAGTACATGGATGATCTGATACTGTGCGCGGACGATCAGAAAACATGTCATCGCGATTCCGTGAAACTGTTGCAGCTGTTGGCGGAAAACGGCCATAAAGTGTCGTTGAAAAAGTTGCAATATTGTAAACCTAAAGTGATCTATTTAAGACAAACAATTTCACAGGGCCATCGGGCTATTTCAGAAGAACATTTGGTGGCCATAAAGACGGCGCCCAAACCTGTGACGGTACGACAGCTAATGGGATTTCTGGGTATAATGGGGTACAGCTCTCCCTGGGTCGAGAACTATACGGAAATAGTGAAACCATTGAGAGAGATGATGAAAGAAACGGGCGTTGATAAACTGAGCAGTAAAGTGGTATGGACCGAAGATGGCTCACGGGCATTCGAAACAATCAAGTCCCGACTGTTAGAGGCGCCGGCCCTGGCTTTGCCTAACTATACCAAGAAATTCATACTCTACGTCTCTTCTTCTCCAGATCAGAAGCAGGCGTGCGCGGTGTTGGCCCAGAACACAGGGGTGGGGGCGCGACCGCAGCCGATGGCGTACTACTCGATTGCCTACTCGGAAGTAGAGATGGGGATGGCTCCATGCTACCGAGAAATGGCTGGAGTGTATACGATGTACGAAAAAGCCGCAAGTATTATGATGGGATATCCAGTGGATATCATGGTGAGGCATGACTTAAAGAGTCTGTTGGAGTCCGGTAAATATGCACTAACGATGCCTCGCATTAAACACTACTACAGACTTTTGGAACAGGAAGACGTGACGCTGGTCAGGTGTTCCATAACGAACCCGGCAGCTGACATCCCTACGCCTGAGGATGGAGAACCCCACGACTGTATAGTCGAAGCCGAGAGGTACTCTAAACTCAGAGCAGACTTGCAGGCGTTTCCATTTAGCAGTCCAGATCTGGAATTATGGACTGACGGCTCTTGCTATCGTGTTGGCGAGGGACTAAAAGCAGGCTACTCCGTGGTAAGGTCACAGGGCGAAGGGTTTGTGGTGGAAAAAGCCGAAGCATTATCACAACCTTGTTCAGCCCAATTAGCAGAGTTGGTCGCACTGACGGAAGCATGTAACATGGCAGAGGGCAGAATTGTAAATATTCATACCGATTCGGCCTATGCGCACGGTACCGCATTCTTGTTTGGCACAGTGTGGAAAGGGCGAGGTTTTAAGAAAGCTGATGGAAGCGCCATAAAACATTGTAGTCAGATTAAACGGTTGTTAGAAGCAATTATGAAACCAAAGCAGATTGCGATAATCAAGTGTGCTGCCCACCAGTCTGGGAGTCAAAAATAACTCGAGGAAACAAAAGAGCAGACGAAGCTGCCAAGGAAGTGACAGGTGCCGACAGAGCAGGTAAGGTGTTGGTTATCACACACGGAATTGAGTTAGAGGATAAGATAACCTACAAAGATGTTTTGACTTTCCAGGAGGAGGCTAGTCAGGTAGAACGGAACCTCTGGATAACCAGGGGAGCTTGTCAGGATGATTCAGGTTTGTGGCGTGACGTCAGTGGATTTGTGGTGGCTCCTGCTGGCCTGGTCGGACTGCTGATCCACACGGCTCACGACTTTTGCCATGCGCATAAAGGAGAGGTAAGGAGAAAAATCAGAGAATATGGCTTTTGGGCGCCAGATTTGAACAGTCAAATTGATCATGTGCTACAGAGATGTGTAATATGTTTGAAAAACAATATACGTAAGGGGATTAGTGTGTCACCAGGACATATCCCCACGCCCAATGGCCCAATGCGAGACCTTGTAATTGATTACATTGACATGATTAAGCCCCTTAATCAGAAGAGATATATTCTTGTCGTTGTCTGTCGTTTTTCAAGGTGGGTGGAGGCGTGCGCCACCCGGCACAAGGATGCAGCATCGGTGGCTAAGTTCTTATGCCAAGAGGTAATTCCCCGTTTTGGTTTAATGGACAGAATCTCCTCGGACAATGGAAAAGAGTTTGTCGACAAAACTGTACGTTTAATACTCCAACATTTAGGCATAAAACAGCGATTGGGGGCCGTTTATCATCCGCAGAGCCAGGGGATGGTGGAACGCATGAACGGGACGCTAAAAAACAAGCTGGTAAAGATCTGTCAACACACAGGATTGAATTGGCTGAACGCTCTCCCTCTAGCACTGATGGCATGCCGGTCAAGCGAGGTTTGCGGACTGCGTCTGACACCGCACGAAATGATGTTAGGTCGCTGCATGGTAGTACCAGGTTTGCGCGCGACAGGCAAAGGTCCGAGTTTGGACATCCTGGACAACGATATGCGTGAGTACGTAAAATACATGTCAAAGATACACAAAAGTATTCTGGATCATGTCTCCAGTAGACAGGAGCATGAAACCGGGGAGGAGGTGAATAGGCAGACTACACCTCAAATCATACCAGGCAACTACGTTTATGTTAAAGTATTTAGACGCAAGTGGTTTGGCGCGAGACGAGAAGGGCCATATAAAGTCGTTCGAGCCACCGAGAGGGCGTTACAAATTCAAGGATCGCCTATGTGGTTTCACGTTACTCATTGTGTAAAAGCAATCGATACGGACCAAGAATGGGAACCTGAACCACGAGACCTTGACGATAAAACCGGGGCGTCGCAACCGTTACATGAAGGCGAAGTGGAAGCGGCGGAAGATGAAATTGGGGTGGCGCAAACCCCAAACGATGGGGAAGATGCGAATGATTATGGCGAGCCAGACCGAGGGGACCACGATTGGCCACGAGTAGAAGATGAGGGTTTTTTACAGGAACCAGACAGAGGAGAAGATTATGAATTGGAACATAATAATTTCTCCTCTGTGGATTTGGAGAAGGTACCAGAAGAACCGGAGGAACCAGTGCTTAGCACAAGCCCGGAACGAGATACTCGACCAAAACGAGTCATCCAGAAGCCTCAACGGTATACATAGGCGAAAGAAGGGATAGTGTAACTGATAGGCCTTGGAGAGGGCGTGTATATATACATTTTTCATTTTTCATTAGCTGAGCTCTCTCCTTTTTTAGAAATGTTTAGATAGTAAATGCAATGTAAAGTCTTTTCTTTCAGAGTGGATTGCACAAAATAGACACGTTTGGTTAAAAAAAACACATAAGTATAGTCTAAACCTGGTAATTGGTACGATCATCTTTTTGCATAAAGGGACGGACCTAGACTGAAGTGAAATGGATATAACTGATACATTGTGTATAACCTGCAAATTAGTGGAAATTGTTAAACGGTGTGAGTGAATAGAGAACTGTGTAAACATAAATGGATTCATAGTCGGTCAGTGGAAACGGGAGATAATGTGGGTGTTGAAAGCAATTGATACTAACAAATATGAAAAATGAGTTAGAAGGATTCTGGAAATATTTGGTTCATTAGGTGATTTGGCTAAACAGTAAGGTTAAGGTAATTGTAAACAGTTTGATTGAGAAAATACTAACAAGTATATTGGGGATCATTAATCCCCAAACCGGGGAAACTGTGGTAGTTTTTGTCAACCAATCTGTGTAAAATGTACTGCCCACCATGGATCACAGAATGGCGAAAAGAGGACAGGTAATTTCTTCCCTCTTCCCCCTCTCCTTAACATAAAGGCACACTACAAGATTAGAAAATGCAGACAAAGCAACCAGAGAACGCAGCTGACTGTCTCAATCTCCTGGTGAGGGGAATGAGATAAGCAGTAAGCTAATTCAACCAGAAGACAGTGGCTGTTTTATCTCCTAAGAAGGTGATAAAATCAGCAGCTGTGTGGTTTTACAGTTTTAAGATCAAACAACATCTAGGAGACATTTGGTCTGTGAGGTTGAATATACAGGATATACTCAAACGGCCTTAAGGCGCCAGACATTGGGTCTACAAACAAACAAACAAGCTCACAGGAAGCCTTTTGTGGAAGGGTAGAGAATAAACACCAGGTGTGGTGCCTTCTATCCCTTTAAACAAAAGGCAGCAGAAATAGAGTAAGATCAAAGAGGTATATCTGTTGCCCCTTTTGGCCTTCGGCCCCCCTCTTGTGCCCAGTAGGGGTATCTTGAAACTGTTGGAAAACGCCCACTAATAAATTCAGTCCTGACGTCACTGTAGTGGATTAGCCTATTGAGAGCTAAAGCGAGTGTTTCTCCAATTAGAAAGCTCGGTACGAGTTAGACGGATACGCCCGCTTGTCGTAAAATTAGGGGCGGAGTCTAGATTTGAATATGGCCAGCTCCACGGAGAGACACAGACACAATCCCCACGAACGAGAGACAGGAAACAACAGCGAATACACACTCTTCCTCCACCAGACAAAGAAGACCACAGCAGAAGAGACGGCATTCTGAAACATCATTGAAGAACGAAGAACGAGCAGCTGCTTATAAGCTACAAGCTTTTTAGGTTATATTGAATATTTAGGCTAAAGTCTGATAAATCTCGGCATAGGGAGATCTTCTATCAGATTTTATTGCAAGTGATTCTTTCAAATATTTGATTTGTAATTTAATGAGATCCTTTTTTTATTAAACCAACGGATTTTTCAAAACTGCTCCGACCTCGCTTTCTTCAAACCGCCGTGCCGTGTTCTCTGTTGGTAACGAGCAGAAAACCATTTCCTGGTTATCTGCATTTGTAGATATAGTACGCTTCAAGAGCTTTTTAAGGTTTAACACAACGCAGAGCAGAATAGAATAGATAGATTAAGCTAGGAAGCTACTACAATAGCTTAATTAACGTGTATGTATAACATACCTGTGTAACGTTAAGCAGCTTGTGTTCCGCTGGGAAAGCATCACTGCATACACTTTGTTTAATCCAAACGTCCATTCGGAAACGTTGTATTATGAAATGAGACGCTGTGCTTTTTTTATCGTTTCAATTCGGAAAGTTGATGCTCACATGGCTTTTTTGTTTATCCTGTCATTCAGTGAATAATAATGGCAGGGTGATGATCAGAGTCAATCAGAGCCAGATCTGGGCTGGTCTTTGCATAATGCACGTGTTATAGCCAATCAAAGGCAGAGAATAAATTTTTTTTGAACGCACAGGGAAAAAGACGCTAAACACACACACACACAGACCTGCTGGGAGCACCAGTGCGACAAGGGAAAACATCCAGTCGCACTGCACTGAGTTCTGGTCGCAAAATGCGACCCAAACAGTCACACCCTGGAGCGCTGATAATCCAGGACTTTGTGTGAAGTGTATCGAGGCTCGTGTTGATGACGTGTGGTGACGTTGAACCTCACGCGCCTGTCGTACCACGTGACTGATTCAGGACATTTGGCGCATGATTCGAGATAATGGGGCAACGAAACGCAATAGTCTCCTATGACCTCACATTGGGCCTCATTCAACAATAATCTTATTATTTTTCTTATATTCATGCTTACCCGTCTGTTAAGAGAACAATAAGAAAAGCCACTGCCACATTCATCAAGCTGTTCTTAAAGTCTAAATCTGTTCTTACCCAGGTTTTTTGAATGGTGAATCCCACTCTAAACTGGATGCGCGTTTTCGCGCAAGTCATTTGCATACAGAGACACGCCTCGCAGGCTCATTATAATACGAGAGCCGTGGGTCTGCATCAGATCCCCCGCCCGTATTCAAGCGCTGGAGTGCTTTGCGATGGATCCAAATTAGATAGGAATCAAATGTATTGTCATCATACAGCACCTATAGCTATATAGTGGAATATAGTGTATTAATATAGTAATATAATAGTAGTTGGCTAGTTGCGCGCTTCTGGCCACCTCCCGCAGTGCACGCATACATGTACTGTATACAGTACGTGCAAAATGAATCGTTCCAGCAAAGTACTGTAGGCTTTGTCAATACTGAACGACTTTGCGTTGTCAAGAGCCAATTGCACAGGTTGCCACTCATCTGGCTCTGCAAATAGATCTAGAGTCTGAATATCTCCGCATATATAGCCTGATGACTGGCAGTGTGCATAGTACAGTGCATGCTCCAAGTCAAACTGGATGACACATCTCTCTCAAAATCCAGTGCCCGCGATGCCGGTCTTGATTGATTGAAAATTGTATTAACAGATTGCAGAATGGGTACAATACAGTACAGCTCAATACACACAATTGTTAAGGGGATGGAGACCAGAGAAAGACTTTCGTCTTGTTTACATCAGGGTCCCCCATTTTAAATTCATCATAACATATATGACATACAGATAGACAGTACTGCTACATCTATACATTTATGACATACCAGATCTACAAATACAGTACTGTTTGTGATACAAAAAGAGTAAAAAAAAAAATAGTATATACATTTGATGTAGAAACTGTACATTGGAGGAGGTGGGGGGGGGGGTTGGGTAAGTGGGGGAACTGTACATTGGAGGTGGTTGGGTGGGGTGGGGTAGGCGGGGGTAACTGTACATTGGATTATCGACGAAACCTACTTGGTCCAAGAAGAGGGTCTCATGTATTACTGGGTTCAAGTCAGTTGTTTATTTATGTTTTACTGTTTGCATACGAGGTGGTCCGCAAATGTTCTTGATAACAATCTAGTGGTCCGCATAAAACAGAAGTTTGGGAACCACTGATATAGACGATCTCTAAATATGCGTTCTATGCTACGTATACAGTACTGCATATCTGTATGTCATGATATACAGTATATGTATATCTGTACGTTGTGTATGTCATAAATGTCATTATGAATTGAAAATGGGGGACCCTGATGTAAACAAGACAAAAGTCTTTCTCTGGTCTGCCTCCCCTTAACAATTGTGTGTATTGAGCTGTACTGTATTGTACCCATTCTGCAATCTGTTAATAAGATCTTCAATCAATCAATGGCCTGGGTGGCCAGAGCATAACTGTTCTAACAGAAATATATAATCCATTTCAGACAGAACGCACGCAATAAGTTATAATAATAATAATTATTATTATTGAAAAGTTCTGTATTGTTTAAGTCGTATTTGGGGGCAATTAACCAATGGTCGGCTTTTTTTTTTATTAAATCTTTTTTGGGGTAAGAATTTCTTATTTCGGTAAGAGTGCTCTCGACCACTCTAATAATTTGTTCTTGTCTGAGAAAAAAACAAGAAAACGGTGCTGAATCCCAGGTAAGAACAAAGTAAGAGGAAATGCTAGTTAAGAACGAAATCTGTTCTTATATCGCTTCATGCATGAGGCCCATTGTGTGGACTTAGCCATTTATTGCGTGTTTGTTTGCTATCTGTTCCAGCTTCTTTTTTTGTGATGGAACCAGCTAGAGAGGAGATTTTCCCTGCCTGGGAACAATTTGATCCGATGTCTCATAATAAGGTATGTACATAGTAATAACTAACTGAGCTGATCTCTCTAAGTATTCACATAGTAATAACTAACTGAGCTGATCTCTCTCCTAAGTATTCACATAGTAATAACTAACTGAGCTGATCTCTAAGTATTCACATAGTAATAACTAACTGAGCTGATCTGTCTCCTAAGTATTCACATAGTAATAACTAACTGAGCTGATCTCTCTAAGTATTCACATAGTAATAACTAACTCAGTGGTTCCCAAAGTCGGGGTCGCGACCCAAAGGTGGGCCACGAGATGATTTAAAAAAAAAAATAAAAAAAAAATGGTCAGGCCACTGAACTTAGAAGCAGGCCAGGACAGTGTTTCTAGTTGTATTCTAAAATTCTATTCTATTGTATTCTAAAATGTGACTATATGGTTTTATATTAACTTAATAAATAAACTAAAACGAAAAATCTACTTATTTCAACGAAGATTTCAAACTAAATAACAGATTATGCACATAAAACGCTGAAAACAACCGAAGCAACAATAGTATTTTAATGAGGCTATTATTATTATCATTATTATTTTGCAACAAGTTAGCCCTCTCATAAATAGCACATATAAATGAATAACTAACTTGATCTAACTTAATAGGATTGAAGTGATATTTGGCTTAAAAAATCGGTTGCTGGCAAAAAGAAAAAAACCTGACGATGTGCATTGGGCCGCGGCTCTCTGACGCCTTATTTTCTGGGTCCTGGCCTGAAAAGTTTGGGAACCCCTGAACTAACTGAGCTGATCTCTCTAAGTATTCACATAGTAATAACTAACTGAGCTGATCTCTCTAAGTATTCACATAGTAATAACTAACTGAGCTGATCTGTCTCCTAAGTATTCACATAGTAATATTAATAAAGAACACAGCGTATCCCTTGTTCTAATTTATGTTACTTTAAAAGGTGATGTGTCTGTTGTGTTCAAAAGAACTTGGATACGACAATAACACCTCACCGATGCTGAGGCATTATAGAGCAGTGGTTCTCAACTGATGGTCGCATGGCCATTTTGAGTGGGTCGCGGATGAGTGCATGGAGAAGAAATTGAGGGGGAAAGGGTTTTATTTCGCAGTCTACAGAATTTTTGATATGATATGATACATTTATTTATATTGCGCCCCCTCAACCAATAGTTACATCGGCCCGGGGCGCATCCCGGGAAAGAAAGAGAAACAAAAAAGACAGAAAAAAGATATGCAGGCCAACTAAGCCGATAGAGAACGGACAGACATAATACACCAGTCATACTACAATACAAAACTAGCTCATGGATTGTTTATGGCGAAAAGGTGGGTTTTGAGCATGGCCTTAAAGGTCCGTAGAGTGCTTGCAGATTTTGCTGCACTTTTATTTTGAAGCACATACGTTTCCCATGACACAGTGCGTGTGCAGTAGCAGTTTGCTGGCAGCATTGTCATGACAGTAACACTAATGTCATCACATCAGTTACCGGCCATTGATTCAAGCATTTGTAAACATGGCGAAACGCAAATACGACACAGACTACATTAAATATGGGTTTTCTTACATCGAGGACAAAAGAGAGGGACCAAAACCTCAGTATGTTGTGTGCAGTGAAGTGTTAGCACATGAAAGCATGAAGCCATCAAAAATGAAACGCCATTTAGAAACAAAACACACTTATAATTCTTCATAATACAATGCTGTTCAGTATCCCCTGATCGGGTCATCTCTGCTACAGTTCAATTCAGATTCTTGAAACTTGATGAGCATCACCAGTTTAAACTTGTTTAAAAGGCATATATGCCTGTAATTCAAGATATGGCTGCCTTTTTATTTCATACAGTTCAATTTAGATTCTTGAATCATGATGAGCATCACCTGTTTAAACATATGCCTGTAATTCAAGATACATCTGCCTTCTGTAGTTCTCTGTAGCTCACTTGGTAAAGCATGGCACTAACAAGGCTGAGGTTGTGGGTTCGATCCCATGGGACTACATATACTGAAAATCTATGCACTTGTGTACTGTACGTTGCTATTGAAGGATTTGGGGTGCTTTTTCAATGTATGTGATGTATAGATTGGGGGGACCACAGCTAAAATGGTAGATCGAAATGTGCATGAAAGACGGTGATAGAACGGTGACCAGTGGATTGAATACACTGCCAGCGAGGGTGTTTTGTTTTGCATTCCTTGGAAGAACACAGATAAGAGCAAGTGTACTGTAGGCCCAGAGCGAGGGAGGGGTGACCTCTTTAATGCAACAGTAGAGAAACGTTTTGAAGTGTGTGTAAAGGTTAAACGCAGTTGTCATGACAACACGTCGCATGACAACCAGAAGGCGGGGCCGTCGTTGCGACGACGAACATCTATAAGTCGAACGGTGTTTCCGGGTGTTGAGCAGACTAAAATCTGACTGAGACTAAGAGGGAAGAAACCAGAAGAGACTCTCTCTCCTCTTATCACGGAGGGGGGGGGGGGGGGGGGAAGAATGCCACACATCATTAGCTTCGGCTAACACGAGGAGGGTTAGGCTGACGACCAGGCCTGAACACTATTGGACTGAATAACAAAAGGACGATAGACGAACACACCGAAAGATCATTAGAAATAGACTCTTCAAGGACGATACAATCTGTTAACATCTGAGCTGAGGTTTCTGTTTAGAGAAATAAAACCACGAATTCTTACGGAGGTGGAGAATTATTATGGTTTATGGATTGCACTAACGGGGGAGATAAGGATCTTATCTGCCAGTATCGGAGACGTCAGGACCATTAAAATGACACAACGCAGAGGAATTGGATGGAGGGCCAAACAGACGAAGACGTGATACTGGCCAGTTTGATCAGGATCTTACAGTTGGTGCCGTGACCTGGATTTGCAAGAGATTAAAACAAACAACGGGAACAGTTGGTTGTTGATGACAGCCGGATTTGCAAGAGATAAGAACAACGGATAAAGACTGTTTCAATAATGGGGCGACAGTGGACAAGTCATCAATGTGTGGGAGAATCATGATCGAAGCAAGGCCGGCCAGCCCTGGGAGAGAGCGGCGAGTCGAGCGGTCAGGAGGCGAACCAGCGCTGTAGGGGAAACAGCGCTCCGATCAAAAATGTGAGTTCACTGTGCACACATGGTTGTTTTGATCTTTTAAGCCAAATAAAAACGAATAGATAGTGCATCCGTAAATAAGGAGCGACAGAGAAGCCAGCTGTAATAATATGAACAGAGAGCCATGGTGTTTTGAAAATCGAGGGTGTTATCAACAGGATAGAATGAAAAACAAACGGGGCAGGCTGCACGGTTTCTGGTGTTGGGAGTGTAAATGCAGGAGGAGAAAGGGGGGGGGGGGGGGAATGCTGAACCAGACTGAAATCTGTTATGGCGGGATTGTTATGACAAGACTGTCGCCTGAGACGGCCCACCTTAAACTGGTCGCTGTGGTCTCAAGACGGCCGGAATTTGTCGTAGCGGGAGGAAAGTCGATCGGGTGTTTACCTTAAAGTGGAGATGAAGCAGTGCGATAAATACATATTCATAGCATCACATTAGTATTTAGATAAGCCACAGAAGAAATCACGTTATAAAAATAAGCAGTTTCTAAGAAAAAACGATTTGTTGTGTGCATTTCTGAAGCATTTAGCATTATGGGCGCGGCCATTTTGTTGCTGACGTCATGCCGCTGGTTTGGTGTATACACTGCTGGTTAGCTGGCTATAGTGAATGGGTCAGTCAGTAAATAAAATGTTGCCTACAAAACAACGGGACCGCGGTGGTTCTGTTTGTATTGCTCCTGGCTGTTCAAACAAATTTTACCATGTGAGAGAGAGGAAAGTTGGTTAATTTCCACAAACTACCAGTGAAAAAAACAGTGTTGTTGGCATGTTGGCTCAGGCTGGCTGCACTCAGGCGGCGTGATCAGCCTGTTGGACAGGGAAGGAGGATCTGCAGAGAACACTTCATTGCCTCGGATTATGTTGTTGGGGGTGGAAGGTTTGTCCAGAAGACCACTAATCAGCTGAAGCCTGATGCGGTTCCCTCGGTCTTCGACAGACAGACCGGCGTTAGCTCTCGGGAGCGATCGCTAGCTAGTTAGCACCAGCCGGGGACCGGCGTTAGCAACCGGGAGCGTCGCGGAGCATTCAGCCTGCTGGCTACCTAGATCCACTTCAACCAGCGTCGCAGAGCATTCAGCCTGCTGGCTACACAGCTTGTCGGTGTGCTAATAGCCTCTGCAAGCTAACGGTAGCTGGCTAAACAGCTTGTCGGTGTGCTGGAGCCTCTGCAAGCTAACTGTAGCTGGCTACACAGCTTGTCGGTGTGCTGGAGCCTCTGCAAGCTAACGGTAGCTGGCTACACAGCTTGTCGGTGTGCTGGAGCCTCTGCAAGCTAATGGTAGCTGGCTCCAGGCTATTAGCACATCGACAAGCTGCTGGAGCTCCCGACGCTCGGCTGGTTGAAGTGGATCTAGGTAGACAGCAGGCTGAATGCTCCGCGACGCTCTCGGTTGCTAACGCCGGTCTTTGGCTGGTGCTAACTAGCTAGCGATCGCTCCCGGTTGCTAACGCCGGTCCCCGGCTGGTGCCAACTAGCTAGCGATCGCTCCCGAGAGCTAACGCCGGTCTGTCTGTCGAAGACCGAGGGAACCGCATCAGGCTTCAGCTGATTAGTGGTCTTCTGGACAAACATCCCACCCCAACAACATAATCCGAGGCAATGAAGTGTTCTCTGCAGATCCTCCTTCCCTGTCCAACAGGCTGGTCGCGCCGCCTGAGTGCAGCCAGCCTGAGCCAACATGCCAACAACACTGTTTTTTTCACTGGTAGTTTGTGGAAATTAACCAACTTTCCTCTCTCTCACATGGTAAAATTAGTTTGAACAGCCAGGAGCAATACAAACAGAACCACCGCGGTCCCGTTGTTTTGTAGGCAACATTTTATTTACCGACTGACCCATTCACTATAGCCAGCTAACCAGCAGTGTATACACCAAACCAGCGGCATGACGTCAGCCATGACGTCAGCAACAAAATGGCGGCGCCCATGTTGAAAACAGGGATATTATATTTGATTTTTCAGACAAATAAGATAGATTTCACATTTGATTATAGAACCCTGTCTTACACAAGGTACACAACAAACAAACTAGGATCACATTGCTCACTGCTTCATTTCCACTAACTGTGTATTATGTCCGATAAGCAAGAGTTTAGTCCGGGAGAAGCGTCCACTGATATGGAGGAAAACAGCAGTGTTTTTAGGCCTTGGAAGGAAGGGCAGCGTTTGTTTGTTTGTTTGAGAGAGTAGCCATTATGAGCGAGACAAGATGGCCGCAAAAGGGACCACGAGGAGATAACAGATAAAGAACCAGGAAGTGACACGTCAACTAAACCACCATAGAGGAGGAGTAGGTCGCCACCTAGTGGCGGAGAGGGGGTAGTGCTGGGGAGTTTTCATTACCCATAGGGGAATATTTAGATATAGGCCTGTACTACCATCTAGTGGCGGAGTGGGGGAGTGATTCAATAGTGAATCTAATGAGCACAGAGAGTAATAATAATATTAGATTAAATTAGAATTGCACAGAAAGATGGTGCAGTTATTTGAATGGGTTAATTATGGAATTAAAGAGGGAGTTTGAATTCCAGTGGGGCCTTCTCACACCTAATAGATAGGCAGGGTCTTCAGAAGACACGTCACCAGAAGAACTGGCGCACGCTGGGGGTCAAACTGGGATGAAGAGTTGCGCGGAGTGGGTGGGTATCGGAAACTGCAAGTGTCACGCCGGAAGACAACAAACAGGGAACCGCCCTGTAAGATGGATAATAGGTGAGGAGAAGGTGGTAGACTAATAGCAAAACAAGGGAAGTCGAATGTACAGACGACTGCCGGTGTTGTGTTTCTGCTTTCAAGGGGGGAATGACACCGACAGCAATGGAGATGACCAGGAGACAGACTGGAGGAGGAGGAAGCCGCAGGGGCCAGGCACCGACGCCTGGTACACAGATCATCCACGACGAGAGAGAGGAGACGGCGGCGGTGGAGGAGCAGATGTGGAGAGGACAGCCAGAGACACTGAGCAGTAGCAGACCAGGGGAGACATTTTTGCCTAGGGGACCGCGCCCTGGGAGGGGGACCAGCTCAGGAAAGGAGCCGTCACTGAAAGGGGCCCTTGCCCTAGAAGACGGGACCGGCCCAAGATGGGAGGTGTACTGTAAGAGGGAAGGGAGCGCTCTGATTTGGACGTGGGGTACCTAATAGGGGGGCCGAAGGGTTTAGGGGTGTCGTCTGGAAAGTTGCAATCTGTGTCTTTCTCTGTCTCTCTCTCTCTCTCCTCCATGACCGTTGTTTATCCTTTCTGGTTTGGGTGTGATGCGGGTAATGGAAAACAACAAGGCAAAACAGCAGACGGCGGGGCCCTCATTGTTATGAGTCTATTTTTGGGTATAATTAATTGAAAAACCAAGGAGTCTATTGATTCTGAAGGTTGATTAAGAATCAAAGGGGGGAATGAAGGATTTGGGGTGCTTTTTCAATGTATGTGATGTATAGATTGGGGGGACCACAGCTAAAATGGTAGATCGAAATGTGCATGAAAGACGGTGATAGAACGGTGACCAGTGGATTGAATACACTGCCAGCGAGGGTGTTTTGTTTTGCATTCCTTGTAAGAACACAGATAAGAACAAGTGTACTGTAGGCCCAGAGCGAGGGAGAGGGGTGACCTCTTTAATGCAACAGTAGAGAAACGTTTTGAAGTGTGTGTAAAGGTTAAACGCAGTTGTCATGACAACACGTCGCATGACAACCAGAAGGCGGGGCCGTCGTGTGTTAGAAAGAGAGAGAGAGAGAGAGAGCATGTGTGTTTGTCGTGTGTGTGTGTGTTAGAGAGAGAGCATGTATGAGAGATCCAAAAGGACAAAGATCAACACTTAAATCCAAAGAGAAGAGGGTCTATACCAGAGAAAACAAAGCAGCAAGGAGCCAATGGCCGACATCAGCTAAATAGGCTAGCCAGGTACTGACACCAGGCCACACACAGCTTTGGCCAACGGCCCAACGCTACCCAAGCTACACAAACGACCAAGACAATTCACACACAGCACATGTCGTATCTCCAAATGTTGTGAAGTAACATATGTTTTGCCTGGAAAAAAACATCGTTATTAACAAAACATTCGGGAGGGGAAGGAAGGAAGAGTGGGGTAATGTCATTACATTTTCATTCATCTTACCTGCACCAAGGAACGCAGGGCGAAAGGCCGCAACACAGGTCTCCACGTTGACGAAAGGCCTCTCGCTGGCGGGACAAAAAGAAGCTATGGCCGGAGCCTTGTCATGGTGCAGGCCCGACTACATCTTCTGTCAAAGATGATGTCGTAGTCAGAGTGCCAGAACTAGGGGTGGGACGATACATCGATGTAATTATCAACAATCGAATCGGATCGATGTGATGTAATAAGATCGATTCATATCGATACTCTTATTTTGAAAATCCTGTGGCGAGTCTCATATCTGCCCAAGAACAACAGCAGTAGCTCCGTGTGTGTAGACGTTACAGCATAGCATTCTCCCTTTCTGTGTGTGTGTGCGCGCGTCTTTGGAAAGACCAGATGAGGTCAGAGGAGTTTGATGTTTAAATGTTATTTAAACATAAACAATATAATACATAATAAATGTAGGCCTATACATGATCATGCAACATCAACAAATTGTTGTAGGAACGGTTTGGGAGAGGGAGGTTGTGAGTTGAGTTCCAAAAAATGTAGCTTAAAGTTTAAAGCTCAATATATAAAAACGTGGCACTTTACAGTGAACAGGAGGTCTATTTGTATTAAAAACAATAGATTGATTTTCCTTTAAATGTCTGGAAGAGCTCAAAAATACAAATGTCAAATGATATTTTCATTACCTTTTTTTTGTTGATCTAAATGTTACTGATTGTGTTAAATGGGCATATGATATCATCTCATATCGATCGCAGGCACCTGAATCTAATCGTATCGTATCGTGAGAGACTTTGTGATATCGGCAAATATCGTATCGTTGTCCAAAGAATCGATATCGTATCGTATCATGATGAAACTGGTGATTCCCACCCCTAGCCAGAACCCCCTGCTATTCTCACGGCTAATGTCAATGGTCGTAGCACAAGCTAACTCTAGGCTAACTGATAGCATCAAACTAACGTTCCCAGCCGAGCGCAGCCGGCAGCTAACGTCGTAGCTAAACAGCTAACTGGCTAACAGTTAGCTCAACCCGGCTATCGCTAACCATTAGCTAACACAATAGCAAGCTATGCGGCTACCACTGAAAAACTGTAACGTGAGAAAAGCAATACAGGTGCTGACACCAGGCCACACACCGTTAGCTACTAGTACGACAACAGCTAGTCGGCCAGTTTGGCTCCAGAGAGAGAGAGAGAGAGAGAGATCCACGGCGGGAATAGAATAGAGGGCATTAAAAACTCACCAAACGTCCAAGAGGATGGAGACAACCACGTGGAGTTGACAAAGTTCATCTGCCGAACGACCATCCTCTTCATCTTGGCTGCACGCGCTGTCTCTAGGTTAGCTAACGCTAGTTAGCATTTAGCTAAGCTAGCTACTAGCCGACATCATCATGGCTATATCCCGACTGAACCACACTTAATATTATAACGTAGCTAAAGCTAACTAGCTGTCCCTGTCTTTAGCCGGGATGGCTAGCCTGACTGAACTGTCTAACATGCAACAACTTTCATCTTCAGTCCATCTGCCGAACGATGTCCTCTTCATCTTGGCTGGCATAAGCTCCAATGCTGCACACGCGAAATAGTCAGACGCTAGTGATGGGTCGGTCATGAGCGACTCGTTCATAAGAGCCGATTCATTGCCGTGAGCGTGAGTCGAATCACTCACGTCTGGCAATGAGTCGGTTCAGGCACCCCCCCCCCCCCCCGGCACGCACACAGACGCACACAATGAACTCAACAGATGCTACCTGGCTGTAACCCCTCCCCTCATTGAAACCAATTCTGCTGCCTGCAGAGCCTCAGAGCCAGGAACGTGTCTAATGTGAAATATATAAGCATATAAGCAAAACTAGATTTTATGTCTGTGATGAAAAAGGGCCTAGCAAAAAAAATTCAAAAATGTTTTTTGTGCGAGGCCCCCCTTCCCGCGAGGCCCTGTGCGACCGCACTGCTCGCACACCCCCTGAGGCGGCCCTGCCAACAGCTATAACAATTGTATGTATTATACTGTACCCATTCTGCAAACTGTTAATAAACTTTTCAATCAAACAATCAATCAAAGCTAGTAGCAAGCTAGCTAGTAATAGACAACAGCTAGTAGCATGAATGAACAGTGTTGGGACTAACGCGTTACAAAGTAACGCGTTACAGAAACGAAGTTACTTTTTGCCGCAACTAGTACTCTAACGCATTACTTTTGAAATTCAGTAACGCTACTTACGTTACTGAATGGTTTGTTAGTTCGTTACTGCGTTCTTTTTATGTAGATTCATAGCGAGCGTCCTTATTTCGCCTGCGTTTGTTTTGTTTACTGTAGACTGAAAGGCGCTATATAAAACGAAGTATTATTATTATTATTATTTCTTTCCGTAGCCTCATTCTGGTTTCGCACTTCTGATTGGCCACTGACGTTCTGAAAGAAATAGGCGCTCTCTACAGTAAACAACAAGAGGACGCTCGCTATGAATCTACATAATAAGAACGCAGTAATAATAACGAACTAACAAACCATTTAGCAACTACTTGGAGAGATAATTAATATACAACATGGAAACGAGATAAAGAACATGTTTGAAGGGCTGCTGGAGTCAACTGGACTAACGTTACATCTCGACCACCGCAGACTGGTGACGGTGAGTGCAATGTGTTCACTGAAACTCAAGATCAACGGATTTTGACTGTACGAAATCTGCCAGGGAATCTCATAATACTAATCAAACAATATAAATATAGTCCTTTCATGCACAATTGATATCCTAACTATTCTAACGTTGCAATGCTTTGATAACAACGCTGCAAGATGGTTATGAATGAATTAATGAATGGATGAATGAATGAATGAATGAAAACTTTATTTAACAGATTGCAGAATGGGTACAATACAGTACGGCTCAATACATACAATTGTTAAGGGGATGCAGACCTGAGAAAGACGTTTGTCTTGTTTCCATCAGGGTCCCCCATTTTCAATTCATATAGACATTTATGACATACACAACATACATGACATTTATGGCATAGGGACATATAGGTATTTAGTACTGATACATTTGTGACATAAGCGGTATTCAAATATACAGTACTGTTACCCCTAGATCCTGACAGAGTATATACATATGATGGGGAGGGGACTGTACATTAGGAGGGGGTGGGTGGGTGGGAGAGAAATATACATACAGCGGGGAGGGAATATATAATGAAACGCTCTAGACCACATTGCTTAGCAGAGTTCGGTGATGTGAATGGAAACTGTCAAGTTGATCAACCGATTTTGAGTATATGGGGCATGGGACTTGAGCAATTTTTTTTTTTTATTTTTTTTTTAAATAACTAAATAGTTACTTTTCACAGTAACTCATTACTTTTGGGTGTAAGTAACTAGTACAGTAACGAAGTTACTTTGAAATGAAGTAACTAGTAAAGTAACTGAGTTACTATTTTTCAGTAACTAGCACAACACTGAATGAATGACTTTATTTGACAATATAAAAATTAAACATGTGACAGAAGAGCACAGTCAGGATATACTGCCAAGGATAAAACACAAAAAAGCTCAGAGCTTATTTCCATTGTGGTCCTTGTAGGGGGGTGGGGGAGTGTGATGCTTAATACATGAATCATACAAAACGTGACATCACAACACATCACATCATTTAACTTTTATATACATACAGACTCATACAACATGCAAGGGTGCCTTAAGCTAAGTGACTAGGTCAAGTATAGTCCCTAGCAAGCTAGCTAGTAATAGCCAACATCTCGAAGACACTCTGATGTCACGAGACCGCCGCCATCTTGGTATAGGGGGACCATACGGATTCCTACCATCAAATCCATGCGTTGAGCTCCGTTTTTATTACATGTTTTATCACATTCTTGTTCATTTCATAACATTTTCATACGATTTGTTTTGAAAATATTGAGGCCAACATGGCATTTCACTATTTCGAACGCCTTTCTGGTGATTCTAAGGCGAGATATGGATCAAAGAAGCTCCCCCTGATTACCACGACCACAACACCAGAGCGAGTTAGCCGAACGTTAGCCACCAGCCACTTTTTCCTCCGTGATGGTATAAAACTTGCGATTTGGATTTCTGTTTTTGTCATTTAGTACAACGCGTAACACAGCAGCTCTTTGGCATTGTGAAGGAGTGAAGAAAATTCCGCTTGATTGTCTTTAATTTGCCGCTTTAAGATCCGTTTCTCCACTAAATGAAGTGTACACAATGTACCAGGCGGGGCAGTTTCCCCCTACGCTGCAGTTGCGTAACAACAGACAGGAAGTTGACTTCGAGAATAGCCAACAGCTAGTAGCAAGCCATACAGGAGCTAGCAAGCAGGCGGTCTCGTTAGCATTAGCCTACTTTCTCCGAGACTAAACTAATACAAAGGTGGGTTAGTGATCTTGGATCCGAACAGAATGTACACAGGATGAGTGGAATATTTTACGGAACATGTAGCAACAAGTAGATAACGTTTAAAACTCGAATTACAACTAGTTTAAGCGTTTATCCCCACCGGGCGAACAGGGCGGAGAGGAAATCCGTGACCACACGGGTAGTCACAGACCCCGAGGCGGCCACCTCCGGCCACTTGGAATGGAGGTCATAGGCAACCAGGAGGAAACGCTGGTGGTGTGGGACACCATGGAGCTCCCCACAGATGTCCAGCTGGATGTGCTTCCAAGGTGCGGGTGGCCATGGCAAAGGCTGCAGCGGCGCTGGGGTCGGCGGCCCCGTCTTACCGCTGAGAAGGCAGGCTGAGCAGTCCCTCACCATTGTCTCTATATCCCGGTCAATGCCCGGCCACCACACCAGATCCCTGCAGCGCTGCTTCACCCTCACAATGCCCAGGTGCCCCTCGTGCGCCATGGTCAATATGCGTGCTCTGAGGTCACTGGGGATGACTGTGCGAAGCCCCCGAGCCACACAAACACTGCTCCAGCAGGACAGCTCATCCTTGACCCGATGAAAAGGCGCCAGCACCTCCGGGACCTTCACGGGCCACCCCCCCCTGATGTAGGTGCGGAGCTGGGCGAGCGTGGAGTCCCCCTCCGATGCAAGCTGAAGGTCCTCCAGGGAGACTGTGGCCTGGAGCGGGCCGTGAAGCTGAAGGACAAGCTCCGGTTCCATTGGATCCGGGCACGTTTTGGGTGCCGGGTCAGGGGTGGCACGGGAGAGCAGGTCAGCCACTACATTCTCCCTGCCGGGAGTAAACACTGTGGTGAAGTTATATGGCTGGAGCCTCTCAGACCAGCGGTGAATCCTCAATGGCTTGTGGCCCGACCCGGATGTAGCGAGCAGGGCGGTAAGAGCCTGGTGGTCCGTCCGCAGCGTAAAATGTCGTCCGTACACGTACATGTGCCACCGTTCACACGCCCAGACACAGGCCAGAGCCTCGCGCTCCCCCACCGAGTACTTCTGTTCCGCTGGGGAGAGAGCGCGGGAGGCAAACGCCACTGGGCGCTCCACGCCCCGCTGGACCTGAGACAGCGCAGCCCCGATCGCCGTATTGGACGCATCACAGGTGACAAACGTCGGGCTCGCCAGATCGAAGAACGCAAGCACTGGTGGTGAGGTGAGCTGCGTTTAAAGTTGGCGAACAGCGATAGAGCAGGCTGGGGTCCACTCCCAGACCGCGTCCTGTTTCAGGAGCCTCCAAAGCGGGGTGGTGGTTGTGGAGTACTGGGGAAGGAAGCGAAGGTAGTAGGCTGTCATCCCTAGAAACGACGAGAGCTGCGCTGGGCAGGACGGCTCAGGCAGGCGCAGCACGGCCTCCACGTTAGACTGGAGCGGGCTGAGGCCATCAGCAGACAGGCGGAACCCCACAAATTCGATGACTGGGACAGAGAAGGTGCACTTGTCCACATTCAGCGTGAGGTTGTGACCGGAAAGGACGTCCAGCACCCTCGCCAGGCGCTCGTCGTGGATGGCTGATGTTGCACCATGGACCACTATGTCATCCAAAAAAACGACCACGCCCGGGATGCCGGCGAAGATGGTGGCCATTATTTTTTGAAAACAGCTGGGGGCTGAGCTGAGACCAAAAGGCATGCGGGTATACCTAAACACTGCGACATGTGTCACGAAAGCCGTAAGGTAGCGACTGTCAGGATGCAGTGGAACCTGCAGGTAGCCCTGGCGAAGGTCCAGTTTGGTGAAAACTGAGGAGCCGTAAAACTGTGCCGCCAGTTCCTCCACTGTGGGCAATGGGTACTTATCCGGAATCACCGCTTTGTTCACCTGCCTGAGGTCGACGCATGGACGCAGTCCCCCTAATTTCCTTTTGACTATCACCAGGTTGGAAACCCATGGTGAAGCGTCGACGCGCTCGATGATGCCCGCATCCAAAAGCTTCTGCAGCTCGGCGGTGACATCGTCGCGTAGGGCGAGGGGCAGGCGGCGCAGCGGCTGGATCACCGAACGCACCTCCGGGATGAGGAGAGGCTGGTGGTGAAACGCAGTGAGGCAGCCCAACCCACTAAACAGAGCAGGCCAGCGCTGGTGCCAGGGCGAACCCACAGACAGAATGTCAGCCCCTGTATTGTCCACCAGGGAGAACCCAAGCCCACAGAACAAATCGTAGCCCATGAGGTTGGCTCCCTGATGAGACACTTGAAAAGTGAATGAGGGAAGGGCCTTGGTCCCGTAGCACACAGTGAAGGTGATTGTGCCTGCCATTCCTATCTTAGAGTGTCCATACCCATACAGGTCCTCTGCGTTGGCGGTGAGCGTCCGGCGCGGGAAAAGTCGACGAACCGTGGAAATGTTCAAAAGTGACTTGGAGGCCCCCGTATCCAACAGGAGTGGGAGAACCACCCCGTCCAGTTCCACCGTGCACCATTTAAATGCACGAGAGGTGGCGTCCACTGAATGGATGGTTGTCGGCGTAGGTGGACGTGGCGAGCGTGGCGGCGTGCTATCAGCACCGGGAGCAGAGCGGCAGACCCGGGCAAAATGGTTCTGCCTGCCACAGCGTTGACACCTCTGTCCCCTGGCAGGGCAAACTGGAGCCCGGCTGGGGTGTGATGAGGAGCCACAATTTCCACACACGGCCCGGCGTGCTGTTGACGCGGCCGTACCCCGGCGTGCAGCGAAATTTACCTCCAGGCTGTCATCCGGGAAAACCGGTTCGGGAAACTCCCCGGACGGCGCCACTGTTTGAGTCAACATCAGAGGTTTGGGGAAAACATTACAGGGTGCTAGCTGTGCTGCCAAACCTGCTGCTGACTCGAGATGGAAAGCAATATTAACAGCCTTTGTCAATGTCAATTCATCTGGCATCATTAATAGCTTATCCCTGAGCTTAGGGTTGTTAGTATGTTCAGCTAGCTGATCCCGTATCAGTTCATCTTCCATCACTCCAAATTTACAGAGGCTAGCCAGCCCCCGTAGGTGAGCTACATAGTGGTGGATCGACTCACCCACTTGTTGACGTCGCTGACGGAAGACGATCCTCCGGAGCATGACGTTTTGTGGAGCAGCGAAATGTCCCGACAGCAGTGTGACACAGTCCGCATAACTCGGTGCAGCTCCGAGAGTCCTAAAGATCCGTTGTCCCTCGGTTCCTAGGTTGTGAATGAGCAGGGCTCTCTTCCGAGCAGCGTTAGCGTCGGCGAGCCCGACGGCTATTATGAACGTATTAAACGCCTCCAGCCAGTGAATCCATGGAACCGGTGGCTCGCCAGGCAGGGCGAGGAATGGAGAGAGAGGTGCAAGTAGGGAATCCATAATCCCATCCTCGTCGCCAATATTATGTATTCAAATAACGCACCGGACTGCGGCTTTACGTTTGACGGTTTATTTAATCCGCTCCACCAGTGCACAACACACACACACCATCTTCCGTTACCACAACGCTTTACGGTATATCACAGCAGTGTCGCAACATTACCGTGCCATCTTAAAGGCCCGGTGAACACCGTTGTGATTCACATACACAACACGGACCCAGGCAGAGGCCGCTACAATAAGTCAGAAAACTCGCTGAAGAAAACTATTTGTTTGGTGAAGAAAGAAGGTTGGAAAACGCTGTGATTGCAAAAAGGAATCGATAAACAACGGCGTTGGAAAGGAAGGAATCGATCAAAGTTTGTGTCTAGGCTCGGGACAGATTTATGAATGAACTACGTTGCGCACATACACAGCGCTGTGGGATGTAATTATACGGTAGTCTACAAGGAAATTAGTTTCCCTAAACTCCGAATGGGATCGGATTTGGATGTTATTCTTTGAAGTTGTGTTACAAATTGGCAAATAAACATAAACTAAGATGTCGGATTCTGAAATTAATAACATGAATATGGCGGACACGGAATATGAATTGAAGCAATTAAAAGCAACATGTAAAGGGAAGCTTGCAGCTTGCACCCGAAAATTTTATGAGATCAAACAAATTGTGCTATTAAAAGATGAAGAAGGAGTCAAATCGCACCTGGCATTATTCAATAATGCACTCAGTGATTTTAAGATCACAAATGAGTCTGTACAATTGGATTTAATGGATGATGGTGAAAATGATAAAACACAATGGTATGAACCGAAAATGGATGTATTTAATGCATTTCTTACTGAAACTGATGCTTGGTTGATGGAGGAGAATCTGAACCCTAGCTCCAGGCTAAACTGCGTCTGTGGTCCAAGGACGAGTTGAGACTCAAGATAAACTGGAAAAGGACCGTCAGCTACAATAAGACCAGAGGATAGCGCTTCAGGTGTGGGGGCCAGGACCCCATCAAGATTATCATCAAGATCAAGTGGAAGTAGCTCTTCCAGGTTATCTGCCTCCCGTATCAGAGCTGAAGCTGAGCGAGCCGGCCTACAGCAGGGTATCTGCCGGTTGGAGTAACTGGATTGGATGAAACAAAGGGGTGACAAACATAAATATCTCTCCGTCACTCTACCTCTCTCATGTCAGAAGTCACCTCGCTGGCAGACTGCCGTCCCTCTCTCTCTCTGTCTCTCTCTCATGTAAGAAGTCACCTCGCTGGCAGACTGCCGTCCCTCTCTCTCTCTGTCTCTCTCTCATGTCAGAAGTCACCTCACTGGCAGACTGCTGTCCCTCTCTTTCTATGTCTCTCTCTTCAGGGGTTTTGCTGCCACTTCCTCCATTAGAACAGATATTTTTTTTCTTTTTTTTTTACTAGACATCACTCAGGTGTATTATTGATGCTCTCATTGATACTGTGTGTGTGTGTGTGTGTGTGTGTGTGTGTGTGTGTGTGTGTGTGTGTGTGTGTGTGTGTGTGTGTGTGTGTGTGTGTGTGTGTGTGAGATATATAGAGAGAGAGGGGGGGCTTTGGTAGACTATTGCATTGGTCCATTCATTGAAGATGAACGCAATGCGACATCCTTTACTAGGCTCACCCACCAACAGTGCAGGTGCTGAACTGCTGATCCGAATGTATAGGTAAAAACCATATTATGCGTTTTCATTAATAAAAAAAATGGCAAAAAAAAATTCCGCTCGTGCGCGCTCGCATTCACTGGGGGCCTACAAATACATTCTTTCATGGGGCCCAGAATCTGGAGCTACACCCCTGGTAGTTGTACAGTACAACGAAAAGAAGTTTGGCCTTCAACCAGAGTGCAACTGTAACAGTAAAGTGCAAAAGTAATATACAATGTACAGGTGATTAAACTGGGTATATAGCATATATTCATTAGTACTACTATTGAGTAATAGTGCTAATCAGATGTATGTACAGAGCTGTATTAGAGTAGTATTAATTAATGTGTACAGTGATACAGGTATAAAGACACCCACCCACCCTCTCCTAATGGACAGTCTCCTCCCCACCGTATGTATATATTTTCTCCCACCCACCCACCCCCTCCTCCTAATGTACAGTCTCCTCCCCATCATATGTATATATTTTCTGTTAGGATCTCTGGGTAACAGTACTGTATATTTGCATATCGTATATGTCACAAATGTAACAGTACTATATATACCTGTATGTCATGTATGTCCCTATGTCATAAATGTCATGATATCACGTACAGTATGTTCAGTTGTGTATGTCATAAATGTCACTATGAATTGAAAATGGGGGACCCTGATGTTTCTCTGGTCTGCATCCCC
This sequence comes from Notolepis coatsorum, assembly GCF_963971535.1. Lineage (NCBI taxonomy): Eukaryota > Metazoa > Chordata > Actinopteri > Aulopiformes > Paralepididae > Notolepis > Notolepis coatsorum. The sequence goes on along the minus strand of NC_140171.1, from coordinate 164,451,138 downwards.
TTAACAATAGACCTATCGGTAAGCCACGCCCCCTTTGAAAAGTCGGACAAACATAGTCGACCGTGAATGACTGTTGACGATGGCAGCAGGTAGCCCCTTTCCTGACTGTGATGCAAGCCTTGCTTGTATAGTCACATTTACCACAGCATGTAATAGACCAGTTTTTTAAAGATAACACAAATATTTCATCTAGAAGCAGACAGAGAGGGTTACAATATGCAGTGGAAAAGTACGTTCATGAGATACACATTTACCTTAGACCTCCATGGTGATGCAAGCATTAGCTATATATAACGTTAGCTAGCTACTCTCATGCATTACTTACTTGATTGAAGATTACAAGAACTATGACGATAATCCATGATTACTACTATTGCTGATACATTTTAGTTTAGGCTAGTGGTCCAATGCAGTATACGAGCTCTCTCACTCACCCGGTATACTGAGTGGGTGGGGCAGGGCTAAAGTCAGGCAGACATTGGATTTGCATATGTCAAAGCCACTGTGTAGGCCAGTAGCTAGACCCGACAGCTGTGTCATTTATTGCATTTCGCTGTATTTCTATCACCAGCTGCTGCGGTCTACAGCGAAATGCAATTCATGCCACGCAACTGCCTAAAATATATTATATACAATATATCGTTTTCTATATAATTGTATCAACAGACCCGTCAATAGGTCACCCTAACCCCGCTACATTTCTACCCAATGTCAGGGTATTTTATAACGTTAGCTTTTCACGTTAGCGTTTCCCTATTTCCTGACCAATATGCGTAAATTTTTTTCTTCTAATGAGCACATAATGTGAGTATAATGTGCAGCTGGTTGAAACGCTGGGATATTATGTATAAAATGTAGAAATTAATATGAACGGCCTCCCGCGGAAACAGCTGTTCCTGGAGGCAGTACTGTGATACGCATTTGCAGCTCATAGCGAGGGGGGCGTGAACTTTTCATAGCCAGTGGGAAACAGCTGTTCGATTTAGCGTCCGTCCTTTACGCTCATAGCGAGGGGGGCGTGCTAGCGTAGGTCAGCGGCCAATCAGAGTGCAAAACGGGAACCCGGAAACGCCGATGCGTTGTAAAAACGCTACACTCGTCCCGGAGACACGACTGCTCTCTTCAGCGCCACGCTCCATTTCAATCTCAATCCGTGACGTCATCTTTAGTGCCATGAAAACTGCATTGGAAACGTACATAAACAGACAAACAAACCTTTCACATAATGGTTTACTTTTCCACAGTACAGTACAAACACTCATTAAATAACATTGGTATCAAACTACAAGGATTACATTACTACACAGGCGTAAAATCATTCATTCACCAATTTCAATTTACAAAGCAACCTTAATCAATAAACAACAAAGCATACCTCGCTGCGCTCTCCAAGGAATGCAAAACGTAATTAGAAAGGTCCTTTCTTCTGTTTAAAACATGGTCAACACACAGGGATACAAAAGGATAAAAAGTCGCATAGAGATACAAAAGTTGCATCAAACTCTCCTGCTGTTTTTTAAACTTTAAACAGGTGCTTCCGGGCGGCGCAGCGGACTAAGCGTCTGTCTACCACCACAGAGACAGTGGGATCGAATCCAGCTGTGGTGCCTCCGGCTTGGTCGACCGTCCATACTGACACAATTGGCAGTGTCAGCGGGTGGGAAGCAGGTGGGTGGGTCCTGGTCGTTGTAAAACAGCGACTCCTACAGTTCGGTCGGGGCGCCTGAACAGCAAGGGAAGGATCTGGGAGAGGTAGTGTGATCCTTCCACACGTTACACTCCCCCAGTGAGAGTCCGCGCTGCCAGGTGAAAAGAAGTGGGGATTGGCTACACATGTGTCGGAGGAAGCATGTGATAGTCTCCGCCCTCCCAGACCGACGGTAGGGGGCAGAGCACGCAACGACCAGGTAGGGGATTGGGAATTGGCATAACGACTAACATTGGTATGGGAGAAAGACGGAAAAAGGAGGGGGAAAAAAAACCAAAAAAATAAAATAAAAACAGGTGCTTCCATTTGATCTACGGTGCGCCCAGAGGGACACACTTATGTAGGCCTATACGGGTACATTGAATTTCAGGTAAATGGTAAATGGCTGAATTTATATAGCGTTTTTATCCAAAGCGCTTTACAATTTGTTCCTCACATTTGACCGTCCCATTCACTGATACATTCACACACCGATGGCAGAGGCAACCATGCAAGGTGCCAACCTGCACATCGGGAGCAATTAGGGGTTAAATGTCTTGCTCACTTGGACACACTGCCCGGGAGGAGCGGGAATCGAACCAGGAACCTCCGGCTTACCAGACGACTGCTCTACCTCCTGAGCCACTGTCGCCCCCTAGGTAAAATCCTGCATGTCATTTCACAGATTAGTACCTATATATTCAAGGACTGCTCAATAACAATACAAATGTATATTTATTGTTTAATGTCTATTCACTATAAACAGAATGTGAAATATATTGTAACAATATAATAGATTTACTGTATGGTAAGAGCCATTAAAAGTAGGGATGCTCGATATTGGCTTTTTTACCGATACCGATATTCCGATATTGTCCAACTCTTAATTTCGATACCGATACCGATATCAACCGATACCGATATATGCAGGGTTTCCCCCCAAAAAAACGGAATAATTTCAGGTAATTAATAATTTCACTGGATGCATTCAAAAGGCTTTCTAAATGTAAGCATTATCTGTGCAAAATATGATAATTAAAAAAGTAAAAATTAACATTACATATCTCTTGTTGTTGAATTAAACCAACATGCATACTTTTGACAATAAATAAAATAAGAATTGGTTCTTACTTGCTTGCCTGGGTAAATAAAGGTTAAATAAATGTTAAAAAAAAAAAAAAAAAAATATCCGATACCGATATTTTCCGATATCACATTTTACTGCCGATATCGGCCGATAATATCGGTCGGCCGATAATATCGGACATCCCTAATTAAAAGAGATATATCTTGACTTGAATGCATAAACATGTTACTTCAGAGTTACTTTGAGAGGATTATGTGCTCCAATATATTCCACTCAGCACTATTAATCTATATTAGGGCTGTCAGTTTATCACGTTAATTAGATTAATTACATGAAAATTATTAACTCAAAATTAATAAAAAAAAGAAAAAAAAGCTTTTATAATTTAATTTTTATCTCATTCATTCCATAAGAACGTAGAATACACATTTACAGATTTTTTTTTATATGGTCCATTTGCATGTTCTTGGTATCTGATTCTAGGGACATCTATGGATCTCAGGGAATGTATTTCCAGTGTCAGAAATACTGTGTCTGTTACTAGGCTTGAGTAAATTGTAATGAACCAAATGAGAATATCAATAAATTTTTTTTTAATCTTTGACTGTGAATAACACCATGCTCAAATTGACCAGACCTGAAAAATCTAAGCAAATTAATAGATGGAAGATGATTAAACAGAAGGTTTTGTAGATGCAGTACTGAATTCTGCCATCCGGACACATGCAATTTGAATATGATTATAGAATATAGAATATCAGGCATAAAATGGTTATGCGATTAAAATGTGATTAATTAATTACAAATCCTGTAATTAATTAGATAATTTTTTTTAATCGCCTGACAGCACTAATCTATATATGTAGAGACCTCTCATCATTGTAAATACATCACATATAAATATAGCACTGCCTTCATGGCACAATCTTGATGTAACTAAGACATTCTCTGAAAATAACAAAATTATTTCATACATGTGTAGAAGGGTGGATTATCCCTGCTTATGGGAGTAGTAGTACACAGCCACCTGGTAGCAGGATACTATAGAATTGGATCTATATGTACCCCCGTCTTTGGCCCGGAACGTCGTTCTGGAGGGCTTGCAGCAGGAGTGGATGGGGCCCAGGATTTACTAACCTGGGGAATGGTACTCTGGTCTCCCTCGCCTTCCAAGGCGGTCAGCAGTAGCTCCCCACACACTCTCACTTCCCCCAGTACCTCCGACAGCCCTCCCACACCCGGTGACTGTCAGTTCAATAGTATTATTGGGCTTCCCTTTAAGCAGTACCCTTCCTTGACCACCTGTATAGACCCTTCAAATGCTATGCTGTGAATGGGGTGTAAGGGTGAAATAATTATGCAGTCACAGTATTTACCCAGGGGTTAGTTTAGCAAATGGAAGAAACAGACACACACAGTGCTCCCAATTATATCTACTTTGTATTGAAGCCTGGGCAGGTTATCAGTTACAGGTTGTACTTCAGATTTATTCAGATAGCACGTATTCATAAATGGCACCGGGTGCTCTCACTGATAATGTAGGGGAACACTATTCCCACCATAGGCTCAATACATTAATAATACCCCGCTTGTACTAGGGGAGACCCAGGCATAAAGTAGAGAAATCATTGGGAATTCAAACAACAATAATAATACAAAAATACAAAAGAAACCAAGTAAATGTGGGCCCACGTTACCAAAATAAAACCTACACTAAAGCCGGCTTATATTGTTTGGGGTACCCCTTAGACACTGGTTGTTAGCGTTCACTTGAATGGACGTTGATATGGATACACGAGGTACCGTTCGTACTTAGCCAAGATGGCGGACCCACTCTTATCACCTCTCGTCCAGGTGACAAGATGGCGTCGGGCGATCCCGCGAGCACAGCCAGCGGGCTGGGGCGAACAGCATGGGCAGTGGTGAACTGGAGGAGCGTGCTGTGATGGCGACCTCTGCTGGTGGGAAGAGGCGTCCTCTGCGACGTCGGGGAGACGTTACTGCTGTCGCGCGAGCTAATACTGTTGGCTACCCTAAACACAGCTAAACTTCGGGTCTGGATGCACCCTCCTGCTATATCGGTTGTACTACTAACGCAACGTGGCTTACTGTACCACCGGTCTTAACACGTCAACTAGCAAGTACTTCTTATCACCCGTCGCTCTCCAACAGGGCTCTTCAACATAACTTCTGCAACAGGGCTCTTCCGGAGCACACGCCCGCTGCGACTGTTCATTGTCGAGTTCACTGCCGAAGAGAGCTTCCTGGTGCTCCGGCTCCCAGGTAATTCTCTCTTCCTCGTTGCTTCCCCCTCTCCTCCGCTCCACCTGCCACCACTGCCACTCCGCCCCCTGCTGGCAACCGCCACTGATCCCACTCTAGGACCACTCCAGAAAGGGAGAAAGGTGCTTCAATGTTATTGTTAGTGATCCATAATGAAGCCGGAGAAGAGTAGCACCTCACCTCGTTATTAGACCGGGCGTGATATCAAAAGGAACACTGTTTATCACACTTTATACACACACAGGGAAAGTAACAGTTAGTTAGCACTTCTGAATACTTAGTAGAATATTCAGGATGCTACACATGGATTACTAGATTTCAACAACAATACAATACGTTCTCTTGGGCCTCTCCTGGTTGTTAACCAAGGTGAAAATAGTGGAGCTAAAGCCTGGTCTGGTTCAACAAAGAAATAAATGATGAAATAACAACAGACTGGCTGCTGGTGGTGCAGGGTTGATTGAGTAGGACACCATGACTCAACAAGGCCTTCTGATAGCAGGTGGTCCGGTTAAATGTGTGCTTCTCAGTGTTTTAGCCTGTATGAAACTATTATTAAGTGGTCATCATTTGTGAAATAGTTCAGCTTTTGCTCAATAATGCTTTGGAACAGGAGATTTCTAAAATATCAAGTCAAGATGATATGCTGACCAGGTTGCTCTGATGTCTGACTGAGGATGAGAAACACTGTTTGCTCGTCATGCAAAACAGTTTATGAGTAATACAGACGTTTTGGATTGATTGTAAACTATTTATATACAGTAATCCATTGATCCTAATTAATTTAATTTCAAACCTTTATTTTAACTAGAAAAAAGTTAAGATTGCCCTCATTCGCAGCAATGTCAGGTATAACAATAAATATTTTAAATAAATATATAAATGATGATCTTCATACACGGGCGGAGATATTGTCTCTTTCTGCGTCCTGCCCTGCTCTATCTAGGAGCCACCCCTCTAAACCACATGCAGTATTTCCTACTGAGGGCGCTTTCACATATAGTTTTGGCGGACTCAGTGCGAACTCTGTGCGGTTCGGGGGGTGAAGTTGCAACATTGTTGCATTCTTCATTTGGTTCGTCTGCATTCACACTGCAATTTGTCAAGTGCACTAAACTTTCTGAACAATGTTACGCAGTCGAAAAGGGCGCTTGTCTATTGGACACAATAGTGGAAATGTGTGTGTATGACTGCGAGCCCTAACGTGTGTGCGTGCGCGCGCGCGTGTGTGTGACTGCGAGCCCCGTCTGACTCCAGATCAGCGGAGGCTCACAATTTTCAGTTGGTGGTAGGGTGACCAGGTGTCCCGCTTTTGGTTGTACTGTCCCACCATTTGACCGAATGTCCTGTGTCCCGCATATTGAGAGGATGTCGAAGCAAAAAAAAAAACATGGGTCTAAAAGCCCCTCCCCACAGTAAACGTAGCAACCCGCCTCTTGTCCACACACATTGCTCTACTCGTGACGCTACCTCATATCGCAGATCTGATTGGTTAGGTAGTAATTTAGCGCTCTGCTCGTGAGAGTCGTGACTCACTTCCTATATTTGGTCCGCGTTTGGTCCGATGAAGCGAACCGAGACCTACGTTTTCAGGCGGACCAGAGTTTGCGTGTTTGGTCCGCACCAGAGTTTGACTGAGCATTCACACCACCCCAAAAAAAGCGGACTATCGGAGAAAACGAACTCTGGTTCGATAGTCCGGACCAAACAGCTCTGGTGTGAAAGCACCCTGAGTCCTGTTGCAAAGCTTACAGATGTCAAAGAATAGTCGGGAGCGACGCAATCTTTCAAAACTTAAAAATTCATTGCTGCACATATTTGATTCAATAGAAAATAAACAAATAATAAAATACTTGATAATTACCACCAGCCAGAAAATGGCATTTTCTTGACTCTGAGGGAAAGGGGCAGGTGCTCAAGCACTCCTTGGGCCTTATGTGTGTCTGGTTAGAGGCAGCCATGTTGGAAGAGAGACAACTAGTGTTGGAAGAGAGGACTAGAGAGCAAGGCCTCTATTCAAACCATGAGACTGGTGTTTGAAGATGAGTGTCAGTTCTTCTGATGTAATTGGGCCCTAACATTCTTAGATGTAATTTATTTAGAGATCTCCACAGCTCGAGTAATTGGAGTCAAGGAATCTAACATTAGCTTGTGGGCGTCGGCAGCTGAGAGAGTTAAGCCAATGATCTAGCAACAGAGCGAGATGGTTGGTCCTGGGGTGGGTTTAGGGGAAATTGTGTCTTTTAGCATTATTTTTATACATTTGATATGTTTTTGTATTTTTATAATTATATATATAAATAATTATTTTTCCTGTTCGCTTGTCTTGTGACCCCAAATGTTAGTTATTGTCTGTGGATCTGTTCATTATTATTGTATATTTTAATTTATTTTACTCCATCAATTATTCTTTACAAGTCAAGTCAATAGTTTTATTTGTCACGGCATACAAGCATACAGTGAAATGCGGGGGGTCATGCCCGCAGCGATGTGCAATAATAAGTACATTATTTATTATTGTGTTCCGTTATGTCTTGTTGTATGTTATGTGATTATTTTTTATTATTATAGGTTATTCTGATGCAGATCACATTCGTTTTAAAATGTTCCTGAAAATGTGCCTAAAAATACATACCTAATTAAATGGAGGATTGCTCCACTTCTACAAGGTCCATTTGCATGTTCTTGGTATCTAGGGACATCTATTGAGTCTGTTACTAGGCTTGAGTAAATTGTAACGAACCAAAGGAGAATATACATTTTCTTTTTCTTTCTTCTTTTATTTCATATTCGACAGTGAATAACACCATGCTAACATTGACCAGCTGTGAAATATTCTTCTCAAGATCAGGTGTACAAAAAATCTAAGCAAATGAATAAAGGACAGATGATTTACAGGGTTTTTTGTAGATGCAGTACTGAATTTTGCCACCCGGACACATGCCATTTTAAGTATGAATATAGAATATCAGGCCTATAAATTACCTTATTATGGCCAAGTCACACATTTACGGATCGGGAGAAATCTCCTCTTTCCAATGGCAGAGTTCAATCTGGATTTAGTACCACCAGGCACCCCTGACAGGGCAGCAAAAACCGTGAATGAAATCTACTGTAAGTAGTTACTTTTTTATAATGTAAATATCTCCGCCATTTTTCATCAGATTGCAACACAACAGATTTGCTAGACATTCACAGAAAGGTAAAGCAATGGCGGCTGGGTGGCGCAGCCGTCTAAGCGCTCGTCACCAAAGTGTGCGACACCGGTATCGAATCCGGCTGTCAGCGTTGCCTCCGACTTGGGCCGGCCGTCATACTAACTCAATTGGCAGAGTCAGCGGGAGGGGAGTCGATGAGTGGTAATCTGGTCGTTGTAAACAGCGACTCCTACAGGTCGGTCAGGGCGCCTGCAAAGCAAGGACAGGAGATGTCGAGGGTAGTGTGAGCCTCCCACACGTTACACCTCGCCAATGAGAGTCCGCGCTGGCAGGTGAAAAGAAGTGGCTGGCTGACTCTGCATGTATCGGAGGGGACATGCATTCGATTCTTCAACCCTCCCTACGACCGACCAGTGGGGGGCACATGCGAGCAATGATCAAGACAGGGGAGTGGGGAATTGGCACGACTAAATTGGGATGGGAGAAAAACAGAAAAAGGAGAAAAAGTGGATAAAAAAAAGGAAGGTAAAGCAATTAACTAAGTTATATTTTATGGCAATAACATTCAGGTTTGTTGGACCCGTGAGATAAACAAAGAAAAATAAGTCAGATGATTGACAGGGGCTGGCGTGAGCTGGGAAGTGTAGTTTTATTAAATTCGAAAGACTACACTCAAGTTAGGTTGCCCCATGTCCTCGCGTCTATATACGCCGGTTTACATCTCAATACGAAGAGATTTCTATACTCATATGTATTCATATAACACTTAAAATAATTGGTAAACAAAAGTACCAACCCCCACCCATTCCAAATACTGAATCGAGAACCTCATCCTTCACTGTCATCTTTCTCTCCCATTACAGAAGCCGAGACCCTGACACTTTGATCTCTGTTCTGACAGGGTTAGGGTCTTTACTCTTGGCTACATTTGAAAAAGAAACGCAACATTAATTAATACGCTCTGTATTCATCCATTTATAGCGTGATATCAATCTCGTACCGGTAGCGGACTGCTGCTGTTAGTTTTTTAGCCGATTTCTACACAATTCTAGGGTTTGAAACCTGGAATATACTGGAATATATTGGTGCTTCTGTTAAGTCTTGAGATTGTCTGAAGCTCTTCACATGCTGGTCACAGAGATAAGGCTTCTCTCCTGTATGAATTCACTGGTGTAAGTTTCTCTCCTGTATGAATGTGCTGGTGTGTCTTTGAATTGAATGATCAAATTAAATGTTTCCCCCAGTCTTGAGCCTGAGCCCTATTTTCTGAAAATCCGCCTACAATACATACCTAAGTAAATGGAAGATTGCTCCACTTCTACAATGCCATTTGCATGTTCATGGTATCTATGGACATATATGGATCTCATGGAATGTATTCCCAGTGTCAGAAATATTGTGTCTATTACTAGGCTTGCTTAAATTGTGATGAAACAAGGAGAATATAAATTATGATTTTTCTTTGCATCTTTGACAGTGAATAACACCATGCTAAAAATGACCAGACATGAAAAACTGAGTTTGTTCAGTACCTTCTTGAGATCACGTGTATAAAAAATCGAAGGAAATTAATAAAGGGAATATGATTAAACAGAAGGTTTTGTGTTACGATTAGAGTTGTTCCGATACCGATACCAGTATCGGAAATGCCGCCGATACTGCCTAAAATGCTGGTATCGGCGAGTACCCTCTAATTCTGCGCTCCGATACCATATGACGTAATTTATCATTAACACTGCGGTCTGCTGAGTGAGCATTATAAAACAATAGTGTTTTTTTTTTTTTTTTATATATCTTTTTCCCCCTCCATTTTCCTCCGATTTTCTCCCATCCCAATGTTAGTCGTATGCCAATTCCCAGTCCCTTCCTGGTCGCTGCGCACTTACCCCCCACAGTCAGATCATCTGGGAGAGTGGAGGCTACCACGTGCTTCCTCCGACACACGTCCAGCCAATCACCGCTTCTTTTCACCTGGCAGTGCGGATTCTCGAGAGGGCGTAGCCGTAGCGTGTGGGAGGACCACACTATCCCCCTCAAGTCCTATCCGCGCTTAGCAGGCGCCCCGACCGAACTGTAGGAGTCGCTGTTTACAACGACCCGGACCCACCCCGCCAGCTTCTCCCACCCTCTAATACAGCCAATTGTATTAGTGCAGACGGCCAGCCAAGCTGGTGACAACCCCGGAGCTGTGAGCTGGATTCGAACAGGCGAATCCAGCTCACAGCTCCGGGGCTGGTGACGAACGCCTAAAACAAACGCGTTTGTAACCGACCGTGAATTAAAGTGTCAATGCCATTTGTCATTTTAACAGCAGATACTTTCCAGATACTTTGCCATCGTCCCGACAGAGCGCTGTTGATGGGGAGCTCTGATGGGTTCGCTTGGTGGTGTTATTAGCATTGAACAGCTAACCGAAAGCTAGCTTTAACGTTACCTTGACTAAAGTTGGGGCTATTCATAATCCAGCAATAATGGCTGCAGACCTGCAAGCAAAGTACAGCAAGTTGGCAAAGGAGTATTCCAAGTTAAATCACATTTTCACCAGTAACGTTACAGTCTTTCCATCTACCGGTAGCTCATGCTAGCTAACCTAACGTTAGCTCACGTTAACATCGTCACTGATGGACCACCTCGCGTACACAATTAATGACATGTTGCGGACAGCCATATCGGTGACAATGTTTAGCTTTTAGTGCCAAATGATAAGAGTCTGAGGCGGAGTCTCAAAAGAGAATGTTGAATATTTATTGTGCAAAAATCACAACAAAAAAAACTGAGCCTTGTGGAAGCAACTGCAGCAACGAATAATGTCCGTGTGGTACTAATGTGCCAACAACCTTTCCGTGGGTGAACTCATTGAGATAGTTTTCCATTACTGATACTAATACTAATCTAGACAATCACCTGTTGTTGAATAAATACCATTACTTTATAGTTATTACTAAAAAACAGTATATATAAAACAGTAGCTGTATAAAACAAATTAAAAAAAAAGTTTTATCATTTATATAATATTTAAAAAAAAGATTATGTATGCACTGGTATCGGATCAGTATCGGTATCGGCCGATACCCAAAGCTTAGGTATCGGAATCGGATCGGGAAGGAAAAAATAGTATCGGAACATCTCTAGTTACGATCGGGGGTGACGATGAAGGTGAGGAGAACACAGTTTGCAGACAAGGATGAGAGAGCCGAGACAGAGACGAAGGGTGATACTTAATGAAGGGAACTTTACTGAATCATAACCAAAATACAAAACAAACGAAACGAAAGGCACTGGCACTAACATAACAATGAAGTGAAAACAAGAAAACGACAGGTGTAGACAGGCATGAACTCACTTGACAAAACACCAGGGAACACGGGCACGACACGGGGACAACGCGGAGACAATGACGCCACAATAACCCAACCAACCAACAAGCAATAAATACTGAAACTAATTAATAATCAAAAACAGCTGGGGAGAGACAGGCACTTAGAACAAAACAATAATCAAAACAACAGGAAGAAGAACTAGGCAAAACAAAACACAGGATAATACCAACACAAAGAACAACCTAAACAGATAACACTTGTAACAAATAAACTAATTGCAACAACAGCATATCTTTACTGACTGCATTATCTGCAGGTAAGCGCTAGATGGCACCATGATACTACTATCAATTCCTTGTGTGGGGTAGTAACACTTATTGTTTCTACTGTCCCAGACTTGGGCTGGTCTGGGAGTGTAACAGTTTTCTGGGAGTGTAACAGTTTTGTAGATACAATACTGAATTCTGCCATTCGGACCCATGCAATTTGAAATATTATTATAGAATATAGAATATGAGGCCCATAAATTACCTTATTATAGCCAACTCGCACATCTATGGATCGGGCCAAATCTCCTCTTTCAAATGGCAGAGTTCAATTTGGATTTAGTATCACCAGGCCTGCATCGAGAATGAAGAATGAAATCTACTGTATGTACAGTTCAATTCTTAGAATGGATATGGCTCCGCCATTATGGCTCCGCCATTTTGGATCGGATTTCAACACAGATGGTTGCTAAATGTTCACGGAAGGTAGACACACTAACTGCGCTCTATGCCAATAATGTTCCGGTTTGTCATATAGAGCAGTGGTTCCCAAAGTCGGGGTCGCGACCCAAAGGTGGGCCGCGAGCAGCCACGGGTGGGCCGCGAGATGATTTAAAAATTATTTTATTTTTTTTTGTCAGGTCACTGAACTTAGAAGCAGGCCAGGACAGTGTTTCTAGTTGTATTCTAAAATTCTATTCTATTGTATTCTAAAATGTGACTATATGGTTTTATATTAACTTAATAAATAAACAAAAACGAAACAAAAATCTACTTATTTCAACGAACATTTCAAACTAAATAACATATGCACATAAAACGCTGAAAACAACCGAAGCAACAATAGTATTTTAATGAGGCTATTATTATTATCATTATTATTTTGCAACAAGTTAGCCCTCTCATAAATAGCACATATAAATGAATAACTAACTTGAACTAACTTAATAGGATTGAAGTGATATTTGGCTTAAAAAATCGGTCGCCTGGCAAAAAAAAAAAAAAAAAAAAGCCAGACGATGTGCATTGGGGCGCGGCTCTCTGACGCCTTATTTTCTGGGCCCCGGCCTGAAAAGTTTGGGAACCCCTGATATAGAGTATCCTGAGAAATAAGAGAAAAAATATTTTTGCTTGCAGGAAGCTAGAATTCGATCTATTATCAATAATCAAATAGGATCGATGCAACGTAAAAAGATCGATTCATATTACGATACTCTTATTTTGAAAATCCCATGTTTTGTCGTATCCGCTCGGCTCGGATCAAGAGCACACAGCACTAGCATCTCTAGAGCGTCACTAGAGCAAGGCTAGTGTGCCTATTCTGCGACCCAAAACATGTCCCTGCTGTTTTATTCCGCAACGGGTCCAATGCATCTAACCTGCTTTGCAATCCTCGCCATTCCATTATGCCCACATCGCGTTAACGATCGAAATTAACGTTGTTAGCGTAAGCTAACAACAAGCTAACCCAGAGCCATAGGCACAGAGAAGTGGGGACTGGGAAGGAGGGTGCATTCTCGAGACAGCGCCACTACCAGGATCTGGCGGGTACTGCACCTTCGGACTCCCAATATGCCTTTTCCAGCCAAAATACAGCTCTGTGACAGTGAATAGGATATTAATATTGAAAAAAAATAAAAACGAACCAAAAACAGTGAACAGGAGGTCTATTTGTATTAAAAACAATAAACAATAGATTGTTTTTCATTTAAATGTCTGGAAGAGCTCAAAAATTAAAATGTCAAATGATATTTCCATTGCCTTTTTTTTATTTAAATGTTACTGATTGTGTTAAATGGGCATATAATATCGTCTCATATCGATCGCAGGCACCTGAATCGAATCGTATCGTGGCAGACTGTGATATCGGAAAATATCGTATCGTTGTCCAAAGAATCGATATCGTATCGTATCGTGATGAAACTGTTGATTCCCACCCCTATCACTGGGTACTGTCGTTTTTTGAAATTCCAACACTCATTGAGAGCTCTGGATGCCCTGTGCTCATATGACTACAAATCATCATCATTCGGCGACAGCCGCTAATTGAAAATGGCGGATTTCCGCAAAAATATTAACAAATTTCAATGACTAAAATCTCATTAATAACACTTTAACCTATTGGTAAACAAGCATACTTCTGAAAATATACACTATGACTGTTGTTGTGACATGGTTAGGATGTTTACTCTTGGATACATTTGAGAAAAAAAACACAACATTATGTCATACAGTCTTTGTATGACAGATTGATTTATGACGAGATGTCCTCTTGGGACCGGTACCGGACCCATCGGGCAAGAGGTTAAGGCTTCTCTCCTGTATGATTGCGCTGATGGTGAATCTTTAAGTTTCCAGAGATGCTGAAGCTCTTCTCACACTGGTCACAGTGGTAAGGCTTCTCTCCTGTATGAATGCGCTGGTGTGTCTTTAAGTGGTTAGAATGCCTGAAGCTCTTCTCACACTGGTCACAGTGGTAAGGCTTCTCTCCTGTATGAATGCGCTGGTGAATCTTTAAATGTCCAGAGGTGCTGAAGCTCTTCTCACATTGGTCACAGTGGTAAGGCTTCTCTCCTGTATGAATGCGCTGGTGAATCTTTAAGTTTCCAGCCTGACTGAAGCTCTTCTCACACTTGTCACAGTGGTAAGGCTTCTCTCCTGTATGAATGCGCTGGTGACTCTTTAATTCTCCAGAGGACTTGACGCTCTTCCCACATTGGTCACAGTGGTAAGGCTTCTCTCCTGTATGAATGCGCTGGTGAATCTTTAAGTCTCCAGCGGTACTGAAACGTGAGCCACATTGGTCACAGTGGTAAGGCTTCTCTCCAGTATGAATGCGCTGGTGTGACATCAAGTTTACAGCCTGACTGAAGCTCTGGTCACAGTGGTAAGGCTTCTCTCCTGTATGAATGTGCTGGTGTTGCTTTAATTCTCCAGAGGTACTGAAACGTGAGCCACACTGGTCACAGTGGTAAGGCTTCTCTCCAGTATGAATGCGCTGGTGTGACATCAAGTTTACAGCCTGACTGAAGCTCTTCTCACACTGGTCACAGTGGTAAGGCTTCTCTCCTGTATGAATGCGCTGGTGAATCTTTAAATCTCCAGAGGTGCTGAAGCTCTTCTCACATTGGTCACAGTGGTAAGGCTTCTCTCCTGTATGAATGCGCTGGTGAATCTTTAAGGTTCCAGCCTGACTGAAGCTCTTCTCACACTGGTCACAGTGGTAAGGCTTCTCTCCTGTATGAATGCGCTGGTGAATCTTTAAGTTTCCAGAGGTGCTGAAGCCCTTCTCACACTTGTCACAGTGGTAAGGCTTCTCTCCTGTATGAATGCGCTGGTGACTCTTTAATTCTCCAGAGGATCTGAAGCTCTTCTCACACTGGTCACAGTGGTAAGGCTTCTCTCCTGTATGAATGCGCTGGTGTATTAGAAAAGCTGCCTTGTAGCTGAAGCTCTTTCCACACTGGTCACAGCAGTGGCGCTGGTGACTCTTTAAGGTTCCAGAGCTACTGAATCGCATTCCACACTGGTCACAGTGGTAGGGCTTCTCATCTGTATGAATGCGCTGGTGTGGCCTTGACTCGTTCATATTTCTGCTTGTTGTTGGGGAGCAATGCAGCGATTGTACCTGGCTTGTTGTTGGGGAGCAATGCAGCGATTGTACCTGGAGAAGAGAGAAGTACACAATGAAGAGGTCAGATATTCGGGATATATGTGTTAAAGGTCCCCTATTGTTCAATTTTACACTATTCCTGTGAGTCTATCGAACACATCTGTAAGGTTATTTTCAATAAAATTCATTGTTTTGTATTTTTAATCAAGTACTTTGGTGCACCACTTTCTGCCCTGCCAGATTCCAAGCTGATTTTGGCTGGGCTCCGCCCATACTCGCAATGCGCTTCGAGTGACAGAGAGATCGCTGTCGCAAGTGTGTGTGTAAGCAGGGGGAGAGAGCTGAGGAGAGATTGCTCCGAGACTTGCACAGTAAATTCAGAATGGCTTAGTTTAGTGGGGGAGGATCTTGTCTCAACTGAACTGGAGGAATGCGCCTGAATGAGAATTTCACACCTAGTCACAACCCCACATTGCTAGAAAACAATGCAAATAACTGGAAAAGGCCATTTATAAGATAGTTCCCCTTTAAGTTAGAATCCCAAAAACAGGCTTCGGGGACAGCTGTACAGCGCACACACATACACACACCACATTATTCTGCGGAGCAGCCCAGCGCACACACATACACACACTAGGGATCGGGATCGAATATTCGAATTTTCAAAGTCGATGCCAGTCTCCACGTTGGATTTTCATGTAAGAAAAAAATAAAATAAAAAGATTTTTTTTAAATACTTTTTTTTTTATTGAAGCAAACCATTCTTATTTAATTCCTTTTTATATTTAGAGGCAGCCTAATTTTCATAGCCTAATTGATCTAAAAGATGCACATGCTACTGTTTCTGTTTGTTTAGTAAAACCGGTTGATAGGCCAATGCAGGGCCGGAAATTTACTTGGCGGGTAGATAGGAAAAATCGACACGCCAAGTGTAACTGAGGGGTACAATTCCCTGACTGTATTGATAAGTATGGTATCATTAAACCACTACCGTCTTATGTACTTTAATTACTGGCCATACAGTACATGATATATATAATGATGAACACTTCCCACAATGAATCGGTTCCACACAAAGTTGTAATTAAGTATTTATTGCAGCAAAAGGTACATAATATACTTCTCTATTTTACTTTGAATGCGCTTATAAGGCAAAGGAATGTGCGTAGGCAAATCAATAATGAATGTCCATTCTCTGGTTACGCAGGAGGTAATTATACAACCTGAATCTTAGGGAATTATATCTATGGTACACTAGTAATATATAGCGGGAGATACTGGAAGGGTCCCCCCGGTTGTAAGCCAGCAAGGGTAGATCTGTCGGTAATAGAGTCTGGGTCAACGATGATAAGGAGACTCCGAGTACGGGAGACGGTGCAATAAGATCTTGATCCAGACGAATACAGCTGTTCTCCGTAGCCTGTAGCTCCACAGGGAAGAAAGCTAGCCTGCCTCAGGCTCTCTGAGGCGCAGACTCGACGTGGCTCCTCACAGGGTAAATCCCACACACACGTGTGGGCGTCGGCGATTCTCCGCTCCATTAATTACAGGACCAAAAGCAAATATAATCCAGCCGTAAAGGGCTATGCAGTCGTCGGGTAGATAATCCAGTGTACATGTCCACACGGTCCTCGTCTAGGGCTCCTCGGGTGAAAGCGCCATGAAAGCAGCCCAGCCTGGATAAGCACTCTAGCTGATACGAGGAAGCGTTGGTGATGCTGGTCACTGTAGAACTTTAGCCGCACGATAAACTATACACAAATAGACTATTACTGACTTAATAGAAATATGTCGCACTCGACGGTATAGCGCCAAACTCTGACACTTCAGTTATTAATTCGCACGCGGTCTCAATGCTCTATTTGGGGCCAAAAAGGCCATACTTCACCGCACGTCGTATCGTGGGTGAGGCTTCAACTTATGGGGTAACAACACTAAGTTTCTCTAAGACTAAGTGCTTCTGTATTCACCTGCGCCATATTTATATGCACAGCGAACAATCTAGTGCCAACCTCATTTCTGTCTCGTATTCTTGGGCAAAGCCGGGCATGTACAGACATGTCTTGACGGTGGCTTTGAACCTGACTTTGGAGGCATGGCCTTGGCGCCTGTGGACCGCTGTCCAATAGGAGAATGAAATATTATGGTCTGTACTAGGCTAAAGGGATATTCCGTGTATATGTACAAGGAATATACAAGGGATATCAAACGATATACAAATATTATGCAATATATATCAATCAATAAATATATATATTCGGTTTAATCTGATCCTTTGTAACACCAAGCATATTTCTTACCGGCCAAAAAAATACGCATTTTTGCGTCACATATATAAAAAATGTTCAGTACATTTCAAGTAGATAAGGTATTACGTTGAAGAATACACACTTAAATAAGAGGCCCGAGTAAAATGTGTACTCTCTGAAGTCTAAACTTCACAACACATAATCTAAAACCCCTCCCTACTTCCCTCTCCCAAACCGTTCCTACAACAATTTTTTTTACAATAATAATAATACATTTTATTTGGAGGCGCCTTTCAAAACACCCAAGGTCACCTTACAGCGCATAACAGAACAATCAAGATTAAAACAATGATCTTGGGAAAAGTGTCAGTGGAATTAAAAACAAGACAAACAATGTAAACATATGAAATATAAAACAGTGGCACACAGGGTGCAGTTATAGTGAGTATGCCCAGTAAGCAAGGCAGTTAAAAGACACGGTTAAGAAAAGAATAAGATAAACAACAAGAAGTATAAAAAACAGTGAAGTTAAAAATAACAGACAAACAAACAGCAGGGGGTATTGGGCAGTGATGGAGGTTATAGTGAATATGCGAGTTTGAACAGATGGGTTTTCAATTGTGATCTGAATGATGAGAGTGAGTCTGACTGTCGGATGTGTGGGGGCAGGGAGTTCCAGAGTCTGGAAGCCGAGCAGCTGAACGCTCGGGCACCCATGGTACTGAGGCGTGAGCTGGGGATGGATAAGAGTCCAGTAGAGGATGAGCGGAGGGTGCGGGAGGGGGTGTAATCTTGGAGGAGATCAGTGATGTAGGTGGGGGCTAGATTGTGGAGGGCTTTGGAGGTGAGTAAGAGTTTTTTTTTTTTTAATCAATCCGGTAGTGCACAGAGAGCCAGTGTAGTTGAATGAGGACGGGGGTGATGTGGTGGGATGAGTTTGTGCGGGTGATAATCCTAGCAGCAAGAGTTTTGGATGATTTGGAGTCTGTTGATGAGTTTGGTGGGAAGGCCGGTGAGGAGAGCGTTACAGTAATCGATCCGGGATGTGACAAATGAATGGACCAGGGTTTCTGTATTTGATTGGGATGGGCGGAGTCTGGAGATATTACGGAGGTGAAAGAAGACAGACCGGGTGGTGTATTAGATGTGTGGTGTAAAGGAGAGGGAACCGTCCAAAATGACAGAGGCTTTTGACTTGGGGGGAGAAGGGTACAGGGAAGCCGTCGATGGTGATGTTTGGAACTGGGGTGTTTTGTGATTTGGTGAGGGTGGATTTGGAGCCGATGAGCAGGGCCTAATTAATTAATCAGGAAGTTTCTGCTCATCCAGCTCCTAATGTCGTCAAGGCAGGTGGTGAGGGAGGTGGGGGGAAGGGCAGTGGTGGGTGTGGAGGAGATGTAGACCTGTGTGTCGTCTGCATAGCAGTGGAAGTGGACCCCATGGTGACGGAGGATTGTGCCCAGGGGAAGGAGATAGATGGTGAATAGGAGGGGATCCAATACTGACCCCTGGGGGACACCCAGTGAAACAGTTGAACACCCTGACTTGTGGGTCTTGAGTTGAACAAACTGTTGTCTGTCGGTGAGGTATGATGTAAACCAGGAGTGCGACACCCGTGATCCCAATGCCAGCCAGGCGGTCCAGGAGTATTGGATGGGAGATGGTGTCGAATGCCGCACTGAGGTCGAGGATGGTGAGAAGTCCAGAGTCAGCTGTACGGAGGTCGTTGGTGATTTTGACGAGGGCTGTTTCGGTACGGTATTGTGGGCGGAAACCGGATTGAAAGGGTTCGTGGAGATGGTTTGTGTCGAGGTGGGATTGCAGCTGTGCGGCAACCACCCTCTCAAGGGTTTTTGAGATGAAGGGAAGGTTGGAGATGGGACTATAATGATTTAAGTCGGCTGGGTCAGCACCAGGTCTTTTGAGGATGGGGGTGATTGCAGCCAGTTTGAGAGTGGGGGGTACGATTCCAGAGGCGAGGGATGAATTTATTATGTCCGTGATGGGTGAGAGTGATGGCAGGCAGGCTTTGACGAGGGTGGTGGGAAGAGGATCGAGCTGACAGGTGGTGGTTTTGGCTTTACGGATGAGCTCTGAGATGGTGTATTCTGATGCTGGGGTGAAGTTGGAGAGGGAGCTGATAAAATGATGGCCGGTGGTGATCATCCAGGGTGGATCACATGGGGAGGTGCATGATAATAATAATAATAATAATAATAATAATAATAATAATAATAATAATAATAATAATAATAATAATAATAATAATAATAATAATAATAATAATAATAATAATAATAATAATAATAATAATAATAATAATAATAATAATAGCTTCCGGTTTAGCGTTAGAATGGAGTAAGTCGCATGTGACACAGCTGCTCACCCGTTATTTATTTTTTTCGTTTTAAAAACATATTTATAAACCATTAATGCGTTTAAAACTTGACGCATATATCAACTGAGATTATCAACTAACTATACTGACCAAAATAATCGAGATGTCACCAAAGAAAGACACAACGAGACCAAAACCAGTCGCAGAGGACCCGCCTAAGGAAGCAGGATTCGTGCGGCAAATAGCAGAGAATATAGACGTGACAGTGGCCGCTTCAAGTTCAACCCCTTCAAATACCTCCGCGGACACCGAATATATCATCCGGAGAATGGAGAAAATGGAGAATACAATAACCCAAAAAGTAGATGCTATCAAAGAATCTATCGAAGGCTAAATAGAAGCGCTAAGAGCGGACGCCGATGAACATATTAAGCGCACCGAGGCACTGGAAACAGGTATGGAAGTCCACCAAAAAATGTTCGTTCGAATCTACAAAGACGTAGATGATATCAATGTTAACCTAACTGCTGAGATGAAGGGAAACTACAAAGAACTCAATACGGAGCTCAACGATATAACGATGGAGCTTAAGCGAATCAATGAAGAACAGAAAGCCAAAATATTCGAGATGGAATATCAAAAACGCAAGCTGAATATTCGTATAGTCGGTCTGGACGAGTCGGTGAGCTGTGCACACCCTGAAGAGTTTGCCACAGAATTACAGAAAATCTTGGGACCAGAGATCCTTCCTAAAGTACCAGAGGTGGAACAGTGCTACAGATTGGGGACCCGATCCAATGACAATAACGTTAAGCCCAGAGTGATATTGGTTATCCTGCGCCAAGTCAGAATAAAAGAAATTATTATTCATGAAACTCGCAGGATGAAAGGCAATCTGAAATACAAGGATATATCAATACACTGCTTTGAAGATTATTGTCGTGAGGTAGTGGACCTGCGAGCCAAGTTCAAGACGGTGATGTCTCAACTCTATCTGGAGAAATACAGACCCCTATTAATATACCCTGCAATACTTCGCATTGTCGATAAACAAGGAGCAAGGGTTTTCCTCAACTCGCCTGAAGATGCAGCCAAATACATGTCTGCACAACACGCAGGATAGTGTATAAATTGCCTTTTAATCTCTGTTATGCATGGACACCATATAGTATAAACTTTAATGAACCGATGATTTGGGACAGAGAGACCTACGAGCTCAGAGTTATTGAATGTTTTCCCCGTCGGGCTTCTATTATTGTGGACATATTGGATTCAAAATTGGAACA
Organism: Notolepis coatsorum; assembly: GCF_963971535.1. Classification (NCBI taxonomy): domain Eukaryota; kingdom Metazoa; phylum Chordata; class Actinopteri; order Aulopiformes; family Paralepididae; genus Notolepis; species Notolepis coatsorum. The sequence continues at coordinate 164,429,851 of NC_140171.1, read as the reverse complement.
CTCCAGAACATACTGGAACATTCGAACACTGTAAAAACGACATATTGGAATAATCTAGAACATCTAAAGCATTCTTTGATATAGGGAACATTCTGGAATAACAACAATACATGCATGATAATTGAAGCTTATTTTTGGTCTTTATTTTTAGTTTTATCTTATTTTAATTTATTTTTTACGGGTAAGTGGCCAAGCCACAGTCGACATTCTACTTATGGTAGAATTTAGAGTGTTAGATCCTATGGTATACATAGGAATGTTAAGGATAATTGGATCATTCTGGGATATCCGGTGGTGTAAGGGAGGGAGTCATACGCAAAGGTTGTGTTCATGGAACACAATCCTGTACGACTCTCGGTGGGAGGGGAGGGAAGGGGATTTTTATTTGTATATATGTATGTTTTTAAGCTCGGCTTTCAACGGGACCTCACTAGTTGGATGTATATCTATTATTGCCTCGCACTCCAGAAGCATTACCAAAAACTACACTACAACATGTATAGATTATGGCTAGTTTGAATATAATGATCTGGAACACCGGGGGAATAAATAACCAACTCAAAAGCGTGCTCACACTGATGAAAAAAGAACATGTGGACATTGCTCTGCTAAGCGAAACGCACATTCTAGAGAAAGACATAGATAAATTAGCGGACAACACATAATATATTAATATTAGTCACTCTTCTATTGGTACGAGAACTCGGGGTGTAGCCATAGTCGTTAAGCGTAAGTTGAATATTGTATTAAAGGGAGTATGGTCTGATGTAGAATGTCGGATAACTATAGCTAAGATTGTACATAACAGGAAAATAGCGTTGGTAGCGGTATACGCCCCAAATTTGTACGAAGAGGATTTCTTCACTACACTAACCAATGCAATGTTAGACATTCCCGATTACTCATTTATAATAGGTGCAGATTTTAATGCCATCTGGAACCCAAGGATGGACAAATCTTACCTCGCCTTTTCCAGCGAACAAAAGAATTCATCTAAGGCATTAAAGGATTGGTCGAAGATTACAGGTGTAAATGACTTATGGCGATTACTTAATCCCACGACCCGAAAGTACTCTTGTCGATCTGCGAGACATAACACATTATCCAGAATAGATTATGTCTTTGCATCAAAGAGACTATTTGATAATTATGAAGTGGAAATGATACCCAACGCACTCAGATCAGATCACTGTTATTTACTCCTTAAAGGAACATTTGGTATACTATCCTCCCGAGCCCCAAGATGGCGATTTAACTCGATGCTGCTTAATAACAAGGAATTCATTACACAACTCAAAGAAGCTCTTATAGTATTCCAACGGGAGAATGCAAACTCGGTGCAAGACCCCAGAATAATATGGATGTCGGTAAAGGGAATGATCAAAGATTTCACTGATAGCTTTTCCTCCAAAATGCGCAAGAATCAATGCACAAAACTGGCTGAGCTGGAAACGCTTTACTCAACGTTATTTAATTCTCTAAAATACAACAACTCAACTCGACTAGAGAATCAAGTTAACGTACTAAAAATAGAGATCAATGCCATATACAGACAACAATCGGAAATACAAATACGCAGCACAAAACAGCAGTACTCCCAAGGTTCTAAACCTAGTCACCTATTAGCCATGCGATTAAGAATTAATGCAAAATTTGCAGATATAACTACCATTAGAGCACAACAAGTACTTGAAACAGACCCTGTAAAAATAAACGATACATTCAAAGAATTCTACTCCGACTTTTTTTTTTTATTCAACAAACATGACCATGTTCACGTCTTAAACTCATACTGAGGCCTTAGTTTTGGTTTTAAACTGTAGGGGAGCCATGCTGTAAGAGGGAGGCATCAGGGATGGTGTCAGTCAGTAGGGAGGAGAGAGAGGAGGGGTGGATGGATTTGAGATTACGGAATGTTATGGAACGCATCTGCTTGATTGGGGGAGTAGGGATGAGAATGTCCATGGTGATAGCCATATGATCAGAGATGGTGAGGCCAGCTGTAGGTGAATGGTATTGATTTTGGAATAAAAGAATTGCTGAAATGCAGTGCACTGCTCAGTGGAGATTTCTGGAGGGAGGGTTTGAGGGGGGTGGAGTAGGTGGCTGTGGAGAAGAGGACTCTGTTGTTCCCTTTACCAGTGCTGAGCTATGATATAAGTCTTCACACATGGATGTTTGTCACGTTTCACAAGCTGTTGTTGATGGGCGTATACTAGCTACCTTGGGCTACTTCTGATTGCTGAGCAATGAGAGCACAGCATTTCTGATTGGTAAGCATGACTGGCACGCAAGAAAAAACCTTGAATCAAACTCGCTGTATAACGTATCCCAAATCGCAGGCTTTGCTAAAAGGCGACCGTCGTAAGACCAAAACACACCACAGTTTTAATAATTTTACATGACTATTTTCATTTCGTTAGCCGCCACGTGGCGGACAGACCGCTCAGTGTCACTCGCCAAACCTAAAATATGCCCGCCATTGGCGGGTGTTAGGCTCTAATTTCGGGCCCTGGGCCAATGCAGTTATTATAGGCTACGATGGTGAATGGTGTCATTTTGATTTATTGTCGGTCAGCTGAGCCGATCAACGTTCTGAAGAATTATCTGAACTTCAGATTCTGAAGTGCCTATTTATGTGCAATACCCTTTGATTTTAACAATCCATTCTATTAAAAAGAATAACTGAATTTAACTGAAACTGAACATTTTAACTGAATTTAAACTGAAACAGAAGACAATATATTTTTAATATTAAAAAAAAGAAAAAATACATTTTTGGGGGGGTGGTTGGGGGGGCATTGAATATTTGATCTTACCTCATTGACAGCTGGGGATTAGCCTTATCCCGTGGTAGTATTGCCATGCTGTAAACGATGGGAGTTAGTCACCTTGTTTGTAGAGCTAAATCTATATTCTATATTATAGCCATGGATACAATACTATAGTCATTTGACATCGAGTTTCTTCCGGTCAAGATGCAAAAAAGAGATAATTTTTCCATCCATATCACAACCCCAAACAAGTCTCCCTCAGTTAATGACCCTACTTGCAGATTTCGGCAAAATGTCTGGCTATAAAATTAACATTCAAAAGAGCAAACTGATGCCTGTTGGAACTGAGGCTGGTCGGATATCTCTAAGCTCATTTACGTTTAAAATTAGCCCTAAAAGTATCTCAGGATATGGATCACACATGAACATAAAAACCTATATAGCTAACTATCAGCCTTTATTATCTAATCTGACAAAAGATATTGAACGTTGGGACCCCCTGCCTCTCTCCCTGGGTGGAAGAATCAATACAATAAAGATGAATGTACTGCCTACATCTTTATATAATATTTCAAAGCCTCCCAGTCTTCCTAACTAAAACATTATTTTCCAAGATAAACAACCAGATATCATCCTTTATCTGGAACAAAAAACTGTGCAGGATGAAAAGAAGTACACTGCAGAGACCTCGTGCAATGGGTGGGATGGCGCTTCCCAACTTTATTTACTATTATTGGGCAGCAAACATAAGGTCATTACTATATTGGCTAAAGAGCGAGGCCACGGCCCCCTGGTGGACAATTCTGGAAGGGGCGTCTGTTGAATCCACCTCCCTAGCAGCCTTATTGTGCGCTAAACTTCCTTTCACACAGCCTATGTCTAGCTTTACCTTTAATCCGGTTGTCACTCAATTAAAATGTGGAACCAATTTAGAAGATCCTTCTCCCTCAACACTGTGAGTGCCACCGACGCGTTTTGTCGTTAGTTCATGCCGACCTTTGAATGCCACCAACGCTATATAGCGTTTGTTTGTCGTATTTTTTTATCTGTGATTTGAATTCATATTTCATCAATCGAGCCTCAGGTTAGTGCTGCAGAGTCTCTCTGAGCTCAATTGGGAAGATACCGCCCCCTATCGTCTCTCCCTGTGTAACTGCACCCAATTAGTTTAGACTGATGAAGGGAGGGGGGGCCAGTTTCCTCATTTTACTTTTCCGTCAAGCCAACTGAAGAGACCCAAGTTGATCGACTAGCCAGCACCTGCGAAAACGAATGCCAAACTGATGATATCAGACGTTGATATCAGGAGCTATCAGTAGCTAGATAACATTAGACAACGCCTCATGTATTAAACTAAAGTGAATAGTTGACTGGGTCATTTTGTTTAAACAGTAACGTTAGCTAGGTAGCTAACGTTAGCTCACGGAGCGATAGCTAGTTAGCCAACGCTAGCCAGCACCTGCGAAAACGAATGCCAAACTGATGATATCAGACGTTGATATCAGGAGCTATCAGTAGCTAGATAACATTAGACAACGCCTCATGTATTAAACTAAAGTGAATAGTCGACTGGGCCATTTTGTTTAATGCTTGTTATGTTGAAAGAGGAGCTCTGAGCTGCTCATGCACTCGACTCTTGCCGTAAGGGTATGTTGACATGACTGGTCTGTGAGGGGGAGGAGGAAGGGCAAGGCGTGCAGCAACAGCAGCTGTGAGAGGAGAGCGAGTGAGAACTCCGCTAAGAATTGGATCATGTTTTCCGTGCGTGTCATCGATCGGTTTTCACGATCGGCGAAAATAAAGCATTATCGGAATTCACCGATCTCATATTTATACTGAATATCTGCCGATACCGATCGATGGCCGATCGATCGGGGCATCCCTAGACATAATGATTTCATGTAGGGCTGTACCGAATGTCATTTTTTAACATTCAAAGTTTCTATTGAAGTATTCGAGCGAAGCTTCGAATGTCTATAAAAAAATTTACTTCATAAATTTTTTTTAAACTAAATCCTCTATTTGAATAAAGTGATTAATCTGATATAACTCATCAGTTTCATCAACATAAATAATCCAAAAAGGGCACGGTTGGTATGAAAGTGATGGTGACGACTTATAGTATAATATTATAATATTAGTGTAGCCTAATCTTTAACTGCAACTGTGAAGAAAACCCCCATTGGTTTAAACAGATTGAATACACATTAAAAAAAGAGAATAAAAAGAATAAAAAAAAAAATTATTACAAATTAAAAATTCGAATGTTGCTTTAGAATTCGAATGTGAACATTATGATCGAAGCTTCGAAGCATTCGGTACAGCCCTAATTTCATGTATATCGAGATAATTATGGATAGAGTGATTTTATCGTGATAACATTTTGGCCATATCGCCCAGCCCTACTTCCCACCAGTTAGGACAGCCGAAACCCGTCCAATCTTTCGCAGTCGACTAAATACATACTTCTTTAATCAATGTCTGAAATGATTTTTTCTTTTTATATATAAATCTAACCTCAACTAACCTTACTGTCATGCACTTGTCCTAATATACTAACCTACACTGTAGCACTCAACACTTTGATGAACATTGTTACTCAGCTGATAGAGTTGTACCCTTCCTGCTGACTTGTTGTACAAAACTTGTAAGTTGCTTTGGATAAAAGCGTCAGCTAAATAACTCATTTCTGAACAGATTTTTATGAAATTTGGACATGTACTACACAAGAATTCAGGCTATGGTTTTTTCAGCCATACCAATTTTTTTGGAAATAGTAGACTACTAACTACTACAGAAAAACGTGAGTAACACGTTTTTCTACAACTCAAGTTCAGACCTATGTTACTCCATTTCATTAGCACTAAAAGTGAATTGTCTTTATTGTATCAGAAACTTCAGAATGTCATCTTTAAAAAGAGACCAGGCTCATGCATGTTCTAAAGGAAAAAGTATGGTATTTTGGTTTGCAAAAGTAGTATGCAGTCCTCAAGTTCAAGTAAAAACTTTTGGGGGGGCCAGTTAAGAGGTTAACAAACTTTGCCATCTTATTTATATTGAAACATGTTTTTTTATAGATTGTATAGTACATTTTGCTCTGGTAATATACTGGAAATCCACCCCTCTGGTGGGATCAAGATCCATCTTTTTTGGGATCAAACTGATCCCACTCCTGTGTTGTCGGTTTGAACTACCCGTTTTGAAGATTTGATCCAGATTAAAGCTTGGATTTGATTTTCTGATCTGATCCAATATCAAAGTGATCCTCATCCTGTTTTTTGGTTTTCAACTACCCAAAATACAAATCTGATCCATTCAGATAGTGATTAAAAGTTTTGAACTCCTGGGCCCAGGAGACTCGGGCGTATAAAAGTCTATTGGATCATGTCTCCAGCACCCCCACAGCCATAGCTACAACCACTTACGTCAAGGCTCTCATCCACATTCATTCATTTTCTCCCCCCACGCTCTCTCCCATGATTTCAGAATAACGGAAGTGTTGCTGTGGTCTATGGACAATGAATGTCTTTACAGCTACATACAGCTATCAGAGGTAGCGTCGGGTACCTCGTATCATTGTTATGCCGATGATACTCAACTCTTCCTCTCCTTCCCTCCCTCAGATATCCACATCTCTGAGCGGATCTCGGCCTGTCTGTCCGACATCTGCGCCTGGATGACGACCAACAACATTAAACTGAACCTAAGCTAAACAGAATTGCTCCACCTGCCAGCCAAATCCTCCCCCCTGACCGACCTTTCCATCACAGTCGAGAATGCAGCTGTGACCGCGTCCCCAACCGCCAAGAACCTTGGTGTCGTCCTCGACGACCAGTTGAACTTCTCTGCTCACATCGCAGCGACAACCAGAACCTGCAGATTCCTCCTGAGCAACGTCAGAAGGATCCGGCCCTTCCTGACAAAAGAAGCCACCCAACTCCTCGTCCAATCAACAGTCATCTCCCGCCTCGACTACTGCAACGCACTGCTCGCCGGCCTCCCGACCACTGCCACCAAGCCTCTTCAACTCATTCAGAATGCAGCGGCCCGCCTGATCTCAAACCTACCGAAGTCGGCCCATGTCACCCCACTTCTTAGGGACCTGCACTGGCTCCCCATTGCTGCACGTATTTGCTTCAAGGCCCTCGACCTAGCATATCGTGCGGCAAAGGGAGCCGCTCCCGCCTACCTCCGGTCAATGGTCTCTAACTACACACCCTCAAGACCCCTACGCTCTGCATCTTCTGGCTGCCTCAAACTTACTCCTATCCGAGCTCCGGGAGGGTCATCAAAGAGAAGTTGCCTATTCTCAGTCCTTGCCCCACAATGGTGGAATGAACTACCCACCCCAGTTAGGACAGCCGAAACCCATCGACTAAAGATGCACTTCTTCAACAATTATCTGAAATAATAAAAGAAATTTGAAATAAAAATAAAAGAAACAAAAGAAAAATAACTAACCCTAACTAACCATACTGTCATGCACTTGTCCTAATAAACGAACCTACACTGTAACACGCAACACTTTGATGAACATTGTTACTCAGCTGATAGAGTTGTGCCCTTCCTGATGACTTGTAAGAACTTGTAAGTCGCTTTGGATAAAAGTGTCAGCTAAATGACTAAATGTAATCTTTTATTGTGAAGAAAATTATGTCGCTGCAGTTGACCATGGAGATGGTAAAGTACTATAAATGTAAAACATTTGGCATTTTTTTAGAATTAAGGTGGGATTGTACAACTTCAAGGCTCCTTTCGAGTGCCGCTGCTGCAAGGAGGAGCAATAAGAGGAAAGCAAAGTAAACATAATTGTACTTAGATGTTGTAGTGTCCAGTCTGCTGTCTGTTTCCACAAGAAGAAGGTTTTGATCCAGATGTTTTGCGTAGAAAGCCTTGGTCCAGTAGAGTTCCGTCACAGAGACTTCACACTGTAAACACACAAAGCATTTGTTGAATAATCAGGGCTCCAGACTAACTTTTTACATTGGTTGCACCAGTGCGCCTAACTTTTTCATTTAGGTGCACCAGCTCATAATTTAGGTGCACCCAAAAAATTCCACTGCGCCTTTTGCCGCTGCAATAATACATTTTAAGTGTTACCTTTTTTGTCAGTTTCCATACACATTAGTAATTTCTTAAGATGTTATGTAAATTATTGTAAAAAATAACATTGTATTACAGTTAGCTCGCAAAGTCAAATCCTTCACATGTTTATGTCTATTTTAACACATTCAGCTCAGCTCCAGTTAGAGCTGTCCCCAAGCCTGTTTTTGGGATTTGAACATTCGCCAGGGTTTTTCGAACGGATGTTCGAACCATCGTTTTTAATCATGCAAACAATTTGCTCCTAAATAGGGAGGTGTAGTCGGACGTCACTTTGGACCGCCTGCGAGGTCAACCCATATAGGGATTTATCTTTGGGAAAATGGATTATCGGCTATTGTAACTGAAGTGGATTCCCAGCTTAAATTCCCTATTTACTACTTCTTTCTGCGTTGTGATTTAAACCTTTTTACAAGCTCTTGGGATCCACTCTTTGCTAAATGCAGATAACCACTGTTTTTAACCTGGTTATTGCTTTCTGCGTACCCAGAGAGAAAAATACGGCGCTGCCGTTTGAAATGAAGCGAGATCTGAGCAGTTTGAAAAGAACCCGTTTTTAATGAAAATGGATTTCAAATCAGATGTTACAAAAAGAAATATTGTGCAATGAACCTGCAAGACGCATCCAATATGCCGGATGTTTGCAGAAATTCAGACTAAATTCTCAATAAAAAGCTCTGTCTAAAAACATGTCTCGTCTCGTCTTCGATTCTGCTGCGTCGGTTCTTCTCCTGCTGGGTCTGGTGGAGAAAAAGGGTGTGTGTTTCTTGTTCCTTCCTGGGTTTTTGGGTTGGTTCTTGCGTCTCCTGGCGAGGAGTTTTTGGTTATATCTTATTTAGGCTCCGCCTCTAATTTTACGGCAAGCGGGCGTTTTCAAAACTCTCCTCGAGTGTTCCTATTGGAGGACACTTATTCTCAGCTCTCATTGGCTAACTCCTTACCGTGACGTTTTGCACCGAATTACGTCACGATGTGGATTCTAAGTCCAAAATGCTTTGATCAACTGCTCCTTTGTAAAGAAGAGACTGTCTGGCGTCTCTCAAGGCAGTTTCTTTGTCTGTTTATTTAATTGGACCATTTGCCTAGAGCACTAGGGTGTAAAATCACCCAGTTTATTACTTTCCCAGGAAGTCCAAACGAGACAGCAGCTGCCTGTCTCAACACCCTGGTTAAGAGCCCTGAGTCCACGCAGCTGCTTCAAATCAACGACACGTCTCGTTTGTTTTGTTGAATGAAAATGGATAGCGGCAGAGAAGCCAGGGGAAATTGTGAATGCATTTTACCTGTCGATGTTTCTGCCATTCTGAGACCCAAGGTGTACAGTACAATAAATAGTTTGACTGAAATCTACTACAGTTTCCCCGGTTTGGGGATTAATTATCCCCAAGATACATGTTAGTAATTTCTCAAACAAACTGTTTACAATTACCTTTACCTTACTGTTTAACCTAATTACCTCAGAGCCAAACCTTTCCAGAATCCTTCTGACTCATTTTCCATATTTGTTAGTATCATTTGCTTTCAACACCCACATTACTCCCTCCTCCACTGACCGACTATGGACCCATCTTTATTTACACAGTTCTCTATTCACTCACACCGTTTAACAATTTCCACTCATTTGCAGGTTATATACAATGTATCAGTTATATCAATTTCACTTCAGTCTAGGTCCGTCCCTTTATACAAAAAGATGATCGTACCAATTACCAGGTTTAGACTATACTTTATGTGTTTTTTTTTATCCAAATGTGTCTGTTTTGTGCAATTCACTCTGAAAGAAAAGACCTTACATTGCATTTACTATCTAAACATTTCTAAAAAAGGAGAGAGCTTAGCTAATGAAAAATCAAAAATTAATATGTACACGCCCTCTCCAAGGCCTATCAGTTACACTATCCCTTCCTTTGCCTATGTATATCGTTTAGGCTTCTGGATGACTCGTTGTGGTCGAGTATCTTGTTCCGGGCTTGTGCTAAGCACTGGTTCCTCTGGCTCTTCTGGTACCTTCTCCAAGTCCACAGAGGAGAAATTATTATGTTCCAATTCATAATCTTCTCCTCTGTCTGGTTCCTGTAAAAAACCTTCATCTTCTACTGGTGGCCAATCGTGGCCCCCTCGGTCTGGCTCGCCATAATCATCCGGGTCTTCCCCATCGTTTGGGGTTAGCGCCGCCTTCACTTCGCCTTCGTGTAACGGTTGCGACGCCCCGGTTTTACCGTCAAGGTCTTGTGGTTCAGGTTCCCATTCTTGGTCCGTATTGGTTGCTTTTACACAATGAGTAACGTGAAACCACATAGGCGATCCTTCAACTTGTAAAGCCCTCTTGGTGGCTCGAACGACTTTGTATGGCCCTTCTCGTCTCGCGCCAAACCACTTGCGTCTAAATACTTTGACATAAACGTAGTCGCCTGGTATGATTTGAGGTGTAGTCTGCCTATTCACCTCCTCCCCGGTTTCATGCTCCTGTCTACTGGAGACATGAACCAGAATACTTTTGTGTATCTTTGACATGTATTTTACGTACTCACGCATGTCGTTGTCCAGGATGTCCAAACTCGGACCTTTGCCTGCCGCGCGCAAACCTGGTACTACCATGCAGCGACCTAGCATCATTTCGTGCGGTGTCAGACGCAGACCACGAATCTCGCTCGAACGACATGTAAACCGTGCTAGAGGGAGAGCGTTCAACCAAATCAGTCCTGTGTGTTGACAGATCATTACCAGCTTATTTTTAACTCGTTTTTGACCGTTTTCTTCTTGTTGTACCTTGTGCTAACCACAGCCTCCTCTTTGTTGTGTGCAGGTCTCGGTACTGCTCCAATTTTCCACAGAAGGAAACGATTTTCCCTCTGTCCTTATTTGCATTTTGGATTATTATTTACAAAACACATAATAGATTGGAAACATTTATTTTCGCAGATACATTCTCTACTGTTCCGCATTTTGACAATACATAATTCTCCAAATCATTTATCTATGTATTTTACAGCTTCTTACGTTAGCATCCAATCAAATCACCTTTGTCTCATTTCTTATTTGTGCTGTATTACTAGATCAAATATCTCAAGCTCAACACAACTATCCACACCCTTAAAAGTGGAATATTCATTATTTCACTATCAATACCTTGTTTCCCGACAGCTCCTCGGTCCGGACAGCCAGCTCTAGACGAGGCCAATCACCAACAGAACCTATGTGCATGGTCAACAAACCACAGTCTCTTTAAACACTCATCACACACACTCCGCCAGCTTTCAACAAGCCGGTGCAGAGCCTCCCATAAGTCAATCATCAAATTCACATGTCTGCACCCTACATGAACACTATCTGGCCAATTTGCGACCAGAAACCTACAGAGCTTTCTATAGACAGAGAAATATGTTTCCCCAACACTTAACATAACCCAACATGTGACACAACCCCCCAGATTCTACATCTGGACTCTTAATGAGCGGAAAACAAACCATGAACCAGCTCCCGTCCATTCTCAGTTTCCAGCTCATTATATCAGACTTCCTACCAGTCTCGCTGTGTCACCACCACCTGCTATCCCTGACCAGCGAGAGATCCCTCCCAGCCAGCCAGTTCCTAAAAAATATAGTCAAACAAAAACAAAGAAAATTGTAAATAAACAAAAAAATTGTGAGTGCCTAAATGCTACACACTCATCCAACAGAATTAACTATCATCTAGAGGCATAAATACCCCTGCAACAAAATTAAATAGTCCTTTGTTTCCAACTCTGTCTAACATTAAATGTTCCATTGTTCCTGTCTAAAACCATTAATTTTGTTAGTTTGATTAGCTCATGCAATATTCAGTTACGTCATCCCTCTATAGCCCCAACTTACCCTGGTTAGTCTTCCAAACCATTTTAGTAACTCGCACACCTAATCAAACCTTATCTATGTATCCTCATCTCTATCCTTATTCTAATCAGTCTCATTCTCTTCCGACTGAGCTAGCCGGGCCATTGTTCGCACACTCCCGTGAGATATGACCAGTCTCCCCACACGTCCAACACACCACCTTCCGCACCGGGAATCCAATCGGATTCCGGCCTCTGCCTCCTTTTGGTCGTGGTTGCCACCCTTTGTGTTGGGAGGGGCCTAGAAACTCACCCCTCCTGCGGTTTTGTTCACCCTGTCGCGGCCCAGTTCCCTGTCCGGGCAACGGAGCACAGGGCACTCTTTGATCACGGCGGCCTAGGTCAGACGCCCGAAGCATGATCTCAACAGCTGTCGCTTCTAGTAGCGCAGCCTTTCTTGCCAGTTCTCGTCCCAATCGCTGAGTCTCGTGTGCGGCTTGACCAATCTCCAGCTGTGTCTTCATCAGATCTCGATGAACTGCCTCGTGTTGTTCGAACGCTGTCACAAACGCTCTCTGTTGTCTATAGGATGCTGCCTCTTCCCCCATCTCAGCACTGGTGGTTTGACTTCCCAACGCTGGGCTGGGCCGATGTTGAGGTAGCTGTCGATGGACAGCACAGGGTTGGTTCTGTTCCGGACGGCTTTGGGGAACAACCGGTGGCAGCAGCTCTGCAGAAAGGTCTCCAGCAGGAACTGGGCCGGGGCGGCGAGGAGGGTCTGCTCGCTGTCTGGAGCACACACGTACTGGAACGGGCTGATGGGGGAGGGGTTCTCCATCACCATGTGTTTGGGTTTGACCACAAAGTCGTTGTGTCCTCCGAATGGAATGTGTTTCTTCTCGCCTCTCATCTTGGCTTTGGTGCTGAGGGCAGGGTGGACCTGGGAAACGGGTGGGCTGTAGAAGCTGTTCGTGTATTCCATACCTGCTGTCGGTCTCAGTTCCAGCCTTCCGGCCAGAGTGGACTTCGCGGGACCGCTGTAACAACGCCGCCCTCCTCAGTCTCTTTTTCTGTACCTTGGTTAAACTGCAGTCGCCTGCAATGGACACTCCAGCTTGAATCGGTTCTGGTTGGAGTAACACCGTTGTCACTGGTTCACTCCCCTGTATCGGAACCAAAGTCAACATTCCAAGTCCTTCTGTCGTACTGGTCACATGAGAGAAGTCCCAATCAATCAGATCATTATCACTGGTAAAGTCTATCTGGGAATGAGAGAAGTCCCAATCAATCAGATCATTATCACTGGTAAAGTCTATCTGGGAAATGTCTGCAGAGGCTCTCGGCCTACTCCCCCCAATGGCCCGATCACTAAGCCCCTTTTCCATATTGTTGTTGTTGTTATTCTATTGTTAATAATATTGCATTTACCGCTCCAGTTGTTCCTATCAATGTTCCACTAAGGTGAACTTCCTATGTTACTGTCATTCATTCCACTTCAAACGCTCCTGTAATACCGTTTGAAAAAACAAGTTTCTCTGTCTTCCACTATTTCTACTTACTTGAGTTAAAACACTCACACTGTCAACATTTTACTGTGCAGACAAGGATTGATAACTGGCTTATCATTCATACTTATACCAAGGCTCATTACAGCCGGCCCGTTTCCCCAGATGGTTATGGAAATCGTTCAGAGCTCCTGTCCAGTCGAGCACCTGTACAGAAAGAAAGCAAAAAACATCCAGACTTAATACAGTGGCATTTCCCTGTTATCTCCACTATTCGTTATGCATTGGAAATGTCGGGCAACACTATACTAATATATTTAGCAAGACACAGTGTGATCTGTTTGAAAATAACGATATAACGATACAGCTTATCTCGTTCGATCTCTGTCAACACACTGGGTTCCTATTTTTTGTTGAATCTCCGCTCTCCTTTACTTCCGCTTGATCCTGCTCCAATTCTGATACTCCTCGGAAAATTCGGATACTCCTCGGAAAACCAAAACATCTTGATTAATATAGTTACTTTCATTTTTTACATTCTTTTCCATTATTTAGTACCACACCCCCCAGGGGACACCTGTCACCCAGACACGTGTCCCCCAGAGGTAATCTAAAGAATGCCACAGACGCCGCGCCACGCACGCCGTGAGGTGTCGACCCTGTCTACTGAAGAGACCTTAACAGCCCCTCCACAGTGGCCTAAACCCACCTCACCACAGGCACACAGCAGACAGCACCCCGGCAACCTCTCCCGTCCTTCAGGCCAGTATCCCCAGAGTCCAGTGCCCTGCCGGACGGCCATACATAGCCGACCAGACCCAACACCGAACCCCGGGCACACCGCCCCACATCATACAGCCACTCCAAACGTACCTACTATGGGGAAAAAAAACACAATTGTACACACAACCCTATCCCGCGAACTGCAACGCACGATCGTCCAGGAACGTCCCCCGCCTCACACCCACACGCACGCCCCGGCCCTTCCACTCCCCAACCCTGAATGTCCACCACCCAGATCAGAGAATAGTCGCCAGCGCGGACGCCGGGCACCACGGCTTTATCGGAACGCCCACACCTACCCTGCCACCCTCCGCGCCATCCTTCATCACCATCATCGCATACGCAGGCGCAACCGAGCGGTGTGGGTCCCCAGACGCAGAACCAGCCGCGCCGAGAGTCTTGAACACGTACGTCACACACACCCTGATAACATTCACACAAACTACTATAACCGCACATACCCTCAGTCCACTGACATGAAGACCCCAACCTAAACACAACACCAGGACATGTAAAAAAGGCCGCAACGTAACCGCCAACCGGCCAAGAGAGAACTAGGCCAGAGGGAAAACATGTAACCCCATGTCGGTCTTCAGAAGGAAGAGGGGGGAGGGTGGAGAGAGGCACAGCAAGTGGGGCAAAGGATGGAGTGGGGGGGGGGGGGGTACGCAGTCCCGAACAGACCTGTTCCAAACCATAAGACACACTATACAATATGCCATACTCTGCACTGCCCAAACGTCTCCTATGGAGAAGGAGGAAGAGAGAGAGAGGGAGAGAGAGAGAAAAGAAAGAAAGTTTGAGTAGAGAGAGAGGGGGAGAGAGAGAGAGAGAGAGAGAGATAGAGAGAATGGTGTGCGAGAGGGAGAAAGAGAGAGGGAGAAAGAGAGAGAGAAAGAGAGGGGGGGAGAAAGAGAAGAGAGGGGTAGAGAGAGAGAGAGAGAAAGAGAGAGAGAGAGAGAGAGGAAGAGAGAGAGAGAGAGAGAGAAAGAGAGAGAGAAGGGGAGAGAGAGAGGGGGAGAAAGAGAAGAGAGGGGTAGAGAGAGAGAGAGAGAAAGAGAGAGAGAGAGAGAGAGGAAGAGAGAGAGAGAGAGAGAGAAAGAGGAAGGGGAGGGGACCTTGAGGGAGCCCATCACGGCGAGAGGATTTGAAAGCACCCCGCACATTTACCCCAGAGGGACTGTGTACACAAATAGGCTATAACTAATCCTAAGACAACATCGCCCCCTGCTGCCCATTTCCGCACATCACGCCTATTGCACCACAGTACCCCCCAACATCCTGCAGGAGGCGCCCCCAACCTTTCCAACAATACGTGCGTCATTACGCAACTACTCCCCCTCAACGCCAACCCACGTGCCCACTCAATTTTAACCCCAATCCCCAGAATCCCCTGCACCGAATTGTAGTTCGTCTCGCAGGCCGGCTTCCTGCTAGACCAGACCACCGAAATTACGTCACGTCCGCAATACCGAGATCCCGTTGGTCTCCAGACTAGCACAACGCGAGGCTTTGTCACAGGATTTTTCATATGTTTACAAATACATCCGTTCCTCCCATTCATTCCTAACCTCTCTAAAGCGGCCCACTCACTCATCATTCATTCCTACATCCGTTCAAGCTTTCAGCCAATACCATTGTAAACATTAGCCCATTCCTTATCAAAGATAATACAGTTATACTGCAATAAAGCGAGCCACGATGAGCTTTTGTAGCATGTAGCTTTAACCTAGCCGCGCGCTATGATACGTACGAGCTTTGACGAGAACGCGCTTCCCCTCCACGCATAGTTGAGTGGCGCAGTGGATATTGCGTGCACCAGGTTCAACACTAAAAACCGTTCTCAGTCATATTTTAAGTGCCAATTTACAGATTTAATCCATATACATCACACATGTTCAACATAACCATAAGTCCTTTCACTCATACACAAACATCATACACCAACAAATGTTTAACCATAGCTTGCAACATTATTATGGTCCCTGCCGCGCGCGGTATAACTCCACATCCCGTTAACAACCACTGGGCATATTTTGCCCTCCGTACTTTAGACAGTGTTTAAGTTTACCATATCGTTTCCTATAGCTTTTTAATCAACCCCATTAAGTACTATTCTTATGTTACAGCCTATCGCCGTTTAAATTTAACACGCCCGGCGGTGCTCAAGGTTAAACCAGACCTATTTGTGCTCCATCTCTACCGTAGAAAATACTACGCACATGTGCTAAAGCCAATACTGTAAGGCATACAACGCACATGTTTACCTTGCTTAACCTTGAGCACAAACCTAGACATTGTCTCTAAATACTTCCATACCTTTTTTTAATGTTCCGACTTCCAGCGGCGTCCCGTTTATTGTGCTAAAATTCTACTGTAGAACGTACTACGCAAGATTGTGCTTAAAACCATTACTTTAAGGTATACGACGCACAGTGTGGTTAAAATCCTGCTTACAGGACCTATAACACACACAGAACCTAGAGCCGCCATCCTTTGGTCAGAACATTCCATTCAATATCTAATTACAGTCATATTTTTAGCAACCCCCTCTTGGTTCGAATAGAGCCCCCATATTTATCATCACACTCACCTCTTAGCGACTTCCTAGTCACTTGAAGACGGATCGATTGATCAGTTGATTCCCCGTTGACCGTTCGTGAAGAAAGCGAAGAGAGGAGAAAAAAAAAAAAACTTTTCTTTGTTGTGATGAAAAAACGAGCGCGTCGATTCTTGTTCACGGCACCACAATGAAGTGGATTCCCAGCTTAAATTCCCTATTTACTACTTCTTTCTGCGTTGTGATTTAAACCTTTTTACAAGCTCTTGGGATCCACTCTTTGCTAAATGCAGATAACCACTGTTTTTAACCTGGTTATTGCTTTCTGCGTACCCAGAGAGAAAAATACGGCGCTGCCGTTTGAAATGAAGCGAGATCTGAGCAGTTTGAAAAGAACCCGTTTTTAATGAAAATGGATTTCAAATCAGATGTTACAAAAAGAAATATTGTGCAATGAACCTGCAAGACGCATCCAATATGCCGGATGTTTGCAGAAATTCAGACTAAATTCTCAATAAAAAGCTCTGTCTAAAAACATGTCTCGTCTCGTCTTCGATTCTGCTGCGTCGGTTCTTCTCCTGCTGGGTCTGGTGGAGAAAAAGGGTGTGTGTTTCTTGTTCCTTCCTGGGTTTTTGGGTTGGTTCTTGTGTCTCCTGGCGAGGAGTTTTTGGTTATATCTTATTTAGGCTCCGCCTCTAATTTTACGGCAAGCGGGCGTTTTCAAAACTCTCCTCGAGTGTTCCTATTGGAGGACACTTATTCTCAGCTCTCATTGGCTAACTCCTTACCGTGACGTTTTGCACCGAATTACGTCACGATGTGGATTCTAAGTCCAAAATGCTTTGATCAACTGCTCCTTTGTAAAGAAGAGACTGTCTGGCGTCTCTCAAGGCAGTTTCTTTGTCTGTTTATTTAATTGGACCATTTGCCTAGAGCACTAGGGTGTAAAATCACCCAGTTTATTACTTTCCCAGGAAGTCCAAACGAGACTATCTCTTTATTCGATCAGCAGCTGCCTGTCTCAACACCCTGGTTAAGAGCCCTGAGTCCACGCAGCTGCTTCAAATCAACGACACGTCTCGTTTGTTTTGTTGAATGAAAATGGATAGCGGCAGAGAAGCCAGGGGAAATTGTGAATGCATTTTACCTGTCGATGTTTCTGCCATTCTGAGACCCAAGGTGTACAGTACAATAAATAGTTTGACTGAAATCTACTACATAACAATTCTACCTCATGAACATTTGGAACGCTTTCCATTTTTGCACAAAATGAGTTCCCTTCTATCACTAACATTTAGGCCTGTCACGATAAAAAAAATTGCTGGGCGATTAATTGTCCCAGAAATTATTGCGATAAGCGATATTATTGCGGTTTTGAGAGATAAATGTATTTCCCAAAAATTTTCAGTTAATTAAATTTTTTTTACTAATAATAGCATAATAATGCAAGGAAACCGTTTCAAAGTGCAATAAACCTTTATTTAACATTGGAAGACATTTTAAATATCCTAAATAAAAAAATGCTCAGTTTGATTGTTTATTATAAAACAAACTGAAACTGGAAACAAGCCCTCTGTCTGGCTTTTTGTGTCATCCTTTTAACATGTACATGTATTATTAATGTACCTTGCGGTACCATGTACAAAATGTTAATAAAGTATGAGGAAAAAACTGTGGAAACATAATAAATAAAAAGGCAGTGTTCCAAATAAACACAAATATATACTATCTCTATTGGAATGGAGACTTCAGCACAGGATAAACTAGGGATGGGCAAAAATTATCCAGATCGATTGATCACATGATGTACTCGAGTACTCGTGGAGGAAAACGCTGTATAAAATAAACGTCTTTTCCGGTGTTTTAGACTTTTATTTTGAAACCCACCCACCGGAAGTATTGTTGTTATTATCCTAGCTGACCTAGCACAACGTATTGAGCGGACAACTTGTCTCGTCCGGTTCTGTGTTTTTGAGTTAATGATAAAACAAATGTTGAGATTGTTGGTGAACAACTAACTTTAGGTTAGTTTTAACGTTAGCTACTAACGTTAGATGCAGTTACTACAGGCAATCAACGATGAGGAAGCGTCAAAGCCGCATAGAATAGCCCTGTGGTGCGTACTTAGGCACGACTCGAAACTACCCGTTATAATAAATTAATTCATGTTTAACTTGTCCCCGTGTCCAGTCCTTTGACTAGCCCCACCCGTTCATTGTAAACAATGATGCATGCAATTGTATTAACGTTATTGTGTGTTGTAGGCAGCTATGCTATACATTTTATTTCGTTTGTTAGCTATTTAGCTAATATTGAATAGCATCAACAACGCTAGATCTTTAATCTTTATTTAGCAGTCCAGTTTCTCCGGGCAGTAGCGAGTAACTACTTGGGTCTAAAAATATCTAGCCTAGACTACAAAGAACGCTACTTGGCTAAAAGGAGCAACACTATTGAGAAATGTAGTTAAGCTATGTGCTCACAGGAGCTCCTGTGCTGTGCTCTAACGCCAGCGGCACGCCTCCCCACACGGAGTGACTGACAAGGGGTACCGCCTCATTAAAACAAACGCGCAAATAGCAATTAATCGCGCCCGTCAAAATCATTGCATTCATTTTAATTATCGCGCCGATTAATCGATTTATTGCTTATCGCGGCAGGCCTACTAACATTATTTGTTAAGCATTTTTGGTTGAAATAAAATTCAGCGATTTTATTTATTTTTACAATTAATTGCGAATATTTTCATGTTGAGCTATAGATTGTGGATGAATACACACAGAAGGTACACCATGCAAATGTTGATGCTTTATTTGTTTTAAACAAGACGATTTAGAAATGGGCAATGGGCAAATACATTGTGTTTTCAAGATGGACCGGCCGGAAACAGCAATCATGTAACCACTACACCTCCATATACTAATAGTCTTTAGGGTATTTTATTTTGAAAAATGGCCACTTCCGTCCGTGCCTCAACCCAGCGTACTGGCGAGTCTCGACTAGCGAAGTTTAGGCACATAACGCACATTGCTGCGGTTGAGTAGTAGACGTACGGACTTACTGGTAACGGGAGGTGTTGTAGCCATATTGCTTATTATTTAAATGTTTTCTTTTTGACCATGTGTTGATATTTAGATTTAAACGTATTCTATATTGTGTATATATTTATAATGAAACAGAATCTTTTTGGTTATTTGGAATGATTGCTCCCCCTATTGGTATGAAAATGGTAGGCCTAATGGTTCGCTGTCTGATAATTATCAGGTGGTAATTGTCAGGTGTTTAAAGTGGATGTCTACCGGGAACAAGGGCAGTTTTTGATTTGGAATAGACGGGGCAATCATATAGTTTTTCGACCACACACACACCACAAGCACGTTAATACCTTGTTTGCTGGACAAGGTGCGTCTGAAAGTTTTGACCTGTTCTGATCGCGGCTGATGACGTTTTGCCGATACAAAAGTCGAAAAACTTTGATGACTTACTGGCGCAACAGTATTGCTTTATGAATGAACTGGACGCGAGCCTCATGAGTCCGCACTGCCGACGCTGCCAGACGTGAGTAAACACTCCATTGTGTGAATGAATCGCTAACCGCGTGAAACATGTCTGAGAAGCAGCCACAGGGTGCGACGGAGGATGAATACGCACATGATGAACAATATGCAGCTGAAAGAGAGCTTTTCAGGCTGGTCGGCTCTCGCTGTGGCAAATTATGTGCCCTAATGAGAAAGAGCAACGAAATTAAATCATTAATGGATCATGTCTGTACTAAAGAAAATAAAGAAAATGTCGAGCAGGATTTAAAGACATTTAACACCCTGCTGGAACAATTTATGGAGTTACAAGTGTCTGTGCAATCATTACTTCTGTCTCATGATGAACAAGAGTCAGATCATCTTGACTGGTATGAGCCTAAACTACTGCGCTTCAAACTATTTCTAAATAGCGCGGATACATGGCTGAATGATAATGGGTCAGATACTCTGACCATGTTGTGTCTAAACAACAGACATTTGCCTCAACCCAGCGTACTGTAGAGTCTTGACTAGCAAAGTTTAGGCACATAACGCACATTGCTGCGGTTAAGTAGTAGACGTACGGACTTACTGGTAACGGGAGGCTTGAATAACGTTTGAATGATAGTCCATTTTGTGAATACATTTGTTGAAACAGCTTTATTGGCCGATGGCTCCTACTATCTTAACGTTAGCTAAAGCTAAAGGGCTACACTCTAACGGTACATAGTAGGGATGCCCCGATCGATCGCCCACCGATCGTTATCGGCCGATAATCAGTATAAATATGCGATCGGTGATCATGCTTTATTTTCGGCGATCGTCAAAACCGATCTCACTCGCTCGTCTCGCTGAGTTCTGTCTCAGACACCGGGAGCTGTGCGGCGTCTGCTCCTCCCTCCAGCCCCTCCCGCGCACATGTAAACACGGGTCTAGTAGTCTAGTCTAGTGGGACGGGAGGACGGCGTCTCCCTTAGCTAACGTTAGCTACCGTTACAAAATGACCCAGTCAACCATTCACTTCCAGTCCAATACATGATGAGGCATTGTCTAACCGAACGGTATCTAGCCGGCCAGCTACCGATAGCTCCTGACATCAACAAACGCTCCAGCAAGTAGGCTTGGGCGGTATCCTTTTTTTCACACGTCAAACCTTTATGACATAATACCCCGGTGTACGGTATTTGACGGTATGACTTTCATTTTCATCAGCGGGGGGGGGGCAACCCGTGTTACCAAGTAAACAAATCATCATCAGCTCTCAGAATGGTAGTCCCGCACCGGTAGAAGCCTGCACCGTTTTAGCGTTAGCATCTAGCCATGGCAGACTATTTGATTCCTTAAGGGCTAGAAATTGCCTGGGTTTTGGTCATATGCTCCCGAAATGCTCCCGTTGTTTGGCTACTTATATGTGCAGTGAAAACTACTCGAATGCTTTATAACCTAGTCATTGATTTAGTTCAGGGTAATCCAAGATTAGCCGCAGAGCTAATGCTAGTTAACGTGAGCTAACGCTAGTTATTCAAGCTCAGTAGCTCACAGAGAGAGATAAACAGCTGACAGCGGATAGTACAGGACAGTACAAATACAATAAAAAGGCGGGTGGGGGCTGTTGTGTAAACCTTGTACTCTTTAGTTCACATATAATAAGAGACAGATTATTTGCTTGCTCCACCAGTTGCTCCACAACAACACACACCAACTCTCGTCACAACGCTTTGCGGTATTTTCACAGCACTGTCGCAACATTACCGTAAAACGTGAACACCGTTGTGACCCACTCGCTCCACTAGACTGGTCTCGCCCTCTGCTGGCGCGTTGTGTGCCTCTTTGAACTGCTGCGGTCAGGCAAGCGATACCGGAGTCTTAAGGCGAGCACAGAAAGACTCAGAAGAAGCTTCTATCCCCAGGCCATCAGGCTGCTAAACGAACAATAAACACTATGCAACAACCATCAAATGCACACAGCACACACACCCACACACTCACTTAAACAAACACAACACTGCAGCACCCACTCTCCACACTTTAGATCACACAAACACACTTTATATTTATTGATAAAGGATTTGCACTACAACTCGTATACCTACTGTAAATTGTACCTAAATTGCACCTCATCCTATTTCTGCCTTGCACTATATAGTATTGTATATTAGTACACTACACAGTATTGTATATTATATGGTAACTCAGTTACGTCTACTCTGCATCGAACATATGTCTATACTGAACACTGTGACCTAATTTCTTTTACTTCTAATTTACATGCTATACTATGTTATTTTATTTCATACTTATCTTGTCTTGCACAGTCTCTGGAGCGTAACAGTAAGAAGCATTTTGTATAAAAGTATTCTGTACTTCTGTATGACAACTATTAAAGAAACTTGAAACTTAAAACTTGAGTACAAGGTTTACACAACAGCCCCCACCCGCCTTTTTATTGTATTTGTACCGTCCTGTACTATCCGCTGTCAGCTGTTTATCTCTCTCTGTGAGCTACTGAGCTTGAATAACTAGCGTTAGCTCACGTTAACTAGCGTTAGCTCTGCGGCTAATCTTAGATTACCCTGAACTAAATCAATGACTAGGTTATAAAGCATTCGAGTAGTTTTCACTGCACATAAAAGTAGCCAAACAACGGGAGCATTTCGGGAGCATATTACCAAAACCCAGGCAATTTCTAGCCCTTAAGGAATCAAATAGTCTGCCATGGCTAGATGCTAACGCTAAAACAGTTGCGGGCTTCTACCAGTGCGGGACTACCATTCTGAGAGCTGACGATGATTTGTTTACGGGTTGCCCCCCCCCCCGCTGATGAAAATGAAAGTCATACCGTCAAATACCGTGCACCGGGGTATTATGACATAAAGGTTTGACTGTGAAAAAAGGATACCGGGGAGCTCCAGTAGCTCACCACGTACCGCGAGTGCTATTTCAGCGCCGTGGACAACCGCGCTCGCGCGGATCTGGGGCTGAGCGCGTTCGAATCCCGGACGGCAGCCGTGCCTTTCCCAGAGTGACTTTCCCCCCCATCTGAACCCTTTCAGCCCGCTTCTGTCGGTCGAACTTGACCAAGTATGAATGCGAAGAAAAGCGATAAACGCTAAAAGAACCAGGTGACTGGTCAAAGTTTTAAAAAAAAGAAAAAAGGATACCGCCCAAGCCTAACGGACGGTAGGGCTGGGCGATAAAACAATAACGATAACTATCGCGATAAATTATTTCCTCGAAAAATAAACATGAAACGTGGTCGCAAAGTTTCTATATATCGATTTTCCAAGCTTGGATATGAGCACACGCACTAACAACCAATCAGTGAAGGAGATGGCCGATAGCGGAAGGAGGCGCGGAGGTAGGACTCAGTAAACAAGGCTGGTTATGGCTAATTAGCTTGCACGGCGCTATTTTACAGTTTACCTGCCGAGTTGGTGTGTGTTTTGAATTCTGAGGGTAACTGTTATAGTAGTGTGGGGTATACGGTGGACGTCGTTGCAATGAATTGGGCGGAACAGAGTATTTTAGGGTCATTTTTAGTACATTGTCATGAGATACTCCGCTTGCTTTGGCTAACTGCTAACGTGCGCGGACTGATGACGACATCAACTCGACTCTCAAGACATTCACAGCAGCAAAACAAGTCAGCCCGCGTATCGGCGCCGGGCATAATAAGTTAATTAAACTTGACAGACATTATATCGACGATAATTATCGATATAGAGTTATATGAAAATAATTTTATAATTTTATCGCGATAACGTTTTTGGCCATATCGCCCAGCCCTAACGGACGGTATTGATTTTCAATACAGTCGGGATTTCTAAATACCCTGGTATACCGTCATACCGCCCAAGCCTACCAGCAAGTCTAGTAGAGACGTGTATGATACCTCAGCTAGCTCATGTTAGCTGACGCCAGCTCACTGTTCAAAACGAAATGTCCCACTGAACTAAATAGTTCACAGAGGCGCTGTATCAACGTTATATAGCCGGCCAGCAGTAGCCACAGATAGCTCCTGATATCAATGGTTTATAACACTCATTCGATGCGTATTCGAGCTGAGGGCATGTTGTTGAATATGATCAATAGGGTTTAGCTGCAGCTCCGGAGAATCCTGGCCGTAGCTGCAGGCTACTCGAGTATAGGGTCTAGCTGCAGCTCCGGAGAATCCTGGCCGTAGCTGGAGGCTACTAGAGTACACACAGACAGTGGACCTTGTTGCGTGGTGGCGATGTCTCGCAGATAATACAAGTACAAGTCTAATTATATAATATATATATTTTATAAAAAAGAAATTTATACAAAATAATTTTTAATATTTTTTTAATCAAAAACTATCTGTATCGGATCGGTATCGGCCGATATGGCTCACGACGATCGGTATCGGTGGCAAAAAACGTGATCGGGGCATCCCTAGTACATAGCTTAATTAACGTGTATATAACATACCTGTGTAATGTTAAGCAGCTTGTGTTCCGCTGGGAAAGCATCACTGCATACACTTTGTTTAATCCAAACGTCCATTCGGAAACGTTGTATTATGAAATGAGACGCTGTGCTTTTTTTATCGTTTAAATTCGGAAAGTTGATGCTCACATGGCTTTTTTGTTTATCCTGTCATTCAGCGAATAATAATGGCAGGGTGATGATCAGAGCCAATCAGAGGCAGATCTGGGCTGGTCTTTGCATAATGCACGTGTTATAGCCAATCAAAGGCAGAGATTTAATTTTTTTGAACGCACATGGCCACGGGGAAAAAGACGATAAACACACACACAGAAATGCGACCAAAACAGTCGCACCCTGGAGCCCTGATAATCCAGGAATTTATGTGGAGTGTATCGAGGCTTGTGTTGATGACGTTGAACCTCACGCGCCGGTCGTACCACGTGACTGATTCAGGACATTTGGCGCATGATTCGAGATAATGGGGCAACGAAACGCAACAAAACGTCTCCTATGACCTCACATTGTGTCGACTTAGGCATTTATTGCGTGTTTGTTTGCTATCTGTTCCAGCTTCTTTTTTTGTGACGATACCAGCTAGAGGAGATTTTCCCTGCCTGGGAACATTTTGATCCGATTTCTCATAATAAGGTATGTACACTACATAGTAATAACTAACTGAGCTGATCTGTCTCCTAAGTATTCACATAGTAATATTAATAAAAGTGACAACACAGCGTATACCTTGTTCTAATTTATGTTACTTTAAAAGGTGATGCGTCTGTTGTGTTCAAAAGAACTTGGATACGACAATAACTCCTCACCGATGCTGAGGCATTATAGAGCAGTGGTTCTCAACTGATGGGTCGCATGGCATTTTGAGTGGGTCGCGGATGTGTGCGTGGAGAAGAAATTGAGGGGGAAAGGGTTTTATTTCGCAGTCTACAGAATTTCTGATATGATACATTTATTTATATTGCGCCCCCTCAACCAATAGTTACATCGGCCCGGGGCGCATCCCGGGAAAGAAAGAGAAACAAAAAAGACAGAAAAAATACATGCAGGCCAACCAAGCCGATAGAGAACGGACAGACATAATACACCAGTCATACTACAATACAAAACTAGCTCATGGATTGTTTATGGCACACAACAACAGACAGACAGCTCAGTGATTGAAACCGGCTGTCTGTCTGTTGTTGTGTGCCTCTCTCTCCATACAGTACCAGCAGCTGCAGGTCTGACGAGCACAGAGTTGCCAGTTGATAATTCTTGCCATTTAAAAATATTCCTCTTCTTCTCCCCCACTACTCCTCCAACGGGTGTTTGTGCAAGCATGTCGACCTGAACAATGGGGGATAATAATAAGAACGAGCCGCCTCGGAGGGAGGATACCGCAGGCGGCGGAAGACGGCCGCTGGAGCTGGACCGAGTCAAGCCGGCGGCGCACGGAAGCCGGGGAGAAACCACCGCATCGCCCCGCTGGCGCTTCACAGCGCGAGAGTGTAAAAGGGGGCGTAATAGCATAGGTCAGCGGCCAATCAGAGGAACCCGGAAACGCAACTGCGTTGTAGAAAGCATACACGCAGCCGGGAGAGGTGAGCACTGGCTGCAGCAGCAGCAGCGCTGGAGGTGCTAGT
Source organism: Notolepis coatsorum (assembly GCF_963971535.1). Lineage (NCBI taxonomy): Eukaryota > Metazoa > Chordata > Actinopteri > Aulopiformes > Paralepididae > Notolepis > Notolepis coatsorum. The sequence goes on along the minus strand of NC_140171.1, from coordinate 164,403,708 downwards.
CAGTTTGTGTAAAAATGGCAAGCACAATATAAATCAATCTTCATTACGACTTTAAAAACAGCCATTCACATTACATAGGCCTACACACATCTTGCCATAGCGTTAGCAGTTTATACAACACAACGCATGTTGAACGATGGTAGCCCGCCAGCTGTCAATGCAATGTTATCGTAGCTACTAGGTAGCAGAGGAGAAATGAGAGTCTGAGAGGCGGGGTGTTTAAAGACAATGATAAGCGTTTATTCAACATCCAAGAAGGCTAACATACAACTGTGTTTTACTAACTCCAACCGGGACTATTGCCGCTTTTCCACTGCATGTTGATGTTATAAACTCCTCCTAACGTGACCGGAGCTGATAACGTTGCTGAAGCTGAAGGTCCGTGACACTAGGGGTGGGAATCACCAGTTTCATCACGATACGATATCGATTCTTTGGACAACGATACGATATTTTCCGATATCACAAAGTCTGCCACGATACGATACGATTCAGGTGCCTGCGATCAATATGAGACGATATTATATGCCCATTTAACACAATCAGTAACATTTAAATCAACAAAAAAGGCAATGGAAATATCATAGACATTTTTTATCTCTTCCAGACATTTAAATGAAAAACAATCTATTGTTTTTAATACAAATAGACCTCCTGTTCACTGTTTTTGGTTCGTTTCTTTTTTTTCGATATTAATATCCTATCACAGCGCTGTATTTTGGCTAGAAAAGGCATATTGGGAGTCAGAGGGTGCAGTACCGGCCAGATCCATTTTCGAGAATGCAGTAACCCCCCCCTCCTTCCCAGTCCCTAGTGGACCTGTGCTGCTTTATCAGCTTAGCTTATTTAGCTCACGCTAACGCAACGTTAATTTCGGTATTTAACGCGACGTGGGCATAAAGGAATGGCGAGGATGGAAAGCATGTTAGATGCATTTGACCCCTTGTGGAGAAAAAAACAGGCACTTATTTCAGGCAAAATAGGCGGACTCTGAAGTAGTGTTGTCAAAAATATCGAAGTATCGATAAATATCGATACTGAATATTTAAAACGGCTTCGATACTCATTTCCCGAAGTACCGATACTTTCTGCAGTATCGGTACCAGCTGGCTTGCTCCCGCAAGTTGTTGACAGACGATAGAGCCAACACTAGGTAGCTACTAACGTTAGCTCACGGAAAGATCATAGAGCCAACACTAGGTAGCTACTAACGTTAGCTCACGGAACGATCATAGAGCCAACACTAGGTAGTTACTAATATTAGCTCACGGAACGATCATAGAGCCAGGTAGTTACTAACGTTAGCTCACGGAACGATAGAGCCAACACTAGGTAGCTACTAACGTTAGCTCACGGAACGATAGAGCCAACACTAGGTAGCTACTAACGTTAGCTCACGGAATGATAGAGCCAACACTAGGTAGCTACTAACGTTAGCTCACGGAACGATAGAGCCAACACTAGGTAGTAGGGGTGGACGGTATGGTCTAAAATTTATATCACGGTATAATTTGAAGCATAGACGGTAACGGTATATATCACGGTATCATCGTTTTTGATAAAAAAATTTTTTTTATTTTATATAATTTTTTTTTTTTTTTTATAAAATATATATATTATATAATTAGACTTGTACTTGTATTATCTGCGAGACATCGCCACCACGCAACAAGCTCCACTGTCTGTGTGTACTCTAGTAGCTTCCAGCTACAGCCAGGATTCTCCGGAGCTGCAGCTGGACCTATACTCGAGTAGCCTCGAGCAGAGCTACGGCCAGGATTCTCCGGCGCTGCACCTGGACCCTATTATAACGTTAGCAAGCCCTCAGCTCGAATACGCATCGAATCAGTGTTATAAGACATTGATATCAGGAGCTATCCGGCTAAGCCGGATATATAACGTTAATACAACGCCTCAGTGAATTATTTAGTTCAATGGGACATTTCGTTTTGAACGGTGAACTAACTTGTGTTAACGTGAGCTAACGGCTAACAGGTAGCACACACACGTCTCTCTCTACTAGACTTTGTGGAGCGTTTGTTGATGTCAGGAGCTATCGGTAGCTGGCCGACTAGATACCGTTCGGTTAGACAATGCCTCATCATGTATTAAACTAAAAGTGAATAGTTGACTGGGTCATTTTGTAACGGTAGCTAAGCTAACGTTAGCTCAGGGAGACGCCGCCGACAGCTGAGCTCCCGTGTCCCGTCCCACTAGACTACTAGATCCGTGTTTACATGCGTGCGGTAGGGGCTGGCACGCCCACTGCGCGAAGCCTCCTAAATAACTTTTTCCAGTTCGCACATATCTATTATCTATGACTAATTCTATCTATTTTTAGGGGCAAATGCGAGTGAAATAGTCGCGTTGTGGTTACATGACGTCATTGGTATTTTAGAGCTGCACTACCGGTTTAGACGGTATAGTCAAAATCCATACCGTAGAGCAAATTCATACCGTTTATACCGTATACCGTTTATACCGTCCACCCCTACTAGGTAGCTACTAACGTTAGCTCACGGAATGATCATAGAGCCAACACTAGGTAGCTACTAACGTTAGCTCACGGAACGATCATAGAGCCAACACTAGGTAGCTACTAACGTTAGCTCACGGAACGATAGCTACTTAGCCAACACTAGCCAACTACTGCGAAATCGAATGCCAAACTGATGATATCAGACGTTGATATCAGGAGCTATCAGTAGCTAGCCAGCTAGATAACAGGAGCTGCTCATGCACTCGACTGTGACGGGGAGGAGGAGGGGCAAGGCGTGCACTGCTGCAGCAGATTTACAAGTCTGATCTGTCACAGAGCTGAGGCAGCGAGCCCAGTTAGCTGTAAAAATCTCTCTCTCTCTCACACACACTCTCGTCATAACTAGAAAGGTGCGCTCAGTAGACCTAAAATCTCCAGCAGCCACTCTCTTTCTCTCTCTCTCTCTCTCTCTCTCTCTGATCTAAAGATAAACAAAGGGTTTTAAAAGTGTATTTATCTTCTCGTATAGTACCAGAGAGAAGCTGAGGAGAATCAACCAGCAACAAAGGCAAAATTTGTTAAAAAAAAAAAAAAAAGAAAAAAAAAATGTTTGGTATCGAAAGCATCGAAAGTATCGATACTTTTCAAGGTATCGTATCGAAGTCGAAATTCCAGTATCGTGACAACACTACTCTGAAGCAATGCTGTCTAACGTCTACACACGCTGAGCTGCGCTGAGCTACTGTTGTTGCTGCTGCCGGGCGGATATGCTCACGAGGGGATTTTCAAAATAAGAGTATCGCAATATGAATCGATCTTTTTACGTTGCATCGATCCTATTTGATAATTGATAATAGATCGATATATCGTCCCACCCCTACGTTGGGAACCGGTTCCTAATTGTCCGATGCCTGGAATCGCGTGCCTCCCGTGACTTTCGATTCCCATATCGCTGCCAGGTTTTCAAAACAATAATGTTAGTGTTAGCATGTAGCCATGGCAGACTTATTTGATTCCTTAAGGGCTCGAAATTGCCTGGGTTTTGGTCATATGCTCCCGCTGTTTGGCTACTTCTATGTGTAGTGAAAACTACTTGAATGCTTTAGAACCTAGTAATTGATTTAGTTCAGGGTAAGGTCATATTAGCCGCGGAGCTAACGCTAGCTAACGTGAGCTAACGCTAGCTAATCAAGCTCACAGAGAGAGATAAACAGCTGACAGCAGGTAGTATAGGTACAAATACAATAAAACAGCGGGTGGGGGCTGTTGTGTAAACCTTGTACTCTTTAGTTCACATATAATAAGAGACGGAGTGTTTGTTTACTAGTCTGTAAGCCAGGCAGTCCAATCCAATCCAACTTTATTTATAGAGCGCTTTAACAGCCACAGGGGCACAAAGTGCTGTAGAGAGGGAGCATATTAAAAACTATAAGCAGCACTAAAAATAGATAAAAAAAAAACAAGAGTAGCAAAACAGAGAAGAAAACAAAATAGGTAAACATAGGCAGCAATACAAATTTTGATAAATCAGAGTACTTAAAAAAAAATTGCTTTTAGCAAAGGACACAGTAACAGAACGATAAAACAACAACACAGTAAGACAATAAGATCATAAAATCAACAAGCTACATGGTGTCGAAAGCCAGAGAGAAAAGGTGGGTCTTAAGGAGGCCTTTAAAACGGGGCAGTGATGAGGCCTGCCTAATCTGCAGTGGCAGCTCATTCCACATTTTGGGGGCGACAACGGAGAAAGCACGGTCCCCCCTGAGCTTACGCCTAGTTGTAGGTACTACAAGGAGCAGCTGGTCAGCTGACCTGAGAGAGCGAGAAGGTGTATAGACCTGCAACAGCTCAGAGAGCTAGGGTGGGGCAAGGTCATGAAGAGCTTTAAAAGCAAATAAAATAATTTTAAAATTAATCCTAAAGTGCACGGGGAGCCAGTGGAGTGAGGATAAAATCGGTGAGATGTGGTCATATTTACGGGTGCCAGTTAAAAGACGTGCAGCAGCGTTCTGCACCATCTGAAGGCGAGCCACTAAGGATCCACTCACCCCTATATAAAGTGCATTGCAGTAATCCAGCCTAGTAGTCACAAATGCATGGATTACTGCTTCAAAATGCTGCGCCTGTAGGATGGGCTTTGTGTGTGTGTGTATGTGTGTGTGTGTGTGTGTGTGTGTGTGTCAGCGTTTCCGTTAGCCGGTAATTACCGGTATTTGACCGGCAAAATCTGTTGAAGTCCGACATATTTAATCTCTCCGGTCATAATGGCCGGTGAAAATAATTCCCTCTAAGCACAATTAGATTATTTGAATTGTATTAAAATAGACTAAAATTAAATAGCCTATGCGATGAACGAAACAATCATTACATTTGTTTCATCGTTGCTTCACCAAGCAGCCGGTCTAATAATGACACCGCTGTATCAGCGCGAGCTTGCTGCTCCTAGATTTGTGAGAAGCATCCATCTGCAGCCCCACAGAATGCAGTACTCCAATCCAGCCATTGGCAATTCAGCTGTTGGGTGGGCGGCGCTGCTGAGCCTAGACCGGACCTAAAAACACTGCTGCTCTGTCGGTCTGCAGCTCCATGCTTCACGTAAATCTAACAGCAGCCAGCTCGCGCTGACACAGCGGTGTCATTATTAGACCGGCTGCTTGGTGAAGCAACGATGAAACAAATGTAATGATTGTTTCGTTCATCGCATAGGCTATTTAATTTTAGTCTATTTTAATACAATTCAAATAATCAAATTGTGCTTAGAGGGAATTATTTTCACAGGACATTATGACCAGCACCAAGTCGTTGGGAGGTGGAGTCATCACGCAAACCCACGATAATGTTGCCGTCTCTCTGCCAAATTTCTCAGTTCTTCGCTTGATATAATTAATACAAATGTCCAATATAACGGAATTCGTTAGCTCATAAAAATGTGATTATAACAGACTGCTGTTTAATGTCGGGCAAACTGCCCACCGACACCTCAAGTCGGCAGCAGCACGAAGTCACGAGGGACTTATTTTATTTGGAATATATTAATGACTGTATACGCAAAAGTAGCCTAGTTTTAAGTTAAAATATTATAAATGCCTTGATGATGTCATTCTTTATATAGGCCTATCAATTGTTTTTAAGCTCAATAAACTCTGACCGGAATGTATCCCATTTGTCCGGTAGATTGAAATCTACCGGACACTCAGACCTGCAAAAAAAAATTCTAACGGAAACCCTGGTGTGTGTGTGTGTGTGAGACAAGTCAGAGGAATAACGACCTGTAGAATGCAACTACGGTTCATTAAATTAGTTTAAGATATTGAACTGTAGTTACATTCAACAGATCGTTATTCAATAGATTAAATTAGTTCAAGAATAAAAAAATAAATACATTTTAAGAGAATCTCAAATACATTATTTTATTTAAGTGTAGGCTATAGTTAATGTTTTATTTTTTACAGTTTTTGTATTTTTCTGACATGGGGGCTCAACAATAAATGACAATCAGAAATTTCAAGTTGCATGTTGTTATTCTAACCAGCTTAGTTCCGTTGCATTTCCAATTTATTTATTTAAATTATAAATTGATCAGGTATCGATAAGGGAATCGATAAAGAATCGAATCGATAAGCAGAATCAATAATGGAATCGTATCGATAAAATCCTATCAATTCCCATCCCTACCCCTCCGTGACACTAAAATGTCAGTGGGGACCCGCCAACCCATAGATAGTTCCAACACAGTTGCACTCAATATTTAAATAATGTTAGTCTAAATAAATGTAGACAGATAATGTACGTATTTAAAAATAGAATGAACAGAGCAGTGTTAGTTTGATGTATGCTGCAATTTATATTGATGGCCTTCTAATTTGTTTATTTTAAATAACTGACACTTTTCCCTTTGATAAGAAATCCAGCCCTATTCCTTTCATTGTATTTCAAATACTGCACTTTAATTTCAAGGAGAAAACTAATATTTCCATTAAGAACTGACAATCAGGGAATTTAAACATTGTTTTTTTGTGTTAAGTCTAGTGCTGGCTGAGCATATCGTTTGTTTGCACTAAGTTAATACTTTGACAAATGTAGCCTATATTTTTCAGTCAGTTCGGTCTTTGTGTGCCAAACATTATTTAAGGCTGTAAACACTGTAAACTTTTTTTTTAATAAATGAGAAGCATGTTTAGATTTTTGAGTGTTAAGGGGAGACACTGCAGGTGAATAGGCAAATATAATTTTTTTGTTGATTTTGAGATTGTTATATTTTGCTTCCAAAAACATGTCTTCTATGAAACTAGTGACAATAAAACATCAATAACACACATTTAGTTGTTTCTTTTACTTCATTTTGCCTTATTGCATCCATAAATGTGCACATATTTAATGGGGAAGTGCCTCATTTGCATATATAAACATAAAATTCTGGAAACTTGCAATATATTTTTTCTTAGTTTATATGTACATAACAAACTGGGAAAGTTTCATAGTGATATCTATTCAAATATCTTTTGCCTATTAGGGGGTACTACACTGTTTGTAGCCTGTGTGTAGTTCTGTTCAGTTCAATAACATCATTATTATTATTATTCAGTTATCAGGCATGTGTTTAGGTTGTCTATTACTAATGGTTTGATTAGGTATTGTGTTTGTAAATATCTGTTTCAAAAAAAAAAGTATGGCATTTTACAATACAGACCTTTGAAGGCGTTTTCCCAAAAATGAGTTTTAAGAGTTTTTCCTCATACTCTGAGCCAGAAATCTCCACTTCAGTAACACTCACATACACCAAACATTCCAATTCTATTCATATCTATGTTCTGAAGGTATTTACAGAAGGGTTTGTTGATATCGCATTCATGCCCTGATTTATATCACATTTTATTCCTAAAAACATGGCGAAATATGGAATTTTACCATAAAAATGGACTGAATGTATTTTCTGATTTATGGAGTGATAAAAAGAGATATCCAAAATCCCCTCTGTAATAACCTTTGGCTCTAATATGTCAACAAAATGAAACTATAATTTTGAAAATGGCTTTATCCAATGTTCAGATTTCTGTCCTGGAATTATATGCAAATTATTGCATATTTAAGTAGATCATGCCTCATTTGCATATTTAAACATACAATTTCAGAAAACTTGTAATACAAAAAAGTCTTGTCTTAATATAAGTAATCAACTGGGGAAGTTTCATTGTGATATCTATTAGTTAAATTTGTTACCCTATTCACCTGTAGTGTCTCGCCTTAAATTTATTTTTAAATAAAAAAACAACGTATATCGAACCGATCCGAAAACTGTGACCCCAAAACCGTGATACGAACAGAACCGTCCATTTTGTGAACCGTTCCACCCCTAACGCAGACTACATTAAATATGGGTTCTTACATCGAGGACAAAAGAGGGACAAAAACCTCAGTATGTTGTGTGCAGTGAAGTGTTAGCACATGAAAGCATGAAGCCATCAAAAATTAAACGCAATTTACCGTTAGCTAGTTAAGCATTACATCACACGCAGGAGTGGTTTGTGACCAATAAACCATGCCTAGGGGTGGTTGTTAGGCCCGAGGCGCAGCCGAGGGTCGTTAGACCCCCCTAGGCATGGTTTATTGGTCACAAATCACGACTGCACGTGGTGTAAAGCTTTTATACAACTGCCAGATTCATCCAACCTTATTTCTATACAATAAACACACATTAATCGAAGATTTATTGAAAAAACCATCCGCCAGAAAAAGTAGTTCCCACAACTCCATGTGGAAGCAGCTTGAAGTGCATCCAACCAAACTAACACATCCAACTGTGTATTATTGGAATGATTGAGAGAAGTTGCCTCATGTGGAAGCAGCTTGAAGTGCATCCAACCAACTAACACATCCAACTGTGTATTATTGGAATGATTGATTGAAAATTTTATTACCAGATGCAGAATGGGTACAATACAGTACGGCTCAATACACACAATTGTTAAGGGAATGCATAGGAAAAAAACGTTTTCTTCGCCCTATTTTTTTATTTATTTCTTTTAGCCTAAACTTAACCAGTTGGAAACCAGGGGTACAGTAATAAAATTAGCAATCAACCAATCAATCAATTCAATAGACCATGCTCACTTAAAACAGCGCTGCTTCTCTCTCAGTCTGACTCCCCCGCTGTTGCAGACAGGAGTGTGTGTGTGTGTGTGTGCGTGTGTGTGTGTGTGTGTGTGTGTCACAGTGTGTGTGTGCGTGTGTGTGTATGTGTGTGTGTGTGTGTGTGTGTGTGTGTGTGTGTGTGTGTGTATGTGTGTGTGTGTTTGTGGGTACGCCAGCGTCGGACAGTGAGAGAGAACGCTGCAGTCAGTAGCAAGAAGGAAGTAGAAATTTAAATCAATCAATTAATCTATCAATCAAACCGCGATTTTTCTTTTGTTCTAGATTGCCTCAAGACCCATCAATTACATCATCCAACATTGTTTAAAGGGCTAACACATTCCCCTTGACAGAATCGCTTCATATTTAGTCGTTTAGTCGCCATTAACATATCCATTTGTAAATATTATTGGCCACCTTCTTGTGATCCGGCGGAGTGATGTGATGTGGGTCGGTTGTGGGCGGGTCCTGGGCCAGCAGCGTGGATTGTTGCCAATAAAGACGTGTAAAATGACTGTTTCAGCCAATCAGAATCGAGAAATTTGCATGCCGTTGTATAAATACCGTTAGACAATGCCTCATGTATTAAACTAAAAGTGAATAGTTGACTGGGTCATTTTGTTTAAACAGTAACGTTAGCTAGGTAGCTAACGTTAGCTCACAGAGGTCCCATGCACTAGACTAGACCGATCTCATATTTATACTGAATATCGGCCGATACCGATCGCTGGCCGATCGATCGGGGCATCCCTAATCATTGGCGATCAGTTACAGCTATATTGGCCAACATTAGCCAGCCAGCTACTGCACCACGAACTGCCAGCCATAGCGATACCGGAGTCTCATGGCAAGCACAGAAAGACTCAGAAGAAGCTTCTATCCCCAGGCCATCAGGTTGCTCAATGAACAATAACACTATGCAACAACCATCAAATGCACTCACAGCACACACATCCGCACACACTCACTTTAAACAATCGACCCACTGCAGCAGCCACTCTACACACTTTAGAACACCTAGACACTTTATATTTATTGGCAAAGAATTTGCACTACAACCCATACCTCAGGACACCTTACTGTAAATTGTACCTAAATTGTACCTCATCTCATTTCTGCACTATATAGTATATTGTATATTAGTATATTGCATAGTATATTGTATGGTAACTCAGTTACTGCTATCCTGCATTGAACATTGTACATACTGAACACTTGTGTCTACGTACGTGACTTCTATTTTTTACTTGCTATACTAATTTTATTTCATACTTATCTTTTGTCTAGCACAGTCTCTGGAGCGTAACAGAAAGAAGCATTTTGTATAAAAGTATTCTGTACTTCTGTATGACAACTATTAAAGAAACTTGAACTTGAAACTCTGTCTCTGCACGAGAAGCGAGGCGCTCACACATACGGATACTTAACACTTTCAGAGCCCTTGCTTAACCTTGATTTACCTGTTGAATGCCACCATCCACTTCAATGTTAGCGTTAAAAATGCCTAATCTATGTTTTAAATGATGGCTATGTGTCTAATCTGCCCGTCGCTTTATCAATGACTCGTTTGCAGTCAACATTGTCGAAGCGGATTGTTTTTTTATCGGTTCATTTTCGTTTTATAGCATTTTGAAAAGCCCTCGTTTTCAAGGAAAATATAAAGATTCCATGATAAAGACATTTACTGGAATATTCTAGAATACACAAAAACGGTCATTTTTCGGCCTATTTATGAATAGTTTTCAAATAAACGCTAGATTATCGATAGTATATGTGTACGTATGCACGCTATAGACGCAAGCTGAAAAATCTATTCTCTTATTTCCTCATCAGCGATCGCGCACACACAGACACATCACACATGTGAGATCTCAGCAAATACAACTCTGATTATCCCAAGACTGGTAAAATAGATTCCTTACCTCAGATCAGATGTTCTGCAAAAAGATCATTCCAATTCCTGATCGCCATTCCAAATATCGATCACGCTTATTGATTGAGTATTGGCTGCTTTGAATATATATTCCAGGCTGATTCCCGTCCCGCGATGACTTCCATGTTGATCAGACTTCTTGCCAGCACAAGGAAGCAGCTGGCTCCGCCTCTACATATCTACAGATCCCAGGTCAGTCTAAGCGACTGACCTGCAGTTACACAGGGATAGACGATAGGGGGCGCTTTTTTCCATTCTGAGCTCCTGTAGGGGCTGGTGTACCAACGGGAGACTCGTTGATGAAATATGAAATCAGATCGCTAATAAAACAATAAAACGATATTTGTCGTCGTGGGCACTCAACGGGGGGCTGATAAAACGAGATATGTCGTCCGTGGCACTGAAAGGGTTAAGGGAGGTGCCTGTCCGTGGCTCCATGCTGCTGAAGCGCGCTGCACACAGACAGATCTGCATGCGCTCGTCATGGCGGAGAGAGCGAAGCGCTCAAAAGTATGGGTATACTTTACGAGAGTCGATGCCGACAACGCACGTTGCCACAAGTGCAACAAAACATTTGGCAGTAAGGGTGGCAATACGAGCAATTTATCAAAACATCTGTTGGCAAAACATAATATTAGTGTGCAGAAATGCAGTTTTTTACTGCTTTGCTTGCAGTGTTCCATCTGCATCCACGTCCACTGCAGGTAAGCCAAGATACGGAGTTAGCTAGGCTAATAACGAATTATTACGAATAGGCTAATAAATAAAATATAATTGCTTAGCTAATTGTTCAGCTACAAATATATTTGAAAGATGACAACTTTTTATAGATCGTCAGGCTGAGGCTGCAGCCACCATGTCCCAGCCCACCCCTCCTCCCTCTACCACCACCGGTCTCAGCCAAGCCCAAAGTTCCTTCACCCTAGCAGCTAGAGGAAGGATGACAGAGGATAGGGTGAAATAGTGTCACAGCCTCTACTAATAAAATAGAGTATTGAACCGTTTTTAACAGCTGGGTATTGGGTGGGACATTCTGATTTAAGTATTTCTAAATAAAATAGAAAGTCCCAAAATAGTTAATTCATCTGACTGCTTGTATTAATTGATCAAAAAGTAGCCATGTGCAGTAATATCTAATATAGTTATATAAAAGAATAATAAAGCAATGTCGATTATGTTGTTCGTTTTTTTTTTTTTTTTTTTTACTAATTTAAATAAAAAAAATTACTAATAAACGAACCTACACTGTAACACGCAACACTTTGATGAACATTGTTACTCAGCAGATAGAGTTGTGCCCTTCGTGATGACTTGTCGTACAGAACTTGTAAGTCGCTTTGGATAAAAGCGTCAGCTAAATGACTAAATGTAAATGTATCTGGAGAAATGTAATCTTTTATTGTGAAGAAAATTACATTGCTGCAGTTGACCATGGAAATGGTAAAGTACTATAAATGTAAAACATTTGGCATTTTTTACAATTAGGGTGGGATTGTACAACTTCAAGGCTCCTTTCGAGTGCCGCTGCTGCAAGGAGGAGCAATAAGAGGAAAACAAAGTAAACATAATTGTACTTACAGATGTTGGTGTCCAGTCTGCTGTCTGTTTCCACAAGAAGAAGGTTTTGATCCAGATGTTTTGAGTAGAAAGCCTTGGTCCAGTAGAGTTCCGTCACAGAGACTTCACACTGTAAACACACAAAGCATTTGTTGAATAATCAGGGCTCCAGACTAACTTTTTACATTGGTTGCACCCAGGGCCAGGGCTGTACGCTAAGCTTTATGAGAAATTTAGGGGCAAAAAATTTTTTTAGGGGCAAATTTTTAAATAACAATTTTACCATTATTTAGATCGATTGTTTTTGATTTAAAAAAAATAAATAAAAATAAAAATTATTTTATATAATTTTTTTTTAATAAAATATATATATTATATAATCATACTTGTAGTTGTATTATCTGCGAGACATCGCTACCACGCAACAAGTCTAAATGCTCGCTATATGCAACCAGCTCCACTGTGTGTGTACTCGAGTAGCCTCCAGCTACGGCCAGGATTCCCCGGAGCTGCAGCTGGACCCTATACTGTAGCCTCCAGCTACGGCCAGGATTCTCCGGCGCTGCAGCTGGACCCTATTGACTATATTCAGCGTGCCCTCAGCTCGAATACGCATCGACTCAGTGTTATAAGACATTGATATCAGGAGCTATCTGAACTATTTAGTTTAATGGGACGTTTCGTTTTAAACAGTAAGCTAACACGAGCTATCATGCACTACTAGACTTACTGTAGCATTTGTTGATAGCTATCAGTAGCTAGCCGGCTGGCAGGCTCACGGTCCCACTAGAGACTAGTGTTTACAACAGCCACGGGTGCGCAGCGGGAGGGAGGAGGAGCAGCAGACGCCGCAGCTCTCTCCGTGTGTCTGAGTTCAGTTCAGTTCGGCTCACTATAGGAGGTCGAACACGTCGAAAATATGAAGCAATACTAACTTTACTTTTCTTCATAGCTAAATCAGTCAGCCAGCCAGTCTATCAGAGTGAGTGCTCAGTCGATTGTTCCCACTGATCATACCTGCTGAGTGCTCACTGCTCAGCTCGCGTGAGTGACGTCGCGTCATCACACGCCTTGGATCATTTAGGAGTGAAATGCAAATGCAAGGCTTGAAAGCACTACTCGCAAGCCCGCCCCCAGATAATATTTACCAATCGCAACGGCCAATTAAAGGGGCAATTCGCGACGATATCATCTAGGCCTGCCACGATAACACATTTTGCTGGGCGATTAATTGCCCCCGAAAATATCGCGATAAGCGATATTATTGCGACCGGTTAGAGATTTTTTTTTTTTAGAAATGTATTTCCCAAAACTTTTATTTTGAAGCCCACCGCTCCGTCTTTTCCGGTGTTTAAGACTTTTATTTTGAAGCCCACCGACCGGACCGGAAGTACACTGCAGACCACTGAATAGAGACGCGTCTCTAGGATTTCATAATCATTATGTTTGCAGCAGGCACAAGTGCAATAAACAAAGGATACAGTCACTGTGTATTCTGCCTCATTTATTGATTAAACAAAACCGACATCAACACAATTTGCCACCGAGCGGAGAGTTTAGTCTCGCAAAAAGATCGCTGACTTGTTAAGGCTTGTTGTTAGGTTAGGTGCTAATGTTGTGCTAGCGTTTTAGCATGGCTATCGTACATAGCGTGATCAATATAACTCGCTATTGATTGTTTGTATGAGTAACGTTAATGCTAGTAGAATAGACACAACGTGAGGTAATCACCATCCATTTTAAACCGGTTATTACCTAATGCTAACGTTAGCAAATAGACGCGACTGGTAACGTTACAGCTTGTTAGCCTAATGCTCGTTAACGTTAGCATAGACAGCCTAGCTAACGTTAACGCTTGTAGAATAGACACAATGAGAGGTAACGTTAGCGTTAGCAGAATAGACACAACGAGGGTCTCGTTAATGTTGTTATTGATTGATTGAAAACTGTGTTTACTCTGTTTGTATGAGTAACGTTAATGCTAGTAGAATAGACACCTGTGCTGTGCTCTGTAGTAAAGCCAGCGGCCCGCCTCCCAACACGGACAGTGACTGACAAGGGGCACTGGGTCCGCCTCATTAAAACAAACGCGCAAATAGCAATTAATCGCGCCCGTCAAAATCATTGCATTCATTTTAATTATCGCGGCAATTAATCGATTTATTGCTTATCGCGGCAGGCCTAATATCATCGCAGTGTACAGCCCTGCCCAGGGCACGAAATTAGAGCCCGCCACCCGCCATTGGCGGGCAGATTTTAGGTTTGGCGAGTGAGACTGAGAGGTCTGTCCACCATGTGGCGGGCAACCAAATAGTCATGTGAAAACCGATCGAAAAACATGATCCAATTATTAGCGGAGTTCTCACTCGCTGACTTCTGTCTCAAGCACACAGACCTGCAGCGCACTGCTCCTCCTCCCCCTCCCAAACCCGTGTAAACACAGAGGCTCCTATTGCATCGGGCAGTCTGCTGACTGCTCTAGTCTAGTGGGACCTCCGTGAGCTAACGTTAGCTACCGTTACAAAATGACCCAGTCAACTATTCACTTTTAGTTTAATACATGAGGCATTGTCTAACGTTATCTAGCCGGCTAGCTACTGTTAGCTCCTGATATCAACAAATGCTCCAGCAATAGTCTAGTAGTGCATGATACCTCCGTTGGCTAGTTAGCTCACTACGAAATGTCCCATTAAACTAAATAGGTCACTGAGGGTTATCTAGCCGGCTAGCAGTAGCTACAGATAGCTCCTGATAGCTACCTAGTAATGGCCAACAGCTATAACAATTGTATGTATTGTACTGTACTGTACCCATTCTGCAAACTGTTAATAAACTTTTCAATCAAACAATCAATCAAAGCTAGTAGCAATCTAGCTAGTAATAGACAACAGCTAGTAGCATGAATTAGAGCTGCCGCGATTACCGCATTACCGCGGTATCGCTGTTACATCACGGCCACCGCAGAGTAGGCTGAATACCGCGTCACCGCTGTTTTTTATAATAATAATAATAAATTATCCTCCTCTCGTTGGGCTTGCGGCTCTGCAGATATACCCTACTCCTCTCTCGAGGTTCCAAGCGACCCTATTGGGTACCAGAAAAGTCACGTGAAACATTGCAGACCACTGATTGGTCAGAAGAGAGTCGCGTCACACGTTGTAGCGTCATGCAGTGTGTTACCACCAATCGGCAAGCGAGTATTAGGTTTTTACTTCCTGAATGTCAGATCATCACAACACGGCTAATAACGTTAGCTTTAACTCTCCGCCGGAGTGGACTACGATCGCTCCTAAGGAGTACTAAACGAGACATAATGATTTTACTGTCTGCAACGAATGTTATAATAAAAGCCCTTCGTTCTATACACTTGTCTGATTGAAAACTTTATTAACAGACCGCAGAATGGGACAACTCGGCACGCTCTGAGCAAAGAAAGGAACTGAGATATGAATAGAGTATTGCTTGCCTTGCTATTGTCCGGTAAATACGCTGATGTTATTGAACGTATAACTATATAATGTTAATGCCACAAAACGAATGCCTTTATTATAAAGTAGTAACTTTATAGTAATAATAATAAGAAAGGGTCGGGGGGGTTAGGGGTAACCACCCCTGCCCGCGACACCGAGTGAACGGCGCACGACCAGAGGGTAAACTTCGAATCCGTGTTTCACTTTCAATAACTAATGCGTGCTTGCCGAATCCCAAACAATATTCATGCTGCAAAGTCATCCTCTAAAAATAGACATTTAGACTAGAGGCAGGCTATATGCTATAAAGAGTAGACTACTACTAAAAAAAAATGCATTCAAACTTTTTTTTTGTATTTTTTGTGTGCATGCGGTAATAACCGCGGCGGTAGGAAATATTTTGCAAATTTGTGCGGTAAGGAAATAATCAATACCGCGGCAGCTCTAGCATGAATGAATGAATGACTTTATTTGACAATATAAAAAATAAACATGTGACAGAAGAGCACAGTCAGGATATACTACCAACGATAAAACACAAAAAAGCTCAGAGCTTATTTCCATTGTGGTCCTTGTAGGGGGGTGGGGGAGTGTGATGCTTAATACATGCATCATACAAAACGTGACATCACAACACATCACATATACCATTTAACTTTTATATACATACAGACTCATACAACATGCAAGGGTGCCTTAAGCTAAGTGACTAGGTCAAGTATAGTCCCTAGCAAGCTAGCTAGTAATAGCCAACAGCTAGTAGCAAGCTAGCTAGTAATAGCCAACAGTTAGTAGCAAGCCATACAGGAGCTAGCAAACAGGCGGTCTCGTTAGCATTAGCCTACTTTCTCCGAGACTAAACTAATACAAAGGTGGGTTAGTGATCTTGGATCCGAACAGAATGTACACAGGATGAGTGGAATATTTTACGGAAAATGTAGCAACAAGTAGATAACGTTTAAAACACAAATTCTTCTTCTTCTTCATGTCAATTTCCGGCGGACTACGCATCTAGGCGTATTGCCGCCCTCCACATGACAGTGAGATCACTGTAGAAACAAAATTATGGCGGGTCGCGACCACAAAAGCCACACACCGCCACCTACTGCACACACCATTCCACAATAACCTTCTTCTTCACTGGGTATAGTGGCAAATTGCGACCACAAAAGCTGCATACCGCCACCTACTGTACAATCCGTTCAACCCCATAACACACAAAACAACAAACCCATCCCTAACATCACCACCCTATCCAAACCTAATCTATGAGTCCCTCCTTGCCTCCTGTGGGCTGACTCTGGCCTCCTTGAACACTCACCACCCCCTTCTCCAACTCTACTTGATCCCTCACCCTATTTAACTCCCTTATAACGTCCTCCACTGTCAACCCCTTCATACCCAAGTGTCCCACTGCTGCTTGAACTATCAACTGGGTCCTAACTGTCCTACTACTAACCATCGCTGTTGTATTCACTACTCCTGCCACAAAGCCCACTAAATCCAACTTCTCCCCCCACACCCTCCTTTTCTCCTCCTGAACTTCCTCTACTGTCCGATGCCCTCTTCTAAAACCCTGATCCCCATCTTGCTTTCCCTGATCCTCCTGCACTATCCTCACTGCCAACTCCCCTTCTCTAAACCCCTGACCCTTGCCTTGCTGTCCCACCTTCCTAGCTGCCTCTGCATAAGAAATCCTACCTTCCCTTCTCACCTGCTGGACCACTACCTCTCGTTTCACCGCCTCACAACCCCAATACCCTACACACTATGCTTCCCACCACAACTACAACACTTCGGCTCCACTCCCTGTTCACACTCCCCATACTTATGCTCCCCACTACACCTACCACATATCTGTCCCTTCCTACACAACTTAGCTATATGTCCAAACTCCTGGCACCTGTAACACCTCAAAGGATTCGGCACAAACTCCCTAACCCTATATGCCAAATACCCTAAAAAAACCACTTTCGGACTAACCTCACCCTCAAACTGAATGACTATCGTCCCTGTCTCCTCCTTCTCTGCCCCTCTCATCATCCTTTCTACACTCTTAACTTTCCCATTACGATCGTCACTCCTCAAATCTCCTAACAGCTGATCCATACTAACCTTATGATGAATTGAAAATGGGGGACCCTGGTGGAAACAAGACGAAAGTCTTTCTCTGGTCTGCATCCCCTTAACAATTGTATGTATTGAGATGTACTGTACTGTACCCATTCTGCAATCTGTTAATAAACTTTTCAATCAATCAATCAATCAACCTTAATTGGGATTCCACTAATCACCCCCTTACAACCCCCACCCCTTTTCTCCCCTACTATCGCTACTCTACAGATAACCACTTTGCCAATGCTCTTCATTTCCCTTGCCCTCTCTACCTGCACTACACTTACACACCCTATAAACAAGTTCCCATCCCCCAACACCTTTCCGTACCTTACCTCACCTAACTGCGCTTTAATGTGTTTAGACAGCTGGCTCGGCTCTATATCCCCAACTCAGTTTTCTCCCTCAAAACGCACCACTACATTCAACCCTACAAAACCCTTTCCTCTACCCTCATCCTCTGACTCACTCGAGCTCCCTCCCCCCTCTTTCTTCCTCTTACTCCCCTTCCCCTCACTCTTCTTCTCCACCTTTGTCCACTTTTCTCCCCCACTCTCCTCCCCACTACACTCCATACCGTCACCACCCGACCCCTTGCACTCGCTATTCTCACCCCCATCACTGTCGTTCCTCTCCTCCTCGATATATCTCTTCATGAGCAATTCCCACTCCTCGCAACTCCATTGTGTATCAAGTCCTCACTGAACTTGTTCAAATCTTCATCCACCCAAAACCCTGGATAATCTTCCATGGGCCGGGGCCAACCACGAAAACTACACGTCTCAAAAACTGACCTGTGCGCCTCCCACCACTGATCACTCCCCTTCGAGCCATCAATCAAACTTCTAAATGACTCTGCCTGTCTCCACTAAAGACTTCTTCTTCTTAGGCATCTAGCTACGAGTCTCCATCAACAACCAAACTCAATTTTCCTCTCCAAACAAATCTCAATCTCAACAACAACAACAACAACTGTGGCCGCGCCGCCAGCTTTCTCCGTCACTCCAACACACACATCACATATACCATTTACCTTTTATATACATACAGACTCATACAACATGCAAGGGTGCCTTAAGCTAAGTGACTAGGTCAAGTATAGTCCCTAGAAAGCTAGCTAGTAATAGCCAACAGCTAGTAGCAAGCCATACAGGAGCTATGTAAGCTAGCAAGGAGCTAGCAAACAGGCGGTCTCGTTAGCATTAGCCTACTTTCTCCGAGACTAAACTAATACAAAGGTGGGTTAGTGATCTTGGATCCGAACAGAATGTACACAGGATGAGTGGAATATTTTACGGAACATGTAGCAACAAGTAGATAACGTTTAAAACACGAATTACAACTTTTTTAAGCGTTTATCTGGTGGAGAGTAACACAACGCAGCTCACCTGGCTCGTAGGAGTCCGGAAGACAAGTGCAGTAGCTGCGCGCATAGATATCTATGGCCGCGCGCGCGTGATTTTTCCGTAGCCGCATTTCTCGGAGACGCTCTCTGATTGGCACTGACTGACGCTCTCTGATTGGCCACTGACGCGTTTGCCCAATCGCGTGACGAGCTGTGTCTTTGTCCATTTCCACGTCAAACAGCCTGCAAACTACCTGGCGTTCTATCGCCATGCTCTAAGACAAACTCTAACCTTAACCAACTTCGAAAGAGTGCGTGTAGAAACAGGCGTCGGCCAATCAGAGAGCGTCTCCGAGAAATGCGGCTACGGAAAGAAATCACGCGCCGCGCTCAAACGCACGTAATGACGTCACGGCGGGAGTGTTCAGCCCAATAGGGGATATCTGCAGAGCCGCAAGTCCAACGTCTGGGCGAGGCTTGAATGAATGAATGAATGAAAACTTTATTAACAGATTGCAGATGGGTACAGTACAGTACAGCTCAATACATACAATTGTTAAGGGGATGCAGACCAGAGAAAGACTTTCGTCTTGTTTACATCAGGGTCCCCCATTTTCAATTCATCGTAACATATATGACATACATGACATACAGATAGATAGTACTGCTCCATCTATACATTTATGACATACCAGATTTGCAATTACAGTACTGTTTGTGATACAAAAAGAGTCCAGAAAGAAAAGAGCATATACATTAGGCGTGGAAACTGTACATTGGATTGGGTAGGTGGGGGTGGGGGGGGACTGTACATTGGAGGTGGTTGGGTGGGTGGGGGGGGGGGGGGGGGGGGGTTGGTTAGGAGTGGGGGGGGGGGGGGGGTTCGTTAAGAGTGGGGGGGGGGGGGTTGGGTAGGGGGGGGGGGGTTGGGTAGGAGGGGTGGGTGGGGGACACTGTACAACTGTACAAACAACACTGTACATTGGATTATTGACAAGACCATACTTGGTAATTTACTGTACATTGGAGGGGGTTGTGTTCGGACATTTACAGGGGCCAGTTTCGGGTTGCAGTCTCCCTTAGGTGTTTTTTGAGAGTGTTTTTGAAAGTGGGTAGTGATTCACATTCCTTTACAGCTTTGGGTAGGGCGTTCCACATTGATGTGGCATAATTGCGAAACGTGTTTAGTCCCTTGTTTGAGCCGAATCTGGGTTTAACATGATTTGTGGAGCTCCCTCTGGTGTTGTGATCGTGGTATTCACTGACCTTTGGGAAGTATTTTGACATGTACATGGGTACCTTGGTCGTGTAGTGTATCTTGTAGACCAGGCCCATTGCAAGTTGCTGTACTCTGTCGTCTACTCTAAGCCATCCTAGGTTGTCAAAGTGGGCAGGGGTGAGGTGGGTTCTAGGAGTAAGGTCAAGCAGTAGTCTGACCAGTTTGTTTTGAGATGTTTGTAATTTTGTTTTTAGCGCCTTTGAGGTGCTTTGGTACCATGAGGTGCAAGCATAGTCGTAGTACCCTTGAATGAGTGCTCCTGCTAGAGTCTTCAGGGTATTCTTGTTTACCAGTGAGGAGATCCGGTACAAGAATCGAGTTCGTTGGTTGACTTTTTTTATTACATTGGATGCCATTTTGTCACAGGAAAGATTTGCCTCTAGGATGGAACCCAGGTAGGTAATATCTTCTTTCCTTGTGACAATATTGTCACCCACTGTAACTGAGAAGCCGTCGGTCTTGCTGAGTTTGTTATTTGAACCGAAGAGAATGGACTCTGTAATAAAAAAAGTCAACCAACGAACTCGATTCTTGTACCGGATCTCCTCTCTGGTAAACAAGAACACCCTGAAGACTCTGGCAGGAGCACTCATTCAGGGGTACTACGACTATGCTTGCACCTCATGGTACCAAAGCACCTCAAAGGCGCTAAAAACAAAATTACAAACATCTCAAAACAAACTGGTCAGACTACTGCTTGACCTTACTCCTAGAACCCACCTCACCCCTGCCCACTTCGACAACCTAGGATGGCTTAGAGTAGACGACAGAGTACAACAACTTGCAATGGGCCTGGTCTACAAGATACACTACACGACCAAGGTACCCATGTACATGTCAAAATACTTCCCAAAGGTCAGTGAATACCACGATCACAACACCAGAGGGAGCTCCACAAATCATGTCAAACCCAGATTCGGCTCAAATAAGGGACTAAACACGTTTCGCAATTATGCCACATCAATGTGGAACGCCCTACCCAAAGCTGTAAAGGAATGTGGATCACTACCCACTTTCAAAACCTCTCTCAAGGGACACCTACGGGAGACTGCAATTCAACACTGGCCCCTGTAAATATCCTAACCCAATCATTCCAACCCCCTCCAATGTACAGTCATTTACCTAGTATGGTTTTGTCAATAGTTCAATGTACAATTGTGTTTGTTTGTACAGTGTCTCCTCCCCCCCCCCCTCAATGTACAGTGTTACTTGTTTATACAGTATGCCCCCCCCCCCCCCCAACCACCTCCAATGTAAATTACCCAGTATGGTTGTCAATATCCCAATGTACCCAACCCCCCCCACCCAACCTCCAATGTACAGTTTCTACGTCAAATGTATATACTCCCTTTTCTTGACTCCTTCTGTATCACAAACAGTACTGTATTTGCAAATCTGGTATGTCATAAATGTATAGATGTAGCAGTACTGACTATCTGTATGTCATGTATGTCATATATGTCTATATGAATTGAAAATGGGGGACCCTGATGGAAACAAGACAAACGTCTTTCTCAGGTCTGCATCCCCTTAACAATTGTATGTATTGAGCCGTACTGTATTGTACCCATTCTGCAATCTGTTAAATAAAGTTTTCATTCATTCATTCATCTCTGTTTTGCCCATGTGTAATGATAGTTTGTTATCAGCGAGCCATATGCAGATTTTGCCTAGTTCTGAGCTGAGGGTTTTTTCAACCTGTAACTTGTTCTTGTCAGAGACCAGCAGGGCTGAGTCGTCCGCAAACAGGAACAAGTTGCAGTCACAAGCTGACGACATGTCATTTGCATAAATTAGGAACAGTAGCGGACCTAGTATGCTTCCTTGTGGAACACCACAGTTTACTGTGAGGGGGGGGGATAGGGTACCGTTTACCTCCACCATCTGCTCTCTCCCCTCCAGGTAGGATTGCATCCAGCTCACTGATAGACTATCAAAACCAATTGCTTTTAGCTTGTCAATCAGAATGGTGTGATTGACAGTGTCGAAGGCCTTTTGTAGGTCCAGCATGACCATGCCGCAGTATTTGCCCGCGTCCACCTCTTGTTTGATGTGGTCGTTTAAATAGAGAAGGCATGTGTCAGTGGAGTGGGATGTTCTGAAGCCAGATTGGAATTCGTAGATTAGATTTTTTTCCGCAAGGTATTTTTCGACCTGTTCGTATACAATTTTTTCCATGACTTTCGAGATGGAGGTAAGGATAGAAACAGGGCGGTAGTTGCCTGGGTCTAATTTACTGCCTTTTTTGTGCAGAGGGGTCACTCTCGCAATTTTGAAGTCCTTGGGGACGTGTCCCTGTTTTATGGAGAGGTTTATTATGTGTGTGATGACTGGGGTGATGGCGGCTGCTGAGTCTCTGAGGAATTTCGGGGCTTGTACTCGGTTTGAGGCGGATTTTGGGGCTAGTACTCGGTTTTACTGTGCGGGGCGTCGGGGCTTGTACCTAGTTTTGCACTACTGCGCATGCGGATGAGGGGGGGGGGGCCCGGGGGCTTATAGCTTATCCGCAACAGTAAGTTACTTCCGGGGTAGGCCTGATTGGCCCCGACAGGCACGTGACGCGCAACTTTCTCTGCCGCGCGGCACGCTCCGCGGAGCCGAGCGGCAGAGCTTGCGTAATTACGTAACCGTCCAAATACGCCATGACTTTCATTCGGCGCTTCAGCTCACCTGGCAGAGCAGCGGTCCTGCGATCCTGCGGTCTGTTGTTGACGAGTTCGAATCCGATCAAATCTTTTTTTTTTAACGTGATTTTTTTTTAACGTGTATTCTTTTGCCGGTTAAGGTTAGGCATGGTTAAGGTTAAGGTTAAGGTTAGGCATTGTTTCGGAGTTGGTTAAGGTTAGAACGGTTAAGTTTAGGCGCTGTTAAGGAGCTGGTTAAGGTTAGAGTTTGTCTTAGAGAATGGCAATATTCTTTCTATGGTTAAGGTTAGGCATGGTTAAGGTTAAGGTTAAGGTTAGGCATTGTTTCGGAGTTGGTTAAGGTTAGAACGGTTAAGTTTAGGCGCTGTTAAGGAGCTGGTTAAGGTTAGAGTTTGTGTTAGAGAATGGCAATAGACAGCCTATTTCCGCGCGACAGCTCTCAGCAGCCTCGTTGCGCGTCCTGAGTTTGCCGCGTCACGTGCCTGTCGGGGCCAATCAGGCCTACCCCGGAAGTCACTTACTGTTGCGGAACAGTTACACGCGGCCCGGGGGGGAGGCTCTCTCGCTCTCTCTATCTCTCCCTACGTGTTACTAGTGCAACAGACACGTGTTAGCTGATTGATTGATTTTACATTTTATTAACAGATTGCAGAATGGGTACAATACAGTACAGCTCAATACACACAATTGTTAAGGGGATGCAGACCAAAATACTTCCCAAAGGTCAGTGAATACCACGATCACAACACCAGAGGGAGCTCCACAAATCATGTTAAACCCAGATTCGGCTCAAACAAGGGACTAAACACGTTTCGCAATTATGCCACATCAATGTGGAACGCCCTACCCACAGCTGTAAAGGAATGTGAATCACTACCCACTTTCAAAAACACTCTCAAAAAACACCTACGGGAGACTGCAATTCGAAACTGGCCCCTGTAAATGTCCTAACACAACCACCTCCAATGTACAGTAAATTACCAAGTATGGTCTTGTCAATATCCCAATGTACAGTTTTGCTTGTACAATGTCCCCCACCCACCCCTCCTACCCCCCTACATTGGAAGAGGTGGGGTAGGTGGGGAAAACTGTACATTGGAGGTGATTGGGTGGGGGGGACTGTGCATTGGAGGGGGTTGGGTTTGGACATTTAAGTTTGTGACATAAAATGGTAAAAAATATATATATATTATTCAAGGAGTTGTGGAGCCACTATCTCATATATTCAATTTGTCATTGAAAATGGGAGCATTCCCTCAAAAAATGAAAATTGCAAAGGTTATACCATTATTTAAAGCTGGAGACAAGCATTTGTTTACCAATTATAGACCGGTATCCCTGCTATCACAGTTCTCAAAGATACTCGAAAAACTATATGTTGCAAGATTAGACACTTTGATTGAAAAAAAAAATCTCCTAATGGACAGCCAGACATGGTTTTAGAACAGCTAGATCTACCTCCATGGCATTAATGGAGCTTGTAGAGGAAATAACGGACGGTATACAGAGAAAGAAATATGTATTAGGAATATTCATTGACATAAAAAAAGCTTTTGATACAATAGATCATGAGATTTTACTGAAAAAGATGGACAGGTTTGGTGTCAGAGGGGTTGCTCTAGACTGGCTGAAAAGCTATATTAGTAACAGGCAGCAATTTGTTCTGATGGGTCAGCACAAGTCACAATGCTTAAACATTACCTGTGGTGTTCCACAGGGGTCAGTATTGGGACCCAAATTGTTCATTTTATACATAAATGATTATGTAAAGTATCTGACATACTGAAACTTGTTGTCTTTGTGGATGACACAAACATTTTATGTTCGGGGGATGACCTTCAGCAGCTTTTAGAAGTGGCAAACATAGAAATGGACAAATTAAAAGGTTGGTTCAACACAAATAAGTTATCACTCAATTTGAAAAAAACCTACTTCATGATATTTGGAAATTGTAAAATAATCACTGATCCTCAACTGAAAATTGATAATGTAAAAATTGAGAGAGTATATACAAACAAGTTTCTAGGAGTCTTAATAGACCACAAACTCTGCTGGAAACCCCATATAAAATATTTGTGTTCAAAGTTAGTGAGAAGTATTGGTATACTGGGCAAGACTAGATATATCCTGAATCAGAAAACTCTATATACATTATATTGCACACTCATTGTACCATATCTATCATATTGTGTTGAAATCTGGGGAAATACTTATAAAAGCAACTTACAAAAGATATGCAAACTGCAAAAAAGAGCCATACGGATAGTACATCATGGTAGATATTTAGATCACACAAATAGTCTGTTTGTAAGGAGTCAAACATTAAAATTCATGGACTTAATCAAATTCAAATCTGCACAAATTATGTTTCTGGCAATAAAAAACAAATTACCAAGCAACATTAAAAAGAATTTCACGGCTAGAGAGAGTGTTTATAATTTTAGAGGGACATTAGCTTTAAAGCAACCTACGGTACGTACAACTCTTAAAAGTATGTGCATTGCAGTTTGTGGGGTATCACTCTGGAATGGTCGGGATGCGAATATACAATTAAGCAAAAGTATCAATACATTTAAAGGTAGCTATAAACAAGCACTTATGGACACATATAAGAGAGAGGAGCTTGAGCTGTAATGTGACTGCCTATTATTTTTTTCTTATTTGGATATTTGGATATATAAAAAAAAATGTACTTTGCAGTTTGTGGGGTATCACTCTGGAATGGTCGGGATGCGAATATAAAATTAAGCAAAAATATCAATACATTTAAAGGTAGCTATAAACAAGCACTTATGGACACATAAGAGAGAGGAGCTTGAGCTGTAATGTGACTGCCTATTTTTTTTCTTCTCATTTGGATATTTGGATATATAAAAAAACTGTACTTTTATTTTATTTTTTATTTGTTATATTATTTTTATTTTTATTAAATTATAATGTCAAATATTGTAAGGAAGGGGCAGGGCTTGATACGTTGATTTACGTTGATTTACGATACGTTCCTTCTCGAACACTTATTGTATGGAAATAGTCTTTGACTATTTACCTTTTGGTTTTTTAAACTTGTTTTATGTTTCTATGTTCGAGACAAATAAAAATCAAATCAAATCAAACATACAAGATATGCAAATATGGTTAGAGTTACATAGATGGAGAGACTGTTAACTGGTTAGAGTTACATCAGAATAAGTGGTGGTCCACCCGTCACCTCTCACTTTACCATGACTGCACATAAACCTGGCACACAACATACTTGTTCACATATATCATTTTTCTTTCACTCTAAGGAAATATGTCTCACATACAGTAGACCCCCCCAGTACTTTGTGGAGACGAAGATGTGAGGCCCGTCTGTGGACCTGCTGATGAGTACCAGTCTTCTCCTGACACAGTGGCGGCTCTGCCACTAGGGGCGCAAGGGCGCCGACCCACCTGCTGACTGCTGTTAAATCAGAGAGAAGAAGAAAATAAAACTTTTTAGTTTTTAGTTTTATAGCCCTATAAATAATATAAACATGTTTAAAATTAATAACATTTACTCATTTTAAGTATGTTTGTGTTTCCAATGCACAATATAACGTTATTATATAAAATAAAAAAATACTCGTTTTCTTGAACAGGAAGTGACATCACTTTTTTTTTTTTATTATTACTCGGCCCGGGCTAGACGCAATAGCGCTCTGAGTGCGCGTCACGGTTTGATCGCTGTATCTGTCGAAGCCAATCAGTGCGTAACGCGTTGTGCGTTGAAATATGACTATTATGTTGGAATCCGGGCGCGATTTGAAGTGGTCTAGCCAGTAGCGTCAAGAATTTCTGTAGCCGCATTTCGCGGAGACGCTCTCTGATTGGCCGACGCCAGTATTTTTTTCCGTAGCAGAATTTCACAGAGACGATCTCTGATTGGCCGAATCCAATTTCTAATGTTCCAATTCTTGCTTATTCCGGTCCGTTGGTGAGAGATAGTTGTGTTGTTGTGTTGTTGTGAAATGCAGGCAACAGAGCGTGCCGTGACTGCAAGTTCTTTAGATGGTTAAGCTTAGGCACTCTTTCAAAGTTGGTTAAGGTTAGAGTTTGTCTTAGAGCATGGCGATAGAACGCCAGGTAGTTTGCAGTCTGTTCGACGCGGAAAAATGGACAAAGAAATGTACTTGTGTTGTGCTAACAGCCTAACAAGCTAACACTTGGCTAACAAGCTATATGGCGGATGCAGTCTGGAGACAGTGGACAGTGGATATACATCAACAGTGGATTATACACGTTTATCAAGCTCTCCTGCCCTGGACGTTTCAACTAAACAGTGAGTCTCTCTCTCTCTCTCGCTCTCTCTCTCTCGCTATACACAGCTGTCTCCGCGAAATGCGGCTACGGAAAAAAGTATTGACTGTGCTTGCTGAGACGATAATTAATAGGCTAGCGATTCAAAACGCGCTGCTGTGTTGTGAACTATAACATTAATTTAGCTGCTGCTGATGCATAATGAATGAATGGTGAGTTGTTTAAAATGACAACATACATGTGTTAATTATTTGATTTGATTGATCCGAGAGACAGAGAGAGATTGCTCCAGAGCATCTCAGAGCATTACATTTTCAACTCGACCTATTAACGAGAACTGCGACCTACAAGGCACCAGCGCCAGCGGCCGCCACTGTCCTGACATATACAATCAGTTTTTCACATTAGGATCTAACATCCCAACAGGCCACCTTGTTTATGGTTTGATTCAGTTTTAGTAGAATGTGAAAGACATGAATGATGTGACATACAGTACTATAAAATCAGTCTATTTACAGTGCAATGAAATAGTTCTGGATTACTGTACAGTTCAAAGTAATGTTTACCTTCTGTTGATAAGCGATTGTTTTGATAATCAACCATGTGAGAAATGACTGTATATCAAGTGCAATGCTGCATATTTCCATCTCTAGATTCCACATACTATAAATACTGCCAACAATATAGAATGCATTACAGTTACCAGGAATGGAAAGATTGTCTACATAACTTCAACGACATTGATCTTCCTTTGGCCTTTACTTTAGGAATGTTACAGGTTAGAAACTGGCTGACAACTTATTAAATGTACATGGAAATTTGAGGCTCTTACAGATTGAAACTTTATTAACAGATGCAGAATACAATACAGTACGACTCAAGACACAGAACACGAGTATGCAAAATAAAAAATTAACACAGATTTGAGGGCGAATAGAGTTACGAGGTTTAGACAGATGATCTGTTTAATGCTTTCTCTTTTACAAGTCGATTATTCATTTCGATATAGAATATTCGTTGACAGCCCTATACAAGTACAATTAGTTATTGCACACTACATCACCCCTGAGTGGAACATGGAAAGCCAAACTTTCCCCCACTGTACCGAAAACCCGTACCGAACTTCAAAACCGAGGTACGTACCGAACCGTGGTTTTATACCATTACACCGCTATTTCCCATTGTTTACTTTGTAAAACCACACACACATGGAGGATGATCTACAGAGTTGATTTATAAAAAAATGTAAATCCTGCTTTCGTGGAAACATGTGCCAAACCTTGTCATACCATTGCCATTGTCCTTTTCCTTCTTTTAAAGTGTCCTTTTCTTGTGTGTTTAGGTTAGGTTAGGTTTACTTTATTTGTTCAAGGGGGACAGTGTACATTAATAAAACATTTTACAATGTAAATGCACCCAATTTTAGCCAAAAGGCTAATTTCCATTGGTAGTCCCCCTGCCAGAAGGTACAGGCTAAAATCCTGTGTAAAAAAAGGGTTAGCAATAAAAACAGAATAAAATCAAGATAAATACATTAGAATAAAAACACAACAAAAGCACATAGACATAGTAGGGATACAGGTCACAATACAGTCATGGACACAAGGACAGAGCACATCATGACATATTAAGAGACCCAGACATAGACAGACGCACCATATCCATATCCACACACACATATACACATACAGACACCTCAGTGTTGACAGTTCTGGTTATCAATGAGCCATTCCCTAACCCTGCACTTGAATGAATGGTATGATGTGGACACTCTAATTGTTTGAGGAATTGAGTTCCATTGGTGGGATGCTCTGTATGAGAAGACGGCCTGGCCAAATACACTTTTTTTAAAAGGGATTGTACAGTCCCCCCTTGCCGCACCTCTAGTGTTCCTGGTTGAGGCAGACTTGAGGTTGATGAAACCGGACAAAGGAGGAGGAGCCAATCCACACTTTATTTTAAAAACTAGACAGACGTTTTGATATAGGGTCAGGTTTTCCCAACTGAGTAGATTATATTTATTTAGAATGTGACAATGATGGTACCTGAATGGTTTCTTGTCTAGAATTTTTATTGCTTGTTTGTAAAGTGATTGAAGTGGTTTCAGAATGGTGGAATGTGAATTGGACCAGGTTATCAAACAGTATGTGATGTGGGAAAGAACCATTGAATGAAAATATAGCTTTGCTGCCTCTGTTGAAAGGAAGTTTCTTATGTACCTGAAGTTTGATAGGCTGAACTTTACCTTATTGCAGAATTTTTTTATGTGATTTTTGAAGCTAAGGTTTGGGTCTATCCTAAATACTTATATTCTGATACTACCTGTAATTTCTGACCGGAGATGAAGATATCCTGCTCTGCAACTTCTCTGTGGCCCTTGGAGAAGAACATACAGACAGTCTTAGAGACATTCAATTGTAAACAGCTGTTCTTAAGCCAGGATGTGACATTCACCATGACATTAGACAATTTTGTTGCAACCTCTTCTGTGGTTTTACCACAGAAAAGTGACCTGTGGTGCGTTTGTGTGTGTTTTTCCTCTTTTTAACTTCTCTGTACGTCAAGTAATTTCCTTTTTAGAGTTTTAATTAGTTTCCATTTTTTACCTCTGTGCCATCTGACCGCTTTATTTTATTGTTTATTCTATCCAGCAGTGCAGTGATGTTTCCTATTTATTAGAAGTGCTGTGTGTGTGCTCTATAGAGGTGCAGTGCTGATTTTGTCTGCAATATTCTTTTTAATTACTAGTAATGGTGGTCTAGATTGGTCCAGTTGGGTATGATCCCTTTTTAGTGTTTTTATTTAATAAAGTGTCAAATCTTGGGAATACAAAAACCTCTGTTGTACGCCTGTTCTTTTATTAGAACCCCTGTGTGGTCTGGGAACTCAGAACATAAATGTGTAACAATGAATGAGGGTCTCTCCCCTTAACAGAGAGTGGCGCAGTTTCTATAGTCAACCATTAACACTTTGGTTGCCTAAGGTTAAATTAATGATATACCATAGATTGCCAGCGCTATTTGTCTATGGAGAAAGTCCCCTTCTTTGCAGGGCTATAACTTTTTAAATTCTATTGCTACATTGCCATTATTAGGGCCCATTCAAAGTCCTATATGTATTGTTCATTGTGTAGCAACGTTAAACTTTTTCATTCACATATTCATAGTAAAGTATGGTCTAATGTATAAGTATGTTTTCATCTCTTTCTGCAGCTTTCTCCAGAACGTGATATATAGCCCCAAATGCATTATATTGATGATGAAATACAGTTTGATGGCAATCAGCGCGATATAAAAAATTCCAACTAGACGTACTTCTAGAAGTTACTACACGTCATCTGATGTTGACCGGATGGGCGAGGGGGCGTTTATAATTCCGTGGGCAGCGTTATACCAATCATCTAATGTGGGTCAAATGTTGATAATATCAGTTCTGTATCGTTAGTGGCTTAGCTTGGCATCACTACTGCACTATCTCGCGTACGTGCACGCGTACTGAATAAACCACAAATGTACCTCTAATACCAGTATTAGTCTGACCACACCCCTCATCAGCTTACCTTCATAAGCAGGTGTGTGGTCACCTGCTCTCCTCCTTCTCGCTTTCACCACAAGGAAGAAGTGCCTCGGTAGATCCCCACACTTGACACCATGATGGAAGAAATTGGATTAGGAACAGCTTGGGAAACAAGGATACGTTGACATCATATCTTTATTTTCTCTCTCACTATTTTCGAGAAAATATGGCGATATTGTCTTCGTACTGGAGTGTCTAGAAGATGATGATCATTCTAAAAACCCTCCACCGGTTTTCGTATTGGGAGCACGCCGCTGCATGCTTCTCAACTGCAGTTCCTTGCTGTGTTTGTTGGGGTGAAACCTGTCAGGCCACAGCTGAACTGTCGGACATGCCGCTGTTGTGAGGAGCGGTGCGTTCCAGGTTGGGTGAGTAGTGTTTGCTGGCGGGCTCCACTTGTCTGTTAGTGCTATGGGGGCTACTTGACAAAGTTTATGGAAAACGGCCCCCTGGCTAGGGTCCTTTGTTTAGCCGCCTAGGCGACAGAAGGCCTTGGTCTGGCGACCATTATAGTTTTAACTAGTGGGCCGCGACCATTGACACTGGTGATCCCTGTGTGTTCTGGACGAGTGGATTCTCTCTGTCACCGTGTTAAGACCCCATCTTTCATATCCAAATGAGAGTATTCCTTCACGAGGGGATATGTGCATGTAATGTGCGATAGCGGCAGATTCATGTTCAAAGTCAGCTATACAGGCCAGTTGGTACTGTGCTGATTCCGCCGGACGTGGTAATGTCACCGTTGTGAAGCGGTGTTGACGTCTTGTTTTCTCTTTTCTCTTAAAAAGTGAGGAGAGGTTCAGAACGGCGGCCTGTCTGGGTGAGTGTTATGTCATTGTTTACATGTTCATAGCTTACGGTTAGCCGGTCAGTGGCCTGGCGCGGGGTAGCTTAGCTTCTCGCGCGCCGCCGGGAGCTCGCTTCTGATCGCGTGCGTCGTTAGATCGGCGTCTCGCGAGCGGAAGCAATAGCACCCGAACGGTTGGAGCAGCCGTTAGCTTGATGCTATTCTGTTGAACGTGCTTTGATTTTAACATGTTTTACACTCTTGACCACGACGTCATCCTTGACAGGGGATGTTCG
The DNA here is from genome assembly GCF_963971535.1 of Notolepis coatsorum. Lineage (NCBI taxonomy): Eukaryota > Metazoa > Chordata > Actinopteri > Aulopiformes > Paralepididae > Notolepis > Notolepis coatsorum. The sequence goes on along the minus strand of NC_140171.1, from coordinate 164,371,816 downwards.
TCGACCCTGCCCTGAGCCTGGACGGGGATTGCGTCAACAAAGAGGACTGTAGCGACTGGTTGGAGCGGCGACGCTGCCCGGATCGAACAACACAGGACGGCTGTGTTCTACGGTGTCTTGTGACTGCACTTCGCTGATCTGCGTTCCGGGTAGGTACGGGGTTGGCCAGACCTCATAACACGTCTTCTGGTTTTACTTTGCTAAATGTATTGTGAATAACGGTGTTTTTTCCCAAAACGTGTGTTGTTGCAATGCATTTGGGATACGTTGCGGGTTATGTGTGAGCTGTTTTTGTCACTGGCAGTTAGCTTCTCCGTGCAGATCGTGATGTATTGATCTGGTTGTTGTGTGAGAAACATCATGGTGTTTATGTGTACCGTGTACTCACTACTAAGGCAACTAACCTATGAAGCTATGCTTGGTGACAAGTGAGTAAAAGAATGTTCTTTCTCAGACTGTAATGACAATGAACAGTGAGTTCACACATTAACAGGTTTTCCTGTTTTAACTGGCCGTATTGAGGGTAAAATAGGAGGATTGTGTTTTCCCCCCCGGTTCCCTGGGGCCTTTATCACCTCCTATCAGACATGTTGTGCATTAATTGTGTCTTTTGTGTGGTAGGGATACGATGTAACTCTTAGCTTGATTGCTGAGGTTGTGCTAAATCTGCTGGAGAAACTTATTTCCTAAAGGGAAATTGGTTTGGTTGCTGTCATGTGTGCTTAGCAAGGCCTGTGGTCGATACTAATCAAGAATGATGTATTCTCTCATTGTGAAAAAAATGGCGTTCCTCTGTTGAGTGTTTTTGCCATTTTTTGTAGGTGATGATGGGTTGTGTGTGTCATGTGACCTACAACTGGGTTGTACTGGCCACAGAAGCACATGTGTATGTTGGACCGGGGTTCTTAGAGCCCTCTCTATTCTGTGTTTTTCCTTAGTAAAAATCAGATAGCAGGTTAGCTCATGCGCTGTGTGGAGCTGTGAAACGCTTCATAGAGCTGACTATGACTGTGTCATATTCTCTTTTTGTCGTTACGTCGTATCATGGGTGTGGGGTCGTAAAGGGGTGAACTGGTAACCTTTCCTCTCCCCATTGTTCTGTCGGTCAGGGGTACACCCCCTGTCCTTCAAGGTTCCCGTCACGTGGCGGTTCGGCACGTTACGGGGGGGGGGGGGGGGGGGGGGGGAGGGAGTTCCTGGTCCCACGGCCTGGTATATTGGGCGTGTGCACCGCAGGAATTCCCCCGCCATAGAGTACGTCACCGTGCGCGTCTCTGTTGGTAGGACTTCCGTGTGCTGTTCAGGTCCATGTGATGGATCTGTTTTCAGGGGGGGTGGTCAGGGCTCCTCCTCACCAAGCGCCTATTCAGGCCTTCTGTGAGTTCGGACTCCTTCTTCCATGTGAGGAAGCCTCCATCAGAGTACAGAGCCTTCCTCCTCAGATTGTCAAAGTGAGTGGACCCTCTAGAAGGGTCCTTTTCTATTGTATGTATATTCGATTCAATTCGTTTATTGAGTGTGTATGGGTTCAGTGCCTCTTCCCCGGAGGCCCTAAAACCAGTTTTTTACATGGCTCAAGGTGCAATATATTCTTTTCAATCTGTACAGCTCGCGTGGGAAGTCTCTCTGGGGATCCCCGTCTCTTTCCTATGGGAGGGTGGTGGGATGTAAAAATGTGAACATTTTTTACCCCGGCTGTGTAGACTGGGATACATACTGTTGATGCTTCCTTCTTTCTATTCCAGAAGTGTTGGAGTTAGGGAGTGTCACACCCCTCTTGTCGTTCCCCTGGGCGCCTTGGGGATTCAATGACAGGTCTAAATAGCCTGTTCATTGATGGGGGTGTGTCCCGACGCACGTATAGTGCTAGCTCGCTGTAAACGGGCGATTGACTGGCACGCCTTGGTTGCTTGTGGTTGAAACAGCGTTTTTATAAAGCAACTGAGATGGGGGTTTTTCCTCTTCCGACGACCACATCCCATGACCTGGGTGGGTTGTCGACGGATTCTCGTTCATGTCTGGGGGATGATGACGGGATGGATCTGAACATATGTAGTGGGGTCTCACGCCCTTGGGGTGGGCCACCAGGCGCGGTTCGTCCGAACGTCTGGGTGGCGCCTTCTTTTCATGTTAAGATCAACACGCATATCTGCCCTTCTCCTGGAGTAGGCATGTCGGCGTGGTTAGGGCACGGGACTGGTTCTGGTCACGCTGGTCCAGATCAGTTGAACCCGTTGTCCGCCGGGGATGCAGATCTGCTGTTCTGGTACCCTGAGGGACTTGGGCTTTTTTCAGGGGGAAAAATGCCAGGTCGGTCTGGGTGTCACAGGGTTAAGCGCTATGGAGACCCTGGTTGGGTATGTTTTTACTCAGCACTGTCGTCATGGCTTACAGCCATGCCATTCTGTACGCGCTCGATCTCGTCGGATCTCGGCCGCTACACAGGTTGGTCCTGGTTAGTACTTGGTTGGGAGACCGCCGGGGAATACCAGGTACGGTGTGCTTAGGGGCTGGTTCTCCATTATTTTTCGCTCCTCTCTCACGCATGGCGAAGAGGGGCCTGTGGGGGTGGTTTTTTGACCTCCTCTGGTGACCCTGTGCTTCCCGTACCGCCAGGCCCGGTCCGAAGTGATGTTTGCGACCCGTAGGCCTGGGTTAACCCTTTTTGGAAACTGAAACACTTGTACTGCGGTATAGCCGGTGTATACCCGCAGGTGTGTTTTGGAGTTTTTTCTTGAGGGGTTATAGGAACAACCACCGCATTGGGTAACACCGAGGTGGTTGATTCCCTGGTGTGTTGGAGCAGTGTCAACTCCCGGGTTCACCGTTGAGGGTGCCCCTGCACGTTCATGACGTCTGCCAATCATGTCAGCCTTCTCTGCCTCGACCCCTCTGGGTGGGGGTTGTTAAATGGAGGCTTGGTCATGCAACACCGCCAGCTTACGCTCCTTCCGCCGGGGCGGCTGTGTTCAGCTGTCCCCTCTGGCGCCTGTCTCGTCCGCAGTCTCCAGGCTGGGGTTAACAGCCTGTTGCCTGGTTTTTCCCCGGTGCGCTGCCTGCTTCCGTTGGTTAACCTTTTTTGTGTGCTTACGGCCATGCTGACTGCCTGTTCTGCAGGGTCAGTGTGCCAGGCGGTGTACTATTGGGGGGACGGGGCCCGCTCAGCTTACGGCCATACCGACCTGAACACGCCCGATCTCGTCCGATCTCGGAAGCTGGGCAGGTTCTGGCCTGGTTGGTTCCGCCTGGGAATACCAGGTGCAGTAACTGAGGGGCCTTTGTCAGAATACGCTGGCGATGTGGGGGGCGGGGCACTACGTGCCCACCTGGTGGGGTCTTGATGCTGGCATCATGGACTTCTCCGGGCCCCCATTCTAGGGAGTCCAGTCCTTTTGGTGGGTCTGGGTCTTCCTTCGTGCTCCGCTGCTACGGCCTTGCCACGGGGTTGGGTTTGCCCTTGACCCCGTGATTCTGGGGGCAGTAACGAGGTTGTTCCTCCGTTCGTTCCCGGGTGGCATGCGGGTTGTGCGTGTGTGTAGTCGTGGGGTCAAGCCACGGTCTGCTCACCCTGTGCGTTGAGTTGCTTGAGTGCCTCTTCGCACGGTCGGGTCCGTCGCCCTCCCGTGACGTCCCTAATAGGGGGGCTACCCTCCATTAGGGGGGGTCGGGGGGGCTCGGCCCTCCCTGTTCTGATGGTTTTGGGGGGCTGTCAGCGGGGTGTATTTGTCAGCCAAGTGGCTCCGCTTGGCCTCCCTTGTGCAGTAGTGATGCCAAGCTAAGCCACTAACGATACAGAACGTTAGGTTATGACTATAACCAAGTTCTGTTAGTTAGGGGCGATGCTTGGCATCAGACGGCCGCTGCAGCCCTTGTCCTCACCTTGTGGTGAAAGCTTGGGAAGGAGGAGAGCAGGTGACCACACACCTGCTTATGAAGGTAAGCTGATGAGGGGTGTGGTCAGACTAATACTGGTATTAGAGGTACATTTGTGGTTTATTCAGTACGCGTGCACGTACGCGAGATAGTGCAGTAGTGATGCCAAGCATCGCCCCTAACTAACAGAACTTGGTTATAGTCATAACCTAACGTTATTATCGAAGACGGTAACGTTACACGCTGAAACTCACCCCAGTCTCCGCGCGCCGTTGGGCGATCATCGTCGAGTAGAAATTTTATCATTATGGGATATATTATTACCCGGTCCATCTCCAGCTTGTATAATGGTATATACGTCCAAATCATGTTGTTTATCGAGTTATTGGCAATCAATCGCTATGTAGTGTGACGAGCTAGAGTGCCGGAACCTATCCCGAGTGGCCGGAAGCAATACGGACATCTAGCACAACCTCTACTGCGCTTCCTGTTAAGCGGTTGCGCGATCGGCCACCAGATGGCGCTCCTGAACCGCCAGAGAGCTCAGTGGGTCCTGCTGGTGTATCTCAGGCCAGCGGAGGGACATTATGAATCCGATCGCAGATTTTTGAAATATTGATATAAAGACGACGTACAGCGTCCCCCGGCAACTTTAGCATGGCCAGCAAAGACGTCTAAAGACGGCTCCCGGCAGTCAAAGTGTTAAGGTACATTTGGCATGCGCACTATGAAGCCCCGCCTAACAAAACCAAGTACAAGCCCCGAAGCCCCGCCCAGACGTTGGGCTTGCGGCTCTGCAGATATACCCTACTCGTTCAGACACCAAACCCCAGGAGGAGGGTGCAGAGCCTTCTAAAAGATTATATTATTATAATAATCATTATAAGGCTCTGGTAGGGTGTATCTGCAGTGCCGGAGAACCCCACCCACCGCTGGTTCCAACCGGTTCCAACCGGTTCCCACCGTTTTGGGCTAGTGCGCATGCGGATGGACATGCGGTTTACAGCTCTTATAGGGTTCCTCAAATTTGTTCTGAGCTAGGGAAGTCAGCCTTTTCCTTTGATGCCTCTAACTCATGGAATGTCCTTCAACTCACGCTGAAATTGGAGGTTCTCCCTTCCCTTGGAATGTTTAAATGATTTCAGACCATTGTGTGACTATACCTGTAACTGTTTTAGTTGATATTTTTAAATTATTTTGAAACGTTTTAATTTTTTTTTTTTACTCTGGTGTTTACATTTCTGTGAATATTGTTTTTATTATGTACTGTACAATCGTCGTTTCTGTAAATGAGGGAAACCTCAGATGCTTACGATTTTAAATAAAGGTTGAAATGAAAAAAAAAATGAAATGTGTCTGAGCGTCGTCCTCTGCTTCCTGAGGCACAGGCACGTGCTCCACAGAGGTCTACGGACGTGAGCGCTCAGCACTCCATCAAATACATTGTGTCTATAAAACACAGACCATTACAATCCTTAGTTGTTGTTGTTTCTTTTGTGATGGGCACGTTGCCACCTTTTGTCCTCTGAACCAATTTCTTGATTTATTTTTTTCTTTATTGACATAATAACGTTGTTGGTACGTAAGTATCTCTTAGAGTTTACTGTTTGTTAGTTTTTTTTTTTTTTTTTTTTTTTACGTGTTCATTTCAATCAAACAATCCAATAACATCCATTAAACTCCTTTGTTAAACTGTTTTGATATTACAGACACTGAAACGCTTTTGTCCCCACAGGTGTATCACGGAATCGCAGACAAAGGTATGGAATTAATTAACAGTTGATCTCGCATGACGTTCAGGTTTACATGTTGATCCATTATTCAGCCATATATGTCTGAAAACAAATATGTATTTTAATAACACATGACTTTTCAGAACCTGTTCTCCCAACAGGTCCACAGATGAAGAACTGCATGATGATGAGGAATTCTCTCCATAGCTAGCTTAAGGGATGTAATAGTGTTTATCAATAAAAAAAAATGATAAAATTTTTTTTTTAGTCAGTATGAAAATCAAATGTGATCTGGATAGTGAGATTTTTTTTTTTTTTTTTTTTATTCTTTATTATTATTATTTAATTTTTTCTTGTTTAACTGTGGATTATGTGTTTCTTGTATAATGATATAAATTATTATTTGTGTAAATTAGGTTGTACGCCGACCATTAAGTAAATACTTGTTTAGTTTAGGAATAAGGGGCAGGTAACTATAAGATTTATTCTTCTTCCTGCTCCTTTTGTCCATGGAATGATATTTATGATTGTGTAATGAAGAAACTCTGACTGTATGATTCCATGTGGCAAATAAAAACTCTGAACTGAACTAAACTCTGAACTGAACATCTCTGGAAGAAATGCCATTTTCTATAGGCTCTAGGTTTGTAAGGTTTACTCTCACACACACACACACACACACACACACACACACACACACACACACACACACACACACACACACACACACACACACACACACACACACACACACACACACACACACACACACACACACACACGCACACACACACACACACACACACACACACACACACACACACACACACACACACTCACACTCACACACACACACACACACACACACACACACACACAACTCACACTCTAGTCATGTGTGGAGATGATAGGATATTCCTTTATTGATCCCCTTAGGGGAAATGCAGGCATCAAAGCAGCATGGGGGGGGGGGGGGTGCACAGGTACAAGTATGGGCAGGGTAATAGTAGAAGACATAAATATAGGCAATACATTTATAGTACAGAAGAAAAGTAAAAAAACATGAGCTTGATAACTAACATAAGGCTATGGTTGAGGAGGTGAACTTGAGATTAGCCACAGCCCAAGGCTCGCTTCCTGAAATATTTCTCACAGTCTAGATCCCATTATACCATTCTGAATTATGTTTTTGTGCTTCGTTTTCCTAGAGGGGGCTTTTAAAATGTATAATAATAGAACTAAATGCTGATAATAAATCATATTGAGCCTATAGATTTACTTTGTCCTAAATAAAATAATGCACGTCATATACGGCGCTCGGAGTCGCGATACACACTGCATGTGGTTATTTTAATAACGGCGCATTGCAAATGTGAATCCCGCGGGGATATTTTTTTTAATGAATGAAACCTATCGGCCGTTTGGCTCTGATTAGTTTCATATATTCTCTGCTGTAGATTTGCTTAACGGAGCGCCCGGATTGTGCGTCCTCGTCCTTGTGCACGTGCTGGAAGAACATGTGATTCACAATTTTCAGCATTGAGTCACTAATTTGTTTTTCTATTAATACATTTGAAGAAGAAAAAAATTTGTGTATCGTGATTGCAGACCAACGATGCAATTACACTGATGGACAACATAATAATAATAATTCATTACATTTATATAGCGCTTTTCTAGACACTCAAAGCTCCCCCCACAATGTAGGGTGTAAATTGCCTCCTTCACCACCACTGGTAGCACCCAACCTTGGGCCACACAGGCTGAATGGCTGCCATACACTGGCACCAGACACACATCACACTACACAATGACTACCATACACTGGCACCAGACACACATCACACTACACAATGACTACCATACACTGGCACCAGGCACACATCACACTATACACAATGGCTGAACGGCTCAGGAGACAGGGATTGATATCAGCCAATTAAGGGGAAGGGATGATTAGGTGGCCTTGATGTCTGAGACCTGATTGGGAATTTGGCCAGGAACGTCGGGGAACCCCCTACTCTTTACGATAGGCGTCCTGGGTTCTTTAACGACGAGATTCGGTCAACATATTGCCTCATGGCTGCAAAATAAGTGGTTCCTTTTAGGGGGGAAAACATCTGCTGAACATGTGGACGGTTCTGGATGTAATTTTCACAATGTGTTGCATACAAACCTCTTTTCTCACTTGTTTGCCTTCCTCCCTGGTAACACGTTTTGTGTTTGGTGACTGGCCACTTTTTCTACTACATGCCCATTTTCTTGAACATGATAGCCTAGTTCACCACCAAGAGAAAAAGAAAAGAACAATCTCTTTTGGAACCACACATATTATGGCTTTAGACAGTGGGAAAACATGAATGTGGCCATGCCAAACTGTCCTAGTTAACCCTATCACTACCACACTACCAAAGGGTTAACCGTCTGTAGTGTGGTAGTGAAAGGTTAACCTCCTATTGTGTGGTAGTGAAAGGGTTCAAAAATAGGGATGTCCGATATTATCGGTCTACCGATATTATCGGCCGATATTGGCATTAAAATGTAATATCGGAAAATATCGGTATTGTTTAAAATAAATAAATAATAATAATCATTTTTTTATTTTATTTTTTACATTTATTTTACCTTTATTTACCCAGGCAAGCAAGTAAGAACAAATTCTTATTTTATTTATTGTCAAAAGTATGCATAATGTTGTGTTAATTCCACAACAAGAGATATGTAATGTTAATTACCTGAAATTATTCCGTTTTTTGGGGGGGGGGGGGGGGGGGGACCCCCGCATATATCGGTATCGGTTGATATCGGTATCGGGAAATTAAGAGTTGGACAATATCGGTATATCGGATATCGGTAAAAAAGCCAATATCGAACATCCCTAGTTAAGAATCATTTACCTCCCCAGTTGACAACTTGGCTGATGGATGACCCCGTGGGTGGTCTGCATGTTGATTGGCTGATGGATGACCCCGTGGGTGGTCTGCATGTTGATTGGCTGATGGATGACCCCGTGGGTGGTCTGCATGTTGATTGGTTGATGGATGACCCCGTGGGTGGTCTGCATGTTGATTGGCTGATGGATGACCCCGTGGGTGGTCTGCATGTTGATTGGCTGATGGATGACCCCGTGGGTGGTCTGCATGTTGATTGGCTGATGGATGACCCTGTGAGTGGTCTGCATGTTGATTGGCTGATGGATGACCCCGTGGGTGGTCTGCATGTTGATTGGCTGATGGATGACCCCGTGGGTGGTCTGCATGTTGATTGGCTGATGGATGACCCCGTGGGTGGTCTGCATGTTGATTGGCTGATGGATGACCCTGTGAGTGGTCTGCATGTTGAGAGACAGATCAGGGTCATCAGGTTCCTGTTAACTCACCACACCATTGTTTGTTTCAGGCTAGAAATTAGGAACCATGACATCTGTGGTATAAACGGTTCGACACGGGAATCGAACGAGGAACCTCTGGGTAACCAGATGACTGCTCTACCTACCGAGCCACTGTCACGGTCTGCGTACAACACAGCAGCTACTGCTCACGTTGATGCTCATGGGATTAAATTCCTTAATCATGGGCACACAGTGATAGTGTAATATCAGGGTTCGCACAAGGTCCTTGAAGTGCTTGATTTTTTGGAGAAAAAAAGTCAAGGCCTGGAATTCCTTGAAAACAGCAATTTTTTTTACAAGGTGCTTAAAAAGTCATTGCAATTCAAATCAACCATTCGCATTGAACGTTTTGTTCATCCATGATCAAATTGTTCTGAAACAAGAAATCGTTTAAAAAAAAAAATCCATGAAAATGCGTTTTGTTTTTTGGCCAATCTGTTTCTGAGTCTACGCATGTAATTCTCATTTTGTTCTTTCGTGTGGTGAAGTATTTTATTTGTTTGTCATAGGCCTACTGCACTTTGGTATGTGTTCTTATTGGATTAAACCTGATGCCTTTAGTGCGCCTATGAATAGACTGTGTTGTCTTTTTTATGTTGGGCATTGGGGGGTGCGTCAGCTAGGTTGGGAGGTGACGGGGGATGCATGGCAAAAAAAGTTTGGGAACCGCTGCTCTAGCTTGATCTAGCTGGCAAGCAGGCTAAGAAGATGCTTAAAAAACAGCATTTAAAAGTGACTTGTATCCTTCGAGTGACATCCTTGAAAATGAAAAAAATAGTGCTTGGAAAACGACTTACAAGTCCTTGAATTTCATTTGGCAATGTCTGGGAACCCGGTAATATCTTTATGGGTGAAAACAGTTTACACACGGACACTGCCATGTCATCTGGTGTCTCCAGTGATCCGTCCAGAGTCTCTAGACATCGTCAGCGGGACTCTACAGGCCGATGCACTGCTCTGTCCTGGAGATCAAACCTGTAACCTTCCCGTTACTCGTCTGTTCCTCTAACTTCCAGGCCGACCCCTCCCCCCCCAAGTCAAATAGTCATCATTTCAACTTCTGTTCTCCCTACAGGTACTTCATGATTAGTCAGAGAAATACGGGGACATAACCAGATCTTTGCTGGAACAGCACAACCCTATACTTACCTATGTGATTGTACGTAAACAAGATGACTGTTTGACTCTACCTGCAAGCAAGATATTGTATTGGGACTCCATGAGGTAATTTCAGTCAATAATTACATTACTATTTGTTCTTGGAAAAAGGCAATATTGGATTCAAATTTCAAGAAAAGTTATGGTGGCTGTTTTTCTAGACTATTCTATCATACCTGCATATATACCCAGTGGCTAAGACTCTACATTCTATCATACCTGCATATATACTACTATATACTATATACTATATAAATATACCCAGTGGCTATAAAAACAAATTGCGTCCTTCATACTTCTGAAAGGAAACCAGAGGCAATTTGGCCCAAATAGATATTATTTGTAAATTTACATAAATATTTCTTATCACTTTAGATTAATGTTATGCTTTAAAATGTCTGGAATTTCCTTTTGTCTGAATAGAGTACTTGGTGTACATTAGATTAATTAATTAAACTAGAAATGTTGTTACACCAGAATATCTGGAGATGGTCAAGTATATATATATTTAAAACTACTGTAAGGAATGACTAATAATTCTGGGGAATAATTTGTTTTGCACATCATCAAAATGTAAGGATCTTGTTCTTTTAGTTTTTACATCTGAATAGGCCTATTGTACATATTACTGGGTTCAGTGGCCAGATATTGTTAAAACTTTCATTCTCTATATTAATGAAACTTGAGTTACCTATCCCTTTACTATGACCTTTTGTCAATGTAAGAATATATACACTGAAAAAGTTACTTGCAGATGTTAAATTCTTGAACAAAACACTGAAATATATGGTGTGCTTTTCACAACTTTCTTATCCCACTTAAAATGCAGATCTGTTTCACTCAAAATATTCAAAACAAATGCCAATTTAGAAAGATTTACAATTTCATTATAATCCTTGTCAATCAATTTGAACATTTAAAGAAAATGATGTCTCCAATGACATGTTTTAATGACGTCACGTGCATGCAAGCTCCCACACATGCACATAAATGTTCCCTCACATGCGCACAGAATAAAGACGATGCCTAATTGCCTCTAGGAATGGAATGTAACACATTTAATTCACAAGTTTTGTGTGAATGTATTCTTGAGGACGTATTTGAACATACCTGACGACCTTACCTATTGTTATGCAAAGTAGCCAGGTGGGTACTTGGCGAGTTGGCGCACGAGTCGAGTGCAGCGCGTTCTTGTGTGCCCGTGCTCCTGTGTGCTCCTGCTCACAGACCTGGTGGAACGGCATGCAACCCCGTCCCATGACCAACCATAGAGAGGGCAGTACTGTATCTACGGAGATAACCTATTGACCTATCTCAAACCTGCCCTCTTGAGCATCAGAGCTTGGAGACTTATTTTCCCTTGGACAACGGAAGTGACAGTTGTGATTGGAGGATCACGAAAAGAGGGCGCGGTTGAGATAGGTCAACAGGATTATCTCCATAGATACGGTACTGCCTATCTATGGTTAGCTCCCGCTAATATTTGTATTTTTTGTTGTATGGGAGCCGGCAGCTGGGAGATATCATTCGGGAGTAGTGTTGTTGCGGATAGTGGAATTGTCAGGTCACATACAGTATATCCAAAAGCTTAGTGGTTATGGTTTTCCAAAATCGAACCACGGGGGACATTCCCAAAACATGTGCAGGTAGGTGCCAGTGGCCCCCAGAGTGAACAGGGTGCACCGGGAGTCAGCCACAAGACCCATCACAAACTTCACTATGGAGTTGGAGCTGAACTTGGCCACACAATCGTGTGTGTAGAGTGAGTACAGCAGGGGGCTCAGAACACAGCCCTGAGGGGACCCGATGCTCAGGGTGATGGTGTTGGAGGTCTGACCCCCCACCCTGACCGCCTGGGGTCTTTCACTCAGAAAGTCCAGTACCCAGGCGCTCAGGGCGGAGCTCAGACCCAGCTCGATCAGCTTGTCCACCAGTCTGGTGGGGACTATGGTGTTGAACGCTGAGCTGTAGTCAATGAACAACAGTCTCACATAGCCCCCCTTCTGACGGTCAAGGTGAGAGAGGGTGCTGTGCAGTACCTGCTTCAAGAGTAATCAATATGATGCCTATTAAAATTTATATAATTTGAACCTGTGTCATGTGTCTTTTGATGTGAGGACTTTGCTCAGTTTTTTACCAATAAAGTAACTACTAGGGCTGGCATTGGCATAAATCTTCAACCTGCAATCTCGACAACGTTCCCTCAACCTTTTTTAAGAATGTCTTCGATGTCTCTCTGAATAATTTCGAAAAATAATGAATATATCTCTTGAGACTGGAGTTTTTCCCAATGCTTACAAAACTGCTGTTGTAAAACCATTACTGAATAAATCAAATGTCCTAAGCAACTATAGGCCTATTTCCAAATGACCTTTTATGAGTAAATTACTAGAGAAAAATGTTTTTAATCAATTGAATACTTTTTTTTAATGAAAATGGTATATTAGAGAAATTCCAGTCTGGTTTTAGATAGGACGGAGACAGCTCTGGTTAAAATAACAAATTATCTCAGGATTAACCCTTTCACTACCACACTACCAAAGGGTTAACCCTTTCACTGCAACAATACAGAAGGTTAACCCTTTCACTGCCACACGACAAAGGGTTAACATTCTGTAGTGTGGTAGTGACAGGGTTAATACTGATGCCGGCAGAGTCTCTTCTTTTGGACTTGAGCGCTGCATTCGACACACTCGATCATAGCATTCTAATAAACCGCTTTGAAAACTGCGTTGGATTATCTGATCTGCACGGAATTGATCTGTCCTATCCATTTGACCAGCACTTGACATTGTTGTTTCAAATGTTTTTTTTTTACTGTTGTGTCAATAAAGTATCCAATCAATTTTCACAAGATGGCGCCGCTATGCCCGGTCGCCTGTCTGTTCGCTCCGTCGAGATTGTGCTTACTTTTGTTAATATTTATAGTTTTAAGAGTTTTGTCTGTACCAACAGTAGGTGCATTTAATGTGTATGACCGTCAGTCACTTATAGACATCGGATTACGGGAAACTTACCGATTGGATTACTCCCTGAATCAGCTTTCCGAACCGCAGCAATGGCCTGTGGAAATTCTCAGAACAATGGGACCAGATCCTGATCCCAGGAACAAAGGAATCACCAGGCGGCGAGGGAAGAGAGCTGGGATCCGTAACAGGCTGAGATCCAGACGACACCGAACACCACTACCCAGTATATTGCTAGCCAATGTACAATCAATTGACAATAAACTGGATGACATCCGAGCAAGGATTCAATACCAAAGAGACGTCAGAGACTGTAACGTTCTCTGCTTCACCGAGACGTGGCTGACGCCGGACGTCCCAGACCACGCTATCCAACCGGCCGAACACTTCTTCATCCACCGCAAGGACAGATCAGCATTGTCCGGCAAACAACGTGGAGAAGGTATTGCCTTCATGTTTAACAACAATTGGAGCGATCCAGCTAACGTGAAGGAATTATCGAACCACTGTTGCCCAGACCTGGAATATATAACCATCAAGTGTCGTCCTTTCTTCCTCCCGAGGGAGTTAACAGCGATCATCCTTGTAGGAGTGTATATTCCACCGCAAGCCAGCAATAGTGCCGCGCTCTCCAGGCTTCACGACGAGGTAAACAAACTCCAGGCAGCGAACGTTAATGCCGCCATCATAGTTGTGGGTGATTTCAATAGCGCCAATCTGAGAAAGGTATTACCTGACTTCTATCAGCATGTGACTTGTAACACCAGAGGCGGTAACATCCTAGATCACTGTTACACGCAATTCAAAGGTGGATACAAGGCTCATTCTGCTAGTGGCTTTGGTAAATCAGATCACGCGTCCATTTTCCTTTCACCAAAGTACAAACAAAGAATCAAAAGCACTCCCGTAGTCTCGCGAGAGGTGCATAAATGGGATTTGACGTCAGAGGAGACGCTACAGGCTGCGTTTGACTGCACAGACTGGAGCGTGTTCCGCGACACAGATAACATTCATGTCTACACGGAGACAGTGCTGGACTATGTTCGTACTATGGTGGAAGAAACAATCCCCACTACCAAAATGAGAGTTTACCCAAATCAAAAACCCTGGGTAGACAAATCCGTCCGTGAAGCTCTGAGAGCGCGCACCAAAGCATACAACGACGGCCTAGTAGCAGGCAACATGAATGACCACAAGGTGGCGCGATACAACGTAAGGAGGACAGTGACAGAGGCCAAACGACGCTACAAGGATAAAATTGAACTCCAGTTTGAACAGGCTGACTCTAGAGCTATGTGGCAGGGGCTCAAAACAATGACAGACTACAAAGGCGCCTCCCTCAAACTGAACAGTGACATCTCCTTAGCAAATGACCTCAATACCTTCTATGCGAGGTTTGATGCTGGTAATAACAACACCAGCCCACAAGCCACGGCAATGGGGGGGGGGGGGGGGGGGGTCGGCTGCTGATGGAGACGCAGTGTTCAGGGTAACAGAGCATGAGGTGAGGCGGACCTTTAAAAAAGTGAATATCAGGAAGGCAGCAGGTCCGGACGGCATCCCCGGCCGCGTCCTAAAAGTCTGTGCCGACCAACTGGCCCCAGTATTCACTGACATATTTAACCTGTCCTTAGAACAGGCTGTCATCCCCACCTGCCTGAAGAAGTCCACTATTATCCCTGTACCCAAAAAATCCAAGCCTGCTTGCCTCAACGACTACCGCCCTGTAGCTCTCACCTCCATAGCCATGAAGTGCTTTGAGAAGCTAGTAAAGGGCTACATCTGCTCCTCCCTCCCCATCAACATGGACCCCCTGCAATTTGCATACCGCCCCAACAGGTCCACGGAGGACGCCATAGCCCATGTGCTGCACACAGCAGCATCGCACCTGGACAAGAGGCAGGGGAACTATGTGAGAATGCTATTCATCGACTACAGCTCGGCATTCAATACCATAGTCCCCTCCATACTCATAGCCAAGCTCAGGGACCTGGGCTTGAACTATGACCTCTGCCAGTGGGTCTTGGACTTCCTGACTGGCAGACCCCAGGTGGTGAGAGCAGGCAACTGCACCTCCTCATCCATCACCCTCAACATAGGGGCCCCACAGGGCTGTGTTCTGAGTCCCCTCCTCTACTCCCTGTACACACACGACTGTGTGGCTCAGCGGAGTAGCAATACAATCATCAAATTTGCTGACGACACAGTGGTGGTGGGCCTGATCTCTGCCAACGACGAGAGGGCCTACCTGGAAGAGGTCAAGGTCCTGGCGGGATGGTGCCAGGAAAACAGCCTCTCCCTGAACGTCAGCAAAACAAAGGAGATGATTGTGGACTTCAGGAGGTCGGGGGTCAAGGACTACAGCCCCCTCAGCATCGACGGGGCACCGGTTGAGAGAGTCAACAGCTTTAAGTACCTCGGAGCCTACATATCCGAGGACTTGACATGGACCACACACATTGACAGTGTTGTGAAGAAGGCACGACAACGCCTCTACTTCCTCAGGCGCCTAAGGAAGTTCCAAGTCAGTCAGAAGATCCTTAAGAACTTCTACTCATGTACAATAGAGAGCATCCTGACTGGCAACATCACCTCCTGGTTTGGGAATAGCACTGCACAAGACCGAAGCAGACTACAAAGAGTGACACGTTCAGCCGAACGCACAATTGGAGGGGGGCTCCCCACCCTCCAGAACATTTACAACAAGCGGTGCAGGGGCAAGGCTAAGAGAATCATTAAAGACTCCAGTCACCCGAACAACTGCCTCTTTGAACTGCTGCGGTCAGGCAAGCGATACCGGAGTCTCAAGGCGAGCACAGAAAGACTCAGAAGAAGCTTCTATCCCCAGGCCATCAGGCTGCTAAACGAACAATGAACACTACACAACAACAACCATCAAACGCACATAGCACACACATCCACACGCACACACTCACTTTAAACAAACACACTGTAGCACCCACTCCACACACTTTATAGCACACACTCACTTTAAACAAACACACTAGCACCCACTCCCCACACTTTATATTTATTGATGAAGGATTGCACTACAACTCGTACACCTTACTGTAAATTGTACCTAAATTGTACCTCATCCCATTTCTGCTTTGCACTATATAGTATTGTACATTAGTACACTGCATAGTATTGTATATTATATGGTAACTCAGTTACGTCTATTCTGCATCGAACATTGTACATATGTCTATACTGAACACTGTGACCTCATTTTCTACTTCTAAATTACATGCTATACTATGTTATTTGATACTATCTTGTCTAGCACAGTCTCTGGAGCGTAACAGTAAGAAGCATTTTGTATGAAAGTATTCTGTACTTCTGTATGACAACTATTAAAGAAACTTGAAACTTGAAATGTCTCTCTGCACTTTTCCCATCCCGTCGTCCTTCCCCCCAAGGGCAGCTGGGAGCAGACATGGGCTGTGGCGTGGGCCGCGCCCGGGGACCAATCCAAGTGCTCCTGTCCATCTTCGTCAGGGACGCGACAGCGTTGGCCATCTGTTCTGCATGTTTTTCCTTTGGGTTTATCTTATCTGGAGGGGAAGCCCATGTGAGCACGGGGAGAACATGCAAACTCCACACAGAATGGCCCGGGAGATACCCCACCTGGGTACCTGGCAACAAACCTGGTCCCCAAGCGGGAATCAAACCCAGGACCTTCTAGCTGTGAGGCGACAGTGTTAACCACTACACCACCGTGCTGCCCAAAAATTCTCTTCCCATACTAAGTAGTATACTCAACAGGAACCCCATGTAATTATACTAAGTAGTATACTCAATAGGAACCCCATGTACTTATACTAAGTAGTATACCCAATAGGAACCCCATGTACTTATACTAAGTAGTATACTCAATAGGAACCCCATGTACTTATACTAAGTAGTATACTCAATAGAAACCCCATGTACTTATACTAAGTAGTATACTCAATAGGAACCCCATGTACTTATACTAAGTAGTATACCCAATAGAAACCCCATGTACTTATACTAAGCAGTATACCCAATAGAAACCCCATGTACTTATACTAAGCAGTATACCCAATAGAAACCCCATGTACTTATACTAAGCAGTATACCCAATAGAAACCCCATGTACTTATACTAAGCAGTATACCCAATAGAAACCCCATGTACTTATACTAAGCAGTATACCCAATAGAAACCCCATGTACTTATACTAAGCAGTATACTCAATAGAAACCCCATGTACTTATACTAAGCAGTATACTCAATAGAAACCCCATGTACTTATACTAAGCAGTATACTCAATAGAAACCCCATGTACTTATACTAAGCAGTATACTCAATAGAAACCCCATGTACTTATACTAAGCAGTATACCCAATAGAAACCCCATGTACTTATACTAAGCAGTATACCCAATATGAACCCCATGTACTTATACTAAGCAGTATACTCAATAGAAACCCCATGTACTTATACTAAGCAGTATACCCAATAGAAACCCCATGTACTTATACTATGCAGTATACCCAATATGAACCCCATGTACTTATACTAAGTAGTATACCCAATATGAACCCCATGTACTTATACTAAGCAGTATACCCAATAGGACTCCTTAGGACTCATTTCTGTTTTGTGATTGGTTTCTGTTTATCTTCATTCATATCAAACACAAAGATTCTGCACCTCCTTTTTTGATTTAATCAATTAAATATATCTCATGCTTGTTTTGACTCTTTCATTATGAGTGTTATAATTTCAAATGCTGTGTATCTATTAGGACATGATATTTCACTTAAGTTAAAAGTAGAATACTCTACAGAAAATAGTTGCTAAATGAAATAGAAAGCTCTATAGACATTAATGTTGAGTTTTTCAAATGTATTATTTTGGCACAAACCCGGTGCCATTTAGCTCCATTGTATTGGAGTGACAGCGGACATCTCTACTGCAGACATGTCGTGCTCTAGTGGGCTTCGCTCATAAGTAGTTCAAGGTAGCAGTCAGAACAGCACGGCCCTGCTCCCAAGTAGCCCACCCCTTTTCCCCCTGACTCTTCTTTTAAGCCACAGATCCCATTGTTTTTGTTAATTTTGCACCTTGCTTCCTTTTTTCTTTTTTTTAACTACATACATATGTTTGACCCTTTTTTTATATAGCTTCTCTCTCTTTGTAAAGTGTCCTTGAGTCTGAGAAAGGTGCTTCTTTCTTTAAATCCAATTTATTATTATTAGTATTATTATTATTATTATTATGAAGTATAACATTTGCATTTGAATATAGCATTGAGCAATTGTTTTATTCGGTTTCATTCGGAAATAAAACTCCAAATGGCTGTTTTTATCTTTGTCATTGGAGAACAACATTGAAAAATAGATTGGATGTTTTTTGTTTTTTTTCTATTTATTTTTGGGGTTTCTGTATTATTCACCCATCCCAATTTAGAGTCGCCAGTCGCTTCTTTTCTCCTGATAGCAAGGAGTTTCACTGGGAAGAGGTTCACGCTATTTCACCCAGATCCCCTCCCTGCTGAACAGGCGCCCCGACCGACCAGTAGGTGTCGCAGTTTACAACGACCGTCCAGGACACATACCCCACCGGCTTCCCACCCGCTAACACTGCCAATTGTGTTAGTAGGGACCAGTGGCGTCGTTAGCCCTGGGCTTCCGGGGCTTTAGCCCTGGGCTTCCAGGGCTTTAGCCCCGGATCTAAAAAAAAAAAATTGTTTACATTTTTTTTTTTATGTCAGCATCCCCATTGTCTGTGCTGAATGTTTGTTAGTATTTGGTATTTTTTGTTGGTTTTTAGGACTTTTAAACATCCATTTTTAGTAAGTAGTTTTCATTTGATCATATAATTTTTTCATTCACCGATTTGTGGACTTTTCTTTTTAGTGTCCTGAAAGCGCCTTATAAATCAAATGCATTATTATTATTATTATTATTATTATTATTATTATTATTATTATTATTATTATTATTATTATTATTATTATTATTATTATTATTATTATTATTATTATTATTATTATTATTATTATTATTATTATTATTATTATTATTATTATTATTATTATTATTATTATTATTATTATCATCCAGGAGGGAAAAGACACTTTGGATAGTAGGGACTGCATCTCTGCCTGTCCTGACCAGGAAACACTTTGCAACTGTGATCTCCTCTGGCAATAGTTGGATATTGTAATGTGTGGCGAGGGGTTGCAGCAATTCCACTGAGAGAAACTGGTCTGAGGCTGGATAACATGCCTGTATGCCTCTCATAAGTTGTTATCCAACTCATGAGAACCTGCTCTCAAGCTCTTGCAGCATTCTGTTGACGACTGGATAGAACAGTCTCTGTCTCAGCTGATCTCCTGAGCTGAGGTCTGAGCTTGTGCCACAAGATGACTCAACTACATACTCGTCCATCCTTTTCTGCTTCCTCCTTTGGCTGGTAGTATGTTCCTCAATCCAAAGGCCATTACATATGGCCTTTGTCCTGTCATACATGTCCACTGCCATCTCTGAGGTGCGATAACCTTTGAGTGTGTCCTGCACTGTGCTTTTAAATAGTACAGATATTGAAGATGTGCACTTTAACGCAGCAGCACCTGGAGCCATCCATACCCATGTCCAGTGTCCTATAATAAGCTTTAATCAAACCCTGGTTCATTTCCTCGGATAGTCCGGTTGGTTTGGGGTGGTGTGACAGCTCATTCACTCTTGCAAGTGAACCCTGCTGCGGTTCATTTGAGATGTGAATGCAAAGTGGACCAAAGGCAGGAAAAGACCCAAAAATCTAATATTTTTTTTATGAGAAGACTGAAACATATGTATATAATGAAACACACAATACATTTTTTTTTCGATTGCCTAAGCATGATTTTGAAAACGGGGCCCGGTGTTTCAAAACACACAATTAGCACAACCACACACACAATTATCAGAACACCTCAGATCCTTTGCTAAATTAAACACTTGTCAAAACCATACACTAATTTATAAAAACTACATTGTGTTACCATATGAAACACACGTTTCATATGAATGAATTCTGTTTGAACCAGTTACACACACTGCTGTGCTTAACCTAAAACACATTTAGCAATTCTACTTCTCAGTGATTAGAGTACTGTAAGTGAAGTACGCAGAGAATGTGCAAATATACAATAAATTCACCAAACACTACACAAGACCAATGCTGTAGTGTAGACTGATGAAAATATAATTTATTTATCTACATATACCCAAATCAATGATGCAGACTGAAGAAAAAAATTTAATTTTCTCTCCATATACCCAAATCAATGATGCAGACTGATGAAAATATAAATTTTCTCTCCATATAACCAAATCAGTCAACATTTCAACAGGGAGAATCACAACAATACATGTCCCCGTTTTCATGCTACTATGTGCATAACACTGTAAGCTCAGCAAATATCAGACAAACATAAAATACTGTATCCAGTACAGGTTAAAATGACAGTAAAACAAAAAAAAATTGAAAACAAGTGTGTTTAGTGTTTTGCAAATCACTGTGTATTGTTTTGCAAAAAGTGTGAGGCTGACATTGTAGGGGTGCAAATCTGGGCCTATATTTTGCTCCTTGAGTGTAAGGTTTTGATAATTGTGTAATACTTTTGATTTGAGTGTTTATGCAATTGAAGAAAACTGTAAAGACTAGAGATTAACTGTTTATTTCTTTTGTACATAGGCTGTGCATATGTGTTTGTTTGTTTATTTGCTTATGTGTATGATTCTTAACTGTGTTTTTATTTTGTTATTGGTGTATATGTGTGTATGTATGTACAGTATATGTATATATATTATATATATATATATGTATATATATGTGTATATATGTATATTTGTACTCCTGTTGGGGCTTCTTGGACCAGATCAATGTTTTATCTGGCTAAATAAAGGTTAAATAAATAAGAAACTGATGATTTGGTCCTGTTAACTTTGAATTTTCTATGGGGACTGCCCAGATCCCTCTCATGGACCTGGACCTCACTTTGAGAACCTCTAATGATTCTAGTTATTCAGTATTCATCTCTAATTACTCTAAAATTGCGTATTTCTGTGTTAAAAAAGAAAAAAAGGGGGGGGGGGGGGCCCCCTCCACCCCCCCGGGCTGAAGCCCCCAATGTTTTCTAACCCTAAAAACGCCCCTGGTAGGGACGACTGACCAAGGCGGAGGTACCGCTGACAGCTGGATTCGATCCCAGAGTCTCTGCGGTGGTAGGCGAGTGTTTAGTCCACTGTGATACGCAGTCGCTCCCTAGATTTGATGTTTAATACAGTTCTGTTTCTCTATTTGAACTTGGCTAAAGGAAAAAACTGCATTTGGATATTCTGTGTGGTTTTGTTACGAGAGAAGACGAAAAATGTATTTAAATGTGTTTTTGAATTGGAGACTCCATACATGGGTCATTGTGATCATTTAGGATGTGTCTACTTTCATTTTGAAATCATACTTTATTTACATGTCTGGTGAATAGGATACATTGTCAATCAAACCGCTCCAACCCAATTTCCATCAACAAATGCTGCTCACTTGGTCCCTCATTTATAAACATGATTTCTCGCCTCACAAATGTTTTATTGGGAATAATATAAACATATATTGGTTTAGTTTAGTTAATTTGACAATTATTAAAATACATTACATGTTACAACAAGTCATGCATCCTAAAATTATCAAGGATAGCACAAAAAAGTCATACATAAACATGTATTACACATTATCGTCAGCCTACAGTATATTGCTAAAAATATAATTAAAAAGTTAAATACATTATTAATAAAATATGTACAAAATGTACAGACACACTAAAACTACACTACATTAAAAACTAGAACGTTCCTTAGTTACTCTGGGACATTTTCTAGGAGCCATTTCCTAACGTTCACCTTGAAAACTATACAGGTTCAAGATCTGTTTGGTGGTCAAAGGCAACTCATCCCACTCCTGTGCTCCTTTGTGAGCAAATGAGCTCTGTCCCATCTTTGTTCTCCACCTTGGAGGATGAGCCCTGTCCCATCTTTGTTCTACACCTTGGAGGATGAGCTCTGTCCCATCTTTGTTCTCCACCTTGGAGGATGAGCTCTGTCCCATCTTTGTTCTCCACCTTGGAGGATGAGCTCTGTCCCATCTGTGTTCTACACCTTGGAGGATGAGCTCTGTCCCATCTGTGTTCTACACCTTGGAGGATGAGCACTGTCCCATCTTTGTTCTCCACCTTGGAGGATGAGCTCTGTCCCATCTTTGTTCTACACCTTGGAGGATGAGCACTGTCCCATCTTTGTTCTACACCTTGGAGGATGAGCTCTGTCCCATCTGTGTTCTACACCTTGGAGGATGAGCTCTGTCCCATCTTTGTTCTACACCTTGGAGGATGAGCACTGTCCCATCTTTGTTCTACACCTTGGAGGATGAGCTCTGTCCCATCTTTGTTCTCCACCTTGGAGGATGAGCTCTGTCCCATCTTTGTTCTACACCTTGGAGGATGAGCACTGTCCCATCTTTGTTCTACACCTTGGAGGATGAGCTCTGTCCCATCTTTGTTCTCCACCTTGGAGGATGAGCTCTGTCCCATCTTTGTTCTCCACCTTGGAGGATGAGCTCTGTCCCATCTTTGTTCTACACCTTGGAGGATGAGCTCTGTCCCATCTTTGTTCTCCACCTTGGAGGATGAGCACTGTCCCATCTTTGTTCTCCACCTTGGAGGATGAGCACTGTCCCATCTTTGTTCTACACCTTGGAGGATGAGCACTGTCCCATCTGTGTTCTACACCTTGGAGGATGCAGGTTTGCTATGCTAGATCTCGTTCTGTGGCTGTGTGATTCACCAACACTAGGAAAATAGTTGCAAAAATATTTGGGGGCCCTGTTATTTATTATTTTGTGTAGCATATTGAGCCTAAGCTGGGCTACTCTGGCCTCAACTGGTATCCAGTTGTGCTCCTGAAGATAGAATAGAATAGAAAACTTTATTGCCATTTCAACCATGGTTGATTGGGATTTGTCTTGGTGCCACATACAGTACAGACATTATAAAAACATACAATAAAAAACACAAGAATACATGCAATACAATCCCCACAATAAAAGTTTTACACAAACAATTAAAAAGAAAAAATGCAACAGTACCTAAAATAAATTGCTGTGTTCCAGTTTAAAGTGCATATTGCCTTAAAGTGCATGTTGGCTGGTGCTAGCCCTTGTTGTGCAAAGTGCCTGAACATTTGTACTTGAGTTCAGGTGACGGACAGCCTCGGGATATGTACTGTTTTTAAAACGGGATGTGCTGCACCTGAGACTTTGGAGTCTTCTGCCAGAGGGAAGGGGGTTAAAGAGGTCGTAAGCAGATGTCTCCTCCCAACATGATCACGAGGTCCTAGGCCCATCACAACCCTGATTAGCTTATTCTGTGACACCTGTAGTTTCTTCTTTAATGAAGCTCACAGTCCCTCAAACCAGGCTACACTAGCATAATCAAAATGACACTGCACCAGGCTGTTGGCTTGACCTTTCTAGCAAAAAACCTGGTGCAGGCATTTACCTTACCCAGCACCTGTAATTACAAGAACATGCATCTCTCATATCATTTATGTACAATAAAATAGCAATGGTCCTAAAACACTTCCTTGCGGCACCCCACAAACTATTGGCTTGCCTTGATAGAACACTCAAGTTTCAAGTTTCTTTAATAGTTGTCATACAGAAGTACAGAATACTTTCATACAAAATGCTTCTTACTGTTACGCTCCAGAGACTGTGCTAGACAAGATAGTATCAAATAACATAATATAGCATGTAATTTAGAAGAAGAAAATGAGATCACAGTGTTCGGTATAGACATATGTACAATGTTCTGAGTTACCATATAATATACAATACTATGCAGTGTACTAATGTACAGTACTATCTAGTATAAAGCAGAAATGGGATGAGGTACAATTTAGGTACAATTTACAGTAAGGTGTACGAGTTGTAGTGCAATCTTTAATCAATAAATATAAAGTGTGGGGAGTGGGTGCTACAGTGTGTTTGTTTAAAGTGGGTGTGTGCTATAAAGTGTGTGGAGTGGGTGCTACAGTGTGTTTGTTTAAAGTGAGTGTGTGCGTGTGGATGTGTGTGCTATGTGCGTTTGGTGGTTGTTGTTGTGTAGTGTTCATTCATTGTTCGTTTAGCAGCCTGATGGCCTGGGGATAGAAGCTTCTTCTGAGTCTTTCTGTGCTCGCCTTGAGACTCCGGTATCGCTTGCCTGACCGCAGCAGTTCAAAGAGGCAGTTGTTCGGGTGACTGGAGTCTTTAATGATTCTCTTAGCCTTGCCCTTGCAACGCTTGTTGTAAATGTTCTGGAGGGTGGGGAGCCCCCCTCCAATTGTGCGTTCGGCTGAACGTGTCACTCTTTGTAGTCTGCTTCGGTCTTGTGCAGTGCTATTCCCAAACCAGGAGGTGATGTTGCCGGTCAAGATGCTCTCTATTGTACATGAGTAGAAGTTCTTAAGGATCTTCTGACTGACTTGGAACTTCCTTAGGCGCCTGAGGAAGTAGAGGCGTTGTCGTGCCTTCTTCACAACACTGTCAATGTGTGTGGTCCATGTCAAGTCCTCGGATATGTAGGCTCCGAGGTACTTAAAGCTGTTGACTCTCTCAACCGGTGCCCCGTCGATGCTGAGGGGGCTGTAGTCCTTGACCCCCGACCTCCTGAAGTCCACAATCATCTCCTTTGTTTTGCTGACGTTCAGGGAGAGGCTGTTTTCCTGGCACCATCCCGCCAGGACCTTGACCTCTTCCAGGTAGGCCCTCTCGTCGTTGGCAGAGATCAGGCCCACCACCACTGTGTCGTCAGCAAATTTGATGATTGTATTGCTACTCCGCTGAGCCACACAGTCGTGTGTGTACAGGGAGTAGAGGAGGGGACTCAGAACACAGCCCTGGGGGGCCCCTATGTTGAGGGTGATGGATGAGGAGGTGCAGTTGCCTGCTCTCACCACCTGGGGTCTGCCAGTCAGGAAGTCCAAGACCCACTGGCAGAGGTCATAGTTCAAGCCCAGGTCCCTGAGCTTGGCTATGAGTATGGAGGGGACTATGGTATTGAATGCCGAGCTGTAGTCGATGAATAGCATTCTCACATAGTTCCCCTGCCTCTTGTCCAGGTGTGATGCTGCTGTGTGCAGCACATGGGCTATGGCGTCCTCCGTGGACCTGTTGGGGCGGTATGCAAATTGCAGGGGGTCCATGTTGATGGGGAGGGAGGAGCAGATGTAGCCCTTTACTAGCTTCTCAAAGCACTTCATGGCTATGGAGGTGAGAGCTACAGGGCGGTAGTCGTTGAGGCAAGCAGGCTTGGATTTTTTGGGTACAGGGATAATAGTGGACTTCTTCAGGCAGGTGGGGATGACAGCCTGTTCTAAGGACAGGTTAAATATGTCAGTGAATACTGGGGCCAGTTGGTCGGCACAGACTTTTAGGACGCGGCCGGGGATGCCGTCTGGACCTGCTGCCTTCCTGATATTCACTTTTTTAAAGGTCCGCCTCACCTCATGCTCGGTTACCCTGAACACTGCGCCTCCATCAGCAGCCGACCCCCCCCCCCCCCATTGCCGTGGCTTGTGAGCTGGTGTTGTTATTACCAGCATCAAACCTCGCATAGAAGGTATTGAGGTCATTTGCTAAGGAGATGTCACTGTTCAGTTTGAGGGAGGCGCCTTTGTAGTCTGTCATCGTTTTGAGCCCCTGCCACATAGCTCTAGAGTCAGCTTGTTCAAACTGGAGTTCAATTTTATCCCTGTAGCGCCGTTTGGCCTCTGACACTGTCCTCCTTACGTTGTATCGCGCCACCTTGTGGTCATTCATGTTGCCTGCCACTAGGCCGTCGTTGTATGCTTTGGTGCGCTCTCTCAGAGCTTCACGGACGGATTTGTCTACCCAGGGTTTTTGATTTGGGTAAACTCTCATTTTGGTAGTGGGGATTGTTTCTTCCACCATAGTACAAACATAGTCCAGCACTGTTTCCGTGTAGACATTAATGTTATCTGTGTCGCGGAACACATTCCAGTCTGTGCAGTGAAACACAGACCGGAGCGTCTCCTCTGACGTCAAATCCCATTTCTGCACCTCTCGCGAGACTACAGGAGTACTTTTGATTCTCTGTTTGTACTTTGGTGAAAGAAAGATTGACGCGTGATCTGATTTACCAAAGCCACTATCAGAATGAGCCTTGTAGCCACCTTTAAATTGCGTGTAACAGTGATCTAGGATGTTACCGCCTCTGGTGTTGCAAGTCACATGCTGATAGAAGTCAGGTAATACCTTTCTCAGATTGGCGCTGTTGAAATCGCCCAGCACCAAAATGGCGGCGTTAACGTTCGTCGCTTGTATTCTATTTACCTCCCCACTCACTGTGCCGTTCTGTTTTCATAATCTTTAACCATTACTGAAAATGTGGTGCTAATTGGCTTCCAGTGTATCTTAAAATGTGTCTTAACAAACCCATAAAAGTCACCACATTTCACTAACATGGAAAAATAAATGCACCTCAGTAGTGGTGACTTTCATCAGTTTATGTGGAGTTTATTTATGTATGGTAAAATATGTTGTTGATGTGTTGTTGTTTTTGTTTACTGTATGTGTGTGTTGTTTGTTCCCTTGCATTCGCCCCTCCTCTTAATTCTCCCCAACGTTGTACTAATCAGAGAAAATGCCCTTCGGCTGGGCGATGAGGTCACCCCCCCCCCCCTTGATTGGTGCACACGTCTGGTCAGCCCTGAGTAAAACACGGACTGGGAGGTCATGCAGGAGAGAGCCTGAGACATGAGAACACGATGGACGAGTGCAAACCCAGAAAGGAGCTCTTCTTCTTCTTTTCCTGTCCATATACAAAGCTATTCAGCTTATATAACGTCCAGCCAGTGCTTGGTACATGGCTGTCCCTTGGTGTTGTAGAGTGCTAGGTCCTTTGCTGTGCAGGGTCCACCTAACAGAGGACATGGAAGGAGGTGCTCCATGGTCTGGGGTTCTGTGCCACAGTCGCATGTGGTTGGGCCACTAAGATAGCCCCATCTGCTTGGGGCTTCCCTGGAACGGCCAACACCTGGAAAGGAGCTAAGCAGCTATGACCCACGTGGCGTGTGGCCGGGACTACACACAATATCGGACCTTAACAGGAAACCCAACAGCACTGCTAACATTGCTGCCTCCCTACCGGATCAGCTGAACAGCTTTTACGGCCATTTTGAACGGTACCACCAACCTTCCAGGGGAAGCCCCCACCACTCATTAACCCTTCCCACAAGTCTGTACGATGAACGGTTCATGAGATATGAAAGGGACGGGGCTTATTGCAATGGACAATAATTCATTCATAAATATTTGTAATGCATGTATATCAATGACACTATGGCATGTCTATTTAACAGGTGCCAGAGAGCTGATTACCAGCGAACCTGTATAATATCACCCTCTTGTGGTGAAAAGCTGTAACTTCATACTGAATATGCATTTCAATGATGGAAATGAATTAATTTAATTATTTTTCTACCTAGGTTACGTCTCTAAACTCTTACTGACATAAAGAAATCACTTCCTGTTCCTTATATTACGGGGAGAGGGGGATGGGCTAATAGGTTAAACCCACAACATTAAGAGATTTCTCACAAATTAATAATATAGCCATACCATCGGTAATATGAACACAAACTAAATCTTTATATCAAATTAGATTAGTGTAAATATTTCAATTCAATAATGTAAATGAATATAAAAACTTCATGAACAGAAAATCACTATTCTGGCTGCTACATTTCCAAGTCTAATTGTTACCGTGGAACAATTATCAATGAATGATAATATTGCAGCCACATTCTACAACAGTGATACATACAACATAATATATACAGTAATAACATTATGGAAGTCCATTTCTGTTTTTAAATTAAAGTCCAGGTCCAATGTGATGTGTCCGTCTTTCAACATTGAACACTGAAGTCTTCCTAGGGATCAGAGCTTCAAGCACGTGACCCACCAGTTCTGTGGTGAAACAGGCTGAGGTTTTGTCAGATGCTCTCTGGCGCCACCAGTTATTGAAGGAATACACTGTTGCTGTCACACCTCAGTCTTCTGACTGCTACCTTGAACTACTTATGAGCGAAGCCCACTAGGGCACGACATATCTGCAGTAGAGATGTCCGCTGTCACTCCAATACAATGGAGCTAAATGGCACCGGGTTTGTGTTACATGGGGTTCCTATTGAGTATACTACTTAGTATAAGTACATGGGGTTCCTGTTGAGTATACTGCTTAGTATGGGAACTGAATTTTTGGGCAGCACGGTGGTGTAGTGGTTAACACTGTCGCCTCACAGCTAGACGGTCCTGGGTTCGATTCCCGCTTGGGGACCAGGTCGCCAGGTACCCAGGTGGGGTATCTCCCGGGCCTTTCTGTGTGGAGTTTGCATGTTCTCCCTGTGCTCGCAAGGGTTTCCCCTCCAGATAAGATAAACCCAAAGGAAAAACATGCAGAACAGATCGCTAACACTTCCCTGACGAAGATGGACAGGAGCACTTGGATTGGTCCCCGGGCGCGGCCCACACCACAGCCCATGTCTGCTCCCGGCTGCCCTTGGGGGGGAAGAACGACGGGATGGGAAAAGTGCAGAGAGACATTTCATTTAATTTCAGTGCATGTGTGTGTGAGTGTTCCTGTGTCGCCCATCTCGCATGCGTGTGTTCTTCTTCTAAAAAAGTACATGGGGTTTCTATTTAATATACTGCAAACTGTGTTTGGGGACCGGTTCTCTTTATTCTTTTCAAGTCTAGTCTCAGCTTAAACGGAACTAAATGGTTTCTTTCCTGTATGAGTTCTAGTGTGTTTCTTCATATTTCCCTTCGTAATGAACCCTTTCCCACAAACTGAACAGCTAAATGATTTCTCTCCAGTATGTGTTCTCATGTGTGTCTTCAGATGTCCTTGGTGATTGAACCCTTTCCCACAAACTGAATGGTTTCACTCCGGTATGATTTTTTATGTGTATCTTCAGATCTCTCTTCTTGCTGAACCCAGGCCTGTTAGACAACGTTTGTATTTTCTGTGTCTTTTGTTTTACGGCCATCAAACCTGGACATCCACTCTCCTTCCATTCATCGCTATCATCAGTCTCAGCTCCAGAACTGTCATCATCACTGTCATCAGTCTCAGTTAGAGAACAGTCTGAAGAGAGAGGCTGGCTATCTCTAGTTGGTTCTAAATCACCAGCTGAATCTAAGTTACTGGCTAGTTCTGCTACTCCACAGTCCTCTCCATCAGGTTCTGTTTTCATGTGTTCAGTTGAGGTGCTGGGTAAAGAGTATGCTTCTCTGTTTTTCTCCCTTTGGGTTTGAAGAGGCTGGAAGGACAGAGCGTTCTCTTGACCATCTTCACATTTCACTGGGTGAACAGTGATCTTGGAGAGATCAGCTTCCTCCAGCCCTTGATCTAGTTCATCTTTAATCTGCTCTGGGTCCCGGTTTTGGCTGAGTTGTGAGGACAGAGTGTTCTCACCTTCATTTTCACATTTCATAGGTTGTAAGGTCATCTTGGAGCCATCAGCCTCCTCTAGATCTTGACACAGTTCCTCCTGTTCCTCTTTAATCTGGAGGGGCTCTGTGTCCTGGGTTTGGCTGAGCTGTGAGGACTGAGGTTTCTCTTCATCATGTTCACTCTTCACAGAGACAGGAAGCTCCTCTCCCTCCTGACTGATCCAGAGTTCCTCCTGTTCCTCTTTCATCTGTAGGGGCTCTGGCTCCTCCTGGACCAGACTGGGGCTCCTCTCCTGCTGCTCAGGGGGAACCTCCTCTTCACAGATAAACAGCTGTAAGGCCATGGAGTCTAGAAAGAAGGGCAAATAATTTAAATGTAATTTGTTGTAACCATTGTTTTTGAAAGTAACAAAGGGACAGGTCACTACACTCTTAACAGGAAAGTAACAACACGCTGAACCAATATATAGGGATGCACAGATCCTATACCCAATACCACTATCAGGCTGATACTAGCTACATGTGATCAGTATCGACTACAGGTGGTCTGATCCATTACCACGTTGTCATAAAGCATCCTCCTCCACTAACATCCCAGCAGCAGTGCATAGTGGAGAAGGAGGAGGACAATGTTCCTGCTGATTCTGCTTGATGAGATGTTGGACAAAGGTTTGGACTTTTTATTATATAAGGCTATAAAATAACAAGTGTACATGTACACCTCTAATACTGTAAGAGCCATATGAGTGTTTTAGTTATGGATTATTATGGAATGTTATGATTTATCTGTGTAGCCAAAAAGGGAATACTTGCCCAGTGTTGGCCTATTCTGGGAAAAATGGATTGGCCTCAGTTGTATTGTGGGCTGTGGTTCACCTGACTTGCCTGAACGGCACGGTCTAGGCCAGGGGTCAGCAACCTTTTTGACATGGAGTGCCTGTTTGAAATATAGTTGTAACTAGTGTGCCTCAACAATATTCCATGCATCGTAATTTTTTTTCTCATAATCAGGTCTTTTTAATTATTATTTTTACATTATTACATCATTATTGTTATTGTTATTATTAACAATATTATTATGATGGTTGTATCAACCCTAAATCTGAGTTGGGGGGGGGTGCAATGCAGACAAACAGCTGCATACAGTGCAGTTTCTAAAAAAATCTGATATCCATTGATATCTGACAACGGAAGAGAAAGTGTGGAGACTATTATTGTATAGAAAGCGTGTACGGAATACTTCCCGACTGCCACCAGAAGCGGACCCAGGCAGAGGCCGCTACAATAAGTCAGAAAACTCGCTGAAGAAAACTATTTGTTTGGTGAAGAAAGAAGGTTGGAAAACGCTGTGATTGCAAAAAGGAATCGATAAACAACGGCGTTGGAAAGGAAGGAATCGATCAAAGTTTGTGTCTAGGCTCGGGACAGATTTATGAATGAACTACGTTGCGCACATACACAGCGCTGTGGGATGTAATTATACGGTAGTCTACAAGGAAATTCGTTTCCCTAAACTCCGAATGGGATCGGATTTGGATGTTATTCTTTGAAGTTGTGTTACAAATTGGCGAATAAACATAAACTAAGATGTCGGATTCTGAAATGAATAACATGAATATGGCGGACGCGGAAAATGAATTGAAGCAATTAAAAGCAACACGTAAAGGGAAGCTTGCAGCTTGCACCCGAAAATGTAATGAGATCAAACAAATTCTGCTATTAAAAGATAAAGAAGGAGTCAAATCGCACCTGGCATTATTCAATAATGCACTCAGTGATTTTAAGATCACAAATTAGTCTGTACAATTGTATTTAATGGATGATGGTGAAAATGATGCTTGGTTGATGGAGGAGAATCTAAACCCTAGCTCCAGGCTAAACTGCGTCTGTGGTCCAAGGACGAGTTGAGACTCAAGATAAACTGGAAAAGGACCGTCAGCTACAATAAGACCAGAGGATAGCGCTTCAGGTGTGGGGGCCAGGACCCCATCAAGATTATCATCAAGATCAAGTGGAAGTAGCTCTTCCAGGTTATCCGCCTCCCGTATCAGAGCTGAAGCTGAGCGAGCCGGCCTACAGCAGGGTATCTGCCGGTTGGAGTAACTGGATTGGATGAAACAAAGGGGTGACAAACATAAATATCTCTCCATCTCTCTTCCTCTCTCATGTCAGAAGTCACCTCACTGGCAGACTGCCGACCCTCTCTCTCTCTGTCTCTCTCTCATGTCAGAAGTCACCTCATTGGCATATATTATATTTGCATATCGATTATGTCACAAATGTAACAGTACTATATATACCTGTATGTCATGTATGTCCCTATGTCATAAATGTCATGATATCACGTACAGTATGTTCAGTTGTGTATGTCATAAATGTCACTATGAATTGAAAATGGGGGACCCTGATGTTTCTCTGGTCTGCATCCCCTTAACAATAGACCTATCGCTAAGCCACGCCCCCTTTGAAAAGTCGGACAAACAAAGTCGACGTGAATGACTGTTGACGATGGCAGCAGGTAGCACCTTTCCTGACTGTGATGCAAGCCTTGCTTCACAGTCACGAAAGGGGCTAGGCCGCGGGGGGAGCTTAAGTTCAATTGTCAGATTTACCACAGCAGGTAATAGACCCGTTTTTTAAAGATAACACAAATATTTCATCTAGAAGCAGACAGAGAGGGTTACAATATGCAGTGGAAAAGTACGTTCATGAGATACACATTTACCTTAGACCTCCATGCAAGCATTAGCTATATATAACGTTAGCTAGCTACTCTCAAGCATTACTTACAGTTGACTTGATTGAAGATTACAAGAACTATGACAATAATCCATGATTACTACTATTGCTGATACATTTTAGTTTAGGCTAGTGGTCCAATGCAGTATACGAGCTCTCTCACTCACCCGGTATACTGAGTGGGTGGGGCAGGGCTAAAGTCAGGCAAACATTGGATTTGCATATGTCAAAGCCACTGTGTAGGCCAGTAGCTAGACCCGACAGCTGTGTCATTTATTGCATTTCGCTGTATTTCTATCACCAGCTGCTGCGGTCTACAGCGAAATGCAATTCATGCCACGAAACTGCCTAAAATATATTATATACAATATATCGTTTTCTATATAATTGTATCAACAGATAGTAGGTAGTGCACACATGCACTGCATGGCACAATATAGGGTGAATGTCTCTAGCCGAGAGGGGCTGTCAGTTTATCAAATTAATTAGATTAATTACACAGCAAATTATCGCGTCATGAAAATTAACTCAAAATGTATTACAAAAAAAAAAGAAAAAATTTATATCATTCATTCCATAAGAACGTAGAATACACATTTACAGACTTTTTTTTTTTTTATATGGTCCATTTGCATGTTCTTGGTATCTGATTCTAGGGACATCTATGGATCTCAGGGAATGTATTTCCAGTGTCAGAAATACTGTGTCTGTATCGCTCGGTACCGGGCGGAAAGGGCTCGTCTCAATTATATATGATAAAATATTTTGGATGAACCCAACTTGCTTAGACTCCCTAAAAGCCAAATGGGACGAAGATCTGGGAATTATCATTACAGATGAACAATGGGATCATATATTAGACCTTGTACACACTTCCTCTATATGTGCAAGACACAGTTTGCTGCAGTGTAGGATCCTGCATAGGGTTCATTACACCAATGCGAGGTTAGCAAAGATATACCCGGATAGAACGGATGCGTGTAATAGATGTAAACAATCTCCAGCCGATTATATGCACATGTTTTGGACGTGCCCCAAACTCACAGAGTTTTGGACTGCAATATTTGATACACCGAGTAGGGTCCTGGGTGTGATGTTAGACCCTGATCCACTCACTGCCTTTTTCGGTATCCCGAATACCCCTACGATAATATCTAGGGCTGCAAAACGAGTTGTGGCGTTCACTACCCTCCTCGCTAGGAGACTTATTCTCTTTAGGTGGATACACCCTTCCCCACCCACTCACAACAGATGGATACATGAGATACTACATTGCATCAAGCTTGAGCGAATCAGATTCTCCCTAAAGGGCTCCCTTGAAACATTCCATGTGACCTGGCAACCATTTCTGCAACACATCGATACCCTGACTATCAATGAAGATACTTAGAAAGGATAGAGCTTTACACCTCTAAATGCACTTCCATATCTTTTATTATTATTTTATTCCTATTTTCTAATCCCCCCCCCCCCTTCCCTGTCATGGTATGTATGGATGTGAATGAGGTGGGTAACTGGGGGAGGGAGAGGGGAACGGGGGACACAGCTGCAGAAGATCAAACTACTCAAGAATTACCACAATACTATAAGCAGGGGTGGGGGAAAGAATGAAATAATCTCATTGATGACTTTCTTCCACAGCCACATCCGTGCTAGAGAGTTTTTTTTTGTGTTTTTAGTTCTTTCTTTACCTCTTTTTATCTAAATATTTGTGTACAATGCAGATGGGTCTGATTGATATTGTTGTTGTTTTTTGTTTTTCTTGCCCAGCAGCATCTATGCTATGTGTTTTTCAACAACCTCGGTGTGGGGGGGATGGTGTGGGAAGGAGGGAGGGGAAGGGCAAATGAGGGAAAAAAAGAAAAAAGATGGAAAATGTACTATATTGGCAATTGTAAATGTTCAATGTTTTTTCCTGCAATAAAGAAAAAAAAATACTATGTCTGTTACTAGGCTTGAGTAAATTGTAATGAACCAAATGAGAATATCAATTACATTTTTTTTTTTTATCTTTGACTGTGAATAACACCATGCTCAAATTGACCAGACCTGAAAAATCTAAGCAAATTAATAGATGGAAGATGATTAAACAGAAGGTTTTGTTGATACAGTACTGAATTCTGCCATCCGGACACATGCAATTTGAAATATGATTATAGAATATAGAATATCAGGCATAAAATGGTTATGCGATTAAAATGTGATTAATTAGATTAATTAATTACAAATCCTGTAATTAATTAGATAAAAAAATGTAATCGCCTGACAGCACTAATCTATATATGTAGAGACCTCTCATCATTGTAAATACATCACATATAAATATAGCACTGCCTTCATGGCACAATCTTGATGTAACTAAGACATTCTCTGAAAATAAAAAAAATATTTCATGCATGGATTACTAAATTTCAACAACAATACAATACGTTCTCTTGGGCCTTTCCTGGTTGTTAACCAAGGTGAAAATAGTGGAGCTAAAGCCTGGTCTGGTTCAACAAAGAAATAAATGATGAAATAACAACAGACTGGCTGCTGGTGGTGCAGGGTTGATTGAGTAGGACACCATGACTCAACAAGGCCTTCTGATAGCAGGTGGTCCGGTTAAATGTGTGCTTCTCAGTGTTTTAGCCTGTATGAAACTATTATTAAGTGGTCATCATTTGTGAAATAGTTCAGCTTTTGCTCAATAATGCTTTGGAACAGGAGATTTCTAAAATATCAAGTCAAGATGATATGCTGACCAGTTTGCTCTGATGTCTGACTGAGGATGAGAAACACTGTTTGCTCGTCATGCAAAACAGTTTGAGTAATACAGACGTTTTGGATTGATTGTAAACTATTTATATACAGTTTCACACTGTAAAAACCAGTTCTTTGCACTGTTGGTAGCTTATTTCACTCTATATTGAATACCATTGATCCTAATTAATTTAATTTCAAACCTTTATTTTAACTAGAAAAAAGTTAAGATTGCCTTCATTCGCAGCAATGTCAGGTATAACAATAAATATTTTAAATAAATATATAAATGATGATCTTCATACACGGGAGGAGATATTGTCTCTTTCTGCGTCCTGCCCTGCTCTATCTAGGAGCCACCCCTCTAACCCACATGCAGTATTTCCTACTGAGGGCGCTTTCACATATAGTTTTGGTGGACTCAGTGCGGACTCTGTGCGGATCGGGGGGTGAAGTTGCAACATTGTTGCATTCTTCATTTGGTTCGTCTGCATTCACACTGCAATTGATCAAGCGCACTAAACTTTCTGAACAATGTCACGCGGTCGAAAAGGTCGCTCGTCTATTGGACACAATAGTGGAAATGTGTGTGTGACTGCGAGCCCTAACGTGTGTGCGCGCATGCGTGTGTGTGTGTGACTGCGAGCCCTGTCTGACTCCAGATCAGCGGAGGCTCACAAATTTCAGTTGGTGGTAGGGTGACCAGGTGTCCCGCTTTTGGTTGTACTGTCCCACCATTTGACCGAATGTCCTGCGTCCCGCATATTGAGAGGATGTCGAAGCAAAAAAAAAAAACATGGGTCTAAAAGCCCCTCCCTACAGTAAACGTAGCAACCCGCCTCTTGTCCACACACATTGCTCTGCTCGTGACGCTACCTCATATCGCAGATCTGATTGGTTAGGTAGTAATTTAGCGCTCTGCTCGTGAGAGTCGTGACTCACTTCCTATATTTGGTCCGCGTTTGGTCCGATGAAGCGAACCGAGACCTACGTTTTCAGGTGGACCAGAGTTTGCGTGTTTGGTCCGCACCAGAGTTTGACTGAGCATTCACACCACCCCAAAAAAAGCAGACTATCCGAGAAAACGAACTCTGGTCCGATAGTCCGGACCAAACAGCTCTGGTGTGAAAGCACCCTGAGTCCTGTTGCAAAGCTTACAGATGTCAAAGAATAGTCGGGAGCGACGCAATCTTTCAAAACTTAAAAATTCATTGCTGCACATATTTGATTCAATAGAAAATAAACAAATAATAAAATACTTGATAATTACCACCAGCCAGAAAATGGCATTTTCTTGACTCTGAGGGAAAGGGGCAGGTGCTCAAGCACTCCTTGGGCCTTATGTGTGTCTGGTTAGAGGCAGCCATGTTGGAACAGAGACAACTAGTGTTGGAAGAGAGGACTAGAGAGCAAGGCCTCTATTCAAACCATGAGACTGGTGTTTGAAGATGAGTGTCACTTCTTCTGATGTAATTGGGCCCTAACATTCTTAGATGTAATTTATTTAGAGATCTCCACAGCTCGAGTAATTGGAGTCAAGGAATCTAACATTAGCTTGTGGGCGTCGGCAGCTGAGAGAGTTAAGCCAATGATCTAGCAACAGAGCGAGATGGTTGGTCCTGGGGTGGGTTTAGGGGAAATTGTGTCTTTTAGCATTATTTTTATACATTTGATATGTTTTTGTATTTTTATAATTATATATATAAATAATTATTTTTCCTGTTCGCTTGTCTTGTGACCCCAAATGTTAGTTATTGTCTGTGGATCTGTTCATTATTATTGTATATTTTAATTTATTTTACTCCATCAATTATTACAGTCAAGTCAATAGTTTTATTTGTCACGGCATACAAGCATACAGTGAAATGCGGGGGGTCATGCCCGCAGCGATGTGCAATAATAAGTACATTATTTATTATTGTGTTCCGTTATGTCTTGTTGTATGTTATGTGATTATTTTTTATTATTATAGGTTATTCTGATGCAGATCACATTCGTTTTAAAATGTTCCTGAAAATGTGCCTAAAAATACATACCTAATTAAATGGAGGATTGCTCCACTTCTACAAGGTCCATTTGCATGTTCTTGGTATCTAGGGACATCTATTGAGTCTGTTACTAGGCTTGAGTAAATTGTAACGAACCAAAGGAGAATATACATTTTCTTTTTCTTTCTTCTTTTCTTTCATATTCGACAGTGAATAACACCATGCTAACATTGACCAGCTGTGAAATATTCTTCTCAAGATCAGGTGTACAAAAAATCTAAGCAAATGAATAAAGGACAGATGATTTACAGGGTTTTTTGTAGATGCAGTACTGAATTTTGCCACCCGGACACATGCCATTTTAAGTATGAATATAGAATATCAGGCCTATAAATTACCTTATTATGGCCAAGTCACACATTTACGGATCGGGAGAAATCTCCTCTTTCCAATGGCAGAGTTCAATCTGGATTTAGTACCACCAGGCACCCCTGACGGGGCAGCAAAAACCGTGAATGAAATCTACTGTAAGTAGTTACTTTTTTATAATGTAAATATCTCCGCCATTGTTCATCAGATTGCAACACAACAGATTTGCTAGACATTCACAGAAAGGTAAAGCAATGGCGGCTGGGTGGCGCAGCGGTCTAAGCGCTCGTCACCAATGTGTGAGACACCGGTATCGAATCCGGCTGTCAGCGTTGCCTCCGACTTGGACTGGCCGTCATACTGACTCAATTGGCAGAGTCAGCGGGAGGAGAGTCGATGGGTGGTAATCTGGTTGTTGTAAACAGCGACTCCTACAGGTCAGTCAGGGTGCCTGCACAGCAAGGACAGGAGATGTCGAGGGTAGTGTGAGCCTCCCACACGTTACACCTCGCCAATGAGAGTCCGCGCTGGCAGGTGAAAAGAAGTGGCTGGCTGACTCTGCATGTATCGGAGGGGACATGCATTCGATTCTTCAACCCTCCCTACGACCGACCAGTGGGGGGCACATGCGAGCAATGATCAAGACAGGGGAGGGGGGAATTGGCACGACTAAATTGGGATGGGAGAAAAACAGAAAAAGGAGAAAAAGTGGATAAAAAAAAGGAAGGTAAAGCAATTAACTAAGTTATATTTTATGGCAATAACATTCAGGTTTGTTGGACCCGTGAGATAAACAAAGAAAAATAAGTCAGATGATTGACAGGGGCTGGCGTGAGCTGGGAAGTGTAGTTTTATTAAATTCGAAAGACTACACTCAAGTTAGGTTGCCCCATGTCCTCGCGTCTATATACGCCGGTTTACATCTCAATACGAAGAGATTTCTATACTCATGTATTCATATAACACTTAAAATAATTGGTAAACAAAAGTACCAACCCCCACCCATTCCAAATACTGAATCGAGAACCTCATCCTTCACTGTCATCTTTCTCTCCCATTACAGAAGCCGAGACCCTGACACTTTGATCTCTGTTCTGACAGGGTTAGGGTATTTACTCTTGGCTACATTTGAAAAAGAAACGCAACATTAATTAATACGCTCTGTATTCATCCATTTATAGCGTGATATCAATCTCGTACCGGTAGCGGACTGCTGCTGTTAGTTTTTTAGCCGATTTCTACACAATTCTAGGGTTTGAAACCTGGAATATACTGGAATATATTGGTGCTTCTTTTAAGTCTTGAGATTGTCTGAAGCTCTTCACATGCTGGTCACAGAGATAAGGCTTCTCTCCTGTATGAATTCACTGGTGTAAGTTTCTCTCCTGTATGAATGTGCTGGTGTGTCTTTGAATTGAATGATCAAATTAAATGTTTCCCCCAGTCTTGAGCCTGAGCCCTATTTTCTGAAAATCCGCCTACAATACATACCTAAGTAAATGGAAGATTGCTCCACTTCTACAATGCCATTTGCATGTTCATGGTATCTATGGACATATATGGATCTCATGGAATGTATTCCCAGTGTCAGAAATATTGTGTCTATTACTAGGCTTGCTTAAATTGTGATGAAACAAGGAGAATATAAATTATGATTTTTCTTTGCATCTTTGACAGTGAATAACACCATGCTAAAAATGACCAGACATGAAAAACTGAGTTTGTTCAGTACCTTCTTGAGATCACGTGTATAAAAAATCGAAGGAAATTAATAAAGGGAATATGATTAAACAGAAGGTTGTGTTACGATTAGAGTTGTTCCGATACCGATACCAGTATCGGAAATGCCGCCGATACTGCCTAAAATGCTGGTATCGGCGAGTACCCTCTAATTCTGCGCTCCGATACCATATGACGTAATTTATCAATAACACTGCGGTCTGCTGAGTGAGCATTATAAAACAATAGTGTTTTTTTTTTTTTTTTTTTTTCCTCCATTTTCCTCCGATTTTCTCCCATCCCAATGTTAGTCGTATGCCAATTCCCAGTCCCTTCCTGGTCGCTGCGCACTTACCCCCCACAGTCAGATCATCTGGGAGAGTGGAGGCTACCACGTGCTTCCTCCGACACACGTCCAGCCAATCACCGCTTCTTTTCACCTGGCAGTGCGGATTCTCGAGAGGGCGTAGCCGTAGCGTGTGGGAGGACCACACTATCCCCCTCAAGTCCTATCCGCGCTTAGCAGGCGCCCCGACCGAACTGTAGGAGTCGCTGTTTACAACGACCCGGACCCACCCCGCCAGCTTCTCCCACCCTCTAATACAGCCAATTGTATTAGTGCAGACGGCCAGCCAAGCTGGTGACAACCCCGGAGCTGTGAGCTGGATTCGAACAGGCGAATCCAGCTCACAGCTCCGGGGCTGGTGACGAACGCAATCTCCGCTCGGCCACCTAACCGCCTAAAACAAACGCGTTTTTAACCGACCGTGAATTAAAGTGTCAATGCCATTTGTCATTTTAACAGCAGATACTTTCCAGATACTTTGCCATCGTCCCGACAGAGCGCTGTTGACGGGGAGCTCTGATGGGTTCGCTTGGTGGTGTTATTAGCATTGAACAGCTAACCGAAAGCTAGCTTTAACGTTACCTTGACTAAAGTTGGGGCTATTCATAATCCAGCAATAATGGCTGCAGACCTGCAAGCAAAGTACAGCAAGTTGGCAAAGGAGTATTCCAAGTTAAATCACATTTTCACCAGTAACGTTACAGTCTTTCCATCTACCGGTAGCTCATGCTAGCTAACCTAACGTTAGCTCACGTTAACATCGTCACTGATCGACCACCTCGCGTACACAATTAATGACATGTTGCGGACAGCCATATCGGTGACAATGTTTAGCTTTTAGTGCCAAATGATAAGAGTCTGAGGCGGAGTCTCAAAAGAGAATGTTGAATATTTATTGTGCAAAAATCACAACAAAAAAAACTGAGCCTTGTGGAAGCAACTGCAGCAACGAATAATGTCCGTGTGGTACTAATGTGCCAACAACCTTTCCGTGGGTGAACTCATTGAGATAGTTTTCCATTACTGATACTAATACTAATCTAGACAATCACCTGTTGTTGAATAAATACCATTACTTTATAGTTATTACTAAAAAAACAGTATATATAAAACAGTAGCTGTATAAAACAAATAAAAAAAAAAGTTTTATCATTTATATAATATTTAAAAAAAAGATTATGTATGCACTGGTATCGGATCAGTATCGGTATCGGCCGATACCCAAAGCTTAGGTATCGGAATCGGATCGGGAAGGAAAAAATAGTATCGGAACATCTCTAGTTACGATCGGGGGTGACGATGAAGGTGAGGAGAACACAGTTTGCAGACAAGGATGAGAGAGCCGAGACAGAGACGAAGGGTGATAATGAAAGGAACTTTACTGAACCATAACCAAAATACAAAACAAACGAAAGGCACTGGCACTAACATAACAACGAAGTGAAAACAAGAAAACGACAGGTGTAGACAGGCATGAACTCACTTGACAAAACACCAGGGAACACAGGCACGACACAGGGACAACGCGGAGACAATGACGCCACAATAACCCAACCAACCAACAAGCAATAAATACTGAAACTAATTAATAATCAAAAACAGCTGGGGAGAGACAGGCACTTAGAACAAAACAATAATCAAAACAACAGGAAGAAGAACTAGGCAAAACAAAACACAGGATAATACCAACACAAAGAACAACCTAAACAGATAACACTTGTAACAAATAAACTAATTGCAACAACAGCATATCTTTACTGACTGCATTATCTGCAGGTAAGCGCTAGATGGCACCATGATACTACTATCAATTCCTTGTGTGGGGTAGTAACACTTATTGTTTCTACTGTCCCAGACTTGGGCTGGTCTGGGAGTGTAACAGTTTTCTGGGAGTGTAACAGTTTTGTAGATACAATACTGAATTCTGCCATTCGGACCCATGCAATTTGAAATATTATTATAGAATATAGAATATGAGGCCCATAAATTACCTTATTATAGCCAACTCGCACATCTATGGATCGGGCCAAATCTCCTCTTTCAAATGGCAGAGTTCAATTTGGATTTAGTATCACCAGGCCTGCATCGAGAATGAAGAATGAAATCTACTGTATGTACAGTTCAATTCTTAGAATGGATATGGCTCCGCCATTATGGCTCCGCCATTTTGGATCGGATTTCAACACAGATGGTTGCTAAATGTTCACGGAAGGTAGACACACTAACTGCGCTCTATGCCAATAATGTTCCGGTTTGTCATATAGAGCAGTGGTTCCCAAAGTCGGGGTCGCGACCCAAAGGTGGGCCGCGAGCAGCCACGGGTGGGCCGCGAGATGATTAAACATTTTTATTTTTTTTTTGTCAGGTCACTGAACTTAGAAGCAGGCCAGGACAGTGTTTCTAGTTGTATTCTAAAATTCTATTCTAAAATGTGACTATATGGTTTTATATTAACTTAATAAATAAACAAAAACGAAACAAAAATCTACTTATTTCAACGAACATTTCAAACTAAATAACATATTATGCACATAAAACGCTGAAAACAACCGAAGCAACAATAGTATTTTAATGAGGCTATTATTATCATCATTATTATTTTGCAACAAGTTAGCCCTCTCATAAATAGCACATATAAATGAATAACTAACTTGAACTAACTTAATAGGATTGAAGTGATATTTGGCTTAAAAAATCGGTCGCCTGGCAAAAAAAAAAAAAAAAAAAGCCAGACGATGTGCATTGGGGCGCGGCTCTCTGACGCCTTATTTTCTGGG
The DNA here is from genome assembly GCF_963971535.1 of Notolepis coatsorum. Lineage (NCBI taxonomy): Eukaryota > Metazoa > Chordata > Actinopteri > Aulopiformes > Paralepididae > Notolepis > Notolepis coatsorum. Next base: position 164,329,487 of record NC_140171.1, on the reverse strand, counting down.
CCCCGGCCTGAAAAGTTTGGGAACCCCTGATATAGAGTATCCTGAGAAATAAGAGAAAAAATATTTTTGCTTGCAGGAAGCTAGAATTCGATCTATTATCAATAATCAAATAGGATCGATGCAACGTAAAAAGATCGATTCATATTACGATACTCTTATTTTGAAAATCACATGTTTTGTCGTATCCGCTCGGCTCGGATCAAGAGCACACAGCACTAGCATCTCTAGAGCGTCACTAGAGCAAGGCTAGTGTGCCTATTCTGCGACCCAAAACATGTCCCTGCTGTTTTATTCCGCAACGGGTCCAATGCATCTAACCTGCTTTGCAATCCTCGCCATTCCATTATGCCCACATCGCGTTAAAGATCGAAATTAACGTTGTTAGCGTAAGCTAACAACAAGCTAACCCAGAGCCATAGGCACAGAGAAGTGGGGACTGGGAAGGAGGGTGCATTCTCGAGACAGCGCCACTACCAGGATCTGGCGGGTACTGCACCTTCGGACTCCCAATATGCCTTTTCCAGCCAAAATACAGCTCTGTGACAGTGAATAGGATATTAATATCGAAAAAAAATAAAAACGAACCAAAAACAGTGAACAGGAGGTCTATTTGTATTAAAAACAATAAACAATAGATTGTTTTTCATTTAAATGTCTGGAAGAGCTCAAATTTAAATGTCAAATGATATTTCCATTGCCTTTTTTTTTATTTAAATGTTACTGATTGTGTTAAATGGGCATATAATATCGTCTCATATCGATCGCAGGCACCTGAATCGAATCGTATCGTGGCAGACTGTGATATCGGAAAATATCGTATCGTTGTCCAAAGAATCGATATCGTATCGTATCGTGATGAAACTGTTGATTCCCACCCCTATCACTGGGTACTGTCGTTTTTTGAAATTCCAACACTCATTGAGAGCTCTGGATGCCCTGTGATCATATGACTACAAATCATCATCATTCGGCGACAGCCGCTAATTGAAAATGGCGGATTTCCGCAAAAATATTAACAAATTTCAATGACTAAAATCTCACTAATAACACTTTAACCTATTGGTAAACAAGCATACTTCTGAAAATATACACTATGACTGTTGTGACATGGTTAGGATGTTAACTCTTGGATACATTTGAGAAAAAAAACACAACATTATGTCATACAGTCTTTGTATGACAGATTGATTTATGACGAGATGTCCTCTTGGGACCGGTACCGGACCCATCGGGCAAGAGGTTAAGGCTTCTCTCCTGTATGATTGCGCTGATGGTGAATCTTTAAGCTTCCAGAGATGCTGAAGCTCTTCTCACACTGGTCACAGTGGTAAGGCTTCTCTCCTGTATGAATGCGCTGGTGAATCTTTAAATGTCCAGAGGTGCTGAAGCTCTTCTCACATTGGTCACAGTGGTAAGGCTTCTCTCCTGTATGAATGCGCTGGTGAATCTTTAAGTGTCCAGCCTGACTGAAGCTCTTCTCACACTTGTCACAGTGGTAAGGCTTCTCTCCTGTATGAATGCGCTGGTGACTCTTTAATTCTCCAGAGGACTTGACGCTCTTCCCACACTGGTCACAGTGGTAGGGCTTGTCTCCTGTATGAATGCGCTGGTGCATCTTTAAATCTCCAGAGGTGCTAAAGCTCTTCTCACACTGGTCACAGTGGTAAGGCTTCTCCTCTCCTGTATGAATGCGCTGGTGTATTAGAAACGCTGCCTTGTAGCTGAAGCTCTTTCCACACTGGTCACAGTGGTAAGGCTTCTCTCCTGTATGAATGCGCTGGTGACTCTTTAAGTCTCCAGAGGATCTGAAGCTCTTCTCACACTGGTCACAGTGGTAAGGCTTCTCTCCTGTATGAATGCGCTGGTGTATTAGAAACGCTGCCTTGTAGCTGAAGCTCTTTCCACACTGGTCACAGCAGTGGCGCTGGTGACTCTTTAAGGTTCCAGAGCTACTGAATCGCATTCCACACTGGTCACAGTGGTAGGGCTTCTCATCTGTATGAATGCGCTGGTGTGGCCTTGACTCGTTCATATTTCTGCTTGTTGTTGGGGAGCAATGCAGCGATTGTACCTGGAGAAGAGAGAAGTACACAATGAAGAGGTCAGATATTCGGGATATATGTGTTAAAGGTCCCCTATTGTTCAATTTTACACTATTCCTGTGAGTCTATCGAACACATCTGTAAGGTTATTTTCAATAAAATTCATTGTTTTGTATTTTTAATCAAGTACTTTGGTGCACCACTTTCTGCCCTGCCAGATTCCAAGCTGTTTTTGGCTGGGCTCCGCCCATACTCGCAATGCGCTTCGAGTGACAGAGAGATCGCTGTCGCAAGTGTGTGTGTAAGCAGGGGGAGAGAGCTGAGGAGAGATTGCTCCGAGACTTGCACAGTAAATTCAGAATGGCTTGGTTTAGTGGGGGAGGATCTTGTCTCAACTGAACTGGAGGAATGCGCCTGAATGAGAATTTCACACCTAGTCACAACCCCACATTGCTAGAAAACAATGCAAATAACTGGAAAAGGCCATTTATAAGATAGTTCCCCTTTAAGTTAGAATCCCAAAAACAGGCTTCGGGGACAGCTGTACAGCGCACACACATACACACACACCACATTATTCTGCGGAGCAGCCCAGCGCACACACATACACACACTAGGGATCGGGATCGAATATTCGAATTTTCAAAGTCGATGCCAGTCTCCACGTTGGATTTTCATGTAAGAAAAAAATAAAATAAAAAGATTTTTTTTAAATACTTTTTTTTTTATTGAAGCAAACCATTCTTATTTAATTCCTTTTTATATTTATATTTATATTTATAATTGATCTAAAAGATGCACATGCTACCGTTTCTGTTTGTTTAGTAAAACCGGTTGATAGGCCAATGCAGGGCCGGAAATTTACTTGGCGGGTAGATAGGAAAAATCGACACGCCAAGTGTAACTGAGGGGTACAATTCCCTGACTGTATTGATAAGTATGGTATCATTAAACCACTACCGTCTTATGTACTTTAATTACTGGCCATACAGTACATGATATATATAATGATGAACACTTCCCACAATGAATCGGTTCCACACAAAGTTGTAATTAAGTATTTATTGCAGCAAAAGGTACATAATATACTTCTCTATTTTACTTTGAATGCGCTTATAAGGCAAAGGAATGTGCGTAGGCAAATCAATAATGAATGTCCATTCTCTGGTTACGCAGGAGGTAATTATACAACCTGAATCTTAGGGAATTATATCTATGGTACACTAGTAATATATAGCGGGAGATACTGGAAGGGTCCCCCCGGTTGTAAGCCAGCAAGGGTAGATCTGTCGGTAATAGAGTCTGGGTCAACGATGATAAGGAGACTCCGAGTACGGGAGACGGTGCAATAAGATCTTGATCCAGACGAATACAGCTGTTCTCCGTAGCCTGTAGCTCCACAGGGAAGAAAGCTAGCCTGCCTCAGGCTCTCTGAGGCGCAGACTCGACGTGGCTCCTCACAGGGTAAATCCCACACACGTGTGGGCGTCGGCGATTCTCCGCTCCATTAATTACAGGACCAAAAGCAAATATAATCCAGCCGTAAAGGGCTATGCAGTCGTCGGGTAGATAATCCAGTGTACATGTCCACACGGTCCTCGTCTAGGGCTCCTCGGGTGAAAGCGCCATGAAAGCAGCCCAGCCTGGATAAGCACTCTAGCTGATACGAGGAAGCGTTGGTGATGCTGGTCACTGTAGAACTTTAGCCGCACGATACACTATACACAAATAGACTATTACTGACTTAATAGAAATATGTCGCACTCGACGGTATAGCGCCAAACTCTGACACTTCAGTTATTAATTCGCACGCGGTCTCAATGCTCTATTTGGGGCCAAAAAGGCCATACTTCACCGCACGTCGTATCGTGGGTGAGGCTTCAACTTATGGGGTAACAACACTAAGTTTCTCTAAGACTAAGTGCTTCTGTATTCACCTGCGCCATATTTATATGCACAGCGAACAATCTAGTGCCAACCTCATTTCTGTCTCGTATTCTTGGGCAAAGCCGGGCATGTACAGACATGTCTTGACGGTGGCTTTGAACCTGACTTTGGAGGCATGGCCTTGGCGCCTGTGGACCGCTGTCCAATAGGAGAATGAAATATTATGGTCTGTACTAGGCTAAAGGGATATTCCGTGTATATGTACAAGGAATATACAAGGGATATCAAACGATATACAAATATTATGCAATATATATCAATCAATAAATATATATATTCGGTTTAATCTGATCCTTTGTAACACCAAGCATATTTCTTACCGGCCAAAAAAATACGCATTTTTGCGTCACATATATAAAAAATGTTCAGTACATTTCAAGTAGATAAGGTATTACGTTGAAGAATACACACTTAAATAAGAGGCCCGAGTAAAATGTGTACTCTCTGAAGTCTAAACTTCACAACACATAATCTAAAACCCCTCCCTACTTCCCTCTCCCAAACCGTTCCTACAACAATTTTTTTTACAATAATAATAATACATTGTATTTGGAGGCGCCTTTCAAAACACCCAAGGTCACCTTACAGCGCATAACAGAACAATCAAGATTAAAACAATGATCTTGGGAAAAGTGTCAGTGGAATTAAAAACAAGACAAACAATGTAAACACATGAAATATAAAACAGTGGCACACAGGGTGCAGTTATAGTGAGTATGCCCAGTAAGCAAGGCAGTTAAAAGACACGGTTAAGAAAAGAATAAGATAAACAACAAGAAGTATAAAAAACAGTGAAGTTAAAAATAACAGACAAACAAACAGCAGGGGGTATTGGGCAGTGATGGAGGTTATAGTGAATATGCGAGTTTGAACAGATGGGTTTTCAATTGTGATCTGAATGATGAGTGAGTCTGACTGTCGGATGTGTGGGGGCAGGGAGTTCCAGAGTCTGGAAGCCGAGCAGCTGAACGCTCGGGCACCCATGGTACTGAGGCGTGAGCTGGGGATGGATAAGAGTCCAGTAGAGGATGAGCGGAGGGTGCGGGAGGGGGTGTAATCTTGGAGGAGATCAGTGATGTAGGTGGGGGCTAGATTGTGGAGGGCTTTGGAGGTGAGTAAGAGTTTTTTTTTTTTTAATCAATCCGGTAGTGCACAGAGAGCCAGTGTAGTTGAATGAGGACGGGGGTGATGTGGTGGGATGAGTTTGTGCGGGTGATAATCCTAGCAGCAAGAGTTTTGGATGATTTGGAGTCTGTTGATGAGTTTGGTGGGAAGGCCGGTGAGGAGAGCGTTACAGTAATCGATCCGGGATGTGACAAATGAATGGACCAGGGTTTCTGTATTTGATTGGGACAGGGATGGGCGGAGTCTGGAGATATTACGGAGGTGAAAGAAGACAGACCGGGTGGTGTATTAGATGTGTGGTGTAAAGGAGAGGGAACCGCCCAAAATGACAGAGGCTTTTGACTTGGGGGGAGAAGGGTACAGGGAAGCCGTCGATGGTGATGTTTGGAACTGGGGTGTTTTGTGATTTGGTGAGGGTGGATTTGGAGCCGATGAGCAGGGCCTAATTAATTAATCAGGAAGTTTCTGCTCATCCAGCTCCTAATGTCGTCAAGGCAGGTGGTGAGGGAGGTGGGGGGAAGGGCAGTGGTGGGTCTGGAGGAGATGTAGACCTGTGTGTCGTCTGCATAGCAGTGGAAGTGGACCCCATGGTGACGGAGGATTGTGCCCAGGGGAAGGAGATAGATGGTGAATAGGAGGGGATCCAATACTGACCCCTGGGGGACACCCAGTGAAACAGTTGAACACCCTGACTTGTGGGTCTTGAGTTGAACAAACTGTTGTCTGTCGGTGAGGTATGATGTAAACCAGGAGTGCGACACCCGTGATCCCAATGCCAGCCAGGCGGTCCAGGAGTATTGGATGGGAGATGGTGTCGAATGCCGCACTGAGGTCGAGGATGGTGAGAAGTCCAGAGTCAGTTGTACGGAGGTCGTTGGTGATTTTGACGAGGGCTGTTTCGGTACGGTATTGTGGGCGGAAACCGGATTGAAAGGGTTCGTGGAGATGGTTTGTGTCGAGGTGGGATTGCAGCTGTGCGGCAACCACCCTCTCAAGGGTTTTTGAGATGAAGGGAAGGTTGGAGATGGGACTATAATGATTTAAGTCGGCTGGGTCAGGAGGATGGGGGTGATTGCAGCCAGTTTGAGAGTGGGGGGTACGATTCCAGAGGCGAGGGATGAATTTATTATGTCCGTGATGGGTGAGAGTGATGGCAGGCAGGCTTTGACGAGGGTGGTGGGAAGAGGATCGAGCTGACAGGTGGTGGTTTTGGCTTTACGGATGAGCTCTGAGATGGTGTATTCTGATGCTGGGGTGAAGTTGGAGAGGGAGCTGATAAAATGATGGCCGGTGGTGATCATCCAGGGTGGATCACATGGGGAGGTGCATGATGATAATAATAATAATAATAATAATAATAATAATAATAATAATAATAATAATAATAATAATAATAATAATAATAATAATAGCTTCCGGTTTAGCGTTAGAATGGAGTAAGTCGCATGTGACACAGCTGCTCACCCGTTATTTATTTTTTTCATTTTAAAAACATATTTATAAACCATTAATGCGTTTAAAACTTGACGCATATATCAACTGAGATTATCAACTAACTATACTGACCAAAAGAATCGAGATGTCACCAAAGAAAGACACAACGAGACCAAAACCAGTCGCAGAGGACCCGCCTAAGGAAGCAGGATTCGTGCGGCAAATAGCAGAGAATATAGACGTGACAGTGGCCGCTTCAAGTTCAACCCCTTCAAATACCTCCGCGGACACCGAATATATCATCCGGAGAATGGAGAAAATGGAGAATACAATAACCCAAAAAGTAGATGCTATCAAAGAATCTATCGAAGGCAAAATAGAAGCGCTAAGAGCGGACGCCGATGAACATATTAAGCGCACCGAGGCACTGGAAACAGGTATGGAAGTCCACCAAAAAAATTTCGTTCGAATCTACAAAGACGTAGATGATAACGTTAACCTAACTGCTGAGATGAAGGGAAACTACAAAGAACTCAATACGGAGCTCAACGATATAACGATGGAGCTTAAGCGAATCAATGAAGAACAGAAAGCCAAAATATTCGAGATGGAATATCAAAAACGCAAGCTGAATATTCGTATAGTCGGTCTGGACGAGTCGGTGAGCTGTGCACACCCTGAAGAGTTTGCCACAGAATTACAGAAAATCTTGGGACCAGAGATCCTTCCTAAAGTACCAGAGGTGGAACAGTGCTACAGATTGGGGACCCGATCCAATGACAATAACGTTAAGCCCAGAGTGATATTGGTTATCCTGCGCCAAGTCAGAATAAAAGAAATGATTATTCATGAAACTCGCAGGATGAAAGGCAATCTGAAATACAAGGATATATCAATACACTGCTTTGAAGATTATTGTCGTGAGGTAGTGGACCTGCGAGCCAAGTTCAAGACGGTGATGTCTCAACTCTATCTGGAGAAATACAGACCCCTATTAATATACCCTGCAATACTTCGCATCGTCGATAAACAAGGAGCAAGGGTTTTCCTCAACTCGCCTGAAGATGCAGCCAAATACATGTCTGCACAACATGCAGGATAGTGTATAAATTGCCTTTTAATCTCTGTTATGCATGGACACCATATAGTATAAACTTTAATGAACCGATGATTTGGGACAGAGAGACCTACGAGCTCAGAGTTATTGAATGTTTTCCCCGTCGGGCTTCTATTATTGCGGACATATTGGATTCAAAATTGGAACACTCCAGAACATACTGGAACATTCGAACACTGTAAAAACGACATATTGGAATAATCTAGAACATCTAAAGCATTCTTTGATATAGGGAACATTCTGGAATAACAACAATACATGCATGATAATTGAAGCTTATTTTTGGTCTTTATTTTTAGTTTTATCTTATTTTAATTTTTATTTAACGGGAAAGTGGCCAAGCCACAGTCGACATTCTACTTATGGTAGAATTTAGAGTGTTAGATCCTATGGTATACATAGGAATGTTAAGGATAATTGGATCATTCTGGGATATCCGGTGGTGTAAGGGAGGGAGTCATACGCAAAGGTTGTGTTCATGGAACACAATCCTGTACGACTCTCGGTGGGAGGGGAGGGAAGGGGATTTTTATTTGTATATATGTATGTTTTTAAGCTCGGCTCTCAACGGGACCTCACTAGTTGGATGTATATCTATTATTGCCTCGCACTCCAGAAGCATTACCAAAAACTACACTACAACATGTATAGATTATGGCTAGTTTGAATATAATGATCTGGAACACCGGGGGAATAAATAACCAACTCAAACGCAAAAGCGTGCTCACACTGATGAAAAAAGAACATGTGGACATTGCTCTGCTAAGCGAAACGCACATTCTAGAGAAAGACAGATAAATTAGCGGACAACACATATCATAATATTAGTCACTCTTCTATTGGTACGAGAACTCGGGGTGTAGCCATAGTCGTTAAGCGTAAGTTGAATATTGTATTAAAGGGAGTATGGTCTGATGTAGAATGTCGGATAACTATAGCTAAGATTGTACATAACAGGAAAATAGCGTTGGTAGCGGTATACGCCCCAAATTTGTACGAAGAGGATTTCTTCACTACACTAACCAATGCAATGTTAGACATTCCCGATTACTCATTTATAATAGGTGCGGATTTTAATGCCATCTGGAACCCAAGGATGGACAAATCTTACCTCGCCTTTTCCAGCGAACAAAATAATTCATCTAAGGCATTAAAGGATTGGTCGAAGATTACAGGTGTAAATGACTTATGGCGATTACTTAATCCCACGACCCGAAAGTACTCTTGTCGATCTGCGAGACATAACACATTATCCAGAATAGATTATGTCTTTGCATCACAGAGACTATTTGATAATTATGAAGTGGAAATGATACCCAACGCACTCAGATCAGATCACTGTTATTTACTCCTTAAAGGAACATTTGGTATACTATCCTCCCGAGCCCCAAGATGGCGATTTAACTCGATGCTGCTTAATAACAAGGAATTCATTACACAACTCAAAGAAGCTCTTATAGTATTCCAACGGGAGAATGCAAACTCGGTGCAAGACCCCAGAATAATATGGATGTCGGTAAAGGGAATGATCAAAGATTTCACTGATAGCTTTTCCTCCAAAATGCGCAAGAATCAATGCACAAAACTGGCTGAGCTGGAAACGCTTTACTCAACGTTATTTAATTCTCTAAAATACAACAACTCAACTCGAGAATCAAGTTAACGTACTAAAAATAGAGATCAATGCCATATACAGACAACAATCGGAAATACAAATACGCAGCACAAAACAGCAGTACTCCCAAGGTTCTAAACCTAGTCACCTATTAGCCATGCGATTAAGAATTAATGCAAAATTTGCAGATATAACTACCATTAGAGCACAACAAGTACTTGAAACAGACCCTGTAAAAATAAACGATACATTCAAAGAATTCTACTCCGACTTTTTTTTTTTATTCAACAAACATGACCATGTTCACGTCTTAAACTCATACTGAGGCCTTAGTTTTGGTTTTAAATTGCATATCATCATTTATTTATTGTCACACAGAGCAGAAGAATTTTGCCAAAACAAACCAATAGTATCCAGCTGCAGAACGGCAGACCAGCCACACTCTCAGACACAAATGCATTTCCTTTGATTTATGTCAAGGATTGCAATGCCTTGCTTGAATGAAGTTAACTTTTCACCTGGATAACATCAACATTCAGGGTGAATGTAATGTGAGAAATTGGGATACAAAAAGAAATAAAAAAAAATATATAATATATATATTTTTGATCGGATCGGGAAAGATCGGTATTGGTAGATACTCAAAATCACATGATCGGGATCGGATCGGGAGCAAAAAAATGTGATCGGGACATCCCTAACGGTAACCTGTTGCGTGTGACGTTACCAAGAGAAGCCCCGCTTTCAGTGCTTTGTGGGCAGCGCTACTGCACGCTCACACAGACACACACAACAGATGAGGAAGTGGACAGATCCGACCAGCATTTCTGGCTCCTCACAATGCAAACGCGAACATGTACATTACAGATGAACTGCAGAGAAAATTTCCAATTTATCATCCCGGTCGAGACTAATTGGAAGCGGAGTGCAACGCGTGCAAAGCTTGACCATATGTTTATGTGTCTAATAAAGGTGCTGGCGATCTCAAAGCTCACATGAACACAGCAAAACATTACAAACAGTAATGCGAGCAGTGCGAGGCGAGAGTTTGATGGCAAAGTTGACCGAATTGATTGAAGAATGCAGCTATACAGAGAGAGAAAGAAAATAATTGAAAACTATTTTGATGCCTCAAAATGATGTTTTGGTTTGATAAGATGCTTATGATACAATCATTCTAAGGATTATGTGTGTAATAAATTAGTTTAGTACACTAATTGCAACAAATCTCAAACTGCATAGTGCACTTTTAAATTAGTATCTTTGTGAGGTTACTGTTTTATAATTTACATTACATTGAAAAGATAAAGATATATTTTTTAAAGCTGGATTAAATACAGAAGAGGTATTGTTTAGAACATTACATCATATTTTTCTTGTTATTTATTTTGTCCAGTAAGACTTGAAAATATATATTATTTTGTCATAGGTTGATTTAGTTATTTTCTTGAGATTTGTCAGATAGATTACTTTAGGCATAATACAGCATGTTGAGTAACTTTGGTTATAGAGAGATATTATTTTGTTATATAACATAATATAAACAATAATTTTATATCCATACAGAGGAGGTATACTTTAAATATATTATAATGATAAGGCATCTTTGAGTAAACTTTGATTAAGTATCTTGAGGCTGAAGGCAGAGTGTCCTCTTTAAAAAAAAGCACAATATGGTCACCCTTGAAGTCGCATTATAATTCACTTAATAAAATAATGACTAGTCAGCCTCCTAAAAAGACAAAAGTTAGTGACACGACTCACACCGCAGCCGCCAACCCAGCCAAAGTAAGAACTATGCTCTGTATCGTCAATCAATAGTCAAATAAATATTTGATTAAGGAATATAATATGCCTTTTTGTATTATTTCTCTGTGTATCAGCAAAATGTATATATTTTTATGTTCGACATTAACACTATGGGTGCCGGCCAGAAATCCGGAAAATGACTGGATTGCCAGCGCTATTTGTCTATGGAGAAATTCCCCTTCTTTGCAGGGCTATAACTTTTTAAATTATATTGCTACATTGCCATTATTAGGGCCCATTCAAAGTCCTATATGTAGTGTTCATTGTGTAGCAACGTTAAACTTTTTCATTCACATATTCATAGTAAAGTATGGTCTAATGTATAAGTATGTTTTCATCTCTTTCTGCAGCTTTCTCCAGAACGTGATATATAGCCCCAAATGCATTATATTGATGATGAAATACAGTTTGATGGCAATCGGGGCGATATAAAAAATTTCAATTGGACGTACTTCTAGAATGATCTACGTATGATCTGATGATGACCGGATGGGCGGGGGATCGTTTATAATTCCGTGGGCAGCGTTATATCATTCATCTAGTGTGGGTGATATGTTCATCATAACAGTTTATATGGAATACGATAAAAAATAACGCTGAATCTTACCGTATCCTCCTCGCGCCGTTGGGCGATGAGCGTGGAACAGTCATTTACCTATTATGGTATGTAGAAATATCGGGTCCATTTCCAGCTTGTATAATAGTATATATGTCCAAATCATGTTGTTTATCGAGTTATTGGCAATCGATCGCTATGTATTGTGTCGAGATCGAGTCCCGGGAGCCAAACAGAGTGCCCGGAAGTAATATGGCCGACCAGCACAACCTCCATAGCACTTCCTGTTTGGCGATTCGCCGATCGGCCACCAGATGGCGCTCCTGAACCGCCAGAGAGCTCAGTGGGTCCTCCTGGTGGATCTCAGGCCAGCGGAGGGGAAATATGAATCCGATCGCAGATTTTTTAAATATTGATATACCTCCGGCAACTTGAGCATGGCCGGGAATGACGCTGTAAAGCGTTTCCCGGCAGTCAAAGTGTTAAGGGAAATTAAGATTCTCAGATTTTTTACAAACCGCCGCTTATCAACTAACCGGTTAATCGGCAGGTGACATATGTTGCTCAGTAGTTGCTGATGTCTGCTCAGGAGGTTTGAGTGTTTGCTCAGACCAAAAAATAATTAGAGGGAACATTGCCTGTACACCCCTCGGTATTACTATTGAATGATGTTTGAGTTTGCAGTAAATCCACAGCTAAAGAGATTGGTTTTATCGGGTATCACAGTAGCTAAAAAGCTGATCGCATCACGCTGGTTTCAACCGGAAAAAATGTGCCGGAAAGTTTGGTTTCTTACATATCTCGATGTGATTTATCAAGAAATATCTACAGCAAGAATTCTGGGTCTCAATGAATCCAAAATGTCAATGTGGTTAGAAGTGGTGGAGAGAATAAAAGCTAGCTTATAATGGTAGTGTCTCGTTAGGTGCGAGGGATAATGGAGGTACTACCCAAGGTGGGGTCCGGGAGGGGGGGGTTCGAGCTGGAGCATATGTGTGTAGGTTTTTAGATAACAGGTATTAGGGGTATATCTTATATAAGACAATTAACTAAAATGTGATTTCATTGGATGTGCTCTGACAACTAATGCTTGTATATCTTATCGTGTGTTGTCATGTTTGTTTATGTGTTTGTTTAAAAAATAAAATAAAATAAAAAAATAAATAAAATAATAATAATAATAATAATAATAATAATAATAATAATAATAATAATAATAATAATAATAATACATCTATTTTATATAGCACTTTTCCAGGTGCTCAAAGACGCTTTACATGGGCAGGAGAGACAAGCTATGGCAAAACAAAAAACAGAACAAAACGGAACAAAAATAATACATGACAAAATAAAATAAAACCGACAGAATTAGAGGTCAAAAGCAAGATTTGAGGGCTGATTTAAAAGATGTCAGGGTGTTTGCATCACGGATATGGCTGGGGAGGGCATTCCAGAGGGAGGGGGCAGCAGCAGCAAAGGCCCTGTCGCCCCAGGTCCGGAGCTTGGTCGTGGGAGGTGTTAGGAGGTTGGCATCTGCAGACCTAAGGCGACGGGTGGGCGTGTGACGGTGGAGGAGGTCGGACAGGTAGGGAGGGGCAAGGTTGTTGAGGGCTTTAAATGTGATGAGTAGTATTTTAAAATGTATCCTGTATTTGATGGAAGCCAGTGGAGGTCGTGGAGGACAGGGGTGATGTGATCAGAGCAACGGGTGGAGGTGAGCATGCGGGCAGCAGAGTTTGACATATTGGAGTTTATTGAGAATAGTGTTTGGTGAGCCGTAGAGGATGCTGTTGCAGTAATCTAGTCTTGATAATATGAATGCATGAACCAGTGTTTCAGCAGCGGAGAGTGATAGGGAGGGGCGAGGAAAGAAAGGGTGGAGTCCAGGATGATGCCAAGGTTACGGACGTGAGTGGAGGGGGTGACAATGGTACCATCAATATTTAGGGTGAAATCCTGGGTGTGGCTGGTGAGGGATTTTGGACCGATAATGATGATTTCTGATTTATTGCAGTTTAATTTGAGAAAGTTATTTTGCATCCATGTTTTGATGTCTGTGAGGCAGGTGCTGAGGGTGGAGAGAGTGGCTGGAGTGATAGTCTTGGTGGAGAGGTAGAGCTGAGTGTCGTCTGCATAACAGTGAAAACGCAGGCCATGTTGGCGGAGAATCAGACCAAGTGGAAGGATGTAGAGGATGAAGAGCAGGGGACCAAGTACTGAGCCTTGGGGGACACCATGAGTGATGGGGGCAGTGGGGGATTTGCAGTTGTTGATAGAGATGAATTGGTGCCTGTGTGAGAGGTATGATTGGAGCAAGGTGAGGGGGATTCCGGAGATGCCAACGGAGGACTGGAGACGAGTGATGAGGATGGGGTGACTGATGGTGTCAAAAGCAGCGCTGAGGTCTAGGAGAATGAGGATGGAGAGGGAACCAGAGTCGGCAGAGAGGAGTATGTCGTTGGTGACCTTTAGAAGAGCAGTTTCGGTGCTGTGTTTGGTGCGGAATCCGGATTGAAATGTATCATAAAGGTTATTGTTGTCGAGGTAGGATTTTAATTGGGAGGCAATGGCTCGCTCAATTATTTTTGAGAGGAAGGGTAGGTTGGAAATGGGGCGGAAATTATCAAGGGTTTCAGGGTTGAGACCGGGAAATGGGGCGGAAATTATCAAGGGTTTCAGGGTTGAGACCGGGTTTTTTTAGTAAGGGGGTGACAGAAGCAATTTTGAGGGCGGGGGGAAATAGGCCAGTGGTCAGAGAGGAGTTTACGATGGAGGTGATTAGGGGAGAAAGGGCAGGGAGACGAGCCTTGACTAGGATGGAGGGGATAGGGTCCAGGATGAAGGTAGAAGTTTTCATTGTAGAGAGAATGGAGGATAGGGCTGGGCGATATGACGATATTATATAAATATCGGGTACAGTTCATTAACGATACACTTTTTCAACGTATCGTGGATATCGTGATGTTTTGCCCAAGAGGATTGTGTCGCGTCAATCTGTCCACACGTTACTCGTTCATATCTCAGCCCGTGCTGAGATATGCCCATTCCACGGTCTGTTAATAAAGTTTTCAATCAGACAGATGTATGGAAAGGCTTTTATTATAACATTCGTTGTAGTAAAATCATTATGCCTCATTTAGTCATCCTGTTTAGCACTGGTCTACTACTCGACGGCCGCGGGGAGCTAACGATAGTAGCTTTGTTGACGTTGTTCAGCCACAGGACATTCAGGAAGTAAAAAACTAGGAGCTTGCCGATTGGTGCTAAGAACAGCAGGGCGGGTGCAAGCGCTGTGACGTAATTGGCAGACTCGACTGTCAATCAAAATTATATGTTTCCGTCAGAATGAATGAGTGAAGACTTTGTTAAAGGGTTGCAGAATGGGTACAATACAGTACAGGAGGATGAAGACCAGAAAAAGACTTTCGACTTTTTTACATAAGGGTCCTCCATTTTCAATTCATCAAAACATTTAGAGACATACATATATACAGTAGTTTCATTAAAATGCTATTGATTGATTGATTTAAAACTTTATTAACATATTGCAGAATGGGTACAGTACAGCTCAATACATACAATTGTTAAGGGGATGCAGACCAGAGAAAGACTTTAGTCTTGTTTACATCAGGGTCCCCCATTTTCAATTCATCATATTTCATATCTAAATCATATAATATCTCATTGCTAAATATATGCAATATATAATCTAATAATCTAAATCTAATATATAATATAAAAATGCTAAATGCATGGGTATTTTATTTTGTCTTTAATGTTAGCTTGCAAAATCAAATACTGTCTTGGTAAGCCTCATAATGAATTGTTTGGGGTAAAAAAGAAAAACATCGTGATGTGTATCGTGTATCGCCGAAAGGTCAGAAAATATCGTGATATCATATTTAGGCCATATCGCCCAGCCCTAATGGAGGATAGGTCCGATGCGGTGATTTCAGTGAAGGATGTAAAAGGTGGGTTGGGCGGTGGAGGGGGGGTTGAATCCGGAGGGGAGATAGTGTTGGCGGAGGCAATTGTTAGTTGGGTGTGGATTTTGTCAATTTTTGTTTGGAGATGTGACAGATAGGAGACACATTTACTGACAGTGAAGGAACAGGAGATTGTGTCAGAGGGTTTAAGAAGTGTGTTGATGGTGGAAAACAGAGTCCTGGGGTTGTTGCTGCCAGACTGTATGATAGCGGAGTAGTGGGAGGAGCGTGCAGAGTTGAGGGCGTCTTTGTAGAGCTGTTTATGTTGTCAGTAGGGAGGAGAGAGAGGAGGGGTGGATGGATTTGAGATTACGGAATGTTATGGAACGCATCTGCTTGATTGGGGGAGTAGGGATGAGAATGTCCATGGTGATAGCCAGATGATCAGAGATGGTGAGGCCAGCTGTAGGTGAATGGTATTGATTTTGGAATAAAAGAATTGCTGAAATGCAGTGCACTGCTCAGTGGAGATTTCTGGAGGGAGGGTTTGAGGGGGGTGGAGTAGGTGGCTGTGGAGAAGAGGACTCTGTTGTTCCCTTTACCAGTGCTGAGCTATGATATAAGTCTTCATACATGGATGTTTGTCACGTTTCACAAGCTGTTGTTGATGGGCGTATACTAGCTACCTTGGGCTACTTCTGATTGCTGAGCAATGAGAGCACAGCATTTCTGATTGGTAAGCATGACTGGCACGCAAGAAAAAACCTTGAATCAAACTCGCTGTATAACGTATCCCAAATCGCAGGCTTTGCTAAAAGGCGACCGTCGTAAGACCAAAACACAACACAGTTTTAATAATTTTAGATGACTATTTTCATTTCGTTACCCGCCACGTGGCGGACAGACCGCTCAGTGTCACTCGCCAAACCTAAAATATGCCCGCCATTGGCGGGTGTTAGGCTCTAATTTCAGGCCCTGGACCAATGCAGTTATTATAGGCTACGATGGTGAATGGTGTCATTTTGATTTATTGTCGGTCAGCTGAGCCGATCAACGTTCTGAAGAATTATCTGAACTTCAGATTCTGAAGTGCCTATTTATGTGCAATACCCTTTGATTTTAACAATCCATTCTATTAAAAAGAATAACTGAATTTAACTGAAACTGAACATTTTAACTGAATTTAAACTGAAACAGAAGACAATATATTTTTAATATTAAAAAAAAGAAAAAATACATTTTTGGGGGGGTGGTTGGGGGGGCATTGAATATTTGATCTTACCTCATTGACAGCCGGGGATTAGCCTTATCCCGTGGTAGTATTGCCATGCTGTAAACGATGGGAGTTAGTCACCTTGTTTGTAGAGCTAAATCTATATTCTATATTATAGCCATGGATACAATACTATAGTCATTTGACATTGAGTTTCTTCCGGTCAAGATGCAAAAAAGAGATAATTTTTCCATCCATATCACAACCCCAAACAAGTCTCCCTCAGTTAATGACCCTACTTGCAGATTTCGGCAAAATGTCTGGCTATAAAATTAACATTCAAAAGAGCAAACTGATGCCTGTTGGAACTGAGGCTGGTGACTGGTCGGATATCTCTAAGCTCATTTACGTTTAAAATTAGCCCTAAAAGTATCTCAGGATATGGATCACACATGAACATAAAAACCTATATAGCTAACTATCAGCCTTTATTATGTAATCTGACAAAAGATATTGAACGTTGGGACCCCCTGCCTCTCTCCCTGGGTGGAAGAATCAATACAATAAAGATGAACGTACTGCCTACATCTTTATATAATATTTCAAAGCCTCCCAGTCTTCCTAACTAAAACATTATTTTCCAAGATAAACAACCAGATATCATCCTTTATCTGGAACAAAAAACTGTGCAGGATGAAAAGAAGTACACTGCAGAGACCTCGTGCAATGGGTGGGATGGCGCTTCCCAACTTTATTTACTATTATTGGGCAGCAAACATAAGGTCATTACTATATTGGCTAAAGAGCGAGGCCACGGCCCCCTGGTGGACAATTCTGGAAGGGGCGTCTGTTGAATCCACCTCCCTAGCAGCCTTATTGTGCGCTAAACTTCCTTTCACACAGCCTATGTCTAGCTTTACCTCTAATCCGGTTATCATACTCAATTAAAGTGTGGAACCAATTTAGAAGATCCTTCTCCCTCAACACTTGAGTGCCACCGACGCGTTTTGTCGTTAGTTCATGCCGACCTTTGAATGCCACCAACGCTATATAGCGTTTGTTTGTCGTATTTTTTTATCTGCGATTTGAATTCATATTTCATCAATCGAGCCTCAGGTTAGTGCTGCAGAGTCTCTCTGAGCTCAATTGGGAAGATACCGCCCCCTATCGTCTCTCCCTGTGTAACTGCACCCAATTAGTTTAGACTGATGAAGGGAGGGGGGGCCAGTTTCCCCATTTTACTTTTCCGTCAAGCCAACTGAAGAGACCCAAGTTGATCGACGGCCCCAGAACAGCATGGATTATGTATTTCCAGCACCCAACGCTGAATCAATAAACACGATCGATATTTGGAATGGCGATCAGGAATTGGAATAATATTTTTGGATAACATCTGATCTGAGGTAAGGAATCTATTTTACCAGTCTTGGGATAATCAGAGCTTTTTTCACAGATATATTAACGTGTCCCATATGTGTGTGTGTGTGTGCTCGCTGATCAGGAAATGAGAGAATCGATATTTCAGCCCGCTTCTATAGCGTGCATAAGTACACATATACTATCGATAATCTAGCGTTTATTTGAAAACGATTCATAAATAGGCCGTCATAAATGCCGTTTATCACGGAATCTTTATATTTTCCTGAAAAACGAGGGCTTTTCAAAATGCTATAAAACGGAAATTAAGCGATTAAAAAACAATCCGTTTGACAATGTTGACTGCAAACAAGTCATTGATAAGCGACGGGCAGATTAGACACATAATTTAAGATGGAGATTATGCGTTCACAACGCTATCATTGAAGTGGGTGCTGGCATTTAACCACGTTTTACCATGTTCACCAGTGGTAATCAAAGTGTTAAGGAACTATCGCTGGCTGCACCAATCGTAAGAAACCACATATTTGCCCCCTCAATGATGGATAGAGCCTTTGATAGCTGGGTTGGAAGGGGAGTGATTACGCTGTCTGACCTCTATATAGACGATGAGTTTGCCTCCTTTGAACAGTTGGTACCGAAATACGAAATTCCTAGGTCACACTTCTATAAATATCTGCAACTTCTGAGCTTTGTAACCTCAAACTCAGATTGCTACCCATTATGCCCTCCCGCCTCTCCATTAGACTCAGTCTTGAACTGTAAACTGGTCCAGAAACAAGCTATAAGCAGAATCTACAAATTACTCAATAGGAGCAACTTGACACTTCTAGATCTCCTCAGGGATGGATGTGACCGAGACCAGCGGCCGTGCCTACAAGTCGGAGTCTTGAGTTCTTCAAAAAAAGGAAAACAATTTTACTTTTTTTTGGTTGTTATTTTCCGTTTTTCTTTTTTAATATATATATATATATATACTTACAGTTCGAGGGTTGAAGAACATATTTAGTATAACAGCGAACATATATAATAACTAGAGCTGGGCCGTTAACGGCGCTAACGTGCTGCGTTATCGTGAGACTAGTGTCGCGCGATAATATAATTGACGCCGTTAACCTTTTTCTCAACGTTGGGTCTCGTCTGGGACATTAGCGGATGTATACCAACCTGGTCGAACTAGTCTGTGTGTGTGTGGGGGGAGGGGGAGGGGCGTGAACACGTGCGAGCGGGGCATGCGTGAAAAGAATTACCATATAAACATCAGCTGAGCTGCATGACAATGGCGGACGCTGTGAGCAGTAAAGTTAAGCACAGTTTGCTTCAGGGCTATTTCATTTTCAAAAAGCTTCCCGATGGAAACCTCGACAAGACCAAGGTGATTTGCACTTTTGTGCAAAGCGCAAATGACGTACTGTAGGAGCTCCTCGAGTCTCAAATACCACCTGAGCAATTAATAAACTTAAACAGATGTGTCCTTCAGTTATTGGTGTAAAGTTTTGGAATTCTCCATAGCGAGCTTAAGGGATGTAATAATACATTTTTAAAATTGTCAGTATGAAAGTCAAATGTGATCTGAATAGAAGCCTACTTTGCTGGAACGATTAATTTCAAACGTATACAGCGTGTGTGTGCGTGTATTCTTTTGGGTGTGCGCTCGTGCGTTGACTCGCTACTACTCTTCGAAAGCCCACTAAATCCAACTTCTCCCCCCACACCCTCCTTTTCTCCTCCTGAACTTCCTCTACTGTCCGATGCCCTCTTCTAAAACCCTGATCCCCATCTTGCTTTCCCTGATCCTCCTGCACTATCCTCACTGCCAACTCCCCTTCTCTAAACCCCTGACCCTTGCCTTGCTGTCCCTGTCCTACCTTCCTAGCTGCCTCTGCATAAGAAATCCTACCTTCCCTTCTCACCTGCTGGACCACTACCTCTCGTTTCACCGCCTCACAACCCCAATACCCTACACACTATGCTTCCCACCACAACTACAACACTTCGGCTCCACTCCCTGTTCACACTCCCCATACTTATGCTCCCCACTACACCTACCACATATCTGTCCCTTCCTACACAACTTAGCTATATGTCCAAACTCCTGGCACCTGTAACACCACCTCAAAGGATTCGGCACAAACTCCCTAACCCTATATGCCAAATACCCTAAAAATACCACTTTCGGACTAACCTCACCCTCAAACTGAATGACTATCGTCCCTGTCTCCTCCTTCTCTGCCCCTCTCTTCATCCTTTCTACACTCTTAACTTTCCCATTACGATCGTCACTCCTCAAATCTCCTAACAGCTGATCCATACTAACCTTAATTGGGATTCCACTAATCACCCCCTTACAACCCCCACCCCTTTTCTCCCCTACTATCGCTACTCTACAGATAACCACTTTGCCAATGCTCTTCATTTCCCTTGCCCTCTCTACCTGCACTACACTTACACACCCTATAAACAAGTTCCCATCCCCCAACACCTTTCCGTACCTTACCTCACCTAACTGCGCTTTAATGTGTTTAGACAGCTGGCTCGGCTCTATATCCCCAACTCAGTTTTCTCCCTCAAATCGCACCACTACATTCAACCCTACAAAACCCTTTCCTCTACCCTCATCCTCTGACTCACTCGAGCTATCTCCCCCCTCTTACTCCCCTTCCCCTCACTCTTCTTCTCCACCTTTGTCCACTTTTCTCCCCCACTCTCCTCCCCACTACACTCCATACCGTCACCACCCGACCCCTTGCACTCGCTATTCTCACCCCCATCACTGTCGTTCCTCTCCTCCTCGATATATCTCTTCATGAGCAATTCCCACTCCTCGCAACTCCATTGTGTATCAAGTCCTCACTGAACTTGTTCAAATCTTCATCCACCCAAAACCCTGGATAATCTTCCATGGGCCGGGGCCAACCACGAAAACTACACGTCTCAAAAACTGACCTGTGCGCCTCCCACCACTGATCACTCCCCTTCGAGCCATCAATCAAACTTCTAAATGACTCTGCCTGTCTCCACTAAAGACTTCTTCTTCTTAGGCATCTAGCTACGAGTCTCCATCAACAACCAAACTCAATTTTCCTCTCCAAACAAATCTCAATTGATTTCGCATCAACAACAACAACTGTGACCGCGCCGCCAGCTTTCTCCGTCACTCCAACACACACATCACATATACCATTTACCTTTTATATACATACAGACTCATACAACATGCAAGGGTGCCTTAAGCTAAGTGACTAGGTCAAGTATAGTCCCTAGAAAGCTAGCTAGTAATAGCCAACAGCTAGTAGCAAGCCATACAGGAGCTATGTAAGCTAGCAAGGAGCTAGCAAACAGGCGGTCTCGTTAGCATTAGCCTACTTTCTCCGAGACTAAACTAATACAAAGGTGGGTTAGTGATCTTGGATCCGAACAGAATGTACACAGGATGAGTGGAATATTTTACGGAACATGTAGCAACAAGTAGATAACGTTTAAAACACGAATTACAACTTTTTTAAGCGTTTATCTGGCGGAGAGTAACACAACGCAGCTCACCTGGCTCGTAGGAGTCCGGAAGACAAGTGCAGTAGCTGCGCGCATAGATATCTATGGCCGCGCGCGCGTGATTTTTTTCCGTAGCCGCATTTCTCGGAGACGCTCTCTGATTGGCACTGACTGACGCTCTCTGATTGGCCACTGACGCGTTTGCCCAATCGCGTGACGAGCTGTGTCTTTGTCCATTTCCACGTCAAACAGCCTGCAAACTACCTGGCGTTCTATCGCCATGCTCTAAGACAAACTCTAACCTTAACCAACTTCGAAAGAGTGCGTGTAGAAACAGGCGTCGGCCAATCAGAGAGCGTCTCCGAGAAATGCGGCTACGGAAAGAAATCACGCGCCGCGCTCAAACGCACGTAATGACGTCACGGCGGGAGTGTTCAGCCCAATAGGGGATATCTGCAGAGCCGCAAGTCCAACGTCTGGGCGAGGCTTCGGGGCTTGTACTCGGTTTGAGGCGGATTTTGGGGCTAGTACTCGGTTTTACTGTGCGGGGCGTCGGGGCGTGTACCTAGTTTTGCACTACTGCGCATGCGGATGAGGGGGGGGGGGGGCCGGGGGGGAGGCTCTCTCGCTCTCTCTATCTCTCCCTACGTGTTACTAGTGCAACAGACACGTGTTAGCTGATTGATTGATTTGACATTTTATTAACAGATTGCAGAATGGGTACAATACAGTACAGCTCAATACACACAATTGTTAAGGGGATGCAGACCAAAATACTTCCCAAAGGTCAGTGAATACCACGATCACAACACCAGAGGGAGCTCCACAAATCATGTTAAACCCAGATTCGGCTCAAACAAGGGACTAAACACGTTTCGCAATTATGCCACATCAATGTGGAACGCCCTACCCAAAGCTGTAAAGGAATGTGAATCACTACCCACTTTCAAAAACACTCTCAAAAAACACCTACGGGAGACTGCAATTCGAAACTGCATGGCCCCTGTAAATGTCCTAACACAACCACCTCCAATGTACAGTAAATTACCAAGTATGGTCTTGTCAATATCCCAATGTACAGTTTTGCTTGTACAATGTCCCCCACCCACCCCTCCTACCCCCCTACATTGGAAGAGGTGGGGTAGGTGGGGAAAACTGTACATTGGAGGTGATTGGGTGGGGGGGACTGTGCATTGGAGGGGGTTGGGTTTGGACATTTAAGTTTGTGACATAAAATGGTAAAAAATATATATATATTATTCAAGGAGTTGTGGAGCCACTATCTCATATATTCAATTTGTCGTTGAAAATGGGAGCATTCCCTCAAAAAATGAAAATTGCAAAGGTTATACCATTATTTAAAGCTGGAGACAAGCATTTGTTTACCAATTATAGACCGGTATCCCTGCTATCACATTACCTGTGGTGTTCCACAGGGGTCAGTATTGGGACCCAAATTGTTCATTTTATACATAAATGATTATGTAAAGTATCTGACATACTGAAACTTGTTGTCTTTGTGGATGACACACACATTTTATGTTCGGGGGATGACCTTCAGCAGCTTTTAGAAGTGGCAAACATAGAAATGGACAAATTAAAAGGTTGGTTCAACACAAATAAGTTATCACTCAATTTGAAAAAAACCTACTTCATGATATTTGGAAATTGTAAAATAATCACTGATCCTCAACTGAAAATTGATAATGTAAAAATTGAGAGAGTATATACAAACAAGTTTCTAGGAGTCTTAATAGACCACAAACTCTGCTGGAAACCCCATATAAAATATTTGTGTTCAAAGTTAGCGAGAAGTATTGGTATACTGGGCAAGACTAGATATATCCTGAATCAGAAAACTCTATATACATTATATTGCACACTCATTGTACCATATCTATCATATTGTGTTGAAATCTGGGGAAATACTTATAAAAGCAACTTACAAAAGATATGCAAACTGCAAAAAAGAGCCATACGGATAGTACATCATGGTAGATATTTAGATCACACAAATAGTCTGTTTGTAAGGAGTCAAACATTAAAATTCATGGACTTAATCAAATTCAAATCTGCACAAATTATGTTTCTGGCAATAAAAAACAAATTACCAAGCAACATTAAAAAGAATTTCACGGCTAGAGAGAGTGTTTATAATTTTAGAGGGACATTAGCTTTAAAGCAACCTACGGTATGTACAACTCTTAAAAGTATGTGCATTGCAGTTTGTGGGGTATCACTCTGGAATGGTCGGGATGCGAATATACAATTAAGCAAAAGTATCAATACATTTAAAGGTAGCTATAAACAAGCACTTATGGACACATATAAGAGAGAGGAGCTTGAGCTGTAATGTGACTGCCTATTATTTTTTTCTTATTTGGATATTTGGATATATAAAAAAAAATGTACTTTGCAGTTTGTGGGGTATCACTCTGGAATGGTCAGGATGCGAATATAAAATTAAGCAAAAATATCAATACATTTAAAGGTAGCTATAAACAAGCACTTATGGACACATAAGAGAGAGGAGCTTGAGCTGTAATGTGACTGCCTATTTTTTTTCTTCTCATTTGGATATTTGGATATATAAAAAAACTGTACTTTTATTTAATTTTTTATTTGTTATATTATTTTTATTTTTATTAAATTATAATGTCAAATATTGTAAGGAAGGGGCAGGGCTTGATACGTTGATTTACGTTGATTTACGATACGTTCCTTCTCGAACACTTATTGTATGGAAATAGTCTTTGACTATTTACCTTTTGGTTTTTTAAACTTGTTTTATGTTTCTATGTTCGAGACAAATAAAAATCAAATCAAATCAAACATACAAGATATGCAAATATGGTTAGAGTTACATAGATGGAGAGACTGTTAACTGGTTAGAGTTACATCAGAATAAGTGGTGGTCCACCCGTCACCTCTCACTTTACCATGACTGCACATAAACCTGGCACACAACATACTTGTTCACATATGTCATTTTTCTTTCACTCTAAGGAAATATGTCTCACATACAGTAGACCCCCCCAGTACTTTGTGGAGACGAAGATGCGAGGCCCGTCTGTGGACCTGCTGATGAGTACCAGTCTTCTCCTGACACAGTGGCGGCTCTGCCACTAGGGGCGCAAGGGCGCCGACCCACCTGCTGACTGCTGTTAAATCAGAGAGAAGAAGCGCTCTGAGTGCGCGTCACGGTTTGATCGCTGTATCTGTCGAAGCCAATCAGTGCGTAACGCGTTGTGCGTTGAAATATGACTATTATGTTGGAATCCGGGCGCGATTTGAAGCGGTCTAGCCAGTAGCGTCAAGAATTTCTGTAGCCGCATTTCGCGGAGACGCTCTCTGATTGGCCGACGCCAGTATTTTTTTCCGTAGCAGAATTTCACAGAGACGATCTCTGATTGGCCGAATCCAATTTCTAATGTTCCAATTCTTGCTTATTCCGGTCCGTTGGTGAGAGATAGTTGTGTTGTTGTGTTGTTGTGAAATGCAGGCAGCAGAGCGTGCCGTGACTGCAAGTTCTTTAGATGGTTAAGCTTAGGCACTCTTTCAAAGTTGGTTAAGGTTAGAGTTTGTCTTAGAGCATGGCGATAGAACGCCAGGTAGTTTGCAGTCTGTTCGACGCGGAAAAATGGACAAAGAAATGTACTTGTGTTGTGCTAACAGCCTAACAAGCTAACACTTGGCTAACAAGCTATATGGCGGATGCAGTCTGGAGACAGTGGACAGTGGATATACATCAACAGTGGATTATACACGTTTATCAAGCTCTCCTGCCCTGGACGTTTCAACTAAACAGTGAGTCTCTCTCTCTCTCTCGCTCTCTCGCTCTCTCTCTCTCGCTATACACAGCTGTCTCCGCGAAATGCGGCTACGGAAAAAAGTATTGACTGTGCTTGCTGAGACGATAATTAATAGGCTAGCGATTCAAAACGCGCTGCTGTGTTGTGAACTATAACATTAATTTAGCTGCTGCTGATGCATAATGAATGAATGGTGAGTTGTTTAAAATGACAACATACATGTGTTAATTATTTGATTTGATTGATCCGAGAAACAGAGAGAGATTGCTCCAGAGCATCTCAGAGCATTACATTTTCAACTCGACCTATTAACGAGAACTGCGACCTACAAGGCACCAGCGCCAGCGGCCGCCACTGTCCTGACATATACAATCAGTTTTTCACATTAGGATCTAACATCCCATCTTATTTATTAATAAAGAATAAAATAATGAAAGATAAAAATTGTCAATTTAATTTTGATAGTGTGACTATAAGTAATGTAGAATATATGTTAAGTACCACTAAAAACAAACCACCAGGTGTTGACGGTCTTGACGGGAAACTTCTGAAATTGGTCCCTGATTTAATTGCCCCTGCTATCTGTCATATTATAAATCAATCCTTTAGTGAATGTTTGTATCCGCAACAGTGGAAAACTGCCAAAGTAATACCACTGCCAAAAAATTTGAAATTGCCATTCTCAGGATCTAATAGTCGTCCCATAAGTTTACTGCCAGTTTTGAGTAAACTGATGGAAAGAATAGTAAGTGAACAGATTAAAAGCTACTTTTCTTTTAACACATTGACCACTGATTTTCAACATGCATATCGTGAAGGACATTCAACAGCGACTGCTTTAACCCAAATGACGGATGATTGGCTGAAAGAGATAGATAAAAAGAAAATGGTTGGAGCTGTCTTGCTTGATTTTACTGCAGCATTCGACATCATAGATCACAAATTCTTACTTAAAAAACTTGAATGTTACGGTTTCTCCTCATCTGCACTATCTTGGATGCAAACTTATTTAGCAAACCGGAAACAAATAGTTTTTTTTAATGGGAGTTACTCAGAAGTTAAAACGGTAAGGTGTGGAGTACCCCAAGGAAGTTGCCTTGGGCCTTTGCTCTACACCATATTTACAAATGACATGCCTCTTGTCCTAAATAAGTCCTATATTTCTATGTATGCGGATGATTCAACGATTTACACATCAGCCTCAACAGCCAATGAATTAAATACGGTTCTAAAGGCAGAGTTGCAATCAGTGATGGAATGGATAAAGAATAACAAACTAGTTCTAAACATATCAAAGACAAGTAGCATCATTTTCGGTTCAAACCATACTCTAAGAACGAACCCAGTCTTGAAACTTTTGATAAGTGATGTGGTAATTAATCAAGTCCAGGAGACTAAACTCCTAGGGGTAACATTAGACAGTAAATTGTCATGGTCACACCATATAAACAATATAGTAGTGAAAATGGGAAGAGGGATTTCTGTTGTTAAAAGATGTGCTCATTTGTTACCACTAAATTCTATCAAACAGGTAATTCAAGCTCTGGTTTTGTCAAATCTTGACTATTGTCCTGCAGTATGGTCGAATGTAACAACGAATAAACTGAAAAAATTACAAATGGTACAAAACAAAGCAGCACGTATAGCGCTTCGCTGTGAGTACAGAACTAATGTTGCAGCGATGCACAGTTGTTTAACTTGGTTACTTGTCAAACATAAATTACTCTGCTCACTCCTTGTATTCACTAGGAATATTCTTGTTACAAAGATCCCCTCAATTTTATATAACAATTTATCAATAAGTCTTGACAGACACAACCATTCCACCAGACATGCTTCTGCATGAGGTTTTACACTTCCAAAAGTGAGGTCGAATGCAATGAAGCGAACTGTCATGTTCCGTGGTATGCAGGAATGGAACTCTCTTCCCAGACATGTTAAGCAGGAGAATAGTAAATGCCGTTTCAAAATCGTGTTAAAACAACATTTTCAACCAAAGAAATTGACATTCCCTAATAGATAGTGTGTACGTAAATGAAAATGTATGTGTCTGATATTTTTATCTTGTATTATGAATTTGATTAGGGTTTTTATTGTTGTTTTAATTGTCTGTATGACATGTAAATGTTGTGAGTGTATAAGGGTTTTTATTGTTGTTTTAATGGTCTGTATGTCATGTAAATGGTATGAGTGTATAAGGGTTTTTATTGTTGTTTTAATTGTCTGTATGACATGTAAATGTTGTGAGTGTATACGTCTGTAACTGTATTTTATGTGTTATGGACCCCAGGAAGAATAGCCCCAGCACTGCTGTGGCTAATGGGGATCCAAATAAACTTAAACTTAAACTTAAACATCCCAACAGGCCACCTTGTTTATGGTTTGATTCAGTTTTAGTAGAATGTGAAAGACATGAATGATGTGACATACAGTACTATAAAATCAGTCTATTTACAGTGCAATGAAATAGTTCTGGATTACTGTACAGTTCAAAGTAATGTTTACCTTCTGTTGATAAGCGATTGTTTTGATAATCAACCATGTGAGAAATGACTGTATATCAAGTGCAATGCTGCATATTTCCATCTCTAGATTCCACATACTATAAATACTGCCAACAATATAGAATGCATTACAGTTACCAGGAATGGAAAGATTGTCTACATAACTTCAACGACATTGATCTTCCTTTGGCCTTTACTTTAGGAATGTTACAGGTTAGAAACTGGCTGACAACTTATTAAATGTACATGGAAATTTGAGGCTCTTACAGATTGAAACTTTATTAACAGATGCAGAATACAATACAGTACGACTCAAGACACAGAACACGAGTATGCAAAATAAAAAATTAACACAGATTTGAGGGCGAATAGAGTTACGAGGTTTAGACAGATGATCTGTTTAATGCTTTCTCTTTTACAAGTCGATTATTCATTTCGATATAGAATATTCGTTGACAGCCCTATACAAGTACAATTAGTTATTGCACACTACATCACCCCTGAGTGGAACATGGAAAGCCAAACTTTCCCCCACTGTACCGAAAACCCGTACCGAACTTCAAAACCGAGGTACGTACCGAACCGTGGTTTTATACCATTACACCGCTATTTCCCATTGTTTACTTTGTAAAACCACACACACATGGAGGATGATCTACAGAGTTGATTTATAAAAAAATTTAAATCCTGCTTTCGTGGAAACATGTGCCAAACCTTGTCATACCATTGCCATTGTCCTTTTCCTTCTTTTAAAGTGTCCTTTTCTTGTGTGTTTAGGTTAGGTTAGGTTTACTTTATTTGTTCAAGGGGGACAGTGTACATTAATAAGACATTTTACAATGTAAATGCACCCAATTTTAGCCAAAAGGCTAATTTCCATTGGTAGTCCCCCTGCCAGAAGGTACAGGCTAAAATCCTGTGTAAAAAAAGGGTTAGCAATAAAAACAGAATAAAATCAAGATAAATACATTAGAATAAAAACACAACAAAAGCACATAGACATAGTAGGGATACAGGTCACAATACAGTCATGGACACAAGGACAGAGCACATCATGACATATTAAGAGACCCAGACATAGACAGACGCACCATATCCATATCCACACACACATATACACATACAGACACCTCAGTGTTGACAGTTCTGGTTATCAATGAGCCATTCCCTAACCCTGCACTTGAATGAATGGTATGATGTGGACACTCTAATTGTTTGAGGAATTGAGTTCCATTGGTGGGATGCTCTGTATGAGAAGACGGCCTGGCCAAATACACTTTTTTTAAAAGGGATTGTACAGTCCCCCCTTGCCGCACCTCTAGTGTTCCTGGTTGAGGCAGACTTGAGGTTGATGAAACCGGACAAAGGAGGAGGAGCCAATCCACACTTTATTTTAAAAACTAGACAGACGTTTTGATATAGGGTCAGGTTTTCCCAACTGAGTAGATTATATTTATTTAGAATGTGACAATGATGGTACCTGAATGGTTTCTTGTCTAGAATTTTTATTGCTTGTTTGTAAAGTGATTGAAGTGGTTTCAGAATGGTGGAATGTGAATTGGACCAGGTTATCAAACAGTATGTGATGTGGGAAAGAACCATTGAATGAAAATATAGCTTTGCTGCCTCTGTTGAAAGGAAGTTTCTTATGTACCTGAAGTTTGATAGGCTGAACTTTACCTTATTGCAGAATTTTTTTATGTGATTTTTGAAGCTAAGGTTTGGGTCTATGTGTAATCCTAAATACTTATATTCTGATACTACCTGTAATTTCTGACCGGAGATGAAGATATCCTGCTCTGCAACTTCTCTGTGGCCCTTGGAGAAGAACATACAGACAGTCTTAGAGACATTCAATTGTAAACAGCTGTTCTTAAGCCAGGATGTGACATTCACCATGACATTAGACAATTTTGTTGCAACCTCTTCTGTGGTTTTACCACAGAAAAGTGACCTGTGGTGCGTTTGTGTGTGTTTTTCCTCTTTTTAACTTCTCTGTACGTCAAGTAATTTCCTTTTTAGAGTTTTAATTAGTTTCCATTTTTTACCTCTGTGCCATCTGACCGCTTTATTTTATTGTTTATTCTATCCAGCAGTGCAGTGATGTTTCCTATTTATTAGAAGTGCTGTGTGTGTGCTCTATAGAGGTGCAGTGCTGATTTTGTCTGCAATATTCTTTTTAATTACT
This sequence comes from Notolepis coatsorum, assembly GCF_963971535.1. Classification (NCBI taxonomy): domain Eukaryota; kingdom Metazoa; phylum Chordata; class Actinopteri; order Aulopiformes; family Paralepididae; genus Notolepis; species Notolepis coatsorum. Next base: position 164,299,330 of record NC_140171.1, on the reverse strand, counting down.
AGTAATGGTGGTCTAGATTGGTCCAGTTGGGTATGATCCCTTTTTAGTGTTTTTATTTAATAAAGTGTCAAATCTTGGGAATACAAAAACCTCTGTTGTACGCCTGTTCTTTTATTAGAACCCCTGTGTGGTCTGGGAACTCAGAACATAAATGTGTAACAATGAATGAGGGTCTCTCCCCTTAACAGAGAGTGGCGCAGTTTCTATAGTCAACCATTAAGGTACATTTGGCATGCGCACTATGAAACCCCGCCTAACAAAACCAAGTACAAGCCCCGAAGCCCCGCCCAGACGTTGGGCTTGCGGCTCTGCAGATATACCCTACTCGTTCAGACACCAAACCCCAGGAGGAGGGTGCAGAGCCTTCTAAAAGATTATATTATTATAATAATCATTATAAGGCTCTGGTAGGGTGTATCTGCAGTGCCGGAGAACCCCACCCACCGCTGGTTCCAACCGGTTCCAACCGGTTCCCACCGTTTTGGGCTAGTGCGCATGCGGATGGACATGCGGTTTACAGCTCTTATAGGGTTCCTCAAATTTGTTCTGAGCTAGGGAAGTCAGCCTTTTCCTTTGATGCCTCTAACTCATGGAATGTCCTTCAACTCACGCTGAAATTGGAGGTTCTCCCTTCCCTTGGAATGTTTAAATGATTTCAGACCATTGTGTGACTATACCTGTAACTGTTTTAGTTGATATTTTTAAATTATTTTGAAACGTTTTAAATTATATTTTTTTACTCTGGTGTTTACATTTCTGTGAATATTGTTTTTATTATGTACTGTACAATCGTCGTTTCTGTAAATGAGGGAAACCTCAGATGCTTACGATTTTAAATAAAGGTTGAAATGAAAAAATAAATGAAATGTGTCTGAGCGTCGTCCTCTGCTTCCTGAGGCACGTGCTCCACAGAGGTCTACGGACGTGAGCGCTCAGCACTCCATCAAATACATTGTGTCTATAAAACACAGACCATTACAATCCTTAGTTGTTGTTGTTTCTTTTGTGATGGGCACGTTGCCACCTTTTGTCCTCTGAACCAATTTCTTGATTTATTTTTTTCTTTATTGACATAATAACGTTGTTGGTACGTAAGTATCTCTTAGAGTTTACTGTTTGTTAGTTTTTTTTTCTTTTTTTTTCACGTGTTCATTTCAATCAAACAATCCAATAACATCCATTAAACTCCTTTGTTAAACTGTTTTGATATTACAGACACTGAAACGCTTTTGTCCCCACAGGTGTATCACGGAATCTCAGACAAAGGTATGGAATTAATTAACAGTTGATCTCGCATGACGTTCAGGTTTACATGTTGATCCATTATTCAGCCATATATGTCTGAAAACAAATATGTATTTTAATAACACATGACTTTTCAGAACCTGTTCTCCCAACAGGTCCACAGATGAAGAACTGCATGATGATGAGGAATTCTCTCCATAGCTAGTGTTGTGAAGGGCCAGATTAAACCGAATATATATATTTATTTATATATATATATTTAATTGTATTTGTATATTCTCTAATATTCCCTGATATCCCTTGTATATTCCTTGTACAATATGCATTGAATATCCATTCTAGCCTACTGAACATCCCATAATAGTCTCCATTCTACTATTGGTCGAGACCTTGGTGCCAGGCTGCCATACCCCTCAGACCCAGTTCAAACGTACCGCTCCACATGTACGACAAGTCCTAGTTCCGCGTAGGAATCTGACTACTAATGGGACTATTTGTTCATAGTGCGTATATATACTGCGCTACTAAAGTAGGACTTTCTTTTCAGTCCAGTTTCTTACCCTCCAATAGAGTCACAGACGTAAAGCCTCCCCGCGACGCCACGTGTGGGAGTAAGGCCAAGTTCGCCTACCATCGGTATTGAGACATCGTGTATATTAATATTTGAATAGTCATATTTGGCACTATATCGTCGAGTTGGACGTAGTCTATTAAGCTAATAATAGTCTGTTAATATATAGTGCTTCGTGCGGTGAGAATACTACCGTAGTCAGTACCCCATCGTTTCGGGCAGAGAACTGGCTGCTTACCCAGGGTGGTTGACCCACGTGAAGCTGCACCCGAGGAGCCCCAGAGCCGACGAGCGAGTGGACCTGTATACCGGATTATTCTACCGACGACAGCCCGCCTTCCCAGGCACGGATTATGCTTTGTATACATTGATTATTCCATGGATAAAGACCCCCGACACTGCCGTGTGTTGGAACCCCCCCCCCTGGAGAGGACGCAAGGTGAGGAGACGCTCTGCAAGACGAGGTCGCTTCACGTCTCTCCTCCGTGGACCGGATGACGCCGGCCCACAAAGAGTCCACCTGCTTTCATCTGTGGTCCAAGGATCGCCGGCGCATTGAACGGCACTACAGTGGGTTCACCTGGGATACCCTTGGCCGGATGAGGCAGTCGGATTCTACCCCCCCCCCCCTTCCTACTCCTGTCGGCTTACAAGCGACCGGATTAACCCCCTCTAGTGTATCCAGTATATAATCATTAAAGTATCATTGCTGTTATTCCTTAAACTATTCCAGGTCGTATATGTACCACCTGCGCCTTCAGAGATTGGACATTCTCTATTGATATACCGACGAATACTCTTGCCATAAAAGTGCATAATAAATCCATTCATAAATGTGATTGATTTGATTAAGTGCTTGCTCTACACACCATCGCTGTGTAGAAATAAAGACCTATTTCTAATTCGTACATTTGTGTTGGATCCGTTTCATCTACGTGACAGTGTTCATCATAATATATTTATGCCGTGTACTGGGTGGCCGAATATTAAGTACAAAGGTAGTGGTAGTAAGTATCATATCTAGTAATACAGTCAGGGAATTGTACCCCTCAGTTACAATTGGTCCTTCGAGCCGGAGGGTAATTAGTGTAATATTAATATAGTGTTATTAATATTGAAATGGCCTATGATGAACACTCCACGAAACGATCCTCCTAACCAACTCCCGCAGCGCGAACGACGGCTCCCTCAGTACTTAGAGGCCTACGCTGTCAGTCAACAACCTAGTCTTCTACTAACAGTAAACGCGGTAAAACTAGAAAGTAAAAGTATGTCTAACCCCAACGCCCAGACTACCCCGACCATAGAGGCCCCTACGGGCTCTAATGTAACTGACCAAGTTCACGGTGGGGACCAGTGGGAACCAGACATGACTTCACACCCCGCCAGTACTGAAGAAGTAGCCCCCGATGAGTCCCGGGAGGAATACAACGCTACCGAGAGAGAACTCGGCACGGAAGAAGACGGGGAGAGCACCGTGGAGATAGAGCTCCAAGGCTCCGCAAGGAGTACCCCGAGGGAAGGCTCCCCTATACAACCGCCTTCTCCCAGCGAGGCAGAGAGGACCCTACAGCAGGCCTTCCTCATCAGCCTGAACGCCGCTGCTGAACGCGACCGACTGCAGATCCAGCAGCGAAGCGAACACGAGCAGATACGTCTAGAAATAAGACGCATTCAGATGGAAGAGAATGTGGCCCGAGAACGAGCCGGTGCTCAACGGGACGCAGCGCGCGACAGACAGCAGTCGCAACTAATAGAACAGCTGATCAGACGGACAACACCCTCTCCCTCCGCCAGAGGCTCCAGGAACTCGTCTAGACACACCTCCAGGGCGGCATCCCCTAGCCGAGTAAACAACCCTGAACTTGACCAACAGACGAGATCTATACCCCCCACAGACCACCTCCCCCCACCGGTCCAAGCGAGACCTAGCAACCGGGAAGGAGCAGCATATCCTGTGGAGAGGCTAAACCAGAGACTACAAGCACTGGATGACCTAACTGAAGACGAAGAGGAAGAGGAGGAGAACCACGCCCGAAGACAGCACAGTACTCTACCGGACCAGGAGGTCCGGTACAGCCCAGGCTATACTCCCGCGGAGCTGCGCTACAGACCCCCGACTCTATACACGGGTGAGCACGACGCACGACCCGCACCGAGGAACAGCACCTGGACAAGCGGGCCATGGTACACTGCCGGTACCAGCCCATACCAAGGAGCGGGAGGAGACTCGCCTAGGAGGCCTCTCCCCCAACGCTCGCCGATGTATCCACAGTCAGCGTCGTACATTGGCACGCCTATGGTACCCGACTTCACCCAAGAGAACCGGGCCCAGTATACAGAACTCCGCATGTGTCTGGAGACCATGTTGGTGGATGTATTGGATGAACGCCACAAATACGCCATCCTACTGAAGCACTTAAAGGTGCCCCGCGCATATAATATAGCGCTCGCCTACGCGACTTCCACCACCCCATACACAGCAGCGCTGGTAGCATTGGACCAGAGGTATGGGCGCATATGGGATTACGTGATCCAGGAGATCCGACACATCGACCGCTTACCCCCAGCAATAGACAATCGAGCACTGGACGACGTGTCCATCAGAGTGCAGTCCCTGGTAGGGATGTTGGGAGCGCAGAGAGAGAAAGGGAGGCATGAACTTTACGCCAACTCAAATGTGGAAAGGATTCTGGAGAAGCTGCCGCCCGCTCGTCAGGAGCGCTTTAGGCGGCAGAGGGACCACAGAGACCCGAATGGCCCCGAACCGAACCTCCTCGATCTAGCAGACTTCCTGGCGAGAGAAGTCAGCAGCCTACGGCTAGATAGATTCGGACGGAACACCCCTGGCTCCAGAGAAGGAACCAGACGACTAAATGATGGAAGAAGATCGGTGACCGTGATGCACCAATCGGAGTCAGTACCGAGCAGCAGGAGCCACAGTACCCCCTCCAGAACGGAGAAGTGGAAGATAGTGTGCCCCTACTGTGAGAAAGAACACTGGCTAGCGCAATGTGACTCCTTCCCCAAGCTGAACGCGGAGGAAGCAAGTCAATGGATAAAGTCCAACAAGCGCTGCTTTCGCTGTGCGCGCTCACACATGGCAGCCGAATGCCGCTTAAAGAAAAGGTGCACCAAGTGCGATGGAGCCCATCTGGACATACTTCACGACAGTAACAGACGGCGCCCTTCACCCGCACCATCCAGCCGCAAAGCGAGCGTCATGTACATCGATCCCGCCAGCAGCAGTGGAGCCCGAGTACTCCTAAAAGTAGTGCGTGTGACACTAAGCTACCAGAATAAAGTCCTGGACACTTACGCCGTCCTCGATGACGGGTCAGAGAAGACCCTGCTGCTCGCCTCCGCTGCGGCCCAGCTAGGGCTGCGGGGAAGCGAAACCCAAATGACAATTCGGACAATAAGACGAGATTTGAAGACGATAAAGGGCGAGAATGTCTCATTCTCTATCGCAGCAAGCGGCCAGCCTGAGCGACGGTACCAGATTACAGACGCTTTCACCAGCCAAGAAATAGGACTGTCGCGGTACACATACCCCGTCGCCAAGCTGATGGAGAAATATGTACATCTGCGCAAGTTACCGATCCCGCTCATAGACAATGCTATGCCGACCCTGTTGATAGGCTCCGACCATGCAGACCTCATTGTCCCGATAGACCGGGTTCATACCGGACCCCGAGGCTGTCCTGCAGCAGTCGAGACCCGTTTGGGATGGACTCTCCAAGGCCCGCTCGCCAAATCTCTCAACCGAAGTACAGCCACTAGATGTCTCCACTCCCGAGTCACAGAGGGAGAAACCGCACTCCTGCAACACGTAGAGCGGCTATGGACCTTGGAACAAATGCCCTTTAAGAACGGAAAGAAAGACATTCGCTCTAAAGATGACATTTACGCCATTCACCTCCTCGAGACAGGGACCAAGAGAGTCCCGGTCAACGGCGTGTTGAGATACGCCACGCCACTCCTGCGGCGAGAAGGAATGCCTACTTTCCACGCCAAGACAGACGCCACAGAACGGTACCTGCTGAACACGGAGCGGCGCTTAGCCAAGAACCCCGCCCAAGAGAGTGTATACCGCGCTGAGATTGAGAAGCTCATCACAGCGGGACACGTCACAAAGATGGACATTAAAGAGGCTGACCAGACCACTGAATCGTGGTACGTGCCCCACCACAAGGTCCATCACAACGGTAAAGACCGCATAGTATTTAACTGCAGCTACCAGATCGGATCCCAAAATCTGAATAAAGAGTTACTGCCCGGTCCCACACTCGGCCCCTCCCTACTCGGCGTTCTACTCCGCTTCCGCCAGGAAAAGGTGGCCATCAGCGGGGACATTAAAGGAATGTTCCTGCAGGTGAGATTAGTAGAGGCGGACAAGCCCCTGTTACGGTTCCTATGGAGAGAGAAGCCAGGAGATGAGCACCCAGCCATCTACCAATGGGAAGTCCTCCCCTTCGGAACGACGTGCAGCCCCTGCTGTGCTACATTTGCACTACAGAAACATGTAGCAGAGGACCCAGCAGCGGACGAAGAGGTCCGACACAGCGTAAAGAACAGCTTCTACGTAGACAACTGTCTACAAAGCCTTTCAACCCAAGAAGAAGCCGAGGCTCTCCTGATTAACCTCCGCGCCTCATTGATCAAAGGCGGCTTTGATCTCAGGCAGTGGGCCAGCAGCGATCCGCAAGTACTGCGCAGCCTCTCCTCCGAGGACAAGGCAGCCAGCAGCGAGACCTGGATGGCTACAATCCCGGGAGAAGCCCAGGAGATGACCCTGGGATTGGTGTGGCGATTCAAAACAGATTCGCTTCACTACAGACACAAGCCCCTGACTACGGAGCAGGGAAGGCCGGCGGCGGCGCCGACCACCAGACGGAGTGTGTACACAACACTCGCCCGACAATATGACCCGCTAGGATGTATTCTACCGTACACCACCAGGGCAAAAATGATTGTACGAGCATTGTGGGACAAGGACCAGGGCTGGGACGACCCCATTCCCGCACACCTTGCATCCACCTGGAGAGAGTGGGAGATGGAGCTCCACTCACTCCCAGGCGTTAATATGCGCCGAAGCTACTTCCCACCCACGGTGAGGCCAGAGACATGTAAAATGGACTTACACGTCTTCAGTGACGCCTCAGAGGTCGCATACGGATCAGTAGCCTACTTGCGGGCCCAAGACCAGGGGGGAGAGATCTACACAGCATTTGTCCTCGCCCGCTCGAGAATAGCCCCACGCAAGCAACAATCTATCCCACGTCTAGAGCTCTGCGCAGCCCTAGCCGGAGCGCACCTAGCCACGCTCATCCAACGTGAGCTCACCATACCGGTGTCTGGAACAACCCTGTGGTCAGATTCCACGACGGTACTCGCCTGGATCAAATCGGACTCATGCAAGTACAAAGTCTTCGTGGGAGTCAGAGTCACCGAGATTCAAGACTTAACCGAAGAGTTAACCGGAGAAACAGAGTGGCGCTACGTTGATACAAAACAGAACCCAGCTGACGTCATCACCCGGGGGATGCCCCTGGATGACCTCACCCGTCGCAATGTCTACAGTGACGGCCCCGCATTCCTAAGACTCCCGGAAGGACAGTGGCCCATGCCTATCCCGAGGGAAGCAAGTCCAGAGGAGGTGGAAAATAAGAAGTCTGTGTTCTGTGGATTGAGCACCGTAGCCTCCACCGACCCTAACATAGACGATTGCACGTCCATAGAGAGTGCACAACAAAGAACATTCCTGCGGTACCACCCGGAGTGCAAGTCCCCCGCTGATATGTCAGCAGCTAACTACGAGGAAGCAGAATTGCTTCTACTGCAGCGAGCCCAGAGAGACTCGTTCCCCGATGAATTGGCCTGTCTACAGGGAGGAAAGCCCGTCCCATCCGACAGCAGATTAATTCATCTGGTCCCCGAGAGCGACGCTCATACCCTCATCAGAGTGGGTGGTCGCCTACGCAGAGCCCCCAATCTACCGGATGACATTAAATACCCGATCGTATTGAACAGCCGACACAAGGTCACAGAGCTGATTATAAAGAAATACGATGAGGATGTACATCACGCAGGAGCAGAAAGAGTCTTCGCGGAAATCAGACGTCGTTACTGGATCCTACAAGGAAGAGAGGCGGTACGACGCTTCCAGCGAACATGTCTAGACTGCCGCAAGTGGCGCGCGCAGCCCAGCATACCAAGGATGGCTGACCTTCCTCCATGTCGCCTCCGAATCGGTGACAAGCCATTCCACTCAACGGGTATGGACTGCTTTGGCCCGCTGCACATAAAGAAAGGAAGAGGAACCGAGAAGCGGTGGGGTATTGTATTCAAATGCATGACCACCAGAGCGATACACATCGAGCTTCTCCCGACCATGAGCACAGACTCATTCCTTATGGCCTTCCGTAGATTCACATCACGGAAAGGAAGACCGTCTACCCTATTGTCCGATCATGGGACAAACTTCAAAGGCGGCGAAAGAGAGCTGAGAGAGAGCTTCCAAGCTATGGGCCCAGAACTTAAGACCCACCTCGCTCCAGCACAGGTTGATTTCCAATTCAACCCCCCAAACGCACCCCACTTCGGTGGCACTTGGGAACGAGAAGTGCGCTCCATAAAGACAGCCCTGTACGCAGTACTTGGGGCCCAGACTGTGGCGGAAGAAGTCCTAATGACAGTCCTCACGGAGATTGAGGGAGTACTTAACTCGAAGCCCCTCGGATATGTCTCCAGTGATGTGGCGGATATCGACCCAGTTACCCCCAACACACTCCTGATGGGGCGGCTAGATCCTGCATTACCACAGACAATGTACCGGCCTGAAGAAGCGAACGGCCGACGAATGTGGAGGTACAGCCAAGTATTAGCCGACAAGTTTTGGAACAGTTTCCTACTGCACTACCTACCGTCTCTACAGACCCGCCAGAAGTGGGTAAAGGAGAGAGACAATTTGACAGAAGGAACAGTCGTCATGATTATTGATCAATCACTGCCCAGAGCTATGTGGCCGGCCGGCCGCGTAAGCAAAGTGATCACCGGTGCCGACGGCAAGGTCCGAGCAGCTGAAGTGCTCGTCCAGGGTCGCACTTACACCCGTCCCGTGGCGAGGCTCATAGAACTGCCTCGACTCCCAGACACAATCGATGATGACCATGACCCTACAACCCTATGACTTTGTGAAGTTGACTGACCCCTACCCCTACGTGTGTAAATAGACAACGCGATTAATCTGTCTCTGTTTAACTGATTAGGTCTGGGACCAATCAGGGGGTGGCTGTTGTGAAGGGCCAGATTAAACCGAATATATATATTTATTTATATATATATATTTAATTGTATTTGTATATTCTCTAATATTCCCTGATATCCCTTGTATATTCCTTGTACAATATGCATTGAATATCCATTCTAGCCTACTGAACATCCCATAATAGTCTCCATTCTACTATTGGTCGAGACCTTGGTGCCAGGCTGCCATACCCCTCAGACCCAGTTCAAACGTACCGCTCCACATGTACGAACAAGTCCTAGTTCCGCGTAGGAATCTGACTACCGCACCACTAATGGGACTATTTGTTCATAGTGCGTATATATACTGCGCTACTAAAGTAGGACTTTCTTTTCAGTCCAGTTTCTTACCCTCCAATAGAGTCACAGACGTAAAGCCTCCCCGCGACGCCACGTGTGGGAGTAAGGCCAAGTTCGCCTACCATCGGTATTGAGACATCGTGTATATTAATATTTGAATAGTCATATTTGGCACTATATCGTCGAGTTGGACGTAGTCTATTAAGCTAATAATAGTCTGTTAATATATAGTGCTTCGTGCGGTGAGAATACTACCGTAGTCAGTACCCCATCGTTTCGGGCAGAGAACTGGCTGCTTACCCAGGGTGGTTGACCCACGTGAAGCTGCACCCGAGGAGCCCCAGAGCCGACGAGCGAGTGGACCTGTATACCGGATTATTCTACCGACGACAGCCCGCCTTCCCAGGCACGGATTATGCTTTGTATACATTGATTATTCCATGGATAAAGACCCTCGACACTGCCGTGTGTTGGAACCCCCCCCCCTGGAGAGGACGCAAGGTGAGCCGGATGACGCCGGCCCACAAAGAGTCCACCTGCTTTCATCTGTGGTCCAAGGATCGCCGGCGCATTGAACGGCACTACAGTGGGTTCACCTGGGATACCCTTGGCCGGATGAGGCAGTCGGATTCTACCCCCCCCCCCTTCCTACTCCTGTCGGCTTACAAGCGACCGGATTAACCCCCTCTAGTGTATCCAGTATATAATCATTAAAGTATCATTGCTGTTATTCCTTAAACTATTCCAGGTCGTATATATGTACCACCTGCGCCTTCAGAGATTGGACATTCTCTATTGATATACCGACGAATACTCTTGCCATAAAAGTGCATACTAATTCCATTCATAAATGTGATTGATTTGATTAAGTGCTTGCTCTACACACCATCGCTGTGTAGAAATAAAGACCTATTTCTAATTCGTACATTTGTGTTGGATCCGTTTCATCTACGTGACAGTGTTCATCATAATATATTTATGCCGTGTACTGGGTGGCCGAATATTAAGTACAAAGGTAGTGGTAGTAAGTATCATATCTAGTAATACAGTCAGGGAATTGTACCCCTCAGTTACAGCTAGCTTAAGGGATGTAATAGTGTTTATCAATAAAAAAAAATGATAAATTTTTTTTTAGTCAGTATGAAAATCAAATGTGATCTGGATAGTGAGATTTTTTTTTTTTTTTTTTTTTTTTTTTTATTCTTTATTATTATTCTTTAATTTTTTCTTGTTTAACTGTGGATTATGTGTTTCTTGTATAATGGTATAAATTATTATTTTGTGTAAATTAGGTTGTACGCCGACCATTAAGTAAATACTTGTTTAGTTTAGGAATAAGGGGCAGGTAACTATAAGATTTATTCTTCTTCCTGCTCCTTTTGTCCATGGAATGATATTTATGATTGTGTAATGAAGAAACTCTGACTGTATGATTCCATGTGGCAAATAAAAACTCTGAACTGAACTAAACTCTGAACTGAACATCTCTGGAAGAAATGCCATTTTCTATAGGCTCTAGGTTTGTAAGGTTTACTCTCACTCACACACACACACACACACACACACACACACACACACACACACACACACACACACACACACACACACACACACACACACACACACACACACACACACACACACACACACACACACACACACACACACACACACACACACACACACACACACACACACACACACACACACACACACACACACACACACACACACACACACACACACACACACACACACACACACACACACACACACACACACACACACACACACACACACACACACACACACACACACACACACACACACACACACACACACACACACACACACACACACACACACACACACTCACACACACACACACACACACACAACTCACACTCTAGTCATGTGTGGAGATGATAGGATATTCCTTTATTGATCCCCTTAGGGGAAATGCAGGCATCAAAGCAGCATGGGGGGGGGGTGCACAGGTACAAGTATGGGCAGGGTAATAGTAGAAGACATAAATATAGGCAATACATTTATAGTACAGAAGAAAAGTAAAAAACATGAGCTTGATAACTAACATAAGGCTATGGTTGAGGAGGTGAACTTGAGATTAGCCACAGCCCACAGGGGCCGTGGCTCACAGCCTCAATGTGACTCTGACCTTCCAGGGCAGTGCAGCAGGGCCCCGTTCCCCGTACCTGGCTAACTGAGTTAGCCGGATAATTTCCAGCATAGCCTGACTTAAGCCAGACCTTTCCATTCCCCGATGCTCGATTGTCTAAATCACCATGACAACAGATCAAAGAGTTTGAGCCTGGTCGGGAGCAGGCTTAAGTTCAGTTAGCTGGATGAACTATGGCCACGCCCCCGCAAAGAAATGCCAGCTCGCTTCCTGAAATATTTCTCACAGTCTAGATCCCATTATACCATTCTGAATTATGTTTTTGTGCTTCGTTTTCCTAGAGGGGGCTTTTGAAATGTATAATAATAGAACTAAATGCTGATAATAAATCATATTGAGCCTATAGATTTACTTTGTCCTAAATAAAATAATGCACGTCATATACGGCGCTCGGAGTCGCGATACACACTGCATGTGGTTATTTTAATAACGGCGCATTGCAAATGTGAATCCCGCGGGGATATTTTTTTTAATGGATGAAACCTATCGGCCGTTTGGCTCTGATTAGTTTCATATATTCTCTGCTGTAGATTTGCTTAACGGAGCGCCCGGATTGTGTTTCATTCAAGCATAAAATTGAAGTGTCTATGCATGGATTGTGGTTTTTGTGTGATATTGTAACTGGGATTAAAATGTCTGATGAGATGCGCTGTTTGACGGATTTGAGAAATTGAATGAGCCGTTGACGTCACATTAATGCATTTGAGAATAAAGAGATAAAACTTCATTCAAAAGAAAAATATTCGAAACACGGGTTTCTTGTCCATTGATGGATACACAATGAATATATATATATTAATATAATATTAATGATTATACGCAAAAGTAGCCTAGTTTTAAGTTAAAATATTATAAATCTACATGCATTGAGGATGTCATTATTTATATAGCTCTAAACGTGCACCAAAGTATTTACATTGCAAAAAGAAGAAAAAGACTAGAAGGAGGGGGATTCGAACGCGGGTTGTCTGCGTGAAAGGCAAAAGGACACCACAGTGCAGATAAGTAAAACATCCACCATACATCAATCAATGGATAAGAGAGCCGTATCCTTATTCTGAAACAGTTGAACTAATTATTTTCGCTAGCAAGATCTCATTTGATTATTCAATCCATAAACCTACTGCCAGCAGGAACGTTTAAAGAAATATAATCTGATTGATTGGGGTAATGAGGGATTTAAAATTAGCCTATAGATTATGCATTTAACTTGTCGGCGAGGCTATTGAGCCGCCTGCAATCTGTTAATAAAGTTTTAAAACAATCAATCAATGCCGTTAGAAGATCAGGATTTCTGTGATCGACACCTGCTGTCTTTTCAACTGAAGCGGCCGCGAGCAATTATCCAGAGTCTCAAGTCTGGTTCGAGTTAACGAGACTGAATCCACCTTCGAGGAACAGGAAAATCCCGGCTTCAAACATCGGGTTAATTGAATCTGGATAATGGGACTCTTGATCGACTTAGTTGAACCAGGTACGGGGAATAGGGCCCAGGTCTGTATGTCAGCGGGAACACAGCTGCCGTGTCTGTTTTTCTCTCTCCTCGCTCCACGTCTAAACAGTTTTTAGCCTTTTGTCTTTTCACACCCCCCTCTCTCTCTCTCAGCTGGAATATCTGCGTGAGGTGCTTCTCTTTAGAGCACGCGTTGGAAGCCGTTTGTAGGGATTTGTCCCATTGCTTTGAGCACCGTTTTGAAAAGTGTTGACTGCGATTGTTAGATGTAGATTTGAATAAAAACAGGATCATTTTCGGGAAAACGTGAATCCAATTCGTTGTACTTGTGAGGTTCGCCTCTTCCCTGGACCTTTAATTCCTGTTCCCTGGACCTTTAATTCCCTGTCTCCTCACCTCTCCAGCCCCCACCCTCGCGTTCATTTACTCTCGTCTGCTCTTCAGCAGCCCACACCCTTGGACTACCTGTCATTATGTGTTTGATTGGTCCGTGCCGAACACACACTTCTAGTCAAGTATCAATTACCATCACGCACCTGATGTGTGTTCTAATTAGCGCCCCAGTGGGCTTTAAATACCTCGATCTCCCCCCCAGTCCTTGTCGGGTCGTTCCGTATCATATCTCTATCTGCAAACTCCTACGGGAGATTCCCTATCTGTCTGTATGCTGTTTCATCTCCGGCGTGAGACGAGGTGCAAGCCTTCGCCACCTGTCGCTGTTTGCCTGGAGTGGGACACAGTACTGCGCTCTCTAATTCTCTACGGGAGGTATTCCAGTGTTCCACTCCAGACCCCGCGCCAGATGCGCTCTCCGAACCGGCGCGTTCTCCAAGCAGACGCGCACCACTCCTGACCCCGCGCCAGATGCGCTCTCCGAACCGGCGCGTTCTCCAAGCAGACGCGCACCACTCCAGACCCCGCGCCAGATGCGCTCTCCGAACCGGCGCGTTCTCCAAGCAGACGCGCACCACTCCAGATCCCGCGCCAGATGCGCTCTCCGAACCGGCGCGTTCTCCAAGCAGACGCGCACCACTCCAGACCCCGCGCCAGATGCGCTCTCCGAACCGGCGCGTTCTCCAAGCACACGCGCACCACTCCAGACCCCGCGCCAGATGCGCTCTCCGAACCGGCGCGTTCTCCAAGCAGACGCGCACCACTCCAGACCCCGCGCCAGGTGCGCTCTCCGAACCGGCGCGTTCTCCAAGCAGACGCGCACCACTCCAGACCCCGCGCCAGATGCGCTCTCCGAACCGGCGCGTTCTCCAAGCCGACGCGCCCCACTCCAGACGTCTAGCCTGCGCGCTCCTACTCCATCCCTGTAAGCAGCTCTAGCCCTCGCCCTGTCCTAGGCCTTAACCCTGTTTTCTCTGTCCCTGTCTCCAGCCCGCCTCTGCGGGCCTCTGTCCCTGTTCCCCTCTCCGTTTTTCCCCTGTTCCTGCCCTGTCCTTGCCCTGGCCCTGTCCTTTAGCCTTAGCCCCTTAGCCTGCTCGCCTCTTAAAGGCACAGTGCCTATTTTCCCTAGTTCTTGTTTTCCAGTATTTTGTGTTCTCCCTTAAAGGGACAGTACCGCTTTTCTGTTGTTTTCAATAAATGCTCAGTTCTTGGCTTACTCTCATACCTGTCTTGTGTTGTGCGATTGGGGTCGGTTACAAACCATAACAGTACTGAGTGGGCACATGTAGAGAGACCTTGTGTTAACCATTATGCGGCGACTGTGTGGTGCTTTTACGTAATCAATAATATTATGTTTTCTGTGTTTAGTGTGCCATCATAATGTGCATGAATGTGAGTTGTGTATTTAAAATAAGAAGCAGGCTTGATTACATTGGAAACCTATACAGACAGTAGAGCAAGACCGATTAATCAGACATATCGGTATCGGCCAATATGTTCGCTGATAGGTGCCAATATTACAACTTTCTTTTACAGAACATGATGCAGAGTAAAATGCTTGGGGACATTTATAAATGTTGTCATCAGTTTGTCCAGCAGAGCACGCTCCGAATGCATGGTTTAAAATTAGTAAAGAGGACACCAGACTTCACTCATCGTATTGTTTTTAATATACTTACCCATTACCTAAATATTAAGATAAATTCATCATTAGTGAAGATTAAGCTATTTAGAATAGAATATAGAATAGAACATGCAATTATAATATAATACAATTCAGTTCATGTCTCACACTTTTTGTATTTATAATATTTTGTACAGGTGGCTGAGGGTAGGTGTAAAGTGTAAGGTGTGAGACTACATTAAAAAGAAAAAATTTAACTAATTGTCGGAAATTGGTTTTAAGCCATAAATATTGTATCCGATTTTCTTTCAATAAAAAAAAAGTGAATTGTATCATTTTAAATGCTCTTTTAAAATGAAAAACAGTGATTGGGAAAGTATGTGAAAGTCCTTGAATTTCCTTTTGCAATGTCTGTGGGAACCCTGGTTTGTGCGTCCTCGTCCTTGTGCACGTGCTGGAAGAACATGTGATTCACAATTTTCAGCATTGAGTGACTAATTTGTTTTTCTATTAATACATTTGAAGAAGAAAGAAATTTGTGTATCGTGATTGCAGACCAACGATGCAATTACACTGATGGACAACATAATAATAATAATTCATTACATTTATATAGCGCTTTTCTAGACACTCAAAGCTCCCCCCACAATGTAGGGTGTAAATTGCCTCCTTCACCACCACTGGTAGCACCCAACCTTGGGCCACGCAGGCTGAATGGCTGCCATACACTGGCACCAGACACACATCACACTACACAATGACTACCATACACTGGCACCAGACACACATCACACTACACAATGACTACCATACACTGGCACCAGGCACACATCACACTATACACAATGGCTGAACGGCTCAGGAGACAGGGATTGATATCAGCCAATTAAGGGGAAGGGATGATTAGGTGGCCTTGATGTCTGAGACCTGATTGGGAATTTGGCCAGGAACGTCGGGGAACCCCCTACTCTTTACGATAGGCGTCCTGGGTTCTTTAACGACGAGATTCGGTCAACATATTGCCTCATGGCTGCAAAATAAGTGGTTCCTTTTAGGGGGGAAAACATCTGCTGAACATGTGGACGGTTCTGGATGTAATTTTCACAATGTGTTGCATACAAACCTCTTTTCTCACTTGTTTGCCTTCCTCCCTGGTAACACGTTTTGTGTTTGGTGACTGGCCACTTTTTCTACTACATGCCCATTTTCTTGAACATGATAGCCTAGTTCACCACCAAGAGAAAAAGAAAAGAACAATCTCTTTTGGAACCACACATATTATGGCTTTAGACGCTAGACAGTGGGAAAACATGAATGTGGCCATGCCAAACTGTCCTAGTTAACCCTATCACTACCACACTACCAAAGGGTTAACCGTCTGTAGTGTGGTAGTGAAAGGTTAACCTCCTATTGTGTGGTAGTGAAAGGGTTCAAAAATAGGGATGTCCGATATTATCGGTCTACCGATATTATCGGCCGATATTGGCATTAAAATGTAATATTAAAAATGAAATTAAGAGTTGGACAATATCGGTATATCGGATATCGGTAAAAAAGCCAATATCGAACATCCCTAGTTAAGAATCATTTACCTCCCCAGTTGACAACTTGGCTGATGGATGACCCCGTGGGTGGTCTGCATGTTGATTGGCTGATGGATGACCCCGTGGGTGGTCTGCATGTTGATTGGCTGATGGATGACCCCGTGGGTGGTCTGCATGTTGATTGGCTGATGGATGACCCCGTGGGTGGTCTGCATGTTGATTGGCTGATGGATGACCCCGTGGGTGGTCTGCATGTTGATTGGCTGATGGATGACCCTGTGAGTGGTCTGCATGTTGATTGGCTGATGGATGACCCCGTGGGTGGTCTGCATGTTGATTGGCTGATGGATGACCCCGTGGGTGGTCTGCATGTTGATTGGCTGATGGATGACCCCGTGGGTGGTCTGCATGTTGATTGGCTGATGGATGACCCCGTGGGTGGTCTGCATGTTGATTGGCTGATGGATGACCCCGTGGGTGGTCTGCATGTTGATTGGCTGATGGATGACCCTGTGAGTGGTCTGCATGTTGATTGGCTGATGGATGACCCCGTGGGTGGTCTGCATGTTGATTGGCTGATGGATGACCCCGTGGGTGGTCTGCATGTTGATTGGCTGATGGATGACCCCGTGGGTGGTCTGCATGTTGATTGGCTGATGGATGACCCCGTGGGTGGTCTGCATGTTGATTGGCTGATGGATGACCCTGTGAGTGGTCTGCATGTTGAGAGACAGATCAGGGTCATCAGGTTCCTGTTAACTCACCACACCATTGTTTGTTTCAGGCTAGAAATTAGGAACCATGACATCTGTGGTATAAACGGTTCGACACGGGAATCGAACGAGGAACCTCTGGGTAACCAGATGACTGCTCTACCTACCGAGCCACTGTCACGGTCTGCGTACAACACAGCAGCTACTGCTCACGTTGATGCTCATGGGATTAAATTCCTTAATCATGGGCACACGGTGATAGTGTAATATCAGGGTTCGCACAAGGTCCTTGAAGTGCTTGATTTTTGAGAAAAAAAGTCAAGGCCTGGAATTCCTTGAAAACAGCAATTTTTTTTACAAGGTGCTTAAAAAGTCCTTGCAATTCAAATCAACCATTCGCATTGAACGTTTTGTTCATCCATGATCAAATTGTTCTGAAACAAGAAATCGTTTAAAAAAAAAAAAATCCATGAAAATGCGTTTTGTTTTTTGGCCAATCTGTTTCTGAGTCTACGCATGTAATTCTCATTTTGTTCTTTCGTGTGGTGAAGTATTTTATTTGTTTGTCATAGGCCTACTGCACTTTGGTATGTGTTCTTATTGGATTAAACCTGATGCCTTTAGTGCGCCTATGAATAGACTGTGTTGTCTTTTTTATGTTGGGCATTGGGGGGTGCGTCAGCTAGGTTGGGAGGTGACGGGGGATGCATGGCAAAAAAAGTTTGGGAACCGCTGCTCTAGCTTGATCTAGCTGGCAAGCAGGCTAAGAAGATGCTTAAAAAACAGCATTTAAAAGTGACTTGTATCCTTCGAGTGACATCCTTGAAAATGAAAAAAATAGTGCTTGGAAAACGACTTACAAGTCCTTGAATTTCATTTGGCAATGTCTGGGAACCCGGTAATATCTTTATGGGTGAAAACAGTTTACACACGGACACTGCCATGTCATCTGGTGTCTCCAGTGATCCGTCCAGAGTCTCTAGACATCGTCAGCGGGACTCTACAGGCCGATGCACTGCTCTGTCCTGGAGATCAAACCTGTAACCTTCCCGTTACTCGTCTGTTCCTCTAACTTCCAGGCCGACCCCTCCCCCCCCAAGTCAAATAGTCATCATTTCAACTTCTGTTCTCCCTACAGGTACTTCATGATTAGTCAGAGAAATACGGGGACATAACCAGATCTTTGCTGGAACAGCACAACCCTATACTTACCTATGTGATTGTACGTAAACAAAATGACTGTTTGACTCTACCTGCAAGCAAGATATTGTATTGGGACTCCATGAGGTAATTTCAGTCAATAATTACATTACTATTTGTTCTTGGAAAAAGGCAATATTGGATTCAAATTTCAAGAAAAGTTATGGTGGCTGTTTTTCTAGACTATTCTATCATACCTGCATATATACTACTATATACTATATACTATATAAATATACCCAGTGGCTATAAAAACAAATTGCCTCCTTCATACTTCTGAAAGGAAACCAGAGGCAATTTGGCCCAAATAGATATTATTTGTAAATTTACATAAATATTTCTTATCACTTTAGATTAATGTTATGCTTTAAAATGTCTGGAATTTCCTTTTGTCTGAATAGAGTACTTGGTGTACATTAGATTAATTAATTAAACTAGAAATGTTGTTACACCAGAATATCTGGAGATGGTCAAGTATATATATATTTAAAACTACTGTAAGGAATGACTAATAATTCTGGGGAATAATTTGTTTTGCACATCATCAAAATGTAAGGATCTTGTTCTTTTAGTTTTTACATCTGAATAGGCCTATTGTACATATTACTGGGTTCAGTGGCCAGATATTGTTAAAACTTTCATTCTCTATATTAATGAAACTTGAGTTACCTATCCCTTTACTATGACCTTTTGTCAATGTAAGAATATATACACTGAAAAAGTTACTTGCAGATGTTAAATTCTTGAACAAAACACTGAAATATATGGTGTGCTTTTCACAACTTTCTTATCCCACTTAAAATGCAGATCTGTTTCACTCAAAATATTCAAAACAAATGCCAATTTAGAAAGATTTACAATTTCATTATAATCCTTGTCAATCAATTTGAACATTTAAAGAAAATGATGTCTCCAATGACATGTTTTAATGACATCACGTGCACGCAAGCTCCCACACATGCACATAAATGTTCCCTCACATGCGCACAGAATAAAGACGATGCCTAATTGCCTCTAGGAATGGAATGTAACACATTTAATTCACAAGTTTTGTGTGAATGTATTCTTGAGGACGTATTTGAACATACCTGACGACCTTACCTATTGTTATGCAAAGTAGCCAGGTGGGTACTTGGCGAGTTGGCGCACGAGTCGAGTGCAGCGCGTTCTTGTGTGCCCGTGCTCCTGTGTGCTCCTGCTCACAGACCTGGTGGAACGGCATGCAACCCCGTCCCATGACCAACCATAGAGAGGGCAGTACTGTATCTACGGAGATAACCTATTGACCTATCTCAAACCTGCCCTCTTGAGCATCAGAGCTTGGAGACTTATTTTCCCTTGGACAACGGAAGTGACAGTTGTGATTGGAGGATCACGAAAAGAGGGCGCGGTTGAGATAGGTCAACAGGATTATCTCCATAGATACGGTACTGCCTATCTATGGTTAGCTCCCGCTAATATTTGTATTTTTTGTTGTATGGGAGCCGGCAGCTGGGAGATATCATTCGGGAGTAGTGTTGTTGCGGATAGTGGAATTGTCAGGTCACATACAGTATATCCAAAAGCTTAGTGGTTATGGTTTTCCAAAATCGAACCACGGGGGACATTCCCAAAACATGTGCAGGTAGGTGCCAGTGGCCCCCAGAGTGAACAGGGTGCACCGGGAGTCAGCCACAAGACCCATCACAAACTTCACTATGGAGTTGGAGCTGAACTTGGCCACACAATCGTGTGTGTAGAGTGAGTACAGCAGGGGGCTCAGAACACAGCCCTGAGGGGACCCGATGCTCAGGGTGATGGTGTTGGAGGTCTGACCCCCCACCCTGATCGCCTGGGGTCTTTCACTCAGAAAGTCCAGTACCCAGGCGCTCAGGGCGGAGCTCAGACCCAGCTCGATCAGCTTGTCCACCAGTCTGGTGGGGACTATGGTGTTGAACGCTGAGCTGTAGTCAATGAACAACAGTCTCACATAGCCCCCCTTCTGACGGTCAAGGTGAGAGAGGGTGCTGTGCAGTACCTGCTTCAAGAGTAATCAATATGATGCCTATTAAAATTTATATAATTTGAACCTGTGTCATGTGTCTTTTGATGTGAGGTCTTTGCTCAGTTTTTTACCAATAAAGTAACTACTAGGGCTGGCATTGGCATAAATCTTCAACCTGCAATCTCGACAACGTTCCCTCAACCTTTTTTAAGAATGTCTTCGATGTCTCTCTGAATAATTTCGAAAAATAATGAATATATCTCTTGAGACTGGAGTTTTTCCCAATGCTTACAAAACTGCTGTTGTAAAACCATTACTGAATAAATCAAATGTCCTAAGCAACTATAGGCCTATTTCCAAATGACCTTTTATGAGTAAATTACTAGAGAAAAATGTTTTTAATCAATTGAATACTTTTTTTTAATGAAAATGGTATATTAGAGAAATTCCAGTCTGGTTTTAGATAGGACGGAGACAGCTCTGGTTAAAATAACAAATTATCTCAGGATTAACCCTTTCACTACCACACTACCAAAGGGTTAACCCTTTCACTGCAACAATACAGAAGGTTAACCCTTTCACTGCCACACGACAAAGGGTTAACATTCTGTAGTGTGGTAGTGACAGGGTTAATACTGATGCCGGCAGAGTCTCTTCTTTTGGACTTGAGCGCTGCATTCGACACACTCGATCATAGCATTCTAATAAACCGCTTTGAAAACTGCGTTGGATTATCTGATCTGCACGGAATTGATCTGTCCTATCCATTTGACCAGCACTTGACATTGTTGTTTCAAATGTTTTTTTTTTTACTGTTGTGTCAATAAAGTATCCAATCAATTTTCACAAGATGGCGCCGCTATGCCCGGTCGCCTGTCTGTTCGCTCCGTCGAGATTGTGCTTACTTTTGTTAATATTTATAGTTTTAAGAGTTTTGTCTGTACCAACAGTAGGTGCATTTAATGTGTATGACCGTCAGTCACTTATAGACATCGGATTACGGGAAACTTACCGATTGGATTACTCCCTGAATCAGCTTTCCGAACCGCAGCAATGGCCTGTGGAAATTCTCAGAACAATGGGACCAGATCCTGATCCCAGGAACAAAGGAATCACCAGGCGGCGAGGGAAGAGAGCTGGGATCCGTAACAGGCTGAGATCCAGACGACACCGAACACCACTACCCAGTATATTGCTAGCCAATGTACAATCAATTGACAATAAACTGGATGACATCCGAGCAAGGATTCAATACCAAAGAGACGTCAGAGACTGTAACGTTCTCTGCTTCACTGAGACGTGGCTGACGCCGGACGTCCCAGACCACGCTATCCAACCGGCCGAACACTTCTTCATCCACCGCAAGGACAGATCAGCATTGTCCGGCAAACAACGTGGAGAAGGTATTGCCTTCATGTTTAACAACAATTGGAGCGATCCAGCTAACGTGAAGGAATTATCGAACCACTGTTGCCCAGACCTGGAATATATAACCATCAAGTGTCGTCCTTTCTTCCTCACGAGGGAGTTAACAGCGATCATCCTTGTAGGAGTGTATATTCCACCGCAAGCCAGCAATAGTGCCGCGCTCTCCAGGCTTCACGACGAGGTAAACAAACTCCAGGCAGCGAACGTTAATGCCGCCATCATAGTTGTGGGTGATTTCAATAGCGCCAATCTGAGAAAGGTATTACCTGACTTCTATCAGCATGTGACTTGTAACACCAGAGGCGGTAACATCCTAGATCACTGTTACACGCAATTCAAAGGTGGATACAAGGCTCATTCTGCTAGTGGCTTTGGTAAATCAGATCACGCGTCCATTTTCCTTTCACCAAAGTACAAACAAAGAATCAAAAGCACTCCCGTAGTCTCGCGAGAGGTGCAGAAATGGGATTTGACGTCAGAGGAGACGCTACAGGCTGCGTTTGACTGCACAGACTGGAGCGTGTTCCGCGACACAGATAACATTCATGTCTACACGGAGACAGTGCTGGACTATGTTCGTACTATGGTGGAAGAAACAATCCCCACTACCAAAATGAGAGTTTACCCAAATCAAAAACCCTGGGTAGACAAATCCGTCCGTGAAGCTCTGAGAGCGCGCACCAAAGCATACAACGACGGCCTAGTAGCAGGCAACATGAATGACCACAAGGTGGCGCGATACAACGTAAGGAGGACAGTGACAGAGGCCAAACGACGCTACAAGGATAAAATTTAACTCCAGTTTGAACAGGCTGACTCTAGAGCTATGTGGCAGGGGCTCAAAACAATGACAGACTACAAAGGCGCCTCCCTCAAACTGAACAGTGACATCTCCTTAGCAAATGACCTCAATACCTTCTATGCGAGGTTTGATGCTGGTAATAACAACACCAGCCCACAAGCCACGGCAATGGGGGGGGGGGGGGGGGGGGTCGGCTGCTGATGGAGACGCAGTGTTCAGGGTAACAGAGCATGAGGTGAGGCGGACCTTTAAAAAAGTGAATATCAGGAAGGCAGCAGGTCCGGACGGCATCCCCGGCCGCGTCCTAAAAGTCTGTGCCGACCAACTGGCCCCAGTATTCACTGACATATTTAACCTGTCCTTAGAACAGGCTGTCATCCCCACCTGCCTGAAGAAGTCCACTATTATCCCTGTACCCAAAAAATCCAAGCCTGCTTGCCTCAACGACTACCGCCCTGTAGCTCTCACCTCCATAGCCATGAAGTGCTTTGAGAAGCTAGTAAAGGGCTACATCTGCTCCTCCCTCCCCATCAACATGGACCCCCTGCAATTTGCATACCGCCCCAACAGGTCCACGGAGGACGCCATAGCCCATGTGCTGCACACAGCAGCATCACACCTGGACAAGAGGCAGGGGAACTATGTGAGAATGCTATTCATCGACTACAGCTCGGCATTCAATACCATAGTCCCCTCCATACTCATAGCCAAGCTCAGGGACCTGGGCTTGAACTATGACCTCTGCCAGTGGGTCTTGGACTTCCTGACTGGCAGACCCCAGGTGGTGAGAGCAGGCAACTGCACCTCCTCATCCATCACCCTCAACATAGGGGCCCCACAGGGCTGTGTTCCGAGTCCCCTCCTCTACTCCCTGTACACACACGACTGTGTGGCTCAGCGGAGTAGCAATACAATCATCAAATTTGCTGACGACACAGTGGTGGTGGGCCTGATCTCTGCCAACGACGAGAGGGCCTACCTGGAAGAGGTCAAGGTCCTGGCGGGATGGTGCCAGGAAAACAGCCTCTCCCTGAACGTCAGCAAAACAAAGGAGATGATTGTGGACTTCAGGAGGTCGGGGGTCAAGGACTACAGCCCCCTCAGCATCGACGGGGCACCGGTTGAGAGAGTCAACAGCTTTAAGTACCTCGGAGCCTACATATCCGAGGACTTGACATGGACCACACACATTGACAGTGTTGTGAAGAAGGCACGACAACGCCTCTACTTCCTCAGGCGCCTAAGGAAGTTCCAAGTCAGTCAGAAGATCCTTAAGAACTTCTACTCATGTACAATAGAGAGCATCCTGACTGGCAACATCACCTCCTGGTTTGGGAATAGCACTGCACAAGACCGAAGCAGACTACAAAGAGTGACACGTTCAGCCGAACGCACAATTGGAGGGGGGCTCCCCACCCTCCAGAACATTTACAACAAGCGGTGCAGGGGCAAGGCTAAGAGAATCATTAAAGACTCCAGTCACCCGAACAACTGCCTCTTTGAACTGCTGCGGTCAGGCAAGCGATACCGGAGTCTCAAGGCGAGCACAGAAAGACTCAGAAGAAGCTTCTATCCCCAGGCCATCAGGCTGCTAAACGAACTATGAACACTACACAACAACAACCATCAAACGCACATAGCACACACATCCACACGCACACACTCACTTTAAACAAACACACTGTAGCACCCACTCCACACACTTTATAGCACACACTCACTTTAAACAAACACACTAGCACCCACTCCCCACACTTTATATTTATTGATGAAGGATTGCACTACAACTCGTACACCTTACTGTAAATTGTACCTAAATTGTACCTCATCCCATTTCTGCTTTGCACTATATAGTATTGTACATTAGTACACTGCATAGTATTGTATATTATATGGTAACTCAGTTACGTCTATTCTGCATCGAACATTGTACATATGTCTATACTGAACACTGTGACCTCATTTTCTACTTCTAAATTACATGCTATACTATGTTATTTGATACTATCTTGTCTAGCACAGTCTCTGGAGCGTAACAGTAAGAAGCATTTTGTATGAAAGTATTCTGTACTTCTGTATGACAACTATTAAAGAAACTTGAAACTTGAAATGTCTCTCTGCACTTTTCCCATCCCGTCGTCCTTCCCCCCAAGGGCAGCTGGGAGCAGACATGGGCTGTGGCGTGGGCCGCGCCCGGGGACCAATCCAAGTGCTCCTGTCCATCTTCGTCAGGGACGCGACAGCGTTGGCCATCTGTTCTGCATGTTTTTCCTTTGGGTTTATCTTATCTGGAGGGGAAGCCCATGTGAGCACGGGGAGAACATGCAAACTCCACACAGAATGGCCCGGGAGATACCCCACCTGGGTACCTGGCAACAAACCTGGTCCCCAAGCGGGAATCAAACCCAGGACCTTCTAGCTGTGAGGCGACAGTGTTAACCACTACACCACCGTGCTGCCCAAAAATTCTCTTCCCATACTAAGTAGTATACTCAACAGGAACCCCATGTAATTATACTAAGTAGTATACTCAATAGGAACCCCATGTACTTATACTAAGTAGTATACCCAATAGGAACCCCATGTACTTATACTAAGTAGTATACTCAATAGGAACCCCATGTACTTATACTAAGTAGTATACTCAATAGAAACCCCATGTACTTATACTAAGTAGTATACTCAATAGGAACCCCATGTACTTATACTAAGTAGTATACCCAATAGAAACCCCATGTACTTATACTAAGCAGTATACCCAATAGAAACCCCATGTACTTATACTAAGCAGTATACCCAATAGAAACCCCATGTACTTATACTAAGCAGTATACCCAATAGAAACCCCATGTACTTATACTAAGCAGTATACCCAATAGAAACCCCATGTACTTATACTAAGCAGTATACCCAATAGAAACCCCATGTACTTATACTAAGCAGTATACTCAATAGAAACCCCATGTACTTATACTAAGCAGTATACTCAATAGAAACCCCATGTACTTATACTAAGCAGTATACTCAATAGAAACCCCATGTACTTATACTAAGCAGTATACTCAATAGAAACCCCATGTACTTATACTAAGCAGTATACCCAATAGAAACCCCATGTACTTATACTAAGCAGTATACCCAATATGAACCCCATGTACTTATACTAAGCAGTATACTCAATAGAAACCCCATGTACTTATACTAAGCAGTATACCCAATAGAAACCCCATGCACTTATACTATGCAGTATACCCAATATGAACCCCATGTACTTATACTAAGTAGTATACCCAATAGAAACCCCATGTACTTATACTAAGCAGTATACCCAATAGGACTCCTTAGGACTCATTTCTGTTTTGTGATTGGTTTCTGTTTATCTTCATTCATATCAAACACAAAGATTCTGCACCTCCTTTTTTGATTTAATCAATTAAATATATCTCATGCTTGTTTTGACTCTTTCATTATGAGTGTTATAATTTCAAATGCTGTGTATCTATTAGGACATGATATTTCACTTAAGTTAAAAGTAGAATACTCTACAGAAAATAGTTGCTAAATGAAATAGAAAGCTCTATAGACATTAATGTTGAGTTTTTCAAATGTATTATTTTGGCACAAACCCGGTGCCATTTACAGTAGCTCCATTGTATTGGAGTGACAGCGGACATCTCTACTGCAGACATGTCGTGCTCTAGTGGGCTTCGCTCATAAGTAGTTCAAGGTAGCAGTCAGAACAGCACGGCCCTGCTCCCAAGTAGCCCACCCCTTTTCCCCCTGACTCTTCTTTTAAGCCACAGATCCCATTGTTTTTGTTAATTTTGCACCTTGCTTCCTTTTTTCTTTTTTTTAACTACATACATATGTTTGACCCTTTTTTTATATAGCTTCTCTCTCTTTGTAAAGTGTCCTTGAGTCTGAGAAAGGTGCTTCTTTCTTTAAATCCAATTTATTATTATTAGTATTATTATTATTATTATTATGAAGTATAACATTTGCATTTGAATATAGCATTGAGCAATTGTTTTATTCGGTTTCATTCGGAAATAAAACTCCTAATGGCTGTTTTTATCTTTGTCATTGGAGAACAACATTGAAAAATAGATTGGATGTTTTTTGTTTTTTTTCTATTTATTTTTGGGGTTTCTGTATTATTCACCCATCCCAATTTAGAGTCGCCAGTCGCTTCTTTTCTCCTGATAGCAAGGAGTTTCACTGGGAAGAGGTTCACGCTATTTCACCCAGATCCCCTCCCTGCTGAACAGGCGCCCCGACCGACCAGTAGGTGTCGCAGTTTACAACGACCGTCCAGGACACATACCCCACCGGCTTCCCACCCGCTAACACTGCCAATTGTGTTAGTAGGGACCAGTGGCGTCGTTAGCCCTGGGCTTCCGGGGCTTTAGCCCTGGGCTTCCAGGGCTTTAGCCCCGGATCTAAAAAAAAAAAAAATTGTTTACATTTTTTTTTTTATGTCAGCATCCCCATTGTCTGTGCTGAATGTTTGTTAGTATTTGGTATTTTTTGTTGGTTTTTAGGACTTTTAAACATCCATTTTTAGTAAGTAGTTTTCATTTGATCCTATAATTTTTTCATTCACCGATTTGTGGACTTTTCTTTTTAGTGTCCTGAAAGCGCCTTATAAATCAAATGCATTATTATTATTATTATTATTATTATTATTATTATTATTATTATTATTATTATTATTATTATTATTATTATTATTATTATTATTATTATTATTATTATTATTATTATTATTATCATCATCCAGGAGGGAAAAGACACTTTGGATAGTAGGGACTGCATCTCTGCCTGTCCTGACCAGGAAACACTTTGCAACTGTGATCTCCTCTGGCAATAGTTGGATATTGTAATGTGTGGCGAGGGGTTGCAGCAATTCCACTGAGAGAAACTGGTCTGAGGCTGGATAACATGCCTGTATGCCTCTCATAAGTTGTTATCCAACTCATGAGAACCTGCTCTCAAGCTCTTGCAGCATTCTGTTGACGACTGGATAGAACAGTCTCTGTCTCAGCTGATCTCCTGAGCTGAGGTCTGAGCTTGTGCCACAAGATGACTCAACTACATACTCGTCCATCCTTTTCTGCTTCCTCCTTTGGCTGGTAGTATGTTCCTCAATCCAAAGGCCATTACATATGGCCTTTGTCCTGTCATACATGTCCACTGCCATCTCTGAGGTGCGATAACCTTTGAGTGTGTCCTGCACTGTGCTTTTAAATAGTACAGATATTGAAGATGTGCACTTTAACGCAGCAGCACCTGGAGCCATCCATACCCATGTCCAGTGTCCTATAATAAGCTTTAATCAAACCCTGGTTCATTTCCTCGGATAGTCCGGTTGGTTTGGGGTGGTGTGACAGCTCATTCACTCTTGCAAGTGAACCCTGCTGCGGTTCATTTGAGATGTGAATGCAAAGTGGACCAAAGGCAGGAAAAGACCCAAAAATCTAATATTTTTTTTATGAGAAGACTGAAACATATGTATATAATGAAACACACAATACAGTTTTTTTTCGATTGCCTAAGCATGATTTTGAAAACGGGGCCCGGTGTTTCAAAACACACAATTAGCACAACCACACACACAATTATCAGAACACCTCAGATCCTTTGCTAAATTAAACACTTGTCAAAACCATACACTAATTTATAAAAACTACATTGTGTTACCATATGAAACACACGTTTCATATGAATGAATTCTGTTTGAACCAGTTACACACACTGCTGTGCTTAACCTAAAACACATTTAGCAATTCTACTTCTCAGTGATTAGAGTACTGTAAGTGAAGTACGCAGAGAATGTGCAAATATACAATAAATTCACCAAACACTACACAAGACCAATGCTGTAGTGTAGACTGATGAAAATATAATTTATTTATCTACATATACCCAAATCAATGATGCAGACTGAAGAAAAAAATTAAATTTTCTCTCCATATACCCAAATCAATGATGCAGACTGATGAAAATATAAATTTTCTCTCCATATAACCAAATCAGTCAACATTTCAACAGGGAGAATCACAACAATACATGTCCCCGTTTTCATGCTACTATGTGCATAACACTGTAAGCTCAGCAAATATCAGACAAACATAAAATACTGTATCCAGTACAGGTTAAAATGACAGTAAAACAAAAAAAAATTGAAAACAAGTGTGTTTAGTGTTTTGCAAATCACTGTGTGTATTGTTTTGCAAAAAGTGTGAGGCTGACATTGTAGGGGTGCAAATCTGGGCCTATATTTTGCTCCTTGAGTGTAAGGTTTTGATAATTGTGTAATACTTTTGATTTGAGTGTTTATGCAATTGAAGAAAACTGTAAAGACTAGAGATTAACTGTTTATTTCTTTTGTACATAGGCTGTGCATATGTGTTTGTTTGTTTATTTGCTTATGTGTATGATTCTTAACTGTGTTTTTATTTTGTTATTGGTGTATGTAACTGAGGGGTACAATTCCCTGACTGTATTACTAGATATGATACTTACTACCACTACCTTTGTACTTTATATTCGGCCACCCAGTACTCGGCATAAATATATTATGATAAACACTCTCACGTAGATGAAACGGATCCAACACAAATGTACAAAGTCGAAGTATGTATTTATTCCTACACAGCAATGGTGTGTAGAGCAAGCACTTAATCACTTAATTACATTTATGAATTGTAATAGTATGCACTTTTATGGCAAAGAGTATTCGTTGGTATATCAATAGAGAATGTCCAATCTCTGATGGCGCAGGTGGTAAATATACGACCTGGAATAGTTAAGGAATAACAGCAATGATACTTTAATGATTATAAGACTGGATACACTAAGGGGGGTAATCCGGTCGCTTGTAAGACAACAGGAGTAGGAGGGGGGGGGGGGGGTAGAGTCTGGCTGCCTCGTCCGGCCAAGGGTATCCTGGGTGAACCCACAGTTGTGCAGCTCGGTGCGCCAGCGATCCTTGGACCACAGATGAAAGCAGGTGGACTCTCTGTGAGCCGGCTCTCTCCGGTCCACGGGGGAGAGACGTGAAGCGACCTCGTCTTGCAGAGCGTCTCCTCACCTTGCGTCCTCTCCAGGGGGGGGGGTTCCAACACACGGCAGTGTCGGGGGTCTTTATCCATGGAATAATCACTGTACACAAAGCATAATCCGTGCCTGGGAAGGCGGGCTGTCGTCGGTAGAATAATCCGGTATACAGGTCCACTCGCTCGTCGGCTCTGGGGCTCCTCGGATGCAGTCTCACATGGGGTCGACCATCCTGGATAAGCAGCCAGTTCTCTGCCCGAAACGATGGGGTACTGACTACGGTAGTATTCTCACCGCACGAAGCACTATATATTAACAGACTATTATTAGCTTAATAGACTACGTCCAACTCGACGATATAGTGCCAAATATGACTATTCAAATATTAATATACACGATGTCTCAATACCGATGGTAGGCCGAACTTGGCCTTACTCCCACACGTGGCGTCGCGGGGAGGCTTTACGTCTGTGACTCTATTGGAGGGTAAGAAACTGGACTGAAAAGAAAGTCCTACTTTAGTAGCGCAGTATATATACGCACTATGAACAAATAGTACCGTTAGTGGTGCGGTAGCCAGATTCCTACGCGGAACTAGGACTTGTTCGTACATGTTGAGCGGTACGTTTGAACTGGGTCTGGGGGGTATGGCAGCCTGGCACCAAGGTCTCGACCAATAGTAGAATGGAGACTATTATGGGATGTTCAGTAGGCTAGAATGGATATTCAATGCATATTGTACAAGGAATATACAAGGGATATCAAGGAATATTAGAGAATATACAAATACAATTAAATATATATAATAAATATATATATTCGGTTTAATCTGGCCCTTCACAACAGCCACCCCCTGATTGGTCCCAGACCTAATCAGTTAAGCAGAGACAGATTAATCGCGTTGTCTATTTACACATAAGGGTTTGCTGTAGGGGTCAGTCAACTTCACAAAGTCATAGGGTCATGGTCATCATCGATTGTGTCTGGGAGTCGGGGCAGTTCTATGAGCCTCGCCACGGGACGGGTGTAAGTGCGACCCTGGACAAGCACTTCAGCTGCTCGGACCTTGCCGTCGGCACCGGTGATCACTTTGCTTACGCGGCCGGCCGGCCACATAGCTCTGGGCAGTGATTGATCAATAATCATGACGACTGTTCCTTCTGTCAAATTGTCTCTCTCCTTTACCCACTTCTGGCGGGTCTGTAGAGACGGTAGGTAGTGTAGTAGGAAACTGCTCCAAAACTTGTCGGCTAATACTTGGCTGTACCTCCACATTCGTCGGCCGTTCGCTTCTTCAGGCCGGTACATTGTCTGGGGTAACGCGGGATCTAGCCGCCCCATCAGGAGTGTGTTGGGGGTAACTGGGTCAATATCCGCCACATCGCTGGAGACGTAGCCGAGGGGCTTAGAGTTCAATACTCCCTCAATCTCCGTGAGGACTGTCATTAGGACTTCTTCCGCCACAGTCTGGGCCCCAAGTACTGCGTACAGGGCTGTCTTTATGGAACGCACTTCCCGTTCCCAAGTACCACCGAAGTGGGGTGCGTTTGGGGGGTTGAATTGGAAGTCAATCTGTGCTGGAGCGAGGTGGGTCTTAAGTTCTGGGCCCATAGCTTGGAAGCTCTCTCTCAGCTCTCTTTCGCCGCCTTTGAAGTTTGTCCCATGATCGGACAATAGTGTAGACGGTCTTCCTTTCCGTGATGTGAATCTACGGAAGGCCATAAGGAATGAGTCTGTGCTCATGGTCGGGAGAAGCTCGATGTGTATCGCTCTGGTGGTCATGCATTTGAATACAATACCCCACCGCTTCTCGGTTCCTCTTCCTTTCTTTATGTGCAGCGGGCCAAAGCAGTCCATACCCGTTGAGTGGAATGGCTTGTCACCGATTCGGAGGCGACATGGAGGAAGGTCAGCCATCCTTGGTATGCTGGGCTGCGCGCGCCACTTGCGGCAGTCTAGACATGTTCGCTGGAAGCGTCGTACCGCCTCTCTTCCTTGTAGGATCCAGTAACGACGTCTGATTTCCGCGAAGACTCTTTCTGCTCCTGCGTGATGTACATCCTCATCGTATTTCTTTATAATCAGCTCTGTGACCTTGTGTCGGCTGTTCAATACGATCGGGTATTTAATGTCATCCGGTAGATTGGGGGCTCTGCGTAGGCGACCACCCACTCTGATGAGGGTATGAGCGTCGCTCTCGGGGGCCAGATGAATTAATCTGCTGTCGGATGGGACGGGCTTTCCTCCCTGTAGACAGGCCAATTCATCGGGGAACGAGTCTCTCTGGGCTCGCTGCAGTAGAAGCAATTCTGCTTCCTCGTAGCTAGCTGCTGACATGTCAGCGGGGGACTTACACTCCGGGTGGTGCCGCAGGAATGTCCTCTGTTGTGCACTCTCTATGGTAGTGCAATCATCTATGTTGGGGTCTGCGGAGATAACAGTGCTCAATCCACAGAACACAGGCTTCTTATTCTCGGCCTCCTCCTGACTGGCTTCCCTCGGGATAGGCGTGGGCCACTCTCCTTCCGGGAGCTTTAGGAATGCTGGGCCGTCACTGTAGACATTGCGACGGGTGAGGTCATCTAGGGGCATTCCCCGGGTGATGACGTCAGCTGGGTTCTGTTTTGTATCAACGTAGCGCCACTCTGTTTCTCCGGTTAACTCTTCGGTTAAGTCTTGAATCTCGGTGACTCTGACTCCCACGAAGACTTTGTACTTGCATGAGTCCGATTTGATCCAGGCGAGTACTGTCGTGGAATCTGACCACAGGATTGTTCTAGACACCGGTATGGTGAGCTCACGTTGGATGAGCGTGGCTAGGTGCGCTCCGGCTAGGGCTGCGCAGAGCTCTAGGCGTGGGATAGATTGTTGCTTGCGTGGGGCTATTCTCGAGCGGGCGAGGACAAATGCTGTGTAGATCTCTCCCCCCTCTTCTTGGGCCCGCAAGTAGGCTACTGATCCGTATGCGACCTCTGAGGCGTCACTGAAGACGTGTAAGTCCATTTTACATGTCTCTGGCCTCACCGTGGTTGGGAAGTAGCTTCGGCGCATATTAACGCCTGGGAGTGAGTGGAGCTCCATCTCCCACTCTCTCCATTGATCAAAGCCGCCTTTGATCAATGAGGCGCGGAGTTTAATCAGGAGAGCCTCGGCTTCTTCCTGGGTTGAAAGGCTTTGTAGACAGTTGTCTACGTAGAAGCTGTTCTTTACGCTGTGTCGGACCTCTTCGTCCGCTGCTGGGTCCTCTGCTACATGTTTCTGTAGTGCAAATGTAGCACAGCAGGGGCTGCACGTCGTTCCGAAGGGGAGGACTTCCCATTGGTAGATGGCTGGGTGCTTATCTCCTGGCTTCTCTCTCCATAGGAACCGTAACAGGGGCTTGTCCTCCTCTACTAATCTCACCTGCAGGAACATTCCTTTAATGTCCCCGCTGATGGCCACCTTTTCCTGGCGGAAGCGGAGTAGAACGCCGAGTAGGGAGGGGCCGAGTGTGGGACCGGGCAGTAACTCTTTATTCAGATTTTGGGATCCGATCTGGTAGCTGCAGTTAAATACTATGCGGTCTTTACCGTTGTGTTGGACCTTGTGGTGAGGCACGTACCACGATTCAGTGGTCTGGTCAGCCTCTTTAATGTCCATCTTTGTGACGTGTCCCGCTGTGATGAGTTTCTCAATCTCAGCGCGGTATACACTCTCTTGGGCGGGGTTCTTGGCTAAGCGCCGCTCCGTGTTCAGCAGGTACCGTTCTGTGGCGTCTGTCTTGGCGTGGAAAGTAGGCATTCCTTCTCGCCGCAGGAGTGGCGTGGCGTATCTCAACACGCCGTTGACCGGGACTCTCTTGGTCCCTGTCTCGAGGAGGTGAATGGCGTAAATGTCATCTTTAGAGCGAATGTCTTTCTTTCCGTTCTTAAAGGGCATTTGTTCCAAGGTCCATAACCGCTCTACGTGTTGCAGGAGTGCGGTTTCTCCCTCTGTGACTCGGGAGTGGAGACATCTAGTGGCTGTACTTCGGTTGAGAGATTTGGCGAGCGGGCCTTGGAGAGTCCATCCCAAACGGGTCTCGACTGCTGCAGGACAGCCTCGGGGTCCGGTATGAACCCGGTCTATCGGGACAATGAGGTCTGCATGGTCGGAGCCTATCAACAGGGTCGGCATAACATTGTCTATGAGCGGGATCGGTAACTTGCGCAGATGTGCATATTTCTCCATCAGCTTGGCGACGGGGTATGTGTACCGCGACAGTCCTATTTCTTGGCTGGTGAAAGCGTCTGTAATCTGGTACCGTCGCTCAGGCTGGCCGCTTGCTGCGATAGAGCATGAGACATTCTCGCCCTTTATCGTCTTCAAATCTCGTCTTATTGTCCGAATTGTCATTTGGGTTTCGCTTCCTTGCAGCCCTAGCTGGGCCGCAGCGGAGGCGAGCAGAAGGGTCTTCTCTGACCCGTCATCGAGGACGGCGTAAGTGTCCAGGACTTTATTCTGGTAGCTTAGTGTCACACGCACTACTTTTAGGAGTACTCGGGCTCCACTGCTGCTGGCGGGATCGATGTACATGACGCTCGCTTTGCTGCTGGATGGTGCGGGTGAAGGGCGCCGTCTGTTACTGTCGTGAAGTATGTCCAGATGGGCTCCATCGCACTTGGTGCACCTTTTCTTTAAGCGGTGTGTGAGCGCGCACAGCGAAAACAGCGCTTGTTGGACTTTATCCATTGACTTGCTTCCTCCGCGTTCAGCTTGGGGAAGGAGTCACATTGCGCTAGCCAGTGTTCTTTCTCACAGTAGGGGCACACTATCTTCCACTTCTCCGTTCTGGAGGGGGTACTGTGGCTCCTGCTGCTCGGTACTGACTCCGATTGGTGCATCACAGTCACCGATCTTCTTCCATCATTTAGTCGTCTGGTTCCTTCTCTGGAGCCAGGGGTGCTCCGTCCGAATGTATCTAGCCGTAGGCTGCTGACTTCTCTCGCCAGGAAGTCTGCTAGATCGAGGAGGTTCGGTTCGGGGCCATTCGGGTCTCGGTGGTCTCTCTGCCGCCTAAAACGCTCCTGTCGAGCGGGCGGCAGCTTCTCCAAGATCCTTTCCACATTTGAGTTGGCGTAAAGTTCATGCCTCCCCTTCTCTCTCTGCGCTCCCAACATCCCTACCAGGGACTGCACTCTGATGGACAGGTCGTCCAGTGCTCGATTGTCTATTGCTGGGGGTAAGCGGTCGATGTGTCGGATCTCCTGGATCACGTAATCCCATATGCGCCCATACCTCTGGTCCAATGCTACCAGCGCTGCTGTGTATGGGGTGGTGGAAGTCGCGTAGGCGAGCGCTATATTATGTGCGCGGGGTACCTTTAAGTGCTTCAGTAGGATGGCGTATTTATGGCGTTCATCCAATACATCCACCAACATGGTCTCCAGACACATGCAGAGTTCTGTATACTGGGCCCGGTTCTCTTGGGTGAAGTCGGGTACCATAGGCGTGCCAATGTATGACGCTGACTGTGGATACATCGGCGAGCGTTGGGGGAGAGGCCTCCTAGGCGAGTCTCCTCCCGCTCCTTGGTATGGGCTGGTACCGGCAGTGTACCATGGCCCGCTTGTCCAGGTGCTGTTCCTCGGTGCGGGTCGTGCGTCGTGCTCACCCGGGTATAGAGTCGGGGGTCTGTAGCGCAGCTCCGCGGGAGTATAGCCTGGGCTGTACCGGACCTCCTGGTCCGGTAGAGTACTGTGCTGTCGTCGGGCGTGGTTCTCCTCCTCTTCCTCTTCGTCTTCAGTTAGGTCATCCAGTGCTTGTAGTCTCTGGTTTAGCCTCTCCACAGGATATGCTGCTCCTTCCCGGTTGCTAGGTCTCGCTTGGACCGGTGGGGGGAGGTGGTCTGTGGGGGGTATAGACCTCGTCTGTTGGTCAAGTTCAGGGTTGTTTACTCGGCTAGGGGATGCCGCCCTGGAGGTGTGTCTAGACGAGTTCCTGGAGCCTCTGGCGGAGGGAGAGGGTGTTGTCCGTCTGATCAGCTGTTCTATTAGTTGCGCTTGCTGTCTGTCGCGCTCTGCGTCCCGTAGAGCACCAGCAGCTGCTCGCTGGCTGTCTGCTCGGTCTCGGGCCACATTCTCTTCCATCTGAATGCGTCTTATTTCTAGACGTATATGCTCTTCTTCGCTCCGCTGCTGGATCTGCAGTCGGTCGCGTTCAGCAGCGGCGTTCAGGCTGATGAGGAAGGCCTGCTGTAGGGTCCTCTCTGCCTCGCTGGGAGAAGGCGGTTGTATAGGGGAGCCTTCCCTCGGGGTACTCCTTGCGGAGCCTTGGAGCTCTATCTCCACGGTGCTCTCCCCGTCTTCTTCCGTGCCGAGTTCTCTCTCGGTAGCGTTGTATTCCTCCCGGGACTCATCGGGGACTACTTCTTCAGTACTGGCGGGGTGTGAAGTCATGTCTGGTTCCCACTGGTCCCCACCGTGAACTTGGTCAGTTACATTAGAACCCGTAGGGGCCTCTATGGTCGGGGTAGTCTGGGCGTTGGGGTTAGACATACTTTTACTTTCTAGTTTTACCGCGTTTACTGTTAGTAGAAGACTAGGTTGTTGACTGACAGCGTAAGCCTCTAAGTACTGAGGGAGCCGTCGTTCGCGCTGCGGGCGTTGGTTAGGAGGATCGTTTCGTGGAGTGTTCATCATAGGCCGTTTCAATATTAATAACACTATATTAATATTACACTAATTACCCTCCGGCTCGAAGGACCAATTGTAACTGAGGGGTACAATTCCCTGACTGTATTACTAGATATGATACTTACTACCACTACCTTTGTACTTTATATTCGGCCACCCAGTACTCGGCATAAATATATTATGATAAACACTCTCACGTAGATGAAACGGATCCAACACAAATGTACGAAGTCGAAGTATGTATTTATTCCTACACAGCAATGGTGTGTAGAGCAAGCACTTAATCACTTAATTACATTTATGAATTGTAATAGTATGCACTTTTATGGCAAAGAGTATTCGTTGGTATATCAATAGAGAATGTCCAATCTCTGATGGCGCAGGTGGTAAATATACGACCTGGAATAGTTAAGGAATAACAGCAATGATACTTTAATGATTATAAGACTGGATACACTAAGGGGGGTAATCCGGTCGCTTGTAAGACAACAGGAGTAGGAGGGGGGGGGGGGGGTAGAGTCTGGCTGCCTCGTCCGGCCAAGGGTATCCTGGGTGAACCCACAGTTGTGCAGCTCGGTGCGCCAGCGATCCTTGGACCACAGATGAAAGCAGGTGGACTCTCTGTGAGCCGGCTCTCTCCGGTCCAAGGGGGAGAGACGTGAAGCGACCTCGTCTTGCAGAGCGTCTCCTCACCTTGCGTCCTCTCCAGGGGGGGGGGTTCCAACACACGGCAGTGTCGGGGGTCTTTATCCATGGAATAATCACTGTACACAAAGCATAATCCGTGCCTGGGAAGGCGGGCTGTCGTCGGTAGAATAATCCGGTATACAGGTCCACTCGCTCGTCGGCTCTGGGGCTCCTCGGATGCAGTCTCACATGGGGTCGACCATCCTGGATAAGCAGCCAGTTCTCTGCCCGAAACGATGGGGTACTGACTACGGTAGTATTCTCACCGCACGAAGCACTATATATTAACAGACTATTATTAGCTTAATAGACTACGTCCAACTCGACGATATAGTGCCAAATATGACTATTCAAATATTAATATACACGATGTCTCAATACCGATGGTAGGCCGAACTTGGCCTTACTCCCACACGTGGCGTCGCGGGGAGGCTTTACGTCTGTGACTCTATTGGAGGGTAAGAAACTGGACTGAAAAGAAAGTCCTACTTTAGTAGCGCAGTATATATACGCACTATGAACAAATAGTACCGTTAGTGGTGCGGTAGCCAGATTCCTACGCGGAACTAGGACTTGTTCGTACATGTTGAGCGGTACGTTTGAACTGGGTCTGGGGGGTATGGCAGCCTGGCACCAAGGTCTCGACCAATAGTAGAATGGAGACTATTATGGGATGTTCAGTAGGCTAGAATGGATATTCAATGCATATTGTACAAGGAATATACAAGGGATATCAAGGAATATTAGAGAATATACAAATACAATTAAATATATATAATAAATATATATATTCGGTTGAATCTGGCCCTTCACAACAGTGTATATGTGTGTATGTATGTACAGTATATGTATATATATTATATATATATATGTGTATATATGTATATTTGTACTCCTGTTGGGGCTTCTTGGACCAGATCAATGTTTTATCTGGCTAAATAAAGGTTAAATAAATAAGAAACTGATGATTTGGTCCTGTTAACTTTGAATTTTCTATGGGGACTGCCCAGATCCCTCTCATGGACCTGGACCTCACTTTGAGAACCTCTAATGATTCTAGTTATTCAGTATTCATCTCTAATTACTCTAAAATTGCGTATTTCTGTGTTACCCCCCCGGGCTGAAGCCCCCAATGTTTTCTAACCCTAAAAACGCCCCTGGTAGGGACGACTGACCAAGGCGGAGGTACCGCTGACAGCTGGATTCGATCCCAGAGTCTCTGCGGTGGTAGGCGAGTGTTTAGTCCACTGTGATACCCAGTCGCTCCCTAGATTTGATGTTTAATACAGTTCTGTTTCTCTATTTGAACTTGGCTAAAGGAAAAAACTGCATTTGGATATTCTGTGTGGTTTTGTTACGAGAGAAGACGAAAAATTTATTTAAATGTGTTTTTGAATTGGAGACTCCATACATGGGTCATTGTGATCATTTAGGATGCGTCTACTTTCATTTTGAAATCATACTTTATTTACATGTCTGGTGAATAGGATACATTGTCAATCAAACCGCTCCAACCCAATTTCCATCAACAAATGCTGCTCACTTGGTCCCTCATTTATAAACATGATTTCTCGCCTCACAAATGTTTTATTGGGAATAATATAAACATATATTGGTTTAGTTTAGTTAATTTGACAATTATTAAAATACATTACATGTTACAACAAGTCATGCATCCTAAAATTATCAAGGATAGCACAAAAAAGTCATACATAAACATGTATTACACATTATCGTCAGCCTACAGTATATTGCTAAAAATATAATTAAAAAGTTAAATACAACATTATTAATAAAATATGTACAAAATGTACAGACACACTAAAACTACACTACATTAAAAACTAGAACGTTCCTTAGTTACTCTGGGACATTTTCTAGGAGCCATTTCCTAACGTTCACCTTGAAAACTATACAGGTTCAAGATCTGTTTGGTGGTCAAAGGCAACTCATCCCACTCCTGTGCTCCTTTGTGAGCAAATGAGCTCTGTCCCATCTTTGTTCTCCACCTTGGAGGATGAGCTCTGTCCCATCTTTGTTCTACACCTTGGAGGATGAGCTCTGTCCCATCTTTGTTCTCCACCTTGGAGGATGAGCTCTGTCCCATCTTTGTTCTCCACCTTGGAGGATGAGCTCTGTCCCATCTGTGTTCTACACCTTGGAAGATGAGCTCTGTCCAATCTGTGTTCTACACCTTGGAGGATGAGCTCTGTCCCATCTTTGTTCTACACCTTGGAGGATGAGCACTGTCCCATCTTTGTTCTACACCTTGGAGGATGAGCTCTGTCCCATCTGTGTTCTACACCTTGGAGGATGAGCTCTGTCCCATCTTTGTTCTACACCTTGGAGGATGAGCACTGTCCCATCTTTGTTCTACACCTTGGAGGATGAGCTCTGTCCCATCTTTGTTCTCCACCTTGGAGGATGAGCTCTGTCCCATCTTTGTTCTCCACCTTGGAGGATGAGCTCTGTCCCATCTTTGTTCTACACCTTGGAGGATGAGCTCTGTCCCATCTTTGTTCTCCACCTTGGAGGATGAGCTCTGTCCCATCTTTGTTCTCCACCTTGGAGGATGAGCTCTGTCCCATCTTTGTTCTCCATCTTGGAGGATGAGCACTGTCCCATCTTTGTTCTCCACCTTGGAGGATGAGCACTGTCCCATCTTTGTTCTACACCTTGGAGGATGAGCTCTGTCCCATCTTTGTTCTACACCTTGGAGGATGAGCACTGTCCCATCTTTGTTCTACACCTTGGAGGATGAGCACTGTCCCATCTTTGTTCTCCACCTTGGAGGATGAGCACTGTCCCATCTTTGTTCTACACCTTGGAGGATGAGCTCTGTCCCATCTTTGTTCTATACCTTGGAGGATGCAGGTTTGCTATGCTAGATCTCGTTCTGTGGCTGTGTGATTCACCAACACTAGGAAAATAGTTGCAAAAATATTTGGGGGCCCTGTTATTTATTATTTTGTGTAGCATATTGAGCCTAAGCTGGGCTACTCTGGCCTCAACTGGTATCCAGTTGTGCTCCTGAAGATAGAATAGAATAGAAAACTTTATTGCCATTTCAACCATGGTTGATTGGGATTTGTCTTGGTGCCACATACAGTACAGACATTATAAAAACATACAATAAAAAACACAAGAATACATGCAATACAATCCCCACAATAAAAGTTTTACACAAACAATTAAAAAGAAAAAATGCAACAGTACCTAAAATAAATTGCTGTGTTCCAGTTTAAAGTGCATATTGCCTTAAAGTGCATGTCGGCTGGTGCTAGCCCTTGTTGTGCAAAGTGCCTGAACATTTGTACTTGAGTTCAGGTGACGGACAGCCTCGGGATATGTACTGTTTTTAAAACGGGATGTCCTGCACCTGAGACTTTGGAGTCTTCTGCCAGAGGGAAGGGGGTTAAAGAGGTCGTAAGCAGATGTCTCCTCCCAACATGATCACGAGGTCCTAGGCCCATCACAACCCTGATTGGCTTATTCTGTGACACCTGTAGTTTCTTCTTTAATGAAGCTCACAGTCCCTCAAACCAGGCTACACTAGCATAATCAAAATGACACTGCACCAGGCTGTTGGCTTGACCTTTCTAGCAAAAAACCTGGTGCAGGCATTTACCTTACCCAGCACCTGTAATTACAAGAACATGCATCTCTCATATCATTTATGTACAATAAAATAGCAATGGTCCTAAAACACTTCCTTGCGGCACCCCACAAACTATTGGCTTGCCTTGATAGAACACTCAAGTTTCAAGTTTCTTTAATAGTTGTCATACAGAAGTACAGAATACTTTCATACAAAATGCTTCTTACTGTTACGCTCCAGAGACTGTGCTAGACAAGATAGTATCAAATAACATAATATAGCATGTAATTTAGAAGAAGAAAATGAGATCACAGTGTTCGGTATAGACATATGTACAATGTTCTGAGTTACC
Source organism: Notolepis coatsorum (assembly GCF_963971535.1). Taxonomy (NCBI): domain Eukaryota; kingdom Metazoa; phylum Chordata; class Actinopteri; order Aulopiformes; family Paralepididae; genus Notolepis; species Notolepis coatsorum. Next base: position 164,258,219 of record NC_140171.1, on the reverse strand, counting down.
ATATAATATACAATACTATGCAGTGTACTAATGTACAGTACTATCTAGTATAAAGCAGAAATGGGATGAGGTACAATTTAGGTACAATTTACAGTAAGGTGTACGAGTTGTAGTGCAATCTTTAATCAATAAATATAAAGTGTGGGGAGTGGGTGCTACAGTGTGTTTGTTTAAAGTGGGTGTGTGCTATAAAGTGTGTGGAGTGGGTGCTACAGTGTGTTTGTTTAAAGTGAGTGTGTGCGTGTGGATGTGTGTGCTATGTGCGTTTGGTGGTTGTTGTTGTGTAGTGTTCATTCATTGTTCGTTTAGCAGCCTGATGGCCTGGGGATAGAAGCTTCTTCTGAGTCTTTCTGTGCTCGCCTTGAGACTCCGGTATCGCTTGCCTGACCGCAGCAGTTCAAAGAGGCAGTTGTTCGGGTGACTGGAGTCTTTAATGATTCTCTTAGCCTTGCCCTTGCAACGCTTGTTGTAAATGTTCTGGAGGGTGGGGAGCCCCCCTCCAATTGTGCGTTCGGCTGAACGTGTCACTCTTTGTAGTCTGCTTCGGTCTTGTGCAGTGCTATTCCCAAACCAGGAGGTGATGTTGCCGGTCAAGATGCTCTCTATTGTACATGAGTAGAAGTTCTTAAGGATCTTCTGACTGACTTGGAACTTCCTTAGGCGCCTGAGGAAGTAGAGGCGTTGTCGTGCCTTCTTCACAACACTGTCAATGTGTGTGGTCCATGTCAAGTCCTCGGATATGTAGGCTCCGAGGTACTTAAAGCTGTTGACTCTCTCAACCGGTGCCCCGTCGATGCTGAGGGGGCTGTAGTCCTTGACCCCCGACCTCCTGAAGTCCACAATCATCTCCTTTGTTTTGCTGACGTTCAGGGAGAGGCTGTTTTCCTGGCACCATCCCGCCAGGACCTTGACCTCTTCCAGGTAGGCCCTCTCGTCGTTGGCAGAGATCAGGCCCACCACCACTGTGTCGTCAGCAAATTTGATGATTGTATTGCTACTCCGCTGAGCCACACAGTCGTGTGTGTACAGGGAGTAGAGGAGGGGACTCAGAACACAGCCCTGGGGGGCCCCTATGTTGAGGGTGATGGATGAGGAGGTGCAGTTGCCTGCTCTCACCACCTGGGGTCTGCCAGTCAGGAAGTCCAAGACCCACTGGCAGAGGTCATAGTTCAAGCCCAGGTCCCTGAGCTTGGCTATGAGTATGGAGGGGACTATGGTATTGAATGCCGAGCTGTAGTCGATGAATAGCATTCTCACATAGTTCCCCTGCCTCTTGTCCAGGTGTGATGCTGCTGTGTGCAGCACATGGGCTATGGCGTCCTCCGTGGACCTGTTGGGGCGGTATGCAAATTGCAGGGGGTCCATGTTGATGGGGAGGGAGGAGCAGATGTAGCCCTTTACTAGCTTCTCAAAGCACTTCATGGCTATGGAGGTGAGAGCTACAGGGCGGTAGTCGTTGAGGCAAGCAGGCTTGGATTTTTTGGGTACAGGGATAATAGTGGACTTCTTCAGGCAGGTGGGGATGACAGCCTGTTCTAAGGACAGGTTAAATATGTCAGTGAATACTGGGGCCAGTTGGTCGGCACAGACTTTTAGGACGCGGCCGGGGATGCCGTCTGGACCTGCTGCCTTCCTGATATTCACTTTTTTAAAGGTCCGCCTCACCTCATGCTCTGTTACCCTGAACACTGCGCCTCCATCAGCAGCCGACCCCCCCCCCCCCCCCATTGCCGTGGCTTGTGAGCTGGTGTTGTTATTACCAGCATCAAACCTCGCATAGAAGGTATTGAGGTCATTTGCTAAGGAGATGTCACTGTTCATTTTGAGGGAGGCGCCTTTGTAGTCTGTCATCGTTTTGAGCCCCTGCCACATAGCTCTAGAGTCAGCTTGTTCAAACTGGAGTTCAATTTTATCCCTGTAGCGCCGTTTGGCCTCTGACACTGTCCTCCTTACGTTGTATCGCGCCACCTTGTGGTCATTCATGTTGCCTGCCACTAGGCCGTCGTTGTATGCTTTGGTGCGCTCTCTCAGAGCTTCACGGACGGATTTGTCTACCCAGGGTTTTTGATTTGGGTAAACTCTCATTTTGGTAGTGGGGATTGTTTCTTCCACCATAGTACAAACATAGTCCAGCACTGTTTCCGTGTAGACATTAATGTTATCTGTGTCGCGGAACACATTCCAGTCTGTGCAGTGAAACACAGACCGGAGCGTCTCCTCTGACGTCAAATCCCATTTCTGCACCTCTCGCGAGACTACAGGAGTACTTTTGATTCTCTGTTTGTACTTTGGTGAAAGAAAGATTGACGCGTGATCTGATTTACCAAAGCCACTATCAGAATGAGCCTTGTAGCCACCTTTAAATTGCGTGTAACAGTGATCTAGGATGTTACCGCCTCTGGTGTTGCAAGTCACATGCTGATAGAAGTCAGGTAATACCTTTCTCAGATTGGCGCTGTTGAAATCGCCCAGCACCAAAATGGCGGCGTTAACGTTCGTCGCTTGTATTCTATTTACCTCCCCACTCACTGTGCCGTTCTGTTTTCATAATCTTTAACCATTACTGAAAATGTGGTGCTAATTGGCTTCCAGTGTATCTTAAAATGTGTCTTAACAAACCCATAAAAGTCACCACATTTCACTAACATGGAAAAATAAATGCACCTCAGTAGTGGTGACTTTCATCAGTTTATGTGGAGTTTATTTATGTATGGAAAAATATGTTGTTGATGTGTTGTTCTTTTTGTTTACTGTATGTGTGTGTTGTTTGTTCCCTTGCATTCGCCCCTCCTCTTAATTCTCCCCAACGTTGTACTAATCAGAGACAATGCCCTTCGGCTGGGCGATGAGGTCACCCCCCCTTGATTGGTGCACACGTCTGGTCAGCCCTGAGTAAAACACGGACTGGGAGGTCATGCAGGAGAGAGCCTGAGACATGAGAACACGATGGACGAGTGCAAACCCAGAAAGGAGCTCTTCTTCTTTTCCTGTCCATATACAAAGCTATTCAGCTTATATAACGTCCAGCCAGTGCTTGGTACATGGCTGTCCCTTGGTGTTGTAGAGTGCTAGGTCCTTTGCTGTGCAGGGTCCACCTAACAGAGGACATGGAAGGAGGTGCTCCATGGTCTGGGGTTCTGTGCCACAGTCGCATGTGGTTGGGCCACTAAGATAGCCCCATCTGCTTGGGGCTTCCCTGGAACGGCCAACACCTGGAAAGGAGCTAAGCAGCTATGACCCACGTGGCGTGTGGCCGGGACTACACACAATATCGGACCTTAACAGGAAACCCAACAGCACCGCTAACATTGCTGCCTCCCTACCGGATCAGCTGAACAGCTTTTACGGCCATTTTGAACGGTACCACCAACCTTCCAGGGGAAGCCCCCACCACTCATTAACCCTTCCCACAAGTCTGTACGATGAACGGTTCATGAGATATGAAAGGGACGGGGCTTATTGCAATGGACAATAATTCATTCATAAATATTTGTAATGCATGTATATCAATGACACTATGGCATGTCTATTTAACAGGTGCCAGAGAGCTGATTACCAGCGAACCTGTATAATATCACCCTCTTGTGGTGAAAAGCTGTAACTTCATACTGAATATGCATTTCAATGATGGAAATGAATTAATTTAATTATTTTTCTACCTAGGTTACGTCTCTAAACTCTTACTGACATAAAGAAATCACTTCCTGTTCCTTATATTACGGGGAGAGGGGGATGGGCTAATAGGTTAAACCCACAACATTAAGAGATTTCTCACAAATTAATAATATAGCCATACCATCGGTAATATGAACACAAACTAAATCTTTATATCAAATTAGATTAGTGTAAATATTTCAATTCAATAATGTAAATGAATATAAAAACTTCATGAACAGAAAATCACTATTCTGGCTGCTACATTTCCAAGTCTAATTGTTACCGTGGAACAATTATCAATGAATGATAATATTGCAGCCACATTCTACAACAGTGATACATACAACATAATATATACAGTAATAACATTATGGAAGTCCATTTCTGTTTTTAAATTAAAGTCCAGGTCCAATGTGATGTGTCCGTCTTTCAACATTGAACACTGAAGTCTTCCTAGGGATCAGAGCTTCAAGCACGTGACCCACCAGTTCTGTGGTGAAACAGGCTGAGGTTTTGTCAGATGCTCTCTGGCGCCACCAGTTATTGAAGGAATACACTGTTGCTGTCACACCTCAGTCTTCTGACTGCTACCTTGAACTACTTATGAGCGAAGCCCACTAGGGCACGACATATCTGCAGTAGAGATGTCCGCTGTCACTCCAATACAATGGAGCTAAATGGCACCGGGTTTGTGTTACATGGGGTTCCTATTGAGTATACTACTTAGTATAAGTACATGGGGTTCCTGTTGAGTATACTGCTTAGTATGGGAACTGAATTTTTGGGCAGCACGGTGGTGTAGTGGTTAACACTGTCGCCTCACAGCTAGACGGTCCTGGGTTCGATTCCCGCTTGGGGACCAGGTCGCCAGGTACCCAGGTGGGGTATCTCCCGGGCCTTTCTGTGTGGAGTTTGCATGTTCTCCCTGTGCTCGCAAGGGTTTCCCCTCCAGATAAGATAAACCCAAAGGAAAAACATGCAGAACAGATCGCTAACACTTCCCTGACGAAGATGGACAGGAGCACTTGGATTGGTCCCCGGGCGCGGCCCACACCACAGCCCATGTCTGCTCCCGGCTGCCCTTGGGGGGGAAGAACGACGGGATGGGAAAAGTGCAGAGAGACATTTCATTTAATTTCAGTGCATGTGTGTGTGAGTGTTCCTGTGTCGCCCATCTCGCATGCGTGTGTTCTTCTTCTAAAAAAGTACATGGGGTTTCTATTTAATATACTGCAAACTGTGTTTGGGGACCGGTTCTCTTTATTCTTTTCAAGTCTAGTCTCAGCTTAAACGGAACTAAATGGTTTCTTTCCTGTATGAGTTCTAGTGTGTTTCTTCATATTTCCCTTCGTAATGAACCCTTTCCCACAAACTGAACAGCTAAATGATTTCTCTCCAGTATGTGTTCTCATGTGTGTCTTCAGATGTCCTTGGTGATTGAACCCTTTCCCACAAACTGAATGGTTTCACTCCGGTATGATTTTTTATGTGTATCTTCAGATCTCTCTTCTTGCTGAACCCAGGCCTGTTAGACAACGTTTGTATTTTCTGTGTCTTTTGTTTTACGGCCATCAAACCTGGACATCCACTCTCCTTCCATTCATCGCTATCATCAGTCTCAGCTCCAGAACTGTCATCATCACTGTCATCAGTCTCAGTTAGAGAACAGTCTGAAGAGAGAGGCTGGCTATCTCTAGTTGGTTCTAAATCACCAGCTGAATCTAAGTTACTGGCTAGTTCTGCTACTCCACAGTCCTCTCCATCAGGTTCTGTTTTCATGTGTTCAGTTGAGGTGCTGGGTAAAGAGTATGCTTCTCTGTTTTTCTCCCTTTGGGTTTGAAGAGGCTGGAAGGACAGAGCGTTCTCTTGACCATCTTCACATTTCACTGGGTGAACAGTGATCTTGGAGAGATCAGCTTCCTCCAGCCCTTGATCTAGTTCATCTTTAATCTGCTCTGGGTCCCGGTTTTGGCTGAGTTGTGAGGACAGAGTGTTCTCACCTTCATTTTCACATTTCATAGGTTGTAAGGTCATCTTGGAGCCATCAGCCTCCTCTAGATCTTGACACAGTTCCTCCTGTTCCTCTTTAATCTGGAGGGGCTCTGTGTCCTGGGTTTGGCTGAGCTGTGAGGACTGAGGTTTCTCTTCATCATGTTCACTCTTCACAGAGACAGGAAGCTCCTCTCCCTCCTGACTGATCCAGAGTTCCTCCTGTTCCTCTTTCATCTGTAGGGGCTCTGGCTCCTCCTGGACCAGACTGGGGCTCCTCTCCTGCTGCTCAGGGGGAACCTCCTCTTCACAGATAAACAGCTGTAAGGCCATGGAGTCTAGAAAGAAGGGCAAATAATTTAAATGTAATTTGTTGTAACCATTGTTTTTGAAAGTAACAAAGGGACAGGTCACTACACTCTTAACAGGAAAGTAACAACACGCTGAACCAATATATAGGGATGCACAGATCCTATACCCAATACCACTATCAGGCTGATACTAGCTACATGTGATCAGTATCGACTACAGGTGGTCTGATCCATTACCACGTTGTCATAAAGCATCCTCCTCCACTAACATCCCAGCAGCAGTGCATAGTGGAGAAGGAGGAGGACAATGTTCCTGCTGATTCTGCTTGATGAGATGTTGGACAAAGGTTTGGACTTTTTATTATATAAGGCTATAAAATAACAAGTGTACATGTACACCTCTAATACTGTAAGAGCCATATGAGTGTTTTAGTTATGGATTATTATGGAATGTTATGATTTATCTGTGTAGCCAAAAAGGGAATACTTGCCCAGTGTTGGCCTATTCTGGGAAAAATGGATTGGCCTCAGTTGTATTGTGGGCTGTGGTTCACCTGACTTGCCTGAACGGCACGGTCTAGGCCAGGGGTCAGCAACCTTTTTGACATGGAGTGCCTGTTTGAAATATAGTTGTAACTAGTGTGCCTCAACAATATTCCATGCATCGTAATTTTTTTTCTCATAATCAGGTCTTTTTTATTATCATTTTTACATTATTACATCATTATTGTTATTGTTATTATTAACAATATTATTATGATGGTTGTATCAACCCTAAATCTGAGTTGGGGGGGGGTGCAATGCAGACAAACAGCTGCATACAGTGCAGTTTCTAAAAAAATCTGATATCCATTGATATCTGACAACGGAAGAGAAAGTGTGGAGACTATTATTGTATAGAAAGCGTGTACGGAATACTTCCCGACTGCCACCAGAAGCGGACCCAGGCAGAGGCCGCTACAATAAGTCAGAAAACTCGCTGAAGAAAACTATTTGTTTGGTGAAGAAAGAAGGTTGGAAAACGCTGTGATTGCAAAAAGGAATCGATAAACAACGGCGTTGGAAAGGAAGGAATCGATCAAAGTTTGTGTCTAGGCTCGGGACAGATTTATGAATGAACTACGTTGCGCACATACACAGCGCTGTGGGATGTAATTATACGGTAGTCTACAAGGAAATTCGTTTCCCTAAACTCCGAATGGGATCGGATTTGGATGTTATTCTTTGAAGTTGTGTTACAAATTGGCGAATAAACATAAACTAAGATGTCGGATTCTGAAATGAATAACATGAATATGGCGGACGCGGAAAATGAATTGAAGCAATTAAAAGCAACACGTAAAGGGAAGCTTGCAGCTTGCACCCGAAAATGTAATGAGATCAAACAAATTCTGCTATTAAAAGATAAAGAAGGAGTCAAATCGCACCTGGCATTATTCAATAATGCACTCAGTGATTTTAAGATCACAAATTAGTCTGTACAATTGTATTTAATGGATGATGGTGAAAATGATGCTTGGTTGATGGAGGAGAATCTGAACCCTAGCTCCAGGCTAAACTGCGTCTGTGGTCCAAGGACGAGTTGAGACTCAAGATAAACTGGAAAAGGACCGTCAGCTACAATAAGACCAGAGGATAGCGCTTCAGGTGTGGGGGCCAGGACCCCATCAAGATTATCATCAAGATCAAGTGGAAGTAGCTCTTCCAGGTTATCCGCCTCCCGTATCAGAGCTGAAGCTGAGCGAGCCGGCCTACAGCAGGGTATCTGCCGGTTGGAGTAACTGGATTGGATGAAACAAAGGGGTGACAAACATAAATATCTCTCCATCTCTCTTCCTCTCTCATGTCAGAAGTCACCTCACTGGCAGACTGCCGACCCTCTCTCTCTCTGTCTCTCTCTCATGTCAGAAGTCACCTCATTGGCATATATTATATTTGCATATGGATTATGTCACAAATGTAACAGTACTATATATACCTGTATGTCATGTATGTCCCTATGTCATAAATGTCATGATATCACGTACAGTATGTTCAGTTGTGTATGTCATAAATGTCACTATGAATTGAAAATGGGGGACCCTGATGTTTCTCTGGTCTGCATCCCCTTAACAATAGACCTATCGCTAAGCCACGCCCCCTTTGAAAAGTCGGACAAACAAAGTCGACGTGAATGACTGTTGACGATGGCAGCAGGTAGCACCTTTCCTGACTGTGATGCAAGCCTTGCTTCACAGTCACGAAAGGGGCTAGGCCGCGGGGGGAGCTTAAGTTCAATTGTCAGATTTACCACAGCAGGTAATAGACCCGTTTTTTAAAGATAACACAAATATTTCATCTAGAAGCAGACAGAGAGGGTTACAATATGCAGTGGAAAAGTACGTTCATGAGATACACATTTACCTTAGACCTCCATGCAAGCATTAGCTATATATAACGTTAGCTAGCTACTCTCAAGCATTACTTACAGTTGACTTGATTGAAGATTACAAGAACTATGACAATAATCCATGATTACTACTATTGCTGATACATTTTAGTTTAGGCTAGTGGTCCAATGCAGTATACGAGCTCTCTCACTCACCCGGTATACTGAGTGGGTGGGGCAGGGCTAAAGTCAGGCAGACATTGGATTTGCATATGTCAAAGCCACTGTGTAGGCCAGTAGCTAGACCCGACAGCTGTGTCATTTATTGCATTTCGCTGTATTTCTATCACCAGCTGCTGCGGTCTACAGCGAAATGCAATTCATGCCACGAAACTGCCTAAAATATATTATATACAATATATCGTTTTCTATATAATTGTATCAACAGATAGTAGGTAGTGCACACATGCACTGCATGGCACAATATAGGGTGAATGTCTCTAGCCGAGAGGGGCTGTCAGTTTATCAAATTAATTAGATTAATTACACAGCAAATTATCGCGTCATGAAAATTAACTCAAAATTAATTACAAAAAAAAAAGAAAAAATGTATATCATTCATTCCATAAGAACGTAGAATACACATTTACAGACTTTTTTTTTTATATGGTCCATTTGCATGTTCTTGGTATCTGATTCTAGGGACATCTATGGATCTCAGGGAATGTATTTCCAGTGTCAGAAATACTGTGTCTGTATCGCTCGGTACCGGGCGGAAAGGGCTCGTCTCAATTATATATGATAAAATATTTTGGATGAACCCAACTTGCTTAGACTCCCTAAAAGCCAAATGGGACGAAGATCTGGGAATTATCATTACAGATGAACAATGGGATCATATATTAGACCTTGTACACACTTCCTCTATATGTGCAAGACACAGTTTGCTGCAGTGTAGGATCCTGCATAGGGTTCATTACACCAATGCGAGGTTAGCAAAGATATACCCGGATAGAACGGATGCGTGTAATAGATGTAAACAATCTCCAGCCGATTATATGCACATGTTTTGGACGTGCCCCAAACTCACAGAGTTTTGGACTGCAATATTTGATACACCGAGTAGGGTCCTGGGTGTGATGTTAGACCCTGATCCACTCACTGCCTTTTTCGGTATCCCGAATACCCCTACGATAATATCTAGGGCTGCAAAACGAGTTGTGGCGTTCACTACCCTCCTCGCTAGGAGACTTATTCTCTTTAGGTGGATACACCCTTCCCCACCCACTCACAACAGATGGATACATGAGATACTACATTGCATCAAGCTTGAGCGAATCAGATTCTCCCTAAAGGGCTCCCTTGAAACATTCCATGTGACCTGGCAACCATTTCTGCAACACATCGATACCCTGACTATCAATGAAGATACTTAGAAAGGATAGAGCTTTACACCTCTAAATGCACTTCCATATCTTTTATTATTATTTTATTCCTATTTTCCAATCCCCCCCCCCCCCTTCCCTGTCATGGTATGTATGGATGTGAATGAGGTGGGTAACTGGGGGAGGGAGAGGGGAACGGGGGACACAGCTGCAGAAGATCAAACTACTCAAGAATTACCACAATACTATAAGCAGGGGTGGGGGAAAGAATGAAATAATCTCATTGATGACTTTCTTCCACAGCCACATCCGTGCTAGAGAGTTTTTTTGTGTGTTTTTAGTTCTTTCTTTACCTCTTTTTATCTAAATATTTGTGTACAATGCAGATGGGTCTGATTGATATTGTTGTTGTTTTTTGTTTTTCTTGCCCAGCAGCATCTATGCTGTGTTTTTCAACAACCTCGGTGTGGGGGGGATGGTGTGGGAAGGAGGGAGGGGAAGGGCAAATGAGAGGGAAAAAAAGAAAAAAGATGGAAAATGTACTATATTGGCAATTGTAAATGTTCAATGTTTTTTCCTGCAATAAAGAAAAAAAAATACTATGTCTGTTACTAGGCTTGAGTAAATTGTAATGAACCAAATGAGAATATCAATTAAATTTTTTTTTATCTTTGACTGTGAATAACACCATGCTCAAATTGACCAGACCTGAAAAATCTAAGCAAATTAATAGATGGAAGATGATTAAACAGAAGGTTTTGTAGATACAGTACTGAATTCTGCCATCCGGACACATGCAATTTGAAATATGATTATAGAATATAGAATATCAGGCATAAAATGGTTATGCGATTAAAATGTGATTAATTAGATTAATTAATTACAAATCCTGTAATTAATTAGATAAAAAAATTTAATCGCCTGACAGCACTAATCTATATATGTAGAGACCTCTCATCATTGTAAATACATCACATATAAATATAGCACTGCCTTCATGGCACAATCTTGATGTAACTAAGACATTCTCTGAAAATAAAAAAAATATTTCATGCATGGATTACTAAATTTCAACAACAATACAATACGTTCTCTTGGGCCTTTCCTGGTTGTTAACCAAGGTGAAAATAGTGGAGCTAAAGCCTGGTCTGGTTCAACAAAGAAATAAATGATGAAATAACAACAGACTGGCTGCTGGTGGTGCAGGGTTGATTGAGTAGGACACCATGACTCAACAAGGCCTTCTGATAGCAGGTGGTCCGGTTAAATGTGTGCTTCTCAGTGTTTTAGCCTGTATGAAACTATTATTAAGTGGTCATCATTTGTGAAATAGTTCAGCTTTTGCTCAATAATGCTTTGGAACAGGAGATTTCTAAAATATCAAGTCAAGATGATATGCTGACCAGTTTGCTCTGATGTCTGACTGAGGATGAGAAACACTGTTTGCTCGTCATGCAAAACAGTTTATGAGTAATACAGACGTTTTGGATTGATTGTAAACTATTTATATACAGTTTCACACTGTAAAAACCAGTTCTTTGCACTGTTGGTAGCTTATTTCACTCTATATTGAATACCATTGATCCTAATTAATTTAATTTCAAACCTTTATTTTAACTAGAAAAAAGTTAAGATTGCCTTCATTCGCAGCAATGTCAGGTATAACAATAAATATTTTAAATAAATATATAAATGATGATCTTCATACACGGGAGGAGATATTGTCTCTTTCTGCGTCCTGCCCTGCTCTATCTAGGAGCCACCCCTCTAAACCACATGCAGTATTTCCTACTGAGGGCGCTTTCACATATAGTTTTGGTGGACTCAGTGCGGACTCGGTGCGGATCGGGGGGTGAAGTTGCAACATTGTTGCATTCTTCATTTGGTTCGTCTGCATTCACACTGCAATTGATCAAGCGCACTAAACTTTCTGAACAATGTCACGCGGTCGAAAAGGTCGCTCGTCTATTGGACACAATAGTGGAAATGTGTGTGTGACTGCGAGCCCTAACGTGTGTGCGCGCATGCGTGTGTGTGTGTGACTGCGAGCCCTGTCTGACTCCAGATCAGCGGAGGCTCACAAATTTCAGTTGGTGGTAGGGTGACCAGGTGTCCCGCTTTTGGTTGTACTGTCCCACCATTTGACCGAATGTGCCGCGTCCCGAATATTGAGAGGATGTCGAAGCAAAAAAAAAAACATGGGTCTAAAAGCCCCTCCCTACAGTAAACGTAGCAACCCGCCTCTTGTCCACACACATTGCTCTGCTCGTGACGCTACCTCATATCGCAGATCTGATTGGTTAGGTAGTAATTTAGCGCTCTGCTCGTGAGAGTCGTGACTCACTTCCTATATTTGGTCCGCGTTTGGTCCGATGAAGCGAACCGAGACCTACGTTTTCAGGCGGACCAGAGTTTGCGTGTTTGGTCCGCACCAGAGTTTGACTGAGCATTCACACCACCCCAAAAAAAGCGGACTATCGGAGAAAACGAACTCTGGTTCGATAGACCGGACTAAACGGCTCTGGTGTGAAAGCACCCTGAGTCCTGTTGCAAAGCTTACAGATGTCAAAGAATAGTCGGGAGCGACGCAATCTTTCAAAACTTAAAAATTCATTGCTGCACATATTTGATTCAATAGAAAATAAACAAATAATAAAATACTTGATAATTACCACCAGCCAGAAAATGGCATTTTCTTGACTCTGAGGGAAAGGGGCAGGTGCTCAAGCACTCCTTGGGCCTTATGTGTGTCTGGTTAGAGGCAGCCATGTTGGAAGAGAGACAACTAGTGTTGGAAGAGAGGACTAGAGAGCAAGGCCTCTATTCAAACCATGAGACTGGTGTTTGAAGATGAGTGTCAGTTCTTCTGATGTAATTGGGCCCTAACATTCTTAGATGTAATTTATTTAGAGATCTCCACAGCTCGAGTAATTGGAGTCAAGGAATCTAACATTAGCTTGTGGGCGTCGGCAGCTGAGAGAGTTAAGCCAATGATCTAGCAACAGAGCGAGATGGTTGGTCCTGGGGTGGGTTTAGGGGAAATTGTGTCTTTTAGCATTATTTTTATACATTTGATATGTTTTTGTATTTTTATAATTATATATATAAATAATTATTTTTCCTGTTCGCTTGTCTTGTGACCCCAAATGTTAGTTATTGTCTGTGGATCTGTTCATTATTATTGTATATTTTAATTTATTTTACTCCATCAATTATTACAGTCAAGTCAATAGTTTTATTTGTCACGGCATACAAGCATACAGTGAAATGCGGGGGGTCATGCCCGCAGCGATGTGCAATAATAAGTACATTATTTATTATTGTGTTCCGTTATGTCTTGTTGTATGTTATGTGATTATTTTTTATTATTATAGGTTATTCTGATGCAGATCACATTCGTTTTAAAATGTTCCTGAAAATGTGCCTAAAAATACATACCTAATTAAATGGAGGATTGCTCCACTTCTACAAGGTCCATTTGCATGTTCTTGGTATCTAGGGACATCTATTGAGTCTGTTACTAGGCTGAGTAAATTGTAACGAACCAAAGGAGAATATACATTTTCTTTTTCTTTCTTCTTTTCTTTCATATTCGACAGTGAATAACACCATGCTAACATTGACCAGCTGTGAAATATTCTTCTTAAGATCAGGTGTACAAAAAATCTAAGCAAATGAATAAAGGACAGATGATTTACAGGGTTTTTTGTAGATGCAGTACTGAATTTTGCCACCCGGACACATGCCATTTTAAGTATGAATATAGAATATCAGGCCTATAAATTACCTTATTATGGCCAAGTCACACATTTACGGATCGGGAGAAATCTCCTCTTTCCAATGACAGAGTTCAATCTGGATTTAGTACCACCAGGCACCCCTGACAGGGCAGCAAAAAACGTGAATGAAATCTACTGTAAGTAGTTACTTTTTTATAATGTAAATATCTCCGCCATTGTTCATCAGATTGCAACACAACAGATTTGCTAGACATTCACAGAAAGGTAAAGCAATGGCGGCTGGGTGGCGCAGCGGTCTAAGCGCTCGTCACCAATGTGTGAGACACCGGTATCGAATCCGGCTGTCAGCGTTGCCTCTGACTTGGACCGGCCGTCATACTGACTCAATTGGCAGAGTCAGCGGGAGGGGAGTCGATGGGTGGTAATCTGGTTGTTGTAAACAGCGACTCCTACAGGTCAGTCAGGGTGCCTGCACAGCAAGGACAGGAGATGTCGAGGGTAGTGTGAGCCTCCCACACGTTACACCTCGCCAATGAGAGTCCGCGCTGGCAGGTGAAAAGAAGTGGCTGGCTGACTCTGCATGTATCGGAGGGGACATGCATTCGATTCTTCAACCCTCCCTACGACCGACCAGTGGGGGGCACATGCAAGCAATGATCAAGACAGGGGAGGGGGGAATTGGCACGACTAAATTGGGATGGGAGAAAAACAGAAAAAGGAGAAAAAGTGGATAAAAAAAAAGAAAGGTAAAGCAATTAACTAAGTTATATTTTATGGCAATAACATTCAGGTTTGTTGGACCCGTGAGATATGATCCCGAAATAACAAACAAAGAAAAATAAGTCAGATGATTGACAGGGGCTGGCGTGAGCTGGGAAGTGTAGTTTTATTAAATTCGAAAGACTACACTCAAGTTAGGTTGCCCCATGTCCTCGCGTCTATATACGCCGGTTTACATCTCAATACGAAGCGATTTCTATACTCATGTATTCATATAACACTTAAAATAATTGGTAAACAAAAGTACCAACCCCCACCCATTCCAAATACTGAATCGAGAACCTCATCCTTCACTCTGTCATCTTTCTCTCCCATTACAGAAGCCGAGACCCTGACACTTTGATCTCTGTTCTGACAGGGTTAGGGTCTTTACTCTTGGCTACATTTAAAAAAGAAACGCAACATTAATTAATACGCTCTGTATTCATCCATTTATAGCGTGATATCAATCTCGTACCGGTAGCGGACTGCTGCTGTTAAGTTTTTTAGCCGATTTCTACACAATTCTAGGGTTTGAAACCTGGAATATACTGGAATATATTGGTGCTTCTTTTAAGTCTTGAGATTGTCTGAAGCTTTTCACATGCTGGTCACAGAGATAAGGCTTCTCTCCTGTATGAATTCACTGGTGTAAGTTTCTCTCCTGTATGAATGTGCTGGTGTGTCTTTGAATTGAATGATCAAATTAAATGTTTCCCCCAGTCTTGAGCCTGAGCCCTATTTTCTGAAAATCCGCCTACAATACATACCTAAGTAAATGGAAGATTGCTCCACTTCTACAATGCCATTTGCATGTTCATGGTATCTATGGACATATATGGATCTCATGGAATGTATTCCCAGTGTCAGAAATATTGTGTCTATTACTAGGCTTGCTTAAATTGTGATGAAACAAGGAGAATATAAATTATGATTTTTCTTTGCATCTTTGACAGTGAATAACACCATGCTAAAAATGACCAGACATGAAAAACTGAGTTTGTTCAGTACCTTCTTGAGATCACGTGTATAAAAAATCGAAGGAAATTAATAAAGGGAATATGATTAAACAGAAGGTTTTGTGTTACGATTAGAGTTGTTCCGATACCGATACCAGTATCGGAAATGCCGCCGATACTGCCTAAAATGCTGGTATCGGCGAGTACCCTCTAATTCTGCGCTCCGATACCATATGACGTAATTTATCAATAACACTGCGGTCTGCTGAGTGAGCATTATAAAACAATAGTGTTTTTTTTTTTTTTATATCTTTTTCCCCCTCCATTTTCCTCCGATTTTCTCCCATCCCAATGTTAGTCGTATGCCAATTCCCAGTCCCTTCCTGGTCGCTGCGCACTTACCCCCCACAGTCAGATCATCTGGGAGAGTGGAGGCTACCACGTGCTTCCTCCGACACACGTCCAGCCAATCACAGCTTCTTTTCACCTGGCAGTGTGGATTCTCGAGAGGGCGTAGCCGTAGCGTGTGGGAGGACCACACTATCCCCCTCAAGTCCTATCCGCGCTTAGCAGGCGCCCCGACCGAACTGTAGGAGTCGCTGTTTACAACGACCCGGACCCACCCCGCCAGCTTCTCCCACCCTCTAATACAGCCAATTGTATTAGTGCAGACGGCCAGCCAAGCTGGTGACAACCCCGGAGCTGTGAGCTGGATTCGAACAGGCGAATCCAGCTCACAGCTCCGGGGCTGGTGACGAACGCAATCTCCGCTCGGCCACCTAACCGCCTAAAACAAACGCGTTTTTAACCGACCGTGAATTAAAGTGTCAATGCCATTTGTCATTTTAACAGCAGATACTTTCCAGATACTTTGCCATCGTCCCGACAGAGCGCTGTTGATGGGGAGCTCTGATGGGTTCGCTTGGTGGTGTTATTAGCATTGAACAGCTAACTGAAAGCTAGCTTTAACGTTACCTTGACTAAAGTTGGGGCTATTCATAATCCAGCAATAATGGCTGCAGACCTGCAAGCAAAGTACAGCAAGTTGGCAAAGGAGTATTCCAAGTTAAATCACATTTTCACCAGTAACGTTAGTCTTTCCATCTACCGGTAGCTCATGCTAGCTAACCTAACGTTAGCTCACGTTAACATCGTCACTGATCGACCACCTCGCGTACACAATTAATGACATGTTGCGGACAGCCATATCGGTGACAATGTTTAGCTTTTAGTGCCAAATGATAAGAGTCTGAGGCGGAGTCTCAAAAGAGAATGTTGAATATTTATTGTGCAAAAATCACAACAAAAAAACTGAGCCTTGTGGAAGCAAGTGCAGCAACGAATAATGTCCGTGTGGAACTAATGTGCCAACAACCTTTCCGTGGGTGAACTCATTGAGATAGTTTTCCATTACTGATACTAATACTAATCTAGACAATCACCTGTTGTTGAATAAATACCATTACTTTATAGTTATTACTAAAAAACAGTATATATAAAACAGTAGCTGTATAAAACAAATTAAAAAAAAAGTTTTATCATTTATATAATATTTAAAAAAAAGATTATGTATGCACTGGTATCGGATCAGTATCGGTATCGGCCGATACCCAAAGCTTAGGTATCGGAATCGGATCGGGAAGGAAAAAATAGTATCGGAACATCTCTAGTTACGATCGGGGGTGACGATGAAGGTGAGGAGAACACAGTTTGCAGACAAGGATGAGAGAGCCGAGACAGAGACGAAGGGTGATACTTAATGAAGGGAACTTTACTGAATCATAACCAAAATACAAAACAAACGAAACGAAAGGCACTGGCACTAACATAACAATGAAGTGAAAACAAGAAAACGACAGGTGTAGACAGGCATGAACTCACTTGACAAAACACCAGGGAACACGGGCACGACACGGGGACAACGCGGAGACAATGACGCCACAATAACCCAACCAACCAACAAGCAATAAATACTGAAACTAATTAATAATCAAAAACAGCTGGGGAGAGACAGGCACTTAGAACAAAACAATAATCAAAACAACAGGAAGAAGAACTAGGCAAAACAAAACACAGGATAATACCAACACAAAGAACAACCTAAACAGATAACACTTGTAACAAATAAACTAATTGCAACAACAGCATATCTTTACTGACTGCATTATCTGCAGGTAAGCGCTAGATGGCACCATGATACTACTATCAATTCCTTGTGTGGGGTAGTAACACTTATTGTTTCTACTGTCCCAGACTTGGGCTGGTCTGGGAGTGTAACAGTTTTCTGGGAGTGTAACAGTTTTGTAGATACAATACTGAATTCTGCCATTCGGACCCATGCAATTTGAAATATTATTATAGAATATAGAATATGAGGCCCATAAATTACCTTATTATAGCCAACTCGCACATCTATGGATCGGGCCAAATCTCCTCTTTCAAATGGCAGAGTTCAATTTGGATTTAGTATCACCAGGCCTGCATCGAGAATGAAATCTACTGTATGTACAGTTCAATTCTTAGAATGGATATGGCTCCGCCATTTTGGATCGGATTTCAACACAGATGGTTGCTAAATGTTCACGGAAGGTAGACACACTAACTGCGCTCTATGCCAATAATGCTCCGTTTTGTCATATAGAGCAGTGGTTCCCAAAGTCGGGGTCGCGACCCAAAGGTGGGCCGCGAGCAGCCACGAGTGGGCCGCGAGATGATTTAATTTTTTATTTTTTTTTGTCAGGTCACTGAACTTAGAAGCAGGCCAGGACAGTGTTTCTAGTTGTATTCTAAAATTCTATTCTATTGTATTCTAAAATGTGACTATATGGTTTTATATTAACTTAATAAATAAACAAAAACAAAACAAAAATCTACTTATTTCAACGAACATTTCAAACTAAATAACATATTATGCACATAAAACGCTGAAAACAACCGAAGCAACAATAGTATTTTAATGAGGCTATTATTATTATCATTATTATTTTGCAACAAGTTAGCCCTCTCATAAATAGCACATATAAATGAATAACTAACTTGAACTAACTTAATAGGATTGAAGTGATATTTGGCATAAAAAATCGGTCGCCTGGCAAAAAAAAAAAAAAAAAAAAGCCAGACGATGTGCACTGGGGCGCGGCTCTCTGACGCCTTATTTTCTGGGCCCCGGCCTGAAAAGTTTGGGAACCCCTGATATAGAGTATCCTGAGAAATAAGAGAAAAAATATTTTTGCTTGCAGGAAGCTAGAATTCGATCTATTATCAATAATCAAATAGGATCGATGCAACGTAAAAAGATCGATTCATATTACGATACTCTTATTTTGAAAATCCCATGTTGTGTCGTATCCGCTCGGCTCGGATCAAGAGCACACAGCACTAGCATCTCTAGAGCGTCACTAGAGCAAGGCTAGTGTGCCTATTCTGCGACCCAAAACATGTCCCTGCTGTTTTATTCCGCAACGGGTCCAATGCATCTAACCTGCTTTGCAATCCTCGCCATTCCATTATGCCCACATCGCGTTAAAGATCGAAATTAACGTTGTTAGCGTAAGCTAACAACAAGCTAACCCAGAGCCATAGGCACAGAGAAGTGGGGACTGGGAAGGAGGGTGCATTCTCGAGACAGCGCCACTACCAGGATCTGGCGGGTACTGCACCTTCGGACTCCCAATATGCCTTTTCCAGCCAAAATACAGCTCTGTGACAGTGAATAGGATATTAATATCGACAAAAAAAGAAAAACGAACCAAAAACAGTGAACAGGAGGTCTATTTGTATTAAAAACAATAAACAATAGATTGTTTTTCATTTAAATGTCTGGAAGAGCTCAAAAATAAAAATGTCAAATGATATTTCCATTGCCTTTTTTTTTTATTTAAATGTTACTGATTGTGTTAAATGGGCATATAATATCGTCTCATGGGCATATAATATCGTCTCATATCGATCGCAGGCACCTGAATCGAATCGTATCGTGGCAGACTGATATCGGAAAATATCGTATCGTTGTCCAAAGAATCGATATCGTATCGTATCGTGATGAAACTGTTGATTCCCACCCCTATCACTGGGTACTGTCGTTTTTTGAAATTCCAACACTCATTGAGAGCTCTGGATGCCCTGTGCTCATGACTACAAATCATCATCATTCGGCGACAGCCGCTAATTGAAAATGGCGGATTTCCGCAAAAATATTAACAAATTTCAATGACTAAAATCTCACTAATAACACTTTAAACCTATTGGTAAACAAGCATACTTCTGAAAATATACACTATGACTGTTGTTGTGACATGGTTAGGATGTTTACTCTTGGATACATTTGAGGAAAAAAACACAACATTATGTCATACAGTCAGACAGATTGATTTATGACGAGATGTCCTCTTGGGACCGGTACCGGACCCATCGGGCAAGAGGTTAAGGCTTCTCTCCTGTATGATTGCGCTGATGGTGAATCTTTAAGTTTCCAGAGGTGCTGAAGCTCTTCTCACACTGGTCACAGTGGTAAGGCTTCTCTCCTGTATGAATGCGCTGGTGTGTCTTTAAGTGGTTAGAATGCCTGAAGCTCTTCTCACACTGGTCACAGTGGTAAGGCTTCTCTCCTGTATGAATGCGCTGGTGAATCTTTAAATCTCCAGAGGTGCTGAAGCTCTTCTCACATTGGTCACAGTGGTAAGGCTTCTCTCCTGTATGAATGTGCTGGTGAATCTTTAAGTGTCCAGCCTGACTGAAGCTCTTCTCACACTTGTCACAGTGGTAAGGCTTCTCTCCTGTATGAATGCGCTGGTGACTCTTTAATTCTCCAGAGGACTTGACGCTCTTCCCACACTTGTCACAGTGGTAGGGCCTCTCTCCTGTATGAATGCGCTGGTGAATCTTTAAGTGTCCAGCCCAACTGAAGCTCTTCTCACACTTGTCACAGTGGTAAAGCTTCTCTCCTGTATGAATGCGCTGGTGAATCTTTAAGTTTCCAGCCCGACTGAAGCTCTTCTCACACTGGTCACAGTGGTAAGGCTTCTCTCCTGTATGAATGTGCTGGTGTTGCTTTAATTCTCCAGAGGTACTGAAACGTGAGCCACACTGGTCACAGTGGTAAGGCTTCTCTCCTGTATGAATGCGCTGGTGAATCTTTAAATCTCCAGAGGTGCTGAAGCTCTTCTCACATTGGTCACAGTGGTAAGGCTTCTCTCCTGTATGAATACGCTGGTGAATCTTTAAGGTTCCAGCCTGACTGAAGCTCTTCTCACACTGGTCACAGTGGTAAGGCTTCTCTCCTGTATGATTGCGCTGGTGATTCTTTAAGTTTCCAGAGGTGCTGAAGCTCTTCTCACACTGGTCACAGTGGTAAGGCTTCTCTCCTGTATGAATGCGCTGGTGACTCTTTAAGTCTCCAGAGGATCTGAAGCTCTTCTCACACTGGTCACAGTGGTAGGGCTTCTCTCCTGTATGAATGCGCTGGTGTATTAGAAAAGCTGCCTTGTAGCTGAAGCTCTTTCCACACTGGTCACAGCAGTGGCGCTGGTGACTCTTTAAGGTTCCAGAGCTACTGAATCGCATTCCACACTGGTCACAGTGGTAGGGCTTCTCATCTGTATGAATGCGCTGGTGTGGCCTTGACTCGTTCATATTTCTGCTTGTTGTTGGGGAGCAATGCAGCGATTGTACCTGGAGAAGAGAGAAGTACACAATGAAGAGGTCAGATATTCGGGATATATGTGTTAAAGGTCCCCTATTGTTCAATTTTACACTATTCCTGTGAGTCTATCGAACACATCTGTAAGGTTATTTTCAATAAAATTCATTGTTTTGTATTTTTAATCAAGTACTTTGGTGCACCACTTTCTGCCCTGCCAGATTCCAATCTGTTTTTGGCTGGGCTCCGCCCATACTCGCAATGCGCTTCGAGTGACAGAGAGATCGCTGTCGCAAGTGTGTGTGTAAGCAGGGGGAGAGAGCTGAGGAGAGATTGCTCCGAGACTTGCACAGTAAATTCAGAATGGCTTGGTTTAGTGGGGGAGGATCTTGTCTCAACTGAACTGGAGGAATGCGCCTGAATGAGAATTTCACACCTAGTCACAACCCCACATTGCTAGAAAACAATGCAAATAACTGGAAAAGGCCATTTATAAGATAGTTCCCCTTTAAGTTAGAATCCCAAAAACAGGCTTCGGGGACAGCTGTACAGCGCACACACATACACACACCACATTATTCTGCGGAGCAGCCCAGCGCACACACATACACACACTAGGGATCGGGATCGAATATTCGAATTTTCAAAGTCGATGCCAGTCTCCACGTTGGATTTTCATGTAAGAAAAGAATAAAATAAAAAGATTTTTTTAAATACTTTTTTTTTTATTGAAGCAAACCATTCTTATTTAATTCCTTTTTATATTTAGAGGCAGCCTAATTTTCATAGCCTAATTGATCTAAAAGATGCACATGCTACCGTTTCTGTTTGTTTAGTAAAACCGGTTGATAGGCCAATGCAGGGCCGGAAATTTACTTGGCGGGTAGATAGGAAAAATCGACACGCCAAGTGTAACTGAGGGGTACAATTCCCTGACTGTATTGATAAGTATGGTATCATTAAACCACTACCGTCTTATGTACTTTAATTACTGGCCATACAGTACATGATATATATAATGATGAACACTTCCCACAATGAATCGGTTCCACACAAAGTTGTAATTAAGTATTTATTGCAAAGGAATGTGCGTAGGCAAATCAATAATGAATGTCCATTCTCTGGTTACGCAGGAGGTAATTATACAACCTGAATCTTAGGGAATTATATCTATGGTACACTAGTAATATATAGCGGGAGATACTGGAAGGGTCCCCCCGGTTGTAAGCCAGCAAGGGTAGAGGATCTGTCGGTAATAGAGTCTGGGTCAACGATGATAAGGAGACTCCGAGTACGGG
This sequence comes from Notolepis coatsorum, assembly GCF_963971535.1. Classification (NCBI taxonomy): domain Eukaryota; kingdom Metazoa; phylum Chordata; class Actinopteri; order Aulopiformes; family Paralepididae; genus Notolepis; species Notolepis coatsorum. Next base: position 164,236,115 of record NC_140171.1, on the reverse strand, counting down.
AGACGGTGCAATAAGATCTTGATCCAGACGAATACAGCTGTTCTCCGTAGCCTGTAGCTCCACAGGGAAGAAAGCTAGCCTGCCTCAGGCTCTCTGAGGCGCAGACTCGACGTGGCTCCTCACAGGGTAAATCCCACACACGTGTGGGTGTCGGCGATTCTCCGCTCCATTAATTACAGGACCAAAAGCAAATATAATCCAGCCGTAAAGGGCTATGCAGTCGTCGGGTAGATAATCCAGTGTACATGTCCACACGGTCCTCGTCTAGGGCTCCTCGGGTGAAAGCGCCATGAAAGCAGCCCAGCCTGGATAAGCACTCTAGCTGATACGAGGAAGCGTTGGTGATGCTGGTCACTGTAGAACTTTAGCCGCACGATACACTATACACAAATAGACTATTACTGACTTAATAGAAATATGTCGCACTCGACGGTATAGCGCCAAACTCTGACACTTCAGTTATTAATTCGCACGCGGTCTCAATGCTCTATTTGGGGCCAAAAAGGCCATACTTCACCGCACGTCGTATAGTGGGTGAGGCTTCAACTTATGGGGTAACAACACTAAGTTTCTCTAAGACTAAGTGCTTCTGTATTCACCTGCGCCATATTTATATGCACAGCGAACAATCTAGTGCCAATCTCATTTCTGTCTCGTATTCTTGGGCAAAGCCGGGCATGTACAGACATGTCTTGACGGTGGCTTTGGAGGCATGGCCTTGGCGCCTGTGGACCGCTGTCCAATAGGAGAATGAAATATTATGGTCTGTACTAGGCTAAAGGGATATTCCGTGTATATGTACAAGGAATATACAAGGGATATCAAACGATATACAAATATTATGCAATATATATCAATCAATAAATATATATATTCGGTTTAATCTGATCCTTTGTAACACCAAGCATATTTCTTACCGGCCAAAAAAATACGCATTTTTGCGTCACATATATAAAAAATGTTCAGTACATTTCAAGTAGATAAGGTATTACGTTGAAGAATACACACTTAAATAAGAGGCCAGAGTAAAATGTGTACTCTCTGAAGTCTAAACTTCACAACACATAATCTAAAACCCCTCCCTACTTCCCTCTCCCAAACCGTTCCTACAACAATTTTTTTTACAATAATAATAATACATTTTATTTGGAGGCGCCTTTCAAAACACCCAAGGTCACCTTACAGCGCATAACAGAACAATCAAGATTAAAACAATGATCTTGGGAAAAGTGTCAGTGGAATTAAAAACAAGACAAACAATGTAAACGTATGAAATATAAAACAGTGGCACACAGGGTGCAGTTATAGTGAGTATGCCCAGTAAGCAAGGCAGTTAAAAGACACGGTTAAGAAAAGAATAAGATAAACAACAAGAAGTATAAAAAACAGTGAAGTTAAAAATAACAGACAAACAAACAGCAGGGGGTATTGGGCAGTGATGGAGGTTATAGTGAATATGCGAGTTTGAACAGATGGGTTTTCAATTGTGATCTGAATGATGAGTGAGTCTGACTGTCGGATGTGTGGGGGCAGGGAGTTCCAGAGTCTGGGAGCCGAGCAGCTGAACGCTCGGGCACCCATGGTACTGAGGCGTGAGCTGGGGATGGATAAGAGTCCAGTAGAGGATGAGCGGAGGGTGCGGGAGGGGGTGTAATCTTGGAGGAGATCAGTGATGTAGGTGGGGGCTAGATTGTGGAGGGCTTTGGAGGTGAGTAGGAGTTTTTTTTTTTTTTTAATCAATCCGGTAGTGCACAGAGAGCCAGTGTAGTTGAATGAGGACGGGGGTGATGTGGTGGGATGAGTTTGTGCGGGTGATAATCCTAGCAGCAAGAGTTTGATGATTTGGAGTCTGGTGATGAGTTTGGTGGGAAGGCCGGTGAGGAGAGCGTTACAGTAATCGATCCGGGATGTGACAAATGAATGGACCAGGGTTTCTGTATTTGATTGGGACAGGGATGGGTGGAGTCTGGAGATATTACGGAGGTGAAAGAAGACAGACCGGGTGGTGTATTAGATGTGTGGTGTAAAGGAGAGGGAACCGTCCAAAATGACAGAGGCTTTTGACTTGGGGGGAGAAGGGTACAGGGAAGCCGTCGATGGTGATGTTTGGAACTGGGGTGTTTTGTGATTTGGTGAGGGTGGATTTGGAGCCGATGAGCAGGGCCTAATTAATTAATCAGGAAGTTTCTGCTCATCCAGCTCCTAATGTCGTCAAGGCAGGTGGTGAGGGAGGTGGGGGGAAGGGCAGTGGTGGGTGTGGAGGAGATGTAGACCTGTGTGTCGTCTGCATAGCAGTGGAAGTGGACCCCATGGTGACGGAGGATTGTGCCCAGGGGAAGGAGATAGATGGTGAATAGGAGGGGATCCAATACTGACCCCTGGGGGACACCCAGTGAAACAGTTGAACACCCTGACTTGTGGGTCTTGAGTTGAACAAACTGTTGTCTGTCGGTGAGGTATGATGTAAACCAGGAGTGCGACACCCGTGATCCCAATGCCAGCCAGGCGGTCCAGGAGTATTGGATGGGAGATGGTGTCGAATGCCGCACTGAGGTCGAGGATGGTGAGAAGTCCAGAGTCAGCTGTACGGAGGTCGTTGGTGATTTTGACGAGGGCTGTTTCGGTACGGTATTGTGGGCGGAAACCGGATCGAAAGGGTTCGTGGAGATGGTTTGTGTCGAGGTGGGATTGCAGCTGTGCGGCAACCACCCTCTCAAGGGTTTTTGAGATGAAGGGAAGGTTGGAGATGGGACTATAATGATTTAAGTCGGCTGGGTCAGCACCAGGTTTTTTGAGGATGGGGGTGATTGCAGCCAGTTTGAGAGTGGGGGGTACGATTCCAGAGGCGAGGGATGAATTTATTATGTCCGTGATGGGTGAGAGTGATGGCAGGCAGGCTTTGACGAGGGTGGTGGGAAGAGGATCGAGCTGACAGGTGGTGGTTTTGGCTTTACGGATGAGCTCTGAGATGGTGTATTCTGATGCTGGGGTGAAGTTGGAGAGGGAGCTGATAAAATGATGGCCGGTGGTGATCATCCAGGGTGGATCACATGGGGAGGTGCATAATAATAATAATAATAATAATAATAATAATAATAATAGCTTCCGGTTTAGCGTTAGAATGGAGTAAGTCGCATGTGACACAGCTGCTCACCCGTTATTTATTTTTTTCGTTTTAAAAACATATTTATAAACCATTAATGCGTTTAAAACTTGACGCATATATCAACTGAGATTATCAACTAACTATATTGACCAAAAGAATCGAGATGTCACCAAAGAAAGACACAACGAGACCAAAACCAGTCGCAGAGGACCCGCCTAAGGAAGCAGGATTCGTGCGGCAAATAGAAGAGAATATAGACGTGACAGTGGCCGCTTCAAGTTCAACCCCTTCAAATACCTCCGCGGACACCGAATATATCATCCGGAGAATGGAGAAAATGGAGAATACAATAACCCAAAAAGTAGATGCTATCAAAGAATCTATCGAAGGCAAAATAGAAGCGCTAAGAGCGGACGCCGATGAACATATTAAGCGCACCGAGGCACTGGAAACAGGTATGGAAGTCCACCAAAAAAGATTCGTTCGAATCTACAAAGACGTAGATGATATCAACGTTAACCTAACTGCTGAGATGAAGGGAAACTACAAAGAACTCAATACGGAGCTCAACGATATAACGATGGAGCTTAAGCGAATCAATGAAGAACAGAAAGCCAAAATTTTCGAGATGGAATATCAAAAACGCAAGCTGAATATTCGTAAGATCCTTCCTAAAGTACCAGAGGTGGAACAGTGCTACAGATTGGGGACCCGATCCAATGACAATAACGTTAAGCCCAGAGTGATATTGGTTATCCTGCGCCAAGTCAGAATAAAAGAAATGATTATTCATGAAACTCGCAGGATGAAAGGCAATCTGAAATACAAGGATATATCAATACACTGCTTTGAAGATTATTGTCGTGAGGTAGTGGACCTGCGAGCCAAGTTCAAGACGGTGATGTCTCAACTCTATCTGGAGAAATACAGACCCCTATTAATATACCCTGCAATACTTCGCATCGTCGATAAACAAGGAGCAAAGGTTTTCCTCAACTCGCCTGAAGATGCAGCCAAATACATGTCTGCACAACACGCAGGATAGTGTATAAATTGCCTTTTAATCTCTGTTATGCATGGACACCATATAGTATAAACTTTAATGAACCGATGATTTGGGACAGAGAGACCTACGAGCTCAGAGTTATTGAATGTTTTCCCCGTCGGGCTTCTATTATTGCGGACATATTGGATTCAAAATTGGAACACTCCAGAACATACTGGAATATTCGAACACTGTAAAAACGACATATTGGAATAATCTAGAACATCTAAAGCATTCTTTGATATAGGGAACATTCTGGAATAACAACAATACATGCATGATAATTGAAGCTTATTTTTGGTCTTTATTTTTAGTTTTATCTTATTTTAATTTTTATTTAACGGGAAAGTGGCCAAGCCAGTCGACATTCTACTTATGGTAGAATTTAGAGTGTTAGACTATGGTATACATAGGAATGTTAAGGATAATTGGATCATTCTGGGATATCCGGTGGTGTAAGGGAGGGAGTCATACGCAAAGGTTGTGTTCATGGAACACAATCCTGTACGACTCTCGGTGGGAGGGGAGGGAAGGGGATTTTTATTTGTATATATGTATGTTTTTAAGCTCGGCTCTCAACGGGACCTCACTAGTTGGATGTATATCTATTATTGCCTCGCACTCCAGAAGCATTACCAAAAACTACACTACAACATGTATAGATTATGGCTAGTTTGAATATAATGATCTGGAACACCGGGGGAATAAATAACCAACTCAAACGCAAAAGCGTGCTCACACTGATGAAAAAAGAACATGTGGACATTGCTCTGCTAAGCGAAACGCACATTCTAGAGAAAGACAGATAAATTAGCGGACAACACATATCATAATATTAGTCACTCTTCTATTGGTACGAGAACTCGGGGTGTAGCCATAGTCGTTAAGCGTAAGTTGAATATTGTATTAAAGGGAGTATGGTCTGATGTAGAATGTCGGATAACTATAGCTAAGATTGTACATAACAGGAAAATAGCGTTGGTAGCGGTATACGCCCCAAATTTGTACGAAGAGGATTTCTTCACTACACTAACCAATGCAATGTTAGACATTCCCGATTACTCATTTATAATAGGTGCGGATTTTAATGCCATCTGGAACCCAAGGATGGACAAATCTTACCTCGCCTTTTCCAGCGAACAAAAGAATTCATCTAAGGCATTAAAGGATTGGTCGAAGATTACAGGTGTAAATGACTTATGGCGATTACTTAATCCCACGACCCGAAAGTACTCTTGTCGATCTGCGAGACATAACACATTATCCAGAATAGATTATGTCTTTGCATCACAGAGACTATTTGATAATTATGAAGTGGAAATGATACCCAACGCACTATCAGATCACTGTTATTTACTCCTTAAAGGAACATTTGGTATACTATCCTCCCGAGCCCCAAGATGGCGATTTAACTCGATGCTGCTTAATAACAAGGAATTCATTACACAACTCAAAGAAGCTCTTATAGTATTCCAACGGGAGAATGCAAACTCGGTGCAAGACCCCAGAATAATATGGATGTCGGTAAAGGGAATGATCAAAGATTTCACCGATAGCTTTTCCTCCAAAATGCGCAAGAATCAATGCACAAAACTGGCTGAGCTGGAAACGCTTTACTCAACGTTATTTAATTCTCTAAAATACAACAACTCAACTCGACTAGAGAATCAAGTTAACGTACTAAAAATAGAGATCAATGCCATATACAGACAACAATTGGAAATACAAATACGCAGCACAAAACAGCAGTACTCCCAAGGTTCTAAACCTAGTCACCTATTAGCCATGCAATTAAGAATTAATGCAAAATTTGCAGATATAACTACCATTAGAGCACAACAAGTACTTGAAACAGACCCTGTAAAAATAAACAATACATTCAAAGAATTCTACTCCGACTTTTTTTTTTATTCAACAAACATGACCATGTTCACGTCTTAAACTCATACTGAGGCCTTAGTTTTGGTTTTAAATTGCATATCATCATTCATTTATTTATTGTCACACAGAGCAGAAGAATTTTGCCAAAACAAACCAATAGTATCCAGCTGCAGAACGGCAGACCAGCCACACTCTCAGACACAAATGCATTTCCTTTGATTTATGTCAAGGATTGCAATGCCTTGCTTGAATGAAGTTAACTTTTCACCTGGATAACATCAACATTCAGGGTGAATGTAATGTGAGAAATTGGGATACAAAAAGAAATAAAAAAAATATATAATATATATATTTTTGATCGGATCGGGAAAGATCGGTATTGGTAGATACTCAAAATCACATGATCGGGATCGGATCGGGAGCAAAAAAATTTGATCGGGACATCCCTAACGGTAACCTGTTGCGTGTGACGTTACCAAGAGAAGCCCCGCTTTCAGTGCTTTGTGGGCAGCGCTACTGCACGCTCACACAGACACACACAACAGATGAGGAAGTGGACAGATCCGACCAGCATTTCTGGCTCCTCACAATGCAAACGCGAACATGTACATTACAGATGAACTGCAGAGAAAATTTCCAATTTATCATCCCGGTCGAGACTAATTGGAAGCGGAGTGCAACGCGTGCAAAGCTTGACCATATGTTTATGTGTCTAATAAAGGTGCTGGCGATCTCAAAGCTCACATGAACACAGCAAAACATTACAAACAGTAATGCGAGCAGTGCGAGGCGAGAGTTTGATGGCAAAGTTGACCGAATTGATTGAAGAATGCAGCTATACAGAAAGAGAAAGAAAATAATTGAAAACTATTTTGATGCCTCAAAATGATGTTTTGGTTTGATAAGATGCTTATGATACAATCATTCTAAGGATTATGTGTGTAATAAATTAGTTTAGTACACTAATTGCAACAAATCTCAAACTGCATAGTGCACTTTTAAATTAGTATCTTTGTGAGGTTACTGTTTTATAATTTACATTACATTGAAAAGATAAAGATATATTTTTTAAAGCTGGATTAAATACAGAAGAGGTATTGTTTAGAACATTACATCATTGTTTTTCTTGTTATTTATTTTGTCCAGTAAGACTTGAAAATATATATTATTTTGTCATAGGTTGATTTAGTTATTTTCTTGAGATTTGTCAGATAGATTACTTTAGGCATAATACAGCATGTTGAGTAACTTTGGTTATAGAGAGATATTATTTTGTTATATAACATAATATAAACAATAATTTTATATCCATACAGAGGAGGTATACTTTAAATATATTATAATGATAAGGCATCTTTGAGTAAACTTTGATTAAGTATCTTGAGGCTGAAGGCAGAGTGTCCTCTTTAAAAAAAAGCACAATATGGTCACCCTTGAAGTCGCATTATAATTCACTTAATAAAATAATGACTAGTCAGCCTCCTAAAAAGACAAAAGTTAGTGACACGACTCACACCGCAGCCGCCAACCCAGCCAAAGTAAGAACTATGCTCTGTATCGTCAATCAATAGTCAAATAAATATTTGATTAAGGAATATAATATGCCTTTTTGTATTATTTCTCTGTGTATCAGCAAAATGTATATATTTTTATGTTCGACATTAAGGGAAATTAAGATTCTCAGATTTTTTACAAACCGCCGCTTATCAACTAACCGGTTAATCGGCAGGTGACATATGTTGCTCAGTAGTTGCTGATGTCTGCTCAGGAGGTTTGAGTGTTTGCTCAGACCAAAAAATAATTAGAGGGAACATTGCCTGTACACCACTCGGTATTACTATTGAATGATGTTTGATTTTGCAGTAAATCCACAGCTAAAGAGATTGGTTTTATCGGGTATCACAGTAGCTAAAAAGCTGATCGCATCACGCTGGTTTCAACCGGAAAAAATGTGCCGGAAAGTTTGGTTTCTTACATATCTCGATGTGATTTATCAAGAAATATCGACAGCAAGAATTCTGGGTCTCAATGAATCCAAAATGTCAATGTGGTTAGAAGTGGTGGAGAGAATAAAAGCTAGCTTATAATGGTAGTGTCTCGTTAGGTGCGAGGGATAATGGAGGTACTACCCAAGGTGGGGTCCGGGAGGGGGGGGTTCGAGCTGGAGCATATGTGTGTAGGTTTTTAGATAACAGGTATTAGGGGTATATCTTATATAAGACAATTAACTAAAATGTGATTTCATTGGATGTGCTCTGACAACTAATGCTTGTATATCTTATCGTGTGTTGTCATGTTTGTTTATGTGTTTGTTTAAAAAATAATAAAAAAAAAAAAAAAAAAAAAAAATAATAATAATAATAATAATAATAATAATAATAATAATAATAATAATAATAATAATAATAATAATAATACATCTATTTTATATAGCACTTTTCCAGGTGCTCAAAGACGCTTTACATGGGCAGGAGAGACAAGCTATGGCAAAACAAAAAACAGAACAAAACAGAACAAAAATAATACATGACAAAATAAAATAAAACCGACAGAATTAGAGGTCAAAAGCAAGATTTGAGGGCTGATTTAAAAGATGTCAGGGTGTTTGCATCACGGATATGGCTGGGGAGGGCATTCCAGAGGGAGGGGGCAGCAGCAGCAAAGGCCCTGTCGCCCCAGGTCCGGAGCTTGGTCGTGGGAGGTGTTAGGAGGTTGGCATCTGCAGACCTAAGGCGACGGGTGGGCGTGTGACGGTGGAGGAGGTCGGACAGGTAGGGAGGGGCAAGGTTGTTGAGAGCTTTAAATGTGATGAGTAGTATTTTAAAATGTATCCTGTATTTGATGGAAGCCAGTGGAGGTCGTGGAGGACAGGGGTGATGTGATCAGAGCGACGGGTGGAGGTGAGCATGCGGGCAGCAGAGTTTGACATATTGGAGTTTATTGAGAATAGTGTTTGGTGAGCCGTAGAGGATGCTGTTGCAGTAATCTAGTCTTGATAATATGAATGCATGAACCAGTGTTTCAGCAGCGGAGAGTGATAGGGAGGGGCGAGGAAAGAAAGGGTGGAGTCCAGGATGATGCCAAGGTTACGGACGTGAGTGGAGGGGGTGACAATGGTACCATCAATATTTAGGGTGAAATCCTGGGTGTGGCTGGTGAGGGATTTTGGACCGATAATGATGATTTCTGATTTATTGCAGTTTAATTTGAGAAAGTTATTTTGCATCCATGTTTTGATGTCTGTGAGGCAGGTGCTGAGGGTGGAGAGAGTGGCTGGAGTGATAGTCTTGGTGGAGAGGTAGAGCTGAGTGTCGTCTGCATAACAGTGAAAACGCAGGCCATGTTGGCGGAGAATCAGACCAAGTGGAAGGATGTAGAGGATGAAGAGCAGGGGACCAAGTACTGAGCCTTGGGGGACACCATGAGTGATGGGGGCAGTGGGGGATTTGCAGTTGTTGATAGAGATGAATTGGTGCCTGTGTGAGAGGTATGATTGGAGCAAGGTGAGGGGGATTCCGGAGATGCCAACGGAGGACTGGAGACGAGTGATGAGGATGGGGTGACTGATGGTGTCAAAAGCAGCGCTGAGGTCTAGGAGAATGAGGATGGAGAGGGAACCAGAGTCGGCAGAGAGGAGTATGTCGTTGGTGACCTTTAGAAGAGCAGTTTCGGTGCTGTGTTTGGTGCGGAATCCGGATTGAAATGTATCATAAAGGTTATTGTTGTCGAGGTAGGATTTTAATTGGGAGGCAATGGCTCGCTCAATTATTTTTGAGAGGAAGGGTAGGTTGGAAATGGGGCGGAAATTATCAAGGGTTTCAGGGTTGAGACCGGGAAATGGGGCGGAAATTATCAAGGGTTTCAGGGTTGAGACCGGGTTTTTTTAGTAAGGGGGTGACAGAAGCAATTTTGAGGGCGGGGGGAAATAGGCCAGTGGTCAGAGAGGAGTTTACGATGGAGGTGATTAGGGGAGAAAGGGCAGGGAGACGAGCCTTGACTAGGATGGAGGGGATAGGGTCCAGGATGAAGGTAGAAGTTTTCATTGTAGAGAGAATGGAGGATAGGTCCGATGCGGTGATTTCAGTGAAGGATGTAAAAGGTGGGTTGGGCGGTGGAGGGGGGGTTGAATCCGGAGGGGAGATAGTGTTGGCGGAGGCAATTGTTAGTTGGGTGTGGATTTTGTCAATTTTTGTTTGGAGATGTGACAGATAGGAGACACATTTACTGACAGTGAAGGAACAGGAGATTGTGTCAGAGGGTTTAAGAAGTGTGTTGATGGTGGAAAACAGAGTCCTGGGGTTGTTGCTGCCAGACTGTATGATAGCGGAGTAGTGGGAGGAGCGTGCAGAGTTGAGGGCGTCTTTGTAGAGCTGTTTATGTTGTCTGTAGGCCTCTTTATGGACAGTGAGACCGGTTTTATTGGATAGCCGTTCGAGCTGGCGGCCCTTGGATTTAAGGTGGTGTAGGTGATCGGTGTAGCAGGGGGCGGAGTGAGTGAAGGAGACAGACTTGGTTTTGATTGGGGCGAGCTGATTGAGACAGGAGGAGAGAGTGTTGTTGTAGATGTTGACCAGGTCTGTAGGGGAGCCATGCTGTAAGAGGGAGGCATCAGGGATGGTGTCAGTCAGTAGGGAGGAGAGAGAGGAGGGGTGGATGGATTTGAGATTACGGAATGTTATGGAACGCATCTGCTTGATTGGGGGAGTAGGGATGAGAATGTCCATGGTGATAGCCAGATGATCAGAGATGGTGAGGCCAGCTGTAGGTGAATGGTATTGATTTTGGAATAAAAGAATTGCTGAAATGCAGTGCTCTGCTCAGTGGAGATTTCTGGAGGGAGGGTTTGAGGGGGGTGGAGTAGGTGGCTGTGGAGAAGAGGACTCTGTTGTTCCCTTTACCAGTGCTGAGCTATGATATAAGTCTTCACACATGGATGTTTGTCACGTTTCACAAGCTGTTGTTGATGGGCGTATACTAGCTACCTTGGGCTACTTCTGATTGCTGAGCAATGAGAGCACAGCATTTCTGATTGGTAAGCATGACTGGCACGCAAGAAAAAACCTTGAATCAAACTCGCTGTATAACGTATCCCAAATCGCAGGCTTTGCTAAAAGGCGACCGTCGTAAGACCAAAACACACCACAGTTTTAATAATTTTACATGACTATTTTCATTTCGTTACCCGCCACGTGGCGGACAGACCGCTCAGTGTCACTCGCCAAACCTAAAATATGCCCGCCATTGGCGGGTGTTAGGCTCTAATTTCGGGCCCTGGGCCAATGCAGTTATTATAGGCTACGATGGTGAATGGTGTCATTTTGATTTATTGTCGGTCAGCTGAGCCGATCAACGTTCTGAAGAATTATCTGAACTTCAGATTCTGAAGTGCCTATTTATGTGCAATACCCTTTGATTTTAACAATCCATTCTATTAAAAAGAATAACTGAATTTAACTGAAACTGAACATTTTAACTGAATTTAAACTGAAACAGAAGACAATATATTTTTAATATTATAAAAAAGAAAAAATACATTTTTGGGGGGGTGGTTGGGGGGGCATTGAATATTTGATCTTACCTCATTGACAGCCAGGGATTAGCCTTATCCCGTGGTAGTATTGCCATGCTGTAAACGATGGGAGTTAGTCACCTTGTTTGTAGAGCTAAATCTATATTCTATATTATAGCCATGGATACAATACTATAGTCATTTGACATTGAGTTTCTTCCGGTCAAGATGCAAAAAAGAGATAATTTTTCCATCCATATCACAACCCCAAACAAGTCTCCCTCAGTTAATGACCCTACTTGCAGATTTCGGCAAAATGTCTGGCTATAAAATTAACATTCAAAAGAGCAAACTGATGCCTGTTGGAACTGAGGCTGGTCGGATATCTCTAAGCTCATTTACGTTTAAAATTAGCCCTAAAAGTATCTCAGGATATGGATCACACATGAACATAAAAACCTATATAGCTAACTATCAGCCTTTATTATCTAATCTGACAAAAGATATTGAACGTTGGGACCCCCTGCCTCTCTCCCTGGGTGGAAGAATCAATACAATAAAGATGAACGTACTGCCTACATCTTTATATAATATTTCAAAGCCTCCCAGTCTTCCTAACTAAAACATTATTTTCCAAGATAAACAACCAGATATCATCCTTTATCTGGAACAAAAAACTGTGCAGGATGAAAAGAAGTACACTGCAGAGACCTCGTGCAATGGGTGGGATGGCGCTTCCCAACTTTATTTACTATTATTGGGCAGCAAACATAAGGTCATTACTATATTGGCTAAAGAGCGAGGCCACAGCCCCCTGGTGGACAATTCTGGAAGGGGCGTCTGTTGAATCCACCTCCCTAGCAGCCTTATTGTGCGCTAAACTTCCTTTCACACAGCCTATGTCTAGCTTTACCTCTAATCCGGTTGTCACTCAATTAAAGTGTGGAACCAATTTAGAAGATCCTTCTCCCTCAACACTTTGAGTGCCACCGACGCGTTTTGTCGTTAGTTCATGCCGACCTTTGAATGCCACCAACGCTATATAGCGTTTGTTTGTCGTATTTTTTTATCTGCGATTTGAATTCATATTTCATCAATCGAGCCTCAGGTTAGTGCTGCAGAGTCTCTCTGAGCTCAATTGGGAAGATACCGCCCCCTATCGTCTCTCCCTGTGTAACTGCACCCAATTAGTTTAGACTGATGAAGGGAGGGGGGGCCAGTTTCCTCATTTTACTTTTCCGTCAAGCCAACTGAAGAGACCCAAGTTGATCGACGGCCCCAGAACAGCATGGATTATGTATTTCCAGCACCCAACGCTGAATCAATAAACGCGATCGATATTTGGAATGGCGATCAGGAATTGGAATAATCTTTTTGGATAACATCTGATCTGAGGTAAGGAATCTATTTTACCAGTCTTGGGATAATCAGAGCTTTTTTCACAGATATATTAACGTGTCCCATATGTGTGTGTGTGTGTGTGTGTGTGTGCTCGCTGATCAGGAAATGAGAGAATCGATATTTCAGCCCGCTTCTATAGCGTGCATAAGTACACATATACTATCGATAATCTAGCGTTTATTTGAAAACGATTCATAAATAGGCCGTCATAAATGCCGTTTATCACGGAATCTTTATATTTTCCTGAAAAACGAGGGCTTTTCAAAATGCTATAAAACGGAAATTAAGCGATTAAAAAACAATCCGTTTGACAATGTTGACTGCAAACAAGTCATTGATAAGCGACGGGCAGATTAGACACATAATTTAAGATGGAGATTATGCGTTCACAACGCTATCATTGAAGTGGGTGCTGGCATTTAACCACGTTTTACCATGTTCACCAGTGGTAATCAAAGTGTTAAGGAACTATCGCTGGCTGCACCAATCGTAAGAAACCACATATTTGCCCCCTCAATGATGGATAGAGCCTTTGATAGCTGGGTTGGAAGGGGAGTGATTACGCTGTCTGACCTCTATATAGACGATGAGTTTGCCTCCTTTGAACAGTTGGTACCGAAATACGAAATTCCTAGGTCACACTTCTATAAATATCTGCAACTTCTGAGCTTTGTAACCTCAAACTCAGATTGCTACCCATTATGCCCTCCCGCCTCTCCATTAGACTCAGTCTTGAACTGTAAACTGGTCCAGAAACAAGCTATAAGCAGAATCTACAAATTACTCAATAGGAGCAACTTGACACTTCTAGATCTCCTCAGGGATGGATGTGACCGAGACCAGCGGCCGTGCCTACAAGTCGGAGTCTTGAGTTCTTCAAAAAAAGGAAAACAATTTTACTTTTTTTTGGTTGTTATTTTCTGTTTTTTTTTAAATATATATATATACTTACAGTTCGAGGGTTGAAGAACATATTTAGTATAACAGCGAACATATATAATAACTAGAGCTGGGCCGTTAACGGCGCTAACGTGCTGCGTTATCGTGAGACTAGTGTCGCGCGATAATATAATTGACGCCGTTAACCTTTTTCTCAACGTTGGGTCTCGTCTGGGACATTAGCGGATGTATACCAACCTGGTCGAACTACTCTGTGTGTGTGTGGGGGGAGGGGGAGGGGCGTGAACACGTGCGAGCGGGGCATGCGTGAAAATAATTACCATATAAACATCAGCTGAGCTGCATGACAATGGCGGACGCTGTGAGCAGTAAAGTTAAGCACAGTTTGCTTCAGGGCTATTTCATTTTCAAAAAGCTTCCCGATGGAAACCTCGACAAGACCAAGGTGATTTGCACTTTTGTGCAAAGCGCAAATGACGTACTGTAGGAGCTCCTCGAGTCTCAAATACCACCTGAGCAATTAATAAACTTAAACAGATGTGTCCTTCAGTTATTGGTGTAAAGTTTTGGAATTCTTCATAGCGAGCTTAAGGGATGTAATAATACATTTAAAAAATTGTCAGTATGAAAGTCAAATGTGATCTGAATAGAAGCCTACTTTGCTGGAACGATTAATTTCAAACGTATACAGCGTGTGTGTGCGTGTATTCTTTTGGGTGTGCGCTCGAGCGTTGACTCGCTACTACTCTTCTTCACAGCCTAGAATATGACACGCCCACTGATGATGTCACGGTTCGCAAGGAAAAACCAACTATTTTCCGGTGCGAGCTGAGCACCGATTTGTCACGTTCTGAACCAATTAATCCCGGTCTGAATTCCAGCACGGAACCTGGCCGGTGTAAAAGGCATATATGTGACACACATCAGATGCACAATCATTAGGTTTGGTGTGCACTTCATAGGCATCTGAAAATACTGTTACAAATTACACTATTATATATATTCCGTTTGGCAAAAACTAAATTAAATTCCATAAACAATCTTAACAAAAATATTAAATATGACCCATATTCACTTATATAACAAATGTGAAAATAAAACACATTATGATCAGACAGTATCATTCTTAACATTCAAATAAGGCTTCAGTAAGATTAGAACAACATGTAACTCTTGTCTTATAATAACAATCACACTAGCCAGACTCAACTTATATCGCTGAACTGATGTGGATCAGCTATAAGGCTATTAGGCCTACAGCCTTTCATTACACAGGCATTGCTGGCCAACCCGACCACTGGCACAAAGCCTCTTCAACTCATTCAGAATGCAGCGGCCCGCCTGATCTCAAACCTACCGAAGTCAGCCCACGTCACCCCACTTCTCAGGGACCTGCACTGGCTCCCCATTGCCGCACGAATCCGCTTCAAGGCCCTCGACCTGGCATATCATGCGGCGAAGGGAACCGCTCCCGCCTACCTCCGGTCAATGGTCTCTAACTACACACCCTCAAGACCCCTACGCTCTGCATCTTTTGGCCGCCTCAGACCTACTCCTATCCGAGCTCTGGGAGAGTCATCAAAGAGAAGCCGCCTATTCTCGGACCTTGCCCCACAAAGGTGGAACGAACTTCCCAGTCTAGGTCCGGGCGATAAAACGATAACGATAATTATCGCGATATATTTTCCCTCGATATAAATATGAAAGGTGGTCAATAAAAAGAAATATATATATATATTTAAATAAAATTAATTTGTATTGTGGCCTGCAACAGGGCATCATTAAAACCAGAGTGGACAGACTTGTCTTTCTTGCCCACAACTTAAAGTAATGGCTTTGCTTGTCCAAATGACAATACTGACCAAATTGAGATTTCTTTTTCTCTTGTCCATTTATTTTGTTTGCTTTCTAATTTAAAATACAGTTTGAAACCGTCTGTACACAGTAGGCTATGTGTGCTAATCAGACTTGAGATTTTATTAATTTATTTTCATTGTTAATGCCAGTTATAGTGTTATTGTTATACAGTTCGTGTTCAAGTTCTACCTCAGATTTGTGGTTTGGCAAGTAGGCCTAGTTTGTCATGTTCTGACAATAAAGAATATTCCGAACCACAATTAACCTTCTGGTTTCTTCAGCTTTCATTCAGCAGCAAAAATAGCCTTTAAACTTGACAGAAATAATTAGGGATGCCCCGATCACGTTTTTTGCCACCGATACCGATCACTGATAGTCTATGAGTCATATCGGCCGATACACTGCCGATACCGATCGTTTTTGGTTTTCTTATAGCAGCTGGCAGTATTATACTGTAGGTCTAACACAGGCATTCTCAAAGTCCAGTCTAAATTATCTAATCTAATCTTAGAAATTAAGTAAAGTGAATAGTACTGGGTGTTAAGCATAACAGTATCAAAGTTAATTTACTTCTGACCATTATAGTCAAAGTATTTTCCTATGAACTGAAACTTATAAGATGTTCTCAGTGTTCAGTTACAGCTATGGAGCATGATAGCTAATTAGCCAACAGCTGCAAAAACTAATGATGTCAGGAGCTATCTGTAGCTACTTCTAGCCGGCTAGATAACGTTAGACAACGCCTCATGTATTAAACTAAAGTGAATAGTTGACTGGGTCATTTTGTTTAAACAGTAACGTTAGCTAGGTAGCTAACGTTAGCTCACGGAGCGATAGCTAGTTAGCCAACGCTAGCCAGCACCTGCGAAAACGAATGCCAAACTGATGATATCAGAAGCTATCAGTAGCTAGATAACATTAGACAACGCCTCATGTATTAAACTAAAGTGAATAGTCGACTGGGCCATTTTGTTTAATGCTTGTTATGTTGAAAGAGGAGCTCTGAGCTGCTCATGCACTCGACTCTTGCCGTAAGGGTATGTTGACATGACGGGTCTGTGAGGGGCAGGAGGAGGGGCAAGGCGTGCAGCAACAGCAGCTGTGAGAGGAGAGCGAGTGAGAACTCCGCTAAGAATTGGATAATGTTTTCCGTGCGAGTCATCGATCGGTTTTCACGATCGGCGAAAATAAAGCATTATCGGAATTCACCGATCTCATATTTATACTGAATATCTGCCGATACCGATCGATGGCCGATCGATCGGGGCATCCCTAGACATAATGATTTCATGTAGGGCTGTACCGAATGTCATTTTTTAACATTCAAAGTTTCTATTGAAGTATTCGAGCGAAGCTTCGAATGTCTATAAAAAAATTTACTTCATAAATTTTTTTTAAACTAAATCCTCTATTTGAATAAAGTGATTAATCTGATATAACTCATCAGTTTCATCAACATAAATAATCCAAAAAGGGCACGGTTGGTATGAAAGTGATGGTGACGACTTATAGTATAATATTATAATATTAGTGTAGCCTAATCTTTAACTGCAACTGTAAAGAAAACCCCCATTGGTTTAAACAGATTGAATACACATTAAAAAAAGAGAATAAAAAGAATTAAAAAAAAAATTATTACAAATTAAAAATTCGAATGTTGCTTTAGAATTCGAATGTGAACATTATGATCGAAGCTTCGAAGCATTCGGTACAGCCCTAATTTCATGTATATCGAGATAATTATGGATAGAGTGATTTTATCGTGATAACATTTTGGCCATATCGCCCAGCCCTACTTCCCACCAGTTAGGACAGCCGAAACCCGTCCAATATTTCGCCGTCGACTAAATACATACTTTAATCAATGTCTGAAATGATTTTTTTCTTTTTATATATAAATCTAACCTCAACTAACCTTACTGTCATGCACTTGTCCTAATATACTAACCTACACTGTAGCACTCAACACTTTGATGAACATTGTTACTCAGCTGATAGAGTTGTACCCTTCCTGCTGACTTGTTGTACAAAACTTGTAAGTTGCTTTGGATAAAAGCGTCAGCTAAATAACACTCATTTCTGAACAGATTTTTATGAAATTTGGACATGTACTACACAAGAATTCAGGTTTTTTTAGCCATACCAATTTTTTTGGAAATAGTAGACTACTAACTACTACAGAAAAACGTGAGTAACACGTTTTTCTACAACTCAAGTTCAGACCTATGTTACTCCATTTCATTAGCACTAAAAGTGAATTGTCTTTATTGTATCAGAAACTTCAGAATGTCATCTTTAAAAAGAGACCAGGCTCATGCATGTTCTAAAGGAAAAAGTATGGTATTTTGGTTTGCAAAAGTAGTATGCAGTCCTCAAGTTCAAGTAAAAACTTTTGGGGGGGCCAGTTAAGAGGTTAACAAACTTTGCCATCTTATTTATATTGAAACATGTTTTTTTATAGATTGTATAGTACATTTTGCTCTGGTAATATACTGGAAATCCACCCCTCTGGTGGGATCAAGATCCATCTTTTTTGGGATCAAACTGATCCCACTCCTGTGTTGTCGGTTTGAACTACCCGTTTTGAAGATTTGATCCAGATTAAAGCTTGGATTTGATTTTCTGATCTGATCCGATATCAAAGTGATCCTCATCCTGTTTTTTGGTTTTCAACTACCCAAAATACAAATCTGATCCATTCAGATAGTGATTAAAAGTTTTGAACTCCTGGGCCCAGGAGACTCGGGCGTATAAAAGTCTATTGGATCATGTCTCCAGCACCCCCACAGCCATAGCTACAACCACTTACGTCAAGGCTCTCATCCACATTCATTCATTTTCTCCCCCCACGCTCTCTCCCATGATTTCAGAATAACGGAAGTGTTGCTGTGGTCTATGGACAATGAATGTCTTTACAGCTACATACAGCTATCAGAGGTAGCGTCGGGTACCTCGTATCATTGTTATGCCGATGATACTCAACTCTTCCTCTCCTTCCCTCCCTCAGATATCCACATCTCTGAGCGGATCTCGGCCTGTCTGTCCGACATCTGCGCCTGGATGACGACCAACAACATTAAACTGAACCTAAGCTAAACAGAATTGCTCCACCTGCCAGCCAAATCCTCCCCCCTGACCGACCTTTCCATCACAGTCGAGAATGCAGCTGTGACCGCGTCCCCAACCGCCAAGAACCTTGGTGTTGTCCTCGACGACCAGTTGAACTTCTCTGCTCACATCGCAGCGACAACCAGAACCTGCAGATTCCTCCTGAGCAACGTCAGAAGGATCCGGCCCTTCCTGACAAAAGAAGCCACCCAACTCCTCGTCCAATCAACAGTCATCTCCCGCCTCGACTACTGCAACGCACTGCTCGCCGGCCTCCCGACCACTGCCACCAAGCCTCTTCAACTCATTCAGAATGCAGCGGCCCGCCTGATCTCAAACCTACCGAAGTCGGCCCATGTCACCCCACTTCTTAGGGACCTGCACTGGCTCCCCATTGCTGCACGTATCCGCTTCAAGGCCCTCGACCTAGCATCGTGCGGCAAAGGGAGCCGCTCCCGCCTACCTCCGGTCAATGGTCTCTAACTACACACCCTCAAGACCCCTACGCTCTGCATCTTCTGGCTGCCTCAAACTTACTCCTATCCGAGCTCCGGGAGGGTCATCAAAGAGATCAGTCCTTGCCCCACAATGGTGGAATGAACTACCCACCCCAGTTAGGACAGCCGAAACCCATCGACTAAAGATGCACTTCTTCAACAATTATCTGAAATAATAAAAGAAATTTGAAATAAAAATAAAAGAAATAAAAGAAAAATAACTAACCCTAACTAACCATACTGTCATGCACTTGTCCTAATAAACGAACCTACACTGTAACACGCAACACTTTGATGAACATTGTTACTCAGCTGATAGAGTTGTGCCCTTCCTGATGACTTGTAAGAACTTGTAAGTCGCTTTGGATAAAAGTGTCAGCTAAATGACTAAATGTAATCTTTTATTGTGAAGAAAATTACGTCGCTGCAGTTGACCATGGAGATGGTAAAGTACTATAAATGTAAAACATTTGGCATTTTTTTAGAATTAAGGTGGGATTGTACAACTTCAAGGCTCCTTTCGAGTGCCGCTGCTGCAAGGAGGAGCAATAAGAGGAAAGCAAAGTAAACATAATTGTACTTACAGATGTTGTAGTGTCCAGTCTGCTGTCTGTTTCCACAAGAAGAAGGTTTTGATCCAGATGTTTTGAGTAGAAAGCCTTGGTCCAGTAGAGTTCCGTCACAGAGACTTCACACTGTAAACACACAAAGCATTTGTTGAATAATCAGGGCTCCAGACTAACTTTTTACATTGGTTGCACCAGTGCGCCTAACTTTTTCATTTAGGTGCACCAGCTCATAATTTAGGTGCACCCAAAAAATTCCACTGCGCCTTTTGCCGCTGCAATAATACATTTTAAGTGTTACCTTTTTTGTCAGTTTCCATACACATTAGTAATTTCTTAAGATGTTATGTAAATTATTGTAAAAAATAACATTGTATTACAGTTAGCTCGCAAAGTCAAATCCTTCACATGTTTATGTCTATTTTAACACATTCAGCTCAGCTCCAGTTAGAGCTGTCCCCAAGCCTGTTTTTGGGATTTGAACATTCGCCAGGGTTTTTCGAACGGATGTTCGAACCATCGTTTTTAATCATGCAAACAATTTGCTCCTAAATAGGGAGGTGTAGTCGGACGTCACTTTGGACCGCCTGCGAGGTCAACCCATATAGGGATTTATCTTTGGGAAAATGGATTATCGGCTATTGTAACAATTCTACCTCATGAACATTTGGAACGCTTTCCATTTTTGCACAAAATGAGTTCCCTTCTATCACTAACATTTAGGCCTGTCACGATAAAAAAAATTGCTGGGCGATTAATTGTCCCAGAAATTATTGCGATAAGCGATATTATTGCGGTTTTGAGAGATAAATGTATTTCCCAAAAATGTTCAATTAATTAAATTTTTTTTTACTAATAATAGCATAATAATGCAAGGAAACCGTTTCAAAGTGCAATAAACCTTTATTTAACATTGGAAGACATTTTAAATATCCTAAATAAAAAAATGCTCAGTTTGATTGTTTATTATAAAACAAACTGAAACTGGAAACAAGCCCTCTGTCTGGCTTTTTGTGTCATCCTTTTAACATGTACATGCATTATTAATGTACCTTGCGGTACCATGTACAAAATGTTAATAAAGTATGAGGAAAAAACTGTGGAAACATAATAAATAAAAAGGCAGTGTTCCAAATAAACACAAATATATACTATCTCTATTGGAATGGAGACTTCAGCACAGGATAAACTAGGGATGGGCAAAAATTATCCAGATCGATTGATCACATGATGTACTCGAGTACTCGTGGAGGAAAACGCTGTATAAAATAAACGTCTTTTCCGGTGTTTTAGACTTTTATTTTGAAACCCACCCACCGGAAGTATTGTTGTTATTATCCTAGCTGACCTAGCACAACGTATTGAGCGGACAACTTGTCTCGTCCGGTTCTGTGTTTTTGAGTTAATGATAAAACAAATGTTGAGATTGTTGGTGAACAACTAACTTTAGGTTAGTTTTAACGTTAGCTACTAACGTTAGATGCAGTTACTACAGGCAATCAACGATGAGGAAGCGTCAAAGCCGCATAGAATAGCCCTGTGGTGCGTACTTAGGCACGACTCGAAACTACCCGTTATAATAAATTAATTCATGTTTAACTTGTCCCCGTGTCCAGTCCTTTGACTAGCCCCACCCGTTCATTGTAAACAATGATGCATGCAATTGTATTAACGTTATTGTGTGTTGTAGGCAGCTATGCTATACATTTTATTTCGTTTGTTAGCTATTTAGCTAATATTGAATAGCATCAACGACGCTAGATCTTTAATCTTTATTTAGCAGTCCAGTTTCTCCGGGCAGTAGCGAGTAACTACTTGGGTCTAAAAATATCTAGCCTAGACTACAAAGAACGCTACTTGGCTAAAAGGAGCAACACTATTGAGAAATGTAGTTAAGCTATGTGCTCACAGGAGCTCCTGTGCTGTGCTCTAACGCCAGCGGCACGCCTCCCCACACGGAGTGACTGACAAGGGGTACCGCCTCATTAAAACAAACGCGCAAATAGCAATTAATCGCGCCCGTCAAAATCATTGCATTCATTTTAATTATCGCGCCGATTAATCGATTTATTGCTTATCGCGGCAGGCCTACTAACATTATTTGTTAAGCATTTTTGGTTGAAATAAAATTCAGCGATTTTATTTATTTTTACAATTAATTGCGAATATTTTCATGTTGAGCTATAGATTGTGGATGAATACACAGAAAGGTACACCATGCCAATGTTGATGCTTTATTTGTTTTAAACAAGACGATTTAGAAATGGGCAAATACATTGTGTTTTCAAGATGGACCGGCCGGAAACAGCAATCATGTAACCACTACACCTCCATATACTAATAGTCTTTAGGGTATTTTATTTTGAAAAATGGCCACTTCCGTCCGTGCCTCAACCCAGCGTACTGGCGAGTCTCGACTAGCGAAGTTTAGGCACATAACGCACATTGCTGCGGTTGAGTAGTAGACGTACGGACTTACTGGTAACGGGAGGTGTTGTAGCCATATTGCTTATTATTTAAATGTTTTCTTTTTGACCATGTGTTGATATTTAGATTTAAACGTATTCTATATTGTGTATATATTTATAATGAAACAGAATCTTTTTGGTTATTTGGAATGATTGCTCCCCTATTGGTATGAAAATGGTAGGCCTAATGGTTCGCTGTCTGATAATTATCAGGTGGTAATTGTCAGGTGTTTAAAATGGATGTCTACCGGGAACAAGGGCAGTTTTTGATTTGGAATAGACGGGGCAATCATATAGTTTTTCGACCACACACACACCACAAGCACGTTAATACCTTGTTTGCTGGACAAGGTGCGTCTGAAAGTTTTGACCTGTTCTGATCGCGGCTGATGACGTTTTGCCGATACAAAAGTCGAAAAACTTTGATGACTTACTGGCGCAACAGTATTGCTTTATGAATGAACTGGACGCGAGCCTCATGAGTCCGCACTGCCGACGCTGCCAGACGTGAGTAAACACTCCATTGTGTGAATGAATCGCTAACCGCGTGAAACATGTCTGAGAAGCAGCCACAGGGTGCGACGGAGGATGAATACGCACATGATGAACAATATGCAGCTGAAAGAGAGCTTTTCAGGCTGGTCGGCTCTCGCTGTGGCAAATTATGTGCCCTAACGAGAAAGAGCAACAAAATTAAATCATTAATGGATCATGTCTGTACTAAAGAAAATAAAGAAAATGTCGAGCAGGATTTAAAGACATTTAACACCCTGCTGGAACAATTTATGAAGTTACAAGTGTCTGTGCAATCATTACTTCTGTCTCATGATGAACAAGTCAGATCATCTGGACTGGTATGAGCCTAAACTACTGCGCTTCAAACTATTTCTAAATAGCGCGGATACATGGCTGAATGATAATGGGTCAGATACTCTGACACCTGACCATGTTGTGTCTAAACAACAGACATTTGCCTCAACCCAGCGTACTGTCGAGTCTTGACTAGCAAAGTTTAGGCACATAACGCACATTGCTGCGGTTAAGTAGTAGACGTACGGACTTACTGGTAACGGGAGGCTTGAATAACGTTTGAATGATAGTCCATTTTGTGAATACATTTGTTGAAACAGCTTTATTGGCCGATGGCTCCTACTATCTTAACGTTAGCTAAAGCTAAAGGGCTACACTCTAACGGTACATAGTAGGGATGCCCCGATCGATCGGCCACCGATCGTTATCGGCCGATAATCAGTATAAATATGCGATCGGTGATCATGCTTTATTTTCGCCGATCGTCAAAACCGATCTCACTCGCTCGTCTCGCTGAGTTCTGTCTCAGACACCGGGAGCTGTGCGGCGTCTGCTCCTCCCTCCAGCCCCTCCCGCGCACATGTAAACACGGGTCTAGTAGTCTAGTCTAGTGGGACGGGAGGACGGCGTCTCCCTTAGCTAACGTTAGCTACCGTTACAAAATGACCCAGTCAACCATTCACTTCCAGTCCAATACATGATGAGGCATTGTCTAACCGAACGGTATCTAGCCGGCCAGCTACCGATAGCTCCTGACATCAACAAACGCTCCAGCAAGTAGGCTTGGGCGGTATCCTTTTTTTCACACGTCAAACCTTTATGACATAATACCCCGGTGTACGGTATGACTTTCATTTTCATCAGCGGGGGGGGGGGGGGGGGGCAACCCGTGTTACCAAGTAAACAAATCATCGTCAGCTCTCAGAATGGTAGTCCCGCACCGGTAGAAGCCTGCACCGTTTTAGCGTTAGCATCTAGCCATGGCAGACTATTTGATTCCTTAAGGGCTAGAAATTGCCTGGGTTTTGGTCATATGCTCCCGAAATGCTCCCGTTGTTTGGCTACTTATATGTGCAGTGAAAACTACTTGAATGCTTTATAACCTAGTCATTGATTTAGTTCAGGGTAATCCAAGATTAGCCGCAGAGCTAATGCTAGTTAACGTGAGCTAACGCTAGTTATTCAAGCTCAGTAGCTCACAGCGAGAGATAAACAGCTGACAGCGGATAGTACAGGACGGTACAAATACAATAAAAAGGCGGGTGGGGGCTGTTGTGTAAACATTGTACTCTTTAGTTCACATATAATAAGAGACAGATTATTTGCTTGCTCCACCAGTTGCTCCACAACAACACACACCAACTCTCGTCACAACGCTTTACGGTATTTTCACAGCACTGTCGCAACATTACCGTAAAACGTGAACACCGTTGTGACCCACTCGCTCCACTAGACTGGTCTCGCCCTCTGCTGGCGCGTGTGTGCCTCTTTGAACTGCTGCGGTCAGGCAAGCGATACCGGAGTCTTAAGGCGAGCACAGAAAGACTCAGAAGAAGCTTCTATCCCCAGGCCATCAGGCTGCTAAACGAACAATAAACACTATGCAACAACCATCAAATGCACACAGCACACACACCCACACACTCACTTAAACAAACAACACACTGCAGCACCCACTCCCCACACTTTAGATCACACAAACACACTTTATATTTATTGATAAAGGATTTGCACTACAACTCGTACACCTACTGTAAATTGTACCTAAATTGCACCTCATCCTATTTCTGCCTTGCACTATATAGTATTGTATATTAGTACACTACACAGTATTGTATATTATATGGTAACTCAGTTACGTCTACTCTGCATCGAACATATGTCTATACTGAACACTGTGACCTAATTTTTTTTACTTCTAATTTACATGCTATACTATGTTATTTTATTTCATACTTATCTTGTCTTGCACAGTCTCTGGAGCGTAACAGTAAGAAGCATTTTGTATAAAAGTATTCTGTACTTCTGTATGACAACTATTAAAGAAACTTGAAACTTAAAACTTGAGTACAAGGTTTACACAACAGCCCCCACCCGCCTTTTTATTGTATTTGTACCGTCCTGTACTATCCGCTGTCAGCTGTTTATCTCTCTCTGTGAGCTACTGAGCTTGAATAACTAGCGTTAGCTCACGTTAACTAGCGTTAGCTCTGCGGCTAATCTTAGATTACCCTGAACTAAATCAATGACTAGGTTATAAAGCATTCGAGTAGTTTTCACTGCACATAGAAGTAGCCAAACAACGGGAGCATTTCGGGAGCATATTACCAAAACCCAGGCAATTTCTAGCCCTTAAGGAATCAAATAGTCTGCCATGGCTAGATGCTAACGCTAAAACAGTTGCGGGCTTCTACCAGTGCGGGACTACCATTCTGAGAGCTGACGATGATTTGTTTACGGGTTGCCCCCCCCCCGCTGATGAAAATGAAAGTCATACAGTCAAATACCGTGCACCGGGGTATTATGACATAAAGGTTTGACTGTGAAAAAAGGATACCGCCCAAGCCTAGCGGACGGTAGGGCTGGGCGATAAAACAATAACGATAACTATCGCGATAAATTATTTCCTCGAAAAATAAACATGAAACGTGGTCGCAAAGTTTCGATATATCGATTTTCCAAGCTTGGATATGAGCACACGCACTAACAACCAATCAGTGAAGGAGATGGCCGATAGCGGAAGGAGGCGCGGAGGTAGGACTCAGTAAACAAGGCTGGCTATGGCTAATTAGCTTGCATGGCGCTATTTTACAGTTTACCTGCCGAGTTGTGTGTGTTTTGAATTCTGAGGGTAACTGTTATAGTAGTGTGGGGTATACGGTGGACGTCGTTGCAATGAATTGGGCGGAACAGAGTATTTTAGGGTCATTTTTTGTACATTGTCATGAGATACTCGGCTCGGAAACGAGGCTGGCTATGGCTAATTAGCTTGCACGGCGCTATTTTACAGTTTACCTGCCGAGTTGGTGTGTGTTTTGAATTCTGAGGGTAACTGTTATAGTAGTGTGGGGTATACGGTGGACATCGTTGCAATGAATTGGGCGGAACAGAGTATTTTAGGGTCATTTTTAGTACATTGTCATGAGATACTCCGCTTGCTTTGGCTAACTGCTAACGTGCGCAGACTGATGACGACATCAACTCGACTCTCGAGACATTCACAGCAGCAAAACAAGTCAGCCCGCGTATCGGTGCCGGGCATAATAAGTTAATTAAACTTGACAGACATTATATCGACGATAATTATCGATATAGAGTTATATGAAAATAATTTTATAATTTTATCGCGATAACGTTTTTGGCCATATCGCCCAGCCCTAACGGACGGTATTGATTTTCAATACCGTCGGGATTTCTAAATACCCTGGTATACCGTCATACCGCCCAAGCCTACCAGCAAGTCTAGTAGAGACGTGTATGATACCTCAGCTAGCTCATGTTAGCTGACGCCAGCTCACTGTTCAAAACGAAATGTCCCACTGAACTAAATAGTTCACAGAGGCGCTGTATCAACGTTATATAGCCGGCCAGCAGTAGCCACAGATAGCTCCTGATATCAATGGTTTATAACACTCATTCGATGCGTATTCGAGCTGAGGGCATGTTGTTGAATATGATCAATAGGGTTTAGCTGCAGCTCCGGAGAATCCTGGCCGTAGCTGCAGGCTACTCGAGTATAGGGTCTAGCTGCAGCTCCGGAGAATCCTGGCCGTAGCTGGAGGCTACTAGAGTACACACAGACAGTGGACCTTGTTGCGTGGTGGCGATGTCTCGCAGATAATACAAGTACAAGTCTAATTATATAATATATATATTTTATAAAAAAGAAATGTATACAAAATAATTTTTAATATTTTTTTAATCAAAAACGATCTGTATCGGATCGGTATCGGCCGATATGGCTCACGGCGATCGGTATCGGTGGCAAAAAACGTGATCGGGGCATCCCTAGTACATAGCTTAATTAACGTGTATATAACATACCTGTGTAATGTTAAGCAGCTTGTGTTCCGCTGGGAAAGCATCACTGCATACACTTTGTTTAATCCAAACGTCCATTCGGAAACGTTGTATTATGAAATGAGACGCTGTGCTTTTTTTATCGTTTAAATTCGGAAAGTTGATGCTCACATGGCTTTTTTGTTTATCCTGTCATTCAGCGAATAATAATGGCAGGGTGATGATCAGAGCCAATCAGAGGCAGATCTGGGCTGGTCTTTGCATAATGCACGTGTTATAGCCAATCAAAGGCAGAGATTTAATTCTTTTGAACGCACATGGCCACGGGGAAAAAGACGCTAAACACACACACAGAAATGCGACCAAAACAGTCGCACCCTGGAGCCCTGATAATCCAGGAATTTATGTGGAGTGTATCGAGGCTTGTGTTGATGACGTTGAACCTCACGCGCCGGTCGTACCACGTGACTGATTCAGGACATTTGGCGCATGATTCGAGATAATGGGGCAACGAAACGCAATAGTCTCCTATGACCTCACATTGTGTCGACTTAGGCATTTATTGCGTGTTTGTTTGCTATCTGTTCCAGCTTCTTTTTTTGTGACGATACCAGCTAGAGGAGATTTTCCCTGCCTGGGAACATTTTGATCCGATTTCTCATAATAAGGTATGCACATAGTAATAACCAACTGAGCTGATCTGTCTCCTAAGTATTCACATAGTAATATTAATAAAAGTGACAACACAGCGTATACCTTGTTCTAATTTATGTTACTTTAAAAGGTGATGCGTCTGTTGTGTTCAAAAGAACTTGGATACGACAATAACTCCTCACCGATGCTGAGGCATTATAGAGCAGTGGTTCTCAACTGATGGGTCGCGTGGCCATTTTGAGTGGGTCGCGGATGTGTGCGTGGAGAAGAAATTGAGGGGGAAAGGGTTTTATTTCGCAGTCTACAGAATTTCTGATATGATACATTTATTTATATTGCGCCCCCTCAACCAATAGTTACATCGGCCCGGGGCGCATCCCGGGAAAGAAAGAGAAACAAAAAAGACAGAAAAAATACATGCAGGCCAACCAAGCCGATAGAGAACGGACAGACATAATACACCAGTCATACTACAATACAAAACTAGCTCATGGATTGTTTATGGCACACAACAACAGACAGACAGCTCAGTGATTGAAACCGGCTGTCTGTCTGTTGTGTGCCTCTCTCTCCATACAGTACCAGCAGCTGCAGGTCTGACGAGCACAGAGTTGCCAGTTGATAATTCTTGCTATTTAAAAATATTCCTCTTCTTCTCCCCCACTACTCCTCCAACGGGTGTTTGTGCAAGCATGTCGACCTGAACAATGGGGGATAATAATAACGAGCCGCCTCGGAGGGAGGATACCGCAGGCGGCGGAAGACGGCCGCTGGAGCTGGACCGAGTCAAGCCGGCGGCGCACGGAAGCCGGGGAGAAACCACCGCATCGCGCCGCTGGCGCTTCACAGCGCGAGAGTGTAAAAGGGGGCGTAATAGCATAGGTCAGCGGCCAATCAGAGGAACCCGGAAACGCAACTGCGTTGTAGAAAGCATACACGCAGCCAGGAGAGGTGAGCACTGGCTGCAGCAGCAGCAGCGCTGGAGGTGCTAGTCAGTTTGTGTAAAAATGGCAAGCACAATATAAATCAATCTTCATTACGACTTTAAAAACAGCCATTCACATTACATAGGCCTACACACATCTTGCCATAGCGTTAGCAGTTTATACAACACAACGCATGTTGAACGATGGTAGCCCGCCAGCTGTCAATGCAATGTTATCGTAGCTACTAGGTAGCAGAGGAGAAATGAGAGTGAGAGGCGGGGTGTTTAAAGACAATGATAAGCGTTTATTCAACATCCAAGAAGGCTAACATACAACTGTGTTTTACTAACTCCAACCGGGACTATTGCCGCTTTTCCACTGCATGTTGATGTTATAAACTCCTCCTAACGTGACCGGAGGTGATAACGTTGCTGAAGCTGAAGGTCCGTGACACTAGGGGTGGGAATCACCAGTTTCATCACGATACGATATCGATTCTTTGGACAACGATACGATATTTTCCGATATCACAAAGTCTGCCACGATACGATACGATTCAGGTGCCTGCGATCAATATGAGACGATATTATATGCCCATTTAACACAATCAGTAACATTTAAATCAACAAAAAAGGCAATGGAAATATCATTTGACATTTTTGATCTCTTCCAGACATTTAAATGAAAAACAATCTATTGTTTTTAATACAAATAGACCTCCTGTTCACTGTTTTTGGTTCGTTTCTTTTTTTTCGATATTAATATCCTATCACAGCGCTGTATTTTGGCTAGAAAAGGCATATTGGGAGTCAGAAGGTGCAGTACCGGCCAGATCCATTTTTGAGAATGCAGTAACCCCCCCCTCCTTCCCAGTCCCTAGTGGACCTGTGCTGCTTTATCAGCTTAGCTTATTTAGCTCACGCTAACGCAACGTTAATTTCGGTATTTAACGCGACGTGGGCATAAAGGAATGGCGAGGATGGAAAGCATGTTAGATGCATTTGACCCCTTGTGGAGAAAAAAACAGGCACTTATTTCAGGCAAAATAGGCGGACTCTGAAGTAGTGTTGTCAAAAATATCGAAGTATCGATACTGAATATTTAAAACGGCTTCGATACTCATTTCCCGAAGTACCGATACTTTCTGCAGTATCGGTACCAGCTGGCTTGCTCCCGCAAGTTGTTGACAGACGATAGAGCCAACACTAGGTAGCTACTAACGTTAGCTCACGGAAAGATCATAGAGCCAACACTAGGTAGCTACTAACGTTAGCTCACGGAACGATCATAGAGCCAACACTAGGTAGCTACTAATATTAGCTCACGGAACGATCATAGAGCCAGGTAGTTACTAACGTTAGCTCACGGAACGATAGAGCCAACACTAGGTAGCTACTAACGTTAGCTCACGGAACGATAGAGCCAACACTAGGTAGCTACTAACGTTAGCTCACGGAATGATAGAGCCAACACTAGGTAGCTACTAACGTTAGCTCACGGAACGATCATAGAGCCAACACTAGGTAGCTACTAACGTTAGCTCACGGAACGATAGCTACTTAGCCAACACTAGCCAACTACTGCGAAATCGAATGCCAAACTGATGATATCAGACGTTGATATCAGGAGCTATCAGTAGCTAGCCAGCTAGATAACAGGAGCTGCTCATGCACTCGACTGTGACGGGGAGGAGGAGGGGCAAGGCGTGCACTGCTGCAGCAGATTTACAAGTCTGATCTGTCACAGAGCTGAGGCAGCGAGCCCAGTTAGCTGTAAAAATCTCTCTCTCTCTCTCTCACACTCTCGTCATAACTAGAAAGGTGCGCTCAGTAGACATAAAATCTCCAGCAGCCACTCTCTCTTTCTCTCTCTCTCTCTCTCTCTGATCTAAAGATAAACAAAGGGTTTTAAAAGTGTATTTATCTTCTCGTATAGTACCAGAGAGAAGCTGAGGAGAATCAACCAGCAACAAAAGCAAAATTTGTTTAAAAAAAAAAAAAAAAAAAATTGGTATCGAAAGTATCGAAAGTATCGATACTTTTCAAGGTATCGTATCGAAGTCGAAATTCCAGTATCGTGACAACACTACTCTGAAGCAATGCTGTCTAACGTCTACACACGCTGAGCTGCGCTGAGCTACTGTTGTTGCTGCTGCCGGGCGGATATGCTCACGAGGGGATTTTCAAAATAAGAGTATCGCAATATGAATCGATCTTTTTACGTTGCATCGATCCTATTTGATAATTGATAATAGATCGATATATCGTCCCACCCCTACATTGGGAACCGGTTCCTAATTGTCCGATGCCTGGAATCGCGTGCCTCCCGTGACTTTCGATTCCCTTATCGCTGCCAGGTTTTCAAAACAATAATGTTAGTGTTAGCATGTAGCCATGGCAGACTTATTTGATTCCTTAAGGGCTCGAAATTGTCTGGGTTTTGGTCATATGCTCCCGCTGTTTGGCTACTTCTATGTGCAGTGAAAACTACTTGAATGCTTTAGAACCTAGTCATTGATTTAGTTCAGGGTAATGTAATATTAGCCGCGGAGCTAACGCTAGCTAACGTGAGCTAACGCTAGCTAATCAAGCTCACAGAGAGAGATAAACAGCTGACAGCAGGTAGTATAGGTACAAATACAATAAAACAGCGGGTGGGGGCTGTTGTGTAAACCTTGTACTCTTTAGTTCACATATAATAAGAGACGGAGTGTTTGTTTACTAGTCTGTAAGCCAGGCAGTCCAATCCAATCCAACTTTATTTATAGAGCGCTTTAACAGCCACAGGGGCACAAAGTGCTGTACAGAGGGAGCATATTAAAAACTATAAGCAGCACTAAAAATAGATAAAAAAAAAACAAGAGTAGCAAAACAGAGAAGAAAACAAAATAGGTAAACATAGGCAGCAATAAAAATTTTGATAAATCAGAGTACTTAAAAAAAAATTGCTTTTAGCAAAAGACACAGTAACAGAACGATAAAACAACAACACAGTAAGACAATAAGATCATAAAATCAACAAGCTACATGGTGTCGAAAGCCAGAGAGAAAAGGTGGGTCTTAAGGAGGCCTTTAAAACGGGGCAGTGATGAGGCCTGCCTAATCTGCAGTGGCAGCTCATTCCACATTTTGGGGGCGACAACGGAGAAAGCACGGTCCCCCCTGAGCTTACGCCTAGTTGTAGGTACTACAAGGAGCAGCTGGTCAGCTGACCTGAGAGAGCGAGAAGGTGTATAGACCTGCAACAGCTCAGAGAGGTAGGGTGGGGCAAGGTCATGAAGAGCTTTAAAAGCAAATAAAAGAATTTTAAAATTAATCCTAAAGTGCACGGGGAGCCAGTGGAGTGAGGATAAAATCGGTGAGATGTGGTCATATTTACGGGTGCCAGTTAAAAGACGTGCAGCAGCGTTCTGCACCATCTGAAGGCGAGCCACTAAGGATCCACTCACCCCTATATAAAGTGCATTGCAGTAATCCAGCCTAGTAGTCACAAATGCATGGATTACTGCTTCAAAATGCTGCGCCTGTAGGATGGGCTTTGTGTGTGTGTGTATGTGTGTGTGTGTGTGTGTGTGTGTGTGTGTCAGCGTTTCCGTTAGCCGGTAATTACCGGTATTTGACCGGCAAAATCTGTTGAAGTCCGACATATTTAATCTCTCCGGTCATAATGACCGGTGAAAATAATTCCATCTAAGCACAATTAGATTATTTTAATTGTATTAAAATAGACTAAAATTAAATAGCCTATGCGATGAACGAAACAATCATTACATTTGTTTCATCGTTGCTTCACCAAGCAGCCGGTCTAATAATGACACCGCTGTATCAGCGCGAGCTTGCTGCTCCTAGATTTGTGAGAAGCATCCATCTGCAGCCCCACAGAATGCAGTACTCCAATCCAGCCATTGGCAATTCAGCTGTTGGGTGGGCGGCGCTGCTGAGCCCAGACCGGACCTAAAAACACTGCTGCTCTGTCGGTCTGCAGCTCCATGCTTCACGTAAATCTAACAGCAGCCAGCTCGCGCTGACACAGCGGTGTCATTATTAGACCGGCTGCTTGGTGAAGCAACGATGAAACAAATGTAATGATTGTTTCGTTCATCGCATAGGCTATAGGCTATTTAATTTTAGTCTATTTTAATACAATTCAAATAATCAAATTGTGCTTAGAGGGAATTATTTTCACAGTACATTATGACCAGCACCAAGTCGTTGGGAGGTGGAGTCATCACGCAAACCCACGATAATGTTGCCGTCTCTCTCTGCCAAATTTCTCAGTTCTTCGCTTGATATAATTAATACAAATGTCCAATATAACGGAATTCGTTAGCTCATAAAAATGTGATTATAACAGACTGCTGTTTAATGTCGGGCAAACTGCCCACCGACACCTCAAGTCGGCAGCAGCACGAAGTCTCGAGGGACTTATTTTATTTGGAATATATTAATGACTGTATACACAAAAGTAGCCTAGTTTTAAGTTAAAATATTATAAATGCCTTGATGATGTCATTCTTTATATAGGCCTATCAATTGTTTTTAAGCTCAATAAACTCTGACCGGAATTTATCCCATTTGTCCGGTAGATTGAAATCTACCGGACACTCAGACCTGCAAAAAAAAATTCTAACGGAAACCCTGGTGTGTGTGTGTGTGACACAAGTCAGAGGAATAACGACCTGTAGAATGCAACTACGGTTCAATAGATTAAATTAGTTTAAGATATTGAACTGTAGTTACATTCAACAGATCGTTATTCAATAGATTAAATTAGTTCAAGAATAAAAAAATAAATACATTTTAAGAGAATCTCAAATACATTATTTTATTTAAGTGTAGGCTATAGTTAATGTTTTATTTTTTACAGTTTTTGTATTTTTCTGACATGGGGGCTCAACAATAAATGACAATCAGAAATTTCAAGTTGCATGTTGTTATTCTAACCAGCTTAGTTCCGTTGCATTTCCAATTTATTTATTTAAATTATAAATTGATCAGGTATCGATAAGGGAATCGATAAAGAATCGAATCGATAAGCAGAATCAATAATGGAATCGTATCGATAAAATCCTATCAATTCCCATCCCTACCCCTCCGTGACACTAAAATGTCAGTGGGGACCCGCCAACCCATAGATAGTTCCAACACAGTTGCACTCAATATTTAAATAATGTTAGTCTAAATAAATGTAGACAGATAATGTACGTATTTAAAAATAGAATGAACAGAGCAGTGTTAGTTTGATGTATGCTGCAATTTATATTGATGGCCTTCTAATTTGTTTATTTTAAATAACAGTGACACTTTTCCCTTTGATAAGAAATCCAGCCCTATTCCTTTCATTGTATTTCAAATACTGCACTTTAATTTCAAGGAGAAAACTAATATTTCCATTAAGAACTGACAATCAGGGAATTTAAACATTGTTTTTTTGTGTTAAGTCTAGTGCTGGCTGAGCATATCGTTTGTTTGCACTAAGTTAATACTTTGACAAATGTAGCCTATATTTTTCAGTCAGTTCGGTCTTTGTGTGCCAAACATTATTTAAGGCTGTAAACACTGTAAACTTTTTTTTTTAATAAATGAGAAGCATGTTTAGATTTTTGAGTGTTAAGGGGAGACACTGCAGGTGAATAGGCAAATGTACTTTTTTTGTTGATTTTGAGATTGTTATATTTTGCTTCCTAAACATGTCTTCTATGAAACTAGTGACAATAAAACGTCAATAACACACATTTAGTTGTTTATTTTACTTCATTTTGCCTTATTGCATCCATAAATGTGCACATATTTAATGGGGAAGTGCCTCATTTGCATATATAAACATAAAATTCTGGAAACTTGCAATATATTTTTTCTTAGTTTATATGTACATAACAAACTGGGAAAGTTTCATAGTGATATCTATTCAAATATCTTTTGCCTATTAGGGGGTACTACACTGTACTACACTGTTTGTAGCCTGTGTGTAGTTCTGTTAAGTTCAATAACATCATTATTATTATTATTCAGTTATCAGGCATGTGTTTAGGTTGTCTATTACTAATGGTTTGATTAGGTATTGTGTTTGTAAATATCTGTTTCAAAAAAAAAAGTATGGCATTTTACAATACAGACCTTTGAAGGCGTTTTCCCAAAAATGAGTTTTAAGAGTTTTTCCTCATACTCTGAGCCAGAAATCTCCACTTCAGTAACACTCACATACACCAAACATTCCAATTCTATTCATATCTATGTTCTGAAGGTATTTACAGAAGGGTTTGTTGATATCGCATTCATGCCCTGATTTATATCACATTTTATTCCTAAAAACATGGCGAAATATGGAATTTTACCATAAAAATGGACTGAATGTATTTTCTGATTTATGGAGTGATAAAAAGAGATATCCAAAATCCCCTCTGTAATAACCTTTGGCTCTAATATGTCAACAAAATGAAACTATAATTTTGAAAATGGCTTTATCCAATGTTCAGATTTCTGTCCTGGAATTATATGCAAATTATTGCATATTTAAGCAGATCATGCCTCATTTGCATATTTAAACATACAATTTCAGAAAACTTGTAATACAAAAAAGTCTTGTCTTAATATAAGTAATCAACTGGGGAAGTTTCATTGTGATATCTATTAGTTAAATTTGTTACCCTATTCACCTGTAGTGTCTCGCCTTAAATTTATTTTTAAATAAAAAACAACGTATATCGAACCGATCCGAAAACTGTGACCCCAAAACCGTGATACGAACAGAACCGTCCATTTTGTGAACCGTTCCACCCCTAACGCAGACTACATTAAATATGGGTTTTCTTACATTGAGGACAAAAGAGGGACAAAAACCTCAGTATGTTGTGTGCAGTGAAGTGTTAGCACATGAAAGCATGAAGCCATCAAAAATGAAACGCCATTTACCGTTAGCTAGATACCGTTAGACAATGCCTCATGTATTAAACTAAAAGTGAATAGTTGACTGGGTCATTTTGTTTAAACAGTAACGTTAGCTAGGTAGCTAACGTTAGCTCACAGAGGTCCCATGCACTAGACTAGACCGATCTCATATTTATACTGAATATCGGCCGATACCGATCGCTGGCCGATCGATCGGGGCATCCCTAATCATTGGCGATCAGTTACAGCTATATTGGCCAACATTAGCCAGCCAGCTACTGCACCACGAACTGCCAGCCAGCTGGCCACCCCCAATCCAGCCAACCGTACGAAATACGGTCTCAGCCAAATCACATAGATTTGTACAGTTAGTTAGCTAGCCATTCCATTGCGAATTAATAGGTAGCGCCAGCCAGTATTAGCTAGCTAGTAGCTAAGTAGCTAACGTTAGCCAACTAAGAACGATAGATAGCTAGCCAACAGCTAGCCAACAGCTGCAAGCCTGCAACATATCAGCTGTTGATATAATGAGCCATCCGTGGATAGCCAGCTAGATAACAAGACAACGCCTTGTGTATTAAACTAAATTCAATCGTTTACTGGGCCATTTTTGTTTAATGATTCAGTGATGTTGAAAGGAGAGCTGTCGAGGCTCTGCACTTGGGAGCGAGTGAGAGGATTTTGTGTTGACAAGACAGGTCCGGGAGGGGGGGGGCAATGCCCCAGCAGCGTGTGTGCGCGTTTGTCAACAAGGAGAGAAGCTGTATGAGAGAAGACCGTGATGTACGTGCATCCAAGCTGACTGCTGTTTTTTTTAAGAAACGTCTTTTTATTTTTTTAAACAAACGTTTCTGTGCGCGACAGATTTCAGATGTGCGCGGGAGCATTTGGACATGTGCGCGCTCACAGGCGCACCTTAGAGGGAACATTGGTTGGGTGGGGTATTTTTTATTTTGGCATTTACCAGGGCCCGTTTCTAATTGCAGCCACCCGTAGGTGCTCTTTGAGAACGGTTTTGAAGGAGGGTAGGGATTCACATTATTTTACGGCTGTGGGTAGGGCATTCCACATTATTGTGGTGGCCTAGTTGCGAAACGTGTTTAGTCCCTTGTTTGAGCCGAATCTGGGTTGGACGTGATTTGTGGAACTCCCTCTGGTGTTGTAGTCATGAACTTCACTGACCTTGTTACTCAGCTGATAGAGTTGTACCCTTCCTGCTGTCTTGTAGTACAAAACTTGTAAGTCGCTTTGGATCAAAGCGTCAGCTAAATGACTAAATGTAAAAATGTACATGGGTATCTTTGTGGTGTAGTGTATCTTGTAGACCAGGCCGATTGCAAGTTGCTGTACTCTGTCGTCTACTCTAAGCCATCCTAGATTGTCAAAATGGGCAGGGGTAAGGTGGGTTTTTAGGAGTAAGGCCAAGCAGTAGTCTGACCAGTTTGTTTTATGATGTTTGGAGCCTTGTTTTTAGGGCCTTTGAGGTGCTTTGGTACCATGAGGACGTGCAAGCATAGTCGTAGAAACCTTGAATGCGTGCTCCTGTTAGTCTTCAAGGTATTCTTATTTACCAGAGAGGAGATCCTGTACAAAAATCGTGTTCGTTGGTTGCCATTTTGTCACAGGAAAGATTTGCCTCTGGCAGCTACGTGGTGCAGTGGGCAAGGCGCTCACCTCGAATGCTGGAGACGCTGGGTTCGATCCCAGCGCTCCACATTGCTTTCAGTTTAGCTGGTCGTCCGTACTAATACACATTGGCAGTATTAGGGGGTGGGAAACTGATGGGTGGGGATAGGGAGTTGTGGACAGCGACTCCTACAGGTCGGTTGGTGCGCCTGCGCAGTAGAATCAGGAAGCAATGGGGGCGGCGCCCCTCCAAAGCGCAGAACCCTGACGCTGAAAGATCGCGCTGCGCAGGTGAAAAGATACGACTGCTGCTACCTCGGGTATCGGAGGGGACTCGTGCTATGTATGGCTTAGTCCACATTGCAGCCGGCTTGTGGGAGGCACAGCGTTCGAGACAGGGGAGGGTTGAATTGGACGATACGAAATTGGGATGGGAGAAAAATAGAAAATGGGAGAAAAAGTGGATCAAAAAAAGGAAAGATTTGCCTCTAGGATGGAACCCAGGTAGGTAATTTCATCTTTCCTTGTGACAATATTGTCACCCACTGTATAGGGATGCCCCCCGGACCCCAGTTCTAAACGGGAACCGGTACTAAAAAAAAAAAAACTGAGTATTGATAAGCTCCGACGTTATCGGTACTGCTATAGATATAGAAATTATTATTATTATGAGTTTTTTTTCAAGGAATTTAAACGTTGCGAACTCTCTCTCTCCTGTACCCAAAAAATCCAAGCCTGCTTGCCTCAACGACTACCGCCCTGTAGCTCTCACCTCTATAGCCATGAAGTGCTTTGAAAAGCTAGTGAAGGGCTACATCTGCTCCTCCCTCCCCATCAACCTAGACCCCCTGCAATTTGCATATCGCCCCAACAGGTCCACGGAGGACGCCATAGCCCATGTGCTGCACACAGCAGCATCACACCTGGACAAAAGGCAGGGGAACTATGTGAGAATGCTATTCATCGACTACAGCTCAGCATTCAATACCATAGTCCCCTCCAAACTCATAGCCAAGCTCAGGGACCTGGGCTTGAACTATGACCTCTGCCAGTGGGTCTTGGACTTCATGACGGGCAGACCCCAGGTGGTGAGAGCAGGCAACTGCACCTCCTCATCCATCACCCTCAACATAGGGGCCCCCCAGGGCTGTGTTCTGAGTCCCCTCCTCTACTCCCTGTACACACGTTACTGTGTGGCTCAGCGGAACAACAACACAATCATAACATTTGCTGACGACACAGTAGTGGTGGGCCTGATCTCTGCAAACGACGAGAGGGCCTACCTGGAAGAGGTCAAGGTCCTGGCGGGATAGTGCCAAGAGAACTGCCTCTCCCTGAACGTCAGCTAAACAAAGGAGATGATTGTGGACTTTAGGAGGTCGGGGGTCAGGGACTACAGCCCCCTCAGCATCGACGGGGCACCGGTTGAGAGAGTGAACAGTTTTAAGTACCTCAGAGCCGACATATCCGAGGACTTGACATGGACCACACACATAGTGTTGTGAAGAAGGCACGGCAACGCCTCTACTTCCTCAGGCGCCTAAGGAAGTTCCAAGTCAGTCAGAAGATCCTTAAGAACTTCTACTCATGTACAATAGAGAGCATCCTGACTGGCAATATCACCTCCTGGTTTGGGAATAGCACCGCACAAGACCGTAGCAGACTACAGAGAGTGGCCCGTTCAGCCGAGCGCACAATTGGAGGGGGGCTTCCCACTCTCCAGAACATTTACAACAAGCGGTGCAGGGGTAAGGCTAAGAGAATTATCAAGGACTCCAGCCACCCAAACAACTGCCTCTTTGAACTGCTGCGTCAGGCAAGCGATACCGGAGTCTCATGGCAAGCACAGAAAGACTCAGAAGAAGCTTCTATCCCCAGGCCATCAGGTTGCTCAATGAACAATAACACTATGCAACAACCATCAAATGCACTCACAGCACACACATCCGCACACTCACTTTAAACAATCGACCCACTGCAGCAGCCACTCTACACACTTTAGAACACCTAGACACTTTATATTTATTGGCAAAGAATTTGCACTACAACCCATACCTCAGGACACCTTACTGTAAATTGTACCTAAATTGTACCTCATATCATTTCTGCACTATATAGTATATTGTATATTAGTATATTGCATAGTATATTGTATGGTAACTCAGTTACTGCTATCCTGCATTGAACATTGTACATACTGAACACTTGTGTCTACGTACGTGACTTCTATTTTTTACTTTTACTTGCTATACTAATTTTATTTCATACTTATCTTTTGTCTAGCACAGTCTCTGGAGCGTAACAGAAAGAAGCATTTTGTATAAAAGTATTCTGTACTTCTGTATGACAACTATTAAATCAATGTTAGCGTTATAAAAATGCCTAATCTATGTTTTAAATGATGGCTATGTGTCTAATCTGCCCGTCGCTTTATCAATGACTCGTTTGCAGTCAACATTGTCGAAGCGGATTGTTTTTTTATCGGTTCATTTTCGTTTTATAGCATTTTGAAAAGCCCTCGTTTTCAAGGAAAATATAAAGATTCCATGATAAAGACATTTACTGGAATATTCTAGAATACACAAAAACTGTCATTTTTCGGCCTATTTATGAATAGTTTTCAAATAAACGCTAGATTATCGATAGTATATGTGTACGTATGCACGCTATAGACGCAAGCTGAAAAATCTATTCTCTTATTTCCTCATCAGCGATCGCGCACACAGACACATCACACATGTGAGATCTCAGCAAATACAACTCTGATTATCCCAAGACTGGTAAAATAGATTCCTTACCTCAGATCAGATGTTCTGCAAAAAGATCATTCCAATTCCTGATCGCCATTCCAAATATCGATCACGCTTATTGATTGAGTATTGGCTGCTTTGAATATATATTCCAGGCTGATTCCCGTCCCGCGATGACTTCCATGTTGATCAGACTTCTTGCCAGCACAAGGAAGCAGCTGGCTCCGCCTCTACATATCTACAGATCCCAGGTCAGTCTAAGCGACTGACCTGCAGTTACACAGGGATAGACGATAGGGGGCGCTTTTTTCCATTCTGAGATCCTGTAGGGGCTGGTGTACCAACGGGAGACTCGTTGATGAAATATGAAATCAGATCGCTAATAAAACAATAAAGCGATATTTGTCGTCGTGGGCACTCAACGGGGGGCTGATAAAACGAGATATGTCGTCCGTGGCACTGAAAGGGTTAAGGGAGGTGCCTGTCCGTGGCTCCATGCTGCTGAAGCGCGCTGCACACAGACAGATCTGCATGCGCTCGTCATGGCGGAGAGAGCGAAGCGCTCAAAAGTATGGGTATACTTTACGAGAGTCGATGCCGACAACGCACGTTGCCACAAGTGCAACAAAACATTTGGCAGTAAGGGTGGCAATACGAGCAATTTATCAAAACATCTGTTGGCAAAACATAATATTAGTGTGCAGAAATGCAGTTTTTTACTGCTTTGCTTGCAGTGTTCCATCTGCATCCACGTCCACTGCAGGTAAGCCAAGATACGGAGTTAGCTAGGCTAATAACGAATTATTACGAATAGGCTAATAAATAAAATATAATTGCTTAGCTAATTGTTCAGCTACAAATATATTTGAAAGATGACAACTTTTTATAGATAGTCAGGCTGAGGCTGCAGCCACCATGTCCCAGCCCACCCCTCCTCCCTCTACCACCACCGGTCTCAGCCAAGCCCAAAGTTCCTTCACCCTAGCAGCTAGAGGAAGGATGACAGAGGATAGGGTGAAATAGTGTCACAGCCTCTACTAATAAAATAGAGTATTGAACCGTTTTTAACAGCTGGGTATTGGGTGGGACATTCTGATTTAAGTATTTCTAAATAAAATAGAAAGTCCCAAAATAGTTAATTTATCTGACTGCTTGTATTAATTGATCAAAAAGTAGCCATGTGCAGTAATATCTAATATAGTTATATAAAAGAATAATAAAGCAATGTCGATTATGTTGTTGGTTTTTTTTTTTTTTTTTTTTTTTACTAATTTAAATAAAAAAAATTACTAATAAACGAACCTACACTGTAACACGCAACACTTTGATGAACATTGTTACTCAGCAGATAGAGTTGTGCCCTTCGTGATGACTTGTCGTACAGAACTTGTAAGTCGCTTTGGATAAAAGCGTCAGCTAAATGACTAAATGTAAATGTATCTGGAGAAATGTAATCTTTTATTGTGAAGAAAATTACGTTGCTGCAGTTGACCATGGAAATGGTAAAGTACTATAAATGTAAAACATTTGGCATTTTTTACAATTAGGGTGGGATTGTACAACTTCAAGGCTCCTTTCGGGTGCCGCTGCTGCAAGGAGGAGCAATAAGAGGAGAACAAAGTAAACATAATTGTACTTACAGATGTTGGTGTCCAGTCTGCTGTCTGTTTCCACAAGAAGAAGGTTTTGATCCAGATGTTTTGAGTAGAAAGCCTTGGTCCAGTAGAGTTCCGTCACAGAGACTTCACACTGTAAACACACAAAGCATTTGTTGAATAATCAGGGCTCCAGACTAACTTTTTACATTGGTTGCACCCAGGGCCAGGGCTGTACGCTAAGCTTTTTCACTAGGGGCACACTTGCCCCCAAATGAGAAATTTAGGGGCAAAAAATATTTTTTTAATTTTTAAATAACAATTTTACCATTATTTAGATCGATTGTTTTTGATTTAAAAAAAATAAAAAAAAATAAAAATTATTTTATATAATTTTTTTTTAATAAAATATATATATTATATAATCATACTTGTAGTTGTATTATCTGCGAGACATCGCTACCACGCAACAAGTCTAAATGCTCGCTATATGCAACCAGCTCCACTGTGTGTGTACTCGAGTAGCCTCCAGCTACGGCCAGGATTCCCCGGAGCTGCAGCTGGACCCTATACTGTAGCCTCCAGCTACGGCCAGGATTATCCGGCGCTGCAGCTGGACCCTATTGACTATATTCAGCGTGCCCTCAGCTCGAATACGCATCGACTCAGTGTTATAAGACATTGATATCAGGAGCTATCGGAACTATTTAGTTTAATGGGACGTTTCGTTTT
Organism: Notolepis coatsorum; assembly: GCF_963971535.1. NCBI lineage: Eukaryota > Metazoa > Chordata > Actinopteri > Aulopiformes > Paralepididae > Notolepis > Notolepis coatsorum. Next base: position 164,193,777 of record NC_140171.1, on the reverse strand, counting down.
AAACAGTAAGCTAACACGAGCTATCATGCACTACTAGACTTACTGGAGCATTTGTTGATAGCTATCAGTAGCTAGCCGGCTGGCAGGCTCACGGTCCCAGTGTCCCACTAGAGACTAGTGTTTACAACAGCCACGGGTGCGCAGCGGGAGGGAGGAGGAGCAGCAGACGCCGCAGCTCTCTCCGTGTGTCCGAGTTCAGTTCGGCTCACTATAGGAGGTCGAACGCGTCGAAAATATGAAGCAATACTAACTTTACTTTTCTTCATAGCTAAATCAGTCAGCCAGCCAGTCTATCAGAGTGAGTGCTCAGTCGATTGTTCCCACTGATCATACCTGCTGAGTGCTCACTGCTCAGCTCGCGTGAGTGACGTCGCGTCATCACACGCCTTGGATCATTTAGGAGTGAAATGCGAATGCAAGGCTTGAAAGCACTACTCGCAAGCCCGCCCCCAGATAATATTTACCAATCGCAACGGCCAATTAAAGGGGCAATTCGCAACGATATCATCGCAGTGTACAGCCCTGCCCAGGGCACAAAATTAGAGCCCGCCACCCGCCATTGGCGGGCAGATTTTAGGTTTGGCGAGTGAGACTGAGAGGTCTGTCCACCATGTGGCGGGCAACCAAATAGTCATGTGAAAACCGATCGAAAAACATGATCAATTATTAGCGGAGTTCTCACTCGCTGACTTCTGTCTCAAGCACACAGACCTGCAGCGCACTGCTCCTCCTCCCCCTCCCAAACCCGTGTAAACACAGAGGCTCCTATTGCATCGGGCAGTCTGCTGACTGCTCTAGTCTAGTGGGACCTCCGTGAGCTAACGTTAGCTACTGTTACAAAATGACCCAGTCAACTATTCACTTTTAGTTTAATACATGAGGCATTGTCTAACGTTATCTAGCCGGCTAGCTACTGTTAGCTCCTGATATCAACAAATGCTCCAGCAATAGTCTAGTAGTGCATGATAACTCCGTTGGCTAGTTAGCTCACTACGAAATGTCCCATTAAACTAAATAGGTCACTGAGGGTTATCTAGCCGGCTAGCAGTAGCTACAGATAGCTCCTGATAGCTACCTAGTAATGGCCAACAGCTATAACAATTGTATGTATTGTACTGTACCCATTCTGCAAACTGTTAATAAACTTTTCAATCAAACAATCAATCAAAGCTAGTAGCAATCTAGATTGATTGATTGATTGATTGAAAACTTTATTAACAGATTGCAGAATGGGTACAATACAGTACAGCTCAATACACACAATTGTTAAGGGGATGCAGACCAGAGAAAGACTTTCGTCTTGTTTCCACCAGGGTCCCCCATTTACAATTCATCAGGAAAATAGACTAGTAATAGACAACAGCTAGTAGCATGAATGAATGAATGACTTTATTTGACAATATAAAAAATAAACATGTGACAGAAGAGCACAGTCAGGATATACTACCAACGATAAAACACAAAAAAGCTCAGAGCTTATTTCCATTGTGGTCCTTGTAGGGGGGTGGGGGAGTGTGATGCTTAATACATGCATCATACAAAACGTGACATCACAACACATCACATATACCATTTAACTTTTATATACATACAGACTCATACAACATGCAAGGGTGCCTTAAGCTAAGTGACTAGGTCAAGTATAGTCCCTAGCAAGCTAGCTAGTAATAGCCAACAGCTAGTAGCAAGCTAGCTAGTAATAGCCAACAGTTAGTAGCAAGCCATACAGGAGCTAGCAAACAGGCGGTCTCGTTAGCATTAGCCTACTTTCTCCGAGACTAAACTAATACAAAGGTGGGTTAGTGATCTTGGATCCGAACAGAATGTACACAGGATGAGTGGAATATTTTACGGAAAATGTAGCAACAAGTAGATAACGTTTAAAACACAAATTCTTCTTCTTCTTCATGTACATTTCCGGCGGACTACGCATCTAGGCGTATTGCCGCCCTCCACATGACAGTGAGATCACTGTAGAAACAAAATTATGGCGGGTCGCGACCACAAAAGCCACCTACTGCACACACCATTCCACAATAACCTTCTTCTTCACTGGGTATAGTGGCAAATTGCGACCACAAAAGCTGCATACCGCCACCTACTGTACAATCCGTTCAACCCCATAACACACAAAACAACAAACCCATCCCTAACATCACCACCCTATCCAAACCTAATCTATGAGTCCCTCCTTGCCTCCTGTGGGCTGACTCTGGCCTCCTTGAACACTCACCACCCCCTTCTCCAACTCTACTTGATCCCTCACCCTATTTAACTCCCTTATTTATAACGTCCTCCACTGTCAACCCCTTCATACCCAAGTGTCCCACTGCTGCTTGAACTATCAACTGGGTCCTAACTGTCCTACTACTAACCATCGCTGTTGTATTCACTACTCCTGCCACAAAGCCCACTAAATCCAACTTCTCCCCCCACACCCTCCTTTTCTCCTCCTGAACTTCCTCTACTGTCCGATGCCCTCTTCTAAAACCCTGATCCCCATCTTGCTTTCCCTGATCCTCCTGCACTATCCTCACTGCCAACTCCCCTTCTATAAACCCCTGACCCTTGCCTTGCTGTCCCTGTCCTACCTTCCTAGCTGCCTCTGCATAAGAAATCCTACCTTCCCTTCTCACCTGCTGGACCACTACCTCTCGTTTCACCGCCTCACAACCCCAATACCCTACACACTATGCTTCCCACCACAACTACAACACTTCGGCTCCACTCCCTGTTCACACTCCCCATACTTATGCTCCCCACTACACCTACCACATATCTGTCCCTTCCTACACAACTTAGCTATATGTCCAAACTCCTGGCACCTGTAACACCACCTCAAAGGATTCGGCACAAACTCCCTAACCCTATATGCCAAATACCCTAAAAATACCACTTTCGGACTAACCTCACCCTCAAACTGAATGACTATCGTCCCTGTCTCCTCCTTCTCTGCCCCCCTCATCATCCTTTCTACACTCTTAACTTTCCCATTACGATCGTCACTCCTCAAATCTCCTAACAGCTGATCCATACTAACCTTAATTGGGATTCCACTAATCACCCCCTTACAACCCCCACCCCTTTTCTCCCCTACTATCGCTACTCTACAGATAACCACTTTGCCAATGCTCTTCATTTCCCTTGCCCTCTCTACCTGCACTACACGTACACACCCTATAAACAAGTTCCCATCCCCCAACACCTTTCCGTACCTTACCTCACCTAACTGCGCTTTAATGTGTTTAGACAGCTGGCTCGGCTCTATATCCCCAACTCAGTTTTCTCCCTCAAATCGCACCACTACATTCAACCCTACAAAACCCTTTCCTCTACCCTCATCCTCTGACTCACTCGAGCTATCTCGCCCCTCTTTCTTCCTCTTACTCCCCTTCCCCTCACTCTTCTTCTCCACCTTTGTCCACTTTTCTCCCCCACTCTCCTCCCCACTACACTCCATACCGTCACCACCCGACCCCTTGCACTCGCTATTCTCACCCCCATCACTGTCGTTCCTCTCCTCCTCGATATATCTCTTCATGAGCAATTCCCACTCCTCGCAACTCCATTTGTGTATCAAGTCCTCACTGAACTTGTTCAAATCTTCATCCACCCAAAACCCTGGATAATCTTCCATGGGCCGGGGCCAACCACGAAAACTACACGTCTCAAAAACTGACCTGTGCGCCTCCCACCACTGATCACTCCCCTTCGAGCCATCAATCAAACTTCTAAATGACTCTGCCTGTCTCCACTAAAGACTTCTTCTTCTTAGGCATCTAGCTACGAGTCTCCATCAACAACCAAACTCAATTTTCCTCTCCAAACAAATCTCAATTGATTTCGCAACAACAACAACAACTGTGGCCGCGCCGCCAGGTTTCTCCGTCACTCCAACACACACATCACATATACCATTTACCTTTTATATACATACAGACTCATACAACATGCAAGGGTGCCTTAAGCTAAGTGACTAGGTCAAGTATAGTCCCTAGAAAGCTAGCTAGTAATAGCCAACAGCTAGTAGCAAGCCATACAGGAGCTATGTAAGCTAGCAAGGAGCTAGCAAACAGGCGGTCTCGTTAGCATTAGCCTACTTTCTCCGAGACTAAACTAATACAAAGGTGGGTTAGTGATCTTGGATCCGAACAGAATGTACACAGGATGAGTGGAATATTTTACGGAACATGTAGCAACAAGTAGATAACGTTTAAAACACGAATTACAACTTTTTTAAGCGTTTATCTGGCGGAGAGTAACACAACTCAGCTCACCTGGCTCGTAGGAGTCCGGAAGACAAGTGCAGTAGCTGCGCGCATAGATATCTATGGCCGCGCGCGCGTGATTTTTTTCCGTAGCCGCATTTCTCGGAGACGCTCTCTGATTGGCACTGACTGACGCTCTCTGATTGGCCACTGACGCGTTTGCCCAATCGCGTGACGAGCTGTGTCTTTGTCCATTTCCACATCAAACAGCCTGCAAACTACCTGGCGTTCTATCGCCATGCTCTAAGACAAACTCTAACCATAACCAACTTCGAAAGAGTGCGTGTAGAAACAGGCGTCGGCCAATCAGAGAGCGTCTCCGAGAAATGCGGCTACGGAAAGAAATCACGCGCCGCGCTCAAACGCACGTAATGACGTCACGGCGGGAGTGTTCAGCCCAATAGGGGATATCTGCAGAGCCGCAAGTCCAACGTCTGGGCGAGGCTTCGGGGCTTGTACTCGGTTTGAGGCGGATTTTGGGGCTAGTACTTGGTTTTACTGTGCGGGGCGTCGGGGCTTGTACCTAGTTTTGCACTACTGCGCATGCGGATGAGGGGGGGGGGGCCCGGGGGCTTATAGCTTATCCGCAACAGTAAGTTACTTCCGGGGTAGGCCTGATTGGCCCCGATAGGCACGTGACGCGCAACTTTCTCTGCCGCGCGGCACGCTCCGCAGAGCCGAGCGGCAGAGCTTGCGTAATTACGTAACCGTCCAAATACGCCATGACTTTCATTCGGCGCTTCAGCTCACCTGGCAGAGCAGCGGTCCTGCGATCCTGTGGTCCGTTGTTGATGAGTTCGAATCCGATCAAATCTTTTTTTTTTAACGTGATTTTTTTTTTAACGTGTATTCTTTCGCCGGTTAAGGTTAGGCATGGTTATGGTTAAGGTTAAGGTTAGGCATTGTTTCGGAGTTGGTTAAGGTTAGAACGGTTAAGTTTAGGCGCTGTTAAGGAGCTGGTTAAGGTTAGAGTTTGTCTTAGAGAATGGCAATATTCTTTCTATGGTTAAGGTTAGGCATGGTTAAGGTTAAGGTTAAGGTTAGGCATTGTTTCGGAGTTGGTTAAGGTTAGAACGGTTAAGTTTAGGCGCTGTTAAGGAGCTGGTTAAGGTTAGAGTTTGTCTTAGAGAATGGCAATATTCTTTCTATGGTTAAGGTTAGGCATGGTTAAGGTTAAGGTTAAGGTTAGGCATTGTTTCGGAGTTGGTTAAGGTTAGAACGGTTAAGTTTAGGCGCTGTTAAGGAGCTGGTTAAGGTTAGAGTTTGTGTTAGAGAATGGCAATAGACAGCCTATTTCCGCGCGACAGCTCTCAGCAGCCTCGTTGCGCGTCCTGAGTTTGCCGCGTCACGTGCCTGTCGGGGCCAATCAGGCCTACCCCGGAAGTCACTTACTGTTGCGGAACAGTTACACGCGGCCCGGGGGGGAGGCTCTCTCGCTCTCTCTATCTCTCCCTACGTGTTACTAGTGCAACAGACACGTGTTAGCTGATTGATTGATTTGACATTTTATTAACAGATTGCAGAATGGGTACAATACAGTACAGCTCAATACACACAATTGTTAAGGGGATGCAGACCAAAATACTTCCCAAAGGTCAGTGAATACCACGATCACAACACCAGAGGGAGCTCCACAAATCATGTTAAACCCAGATTCGGCTCAAACAAGGGACTAAACACGTTTTGCAATTATGCCACATCAATGTGGAACGCCCTACCCAAAGCTGTAAAGGAATGTGAATCACTACCCACTTTCAAAAACACTCTCAAAAAACACCTACGGGAGACTGCAATTCGAAACTGGCCCCTGTAAATGTCCTAACACAACCACCTCCAATGTACAGTAAATTACCAAGTATGGTCTTGTCAATATCCCAATGTACAGTTTTGCTTGTACAATGTCCCCCACCCACCCCTCCTACCCCCCTACATTGGAAGAGGTGGGGTAGGTGGGGAAAACTGTACATTGGAGGTGATTGGGTGGGGGGGACTGTGCATTGGAGGGGGTTGGGTTTGGACATTTAAGTTTGTGACATAAAATGGTAAAAAATATATATATATTATTCAAGGAGTTGTGGAGCCACTATCTCATATATTCAATTTGTCGTTGAAAATGGGAGCATTCCCTCAAAAAATGAAAATTGCAAAGGTTATACCATTATTTAAAGCTGGAGACAAGCATTTGTTTACCAATTATAGACCGGTATCCCTGCTATCACAGTTCTCAAAGATACTCGAAAAACTATATGTTGCAAGATTAGACACTTTGATTGAAAAACATAATCTCCTAATGGACAGCCAGACATGGTTTTAGAACAGCTAGATCTACCTCCATGGCATTAATGGAGCTTGTAGAGGAAATAACGGACGGTATACAGAGAAAGAAATATGTATTAGGAATATTCATTGACCTAAAAAAAGCTTTTGATACAATAGATCATGAGATTTTACTGAAAAAGATGGACAGGTTTGGTGTCAGAGGGGTTGCTCTAGACTGGCTCAAAAGCTATATTAGTAACAGGCAGCAATTTGTTCTGATGGGTCAGCACAAGTCACAATGCTTAAACATTACCTGTGGTGTTCCACAGGGGTCAGTATTGGGACCCAAATTGTTCATTTTATACATAAATGATTATGTAAAGTATCTGACATACTGAAACTTGTTGTCTTTGTGGATGACACAAACATTTTATGTTCGGGGGATGACCTTCAGCAGCTTTTAGAAGTGGCAAACATAGAAATGGACAAATTAAAAGGTTGGTTCAACACAAATAAGTTATCACTCAATTTGAAAAAAACCTACTTCATGATATTTGGAAATTGTAAAATAATCACTGATCCTCAACTGAAAATTGATAATGTAAAAATTGAGAGAGTATATACAAACAAGTTTCTAGGGGTCTTAATAGACCACAAACTCTGCTGGAAACCCCATATAAAATATTTGTGTTCAAAGTTAGCGAGAAGTATTGGTATACTGGGCAAGACTAGATATATCCTGAATCAGAAAACTCTATATACATTATATTGCACACTCATTGTACCATATCTATCATATTGTGTTGAAATCTGGGGAAATACTTATAAAAGCAACTTACAAAAGATATGCAAACTGCAAAAAAGAGCCATACGGATAGTACATCATGGTAGATATTTAGATCACACAAATAGTCTGTTTGTAAGGAGTCAAACATTAAAATTCATGGACTTAATCAAATTCGAATCTGCACAAATTATGTTTCTGGCAATAAAAAACAAATTACCAAGCAACATTAAAAATAATTTCACGGCTAGAGAGAGTGTTTATAATTTTAGAGGGACATTAGCTTTAAAGCAACCTACGGTACGTACAACTCTTAAAAGTATGTGCATTGCAGTTTGTGGGGTATCACTCTGGAATGGTCGGGATGCGAATATACAATTAAGCAAAAGTATCAATACATTTAAAGGTAGCTATAAACAAGCACTTATGGACACATATAAGAGAGAGGAGCTTGAGCTGTAATGTGACTGCCTATTATTTTTTTCTTATTTGGATATTTGGATATATAAAAAAAACTGTACTTTGCAGTTTGTGGGGTATCACTCTGGAATGGTCGGGATGCGAATATAAAATTAAGCAAAAATATCAATACATTTAAAGGTAGCTATAAACAAGCACTTATGGACACATAAGAGAGAGGAGCTTGAGCTGTAATGTGACTGCCTATTTTTTTTCTTCTCATTTGGATATTTGGATATATAAAAAAACTGTACTTTTATTTAATTTTTTATTTGTTATATTATTTTTATTTTTATTAAATTATAATGTCAAATATTGTAAGGAAGGGGCAGGGCTTGATACGTTGATTTACGTTGATTTACGATACGTTCCTTCTCGAACACTTATTGTATGGAAATAGTCTTTGACTATTTACCTTTTGGTTTTTTAAACTTGTTTTATGTTTCTATGTTCGAGACAAATAAAAATCAAATCAAATCAAACATACAAGATATGCAAATATGGTTAGAGTTACATAGATGGAGAGACTGTTAACTGGTTAGAGTTACATCAGAATAAGTGGTGGTCCACCCGTCACCTCTCACTTTACCATGACTGCACATAAACCTGGCACACAACATACTTGTTCACATATATCATTTTTCTTTCACTCTAAGGAAATATGTCTCACATACAGTAGACCCCCCCAGCAGGCATGCGTTGTTCATGGCACGGGGTACCACTCAGTGGTACCTCACTGAGTATTAAAGATTTGAGCAGAAGCGCGTGCACGCACATGCACGCGCTCGCGAGAACGCGCTGCGCTCGGCTCGGATCGTTGTGTTTACCTGCGGCGCTACCTCGCATTATCATAACAATAGCCGCTATAGGCTGGTGTCTTCAACCAGTCTGGGACTCTTTGTGATGTAAATATGGAACGTCCCAAGTTGCCGCTGCCCACAGAGTGCACCGCCGTCCAAAGGTGAACGACGGCGAACGAAGGGCCAAATCAAAACAGCCGTCAATTCCGAATTGACAACTGTTTTGATTCAACCCCCCCACCCACCACCACTCACCCCCGGACAACAACACACTCTGCAAACAGCAGCAACCCGGGACATTCCATATCTACATCACAAACTTCGGGACTGAGTAGATAATTAATTAATCTTCTCTTTATTTTTATTATTTATATTAAAACTGAATCAAACCATAAACAAGGTTGCCTGTTGGGATGTTAGATCCTAATGTGAAAAACTGATTTTATATGTCTGCACTTTATGTGCTCATTTTATGCCTGTCTTAATTCTGTTGTGAAGCACTTTGAGCTGCAGTTTCTGTATGAAAGGCTATACAAACAAAGTGTATTATTGTGCGCGAGGGAACATATGCGCATGCGCGCGGGGCCGCGCGTGCGTGTGCGCGCGGCGTCATTATCCTGCGTGGCGGCTCAGCCCATAATAACAACGCAACGCTGCCCCCCAGTACTTTGTGGAGACGAAGATGCGAGGCCCGTCTGTGGACCTGCTGATGAGTACCAGTCTTCTCCTGACACAGTGGCGGCTCTGCCACTAGGGGCGCAAGGGCGCAGACCCACCTGCTGACTGCTGTTAAATCAGAGAGAAGAAGAAAATAAAACTTTTTAGTTTTTAGTTTTATAGCCCTATAAATAATATAAACATGTTTAAAATTAATAACATTTACTCATTTTAAGTATGTTTGTGTTTCCAATGCACAATATAACGTTATTATATAAAATAAAAAAATACTAGTTTTCTTGAACAGGAAGTGACATCACTTTTTTTTTTTTTTTTTTCTCGGTCCGGGCTAGACGCAATAGCGCTCTGAGTGCGCGTCACGGTTTGATCGCTGTATCTGTCGAAGCCAATCAGTGCGATTTGAAGCGGTCTAGCCAGTAGCGTCAAGAATTTCTGTAGCCGCATTTCGCGGAGACGCTCTCTGATTGGCCGACGCCAGTATTTTTTTCCGTAGCAGAATTTCACAGAGACGATCTCTGATTGGCCGAATCCAATTTCTAATGTTCCAATTCTTGCTTATTCCGGTCCGTTGGTGAGAGATAGTTGTGTTGTTGTGTTGTTGTGAAATGCAGGCAGCAGAGCGTGCCGTGACTGCAAGTTCTTTAGATGGTTAAGCTTAGGCACTCTTTCAAAGTTGGTTAAGGTTAGAGTTTGTCTTAGAGCATGGCGATAGAACGCCAGGTAGTTTCCACCACCCCGTACACAGCAGCGCTGGTAGCATTGGACCAGAGGTATGGGCGCATATGGGATTACGTGATCCAGGAGATCCGACACATCGACCGCTTACCCCCAGCAATAGACAATCGAGCACTGGACGACCTGTCCATCAGAGTGCAGTCCCTGGTAGGGATGTTGGGAGCGCAGAGAGAGAAGGGGAGGCATGAACTTTACGCCAACTCAAATGTGGAAAGGATCTTGGAGAAGCTGCCGCCCGCTCGACAGGAGCGTTTTAGGCGGCAGAGAGACCACCGAGACCCGAATGGCCCCGAACCGAACCTCCTCGATCTAGCAGACTTCCTGGCGAGAGAAGTCAGCAGCCTATGGCTAGATACATTCGGACGGAGCACCCCTGGCTCCAGAGAAGGAACCAGACGACTAAATGATGGAAGAAGATCGGTGACTGTGATGCACCAATCGGAGTCAGTACCGAGCAGCAGGAGCCACAGTACCCCCTCCAGAACGGAGAAGTGGAAGATAGTGTGCCCCTACTGTGAGAAAGAACACTGGCTAGCGCAATGTGACTCCTTCCCCAAACTGAACGCGGAGGAAGCAAGTCAATGGATAAAGTCCAACAAGCGCTGTTTTCGCTGTGCGCGCTCACACATGGCAGCCGAATGCCGCTTAAAGAAAAGGTGCACCAAGTGCGATGGAGCCCATCTGGACATACTTCACGACAGTAACAGACGGCGCCCTTCACCCGCACCATCCAGCAGCAAAGCGAGCGTCATGTACATCGATCCCGCCAGCAGCAGTGGAGCCCGAGTACTCCTAAAAGTAGTGCGTGTGACACTAAGCTACCAGAATAAAGTCCTGGACACTTACGCCGTCCTCGATGACGGGTCAGAGAAGACCCTTCTGCTCGCCTCCGCTGCGGCCCAGCTAGGGCTGCGGGGAAGCGAAACCCAAATGACAATTCGGACAATAAGACGAGATTTGAAGACGATAAAGGGCGAGAAGGTCTCATTCTCTATCGCAGCAAGCGGCCAGCCTGAGCGACGGTACCAGATTACAGACGCTTTCACCAGCCAAGAAATAGGACTGTCGCGGTACACATACCCCGTCGCCAAGCTGATGGAGAAATATGCACATCTGCGCAAGTTACCGATCCCGCTCATAGACAATGCTATGCCGACCCTGTTGATAGGCTCCGACCATGCAGACCTCATTGTCCCGATAGACCGGGTTCATACCGGACCCCGAGGCTGTCCTGCAGCAGTCGAGACCCGTTTGGGATGGACTCTCCAAGGCCCGCTCGCCAAATCTCTCAACCGAAGTACAGCCACTAGATGTCTCCACTCCCGAGTCACAGAGGGAGAAACCGCACTCCTGCAACACGTAGAGCGGCTATGGACCTTGGAACAAATGCCCTTTAAGAACGGAAAGAAAGACATTCGCTCTAAAGATGACATTTACGCCATTCACCTCCTCGAGACAGGGACCAAGAGAGTCCCGGTCAACGGCGTGTTGAGATACGCCACGCCACTCCTGCGGCGAGAAGGAATGCCTACTTTCCACGCCAAGACAGACGCCACAGAACGGTACCTGCTGAACACGGAGCGGCGCTTAGCCAAGAACCCCGCCCAAGAGAGTGTATACCGCGCTGAGATTGAGAAGCTCATCACAGCGGGACACGTCACAAAGATGGACATTAAAGAGGCTGACCAGACCACTGAATCGTGGTACGTGCCTCACCACAAGGTCCATCACAACGGTAAAGACCGCATAGTATTTAACTGCAGCTACCAGATCGGATCCCAAAATCTGAATAAAGAGTTACTGCCCGGTCCCACACTCGGCCCCTCCCTACTCGGCGTTCTACTCCGCTTCCGCCAGGAAAAGGTGGCCATCAGCGGGGACATTAAAGGAATGTTCCTGCAGGTGAGATTAGTAGAGGAGGACAAGCCCCTGTTACGGTTCCTATGGAGAGAGAAGCCAGGAGATGAGCACCCAGCCATCTACCAATGGGAAGTCCTCCCCTTCGGAACGACGTGCAGCCCCTGCTGTGCTACATTTGCACTACAGAAACATGTAGCAGAGGACCCAGCAGCGGACGAAGAGGTCCGACACAGCGTAAAGAACAGCTTCTACGTAGACAACTGTCTACAAAGCCTTTCAACCCAGGAAGAAGCCGAGGCTCTCCTGATTAAACTCCGCGCCTCATTGATCAAAGGCGGCTTTGATCTCAGGCAGTGGGCCAGCAGCGATCCGCAAGTACTGCGCAGCCTCTCCTCCGAGGACAAGGCAGCCAGCAGCGAGACCTGGATGGCTACAATCCCGGGAGAAGCCCAGGAGATGACCCTGGGATTGGTGTGGCGATTCAAAACAGATTCGCTTCACTACAGACACAAGCCCCTGACTACGGAGCAGGGAAGGCCGGCGGCGGCGCCGACCACCAGACGGAGTGTGTACACAACACTCGCCCGACAATATGACCCGCTAGGATGTATTCTACCGTACACCACCAGGGCAAAAATGATTGTACGAGCATTGTGGGACAAGGACCAGGGCTGGGACGACCCCATTCCCGCACACCTTGCATCCACCTGGAGAGAGTGGGAGATAGAGCTCCACTCACTCCCAGGCGTTAATATGCGCCGAAGCTACTTCCCACCCACGGTGAGGCCAGAGACATGTAAAATGGACTTACACGTCTTCAGTGACGCCTCAGAGGTCGCATACGGATCAGTAGCCTACTTGCGGGCCCAAGAAGAGGGGGGAGAGATCTACACAGCATTTGTCCTCGCCCGCTCGAGAATAGCCCCACGCAAGCAACAATCTATCCCACGCCTAGAGCTCTGCGCAGCCCTAGCCGGAGCGCACCTAGCCACGCTCATCCAACGTGAGCTCACCATACCGGTGTCTAGAACAATCCTGTGGTCAGATTCCACGACAGTACTCGCCTGGATCAAATCGGACTCATGCAAGTACAAAGTCTTCGTGGGAGTCAGAGTCACCGAGATTCAAGACTTAACCGAAGAGTTAACCGGAGAAACAGAGTGGCGCTACATTGATACAAAACAGAACCCAGCTGACGTCATCACCCGGGGAATGCCCCTAGATGACCTCACCCGTCGCAATGTCTACAGTGACGGCCCAGCATTCCTAAAGCTCCCGGAAGGAGAGTGGCCCACGCCTATCCCGAGGGAAGCCAGTCAGGAGGAGGCTGAGAACAAGAAGCCTTTTTCTGTGGATTGAGCACTGTTATCTCCGCAGACCCCAACACACTCCTGATGGGGCGGCTAGATCCCGCGTTACCCCAGACAATGTACCGGCCTGAAGAAGCGAACGGCCGACGAATGTGGAGGTACAGCCAAGTATTAGCCGACAAGTTTTGGAGCAGTTTCCTACTGCACTACCTACCGTCTCTACAGACCCGCCAGAAGTGGGTAAAGGAGAGAGACAATTTGACAGAAGGAACAGTCGTCATGATTATTGATCAATCACTGCCCAGAGCTATGTGGCCGGCCGGCCGTGTAAGCAAAGTGATCACCGGTGCCGACGGCAAGGTCCGAGCAGCTGAAGTGCTTGTCCAGGGTCGCACTTACACCCGTCCCGTGGCGAGGCTCATAGAACTGCCCCGACTCCCAGACACAATCGATGATGACCATGACCCTATAACCCTATGACTTTGTGAAGTTGACTGACCCCTACAGCAAACCCTTATGTGTAAATAGACAACGCGATTAATCTGTCTCTGCTTAACTGATTAGGTCTGGGACCAATCAGGGGGTGGCTGTTGTGAAGGGCCAGATTAAACCGAATATATATATTTATTTATATATATATATTTAATTGTATTTGTATATTCTCTAATATTCCCTGATATCCCTTGTATATTCCTTGTACAATATGCATTGAATATCCATTCTAGCCTACTGAACATCCCATAATAGTCTCCATTCTACTATTGGTCGAGACCTTGGTGCCAGGCTGCCATACCCCCCAGACCCAGTTCAAACGTACCGCTCAACATGTACGAACAAGTCCTAGTTCCGCGTAGGAATCTGGCTACCGCACCACTAACGGTACTATTTGTTCATAGTGCGTATATATACTGCGCTACTAAAGTAGGACTTCCTTTTCAGTCCAGTTTCTTACCCTCCAATAGAGTCACAGACGTAAAGCCTCCCCGCGACGCCACGTGTGGGAGTAAGGCCAAGTTCGGCCTACCATCGGTATTGAGACATCGTGTATATTAATATTTGAATAGTCATATTTGGCACTATATCGTCGAGTTGGACGTAGTCTATTAAGCTAATAATAGTCTGTTAATATATAGTGCTTCGTGCGGTGAGAATACTACCGTAGTCAGTACCCCATCGTTTCGGGCAGAGAACTGGCTGCTTATCCAGGATGGTCGACCCCATGTGAGACTGCATCCGAGGAGCCCCAGAGCCGACGAGCGAGTGGACCTGTATACCGGATTATTCTACCGACGACAGCCCGCCTTCCCAGGCACGGATTATGCTTTGTGTACAGTGATTATTCCATGGATAAAGACCCCCGACACTGCCGTGTGTTGGAACCCCCCCCCCTGGAGAGGACGCAAGGTGAGGAGACGCTCTGCAAGACGAGGTCGCTTCACGTCTCTCCCCCGTGGACCGGAGAGAGCCGGCTCACAGAGAGTCCAACTGCTTTCATCTGTGGTCCAAGGATCGCTGGCGCACCGAACTGCACAACTGTGGGTTCACCCAGGATACCCTTGGCCGGACGAGGCAGCCAGACTCTACCCCCCCCCCCCCCTCCTACTCCTGTTGTCTTACAAGCGACCGGATTACCCCCCTTAGTGTATCCAGTCTTATAATCATTAAAGTATCATTGCTATTATTCCTTAACTATTCCAGGTCGTATATTTACCGCCTGCGCCACCAGAGATTGGACATTCTCTATTGATATACCAACGAATACTCTTTGCCATAAAAGTGCATACTATTTCAATTCATGAATGTAATTAAGTGATTAAGTGCTTGCTCTACACACCATTGCTGTGTAGTAATAAATGCATACTTCGACTTCGTACATTTGTGTTGGATCCGTTTCATCTACGTGAGAGTGTTTATCATAATATATTTATGCCGAGTACTGGGTGGCCGAATATTAAGTACAAAGGTAGTGGTAGTAAGTATCATATCTAGTAATACAGTCAGGGAATTGTACCCCTCAGTTACACAGAGCATTACATTTTCAACTCGACCTATTAACGAGAACTGCGACCTACAAGGCACCAGCGCCAGCGGCCGCCACTGTCCTGACATATACAATCAGTTTTTCACATTAGGATCTAACATCCCAACAGGCCACCTTGTTTATGGTTTGATTCAGTTTTAGTAGAATGTGAAAGACATGAATGATGTGACATACAGTACTATAAAATCAGTCTATTTACAGTGCAATGAAATAGTTCTGGATTACTGTACAGTTCAAAGTAATGTTTACCTTCTGTTGATAAGCGATTGTTTTGATAATCAACCATGTGAGAAATGACTGTATATCAAGTGCAATGCTGCATATTTCCATCTCTAGATTCCACATACTATAAATACTGCCAACAATATAGAATGCATTACAGTTACCAGGAATGGAAAGATTGTCTACATAACTTCAACGACATTGATCTACCTTTGGCCTTTACTTTAGGAATGTTACAGGTTAGAAACTGGCTGACAACTTATTAAATGTACATGGAAATTTGAGGCTCTTACAGATTGAAACTTTATTAACAGATGCAGAATACAATACAGTACGACTCAAGACACAGAACACGAGTATGCAAAATAAAAAATGAACACAGATTTGAGGGCGAATAGAGTTACGAGGTTTAGACAGATGATCTGTTTAATGCTTTCTCTTTTACAAGTCGATTATTCATTTCGATATAGAATATTCGTTGACAGCCCTATACAAGTACAATTAGTTATTGCACACTACATCACCCCTGAGTGGAACATGGAAAGCCAAACTTTCCCCCACTGTACCGAAAACCCGTACCGAACTTCAAAACCGAGGTACGTACCGAACCGTGGTTTTATACCATTACACCGCTATTTCCCATTGTTTACTTTGTAAAACCACACACACATGGAGGATGATCTACAGAGTTGATTTATAAAAAAAATTAAATCCTGCTTTCGTGGAAACATGTGCCAAACCTTGTCATACCATTGCCATTGTCCTTTTCCTTCTTTTAAAGTGTCCTTTTCTTGTGTGTTTAGGTTAGGTTAGGTTTACTTTATTTGTTCAAGGGGGACAGTGTACATTAATAAAACATTTTACAATGTAAATGCACCCAATTTTAGCCAAAAGGCTAATTTCCATTGGTAGTCCCCCTGCCAGAAGGTACAGGCTAAAATCCTGTGTAAAAAAAGGGTTAGCAATAAAAACAGAATAAAATCAAGATAAATACATTAGAATAAAAACACAACAAAAGCACATAGACATAGTAGGGATACAGGTCACAATACAGTCATGGACACAAGGACAGAGCACATCATGACATATTAAGAGACCCAGACATAGACAGACGCACCATATCCATATCCACACACACATATACACATACAGACACCTCAGTGTTGACAGTTCTGGTTATCAATGAGCCATTCCCTAACCCTGCACTTGAATGAATGGTATGATGTGGACACTCTAATTGTTTGAGGAATTGAGTTCCATTGGTGGGATGCTCTGTATGAGAAGACGGCCTGGCCAAATACACTTTTTTTAAAAGGGATTGTACAGTCCCCCCTTGCCGCACCTCTAGTGTTCCTGGTTGAGGCAGACTTGAGGTTGATGAAACCGGACAAAGGAGGAGGAGCCAATCCACACTTTATTTTAAAAACTAGACAGACGTTTTGATATAGGGTCAGGTTTTCCCAACTGAGTAGATTATATTTATTTAGAATGTGACAATGATGGTACCTGAATGGTTTCTTGTCTAGAATTTTTATTGCTTGTTTGTAAAGTGATTGAAGTGGTTTCAGAATGGTGGAATGTGAATTGGACCAGGTTATCAAACAGTATGTGATGTGGGAAAGAACCATTGAATGAAAATATAGCTTTGCTGCCTCTGTTGAAAGGAAGTTTCTTATGTACCTGAAGTTTGATAGGCTGAACTTTACCTTATTGCAGAATTTTTTTATGTGATTTTTGAAGCTAAGGTTTGGGTCTATGTGTAATCCTAAATACTTATATTCTGATACTACCTGTAATTTCTGACTGGAGATGAAGATATCCTGCTCTGCAACTTCTCTGTGGCCCTTGGAGAAGAACATACAGACAGTCTTAGAGACATTCAATTGTAAACAGCTGTTCTTAAGCCAGGATGTGACATTCACCATGACATTAGACAATTTTGTTGCAACCTCTTCTGTGGTTTTACCACAGAAAAGTGACCTGTGGTGCGTTTGTGTGTGTTTTTCCTCTTTTTAACTTCTCTGTACGTCAAGTAATTTCCTTTTTAGAGTTTTAATTAGTTTCCATTTTTTACCTCTGTGCCATCTGACCGCTTTATTTTATTGTTTATTCTATCCAGCAGTGCAGTGATGTTTCCTATTTATTAGAAGTGCTGTGTGTGTGCTCTATAGAGGTGCAGTGCTGATTTTGTCTGCAATATTCTTTTTAATTACTAGTAATGGTGGTCTAGATTCAGGGGCGTATTTGGCACGGGGGACATTGGAATGGGTCCCCCCCATTTTTTCCAGAATGCAGTTATGTCCCCCCCCCGTCTGACTACCTGTATGCAAAGAGTAGTAGATGGGGGTCGCATTTGCACGGGCCAAGTACCCACTTGCTAAAGTCCTCGTCTTTGCATAATAATAGCTCGGGTCGTCCCCTCAGCCGAGGTGTGTGTTAAAATACGTCATCACATACGGTATAAAGAGAGATAAGATAAGACATTCAGTGCTATGTCCGACTCCTACCTGCGTGCATGCAACAACGAGATGGCACCGTCGCCCAAGAGGAGAAATCTACTTGTGAGGTTTCTGTCCTTGCTCTCTCACTCGTTCTGTTCCTTTAACCACCCTCGCTTTGTTTTCATTCATTTTCTGTCAATTGGTTCTATTCCCTCGTTCACACGTTTCTCCCCGTTGACGTCATCAGAGACGTCGCTGATTGGTTCTCTCACTTCCCCACGCTTTTCAATCACATTCCCCAGCTGTCACTGCTTTTCAATCAATCGATCCCTCATTATTTATACCCCGTTTTTCCCCACCCTAAGTTGTTGGATCGTCTTGATTTGTCTCTGGTTGTTTTTCCCCGTTGCTGCTGCTGCTGCCTTTTTCTCTGTGCTGTTCTCCAGGAATTCCTAGAAGCCTTCGCTTGGATACCTGCTCCCGTGGCGCGCGCTCGCCTCCACTGTTGTTCCAGTTCCATTTACGCATCTCGTCTGGGTGAGTTATCTATTTGACTGTCTTGACCTATTCCGTTTTTCGTGTGTAACTTTTACACTGAAGACTACCACCTTTTTGTCAAACAGTCACTCACCCAGCCATTATCTATTTTTGCTTATTCCTTTATGGAATAATATTTTTGGGATCTTCCATCTCCCTCTGTGTGTTTGCTCACACCGAAGATATTATTTCACAATTGGACTGTGTTTGGATTTTGCTCACTGTGTGTTTACATGAAGATATTCACTGGGACTGTGTTAGGATTTAGCTCACTGTGTTGTTAACACGAAGAGTTTCACTTGGGCTGTTTTTGGAATTGTGCTCTCTGTGTTGTTAACACGAAGAGATTCACTTGGGCTGTGTTTGGAACTGTGCTCACTGTGTTGTTAACACGAAGAATTGTACACCCTGTTCTCCTGCTCGTTTTAAGACTGCTCTGTCACTGACTCGTTCCCTCTCTCCCTCTCTCGGTCTCGCAACAACATCTGAGAATCCACCGAGAGAATTCTGCAGAGCGGTTCAGAAGTCAACACCTGCTTCCCAAGACTACCCTCACGGGAGAAGCTGCAGAGCAGCAGAACTTTGCCCCTTGATCATTGTACCTGTCTTGTTTGACCTGCTTTCCCTGTTTCTCTTATTCTTAGTACCAAATAAACAAGCCCTCGTATTTGGCAACTCTGAATCCTACTCTCTTGTGTCGTTGCATTTGGGGTCGGTGTCAAACCATAACATTACGATCCAACCAATATGACGACCCCAGCCGACACAGAGAGGGTCAGAACCGCACTTGCTATTCAAGTCGAGTTGACCAGGGATCACGGTCTCCAATTAGAGCGGGCTGCGGCTGCGGTGCAAGACCTCAGGGACCAGGTCCTGCCTATGCAGGGTTCAATGGCCGCTATGGCGGGACAACAGTCCGAGATTCTCGCTCAGCTTAACTCGCTGGGCGACGCCGTTAATACTTTTCATCTCTCACACCCTTCAGGAACATTCCCCGCAGCCCCAGCAGATCTCGCACCTCGGGAACCCCATCTCTCCGTCCCACGGCTGTTCGACGGTAATCCCGAGGAGTGTGCCACATTCATCATGCAATGTGAGTTGGTTTTCCGTCATCAACCAAGCCGTTTTTCTGCTCATGGGTCCCGAGTGGCTTATATAACCAACCTACTTTCAGGCCATGCTGCCCAGTGGGTCACTTCCTCCTGGGCAATGGAAGCAGATTTTTTGTTCTCCTACCCAGACTTCGTGGCGGAGCTCCGCAGAGTGTTCCACCATCCAGCCCGAGGTCTGGACCCTGGAACCCGGTTGGGGACCTTCCGACAAGGGAGCAGCAGGGTGACGGACTATGTCATGGAGTTTCGACTGGCGGCGGTGGAGAGTGGATGGAACGAACCTGCTCTTCGCCTAACCTTCATAAGGGGGCTCAGTGACGCAGTCCGGGACCAGCTCGCTACCAGGGAGGTGCCCGACTCCCTCGAGGAGCTGTTTAGCCTTGTCATCCGTATTGACGGACGCCTCCTGGAGAGAAGGCGCGAGAGGACCCGACTGTCACCTCCTGAAGCACCCCGGACTCCTGGACGCCCCGTCCCCAACACTACTGATGGTAACAGGCTTCCCCGTCCGGTGCGCGAGGAGGAACCCATGCAGCTGGGACGCTCTCATCTGAGCCAGGCGGAGCGTCAGGCAAGGCTCAGGTCCGGTCTCTGCCTCTACTGCGGAGGTGCGGGACACCGTATCGCCGACTGCCCTACCCGGCCAAAAGATCGGGCTCACCAAGACCCCGGGAGATCCTGGTGAGCCGTTTTTCCCATTCCCAGCGCCGCGCACCACCTGACCATCTGATGAGCGTCACCCTGGCCTGGGGGGACCAACGTGCCACGGTGGAGGCCCTCATCGACTCTGGGGCAGACGAGAACTTCCTCGACTTCGAGTTTGCCACCCAAGCCAACATACCTCTTGAGGCCCTTGTGAGGCCCTTGGAGATCTTTTCGTTGGACCAACACCGCCTGGCCGACATCTCTCAACGCACCGGCCCAGTCGTGCTGACCATCGCTGGGAACCACGTCGAGAGAATCCAGTTCCTCATTACCCAATCCCCCCTTGTCCCGGTGGTCCTGGGTAGGCCCTGGCTCGCGCTGCACGAGCCCCACATCGCCTGGTCCTCCGGTACCATCAGGGGCTGGAGCTCCTCCTGTCACGCCCGCTGTCTGCAGGCGGCGTCCTGTCCCCCGCCCCGGAGACCGGCTGGTGAGTTGCCCCCGGATCCCTCGTCCATTCCTCCCGAGTACCACGACCTCATGGAGGTATTCAGTAAGACCAGGGCTCAGGCCCTTCCACCTCACCGCCCCTATGACTGCGCCATCGACCTCCGCCAAGGGGCTCCCCTTCCCGGCAGCCGCCTCTACAGTCTGACTGTCCCGGAGAAGAAGGCGATGGATCTCTACATCTCTGAGTCATTGGAAGCAGGACTCATTCGGCCTTCCTCCTCCCCGGTGGCGGCCGGGTTCTTCTTTGTTGGTAAGAATGATGGGGACCTGCGACCCTGCATCGACTATCGTCAGCTCAACGAGATCACCATCAAGAACAAATACCCCCTACCTCTCATGAGCTCCACCTTCGAGCCACTGACCCAGGCCTCGTTCTTCACCAAGCTGGATCTCCGAAGTGCCTACCATCTTGTCCGTATCCGTGAGGGCGATGAATGGAAGACCGCCTTCAAGACCCCCAGGGGCCACTATGAGTACCTTGTGATGCCGTTCGGCCTCACCAACGCCCCGGCGGTATTCCAGGCACTCATGAACGATGTCCTCCGTGACATGCTGGAGGTGTTCGTGGTGGTGTACCTGGACGACATTCTTATCTTTTCCAGGACCCTCGAGGAACACATCCTGCATGTCCGCCGGGTGCTGGAGCGCCTCCTCCACAATCGGCTCTTCGTCAAGGCGGAGAAGTGCCGTTTCCACTCCAACTCCGTCGACTACCTGGGCTTCATCGTTGAGAAGGGCTTGACCCGAGCGGATCCTCGCAAGATCCAGGCTGTGGAGGATTGGCCGGAACCCATCACTCGGAAGGAGTTACAGAGTTTCCTCGGGTTCGCCAACTTCTACCGAAGGTTCATCCGGAACTACAGTCAAGTGGCGGAGCCTCTTACCAAGCTGACCTCCCCCGCTCTGCCGTTCGACTGGTCCCCAGCAGCATGCGCTGCGTTCCGCTCCCTCAAGAGAAGGTTCACTTCCGCCCCTATCCTGCTCCACCCTGACCCCAAGAGACAGTTCATCATGGAGGTGGACGCCTCGGATTCTGGCCTGGGCGCTGTCCTATCCCAACGTTCTCCTTCCGACCAGAAGGTACATCCTTGCGCCTTCTACTCGCGTCGCTTCCTCCCCGCCGAGAGGAACTACGACACCGGCAATCGGGAGCTACTGGCGGTCGTGGCTGCGCTGGAGGAGTGGCGTCATTGGCTAGAGGGTGCCGAGGAGCCTTTTACCATCTGGACGGACCACAAGAACCTAACGTTCATCCGCGCTTCCAGGCGCCTCAACGGTCGGCAGGCGAGATGGGCCAGTTTCCTCAGTCGGTTCGACTTCTCGCTGACCTTCCGCCCCGGTTCCCGCAACACGAAGGCCGACTCCCTGTCCCGGATGCACTCCAAGGGGGCTCCACCCTCTGAGGACCCATCTCCCATCGTCCCGGAGGCCCGAGTGGTTGGAGCCATCACCTTGGGCATCGAGGGTGTGGTGAGGCGTGCCCTACGCTTCCAACGTGCTCCAAGCAACGTCCCTAGGAGCCGTCTCTTCGTCCCCGACTCTGTCCGGTCCCAGGTACTGCTGTGGGGCCATACCAGCCGGTTCGCCTGCCACCCAGGCATCCATCGCACGTTCTCCTTCCTGGCTCGTCGTTTCTGGTGGCCCACCATGCGGAACGACGTCAAGGAGTTCGTATTGGCCTGCGCGGTCTGTGCCCGCAGCAAGGCCTCTCACCAGGCACCCTCCGGGCTCTTGCAGCCACTTCCCGTTCCAAGCCGTCCGTGGTCACATGTGGCGCTCGACTTCGTCACTGGTCTACCCTCCTCCCAGGGGAACACCTGCCTTCTGACCGTGGTGGATCGATTCAGCAAGGGGGTCCACCTCGTGGCCCTCTCCAAGCTTCCCTCAGCAGCCGAGACGGCGGACCTCCTGACGCACCACGTGTTCCGCCTTCACGGCTTTCCCCAGGACATCGTCTCTGACCGGGGGCCCCAGTTCACCTCCCAGGTATGGCGGGCTTTCTGCAAAGGATTGGGGGCAACGGTCAGTCTCTCCTCTGGCTATCATCCCCAGACAAACGGGCAGACGGAGAGGATGAACCAGAGCGTGGAGTCTGCTCTTCGGTGTGTGGCAGCCGAGAGGCCGGCATCCTGGAGCCGTTTCCTTCCCTGGGTTGAATACTCCATCAACTCAATGGTCAGTTCCGCCACCGGCCTCTCCCCTTTTGAGGTCTCCCTGGGCTACCAGCCCCCTCTTTTTCCCGCACAGGAGACGGAAGTGGCAGTTCCCTCCGTGCAGGTCCACCTCGACCGCTGCCGTCGAGTTTGGGAGATCACCAGGACCGCGCTGCTCCGGACATCTGAGCGCGCCTGTCGTGGTGCCGACCGGCGCCGGGTTCCCGCGCCGACTTACCGCCCTGGGCAGAGGGTGTGGCTCTCCGCGAAGGACCTCCCGCTACGGTCCTCGGCCAAGAAGCTCAACCCCCGCTTCGTCGGGCCTTTTGAGGTCCTGAAGGTACTCAGTCCGGCGGCCCTGCGCCTGAAGCTTCCTGCATCCATGCACATCCACCCCGTGTTCCATGTCTCCCGGGTTAAGCCCGTCTCCCTCAGTCCCCTTATGCCTCCAGCTCCTGATCCGCCGCCTCCTGTGCTAGTGGATGGTCACCCCCAGTGGCAGGTCCGCCGGTTGATGGGCGTTCGTCGGCGGGGCCGGGGGTTCCAATACCTGGTGGACTGGGAGGGTTACGGCCCTGAGGAGCGTAGCTGGGTCTCCCGGCAGCTCATCGTGGATCCCGGCTTGATCACCGACTTCCATCGAGCCCATCCTGACGAGCCGGGTCGGCCTGGTCGCCGGGTGGCTCCCGTGGAGGGGGGGGTACTGTGAGGTTTCTGTCCTTGCTCTCTCACTCGTTCTGTTCCTTTAACCACCCTCGCTTTGTTTTCATTCATTTTCTGTCAATTGGTTCTATTCCCTCGTTCACACGTTTCTCCCCGTTGACGTCATCAGAGACGTCGCTGATTGGTTCTCTCACTTCCCCACGCTTTTCAATCACATTCCCCAGCTGTCACTGCTTTTCAATCAATCGATCCCTCATTATTTATACCCCGTTTTTCCCCACCCTAAGTTGTTGGATCGTCTTGATTTGTCTCTGGTTGTTTTTCCCCGTTGCTGCTGCTGCTGCCTTTTTCTCTGTGCTGTTCTCCAGGAATTCCTAGAAGCCTTCGCTTGGATACCTGCTCCCGTGGCGCGCGCTCGCCTCCACTGTTGTTCCAGTTCCATTTACGCATCTCGTCTGGGTGAGTTATCTATTTGACTGTCTTGACCTATTCCGTTTTTCGTGTGTAACTTTTACACTGAAGACTACCACCTTTTTGTCAAACAGTCACTCACCCAGCCATTATCTATTTTTGCTTATTCCTTTATGGAATAATATTTTTGGGATCTTCCATCTCCCTCTGTGTGTTTGCTCACACCGAAGATATTATTTCACAATTGGACTGTGTTTGGATTTTGCTCACTGTGTGTTTACATGAAGATATTCACTGGGACTGTGTTAGGATTTAGCTCACTGTGTTGTTAACACGAAGAGTTTCACTTGGGCTGTTTTTGGAATTGTGCTCTCTGTGTTGTTAACACGAAGAGATTCACTTGGGCTGTGTTTGGAACTGTGCTCACTGTGTTGTTAACACGAAGAATTGTACACCCTGTTCTCCTGCTCGTTTTAAGACTGCTCTGTCACTGACTCGTTCCCTCTCTCCCTCTCTCGGTCTCGCAACAACATCTGAGAATCCACCGAGAGAATTCTGCAGAGCGGTTCAGAAGTCAACACCTGCTTCCCAAGACTACCCTCACGGGAGAAGCTGCAGAGCAGCAGAACTTTGCCCCTTGATCATTGTACCTGTCTTGTTTGACCTGCTTTCCCTGTTTCTCTTATTCTTAGTACCAAATAAACAAGCCCTCGTATTTGGCAACTCTGAATCCTACTCTCTTGTGTCGTTGCGTTTGGGGTCGGTGTCAAACCATAACACTACTTCTTCAAAGCAAACTAAGTTTTGCTACGCTGTCGCCCGGAGCTAAACCAGCAGCAGTGACGACACCACCACGAAACAGGAAGGCAAGTAACAGCATTTTAGCAGATTTTCTTTTTTTAATATAGGCCTAATGTATTTGTCCAGATTGACTATATAGCTATAGCTATTTGCCTGTTTGTTTCTCTTGAAAATAATCGTGGTTCATAAGTCCATGATTGATTGATTGATTGAAAAGTTTATTAACAGATTGCAGAATGGGTACAGTACAGTACAGCTCAATACATAAATTGTTAAGAGGATGCAGACCTGAGAGACTTTCGTCTTGTTTCCATCAGGGTCCCCCATTTTCAATTCATCATATGACACACACGACATACAGATAGACAGTACTGCTACATCTATACATTTATGACATACCAGATTTTCAAATACAGTACTGTTTGTGATACTAAAAAAATCCAGAAAAAGAGTATACATTTGACATAGAAACTGTGCATTGGAGGAGGTTGGGTAGGTGGGGTGGGGCTGTACATTGGAGGTGGGGGGGGGGGGGGGTTGGGTAGGATACAACCCCATTGTAATCATCCTGACTAATAATGATGAATTGAAAATGGGGGACCCTGATGTAAACAAGACTAAATTCTTTCTCTGGTCTGCATCCCCTTAACAATTGTGTGTATTGAGCCGTACTGTATTGTACCCATTCTGCAATCTGTTAATACAATTTCCAATCAATCAATAATGGGAATGGAACACTGGTGCATTAATGTTTTATTAATGTACGCTGTCCCCATGGTTCAAATAAATAAAGTTAGTAAACCTATACCCGTGTTCTAATGGTTTCTCTCTTTTTGTGTTTGGCAGTGTTACTCAGCTTGGAAGAGATGGCTTCAACTGGCTCTGAATCAGCTACAAAGGCAAATGGTCTGCTTGACAGATTCCAGAAAGGAAACACAGTTCTGGGACTCCATCTTGCTTTGGAGGTTCTTGAGGCAATGGAATGCCTCAACAAATCCTTGCAAAGGCGAACCACCACAATCACAGGGATGCAGGCTGCAGTAGAGTGTGTCAAGACAGCTCTCCACAAGAAACGAACAGAGGAAAGATTCCAACATGTATATGTCACAAATGTAACAGTACTATATATGTATGTCCCTATCCTATGTCATAAATGTCATTAAGAATTGAAAATCCTGACTAATAATGATGAATTGAAAATGGGGGACCCTAATGTAAACAAGACTAAATTATTTCTCTGGTCTGCATCCCCTTAACAATTGTGTGTATTGAGCTGTACTGTATTGTACCCATTCTGCAATCTGTTAAATAAAGTTTTCATTCATTCACAGATATTTGACAACACCGCAAAGCTGGTCACCTCACTAAACATCGATCCGATGGAAATGCCTCGTATCCGCAACCCTCCAAAACGTCTAACTGGTGACGCTGCAGCACATGTCCCAGCAACTTCTGTGGACTTCTTCAGAGGGGAGTTCTTCAAAATACTGGACACAGCAGATCTGCAATTCCGAGAGCGGTTTAATCAAAGAAGCTTTGAAGTGCTTCAGAAGTTGGAGGGTGTGCTTATTAGGGGAGAAAGTGATGACATTGTGGACAAGTATCCAGAGATGAACAGGAGGATGCTGGATGTTCAGCTAGCCATGTTCAAAGCAACTAACACCTATGCATCAAGCACAGAAGCTGCAGACATCCTGAGAGGCATGTTGCCTGAAGTCAGAGGTCTTTTTGATCAGGTGGAGGTCCTTGTGAGGCTGTTGCTGGTTGTTCCCTCATCCTCTGCTGAAGCTGAGAGGAGTTTCAGCGGACTCCGGAGGTTGAAGACCTGGCTTCGCAACTCCATGAAGCAGAAAAGGTTGAACAGTGTGGCAGTTTGTCATATACATCAAGAAAGAGTTGATGCCTTTGACATTAGAGAACTCTGTGAGGAATTCATCTCTGCCCATGATCGGAGACAACATGTCTTTGGAAGCATTGGATGAGTTTAAATGTGAAAATGTCAATTTAAATAATGGAGAAGTCACTTTAAAGGAATGAGGTATATAAAGTCACTTTAAGGAAAGAACAGATGTGGCTCTTGTATAATATAGTTTAGATACATTAAGTATAATAATGACAAAGTTAAAATTGTATAGTAGTCTACATAGAAACAGGTTTGTTATATAACTTATGTACCAGTGCATAAGAGTGATTTATGTTAATGTTTTGTACCTGTAATTAAATTTGATTAAAAGTTATTGGTGATAGATAAAGGTGATAGATACATTAAGAGCTAAAATTGTATATTGTATAGTAGTGTTTCTCAGGAACCTAGCATGTATTTTTTTTTTATCATGCATATCTTGTATTACTGTGTTCATAATTGCTAATTGAAGCACCATATAATAAATGTTCTTTCACCATAAACCTTTCAAATTTGTTTATTATTTGTCACAACAATACTTGTTTCTGTATGAGCTCAAAAAAAGTCAACCAACGAACTAGATTCTTGTACCGGATCTCCTCTCTGGTAAACAAGAATACCCTGAAGACTCTGGCAGGAGCACTCATTCAAGGGTACTATGACTATGCTTGCACCTCATGGTACCAAAGCACCTCAAAGGCGCTTAAAACGTTTATGTCACAAATGTATCAGTACTAAATACCTATATGTCCCTATGCCATAAATGTCATGTATGTTGTGTATTTCATAAATGTCTATATGAATTGAAAATGGGGGATCCTGATGGAAACAAGACAAACGTCTTTCTCAGGTCTGCATCCCCTTAACAATTGTATGTATTGAGCCGTACTGTATTGTACCCATTCTGCAATCTGTTAAATAAAGTTTTCATTCATTCATTCACTCAGTGTGTCGTTTACATGGAGAAATGGCGCCACCGCTTGGGAAAATGCGGTATTGCACCCCTGGTATTTAAAAGAAAAAAAAACTAGGTAGACGGCCCCCCCCCCCTAACCCCCCCCCATCGCCGTCACTCGCCACGCCCCCAAATCTGTCCCCCGCACACATTGAGAGAGAGTTACGCCAGTGTCTAGATTGGTCCAGTTGGGTATGATCCCTTTTTAGTGTTTTTATTTAATAAAGTGTCAAATCTTGGGAATACAAAAACCTCTGTTGTACGCCTGTTCTTTTATTAGAACCCCTGTGTGGTCTGGGAACTCAGAACATAAATGTGTAACAATGAATGAGGGTCTCTCCCCTTAACAGAGAGTTGCGCAGTTTCTATAGTCAACCATTAAGGTACATTTGGCATGCGCACTATGAAGCCCCGCCTAACAAAACCAAGTACAAGCCCCGAAGCCCCGCCCAGACGTTGGGCTTGCGGCTCTGCAGATATACCCTACTCGTTCAGACACCAAACCCCAGGAGGAGGGTGCAGAGCCTTCTAAAAGATTATATTATTATAATAATCATTATAAGGCTCTGGTAGGGTGTATCTGCAGTGCCGGAGAACCCCACCCACCGCTGGTTCCAACCGGTTCCAACCGGTTCCCACCGTTTTGGGCTAGTGCGCATGCGGATGGACATGCGGTTTACAGCTCTTATAGGGTTCCTCAAATTTGTTCTGAGCCAGGGAAATCAGCCTTTTCCTTTGATGCCTCTAACTCATGGAATGTCCTTCAACTCACGCTGAAATTGGAGGTTCTCCCTTCCCTTGGAATGTTTAAATGATTTCAGACCATTGTGTGACTATACCTGTAACTGTTTTAGTTGATATTTTTTAATTATTTTGAAACGTTTTAAATTATATTTTTTTACTCTGGTGTTTACATTTCTGTGAATATTGTTTTTATTATGTACTGTACAATCGTCGTTTCTGTAAATGAGGGAAACCTCAGATGCTTACGATTTTAAATAAAGGTTGAAATGAAAAAATAAATGAAATGTGTCTGAGCGTCGTCCTCTGCTTCCTGAGGCACGTGCTCCACAGAGGTCTACGGACGTGAGCGCTCAGCACTCCATCAAATACATTGTGTCTATAAAACACAGACCATTACAATCCTTAGTTGTTGTTGTTTCTTTTGTGATGGGCACGTTGCCACCTTTTGTCCTCTGAACCAATTTCTTGATTTATTTTTTTCTTTATTGACATAATAACGTTGTTGGTACGTAAGTATCTCTTAGAGTTTACTGTTTGTTAGTTTTTTTTTTTTTTTTTTCACGTGTTCATTTCAATCAAACAATCCAATAACATCCATTAAACTCCTTTGTTAAACTGTTTTGATATTACAGACACTGAAACGCTTTTGTCCCCACAGGTGTATCACGGAATCTCAGACAAAGGTATGGAATTAATTAACAGTTGATCTCGCATGACGTTCAGGTTTACATGTTGATCCATTATTCAGCCATATATGTCTGAAAACAAATATGTATTTTAATAACACATGACTTTTCAGAACCTGTTCTCCCAACAGGTCCACAGATGAAGAACTGCATGATGATGAGGAATTCTCTCCATAGCTAGCTTAAGGGATGTAATAGTGTGTATCAATAAAAAAAAATGATAAAAATTTTTTTTTTAGTCAGTATGAAAATCAAATGTGATCTGGATAGTGAGATCTTTTTTTTTTTTCTTTTCTTTCTTTTCTTCTTTATTCTTTATTGTTATTATTTAATTTTTTCTTGTTTAACTGTGGATTATGTGTTTCTTGTATAATGGTATAAATTATTATTTGTGTAAATTAGGTTGTACGCCGACCATTAAGTAAATACTTGTTTAGTTTAGGAATAAGGGGCAGGTAACTATAAGATTTATTCTTCTTCCTGCTCCTTTTGTCCATGGAATGATATTTATGATTGTGTAATGAAGAAACTCTGACTGTATGATTCCATGTGGCAAATAAAAACTCTGAACTGAACTAAACTCTGAACTGAACATCTCTGGAAGAAATGCCATTTTCTATAGGCTCTAGGTTTGTAAGGTTTACTCTCACACACACACACACACACACACACACACACACACACACACACACACACACACACACACACACACACACACACACACACACACACACACACACACACACACACACACACACACACACACACACACACACACACACACACACACACACACACACTCACACACACACACACACACACACACACACAACTCACACTCTAGTCATGTGTGGAGATGATAGGATATTCCTTTATTGATCCCCTTAGGGGAAATGCAGGCATCAAAGCAGCATGGGGGGGGTGCACAGGTACAAGTATGGGCAGGGTAATAGTAGAAGACATAAATATAGGCAATACATTTATAGTACAGAAGAAAAGTAAAAAACATGAGCTTGATAACTAACATAAGGCTATGGTTGAGGAGGTGAACTTGAGATTAGCCACAGCCCACAGGGGCCGTGGCTCACAGCCTCAATGTGACTCTGACCTTCCAGGGCAGTGCAGCAGGGCCCCGTTCCCCGTACCTGGCTAACTGAGTTAGCCGGATAATTTCCAGCATAGCCTGACTTAAGCCAGACCTTTCCATTCCCCGATGCTCGATTGTCTAAATCACCATGACAACAGATCAAAGAGTTTGAGCCTGGTCGGGAGCAGGCTTAAGTTCAGTTAGCTGGATGAACTATGGCCACGCCCCCGCAAAGAAATGCCAGCTCGCTTCCTGAAATATTTCTCACAGTCTAGATCCCATTATACCATTCTGAATTATGTTTTTGTGCTTCGTTTTCCTAGAGGGGGCTTTTGAAATGTATAATAATAGAACTAAATGCTGATAATAAATCATATTGAGCCTATAGATTTACTTTGTCCTAAATAAAATAATGCACGTCATATACGGCGCTCGGAGTCGCGATACACACTGCATGTGGTTATTTTAATAACGGCGCATTGCAAATGTGAATCCCGCGGGGATATTTTTTTTAATGGATGAAACCTATCGGCCGTTTGGCTCTGATTAGTTTCATATATTCTCTGCTGTAGATTTGCTTAACGGAGCGCCCGGATTGTGTTTCATTCAAGCATAAAATTGAAGTGTCTATGCATGGATTGTGGTTTTTGTGTTATATTGTAACTGGGATTAAAATGTCTGATGAGATGCGCTGTTTGACGGATTTGAGAAATTGAATGAGCCGTTGACGTCACATTAATGCATTTGAGAATAAAGAGATAAAACTTCATTCAAAAGAAAAATATTCGAAACACGGGTTTCTTGTCCATTGATGGATACACAATGAATATATATATATTAATATAATATTAATGATTATACGCAAAAGTAGCCTAGTTTTAAGTTAAAATATTATAAATCTACATGCATTGAGGATGTCATTATTTATATAGCTCTAAACGTGCACCAAAGTATTTACATTGCAAAAAGAAGAAAAAGACTAGAAGGAGGGGGATTCGAACGCGGGTTGTCTGCGTGAAAGGCAAAAGGACACCACAGTGCAGATAAGTAAAACATCCACCATACATCAATCAATGGATAAGAGAGCCGTATCCTTATTCTGAAACAGTTGAACTAATTATTTTCGCTAGCAAGATCTCATTTGGTTTATTCAATCCATAAACCTACTGCCAGCAGGAACGTTTAAAGAAATATAATCTGATTGATTGGGGTAATGAGGGATTTAAAATTAGCCTATAGATTATGCATTTAACTTGTCGGCGAGGCTATTGAGCCGCCTGCAATCTGTTAATAAAGTTTTAAAACAATCAATCAATGCCGTTAGAAGATCAGGATTTCTGTGATCGACACCTGCTGTCTTTTCAACTGAAGCGGCCGCGAGCAATTATCCAGAGTCTCAAGTCTGGTTCGAGTTAACGAGACTGAATCCACCTTCGAGGAACAGGAAAATCCCGGCTTCAAACATCGGGTTAATTGAATCTGGATAATGGGACTCTTGATCGACTTAGTTGAACCAGGTATGGGGAATAGGGCCCAGGTCTGTATGTCAGCGGGAACACAGCTGCCGTGTCTGTTTTTCTCTCTCCTCGCTCCACGTCTAAACAGTTTTTAGCCTTTTGTCTTTTCACACCCCCCTCTCTCTCTCTCAGCTGGAATATCTGCGTGAGGTGCTTCTCTTTAGAGCACGCGTTGGAAGCCGTTTGTAGGGATTTGTCCCATCGCTTTGAGCACCGTTTTGAAAAGTGTTGACTGCGATTGTTAGATGTAGATTTGAATAAAAACAGGATCATTTTCGGGAAAACGTGAATCCAATTCGTTGTACTTGTGAGGTTCGCCTCTTCCCTGGACCTTTAATTCCTGTTCCCTGGACCTTTAATTCCCTGTCTCCTCACCTCTCCAGCCCCCACCCTCGCGTTCATTTACTCTCGTCTGCTCTTCAGCAGCCCACACCCTTGGACTACCTGTCATTATGTGTTTGATTGGTCCGTGCCGAACACACACTTCTAGTCAAGTATCAATTACCATCACGCACCTGATGTGTGTTCTAATTAGCGCCCCAGTGGGCTTTAAATACCTCGATCTCCCCCCCAGTCCTTGTCGGGTCGTTCCGTATCATATCTCTATCTGCAAACTCCTACGGGAGATTCCCTATCTGTCTGTATGCTGTTTCATCTCCGGCGTGAGACGAGGTGCAAGCCTTCACCACCTGTCGCCGTTTGCCTGGAGTGGGACACAGTACTGCGCTCTCTAATTCTCTACGGGAGGTATTCCAGTGTTCCACTCCAGACCCCGCGCCAGATGCGCTCTCCGAACCGGCGCGTTCTCCAAGCAGACGCG
This sequence comes from Notolepis coatsorum, assembly GCF_963971535.1. NCBI lineage: Eukaryota > Metazoa > Chordata > Actinopteri > Aulopiformes > Paralepididae > Notolepis > Notolepis coatsorum. The sequence continues at coordinate 164,161,376 of NC_140171.1, read as the reverse complement.
CACCACTCCTGACCCCGCGCCAGATGCGCTCTCCGAACCGGCGCGTTCTCCAAGCAGACGCGCACCACTCCAGACCCCGCGCCAGATGCGCTCTCCGAACCGGCGCGTTCTCCAAGCAGACGCGCACCACTCCAGATCCCGCGCCAGATGCGCTCTCCGAACCGGCGCGTTCTCCAAGCAGACGCGCACCACTCCAGACCCCGCGCCAGATGCGCTCTCCGAACCGGCGCGTTCTCCAAGCACACGCGCACCACTCCAGACCCCGCGCCAGATGCGCTCTCCGAACCGGCGCGTTCTCCAAGCAGACGCGCACCACTCCAGACCCCGCGCCAGGTGCGCTCTCCGAACCGGCGCGTTCTCCAAGCAGACGCGCACCACTCCAGACCCCGCGCCAGATGCGCTCTCCGAACCGGCGCGTTCTCCAAGCCGACGCGCCCCACTCCAGACGTCTAGCCTGCGCGCTCCTACTCCATCCCTGTAAGCAGCTCTAGCCCTCGCCCTGTCCTAGGCCTTAACCCTGTTTTCTCTGTCCCTGTCTCCAGCCCGCCTCCGCGGGCCTCTGTCCCTGTTCCCCTCTCCGTTTTTCCCCTGTTCCTGCCCTGTCCTTGCCCTGGCCCTGTCCTTTAGCCTTAGCCCCTTAGCCTGCTCGCCTCTTAAAGGCACAGTGCCTATTTTCCCTAGTTCTTGTTTTCCAGTATTTTGTGTTCTCCCTTAAAGGGACAGTACCGCTTTTCTGTTGTTTTCAATAAATGCCCAGTTCTTGGCTTACTCTCATACCTGTCTTGTGTTGTGCGATTGGGGTCGGTTACAAACCATAACAGTACTGAGTGGGCACATGTAGAGAGACCTTGTGTTAACCATTATGCGGCGACTGTGTGGTGCTTTTACGTAATCAATAATATTATGTTTTCTGTGTTTAGTGTGCCATCATAATGTGCATGAATGTGAGTTGTGTATTTAAAATAAGAAGCAGGCTTGATTACATTGGAAACCTATACAGACAGTAGAGCAAGACCGATTAATCAGACATATCGGTATCGGCCAATATGTTCGCTGATAGGTGCCAATATTACAACTTTCTTTTACAGAACATGATGCAGAGTAAAATGCTTGGGGACATTTATAAATGTTGTCATCAGTTTGTCCAGCAGAGCACGCTCCGAATGCATGGTTTAAAATTAGTAAAGAGGACACCAGACTTCACTCATCGTGTTGTTTTTAATATACTTACCCATTACCTAAATATTAAGATAAATTCATCATTAGTGAAGATTAAGCTATTTAGAATAGAATATAGAATAGAACATGCAATTATAATATAATACAATTCAGTTCATGTCTCACACTTTTTGTATTTATAATATTTTGTACAGGTGGCTGAGGGTAGGTGTAAAGTGTAAGGTGTGAGACTACATTAAAAAGAAAAAATTTAACTAATTGTCGGAAATTGGTTTTAAGCCATAAATATTGGATCCGATTTTCTTGCAATAAAAAAAAAGTGAATTGTATCATTTTAAATGCTCTTTTAAAATGAAAAACAGTGATTGGGAAAGTATGTGAAAGTCCTTGAATTTCCTTTTGCAATGTCTGTGGGAACCCTGGTTTGTGCGTCCTCGTCCTTGTGCACGTGCTGGAAGAACATGTGATTCACAATTTTCAGCATTGAGTCACTAATTTGTTTTTCTATTAATACATTTGAAGAAGAAAAAAATTTGTGTATCGTGATTGCAGACCAACGATGCAATTACACTGATGGACAACATAATAATAATAATTCATTACATTTATATAGCGCTTTTCTAGACACTCAAAGCTCCCCCCACAATGTAGGGTGTGAATTGCCTCCTTCACCACCACTGGTAGCACCCAACCTTGGGCCACGCAGGCTGAATGGCTGCCATACACTGGCACCAGACACACATCACACTACACAATGACTACCATACACTGGCACCAGACACACATCACACTACACAATGACTACCATACACTGGCACCAGGCACACATCACACTATACACAATGGCTGAACGGCTCAGGAGACAGGGATTGATATCAGCCAATTAAGGGGGAGGGATGATTAGGTGGCCTTGATGTCTGAGACCTGATTGGGAATTTGGCCAGGAACGTCGGGGAACCCCCTACTCTTTACGATAGGCGTCCTGGGTTCTTTAACGACGAGATTCGGTCAACATATTGCCTCATGGCTGCAAAATAAGTGGTTCCTTTTAGGGGGGAAAACATCTGCTGAACATGTGGACGGTTCTGGATGTAATTTTCACAATGTGTTGCATACAAACCTCTTTTCTCACTTGTTTGCCTTCCTCCCTGGTAACACGTTTTGTGTTTGGTGACTGGCCACTTTTTCTACTACATGCCCATTTTCTTGAACATGATAGCCTAGTTCACCACCAAGAGAAAAAGAAAAGAACAATCTCTTTTGGAACCACACATATTATGGCTTTAGACGCTAGACAGTGGGAAAACATGAATGTGGCCATGCCAAACTGTCCTAGTTAACCCTATCACTACCACACTACCAAAGGGTTAACCGTCTGTAGTGTGGTAGTGAAAGGTTAACCTCCTATTGTGTGGTAGTGAAAGGGTTCAAAAATAGGGATGTCCCATATTATCGGTCTACCGATATTATCGGCCGATATTGGCATTAAAATGTAATATCGGAAAATATCGGTATCGTTTAAAATAAATAAATAATAATAATCATTTTTTTATTTTATTTTTTACATTTATTTTACCTTTATTTACCCAGGCAAGCAAGTAAGAACAAATTCTTATTTTATTTATTGTCAAAAGTATGCATAATGTTGTGTTAATTCCACAACAAGAGATATGTAATGTTAATTACCTGAAATTATTCCGTTTTTTGGGGGGGGGGGGGGGGACCCCGCATATATCGGTATCGGTTGATATCGGTATCGGGAAATTAAGAGTTGGACAATATCGGTATATCGGATATCGGTAAAAAAGCCAATATCGAACATCCCTAGTTAAGAATCATTTACCTCCCCAGTTGACAACTTGGCTGATGGATGACCCCGTGGGTGGTCTGCATGTTGATTGGCTGATGGATGACCCCGTGGGTGGTCTGCATGTTGATTGGCTGATGGATGACCCCGTGGGTGGTCTGCATGTTGATTGGCTGATGGATGACCCTGTGAGTGGTCTGCATGTTGATTGGCTGATGGATGACCCCGTGGGTGGTCTGCATGTTGATTGGCTGATGGATGACCCCGTGGGTGGTCTGCATGTTGATTGGCTGATGGATGACCCCGTGGGTGGTCTGCATGTTGATTGGCTGATGGATGACCCTGTGAGTGGTCTGCATGTTGATTGGCTGATGGATGACCCCGTGGGTGGTCTGCATGTTGATTGGCTGATGGATGACCCCGTGGGTGGTCTGCATGTTGATTGGCTGATGGATGACCCCGTGGGTGGTCTGCATGTTGATTGGCTGATGGATGACCCTGTGAGTGGTCTGCATGTTGATTGGCTGATGGATGACCCCGTGGGTGGTCTGCATGTTGATTGGCTGATGGATGACCCTGTGAGTGGTCTGCATGTTGATTGGCTGATGGATGACCCCGTGGGTGGTCTGCATGTTGATTGGCTGATGGATGACCCCGTGAGTGGTCTGCATGTTGATTGGCTGATGGATGACCCCGTGGGTGGTCTGCATGTTGATTGGCTGATGGATGACCCCGTGGGTGGTCTGCATGTTGATTGGCTGATGGATGACCCTGTGAGTGGTCTGCATGTTGAGAGACAGATCAGGGTCATCAGGTTCCTGTTAACTCACCACACCATTGTTTGTTTCAGGCTAGAAATTAGGAACCATGACATCTGTGGTATAAACGGTTCGACACGGGAATCGAACGAGGAACCTCTGGGTAACCAGATGACTGCTCTACCTACCGAGCCACTGTCACGGTCTGCGTACAACACAGCAGCTACTGCTCACGTTGATGCTCATGGGATTAAATTCCTTAATCATGGGCACACGGTGATAGTGTAATATCAGGGTTCGCACAAGGTCCTTGAAGTGCTTGATTTTTTGGAGAAAAAAAGTCAAGGCCTGGAATTCCTTGAAAACAGCAATTTTTTTTACAAGGTGCTTAAAAAGTCCTTGCAATTCAAATCAACCATTCGCATTGAACGTTTAGTTCATCCATGATCAAATTGTTCTGAAACAAGAAATCGTTTAAAAAAAATAAATCCATGAAAATGCGTTTTGTTTTTTGGCCAATCTGTTTCTGAGTCTACGCATGTAATTCTCATTTTGTTCTTTCGTGTGGTGAAGTATTTTATTTGTTTGTCATAGGCCTACTGCACTTTGGTATGTGTTCTTATTGGATTAAACCTGATGCCTTTAGTGCGCCTATGAATAGACTGTGTTGTCTTTTTTATGTTGGGCATTGGGGGGTGCGTCAGCTAGGTTGGGAGGTGACGGGGGATGCATGGCAAAAAAAGTTTGGGAACCGCTGCTCTAGCTTGATCTAGCTGGCAAGCAGGCTAAGAAGATGCTTAAAAAACAGCATTTAAAAGTGACTTGTATCCTTCGAGTGACATCCTTGAAAATGAAAAAAATAGTGCTTGGAAAACGACTTACAAGTCCTTGAATTTCATTTGGCAATGTCTGGGAACCCGGTAATATCTTTATGGGTGAAAACAGTTTACACACGGACACTGCCATGTCATCTGGTGTCTCCAGTGATCCGTCCAGAGTCTCTAGACATCGTCAGCGGGACTCTACAGGCCGATGCACTGCTCTGTCCTGGAGATCAAACCTGTAACCTTCCCGTTACTCGTCTGTTCCTCTAACTTCCAGGCCGACCCCTCCCCCCCCAAGTCAAATAGTCATCATTTCAACTTCTGTTCTCCCTACAGGTACTTCATGATTAGTCAGAGAAATACGGGGACATAACCAGATCTTTGCTGGAACAGCACAACCCTATACTTACCTATGTGATTGTACGTAAACAAGATGACTGTTTGACTCTACCTGCAAGCAAGATATTGTATTGGGACTCCATGAGGTAATTTCAGTCAATAATTACATTACTATTTGTTCTTGGAAAAAGGCAATATTGGATTCAAATTTCAAGAAAAGTTATGGTGGCTGTTTTTCTAGACTATTCTATCATACCTGCATATATACCCAGTGGCTAAGACTCTACATTCTATCATACCTGCATATATACTACTATATACTATATACTATATAAATATACCCAGTGGCTATAAAAACAAATTGCCTCCTTCATACTTCTGAAAGGAAACCAGTGGCAATTTGGCCCAAATAGATATTATTTGTAAATTTACATAAATATTTCTTATCACTTTAGATTAATGTTATGCTTTAAAATGTCTGGAATTTCCTTTTGTCTGAATAGAGTACTTGGTGTACATTAGATTAATTAATTAAACTAGAAATGTTGTTACACCAGAATATCTGGAGATGGTCAAGTATATATATATTTAAAACTACTGTAAGGAATGACTAATAATTCTGGGGAATAATTTGTTTTGCACATCATCAAAATGTAAGGATCTTGTTCTTTTAGTTTTTACATCTGAATAGGCCTATTGTACATATTACTGGGTTCAGTGGCCAGATATTGTTAAAACTTTCATTCTCTATATTAATGAAACTTGAGTTACCTATCCCTTTACTATGACCTTTTGTCAATGTAAGAATATATACACTGAAAAAGTTACTTGCAGATGTTAAATTCTTGAACAAAACACTGAAATATATGGTGTGCTTTTCACAACTTTCTTATCCCACTTAAAATGCAGATCTGTTTCACTCAAAATATTCAAAACAAATGCCAATTTAGAAAGATTTACAATTTCATTATAATCCTTGTCAATCAATTTGAACATTTAAAGAAAATGATGTCTCCAATGACATGTTTTAATGACATCACGTGCACGCAAGCTCCCACACATGCACATAAATGTTCCCTCACATGCGCACAGAATAAAGTCGATGCCTAATTGCCTCTAGGAATGGAATGGAACACATTTAATTCACAAGTTTTGTGTGAATGTATTCTTGAGGACGTATTTGAACATACCTGACGACCTTACCTATTGTTATGCAAAGTAGCCAGGTGGGTACTTGGCGAGTTGGCGCACGAGTCGAGTGCAGCGCGTTCTTGTGTGCCCGTGCTCCTGTGTGCTCCTGCTCACAGACCTGGTGGAACAGCATGCAACCCCGTCCCATGACCAACCATAGAGAGGGCAGTACTGTATCTACGGAGATAACCTATTGACCTATCTCAAACCTGCCCTCTTGAGCATCAGAGCTTGGAGACTTATTTTCCCTTGGACAACGGAAGTGACAGTTGTGATTGGAGGATCACGAAAAGAGGGCGCGGTTGAGATAGGTCAACAGGATTATCTCCATAGATACGGTACTGCCTATCTATGGTTAGCTCCCGCTAATATTTGTATTTTTTGTTGTATGGGAGCCGGCAGCTGGGAGATATCATTCGGGAGTAGTGTTGTTGCGGATAGTGGAATTGTCAGGTCACATACAGTATATCCAAAAGCTTAGTGGTTATGGTTTTCCAAAATCGAACCACGGGGGACATTCCCAAAACATGTGCAGGTAGGTGCCAGTGGCCCCCAGAGTGAACAGGGTGCACCGGGAGTCAGCCACAAGACCCATCACAAACTTCACTATGGAGTTGGAGCTGAACTTGGCCACACAATCGTGTGTGTAGAGTGAGTACAGCAGGGGGCTCAGAACACAGCCCTGAGGGGACCCGATGCTCAGGGTGATGGTGTTGGAGGTCTGACCCCCCACCCTGACCGCCTGGGGTCTTTCACTCAGAAAGTCCAGTACCCAGGCGCTCAGGGCGGAGCTCAGACCCAGCTCGATCAGCTTGTCCACCAGTCTGGTGGGGACTATGGTGTTGAACGCTGAGCTGTAGTCAATGAACAACAGTCTCACATAGCCCCCCTTCTGACGGTCAAGGTGAGAGAGGGTGCTGTGCAGTACCTGCTTCAAGAGTAATCAATATGATGCCTATTAAAATTTATATAATTTGAACCTGTGTCATGTGTCTTTTGATGTGAGGACTTTGCTCAGTTTTTTACCAATAAAGTAACTACTAGGGCTGGCATTGGCAGACATACCACCAATGATATACACAGTTTACCTGGTAACAAACCGCCAACTCTGAAGACATTTTGCAACACCTCTGAGGCGGAACTTCATAAAATTGTAATGCAGAATAAATCTTCAACCTGCAATCTCGACAACGTTCCCTCAACCTTTTTTAAGAATGTCTTCGATGTCTCTCTGAATAATTTCGAAAAATAATGAATACATCTCTTGAGACTGGAGTTTTTCCCAATGCTTACAAAACTGCTGTTGTAAAACCATTACTGAATAAATCAAATGTCCTAAGCAACTATAGGCCTATTTCCAAATGACCTTTTATGAGTAAATTACTAGAGAAAAATGTTTTTAATCAATTGAATACTTTTTTTTAATGAAAATGGTATATTAGAGAAATTCCAGTCTGGTTTTAGATAGGACGGAGACAGCTCTGGTTAAAATAACAAATTATCTCAGGATTAACCCTTTCACTACCACACTACCAAAGGGTTAACCCTTTCACTGCGACAATACAGAAGGTTAACCCTTTCACTGCCACACGACAAAGGGTTAACATTCTGTAGTGTGGTAGTGACAGGGTTAATACTGATGCCGGCAGAGTCTCTTCTTTTGGACTTGAGCGCTGCATTCGACACACTCGATCATAGCATTCTAATAAACCGCTTTGAAAACTGCGTTGGATTATCTGATCTGCACGGAATTGATCTGTCCTATCCATTTGACCAGCACTTGACATTGTTGTTTCAAATGTTTTTTTTTTTACTGTTGTGTCAATAAAGTATCCAATCAATTTTCACAAGATGGCGCCGATATGCCCGGTCGCCTGTCTGTTCGCTCCGTCGAGATTGTGCTTACTTTTGTTAATATTTATAGTTTTAAGAGTTTTGTCTGTACCAACAGTAGGTGCATTTAATGTGTATGACCGTCAGTCACTTATAGACATCGGATTACGGGAAACTTACCGATTGGATTACTCCCTGAATCAGCTTTCCGAACCGCAGCAATGGCCTGTGGAAATTCTCAGAACAATGGGACCAGATCCTGATCCCAGGAACAAAGGAATCACCAGGCGGCGAGGGAAGAGAGCTGGGATCCGTAACAGGCTGAGATCCAGACGACACCAAACACCATTACCCAGTATATTGCTAGCCAATGTACAATCAATTGACAATAAACTGGATGACATCCGAGCAAGGATTCAATACCAAAGAGACGTCAGAGACTGTAACGTTCTCTGCTTCACCGAGACGTGGCTGACGCCGGACGTCCCAGACCACGCTATCCAACCGGCCGAACACTTCTTCATCCACCGCAAGGACAGATCAGCATTGTCCGGCAAACAACGTGGAGAAGGTATTGCCTTCATGTTTAACAACAATTGGAGCGATCCAGCTAACGTGAAGGAATTATCGAACCACTGTTGCCCAGACCTGGAATATATAACCATCAAGTGTCGTCCTTTCTTCCTCCCGAGGGAGTTAACAGCGATCATCCTTGTAGGAGTGTATATTCCACCGCAAGCCAGCAATAGTGCCGCGCTCTCCAGGCTTCACGACGAGGTAAACAAACTCCAGGCAGCGAACGTTAATGCCGCCATCATAGTTGTGGGTGATTTCAATAGCGCCAATCTGAGAAAGGTATTACCTGACTTCTATCAGCATGTGACTTGTAACACCAGAGGCGGTAACATCCTAGATCACTGTTACACGCAATTCAAAGGTGGATACAAGGCTCATTCTGCTAGTGGCTTTGGTAAATCAGATCACGCGTCCATTTTCCTTTCACCAAAGTACAAACAAAGAATCAAAAGCACTCCCGTAGTCTCGCGAGAGGTGCAGAAATGGGATTTGACGTCAGAGGAGACGCTACAGGCTGCGTTTGACTGCACAGACTGGAGCGTGTTCCGCGACACAGATAACATTCATGTCTACACGGAGACAGTGCTGGACTATGTTCGTACTATGGTGGAAGAAACAATCCCCACTACCAAAATGAGAGTTTACCCAAATCAAAAACCCTGGGTAGACAAATCCGTCCGTGAAGCTCTGAGAGCGTGCACCAAAGCATACAACGACGGCCTAGTGGCAGGCAACATGAATGACCACAAGGTGGCGCGATACAACGTAAGGAGGACAGTGACAGAGGCCAAACGACGCTACAAGGATAAAATTGAACTCCAGTTTGAACAGGCTGACTCTAGAGCTATGTGGCAGGGGCTCAAAACGATGACAGACTACAAAGGCGCCTCCCTCAAACTGAACAGTGACATCTCCTTAGCAAATGACCTCAATACCTTCTATGCAAGGTTTGATGCTGGTAATAACAACACCAGCCCACAAGCCACGGCAATGGGGGGGGGGGGGGGGGGTCGGCTGCTGATGGAGACGCAGTGTTCAGGGTAACAGAGCATGAGGTGAGGCGGACCTTTAAAAAAGTGAATATCAGGAAGGCAGCAGGTCCGGATGGCATCCCCAGCCGCGTCCTAAAAGTCTGTGCCGACCAACTGGCCCCAGTATTCACTGACATATTTAACCTGTCCTTAGAACAGGCTGTCATCCCCACCTGCCTGAAGAAGTCCACTATTATCCCTGTACCCAAAAAATCCAAGCCTGCTTGCCTCAACGACTACCGCCCTGTAGCTCTCACCTCCATAGCCATGAAGTGCTTTGAGAAGCTAGTAAAGGGCTACATCTGCTCCTCCCTCCCCATCAACATGGACCCCCTGCAATTTGCATACCGCCCCAACAGGTCCACGGAGGACGCCATAGCCCATGTGCTGCACACAGCAGCATCACACCTGGACAAGAGGCAGGGGAACTATGTGAGAATGCTATTCATGGACTACAGCTCGGCATTCAATACCATAGTCCCCTCCATACTCATAGCCAAGCTCAGGGACCTGGGCTTGAACTATGACCTCTGCCAGTGGGTCTTGGACTTCCTGACTGGCAGACCCCAGGTGGTGAGAGCAGGCAACTGCACCTCCTCATCCATCACCCTCAACATAGGGGCCCCACAGGGCTGTGTTCTGAGTCCCCTCCTCTACTCCCTGTACACACACGACTGTGTGGCTCAGCGGAGTAGCAATACAATCATCAAATTTGCTGACGACACAGTGGTGGTGGGCCTGATCTCTGCCAACGACGAGAGGGCCTACCTGGAAGAGGTCAAGGTCCTGGCGGGATGGTGCCAGGAAAACAGCCTCTCCCTGAACGTCAGCAAAACAAAGGAGATGATTGTGGACTTCAGGAGGTCGGGGGTCAAGGACTACAGCCCCCTCAGCATCGACGGGGCACCGGTTGAGAGAGTCAACAGATTTAAGTACCTCGGAGCCTACATATCCGAGGACTTGACATGGACCACACACATTGACAGTGTTGTGAAGAAGGCACGACAACGCCTCTACTTCCTCAGGCGCCTAAGGAAGTTCCAAGTCAGTCAGAAGATCCTTAAGAACTTCTACTCATGTACAATAGAGAGCATCTTGACTGGCAACATCACCTCCTGGTTTGGGAATAGCACTGCACAAGACCGAAGCAGACTACAAAGAGTGACACGTTCAGCCGAACGCACAATTGGAGGGGGGCTCCCCACCCTCCAGAACATTTACAACAAGCGTTGCAAGGGCAAGGCTAAGAGAATCATTAAAGACTCCAGTCACCCGAACAACTGCCTCTTTGAACTGCTGCGGTCAGGCAAGCGATACCGGAGTCTCAAGGCGAGCACAGAAAGACTCAGAAGAAGCTTCTATCCCCAGGCCATCAGGCTGCTAAACGAACAATGAACACTACACAACAACAACCACCAAACGCACATAGCACACACATCCACACGCACACACTCACTTTAAACAAACACACTGTAGCACCCACTCCACACACTTTATAGCACACACCCACTTTAAACAAACACACTGTAGCACCCACTCCCCACACTTTATATTTATTGATGAAGGATTGCACTACAACTCGTACACCTTACTGTAAATTGTACCTAAATTGTACCTCATCCCATTTCTGCTTTGCACTATATAGTACTGTACATTAGTACACTGCATAGTATTGTATATTGTATATTATATGGTAACTCAGAACATTGTACATATGTCTATACCGAACACTGTGACCTCATTTTCTTCTTCTAAATTACATGCTATACTATGTTATTTGATACTATCTTGTCTAGCACAGTCTCTGGAGCGTAACAGTAAGAAGCATTTTGTATGAAAGTATTCTGTACTTCTGTATGACAACTATTAAAGAAACTTGAAACAATAATTTTTTTTTAAAGAATTGGTTTTTGAAAATATACACTTTGACTGCTGTTTTGATAGGGTTAGGGTCTTTACTCTTGACTACAATTGAAAAAGAAACACAACATCACTTAATACGGACTGTATTGATGTATTTGTGCAATGTGAAATAAGGCTTAAGAGGTTAATATAGACCCATTAATGTAGAACTATATACTGAGTTGATTGACACCTCCCATAAGTCTCTACGACAAACAGTTATTTGTGTGTGTGTGTGTTTTTCCCAGTGAAAGTGTAAGAGGCTCATTTATGTGTGACCTCACTGCCAGCCTTAATTGATTCAAATCTTAAGACACACATCCATCCTCAATGCATTTCAATGAGGCGGCGCTTCTCTCAAGAGACAGGCAGTCAAGAGTTTGTACTTAACCTGCACATGTGGGCCCTTTTGAGGATGATTTGCCCACCGGCACTTTGGATTGAGGCTCAGTGATTAAGTCCTGTTCCACACAGAAATGAAAGAAGACTTTGATTAACTGATGAGTATTTGTGGAAGAGAGTTGAACGAAGGTGGAATGGTCTGCAGATAAATTGTTTGATGTGTAAAGGACGACATCTAGTGGACAAGACTTATAACACACTCCACAAGTAATGAGACTATCAAGGTTGATATTGTATGACATTGTATTCTAGTTTCAAACCTGCTGCAGGGACCCAATTTTCCAGTTATGAATATATATATATATATATGTCTCTTCTAAAACTGCATAGAACACCTTAAATTGAAAGGACCATTTCTGAAGTGTGGACCCTGCTTTAATAAAGCACTTCAAAATGTTTTCTTGATTTACTACCACTGGCAGAACACCCCACCCCTTGGATCCTTTATTGTCCTGCATGAAAGGTGGCAACCCTGAGTGTTCTTGCCATCAGTTTCTATGCAGGCGAAATACAATAGGAACGGTGTCACTCTCCTACGCTACGCTCGGAGGGAGGATACCGCAGGCGGAAGACGGCCGCTGCTGCTGGAGCTGGACCGAGTCATGTGAGACAAGCCGGCAGCAGCGCGGCGCACGGAGCCGGGGAGAAACCACCGCCTCGCCCCGCTGGCGCTTCACAGCGCGTCTCAGGCAAGAGTGTAAAGGGGGGCGTAATAGCATAGGTCAGTGGCCAATCAGAGGAACCCGGAAACACAACTGCGTTGGGTAAAGCATACACGCGTCCAGGAGCACTCACACAAGGGTACTACGACTATGCTTGCACCTCATTGTACCAAAGCACCTCAAAGGCGCTAAAAACTAAATTACAAACATCTCAAAATAAACTGGTCAGACTACTGCTTGACCTTACTCCTAGAACCCACCTCACCCCTGCCCACTTTGACAACCTAGGATGGCTTAGAGTAGACGACAGAGTACAGCAACTTGCAATGGGCCTGGTCTACAAGATACACTACACGACCAAGGTACCCATGTACATGTCAAAATACTTCCCAAAGGTCAGTGAATACCACGAATACCACAACACCAGAGGGAGCTACACAAATCATGTTAAACCCAGATTCGGCTCAAACAAGGGACTAAACATGTTTCACAATTATGCCACATCAATGTGGAACGCCCTACCCAAAGCTGTAAAGGAATGTGAATCCCTACCCACATTCAAAACCGCTCTTAAAGAGCACCTACGGGAGGCTGCAATTCGAAACTGGCCACCGTAAATGTCCAAACCCCCCACCCCCTCCTAATAGACAGTCTCCTCCCCACCGCATGTATATATACTCTCCCCGCCGTATGTATATTTCTCTCCCACCCACCCACCCCCTCCAAATGTACAGTCTCCTCCCCACAGTATGTATATTTCTCTCCCACCCACCCACCCCCTCCTAATGTACAGTCCCCTCCCCATCATATGTATATACTCTGTCAGGATCTATGAGTAACAGTACTGTATATTTGAATACCGTTTATGCCACAAATGTATCAGTACTAAATACCTGTATGTCCCTATGCCATAAATGGCATGTATGTTGTGTATGTCATAAATGTCAATATGAATTGAAAATGGGGGACCCTGATGTAAACAAGACAAACGTCTTTCTCTGGTCTGCATCCCCTTAACAATTGTGTGTATTGAGCCGTACTGTATTGTACCCATTCTGCAATCTGTTAAATAAAGTTGACATTCTTCATTCATTCAGAGAGAGCCCCCCCCCCCCCTCATCCGCATGCGCAGTAGTGCAAAACAAGGTACACGCCCCGACGCCCAGCAGCGTCGCGAACGCGGAACTGGAAATCGGTAATCGCCCAGCAGCGTGATTACCAAAGGTAGCCGCATTTCTGGCAGACGTTTCTGGTCATGTGACATGTGCGCCCAATAGCGTGACGACTCGAGCTGTGTCTTTGTCCCATTTCCACGTCAAACAGCCTGCAAACTACCTGGCGTTCTATCGCCATGCTCTAAGACAAACTCTAACCTTAACCAACTTCGAAGATTGCCTAAGCTTAACCAGTGTAGAAACTGGCGTCGGCCAATCTGCCAGAAATGCGGCTACGGAAAGTATAGACGGAACTTGAAATCGGTTGGTAAAAGTATAGACGCCGCCCAGCACAGTGAAACCGAGTTTGCGCGCGGCTGCTGCACAGTATTTCCGGACGCCTACGAGCCAGGTGAGCTGCGTTGTGTTACTCTCCGTCTGATAAACGCTTATAAAAGTTGTAATTCGTGTTTTAAACGTTATCTACTTGTTGCTACATGTTCCGTAAAATAGTCCACTCATCCTGTGTACATTCTGTTCGGATCCAAGATCACTAACCCACCTTTGTATTAGTTTAGTCTCGGAGAAAGTAGGCTAATGCTAACGAGACCGCCTGTTTGCTAGCTCCTGTTTGCTAGCTCCTTGCTAGCTTACATAGCTCCTGTATAGCTTGCTACTAGCTGTTGGATATTACTAGCTTGCTAGTAAAAGCCCTCGGCTTTGAACTCGGCAGAATCTGCAGCTGGCTTTGATAAACCCTCAGGGTTAGTGCCCAGGGTAAAGATACAAGGCTTTTTATATCAGGGCATCTGCCCTGCGACCCTGTCTCTTATGAGATAAATTACTGACCCTCGAGCCGTAGCCAATAACGGCTGATCCTATCAACAAGAGCCTAAGGAGTAAGGGTTTAGACATAGTAACAAAATAACTGCAGGAATCAATACATCGGTTTTAATTGTTGTCAGTAACATTATACTTTTTTTTACTGACTGTTAGTACAGGTATATGGGTAAAAAAGGCAGACAAGGTAGATGACAATCTGATTGACAAGCTAAAAGCAATTGGTTTTGATAGTCTATCAGTGAGCTGGATGCAATCCTACCTTGAGGGGAGGGAACAGATGGTGGAGGTAAACGGTACCCTATCCCCCCCTCTCACAGTGAGCTGTGGTGTTCCACAAGGAAGCATACTAGGACCGCTACTGTTCCTAATTTATGCAAATGACATGTCGTCAGCTTGTGACTGCAACTTGTTCCTGTTTGCGGACGACTCAGCCCTGCTGGTCTCTGACAAGAACAAGTTACAGGTTGAAAAAACCCTCAGCTCGGAACTAGGCAGAATCTGCATATGGCTCGCTGATAACAAACTATCATTACACATGGGCAAAACAGAGTCCATTCTCTTCGGTTCAAATAACAAACTCAGCAAGACCGACGGCTTCTCAGTTACAGTGGGTGACAATATTGTCACAAGGAAAGATGAAATTACCTACCTGGGTTCCATCCTAGAGGCTAATCTCTCCTGTGACAAAATGGCATCCAATGTAATAAAAAAAGTCAACCAACGAACTCGATTCTTGTACCGGATCTCCTCTCTGGTAAACAAGAATACCCTGAAGACTCTGGCAGGAGCACTCATTCAGGGGTACTACGACTATGCTTGCACCTCATGGTACCAAAGCACCTCAAAGGCGCTAAAAACAAAATTACAAACATCTCAAAACAAACTGGTCAGACTACTGCTTGACCTTACTCCTAGAACCCACCTCACCCCTGCCCACTTTGACAACCTAGGATGGCTTAGAGTAGATGACAGAGTACAGCAACTTGCAATGGGCCTGGTCTACAAGATACACTACACGACCAAGGTACCCATGTACATGGCAAAATACTTCCCAAAGGTCAGTGAATACCACGATCACAACACCAGAGGGAGCTCCACAAATCATGTTAAACCCAGATTCGGCTCAAATAAGGGACTAAACACGTTTCGCAATTATGCCACATCAATGTGGAACGCCCTACCCAAAGCTGTAAAGGAATGTGGATCACTACCCACTTTCAAAACCTCTCTCAAGAGACACCTACGGGAGACTGCAATTCAACACTGGCCCCTGTAAATATCCTAACCCAACCCCCTCCAATGTACAGTCATTTACCTAGAATGGTTTTGTCAATAGTCCAATGTACAATTTTGTTTGTTTGTACAGAGTCTCCCCCCCCTCAATGTACAGTTTTGCTTGTTTATACAGTGTGCCCCCCCCCCCCCCAACCACCTCCAATGTAAATTACCCAGTATGGTTGTCAATATCCCAGTGTACCCAACCCCCCCCACCCAACCTCCTCCAATGTACAGTTTCTACGTCAAATGTATATACTCCCTTTTCTTGACTCCTTCTGTATCACAAACAGTACTGTATTTGCAAATCTGGTATGTCATAAATGTATAGATGTAGCAGTACTGACTATCTGTATGTCATGTATGTCATATATGTCCTGATGAATTGAAAATGGGGGACCCTGGTGGAAACAAGACGAAAGTCTTTCTCTGGTCTGCATCCCCTTAACAATTGTGTGTATTGAGCTGTACTGTATTGTACCCATTCTGCAATCTGTTAATAAAGTTTTCAATCAATCAATCAATCAATGTCAGCATATATTGATTGATTGATTGAACATTTTATTAACAGATTGCAGAATGGGTACAGTACGGCTCAATACACACAATTGTTAAGGGGATGCAGACCAGAGAAAGACTTTCGTCTTGTTTACATCAGGGTCCCCCATTTTCAATTCATATTATGACATACAGATAGACAGTACTGCTACATCTATACATTTATTATGACACACCAGATTTACAAATACAGTACTGTTTGTGATACAAAAAGAGTAAGAAAGAGTATATACATTTGAGGGGGAAGAAACTGTACATTGGAGGAGGTTGGGTAGGTGGGGGGGGGGGGGGGGACTGTACATTGGAGGGGGTTGAGGTTTTGAAGGTGGGTAGATTCACATTCCTTCACAGCTGTGGGTAGGGCGTTCCACATTGTTGTTGCATAGTTGTGAAACGTGTTTAGTGCCTTGTTTGAGCCGAATCTGGGTTTAACATGATTTGTGGAGCTACCTCTTGTGTTGTGTTTGTGGTATTCACTGACCTTTGGGAAGTATTTTGACATGTACACATAGTCGCTGATAACAAACTTCCATTGCACCTGGGTAAAACGGAATCCATTCTCTTTGGATCAAATTGCAAACTCAGCAAGGCCAATGTCTTATCTGTTACAGTGGTAGGGATGGGTATCTTTAGGATTTTATCGATACTACTACTCTTATCGATACTGCTTAACGGTTCGGGAATTTATCGATACTCTTATCGGTTCTTTTTGAGTATTTTGCACACACAAAAATATTATTAAGAACATAATCGACATTGCTTTATTATTCTTTAATATAACCATATTAGATATTACTGCACATGGCTACTTTTTGATCAATTAATACAAGCAGTCAGATAAATTAACTATTTTGGGACTTTCTATTTTATTTACAAAGTACTTGAATCAGAATGTCCCACCCAATACCCAGCTGTTAAAAACAGTTCAATACTCTATTTTATTAGTAGAGGCTGTGACACTATTTCACCCTATCCTCTGTCATCCTTCCTCTAGCTCAGGGGTGGCCAACCAGTCAGAAGGGGCCTTTCTCATTCACTTTATTCGTTTCCATTCCGTTCTAGCGCGTTCCGAGATTTAATGCGAACTTCCCACCTCCCTCTCCCCCCTCTAGTTTGTGTTGTACACACTGCAGTCTTGGTTCGCTCCGGGTTCTGTTTACGGTTTGCCTTTTGAGCGTTTACGCTTGCCGTAGGCGATGATGTCACGTTCGAAAATGTAAACAGGAAGTGTCTTAACACGACGGCGGAGATGCTGATATAAAATGAACAAATAACCAATAAATATGAAGTTATATTTGAACCTCTGTTGTCAAGCCTTGTCAATGTAACCCACCCCATTTTATCACGAATGGATGGTGTTGTAGAGTCCGCTTTTGAGCGTTTTGCAGGGTTAACTATAACGCTAAGCTAACGGCTAACGCTAGTTATCTTAGCCTTTTACTAGTAACATTGCTGCATCGATTATATTGAATGTCATTGATCTACTGGTCGACCACGGCCGACTGGTTGGGCACCACTGGTCTAATAGAAATAAATGCATTCGAACAAGAAAGTATAGTATACAGCAATGGTGTAACTGAGGGGTACAATTCCCTGACTGTATTACTAGATATGATACTTACTACCACTACCTTTGTACTTAATATTCGGCCACCCAGTACACGGCATAAATATATTATGATGAACACTGTCACGTAGATGAAACGGATCCAACACAAATGTACGAATTAGAAATAGGTCTTTATTTCTACACAGCGATGGTGTGTAGAGCAAGCACTTAATCAAATCAATCACATTTATGAATGGAAATTAGTATGCACTTTTATGGCAAGAGTATTCGTCGGTATATCAATAGAGAATGTCCAATCTCTGAAGGCGCAGGTGGTACATATACGACCTGGAATAGTTTAAGGAATAACAGCAATGATACTTTAATGATTATATACTGGATACGCTAGGGGGGGTTAATCCGGTCGCTTGTAAGCCGACAGGAGTAGGAAGGGGGGGGGGGTAGAATCCGGCTGCCTCATCCGGCCAAGGGTATCCCAGGTGAACCCACTGTAGTGCCGTTCAATGCGCCGGCGATCCTTGGACCACAGATGAAAGCAGGTGGACTCTTTGTGGGCCGGCGTCATCCGGTCCACGGAGGAGAGACGTGAAGCGACCTCGTCTTGCAGAGCGTCTCCTCACCTTGCGTCCTCTCCAGGGGGGGGGGTTCCAACACACGGCAGTGTCGGGGGTCTTTATCCATGGAATAATCAAAGTATACAAAGCATAATCCGTGCCTGGGAAGGCGGGCTGTCGTCGGTAGAATAATCCGGTATACAGGTCCACTCGCTCGTCGGCTCTGGGGCTCCTTGGGTGCAGCTTCACGTGGGGTCAACCACCCTGGATAAACAGCCAGTTCTCTGCCCGAAACGATGGGGTACTGACTACGGTAGTATTCTCACCGCACGAAGCACTATATATTAACAGACTATTATTAGCTTAATAGACTACGTCCAACTCGACGATATAGTGCCAAATATGACTATTCAAATATTAATATACACGATGTCTCAATACCGATGGTAGGCGAATTTGGCCTTACTCCCACACGTGGCGTCGCGGGGAGGCTTTACGTCTGTGACTCTATTGGAGGGTAAGAAACTAGACTGAAAAGGAAGTCCTACTTTAGTAGCGCAGTATATATACGCACTATGAACAAATAGTCCCATTAGTGGTGCGGTAGCCAGATTCCTACGCGGAACTAGGACTTGTTCGTACATGGGGAGCGGTACGTTTGAACTGGGTCTGAGGGGTATGGCAGCCTGGCACCAAGGTCTCGACCAATAGTAGAATGGAGACTATTATGGGATGTTCAGTAGGCTAGAATGGATATTCAATGCATATTGTACAAGGAATATACAAGGGATATCAGGGAATATTAGAGAATATACAAATACAATTAAATATATATATATAAATAAATATATATATTCGGTTTAATCTGGCCCTTCACAACAGCCACCCCCTGATTGGTCCCAGACCTAATCAGTTAAACGGAGACAGATTAATCGCGTTGTCTATTTACACATAAGGGTTTGCTGTAGGGGTCAGTCAACTTCACAAAGTCATAGGGTTATAGGGTCATGGTCATCATCGATTGTGTCTGGGAGTCGGGGCAGTTCTATGAGCCTCGCCACGGGACGGGTGTAAGTGCGACCCTGGACGAGCACTTCAGCTGCTCGGACCTTGCCGTCGGCACCGGTGATCACTTTGCTTACGCGGCCGGCCGGCCACATAGCTCTGGGCAGTGATTGATCAATAATCATGACGACTGTTCCTTCTGTCAAATTGTCTCTCTGGGCTCGCTGCAGTAGAAGCAATTCTGCTTCCTCGTAGTTAGCTGCTGACATATCAGCGGGGGACTTGCACTCCGGGTGGTACCGCAGGAATGTTCTTTGTTGTGCACTCTCTATGGACGTGCAATCGTCTATGTTAGGGTCGGTGGAGGCTACGGTGCTCAATCCACAGAACACAGACTTCTTATTTTCCACCTCCTCTGGACTTGCTTCCCTCGGGATAGGCATGGGCCACTGTCCTTCCGGGAGTCTTAGGAATGCGGGGCCGTCACTGTAGACATTGCGACGGGTGAGGTCATCCAGGGGCATCCCCCGGGTGATGACGTCAGGCTTCAGCTGGGTTCTGTTTTGTATCAACGTAGCGCCACTCGGTTTCTCCGGTTAACTCTTCGGTTAAGTCTTGAATCTCGGTGACTCTGACTCCCACGAAGACTTTGTACTTGCATGAGTCCGATTTGATCCAGGCGAGTACCGTCGTGGAATCTGACCACAGGATTGTTCTAGACACCGGTATGGTGAGCTCACGTTGGATGAGCGTGGCTAGGTGCGCTCCGGCTAGGGCTGCGCAGAGCTCTAGACGTGGGATAGATTGTTGCTTGCGTGGGGCTATTCTCGAGCGGGCGAGGACAAATGCTGTGTAGATCTCTCCCCCCTTCTCTTGGGCCCGCAAGTAGGCTACTGATCCGTATGCGACCTCTGAGGCGTCACTGAAGACGTGTAAGTCCATTTTACATGTCTCTGGCCTCACCGTGGGTGGGAAGTAGCTTCGGCGCATATTAACGCCTGGGAGTGAGTGGAGCTCCATCTCCCACTCTCTCCAGGTGGATGCAAGGTGTGCGGGAATGGGGTCGTCCCAGCCCTGGTCCTTGTCCCACAATGCTCGTACAATAATTTTTGCCCTGGTGGTGTACGGTAGAATACATCCTAGCGGGTCATATTGTCGGGCGAGTGTTGTGTACACACTCCGTCTGGTGGTCGGCGCCGCCGCCGGCCTTCCCTGCTCCGTAGTCAGGGGCTTGTGTCTGTAGTGAAGCGAATCTGTTTTGAATCGCCACACCAATCCCAGGGTCATCTCCTGGGCTTCTCCCGGGATTGTAGCCATCCAGGTCTCGCTGCTGGCTGCCTTGTCCTCGGAGGAGAGGCTGCGCAGTACTTGCGGATCGCTGCTGGCCCACTGCCTGAGATCAAAGCCGCCTTTGATCAATGAGGCGCGGAGTTTAATCAGGAGAGCCTCGGCTTCTTCCTGGGTTGAAAGGCTTTGTAGACAGTTGTCTACGTAGAAGCTGTTCTTTACGCTGTGTCGGACCTCTTCGTCCGCTGCTGGGTCCTCTGCTACATGTTTCTGTAGTGCAAATGTAGCACAGCAGGGGCTGCACGTCGTTCCGAAGGGGAGGACTTCCCATTGGTAGATGGCTGGGTGCTCATCTCCTGGCTTCCCTCTCCATAGGAACCGTAACAGGGGCTTGTCCGCCTCTACTAGTCTCACCTGCAGGAACATTCCTTTAATGTCCCCGCTGATGGCCACCTTTTCCTGGCGGAAGCGGAGTAGAACGCCGAGTAGGGAGGGGCCGAGTGTGGGACCGGGCAGTAACTCTTTATTCAGATTTTGGGATCCGATCTGGTAGCTGCAGTTAAATACTATGCGGTCTTTACCGTTGTGATGGACCTTGTGGTGAGGCACGTACCACGATTCAGTGGTCTGGTCAGCCTCTTTAATGTCCATCTTTGTGACGTGTCCCGCTGTGATGAGCTTCTCAATCTCAGCGCGGTATACACTCTCTTGGGCGGGGTTCTTGGCTAAGCGCCGCTCCGTGTTCAGCAGGTACCGTTCTGTGGCGTCTGTCTTGGCGTGGAAAGTAGGCATTCCTTCTCGCCGCAGGAGTGGCGTGGCGTATCTCAACACGCCGTTGACCGGGACTCTCTTGGTCCCTGTCTCGAGGAGGTGAATGGCGTAAATGTCATCTTTAGAGCGAATGTCTTTCTTTCCGTTCTTAAAGGGCATTTGTTCCAAGGTCCATAGCCAGTGCCACTCTACGTGTTGCAGGAGTGCGGTTTCTCCCTCCGTGACTCGGGAGTGGAGACATCTAGTGGCTGTACTTCGGTTGAGAGATTTGGCGAGCGGGCCTTGGAGAGTCCATCCCAAACGGGTCTCCACTGCTGCAGGACAGCCTCGGGGTCCGGTATGAACCCGGTCTATCGGGACAATGAGGTCTGCATGGTCGGAGCCTATCAACAGGGTCGGCATAGCATTGTCTATGAGCGGGATCGGTAACTTGCGCAGATGTGCATATTTCTCCATCAGCTTGGCGACGGGGTATGTGTACCGCGACAGTCCTATTTCTTGGCTGGTGAAAGCGTCTGTAATCTGGTACCGTCGCTCAGGCTGGCCGCTTGCTGCGATAGAGAATGAGACATTCTCGCCCTTTATCGTCTTCAAATCTCGTCTTATTGTCCGAATTGTCATTTGGGTTTCGCTTCCCCGCAGCCCTAGCTGGGCCGCAGCGGAGGCGAGCAGAAGGGTCTTCTCTGACCCGTCATCGAGGACGGCGTAAGTGTCCAGGACTTTATTCTGGTAGCTTAGTGTCACACGCACTACTTTTAGGAGTACTCGGGCTCCACTGCTGCTGGCGGGATCGATGTACATGACGCTCGCTTTGCTGCTGGATGGTGCGGGTGAAGGGCGCCGTCTGTTACTGTCGTGAAGTATGTCCAGATGGGCTCCATCGCACTTGGTGCACCTTTTCTTTAAGCGGCATTCGGCTGCCATGTGTGAGCGCGCACAGCGAAAACAGCGCTTGTTGGACTTTATCCATTGACTTGCTTCCTCCGCGTTCAGCTTGGGGAAGGAGTCACATTGCGCTAGCCAGTGTTCTTTCTCACAGTAGGGGCACACTATCTTCCACTTCTCCGTTCTGGAGGGGGTACTGTGGCTCCTGCTGCTCGGTACTGACTCCGATTGGTGCATCACAGTCACCGATCTTCTTCCATCATTTAGTCGTCTGGTTCCTTCTCTGGAGCCAGGGGTGCTCCGTCCGAATGTATCTAGCCGTAGGCTGCTGACTTCTCTCGCCAGGAAGTCTGCTAGATCGAGGAGGTTCGGTTCGGGGCCATTCGGGTCTCGGTGGTCCCTCTGTCGCCTAAAACGCTCCTGTCGAGCGGGCGGCAGCTTCTCCAAGATCCTTTCCACATTTGAGTTGGCGTAAAGTTCATGCCTCCCCTTCTCTCTCTGCGCTCCCAACATCCCTACCAGGGACTGCACTCTGATGGACAGGTCGTCCAGTGCTCGATTGTCTATTGCTGGGGGTAAGCGGTCGATGTGTCGGATCTCCTGGATCACGTAATCCCATATGCGCCCATACCTCTGGTCCAATGCTACCAGCGCTGCTGTGTATGGGGTGGTGGAAGTCGCGTAGGCGAGCGCTATATTATGTGCGCGGGGTACCTTTAAGTGCTTCAGTAGGATGGCGTATTTATGGCGTTCATCCAATACATCCACCAACATGGTCTCCAGACACATGCGGAGTTCTGTATACTGGGCCCGGTTCTCTTGGGTGAAGTCGGGTACCATAGGCGTGCCAATGTATGACGCTGACTGTGGATACATCGGCGAGCGTTGGGGGAGAGGCCTCCTAGGCGAGTCTCCTCCCGCTCCTTGGTATGGGCTGGTACCGGCAGTGTACCATGGCCCGCTTGTCCAGGTGCTGTTCCTCGGTGCGGGTCGTGCGTCGTGCTCACCCGTGTATAGAGTCGGGGTTCTGTAGCGCAGCTCCGCGGGAGTATAGCCTGGGCTGTACCGGACCTCCTGGTCCGGTAGAGTACTGTGCTGTCGTTGGGCGTGGTTCTCCTCCTCTTCCTCTTCGTCTTCAGTTAGGTCATCCAGTGCTTGTAGTCTCTGGTTTAGCCTCTCCACAGGATATGCTGCTCCTTCCCGGTTGCTAGGTCTCGCTTGGACCGGTGGGGGGAGGTGGTCTGTGGGGGGTATAGACCTCGTCTGTTGGTCAAGTTCAGGGTTGTTTACTCGGCTAGGGGATGCCGCCCTGGAGGTGTGTCTAGACGAGTTCCTGGAGCCTCTGCGGAGGGAGAGGGTGTTGTCCGTCTGATCAGCTGTTCTATTAGTTGCGCTTGCTGTCTGTCGCGCTCTGCGTCCCGTAGAGCACCAGCAGCTGCTCGCTGGCTGTCTGCTCGGTCTCGGGCCACATTCTCTTCTCTCTGAATGCGTCTTAGTTCTAGACGTATATGCTCTTCTTCGCTCCGCTGCTGGATCTGCAGTCGGTCGCGTTCAGCAGCGGCGTTCAGGCTGATGAGGAAGGCCTGCTGTAGGGTCCTCTCTGCCTCGCTGGGAGAAGGCGGTTGTATAGGGGAGCCTTCCCTCGGGGTACTCCTTGCGGAGCCTTGGAGCTCTATCTCCACGGTGCTCTCCCCGTCTTCTTCCGTGCCGAGTTCTCTCTCGGTAGCGTTGTATTCCTCCCGGGACTCATCGGGGACTACTTCTTCAGTACTGGCGGGGTGTGAAGTCATGTCTGGTTCCCTCCGGCTCGAAGGACCAATTTTAACTGAGGGGTACAATTCCCTGACTGTATTACTAGATATGATACTTACTACCACTACCTTTGTACTTAATATTCGGCCACCCAGTACACGGCATAAATATATTATGATGAACACTGTCACGTAGATGAAACGGATCCAACACAAACAAGACTATTATGGGATGTTCAGTAGGCTAGAATGGATATTCAATGCATATTGTACAAGGAATATACAAGGGATATCAGGGAATATTAGAGAATATACAAATACAATTAAATATATATATATAAATAAATATATATATTTGGTTTAATCTGGCCCTTCACAACAAATGGCTAACGCTAAGCTAACGGCTAACGCTAGTTAGCTTAGCCTGTCCAGCAGCTAACATTATCCCATCGCTCGTGGCAATTATATTACATGTCATTGATCTACTGGTCGACCACGGCCGACTGGTTGGGCACCACTGGTCTAATAGAAATAAATGCATTCAAACAAGAAACCAATGTATAGAAATAGCATGGCAAACAAAAATAGCCAGGCCTAATACAAGCCAGAAGTGCTGTGCTTTGTTACGTGGCTTCATGTTTTCATCCACTGAGCTGTGAGGCTCCACAATGCTTGTTTTTGGTTGAGGTCTGAACTCTCAAATTGCCCATAAATATAGTTTTTCAAGCACGCATGACAGTAACGACGTTGTGTGTGTCACGCCCCCCGCTCCCACTGGCCGGCAACCGAAACCACCTAATCCAGGTGTCCCAGGTTCAGCGGGGGTAAAACGAATCAGCGCCGGTTCGATCCCAAAAGGGGTGTGTCCGTCTGAGTGAGAACACTCCCCCCCTTTCCCGGGAGCACTGATTCGATCCCAATACGTGAGTGAGAAAGGCCCCTAAGAGCCACAAAAATTACTGTGCTACCACAAAGAGCCACACCATATACCAGCGTTTCTCAACTTTTTTTTCAGTCACGGCACCCTTCATGTGTTTATAGGTCTCACCCTCTGGCCTCTGAAGTTGCTAATGTCTTTTTTATTTGGGCCTCACAGGGTTAAAAGTACCCTGTGAGACCCACGGTTGCAAAATTACAAAATCACTTTTAGCCATTTAAAAAAATAATGTTTATTTAAAAAATGTTAAAGGGGAACTATTTTACTATTTCTTTCACTATTTGGGCACTTATACACAATTCCTGTGAGTCTATGGAACACATAGGTTTTTTTCAAAAAAAAATGCATTGTTTTGTATTTCTAATCAAGTACTCAAAAACCGCATTTTTCTACCTCAAGATCTTAAGCCGTTTTGAGGCTGGGCTCCAACCACTGTGTGGCCTGGTGCCAACTGCCACATCAACTGCCACATTATTATGCAGCTGAGAAATCTCTGACATCACAGATATGCACATTTTCAGATGACTCAGGGGCTGTCTACACGAGCGCTGGATTTAATATAACCATGATTGTATGTGCGCAGTTGCACTGTTCGGCCACACACAACCGGGGATTTGCTACACTACAACCGCGGTCTTGAAAACCGGTGGCCAGGGTGAAGTTTTGCGGTTTTGCGGTTGCGTGTGGGCATAGCAACCGAGGTTATTCCCAGTGTTTACAGCAGCGCTGTCGCAATTATCTCCCATGTTCATGGCAGACCGCGGGGTAGAGAGAGCAGAGCCAGCTACACCAGTGTTTACAGCAGAGCTGTCCCATGTAGCGTTATATGAAAATGATTGTAACAAGCTGTTGTTCGAAACATATCGTCTGTGTTGAAGAGTGTTGTGATTAGAGCTGCCGCGATAACCGCATTACCGCGGTATCGCTGTTGCATCATGCCCACCGCAGAGTTGGGCTGAATACCGCATCACCACTATTTTTTATAAAAATAATAAAGTAGCGCCCAGACGTTGGGCTTGCGGCTCTGCAGATATACCCTACTTGGTTCCAAGCGACCCTATTGGGTAGAAGTGGTACCAGAAAAGTCATGTGAAACATTGCAGACCACCGATTGGTCAGAAGAGAGACACGTCACACGTTGGGGTCTCTGAACAAAAACAGAAAGCCGCCATCTTTACTCCCTCGCTAAGGATGTATTTCATTCAGGATTTGTTTGCGACAGCACCAACTCCAATAAACAAAAAAGGATGGATTCACTGTGTATTCTGCCTCATTTATTGATGAAACAAAACCGACATCAACCCAATATTGTGAGAGGAGAATTGGAAGAATGCGCCAATATGAGAATTAGAGACATAGATCCTATTAATATAAGTCCACATAGCTAAGAAACAATGGTAAACACTGAAAAAGGCCATTTATAAGATAGTTCCCCTTTAAGCACATGTATAGTCAATTGGTCCTGTTGTTCAGCCTCACAATGCTATTTGATAGTAAATGTGTTTATATGTCCCACCCTCTGGCCTCTGAAGTTGCTAATGTCTTTTTAATTTGGGCCTCACAGGGTTAACCTCTTAAACCCGAGATATACAGTAAAAGTGTATATTTTCAGCATTACGTTT
The DNA here is from genome assembly GCF_963971535.1 of Notolepis coatsorum. Lineage (NCBI taxonomy): Eukaryota > Metazoa > Chordata > Actinopteri > Aulopiformes > Paralepididae > Notolepis > Notolepis coatsorum. Next base: position 164,134,660 of record NC_140171.1, on the reverse strand, counting down.
GTTTACCAATTATTTTAACTGTTATAAGTGAAATATAAGATTATAGAAATCTCAGGGCATTGAGTCAGAAACCGGCGCATATTGACAGGAGGAAGTGGCACATCCAAAAGTGAGTGTAGTCTTTTGAAGGAAGAGACTCAGGGCTTTCAAATTTCGAAAAACGACCCTACCCAGCTCACACCAGCCCCTGTCAATCATCTGACTTCTGGATTTACTTTTTTATTTCTCTTATTTTTTGGGATTATCTCCCACAAACCTGAACGTTATTGCCATAAAACAGAACACAGTTAGTTTCTCTACCTTTCTGTGAATGTCTTGCAAAAAACAGTGTTGCAATATGATGAAAAATGGTGGAGAAATTTACATTATAAAAAGATGGCAGAATTCAGTACTGTATCTACAAAACCTTCTGTTTAATCATCTTCCCTTTATTCATTTGCTTAGATTTTTCAGGTCTGGTCAATTTTAGCATGGTGTTATTCACAGTCAAAGATAATTTTTTTTAAATAAAAAAAACTGTACTGGGACCTCTACTCTTCTCCATATATGTAAATGATCTTTGTATCAACCTGTCTAATGCTGCTTACCATTTCTATGCTGATGACACAGTAATTTATTGCTCATCTCCCAGTGTTGTGCAAACGATGGAGTTCTTGCAATCTGCCTTTGACATTGTTCAGTCACATCTTACCCAGCTTAAGCTAGTGTTAAATGCTGGCAAATCAAAGTTTATGCTCTTCTCAAATGGGAAGAGACTCCCAGCTGATCTTCCCACACTGGTTACTGCTGGAGGGACTGACATCGAAAGGGTTGCTTCCTACAAATATCTAGGCATTACAGTGGACGAGAACCTTACGTTTAAATCTCACATAGACAAACTTGTGTCAAAGCTGAAGCTTAAACTCTGCTTCTTTTTCAGAAACAGGTCCTGTTTTTCACTTAAAGTGAGAAGTCACCTGATCTCGACCACCTTCTTACCACTACTCGATTATGGTGACTTACTCTATATGTATGCACCTGATCAGTACCTTAGAAAGCTTGATACTGTGTACCATTCTGCCTTACGCTTTGTCACGGGATGTGGAAATCGAGTGCACCATTGCACCCTATATACCATTGCAAGTTATCCATCTCTACAAATACGACGATTTTCTCGATGGCTCTCTCTGGTGCACAAAGCTCTGCTTAAACTGGTTCCCTCGTACCTAAGTGTGCTTCTGTGCACAAAGCAATATAAGTATGCCCTTCGTTCTCAAGCTGTTCTAACACTGGAAGTTCCCCATATGAGAACTGAATTGGGAAAAAGGGCTTTTAAATATGCTGCTCCTTCATCTTGGAACAAGATACAGGAGGACCTAAAATTACCAGGACTGGTCACCCTCGGAGAATTCAAAGCCATTTTAAAATCCTACGAACTCAGTTCCCTTGGTCAGTGCAACTGTGTTTGATCATTTGCCTGTTTGATAACTTGCCTGAAATTGGAGCTTGATGTAAATGTTTTATCTGTATTTTATTGTGATGTTCTTTTTTATGTTGAAACTTTCTGCTGCCTTGCTTGGCCAGATCGCTCTTGAAAAAGAGATTTTAATCTCAATGATGCTTATCTGGTTAAATAAAGGATTTGATTGATTGATTGAAATAGAATTGATATTCTCCTTTGGTTCATTACAATTTACTCAAGCCTAGTAACAGACACACTATTTCTGACACTGATCCATATATGTCCCTAGATTCAGATACCAAGAACATGCAAATGGACCATTTAAAAAAAAATTGTGAATGTTTATTCTACGTCCTTATGGAATGAGTTTTTTCTTTTGATGGCAGAGCCGCACATTGACGGGCAAAGAGCCGCATGCAGCTCGCGAGCCGCGGGTTGGCCACCCCTGCTCTAGCTGCTAGGGTGAAGGGACTTTGGGCTTGGCTGAGACCGGTGGTGGTAGAGGGAGGAGGGGTGGGCTGGGACATGGTGGCTGCAGCCTCAGCCTGACGATCTATAAAAAGTTGTCATCTTTCAAATATATTTGTAGCTAAACAATTAGCTAAGCAATTATATTTTATTTATTAGCCTATTCGTAATAATTCGTTATTAGCCTAGCTAACTCCGTATCTTGGCTTACCTGCAGTGGATGTGGATGCAGATGGAACACTGTGAGCAAAGCAGTCAAAAACGGTGCATTTCTGCACACTAATATTATGTTTTGCCAACAGATGTTTTGATAAATTGCTCGTATTGCCACCCTTACTGCCAAATGTTTTGTTGCACTTGTGGCAACGTGCGTTGTCGGCATCGACTCTCGTAAAGTATACCCATACTTTCAAGCGCTTCGCTCTCTCCGCCATGACGAGCGCATGCAGATCTGTCTGTGTGCAGCGCGCTTCAGCAGCACGGAGCCACGGACAGGCACCTCCCTTAAGTACCCGTATGTGTATGTGTGAGTGTGAGCGGCTCGCGACGAGTGTGTGTAATAATGGCTTGCTGCGCCTCGCTTCTCGTGCAGAGACAGAGAGAGGAGAGATAGTTTGCAACGTTTAAATTCCTCGAAAAAAACCTCATAATAATTTCTAGAGTATCGATAGCAGTACCGATAACGTCGGAGCTTATCAATACTCAGTTTTTTTTCTAATTTTGTACCGGTTCCCATTTAGAACCGGGGTCCGGGGTAGGGCTGCATGATTTTGGGAAATAATCTAATTGCGATTTTTCGGACAGATATTGCGATTACATTTGCGATTATAATTTTTTTGAAGCAGCCCCACAGAGGTTTATTGTCAAATGTGGCTTGCATCTGGCCTACGCGGTGGGTCTGTTCGGGACACCGAGTCTGAAAATGTTTCTTTTTACCTGGGAATCGATACCGGTACGGTACCCAACGGTACCTTTTTTTCTGTACTTCACTCTCCCTCTCTGAAGTAAACTTCACAACACACAATCTAAAACCCCTTACCTCCCTCTCCCAAACTGTTCCTACAACAATTTTTTTATGTTGCATGATCATGTATATTTATTTTGTATTTTTTTTGTGTTTAAATATCAACATTATCTGGCAATCCTCAGTAAATACTATCAAACTCCTGATGTCAGACCAGATATGAGACGTGTGCACACACACACAGAAAAGGAGAATGGCTTAAATGATTTTAGAATACTTCAGCTAATGAAGTTAAATGTTTATTATCATCAACTATCCAGTTCGTTTTTATAGTGCAACGTTTTTCTACTTTTCTACATTAATTGAACCAGTAGAGAGATGCCCCGCTCCCCCCCACCCTTTCCTTACTCAGCTCAGATGTTTTATCTGTCTTTAGCAGGGTTAGCTAGGAACAGCTTTCTCAAGCTTCGCACCTTGGGCATGGAATGGGCTACAGGACCATTATCCACTTAGACACCCCGGTCTCTCTTGGTGAATTTAAATCTGTATTACATAACTTCCTACAAGAAGAATGTTGCTGCTTTCTGTAGTCGGGTCCCAACTGCAAAATTACTGTATTACCCTGTATTATACACTTTTACTATCATGTAGACTATTTTGCTTTGTGTTTTTGTGTTTACATGTGATGTATTGTATATTGTATATACATGCACAGTTATTATGTTCTTGTGTGATGTATCGCACATTTTATTGCTGTGTTCTTGGCCAGGTATCCCTTGCAAAGGAGATCTTGTATGGGACTTCAATGGGACTTCCTGGCAAAAAAAAAACGTCTTTTTTTTTTTTTTTTTTAATTGCAGGCATGGCGATTTGATAATTGCATCATTCCAAATAGCGATTTAGATTAAAAAATGATTAATCGTGCAGCCCTAGTCCGGGGGGCATCCCTATACAGTGGGTGACAATATTGTCACAAGGAAAAGATGAAATTACCTACATGGGTTCCATCCTAGAGGCAAATCTTTCCTGTGACAAAATGGCAACCAACAAACACGATTTTTGTACAGGATCTCCTCTCTGGTAAATAAGAATACCTTGAAGACTAACAGGAGCACTCATTCAAGGTTTCTATGACTATGCTTGCACGTCCTCATGGTACCAAAGCACCTCAAAGGCTCTAAAAACAAGGCTCCAAACATCACAAAACAAACTGGTCAGGCTACTGCTTGGCCTTACTCTTAAAAACCCACCTTACCCCTGCCCATTTCGACAATCTAGGACGGCTTAGATTAGACGACAGAGTACAGCAACTTGCAATCGGCCTGGTTTACAAGATACACTACACCACAAAGATACCCATGTACATTTTTACATTTAGTCATTTACCTGACGCTTTTATCCAAAGCGACTTACAAGTTTTGTATTACAAGACAGCAGGAAGGGTACAACTCTATCAGCTGAGTAACAAGGTCTGACAAGAGTTACATGTTGTTCTTATCTTACTGAAGCCTTTTCACATTTGTTATAGAAGTGAATATGGGTCATATATTTAATATTTTTGTTAAGATTGTTTATGGAATTTAATTTAGTTTTTGCCAAACAGAATATATATAATAGTGTAATTTGTAACAGTATTTTCAGATGCCTATGAAGTGCACACCAAACCTAATGATTGTGCATCTGATGTGTGTCACACAGAGACCGCCAGTAAATGAGCCTGATACCCAGTACCGCCTCATGCCTGATTAATGTCGCCACACACACCAGAACACAACCAGACGTAACACACCGGTTACATTTGCATCCTAAAATGGCTTACCTGAGCTTGGTCCACCCTGGTTGGGCTTATCAAAATAAATGGTTTGGTTCCGGTTGCCAACCGACCCTGCCGATTTAGGTGCGACCCAATTTATTTTATGAGTAAAAATATATATATAAAAAATGTTTTACAATAAAGTTTCATACAAATCTTAGTCAAACCTTTAGTATTATGGATATTAAACATGCTGGCAGAGTACATGCATCCATGTTGTCGTGAACATTTTAATTAAATAAAGAAATTCCCTATCCATAGTCGCCGTGGGAAGAAATAAAATAAATTCCCTACCTACCCATGGCCTTAACTGACAACCAACAGGAACCAAACAATTAATTTGTTTAGGCCTTGGTCTCCTTGTTCTCATGCAAGGCTCTATATACACTGGTTCTCAACTGGTCTAGCCTCAGGACCCACATTTTTCCTTAGTCATTAAGCAGTGATGCACTGATGTGAAAATTGTGGCCGATACCGAACCGATAACCGATATTAATATTGCTGTTCTGGCCGATACCGATATTTACCGATGTCGATATCTCTGTATAGAAAACACTTTTTTATGATAATCAAATAAAGAGCTATTTTCCAAAACGCATAATTTTTTTTCTTTTGTAACTTATTTTCAGAAATGACTGATATTTTGAAACTATAAGGTCAAAACAAAAGAAAAAAAAGATTTTTTTTTTAATATCGGCCCTATCTTGATATCGGACCGATACAGATGTGTAAAAAAAAACTGCCATATCGGCTGATATTATATCGGCGGCCGATATATCGTGCATCACTATCATTAAGTTGCGACCCAAATTTCTTAACCAAAATGTGCAGTAATACACGATCCTTCATGCAATGTTAAAACATGAAACAAAAATAAACAACTGCAACTAGGGCTACAAACCCAATAAAAAAAATAAAAGCTTCTTAGCAGACACTTTTATCCATAGCAACGTACAGTACACAAGTGCATAGATTTTCAGTATATGTAGTCCCATGGGATCGAACCCACAACCTCAGCCTTGTTAGTGCCATGCTTTACCAAGTGAGCTACAGAGAACTACAGAAGGCAGATGTATCTTTTTTTTTTTTTTTTTTTGGTCTTTTTCCCCCTCCATTTTCCGCCGATTTTCTCCCATCCCAATGTTAGTCGTATGCCAATTCCCAGTCCCTTCCTGGTCGCTGCGCTTTACCCCCCACAGTCAGATCATATGGGAGAGTGGAGGCTACCACGTGCTTCCTCCGACACACGTCCAGCCAATCACCGCTTCTTTTCACCTGGCAGCGCGGATTCTCATTGAGAGGGCGTAGCGTGTGGGAGGACCACACTATCCCCCTCACGTCCAATCCGCGCTTAGCAGGCGCCCCGACCGAACTGTAGGAGTCGCTGTTTACAACGACCCGGACCCACCCCGCCAGCTTCTCCCACCCTCTGATACAGCCAATCGTATCAGTGCAGACGGCCAGCCAAGCTGGTGACAACCCCGGAGCTGTGAGCTGGATTCGAACAGGCAAATCCAACTCAGCTCCGGGGCTGGTGACGAGCGCAATCTCCGCTCGACCACCTAACCGCCTAAGGCAGATGTATCTTGAATTACAGGCATATGTTTAAACTGGTGATGCTCATCATGATTCAAGAATCTAAATTGAACTGTATGAAATTAAAAAGGCAGCCTTATCTTGAATTACAGGCATATATGCCTTTTAAACAAGTTTAAACTGGTGATGCTCATCAAGTTTCAAGAATCTGAATTGAACTGTAGCAGAGATGACCCGATCAGGGGATACTGAACAGCATTGTATTATGAAGAATTATTTATAAGTGTGTTTTGTTTCTAAATGGCGTTTCATTTTTGATGGCTTCATGCTTTCATGTGCTAACACACTGCACTGTACACAACATACTGAGGTTTTTATCCCTCTCTTTTGTCCTCGATGTAAGAAAACTCATATTTAATGTAGTCTGTCGTATTTGCGTTTCGCCATGTTTACAAATGCTTGAATCAATGGGCGGTAACTGTTGTGATGACATTAGTGTTACTGTCATGACAACGTTCAACGCTGGCAGCAAACTGCTACTGCACGCACACTGCGTCATGGGAAACGTATGTGCTTCAAAATAAAAGTGCAGCAAAATCTGCAAGCACTCTATGGACCTTTTAAGGCCATGCTCAAAACCCACCTTTTCGCCATAAACAATCCATGAGCTCGTTTTGTATTGTAGTATGACTGGTGTATTATGTCGGTCCGTTCTCTATCGGCTTGGTTGGCCTGCATGTATTTTTTCTGTCTTTTTTTGTTTCTCTTTCCCGGGATGCGCCCCTGGCCGATGTAACTATTGGTTGAGGGGGCGCAATATAAATAAATGTATCATATCATATCAGAAATTCTGTAGACTGCGATATAAAACCCTTTCCCCCTCAACTTCTTCTCCACGCACACATCCGCGACCCACTCAAAATGGCCACACGACCCATCAGTTGAGAACCACTGCCTATAATGCCTCAGCATCGGTGAGGTGTTATTGTCGTATCCAAGTTCTTTTGAACACAACAGACGCATCACCTTTTAAAGTAACATAAATTAGAACAAGGGATACGCTGTGTTGTCACTTTTATTAATATTACTATGTGAATACTTAGGAGATAGATCAGCTCAGTTAGTTATTACTATATGAATACTTAGAGAGATCAGCTCAGTTAGTTATTACTATGTACATACCTTATTATGAGAAATCGGATCAAAATGTTCCCAGGCAGGGAAAATCTCCTCTCTAGCTGGTTCCATCACAAAAAAAGAAGCTGGAACAGATAGCAAACAAACACGCAATAAATGCCTAAGTCGACACAATGTGAGTTCATAGGAGACTATTGCATTTTGTTGCCCCATTATCTCGAATCATGCGCCAAATGTCCTGAATCAGTCACGTGGTACGACCGGCGCGAGAGGTTCAACGTCACCACACGTCATCACAGGGCTGTACGCTAAGCTTTTTCACTAGGGGCACACTTGCCCCTAAATGAGAAATTTAGGGGCAAAGACTATTTTTTAGGAGCACATTTTTAAATAACAATTTTGCCATTATTAAAAAAAATATGGTCCTCCTGCCTCATTACTGTGGTCCTTTTATTTAACATTTAAGTGCGTTTGTTTTCAGGTTTGTATCTTTTATAATGAACCTCAACCAACTGAGAGTGTGTAAATCACTAATGGAACAAAAACAACAAACTGTGTGTGTGCGCACGCTTGTGTAGTGCTCCTTGAATGAGATCACCACAACACACACACCATTGCATTAATCGCGTCCCCGACTGCCAAGAACCTTGGTGTTGTCCTCGACGACCAGTTGAACTTCTCTGCTCACATGGCAGCGACAACCAGAACCTGCAGATTCCTCCTGAGCAATGTCAGAAGGATACGCCCCTTTCTGACAAAAGAAGCCACCCAACTCCTCGTCCAATCAACAGTCATCTCCCGCCTCGACTACTGCAACGCACTGCTAGCTGGCCTCTTCAACTCATTCAAAACGCAGCGGCCCGCCTGATCTCAAACCTACCGAAGTCGGCCCATATCACCCCACTTCTTAGGGACCTGCACTGGCTCCCCATTGCTGCACGTATCCGCTTCAAGGCCCTCGACCTAGCATACCGTGCGGCAAAGGGAACCGCTCCCGCCTACCTCCGGTCAATGGTCTCTAACTACACACCCTCAAGACCCCTACGCTCTGCATCTTCTGGCCGCCTCAGACCTACTCCTATCCGAGCTCCGGGAGGGTCATCAAAGAGAAGCCGCCTATTCTCAGTCCTTGCCCCACAATGGTGGAATGAACTACCCATCCCAGTTAGGACAGCCAAATCCCGTCCAATCTTTCGCCGTCGACTAAAGACTCACTTATTCAACCATTATCTGAAATGATAAAAAATTATAATAATAATAAAAAAAAAATCTAACCCTGACTAGGCCTGCCGCGATAAGCAATAAATCGATTAATTGCCGCGATAATTAAAATGAATGCAATGATTTTGACGGGCGCGATTAATTGCTATTTGCGCGTTTGTTTTAATGAGGCGGACCCAGTGCCCCTTGTCAGTCACTGTCCGTGTTGGGAGGCGGGCCGCTGGCTTTACTACAGAGCATAGCACAGGAGCTCCGTGGGGCTAACGTTACCCCTCATTGTGTCTATTCTACTAGCATTAACGTTACTCATACAAACAGAGTAAACACAGTTTTCAATCAATCAATAACAACATTAACGAGACCCTCGTTGTGTCTATTCTGCTAACGCTAACGTTACCTCTCATTGTGTCTATTCTACAAGCGTTAACGTTAGCTAGGCTGTCTATGCTAACGTTGGCTAACAAGCTGTAACGTTACCAGTCGCGTCTATTTGCTAACGTTAGCATTAGGTAATAACCGGTTTAAAATGGATGGTGATTACCTCACGTTGTGTCTATTCTACTAGCATTAACGTTACTCATACAAACAATCAATAGCGAGTTATATTGATCACGCTATGTACGATAGCCATGCTAAAACGCTAGCACAACATTAGCACCTAACCTAACAACAAGCCTTAACAAGTCAGCGATCTTTTTGCGAGACTAAACTCTCCGCTCGGTGGCAAATTGTGTTGATGTCGGTTTTGTTTAATCAATAAATGAGGCAGAATACACAGTGACTGTATCCTTTGTTTATTGCACTTGTGCCTGCTGCAAACATAATGATTATGAAATCCTAGAGACGCGTCTCTATTCTGACCAATCAAATCAAATCAAATCAAATCAAATTTATTTATAGGGCCCGACAACACACGTTAATGTCCCCATGGGCCGTACAGGTCTTCTTTAAACAAGTCAAGAAGACAACATAACAATAAGTCAAGAACAGAACAAGAACACCATAGGGTCCAAACATTTTTTAGATGAATGCAAATAAATGAAAGAATGCAAGCACTCCCAGACATACCCCACGCGAAGGTAAGGAAAAACTCACTAAAACCTAACAATAGGGAAAAAAGCTCCACAGGCAATGTGGAGGAGAGAAACCTTAGAAGGGCCGTTCAAGGGGGCATCTCCCTTCTTAGATGTCGGTGATAGTAGTGTTGCAGACGGACAGTTGGTAAGCATGCACTCATGTGTGTAGTGAAACACAGATGAGTGCATGCAATAGCAACTGTACATTTTGAAAAATTAAAGATAGAGTTGATAGCGGATCTATTTGAAGCACAGGGGCGGCGCAAGAGGGTCACGTCCTCCCCGTCTTAGTCACGGGACATTCAGCACTCCGGTCGTTGCTCAGGGACAGCCGGAGACAGGGGGAAGGGGGGGTGGCACAGAGAGGGTCGCGAACTCCCCGACATCATCGCGGGACATCCGGCACTCCGGTCACCACTACGAAACCTCCGAAGACAGGGGGGCACGCAGAGGGGGTCGCAATCTCCCGGCCTTCGTCACGGGACGTCCAACACTCCGGTCAACACTCCAGGACAGCAAGTCATAGGAAGACAGGGAGACGGGACAGGCGTTAGACAGCTCATGAGATTGTAGTAGGCGGACATAGCAATAGATACAAGTGGTAGGCATATATGTGAATGGAGTAGATATATGAAGTAAGCGTATTATGTGAATAGAATAGAAGTACTTAACCCAGCAATGAAACCGCGTTGACTGTTAATCTGTTAACAGTCTGTTAATCAGTTGACAGGACCACGGACAGACGGCGGTGAATAACTGATCCAATGCCTCGGAGGTGCATGTAGAGCAGTCACTACAAGCTTGGCCAAGACCCCGAGGCATCCATCACCTTGGTCAGCGCCAGGAGACGGGTACTCAGAGAGAAGGGGGAGGGAGAGGGGGGGGGGGGGAGAGGGGGGGGGGGGGGGAAGAGTTAGAGAGTTCCCATGTTTGTGGTGCTGCAAAGGAGCAGACATGTAGTACCCTGTAGTGCCATGTAGTACCCCGTAGTGCCATGTAGTACCCTATAGTACCCCATAGTGCCATGTAGTACCCCGTAGTATCCTGTAGTACCCTGTAGTGCCATGTAGTACCCTGTAGTGCCATGTAGAGCTGTGTAAGCCATGTAGTACCCTGTAATGCCATGCAGTACCAAGTAGTACTCTGTGGTACCATGTAGTACCCTGTACCCTAACTAAACTACCCTATAGTAAACTACCCAGTGGTACCATGTAGTACCCTGTACCATAACTAAACTACACAGATTAATCTAAAGGTCAGTCCCCGACCAGGTGAGATCAAGGTAGGTTGAAGGAGAGAGAGAAAAGATGAGTCTTAAGCAGGGATTTAAAAGCTTCGACAGAGCAGGCGCCCCTGATGACGGCAGGTAATTTGTTCCACAGGTAGGGAGCGCGGTAGACAAAGGCTCTGTGGCCGGCGGATTTCTTTTTAACCCTAGGGGTCGATAGAAGCCCCGCATTTTGTGAGCGCAGAGCACGAGCGGGCGAGTATCGGGAGATGAGATCAGATAGATAGAGCGGTGCAAGCCCATTTAAAATTTTGTAGGTGAGGAGTAGCACTTTAAAGTCAGAGCGGGCTTGGATAGGAAGCCAATGTAGGGCGGACAAAACTGGTGTGATGTGATCAAATTTTCTAGTTCTAGTTAGTATCCGTGCAGCCGCATTTTGCACGAGTTGAAGATTTTTGATGCTTGAATTAGGTAAGCCTGAAAAAAGTGCATTACAGTAGTCCAGACGTGATGAGACAAAAGCATGAATCAGGGTTTCAGCATCAGCCAGAGTTAAAATGGGGCGTATTTTTGCGATATTACGAAGATGGAAGAATGCAATTTTGGTGACGTTTTTTATATGTGCATTAAATGAGAGGGAGGAATCAAAAATGACTCCGAGGTTTTTTATGGTGGAGCTCTGGGATACATGACAGGTATCAAAGTTGAGGGAGATGTCCTGAAACAGGCCTCTGTGGTTTGGGGGGCCAACAATTAACATCTCAGTTTTATCTGCATTAAGGAGTAGAAAGTTTTGCGACATCCATTTTTTGACGGCAAGCAAGCAGGCCTCAAGGTTTTGTAGTTGGGAGGAATCATTTGGCTTAATAGGTATATATAATTGGGTGTCATCAGCGTAAAAATGAAAGTTTATGCCAAATTTGCGTATGATATCGCCGAGGGGTAGCATGTAAATCGAAAATAGCAAAGGGCCCAGGACAGAGCCTTGTGGGACACCACATTGCACTGGGAGGGTCTCAGATGTTAAATCATTATAGACCACGCAGTGTGTTCTATCAGTTAAATAGGATTTAAACCAAGCTAGTGCGAGACCCCGAATGCCAACATGGTTCTCAAGCCGACCTAGAAGAATCGAGTGATCGATAGTGTCAAAGGCTGCACTGAGATCAAGTAATAAGAGCACAGAGGTGAGGTTTGAGTCAAGAGAGAGCAGTAAGTCATTTGTGACTTTGGTAACCGCCGTTTCGGTGGAGTGTAAGGCTCTAAAGCCAGATTGAAATGATTCATTAAGATTATTGTTTGATAAATTGATAAATTATTGAAATAAATTTCTCCAAAAAAATAATTCTCTAACCGGTCGCAATAATATCGCTTATCGCGATATTTTCGGGGGCAATTAATCGCCCAGCAAAATGTGTTATCGTGGCAGGCCTAACCCTGACTAACCTTACTGTCATGCACTTGTCCTAATAAACTAACCTACACTGTAACACGCAACACTTTGATGAACATTGTTACTCAGCTGATAGAGTTGTACCCTTCTTGCTGTCTTGTCGTACAGAACTTGTAAGTCGCTTTGGATAAAAGCGTCAGCTAAATGACTAAATGTATCTGGAGAAATGTAATCAGGAGGACAAGAAACTCTGCATACATTTGTTTCACAATGAAAAGTGCTTTAGAAATCAAATTAATTATTATTATTGTAAATAACCCCATGAAAGGTTTATTATTTTTATGGGTAATTACCTGCTTCATATTTGTGATGTTACTGGTTTCAGTGTGTGCCTAAATTGATCAATGTGTTTGGCCATTTATAGAGATCTATGCCAATTAATGTTTATGTATATCCGGGACTTTTTTTTATAAGAATTGAGAGGTATTTGTATGTGACCTTTATTTTGAAAACCGTGTTGCGACACAACCTTATTTACATTTGCACTTTTGACAGTGAAATGTTCAGTCCAACTTAGCTCGAAGGAAAGACTAATCAAAAAGGTTTAATTGACCCGTATGAGGCTCTTACGGTAGGACTTTGATTGTTTATAGCAGTGGAATGTAATACTATGCAAAACAAGAAATAAACAGTGATTTTACCAGCAGTAAATTGCAAGCCACTTTCATTTCATATACGGGGAACCGTGACAATTATTAGTATTATCTTATTTGCATATTGTCTCATTATTAGATAGATAGATAGATAGATAGGTTGATACTTTATTGATCCCCGGAGGGAAATTTAAGTAGACAGTATTTCACGTCCTAATAGTGGGGTACTCACCTAATGCATGGCTGAACCTGAACGTTAGAAGTGTCCGTGTCCCCGTCAATCATCATCATCTTATCATCTCTCCACATCGGACGTGGTTGTCATAAGATGGACTGATATACACTCCGTTCTTCTTGCAGAGCTAAATTAGCGGCTTAAATTTATTGAAAGGAAGTTCTTCTTTGGCGATGCAATAGCCCATATTATTATTGAAAGGAAGATGCCACATTCAGTTTAGTTTTGCTAGGAATTCTGGGATTTGGTGTTGGATGTATGTACGCAGACATGGACATGGTATTTAATCGCACGATAGACTACAAGTACCAAGTATATAGCGTGACCTAGATTCACTCCACGCAAATATTTTTTTCACTCAGGCTATCGGCGATCGCAGTTTGCAGTAAGTTCATTCATTGCTGACAGATTCTTTCATAGCACCACAACATTTTGTCGCACTGTACAGCCCTAGTTGTAGGCTAATGTTTTACAATTTTTGTATCCAATTTGTATAGAATAATATGAAATGCGAATGAAGGGTTGAAATCACTACTCGCAAGGTTGCTCCCAAATATTATTTCCCACTCGCAACGGCCAAATTAAGGGGCAATTTGCGATCATCTCGTCGCAGTGTACAGCCCTGCATCGACACAAGCCTCGATACACTCCACATAAAGCCCTGGATTATCAGCGCTCCAGGGTGCGACTGTTTTGGTCGCATTTTGCGACCAAAACTCAGTGCAGTGCGACTGGATGTTTTCCCTTGTCGCACTGGTGCTCCCAGCAGGTCTGTCTGGCTGTGTGTGTGTTTAGCGTCTTTTTCCCCGTGGCCATGTGCGTTCAAAGAAATAAAAATCTCTGCCTTTGATTGGCTATAACACGTGCATTATGCAAAGACCAGCCCAGATCTGCCTCTGATTGGCTCTGATCATCACCCTGCCATTATTATTCGCTGAATGACGGGATAAACAAAAAAGCATGTGAGCATCAACTTTCCGAATTGAAACGATAAAAAAAGCACAGCGTCTCATTTCATAATACGTTTCCGAATGGACGTTTGGATTAAACAAAGTGTATGCAGTGATGCTTTCCCAGCGGAACACAAGCTGCTTAACGTTACACAGGTATGTTATACATACAGGTTAATTAAGCTATGTAACGTTAGAGTGTAGCCCTTTAGCTTTAGCTAACGTTAAGATAGCAGGAGCCATCGGTCAACAAAGCTGTTTCAACAAATGGATTCACAAAATGGATTATCATTCAAACGTTATTCAAGCCTCCCGTTACCAGTAAGTCCGTACGTCTACTACTCAACCGCAGCAATGTGCGTTATGTGCCTAAACTTTGCTAGTCAAGACTCTACAGTACGCTGGGTTGAGGCACGGACGGAAGTGGCTATTTTTCAAAATAAAATACCCGAAAGACTATTAGTATAGGGAGGTGTAGTGGTTACTTCCTGGTCTATAGGGAGGTGTAGTGGTTACATGATTGCTGTTTCCGGCCGGTCCGCGTGTATGCTTTCCGCAACGGAGTTCGGTTTCCGGGTTGCCTATTGCTTAATGACAAGCATAGAGTGCTGCTTTTGCTTCCGCGTTTTCCCTGATTGGCTGCGCCATGGCCCGCGGCAGGCGCGGCAGCCGCAGAGCAGAGCGGCAGAGCGAGCGGAGCGGCAGAGCGAGCGGAGCGGCAGAGCGCGAGCAAAATTAGTTAACCGCCCAAGTAATCGGCCATGATTTTCATTCGGCGCTTCAGCTCACCTGGCAGAGCAGCGGTCCTGCGGTCCTGCGGTTCGTTGTTGACTAGTTCGAATCCCATGAATCTTTTTTTTTAACGTGATTTTTTTTTTAACGTGTATTCTTTCGCCGGTTAAGGTTAGGCATGGTTAAGGTTAAGGTTAGGCATTGTTTCGGAGTTGGTTAAGGTTAGAACGGTTAAGTTTAGGCGCTGTTAAGGAGCTGGTTAAGGTTAGAGTTTGTCAAAGAGAATGGCAATATTCTTTCTATGGTTAAGGTTAGGCATTAAGGTTAAGGTTAGGCATTGTTTCGGAGTTGGTTAAGGTTAGAACGGTTAAGTTTAGGCGCTGTTAAGGAGCTGGTTAAGGTTAGAGTTTGTCTTAGAGACAGCCTATTTCCGCACTGCCGCTCTCTCGCGTTGCCGCGGTCACATGGTCAAAGCAGCCAATCAGGGAAAACGCGGAAGCAAAAGCAGCACTCTATGCTTGTCATTAAGCAATAGGCTTCCGGGTTCCTCTGATTGGCTGCGACCCCCACGTGACGCTGCTGCTCTGCTGTGTGTTGTGTTGCAGCGCGCACCAGAGCGGCAGAGGTCCCTGCCTTCCTCAATTTATACGCATGGAAGTATTAACTACACCGTAACGAATCATTAAAAAAATATACCGTTAACTGGAATATGTTGTGCCTTTACACATATGTTGGATTATGTAATGGTAATGTAAACTGCTGCAACACAACACACACGCGGCCGGTCCATCATCTTGAAAACACAATGTATTTGCCCATTGCCCATTTCTAAATCTTCTTGTTTAAAACAAATAAAGCATCAACATTTGCATGGTGTACCTTTCTGTGCGTATTCATCCACAATCTATAGCTCAACATGAAAATATTCGCAATTAATTGTAAAAAATAAATAAACTTGCTGAATTTTATTTCAACCAAAAATGCTTAAAGGCCAACTTGCAGGTTGTATTTTTGTTCAATAAACAATGTGACTAGGCCAACGCTGACTTTCATGAAGAGGGGAACAAATTATCGAAATTGACCCAGTTTTAGCGTTTTTATTAGGGCTGTCAGTTTATCGCGTTAATTAGATTAATTACACCGCAAATTATCGCGTTATGAAAATTAACTCAAAATGTATTACAATCTTTTTTTTAATTTTTTATAATATTTATTTTGTATCTCATTCATTCCATAAGAATGTACAATACACATTTACATATTTCTTTTTAATATGGTCCATTTGCATGTTCTTGGTATCTGATTCTAGGGACATCTATGAATCTCAGGGAATGTATTCCCAGTGTCAGAAATACTGTGGGCTAGATCCACAAAGAATGCATTGCACGGTGCAAGTTGCACCCTTACTTACAATTCATTATGAATTGAAAATGGGGGACCCTGATGTAAACAAGACGAAAGTCTTTCTCTGGTCTGCATCCCCTTAACAATTGTGTGTATTGAGCCGTACTGTATTGTACCCATTCTGCAATCTGTTGATAACATTTTCATTCAATCAATCAATCTGCGCGGTGATTGATTGAATGAAAATGTTATTTTGAGTAAATTGTAATGAACCAAACGAGAATATCAATCAATTTTTTTTTATCTTTGACTGTGAATAACACCATGCTCAAATTGACCAGACCTGAAAAATCTAAGCAAATTAATAGATGGAAGATGATTAAACAGAAGGTTTTGTAGATACAGTACTGAATTCTGCCATCCGGACACATGCAATTTGAAATATGATTATAGAATATATAATATCAGGCATAAAATGGTTATGCGATTAAAATGCGATTAATTCGATTAATTAATTACAAATCCTGTAATTAATTAGATTCATTTTTTTATCGCCTGACAGCACTAGTTTTTATCAAACATTTTGTCAACCAAACCACAACCTCACGCACATGCATATTTTAATCCATGGTTCATAACGTGCGTGCGTCATCTAATTGATGACGTCACACCAGGTACAGGGCAGCAGGGGGCTCTGAAAGTCACAGGGCAGTTAGTGGCAGGAAGCAGAGAGCCTTGCTACTACTAGCCGATGAGCTAGTCTCTGTTTCACCTAACACTATTGCTCCGTGATCATAGCCATTCATCTCTAAAGCTAACCACTATTTGTAAAAGCCACAACCACGTTACCATATTTGTAATAATGTAAATCATTGTGTCGTTGTACATATTGTGTATATAACGTTAGTAGCTAAGTTAGCTAACGTAGCTTAGCTTAGCTTGGTAGCCAGCATTCTTGAAACTCCTAACAATGCCAGATTTAAAATGGTTCTCTCCTCTTTGTATACCTTTGTCCTCACAAGTATTCTGCCAGGGAACTTATTGACACAACAATAGTAGTAGTTATAATATATTTGAGCTTGTAACGTTAACGTTAGTTAGCTAATAGTAGGGCTGTCTTAAATACTTCGAAGCTTCGAAGCTTCGTTCGATGGCACAAGCTTCGAACATTTAAAAAAAAATTGAAGTAAAAAAAAAAAAAAAAAACGTTTTTTTTTTTTTTTTTTTTTACTTCAGTGTGTGTGTGTGTGTGTGTGTGCATGGGGCCATTGGGTGGGGCCGGGGGACAAATACACTGGAGGAAAGTAACCCAGCTCAGCACTGCCCAAATTATATCATCACTATTGCCTGTTTGAAACTTTGAAGGATATCATCCTCAAACACATATACACCACCTACACGCCTATTCTCAGTCCTTGCCCCACAATGGTGGAATGAACTACCCACCCCAGTTAGGACAGCCGAATCCCGTCCAATCTTTCGCCGTCGACTAAAGACGCACTTCTTCAACCATTATCTGAAATAAAATTAAAAAAATCTAACCCTAACTAACCTTACTGTCATGCACTTGTCCTAATAAACTAACCTACACTGTAACACGCAACACTTTGATGAATATTGTTACTCAGCTGATAGAGTTGTATCCTTGTATCGTACAGAACTTATAAGTCGGTTTGGATAAAAGCGTCAGCTAAATGACTAAATGTGAATGTAAATGCCTTGTAGAATTCCACACATAAGAAAGAAAGATACTGGGATGAATAAACAAAATAGGAAATAAAATGTAGAAATGCATGCAATACATAAATAAATATGAATCTCCATATATGAAATAGAACATTTAGATAAGGTGCTACTGAGATGTTTTAGTGAGTTCTTTGTTTTTTTGTGGAAGTAGCCCTTCTTAAAAATGCATGAACATTCACTGATAATTGGTCTGTAGTGGAGTCTACAAGGTCTACATTCATCTTAAACATTTTTGATTTGGGGGATTGGTAGTTCCCATGAAATCTGAACTTGTTCAAACGACAACAGCGATCCACCTTGAATTAAATCACACAGCCGTGTTGGCTGTGTCACAGTCACGAAAGGGGCTACTTAATTCATTAATCCAATCCACTTTATTTATAGAGCACATTTAAAAACAACAACGTTTACCAAAGTGCTGTACAAGTCCCACAACATAAGATAATAAAAAAAAAATATATATATATATATTATTAAAAAAAAAAAAAAAAAAAAAATGAATTACATTTTTTTTAATTCGAAACTTCGAATTAAAATCGAAGCTTGGCCCGAAGCTTCGATTGCCAAAAAAAATTCGAAGGTCAGCCCTAGCTAATAGCTATTGTGGTAGCCCGTTTTGTGACTGTGATGCACCGAGTGCTATCCGAGGGGGCTACTATCGTATCAACATGACGTGTAGCTTGCTAGCCGGCATGATGCGTGTGCAGTGCTTTGCCCCACATGTCTGAGAAGAGGACCTGCACATTTTACTCGTTCCCAAAACTCTCTTACATGCCGCGATTTAAAATGGTTCACGACAGTAGACATAATTTTTTTTTTTTTTTTTTTTTGTCTTTTTCCCCCTCCATTTTCCTCCGATTTTCTCCCATCCCAATGTTAGTCGTATGCCAATTCCCAGTCCCTTCCTGGTCGCTGCGCACTTACCCCCCACAGTCAGATCATCTGGGAGAGTGGAGGCTACCACGTGCTTCCTCCGACACACGTCCAGCCAATCACCGCTTCTTTTCACCTGGCAGCGCGGATTCTCATTGAGAGGGCGTAGCGTGTGGGAGGACCACACTATCCCCCTCACGTCCAATCCGTGCTTAGCAGGCGCCCCGACCGAACTGTAGGAGTCGCTGTTTACAACGACCCGGACCCACCCCGCCAGCTTCTCCCACCCTCTGATACAGCCAATTGTATCAGTGCAGACGGCCAGCCAAGCTGGTGACAACCCCGGAGCTGTGAGCTGGATTCGAACAGGCAAATCCAGCTCAGCTCCGGGGCTGGTGACGAACGCAATCTCCGCTCGGCCACCTAACCGCCCCAGTAGACATAATTCTAACGTTAGCGGGGTAACGTTAGCCAGAGCCATATAGCCAGTAGTACTATGACCCGGACGGGCATAAGGCATACGTTGCCTGAAGTGACGTCACGGGCCTCACGGCCCTGCTAACGTCTGATAAGCTATTTCATTTGCTCCATGCATGTTATTCGTGCGTGGACCTTTTGAACCCTTTCTGAGTGGCATTTCCGGCGTCAAAAGAAAAATAATGAAATTAGATACCAATGATGTAAACTACCCATAATTGAAGAGTAGGGTTTAACCTGCAAGTTGGCCTTTAACAAATAATGTTAGTGATAGAAGGGAACTCATTTTGTGCAAAAATGGAAAGCTTTCCAAATGTTAATGAGGTAGAATAGCCGATCATTTTCCCAAAGATAAATCCCTATACGGGTGGACCTCGCAGGTGGTCCAAAGTGACGTCAGACTACACCTCCGTATTTAGGAGCTAATTGTTTGCATTATTAAAAACGATGGTTCGAACATCCGTTTGAAAAACCCTGGCGAATGTTCGAATCCCAAAAACAGGCTTGGGGACAGCTCTAACTGGAGCTGAGCTGAATGTGTTAAAATAGACATAAAAATGTGAAGGATTGGACTTTGCGAGCTAACTGTAATACAATGTTATTTTTTACAATAATTTACACAACATCTTAAGAAATTACTAATGTGTATGGAAACTGACAAAAAAGGTAATGGTAAAGGTAATGCTTAAAATGTATTATTGCAGCGGCAAAAGGCGCAGTGAATTTTTTTGGGTGCACCTAAATTATGAGCTGGTGCACCTAAATGAAAAAGTTAGGCGCACTGGTGCAACCAATGTAAAAAGTTAGTCTGGAGCCCTGATTATTCAACAAATGCTTTGTGTGTTTACAGTGTGAAGTCTCTGTGACGGAACTCTACTGGACCAAGGCTTTCTACTCAAAACATCTGGATCAAAACCTTCTTCTTGTGTAAACAGACAGCAGAATGGACACCACAACATCTGTAAGTACAATTATGTTTACTTTGTTTTCCTCTTATTGCTCCTCCTTGCAGCAGCGGCACTCGAAAGGAGCCTTGAAGTTGTACAATCCCACCTTAATTGTAAAAAATGCCAAATGTTTTACATTTATAGTACTTTACCATCTCCATGGTCAACTGCAGCGATGTAATTTTCTTCACAATAAAAGATTACATTTCTCCAGATACATTTACATTTAGTCATTTAGCTGACGCTTTTATCCAAAGCGACTTACAAGTTCTGTACGACAAGTCATCAAGAAGGGTACAACTCTATCAGCTGAGCAACAATGTTCATCAAAGTGTTGCGTGTTACAGTGTAGGTTAGTTTATTAGGACAAGTGCATGACAGTATGGTTAGTTAGGGTTAGATATTTTTATTTTATTTTTATTTTTATTTCAATTTACTTTTATTTCAGATAATGGTTGAAGAAGTGCGTCTTTAGTCGACGGCGCAAAAAGATTGGACGGGTTTCGGCTGTCCTAACTGGGGTGGGTAGTTCATTCCACCATTGTGGGGCAAGGACTGAGAATAGGCAACTTCTCTTTGATGACCCTCCCGGAGCTCGGATAGGAGTAGGTCTGAGGCGGCCAGAAGATGCAGAGCGTAGGGGTCTTGAGGGTGTGTAGTTAGAGACCATTGACCGGAGGTAGGCGGGAGCGGTTCCCTTTGCCGCACGGTATGCTAGGTCGAGGGCCTTGAAGCGGATACGTGCAGCAATGGGGAGCCAGTGCAGGTCCCTAAGAAGTGGGGTGACATGGGCCGACTTCGGTAGGTTTGAGATCAGGCGGGCCGCTGCGTTCTGAATGAGTTGAAGAGGCTTGGTGGCAGTGGTCGGGAGGCCAGTGAGCAGTGCGTTGCAGTAGTCGAGGCGGGAGATGACTGTTGATTGGACGAGGAGTTGGGTGGCTTCTTTTGTCAGGAAGGGGCGGATCCTTCTGACGTTGCTCAGGAGGAATCTGCAGGTTCTGGTTGTCGCTGCGATGTGAGTAGAGAAGTTCAACTGGTCGTCGAGGACAACACCAAGGTTCTTGGCGGTCGGGGACACGGTCACAGCTGCATTCTCGACTGTGATGGAAAGGTCGGTCAGGGGGGAGGATTTGGCCGGCAGGTGGAGCAATTCTGTTTAGCTTAGGTTCAGTTTGAGGTGGTTGGTCGTCATCCAGGCGGAGATGTCGGACAGACAGGCCGAGATCCGCTCAGAGACGTGGATATCTGAGGGAGGGAAGGAGAGGAAGAGTCAAGTCAAGTCAGTTTTATTTGTATAGCACATTTCCAGGCAGCGGCAGCTGACACCAAAGTGCTTCACAAGCAAGTTAATAAAAACAAAATAGTGTGAGGCAAGGTATAAGATTAAAAGAAAGAAAAAAAAACATAGCAAAGCAATGAAAGCAACAAAAACAAAACAATATGGTGCAAGATATAGGATTAAAAACGTAATAAAGCAATGAAAGTAATAAAAACTGGTAGGACACAGTAAAACAAAGAGGATAGAAGGGCCAGGGGTCTAGTGGTGGTTAAGTAGGGGGGAGGGCCAAGGAGAACAGGTAGGTTTTCAAGAGTGATTTAAAAGCATGTACGGTCTGGGCAGTCCGTACGCTGAGGGGGAGGCTGTTCCACAGTCTAGGCGCTGCAGTGGAGAAAGCTCTGTCTCCCCTAGTCTTGAGCCTGGTTCTGGGTACCACCAATAGCATCTGGTCAGCTGATCTGAGGGAGTTGAGTATCATCGGCATAACAATGATACGAGGTACCCGACGCTACCTCTGATAGCTTTATGTAGCTGTAAAGACATTCATTGTCCATAGACCACAGCAACACTTCTGTATTCTGAAATCATGGGAGAGCGGAGAAAATGAATGAATGTGGATGAGAGCCTTGACGTAAGTGGTTGTAGCTATGGCTGTGGGGGTGCTGGAGACATGATCCAATAGACTTTTATACACCCGAGTCTCCTGGGCCCAGGAGTTCAAAACTTTTAATCACTATCTGAATGGATCAGATTTGTATTTTGGGTAGTTGAAAACCAAAAAACAGGATGAGGATCACTTTGATATCGGATCAGATCAGAAAATCAAATCCAAGCTTTAATCTGGATCAAATCTTAAATGGGTAGTTCAAACCGACAACACAGGAGTGGGATCAGTTTGATCCCAAAAAAGATGGATCTTGATCCCACCAGAGGGGTGGATTTCCAGTAGATTACCAGAGCAAAATGTACTATACAATCTATAAAAAAACATGTTTCAATATAAATAAGATGGCAAAGTTTGTTAACCTCTTAACTGGCGCCCCCAAAAGTGAATTTTTTTTTTACTTGAACTTGAGGACTGCATACTACTTTTGCAAACTAAAATACTATACTTTAAAAAGAGACCAGGCTCATGCATGTGCTATAAGTATAAAGATGACAAGATACAAGAGTTTTATTTGTCACGGCATACAGGTATACAGTGAAATGCGGGGGGTCTTGCCTGCAACGATGTGCATAATACAATAGTAATATATAATAAGAATCCAACCAATAGAACAACATTGTGCAATAAACAAGTAAACAAAGTAGGGCATATCGGTATCTGTACATGAGTTATTTACAGAGCATGGTAGGACATGCTAGGTCCTGTGATAGTGCAATACACTGTTAGCTACGGATGAGGCACGGGGTCTTTATGTACACTGCTATACAATGCTATATTATACAATCTTAAGCTCTACTATACTACTCTTAAAGTGACCTTTCCTTCTGTAAAGTGACCATAAGTGTGAGCGTGTGCAGCATGAGTGTGTGTGTGTGCTCATGTTAAAGTGGCTGCTAGTGTGTGAGCGTGTACAGTGTGTGTGTTGTGTGTATGCTCATGTGTGCTTGTGCGTGGAGAGTTTAGTGTTCAAGGCTCTGATGGCCTGGGGGAAGAAGCTGAGCCGAAGTCTCTCTGTCCTAGTTACTGGTGTTCGCAGGCGTTTGCCTGACCGCAGCAGCATGAACAGGCTGTTGTTGGGGTGGTGAGGGTCTTTCATTATCCTGCAGGCTCTGGATTTGCACCTCTTGTTGTATAGGACCTGCAGGGTTGGTACTAGGGCTGACCTTCTAAGCTTTTTTTGGCAATCGAAGCTTCGGGGCCGAGCTTTGATTTTAATTCGAAGCTTCAAGAGAAAAAATTAATTATTTTTAATTTTTTTAATATGTCGTGGGACTTGTACAGCACTTTGGTAAACTTTGTTGTTTTTAAATGTGCTCTATAAATAAAGTGGATTGGATTAATTAATTAAGTAGCCCCTTTCGTGACTGACGCAGCCAACAAGGTTTCACTCGGCTGTGTGATTTAATTCAAGGTGGATCGCTGTTGTCGTTTGAACAACTTCAGATTTCAAGAATGTTTAAGATGAATGAAGTAAGATTTTGATTATTTGAAATATGGCCTGTGTAGACTAAACTATGCACAGAATTATGTCAGTCTACATGGTCCGGCAATGTAGACCTTGTAGACTCCACTACAGACCAATTATCAGTGAATGTTCATGCATTTTTAAGAAGGGCTACTTCCACAAAAAAACAAAGAACTCACCAAAACATCTCAGTAGCACCTTATCTAAATGTTCTATTTCATATATGGAGATTCATATTTATTTATGTATTGCATGCATTTCTACATTTTATTGCCTATTTTGTTTATTCATCCCAGCATCTTTCTTTCTTATGTGTGGAATTCTACAAGGCATGTAGGTGTATATGTGTTTGAGTATGATATCCTTCAAACAGGCAATAGTGATGATATAATTTGGGCAGTGCTGAGCTGGGTTACTTTCCTCCAGTGTATTTGTCCCCCGGCCCCACCCAATGGCCCCATGCGCGCACACACACACACACACACACACACACACACACACACACACACACACACACACACACACACACACACACACACACACACACACACACACACACACACACACACACACACACACACACACACACATCGAAGTAAAAAAAAATGTATATAAAAAATTTAAAAGGTGATGTTTCTTTTTCTTTTTTTTTATAAACTTCGATTTTTTTTTATGTTCGAAGCTTGTGCCATCGAACGAAGCTTCGAAGTATTTAAGACAGCCCTAGTTGGTAGTGCAATACCCGTGGTACGCTACAGATAGTGTACCACTCTCTGTAGGGCCTTCTTGTCCTGTGCCGTGCTGTTGCCATACCAGGCAGTGATGTTTCCAGTCAAGATGCTCTCTACAGCTCCGGAGTAGAAGGACTGGAGTATCTTCCCAGATACTCTGAACTTCCTTAACTGTCTCAGGTGGTAGAGGCACTGCTTCGCCTTTTTTACGACTGAGTCTATGTGTGTTGTCCATGTCAGATCCTCTGAGATGTGGACCCCCAGGTACTTGAAGCTGCTCACCCTGTCCACGGTAGCCCTGTTTATCCTCAGTGGTGTGTGTGTCCCCTGCTGTCTCCTCCTAAAATCCACGATAAAAAAATACTTCAATAGAAGCTTCGAATGTTAAAAAATGACATGCCCTACATGAAATCATTATTTCTAGGGATGCCCCGATCGATCGGCCAGCGATCGGTATCGGCCGATATTCAGTATAAATATGAGATCGGTGAATTCCGATAATGCTTTATTTTCGCCGATCGTGAAAACCGATCGATGACACGCGCGAAAAACATGATCCAATTCTCAGCGGAGTTCTCACTCGCTTTCCTCTCACAGCTGCTGTTGCTGCACGCCTTGCCCTTCCTCCTCCCCCTCACAGACCCGTCATGTCAACATACCCTTACGGCAAGAGTCGAGTGCATGAGCAGCTCAGAGCTCCTCTTTCAACATAACAAGCATTAAACAAAATGGCCCAGTCTGAGTCGACTATTCACTTTAGTTTAATATATGAGGCGTTGTCTAATGTTATCTAGCTACTGATAGCTCCTGATATCAACGTCTGATATCATCAGTTTGGCATTCGTTTTCGCAGGTGCTGGCTAGCGTTGGCTAACTAGCTATCGCTCCGTGAGCTAACGTTAGCTACCTAGCTAACGTTACTGTTTAAACAAAATGACCCAGTCAACTATTCACTTTAGTTTAATACATGAGGCGTTGTCTGTTATCTAGCTACTGATAGCTCCTGATATCAACGTCTGATATCATCAGTTTGGCATTCGTTTTCGCAGGTGCTGGCTAGCGTTGGCTAACTAGCTATCGCTCCGTGAGCTAACGTTAGCTACCTAGCTAACGTTACTGTTTAAACATTATGACCCAGTCAACTATTCACTTTAGTTTAATACATGAGGCGTTGTCTAACGTTATCTAGCCGGCTAGCAGTAGCTACAGATAGCTCCTGATATCAATTTCTTATAACATCTGACATCATTAGTTTTTGCAGCTGTTGGCTAATTAGCTATCATGCTCCATAGCTGTAACTGAACACTGAGAACATCTTATAAGTTTCAGTTCATAGGAAAATACTTTGACTATAATGGTCAGAAGTAAATTAACTTGGATACTGTTATGCTTAACACCCAGTACTATTCACTTTACTTAATTTCTAAGATTAGATTATTTAGACCGGACTTTGAGTGCCTGTGTTAGACCTACAGTATAATACTGCCAGCTGCTATAAGAACCAAAAACGATCGGTATCGGCAGTGTATCGGCCGATATGACTTATAGACGATCGGTGATCGGTATCTGTGGCAAAAAATTGGATCGGGGCATCCCTAATTATTTCTGTCAAGTTTAAAGGCTATTTTTGCTACTGAATGAAAGCTGAAGAAACCAGAAGGTTAATTGTGGTTCGGAATATTCTTTATTGTCAGAACATGACAAACTAGGCCTACTTGCCAAACCACAAATCTGAGGTAGAACTTGAACACGAACTGTATAACAATAACACTTTTATAACTGGCATTAACAATGAAAATAAATAAATAAAATCTCAAGTCTGATAAGCAAACAAAATAAATGGACAAGAGAAAAAGAAATCTCAATTTGGTCAAGCAAAGCCATTACTTTAAGTTGCGGGCAAGAAAGACAAGTCTGTCCACTCTGGTTTTGCCCACAATACAAATTTATTTAATTTAAAAATATATATTTTTATTATTGACCACGTTTCATATTTATATCGAGGGAAAATATATCGCGATAATTATCGTTATCGTTTTATCGCCCAGACCTAGACTGGGAAGTTTGTTCAGAGAGAGAGAGAGAGAGAGAGGTTACCATAGGTATTCACGGTAAATTATATGTATTCCGGTAATTAATTAAATTTAGGCAATCATATTATCAGGGGTAGGCTAGCATATAGAATGTATTTTGTCATTGCACGTCATATACAACTAAATTACAAAGGAGCTCAACACATGACCGTAGTATAACACGACACTGTAACACGTAACAGGACTGATAAAGTGCATGATGAGTGGTGGCATATTGATCACAGTTCATAGTGCATATGAGGTCGACATAAATAGACATATAATCACATTCCAGATGAAGTGAAGTACATGGTGTATATGAGGGGGACAGTTCAATGATCAGTCATTCAGCAGTCTGACTTCTGTCTTATGATGTACGTCATAGAGAAGTAGACTAACGTAGAAACAACTTTTCAAAGCATATTATATTATAAAGCAAAACACATACACAAATCAAATCAAATTTATTTATAAGGCCCAACAACACACGTTAATGTCCCCATGGGCCGTACAGGTCTTCTTTAAACAAGTCAAGAAGAAAACATAACAATAAGTCAAGAACAGAACAAGGACACCATAAGGTCCAACAAATTTAAAATAAATGCAAATAAATGAAAGAATGCAAGCACTCCCAGACATACCCCACGCGAAGGTAAGGAAAAACTCACTAAAACCTAACAATAGGTAAAAATGCTCCACAGGCAGTGTGGAGGAGAGAAACCTTAGAAGGGCCATTCAAGTACAAACGTTGCATTCTCATCCTATTGGATTCTTATTATTGCATTCTTGACTTGACTTGAATTGTATTGTTGTGTGTAGAGAGCATTCCGTAGAGAGCATTCCGTATACACGCAAAAAGAGCAGAGACACACACGCACAAACACACTGTTGTGAAGGATCAGATTAAACCGAATATATATATTTATTTATGGATATATATTTAATAGTATTTGTGTTGTGAAGGATCAGATTAAACCGAATATATATATTTATTTATGGATATATATTTAATAGTATTTGTATATCGTTTGATATCCCCTGTATATTCCTTGTACAATATGCACTGAATATCCCTTTAGTCTACTAAACAGCCCATAATAGTTTCATTCTACCATTGGACGAGAACCTGGCGCCAGCAGCCATGCCCCTTGGTTCAAGTTCAATCGTGCCGACCAACATGTCGTGGCAAGCCCGGTTCCGCGTAGGAATACGTCTGGCGAAATACGAATGGTACTATTTGTTCACAGCGCATATATATATGGCGCAAGTAAAGTAGAACTTTCTTTTAGTCCATTAGTTCTTTACCCTCCAACCTAGTAACAGACGCAAAGCCTCACCCACGACGCACGTGTGGTGCAGTAAGGCCTACTTGGCCTCAGAATAGGCATTGAGACATCGTGTGGATTAATAGTTGAATTGTCATAGTTTGGCACTATACCGTCGAGTTGGACGTATTTCTATTAAGCTAATAATAGTCTATTATGTATGGTGCATCGTTCGGTTAGAGTTATAAAGTGAGCAGCACCCCCATCGTTCCTGACGTTATCTGGAGTCTTAACCAGGCTGGGCAGACCACGTGTGGTGCTTGCATCCGAGGAGCTCCGGGCCAGGACGAGTGGACCTGTACATTGGATTACTTTACCCGGACGACGGCGAGCCTTCCACGGCTTGGATTATCTACATGCTTTGGGTGCTTTGATTATTCCAATTTCCATGGATAACGGCCAACACTGCTGAGTGTTGGAACTACCCCCCGGAGAGGAGTCCAGGTGAGACGGCGCTCTACCCCGAGTGAGGTCGCCTCACGTCTCTTCATCTGTGGACCGGCAGCTACCGTCCACCAGAGGGTCCAGCTGTATTCATCTGCGGACCGAGGTTCTGTGGGCATCGTGTTCAGGACTCTGAATTCTCCCAAGAAATCGTCGGCCAGATGGGATACCGCCAGCGGCTCTTCTAACCCCCCCCTACTGTCTTACAACCAGCGGGACCCCCCCCCCTTAGTGTATCCAGCTATAATCATTTAAGTACCATCGCTATAGTTCCCTAAAGAACCAGGTTGTATATTTGCTCCCTGCGTAACCAGAGATTGGACATTCAATGTTGATTTACCTACGAATACTCATTTGCCATACAAGTGCATTTCAAATCATAAATGTCATTAAGTGAACGTTGTATATACCCTTTGCTATATAAAATATTCGATTTATACATTTGTGTGGACTTCGTTTCATCAGGTAGGAAAGTGTTCATCATATCTATATCATGTACTGGATGGCCAGAAGTTAAAGTACAAGCGGTAGTGGTTTAATAATACCATACTTATCAATACAGTCAGGGAATTGTACCCCTCAGTTACAATTGGTCCTTCGAGCCGGAGGGTAACTAGTGTAATATTAATATAGTGTTATTAATATTGAAATGGCCTATGATGAACACTCCACGAAACGGTCCTCCTAACGTAGAATGCCCGTAGCGCAGACGACAGCCACCTCAGTACTTAGAGGATTACGCTGTCAGTCAACTACCTAGCCTTCGACAAACGGTAAACACGGTAAAAGTAGAAAGTAAAATTATGTCTGACCTTAACGACCAGGTTTCCCCGACCACAGAGGCCCTAGTGGGTTCTAATGTAACTGACCAAGCTCACGGTGGGGACCAGGAGGGAGCTGACATGCCTTTACCCCCCGCCAATACCGAAGAAGTAGTCCCCGACCAGCCCCGGGAGGAAGACAACCCTACAGAGAGAGAACTCTGCACGGAAGAAGAGGAGGAGAGCGCAGAGGAAATAGAGCTCCAGGACTCCCCCAGGAGCGGCTCACCCAGGAGCGGCTCACCTCTACAACCGTCTTCCCCCAGGAGCGGAGAGGATGCTACAACAGGCGTTCCTCGTCAGCCTGACAGCCTCTACCGAACGCGATCGACTTCAGGGTGAACGCGATCGACTTCAGGGCGAACGCGATCGACTTCAGGGCGAACGCGATCGACTCCAAGCACAGCAACGGAGCGAAGAAGAGCGCATACGCCTGGAGATGAGACGCCTTCAGACGGAAGAGAATATGGCAAGAGACCGGGCCGACGCCCAGCGCGCCGCTGCCGGTGCCCAAAGAGAAGCAGATCTCACCAAGCGCGAAGTCGAGCGCGACAAGTTACAAGCGCAGCTAATGGAGCAGCTGATCCTCAAGGCAACACCCTCTCCCTCCGCCAGGGGTTCAAGGAACTCGTCGAGACAACAGTCAAGGGCAGCGTCTCCTAACCGAGCAAGCGACCCTGAACTTGACCAACAGACCAAGCCTATACCCCCCGCAGACCCCCTTCCCAGACCGGTCCAAGCGAGACCCAGCTACAAGGAAGGAGCGGCATACACTGCGGAGAAGCTAAATAAACGACTACAGGATCTAGAGCACCTGATAGAAGAAGAAGAGGGAGAGGAGGAGAACCAAGCCCGACGACAGCACAGTACTCCACCGGACCAGGAGGTCCAGTACAGCCCAGGCTATACCCCCGCGGCGCTGCGCTACAGACCCCCGACTCTATTCACGGGTGAGCACGACGCACGACCAGCCCCGAGGAATAGCACCTGGACCAGCGGGCCATGGTACCCTGTCGGTACCAGCCCACAGAGAGGCGCAAGAGGAGACTCGCCTAGGAGGTCTCTCCCCCAACGCTCGCCGATGTATCAGCCATCCACGGCGTCATACATTGCCACGCCGTCGTTTCCAGACTTCACCTATGAGAATCGAGCACAGTACACGGAGCTCCGGATGTGCTTAGAGACAATGATGGTGGATGTCGCTGATGAACGCCACAAGTATGCAATATTACTGAAGCACCTGAAAGTACCGCGAGCGCACAATATAGCGCTAGCCTATGCCACCTCTACGACCCCATACACCGCGGCTCTAGCAGCGCTGGACCAGAGATATGGACGTATATGGGATTACGTAATCCAAGAGATAAGGCATATTGATCGCCTACCCCCAGCAACAGACAATCGCTCATTAGACGACCTGTCAATCAAAGTGCAGTCCCTGGTAGGGATGCTGGGAGCGCAACGGGAAAAGGGCATGCATGAGCTATACGCCAACTCTAACGTCGAGAGGATTTTGGACAAGCTGCCACCCGCAAGACAAGAGCGTTTTAGGCGGCAGAGAGACCACCGGGATCCTAACGGCCCCGAACCATCCCTCCTTGATCTAGCCGACTTCCTGGCGAGAGAAGTCAGCAGCTTACGACTGGATACGTTCGGGCGGAGCACGCCAAGCTCCAGAGAGGGACCCAGGAGAATAAACGATGGAAGAAGATCGGTGACTGTCATGCACCAATCAGAGTCAGTACCGAGCAGTAAGAGCCACAGTACCCCCTCGAGAAAAGAGAAGTGGAAGATGGTGTGCCCCTACTGTGAGAAAGAACACTGGCTGTCACAATGTGACCTGTTCACAAAGATGAATGCAGAAGAAGTGAGTCAATGGATAAAGTCCAACAGGCGCTGTTACCGATGTGCGCGCAGTCACATGGCAGCCGAATGCCGCCTAAAGAAAAGGTGCAGTCGGTGCGACGGAGCCCATCTAGATATACTACACGACAGTAACAGAAGACGGCCTTCACCTGCACCATCGAGCGGCACCAAGGCAAGTGTCATGTACATTGACCCCGCCAGCAGCAGCGGCGCCCAAGTGCTCTTAAAGGTAGTCCGTGTGACATTGAGCTACCAAGATAAAGTCATGGACACTTACACCGTCCTTGATGACGGGTCAGAGAAGACCCTTCTGCTCGCGTCCGCTGCGGCCCAGCTGGGACTGCGGGGGAGCGAGAACCAAATGACGATTCGGACAATAAGAAGAGATTTAAAGACGATAAAGGGCGAGAATGTCTCCTTCACTATCGCAGCAAGCGGGCAGCCAGAGCGACGGTATAGGATTACAAATGCTTTCACCAGCCAAGAAATAGGACTATCGCAGTACACCTACCCCATCGCCAAGCTGATGGATAAATATGTGCACCTGCGTCAACTACCTATCCCGCTCATAGACAGCGCTACCCCGACCCTGCTGATAGGCTCCGACCATGCAGAACTCATAGTCCCGATTGACCGGGTCCATACAGGACCCCGAGGCTGTCCTGCAGCAGTCGAGACCCGCCTAGGGTGGACACTACAAGGCCCCCTCGCTAAATCTCTCAACCGAACAGCAGCCACTAGCTGCCTCCACTCCAGAACGACAGAAGAAGACACCACTCTCCTGCAGCATGTCGAGAGGCTATGGACACTAGAGACAATGCCCTTTAAGAACGAAAAGAAATATATTCGTTCTAAAGAAGACATTTACGCCATCAACCTACTCGAGCAAGGGACAAAGAGAGTCACAGTCGGCGGAGTGATGAGATACGCAACTCCACTCCTGAGGCGAGAGGGAATGCCCACCTTTCACGCAAAGAAAGACGCCACGGAGCGCTATCTATTGAACACAGAGCGGCGCCTAGCCAAAGACCCCGCTCAAGAGAGTGTGTACCGCGCTGAGATTGAGAAGCTAATCACAGCGGGACACGTGACAAAGATTGACATTAAAGAGGCCGATCAGACGACCGAATCATGGTACGTGCCGCATCACAAGGTCCACCACAACGGCAAGGATCGCATTGTGTTTAACTGCAGCTACCAGATCGGATCCCAAAATCTGAATAAAGAGCTCTTGCCCGGCCCCACACTCGGCCCCTCCCTACTGGGCGTGCTACTGCGCTTTCGCCAGGACAAGGTGGCTATCAGCGGGGATATCAAAGGGATGTTCCTGCAGGTGAGACTAGTGGAGGAGGACAAGCCCCTGCTGCGGTTCCTATGGAGAGAGAGGATCGGAGATGAGAACCCAGCCATCTACCAGTGGGAAGTACTCCCCTTCGGAACCACATGCAGCCCGTGCTGTGCTACATTTGCACTACAGAAACACGTCGCAGAGGACCCAGCAGCAGATGAAGAGGTCCGACACAGTGTGAAGAACAGTTTCTACGTGGACAACTGTTTACAAAGCGTTTCGACTCAAGAAGAAGCCGAGGCTCTCCTAATCAAGCTACGCGCCTCCCTGATCAAAGGCGGCTTTGATCTCAGGCAGTGGGCCAGCAGTGACCCGCACGTATTGCGCAGCCTCTCCCCCGCGGACAAGGCTGCCAGCAGCGAGACCTGGATGGCGACCATCCCAGGAGAAGCCCAAGAAATGACACTAGGACTAGTCTGGCGCTTCAAAACAGACTCGCTCCACTATAGACACAAACCCCTGACTCCAGAGCAGGGAAGGTCGACGGCGACACCGACCACCAGACGGAGTGTGTACAGAACACTCGCCAGACAATATGACCCGTTGCGATGTATTCTACCTTACACCACCAGGGCAAAGATGATTGTACGAGCACTATGGGACAAGGACCAGGGCTGGGACGACCCAATACCCGCACACCTTGCCTCCACATGGAGAGAGTGGGAGACGGAGCTCCGCTCACTCCCAGGCGTTAATATACGCCGCAGCTACTTCCCATCCACAGTGAGGCCAGAGACATGCAAGATGGATCTACACGTCTTCAGTGACGCCTCCGAAGTAGCCTATGGATCGGTGGCCTACTTGTGTGCCCAAGAGAAGGGAGGAGAGATACACACCGCTTTCATCCTGGCTCGCTCAAGAATAGCCCCACGAAAGCAACAATCTATCCCGCGTCTAGAGCTCTGCGCAGCCCTAGCAGGAGCGCATCTAGCCACGTTAATCCAACGTGAACTCACCATTCCGGTGCAAAGAACAATCTTGTGGTCAGACTCCACGACCGTACTCACATGGATCCGGTCTGATTCGTGCAGATACAAGGTCTTCGTGGGAGTCAGAGTCACAGAGATTCAAGAGTTAACAGAAGTAACCAGCTGGCGGTATGTGGACACCAAACACAACCCAGCTGACGTCATCACCCGGGGAATGTCCCTGGATGACCTCACCCGTCCCAACCTCTACAGTGACGGGCCAGAGTTCCTCAAGCTCCCCGAAGAAGAGTGGCCTACACCCACCCCACGGGAGGCGAGCAAAGAGGAGGCAGAGAACAAGAAACCTATGTTCTGTGGGTTGACACACACACTCGTCCCCACAGACCCGGTTCTAGACGATTGCCTCACCCTAGAGAGTGCGCAGCTAAAGACATTTCTGTGGCACCACCCAGAGGTTCAGCCCACAACTGACATTTCAGCAGCTGACTACGAAGAAGCAGAACTCCTTCTACTACAACGAGCCCAGAGAGACTCGTTCCCCGATGAGCTAGCCTGTCTACAGGGAGCAAAGCCCGTCCCATCAGACAGCAGACTGCTTCACCTGGCCCCCGAGAGCGACGCCCATAATCTCATCAGAGTGGGTGGTCGTCTGCGGAGAGCCCCAGACCTACCGGATGACGTTAAGTACCCGATAGTCTTGAACAGCCGACACAAGGTCACAGAGCTGATCATAAAGAAATACGACGAGGATGTGCACCACGCAGGGGCAGAGAGAGTCTTCGCGGAGATCAGACGTCGTTATTGGATACTGCAAGGGAGAGAAGCAGTGCGGCGCTTCCAGCGAACCTGTCTAGACTGCCGTAAGTGGCGCGCGCAGCCCAGTATACCCCGGATGGCTGACCTACCTCCCTGTCGCCTCCGACTCGGCGACAAGCCCTTTCACTCCACCGGTATGGACTGTTTTGGCCCGCTGTATATAAAGAGAGGAAGAGGAACCGAGAAGCGGTGGGGTATTGTATTCAAATGCATGACCACCAGAGCGATACATATCGAACTCCTTCCAACCATGAGCACAGACTCATTCCTTATGGCCTTCCGAAGATTCACATCACGGAAAGGAAAACCGTCTACATTGTTGTCTGATCACGGGACAAACTTCAAAGGCGGAGAAAGAGAGCTGAGAGAGAGCTTCCAAGCTATGGGCCCAGAACTTAAGACCCACCTCGCTCCATCCCAGATTGACTTCCAGTTTAATCCCCCGAACGCACCTCACTTCGGTGGAACCTGGGAACGAGAAGTACGTTCCATAAAGACAGCCCTGTACGCCGTGCTTGGGGCCCAGACTGTGGCGGAAGAAGTCCTAATGACAGTCCTCACGGAGATCGAGGGAGTATTGAACTCAAAGCCCCTCGGTTACGTCTCAAGTGATGTAGCAGATGTCGACCCAGTCACCCCCAACACCCTCTTGATGGGGCGGCTGGACCCCGCGCTACCACAGACAGTGTACAGGCCTGAAGAAGCGAACGGCCGAAGAATGTGGAGGTACAGTCAAGTACTGGCTGACAAGTTTTGGAACAGCTTCCTACTCCACTACCTACCGTCTCTACAGACCCGCCAGAAGTGGGTAAAAGAGAGAGACAATTTGACAGAAGGAACAGTCGTCATGATTATCGACCAGTCACTACCCAGAGCTATGTGGCCGGCTGGCCGCGTAAGCAAAGTGATCACCGGTGCCGATGGAAAGGTCAGAGCAGCTGAAGTGCTCGTCCAAGGGCGGACCTACACCCGACCCGTGGCGAGGCTAATAGAACTGCCAAGGCTCCCTGATACTATTGATGACGACCATGACCCCATGACTTTGTGAGTTGACTGACCCTTACAGCGGACATTGAGTAGTGGACAGTGCGGTTAATCTGTCTCTGCTTAGCTAATTAGGTGGGACTAATTAGGGGGCGGCTGTTGTGAAGGATCAGATTAAACCGAATATATATATTTATTTATGGATATATATTTAATAGTATTTGTATATCGTTTGATATCCCTTGTATATTCCTTGTACATATACACGGAATATCCCTTTATTCTACTACAGCCCATAATAGTTCATTCTCTTATTGGACAAAAGGACCAGGCGCCAGGGACAAGCCCCTGGCGTTCAAGTTCAAAGGTACCGACGAGACATGCCCTTACTAGCCTCAGCTCCGCGCAGGAATACGGCTACCGAAAGCAGAGCGGCACTACTTGTCCACCGTGCATATAAATATGGCGCAAGAAATGTAGAATTCCTCTTAGTCCTTTACCCTTCTACCCAACTAAGTAACAAGACGTGAAGCCTCACCCCACGATACCGCGTGCGGTGTAGTACGGCCTGTTTGGCCTTAGAATAGCAGTGAGACCTCATGCGAATTAATAGCTGAATTGCCAGAGTTTGGCACCGTATTTCTATTAAGTAATAATAGTCTATTATGTATGGTGCATCGTTCGGTTAGAGTTCTAAAGTGAGCAGCACCCCCATCGTTTCCTCGCGTTATCTAGAGTCTTAACCAGGTTGGGCAGACCACGCGTGGTGCTTTCATCCGAGGAGTTCTAGGCGAGGACGCGTGGACCTGCACATTGGATTACCTACCCCGACGACTGCTGAGCCCTATACGGCATGGAATATCTATTTGCTTTGGTGCTTTGATTTGTGGAGCGGATAATCGCCAACACCGGTGAGTGTTGGATTTACCCCGAGAGGAGCCAAGGTGAGACGGCGCTCAGACCAGACTGAGGTCGCCTCGCTTCTTCTTCGTTGTGGACCGACAGCTACAGCTACAGCTATCGTCTACAAGAGAGCCCAAGTGTATTCATCTGCGGATCAAGGTTCTACGGGCACTGTGTTCTGTACCTGGACTCTCCCTAGAAATCGTTGACCAGACGGGATACAGCCGACGGCTCTCCTACCCCCCCTACTGGCTTACAACCGGCGGGACCCCTTCAGTATATTATCCAGCTATAATCATTAAGTGACCATCGCTATAATTCCCTAAGAGCCAGGTTGTATACTTGCTTCCTGTGTAACCAGAGATTGGACATTCAGTGTTGATTTGCATACGAGTACTCATTTGCCTTACAAGAGCATTCAATTCAAATCATGAATGTAATAAGTAACTATTATATGTACCTTTTGCTATATATTAAATATTTGACTATTACCTTTGTGTGGACCTGATTTCATATGTGGGAAAGTGTTCATCATACTTAGATATCGTGTACTGTATGGCCAGTAATTAAAGTACATAAAACGGTAGTGGTTTAATGATACCATACTTATCAATACAGTCAGGGAATTGTACCCCTCAGTTACACACACCATAGGTCACTTTGAAAAAGACACTTTAAGAAAATAACTTGTTGTGATTGTTGCATAGTGCAATATTGATGGCATTCCCCCAGGCCATCAGAGTCTTGAACACTGAACGCTCCACACACAAGCACACACACACACACACTACTAGTATAGCATAGGGACATAGAAGAATTGTATTGTTGTGTACCGGTACATGTACATTATATTTTTATTACTATTGTTTTATTGCACAATCGTAGCGGGCATGGCCAACCGCATTTCACTGTATGCCCTGGTATGTATGCGATGAATAAACCTCTTGAATTGATTTGATATCTCTTGTCTGCTGATTTGTCATGCAATGATAATATTTCTATTACATACTATTATCATTTAGTACTACAATACAAAATGTTTGATTTTGTATCTGATCTGTCATGACAGCATGGCTGTCATAGCACCTAATTATGTTAATACTATTCAGGGGAGAGGTGTGGCTGGGAGGTATGTTCATTAGATGGTGAAATCCTCTTTCAGTGCCTTCAGTGTTTTCTTAGGCAGTGAGCCTCGCTGGTATGCGTGCCATTAATGTTTCATTACTTGACAAATACAAACTAAACTAATTGGTGTACTTCTCTCTTCTCCAGGTACAATCGCTGCATTGCTCCCCAACAACAAGCAGAGATATGAACGAGTCAAGGCCTCACTGCTGTGACCAGTGTGGAAAGAGCTTCATCAAAAGGGCAGCTTTTCTAAAACACCAGCGCATTCATACAGGAGAGAAGCCCTACCACTGTGACCAGTGTGGAATGCGATTCAGTAGCTCTGGAGACTTAAAGATTCACCAGCGCCACTGCTGTGACCAGTGTGGAAAGAGCTTCAAGACCTCTGGAGGATTAAAGATTCACCAGCGCATTCACACAGGAGAGAAGCCCTACCACTGTGACCAGTGTGCGAAGAGCTTCAGTCAGGCTGGAGATTTAAAGATTCACCAGCGCATTCATACAGGAGAGAAGCCTTACCACTGTGACCAGTGTGAGAAGAGATTCAGTCATTCTCACCACTTACAGACACACCAGCGCATTCATACAGGAGAGAAGCCCTACCACTGTGAGCAGTGTGAGAAGAGATTCAGTCATTCTCACCACTTACAGACACACCAGCGCATTCATACAGGAGAGAAGCCCTACCACTGTGAGCAGTGTGGGAAGAGCTTCAAGACCTCTGGAGGATTAAAGATTCACCAGCGCATTCATACAGGAGAGAAGCCTTACCACTGTGACCAGTGTGAGAAGAGATTCAGTCATTCTCACCACTTACAGACACACCAGCGCATTCATACAGGAGAGAAGCCCTACCACTGTGACCAGTGTGAGAAGAGCTTCAGTCAGGCTGGAAACTTGAAGTTACACCAGCACATTCATACAGCAGAGAAGCCCTACCACTGTGACCAGTGTGAGAAGAGCTTCAGCACCTCTGGAGGATTAAAGATTCACCAGCGCTCTCATACAGGAGAGAAGCCTTACCACTGTGACCAGTGTGGCTCACGTTTCAGTACCTCTGGAAAATTAAAGCAACACCAGCGCATTCATACAGGAGAGAAGCCTTACCACTGTGACCAGTGTGAGAAGAGCTTCAGTAGATATGACAGCTTAAAGAGTCACCAGCGCATTCATACTGGAGAGAAGCCTT
Organism: Notolepis coatsorum; assembly: GCF_963971535.1. NCBI lineage: Eukaryota > Metazoa > Chordata > Actinopteri > Aulopiformes > Paralepididae > Notolepis > Notolepis coatsorum. Next base: position 164,096,459 of record NC_140171.1, on the reverse strand, counting down.
ACCACTGTGACCAGTGTGAGAAGAGCTTCAGTCAGTCTGGAGATTTAAAGATTCACCAGCAGCGCATTCATACTGGAGAGAAGCCTTACCACTGTGAGCAGTGTGAGAAGAGCTTCAGCACCTCTCGAAACTTAAACAGTCACCAGCGCATTCATACAGGAGAGAAGCCTTACCACTGTGACCAGTGTGAGAAGAGCTTCAGTCAGTCTGGAGAATTAAAGATTCACCAGCGCATTCATACAGGAGAGAAGCCTTACCACTGTGACCAGTGTGAGAAGAGCTTCAGTCATTCTCACAACTTAAAGACACACCAGCGCATTCATACAGGAGAGAAGCCCTACCACTGTGACCAGTGTGAGAAGAACTTCAGTCAGTCTAGAACCTTGCAGTTACACCAGCGCATTCATACAGGAGAGAAGCCCTACCACTGTGACCAGTGTGAGAAGAGCTTCAGTCAGTCTAGAACCTTGATGTTACACCAGCGCATTCATACAGGAGAGAAGCCTTAACCTCTTGCCCGATGGGTCCAGTACCGGTCCCAAGAGGACATCTCGTCATAAATCAATCTGTCATACAAAGACTATGATGTCATAGTGTATATTTTCAGAAGTATGCTTGTTTACCAATAGGTTAAAGTAGGGCTGGGCGATATGGCCAAAAACGTTATCGCGATAAAATTAGAAAATTATTTTCATATAACTCGATATCGATAATTATCGTCGACATAATGTCTGTCAAGTTTAATTAACTTATTATGCCCAGCGCCGATGGACGGGCTATTAATAGACTTGTTTTTCTGCTGCGAATGTCTTGAGTTGATCCTAGCCAGCCAAACTATACAATTGCACCGTGCAAGCTAATTATCCTAACCAGCCAGCTAATTATCCTAACCAGCCATATTGCCAATGTACTAAATATCCCTAAAATACTCTGTTCCGCCCCAATAAATTGCAACGACGTCCACCGTATACCACACACTACTATAACCGTGGCATCAGAATTCACGCCACACACATACTCAGCACGTAAATATATAAAATAGCGCCGTGCAAGTTAATTAGCCTAGCCAGCCTTGTTGTTGAGTCCTACCTCCGGCTCTCCTTCCGCTGTCGGCCATCTCCTTCACTGATTGGTTGTTAGTGCGTGTGCTCATATTCAAGCTTGGAAAATCGATATATCGAAACTTTGCGACCACGTTTCATGTTTATTTCGAGGAAATAATTTATCGCGATAGTTATCGTTATCGCCCAGCCCTAGGTTAAAGTGTTATTAGTGAGATTTTAGTCATTGAAATTTGTTAATATTTTTGCGGAAATATGCAATTTTCAATTAGCGGCTGTCGCCGAATGATGATGATTTGTAGTCATGTGAGCACAGGGCATCCAGAGCTCTCAATGAGTGTTGGAATTTCAAAAAACTAGGGTACCCAGTGATAGGGGTGGGAATCACCAGTTTCATCACGATACGATACAATATCTTCCGATATCACAGTCTGCCACGATACGATTCGATTCAGGTGCCTGCGATCGATATGAGACGATATTATATGCCCATTTAACACAATCAGTATCATTTAAAACATATAAAATAAACAAATAACCTATAAATATGAAGTTATATTTGAACTCTGTTGTCAAGCCTTGTCAATATAACCCACCCCCTTTTCTCACGAATGGATGGTGTTGTAGTGTCCGCTTTTGAGCGTTTCCCAGGGCTAACGCTAAGCTAACGGCTAACGCTAGTTAGCTTAGCCTATTACTAGTCTAGTATAGCCACTGTAGCACTTATTTTTCAGCAAAGAACGTGCAATAAACAAAACGGATACATTCACTGTGTGTTCTGCCTCTCATTTGTTGATGAAACAAAACTAACATCAACACAATTGAACACCAAAAGCGGAGTTTAGTCTCATCTGCGCCGATTTTGTTAGCTTACATGCTAACGTGAATGGAATATGCCAGTATAACAGTATAGCATTGTGGCTAGCAGCTAACGTTAGCTCACGTTAGTTAGCCAGCCAGCACCAAACTGATGATATCGGGAGCTATCAGTAGCTAGATAACATTAGAGACACCACTGGTCTATAGAAATAAATGCATTCGAACAAGAAAGTATAGTACATAGCAATGGCAAACGCTAACGCTAAGCTAATGGCTAACGCTAGTTAGCTTAGCCTGTTCAGCAGCTAACATTATCCCATCCCTCGTTGCAATTATATTGCATGTCATTGATCTACTGGTCGCCACTGGTCTAATAGAAATAAATGCATTCGAACAAGAAACCAATGTATAGACATAGCAATGGCAAACTAAATTGCCAGGCCTAATGCGAGCCAGGGAAGTGCTGTGCTTTGTAACGTGGCTTCATGTTTTCATCCACTGAGCTGTGAGGCTCCACATATCGTTTTTGTGGGTATTGTCCAGTTGTTGCTGTGTGGTTTTATCTGCCCAAAATTCAAGCAAGCATGAAAGCATTACAGTAACGACGTTGTGTGTGTCACGCCCCCCGCTCCCACTGGCCCGCACCCGAGACCACCTATTTCATCTGTCCAGGTTCAGCGCCCCCGGGGACGAATCAACGGGGGGGGGGGGGCGTTCTCACTCAGACAGACACACCCTTTTCTGGTTCGACCCGGCGCTGATTCAACCCCGAATGGTGAGTGAGAAAGGGCCCTTAGTGACCCAACCACATGCGACTGTGGCACAGAACCCCAGACCATGGAGCACCTCCTTCCATGTCCTCTGTTAGGTGGACCCTGCACAGCAAAGGACCTAGCACTCTACAACACCAAGGGACAGCCATGTACCAAGCACTGGCTGGACGTTATATAAGCTGAATAGCTTTGTATATGGACAGGGAAAGAAGAAGAGCTCCTTTCTGGGTTTGCACTCGTCCATCGTGTTCTCATGTTTCAGGCTCTCTCCTGCATGACCTCCCAGTCCGTGTTTTACTCAGGGCTGACCAGACGTGTGCACCAATCAAGGGGGGGGGGGTGACCGCATCGCCCAGCCGAAGGGCATTGGGCCTCATTCAACAATACTCGTATTATTTTTCTTATATTCTTGCTTACCTGTCTGTTAAGAGAACAATAAGAAAAGCCACCACCACATTCATAAAGCCGTTCTTAACCTCGAAATCTGTGCATACCCAGGTTTTTGGGATGGTGAATTCCATTCATTCTAAACTGGATGCGCGTTCTCGCGCAAGCCATTTGCATTACAGAGACACGCCTCGCGGGCTCATTATAATACCAGAGCTGTGGGTCTGCATCGGATCCCCCGGCCGTATTCAAGCGCTGGAGCGCTTTGCGATGGATCAAAATTAGATAGGAATCAAATGTATTGTCATCATACAGCACCTATAGATATAGTGGAATATACTGTATTATAGTAATATAATAGTAGTTGGCTAGTTGCGTGCTTCTGGCCACCTCCCGCAGTGCGCGCATACACACGTACTGTATACAGTACGTGCAAAATGAATCGTTCCAGCAAAGTACTGTAGGCTTTGACTGTGCGTTGTCAAGAGCCAACCGCACAGGTTGCCACTCATCTGGCTCTGCAAATAGATCTAGAGTCTGAATATCTCCGCATATATAGCCTGATGACTGGCAGTGCGCATAGTACAGTGCGTGCTCCAAGTCAAACTGGATGACACATCTCTCTCAAATCCATTCTGAGAACGGAACGCAGTGCCCGCGACGCGGGTCTTGATTGATTGATTGAAAAGTGTATTAACAGATTGCAGAATGGGTACAATACAGTACAGCTCAATACACACAATTGTTAAGGGGATGCAGACCAGAGAAAGACTTTCGTCTTGTTTACATCAGGGTCCCCCATTTTCAATTCATCATAACATACAGATAGACAGTACTGCTACATCTAGACATTTATGACATACCAGATCTACAAATACAGTACTGTTTGTGATACAAAAAGAGTAAAAAAAAAAGAGAGAGTATATGTAGAAACTGTACATTGGAGGAGGTGGGGGGGGGGGGGGTTGGGTAGGTGGGGTGGCGTGGCGTGTGGGGGGATGGGTAGGCGAGGTGTGGGTAACTGTACATTGGATTATCGACTAAACCTACTTGGTCCAAGAAGAGGGTCCGCATAAAACAGAAGTTTGGGAACCACTGATATAGACGACCTCTAAATATGCGTTATACGTATACAGTACTGCATATCTGTATGTCATGTCATAAATGTCATGATATATATCTGTATATCTGTATGTTGTGTATGTCATAAATGTCATTATGAATTGAAAATGGGGGACCCTGATGTAAACAAGACGAAAGTCTTTCTTTGGTCTGCCTCCCCTTAACAATTGTGTGTATTGAGCTGTACTGTACTGTACCCATTCTGCAATCTGTTAATAAAATCTTCAATCAATCAATGGCCTGTGCGGCCAGAGCATAACTGTTCTAACAGCAATATATAATCCATTTCAGACAGAATAAGTTATATGAATAATAATAATTATTATTGAAAAGTTCTGTATTTTTAAAGTCGTATTTGGGGACAATTAACCAATGGTAGGGTTTTATTTTTTTGGGTAAGAATTTCTTATTTCGGTAAGAGTGCTCTCGACCACTCTTATAATTTGTTCTTGCCTGAGAAAAAAGCAACAATAAGAAAACTGTGCTGAATCCCAGGTAAGAACAAAGTAAGAGGAAATGCTAGTTATGAACGAAATCTGTTCTTATATCGCTTCATGCATGAGGCCCATTGTCTCTGATTAGTACAACGTTGGAGAGAATTAAGAGGAGGGGCGAATGCAAGGGATCGAACAACACACACATACAGTAAACAAAAACAACAACAGCACATCAACAACATATTTTTCCATACATAAATAAATTCCACATAAACTGATGAAAGTCACCACTACTGAGGTGCATTTATTTTTCCATGTTAGTGAAATGTGGTGACTTTTATGGGTTTATGTGTTTAAGACACATTTTAAGATACACTGGAAGCCAATTAGCACAACATTTTCAGTAATGGTTAAAGATGATGAAAACAGAACGGCACAGTGAGTGTTGTGTCAAGGCAAGAATGACTTGGAACCCACATGTCAAAAATAACTTTGTTGATATCCAGGGGGATAGAGAGCAAAGGGATTTAGTCATAATGTTCTCAACAACAACAACAACAGTTCTAACATTTTGGGTAATTCTATGTTAACATACATTCTGTTAATAAAAGATTAAAAAAGTAAAGTGTGGCACAGTAATTGATCAACGTTTCACACATACCATACTTGTATTGATAAATGAGGCTCTCAGATTTGATGTCTCTCTTATCAATAAATTATCATTAAATAAAATCCAGACCCATGTTTATTTTGTTGTAAGTATGTTGTTTATTTAAACCCAGTATTAAATATAGTATACCATAAATAGATGGTATATTGCACTATATTTACCTTGATCTCGATCCTATATATTAGTTATATTTGGGGTTTTAATGTGACATGTATATAGAATGAATAAATGTTTAATGTGCAGATGTTTCTGTCTTCAGGTGTGATACAAATAAAGCTTATTATTATTATTATTATTAGTAGTAGTAGTAGTAGTAGTAGTAGTAGTATAATGCTGGGTCGGTGGCCCCGGGATGCTTGAGGAGGTTCCAGGGGGTCCACAAAAAATGGGGAATATTTTAACTTCACTATTTCATTCACTAGAAGTTAGTCTAATAATAATAATAACTTTATTTATATAGCACTTTTCATACAAGATGCAGCCCAAAGTGCTTCACATTACATGATAAAAGAAAGATAAAACAATGAATAATAACAGATTTAAAAAGAAGAAAAAAAGAACATGGAGTAAACCACACAGTCAAAATCACAAGTAAAGAAAATGGATAAAATCGAGTATATAAAGAAAATTAATAAAAAGAGTTGCTAATTAAAAGCAATATTAAAAAGGTATGTTTTCAACTGTCGTTTAAAAATGTCCACTGAGCCAGCCTCTCTAATATTTTTTGGGATTGTGTTCCACAGCTGTGGTGCATAGAATTTAAAAGCAGATGCCCCAATTTTCCTTTGGGGCACCCCAGGAACAATTAATAGACCAGCTGTGGAGGACCTTAGGGCTTGTGAGGGGACATAAAAGGACAGGAGATCGGACATGTACGAAGGTGCTAAATTGTTAAGAGCTTTAAAAACAAGTAGAAGGACTTTAAAATCAATTCTAAAAGATACAGGGAGCCAATGCAATGCTGCTAAAACTGGAGTAATATGCTCTCTCTTCCTTGTTTTCGTTAGAAGTCTAGCAGCAGAGTTCTGAATTAGCTGTAGCTTGTCTATTGGTTTTTTTGGAAGACCAGTAAAAAGAGCATTGCAATAGTCCAGTCTGCTTGAAATAAAAGCATGAATCAATTAATCAATGAGAGAATATATTGTATAAGAGTGACTAAAGCTATAAGAAAGGGATTAAAAGGAGATGTATTTCTATGGTTGGGGTTAACTTGTGGAACAATGATGATATACATTTAAGAATAAGTCATTTGCTTTTGGTTTCAAGAAAATGGTTTGTGTAGGTTTTTTTTGAGGGTTACAAATGTGAATAATCCTTATTTTGTTGTATTTAGTTAATTTCATAAGAATATAGGACAGGCATATCTAAGCATTATGCTTCAGCCTGTACCTTTTTAGTCACTGCCCAAATCAGACTGTTGACATTCTGGAATGATTGTGCATATTATTATTGTTTTGTGTGTGATGGCCGAATAAAAAAAAATCGACTACTACTATTCTGATAGATTTCAATCTCTCCACTGTTATCTCCCCACTTACAGTGTGTTGTTTAGATGCTATATTACTCTCTAGATTTACCTTGATTTATGAGTAACGGTAAAAGATTATGAAAAAAGAAGGGCACTTTGATTGTTGTATTAAGAGAGAAGACGAAAGATGTGTTTACATGTGTTTTTGAATTGAAGATAGATTGGAGACTCCATACATGGGTCATTGTGATCATTTAGGATGTGTCTACTTTCATTTTGAAATCATACTTTATTTACATGTCTGGTGAATAGGATACATTGTCAATCAAACCGCTCCTACCCAATTTCCATCAACAAATGCTGCTCACTTGGTCCCTCATTTATAAACATGATTTCTCGCCTCACAAATGTTTTATTGGGAATAATATAAACATATATTGGTTTAGTTTAGTTTATTTGACAATTATTAAAATACATTACATGTTACAACAAGTCATGCATCCTAAAATTATCAAGGATAGCACAAAAAAGTCATACATAAACATGTATTACACATTATCGTCAGCCTACAGTATATTGCTAAAAATATAATTAAAAAGTTAAATACAACATTATTAATAAAATATGTACAAAATGTACAGACACACTAAAACTACACTACATTAAAAACTAGAACCTTCCTTAGTTACTCTGGGACATTTTCTAGGAGCCATTTCCTAACGTTCACCTTGAAAACTATACAGGTTCAAGATCTGTTTGGTGGTCAAAGGCAACTCATCCCACTCCTGTGCTCCTTTGTGAGCAAATGAGCTCTGTCCCATCTTTGTTCTCCACCTTGGAGGATGAGCTCTGTCCCATCTTTGTTCTACACCTTGGAGGATGAGCACTGTCCCATCTTTGTTCTACACCTTGGAGGATGAGCTCTGTCCCATCTTTGTTCTACACCTTGGAGGATGAGCTCTGTCCCATCTGTGTTCTACACCTTGGAGGATGAGCACTGTCCCATCTTTGTTCTCCACCTTGGAGGATGAGCACTGTCCCATCTTTGTTCTACACCGTGGAGGATGAGCACTGTCCCATCTTTGTTCTACACCTTGGAGGATGAGCACTGTCCCATCTTTGTTCTCCACCTTGGAGGATGAGCTCTGTCCCATCTTTGTTCTACACCTTGGAGGATGAGCTCTGTCCCATCTGTGTTCTACACCTTGGAGGATGAGCTCTGTCCCATCTTTGTTCTCCACCTTGGAGGATGAGCTCTGTCCCATCTTTGTTCTCCACCTTGGAGGATGAGCTCTGTCCCATCTTTGTTCTACACCTTGGAGGATGAGCTCTGTCCCATCTTTGTTCTACACCTTGGAGGATGAGCTCTGTCCCATCTTTGTTCTACACCTTGGAGGATGAGCTCTGTCCCATCTTTGTTCTACACCTTGGAGGATGAGCTCTGTCCCATCTTTGTTCAACACCTTGGAGGATGAGCTCTGTCCCATCTTTGTTCTCCACCTTGGAGGATGAGCTCTGTCCCATCTGTGTTCTCCACCTTGGAGGATGAGCTCTGTCCCATCTTTGTTCTCCACCTTGGAGGATGAGCTCTGTCCCATCTTTGTTCTACACCTTGGAGGATGAGCTCTGTCCCATCTGTGTTCTCCACCTTGGAGGATGAGCCCTGTCCCATCTTTGTTCTACACCTTGGAGGATGAGCTCTGTCCCATCTTTGTTCTACACCTTGGAGGATGAGCACTGTCCCATCTTTGTTCTCCATCTTGGAGGATGAGCTCTGTCCCATCTTTGTTCTACACCTTGGAGGATGAGCACTGTCCCATCTTTGTTCTACACCTTGGAGGATGAGCTCTGTCCCATCTTTGTTCTACACCTTGGAGGATGAGCTCTGTCCCATCTGTGTTCTACACCTTGGAGGATGAGCACTGTCCCATCTTTGTTCTCCACCTTGGAGGATGAGCACTGTCCCATCTTTGTTCTACACCGTGGAGGATGAGCACTGTCCCATCTTTGTTCTACACCTTGGAGGATGAGCACTGTCCCATCTTTGTTCTCCACCTTGGAGGATGAGCTCTGTCCCATCTTTGTTCTACACCTTGGAGGATGAGCTCTGTCCCATCTGTGTTCTACACCTTGGAGGATGAGCTCTGTCCCATCTTTGTTCTCCACCTTGGAGGATGAGCTCTGTCCCATCTTTGTTCTCCACCTTGGAGGATGAGCTCTGTCCCATCTTTGTTCTACACCTTGGAGGATGAGCTCTGTCCCATCTTTGTTCTACACCTTGGAGGATGAGCTCTGTCCCATCTTTGTTCTACACCTTGGAGGATGAGCTCTGTCCCATCTTTGTTCTACACCTTGGAGGATGAGCTCTGTCCCATCTTTGTTCAACACCTTGGAGGATGAGCTCTGTCCCATCTTTGTTCTCCACCTTGGAGGATGAGCTCTGTCCCATCTGTGTTCTCCACCTTGGAGGATGAGCTCTGTCCCATCTTTGTTCTCCACCTTGGAGGATGAGCTCTGTCCCATCTTTGTTCTACACCTTGGAGGATGAGCTCTGTCCCATCTGTGTTCTCCACCTTGGAGGATGAGCCCTGTCCCATCTTTGTTCTACACCTTGGAGGATGAGCTCTGTCCCATCTTTGTTCTACACCTTGGAGGATGAGCACTGTCCCATCTTTGTTCTCCATCTTGGAGGATGAGCTCTGTCCCATCTTTGTTCTACACCTTGGAGGATGAGCTCTGTCCCATCTGTGTTCTACACCTTGGAGGATGAGCTCTGTCCCATCTTTGTTCTACACCTTGGAGGATGAGCTCTGTCCCATCTGTGTTCTACACCTTGGAGGATGAGCTCTGTCCCATCTGTGTTCTACACCTTGGAGGATGAGCTCTGTCCCATCTTTGTTCTACACCTTGGAGGATGAGCTCTGTCCCATCTGTGTTCTCCACCTTGGAGGATGAGCTCTGTCCCATCTTTGTTCTCCACCTTGGAGGATGAGCACTGTCCCATCTTTGTTCTCCACCTTGGAGGATGAGCTCTGTCCCATCTTTGTTCTACACCTTGGAGGATGAGCACTGTCCCATCTTTGTTCTCCACCTTGGAGGATGAGCTCTGTCCCATCTTTGTTCTCCACCTTGGAGGATGAGCTCTGTCCCATCTTTGTTCTCCACCTTGGAGGATGAGCTCTGTCCCATCTTTGTTCTCCACCTTGGAGGATGAGCTCTGTCCCATCTTTGTTCTACACCTTGGAGGATGAGCTCTGTCCCATCTTTGTTCTCCACCTTGGAGGATGAGCACTGTCCCATCTTTGTTCTCCACCTTGGAGGATGAGCTCTGTCCCATCTTTGTTCTCCACCTTGGAGGATGAGCTCTGTCCCATCTTTGTTCTACACCTTGGAGGATGAGCTCTGTCCAATCTTTGTTCTACACCTTGGAGGATGCAGGTTTGCTATGCTAGATCTCGTTCTGTGGCTGTGTGATTCACCAACACTAGGAAAATAGTTGCAAAAATATTTGGGGGCCCTGTTATTTATTATTTTGTGTAGCATATTGAGCCTAAGCTGGGCTACTCTGGCCTCAACTGGTATCCAGTTGAGCTCCTGAAGATAGAATAGAATAGAAAACTTTATTGCCATTTCAACCATGGTTGATTGGGATTTGTCTTGGTGCCACATACAGTACAGACATTATAAAAACATACAATAAAAAACACAAGAATACATGCAATACAATCCCCACAATAAAAGTTTTACACAAACAATTCAAAAGAAAAAATGCAACAGTACCTAAAATAAATTGCCCAGTGTTCCAGTTTAAAGTGCATATTGCCTTAAAGTGCATGTTGGCTGGTGCTAGCCCTTGTTGTGCAAAGTGCCTGAACATTTGTACTTGAGTTCAGGTGACGGACAGCCTCGGGATATGTACTGTTTTTAAAACGGGATGTCCTGCACCTGAGACTTTGGAGTCTTCTGCCAGAGGGAAGGGGGTTAAAGAGGTCGTAAGCAGATGTCTCCTCCCAACATGATCACGAGGTCCTAGGCCCATCACAACCCTGATTAGCTTATTCTGTGACACCTGTAGTTTCTTCTTTAATGAAGCTCACAGTCCCTCAAACCAGGCTACACTAGCATAATCAAAATGACACTGCACCAGGCTGTTGGCTTGACCTTTCTAGCAAAAAACCTGGTGCAGGCATTTACCTTACCCAGCACCTGTAAGGTCATTCCCCCCCCCCCCCCCCCCCCCCAGACTGTCATTCAGCATACAGCCCAGGTACTTCACTGCTGTTCTTGCTGCTATAACCTCTGACCCTAATTCTACCTTGAGTTCAGGAGCCTTTTTTAATCTGGGCTTAGATCCGAACAAAATAGACTCTGTTTTGCCTAAGTGAAGTGAGAGCCTATTGTCAGACAGCCAATTCTTACCTTAGAGAGTTCCTCTCCTAGCATTCTTTGGAGTGTACTCAGATCCTTATGGGAGATGAGCAAAGCTGAATCATCTGCAAATAAGAATAAATTACAAGAACATGCATCTCTCATATCATTTATGTACAATAAAAATAGCAATGGTCCTAAAACACTTCCTTGCGGCACCCCAGAAACTATTGGCTTGCCTTGATAGAACACTCACTGTGCCGTTCTGTTTTCATAATCTTTAACCATTACTGAAAATGTGGTGCTAATTGGCTTCCAGTGTATCTTAAAATGTGTCTTAACATAAACCCATAAAAGTCACCACATTTCACTAACATGGAAAAATAAATGCACCTCAGTAGTGGTGACTTTCATCAGTTTATGTGGAGTTTATTTATGTATGGAAAAATATGTTGTTGATGTGTTGTTGTTTTTGTTTACTGTATGTGTGTGTTGTTTGTTCCCTTGCATTCGCCCCTCCTCTTAATTCTCCCCAACGTTGTACTAATCAGAGACAATGCCCTTCGGCTGGGCGATGAGGTCACCCCCCCTTGATTGGTGCACACGTCTGGTCAGCCCTGAGTAAAACACGGACTGGGAGGTCATGCAGGAGAGAGCCTGAGACATGAGAACACGATGGACGAGTGCAAACCCAGAAAGGAGCTCTTCTTCTTCTTTTCCTGTCCATATACAAAGCTATTCAGCTTATATAACGTCCAGCCAGTGCTTGGTACATGGCTGTCCCTTGGTGTTGTAGAGTGCTAGGTCCTTTGCTGTGCAGGGTCCACCTAACAGAGGACATGGAAGGAGGTGCTCCATGGTCTGGGGTTCTGTGCCACAGTCGCATGTGGTTGGGCCACTAAGATAGCCCCATCTGCTTGGGGCTTCCCTGGAACGGCCAACACCTGGAAAGGAGCTAAGCAGCTATGACCCACGTGGCGTGTGGCCGGGACTACACACAATATCGGACCTTAACAGGAAACCCAACAGCACCGCTAACATTGCTGCCTCCCTACCGGATCAGCTGAACAGCTTTTACGGCCGTTTTTGAACGGTACCACCAACCTTCCAGGGGAAGCCCCCACCACTCATTAACCCTTCCCACAAGTCTGTACGATGAACGGTTCATGAGATATGAAAGGGACAGGGCTTATTGCAATGGACAATAATTCATTCATAAATATTTGTAATGCATGTATATCAAGGACAATAGGTTCACTATGGCATGTCTATTTAACAGGTGCCAGAGAGCTGATTACCAGCGAACCTGTATAATATCACCCTCTTGTGGTGAAAAGCTGTAACTTCATACTGAATATGCATTTCAATGATAGAAATGAATTAATTAAATTATTTTTCTACCTAGGTTACGTCTCTAAACTCTTACTGACATAAAGAAATCACTTCCTGTTCCGTATATTTTACGGGGAGAGGGGGATGGGCTAATAGGTTAAACCCACAACATTAAGAGATTTCTCACAAATTAATAATATAGCCGTACCATCGGTAATATGAACACAAACTAAATCTTTATATCAAATTAGATTAGTGTAAATATTTCAATTCAATAATGTAAATGAATATAAATTAATATAAAAACTTCATGAACAGAAAATCACTATTCTGGCTGCTACATTTCCAAGTCTAATTGTTACCGTGGAACAATTATCAATGAATGATAATATTGCAGCCACATTCTACAACAGTGATACATACAACATAATATATACAGTAATAACATTATGGAAGTCCATTTCTGTTTTTAAATGAAAGTCCAGGTCCAATGTGATGTGTCCGTCTTTCAACATTGAACACTGAAGTCTTCCTAGGGATCAGAGCTTCAAGCACGTGACCCACCAGTTCTGTGGTGAAACAGGCTGAGGTTTTGTCAGATGCTCTCTGGCGCCACCAGTTATTGAAGGAATACACTGTTGCTGTCACACCTCAGTCTTCTGACTGCTACCTTGAACTACTTATGAGCGAAGCCCACTAGGGCACGACATATCTGCAGGAGAGATGTCCGCTGTCACTCCAATACAATGGAGCTAAATGGCACCGGGTTTGTGCCAAAATAATACAAACTCAACATTAATTAATTAGAGCTTTTTATTTCATTTAGCAACTATTTTCTGTCGAGTATTCTACTTTTACATTAAGTAAAATATCATGTCCCAATGGCTACAGAGCATTTGAAATTATAACACTCATAATGAAAGAGTCAAAACAAGCAGAGATATATTTTATTGACTAAATCAAAAAAGGAGGTACAGAATCTTTGTGTTTGATATGAATGAAGATAAACAGAAATCAATCACAAAACAAAAATAAGTCTTAAGGATTCCTATTGAGTATACTACTTAGTATGTACATGGGGTTCCTATTGTGTATACTACTTAGTATAAGTACATGGGGTTCCTATTGGGTATACTGCATAGTATAAGTACATGGGGTTCCTATTGAGTATACTACTTAGTATAAGTACATGGGGTTCCTATTGGGTATACTGCTTAGTATAAGTACATGGGGTTCCTATTGGGTATACTGCTTAGTATAAGTACATGGGGTTCCTATTGAGTATACTACTTAGTATAAGTACATGGGGTTCCTATTGGGTATACTGCTTAGTATAAGTACATGGGGTTCCTATTGAGTATACTGCTTAGTATAAGTACATGGGGTTCCTATTGAGTATACTACTTAGTATAATTACATGGGGTTCCTGTTGAGTATACTGCTTAGTATGGGAACTGAATTTTTGGGCAGCACGGTGGTGTAGTGGTTAACACTGTCGCCTCACAGCTAGACGGTCCTGGGTTCAATTCCCGCTTGGGGACCAGGTCGCCAGGTAGCCAGGTGGGGTATCTCCCGGGCCTTTCTGTGTGGAGTTTGCATGTTCTCACCGTGCTCGCAAGGGTTTCCCCTCCAGATAAGATAAACCCAAAGGAAAAACATGCAGAACAGATCGCTAACACTTCCCTGACAAAGATGGACAGGAGCACTTGGATTGGTCCCCGGGCGCGGCCCACACCACAGCCCATGTCTGCTCCCGGCTGCCCTTGCGGGGAAGAACGACGGGATGGGAAAAGTGCAGAGAGACATTTCATTTCATTTCAGTGCATGTGTGTGTGAGTGTTCCTGTGTCGCCCATCTCGCATGCGTGTGTGTTCTTCTTCTAAAAAAGTACATGGGGTTTCTATTTAATATACTGCAAACTGTGTTTGGGGACCGGTTCTCTTTATTCTTTTCAAGTCTAGTCTCAGCTTAAACGGAACTAAATGGTTTCTTTCCTGTATGAGTTCTAGTGTGTTTCTTCATATTTCCCTTCGTAATGAACCCTTTCCCACAAACTGAACAACTAAATGGTTTCTCTCCAGTATGTGTTCTCATGTGTGTCTTCAGATGTGTTTGCCAACTGAACCCTTTCCCACAAACTGAACAACTAAATGGTTTCACTCCGGTATGATTTTTTATGTGTATCTTCAGATCTCTCTTCTTGCTGAACCCAGGCCTGTTAGACAACGTTTGTATTTTCTGTGTCTTTTGTTTTACGGCCATCAAACCTGGACCTCCACTCTCCTTCCATTCATCGCTATCATCAGTCTCAGCTCCAGAACTGTCATCATCACCATCATCAGTCTCAGTTCCAGAACTGTCATCATCACTGTCATCAGTCTCAGCTCCAGAACTGTCATCATCACTGTCATCAGTCTCAGTTAGAGAACAGTCTGAAGAGAGAGGCTGGCTATTTCTAGTTGGTTCTAAATCACCAGCTGGATCTAAGTTACTGGCTAGTTCTGCTACTCCACAGTCCTCTCCTTCAGGTTCTGTTTTCATGTGTTCAGTTGAGGTGCTGGGTAAAGAGTATGCTTCTCTGTTTTTCTCCCTTTGGGTTTGAAGAGGCTGGAAGGACAGAGCGTTCTCTTGACCATCTTCACATTTCACTGGGTCTACAGTGATCTTGGAGAGATCAGCTTCCTCCAGCCCTTGATCTAGTTCATCTTTAATCTGCTCTGTGTCCTGGGTTTGGCTGAGCTGTGAGGACTGAGGTTTCTCTTCATCATGTTCACTCTTCACAGAGACAGGAAGCTCCTCTCCCTCCTGACTGATCCAGAGTTCCTCCTGTTCCTCTTTAATCTGTAGGGGCTCTGACTCCTCCTGGACCAGACTGGGGCTCCTCTCCTGCTGCTCAGGGGGGACCTCCTCTTCACAGACAAACAGCTGTAAGGCCATGGAGTCTAGAAAGAAGGGCAAATAATTTAAATGTAATTTGTTGTAACCATTGCTTTTGAAAGTAACAAAGGGACAGGCCACTATTTCACACTACACTCTTAAGGGGAGACACTGCAGGTGAATAGGCAAATATAATTTTTTTGTTGATTTTGAGATTTTGTTATATTTTGCTTCCTAAACATGTCTTCTATGAAACTAGTGACAATAAAACGTCAATAACACACATTTAGTTGTTTATTTTACTTCATTTTGCCTTATTGCATCCATAAATGTGAACATATTTAATGAGAAAGTGCCTCATTTGCATATATAAACATAAAATTCTGAAAACTTGCAATATATTTTTTCTTAGTTTATATGTACATAACCAACTGGGAAAGTTTCATAGTGATATCTATTCAAATATTTTTTGCCTATTAGGGGGTACTACACTGTACTACACTGTTTGTAGCCTGTGTGTAGTTCTGTTCAGTTCAATAACATCATTATTATTATTATTATTATTATTCAGTTATCAGGCATGTGTTTAGGTTGTCTATTACTAATGGTTTGATTAGGTATTGTGTTTGTAAATATCTGTTTAAAAAAAAAAGTATGGCATTTTACAATACAGAACTTTTAAGGCGTTTTCCCAAAAATGAGTTTTAAGAGTTTTTCCTCATACTCTGAGCAAGAAATCTCCACTGCAGTAACACTCACATACACCAAACCTTCCAGTTCTATTCATATCTATGTTCTGAAGGTATTTACAGAAGGGTTTGTTGATATCCCATTCATACCCTGATTTATATCACATTTCATTCCTAAAAACATGGTGAAATATGGAATTTTACCATAAAAATGGACTGAATGGAGTATTTTCTGATTTATGGAGTGATAAAAAGAGATATCCAAAATCCCCTCTGTAATAACCTTTGGCTCTAATATGTCAACTAAATGAAACTATAATTTTGAAAATGGCTTTATCCAATGTTCAGATTTCTGTCCTGGAATTATATGCAAATTATTGCATATTTAAGTAGATCATGCTTCATTTGCATATTTAAACATACAATTTCAGAAAACTTGTAATACAAAAAAGTCTTGTCTTAATATAAGTAATCAACTGGGGAAGTTTCATTGTGATATCTATTAGTTAAGTTTTTTACCCTATTCACCTGTAGTGTCTCGCCTTAACAGGAAAGTAACAACACGCTGAACCAATATATAGGGATGCACAGATCCTATACCCAATACCGCTATCAGGCCGATACTAGCTACATGTGATCAGTATCGACTACAGGTGGTCTGATCCATTACCACATTGTCATAAAGCATCCTCCTCCACTAACATCCCAGCAGCAGTGCATAGTGGAGAAGGAGGAGGACAATGTTCCTGCTGATTCTGCTTGATGAGATGTTGGACAAAGGTTTGGAGTTTTTATTATATAAGGCTATAAAATAACAAGTGTACATGTACACCTCTAATACTGTAAGAGCCATATGAGTGTTTTTAGTTATGGATTATTATGGAATGTTATGATTTATCTGTGTAGCCAAAAAGGGAATACTTGCCCAGTGTTGGCCTATTCTGGGAAAAATGGATTGGCCTCAGTTGTAATGTGGGCTGTGGTTCACCTGACTTGCCTGAACGGCACGGTCTAGGCAGACCAGTCACTGTGCAGCTGAGGGCATAAATTAGTGATGGTAATCACCTGGGTGTGTAGAACGGGAAAGGCACACAGTTTTCTGACCGCTTTGGTCCCAGCTTCAATGTAAATTGTTTTTCTAAATAAATCGGATATCCATTGATATCTGACAACGGAAGAGTAAGTAAGTAAGTAAGTAAGTAAGTAAGTAAGTAAGTAAGTAAGTAAGTAAGTAAGTAAGTAAGTAAGTAAGTAAGTAAGTAAGTAAGTAAGTAAGTAAGTAAGTAAGTAAGTAAGTAAGTAAGTAAGTAAGTGTTGAGCACCGGTCGTAAACCGAGGTCAGATTGATTATCCCATAACTCTTTAGTCCGAATCCCAGCTTCAAGCAGCGTCCCGCGAAGCGTGGGACATCTAGGACTCAATTTGTCTATAACGTTCAGGGCTTAAACTCAGCAGACCTCGGCTCACACACAGGAACCCCCCGTCCCCTCCAGTAATACAGTTGATTAAATGGAGTTGCGGGGTATATTTTTATTCTATTTGCACTGGGACGGACTCTCTTTAATTAGATGAGGTCCATTTCCCTTATCAGTTACACGTATTTATCACTGTATGGATTTACTTGATAATCCCATTATACAGAATCCACCTTTAGTCCTTAATGCAGGGATAAAGCCACTTATTCTATTTTGCATTAATACATAATCATATGTCTCCTATTACTCTACTTGATAAAGCCTATAGTTATAGTTATATCCCCATTATAGCTAGGGATAAAGCCACTTACACATATTATCACTATATGGCATTACTTGATAAAACCAGGTTTATCAGAATCCACCTTTAGTCCTTAATGCATAATCATAAGTCTCCTTTTACTCCGTAGGGATAAAGCCTATAGTTATAGTTATATCCCCATTATAGCTAGGGATAAAGCCACTTACACATATTATCATTAATCAAAAATGCAACAGGGTGAAGTTACAAATGCAGAACACATTTCAATGCTTACCCGGCCGTCTGAGAGTGAAGAAAAGATACAAAGGATATTTATAAAGAGGTAATTTTAATTAGAAAAAGCTAGTTACAAAAAGATACTGAAGTGGAAAGCACCCAATTCAGTTTAAAATATGCACAGAACAAAACATCTCATCTCTGCACGGCTTGTGCCCCGTGTCTGGCAGCATTCTTCTCATCTCTCAAAAAAGTCTGATCTGGCACGGCTTGTGCCTCTTCCTCTCTCTCCAGCTCAGTGTAAAAATTCCCCTGTGATCTCGCCAGTTGGCCCTTATAAAGGGCCCCAGGGTCTCTTCTGCTTATTGGTCCAAATACAGCGCTGTCACCGTGATGTCATTTCACCAGCCAGTCAATGCACGGCTCGTGGGGACTGGTTCTCCTCCCATTTTACTCCACTAGGCCGTAACTCGAAAGTAATTGTAACGTTTTTCGCTGGAACAGACTCCCTTTGTTCTCTGCGGTGGAAAGTCCCTTCTCTCCCCATCTCACTCAGACCCCACAAAGGGTTAACTCTGCAACTACATGGGCCTCTCTCGTTCTGATAGTAAGAGAAGAAGACGAGGCAGACTGCCGTAATATACAGTACATAGCCTAACACATACATATACAGATATATACAGATATACATACATATACATGTACAATACAGTACTCATATACTTTAAACACTGATTGATCACACATCATATATGTATTTTGTAGTTTAAGGCCAATTCTCTCTTCTGCTCTCATCTCTGTGCTCGTCTCGCTCGGAGCTGTCTCTCAAGGTCACATTCTTTAAGTTGACTCCCCTTTCACAGACACCGGCCCCTTCTATGGAGACATTTAAAGGCTCAGTTCCATAAGTAGAACTGTAGAATAAGTAGAGCCATCATAAAGCTACACATCAAACATTTAATTGTTATATAGTTTCTTTTTTAAGATCTCCTCAAAAGTTTCCGGACTCCGTCTTTCAACCCTCAACCCTTAATCCCCTTCCTGTCTGAAAGGGTTAACATCTTACAGCTCTCTATCTCACTGTTGATGGGGCCCACATTCCGCAGGTTTCCTCCCTTTTGCCTGTGAAGAACTGTGGAGAACAGACCTCTCTTTATGGAGATATTAAAGGTTCAGTTCCATTTTTTTATAAGTAGAGCCGTCATAGAGCTATTTTTCCAGAGTTCAGTTTAAAGATTTATACTGGTCACACAGGAAGGACTCAGGATGTCATTGTCCAAAAGTGTCGCTTGTTTTGTGACACTTTACACCCACTCTGCCATCCTGTGAGGTCTTTGTCCATCGTCAATTGAATAATGGAAAAATGAAGCATATGATTACATGTGAAAAATAGGTAAATAGGGCTATATTGTAACGACTCAGGATGTCATTGTCAAAAAAGTGTCACTTGTTCTGTGGCACTTCACACCCACTCTGTCATTCTGGGAGATCATTGTCCATCATCAACTGAATAATGAAGCATATAATTACATGTGAAAAATAGGTATATACGGCTATATTGGAACGACTCAGGATGTCATTGTCAAAAAGTGTCACTTGTTCTGTGGCACTTCACAGTAAGTAAGTAAGTAAGTAAGTAAGTAAGTAAGTAAGTAAGTAAGTAAGTAAGTAAGTAAGTAAGTAAAGTTTATTTATATAGCACCTTTCACAGACCAGGGTCACAAAGTGCTTCACATAGTAAAAACATCAATAAAATGCAAAAGATAGCAGCATGGTAAAAGAAAATAATTAAAAAACGTTAAAGATCAGGAAAAGCCAAAACAGATAAAAAGACAAAAGATTTACATAGAGCATAATTCGCCAAACGCCTGTTTAAACAGCACAGTCTTTAGCTGCTTTTTAAAAGTGTTTACAGAGACCACAGATCTAAGGTCCAAGGGCAGGGCATTCCACAACCTGGGGGCCACAGTTTCGAATGATCGGCCCCCTTTAGAAAACATTGGGGGCTTCAGCCCAGAAATACGCAATTTTAGAGTAATTAGAGATGAATACTGAATAACTAGAATCAGTCGAGGTTCTCAAAGTGTCTTCTCATAAAAAAAAGATTAGATTTTTGGGTCTTTTCCTGCCTTTGGTCCGCTTTGCATTTACATCTCAAATGAACCGCAGCAGGGTTCACTTGCAAGTGAATTGATTGATTGATTGATTGATTGAAAAGTTTATTAACAGATTGCAGACACACTGTACATTGGAATACTGACATACATTTGACATGGAAACTGTACATTGGAGGAGGTTGGGTAGGTGGGGTGGGGTTGGGTGGGGCTGTACATTGGAATACTGACAAAGCCATGCTTGGTCTTTATTGTACAACTGGGTTAGGACATTTGTAGGGGCCAGTTTTGAATTGCAGTCTCCCGTAGGTGTTCTTTGAGAGTGTTTTTAAAGGTGGGTAGTGATTTACATTCCTTTACAGCTTTGGGTAGGGCGTTCCACATTGTTGTGGCATAATTGCAAAACGTGTTTAGTCCCTTGTTTGAGCCGAATCTGGGTTTTACATGATTTGTGGAGCTCCCTCTGGTGTTGTGATCGTGGTATTCACTGACCTTTGGGAAGTATTTTGACATGTACATGGGTACCTTGGTCGTGTAGTGTATCTTGTAGACCAGGCCCATTGCAAGTTGCTGTACTCTGTCGTCTACTCTAAGCCATCCTAGGTTGGCAAAGTGTGCAGGGGTGAGGTGGGTTCTAGGAGTCAGGTCAAGCAGTAGTCGGACTAGTTTGTTTTGAGATGTTTGTAATTTGGTTTTTAGTGCCTTTGAGGTGCTTTGGTACCATGAGGTGCAAGCATAGTCGTAGTACCCTTGAATGAGTGCTCCTGCCAGAGTCTTCAGGGTATTCTTGTTTACCAGGGAGGAGATCCGGTACAAGAATCGAGTTCGTTGATTGACTTTTTTTATTACATTGGATGCCATTTTGTCACAGGAAAGATTAGCCTCTAGGATGGAACCCAGGTAGGTAATTTCATCTTTCCTTGTGACAATATTGTCACCCACTGTAACTGAGAAGCCGTCTGTTTTGCTGAGTTTGTTATTTGAACCGAAGAGAATGGACTCTGTTTTGCCCATGTGTAATGATAGTCGGCGAGCCATATGCAGATTTTGCCTAGTTCCGAGCTGAGGGTTTTTTCAACCTGTAACTTGTTCTTGTCAGAGACCAGCAGGGCTGAGTCGTCCGCAAACAGGAACAAGTTGCAGTCACAAGCTGACGACATGTCATTTGCATAAATTAGGAACAGTAGTGGTCCTAGTATGCTTCCTTGTGGAACACCACAGTTCACTGTGAGGGGGGGGGATAGGGTACCGTTTACCTCCACCATCTGTTCTCTCCCCTCCAGGTAGGATTGTATCCAGCTCACTGATAAACTATCAAAACCAATTGCTTTTAGCTTGTCAATCAGAATGGTGTGATTGACAGTGTCGAAGGCTTTTTGTAGGTCGCAGGTCGCAGTATTTGCCCGCGCCCACCTCTTGCTTGATGTGGTCGTTCAAATAGAGAAGGCATGTGTCAGTGGAGTGGGATGTTCTGAAGCCAGATTGGAATTCGTAGATTAGATTTTTATCCGTAAGGTACTTTTCGACCTGTTCGTATACTATTTTTTCCATGACTTTCGAGATGGATGTAAGATGAATGAGCTTTCACACCACCCCAAACCAACCGGACTATCCGAGGAAATTAACCAGGGTTCGATTAAAGCTTATTATAGGACACTGGACATGGGTATGGATGGCTCCAGGTGCTGCTGCGTTAAAGTGCACATCTTCAATATCTGTACTATTTAAAAGCACAGTGCAGGACACACTCAAAGGTTATCACACCTCAGAGATGGCAGTGGACATGTATGACAGGACAAAGGCCATATGTAATGGCCTTTGGATTGAGGAACATACTACCAGCCAAAGGAGGAAGCAGAAAAGGATGGACGAGTATGTAGTTGAGTCATCTTGTGGCACAAGCTCAGACCTCAGCTCAGGAGATCAGCTGAGACAGAGACTGTTCTATCCAGTCGTCGACAGAATGCTGCAAGAGCTTGAGAGCAGGTTCTCATGAGTTGGATAACAACTTATGAGAGGCATACAGGCATGTTATCCAGCCTCAGACCAGTTTCTCTCAGTGGAATTGCTGCAACCCCTCGCCACACATTACAATATCCAACTATTGCCAGAGGAGATCACAGTTGCAAAGTGTTTCCTGGTCAGGACAGGCAGAGATGCAGTCCCTACTATCCAAAGTGTCTTTTCCCTCCTGGATAATAATAATAATAATAATAATAATAATAATAATAATAATAATAATAATAATAATAATAATAATAATAATAATAATAATAATAATAATAATAATAATAATAATAATAATAATAATAATAATAATAATAATAATAATAATAATAATAATAATAATAATAATAATAATAATAATAATAATAATAATAATAATAATAATAATAATAATAATAATAATAATAATAATAATAATAATAATAATAATAATAATGCATTTGATTTATAAGGCGCCTTTCAGGACACTAAAAAAAAGTCCACAAATCGGTGAATGAAAAAATTATAGGATCAAATGAAAACTACTTACTAAAAATGGATGTTTAAAAGTACTAAAAACCAACAAAAAATACCAAACACTAACAAACATTCAGCACAGACAATGGGGATGCTGACATAAAAAAAAAAAAAAAAAAAACGTCAAAAAAAAATGTAAACAATTTTATTTTTATTTTTTTTAGATCCGGGGCTAGGAGAAAAACATCCGGGGCTAAAGCCCCGGAAGCCCAGGGCTAACAACGCCACTGGAGCCAGTGAAGGGAAACTAACATGGGAGTGATGTGGCAATATTTTCTGGACCTAGTCAGCAGCCTAGCGGCTGCGTTTTGGACCATTTGTAGCCGGCCCAAAGTGGATGCATCGAGGCAAGTGAAAAGGGAGTTACAATAGTCCAGGCGGGATGAAACAAAAGCATGAATAATCATTTCCAGCTCTACCTGGGACACAACAGATCGGAGTTTGGCAATATTTCGTAGATGGAAAAAACAGGTACGTGTCAGAGATCTAATGTGGTGATCAAAGATCACACCAAGGTTTCTGAGCTTGGGCCTCAGATTTGTTGAGAGGGTCCCCATACATGTGGCAACTTCTGAGGTGACTTTTTCTGAACCTATAATAAGAACCTCAGTTTTTTCTGCGTTTAACTGAAGGAAGTTGTTTGCCATCCAATCCTTGACAGCAGTCAGGCAGTCAAAGAGGGCAGATAATTTGTCAGTTTGTTCAGGCTTGAAAGAGACATATAATTGGATATCGTCAGCGTAGATATGATAAGAGACCTCTTTGAATTGACTAATGATTACTCCCAGGGGGAGCATGTAAAGTGCAAACAGAGTAGGAGCCAGCACAGAACCCTGGGGCACGCCACAGGACAATGGAGCAGTTTCGGATGTGAAAGTTCCAGTAGACACAGAAAAACTCCTATCTTGCAGATAGGAGGAGAACCAGTCCAGCGCACTCCCAGTGATGCCAGCCCACTGCCTCAGCCTTTCGATCAAAATGCAGTGGTCGACTGTATCAAAAGCTGCAGTTAAGTCCAATAGCACCAGCACAGAACATTTTCCCTCGTCAGATGATCTCATGATGTCATTTGAGACTCTGAGGAGGGCTGAGAAAGTGTGGAGACTATTATTGTATAGAAAGCGTGTACGGAATACTTCCCGACTGCCACCAGAAGCGGACCCAGGCAGAGGCCGCTACAATAAGTCAGAAAACTCGCTGAAGAAAACTATTTGTTTGGTGAAGAAAGAAGGTTGGAAAACGCTGTGATTGCAAAAAGGAATCGATAAACAACGGCGTTGGAAAGGAAGGAATCGATCAAAGTTTGTGTCTAGGCTCGGGACAGATTTATGAATGAACTACGTTGCGCACATACACGGCGCTGTGGGATGTAATTATACGGTAGTCTACGAGGAAATTCGTTTCCCTAAACTCCGAATGGGATCGGATTTGGATGTTATTCTTTGAAGTTGTGTTACAAATTGGCAAATAAACATAAACTAAGATGTCGGATTCTGAAATGAATAACATGAATATGGCGGACGCGGAATATGAATTGAAGCAATTAAAAGCAACACGTAAAGGGAAGCTTGCAGCTTGCACCCGAAAATGTAATGAGATCAAACAAATTGTGCTATTAAAAGATGAAGAAGGAGTAAAATCGCACCTGGCATTATTCAATAATGCACTCAGTGATTTTAAGATCACAAATGAGTCTGTACAATTGGATTTAATGGATGATGGTGAAAATGATAAAACACAATGGTATGAACCGAAAATGGATGTATTTAATGCATTTCTTACTGAAACTGATGCTTGGTTGATGGAGGAGAATCTGAACCCTAGCTCCAGGCTAAACTGCGTCTGTGGTCCAAGGACGAGTTGAGACTCAAGATAAACTGGAAAAGGACCGTCAGCTACAATAAGACCAGAGGATAGCGCTTCAGGTGTGGGGGCCAGGACCCCATCAAGATTATCATCAAGATCAAGTGGAAGTAGCTCTTCCAGGTTATCTGCCTCCCGTATCAGAGCTGAAGCTGAGCGAGCCGGCCTACAGCAGGGTATCTGCCGGTTGGAGTAACTGGATTGGATGAAACAAAGTGGTGACAAACATAAATATCTCTCCGTCTCTCTCCCTCTCTCATGTCAGAAGTCACCTCGCTGGCAGACTGCCGTCTCTCTCTCTCTCTCTCTCTCTCTCTCTCTCTCTCTCTCTCTCTCTCTCTCTCTCTCTCTCTCTCTCTCTCTCTCATGTCAGACGTCACCTCACTGGCAGACTGCCGTCTCTCTCTCTCTCTCTCTCGCTCTCTCTCTCTCTCTCTCTTTCTCTCTCTCTCTCTCTCTCTCTCTTCTCTCTTCTCTCTCTCTCTCTCATGTCAGACGTCACCTCACTGGCAGACTGCCGTCTCTCTCTCTCTCTCTCTCTCTCTCTCTCTCTCTCTCTCTCTCTCTCTCTCTCACTCTCTCTCTCTCTCTCTCTCTCTCTCTCTCTCTCATGTCAGAAGTCACCTCGCTGGCAGACTGCCGTCCCTCTCTCTCTCTCTCTCTCTCTCTCATGTCAGAAGTCACCTCGCTGGCAGACTGCCGTCCCTCTCTCTCTCTCTCTCTCTCTCTCTCCATGTCAGAAGTCACCTCGCTGGCAGACTGCCGTCCCTCTCTCTCTCTCTCTCTCTCTCTCTCTCTCTCTCTCTCTCTCTCTCTCTCTCTCTCTCTCTCTCTCTCTCTCTCTCTCTCTCTCTCTCTCTCTCTCTCTCTCTCTCTCTCTCTCTCTCTCTCTCTCTCTCTCTCTCTCTCCTGTCAGAAGTCACCTCGCTGGCAGACTGCCGTCCCTCTCTCTCTCTCTCTGTCTCTCTCTCATGTCAGAAGTCACCTCGCTGGCAGACTGCCGTCCCGCTCTCTCTCCTGTCTCTCTCTCATGTCAGAAGTCACCTCGCTGGCAGACTGCCGTCCCTCTCTCTCTCTGTCTCTCTCTCATGTCAGAAGTCACCTCACTGGAAGACTGCCGTCCCTCTCTTTCTCTGTCTCTCTCTGTCTCTCTCTTTATGTCAGAAGTCACCTCACTGGCAGACTGCCGTCCCTCTCTCTCTCCTGTCTCTCTCTCATGTCAGAAGTCACCTCACTGGCAGACTGCCGTCCCTCTCTTTCTATGTCTCTCTCTTCAGGGGTTTTGCTGCCACTTCCTCCATTAGAACAGATTAGATTAGATTCAAATGTATTGTCATTAAAAAGCACTTAGTAGTTGTACAGTACAATGAAAAGAAGTTTGGCCTTCAACCAGAGTGCAACTGTAACAGTAAAGTGCAAAAGTAATATACAATGTACAGGTGATTAAACTGGGTATATAGCATATATTCATTAGTACTACTATTGAGTAATAGTGCTAATCAGATGTATGTACAAAGCTGTATTAGAGTAGTATTAATTAATGTGTACAGTGATACAGGTATAAAGACACCCACCCACCCTCTCCTAATGGACAGTCTCCTCCCCACCGTATGTATATATTTTCTCCCACCCACCCACCCCCTCCTCCTAATGTACAGTCTCCTCCTCATCATATGTATATATTTTCTGTTAGGATCTCTGGGTAACAGTACTGTATATTTGCATATCGTATGTCACAAATGTAACAGTACTATATATACCTGTATGTCATGTATGTCCCTATGTCATAAATGTCATGATATCACGTACAGTATGTTCAGTTGTGTATGTCATAAATGTCACTATGAATTGAAAATGGGGGACCCTGATGTTTCTCTGGTCTGCATCCCCTTAACAATAGACCTATCGCTAAGCCACGCCCCCTTTGAAAAGTCGGACAAACATAGTCGACCGTGAATGACTGTTGACGATGGCAGCAGGTAGCCCCTTTCCTGACTGTGATGCAAGCCTTGCTTCACAGTCACGAAAGGGGCTAGGCCGCGGGGGGAGCTTAAGTTCAATTGTCAGATTTACCACAGCAGGTAATAGACCCGTTTTTTTAACAGACAGAGAGGGTTACAATATGCAGTGGAAAAGTACGTTCATGAGATACACCTTTACCTTAGACCTCCATGGTGATGCAAGCATTAGCTATATATAACGTTAGCTAGCTACTCTCAAGCATTACTTACAGTTGACTTGATTGAAGATTACAAGAACTATGACGATAATCCATGATTACTACTATTGCTGATACATTTTAGTTTAGGCTAGTGATCTCCATCTTATGACAACCACGTCCGATGTGGAGAGATGATAAGAGACCATAGCCGGTGAAATTAAGTCGGATCTGGCAGTGATGATTGGCGGGGACACACTTCTAACGTTAGGTGAGTAGCCCACTATTAGGACGTTTTTCAATCACGTCTACTTAAATTTCCCTCTGGGGATCAATAAAGTATCAACCTATCTATCTAATAATGAGACAATATGCAAATAAGATAATACTAATAATTGTCACAGTTCCCCGTATGAAAGTGGCTTGCAACTTACTGCTGGTAAAATCACTGTTTATTTCTCGTTTTGCATAGTATTACATTCCTCTTCTATAAACAATCAAAGTCCTACCGTAAGAGCCTCATACGGGTCAATTAAACCTTTTTGATTACAGTCTTTCCTTCGAGCTAAGTTGAACTGAACATTTCACTGTCAAAAGCGCAAACGTAAACAAGGTTGCGTCGCAACACGGTTTTCAAAATAAAGGTCACATACACATACCGTAGTAGGCCTCTCAATTCTTATAATAAAAGTCCCGGATATACATAAAACATTCATTGGCATAGATCTCTATAAACCGCCCAACACATTGATCACTTTAGGCACACCCTGAAACCAGTAACATCACAAATATGAAGCAGGTAATTACCCATAAAAATAATAAACCTTTCATGGGGTTATTTACAATAATAATAATTCATTTTATTTATAAAGCACTTTTCATTGTGAAACAAAGGTATGCAGAGTTTCTTGTCCTCCTGATTAATGCAATGGTGTGTGTGTGTGTTGTGGTGATCTCATTCAAGGAGCACTACACAAGCGCATTCTTGTTCTATTAGTGATTTACACACTTTCTCAGTTGGTTCATTATAAAAGATACAAACCTGAAAACAAACGCACTTAAATGTTAAATAAAAGGACCACAGTAATGAGGCAGGAGGAGAGACTGTTTGTAGAGACTGTTGCAGGTTGACCAGCTGCTTGATGTATGCTGTGGCCTGGAGGTAGGAGGGCCACTGCTGAGGCCTGGGCAAAGCCTGGAGGTAGGAGGGCAAATGCTGAGGCCTGGGCAAAGCCTGGAGGTAGCAGGGCCACTGCTGAGGCCTGGAGGTAGCAGGGCCACTGCTGAGGCCTGGGCAAAGCCTGGAGGTAGCAGGGCCACTGCTGAGGCCTGGGCAAAGCCTGGAGGTAGCAGGGCCACTGCTGAGCCCAGCGTCACTGTCGAGCCCCGTCGTTTGGGCGAATCGAGCATGAATCGATGGAGTGGCCGAGTTGCTCGCAGTACAAACATGCCCCCGTCCTGAGTCTGTGACGGCGTTCGCTGAGAGGGAGGCGAGATCGGTCGAGTTCCATAGGCTCCGACTCTTCGGCTCTGCGGCTCTGCAGCGGCACACTATTGACGGCGCGCTCCGAGTCTTCGGCTCTGCGGAACTGCAGCGGTACCCTATTGACGGCACGCTCCGAGTCTTCGGCTCTGCGGAACTGCAGCGGTACCCTATTGACGGCGCGCTCCAAGTCTTCGGCTCTGCGGAACTGCAGCGGGACCCTATTGACGGAGCTAGCCTTTTCACGGCGGCGTTCGCAAAGGCGCGTGTCCAATTCTCTGGCTAAATTAATTAGCTCATCA
This sequence comes from Notolepis coatsorum, assembly GCF_963971535.1. NCBI lineage: Eukaryota > Metazoa > Chordata > Actinopteri > Aulopiformes > Paralepididae > Notolepis > Notolepis coatsorum. The sequence continues at coordinate 164,068,060 of NC_140171.1, read as the reverse complement.
AGGGAGGACGGCTTCTCCTTAGACGCCAATTCATCCTTTAGGACGTCGCTGAGGCCTTGGCGAAAAGCCCCTCGTAATGGCGTGTCATTCCACTCGGAACCTGCTGCTAGGATACAGAATTCAATTGCATATTCGCTCACGCTGCGATTACCCTGGCGGACTGTAAACAAGGCGGCAATGCTGTCCGAACCCCCGGGGGGATGATCGAAGGCCTTTCGCATGTCGCCGACATAAGCAGAGTATGAATCGCAGAGGGGGGAACGACTAAAGTGGAGGGCGGTTGCCCATTCTAGCGCGGGACCCGTGAGCAGACCTGACAGGTAGGAGACTTTGGACCTATCACTCTGGTAGGTGTGTGGCTGTTGCCCGAATACTAATGAACATTGGAAAAGAAAGGCTTGACACTTAGAGACGTCTCCGTCATAATGTTCTGGTGCGGGTGCATGGGGCTCCCTGTGCTGGGAAGCAACGGGTGGGGTTACAACAGGTGGGGCCTCTAGCTGGGCAGCGACGTATGCATCAAGACGCTCACATTGTCTGTCTTGTTCCTGGGAGCGAACCGCGAGAGCGCTGAGTCGAGCAATGGTGTCGTCTAGTCTTTGTGAGTGTTGATTTACCAGAATGGCGTGTCCAGTGACGGCAGCCTGGATTCTGTTGCACCATTCCCCGACCTCCGGTGGTGCTGAGTCCGACATGGGAGTGTTCTGTGAAGAGGGGATTTTGGCGGAGCCCAATAGCAAACACAGGAGGAGAGAGAATGGAGCGGTTTAGGGTTGTTTAATGTAGTTTCCCAAGCAGACATAGTTTTGACAGATGGAATGTGCGACAGACAGGTATGGAAAATGTTCTTGGGGGTTAGTTCAGGTGCACTCCTTGTGCAGTCCGGGAGAAGGTAGACACAGGCGGTGTCGAGGGTGAGAGAAGGGGCACTCCTTTGTGCAGTATCAGCCAGCACGGGAAGGTGCTGGAACAAGAGGTCCTGGGCACACGGAAAACAAGGGTTAGAACAGGAAATAGCAATGAGTACAGCAAGGCTTAGGTTCAGTCTTCTTACTTGGAAGGTAGTTTAACACTTGTGGGATATTGTGGATATCCTGAAGAATGTTCTCAGTCAACCGAGGCCCAGTTAATAACAAGGTGTATTAACCAGACAGATAGAAATGTACACATAGTATTTAGAGAGAATGGCTGAGGCTCTCGCCCTAGGTGATCAGCTGGAATGACCCAGGTAGAGATCCAGAATGCTGTCGGGAGAAGCCCTATATAGTGAAAAGGGGGAGGAGGGGGTCCCATTTGATAGGTCAAATGGGTGGGGGGGGAATACAGGATAGGGGACAAAGGGGAGGGGAGGGGGGTGTCTTTACATGAGAGTTGGGGAATCAATATATTATTCCACACACTCCCACGAGGGAGTTCTACTGCAGGTTCTATACAACAAGAGGTGCAAATCCAGAGCCTGCAGGATAATGAAAGACCCTCACCACCCCAATAACAGCCTGTTCCAGCTGCTGAGGTCAGGCCTGCGAACCCCAGCTACTAGGACAGAGCGGCTTAGGCTCAGCTTCTTCCCCCAGGCCATCAGAGCCCTGAACAATGAACATTGAGTGCTCAGAACATTGAACTATCCACACACAAGCACACATGAACACACACACGACACGCACGCTGTGCACGCTCACACACGAGCAGCCACTTAACACTTTAACATGAGCGGGCACACACTCATGTCGCACACACGCACACTTATGGCCAAAAGGAAAGGACACTTTAAATTAGAATAACAGGAACAGTGTATTGCACTACCAAAGCTAACTAGCATGTCCCATATGCGCTGTAAATAACTATGTACAGATACCGAGATGCCACTCCATGTTACCTGTTACCTGTTCACTGCACAATGTTTTTTTTTTTTTATTCTATTATATGTTGTACCACTGTATTGCACATCGTTGCGGGCGAGACCACCCGCATTTCATTGTATACCTGTATGCCGTGACAATTAAAACTCTTGACTTGACTTGACTTGAGGAGGAGACAGGATCCGGTAGCTGAAGTACCTTCTGGCTGATGGGTGATGAGTGACAGCTGTGTTGAGTGGAGAGCTGGCGGCGTGCGAGGGTGTGGGAGTGGATGAGGAGGAGTGAAGAAGGTGTGTGGAGGATGTGAAGGGATGATGAGGAGGAATGAGGAAGGCCCCTGCTGTGATTACAACAATAGGCTACTGACCAGAAGGGAATTGGCATAACGACTAGGAATTGGGGGATGGGAAAAGATATAATAATAATAATAATAATAATAATAATAATAATAATAATAATCTTCATTTATATAGCACCTTTCATACACAGAATGCAGCTCAACGTGCTTAACAGAGACACGTCTTCTTTGTGGCTCCCTAGAACTGCTGACACTCACTGGGCTTAAGAGATGAAATGATGGATCATGTTTAAAGCCATATAATTTTAACTGTTTACTATTTAAAAAAAAAATTTACCCATGTTTAACATTCATAGCCTATTCTCAAGATATCTGTAACAAATTACACATATTTTCGAATTTTAACCACTTAAATTAGTGTTTGATTGATACCACGTCAGTTTTTATTGAAAAAACCCTGAGAAACCGCCATATTCACCATATATCTATACATTTTTGACACTACTTTACAGCGTGTCAAAA